>NC_092335.1:389550000-392247500 GCF_046630445.1 Rutidosis leptorrhynchoides | reverse complement strand
ATGTACAAAATGTTTATCTGTTTTTAAAAAAATAGTTCTTGGTATTAATAATGATGATATTAATAATCCTATTACTTCAAAATAATATTATTCTGTTAATAATATTTATAACAATCTTATTATTAATGGTAATCTTAATAAAATACTTTTGTTAATAAATATCATAATTGTAACTAGGGTTATGATAATAATAATAATAATAATAATAATAATAATAATAATAATAATAATAATAATAATAATAATAATAATAATAATAATAATAATAATAATAATAATAATGGCTAATTAATACTTGTATTAGTAATAATATTAATACTAATAACTAATATTTGTAATACTTAATAATAATAATACTAATAATAATTATAATTCTAGTTCCTAATGATAATAATAATTATAATAATAGTCATAATATTCATAACCTTTAATGATAATAATAATAACATCAGTAATACTTATAATTCTTATAACTATGATATTAATAATAATAATTACAATAATACTAATAATAACAATAACAATAATAATCATAGTAATAACAATAATAATAATAATAATAATAATAATATTCATAATAATAATAAAAAATAATAATAATGAAACTACAATAAAAAGGCTACATTAATTAGATTGTGTTAAAAAAAAGAAACTGTCGATGCCGGGACTCGAACCCGTGACTTCTCGTAAACCTGAACCAACATCCAACCATCACTCTACCGTCTGTTTATCTGAATATTATCCACTCCTAAATTTATTTAAACTGTTTAATTATCTTGATTCCATTTTCTTCTTCATTACAAAAACTGGATCGACCAGTGACTCACAAAAACATAATAGCAAAATTTATTTGGTTTTGTTTAGGTTTAAAATATGAAACAAAAACATTTAGTGGTTGTTTAAATTAAATTAAACAGAATAAAAATAAAATAAAAGGGCTGTGACTGAAATAAAAATGCGTTCTTGAACTCAAACATCAAACTCAAGATTTAGGATGTTATAGATCACGATTCCTAAATGGAATATGTCCTAAATACATCCTATAAACTTCCTGGGCCATCAATTTAACTTAAAACGTAAACATAAGCTCGAATTCGTTTATTGAAAATCTATTTGACTTTTTAAACAAAAACTTTGACTCCATAATTCTCAAACATTAGAAAGAATTGGAAACTCATAATTTGTAGAATGATTGAATAAAGGATTACTAACCATATTGCAATATTAGATTTTGAATAAGTTTCGAGATTGAGTTGTTGATTAATTGAAGCAAGAACAGGGGAAACAACCGGGTTCGTGAAATTTCTTGAATTTTAATTGATAATTAGTAAGTAATTTGATTGATACTATTGCTGAGGAGTCGACTGGTTCAGTAATCAAAGAAAGAATCATTCAATTTATTTAATGGGTGAATACCTGCTTTAATAATTAAAGAGCAGAAGAAATAAAAATAAAATAAAATATATATATATATATATATATATATATATATATATATATATATATATATATATATATATATATATATATATATATATATATATATAAACAATACTGATAACAACTTGCAACGAATTTTGTTTAGTTCTGTGCTTAATTTTTAACTTGTTAACAGATTAAGAGACAGGAAATCAAATCACAATCGAAATATATCGAGTAAATAGAATGAAAACAACTTTTGTTAGATGTCTTTATCCCCTTTTCTTTTATATATAATTAATTAGTATCAATAATTAATAATTATGTTAATAATAATAATCTAAATAAAAGAATACTGATTATATCTATATCTAACAGCATATATATATATATATATATATATATATATATATATATATATATATATATATATATATATATATCTTCATTTACGTATATATTTTATTTTTATTTATTTTTAAAGTTTATAATTAATCATAATATTAAGTAATACTCTTAATATTGTACATAAGAATAAATAATAATTCAAGTTTATAATAATATAATAGTAATAATAATATTACTACTAATGATGATTATAATAATTACTATAAAATGTATAACAATAATACTAATTATAATAATGTTAATATCATTAACAATAACAATGTTATCAATACTGAAAATAATAATAATATTACCATAATATTTATTTCTAACTTGTAATTACAGTTAATATATTATTATTACAATTTATTAATTGTATCATTTTATTAGTTATCTAATGTATAGAATATTTAATATTTATATATTTTATGAATTTTACAATATACATGTAATCTTAATTAGATATAGAAGTCATATATATATTTATTTCAATAACAACTTAATTATTCTATATATTATTTATATTTTAATTCAATTGATTAAAGTATACTTTATTAATTTTTAAAATATTATATATATACTTATAATCATATTTGTATGTGTGTGTGTATATATATATATATATATATATATATATATACACTTATTTGTTTGTGAATCGTCGGGAATAGTCAAAGGTTAACCGAATCATAAAAATAATTCAAAAATTTTGTAACTCAATATTATAGACTTTGCTTATCGTGTCGAAATCATATATAGATTAAGTTTAAATTTGGTTGAAAATTTCTGGGTCGTCACAGTACCTACCCGTTAAAGAAATTTCGTCCCGAAATTTGAGTGGAATGGTCATGGATGACAATAAAAATGTTTCCCTGGCGAATATGAGTGATAAATACAGTTTTATCATTACCGAGTAATATAGATTAAACGATTCGATTACTTGAAGCGTATGAGTGAAGCTATCGCATAAGATTGATATAGGAAAAGTAAAGATTCGTCTTAACTTTTGACAGAGTCAGGGTTGAATTTTAGAAAATAAGGTGCATCTTAGCTTTTGACGTTGTCTTGGTTAAATTCCGGAATTCAAGGGATTTAAAGAAAATCTTCGAAATCTAAAAGATTTGATTCTTCGGCGAGTAAGGAAATTATGATCTCTATAATTAAATACGGTGATCTGCCTCGATTACTCTGTCTGATATTTCCATTATAAATTAAACTTTTCCGTTCCATTAATCTCACCATCCCTATATTTTCTTTCTTAGTTCATACATCTAAGAGATTGTGAAAATGCTTAATCCAGCTCTAATCCTTAATATTTCCCTAATTATCATTTCTGTCATCCTTCTTTTTAATCTTCCACCAGAAGAATCTGTTTAGTTTTACAATTACCTTGGGGTGATACTATTCTTAATTATACCGTGTCTTTATATTGCTATTCGTATTAATATCCACGGTTTGTAGTCTCCATGTTGTTATTGGGCTTTATATTTTCTCTTATATTTCGGAACTCTTTTCCTTTTCATTCTCCTCTCGACCTCTAGTAAAGCGAGTAATGGTCCAGAATTCGTAAGTATGGAGTTTCGAATGATATTAATGTTCTAAACAAGAAAGAACGTAGTCGCACGATTTGATTTGTCAAATTACCAAAATCACTGAGAATCGAACTATCAAGAATATATTTTCTTGATATGTTCAGAAGTTAAACAGAATAAAAGAGTTATGTAACATGGCACATGATAACATTAAAATCTGTGAATCATCACGTCCCATTAGAAACTCAGCATGAGTTACTGTAATATAATCACGTTGATCAAGTGTCATTATATTATACTAACTCATGCTTCAGTTCCCAACACTACTTCAAAAATATTCATAATTTAAACTCGAAGGTTTACAGAATATAGAAACTAAAACAGTTTCCTTTTTATGATATAACACAGATAGCGTGGAGAGATAATTAATATCGGACGAGAATATTTATAAAGATATCTTCAGAAATATTGAGGATATTTATAAAGAAAGATACGATGATATCTTAGAATTTCAGAATCAAATTATGATGAATAAATTCATTCACGATGATTTAGAGCGATTAAGGAGTAAGGTATTCGCTAAAGATTTCATCAGAATCAGAATCATCAGGATTCTTTATGTACAAGTTTAGTCCTTGTGATTTGTTCAAAGTCTCCTTCATGATTTGCTCAATTCAATTTTTTTTAGTATCAAAATCTTTGAGCTTTTTCAACATTCCATTCTTTATCATCAAACTTTTGACTGTTAAGGCAGTCTTCAGTTTTCGCTGCTTCATCAGATTTTTTAGAATTCGGAGATCTGATTCGGAAGCTAGAGTGCTTTTTAGTAATTCAGAGATTTTGTATTAGAATTCATCAGTCCAGAAGATGTACGTTATATATAGATGTATAACTATTGACGTAGGAATGCTGCGAAATTTCTAGAATCAATGATTAATGCTTATCGGTATTTGGTATGGCAACTATCGTTACGAGATGCAGATGAGTAGGTGATAGGGTTTCAATGAATATAATAACTTTTCAGAAGGTCAAAGATCAATGAAGTTGCTGGTAAGTTTACTGTTAATGTAGCGGAATATAAATGGTTCTCCGGTAACGATGACAAAAGGGCAACGTATATATCGAGGTTATAATAAGACTGTTTCAAATGAAAGGTCGATGTTGATTTGCTGAAGCTGTGACAAAATTGGCTTGTTTGAAAAGGAATTGTAAAGTTATTTTCGGTAATAACAATGCCAGAGGAGCTAACTCAGATATGAAATGTCCCGTTCTTATTGATTAAAAACGTTCCATATTAATTGATTTCGTTGAGAGGTTTTGACCTCTATATGAGACTGATAATGCTAAAAACGAACATATATTTCATAGCATTATTCCTCAAGAAAGACAAGCTTTTAGTTGCAATTGTTCTATTTACAAGTGATATTCGTTTAAATAATAAAAGGTGAAGACAAAAGACAGATTCGACGAATTGAAGACGCAAACGACCAAAAAGCTCAAAAGTACAAAAGACAATCAAAAAGGTTCCAATTATTGATAAGAAACGTCTCAAAATCACAAGAGTACAAGATTCAAAACGCAAAGTACAAGATATTAAATTGTACGCGAGGACATTCGAAAATCCGGAACCGGGACCAGAGTCAATTCTTAACGCTCGACGCAACGGACTAAAAATTACAAGTTAACTATATATATAAATATAATATAATATATAATTAATTATATTAATTATATATATATTATATATATATATTTAAAACCGTCGGCAGCAGGAAACTCCAAGGGTGTAAACTGTAAATACCTCTCCGCGACTCGCGGAGTTTTAAGGGTATTTGGCCGCGAGTCGCGGAGCCCCAAATTTCACTTCTGGCTATAAAGCCAACCGAATTCTGATCGAATTTATCATCTTATTTCTCAATCTCTCTCTCAATATATACGTAATATATTTATATTTATAATTTATATTTTAATTTTAATTATAATTCTAATAATAAGGGTATGTTAGCGAATGTTGTAAGGGTGTAAGTCGAAATTCTGTCCGTGTAACGCTACGCTATTTTTAATCATTGTAAGTTATGTTCAACCTTTTTATATTAATGTCTCGTAGCTAAGTTATAATTATGCTTATTTAAAACAAAGTAATCATGATGTTGGGCTAATTACTAAAATTGGGTAATTGGGCTTTGTACCATAATTGGGGTTTGGACAAAAGAACGACACTTGTGGAAACTAGACTATGGGCTATTAATGGGCTTTATATTTGTTTAACTAAATGAAAGTTTGTTAATGTTAATATAAAGATTTACAATTGGGCGTCCCTATAAATTACCATATACACTCGATCGGACACGATGGGCGGGGTATTTATATGTACGAATAATCGTTCATTTAACCGGACACGGGAATGGATTAATAGCCACTAGAATAATTGAAACAGGGGTGAAATTACATTCAAGGGTAATTGGTGTAATTGTTAACAAAGTAGTAAAACCTTGGTTTACACGCAGTCGATAACCTGGTGTATTCATTAAACAAAGTATTAAAACCTTGTTACAATTCGAATCCCCAATTAGTTGGAATATTTAACTTCGGGTATAATAATAATTTGTCAAGGACACTTGCAATTTATATTTATGACTGATGGACTGTTATGGACAAAAACCAGACGGACATATTGAATAATCCAGGACAAAGGACAATTAACCCAAGGGCATAAAACTAAAATCAACACGTCAAACATCATGATTACGGAAGTTTAAATAAGCATAATTCTTTTATTTCATATTTAATTTCCTTTATTTTATATTTAATTGCACTTCTAATTATCGCATTTTTATTTATTTTATTTTATCGCACTTTTAATTATCGTACTTTTTAATTATCGCAATTTAATTTTATCGCATTTTTATTATTCGCAATTTCATTATCGTTATTTACTTTACGCTTTAATTTAAAGTCTTGTATTTATTTTATATTTTACATTAGGTTTTAACTGCGACTAAAGTCTTAAAATCGACAAACCGGTCATTAAACGGTAAAAACCCCCCTTTATAATAATAATATTACTTATATATATATTTGTATTTTTATAAAAGTAAACTAATATAGCGTTGAGCTTTGTTTAAAGATTTCCCTGTGGAACGAACCGGACTTACTAAAAACTACACTACTGTACGATTAGGTACACTGCCTATAAGTGTTGTAGCAAGGTTTAAGTATATCCATTCTATAAATAAATAAATATCTTGTGTAAAATTGTATCGTATTTAATAGTATTTCCTAGTAAAATAATAACTATTTTATATACACCTCGTTCGACATCAAGTATTTTTGGCGCCGCTGCCGGGGAAATTCTATCTTAAAAGCCGGAAGCGCAACGCTAATATAAAAAAAAAAAAAAAAAAGATTTTTTAGTTACTTTTATTAAAAGTCATTTTTTTTTGTAAAATTACGTTTTAAAAATTCGAAAAATATAAAAAGAAAAACAAAAATATTAGTATTTTTAGGATTTTGTTAAATATTTAAGTTTTATAAGTTTCTTTATTTTTATTTTAGTTTATAAAAATATAAGTTTTAATTTTAATATCTTTTATTTAATAAAAAAAAACAGAAAACAAAATAAAAAGAAAAAAAAAATAAAAAGAAAAACGCGTAAAAAGTGAAACCTGTCAGCTGAATTCCTGAACCCCGCGACTTGCGGGGTTTTCCTCTTTATTTGCCGCGACTCGCGGAGACCCTCTGACACACGGACAAAAAACCCTAATCACGGGTTATTTTTAATTATTATTATTATTAAAACCTAAATATTATTATTATTATTAATTTTAGTTTTATTTTTACTTTTTACTTTATATTTATGTATTTAGTATTAATTAAGTTTTTATTAAATTGTAAAATTAATAGTTTAGTAAAATAAATAATATAAAAATAATATTTTTATAAAAATTGTACTTTTTACAATTTTTTGTATATTTTTATATTTTGTACCTTTTTAATCGTTGTAGCGTAATATTTGTATTTTTTAGCTCATATTTAATTTTAAACTTAGTTTTTGCTATAGTTATTTTTACTCCTATATTTTTAGGCTTTGCCGTAGAATTCCTTAAGTGCTTTTTCTTTAGACTAAGATTTAGGTGCTTTAGAATTTTGCGACGCCTTTTTAAGTTTTAGTTTCTTTTTAAGTTATTTCCATTTGGGATTTAGTTTTTCCTGTAAGCTTTAATATTTTTAGACACCTTTTACTATGTATCAATTATCATTCCAATTAGTAATCTCAATTTGCGATTATAATTTTAAGTTAGTTGTAGTAATAAGGTTAAATTAGTTAAGTATTTTTAAGTTTTTATAAGTTTCTTTTATTTTTCCGTCACCTTTTATTTTTCAACCATTTTTCTTTTTCGACCTTTTGCGACGAACTCTTTGTCTTTCTTATTTCTCGCCATTCTAGTTTTTAGGACTTAGAATTTTATTCTACTTCTTATCTAAATTTCTTAAAATTACGAAAATTTATTTTGAGTGGTTAAATTAATAGACATCAAAATTTTCTGGTTCGTAGTAATAGTTGGATTTGTACGTGGACCGGGTTATTGGAGCCAAACAGTCCTCAATTATATTGAGACCAAACGAATCCTGCCCCTCTGCTGCATCTTTTGGCTATTCGAAACGTGGGCAAAATCAGAAAAGTCTATTGATTGGATAACTTATTATAATTTTTCTTTCCTTTTTAAAACTAATAAGATATTCAGTGAATGCACCGAGCAAGACGTTCATCACCTTTTGTACGTTCACCACCTGTAACTCGATCAAGACATCGTTTAACAAATATAACCGCCGTTGATTTTTCTTTAGAATCGTCATCCAGTCGACCAAGTACTTCAGTTCAAAATACCGATAATCCATTTTTTGAACCCGACCTCACAATTGAGAATCCAGAAAATATTCAGGAACAGTTCATAGATCCTGAACCATTAAACTTTCCTCCGGAACCACCAATCATTCAAACAGAGATTGTTGAGGAACGAACTATTAAATCAGAATCATCTAGTGATACCGATTCAACAAATTCAATTATGGAGAATCTGGAACCTTTAAGTATGGAAGACCGAATGAGAGCTAAACGCACTGGCCAAGGTCACGCAATTACTCATCCAGACATTAATGCGCCAGATTATGAAATCAAAGGACAAATTCTACACATGGTGACTAATCAATGCCAATTTAGTGGTGCACCGAAGGAAGATCCAAATGAACATCTACGTACCTTTAATAGGATCTGCACACTATTTAAAATCCGAGAAGTGGAGGATGAACAAATATATCTCATGTTATTTCCCTGGACTTTAAAGGGAGAAGCCAAAGATTGGTTGGAATCGTTACCTGAAGGGGCGATCGATACATGGGACGTTTTAATTGACAAATTTCTTAAACAATTCTTTCCTGCATCTAAAGCCGTAAGACTTCAAGCAGAAATTGTTACGTTCACACAGAAGCCAAATGAAACTCTATATGAGGCGTGGACAAGATATGGAAAGTTGTTAAGAGGATGTCCGCAACATGGTTTAGACACCTGTCAAATAGTACAAATATTCTACCAAGGATGCGACATCACTACAAGGAAAGACATAGATATAGCAGCTGGTGGTTCGATTATGAAGAAAACCGAAACTGATGCTTACAAAATTATTGATAACACTGCTTCCCACTCACATGAGTGGCACCAAGAAAAAGACATCATTAGATCATCTAAAGCAGCTAGAGCCGATTCTAGCCATGACTTAGATTCCATTTCCGCAAAGATAGATGCTTTCGAGAGACGAATGGAAAAGATGACTAAAGATATTCATGCTATACGAATTAGTTGTGAGCAGTGTGGAGGACCACATTTGACAAAAGATTGTCTCAGCATTGAATTAACAATGGAACAAAGAGAGAATATTTCATACATAAACCAAAGGCCTGGAAATAATTATCAGAATAATTATCAACCGCCAAGACCGATTTACAATCAAAACCAGAATTATAACCGAAATATTCCATACAACAACCAACAAGGTCCTAGCAATCAACAAGTATCCAATAATACTTATAATCAGCAAAGACCGAATTTTCAAAACAAACCACCACAACAAACCGATGATAAAAAGCCGAATTTAGAAGATATGATGACGAAGCTAGTTGAAACTCAAACGCAGTTTTTCACATCTCAAAAACAAACCAATGAACAAAATGCTCAAGCATTTAGAAATCAACAAGCTTCTATTCAAAATCTGGAACAAGAAGTGAGTAACCTAGCAAGGTTAATAGGTGAAAGAAAACCGGGAAGTTTACCGAGCGATACAAATGCTAACCCCCGGAATGAAACAGCTAAAGCTATTACCACAAGAAGTGGTACAACACTTAAACCACCTGAAATACCTGTAACTTCTGATGAAACTATTCCTACTCCACAAGAACCACAACCTGATCAAGATAAGGAAAAAGAACCGGTAGTTGAAAAGGTTAATGAAGATAACACAGTTAAGAATAAACCTTATGTTAAACCATACCAACCACCACTTCCTTACCCGAGTAAAATGAAGAAAGAAAAACTTGAAGCCGAGCAATCCAAATTCTTGGATATGTTTAAACAGATAAATGTAAATCTTCCTTTCATTGATGTAATTTCAGGAATGCCAAGATATGCTAAATTCTTGAAAGATCTAATCACGAATAGAAAGAAAATGGAAGAACTCTCGGCTGTTACTATGAATGCAAATTGTTCAGCAGTGCTGTTGAATAAGATACCAGAAAAACTATCTGATCCAGGAAGTTTCACAATTCCATGTTTTCTGGGTAGTCTTAGTTCAATAGAAGCATTGGCAGACTTAGGTGCTAGTATAAATCTAATGCCGTATTCACTATACGCTAAACTAGACCTTGGAGAATTGAAACCAACCAGAATAAGCATACAACTAGCCGATAGATCAATAAAATATCCTAGAGGGATAATGGAGAACATGCTAGTTAAAGTTGGTACTTTAGTATTTCCAGTAGATTTTGTTGTTTTGGACATGGAAGAAGATTCTCAAGTTCCTCTCATATTAGGAAGACCATTCTTAAACACGGCTAAAGCAATGATAGACGTGTTCGGTAAGAAACTGACCCTAAGTATAGAGGATGAGAGTGTTACCTTTTCAGTTGATAGAGCAATGCAACAACCACAATCTGCAGATGATACA
Organism: Rutidosis leptorrhynchoides; assembly: GCF_046630445.1. Classification (NCBI taxonomy): domain Eukaryota; kingdom Viridiplantae; phylum Streptophyta; class Magnoliopsida; order Asterales; family Asteraceae; genus Rutidosis; species Rutidosis leptorrhynchoides. Next base: position 392,236,945 of record NC_092335.1, on the reverse strand, counting down.
TGTTATTATATTCAAACTATAGATGCACATGCAGAATTATTAGAAGAATTTCCAGAATTACAAGGAACAGGAGAATGTTCTTTAGGAGAAGGAAATGAACCAATTGATGAGGCTGAAATGTTAGCTACACTTATAGCTAATGGATATGAACCAACAACAGAAGAAATTCAAATGCTAAAAGAAGAAGACAGATATCGATATAAATCATCGATAGAAGAACCTCCGAAATTAGAGTTAAAGCCACTTCCAAACCATTTGGAATACGCTTATTTACATGGTGAATCTGAATTACCTGTAATAATATCGTCTTCTCTTACTGAAAATGAGAAATCACAACTCATTTCTGTGTTGAAAGCTCATAAACCAGCCATTGCATGGAAGATTCATGATATTAAAGGAATAAGTCCTTCGTATTGCACACATAAAATCCTTATGGAAGAAGGTCATAAAACGTATGTGCAACGCCAACGAAGACTAAATCCTAATATGCAAGATGTAGTTAAGAAAGAGATTATTAAGCTGCTAGATGCAGGTTTGATATATCCAATTTCTGATAGTCCATGGGTAAGCCCAGTTCAATGCGTACCTAAGAAGGGTGGTATGACTGTCATTACAAATGAGAAAAATGAGCTTATTCCTACTAGGACTGTAACAGGATGGCGTGTATGTATTGATTATAGAAAATTAAATGACGCCACCAGAAAAGATCACTTTCCCTTACCTTTCATAGATCAAATGTTGGAAAGATTAGCCGGAAATAGTTACTATTGTTTTCTAGATGGATTTTCCGGATATTTTCAAATTCCAATAGCACCCGAAGATCAAGAGAAAACCACATTCACGTGCCCTTATGGTACTTTTGCTTACAAACGCATGCCATTTGGACTTTGCAACGCCCCTGCAACCTTTCAAAGGTGTATGATGGCGATTTTTCACGACATGATAGAAGAATGCATGGAAGTATTCATGGATGACTTTTCAGTCTTCGGTGATACATTTAAATCATGTCTAGTTAATCTGGAACGAATGCTAATTAGATGCGAAAAATCAAATCTAGTACTTAATTGGGAGAAATGCCATTTCATGGTTAAAGAAGGCATCGTTCTTGGACATAAAATTTCAAAAGAAGGAATTGAAGTGGATAGAGCTAAAGTAGATGTAATTGCTAAACTTCCACATCCCACCAATGTTAGAGGAGTTAGGAGTTTTCTAGGGCATGCCGGTTTTTACCGACGTTTCATAAAAGATTTTTCTAAAATTGCCACTCCTATGAATAAACTCCTAGAAAAGGATGCGCCATTCATCTTTTCAGATGAATGTATCAAATCTTTTAATATTCTTAAAGAAAAACTCACTAATGCACCAATCATGATAACACCAAATTGGAATCTACCATTTGAACTAATGTGCGATGCAAGTGATTTTGCAATGGGAGCCGTTTTAGGACAAAGGATTGAAAAACGATTTCAACCTATATATTATGCTAGTAAGACATTACAAGGAGCACAAACGAACTATACAACTACTGAAAAAGAACTCCTTGCTATTGTCTTTGCTTTTGACAAATTTCGATCATATCTCGTTCTAGCAAAAACGGTGGTCTATACCGACCATTCTGCTCTTAGATACCTATTTTCAAAACAAGATGCTAAACCAAGATTAATCCGTTGGATCTTACTCTTACAAGAGTTTGATATTGAAATCCGAGATAAAAAAGGAGCAGAAAATCTCGCCGCTGATCATCTTTCTCGTCTTGAAAATCCCGAATTAGAAGTTCTGAATGAATCGGCCATACAAGACAACTTTCCTGATGAATATCTATTGAAGATAGATTATAAAGAAATCCCATGGTTTGCAGACTATGCAAACTACTTAGTTTGTGGATTCCTTGAAAAAGGATTATCGTACCAAAGACGAAAGAAATTCTTCAGTGATATAAAACACTATTTCTGGGAAGATCCACATCTGTTTAAAAGTTGTCCCGATGGAATAATACGCCGATGTGTATTTGGAGATGAAGCTAGTAAAATTTTAAACCATTGTCACACAGGACCAACAGGAGGGCATTATGGGCCTCAACTAACAGCAAGAAAAGTTTATGAAGCTGGATTCTATTGGCCTACAATTTACAAAGACGCACACCTTCTTTGCAAATCCTGTGATGCATGTCAAAGGGCCGGAAAAATAAGTCAACGTGATGAAATGCCACAAAATGTCATCCAAGTATGTGAAGTATTTGACATTTGGGGTATTGACTTTATGGGTCCATTTCCAAAATCTCATAATAATTTATATATACTCGTAGCCATTGATTATGTATCTAAATGGGTGGAAGCACAAGCTCTCCCAACTAACGATGCACGAGTTGTAGTCAACTTTTTAAAACGTCTTTTTGCAAGGTTTGGAACACCGAAAGCTTTAATAAGTGATCGGGGTACTCATTTCTGTAATAATCAACTTGAGAAAGTTCTTAAAAGATATGGAGTAACTCATAAAATCTCCACCGCATATCATCCACAAACAAGTGGACAAGTTGAAAATACCAACCGAGCTTTAAAACGTATTCTAGAGAAAACCGTAGGATCAAATTCGAAGGAATGGTCCATTAAATTGGAGGATGCACTCTGGGCTTTTAGAACAGCCTACAAAACTCCAATTGGAACCACACCTTTTAGACTTGTGTATGGAAAAGCATGTCATCTTCCAGTAGAAATTGAACACAAAGCATTTTGGGCTTTGAAGACATGTAATCTTGATTTACATGAAGCCGGACGTCTACGATTAAGTCAACTAAACGAATTAGAAGAATTAAGACATGAAGCATACGAGAATTCGTTAATATATAAAGAAAGAACGAAGAAATGGCATGATAAAAGAATCAGAAGTTCAAGGGAATTTAAAGAAGGAGACAGAGTTCTTCTTTTCAATTCACGATTCAAGCTATTTCCTGGAAAATTGAAATCAAGATGGTCTGGACCATTCATAGTCAAAAGAGTTTTCCCATACGGAACGATAGAATTAATAAATTCAAATGGGATTGAATTTAAAGTTAATGGTCACAGAGTTAAACATTACATACATGGTCCGATGGAAGTCGACAACGAAGTTAATCACAATTTCAATACCACAGCTAACTAAGTGTGGGGAGAATCAAGTCTGTAAAGGATAATATGTATTTCTGTTAGAGTTAGATTGTCTGTTTTCGTGTAGTTCTCGAAAATGGAACACGTATGGTCTTTCCCTAGCAGACCCTAAAGAACTAGTCTTCTCCCCCCATTCTGAATTTTTATTTTTTTAGGTTTTTACAAAATGAAGACTGCCTGTGAACTAAACCATGGTCTAATGCTACACGCTTTGATCACTAAACGTAATAATGACATACTACCGAGCGAAATAGTATCAGTAATCAGAGAAAGAATGGACGGAGTTAGAAAAGGATCCAGATGCGAAGATAATAAGTTACAATTTGGTAAAGGAAAATCAAAATCCGCAGCAAAAAGAAGAGCACGACACCTAGAAAAATGTCACAAATGCGGAAAATGGTCACATGGAGGTAAATGTTCAAATAATCAAACCTATTCAAATACCGAATTTGTTACTTTATGCAGAGACGGACCGTTCATATGTTTAGAAGAAAAGACAATGAATGCTCGAGGTTACGCCTATGCAGCCATGGAAGACCAATTAAACCGACTATCTTATGAATATAATAGATCATATAACTAAGAAATCTATTTCACAGGTATGTCTGTACAGTTTTTATTTTTATTTTTATTTTTAACCTTTTGATAATAAACGCTAATTTGTTCGCTAAAAAGTATTAAATTGGTATTAAATAAAATTAGGTTTGGCGACCGAAATTATTGATATCATTCAAAAATTTATTACATCACTGCGAAATTTAACGTTTATTCTTAAGGTATAAATATCTTTAAACAATCAAACCAAAATATTTCAAAAATTCGTCATGAGTTAAATTAGGTCTTGGAACCGAAATTACTTTACCGAAAAGAGGGGCGCATATTTTTGATAATATTTGATTGATTAAAGTGGGATAAAAAGACAAAAAGATTTTTAATTTTATTTTTACCATGTTTTTAAAATTAATATTTAAATCTTAAATTAATATTGTAAACTTTGTAAAAACAATATATTTAAAATTGTAAATATTTGAAAAATTAATATAAGTTTGGTATGAATTTATGAATTTTTAAATTAAGTTTGGTGTGAATTTTTAATTTTTAAAATATGAAATTTTAATTTTATGCATTTCAAATTTTAAGTTTGGTGTGAATTTTTAATTTTTTTTTAATTTTTAATTTTGAATTTTATATTTAAGTTGTGTGAATTTAAAAACAAAAATTTACTTTATCTCATTAAGTTAAGAATATGATTTTTAAAATTCGTCGTAAGTTGAAGACTAGGTCTTTGAACCGAAATTGCTTTACCCGAGGGAGGGACGAGAACTTTTATTATCATTATTTTTAATCTTATTGAATTAAAGTATGCCAAAAACATTGAAAAAAAACCCAAAAATCTTAGCTTTTAAAACAATCGCTACAAAGAGACAAATTTTAAAATTTTGTCGAGGGACGGACTAGGACATCGATCCGAAACGACCTCGTCCTAAATAACAAGGGAAACAAAATTTTAAAATTAATTTCTTAATTGTTTTAATAAGTTAATGATAATAAAAAAAAAAAAAAAAAGGGTAAACTCCGCGACTCGCGGAGTTTGCAGTGCAAACCTCCGCGACTCGCGGAGGGACCAAATTACAGAAAAAAAATAAAACAGCTGAAATGATCAGTCACTCCCACACACACAAAACACAGAAAAATACTGCGAAGAAGAGCTCGAAAAAACCCGAAAATCACCCCCAAAAATCTCAATTTTTAACCGTTAATCACCAAATTTTTTGCTAAAATCATGTTGAGAAGGATGATATCTAAGAACTACTCAAGAAAAACGGTAAATTTCTACACCTAAACACCATTTAATTCGAATTTTAGTGTTCTTGAGCTATTTTTCCCCAATTTGATTTTGATGCTTTTTAGTGTAATTAGACTTAAATTGTTTATGTATTATGCTTGTATAACCTAGATTGATGCTGATTAACATGATTAGAAGCCTTAAACTTCAAATTTTGAATAATCTAGGGTATGTGTTCTTGAGCAATTTGGGGCTTTTTGATATAAACAGGTTATGGCCGATTTTTGTCATGAATTGATGCTAAATTGAGTAGTGTAACATGTCTAGGTAGTTAAATGATCCAAACTTTGAGCCTAAACATGATTTTGAGAATTAAAGTGGACTTTTTCAAGTCCAAAATTCATGAACTTGATTTTTGAAAGATAATGCCATTTGAGACTTGTTTATTTGCTAGTAATGATTATTTTGACATGTTATTTGAGTTGAATGTTTATGAACTTGGCGAAAATTTTCGTATATGCTTATTTGAAAAAGTGTAGATTTGATAAAAATGTGAAAATAAGCTTAAGTTTGATGTAAATTGATAATGTCATTGTAATTATTTTGATTGATGATTTTGCTGACACTAATGCATATTTGGATGCACAAAATTTGTGTTTGATGTGTTTTGCAGAATGAAAGGGGTGAATCTTCATCCCAAGCCCGTCATGCTCCTGCTGAGAACTTGGAACAACAGGAAGTAGATAACTACTACAAGCAGGATGTACCTCATCCAGTCATGACCTTTTCAGATATGCACTTGGAACAGTTGCACCCGAACCTGAGATTTGACAGACTTTGGATAGATTATCCAAAATATCAACGGGGTTTGCATACTCTTCATTCCAAGGTTGTTGAGGTACCAAGGGTCATAGAATGGGGACCCTTGGAAGCTGTAGAATTGGCCGGGCCAATTAGGGAATTACTGGTACAGAGGTATGGTAATTCTTATTTTAATGACTGGATATGTTTATTCACCATACGCAGACCTGTATATAAAGTATGGTGTGAAGAGTTGTTATGTAGTATAGAGTTGAATGATCGGGTAGCTAGTTTAACCGATCGTTCTTTTATTAGATTTTTGTTAGGCGGTTCGATGCGCCACATGTCTTTACTGGACATGGCTCAGGCTTTACGTATATATACGCCTGAGGAGTTAGCGTCTGCCGATTGTAGAGGATTGATACTAAACGGTAGAAAGATAGATGAGAATTTTGATACACACGGTGTGTGGAGTCAAATGACAAGCCATCACCGTTTCAAGGGGGGAAACTACTCTTATTTGGATATAGATAGAGCCGAATTAAGAGTAATACATAGGTTTTTAGCTAATTCGATTACACAAAGGGGTAAAAACAAAGAAAAGGTAAATGAACAAGATTTGTTTTACCATATGTGTATTCGAGACCCACACAGCGCTGTAAGTATACCATATTGTGTGGGTTATTATTTATCAGCTATGGTTCGGGGGATGCGTCCACATAGCATAATAGGAGGTGGTATTTTTATTACTTTGATTGGTGAATATCTCGGTGTGGATATAAGTCGGGGGGGATTATTAGTAGAAGAGCCGGAACCCCGCGACACTATAGGTTTAAATGTATACCATGGTGCGAAAGTTTTGAAGCGGCGAAATAACGCCGCAGTACGATACAATGGTAGACATCCACAGGTAGAGAGAAACCAGGAACAAGGTAATGTAGGAGGGGGGAACCAGATGCAAGAAATTCATAGGTTTATAGCTTCTCAGGAATACGAAAATGCTAGACAGAGAGCATTTGAAGATTGGCAAGTTCATCAGAACCAGATCATAGCGCATTGCCAACATATAGGTAGAAACTATATTCCTACACCGAAACCCGTCTTCCCTCCTTGGTCGATAGAGATGCAGCCACCATATCCTACGTATGACCCTGCCGAAGCATTCTATAGCACTTATGGTTATGCGTGGAACCCCTATTGGTACCAATATCATCCTTAGTTTACTTATTTATTTTTTTTTTATTTTGTAATTTGTAATTATTGTTATGTTTAATACTTTTATTAATATTGTAATCATTTTTATAATTATCTAACTTTTATTCTTAGATTTTAATAATTTTTGAATGTGGGGTAATAAACCAAACTTCAAAAATATGTATATATGTTTGCAGTTTATCTTATGTACACAACAGGGTAAAACAACGCATTTTCAAAGACTGGCATTAAGTTCAGCAAAAGCAACTAATTTTGACGACAAGATGCAAAATATATGTGAAATAACAACAAGACGGAATGAACAAATGATGTGCACCATTTATCATTCAGCAAACAAACGCCAATATATTTGGAAACTTTGGTAAAAATTTAATCATTTTCACACTAATCACCCTCAATAATTTAAATTGTTACTGATTTCTTGCAAATGAGGGCATTGCAAGATCTTAAGTGTGGGAAGGGATTAAATTCTTTCGGATTTTAAAATTTTTTACTTTATACACTTGGTTACCATTAAAAATACTAGTAAAGCAGTAGTTGTATTAGAATCTAGTGCTCTCTGATAAAAAAGAACAGCCCTAGTCTTATATACTGACTACCCAATTCTAGTAAAATTTTTCAAAATTTTCAATTAAATGAATTCAAAATCATGTTTATACATATTTATGAACGATAAAACTAGGTTTTAACACCGAAATTATTGTTACCTCGGAAAGGACATAAATTGAGAAACAAACTAAAACGTCAAAATTCATTTAAAATGGAATAGAGGACGATAAAAAGAAAAATAAAAAGCCAAGTATGGGAAAATTTACCAAGTTATCTTAAACATATGTCACATATATCTGTAACAAATAATTGAAAATACTTTTGCTTTGGACTAAACTAAACTGTTTTACCCGATGAAAGAAAAGAAGAGATGGATCTACACGATGAATCAATTCCATCATTAAAAGGAAGTAAAGACTTCCGAAAAAGACACGCGCTTCTTGATTTAGGTCATGAAGTTGTCGTCCAGACCAGCTGTAGGTTGACGAAAAATCTAGAAAAGTCATCACTAAAATCAGCAGGAAATCCACGGACCTCAGCATTAAACAGGGTCGCCAAGTGGTCAGATTTATCCTAACCATGAGAAGGATTTATCTCGTACAATGGGGAGGCACCATGCAAATTAGCTGGATAAGACTAATGAGTCAGATCCCCAGAAAGGATAATCTCCTTAAAGATTAAAAATCAGCTTTTAAGACTGATATTACTCAATCCTAGAGATTGACCTTAAAGATTGAGAATTACAAACTCATGGAATTCAATGATATCTAAACTCGAGCTTAAACGAGAAAATATTTTGATCAAAATTATAAACCGATTTGTTTTCTGAAAACCCTATTTTCAATGCGTTCATTACCATTGAACGTAAAATCCTAGGAATTCACCTGGAATTCATTAGGTCACCTGAACCAAATCGGGTGTCAACCGTAAGAACGGTGGTTGCATAGCATGGTCAAAGACAGGACCTTGTGCCAGACCGAAAAATTATAAGGGTGAGCTTTACTATTGCTCCTACCAAGGATAGTAATTGCGTCCGACACGTTATAGACCATAATCAAAAGCATGTCACGGAACATTGCCTTAAAACAGTTGCTTGTTCAACGCTTTCCTTTACAACCGGACGGTAGTTTGCCGAAAGGTAATATACGGAACAAGTAAACTGGACGTGTTGCTTTCCAAATACAAGGTTAGCAAGTGGGTGACACAAAACCGCAAGTTTTGAGCTAAAATTTTCAAATCTGAAACCCACCAAACCCACAAAAATATTTTGCAAACACCGGTAAAGGGTTATTCCGGAAAACTTATCTAGGGTAAAAAAAAAAAAAAAAAAAAAAAAAAAAAAAAAAAAAAAACTAGATTTAATTTTCAAAAGATCAAATGTTTTCATAAAGATCCAATTTCCTTAATGGATCTAAATTTTTATAGTCATGTGGGACTGTAAATCATATCGTTACTACCATTGTTTATACCGCCGTATAGAAATCACTGATGTACAAAGTGTGAAGAATAAAGAAGTGATTCTAGTATTTCAAGACAATATTGCTTGAGGACAAGCAACGCTCAAGTGTGGGAATATTTGATAATGCTAAAAACGAACATATATTTCATAGCATTATTCCTCAAGAAAGACAAGCTTTTAGTTGCAATTGTTCTATTTACAAGTGATATTCGTTTAAATAATAAAAGGTGAAGACAAAAGACAGATTCGACGAATTGAAGACGCAAACGACCAAAAAGCTCAAAAGTACAAAAGACAATCAAAAAGGTTCCAATTATTGATAAGAAACGTCTCAAAATCACAAGAGTACAAGATTCAAAACGCAAAGTACAAGATATTAAATTGTACGCGAGGACGTTCGAAAATCCGGAACCGGGACCAGAGTCAATTCTTAACGCTCGACGCAACGGACTAAAAATTACAAGTTAACTATATATATAAATATAATATAATATATAATTAATTATATTAATTATATATATATATTATATATATATATTTAAAACCGTCGGCAGCAGGAAACTCCAAGGGTGTAAACTGTAAATACCTCTCCGCGACTCGCGGAGTTTTAAGGGTATTTGGCCGCGAGTCGCGGAGCCCCAAATTTCACTTCTGGCTATAAAGCCAACCGAATTCTGATCGAATTTATCATCTTATTTCTCAATCTCTCTCTCAATATATACGTAATATATTTATATTTATAATTTATATTTTAATTTTAATTATAATTCTAATAATAAGGGTATGTTAGCGAATGTTGTAAGGGTGTAAGTCGAAATTCTGTCCGTGTAACGCTACGCTATTTTTAATCATTGTAAGTTATGTTCAACCTTTTTATATTAATGTCTCGTAGCTAAGTTATAATTATGCTTATTTAAAACAAAGTAATCATGATGTTGGGCTAATTACTAAAATTGGGTAATTGGGCTTTGTACCATAATTGGGGTTTGGACAAAAGAACGACACTTGTGGAAACTAGACTATGGGCTATTAATGGGCTTTATATTTGTTTAACTAAATGAAAGTTTGTTAATGTTAATATAAAGATTTACAATTGGGCGTCCCTATAAATTACCATATACACTCGATCGGATACGATGGGCGGGGTATTTATATGTACGAATAATCGTTCATTTAACCGGACACGGGAATGGATTAATAGCCACTAGAATAATTGAAACAGGGGTGAAATTACATTCAAGGGTAATTGGTGTAATTGTTAACAAAGTAGTAAAACCTTGGTTTACACGCAGTCGATAACCTGGTGTATTCATTAAACAAAGTATTAAAACCTTGTTACAATTCGAATCCCCAATTAGTTGGAATATTTAACTTCGGGTATAATAATAATTTGTCAAGGACACTTGCAATTTATATTTATGACTGATGGACTGTTATGGACAAAAACCAGACGGACATATTGAATAATCCAGGACAAAGGACAATTAACCCAAGGGCATAAAACTAAAATCAACACGTCAAACATCATGATTACGGAAGTTTAAATAAGCATAATTCTTTTATTTCATATTTAATTTCCTTTATTTTATATTTAATTGCACTTCTAATTATCGCATTTTTATTTATTTTATTTTATCGCACTTTTAATTATCGTACTTTTTAATTATCGCAATTTAATTTTATCGCATTTTTATTATTCGCAATTTCATTATCGTTATTTACTTTACGCTTTAATTTAAAGTCTTGTATTTATTTTATATTTTACATTAGGTTTTAACTGCGACTAAAGTCTTAAAATCGACAAACCGGTCATTAAACGGTAAAAACCCCCCTTTATAATAATAATATTACTTATATATATATTTGTATTTTTATAAAAGTAAACTAATATAGCGTTGAGCTTTGTTTAAAGATTTCCCTGTGGAACGAACCGGACTTACTAAAAACTACACTACTGTACGATTAGGTACACTGCCTATAAGTGTTGTAGCAAGGTTTAAGTATATCCATTCTATAAATAAATAAATATCTTGTGTAAAATTGTATCGTATTTAATAGTATTTCCTAGTAAAATAATAACTATTTTATATACACCTCGTTCGACATCAGAGACGTTTTTCAAAGACTGCATTCATTTTTAAAACAAACCATAACCTTTATTTCATAGATAAAGGTTTTATAAAGCTTTACGTAGATTATCAAATAATGATAATCTAAAATATCCTGTTTACACACGACCATTACATAATGGTTTACAATACAAATATGTTACAACAAAATAAGTTTCTTGAATGCAGTTTTTACACAATATCATACAAGCATGGACTCCAAATCTCGTCCTTATTTAAGTATGCGACAGCGGAAGCTCTTAATAATCACCTGAGAATAAACATGCTTAAAACGTCAACAAAAATGTTGGTGAGTTATAGGTTTAACCTATATATATCAAATCATAATAATAGACCACAAGATTTCATATTTCAATACACATCCCATACATAGAGATAAAAATCATTCATATGGTGAACACCTGGTAACCGACATTAACAAGATGCATATATAAGAATATCCCCATCATTCCGGGACACCCTTCGGATATGATATAAATTTCGAAGTACTAAAGCATCCGGTACTTTGGATGGGGTTTGTTAGGCCCAATAGATCTATCTTTAGGATTCGCGTCAATTAGGGTGTCTGTTCCCTAATTCTTAGATTACCAGACTTAATAAAAAGGGGTATATTCGATTTCGATAATTCAACCATAGAATGTAGTTTCACGTACTTGTGTCTATTTTGTAAATCATTTATAAAACCTGCATGTATTCTCATCCCAAAAATATTAGATTTTAAAAGTGGGACTATAACTCACTTTCACAGATTTTTACTTCGTCGGGAAGTAAGACTTGGCCACTGGTTGATTCACGAACCTATAACAATATATACATATATATCAAAGTATGTTCAAAATATATTTACAACACTTTTAATATATTTTGATGTTTTAAGTTTATTAAGTCAGCTGTCCTCGTTAGTAACCTACAACTAGTTGTCCACAGTTAGATGTACAGAAATAAATCGATAAATATTATCTTGAATCAATCCACGACCCAGTGTATACGTATCTCAGTATTGATCACAACTCAAACTATATATATTTTGGAATCAACCTCAACCCTGTATAGCTAACTCCAACATTCACATATAGAGTGTCTATGGTTGTTCCGAAATATATATAGATGTGTCGACATGATAGGTCGAAACATTGTATACGTGTCTATGGTATCTCAAGATTACATAATATACAATACAAGTTGATTAAGTTTTGGTTGGAATAGATTTGTTACCAATTTTTCACGTAGCTAAAATGAGAAAAATTATCCAATCTTGTTTTACCCATAACTTCTTCATTTTAAATCCGTTTTGAGTGAATCAAATTGCTATGGTTTCATATTGAACTCTATTTTATGAATCTAAACAGAAAAAGTATAGGTTTATAGTCGGAAAAATAAGTTACAAGTCGTTTTTGTAAAGGTAGTCATTTCAGTCGAAAGAACGACGTCTAGATGACCATTTTAGAAAACATACTTCCACTTTGAGTTTAACCATAATTTTTGGATATAGTTTCATGTTCATAATAAAAATAATTTTCTCAGAATAACAACTTTTAAATCAAAGTTTATCATAGTTTTTAATTAACTAACCCAAAACAGCCCGCAGTGTTACTACGACGGCGTAAATCCGGTTTTACGGTGTTTTTCGTGTTTCCAGGTTTTAAATCATTAAGTTAGCATATCATATAGATATAGAACATGTGTTTAGTTGATTTTAAAAGTCAAGTTAGAAGGATTAACTTTTGTTTGCGAACAAGTTTAGAATTAACTAAACTATGTTCTAGTGATTACAAGTTTAAACCTTCGAATAAGATAGCTTTATATGTATGAATCGAATGATGTTATGAACATCATTACTAACTTAAGTTCCTTGGATAAACCTACTGGAAAAGAGAAAAATGGATCTAGCTTCAACGGATCCTTGGATGGCTCGAAGTTCTTGAAGCAGAATCATGACACGAAAACAAGTTCAAGTAAGATCATCACTTGAAATAAGATTGTTATAGTTATAGAAATTGAACCAAAGTTTGAATATGATTATTACCTTGTATTAGAATGATAACCTACTGTAAGAAACAAAGATTTCTTGAGGTTGGATGATCACCTTACAAGATTGGAAGTGAGCTAGCAAACTTGAAAGTATTCTTGATTTTATGAAACTAGAACTTTTGAAATTTATGAAGAACACTTAGAACTTGAAGATAGAACTTGAGAGAGATCAATTATATGAAGAAAATTGAAGAATGAAGGTGTTTGTAGGTGTTTTTGGTCGTTGGTGTATGGATTAGATATAAAGGATATGTAATTTTGTTTTCATGTAAATAAGTCATGAATGATTACTCATATTTTTGTAATTTTATGAGATATTTCATGCTAGTTGCCAAATGATGGTTCCCACATGTATTAGGTGCCTCACATGGGCTGCTAAGAGCTGATCATTGGAGTGTATATACCAATAGTACATACATCTAAAAGCTGTGTATTGTACGAGTACGAATACGGGTGCATACGAGTAGAATTGTTGATGAAACTGAACTAGGATGTAATTGTAAGCATTTTTGTTAAGTAGAAGTATTTTGATAAGTGTCTTGAAGTCTTTCAAAAGTGTATGAATACATATTAAAACACTACATGTATATACATTTTAACTGAGTCGTTAAGTCATCGTTAGTCGTTACATGTAAATGTTGTTTTGAAACCTTTAGGTTAACGATCTTGTTGAATGTTGTTAACCCATTGTTTATTATAACAAATGAGATGTTAAATTATTATATTATCATGATATTGTGATATATAATATATCTTAGTATGATGTATATACAGTTAAATGTCGTTACTACGATAATCGTTACATATATGTCTCGTTTCGAAATCATTAAGTTAGTAGCCTTATTTTTACATATGTATTTCATTGTTAATACACTTAATAATATATTTACTTATCATTTAACATAATTAACCAAGTGTATCAATATCTTAATATGATTCATATGTACCTAGTAAGACGTTGTTATAACGATAATCGTTATATATATCGTTTTCGAGTTTCTTAAATTAATAGTCTCATTTTTATGTATATAACTCATTATTAAAATACCTAATGAGATACATACTTATAATAAAAACATGTTAACTATATATATAACCATATATATGTCATCGTATAGTTTTTATAAGTTTTAACGTTCGTGAATCACCGGTCAACTTGGGTGGTCAATTGTCTATATGAAACATATTTCAATTAATCAAGTCTTAACAAGTTTGATTGCTTAACATGTTGGAAACATTTAATCATGTAAATATCAATCTTAATTAATTTATATAAACATGGAAAAGTTCGGGTCACTACAGTACCTACCCGTTAAATAAATTTCGTCCCGAAATTTTAAGCTGTTGAAGGTGTTGACGAATCTTCTGGAAATAGATGCGGGTATTTCTTCTTCATCTGATCTTCACGCTCCCAGGTGAACTCGGGTCCTCTACGAGCATTCCATCGAACCTTAACAATTGGTATCTTGTTTTGCTTAAGTCTTTTAACCTCACGATCCATTATTTCGACGGGTTCTTCGATGAATTGAAGTTTTTCGTTGATTTGGATTTCATCTAACGGAATAGTGAGATCTTCTTTAGCAAAACATTTCTTCAAATTCGAGACGTGGAAAGTGTTATGTACAGCCGCGAGTTGTTGAGGTAACTCAAGTCGGTAAGCTACTGGTCCGACACGATCAATAATCTTGAATGGTCCAATATACCTTGGATTTAATTTCCCTCGTTTACCAAATCGAACAACGCCTTTCCAAGGTGCAACTTTAAGCATGACCATCTCTCCAATTTCAAATTCTATATCTTTTCTTTTAATGTCAGCGTAGCTCTTTTGTCGACTTTGGGCGGTTTTCAACCGTTGTTGAATTTGGATGATCTTCTCGGTAGTTTCTTGTATAATCTCCGGACCCGTAATCTGTCTATCCCCCACTTCACTCCAACAAATCGGAGACCTGCACTTTCTACCATAAAGTGCTTCAAACGGCGCCATCTCAATGCTTGAATGGTAGCTGTTGTTGTAGGAAAATTCTGCTAACGGTAGATGTCGATCCCAACTGTTTCCGAAATCAATAACACATGCTCGTAGCATGTCTTCAAGCGTTTGTATCGTCCTTTCGCTCTGCCCATCAGTTTGTGGATGATAGGCAGTACTCATGTCTAGACGAGTTCCTAATGCTTGCTGTAATGTCTGCCAGAATCTTGAAATAAATCTGCCATCCCTATCAGAGATAATAGAGATTGGTATTCCATGTCTGGAGACGACTTCCTTCAAATACAGTCGTGCTAACTTCTCCATCTTGTCATCTTCTCTTATTGGTAGGAAGTGTGCTGATTTGGTGAGACGATCAACTATTACCCAAATAGTATCAAAACCACTTGCAGTCCTTGGCAATTTAGTGATGAAATCCATTGTAATGTTTTCCCATTTCCATTCCGGGATTTCGGGTTGTTGAAGTAGACCTGATGGTTTCTGATGCTCAGCTTTGACCTTAGAACACGTCAAACATTCTCCTACGTATTTAGCAACATCGGCTTTCATACCTGGCCACCAAAAATGTTTCTTGAGATCCTTGTACATCTTCCCCGTTCCAGGATGTATTGAGTATCTGGTTTTATGAGCTTCTCTAAGTACCATTTCTCTCATATCTCCAAATTTTGGTACCCAAATCCTTTCAGCCCTATACCGGGTTCCGTCTTCCCGAATATTAAGATGCTTCTCCGATCCTTTGGGTATTTCATCCTTTAAATTTCCCTCTTTTAAAACTCCTTGTTGCGCCTCCTTTATTTGAGTAGTAAGGTTATTATGAATCATTATATTCATAGATTTTACTCGAATGGGTTCTCTGTCCTTCCTGCTCAAGGCATCGGCTACCACATTTGCCTTCCTCGGGTGGTAACGAATCTCAAAGTCGTAATCATTCAACAATTCAATCCACCTACGCTGCCTCATATTCAGTTGTTTCTGATTAAATATGTGTTGAAGACTTTTGTGGTCAGTATATATAATACTTTTGACCCCATATAAGTAGTGCCTCCAAGTCTTTAATGCAAAAACAACCGTGCCTAATTCCAAATCATGCGTCGTATAATTTTGCTCGTGAATCTTCAATTGTCTAGATGCATAAGCAATCACCTTCGTTCGTTGCATTAATACACAACCGAGACCTTGCTTTGATGCGTCACAATAAATCACAAAATCATCATTCCCTTCAGGCAATGACAATATAGGTGCCGTAGTTAGCTTTTTCTTCAATAACTGAAACGCTTTCTCTTGTTCATCCTTCCATTCAAATTTCTTCCCTTTATGCGTTAATGCAGTCAAGGGTTTTGCTATTCTGGAAAAGTCTTGGATGAACCTTCTGTAGTAACCAGCTAGTCCTAAAAACTGGCGTATGTGTTTCGGAGTTTTCGGGGTTTCCCACTTTTCAACAGTTTCTATCTTTGCCGGATCCACCTTAATACCTTCTTTGTTCACTATGTGACCGAGGAATTAAACTTCTTCCAACCAAAATGCACACTTTGAAAACTTAGCGTACAATTCTTCCTTCCTCAATACTTCTAACACCTTTCTCAAATGTTCACCGTGTTCTTGGTCATTCTTTGAGTAAATAAGTATGTCATCAATGAAAACAATGACAAACTTGTCAAGGTATGGTCCACACACTCGGTTCATAAGGTCCATGAACACATCTGGTGCATTAGTTAAACCAAACGGCATGACCATAAACTCGTAATGACCGTAACGTGTTCTGAAAGCAGTTTTTGGAATATCATCTTCTTTCACCCGCATTTGATGATACCCGGAACGTAAGTCAATCTTTGAATAAACAGACGAGCCTTGTAGTTGATCAAATAAGTCATCGATTCTCGGTAGTGGGTAGCGGTTCTTGATGGTAAGTTTGTTCAACTCTCGGTAGTCGATACACAACCTGAATGTACCATCTTTCTTCTTGACAAACAAAACAGGAGCTCCCTACGGTGATGTGCTTGGTCGAATGAAACCACGCTCTAAAAGTTCTTGTAATTGGCTTTGCAGTTCTTTCATCTCGCTGGGTGCGAGTCTGTAAGGAGCACGAGCTA
Source organism: Rutidosis leptorrhynchoides (assembly GCF_046630445.1). Classification (NCBI taxonomy): domain Eukaryota; kingdom Viridiplantae; phylum Streptophyta; class Magnoliopsida; order Asterales; family Asteraceae; genus Rutidosis; species Rutidosis leptorrhynchoides. Next base: position 392,219,758 of record NC_092335.1, on the reverse strand, counting down.
TTGGTGCAGCTCCTGGTACAAGATCTATTTGAAATTCAACGGATCGATGTGGGGGTAATCCCGGTAATTCTTTCGGAAATACATCGGGAAATTCTTTTGCAATGGGAACATCATTGATGCTCTTTTCTTCAGTTTGTACTTTCTCGACGTGTGCTAGAACAGCATAGCAACCTTTTCTTATTAGTTTTTGTGCCTTCAAATTACTAATAAGATGTAGCTTCGTGTTGCCCTTTTCTCCGTACACCATTAAGGGTTTTCCTTTTTCTCGTATAATGCGAATTGCATTTTTGTAACAAACGATCTCTGCTTTCACTTCTTTCAACCAGTCCATACCGATTATCACATCAAAACTCCTTAACTCTACTGGTATCAAATCAATCTTAAATGTTTCGCTAACCAGTTTAATTTCTCGATTCTGACATATATTATCTGCTGAAATTAATTTACCATTTGCTAATTCGAGTAAAAATTTACTATCCAAAGGCGTCAATGGACAACTTAATTTAGCACAAAAATCTCTACTCATATAGCTTCTATCCGCACCCGAATCAAATAAAACGTAAGCAGATTTATTGTCAATAAGAAACGTAACCGTAACAAGCTCCGGGTCTTCCTGTGCCTCTGCCGCATTAATATTGAAAACTCTTCAGCGGCCTTGTCCATTCGTGTTCTCCTGGTTCGGGCAATTTCTAATAATGTGGCCCGGTTTTCCACATTTATAACAAACTACATTGGCATAACTTGCTCCGACACTACTTGCTCCGCCATTACTCGTTCCGACACCATTTGTTCCTTTCGTTCTGTTAACCCCTGGTCCGTAGACATCACACTTCGCCGCGCTATGACCATTTCTTTTACACTTGTTGCAAAATTTGGTGCAGAACCCCGAGTGATACTTTTCACACCTTTGGCATAGCTGCTTCTGATTGTTGTTGTTGTTGCGGTTATTATTGTTGTTGGGATGATTGTTGTAGCTGTTGTTGTTGTTGTTGTTGTTGTTGTTGTTGTTGTTGTTGGGCCGTTTGTTGTAGTTGCGATTGATGTTACGATTGTTGGGATAATTGTTGCGATTATTGTTGTAATTACTGTTGTTGTTGTATTGGTGATTCTTATCACCGTTTTCCTCCCACTTTCTTTTGACTTGCTTCACATTGGCCTCTTCAGCAGTCTGTTCTTTAATTCTTTCTTCAATCTGGTTCACTAGTTTGTGAGCCATTCTACATGCCTGTTGTATGGAGGCGGGCTCGTGTGAACTTATATCTTCTTGGATTCTTTCCGGTAATCCTTTCACAAACGCGTCGATCTTCTCTTCCTCATCTTCGAATGCTCCCGGACACAATAGGCACAATTCTGTGAATCGTCTTTCGTACGTGGTAATATCAAATCCTTGGGTTCGTAACCCTCTAAGTTCTGTCTTGAGCTTATTGACCTCGGTTTTGGGACGGTACTTCTCGTTCATCAAGTGCTTGAATGCTGACCACGGTAGTGCGTACGCATCATCTTGTCCCACTTGCTCTAGATAGGTATTCCACCATGTTAACGCAGAACCTGTGAAGGTATGCGTAGCGTACTTCACTTTGTCCTCTTCAGTACACTTACTTATGGCAAACACCGATTCAACCTTCTCGGTCCACCGTTTCAATCCGATTGGTCCTTCGGTTCCATCAAATTCCAAAGGTTTGCAGGCAGTGAATTCTTTGTAGGTGCATCCTACACGATTTCCTGTACTGCTAGATCCAAGGTTATTGTTGGTATGTAGCGCAGCCTGTACTGCGGCTATGTTTGAAGCTAGAAAAGTACGGAATTCCTCTTCATTCATATTCACGGTGTGTCGAGTAGTCGGTGCCATTTCCTTCAAAATAGTTAAATGGAACAAGTTAATCATACAGAATATTAAGAGTAGTTAATAGTATTTCGTAGCATAATATGAACTCATTTATAAAAGCTTTTTCTTCATATTAGCGTTTTATAAGTTTAAATTCGGGTAGTACCTACCCGTTAAGTTCATACTTAGTAGCTAATATACAATTCAACTACTACAATTCTATATGAAAAACTGATTATAATAATATTTCGCGTTCAAACTTTTATACAATATTTTACAAACTTACAATACCGCTTATTTTACATAAAGCATGAAATATAGCACACAATAACTTTGATACAAGATAGTTGTGAAGATAATTCAAGCTAGTACACAAGTCGTTCAGCAAAGGTAATAAAGACACGTAATTCATACGTCCAGAAACAAGTCATGCATTCTGGTTTTACTAGGACTACTTCCCATCCTTGGTCTTGTGGAACATAACCGTTATGGCCGTTGATAAGACAGCGTGTTGTAACGTCGTCAAAGGGACAAGGGTTACGTAATGTCCAACAGTCCCGTAACAATCTAAAAACCTCATTTCTTACCCCAATTACCGACTCCGTCACTTGTGGAAACGTTTTGTTTAATAGTTGTAGCCCGATGTTCTTGTTCTCACTTTGGTGAGAAGCGAACATTACTAATCCGTAAGCATAACATGCTTCTTTATGTTGCATGTTAGCCGCTTTTTCTAAATCACGAAGTCCAATATTCGGATATATTGAGTCAAAATAATTTCTTAACCCGTTGCGTAAAATAGCATTTGGGTTCCCCGCAATATATGCGTCAAAGTAAACACATCGTAACTTATGGGTTTCCCAATGTGATATCCCCCATCTTTCAAATGAAAGTCTCTTATAAACCAAGACATTCTTGGAACGTTCATCGAATGTCTTACAAACTGATCTTGCCTTAAATAGTTGTGCCGAAGAATTCTGACCGACTTTAGACAAGATTTCATCAATCATGTCTCCGGGTAGGTCTCTTAAAATATTGGGTTGTCTATCCATTTTGTGTTTTTATACTGTAAAATAGACAAGAGTTAGATTCATAAAAAAAAAATACTTATTAATACAAGCAATTTTTACATATATCATAAAGCATAAGCACACTATATTACATATATTACACCACACGAATACAACTATCTTATTCCGACTCGCTTGTTTCTTCTTCTTCGATTTTGGTTCGTTTTGCCAAGTTTCTAGGGATATATGATGTTCCCCTAATACGAGCCGTCGTGATCCACATTGGTTTAGAAAAACCTGGTGGTTTAGAGGTTCCCGGGTCATTGTTACAACTTAAGGACTTCGGGGGTTGACGATACATATAAAGTTCATCGGGGTTGGAATTAGATTTCTCTATTTTTATGCCCTTTCCCTTATTATTTTCTTTTGCCTTTTTAAATTCAATTGGGGTAATTTCTATAACATCATCGGAATTCTCGTCGGAATCCGATTCATCGGAGAATTGGTAATCCTCCCAATATTTTGCTTCCTTGGTGGAAACACCATTGACCATAATTAACCTTGGTCGGTTGGTTGAGGATTTTCTTTTACTTAACCGTTTTATTATTTCCCCCACCGGTTCTATTTCTTCATCCGGTTCCGATTCTTCTTCCGGTTCCGATTCTTCTTCCGGTTCCGACTCTTCTTCCGGTTCCTCTTCGGGAACTTGTGAATCAGTCCACGAATCATTCCAATTTACATTTGACTCTTCATTATTATTAGGTGAGTCAATGGGACTTGTTCTAGAGGTAGACATCTATCACATAATATCAAACGCGTTAAGAGATTAATATATCACATAATATTCACATGTTAAAAATATATAGTTTCCAACAAAATTTGTTAAGCAATCATTTTTCAAGTAAACACGGTCGAAGTCCAGCCTCACTAATGCATCCTAACAAACTCGATAAGACACACTTATGCAAAATTCTGGTTCTCTAAGACCAACGCTCGGATACCAACTGAAATGTCCCGTTCTTATTGATTAAAAACGTTCCATATTAATTGATTTCGTTGCGAGGTTTTGACCTCTATATGAGACGTTTTTCAAAGACTGCATTCATTTTTAAAACAAACCATAACCTTTATTTCATAGATAAAGGTTTTATAAAGCTTTACGTAGATTATCAAATAATGATAATCTAAAATATCCTGTTTACACACGACCATTACATAATGGTTTACAATACAAATATGTTACAACAAAATAAGTTTCTTGAATGCAGTTTTTACACAATATCATACAAGCATGGACTCCAAATCTCGTCCTTATTTAAGTATGCGACAGCGGAAGCTCTTAATAATCACCTGAGAATAAACATGCTTAAAACGTCAACAAAAATGTTGGTGAGTTATAGGTTTAACCTATATATATCAAATCATAATAATAGACCACAAGATTTCATATTTCAATACACATCCCATACATAGAGATAAAAATCATTCATATGGTGAACACCTGGTAACCGACATTAACAAGATGCATATATAAGAATATCCCCATCATTCCGGGACACCCTTCGGATATGATATAAATTTCGAAGTACTAAAGCATCCGGTACTTTGGATGGGGTTTGTTAGGCCCAATAGATCTATCTTTAGGATTCGCGTCAATTAGGGTGTCTGTTCCCTAATTCTTAGATTACCAGACTTAATAAAAAGGGGCATATTCGATTTTGATAATTCAACCATAGAATGTAGTTTCACGTACTTGTGTCTATTTTGTAAATCATTTATAAAACCTGCATGTATTCTCATCCCAAAAATATTAGATTTTAAAAGTGGGACTATAACTCACTTTCACAGATTTTTACTTCGTCGGGAAGTAAGACTTGGCCACTGGTTGATTCACGAACCTATAACAATATATACATATATATCAAAGTATGTTCAAAATATATTTACAACACTTTTAATATATTTTGATGTTTTAAGTTTATTAAGTCAGCTGTCCTCGTTAGTAACCTACAACTAGTTGTCCACAGTTAGATGTACAAAAATAAATCGATAAATATTATCTTGAATCAATCCACGACCCAGTGTATACGTATCTCAGTATTGATCACAACTCAAACTATATATACTTTGGAATCAACCTCAACCCTGTATAGCTAACTCCAACATTCACATATAGAGTGTTTATGGTTGTTCCGAAATATATATAGATGTGTCGACATGATAGGTCGAAACATTGTATACGTGTCTATGGTATCTCAAGATTACATAATATACAATACAAGTTGATTAAGTTTTGGTTGGAATAGATTTGTTACCAATTTTTCACGTAGCTAAAATGAGAAAAATTATCCAATCTTGTTTTACCCATAACTTCTTCATTTTAAATCCGTTTTGAGTGAATCAAATTGCTATGGTTTCATATTGAACTCTATTTTATGAATCTAAACAGAAAAAGTATAGGTTTATAGTCAGAAAAATAAGTTACAAGTCGTTTTTGTAAAGGTAGTCATTTCAGTCGAAAGAACGACGTCTAGATGACCATTTTAGAAAACATACTTCCACTTTGAGTTTAACCATAATTTTTTGATGTAGTTTCATGTTCATAATAAAAATCATTTTCTCAGAATAACAACTTTTAAATCAAAGTTTATCATAGTTTTTAATTAACTAACCCAAAACAGCCCGCGGTGTTACTACGACGGCGTAAATCCGGTTTTACGGTGTTTTTCGTGTTTCCAGGTTTTAAATCATTAAGTTAGCATATCATATAGATATAGAACATGTGTTTAGTTGATTTTAAAAGTCAAGTTAGAAGGATTAACTTTAGTTTGCGAACAAGTTTAGAATTAACTAAACTATGTTCTAGTGATTACAAGTTTAAACCTTCGAATAAGATAGCTTTATATGTATGAATCGAATGATGTTATGAACATCATTACTACCTTAAGTTCCTTGGATAAGCCTACTGGAAAAGAGAAAAATGGATCTAGCTTCAACGGATCCTTGGATGGCTCGAAGTTCTTGAAGCAGAATCATGACACGAAAACAAGTTCAAGTAAGATCATCACTTGAAATAAGATTGTTATAGTTATAGAAATTGAACCAAAGTTTGAATATGATTATTACCTTGTATTAGAATGATAACCTACTGTAAGAAACAAAGATTTCTTGAGGTTGGATGATCACCTTACAAGATTGGAAGTGAGCTAGCAAACTTGAAAGTATTCTTGATTTTATGAAACTAGAACTTTTGAAATTTATGAAGAACACTTAGAACTTGAAGATAGAACTTGAGAGAGATCAATTAGATGAAGAAAATTGAAGAATGAAAGTGTTTGTAGGTGTTTTTGGTCGTTGGTGTATGGATTAGATATAAAGGATATGTAATTTTGTTTTCATGTAAATAAGTCATGAATGATTACTCATATTTTTGTAATTTTATGAGATATTTCATGCTAGTTGCCAAATGATGGTTCCCACATGTGTTAGGTAACTCACATGGGCTACTAAGAGCTGATCATTGGAGTGTATATACCAATAGTACATACATCTAAAAGCTGTGTATTGTACGAGTACGAATACGGGTGCATACGAGTAGAATTGTTGATGAAACTGAACGAGGATGTAATTGTAAGCATTTTTGTTAAGTAGAAGTATTTTGATAAGTGTCTTGAAGTCTTTCAAAAGTGTATGAATACATATTAAAACACTACATGTATATACATTTTAACTGAGTCGTTAAGTCATCGTTAGTCGTTACATGTAAATGTTGTTTTGAAACCTTTAGGTTAACGATCTTGTTGAATGTTGTTAACCCATTGTTTATTATAACAAATGAGATGTTAAATTATTATATTATCATGATATTATGATATATAATATATCTTAGTATGATGTATATACAGTTAAATGTCGTTACAACGATAATCGTTACATATATGTCTCGTTTCGAAATCATTAAGTTAGTAGCCTTATTTTTACATATGTATTTCATTGTTAATACACTTAATAATATATTTACTTATCATTTAACATAATTAACCAAGTGTATCAATATCTTAATATGATTCATATGTACCTAGTAAGACGTTGTTATAACGATAATCTTTATATATATCGTTTTCGAGTTTCTTAAATTAATAGTCTCATTTTTATGTATATAACTCATTGTTAAAATACCTAATGAGATACATACTTATAATAAAAACATGTTAACTATATATATAACCATATATATGTCATCGTATAGTTTTTATAAGTTTTAACGTTCGTGAATCACCGGTCAACTTGGGTGGTCAATTGTCTATATGAAACATATTTCAATTAACCAAGTCTTAACAAGTTTGATTGCTTAACATGTTGGAAACATTTAATCATGTAAATATCAATCTTAATTAATTTATATAAACATGGAAAAGTTCGGGTCACTACAAGATACGTGTTAAACGTTTACTCAGGTTCCGAGTGTTTTCAGGTGCAAAACTACATGCATAAATCTTTTCTTCCGTAGATGAAGTGCGGTTGGTTCATCCTCTCGATTGAGATGTTTTTCAAGAATCATGAAGAGTTTGAACGCAGATTGTAATCGTCAAGATACAAATGAGTTTTAAGATGAAATCAAGTGGCAAACTTGAAGAAATGTTTAGTTTCATATGTTATAATGAATATTTTAATTCATTTTAATTGTCCAATGTTATTAGTCCACAGTCGATAGTCCACAGTTAATAGTCCAATAATTCATACATAGTTTAATATATAATATTAGAATTAATTAATACGTATCGAGACCCGTGTACATGTCTCAGACTCGATCACAACTCAAAGTATATATATTATTATAAAATCAACCTCAACCCTGTATAGCTAACTCAATCATTACTGCATATAGAGTGTCTATGGTTATTCCAAATAATATATATAGATGCGTCGATATGATATGTCAAAACCTTGTATACGTGTCCCGATATTTAAGGTGCGTAAAATAAATAACAGAAATTAAATGATGATAAATAAAATTGCGAGAATTAAAATTTCGATAATTAAATGTAATAGGGAATTAAAAGTTACCTAGGAACAGTTAGCTAGGATTCTGTTAGTGTGGATTCTTAATAAAATTTCCCATAGTTAATTTGTTTGTTTCTAACAAATTTTATTTCGTCCAATGTTTTCTTCATTATGCCACTTGTTGGATTCTGATAGGTCAAAATCCAAATATGAAATTGAATGAAAATGGTTATTCTGTGGTGAACGGATTCGTATATCTGTGGATGTAAGTAGAATAGTAAATGACTATTGAATCAGCTTCGAAGAATGTAGAGTGTAATTTATTAATGTGAAATCTAAATATTTCTAGGGTATTACCTACCCGTTAAAATATTTTCACCATTAACAGTTTGTACGAACGAATTTTCAACTACAATTTTTATGAAAATATATATACATATATATATATATACATATATATTTTCTTCAGATGTAATTATGGATTTAATGAGTCAATTTGATATTAAACTCATTTGATTTTCGGTTTGAGCTAGAATAAATAATCTCTAAAACTTTTAGAAACCACATATTCTTCGCAGAATATTTCTTCAATGAAGTTATGAATTAATACTTCATCGTTCATTGTTGTTGGTACTCCTTGGTATCTATGGTGCGTATGACGTTGATGTTCATGTGACAGATTGGGAAGTTGAGGTTTGCGATGCGGTTGTTGGTGGTGATAATGGTACTGTTGGCGTTGGTGATGGTGGTACTGGTTATGCTGCTGGTGCTGCTGATGGTGGTACTATTGCTGTCGGTGCTACAAGTGTTGTTGGTGCTGAGGTTAGTGATGATGTTGGTGTAGTGAGTATAGCTTGTAAATCACGAATCATTCTTGTTGTTAGGACCCCGAAGTTGTATAGTGTTAATGTGAATTAAGCTTTAAATGAAGGTTCCTTAGAAGAGGGCTATATAAGGAACCTAAGTAGTCCTAATTAGATAGCCATTGCATTGTAACCGAGTTCTAGAAGCTGTGGAATGTAATTTTACCGATTCTCTCTCATACCGAGTCTTTTTCCTATATACCGAATCTCGCTCTATCTTATCTTTTCTCTCAATCTCAACATGATCTGACCTATCATTTGGTATCAGAGCTTCCAGGAAGTGATTCTACATCACTATATCGATCCAGAGATTGTAGATTACAGAATCTGAATACTCTCGGTAAAATGAATCAGATTCGGTATTATCGAATTTGATAATCTGACGTTCAGATTCTTGTGATAAGTTCAGCGAAGGTGTATTAGGTCTATTAGAAAGAGTTTCGATCATCATTACAGCTTTTTAACTTCAATTATGGAGAATCAAGTTGATTTTTAGAGTTTGTGGCTAAAACTCTCGGTATTGCTGAATTCAAGCTTGATTCTGGTGTTTTGTGAAGATTTAAAGATTCAGTTGTGTTCGTGAGGTGTTAAATCACATTTCTGTCTGTTCAATTTCTTCAATTCTTCAATTTTTGAAGATTTGATCAACACTCGGTATCGTAACTGTCATACCGAATCTGCTTCATTACTGGAAATTCATCTTAAGTGTTGCAGATTGTGGTGTGTTTGTGATTCTATCACATTCGGTTTGTTCATACGCAGCTAATTGGTGTGGTTTGAGAAAGGATTCTATTATATTTCTAAGTTTTAGACTTAGACTCGGTATTGTCAACTGCTACAGTTGACATTCGGTATCCTGAATCTTCGGTATCATTGATATTCTGTTTGTTACTAACTTGTTTTCTTGTGCAGCAAGGTTACCGAATCTAATTCAAGGGAATTGGATTGAGTTTACACATATTATTTTACAGAATTTTACTACCGAGTCAATTACCGAATCAGAATCTCGGTTTCACTTAATTCTTTGGTTTTAAGTGTACTGAAGCTTCAAGTTGTGTGGTTACCGAATACATACCGAATTTGAGTGTGTTACTTGTGATTCTTATCAGTTTCTGATACAGAATCTGGTTTACCGAATTGTTACCGAATCTGCTACAGTACCGAACCACTTACCGAATCTGCTACTGTACTGAATCTTTTACCGAATCTGACATTCTTGTTAGATTTTATACTGAACCCTGATCATAGATTGTGTTTAATACCGAATCTATACCGAATCTACCTCAATTTAAGATGTCTACTCAAGAAACTCTTATCATTGGATCAGATTCTCGTCCTCCAGTGTTGTTTGATGGCAAGTACACTCAGTGGCTTCATCGTATTACTCAGTACATAGACTATAAGGGTGAGAAAGCTAAACATATTTGGGCTTCTCTGAGAGATGGTCCAGTTGTTGATTTTCATCTGGATACTGGTATGCCAATTCCAGTCTATGAACTTTCTAGTGATAAATGTGAAAGAGCTCAGGGTGACATAGAGGCTAAGAATATTGTCATGCAAGCTATCCCATATGAGCTATTTGAAAATGTTGATAGCAACACTACTGCAAAAGATATATGGGATGAGATCAAACGACAACAAGAAGGTTATGACATGTCAGACGTTACTAAATTGAATAAGGCTCTGGGATTGTATGAAGATTTCAAGCAGGAACCAGAAGAACAACTCAAGGACACCTACCGTCATTTCAATGGTGTTCTCAATGAGTTGAAAAGGTGTAAGATTGTAAAAGTACATGCTGAAGTCAACATGAAATTCCTTAAAAAGTTCAATGCTGATTGGCTTCCTTATGGAACCATTGTTCGATCTACCAAAGAGATTGACAAGTTGACTATTCATGAGCTTGTTGGAGTTCTTATGCATTACCAACCTGAAGTGTCTAAACTTCAAGAAGGAAGGAAAGAGTCTTTTCCAAGTGATCCTCTTGCTCTAATTGCCAAAAAGAAGAGCAAATCATTTTCCAAAAGCTTGTCCAAGAAAGTGCTTGTTGAAGAATCAACTGATTCTGAAGAGTTGAATCTTTCTGATGTTGATGATTCACACCTTGAATTAGTCAAGATGGCAGCCATGTTCACAAATGCCTTGAACAAACACAAGTTTAAAGGCAAATCAAGCAATCAACTCAAACACTCATCATCTTCCTCGTACTACAAGAAAGCTGATCAATCCAAACAACAACGTGCTGATGATTCCAAGAAGGAAGATTCAATCTGTTTCAATTGTGGCAAGGCTGGTCATTACTCTCGTGAGTGCAGGATGCCTAAGAAGAAGGACGCAGCTTACTACAAGAAGAAAATGTTGATGGCTAAGATTGTGGAAACTGGGGGAGAGCTGAAACCGGTTGATGATAATTGGTTTAACTGGACTGATGATTCAGACTCAGAGGTGGAACATGCAAATGTTTGCAAGGTGACTAAGCTCATCAAAGCTAAGGAAGCATTGGAGAATTCTGACTCAACATCTGACGATGATGAGGTACAATCAACTAAAATCTCACCTGATTTTATAAAAATGCAAAATGACTTAATGAAGAATCTGGTATCAATGTCAAAAGAAGTTAAAGGCTTAAAATCTGAAAACAAGGTTTTAAAAGATAAAATCAAACTTTCTGAGACTAAACCATCTTCATCCAAATTACAATCGGAATTGCAAAAGTTGACCGTCCAACTCAGCTCCTCGGAATCTGAGTTGGAAGATCTTAAAAAGACAATTCATCCGATTAAAGTCGAACGAACTGATTATCGTTTAAAATCTGAACGACTTGCAGAAAAAGTTCAATTCTTAGAAAAAGATCTTTCCGATTTAAAAAACCAACATGAACCCACACTTTCAAAGCTAAACAAGAAAATTATTCATTTGGAAAATGCAATAATTGAAAAAGACACTGAAATCTCTTCGTTGTCAAAAGAGTCTATTCTAATGAAAGCTCAACTTGCTCGATATGAGGAAAAACTCTATCGAACAGAGCAATCCAAAGCTATCATGGATATGGAACTTTCAAAACAAATGATTTTCATGAATAGACCAAAAACGATTCATGGTGAAAAGTGGGGGTTGGGTTTTGGAGATCCTAAGATCGTAGATGGAGCTTCCAAAAAGATTCCAGGATTATATCATTCTGATTACTTTCAAGCTGGTTTACCACCGCATTTTGTGCATTCTTCTGATGCTGATTTTGATGATATTATTATTAATCTCAAATCTAAAAAATACCATCAAATTAGCTTAATGTATAAGAAAATTAATGCAAAAATAGGTAAATCAAATCCTGCTTTCTTGAAGGAACTTGTTGAAACTGAAAAGAATGTGCAATGTGCTAATTATGTGCCAACACGTAGATTAGTTTACATTCCTACACTCATGCTAGAGAAATACATTTTAATGCTTGAGAATGGCGTGTTTAACAAACCTAGTTCTAGCATTGTTAACATAGATGAGGTGTTTGATGAACCAACTTTTAATGTGAAACCAATTCTACCTACTTTACCTGCATGTTCTGATAATGTTTTCCGTGAAGACCTAGCACATGAACTAACTGTTTTCTTTGAGACAGAATCTCTAGGTCAAAATTCTTTAGATGAAAAAGTAGAACCTCATACTGAAATGATCATTGAACCTTTGATAGATTTTGAAAGTCAACTTGATCCTTTGCACGATTATTATTTGCATTTACCTGCTGTACGTAATTTGAATCGTATAGTAGCTCAACTAGAAAAGGAGAATATTGACTTGCAACTTAAGTACCAATCATTAGAACAAATGCTTGCTCTGTGTGATAAATTGCCTTCACTGCCTAAGAAAGAATGTTCCTATGTTTTTAAGGAGGGTGAAGTGGTAGTTTCTGCTGAAGAATTATGTCTTGAGATTAAAAGCTTAAAACAAAAGATAATTCAACTGAAACAGGCTAACACACTTAAGCAATCGTCTAATGTTGAAACCAATGTGCTTGAATGTATTGGTGGGATTACTAAGAAGGGGAAGGGAACAACAACATCTAAGGATGTAAAACCCATTACTATTCTTAAAAATCCTCTACGTTCTCAATTTGGCAATCGTGGTTCAAAAGTTGTTTCTACAGCTCAATTTGTTGTCAACAAGGTTCATTCTCCTGATGGTTCTGTGTCAACTGAAAAGATTCCTATGATTCCAATGACAAAAATTTCAAAAGCGAGTCTTTTAACGACATCAGTTAAGTCCACACAACACACAAGTCCTAAACCTGATTTAAGTGAGTATGATGCAAAAGAACGTAAAATCAAATTGGAAATTTTGCAAAATCAATCATCTAATGTGTCAACTGAAAAGTTTGGACATCTAACTAACAAAGGTGTTTTTCGTGTCACAGGTCATAATCCAAACTTGAATTACAAATCTGTATGGGTTCCTAAGTCTACGACTAAGAAAGTAGCAACCAAACCAACGCAATCTGCTAGTCGGCCTAGGAAATCATCTCATGTTTTTTAATTTTCGTCTGTGAACAAAACATCTACTTGGAATAAGTTGTGTGTTAAGACTTCTGATAACGATGTAAAACTTGATATTGCGTATGATGCTTCATGTAATGTGGTTTTAAATGATGCTTTATTGTCTAAACTGCATGATGCTTTACGTGATTATCTTGTTTTTGATCCAAAGTTTATTGCTGGTACTAACCGTAGAGGACCCAAGAAACTTTGGGTACCTAAACTCTAGGAAATTCACATTTACAGGGTTTCGACGTCTGTGTTTGGTATATCGATTCTGGTTGTTCTCGACACATGACGGGCGTTAAATCCTTGCTTGTCAACTTCATTGACAAATTCCTAGGAACGGTTACTTTTGGAAATGATGAAATTGCAGCGATAACGGGTTACGGAGATTTTGTGCAAAATGGCATAACAATCAAACGGGTTTCATATGTTAAAGGTTTGGGGTGCAGTTTATTTAGTGTGAGTCAATTCTGCGATGGAGATCTTAAAGTTATGTTTGAACGTCGACAATGCTCGGTGCAATCCACCGAAGGAAATGATCTTCTTGTTGGTAAATGTTGTGCTTCACTATACACTATTGACCTCAATGATGCACCTTCACATACAACCATGTGTTTGGCCACTCGTTCTACCAAAGAAAATTCATGGTTATGGCATCATCGGATGTCACACCTGAATCACAAGGGTATCAATCGACTAGTCTCTAAAGACTTAGTTGATGGTATTCCAACCTTTCACTATGATAAGCATCATGTGTGTCCATCATGTGCGATGGGTAAGCTGAAACAGACTAATCATCCGCTTAAGCAAAACCCCAGTACTTCATCGTCTTTGCAATTATTGCATATGAACTTATGTGGACCCATGCGTATTTCTAGCCTCGGTGGCAAGAAACATGTGCTTTTCATTGTCGATGACTATACCCGTTTTACATGGATTTTTCTTTTGCGAACTAAATCAGAGACCCCCGCCATTATCATTGAGTTGATTAAAAAGACTCAACGCTCTTTTAACAAACATGTTAAGAGCATTCGAACTGATAATGGGACGGAATTTAAGAATGACCTGCTTGATAGTTATTTGAAAGACCAAGGCATTGAACATCAATTATCTGCTGCTCGGACCCCCCAACAGAATGGAGTAGTCAAACGATGTAATCGTACATTGTGTGAAGCAGCTCGAACGATGCTTGCTTACTCCAAACTACCTCCAAAAATGTGGGGGGAGGCCATTTCAACTGCATGCTATATCCAAAATCATTGTATTGTTAATAAACGTTTTGATAAAACTCCATATGAGTTATTATATGGTAGACGCCCGAATGTCAAATATTTCCGTGTCTTTGGTTGTATATGCTATGTGCTTAACGATTTTGACAGCCTCGGAACGTTTGATCCAAATGGCGATCAAGCCATATTTCTCGGTTATTCTTCGAACAAAGTTGCTTATCGGGTTTATCACAAATGAACAAAAACGATTAAAGAGAGCATCAATGTCAAGTTCGATGAATTTTCGTGAATGGCTTTTGAACAACTCAGTTCAAAACCCGATCCTAACCTGGCTACTTCTTCTTCTGTGCAAAACTCAATTTTCTCGACGAAGGATGTTCCTACGGTTACATCAGAGGAACTGGTTATCTTGTTTAATAGTCTTTATGCTCCTCAACGGATTTCAAATGTTCAAGCCGTACCGGTTACACCGTCACAGTCAACTAATGTGGAGACTCAACAGAGTCTTTTTGATGAAGATACAACACCTACTGATTCACTTGTTTCCTCTTCATCCTCCCTACCATCTCCTGTTACTGATAATCTTGAACCTATTCAAGATTCATCAGTTAATACAACTCCAGCTGTTTCTCTAGATAATCAATTGAATCCATTAGATCATGTTACATCAGATCAAGCAGATCAAGGTTCAACATCAACAACGGTTGATGTTTCAATGGATGCCACTGATGTACAACATCTTCCACACAACCGATGGACTAAAAGTCATCCAATAGATCTTATTATTGGTGATGCATCTGCTCCAGTCTCAACTCGAAGGGCTACTTGGAATATGTGTCTATACACTGCCTTTCTTAGTAAGATTGAACCAACAACGGTTGCTCAAGCTTTACTAGATCTGAACTGGGTGGTTGCAATGCAAGAAGAGATTAATCAATTTGAACGGTTGAAAGTATGGCGATTAGTTCCAAGACCAACGGGTCAACGACCAATAGGGGTTAAGTGGATTTTTAAGAACAAGAAGGATTCTGATGGTATTGTAGTTCAGAATAAGGCACGTCTTGTGGCCAAGGGATATCGACAACAAGAGGGTATTGATTATGATGAAACGTTTGCTCCGGTTGCTAGGATTGAGGCTATTCGTCTTTTCCTTGCATTTGCTTCTCATATGAAGTTCACGGTATTTCAAATGGACGTCAAAACTGCTTTTCTGAATGGTCATCTTCAAGAGGAAGTCTATGTCGATCAACCAGAAGGCTTTTTAGATCCCATTCATCCAAATCACGTATACTACTTGGAAAAAGGTTTGTATGGTCTGAAGCAAGCACCGCGTGCATGGTACGAGACCTTAACAAAGTATTTACTAGACAATGGCTTCTCTCGTGGAACGATTGATACAATGCTATTCATCAGTAAAAACCACGGTCACATTCTCTTGGTTCAAATTTACGTTGATGACATTATTTTTGGTTCCACGTCCCCGGCCGTATGCAAAGAATTTGGTGACTTTATGGCCAACAAATTCGAAATGAGCATGCTTAACCAATTAAATTTCTTTTTGGGGTTACAAGTAAAACAATTACCAAACGAGATTTTTCTCAGTCAAACAAAGTATATCAATGATATGCTAAAACGTTTTAAAATGACTGCTTTAAAACCAATGACAACCCCAATGAGGACTTTACTGGATGCTGATACTAATGGGGAACCCTTTGATGTGACACTTTATCGAAGCATGGTTGGTTCTTTAATGTATCTGACTGCAAGTCGACCTGACATTACACTTGCTGTAACTGTCTGTGCCCGCTTTCAGTCAAACCCTAAGAAATCTCATTCCAAAGCGGTTGTTAGGATTTTTCAGTACCTTAAAGGTACACCTAACCTTGGGATCTGGTATCCTCATGGATCCGATTTCAATCTCACTGCTTACACTGATGCGGATCATGGCGGTTGTCATGTTGATAGAAAAAGCACATCTGGATCAATTCAGATGTTGGGGAATAGGCTAGTTGGTTGGTCATTCAAAAAGCAGAACTGTGTGTCTTTATCAACAGCTGAGTCTGAGTACATTGTTGCAGCTCATTGTTGTTCACAAGTTTTGTGGATGCAAATTCAACTTTCAGACTATGGCTTTAAGTTTTCTAAGACCCCGATTTACTGTGATTCACAAAGTGCTATTCCAATAACAAGCAACCCGGTCCAGCATTCTAAGACTAAATACATAGATATCCGCTATCATTTCATTAAGGACCATGTAGAGAAAGGGGATGTAGAGTTATACTTTGTGCCTACCAAAGTGCAATTAACTTCCTGGATATAATTGTTCATTGGTTACGAAAGGGGGAAGTAACTCATTGATACCATATTTCAAGGGGGAGTTAATTCATTTTCTTGGGAATTTTATCAAAATGCTGATTTACATTCTTGTATATCACATTTTGAGGGGGAGAAAAAGGGAGAAAATGAGAAAATTACTAAAAAAATGTTGTTTTTCAAAAGTGAATTCATAAATTCTTTGTTTTATATCTGAAATAATTCACTAAGGCTTGTATACATCTCAGTATGCAACCCGTTTTAACAATTGGTATCACTGAAGATTTGTACTTTGTTCACAAATTCAAAGTTCTTTTAAGTACAAATCTTATTTTGAAAAATTCATAAAAATTGAAAAAGATAAAATCTAAAAATATTTGTTTTTTACTGAATAAATGCTATTTTTAGCATTATACCGAATCTGACATCCAACAGTACAGATTCGGTAAGTTCAAAGTTTTCAAAAATTGTCTCAGAATTGTTTACCATGAAAAGATTGAAATGAATTTTAATAGGAAAAATCAATTTGTCAAGATTTTGAAGTTAAAATTGATAAACTTTTGAAAAGTGGACTGTATTCGGTAAAATAGGCCCATTCGGTAAAGCCCATTCGGTATTTTATCTTCGGTATCTATAAAAGGAGGGTCAAAGTCAAACTAACTCTCTTACTGTGCTTAATTACCTACCGAGTCTTACTGATCATACCGAATCTGCCTAATCTACCGAATCTGTTCTTCTATTTCTTCAAATCTTTGGTATAATTTTATTTTAATCATTGCTTTAGTTACATTCGTGTAGATCTGAGATAATTAAATGTTTTTCGACCAGAAAAGATCAAAATAATTGGATTATGTCTCTCAATTTTGAAATTCTGTTGTTTATACCGAGTCTGAGTCGTATTCTTTTAAACTTTGATTAAACTCAATTGATTTGGTTAATTAACATGAATTCTTGTCTAGTCTGAGTTATATTGATTGATCTATCATTTGACCAAGCTTGATTACATGTTTAATTAATTGTTTGATGGATTCTGTATCTACCGAATATGTTCTGTCTACTGTACCGAGTCTGTTCATACGATTAACATGTTGATCTGCTTCTAATTGAGTGGTTAATTGATTATGGTTGTGATTTTACATGATAGAATATGCATGTTTAAGTGACTTTATGTTAATTTTGGAGATACCGAATCTGTTCTTCTCTTGATACCGAATCTGACTTTTGGTACCTTGAAAGTTTCTGATTTTTATCTTCAAACACTTAACATGTTTATTCTATATCTTTCTGATCTGAAAACTCAAGCTTATTTAGTTACAGAATCTCAAGTTTTCATGACTACCGAATCTGCTTGAATTGTGTTTTAAAAAAATTGACTAAGTGTTGTTTTGATTCTTTGTGTTATATAATTGATTTTGCATGATGAATTTGTATTGTGATGAATATCATATGAATGTCATGATTGTCAATTACTTGTTCATATTTGAGAATAAAGGATTTTTATATCTTAGAAAAACCATAAAAATCATAAAATATAAAAGATAAAACATATACAAAGGATTTCAAAGGCAAATAAGAATAGAGATATATGCTTGATGTTAAATATCTTGTGGTTTTCTATTTCTTATTTATACAGCTAAATGACGAACAATCACTTCATCAACTCTGAAACCAACATTCCCTGCAACTACTGGACTGCAGTTCTAGATAGGCACACTCTGTGGCCTGCTCTAAACTCTACAGTCAGTGTACCTGTAACAGATCTGGAGTTACTTAACAGAACAATTAGGTTTGTGGAAGCTACACAACCTACTGCTGAAAATCTAGAGGGAACACAAGCTCGTTTTGAATTTCAACTGAGAGGAGTTCAAGGGAGGAGGAGTATCACTAAGGCTGATTTCAGGAGGATATTCAGACTTCCTGTTGTGCGGAATGCTCCTGCTTTTCCTGCTACTTAACAGATGATGTCATCTGTGTTCGATCTTGGTTATGTTGGAGCCCGTAATGTTCCTCCGGCTAAGTTTCAGAAGAAATATCTGCATTTAAGGTGGTACGTGATCTTCTCAATCATCAACCGATGCTTGCTGATGACAAGGAGTGGATCCGACAGCCTGACTGTGCCTATGCTGAAGTTGTTCTATTCTTTCATAAGAGTAGAAGCTCCTGACTATGCAGAACTAATATGGGACTTGGTTCAAGCTCAAGTTGATAAACCAAGGGGTTCATACATCCCTTGCGAAAGGTTTTTCCGTATCTTTATCCATGATGCTATAAATGCTTGCAGAAATGCAAATATATTTGTACCAGGTACACATGGATTACAGATGAAACGATTTGGGGAGCTGAAGATGAATACCCCGATGGTATCTGATAATCAATTCACTGCGCCGATTCCAAATTGGCTAGTGAGGCTAGCTGAACCCCAAGACGCATGTATGCGTTCTTATTTTGAGGCTGTAGGAATACCTCTTCCGAACCCGGTACAACAAGAACAAGTTGAACCCGCCGCGGTTCCAGCCCCAGAGGTTGTAGAGGAACCTGTAGTTTGTGACGACCCTGTCAAAACACTTAACGGATCCGTCAGTTGGTCCCACAGCTTGATCGGACTTAAATGAATTAAATAAACAAAGTTGCATTCTTTTATTTCAAATGTTTCCCAAAAAGGAAACAAACCAAAATATGTAGTTTCAAAACAACCAACCATAGTAATAAACCAAAAGTTGACACAAAACCTTGCCAACAAACCCACAAGTTTAAATTATCCAAAAATAGAATGCAAGCTTAATTTTCATAAATTGTTTCATAAAATCTGCCCAAATGCATGCAGACTCTTCTAAACACAGCGGAAGCATCACAAAACTCATGTACCTGTGAAAACATGCAAGTAAACTGTCAACACAAAGGTTGAGTGAATTATAGGTTTAAATAATAAGTAAACTTTAGACCACAAGAATTAAAAATGTTAGAAAACATTAAACATTATTCCATTATCAATGAGCCACCTGGTAACCACTTAACCCTTTATTTACCCTTGCCAAACACAATAAAAATATACACTTGGACAGTGTATCTACAACAAATTACGAAGTACTAAACATTCCGATTATAAATTGCTAGCGCGACTAGCTCGAAATGGGGTTGTCAAACCCGATAGATCTATCCGTAGGATTCGCGTTCACCGGTAGAAACCAATGATTACAGTTACCAGACTAGAGAATATTTTTGTCCAACTCACAATGAATAATTAAATTTAACTGTTACTTGTGTCTAAACGTAAATAAAAATGCATGTAATCACATCCCAAAAATATACTTTGAAAAGTATATGTAAAAACGGGACTATAACTCACCTTAAAAGCAACTGAAGAAACCACACAAACAAGCGAACAGCAAATAGAGTAAAGTGATCAGGAATGATCTAACGCCGACCTATAAATAAAGCAGGTCGATATAAATAACTAACTTAGGTCAAGTCTTAGTATGATGGCTATTGTACATGTTGCAAGTAGACATAGAACAATACTCGGCAAGCATCGGTTTGACTGGAAGAGCGTACGGACACATACTTTCTATTTATAGAAAGTTTCTATTTTTAGCAGGTTTCCATTTTTGGAAAGTTTCTATTTTTGGAAAGTTTCTACTTTTAGAAAGTTTCTATTTTTGGAAAGTTTCTATTTTTGGAAAGTTTCCAAATTTAGAAAGTTCTATTTTTAGAAAGTTTTTAAGTTAGGAAAGTTTCCTTATTTAAAAAGTCAACAAAAGTCAACTGAAAGTCAAAGTCAACCGAAAGTCAACTCAAAAGTCAACCTTGGTCAAACATAGTCAACGTTAATTTGAAAAGTGTAAATTATAATAATAACATAAGTTATAATGTTTATTAAAGTTAAAAGTGTATAATTAAGTCATAACATAAGTTTAATTAAATAAAATAAATTATTAAAGTTAATATAAGTTGAAGTGATAAAATTAATATATCATAAGTATTTAATTAATTAATTAAATATTAATCATAATATAAGTATTATTAATTAATAATAAATTTTTAAATCATATCATAAGTATTATTAATTAATAATGAATTATTAACCATATCATAAGTTTCTAATTATAATTATTAAATCATAAGTATTTAATAATTAAATAGTAATTAAATAATAATTAAGTCTTATAATAATTAAATAATTATTTAATCTTTATTATAAGTCTTATAATAATATTCTCATAAAATAAATTTAATACTTATCATAAGTATTTTCCAATAATAATAAAAGTATTATTAATCGTAAGTTAAATTAAAATGTTAATTAAATCATAAATAATGATTAAATGATATAATAAATATTTATATCATAAGTCTTAAATAATAATAATTACTTCTTTTATCTTAAGTAATTAATTAATAATGAAATTCATTATTTTTATCATAAGTTTTAGAATTAATCATAAGTTTTAATTCAAAAGTTCATCGGGTCGTATCTTGAGCTCCGGGTGTCGATTTCTGGCGAGCCTTATATGCATCTCCGCCTATTCAAACCACCCGACACAATGGTGCACTCAAGAACACACCAAGAACAGTCCTCAAGTCGTGGTAATCAGCCATGACACCACTTGGACCTTCAATTTACTTAAAACCGTGTTTTAGTCATAACGGGTGAACCGTGGCTCGGATTTAGGTGACCCGAACATGAAAGTTCGTCCCACCATCAGTACTAACACACTAACACACCCTAAAGACTCCAAGGAAGGTCACAAAGTTGGACCAAACCTGGTTTCATGTCAATCCACATTTCAATTTTAACAAAATACTAATTCGATCATAACAAGGGCTCCGGGAATCGAAACGACATGAATCCGGAGTCTAAAATTAATGTATTGATGAGAGGAACTCATCTAAATAGTTTATTTTAACATTTATATCAGTCACAAACTCATAATACACGAATTAGCTGCTGTCCAGAATTTTACAAACCGAAAACATGTGATTTTGAGTACATCTAGGCATACAAACACCATTACAATAATCCACAAACATCATACTACTAAATAATCATCAAAATACAGAAAATAAATGAAAAATTGAAAGTTCTGGGGTTAGGGTTTATACCCTAATCGAGAAACAATCTATGTAATCGCGTAGAGAACGAAGAGAGGAACGCGTTTATACTATTCAATCCTTGATCCAAGCTTGAAAAATGATGAAGATGGTGATGTTGGTGGTGGATGGCGACTGCTAGGTAAGGAGAGGGAGAGAGGAGAGCACCAAAATTAGAATTAGGTTTGAGAGGATTTTGTGAATTGCAAAAATGAGATGGAAAAAGAATAATCAAGGGAGTATACTCCCTCCCTTGTGGGGTCGGCCGAAAAAGGCATGGGGTGGGCCCCATGGTGGGCCATTTTGTTAAATGTTAATTTCCTGATGGCCTGAAAGCCCGAACGAGTCCTGAAACGCGAAAATGCACTTACGCGATTAAAAATTCGGAAAGATAACAAACGCGCGACGAAAAATAAATATAAATACACTATATAATAATATGATCTTAAAATATCATATTTAAAATATTTAGGATTTAAATGTCCCAAAAACTTGACCGTGGTTTGAAAACCAAAAAGATTCGCCGGATGAAAATTCGCGAGACGTAGAAACGTATAAATTTAAAATATGAATACAAATATTCACATAACACATAATAATTAATATATATATATATATTATTACAAAAATAATAATATAGGTCATAGAAATGACGTGGCACACTAACAGTTAACGGCCGTTAAATAATTAACTGAAAAGGATAACGGAAAAAGTAGGGTCGTGACAGTACCTTCCCGTTACGGAAATTTCGTCCCGAAATTTAAGCAGGCGCAGGGGTTGACTCGGAATCTGAGAACAAATGCGGGTATTTCTGCTTCATCTGGTCTTCACGCTCCCAAGTGAACTCGGGACTGTGTCTAGCGTTCCATCTGACCCGAACAATAGGAATTCTGCTCTGTTTAAGAGTCTTAACCTCTCGGTCCATGATTTCAACATGCTCCTCAATAAAATGCAATTGCTTATCAACTTGAAGTTCCTCCAAAGGAATAGTCTGATCAAATTCAGCCAAGCACTTCTTTAAATTCGAAATATGGAAAACATCGTGAACAGCACTGAGTTCTTGTGGCAATTTCAAACGATAAGCCACCGGTCCAACTCTTTCAATGATCTCAAAAGGTCCCACGAAACGAGGACTTAACTTTCCCCTTTTACCAAAACGGATTACGCCCTTCCAAGGCGAAACCTTTAACATAACACGATCACCAACTTGAAATTCAACATCTTTCCTTCCCTTATCGGCATAACTCTTTTGCCGACTTCTAGCAGTTCTCAACCTTTCTTTAATTTGTACAATCTTCTCAGTAGTCTCGTGAATAATCTCTGGACCTGTAAGTTGAGCATCCCCAACCTCATTCCAACAAATAGGAGACCTACATTTCCTACCATACAAAGCTTCAAACGGTGCGGCTTTAATACTTGCGTGGTAACTGTTGTTATAAGAAAACTCAGCTAGCGGCAAATATTTATCCCACCCATTTCCAAAATCAATGACGCACGCTCGCAACATATCTTCTAATGTCTGAATGGTCCTTTCACTTTGACCATCCGTTTGAGTTTGATAAGCGGTGCTCATATCCAACCTAGTACCCAAGGCTTCCTGTAAAGATCGCCAAAACCTCAACACAAATCGACTGTATCGGTCGGAAATAATGGACACGGGGACACCATGCCTAGAAACAATCTCTTTCAAATACAAACGGGTGAGTTTCTCCATCGAGTCGGTTTCCCTAATCAGCAAAAAGTGAGCCGACTTAGTGAGTTAATCTACAATCACCCAAATCGCATCATAGCCACCCGAAACTCTTGGTAACTTAGTAATAAAATCCATAGTGATACCTTCCCACTTCCACTCGGGAATTTTTGGTTGCACCAAAAGTCCAGACAGTTTTTGATGTTCAGCTTTGACCTTAGCACAGGTCAAACACTTAGTCACATACTTAGCTACATCACCTTTCAAATTATGCCACCAATACAGCTCCTTAAGATCATGATACATCTTTCCTGAACCAGGATGAATAGAGTATCCAGACTTATGAGCCTCATCCAAAATAAGTTGTCGAAGACCTCCAAATTTCGTAACCCATAGACGTCCCGCAAAATACCTAGTACCATCAGCTCGTACTTCAAACTTCTTAGCTACCTTTTTTACATTCTCCTTCACGAAATTCTCCTCCTTTAAGGCTTCTTGTTGTGCCTCAAGAATCTGCCTAACGAGGTTTGATCTAACTGTCATATTCAAGGCCCTAACCCTGCGAGGTTCAGTCCTTTCTTTACGACTCAATGCATCAGCCACAACATTGGCCTTACCCGGGTGATACAAAAGGTCACAATTATAATCATTCAACGTCTCAATCCATCTTCGTTGTCTCATGTTCAACTGTTTCTGATCGAGGATATGTTGAAGACTCTTGTGATCGGTGTACACATTACTCTTAACACCATAAAGATAGTGTCTCCATATTTTAAGCGCAAAAACAACAGCCCCCAACTCTAAATCATGAGTTGTATAGTTCTGTTCATGAATCTTCAACTGTCGTGACGCATACGCAATAACCTTCTTTCGTTGCATCAAAACGCAACCATAGCCTTGTCGCGATGCATCACAATAAACAAAAAAATCGTCATTACCCTCCGGTAGTGACAAAATCGGAGCGGTAGTCAACTTCTTCTTCAAAATCTGAAAAGCATTCTCTTGTTCATCCTTCCACTCATACTTCTTCCCCTTATGCGTTAAAGCAGTCAGAGGTTTCGCAATACGAGAGAAATCCTGAATGAACCTTCGATAATAACCTGCCAACCCTAAGAACTGACGAATCTGAGTAGGAGTTTTCGGGGTTTCCCACTTTTCAATCGCCTTAATTTTAGCAGGATCAACTTGTATTCCCTGTTTATTAACAATATGACCAAGGAACTGAACTTCTCTTAAAAAAAAAGCACACTTAGAGAACTTAGCGTACAACTCTTCTTTCTTTAACAAATCAAGCACTAACCTCAAGTGTTCTTCGTGCTCTTCATCACTCTTAGAATAGATAAGGATGTCGTCGATGAAAACAATAACGAACTTGTCCAGATAGGGTCTACACACACGGTTCATGAGGTTCATGAACACAGCAGGTGCATTTGTCAATCCGAACGGCATAACAAGAAATTCAAAGTGACCGTAACGGGTGCGAAAAGCAGTTTTTGAAACATCAGATTCTTTAACACGCAACTGATGATAGCCAGAACGAAGATCAATTTTTGAATAAACAGAAGAACCCTGAAGCTGATCGAACAGATCATCAATTCTCGGTAGAGGATAACGATTTTTAACAGTGAGCTTATTCAGTTCACGATAATCAATGCATAAACGAAAAGAACCATCCTTCTTCTTAACAAACAGAATGGGAGCTCCCCAAGGGGATGAACTAGGATGAATAAAACCTTTGTCTAACAACTCACGGAGTTGACTCGACAATTCTTGAAGTTCAGAAGGCGCAAGACGATAAGGAGCACGTGCTACAGGAGCAGCGCCGGGAACAAGATCAATTTGAAATTCTACCGCGCGTTGCGGCGGAAGGCCAGGTAAGTCATCGGGAAACACCTCGGGAAAATCCCTAACAATGTGAACGTCATCAACGTTCTTCACTTCCTTACTAGGATCAACAACATGAGCAAGAATAGCATGACGGCCTTTGCGGAGATGTTTACGAACTTTCATACAGCTAATAAGATTTAACTGTGCGCATTTCTTATCTCCAAAGACCATCAGTGGCTCTCCAATCACATCAGTAATACGAATAGCCTTATCATAACACACGATCTCAGCACGGTTCGCAGATAACCAATCCATACCAATAACAATATCAAAACTACCAAGTTCAATCGGTATCAAGTCTATCTCAAAATCCCTACCACCCAGATTAATGTTACATTTACGATGTACAGTCTTAGCAGTAAGTTCTTTACCATTAGCTACTTCAACAACATAAGTATTGTCTAAGGGAGTTAACGGCGTTTTGATTCTCGGACTTAATTTACTTGACACGAAACTTAAATCAGCCCCTGAATCAAATAGCACATAAACTGATAAATCGTTGACTGAGAACGTACTAGTAACAAGCTTAGGATCTTCCTCCGCATCCTTAGCATTAATGTTGAACGCTCGACCGCGTGCAGTTTCAGCAGTCTTCTTGTTGGGACAAGCATCTCGGAAATGCCCTGGCTTCCCACACTTATAACAAACCCTTTGATTACCTCCATTATTCGATTTCCCATTACCATTACCGTTACCACCTCTATTACCAACATTATTATTACTACCACCAGCCGCGGGAGTAGCAGAACCCGACAAAAGCACTGTACAATCTTTAGCAATGTGCCCTTGCTTGGAGCACCTCTTACAAGTAACTGTGCAGTAACCATCATGAGCTTTATAGCAACGAGGACACACATGCTGATTTCTGTTATTAGCACCTGAGGTATCCTGTTTCTTCTGCTGATTTTGGTTTTGATTGCGGTTGTTATCCCACTTTCGTTTCCCATTATCAACCTTCTTGACAACCTCCTCACTAGTTTCAGCAACTGTAGTCTTGCTTCTTCTCAACACCCTGTCATTAAGTTTGTGGGCCATAGACATAGCTGCCTCAATAGTCTGGGGTTCACTAGACTCAACCACGTGTTCAATCTTCTCGGACAAACCATCAATGTAAGCCTCAATTTTGCTGTCCTCATCCGCATAAACCCTAGGACACAGCAAATTTAACTCGAAAAACCTTCGTTCATAGGCATCTAACTCGGTGCCATGCATTTTCAAATTCTTGAGCTCAACCTCTAGCTTCTTAAGCTCACCCCGAGGTCTATAGCGGGTGATCAATATTTTCTTAAAATCATTCCAGGCCAAACCATAAGCTACATCGCTTCCCAAACTACTAACCAGATTGTTCTACCATATCAAGGCACTATCCTTGAGAGTGCAACTAGCGAAACTAACTTTGTCCTCTTCACGGACCCGACTGACCCTGAAAATAGATTCGATCTTCTCGAACCAACGAGTAAGCCCTATTGGTCCTTCCGTACCACTGAATTCTTGGGGTCGACCAGCCATAAAAGTCTAGTGGGAGCATCCCACCTGGTTGTTGTTCACATTGGCGTTAACATTAGCATTTGCTGCCATAGCAGCAGCAATTCCTTCATTGATCAGGCGTTGCATACGCGCTTCAGTGGACTCTCTTGGAGGCATGATCTTCAAAATAGAACAACACATCCGTTAGTACCAAGAATAATACTAGTGTCATAAAGGAATAGATCAAAACACGAAAAGATTAACCATCAAAAATAATAGTTAACAAACACTATGAGTAATAACATGATAGTTATGATTGTTATAGAAATAACCATCACATGCATACATATTTTATGATAACATCATACAACATACATAGCACCTAACATACATGAACATATATTACGCATAATATAACATGCCAAGAGCCACAACATCAGAAATAAAACATGATAATGATAATAGATGTCATAAAAATAACCATCCATACATAATGAAAAATATCCCATAACAAAATCTTAATAAAATCCTCCGCAAAACGCCGTACATAACCCAAAATGTATGTATAAAAAGGACATTAAGTCTGATGAAATAGATAATCAATATGAATAATCACATCACATTCGCTTAGAGCGGGTGTGATAAGCTGGTCCAGCATGAGTCTCAGCAGGATCCTCATACTTACGCAACTTCCCTTTCACAACATCCAACTCTTCCTTCAACCCACGGACAGTGCTCTCGAGAGCCTCGAACTTAGCATTAACTTCTCGATCACGCTTACGGTTCGCATCCTCAACCCTATGCTTGAAAGTGGTAAAGTTACCCATGTCGGCACGGATCTCGTCCATAACTTCATTATGTGGCAAAGTGCGTAAACAATCACTAAGGGCGTTAATACGTGTCACCTCATTATAAGCCCGGTTCATATGAGTAATGGTAGAAAAATAGTAATGAATAGGATCATCGATCTCTGGTTGATTAGCACGACGTCTAGCAGGAGACGGTGGAGCAGGAGCAGCAACAGAGTTATCGCTCGAAGTCGACATCTGCAACCAGCAAAACCACAAACCACATACCAAAAAGATATGAAAGCTAATAATATAACTTATACGAAATGAAATGCATAATAATGCTATAGCAAAAAGGTCGGGCTGTAGACTTGACTCTAATGCACCCTAATAACCACGGGTTGACCACATTAAGACCGCCTAGTTCCCTACAACCAATGCTCTGATACCACATGTGACGACCCCGTCAAAACACTTAACGGATCCGTCAGTTGGTCCCACAGCTTGATCGGACTTAAATGAATTAAATAAACAAAGTTGCATTCTTTTATTTCAAATGTTTCCCAAAAAGGAAACAAAACAAAATATGTAGTTTCAAAACAACCAACCATAGTAAT
This sequence comes from Rutidosis leptorrhynchoides, assembly GCF_046630445.1. Classification (NCBI taxonomy): domain Eukaryota; kingdom Viridiplantae; phylum Streptophyta; class Magnoliopsida; order Asterales; family Asteraceae; genus Rutidosis; species Rutidosis leptorrhynchoides. The sequence continues at coordinate 392,191,451 of NC_092335.1, read as the reverse complement.
AAATTAAAAGTTGACACAAAACCTTGCCAACAAACCCACAAGTTTAAATTATCCAAAAATAGAATGCAAGCTTAAGTTTCATAAATTGTTTCATAAAATCTGCCCAAATGCATGCAGACTCTTCTAAACACAGCAAAGTAAATTTTTTAGAAAGTAAACTTTAGATAATAAATTGTTTCATGTACCTGTGAAAACATGCAAGTAAACTGTCAACACAAAGGTTGAGTGAATTATAGGTTTAAATAATAAGTAAACTTTAGACCACAAGATTTAAAAATGTTAGAAAACATTAAACATTATTCCATTATCAATGAGCCACCTGGTAACCACTTAACCCTTTATTTACCCTTACCAAACACAATAAAAATATACACTTGGACAGTGTATCTACAACAAATTACGAAGTACTAAACATTCTTATTATAAATTGCTAGCGCGACTAGCTCGAAATGGGGTTGTCAAACCCGATAGATCTATCCGTAGGATTCGCGTTTACCGGTAGAAACCAATGATTACAGTTACCAGACTAGGGAATATTTTTGTCCAACTCACAATGAATAATTAAATTTAACTGTTACTTGTGTCTAAACGTAAATAAAAATGCATGTAATCACATCCCAAAAATATACTTTGAAAAGTATGTAAAAACGGGACTATAACTCACCTTAAAAGCAACTGAAGAAACCACACAAACAAGCGAACAGCAAATAGAGTAAAGTGATCAGAAATGATCACAACGCCGACCTATAAATAAAGCAGGTCGATATAAATAACTAACTTATGTCAAGTCTTAGTATGATAGCTATTGTACATGTTGCAAGTAGACATAGAACAATACTCGGCAAGCATCAGTTTGACTGGAACAGCGTACGGACACATACTTTCTATTTATAGAAAGTGTCTATTTTTAGCAGGTTTCCATTTTTGGAAAGTTTCTATTTTTGGAAAGTTTCTATTTTTGAAAAGTTTCTATTTTTGGAAAGTTTCTATTTTTGGAAAGTTTCCAAATTTAGAAAGTTCTATTTTTAGAAAGTTTTTAAGTTAGGAAAGTTTCCTTATTTAGAAAGTCAACAAAAGTCAACTAAAAGTCAAAGTCAACTGAAAGTCAACTCAAAAGTCAATCTTGGTCAAACATAGTCAACATTAATTTGAAAAGTGTAAATTATAATATTAACATAAGTTATAATGTTTATTAAAGTTAAAAGTGTATAATTAAGTCATAACATAAGTTTAATTATATAAAATGAATTATTAAAGTTAATATAAGTTGAAGTGATAAAATTAATATATCATAAGTATTTAATTAATTAATTAAATATTAATCATAATATAAGTATTATTAATTAATAATAAATTTTTAAATCATATCATAAGTATTATTAATTAATAATGAATTATTAACCATATCATAAGTTTCTAATTATAATTATTAAATCATAAGTATTTAATAATTAAATCGTAATTAAATAATAATTAAGTCGTATAATAATTAAATAATTATTTAATCTTTATTATAAGTCTTATAATTATATTCTTATAAAATAAATTTAATACTTATCATAAGTATTTTCCAATAATAATAAAAGTATTATTAATCGTAAGTTAAATTAAAATGTTAATTAAATCATAAATAATGATTAAATGATATAATAAATATTTATATCATAAGTCTTAAATAATAATAATTACTTCTTTTATCATAAGTAATTAATTAATAATGAAATTCATTATTTTTATCATAAGTTTTAGAATTAATCATAATTTTTAATTCAAAAGTTCATCGGGTCGTATCTTGAGCCCCGGGTGTCGATTTCTGGCGAGCCTTATATGCATCTCCGCCTATTCAAACCACCCAATACAATGGTGCACTCAAGAACACACCAAGAACAGTCCTCAAGTCGTGGTAATCAGCCATGACACCACTTGGACCTTCAATTTACTCAAAACCGTGTTTTAGTCATAACGGGTGAACCGTGGCTCGGATTTAGGTGACCCGAACATGAAAGTTCGTCCCACCATCAGTCCTAACACACTAACACACCCTAAAGACTCCAAGGAAGGTCACAAAGTCGGACCAAACCTGGTTTCATGTCAATCCACATTTCAATTTTAACAAAATACTAATTCGATCATAACAAGGGCTCCGGGAATCGAAACGACATGAATCCGGAGTCTAAAATTAATGTCTTGATGAGAGGAACTCATCTGAATAGTTTATTTTAACATTTATATCAGTCACAAACTCAGAATACACGAATTAGCTGCTGTCCAGAATTTTACAAACCGAAAACATGTGATTTTGAGTACATCTATGCATACAAACACCATTACAATAATCCACAAACATCATACTACTAAATAATCATCAAAATACAGAAAATAAATGAAAAATTGAAAGTTCTAGAGTTAGGGTTTATACCCTAATCGAGAAACGATCTATGTAATCGCGTAGAGAACGAAGAGAGGAACGCGTTTATACTAATCAATCCTTGATCCAAGCTTGAAAAATGATGAAGATGGTGATGTTGGTGGTGGATGGCGACGGCTAGGCAAGGAGAGGGAGAGAGGAGAGCACCAAAATTAGAATTAGGTTTGAGAGGATTTTGTGAATTGCAAAAATGAGATGGAAAAAGAAAAATCAAGGGAGTATACTCCCTCCCTTGTGGGTTCGGCCGAAAAAGGCATGGGGTGGGCCCCATGGTGGGCCATTTTGTTAAATGTTAATTTCCTGATGGCCCGAAAGCCCGAATGAGTCCTGAAACGCGAAAACGCACTTACGCGATTAAAAATTCGGAAAGATAACAAACGCGCGACGAAAAATAAATATAAATACATTATATAATAATATGATCTTAAAATATCATATTTAAAATATTTAGGATTTAAATGTCCCAAAAACTCGACCGTTGGTTTGAAAACCAAAAAGATTCGCCGGATGGAAATCCGCGAGACGTAGAAACGTATAAATTTAAAATATGAATACAAATATTCACATAACACATAATAATTAATATATATATATATATATATATATATATATATATATATATATATATATATATATATATATATATATATATATATATATATATATATATATATATATATATATATATATATATATATATATATATATATATATATTATTACAAAAATAATAATATAGGTCATAGAAATGACGTGGGACACTAACAGTTAATGGCCGTTAAATAATTAACTGAAAAGGATAATGGAAAAAGTAGGGTCGTGACATAGTTCAACCACCCGGGCCAGCTAATCCTCCACTTAGGGTGAACCTTAAACGATCTAGGGCAGCACACCAAGCTCAACCCGTGAGGATCAGGGAACTTAATCCAACTAAGATTGAACCAACCCTTTACCCAACACCCGAAGTGAGCAGTGACACCGACACTTTAGTAACAGCATCTGAATCGTCTCCCGAACATTCTCCTAAGAGAACTTGATATATACCTGATGAGATTATTCAGACTCCGCCAACCCAACGAGTAACTAGATCTAGGACTTCGACACCTATCGTCCGCCAAACAGTTACTACAACCGTTGGTGATACGGACCAAGACCTAGAACCAATTAGGTCACCGTCACCCATCTCCATATCACATCCAATAATAACAGTAAGCCATACGCTAAATGAAGCGCAAGTTTTGGTAGGCAAGATATTTAAACGCACGGATGGTACAAAGACCACTAAGCCCATCCAATCTAAACAGGACTTAATAATAAATCCTACAAAGCAAGGTGCTTCGGCATCTAAGGAAGTAAAGTCTTCCTCTGTAGTAAAGTCTGCGTTGACTCAATCGATTGAGGAAACTCAATCATTGAAGTCCAGAACGGCCAAAGAGGAGTCGAAAAGTCTTGAAAAGGCACCCTGCGTATCGGCTGGAAATCCTCCTGTGCCTCAACGTACAACAGGGTCTCGAGGTCCGGATTATCTTGATGAGGGAGATCTGCCGCATCCCATGGAAACGAGTCAACATCACAATCCTTCGGGATATTTATCAGACTTCCAGCAAACTGATCCCTTGGTTCATGAAAGTGATTCATTGGATCAAACTACTTCTCTTCCGGATTCTGAATCGCAGGGTCTGGAGGAAGAGTCTTTAACTGAAAGAGATGTGCCACCTCATGGTATATCAATGATTTCAGGAGTCGGAGATAGTAATATCTCTGCGAGAGCTAAACCGACGGGTAGTTCTGCTACTCTGTCAGAGTCCCATGAGACTAAAGTCATGGAGGCGGATGCTTCGATAGAAACTTCGCCGGTGATAACTCCGGTTGTTACCCAACCTCCATCAGAAGGGGATACCACGAATCTGACTAGTAGTATGTACAGCCCTACATATAAGAATAATACCGTACAATCATCCTTACCTGCCCTCACGGAAACTCAAACACTTCCATCGACATCGCCTTCAACAGATGATGCTAATGCTGCTTTTGTTCATGGTTACACCGTTGTTTCACCAACTAGGTCACCTTCTCGGATTTCAAATAGATATGGATTACAGTATCTCTCTGACAATGAGGTGGAGGAGCTCTATCTTGCTGAGTTTGCTAAACGGACTGATCTTGATGAAGTTCGCGAGACTATGATGATTTATCTTGAGCAAGAAAGGATAGTGTATCCTTTCTCTCCATGCAAGTCACCTGGACCAATTCACATGCCTGATCATGATGATTTCGATCCCGATAATCTTCATGAGGGGGAGAATAGACAAAGTGGTCATCGGTCCAGTGGTTATGAAACTGGTACATCTAGTCAACAGAAGGATAAAGATGTTGTTGATATATCTGATTCCGGTAGTGATGAAATTGAGGAAATCCAGCAGTGTGAAAGTTTTCTAGATGAATCAGAAAGTCAGAGAGAGGGTGACTCAGGGATGTTAATGATTATGGATACAACTGATCAATCAGAGAATAAGTCATCTCAAGAGAACAATCAAAATTTTGACAAAATTGAAGATATTTTGAAGGGGTCATCGAGTATCGCCAATGAATTCAATGATCATCAATTTGTTAACTTGACATCTCCAACTGATGAATTTGGAATACACTTCAAAAAGGATATTTTCTCTAATGGCAAAGAAGATACTACGACTCCTCCTGATTTGAATGTTCCATTTCAAACTGCAGAGATTGTTCTTGAGCGTGATGCTGATTACCAACTAAGTGAGGATGAAGAGAAAAAGATTCTTCGTTCACCATTCATTGAACAACAAGCGTATAGAATCTATGGTGATTCTGATCTTGTCCTTTCTGCATCAATGAGTGTTCTGGGTGCATGGAAATATCATAAGAAGCCAGAATATCTCAAAGCTTATCTGAGTGTTCACAATAAATTCAAATTGAAGAATGAAGAGAAACTTCAAATTCAGCGGAATTCAGAGATCAAAAGCATAAATAAGATTTTGATGATTAATAAGGATGAAGTGAAGATGCCATTGTTTCAAGTTACAAGAATGGATGATGAGGATTATCAGTTTTCAGAAGCGGATTTTTATAAACTAAAGATGGACGACATTATTTTCATTTACAATTATCTAATTAACTTGAATGAATCTGCAATAACTTATCATGCTACTGCAATGAAGGCAGTCTACAGGTTTATTCTTGATTCAATGAGATGGATGTCTGTTCATGATTTTCAAATGGGATTGAAATCTGGACACAAAAAGCTCGGAATCAAATCGCCAAATCAAGTGATTGAAGAGATAAGATACATGTCCTTACTTGAAGTGAGCGACTGTCCATATGGGTTTGCATTTGTCAATTCTCACTATACAAAGATCTTTATCAGAGTCTCAGATTTCAAAAGATACTCAGACGGAATGTTGATGTATGCTTTCAAATACATGAGATGGAGACTGATCAATAAATGCTATTCAACTGAAGATAATGAGATTGTCAAGTACATTCTCACTAGATTGAAAAGTCGTCTCAAAACAAGAGTGAATATACGAAGATATGAGAATCTCAAGGGATTCAAATCTAAAGTTCACTTCAGAGGAACAAAGTTCCTTTAGATGTTTTCAATAGGATTATATTGTAAAGTTCACGTTTAACACTAAGGGGGAGATTGTTAGGACCCCGAAGTTGTATAGTGTTAATGTGAATTAAGCTTTAAATGAAGGTTCCTTAGAAGAGGGCTATATAAGGAACCTAAGTAGTCCTAATTAGATAGCCATTGCATTATAATCGAGTTCTAGAAGCTGTGGAATGTAATTTTACCGATTCTCTCTCATACCGAGTCTTCTTCCTATATACCGAATCTCACTCTATCTTATCTTTTCTCTCAATCTCAACATGATCTGACCTATCACTTGTCAGGGTTTCTATCCTACCCTCTATCATTTCTATCCATCCACTCATATGATTCGATAGATCTTGATTATCAATTCGAAGTTCCCTAACTTCTTCTAATATTCCCCTTCGATTGGTATTTGGAAGTAGTGGTTGAATATTTTCTGAGATTGCAGTAATGCGACCTTCGAGGTGGAAAATTTTAGCAAGAAGGGTGAATACAGTGTTGCACATAGGTTCACCGGTGAGTACATCGTTTTCTCTGATGTTAGGAGGTAAGTTTGGTTCGCGGCAGGGCTCACCTTCTTCATTTCTCCATCGAGTGAGTAAGTCTCGGACCCACCCCCATCTCCTCCAGAAGGAAAAATAGCTAAATGGTAGAGACACTTCAGGTTCATTGACTTCGGAGTCTACTTCAATACGCATCTTGAAATTGCATTCGGAACTAATGGAATCCAAGCTAGGTGTAGGATCCATCTCTTATGATCAGTTAGAGGATTTTCGATATGAAATGATTTTCGGTTATCGGATAATATTCTAAATATATAGAATATCTAATATAGTACAGAAGATCCTGTAAATTATGGAGGGAATTAAGGAAACGTGTCAGATAAAGTCTACAGTAACAGATACGCTAAGATATGAATTTGTGTCTATACACTATTCATACAATTATTGCAGTAAGATGTGTCTAGACTAAAAATAATAAACAGGTAATTTCCTAAGGATGATAAGCAGGTGATTTTTGACACAAAATGATAAGCAAAACTTTTGACATGCAGACACGGTCGAAGTCCAGACTCACTAATGCATCTAAACAACTATCAGTTAGATACACTAATGCAAGACCTGGTTCGCTAAGACCACCGCTCTGATACCAACTTTCATGACCCGTCCTAATCCATCTGGACGAATAGATTACATTTGGTTACATCGCGAGGTACTTGACCTCTATATGATACATTTTATAAATATTGCATTCGTTTTTAAAAGACAAACTTTCATTACATCGAAATTTGACGGCATGCATACCATTTCATAATATATCCAACTATAATTGACTTAATAATAATCTTGATGAACTCAACGACTCGAATGCAACGTCTTTTGAAATATGTCATGAATGACTCCAAGTAATATCTCTAAAATGAGCAAATGCACAGTGGAAGATTTCTTTCATACCTGAGAATAAACATGCTTTAAAGTGTCAACCAAAAGGTTGGTGAGTTCATTAATTTATCATAAACAATTATTTCCATCATTTTAATAGACCACAAGATTTTCATTTTCAGTTCTCATAAATATACGTCCCATGCATAGAGACAAAAATATCATTCATATGGATTGAACACCTGGTAACAGATATTAACAAGATGCATATAGAATATCCCCATCATTACGGAACACCCATCGGAGATGATAAAATCGAAGTACTAAAGCATTCCAAATTCCAGAATGGGGCTTGTTGGGCCCGATAGATTTATCTTTAGGATTCGCGTCAATTAGGGGGTCTGTTCCCTAATTCTTATGCTACCAAGCTAAAAGGGGCATATTCGGCTTCGATCCATTCAACCATATAATGTAGTTTCAATTACTTGTGTCTATTTCGTAAAACAGTTATAAAAATAGCGCATGTATTCTCAGTCCCAAAACTATATATTGCAAAAGCATTTAAAAAGGGAGCAATGAAACTCACCATACTGTATTTTGTAGTAAAAATACATATGACTATATTGAACAACTGAACAATGCAGGGTTGGCCTCGGATTCACGAACCTATACCATTCATATATATTAAAACATATAGTCATAGCTGAACGAATTTATTTATTATATCTTTAATTTATATATTTAATTTGTGTGTATATATTTAAAACGGTTAATCTTCACATAGTTATAATAATATATCTATATTTATATACAAACATGATTAAATGTTATATTTAAAAATCGATAGTTGTGTTATTTATATGTATTTATGTAACTAACATTAATAGGTTTGATATATATATTTATGTGAAATTCTAGTATAATTTTAGTATATACAGTATGCATATTCTATGTACAAAATGTTTATCTGTTTTAAAAAAAATAGTTCTTGGTATTAATAATGATGATATTAATAATCCTATTACTTCAAAATAATACTTATTCTATTAATAATATTTATAACAATCTTATTATTAATGGTAATCTTAATAAAATAATTTTGTTAATAAATATCATAATTGTAACTAGGGTTATGATAATAATAATAATAATAATTGGTAATTAATACTTGTATTAGTAATAATATTAATACAAATAACTAATATTCGTAATACTTAATAATAATAATACTAATAATAATTATAATTCTAGTTCCTAATGATAATAATAATTATAATAATAGTCATAATATTCATAACCTTTAATGATAATAATAATAACATCAGTAATACTTATAATTCTTATAACTATGATATTAATAATAATAATTACAATAATACTAATAATAATAATAACAATAGTAATAATAATAATCATAGTAATAACAATAATAATAATAATAATATTAATAATAATAAAAATAATAATAATAATGAAACTACGATAAAAAGGCTACCTTAATTAGATTGTGTTAAAAAAAAGAAACTGTCGATGCCGGGACTCGAACCCGTGACCTCTCGTAAACCCGAACCAACATCCAACCATCACTCTGCTATCTGTTTATCTGAATATTATCCACTCCTAATTTTATTTAAACTGTTTAATTATCTTGATTCCATTTTCTTCTTCATTACAAAAACTGGATCGACCAGTGACTCACAAAAACATAATAGCAAAATTTATTTGGTTTCGTTTAGGTTTGAAATATGAAACAGAAACATTTAGTGGTTGTTTAAATTAAATTAAACAGAATAAAAATAAAATAAAAGGGCTGTGACTTAAATAAAAACGCGTTCTTGAACTCAAACATCAAACTCAAGATTTAGGATGTTATAGATCACGATTCCTAAATGGAATATGTCCTAAATACATCTTATAAACTTCCTGGGCCATCAATTTAACTTAAAACGTAAACATAAGCTCGAATTCGTTTATTGAAAATCTGTTTGACTTTTTAAACAAAAACTTTGACTCCATAATTATCAAACATTAGAAAGAATTGGAAACTCATAATTTGTAGAATGATTGAATAAAGGATTACTAACCATACTGCAATATTAGATTTTGAAATAAGTTTCGAGATTGAGCTGTTGATTAATTGAAGGAAGAACAGGGGTAACAACAGGGTTCGTGAAATTTCTTGAATTTTAATTGATAATTAGTAAGTAATTTGATTGATAATGTTACTGAGGAGTCGACTAGTTCAGTATTCAAAGAAAGAATCATTCAATTTATTTAATGGGTGAATAAATGCTTAATAATTAAACAGCAGAAGAAATAAATAAATAAATAAATATATATATATATATATATATATATAAAATATTGATAACAACTTGCAACGGATTTTGTTTAGTTATGTGCTTAATTTTTAACTTGTTAACAGATTAAGAGACAGGAAATCGAATCACAATTTAAATATATCGAGTAAATAGAATGAAAACAACTTCTGTTAGATGTCTTTAACCCCTTTTCTTTTATATATAATTAATTAGTATTAATAATTAATAATTATGTTAATAATAATACTCTAAATAAAATAATACTGATTATATCTATATCTAACAGCATATATATATGTATATATATATATATGTATATATATATATATATGTATATATATATATGTATATATATATCTATTTGTATTTATCTATATTCATTTACGTATATATTTTATATTTATTTATTTTCAAAGTTTATAATTAATCATAATATTAAGTAATACTCTTAATATTGTACATAAGAATAAATAATAATTCAAGTTTATAATAATATAATATAATAGTAATAATAATATTACTACTAATGATGATTATAATAATTACTATAAAATGTATAACAATAATACTAATTATAATAATGTTAATATCATTAATAATAACAATGTTATCAATACTGAAAATAATAATAATATTACCATAATATTTATTTCTAACTTGTAATTACAGTTAATATATTATTATTACAATTTATTAATTATATCATTTTATTAGTTATCTAATGTATAGAATATTTAATATTGATATATTTTATGAATTTTACAATATACATGTAATCTTAATTAGATATAGAAGTCACATATATATATTTATTTCAATAACAACTTAATTATTCTATATATTATTTATATTTTAATTCAATTGATTAAAGTATACTTTATTAATTTTTAAAATATTATATATATATATATATATATATATATATATATATATATATATATATATATATATATATATATATATATATATATATATATATATATATATATATATATATATATATATATATATATATATATATATATATATATATGTATTTACACTTATTTGTTTGTGAATCGTCGGGAATAGTCAAAGGTTAACCGAATCATAAAAATAATTCAAAACTTTTGTAACTGAATATTATAGACTTTGCTTATCGTGTCGAAATCATATAAAGATTAAGTTTAAAGTTGGTTGGAAATTTCCGGGTCGTCACAGTTTAATGACCGGTTTGTCGATTTTATATTTTAAGCGTAAAGATAAATGACGATAATTAAGTGCGTAAAATAAATAACAATATTTAAATGACGATATATAAAATTGCGATGAAATAAAATAATTATGCTTATTTAAACTTCCGTAATCATGATGTTTGACGTTTTGATTTTAATTTATTACCCTGGGTTAATTGTCCTTTGTCCTGATTTATTTGAAACCTATCAGGTTTTTGCCCATAATAGTCCATCGGTCATAATTATAAAATGCTCGTCAAATTAACCTTATTTCCGAAGTCAAATATTCCAACTAATTAGGGATTCGAACTGTAACAAGGTTTTAATACTTTGTTAATAATTACACCAGGTTATCGACTGCGTGTAATGAAATGTCCCGTTCATATTGATTATAAACATTCTATATTAATTGATTTTGTTGCGAGGTTTTGACCTCTATATGAGTTGTTTTTCAAAGACTGCGTTCATTTTTAAAACAACCATAACCTTTATTTTATCAATAAAGGATTTAAAAACATTACGTAGATTATCAAATAATGATAATCTAAAATATACTGTTTACACACGACCATTACATAATGGTTTACAATAGAAATATATTACATCGACATATGTTTCTTGAATGCAGTTTTTACACAATATCATACAAACATGGACTCCAAATCTTGTCCTTATTTTAGTATGCAACATCGGAAGCTCTTAGTATTCACCTGAGAATAAACATGCTTTAAACGTCAACAAAAATGTTGGTGAGTTATAGGTTTAACCTATATATATCAAATCGTAACAATAGACCACAAGATTTCATATTTCAATACACATCCCATACATAGAGATAAAAATCATTCATATGGTGAACACCTGGTAACCGACATTAACAAGATGCATATATAAGAATATCCCCATCATTCCGGGACACCCTTCGGATATGATATAAATTTCGAAGAACTAAAGCATCCGGTACTTTGGATGGGGTTTGTTAGGACCAATAGATCTATCTTTAGGATTCGCGTCAATTAGGGTGTATGTTCCCTAATTCTTAGATTACCAGACTTAATAAAAAGGGGCATATTCGATTTCGATAATTCAACCATAGAATATAGTTTCACGTACTTGTGTCTATTTTGTAAATCATTTATAAAACCTGCATGTATTCTCATCCCAAAAATATTAGATTTTAAAAGTGGGACTATAACTCACTTTCACAGATATTTCCTTCCTCGAAAATAAGACTTGGCCACGGATCGATTCACGAACCTATACAAATATGTACATATATATCAAAGTATGATCAAAATATAATTACAACCATTTTTATTATGTTTTAAAGATTGGAGTGTATTAAGTCAGCTGTCCTCGTTAGTAACCTACAACTAGTTGTCCACAGTTAGATGTACAGAAATAAATCGATATATATTATCTTGAATCAATCCACGACCCAGTGTATACATGTCTCAAGCTAAATCACAACTCAAAGTATATATATTTTTGGAATCAACCTCATCCCTGTATAGCTAACTCCAACATTACTGCATATAGAGTGTCTATGGTTGTTCCAAATAATATATATACATGGGTCGATATGATATGTCAAAACATTTGCATACGTGTCTATGGTACCCCAAGATTACATAATATATTAGAATACATGTATAATACAATATAAGTTAGCTAGGATATGATTTTTATAGATTTGTTAAACATTTCCCGTACCTAAAAAGATCAAAAATATCCAATCTTGTTTTACCCATAACTTCTTCATTTTAAATCCGTTTTGAGTGAATCAAATTGCTATGGTTTCATATTGAACTCTAATTTAAGAATCCAAATAGAAAAAGTATAGGTTTATTGTCATAAATTTAAGTTACATGTCAATTACTAAAGAGGTAGTCATTTCCGTCGAAAGAACGACATCTTGATGACCATTTTGAAAAACATACTTTCACTTTGAGTTTAACCAAGATTTTTGGATATAGTTTCATGTTCATATGAAAAATCATTTTCCCAGAAGAATAACTTTTAAATCAAATTTTATCATAGTTTTTAATTATCCAAACCAAAACAGCCCCCGGTTTCACTACGACGGCGTATATCTGATTTTATGGTGTTCATCGTGTTTCCAGGTTTTAAATCATTAAGTTAGCATATAATATAGATATAGAACATGTGTTTAGTTGATTTTAAAAGTCAAGTTAGAAGGATTAACTTTTGGTTGCGAACAAGTTTAGAATTAACTAAACTATGTTCTAGTGATTACAAGTTTAAACCTTCGAATAAGATAGCTTTATATGTATGAATCGAATGATGTTATGAACATCATTACTACCTCAAATTTTCTGGATAAAACTACTGAAAATGAGAAAAAATGGATCTAGCTTCAAAGGATCCTTGGATGGTTTGAAAGTTCTTGAAGCAGAATCATGACACGAAAACAGTTCAAGTAAGATTTTCACTCGAAATAAGATTGTTATAGTTGTAGAAATTGAAACAAAGTTTGAATATGAATATTACCTTGAATTATAAAGATAACCTACTGTAAATAAAAAAAGTTCCTTGATCTTAGATGATTACCTGGAATGGATTAGAAAGCTTGGAAGTAGACTTGCAAACTTGGAAGTATTCTTGATTTTTATGAAACTATACTTATGGAATTTATGAAGAACACTTAGAACTTGAAGATGGAACTTGAGAGAGATCAATTAGATGAAGAAAATTGAAGAATGAAAGTGTTTGTAGGTGTTTTTGGTCGTTGGTATATGGATTAGATATAAAGGATATGTAATTTTGTTTTCATGTAAATAAGTCATGAATGATTACTAATATTTTTGTAATTTTATGAGATATTTCATGCTAGTTGCCAAATAATGGTTCCCACATATGTTAGGTGACTCACATAGGTTGCTAAGAGCTGATCATTGGAGTGTATATACTAATAGTACATACATCTAAAAGCTGTGTATTGTACGAGTACGAATACGGGTGCATACGAGTAGAATTGTTGATGAAACTGAACGAGGATGTAATTGTAAGCATTTTTGTTAAGTAGAATTACTTTGATATGTGTCTTGAAGTCTTTCAAAAGTGTAAGAATACATATCAAAACACAACATGTATATACATTCTAATGGAGTCATTAAGTCTTCGTTAGTCGTTACATGTAAGTGTTGTTTTAAAACCTTTAAGTTAACGATCTCAATTAATGTTGTTAACCCAATGTTTATTATATCAAATGAGATATTAAATTATTATATTATCATGATATTATTATGTATGAATATCTCTTAATATGATATATACATTAAAATATCGTTACAACGATAATCGTTACATATAAGTCTCGTTTCGTAATTCTTGAGTTAGTAGTCTTGTTTTTACATATGTAGTTCATTGTTAACACACTTAATGATATATTTAAATATCATTTTATCATGTTAAATATAGTGTATCAATATCTTAATATGATACATATATATTTAGTAGACGTTATCATAACGATAATCGTTATATATATCATTTTGAGTTTTTTAACTTAGTAATCTCATTTCTTATGTATATCACACATTGTTAATATACTTAGTGAGATACTTACTCATCATAATCTCATGTCAACCATATATATATATGTCTATATATACCACAACATGTAGTTTTTACAATTTTGTAACATTCGTGAATCGCCGGTCAACTTGGGTGATCAATTGTCTATATGAAACTTATTTCATTTAATCAAGTCTTAACAAGTTTGATTGCTTAACACATTGGAAACATTTATTCATATAAATATCAATCTCAATTAATATATATAAACATGGAAAAGTTCGGGTCACTACAGTACCTACCCGTTAAATAAATTTCGTCCCGAAATTTTAAGCTGTTGAAGGTGTTGACGAATCTTCTGGAAATAGATGCGGGTATTTATTCTTCTTTTGATCTTCACGCTCCCAGGTGAACTCAGGTCCTCTACGAGCATTCCATCGAACCTTAACAATCGGTATCTTGTTTTGCTTAAGTCTCTTAACCTCACGATCCATTATTTCGACGGGTTCTTCAATGAATTGAAGTTTTTCATTGATTTGGATTTCGTCCAACGTAATAGTGAGAACTTCTTTAACAAAACATTTCTTCAAATTCGAGACGTGGAAAGTGTTATGTACAGCCGCAAGTTGTTGAGGTAGCTCCAGTTGGTAAGCTACTGGTCCGACACGATCTATAATCTTGAATGGTCCAATGTACCTTGGATTTAGTTTCCCCCGTTTACCAAATCGAACAACGCCTTTCCAAGGTGAAACCTTTAGCATGACCATTTCTCCAATTTCAAAAACTATATCTTTTCTTTTGCTGTCCGCGTAGCTCTTTTGTCGACTCTGGGCGGTTTTCAATCGTTGTTGAATTTGGATGATTTTCTCGGTAGTTTCTTGTATTATCTCCGGACCCGTAATCTGTCTATCCCCCACTTCATTCCAACAAACCAGAGACCTGCACTTTCTACCATAAAGTGCCTCAAACGGCGCCATCTCAATACTAGAATGATAACTGTTATTGTAGGAAAATTCTGCTAACGGTAGGTGTCGATCCCAACTGTTTCTGAAATCAATAACACATGCTCGTAGCATGTCTTCAAGTGTTTGTATCATCCTTTCGCTCTACCCATCAGTTTGTGGATGATAGGCAGTACTCATGTCTAGACGAGTCCCCAATGCTTGTTGCAACGTCTGCCAGAACCTTGAAACAAATCTACCATCCCTATCAGAGATAATAGAGACGGGTATTCCATGTCTGGAGACAACCTCCTTCAAATACAATTGCGCCAACTTCTCCATTTTGTCATCTTCTCTCATTGGCAGGAAGTGTGCTGACTTGGAGAGACGATCAACTATTACCCAAATAGTATCATAACCACTTGCAGTCCTTGGCAATTTAGTGATGAAATCCATGGTAATATTTTCCCATTTCCATTTCGGGATTTCGGGTTGTTGAAGTAGACCTGATGGTTTCTGATGCTCAGCTTTGACCTTAGAACACGTCAAACATTCTCCTACGTATTTAGCAACATCGGCTTTCATACCCGGCCACCAAAAATGTTTCTTGAGATCTTTATACATCTTCCCCTCTCAGGGATGTATTGAATATCTAGTTTTATGTGCTTCTTTAAGTACCATTTCTCTCACATCTCCAAACCTTGGTACCCAATTTCTATCAACCCTATATCGGGTTCCGTCTTCCCGAATATTAAGATGTTTCTCTGATCCTTTGGGTATCTCATTCTTCAACTTTCCTTCTTTTACAACCCCCTGTTGCGCCTCCTTTATTTGAGTAGTAAGGTTAGTACGAATAATTATATTCATATCTTTTACCCATATAGCTTCTCTGTCCTTTCTACTCAAAGCGTCGGCTACCACATTCGCCTTCCCCGGGTGGTATCGAATCTCAAAATCATAATCATTCAACAGTTCAATCCACATGCGTTGTCTCATATTCAGTTGCTTCTGATTAAATATATGTTGGAGACTTTTGTGGTATGTAATATAATACTTTTGACTCCATATAAATAATGCCTCCAAGTCTTTAATGCAAAAACAACATCACCCAATTCCAAATTGTGAGTTGTATAATTTTGCTCGTGAATCTTCAATTGTCTAGATGCATAAGCAATCACCTTCGTTCGTTGCATTAACACACAACCGAGACCTTGCTTTGATGTGGCACAATAAATCACAAAATCATCATTCCCTTCAGGCAATGACAATATAGGTAACGTAGTTAGCTTTTTCTTCAATAACTGAAACTCCTTCTCTTGTTCATCCTTCCATTCAAATTTCTTCGCTTTATGCGTTAATGCAGTCAAGGGTTTTGTTATTTTGGAGAAATATTGGATGAATCTTCTGTAGTAACCAGCCAATCCTAAAAATTGACGTATATGCTTCGGAGTTTTTGGGGTTTCCCACTTTTCAACGGTTTCGATCTTTGTCGGGTCCACCTGGATACCTTCTTTGTTCACTATGTGATCGAGGAATTGAACTTCTTCCAACCAAAATGCACACTTTGAAAACTTAGCGTACAGTTTTTCTTTCCTCAATACTTCTAGCACTTTTTTCAAATGTTCTTCGTGCTCTTGATCATTCTTTGAGTAAATAAGTATGTCATCGATGAAAACAATGACAAACTTGTTAAGATATGGCCCACACACTCGGTTCATAAGGTCCATGAACACAGCTGGTGCGTTAGTCAATCCAAACGGCATAACCATAAACTCGTAATGACCATAACGCGTCCTAAAATCAGTTTTTGGAATATCATCCTGCTTTACTTGCATTTGATGATATCCAGAACGTAAATCGATTTTCGATTAAATCGAAGAGCCTTGTAGTTGAACAAATAAGTTGTCAATTCTCGGCAGTGGATAACGGTTTTTGATGGTAAGTTTATTCAACTCTCTGTAGTCAATACACAACCTAAATGTACCATCCTTATTCTTGACAAACAAAACAGGAGCTCCCCATGGTGATGTGCTTGGTCGAATGAAACCACGTTCTAATAGTTCTTGCAGTTGGCTTTGCAGTTCTTTCATCTCGCTGGGTGCGAGTCTGTATGGAGCACGAGCTATTGGTGCAGCTCCTGGTACAAGATCTATTTGAAATTCAACAGATCAATGTGGAGGTAGTCCCGGTAATTCTTTCGGAAATACATCGGGAAATTCTTTTGCGACGGGAACATCATTGATGCTCTTTTCTTCAGTTTGTACTTTCTCGACATGTGCTAGAACAACATAGCAACCTTTTCTTATTAGTTTTTGTGCCTTCAAATTACTAATAAGATGTAGCTTCGTGTTGCCCTTTTCTCCGTACACCATTAAGGGTTCTCCTTCTTCTCGTACAATGCGAATTGCATTTTTGTAACATACGATCTCTGCTTTCATCTCCTTCAGCCAGTCCATGCCAACAATTACATCAAAACTCCCTAACTCTACTGGTATCAAATCAATCTTAAATATTTCGCTACCTAGTTTAATTTCTCGATTCCGGCATATATAATCTGCTGAAATTAATTTACCGTTTGCTATTTCGAGTAAAAATTTACTATCCAACGGCGTCAATGGACAACTTAATTTAGCACAAAAATCTCTACTCATATAGCTTCTATCTGCACCCGAATCAAATAAAACGTAAGCAGATTTATTGTCAATAAGAAACGTACCCGTAACAAGCTCCGGGTCTTCCTGTGCCTCTGCCGCATTAATATTGAAAACTCTTCCGCGGCCTTGTCCATTCGTGTTCTCCTGGTTCGGGCAATTTCTAATAATGTGGCCCGGTTTTCCACATTTATAATATACTACATTGGCATAACTTTCTCCGACACTACTTGCTCCGCCATTACTCGTTCCGACACTATTTGTTCCTTTCGTTCTGTTAACCTCTGGTCCGTAGACCTCACACTTCGCCGCGCTATGACCATTTCTTTTACACTTGTTGCAAAATTTGGTGCAGAACCCCGAGTGATACTTTTCACACCTTTGGCATAGCTGATTCTGATTGTTGTTGTTGTTGCGATTGTTATTGTTGTTGGGATGATTGTTGTTGTTGTTGTTGTTGTTGTGCCATTTGTTGTAGTTGCGATTGATATTGCGATTGTTGGGATAGTTGTTGTTGTTTTGGTGACTCTTATCACCATTTTCCTCCCACTTTCTTTTGACTAGTTTCACGTTGGCCTCTTCGGCCGCCTGTTCTTTAATTCTTCCCTCAATCTGGTTCACTAGTTTGTGAGCCATTCTACATGCCTTTTGTATGGAGGCAGGCTCGTGTGAACTTATATCTTCTTGGATTCTCTCCGGTAACCCTTTCACAAACGCTTCGATCTTCTCTTCCTCATCTTCGAACGCTCTCGAACACAATAGGCACAATTCTGTGAATCGTCTTTCGTACGAAGTAATATCGAATCCCTGTGTTCGTAACCCTCTAAGCTCTGACTTGAGCTTATTGACCTCGGTTCTGGGACGGTACTTTTCGTTCATCAAGTGCTTGAATGCTGACCACGGTAGCGCGTAAGCAGCATCTTGTCCCACTTGCTCTAGATAGGTATTCCACAATGTTAACGCAATACCTGTGAAGGTATGCGTAGCGTACTTCACTTTGTATCCTTCAGCACACTTACTTATGGCAAACACCGATTCAACTTTCTCGGCCCACCGTTTCAATCCGATTGGTCCTTCGGTCCCATCAAATTCTGAAGGTTTGCAGGCAGCGAATTCCTTGTAGGAGCATCCTACACGATTTCTTGTGCCATTAGTTGTATTGCTAGATTCAGAGTTATTGTTGGTATGTAGCGCGACCTGTACTGTGGCTATGTTTGAAGCAAGAAAGGCACGAAATTCCTCTTCGCTCATATTCAAGGTGTGTCGAGTAGTCGGTGCCATTTCCTTCAAAATAGTCAAATGAAACAAGTTAATCATATAGAATATTAAGAGTAGTCAATAGTATCTTGTAGCATAATATGAACTCATTTATAAAAGCTTTTTCTTCATATTAGCGTTTTGTAAGTTTAAATTCGGGTACTACCTACCCATTAAGTTCATACTTAGTAGCTAATATACAATTCAACTACTACAATTCCAAATGAAAAACTGATTATAATAATATATCATATACAAATATTCTTCAAACTTACAACTTCGCTATATTACATATAACATGAAATATAGTACACTATGATACAGGACAGTTTTGAAGATAAATCTAGTTAATACGCAAGTTGTTCAGCAAAAATAAAATAAAGACACGTAATTCATAAGTCCAGAAACAAGTCATGAATTCTGGTTTTACTAAGACGATTTCTAATCCTTGGTCTTGTGGAAAATAACCGTTATGACCATTCGCTAGGCATCATGTTGTAATGTCGTCAAAAGGACGAGGGTTTCGTAATGTCCAACAGCCCCGTAATAATCTAAAAACCTTGTTTCTCACCCCAACTACTGAATCTGTCACTTGTGGGAAAGTTTTATTTAAAAGCTGAAATCCGATGTTCTTTTTCTCACTTTGGTAAGAAGTGAACATCACTAACCCGTAAGCATAACATGCTTCTTTATGTTACATGTTAGAAGCTTTTTCTAATTCACGAAATCCTATGTTGGGATATGTTGAGTCAAAATAGGTACTTAACCCGTAGCGTAAAATTGCATTTGGGTTCCCCGCATTTAACTCTTTAAAGAAAACACGGTGTAACTTAAATTCTCCCCAATGTGATATACCCCACCTATCAAAGGAAAGCCTTTTATAAACTAAGGCATTTCTGGAAAGTCTTTCAAATGTTTGACAAGTTAATTTCGCCATAACTAAATGTTCTGATGAATTCTGACCAACTCTAGACAAGATTTCCTCAATCATATCCTCTGGTAGGTCTTCTAAAATATTCGGTTGTCTACCCTTAACATCCATTTTGTTTTTATACTGTAAAATAGACAAGGATTAGATTCGTAATAACAAACAATACAAGCAATTTTTACATAGAACATAAAAGTACAAGCACACTACAATACATTTATTACACAACATGCTCACACCCCTCTAATCTGAATCACTGGTTTCTTCTTCTTCGGACTTGGTTCTTTTTCCTAATCTTCTAGGGATATATGATGTTCCTCTAATAAGAGTCGTCGTTTTCCACATTGGTTTAGAAAAACCTGGTGGTTTAGAGGTTCCCGGGTTATTGTCACGATATTGAAAATACGAGTGTTGACGGTACATATAAAGTTCATCGGGGTCGGAATCAGATTTCTCTATTTTGATGCCTTTTCCCTTATTATTTTCTTTTGCCTCATTAAATTGGGTCGGGGTAATTTCTATAACATCATCGGAATCCTCATCAGGATCCGATTCATCAGAAAATTGGTAATTTTCCCAATATTTTGCTTCCTTAGCGGAAACACCATTGACCATTATTAACTTTGGTCCATTGGTTGAGGATTTTCTTTTATTTGACCGGTTTTCTGTGGTTCCTACTATTCACCCCTCCGAAACCTCTTCTTCTTCCGGTTCCTCTTCTTCTGGTTCCTCTTCTTCCGGTTCTTCGGGAACATGTGAATCTTGCCAATATATATTCGACTCTTCGTTATTATTAGGTGAGTCAATGAGATTTGTGCTAGAGGTAGACATCTATCACACAATATCAAACATGTTAAGAGATTAATATATCACAGAATATTTACATGTTAATAATATATAGTTTCCAACAAAAATGTTAAGCAATCATTTTTAAAGAAAACACGGTCGAAGTCCAGACTCACTAATGCATCCTAACAAACTCGATAACACACACTAATGCAAATTTTCTGGTTCTCTAAGACTAATGCTCTGATACCAACTGAAATGTCCCGTTCATATTGATTATAAACGTTCCATATTAATTGATTTTGTTGCGACGTTTTGACCTCTATTGAGACCTTTTTCAAAGACTGCATTCATTTTTAAAACAACCATAACCTTTATTTTATCAATAAAGATTTTAAAAACATTACGTAGATTATCAAATAATGATAATCTAAAATATACTGTTTACACACGACCATTACATAATGGTTTACAATAGAAATATATTACATTGACATATGTTTCTTGAATGCAGTTTTTACACAATATCATACGAACATGGACTTCAAATCTTGTCCTTATTTTAGTATGCAACAGCGGAAACTCTTAGTATTCATCTGAGAATAAACATGCTTTAAACGTCAACAAAAATATTGGTGAGTTATAGGTTTAACCTATATATATCAAATCGTAACAATAGATCACAAGATTTCATATTTAAATAAACATCTCATACATAGAGATAAAAATCATTCATATGGTGAACACCTAGTAACCGACATTAACAAGATGCATATATAAGAATATCCTCATCATTCCGGGACACCCTTCGGATATGATATAAATTTCGAAGTACTAAAGCATCCAGTACTTTGGATGGGGTTTGTTAGGCCCAATAGATCTATCTTTAGGATTCGCGTCAATTAGGATGTCTGTTCCCTAATTCTTAGATTACCAGACTTAATAAAAAGGGGCATATTCGATTTCGATAATTCAACCGTAGAATTTAGTTTCATGTACTTGTGTCTATTTTGTAAATCATTTATAGCACCTGCATATATTCTCATCCCAAAAATATTAGATTTTAAAAGTGGGACTATAACTCACTTTCACAGATATTTCCTTCCTCGGAAATAAGACTTGGCCACGGATTGATTCACGAACCTATACAAATATGTACATATATATCAAAGTATGATCAAAATATAATTACAACCATTTTTATTATGTTTTAAAGATTTGAGTGTATTAAGTCAGCTGTCCTCGTTAGTAACCTACAACTAGTTGTCCACAGTTAGATGTACAGAAATAAATCGATATATATTATCTTGAATCAATCCACGACCTAGTGTATACACGTCTCAGGCTAAATCACAACTCAAAGTATATATATTTTTGGAATCAACCTCAACCCTGTATAGCTAACTCCAACATTACTGCATATAGAGTGTCTATAGTTGTTCCAAATAATATATATACATGGGTCGATATGATATGTCAAAACATTTGCATACGTATCTATGGTATCCCAAGATTA
Organism: Rutidosis leptorrhynchoides; assembly: GCF_046630445.1. Taxonomy (NCBI): domain Eukaryota; kingdom Viridiplantae; phylum Streptophyta; class Magnoliopsida; order Asterales; family Asteraceae; genus Rutidosis; species Rutidosis leptorrhynchoides. The sequence continues at coordinate 392,168,869 of NC_092335.1, read as the reverse complement.
CATAATATATTAGAATACATGTATAATACAATATAAGTTAGCTAGGATATGATTTGTATAGATTTGTTAAACATTTCCCGTAGCTAAAAAGATCAAAAATATCCAATCTTGTTTTTCCCATAACTTCTTCATTTTAAATCCGTTTTGAGTGAATCAAATTGCTATGGTTTCATATTGAACTCTAATTTAAGAATCCAAACAGAAAAAGTATAGGTTTATGGTCGGAAATTTAAGTTACATGTCAATTACTAAAGAGGTAGTCATTTTCGTCGAAAGAACGACATCTTGATGACCATTTTGAAAAACATACTTTCACTTTGAGTTTAACCAAGATTTTTGGATATAGTTTCATGTTCATATGAAAAATCATTTTCATAGAAGAACAACTTTTAAGTCAAAGTTTATCATAGTTTTTAATTATCCAAACCAAAACAGCCCCCGGTTTCACTACGACGGCGTATATCCGATTTTATGGTGTTCATCGTGTTTCTAGGTTTTAAATCATTAAGTTAGCATATCATATAGATATAGAACATGTGTTTAGTTGATTTTAAAATTCAAGTTAGAAGGATTAACTTTTGTTTGCGAACAAGTTCAGAATTAACTAAACTATGTTCTAGTGATTACAAGTTTAAACCTTCGAATAAGATAGCTTTATATGTATGAATCGAATGATGTTATGAACATCATTACTACCTCAAGTTTTCTGGATAAAACTACTGGAAATGAAAAAAATGGATCTAGGTTCAAAGGATCCTTGGATGGCTTGAAAGTTCTTGAAGCAGAATCATGACACGAAAACAGTTCAAGTAAGATTTTCACTGGAAATAAGATTGTTATATTTGTAGAAATTGAATCAAAGATTGAATATGAATATTACCTTGAATTAGAAATATAACCTACTGTAAATAACAAAGGTTCCTTGATCTTATATGATTACTTGGAATAGATTAGAAAGCTTGGAAGTAGACTTGCAAACTTGGAAGTATTCTTGATTTTTATGAAACTATACTTATGGAATTTATGAAGAACACTTAGAACTTAAAGATGGAACTTGAGAGAGATCAATTAGATGAAGAAAATTGAAGAATAAAAGTGTTTGTAGGTTTTTTTAGTCGTTGGTATATGGATTAGATATAAAGGATATGTAATTTTGTTTTCACGTAAATAAGTCATGAATGATTACTAATATTTTTGTAATTTTATGAGATATTTCATGCTAGTTGCCAAATGATGGTTCCCACATGTGTTAGGTGACTCACATGGGCTGCTAAGAGCTAATCATTGGAGTGTATATACCAATAGTACATACATCTAAAAGTTGTGTATTGTACGAGTACGAATACGGGTGCATACGAGTAGAATTGTTGATGAAACTGAACGAGGATGTAATTGTAAGCATTTTTGTTAAGTAGAAGTATTTTGATAGGTGTCTTGAAGTCTTTCAAAAGTGTAAGAATACATATCAAAACACAACATGTATATACATTCTAATGGAGTCGTTAAGTCTTCGTTAGTCGTTACATGTAAGTGTTGTTTTGAAACCTTTAAGTTAACGATCTCAATTAATACTGTTAACCCAATGTTTATTATATCAAATGAGATGTTAAATTATTATATTATCATGATATTATGATGTATGAATATCTCTTAATATGATATATACATTAAAATATCGTTACAACGATAATCGTTACATATAAGTCTCGTTTCGTAATTCTTGAGTTAGTAGTCTTGTTTTTACATATGTAGTTCATTGTTAACACACTTAATGATATATTTAAATATCATTTTATCATGTTAAATATAGTGTATCAATATCTTAATATGATACATATATATTTAGTAGACGTTATCATAACGATAATCGTTATATATATCATTTCGAGTTTCTTAACTTAGTAATCTCATTTCTTATGTATATCACACATTATTAATATAATTAGTGAGATACTTACTCATCATATTCTCATGTCAACCATATATATATGTCTATATATACCACAACATGTAGTTTTTACAATTTTGTAACGTTCGTGAATCGCCGGTTAACTTGGGTGATCAATTGTCTATATGAAACTTGTTTCATTTAATAAAGTCTTAACAAGTTTAATTGCTTAACACTTTGGAAACATTTAGTCATGTAAATATCAATCTCAATTAATATATATAAACATGGAAAAGTTCGGGTCACTACATGTAATCCAAGGTTTTAATACTTTGTTAACAATTACACCAATTACCCTTGTATGTAATCCACCCCTATTTTAATGAATCCATTGACTATTAATCCATCCCCATGTACGGTCAAATGAACAATTATTAGTATTTATAAATATCCCGCTCACCGTACCCGATCAAGCGTATGTGGTTATATATAAATACGTTAAATTATAAATCTCTATATTAAATTAACGAGATATCATTTAGTTAATATAAAGTCCATTAATAGCCCATAGTCCAATTTTCACAAGTGTCGGTCTTTTGTCCAAACCCCAATTATGGTCCAAAGTTCAATAACCCCGTTTTAATATTCTGTCCAACATCAGGATTACTTCGGCTCAAATAAGCATAATAATAACTTAAATACGAGACACTAATTTAAAAAGGAGAATTTAGCTTACAGTGATTATTAATCGCGTAGTGTTACACGGACATAGTTCCGACTTTAAAACCCGTAAAATAACCGTTACATTACCCAAACTAAACTAATATAAAACTAAACTATATTATATATATATATATATATATATATATATATATATATATATATATATATATTATACAGAGAGAAGAGAGATTGATTATGGTGTAATGGATTCGGCAGAAGCTCGTGCCTTTTATAGGAAAATTTTGATTTTGGCAGCTCTGCGATCGTGGAGGTTTTACCCTATGCAGCTCCGCGATCGTGGAGGTTCAGTATCTAGCTCACCAACTTTTGTTTCCTAGCTTGTCGACTTATTTATTTAATATATAAATATAATTTATATAATTTATATAATTATTTATATATTATATTATATTATATTCTTGTGCATAGTTGACTTGTAATTTTGGATCCGTTGTCTCGTACATTTACGCCCGATTTATGTCTCGGTTCCAGTTTCTCGAACGAATTTTCGTATGATTTAATATCTTGTACTTTGCGTTTCGCGGCATGTACTCTTGTCAATTTTTAGACGTTTCTCATCAATAAATTGAACCACTTGGATTGTAAGTTGTTCATTTGAGATTTTTGGTCATTTACGTCTTTAAATCTTCATTTTCTTCTTTTGTCTTCGCACTTATTTAATATAAACGATTATTACTTAAAAATAGAAAAATTACAACTAAAAGCTTTACATATTGGAAGGATATTGCTATGAAATATATGTTCCTTTTTAGCATTATCAAATATCCTCACACTTGAACGTTGCTTGTCCTCAAGCAATACAGAACTTGAAATTAAATCACATTTCACTCGAATCACTTTTTTATTCTCACACTTTATACATCAGTGATTTTGATACGGCGGTATAAACAATGATAGTAACAATGTGGTTTACAGTCCCACATGACTATAAAAATTTAGATCCTTTAAGGAAATTGGATCTTTATGAAAACATTTGATCTTTTGAAAATTCATTCTAGCTTTTACCCTAGATAAGCTTTCCGGAATAACCCTTCACCGGTGTTTGAAAAATGTTTTTGTGGGTTGTGTGGGTTTCAAATTTTAAAATTTTAGCTCAAAACTTATGGTTTTGTGTCACCCACTTGCTAACCTTGTATTAGGAAAGCAACACGTCCAGTATACTTGCTCCGTATATTACCTTTCGGTAAACTACCGTCCGGTTGTAAAGGAAAGCGTTGAACAAGCAACTGTTAAGGCAATGTCTAATGACATGCATTTGTTCATGGTTCAAAAATGTGTCAGATGCAATTACTTTCCTTTGTAGGAGAAATAGTAAAGATCACCCTATAATTTTTCGGTATGGCATAAGGTCATGTCTTCGACCATGCTATGCAACCACCGTTCTTACGGTTGACACCCGATTTGGTTCAGGTGACCTAATGAATTCCGATGAATTCTTAGAATTTTACGTTCAATGGTAATGAACGCATTGAAAATAGGTTTTCAGAAAACAAATCGGTTTTAATTTGATCAAAATATTTTCTCGTTCAAGCTCGAGTTTAGATATCATTGAATTCCATGAGTTTGTAATTCTCAATCTTTAAAGTCAATCTCAAGGATTGAGTAATATCAGGCTTAAATGCTGATTTTTAATCTTTTAAGGAGATTATCCTTTCTGGGGGTCTGATTCATTAGTCTTATCAAGCTAATTTGCACGGCGCCCTCCCCATTTTACGAGACAGATCCTCTCATGGTTAGGATAAGTCTGACCACTTGGCGACCCTGTTTGATGCTGAGGTCTGTGGATTTCCAGCTGATTTTCAAGAAAACTTTTCAAGATTTTTTGTAGACTCTACAACTGGTCTGGATGACAACTTCTGACCTAAATCAAGAAGCGCATTTCTTTTTCGAAAGACTTTACTTCCTTTTAATGATGAAATTGATTCATCGTGTAGATCCATCTTTTCTTTCAAATTTATTACAATAAACCGGGTAAAACAGTTAATTTAGTTCAAAACAAAAGCACCTGCAATAAACTTTACAGAAACATGTGATAGATAGTTTTTAATTGAATAACTTGGTATATTCTCCCCACACTTGGCTTTTATTTATTTCTTTCTTTGCCCTTTTATTCTCCTTTTTTCCATTTTGAATGAATTCAAGTATTTTAGGTTGTTTCTCAATTTATGTTCTCTCCGAGGTAACAATAATTTTGGTATTATCACCTAGTTTTATCGTTCATAAATATGTATAAACATGATTTTGAATTCATTTAATTTAAAATTTTTCAAATTTTCACAAAATTTGGCAATTAAACCAAGTGTAAACCCGGGAGAATTTATAACCCTTCCCCACACTTGAGATCATGCAATGCCCTCATTTGCATGAAATCAGACTATAATTATAAATTCATGAGGGTGATTGGTGTAGAAAAGTGATTAAAAATACCCAGTTTGTAATTACTAAGCTCATTGAATGATAGATGGCGCGCCTCATCGTTCATTCATTTTCTTGTTTTATCACACATGTTTTTATTCAAAAATGGTTGCTTTTCTGAACTGGTTGCTAATCTTTAAAAATACGTCTTTTACCCTAACTTATCATGCATGTTTATTAATGAGTTGTGTACTAACTCGAACCCCGAATTTAACGTTAAGTGGGGTTAGACTTCCCCACACTTAGCTGACGACATGTGAAGTCGGTAGAATAAGTTCCACGAATTAGAATAATGAGCCAGTTATTTACATCTCGGGTGGTATATAATATATCAATGGGTTTAAAGTTTAGACCCACCCGATTGTCACTACTTAGTTCTTTTTTAAGTGTAGCTTTCAGTAAATGGATGCGTCTCTTTTCTGGTTCTTGATCAAATGGATCGTTATACACCGACATACATATTTCTTTAGGGTGGACAATTCTTAACATTTCCTTCCGTTCATTCTCGGGATCAAAGGTTTCACCTCTATTACCCAATTGGGTGAAATACGAGGTGTCAATATCTATTACAGCTCGTAGTTCATCTTCGGTAGATGACTCGTCTATTGAGAATATTGGGTTGGAAGGTTGTGGGATGGTGAATTTCGAGATCGAAGCAAATTCTTCTTCTTTAACGGTGTCCTTATCGGTCACATTATTTTGGTCTATGGGGTAAAGTTTTCAACGTTATCGTTTTCCCAAGAGTACCAATTTGTCACTCTTACTTCTTCTTCATCCATTGATGGATCGATGATTTCGTCGGTAGAGGCTAATGTGTCGATATGTTGTGAAATTGGTAAGACTGAATAAAAAGTATCATCGGGATAATTGGTGATTTCAGAGCTCTCGAATTCATCAAAATTCGATGATGTGAGATTTTCGTGCACACGACTCCTCAGATCAACAGGTGTGTAGTCTGATAGAGTTTCATCTTGCCAATTTGCAAACTCTCTCATTTGTTCATTTTGAGCGTCAAATTCTTCGAGTTTGATTTTCATATAATATAATAAATTTTCAGACACATAATTTTCCACGTCCTCTGGTTGTTGAGTTTGGATATATTCTTGGGAATAATCCCAATTTAAATTGTGTTCCTCATAATCATTCCATTCAGGTTCCATGGGTGCATAATTTTCCATAGGAACGTAATAATAACATTCCCATGTTGAATGATAATTTTCACAGATTTCATAACCAGTTATTGTTTCATCATTCGTGATCCAAGATTGATCGAACGAATTTTCATCAACACTCGTTTAAGAGTATTGATTTAATTGATTTTGCATGTCAGAAAGAGTTCCCAACATATTCTCGAAATTTTCCATAATACACTTATTACCAAATTTTAGCTACAATGTGGTGCATTTACTAATTATCCTATTAGTTATAAAACTAAAAATTATATAAGTTATCAAATTAATAGACTTTTTTGCTTTTGCCCACGTTTCGAATAGCCAATAGATGCAGCAGGTAGCCAGGACCCTTTAAATCGGAAAATCCACAACTCGCCACTAACAAATCCAACTATTATTATGAACCAGAAAATTGGTGTCTATTAATTCAATCGCTTACAATAATTTTTCTTCAAAATTTAAAGAAATTTAAAGAAAGTTCTATGTCCTAAAAACTAGAACGTAGAAATGAAAAAGAAAAAGCGCGTCGAAAAACAAAAGGTCGAAAAATAAGCGTCGAATGAAAAGCATCGAAACTTAAAAGTCTAAAACCTAAAAACTAAAAATTGCGTCTAAAGGTATTAAAGCTTAAATGCAATTCTAAACGGAAAACGGCAATTACTCAAAAAGTACTAAAATCTATAAACTTAAAATGACGCCGCAAAATTCTAAAGCGCCTAAATCTTAATCTAAAGAAAAAGCACTTAAGGAATTTTACGGCAAAGCCTAAAAATATAGAAATATAAAAATTCTACAGCAAAAAGTAAGCTTAAAACTATATAACGAACTAAATGATACAAATTATAAAAAGATATATTATAAAAAGATAAAAATAAAATTTTATATAAGAATATTATTTTTATATTATTAGTTTATAAAAATATTAATTTATATAATTAATAATAATACTTAAACTTAATATTACAAATTATAAAACTAAAAAAATATTGTTATTAAATTAAACCCTAATGAAATAATAATAATTAACTTAACCTAATGATTAAATAATATTAATTAAACTATAAACCCTAATTCGTAATAAATGCCCGAAGTTGTGTCAGTCCAGATAGATCATGCGACCGCATGATTTTAAAGCCTCATGCTCATGCGATCACATGGGCTTGCAGGTTCAGTTTTCATGCCGGCTCAAAATTGCAGTTTCAGAACTCGTTTTTTTTTTAACTTAAATAAAAAAATATATAGAAAATAAAATAAACTTGTATTTTAAAAATTGGAAATAAAACTAAAACACTTTCTAATTTTATAGATTTTAAACTAACTCTAAAAAATATATACTTTTTTTTTTAAAAAAATTTATATTTTTTTCTCAAACTTATATTTTTACAAATATAGATTAAAAATATAGCTTTTCGCCGATTCTCCGGCAGCGGCGCCAAAAACTTGATGTTAAAGCGGAGGGGTACGAAATACTATTATAGTTTACTACGAAATACTATACAAATTACATAAGTTTTAATTATTTATTTACAGATGGGATATACCTAAACCTTGCTACAACACTTATAGGCAGTGTACCTAATCGTAGAGTAGTGTAGTTTTTAGTAAGTCCGGTTCATTCCACAGGGAGCTAGTGATTACGTACTATATTTTTAACAACTATATTTATATAAAATATATATAATTATATATAGTAATATTATTATTACAAAAGGGGGGTTTACCGTTTAATGACCGGTTTGTCGATTTTATATTTTAAGCGTAAAAATAAATGACGATAATTAAGTGCGTAAAATAAATAACAATATTTAAATGACGATATATAAAATTGCGATGAAATAAAATATGAAATAAAATAATTATGCATATTTAAACTTCCGTAATCATGATGTTTGACATTTTGATTTTAATTTATTACCCTGGGTTAATTGTCCTTTGTCCTGGTTTATTTGAAACCTATCTGGTTTTTACCCATAATAGTCCATCAGTCATAATTATAAAATGCTCGTCAAATTAACCTTATTTCCGAAGTCAAATATTCCAACTAATTAGGGATTCGAACTTTAACAAGGTTTTAATACTTTGTTAATAATTACACCAGGTTATCGACTGCGTGTAATCCAAGGTTTTAATACTTTGTTAACAATTACACCAATTACCCTTGTATGTAATTCACCCCTGTTTTAATGAGTCCATTGACTATTAATCCATCCCCGTGTCCGGTCAAATGAACAATTATTAGTATTTAAAAATATTCCGCTCACCATACTCGATCAAGCGTATGTGGTTATATATAAATACGTCAAATTATAAATCTCTATATTAAATTAACAAGATATCATTTAGTTAATATAAAGTCCATTAATAGCCCATAGTCCAATTTCCACAAGTGTCGGTGTTTTGTCCAAACTACAATTATGATCCAAAGTTCAATAACCCCATCTTAATATTCAGTCCAACATCACGATTACTTTGGCTCAAATAAGCATAATAATAACTTAAATACGAGACATTAATTTAAAAAGGAGAATTTAGCTTACAGTGATTATTAATCGCGTAGTGTTACACGGACATAGTTCCGACTTTAAAACCCGTAAAATAACTGTTACATTACCCAAACTAAACTAATATAAAACTAAACTATTATATATATATATATATATATATATATATATATATATATATATATATATATATATATATATATATATATTATACAGATAGAAGAGAGATTGATTATGGTGTAATGGATTCGGCAGAAGCTCGTGCCTTTTATAGGAAAATTTTGATTTTGGCAGCTCCGCGATCGTGGAGGTTTTACCCTATGCAACTCCGCGATCGTGGAGGTTCAGTATCCAGCTCACCAACTTTTGTTTCCAAGCTTGTCGACTTATTTATTTAATATATAAATATAATATATATATATATATATATATATATATATAATTTATATAATTATTTATATATTATATTATATTATATTCTTGTGCATAGTTGACTTGTAATTTTGGCTCCGTTGACTCGTACATTTACGCCCGGTTTATGTCTCGGTTTCGGTTTCTCGAACGAATTTTCGTATGATTTAATATCTTGTACTTTGCGTTTTGCGGCATGTACTCTTGTAAATTTTTAGACATTTCTCATCAACAAATTGAACCACTTGGATTGTAACTTGTACGTTTGAGCTTTTTGGTCATTTGCATCTTTAAATCTTCATTTTCTTCTTTTGTCTTCGCACTTATTTAATATAAATGATTATTACTTAAAAATAGAACAATTGAAATATATGTTCCTTTTTAGCATTATCGTATATATATATATATATATATATATATATATATATATATATATATATATATATATATATATATATATATATATATATATATATATATCTCAAAGTTCTGAAAAAAGGAGCAAAACTTATAAAGAGAAACGCCGAAGAAGAACTTGACCACAAATGCTCAAAAGTGCCTCTCAAAAATATTAGTACTCCTATCTATCTTAAATTTTTCGAAATTCCGAATAAAAGCCTTTAAAGACTATATACCCTTTTCTCACCCCTTAAACAACTTCACCACCACTCTAAAATTCCTTTTCATCATTGACAAATGACCTAGAAGCTATGGTTACTGTCGTTCTCACATTAGTAGCAAGGATTTGCGTCTTTATCATGCCTATGACGATCGGTGCAACATGACTGGCTATGAGTGAATTCATTTTGTAGATCTATAGGGAACCCTAAACACTTGTGTGATTTGAGAGACCCGTGAAAGCTAGCATAAGTCATGTAACCTCCTCGTATGCTTGCAGAGATAGTTTCAACCCTAACATAGATAATTTACCTTACCTTTCGCTCTAATAATAAAAAGCAAACCGCTTAGGCTATTAAAAAAGAAACTCCAAAAAGCTTTCTTAAGGTAAAAACGAGAAGTTTGCTTGAGAACAAGCAAAGTCTAAGTGTGGGATATTTGATATCAGCTAAAAAGTCACGTTTTCACCCCGGTATTAAGGCCCAAAAACAATAAAGTTCCAAGCTTTATCGCCAAAATACCCGCTTCGTCAGTTTAAATTGAAGAACAAGTGATTACGAAGACGGTGCAAAAAGAATCAAGAGAATCAGAGCTAAAACGAATATTCTAAGAGAAAACAGTGAAAGACAATAAATCATGTTACGATCCAGTGAATTCAGTAAACCAGGGAAGGATAAACGGCTTGCCAAATGGCCTGCCACTATGGAAAATAGCATGCCACATGGCCAAGGCAAACTGGCACAAGAAACAGGCTACCAGGAAAACGGCCCCTGCAAACGGCCTGCCAAACGGCCTGCCAGCCGTTTGCAGGCAAATTTCAAGTCTATTTAAAGGGTCTTTGTCATCCATTTTTACACACAGTTCAATTCACTTCTTTCTCTCTCTTTCTACAATATTAGTCATACTTTCAAGGTTTTCGACTTCGTACGGAAAACCTAGTACCCGGAGAAGAACGCTGAAGATTGTATTAGGAGCGGTCTGGAGTTTGAAGTTGTCACTTTTGTAGTCGGAACTCGTTTAATCTACGGGTACTTCTATCCTTTGTCTTTATATAATGTTTTCCATTATTATGCTTTGTGATATTGTTGCAATGATTAGCGAGTAGTTATCTTTAGTGTATGCTATGATATAGTCAGTTATAATGCCGAAATAATATGATGGCTTGTGTATGTTGTCGAGATGCTTTTCGATTATGCTTTAAACTCAATCACTTTTCCAACTAATAGAACGTAGTTATTGGCTCTATTATTGGGAAGTCGCGAACCCGATTCAGAGTACACTATCAGTGTCATCCCTTGGTAAGAGAAGTCTATTGAATACAATGTAAGTTTGACTGAGGCACACCGGTTGTAGTAAGTCCACCGAGCCTTGGATTCCTACTGAGGACTATTTCTTAGTAAAACATCTAACTAGACCCTAGTACATTGTCGGTCATAGACCATGTTAGTTTAGTCACCAAGCATATAAACTTCGTATGTGCACGCTGAAGCACAACGGTTGTTGTAAGCTGCACCTCTGCTAATTAAGACCATGGAACCCGGTCGGTGCTGATTAGTACACTTCACCATAACGCAAGTAAATGATTAGACCGTTAGGATAACCGAACGTGTTCATGGAAGTCAAAATCTGACTTGGCCATGGTGTTCTTTATGGTTAAACTCTTTTAAAGGCCTAACTATCTTTTAAACCTAATCACTAACGAAAGCATCGAAGCACATCACGTCTCTCGGATATGGCAAAACCTGTATTCTATTATGCTTAAGAAAGTTTATACCTTTGTGGAATGTTAATACGTCACCAAACCGACTCGCTCAATTAGATGAGTCGTCTGAACGTGTATGCCTGTAGTCAGACTACACGAGCGTCGGGAGTGATAACTCCTAAATTATTCAGTTTTTTAATACCATTTTGAGGAGTTATCTTAGTATTTTAAAGTCATTTTTATCCCAAAACACACTAAAATGGGTAAAAAAAAGGGAAAAAGGTATTTCTAATGATTTTATCAAAGTTAGGTATCAAACAGGATCAAAAACACAGAAAATTGTAGAAAGGCTAATGAAGCCGCCGACATGAATTCAAGGAAGCCGCCGGCTTGGAGCTGAATGTACCAGAATGTTCCAGAATCTCTGTAAAATTGAAATAACGTGTTGACCAAGTAAAAAGCAAAGGAAGCCGCCGGCTTCATCCTGAAGCCGTCGGCCTAATGAACAAGGTTTCTCGACTTGTCGACCAAGTTCAAGTAAAAATGAAAACAAAATCAGAAAGATTTGGCGAATCATTGAAGCCGCCGACCTTCCCTAAAGCCGTCGGCTTAGTTATGACGGTTAAAGATTTGAGCTTGCGGATTAAGTTAAACTTGCAGAAGGAGTGACCGACCTAAGGCAAGCCGCCGGCTTAGCCACCGTCCCTGAACACTATAAATAAAGGCCTTTGGTCTCAGTTTTCATATGTAGTTTTCAGAATTGAATAATTCTGGTTAGGTCGTTTTTCTTTTTAAAGTTTTCTCTAAACCCTTAGGTTAGATTTATTCATTGTAAACAAGAATCGTTCGAGTTTTTAATTCAAAGTTTCTTACATCTACCTTCTTTTTAAGGTATGATTCTATCTTTACTTTACTGTTTTATCTATTTTATTTACTGTAATTGTTTCTGTTCGTCTTCTGCTATGAACTAAACGCTCATAGTGGTTACTTGGACGAAAACTGAACTTCATCTGGGAATCAAGTGAAGCCGCCGACCTCACAACCCCAAGCTGCCGACTTGGTTGGGAGGAAGCCGCCGGCTTCGTGTGCTTTATCCGTACAGTTTTTGGTTCTTTTCCAGATCTGTATGGTCGAGTTTCTGTAATGATGTTTAAATTGTTTTGAATCTGCTATGCTTTAATATACTTGTTTGCCATGCTTAATGATTAAATAACATGATTTTAGGATTAATTAGTATATGATCCGATGATCTATTATTCGATTCATGCTACTTATTTAGATCTATTACATCAAACTGGTTAAATTGAATTGCATGCAACTAAGTTAAACAGCATAATAGTGATAAGCTTGTTTAATTGGAATTACGCTTATATAATAGAGTTCGATATTGTTAGGCTTAATCGAAGAACCTTTGTTTGGATTTGTTTAATTAATGATTGCATGAGAACTTAGTAGTAATTGACTTTCATCTAGTAACTTGAGTTGATATACTTGATGTTTAATAGCTTATATAATTTGTCAGTCTATTTGCGTATTGGTCCTCACCATAAGATTGATATGTATCATGTAATTGAATTAAACATGAAGAATTAAGATGTTAGTCATGCACACCACGTGTCTAGCATATGCTTTAGGTCCTACTTATTGAATAATATGCAACACTTAGCTTAACCTATAAGGGATAATAGTTTTTCTATGATTATTATTCTGATTTGTGTTAATATAAGTTATGAAACTTGGCTAATATGATTCCCGTATGAATTATTCGTTCATGTAATTACTTTTATTTATAATTATTTCTTTTTAATCTTTATTTTCTATTTTATATTTTGTTATTTTATCTATCTTCAATCGTCTCTTTCCTAAAAGATAATAATCTATCCCGTAAAAGACATAAAAATCTATCTTTAATTCTTTAATAAGAATTAAACTATTTTAATAAAACAACTCTTATCCGCATCTACGCTCTCTTGGGACGATAACCTAGAATACTACATCTGATCGGGTTTTGTTGCTTATTAGGGTGTTAAAAGTGTATTAATAAAGGTTTTATAAATTTAAAAGTTTGAAAGGCAAATTAAGCACTGCGCACTTTTGCACATCAGGGGGTAAGGGACGTTGCTGTCTATTCAGAATCTTCAAGCCTATCGCATTACCCAGTGACGTGTCTTATGACATGGACGTTTAGGACTAGTGTGATGAATACAAGGTCACTACCTATTCATGAGCCAGCATTCCATAATTTCGGCAAAGTAACTGATGAAATCATAGCATGCGCTTGTTTTAACCTTATCTGAATTACAAATTTTATCGCATTTACATACTTTATCTTATAAACTAGAAAATCCAAAATTAGGTAACAAACCACTACTCCTTTACATTAGGATTATCTTAAACTTTACTTATAGGTTCGATTCTACTAATATCTTAAAAATACGACTCTAGGTCATACTTCCCTTACTCATAATAAGGAGTAGTAAGATTAAGTCCCGCTAAATATATATTTAAAACTATTGATCGCTACCTTGATAAGCTGATTCTGACGTTATACGACCTGACGACACCGCATAAATAAAACTTTCCTTTCGGCCGTATCATTAGTAACACATCAGGCATGCAGAATCACATGTGAAATACTGCATGTCAAATTACATGTGATTGAAAAAAAGATTTCAAAAAAAAAAAATTGAAATTTTTTTTTTCAATCACATGTGATTGTCGCGGTACATGTCGCACTTTAATTGGTCCTTTGAATCTCAACTTAAAAGTTCAATTCATTTGAATATTCCTCAATAATTTACGCATGTCCCTTTAATTAAATATCTTGGGTGATAAAAAATACTTCGAAGTAAGAAAAAAATTCATGGTAATACTCACCAAAATTTTTTAACTGATTTATCTTTCTATTAGTCACGAGTTACGTTATACCGCCATTACCCTTCATTCGAAATAATTTTAAAACTAAACGCAAGAAATTATATTCTACACGGAGCTTCGATGCACTACCAACGGAGCATTTCTTTTTTAGCAATAAATATAGAAGTGATTTGAATTTACAGTTTAAGTCCTTAAAATATTTATGAACATGCAAATGTAACTATTATGATATTAATTATATATGACGACTCCCCGAGTATAATTATTTTGCTGAAATGACTAACAACCTTTCTAAAATTAATTGAATATAATAATTCTAAAATAATTTAACTTAAACTTTACTAACGTTACGTTCCATGACAAATTTTCATGATACTCATATTTTCTCTAAATATTACGGAGTATATAATTTATATATAATTAAAAAGATATTAATGCTGAGAGAAAAAAATTGTAGACATTAAGTTACTAATACCACCCAAAACTATTTTAAAATTTTTTCAACACTACGAGCTCTTTTACTCAAAAGAATTATTAAAATTTTTCAACACCACCTACTCTTAAACTCAAATGAACTTTTAAAATTTGTCAACATCACGGGTTCTTAAACTCAAAAGAATTTTTAAAATTTGTCAATACCACGGGCTCTTAAATAATTTTTATATTTTTCATATTTTTTTATTATCGCTATTTACACACTAATATAAACTGCAAATTATATTTTTTACTATTTTTTATACACCCGTGCGTTGCACGTTCTCAAAAACCTAGTGTGTGTGTGTGTGTATATATATATATATATATATATATAATATAATATAATATAATATAATATAATATAATGTTAGAGAATAAATTAAGCACTATCAAACAAAAATGAATTAAATAGAAGGATTCCAATAATTAGTGGCTAAGTAAGTATGGTGAAAAGGAATTTGTAAAATATTACTACGTAGTAGAAAGATATTTGATATTTTGTTTTTTTTATAGAAAAAGTTAAGATCGTCATTCACTCATTTGACATGAATATAATTATGTTAATCTTATACAAACGGGTAAGATTAAGAAGAAATGTATTTTGAATCGATTTTAGTTTGTTATAAGGCATATAGTAATAATATGTATACTACTGAAATGATCTGTGGAATCACGTGTTCGTTTAAACGAATCAGTTTAATTATATTAGCCCAGATTCTAACGTGTGAGAGAAACACAAGCAAGCCCCCCCAAAGGCACGTGTCATTGGCTAAGCTCTCTCTTAGGTTAAGGCAAACTGTGCACGTTAAGAGAAGAGGAGAGATGTTCTCAATGACTGCCACAAGAAAACCTTAATGATATGTTTTAGGTATTAAGTGAATGTAAATGCTAAATTTATTTAATTTAATGAAACTAGTGAAACCACAGAGTCCGACTAAAAAACTTGTCGTTGTTATTACAAATATTGATGTACTTAACTTGGTCAGAATATATGAACTACATTCATTCTCTCACTATCATCTTCCAATTTTCATCACAATTACTATTTTTCTTGTTATAAAAGCGTACATTACAACTTTTTATTAAGACATGTATTTCGCATATATATATAACGTAATTAATTTCGTAAAGAGAACTCATATTTAAATAATAGTAATATAATAATTATAATTATAATTAATAAATAATAATAATAAAGTTTGCTTAAAAATAGAGTATTTATATTTTTAAAAATAATTATTAGTAATAACAAATGCCTCTTAAAAATTTTTTAGAAAATTAAAATACAATTATTATATGAAGGTTGTACAATATGTTTCAAAGTTTGTACATGTGTTTATAAGGTGTTCTATAAAAGATTATACAATATGTTTTAAAGTTTTTAGATATGGTCATAAGAGTGTTTTATTATAAGCTTGTACATAATTCTTCAAATATTTTACATATAGTCATGATGTTGTTTTACCATAAAGTTGTACATAATGCTTCAAATATTGTACATACTGTCATATGGGTGTTTTATTATCAGGTTTACATAATGGTTAAATTATTATATAATTTACATGTTAATATTTTTTATTATATACAATTAATTATTTTAATGACATTATCATAGAGTGCTTAGAATTTATAATTGTATTTTTAATTTTTTTTAAGTTTAGATAATATTTACTTTATTTACGACATCATTATTATGAGATTTATTAGTACCTATAGATATATGTAATATGTATATATATGTAATGTGATATGTAGATGTATTTATCTATTAAAAATATTAAATAAATTAAATATATTATTATTGAAATTTGTGTTAGCAATGAGACTAATAACAATTAATTGATATACTATAAAGTTATAACAATTTCGGACGGGAAGCTCCGAATATCAAATAACCATAATATTGAATATTTTAGTTCTTTAGATTGCAAACGTTTGAGATTTTGAATTAGCCAAATATAAGTCAGTATGAAAAAGATATTGTATGATCAAAACGGTTACAGCTCACAAATTTTGCGATCCTTCACCACTTTAGTCATATCTTCTTTATATGAACTACTATTTAGTTGATTAAAAAGCTCAAATATTTGTAACTCAAAGAGTAGAAGGCTACAAATCCTATTATCTCGATTGTTGATTATTTTACACAAAATGGAATGTCCACATGATGCAATATTGCACCAAAGTGTTATTATCCTAGCAGTATCGTGGTGCTCCTTTTAACCCTATTGTTGGGGGGTTGATGACCTGCTAGTGAACATATTCGTGGATTATTGTATATAGGGTTAATGCTACTCAAGAATCATATTTTATTTTGTCCCGATGTAGGCCATGTACCCAAAAAAAATACTAATCTAGGTCACATACTTTAAAAGTGTATCGATGTCAACGAAAGGTAACCTGTTACTGGCTAAACAGGTCACCTTTTATTTACATCGATACACTTTTTGAAAGTATGTGACCTACATTAGTATTTCTTTTGGTATATAGCTTACATTGAAACAAAAAAAAAGTATACTTTTTTTGAAGCTCAATCTACAAAATCGATCAGTGATGATTCTCTTAACGAATTGACTTCAGATTAGTGAATCATAACATCAAAGTGTTATTATCCTAGCAGTATCGTGGTGCTCCTTTTAACCCTATTATTGGGGGTTCATGACCCGCTAGTGAACATATTCGTGGATTATTGTATATAGGGTTAAGGCTACCCAAGGATCATATATTTTTTTTTGTCCCGATGTAGGCCATGTACCCAAAAAAATAGTAATGTAGGTCACATACTTTAAAAAAGTATATCGATGTCAACAAAAGGCAACCTGTTACTGGCTAAACAGGTCACCTTTTGTTTACATCGATACAGTTTTTGAAAGTATGTGACCTACATTAGTATTTCTTTTGGTATATAGCTTACATTGAAACAAAAAAAAAGTATACTTTTTTTTAAAGCTCAATCTACAAAATCGATCAGTGATGATTCTCTTAACGAATTGACTTCAGATTAGTGAATCATAACATCAAAGTGTTATTATCCTAGCAGTATCGTGGTGCTCCTTTTAACCCTATTGTTGGGGGTTCATGACCTGCTAGTGAACATATTCGTGGATTATTGTATATAGGGTTAAGGCTACTCAATGATCATATTTTTTTTTTTTGTCTCGATGTAGGCCATGTACCCAAAAAAATACTAATGTATGTCACATACTTTAAAAAAGTGTATCAATGTCAACAAAAGGTAACCTGTTACTGGCTAAACAGGTCACCTTTTGTTTACATCGATACACTTTTTGAAAGTATGTGACCTACATTAGTATTTCTTTTGGTATATAGCTTACATTGGGACAAAAAAAAATGTACTTTTTTTGAAGCTCAATCTACAAAATCGATCAGTGATGATTCTCTTAACGAATTGACTTCAGATTAGTGAATCATAACATCAAAGTGTTATTATCCTAGCAGTATCGTGGTGCTCCTTTTAACCCTATTGTTGGGGGTTCATGACCTGCTAGTGAACATATTCGTGGATTATTGTATATAGGGTTAAGGCTACTTAAGGATCATATATTTTTTTTTTGTCCCGATGCAGGCCATGTACCCAAAAAAATACTAATGTAGGTCACGTACTTTAAAAAGGTGTATCGATGTCAACAAAAGGTAACCTGTTACTGGCTAAACAGGTCACCTTTTGTTTACATCGATACACTTTTTGAAAGTATGTGACCTACATTAGTATTTCTTTTGGTATATAGCTTACATTGGAACAAAAAAAAAGTATACTTTTTTTGAAGCTCAATCTACAAAATCGATCAGTGATGATTCTCTTAACGAATTGACTTCATATTAATGAATCATAACATCAAACGAAGTTCCTCACATCATCAAAACTGATAATCAACAACAAATTCAAAGAGTTTGATCTCGAGTTCATTTTTCACCGAAAACCGTGCCCGATTTGGGCACCGGATCAATCTGAGAGGTTATAGCGAAATGTAGAATTACTGATGTGATCGAAATCTCTTCGTGAAACTATATGTAAATTTATAGCTCTTAAATAGAAGAAATGAATTCGAATTTCGAAGTCAAAGTTTCGGAAAAAAAAAAACAAACGAACAACCTTATTTATCAGGTCAACAAGTTAAGTTGGTTTAAATTAACACATTTTTTAAAGTTTATTGCCTATAATAGTATTTTTGTTGGGTATATGACCTATATCAGGACAAAAAAAAAATATATGACTCTTCAGTAGCCTTAACCTTGTATATATTTGTGTCAACGTGTGTGTGAGTTTGTATTTCTAAAAAAAAAATGCAATATTGTAAATTTAGAAAACTGATTGCAATAATCAATTGTTGAAGTTGTTTGTTCATCCTTCCGCTTGAAATACAATTGTCCATCTGATCCACAAATCTATTTATTTGTCGTTTAATCACACCAATTTATCTTAAAAGACTCATAGTTGATGATGGTCAAACTTGACTTTTTTCTTATATATAGTTATTGCAGAAGTTGAAGTGAATTTTTTTTTTTTTTTGAAAAAAAAAAATATTCATATAGAAACGAGATCGTTTTTCAAGGAAGACGCCCTCAACCGAGTTGAAGTGATTTGTTATTACTAGGGGTGTTCACGAAACCGTTAAACTGCGAAAACCGGCCGGACTGGACCGATATATTGGTTCGGTCCAGTTTTAGATATTAGCGGTCCGGTCGCCGGTTTTAAGATCTCCAAACCGCGAAACTCGGTCCGATTTACGGTTTCATTAGGCCACCGGCCGGTTAAACCGGACCGGGCCGGACCGGATTGTATATACGTCACTGATATTAATTTTATGTAACTATATACTTCACTGAATAAACATATTTATACGTACATGGCAGATGCGAACACGTTTAGCTTTGTTCGTGAGTGTAGTAAATAGATGCATTTGTATTTGATATGCAGGATGTATATGTAATATGTAATTATATATAAAGGAGGAATATAATTATATAATATGCATGACACATTCACTTAAAAAGGATGTATACTGATATAATTTTGAGACGTAAAGACTTAATAAAGATGTATCTACAAAGAATGTTACTTAATAATAATAACTTATGAATCAGTTATGAATCAGTTATGAAGGATTCACATTGTTTGTTTTGCCTTTTTTGGTACAAAGGAGAAAAATGTACACAAACTTAATAATAATAACTTATGGAACTTGAAACCGTCAAACCTGTTAAACCGGACCGACAAAAACCGGACCAAACCGTCCAGTTTGACTACTTTCTTGGTCTAGTCTGGTTTGATATATGTTTAAACCGTAGATGCCGGTTTGGTTTGAGATTTAATCAAAACCGGACCAAACCGGACCGTGAACACCCCTAGTTATTACGAATAAAGATGATACTTTCATACTTTCAAAATAGATGTTCTACTGATGACTAACATAAATTTTGTTAAGTACTATAATATAATTTCATTATTTTAAAACTTAAATGTCAGTTTTACAATTACTTAAGAACAAAAAATTGTGA
The DNA here is from genome assembly GCF_046630445.1 of Rutidosis leptorrhynchoides. Classification (NCBI taxonomy): domain Eukaryota; kingdom Viridiplantae; phylum Streptophyta; class Magnoliopsida; order Asterales; family Asteraceae; genus Rutidosis; species Rutidosis leptorrhynchoides. The sequence continues at coordinate 392,148,544 of NC_092335.1, read as the reverse complement.
AAATTATAAGCGATGATACTAATGTAAAGTTAATTATTTACTATTGAAAACAAATACTTATTTTAAGAGAAATTAATTTAAAACTTTTACAAATATTTTTACTTTTTAAGACGAAAGATAAAGTAATTTATGTGATAATATTTGACAACATTAGTCAGAGTCGTCTCATTAATTTTTAAGTCCCCGTTCAAAATATAAACTCGTCCTTCATAACAATTAAACTTTTAAAAATAATAAAATATAAAAAATTCTCAAAAAACCCACATCAAAATATTTCATTATCGAATAAATGTCTTAAAATATTCTTTAAATAAAACGGCACTACTATCATCTTTTAAAACAAATTTTTTGAAACTTTTACTCGTCAAAACTTTCAATATATCATTATCCAATAGTTATCAACATGAATTTATTACGACTCTAAAATGATCATTGAATGCGTATAAATGAGTTAAAACTTAATGAATTATCAATTAACGGTATTTGAACATAGTTATTGTGTCTTATTACTCTCTGAGTTGGTCTTCAATTTTTCTTTTAATTGCTCAAATTGTTTTAAAATTGACGTATTATTTTGCTACATAACTAAAAGAATAATTTATCAACCATTTAACATTAAAAACCTTTTTAAAATTTTGATCCTTATACGATAGTCAATACTCGAACACATTCAAAGATACCCCTAATTTTAACTATAACAGATTAATCACCTACATACATAAATTGGAATTAAGCCAAGCCCTAGTTACCGTAGTGGGACATAAACTTGTAAACTTGTAGAATATATTCATAACAAAAATGAACCGTGTAATATGAATAATAGATCAATTTAAGTATCTTGTCCGAAAAGAATAAATGAAATAAATTGGTATTGCAAGCGACGTTATATTCTTTTTTATTCTCTCCTTTAGTGTTTTCATTTTAACCGTCATAAATAATATTATTCTGGTACACACACACACTATATATATATATATATATATATATATATATATATATATATATATATATATATATATATATATATATATATATATATATATATATATATATATATATATATATATATATATATATATATATTTGTTAAAGACCCGCAAATTTGCAGGAATTTTTAAGAAATTTTCTTATAGAAAAAAGATTTTTTATGAGGTATTACACAGTATTTAAAAAGTGATATGCTGAATTTGCAATAAGTTGAAATATTAATCAAATCAAAGTTTAACACAGTTGGAACACAAAAATCTAATTCTAAATAGAATATATGTAAAAAAGAAATAAATAAACGTGTCGACGTAGTTGTGTAGTGCGAACAATGCCATTGATGTTTGTCTAATAGCGAGTATGTCTTGGATTTTTGAAAGTGAAAATAAGTAATTCATCGACCTATAGTATTATTAAACTTTTCAATATTTGTCTAAGATTTTTTTACATTTGATTTGAGAAACTATTAGTCTCCTCTATTAACAAATGATTTACCTGAATTAGCGGGATTATCTTTCACATTTTCGATGTCAGTAGTAATGTTTATTACTTCTTCTAAAGCAGCTAATTGCAACGTTTTCATCATTCCAAATTTTTGTTCGTTGATTAGCACATTATTAGTAATTAACTGAAAAAAATCATACAATATTGATAATAATTATACATCGATAGTTGTAACAAATGAAAACAGTTTTTTTCGTTTAATGATATAGCTAAAAATATAAACATATATAGCTAAAAAAAGATAGTAGGTGAACTGTAGGGTAAGACAATGGTAAAGGTGAATTATAGTAAATGGTAATGTGAAACAAATTTATAAATAAATATCAACTTACAAAATTGGGTTCCATCAGCACACCAAGTTACACATTGATGGATGGAGTATAGTGACCGATCAAAGATCACAAAAGAGTGTAAAAATTTAACCAATATATCATCAATCTTAATCAGGATTAAAATGCAAATCTGCACGGGCGTTGAGCAAATGCCAAGTTCACAAATAGCGATACACACATGCTTATAAGATGATACGTTCATTGGCAATCACTTAATTCGCTACATTGTAACTTCATTTATTAAACTAATTCACTACACTATTCCTTCATTCTCTCACAACTGCAACACCAGAGATATTTTGGGGCGCGAAAAGCTTTGATGGCATAACACTTAATACGGCCAGCCGCATTTATTTGAATCGGTAAAGATTTTTTTCGTAACGTGAAATTTGTAAACATGTGTACTTAGACAAGTAACGATATAAAAAAACAAAATTCACATCATTTAAAATGTTGATGACCTTTTCATCACATTTCCATTTCTTATTGAGGGTTAAGATTATAGATAACATATTCCTTCATTTAGAAAACTTTGAAATGCATTATTTCCCGACATGAAAAACTACACAAGATAGCAAAGACGTAGAACATCACAATGAAGGTGTGATATTTAGGCAGCTAAAATTTCGTTTATTTGTCCAAACGCACCTCAATGTAAATATTCGTAAGAAATCTTTCGTAATGAATCCTTCGTAAGAGATCCCGCAACTTGTATTTTGTTGTTGCCAAATTTATGGTTTTACGGTGTTTCCTGAAATACTTGTTTGACAGAAACCATAAAAACTTAAGGTCTTAATTTATTTATCATATTTGTCTAAATATAAACACTAATACATACTAATCATACATACATATAGATTACTACACATGTTCATATAAATGTTACTCAAATATAATGTGTTAAAAGTTACCCAAATGCAGTGATCAGTAAAATACAACCCGAACTGAACCATCCATACAAATATATTTAAATTGCTATGCAAAATACAACCCGAACTGAACCATCCATACAAATATATTTAAATTGCCACCTCTAGAAAAACCAATTCACCCAATATTTACAACCCTTCGATTGAGTTAGGTATAACACTTTTATGGTTCTATGTTGCGCACTTATTAGTAGCTCTACTTTTCATTAGACTATAATAGCCTTAGACATTATACTTTTGTAGGTTTAACTCACATTGTAACAGTACACGATTAAATAAACAATAAAATCATTAACAATCCTACTGAATTGCATTTTGTAACTCTATATCATTACCCGCAATCTATACGAAACAACAAATAAGATAGTTGGTCGTTAAACATTCGCACACGATGAAGATTCACAAACAAAAACAACAAAAAATTAAATAAAATTAACTGATGCATTAAAAGAGAAAAAGAATGAAGAATACTTACTGTACAACGTCGTAATGAGAAGATATCCAATTAACCAACATTAACATCAATTAAAATGATTATTACGCAGAAAAAGTACAAAATAAGAAAGAACCAATACATAATATTAGTCGATTCTTAGAAGATTAGTACTGAAGAGATTGCAACACAAATTTGGTATAAAACTGAAAATAAAAATACATGTATAATAGAGCCATGTACTGAAAGAAGATTAGTAAGAAGTTAAGAACCATGTCATAAGAAAGAAGGTCGATATTACCTGATAACATGATGAACAGTGGCGGAACTTGAACCCGGATACAAATGGAGCAAGTGTAAAAATTTAATAAATTTATCAAAGTCAGCAGGGTTAAACACTAAAAAAATCTTATTTTTTGGTACAAATTTTTTTCTTTTTAAGTGTAAATTTTTTTTCCTGTTAAATTCAGGTGGGGCGGATACCCCATTTGTTATACATTAAGTTCCGCCCCTGCTAGTGAAGCACTATATGTCAACATTTTTGAAGTGCTTGTTTGCAAGTAGTTTCATCGATCCATTTGTTCACTGATGGAATGTAAACACCATATTGATTAAGCATATTTCCACCTAGGGCAGGGACTACACTTGACATATAGAAACCTACAATTACAATACCTATTGATTTCATTAAGTAACTCAATTAGGTAGATAATGCAAAAAGATCAAAAATCTTTAATTTATCAGCATAATTTTTCACGGTTGCACCGATATACTTCTGAGTACGAAGTTCTTACTCCCTTTAATATGGCGTTTTATTAGAATGAATGTTCTACAGTTTTAAATTTAATCCAAGATTTTCAATAATTCCATTTAGAAGATTTGTTTCATTATAAAAAATAACTAAAAACATAAAAATAGTTGTCAAGTCAAACCAACACGTACTTTTAACACGCTTACAAAAAGTCCCAAACTCATTTTGTAACCTTTATGGAATGATCTAGTGAAAGGAACAATGTGAAGGGCATGCTACTATTCAAAATCTTAAGATGAATGTGGGTCATATTACTAGCTTGTTAGTGGAGAGACCACCGGGTGCTGGTCCATTCAATACCTAACTTAATCTGAATCATGTTAATGGAAGTTAGGCTGTTAATTCTTTACATGGTCTTCAAAAGAAGAAGGAACCTCAAGTTTCTCACTATTTGCAGGTTAATGTCATATCTAATTCTGAAGATTATGATTTTGGTGGATTTTACCCAATCTTTACTTTGGGATGTGAAGACGATGAGGATGAGATGGAGGTTCGTACAGTTCATACCGAGTATGGTGATTTTGTTTTCTTGGATCATTTTGAAAGGACCCGTCCTAATCCACCTGGACGAAGTCTTCAAAATTTGGTTCCATTGCGATGATCGGCTCCAAGTAATGTCCCTATATTGAGCAAATGCACAGCGGAAGACTTAATTCGTTCTTGAGAATAAACATGCTTTAAAGTGTCAACCAAAAGGTTGGTGAGTTCATAGGTTTATCATAACAATTATTTCAATATGTTAATAGACCACAAGATTTCATAATCATAAACATAATACACTCGCAAGTGTATGTAAAGCATTCTAAGTGGTTGAGCACTTGGTAACCATACTTAACATTTAATCAATGTCACATATTCCCTTTATTATGAAATCTCACTACACCGTACCAAGTGTAGTCACCAAAATGAAGTACTGTGCAACCGTTGAATACTGGTCGTCCAGTCCGGTTGGGGTTGTCAGGCTCGATAGATCTATCAACAGGATTCGCGTTTACAATACCCATGTAAATAGTAGTTACCAAGCTACAGGGAAATATGCCAGTAGTACAACTCAACGTAGAATATATTTTTAAGTACTTGTGTCTATTTTGTAAACATTTATAAAAGCAGCGCATGTATTCTCAGCCCAAAAATATATATTGCAAAAGCAATTAAAAAGGGAGCAAATAAAACTCACTTTTGCCTTGAAGGTATTTAATTCGACTTGGTCTCCGATAGATATCACGAACCTAACCATATATATAATATATCAACATATTTTCTTTTTAAGTAATCGTTACATATATATATACTTTTAATATTTTCTTAGTCCGTAGTTAGCAGTCCGATGTTAGTGGTCCACAATTAGTTACTTAAATAAAATAAATAAAGACCCCATCGTATTCGTATTGATCAGAATTAATCTCGACCCATGGTACCATGTTGTCAAATGACGTGTTGCGTACATAAAGTACCGTGTTGTCAAATGACGTGTTGCGTACAATCATGAGGTCTTATGATTAATCTTCTCGTGTTGTTTACGGGTGGTCCTGAAATATATAAAATCAAATCATAAGTAATTATATATAAAATATCATATTAATTAGAAAAGATATGATTAATTTACTTTTTCTCCAAATATTTTCGTAGCTAAACTAGCTTCGGATACCCAATCTTGTTTTAGTCGTAGTTTCTTCATTACAACTCCGTTTTTGTTGGTTCAACTTGCCACTTCCTTGGATCGAGTCAAATTTTAATAATATGAACTGAAAATACCTTAGTTTTTATTCGAAATCATAGGTTATAGGTCAAACTTTGTTGAAACTTATGAAAGTGATCATTTTCCATCATAAAAATAACATTTAATGATCATTTTTCTAAAAATACTTACACTTTGAGTTAAACCATGAAATTTTTATGTGTTAACATATTCATAAGAAATATCATTTTTCCAGAACATGAACTTCCAATTCAAAGTTCAAGATGGTTTTTAATTCTCCAACCCAAAACAGCCCCCGGTTGCACTCCGACGACGTAGATTCAATTTTTAAGATGTTCTTTGTAAAACCAAGTTATATCTTGTTAGGTTAGCATATCATTATAATATATTATAGGTCTTGAAGTGTTTTAAAAGTCAAGTTAGAAGGATCTATTTAGTTAGCGAACAACTTTGAAATCATTCAAACTATGTTCTTGTTGTTAAAATTTTATACCACAAAATAAGATAGCTATATGAATATGAATTGAATAAGATTATGAACAATGTTACTACCTCAAGTTACTTGGACAAAGTTACTGCAAAAAATAAGAAATAATCTTGGAATCAAAGAGTGGTGGAGTTAGATCAAAAGGTTGGAAGTAAACTTCTTCAAATGGGTGGTTATTTTGATATGTTCTTGAAAGAGTTTTCTTATGGTGTTTAAGGCTTGTAATTAAAGCTAAATGATGGGGAAAATGCTTGGAGATGATCAAGTATGAAGTTAGGAGTATTTTGAGAGAGAAATGAGGGTGTAGGTATGAGAAAATGGAGTGAAGAAATGGTGTTCATTTATAAAAACGTTTTTAGTTTATAAAGAAAGAAAAGGATTCCTAATTTTGTTTTCTTACTAATAATTCATAATACTTGACAAATTCTAGTTACCTCATATCTAGGGCAGTAATAATGTTGATTAGGATGTTGATTTGATGTGTATATACCAATAGTAAATACGTATAGAAGCTGGGTATGATACGGGTACATATACCCTAGATATACGTATAGAAATCTTGAGGAAACGGAACTAGAATTCAAATATAGCTATCTTTTGTGAATATACTTATATTGTTTTATGTATTTAAGTCCTTAAAAAGTGATTAAATACATTATATATACGATACATGTATAAGCATTATAGATTATAAGTATATATATCAAAGAATGTTACGTATAGTTATCGTTTTGAAAACTTAAGTTAGTAGTTTCAAAATATAATTATAACTCATTTTCATTAGTACACAATGAGATGTTAAACCATCCTTAGATCATGTTAAATATATATAAATACATATATATACATAAACGTATAATTATCGTATGTTATATAGTTCGTGATATCATCGGTCATATTGGACGGTCAAATGTTGTGTAAAACTCTTTTCAAAAACACAAGTCTCAACAATTTGGATTTCTTATCATGTTGGTATGGTTTAATTTATGTAAATATTAATCTCATAAGTATAATTTGGTCGGAAAATTCTGGGACATTACAGTACCTACCCGTTAAAGAAATTTCGTCCCCGAAATTTGATAGAGGTTGTTATGGATAAAAATAAGAAGGTTTTCATGACAAATATAAGGTGATAATGGAGTTTTATCATCATTGAGTAATGTAGATAAAACGATTCGATTATGCGAAGAATATAAATGAGACTATCGTAAAAGAGTGAGATGAGTAAAATATATTCGTCTTAACCGATGACGTAGTTATGATTGATTTTCGGGATTTAAGGGATTTAATGAGAATCTTACGTAATAAGATTTGGTTCTTTGGTGATTAAGGAAATCAGGATTTTCTTTAATTATATGCAATAATCTGTTTCGATTGCTCTGTCGGATATTTCACTATAAATTCACCCCTTCGTTTTCTTATTTTCCACGACTCACACCTTCTATTCTTTCTCCCTTGATTCTTACTTTAAAGCATTCATCAATATGCTCCATCCAGTCCTGATTCTTGATATACTCCTAACTTTTATATCTGTCATTCTTCTTTTTCATCTACCACCAGAAGAATCTATTTACTTCTACTATACTCTTGTGTTTATAGTGTTTCTAATTCTCACGTGTCTCTATATTGCAATCTGTATCGATATACACGGTTTGTAATTTCGGGTTTATTATCGAAGTTTATATTCTTCATTATTTTTCGGAGCTTCATGCTTTCGTTTTCTCTTCCCGACTTCGAGTCAAGCGAGTAATGGTCCTGAATTCGTAGATATGAAATTCAGAATGAACATAGCTAATGCTCTAAGAAGAAAATGGTAATAGAACGATTTTGATTTGTTAAATTACCAGAATACCCTGGAGAAGACCGAGTCATCCAGAAAAATATTCTCTTGATATGTTTAGAGATTAGATAGAATGTAAGAGTCGTGTAAATGGCACATGATGACGGTACTGTGAATCATCATGCTTCATTAGAAACTCAGCATGACTTACTATAATATAATGACGTTGATCAAGTGTCATTATATTATACTAATCCATGCTTCAGTTCCCAACACTACTTCAAAACATTCATATTTTAAACTCGAAGGTTTCAGAATTTAGAAACTAACACAGTTTCTTTTATGTTGCAGATATTACGGAGAGATAAATGATCTCAGATAAGAATAGTTGTGAAAATATCGCCAGAAATATGGAGGATATTTATAATAGAACATACGAGAATATCTTAGAATTTCTAATATCAATGGATGATGAAGAAGATTTGTCTGTGAAGGTTTAGAATGAGAAATAAGATGTTTGCTAACGATTTTAGCAGGCACAAAATCATTTGGATTCTTTGAAGGCAAACTTATTCTTTGTGATTTGTCCACGGCTTTCTTCATAGTTTCACATAATCCGCTTTTCGGTACTAAATTTTCTATCGAGCGTTCCTAACACTCCTTTCTTTATCATTAAACTTTTGGCCATTAAGATCATCTACAACATGCTGCTTCGTCAGCATTTTCAAAGTTAACTGATCTGGGTCATCGGTTATCAAACCGAGATAGTTTCAGGAGAATTGTGTTTTTAGAATGATTAATCGCTGATGGTAATATTGTGGAATATAAAAGGTTCCCCAGTAACAATAAAGAGTACGCATATATATCGCGGTTATAATAAAGTTGTTTCGGATGAAAAGTCGGAGTTGACTTGCTGGAGCTGTGACAAAATTAGCTACTTTGGAAAGGGATTGCAAAACGATCTTCGGTAATAACAATGTCAAAGGAACTAGAACAGATACGTGTCAAACGTTTACTCAGTTTCCGAGGTTTTTTTTTCAGGTGCATAACTATATGCATCAATCTTTTCTTCCGTAGATGAAGTGTGGTTGGTTTATCCTCTCGATTGAGGTGTTTTAAGAATCATGATAGATTTGAATGCTGATTGTAATCGTCGAGATACAATGAGGTTTAAGATGAAATCAAGTGGCAATCTTGAAGAAATGTTTAGTTTCATATGTTATAATCAATATTTTAATTCATTTTAATTGTCCCATGTTATTAGTCCACAGTCGATAGTCCACAGTAACAGTCCAATAATTCGTATATAGTTTAATATATAATATACGAATTAATTAATACATGTCGTGACCCGTATACCTCTCAGACTCGATCACAACTCAAACTGTAACGACCCTGGTTTTTCCAACGTTAATTATTAATAATTATTATTATTAATACGTGTGATTAAACGAATGTATGTTACTACTTTTACATGTTGCTTTGATTGCCCGTACCCGAACTTTAAATGCCCGAAACGTCTTTGTGACACCCGGAACTTGCACGAATAATATTTTCAAGTATTATTTACCTTCATGATTAATTTTATTAATCATTTTAATTAACTATAATGGTTAGTTAATTACTTGGGCTTAAGTTGGACTTTTATTGGATTACTTGTTAACTACTTGCAAACTTGGGCCTTTTAGTGTTAGTGGACTTGTGTAAGCCCACCCTACTTTTTTTAATGGACATTTAGCCCAACTCTTACAAGTGTAAGTATTAATTTAAAGGGGACTAGTTAGTTACTTAGGATTGAAATCTAGTTGACTTGCCATCCCCATGAACCACCTTCTAAAATCCACCTTTTGTAAGCTTTGCACACTAGTGACCAAAGAACTAAACCACACTCCCTTGACCTCCCTTGGCCGTCGGCCTCTTTACACTTGGGGAGAGATTTTTCATTTCATTTTTACATTATTACTTCACTAGTTCTCTCATTCATTACACACACACTTGCATTTCAAATTTGCTCTCAAACTTCTTCTCTCATTCTCTCATACTTGTAAGCAACTTAGAACAATTTCTTCTTCCTTTTGCTTACTAAAAACCGTAGCCTTAGCTACTTTAATCATCATCAATCTTTGTTGTTAAAACTTTTGTTACTTGTTCTTGTTTAAAGTTAATTACTTGTAAGTTACTAAGTTGTTTACTTACTTACTTTCATGTTACAAGATCAAACTTCTTAGTTTGATTCTTCATTTGTATCTTGTATTTAACAAGAACATCAAGAACATAATCTCTCTAGTTATGTTCTACATATTTTGTTTCAAAGAATCAAAGTTCATAGTTGTATAAACTCTTTACTTGTAATTCTTGAAGTAACTTTGAAGTTACTTCACTTAAAGATCAACTTGGGTTGAATCTTTAAAAGTAAGAGCAACTATGAATCACCTTCTTGTTTAGTTAGCTTTCTACTTTATTTATTTCAAAGATTATGAGTTCTTGTTGTTAAAAATCATACTTGCAAGTCATGGAAGTAAACTTAAGGTTTACTTAACTTAAAGATCAACTTTGGTTGAATCTTTAAAGTATGAGCAACACTTGAACTAGCTACTTGTTTAATTAACTTGTTTCTTTACCTTATGCACTTAAAATACTTGCTTGTTGGTTTGTTGGTCAAGTGCTACTAGTTAGTCTTGATCTCATAATACTCTTGAACTTAAAAGTTAACTTATAAGTTTCAAGAACATGGAAGTGTAACTTACAAGTTACAACTTCAAATACCTTTGAAAGATCTAAGTTATCTAGCTTATGGTCTTCTTAAATTGTCATAAACAAAAGCTATAAAGCTTACATACACTTTACTAGTTGTTGATTTAAGTTTATAACTTGTTTTTACTTCTAAAGTTCATGTAAGTGTTGAAACTAAGCCTTGATGTAACCTTGGTTCATCAAACACTTACAACACTTGCACTTGAGTTATGATGGACAAACCTTGGTCAAAATGATGTTAACACATCAACGAGTTGTACACTTGAAGCTATACGCATCAAGAATGAGAACCGTGATGAACATCAAGCACCGAGACAACCGGAACTCTCCAAAACCCACTGTTCTGTCCAAAACCTACTGACCTGATGCTTCTGGAACATACCAGTAGACCTGGGCTGTTCTAACCTTGATTTTTAGATAGAACTTTTCGAGTAGATAACTTTTCATATAGGACTCGCCTTAATCCGAGTTACGGTTTAGGATTTATGGCCCTCCGATCGTTACCATGTCCTTTAACGTTGTGCAGAAATTTCTGACCTACTCGCACTTAGACCGTCGCCACAGTCAAACAAAGACGAGTTTGCTTCTGTAAATTTTACCACACTTAATGGACTCATAGACGGAGCCATGACCACTGGTCTCACCTTAATTCAGTAAGGGTAGAGGCTGTAGTGACTGACCGAAGTCAGCCTTTGTTTTAAACGACTTTCATAAACGAGTCTTACTTGTTACCTTTTGTTTAATGATGATTGATGATGACCCTTATGACCTTAATTACGTACTTGTAAACCTTTTGAGACGACTTATTGACTTAGTGCTATTTGACTTAGGTTGAGGACGTTTGGACCGTTACTTGCACACCACTTTCCGACTACTACCTTACCATTACTACTAATCATTGTGAGTTATAGCATTCCCTTTTTACTTTAACTTATTTTGGGAACTGAGAATGCATGCGGATTTTATGTTTTACATACTAGGCACGAGTACTTAAACTTTATATATGTGTGGGTTATATAACGGCAGAAACATTCCCTTTAGCTCGGTAACGTTTAATCATTGGTTTTTGAACCGTGAACGCGAATCTTAGATATGGATCCATAGGGTTTGACATCCCCACTCGGGCTAGTAGCGCTAGCATTTAACGAGTGTTTAATACTTCGAGGTTATACGCACTTGCCAAGTGCACTTTAAGGGGGTACATTAAACGTTAAGTTAGTTACCGGGTGCCCACGGTTAAGCATATACTTTTACATACTTTTGAAACGCTCGTTGTAGCACTGAAATCTCGTGGCCTACTTACATTACTGTTATACTTAAACTATAGCTCACCAACCTTTGTGTTTACCTTTTTAAGCATGTATTTTCTCAGGTGCTTGAAGTCGCTTCCGCTATCATACTTGTTGTGCTGTAGAACCCGCTGCCTAGAGTTGTATTCGCATGACTACTTATCTTGCATTCAAACTTTTTACTTATGAACTTATGTTATGTAACGACCATTATGGTCACGTACACTTATTTAATGCTTCTACTTAGTGAAGCATACTTTGATTTGTAAAACAATTGACGTATGTTATGACGTCACTTTTATTAATGAATGCAAACTCTGTTTTGGAAACGCATATAGTACTTAACCTTGTAATGATCCTGTTGATGATGGTCCGTACATGATGATTTAGTACGGGGCGTCACATTTGGTATCAGAGCATTGGTTGTAGGGAATTAGGATGCATTAGTGAGTCTAAGACCGACCCGAGTAGGATTCACTAATAGGGCTAATCTACAACTTGTTAGTTTACTTGTTTCCGCTGAACTTACTGCATGCTGCTGCTTACTGTTACTGCTATATGCCGTATGCTACTACGTGATTTCACTACTTCATGCTATTACTTGCTTTCGATTGCATGCTAGTTTCGTACGATTACTGATATTGCCATGCTACTTATTGTTATACATGATTTAAACTGTTGGCCTATTATTTGCTTGCTTTATGACATACTGACATGGAAAATTTATTTTTCCTTGTTCAGATGTCGGACGTTCCACCTGCTGACATCCCGAGCGGCTCAGGCCCCGTTGTTCCACCCACTGCTGCACCTATTGCTGCTGCTGCTGCTGCCGACATTCCGGCCCCGACACCCACTGGCGACCCCGGTGCCTCTAGTTCTGGAGCTAGCTCTAGTGTGCCTATCCCGGCGTCTTCTTCCAGACCCCCGAGGCAACTGGCTCGCATTGGTGGCATGGAGATCCCCGCGGAGTTCGGGGAAGGTCCCTTCCGTAATCACTGGCGCACACCTTGCCGACGCACTGCCGACGGCCGCTTAGCCGTGATTACGCCAGGCCGACACCGACAGATGTTGGCCGCTTTCGGATATGTTGAGCCACCCGCGCCACCACCGCATGATTCAGACGACGGTTCTTCCACCGATGCTTCTTCAGACGACACCTCATCTGACGACTCCAGTGATGAGGAGGATCCCGCTGACCGACCGATTCAGGCACCTTCTACCCCGCCGAAGAAGCGGTATCACTACGCTGGCATAATTCCTGGTCGTACTGTCACTGACGCTTATGGTCGGCGTCGTAGGATCACTGCTCGTAAACGGCTGGTGCCGTACCCCGCCGACCCACAGATATTACCGTCTCCACCCAGAGCCGGACCATCCACTTCAGCACCACCGGCTCCACCTGCACCGCCAGCACCACCTGCCCCACCATCTTCCTCTAATGAGGAAATGAGGCGGGAGAATGAGATTCTCCAGACTCGAGTTACTGAGCTCGAGGAGCAGTTGGCTCATGTTTTGGACATCTTGTACCCACCATCGCCGTAGGACTTTGTACTAGATTCTGTATTGTAATCTCTTTTGTAATCTCATATTTCACTTATGTAATGTACGAACTTATTGTAATGTATGAACTTATTATCATTAATGAATGGAATTTGTGTTGCTTACTTCTTGCGCAAGTGTTCTATTTACGTTATCATCTCATGGTTTTGTGGTACTTATATCTGCTTGCGTTATTTAATCAACACGTGTTGTGCTGTTTTCAAGTTGGTTGTTATATAATGTACTATTATTATTTGCATAATGGATTTTGACTTGAGTCAAAATGTTTGTATAGAACATCATGGCCAACGGGAGATCTATCCCCACCGCGGCACAAATTGAGGAAATGATTAACGAGCGAGTCGCTGCTGCACTAGCTGAAAGACAACCCCAAGCTCCACCACCACCGCCTGTCAATCCACCTGTCGTCCGAGATGGGTGTACTTACAAGGAATTTCAAAGCTGCAAGCCACACTACTTCAGTGGCACTGAGGGACCCGTCGGTCTCACCAGATGGTTCGAAAAGTTGGAATCGGTATTCAGGGTTAGCAATTGTTCTGAGGCTAACAAAACGAAATTTGCATCTTGCACGCTGTCTGATGGCGCGCTCACATGGTGGAATACCATGGCCCAAGCGCAAGGAATTGATGAGGCGTATGCTACGCCTTGGGAAGAATTTAAATGTGCTATGATCGAGGAATACTGTCCGAGAACCGAGATTCAAAAGATGGAAATCGAATTTATGCAATTAAAAACCGTAGGGAACGACCTTAACAGCTACAACCGTAGGTTTTTGGAATTGGCTCTTATGTGTCCAACCATGGTCACCCCCGAATTTAAGCGTTTGGAGAAATACTTCTCGGGACTTCCTAAGTCCATCAAGGGTAATGTTACCTCATCCAAGCCACCAAGTGTTCCCGAAGCAATGCGCATGGCGCATACTCTCTTGAATCAAATCATCCTTGACGAGCCGGAGAAGGCTAAGTTTGAAACTGTTAGTGGTGAAAAGAGGAAATGGGACAACAACCACAACAACAACAGGGGTAGGAACTATGATCAAAACCCGGCAAAACGACATGAAGGGTTCAGGCAAAATAACAACATACACAACAACAACACCAACCCCAACAACAACAACCGCACCAATCCGAACTACAAAGGAACCTTACCACAATGCAATAGGTGCTACAAGCACCACACTGGGTATTGCAATGTTATCTGTGAGAAGTGCCAACGATCTGGACATGTTGGCAAGGATTGCAAGGTTACCACTTTGAATGTGAAGCCAAACCACAACAACAATGGGCCTAAGAAGTGTTATGAATGTGGAAAGACGGGCCATTTCAGAAACGAGTGTCCTAACAAGCGTAAGGATGGCGGACCACCACGTGCTAGAGCCTTCAATGTTAATGCAAGAGATGCACGCGACAACCCCGACTTGGTAACAGGTATATTCAAAATCAACAACCTTTTAGCTTCTGTCCTATTCGATACTGGTGCCGATAGGAGCTATGTGTGTAGACATTTTTGTGATAAGTTAGATTGGTCGTTAGTTCCCTTAAAGGAAAGTATGCTTGTCGAGGTAGCCAACGGAAAACTTGAAAAAGTGGACCAAATTGGCCGAGGGGCTATTATCAACATAGCCGGTGTAGACTTTGAGATAGACTTGATTCCCATTAAGTTGGGAAGTTTTGATGTTATTATTGGTATGGATTGGTTGACTAAGATTAGAGCCGAGATTATTTGTGGAGACAAAGCTCTTCGTATACCCCAAGGAGACGGTGAGCCACTAACCATTTATGGCGAGAGATGTACCTCACAACTGAACCTCATTAGTTGCGTGAAAGCGCAAAAGATAATGAAGAAGGGACACCTTGCTGTCCTAGCTCATGTGAAAACCGTAGGAACCGAGGAGAAGAAAGTGGAAGATGTGCGTATTGTGAACGAGTTTTCCGATGTCTTTCCCGAAGAACTGCCTGGATTACCGCCACCGAGGGCAGTAGAGTTTCAGATTGACTTAGTGCCAGGAGCTGCACCTGTAGCTCGCGCACCCTATAGACTTTCACCTTCCGAGATGCAAGAATTGCAAAGCCAACTACAAGAGTTACTTGATCGAGGGTTTATTCAACCAAGTTCTTCGCCGTGGGGCGCACCTGTATTGTTTGTGAAGAAGAAGGATGGATCCTTCTGAATGTGTATCGACTACCGTGAGCTTAACAAATTAACAATCAAGAATCGGTATCCTCTTCCACGGATTGACGATCTTTTTGACCAACTGCAAGGATCGTGTGTTTACTCAAAGATCGATTTGCGATTGGGCTATCACCAGTTGAGGGTGAAAGAAAGCGACGTGATGAAAACTGCATTTAGAACCCGCTATGGTCATTATGAGTTTCTTGTAATGCCATTCGGTCTAACCAATGCACCTGCTGTATTTATGGACCTTATGAACCGTGTTTGCAAGCCGTACTTGGACAAGTTTGTTATAGTCTTCATTGATGATATCCTCATCTACTCTAAGAGCGAGGAAGAACACGAGCATCATCTCCGATTAGTACTTGAGCTCTTGAGACGAGAGCAACTCTACGCGAAGTTTTCTAAGTGTGAATTCTGGTTGAAGGAAGTTCAGTTTTTGGGTCATGTTGTGAGTGACCAGGGCATCAAAGTTGATCCCGCCAAGATAGAAGCGATCAGCAAGTGGGAGACCCCCACTACTCCGACTCACATCCGCCAATTTTTGGGTCTTGCCGGTTACTACCGAAGGTTTATCGAAGGTTTCTCTCTGATTTCACGTCCGTTAACCGCACTCACTCACAAAGGAAAGAAATTTGTTTGGGGAGACGAACAAGAGAAGGCATTTCAATTCTTGAAACAGAAGTTAACCACCGCACCTATCTTATCACTTCCTGAGGGTAATGACGATTTTGTTGTTTACTGCGACGCCTCGAAAACTGGTTATGGTTGTGTACTGATGCAACGCATGAAGGTCATCGCCTATGCTTCTCGTCAACTGAAGATCCACGAACGAAACTATACCACACACGATCTTGAACTTGGAGCCGTTGTCTTCGCACTCAAATTGTGGAGGCACTATCTGTATGAGACTAAATGCACTATCTTCACCGATCACAAGAGTCTCCAGCATATATTCGATCAGAAACATTTGAATATGAGACAACGAAGATGGATTGAGACACTAAATGATTACAAGTGTGAACTTCGCTACCATCCGGGTAAAGCCAACGTTGTTGCTGACGCATTAAGCCGAAAGGAGAGATCGGCACCTCTTCGTGTTCGAGCATTGAACATCACGATTCATTCCAATCTTCAGAACCAAATCCGAGCAGCCCAAGAACAGGCTCTCATAGAGAAGCACTTGCGGTATGAGTATTTGAACATCCTCGTCTCCAAATTCGAAGTTAGGGAATCCGGACTCCGATGTTATGCCGGAAGAATTTGGGTACCACGTTATGGAGATCTACGGAGTCTCATACTTGATGAAGCTCATAAGTCTAGATATTCGATTCATCCCGGAGCGGGCAAGATGTATCATGATATTAAAGAACAGTATTGGTGGCCCAATCTCAAGAAAGATGTTGCATCTTATGTTAGTAAGTGTTTGACTTTCTCAAAAGTTAAAGCCGAACATCAAAAACCTTCTGGGTTACTTCAACAGCCGGAAATCCCGCAATGGAAGTGGGAGATGATAACTATGGACTTTATCACCAAGCTGCCAAAGACGGTGGGCGGATACGACACCATTTGGGTTATTGTTGATCGTCTTACAAAATCTGCACACTTCTTAGCAATGAAAGAGACCGATACAATGGAGAGGCTTGCTCAACTTTATATCAAAGAGGTCGTATCACGACACGGTATACCTATATCAATCATCTCCGATCGCGACCCTCGTTTTGCTTCTAGATTTTGGCGTTCTCTACAAGAAGCCATGGGAACTCGTCTCGACATGAGCACTGCATATCACCCTCAGACTGACGGGCAAAGTGAACGAACAATTCAAACCTTGGAGGACATGCTACGTGCATGTGTTATTGATTTTGGAAAGGCTTGGGAAAGGCATTTGCCACTCGCCGAATTCTCGTACAACAACAGTTATCACTCGAGCATTAAAGCTGCACCTTTTGAAGCGTTGTATGGCCGCAAGTGCCGTTCTCCTCTTTGTTGGGCCGAGCTAGGTGAAGTGCAACTCACCGGGCCCGAGATAGTCCATGAAACCTCGGAAAAGATTGCTCAGATTCAAAACAGACTCAAGGTAGCTCGTGATCGCCAAAAGAGTTATGCTGATCTTAAACGTAAAGACTTTGAATTCAACGTTGGTGATCGTGTTATGTTGAAGGTTGCACCTTGGAAGGGTGTGATTCGTTTTGGGAAACGCGGAAAGTTAAACCCGCGGTACATTGGTCCATTTGAAATTTTGGAACGTGTTGGACCCGTTGCTTATCGTCTTGATCTTCCAGCACAATTGAGCTCAGTTCATCCTACCTTCCATGTATCAAACTTGAAGAAGTGTCTTGCTCCACCTGAACTTATCATACCATTGGAGGAACTTACTATCGATGACAAACTCCACTTTGTGGAAGAGCCCGTTGAAATCATGGAAAAAGAAGTCAAGGAGTTGAAACACAATAGGATTCCGATCGTCCGAGTTCGATGGAATTCCAAACGAGGACCTGAGTTTACTTGGGAACGAGAGGACCGCATGAGACAGAAGTATCCTCACCTTTTCCCACCTCCTCCATCACCTTCAGATTCAGCTTAAAATTTCGGGACGAAATTTTCTTTAACAGGTGGGTAATGTAACGACCCTGGTTTTTCCAACGTTAATTATTAATAATTATTATTATTAATACGTGTGATTAAACGAATGTATGTTACTACTTTTACATGTTGCTTTGATTGCCCGTACCCGAACTTTAAATGCCCGAAACGTCTTTGTGACACCCGGAACTTGCACGAATAATATTTTCAAGTATTATTTACCTTCATGATTAATTTTATTAATCATTTTAATTAACTATAATGGTTAGTTAATTACTTGGGCTTAAGTTGGACTTTTATTGGATTACTTGTTAACTACTTGCAAACTTGGGCCTTTTAGTGTTAGTGGACTTGTGTAAGCCCACCCTACTTTTTTTAATGGACATTTAGCCCAACTCTTACAAGTGTAAGTATTAATTTAAAGGGGACTAGTTAGTTACTTAGGATTGAAATCTAGTTGACTTGCCATCCCCATGAACCACCTTCTAAAATCCACCTTTTGTAAGCTTTGCACACTAGTGACCAAAGAACTAAACCACACTCCCTTGACCTCCCTTGGCCGTCGGCCTCTTTACACTTGGGGAGAGATTTTTCATTTCATTTTTACATTATTACTTCACTAGTTCTCTCATTCATTACACACACACTTGCATTTCAAATTTGCTCTCAAACTTCTTCTCTCATTCTCTCATACTTGTAAGCAACTTAGAACAATTTCTTCTTCCTTTTGCTTACTAAAAACCGTAGCCTTAGCTACTTTAATCATCATCAATCTTTGTTGTTAAAACTTTTGTTACTTGTTCTTGTTTAAAGTTAATTACTTGTAAGTTACTAAGTTGTTTACTTACTTACTTTCATGTTACAAGATCAAACTTCTTAGTTTGATTCTTCATTTGTATCTTGTATTTAACAAGAACATCAAGAACATAATCTCTCTAGTTATGTTCTACATATTTTGTTTCAAAGAATCAAAGTTCATAGTTGTATAAACTCTTTACTTGTAATTCTTGAAGTAACTTTGAAGTTACTTCACTTAAAGATCAACTTGGGTTGAATCTTTAAAAGTAAGAGCAACTATGAATCACCTTCTTGTTTAGTTAGCTTTCTACTTTATTTATTTCAAAGATTATGAGTTCTTGTTGTTAAAAATCATACTTGCAAGTCATGGAAGTAAACTTAAGGTTTACTTTACTTAAAGATCAACTTTGGTTGAATCTTTAAAGTATGAGCAACACTTGAACTAGCTACTTGTTTAATTAACTTGTTTCTTTACCTTATGCACTTAAAATACTTGCTTGTTGGTTTGTTGGTCAAGTGCTACTAGTTAGTCTTGATCTCATAATACTCTTGAACTTAAAAGTTAACTTATAAGTTTCAAGAACATGGAAGTGTAACTTACAAGTTACAACTTCAAATACCTTTGAAAGATCTAAGTTATCTAGCTTATGGTCTTCTTAAATTGTCATAAACAAAAGCTATAAAGCTTACATACACTTTACTAGTTGTTGATTTAAGTTTATAACTTGTTTTTACTTCTAAAGTTCATGTAAGTGTTGAAACTAAGCCTTGATGTAACCTTGGTTCATCAAACACTTACAACACTTGCACTTGAGTTATGATGGACAAACCTTGGTCAAAATGATGTTAACACATCAACGAGTTGTACACTTGAAGCTATACGCATCAAGAATGAGAACCGTGATGAACATCAAGCACCGAGACAACCGGAACTCTCCAAAACCCACTGTTCTGTCCAAAACCTACTGACCTGATGCTTCTGGAACATACCAGTAGAACTGGGCTGTTCTAACCTTGATTTTTAGATAGAACTTTTCGAGTAGATAACTTTTCATATAGGACTCGCCTTAATCCGAGTTACGGTTTAGGATTTATGGCCCTCCGATCGTTACCATGTCCTTTAACGTTGTGCAGAAATTTCTGACCTACTCGCACTTAGACCGTCGCCACGGTCAAACCAAGACGAGTTTGCTTCTGTAAATTTTACCACACTTAAGGGACTCATAGACGGAGCCATGACCACTGGTCTCACCTTAATTCAGTAAGGGTAGAGGCTGTAGTGACTGACCGAAGTCAGCCTTTGTTTTAAACGACTTTCATAAACGAGTCTTACTTGTTACCTTTTGTTTAATGATGATTGATGATGACCCTTATGACCTTAATTACGTACTTGTAAACCTTTTGAGACGACTTATTGACTTAGTGCTATTTGACTTAGGTTGAGGACGTTTGGACCGTTACTTGCACACCACTTTCCGACTACTACCTTACCATTACTACTAATCATTGTGAGTTATAGCATTCCCTTTTTACTTTAACTTATTTTGGGAACTGAGAATGCATGCGGATTTTATGTTTTACATACTAGGCACGAGTACTTAAACTTTATATATGTGTGGGTTATATAACGGCAGAAACATTCCCTTTAGCTCGGTAACGTTTAATCATTGGTTTTTGAACCGTGAACGCGAATCTTAGATATGGATCCATAGGGTTTGACATCCCCACTCGGGCTAGTAGCGCTAGCATTTAACGAGTGTTTAATACTTCGAGGTTATACGCACTTGCCAAGTGCACTTTAAGGGGGTACATTAAACGTTAAGTTAGTTACCGGGTGCCCACGGTTAAGCATATACTTTTACATACTTTTGAAACGCTCGTTGTAGCACTGAAATCTCGTGGCCTACTTACATTACTGTTATACTTAAACTATAGCTCACCAACCTTTGTGTTGACCTTTTTAAGCATGTATTTTCTCAGGTGCTTGAAGTCGCTTCCGCTATCATACTTGTTGTGCTGTAGAACCCGCTGCCTAGAGTTGTATTCGCATGACTACTTATCTTGCATTCAAACTTTTTACTTATGAACTTATGTTATGTAACGACCATTATGGTCACGTACACTTATTTAATGCTTCTACTTAGTGAAGCATACTTTGATTTGTAAAACAATTGACGTATGTTATGACGTCACTTTTATTAATGAATGCAAACTCTGTTTTGGAAACGCATATAGTACTTAACCTTGTAATGATCCTGTTGATGATGGTCCGTACATGATGATTTAGTACGGGGCGTCACACAAACTATATATATTATTGTAGAATCAACCTCAACCCTGTATAGAGAACTCGATCATTACTGCATATAGAGTGTCTATGGTGATTCCAAATAATATATATAGATGCGTCGATATGATATGTCAAAACATTGTATACGTGTCCCGATATTTAAAGTGCGTAAAATAATTACAGAAATTAAATGACGATAAATAAAAGTGCGATAATTAAATTGCGATAAATAAACTGTGATAAATAAAATGTAATCAGTTAGCTAGGAACAGTTAGCTGGAACAGTTAGCGTGGATTCTTAACAAAATTTTTCATAGTTAATTTGTTGGTTTCTAACAGATTTTATTTTGTCATATGTTTTTTTCATATGCCACTTGTTGGATTCTGGGAAGTCAAAATCCAAATATGAAATTGAATGAAAATGGTTATTCTGCGGTGAACAGATGCGTGTATCGGTGGTTGTAAGTAGGATAGTAAATGACTATTGAATCAGCTTCGACGAATGTACAATGTAACTTATTAAGATGAAATCTAATTATTCCTCGGGTATTACCTACCCGTTAAAAAAAAAATTTCACCATTAATATTTTGTACAAAAGAACTTTTAATTACAATCTTTATAAAAACATATATACATATATATTTTCTTCAGATGAAATCATGAATTTAATGAGTTAATATGATATTAATCTCATTTGCTTTTCGGTTTGAGCTAGAATAAGAAATCTCTAAAACTTTTTGAAACCACATATTCTTCATCAATGAAGTTATGTATCAATACTTCATCGTTCATTATTGTTGGTACTCCTTGGTATCTATGGTGCGTATGATGTTGATGTTTGTGGGACAGATTATGATGTCGAGACATGTGATGCGGATGTTGTTTGTTAGTGGTGATGATGGTATTGTTGATGTTATTGATGGTGGTGCTGATTATGCTGCTGGTGCTGCTGCTGGTGTTTGCAACCTTCGCACCATGTTCTCCAAAGCCGTCACGCGAGCGCGAAGTTCGTTAACTTCTGCTAGTACACCGGGATGATTGGCGGTTGGAGCGAGCGAATGAACAAGATTTGTAATATGGGATAGTATATAATCGTGACGAGATACTCTAGAAATGAGAGAGAAAATGGTGTTTCGAATAGGTTCGCCGGTAAGTGCAATAGGTTCATCGCCAAGAGGGCAATTTGGTGGATGGAATGGATCACCTTCTTCTTGTCTCCAGTGATTTAGTATATTACGAACCCATCCCCAATTCATCCAAAATAGATGATGAGAAATTGGTTGATCCATTCCGGTGACGCTGCTTTTGGAGCCCGAATGGAAATCCATATCGGCATAACTATCGGAATCTGAAAAATTCGAACTAGATGCGGAATCCATCTTGTATAATGGGGAAAATGAATTTTTGGTATGGAATAGATTATAGGAGTTAGATTTGGTACTCTTCAATACATAATTTACATATGTATATATAATACCAAAATCCCGTAAATTACAGAGAATCTTTGAAAAGATATCAGTCAAAGTTCGCAATAACAGATATGCTAAGATAAGAATTCGTCTATACACTATCAATGAAGTAAATGCAGTAAAACGTGTCTAGACTTATGAATGATAAGCAGGTAATTTCCTAAGGATGATAAGCAGATGATTTCCGACTAGAAATGATAAGCAAAACTTTTGACATGTAGACACGGTCGAAGTCCAGACTCACTAATGCATCCTAACAACTACTAGTTAGACACACTAATGCAAGACCTGGTTCGCTACGACCACCGCTCTGATACCAACTGATAGGACCCGTCCTAATCCACCTGGACGAAGTCTTCAACATTTGGTCCCATTGCGATGATCGGCTCCAAGTAATGTCCTTATATTGAGCAAATGCACAGCGGAAGACTTAATTTGTTCCTGAGAATAAACATGCTTTAAAGTGTCAACCAAAAGGTTGGTGAGTTCATAGGTTTATCATAACAATCATTTCAATATGTTAATAGACCACAAGATTTCATAATCATAAACATAATACACTCGCAAGTGTATGTAAAGCATTCTAAGTGGTTGAGCACTTGGTAACCATACTTAACATTTAATCAATGTCGCATATTCCCTTTATTATGAAATCTCACTACACCGTACCAAGTTTAGTCACCAAAACGAAGTACTGTGCAACCGTTGAATACTGGTCGTCCAGTCCGGTTGGAGTTGTCAGGCCCGATAGATCTATCAACAGGATTCGCGTTTACAATACCCATGTAAATAGTAGTTACCAAGCTACAGGGAAATATGCCAGTAGTACAACTCAGCGTAGAATATATTTTTAAGTACTTGTGTCTATTTTGTAAACATTTATAAAAGCAGCGCATGTATTCTCAGCCCAAAAATATATATTGCAAAAGCAATTAAAAAGGGAGCAAATAAAACTCACTTTTGCCTTGAAGGTATTTAATTCGACTTGGTCTCCGATAGATATCACGAACCTAACCATATATATAATATATCAACATATTTTCTTTTTAAGTAATCGTTACATATATATATACTTTTAATACTTTTAATATTTTCTTAGTCTGTAGTTAGCGGTCCGATGTTAGTGGTCCACAATTAGTTGCTTAAATAAAATAAATAAAGACCCCATCGTATTCTTATTGATCAGAATTAATCTCGACCCATGGTACCATGTTTTCAAATGACGTGTTGCGTACATAAAGTACCGTGTTGTCAAATGACGTGTTGCGTACAATCATGAGGTCTTATGATTAATCTTCTCGTGTTGTTTACGGGTGGTCCTGAAATATATAAAATCAAATCATAAGTAATTATATATAAAATATCATATTAATTAGAAAAGATATGATTAATTTACTTTTTCTCCAAATATTTTCGTAGCTAAACTAGCTTCGGATACCCAATCTTGTTTTAGTCGTAGTTTCTTCATTACAACTCCGTTTTTGTTGGTTTAACTTGCCACTTCCTTGGATCGAGTCAAATTTTAATAATATGAACTGAAAATACCTTAGTTTGTATTTGAAATCATAGGTTATAGGTCAAACTTTGGTGAAACTTATGAAAGTGATCATTTTCTATCATAAAAACAACATTTAATGATCATTTTTCTAAAAATACTTACACTTTGAGTTAAACCATGAAATTTTTATGTGTTAACATATTCATAAGAAATATCATTTTTCCATAACATGAACTTCCAATTCAAAGTTCAAGATGGTTTTTAATTCTCCAACCCAAAACAGCCCCCGGTTGCACTCCGACGACGTAGATTCAGTTTTTAAGATGTTCTTTGTAAAACCAAGTTATATCTTGTTAGGTTAGCATATTATTATGATATATTACAGGTCTTGAAGTGTTTTAAAAGTCAAGTTAAAAGAATCTATTTAGTTTGCGAACAAGTTTGAAATCATTCAAACTATGTTCTTGTTGTTAAAATTTTATACCACAAAATAAGATAGCTATATGAATATGAATTGAATAAGATTATGAACAATGTTACTACCTCAAGTTACTTGGACAAAGTTACTGCAAAAGATAAGAAATAATCTTATAATCAAAGAGTGGTGGAGTTAGATCAAAAGGTTGGAAGTAAACTTCTTCAAATGGGTGGTTATTTTGATATGTTCTTGAAAGAGTTTTCTTATGGTGTTTAAGGCTTGTAATTGAAGCTAAATGATGGGGAAAATGCTTGGAGATGATCAAGTATGAAGTTAGGAGTATTTTGAGAGAGAAATGAGGGTGAGGATATGAGAAAATGGAGTGAAGAAATGGTGTTCATTTATAAAAACGTTTTTAGTTTATAAAGAAAGAAAAGGATTCCTAAATTTGTTTTCTTACTAATAATTCATACTACTTGACAAATTCTAGTTACCTCATATCTAGGGCAGTAATAATGTTGATAAGGATGTTGATTTGATGTGTATATACCAATAGTAAATACGTATAGAAGCTGGGTATGATACGGGTACATATACCCTAGATATACGTATAGAAATCTTGAGAAAACGGAACTAGAATTCAAATATTGCTATCTTTTGTGAATATACTTATATTGTTTTATGTATTTAAGTCCTTAAAAAGTGATTAAATACATTATATATACGATACATGTATAAGCATTATAGATTATAAGTATATATATCAAAGAATGTTACGTATAGTTATCGTTTTGAAAACTTAAGTTAGTAGTTTCAAAATATACTTATAACTCATTGTCATTAGTACACAATGAGATGTTAAACCATCCTTAGATCATGTTAAATATATATAAATACATATATATACACAAACGTATAATTATCGTATGTTATATAGTTCGTGATATCATCGGTCATATTGGACGGTCAAACGTTGTGTAAAACTCTTTTCAAAAACACAAGTCTCAACAATTTAGATTTCTTATCATGTTGGTATGGTTTAATTTATGTAAATATTAATCTCATAAGTATAATTTGGTCGGAAAATTCTGGGACATTACACATTTAGACATGGCAGATTACACTCCATATAAGAGTGTTGATGGAGTTCGTGTGGAAGGTGTGAAGAATGTGACATCTTGTGAAGATGATGGGATTCGAATTAGTGATACAACGCCTGAGTATGGTAACTATTTAATGTCATTGATGACGAGCGAGACTTCAGATGTTCAAAAGTTAGAGTTGAAGAAGTTAGAGACTACCAAGTCTACTGAGTTTAAAGTTGAAAAAGGAGTGACATTTACGCCGGAAGTGAAGGAGTACAAGCAACCTATTCCGTATCCGAAATCAATCCAATCTAAAAAGCCAAAGGAAGATGTTTGTAAGTCTTTAAATACTGATAATATGTGTAAATGTTCCTTTGGTTGATGTTCTTGCAGGTATGCAACTATAGAAGATTTTTAAAGGATTTGATAGCTAGAAAAGGAGAGCATGAGCATCATTGTCTGCATTTCTTGAAGTGGAGTGTGCTGTTATATTAAGAAAAATGAATTGCCACCTAAGTTTGGTGATCCCGTCCGTTCATATTGCCTTGTAGGATTGATGGTTCTGAGCTTTTTAGGTGCTTAACCAATTCAGGTGCCAGTATAAATCTTATGCCTTATTCTATTTATTCTCATTTGAACTTAGGTAAACTTAAATCAACTACTTCGGGTGTTAGATCGATTGACCAGTTGGTTAGTAAACCCGTAGGGATTATTGAAAATTTAGTTGTTAAACTTGGTGAGTTAGAATTTCCCGCAGAGTTTCTAGTTGTTGATATGATTGTAGATAAGTTGTACCGATTATCATAGGTAGGTCATTTTTAGCAACTACAGGTGCATTAACTGATTGGAAAATGGGGAAATTAGTTTTACTAAATACAGGTAAAAGTGTAAGTTTTTCAGACTAGGTATATTGTTAAGCCATCAACCACACCTATAAGTTCTGTGAATGTGGTTACTACTATTGAAAGTGTTAAGGATAAAACTGGAAATAGTAAGTAGTGTGGGGGAAGGATGGAGGAGAAACTTGTTGGTAAATCACCCGAGGATAGTGTTGTTGATAAGTCAATGAGGAAATTATATAATCGGGTAATGAATGCTAAGTCTGAAAAGGATGAGTTTATGAGACAGAGGTTAGTATTTAATATGTCCAAGAAAAAAATGGAGAAGCTTAGAGAGTTGACTGAGGAGTCAAAGAATGCGGATATTTGATTATTGAATGCGACTAGTTTTAAAGATTCGGGTAATGGTTTTGGTAGGTTGAAGAATGGAGCCGCATACCATCCAGGCATTAGTTGAGAAGGAGATGGAGTCTAATGCAAGACTCATTAATAAACTTGCACATGTATCCTTGAGTATTTTGTAGAATGCGCGTGTTTTAAATCACAAATCCTAAAAATTTGAAAACTTTTAAAAGGTCCAAAAAGATTTTGCATTTTACGTGTTTTGTGTTTTTGTTTAATCATTGCAGGTACATTGGTGTTAGACATTTGATGATGACAAATTGAGGAATGGCCGTCAGTGCAGAACCGTCTATCACTCCGTTTCGTGATTATCATGCTCTACATACGGGTTATGTCTTTTCCATTCACTCTATTGTCCTGTAGAATTTATTTTTGATTATCTGATTTCATGTAAATGAGGGCATTACATGATCTTAAGTGTGGGGGAGAGATATAAATTCTTGTGGATGTAATACACTTGACTTTTTGTCTTATTTTTGAGTCAATTGTTGAAAATTTTGAGAATTTTTAAAATTTTTGATGCTTTCAAAAGCCAAATTGTAACTATTTATTGAGCAAATGTTATCACTATTGTGAGTTGAATTGTGCAGATACCTCAATGATGTTGGTGTTTTGTGTTTTCTTTTATTTTTGTGTGCCTGTGATGTGTTAAAGGAAGTAAAGTCTTCCTAGTTAAAAGTGGTTTCATTTAAACTTGTAAGTAAAGTCTTTCAATGTAGTGACCCGAACTTTTCCATGTTTATATATATTAATTGAGATTGATGTTTACATGATTAAATGTTTCCAACATGTTAAGCAATCAAACTTGTTAAGACTTGATTAATTGAAATATGTTTCATATAGACAATTGACCACCCAAGTTGATCGGTGATTCACGAACGTTAAAACTTGTAAAAACTATATGATGACATATATATGGATATATATATAGTTAACATGATACTATGATAAGAAAACATATCATAAAGTATATTAACAATGAACTACATATGTAAAAACAAGACTATTAACTTAATGATTTTTAAACGAGACATATATGTAACGATTATCGTTGTAAAGACATTTAATGTATATATATCATATTAAGAGATATTCATACATGATAATATCATGATAATATAATAATTTAAAATCTCATTTGATATTATTAACATTGGGTTAACAACATTTAACAAGATCGTTAACCTAAAGGTTTCAAAACAACACTTACATGTAACGACTAACGATGACTTAACGACTCAGTTAAAATGTATATACATGTAGTGTTTTAATATGTATTTATACACTTTTGAAAGACTTCAATACACTTATCAAAATACTTCTACTTAACAAAAATGCTTACAATTACATCCTCGTTCAGTTTCATCAACAATTCTACTCGTATGCACCCGTATTCGTACTCGTACAATACACAGCTTTTAGATGTATGTACTATTGGTATATACACTCCAATGATCAGCTCTTAGCAGCCCATGTGAGTCACCTAACACATGTGGGAACCATCATTTGGCAACTAGCATGAAATATCTCATAAAATTACAAAAATATGAGTAATCATTCATGACTTATTTACATGAAAACAAAATAACATATCCTTTATATCTAATCCATACACCAACGACCAAAAACACCTACAAACACTTTCATTCTTCAATTTTCTTCATCTAATTGATCTCTCTCAAGTTCTATCTTCAAGTTCTAAGTGTTCTTCATAAATTCCAAAAGTTCTAGTTTCATAAAATCAAGAATACTTTCAAGTTTGCTAGCTCACTTCCAATCTTGTAAGGTGATCATCCAACCTCAAGAAATCTTTGTTTCTTACAGTAGGTTATCATTATAATACAAGGTAATAATCATATTCAAACTTTGGTTCAATTTCTATAACTATAACAATCTTATTTCAAGTGATGATCTTACTTGAACTTGTTTTCGTGTCATGATTCTGCTTCAAGAACTTCGAGCCATCCAAGGATCCATTGAAGCTAGATCCATTTTTCTCTTTTCCAGTAGGTTTATCCAAGGAAATTAAGGTAGTAATGATGTTCATAACATCATTCGATTCATACATATAAAGCTATCTTATTCGAAGGTTTAAACTTGTAATCACTAGAACATAGTTTAGTTAATTCTAAACTTGTTCGCAAACAAAAGTTAATCCTTCTAACTTGACTTTTAAAATCAACTAAACACATGTTCTATATCTATATGATATGCTAACTTAATGATTTAAAACCTGGAAACACGAAAAACACCGTAAAACCGGATTTACGCCGTCGTAGTAACACCGCGGGCTGTTTTGGGTTAGTTAATTAAAAACTATGATAAACTTTGATTTAAAAGTTGTTATTCTGAGAAAATGATTTTTATTATGAACATGAAACTATATCCAAAAATTATGATTAAACTCAAAGTGGAAGTATGTTTTCTAAAATGGTCATCTAGACGTCGTTCTTTCGACTGAAATGACTACCTTTACAAAAACGACTTGTAACTTATTTTTCCGACTATAAACCTATACTTTTTCTGTTTAGATTCATAAAATAGAGTTCAATATGAAACCATAGCAATTTGATTCACTCAAAACGGATTTAAAATGAAGAAGTTATGGGTAAAACAAGATTGGATAATTTTTCTCATTTTAGCTACGTGAAAATTGGTAACAAATCTATTCCAACCATAACTTAATCAACTTGTATTGTATATTATGTAATCTTGAGATACCATAGACACGTATACAATGTTTCGACCTATCATATCGACACATCTATATATATTTCGGAACAACCATAGACACTCTATATGTGAATGTTGGAGTTAGCTATACAGGGTTGAGGTTGATTCCAAAATATATATAGTTTGAGTTGTGATCAATACTGAGATACGTATACACTGGGTCGTGGATTGATTCAAGATAATATTTATTGATTTATTTCTATACATCTAACTGTGGACAACTAGTTGTAGGTTACTAACGAGGACAGCTGACTTAATAAACTTAAAACATCAAAATATATTAAAAGTGTTGTAAATATATTTTGAACATACTTTGATATATATGTATATATTGTTATAGGTTCGTGAATCAACCAGTGGCCAAGTCTTACTTCCCGACGAAGTAAAAATCTGTGAAAGTGAGTTATAGTCCCACTTTTAAAATCTAATATTTTTGGGATGAGAATACATGCAGGTTTTATAAATGATTTACAAAATAGACACAAGTACGTGAAACTACATTCTATGGTTGAATTATCGAAATCGAATATGCCCCTTTTTATTAAGTCTGGTAATCTAAGAATTAGGGAACAGACACCCTAATTGACGCGAATCCTAAAGATAGATCTATTGGGCCTAACAAACCCCATCCAAAGTACCGGATGCTTTAGTACTTCGAAATTTATATCATATCCGAAGGGTGTCCCGGAATGATGGGGATATTCTTATATATGCATCTTGTTATTGTCGGTTACCAGGTGTTCACCATATGAATGATTTTTATCTCTATGTATGGGATGTGTATTGAAATATGAAATCTTGTGGTCTATTGTTACGATTTGATATATATAGGTTAAACCTATAACTCACCAACATTTTTGTTGACGTTCTAAGCATGTTTATTCTCAGGTGATTATTAAGAGCTTCCGCTGTCGCATACTTAAATAAGGACAAGATTTGGAGTCCATGCTTGTATGATATTGTGTAAAAACTGCATTCAAGAAACTTATTTTGTTGTAACATATTTGTATTGTAAACCATTATGTAATGGTCGTGTGTAAACAGGATATTTTAGATTATCATTATTTGATAATCTACGTAAAGCTTTTAAACCTTTATTGATGAAATAAAGGTTATGGTTTGTTTAAAAAATGAATGCAGTCTTTGAAAAACGTCTCATATAGAGGTCAAAACCTCGCAACGAAATCAATTAATATGGAACGTTTTTAATCAATAAGAACGGGACATTTCAGTTGGTATCCGAGCGTTGGTCTTAGAGAACCAGAAAATTTGCATTAGTGTGTCTTATCGAGTTTGTTAGGATGCATTAGTGAGTCTGGACTTCGATCGTGTTTTCTTTAAAAATGATTGCTTAACATTTTTGTTGGAAACTATATATTCTTAACATATGAATATTATGTGATATACTAATCTCTTAACGTGTTTGATATTATGTGATAGATGTCTACCTCTAGAACAAGTCCCATTGACTCACCTAATAATAATGAAGAGTCAAATGTAAATTGGAATGATTTGTGGACTGATTCACAAGTTCCCGAAGAGGAACCGGAAGAAGAGTCGGAACCGGAAGAAGAATCGGAACCGGAAGAAGAATCGGAACTCGATGAAGAAATAGAACCGGTGGGGGAAATAATAAAACGGTTAAGTAAAAGAAAATCCTCAACCAACCGACCAAAGTTAATTATGGTCAATGGTGTTTCCGCCAAGGAAGCAAAATATTGGGAGGATTACCAATTCTCCGATGAATCGGATTCCGACGAGAATTCCGATGATGTTATAGAAATTACCCCAACTGAATTTAAAAAGGCAAAAGAAAATAATAAGGGAAAGGGCATAAAAATAGAGAAATCTAATTCCAACCCCGATGAACTTTATATGTATCGTCAACCCCCGAAGTCCTTAAGTTGTAACAATGACCCGGGAACCTCTAAACCACCAGGTTTTTCTAAACCAATGTGGACAACGACGGCTCGTATTAGGGGAACATCATATATCCCTAGAAACTTGGCAAAACGAACCAAAACTGAAGAAGAAGAAACGAGCGAGTCGGAATAAGATAGTTGTATTCGTGTGGTGTAATATATGGAATATAGTGTTCTTATGCTTTATGATATATGTAAAAATTGCTTGTATTAATAAGTATTTTTTTTATGAATCTAACTCTTGTCTATTTTACAGTTTAAAAACACAAAATGGATAGACAACCCAATATTTTAAGAGACCTACCCGGAGACATGATTGATGAAATCTTGTCTAGAGTCGGCCAGAATTCTTCGGCACAACTATTTAAGGCGAGATCAGTTTGTAAGACATTCGAAGAACGTTCCAAGAATGTCTTGGTTTATAAGAGACTTTCGTTTGAAAGATGGGGGATATCACATTGGGAAACCCATAAGTTACGATGTGTTTACTTTGACGCATATATTGCGGGGAACCCAAATGCTATTTTACGCAACGGGTTAAGAAATTATTTTGACTCAATATATCCGAATATTGGACTTCGTGATTTAGAAAAAGCGGCTAACATGCAACATAAAGAAGCATGTTATGCTTACGGATTAGTAATGTTCGCTTCTCACCAAAGTGAGAACAAGAACATCGGGCTACAACTATTAAACAAAACGTTTCCACAAGTGACGGAGTCGGTAATTGGGGTAAGAAATGAGGTTTTTAGATTATTACGGGACTGTTGGACATTACGTAACCCTCGTCCCTTTGATGACGTTACAACACGCTGTCTTATCAACGGCCATAACGGTTATGTTGCACAAGACCAAGGATGGGAAGTAGTCCTAGTAAAACCAGAATGCATGACTTGTTTCTGGACGTATGAATTACGTGTCTTTATTGCCTTTGCTGAACGACTTGTGTACTAGCTAGAATTGTCTTCACAACTATCTTGTATCAAAGTTATTGTGTGCTATATTTCATGCTTTATGTAAAATAAGCGGTATTGTAAGTTTGTAAAATATTGTATAAAAGTTTGAACGCGAAATATTATTATAATCAGTTTTTCATATAGAATTGTAGTAGTTGAATTGTATATTAGCTACTAAGTATGAACTTAACGGGTAGGTACTACCCGAATTTAAACTTATAAAACGCTAATATGAAGAAAAAGCTTTTATAAATGAGTTCATATTATGCTACGAAATACTATTAACTACTCTTAATATTCTGTATGATTAACTTGCTCCATTTAACTATTTTGAAGGAAATGGCACCGACTACTCGACACACAGTGAATATGAATGAAGAGGAATTCCGTACTTTTCTAGCTTCAAACATAGCCGCAGTACAGGCTGCGCTACATACCAACAATAACCTTGGATCTAGCAGTACAGGAAATCGTGTAGGATGCACCTACAAAGAATTCACTGCCTGCAAACCTTTGGAATTTGATGGAACCGAAGGACCGATCGGATTGAAACGGTGGACCGAGAAGGTTGAATCGGTGTTTGCCATAAGTAAGTGTACTGAAGAGGACAAAGTGAAGTACGCTACGCATACCTTCACAGGTTCTGCGTTAACATGGTGGAATACCTATCTAGAGCAAGTGGGACAAGATGATGCGTACGCACTACCATGGTCAGCATTCAAGCACTTGATGAACGAGAAGTACCGTCCCAGAACCGAGGTCAATAAGCTCAAGACAGAACTTAGAGGGTTACGAACCCAAGGATTTGATATTACCACGTACGAAAGACGATTCACAGAATTGTGCCTATTGTGTCCGGGAGCATTCGAAGATGAGGAAGAGAAGATCGACGCGTTTGTGAAAGGATTACCGGAAAGAATCCAAGAAGATATAAGTTCACACGAGCCCGCCTCCATACAACAGGCATGTAGAATGGCTCACAAACTAGTGAACCAGATTGAAGAAAGAATTAAAGAACAGACTGCTGAAGAGGCCAATGTGAAGCAAGTCAAAAGAAAGTGGGAGGAAAACGGTGATAAGAATCACCAATACAACAACAACAGCAATTACAACAATAATCGCAACAATTATCCCAACAATCGCAACATCAATCGCAACTACAACAAACGGCCCAACAACAACAACAACAACAACAACAGCAACTACAACAATCATCCCAACAACAATAATAACCGCAACAACAACAACAATCAGAAGCAACTATGCCAAAGGTGTGAAAAGAATCACTCGGGGTTCTGCACCAAATTTTACAACAAGTGTAAAAGAAATGGTCATAGCGCGGCGAAGTGTGAGGTCTACGGACCAGGGGTTAATAGAACGAAAGGAACAAATGGTGTCGGAACGAGTAATGGCGGAGCAAGTAGTGTCGGAGCAAGTTATGCCAATGTAGTTTGTTATAAATGTGGAAAACCAGGCCACATTATTAGAAATTGCCCGAACCAGGAGAACACGAATGGACAAGGCCGTGGAAGAGTTTTCAATATTAATGCGGTAGAGGCACAGGAAGACCCGGAGCTTGTTACGGGTACGTTTCTTATTGACAATAAATCTGCTTACGTTTTATTTGATTCGGGTGCGGATAGAAGCTATATGAGTAGAGATTTTTGTGCTAAATTAAGTTGTCCATTGACGCCTTTGGATAGTAAATTTTTACTCGAATTAGCAAATGGTAAATTAATTTCAGCAGATAATATATGTCGGAATCGAGAAATTAAACTGGTTAGCGAAACATTTAAGATTGATTTGATACCAGTAGAGTTAGGGAGTTTTGATGTGATAATCGGTATGGACTGGTTGAAAGAAGTGAAAGCGGAGATCGTTTGTTACAAAAATGCAATTCGCATTATACGAGAAAAAGGAAAACCCTTAATGGTGTACGGAGAAAAGGGCAACACGAAGCTACATCTTATTAGTAATTTGAAGGCACAAAAACTAATAAGAAAAGGTTTCTATGCTGTTCTAGCACACGTCGAGAAAGTACAAACTGAAGAAAAGAGCATCAATGATGTTCCCATTGCAAAAGAATTTCCCGATGTATTTCCGAAAGAATTACCGGGATTACCCCCACATCGATCCGTTGAATTTCAAATAGATCTTGTACCAGGAGCTGCACCAATAGCTCGTGTTCCTTACAGACTCGCACCCAGCGAGATGAAAGAACTGCAAAGCCAATTACAAGAACTTTTAGAGCGTGGCTTCATTCGACCAAGCACATCACCGTGGGGAGCTCCTGTTTTGTTTGTCAAGAAGAAAGATGGTACATTCAGGTTGTGTATCGACTACCGAGAGTTGAACAAACTTACCATCAAGAACCGCTACCCACTACCGAGAATCGACGACTTATTTGATCAACTACAAGGCTCGTCTGTTTATTCAAAGATTGACTTACGTTCCGGGTATCATCAAATGCGGGTGAAAGAAGATGATATTCCAAAGACTGCTTTCAGAACACGTTACGGTCATTACGAGTTTATGGTCATGCCGTTTGGTTTAACTAATGCACCAGCTGTGTTCATGGACCTTATGAACCGAGTGTGTGGACCATACCTTGACAAGTTTGTCATTGTTTTCATTGATGACATACTTATTTACTCAAAGAATGACCAAGAACACGGTGAACATTTGAGAAAGGTGTTAGAAGTATTGAGGAAGGAAGAATTGTACGCTAAGTTTTCAAAGTGTGCATTTTGGTTGGAAGAAGTTCAATTCCTCGGTCACATAGTGAACAAAGAAGGTATTAAGGTGGATCCGGCAAAGATAGAAACTGTTGAAAAGTGGGAAACCCCGAAAACTCCGAAACACATACGCCAGTTTTTAGGACTAGCTGGTTACTACAGAAGGTTCATCCAAGACTTTTCCAGAATAGCAAAACCCTTGACTGCATTAACGCATAAAGGGAAGAAATTTGAATGGAATAATGAACAAGAGAAAGCGTTTCAGTTATTGAAGAAAAAGCTAACTACGGCACCTATATTGTCATTGCCTGAAGGGAATGATGATTTTGTGATTTATTGTGACGCATCAAAGCAAGGTCTCGGTTGTGTATTAATGCAACGAACGAAGGTGATTGCTTATGCGTCTAGACAATTGAAGATTCACGAACAAAATTATACGACGCATGATTTGGAATTAGGCGCGGTTGTTTTTGCATTAAAGACTTGGAGGCACTACTTATATGGGGTCAAAAGTATTATATATACCGACCACAAAAGTCTTCAACACATATTTAATCAGAAACAACTGAATATGAGGCAGCGTAGGTGGATTGAATTATTGAATGATTACGATTTTGAGATTCGTTACCACCCGGGGAAGGCAAATGTGGTAGCCGATGCCTTGAGCAGGAAGGATAGAGAACCCATTCGAGTAAAATCTATGAATATAATGATTCATAATAACATTACTACTCAAATAAAGGAGGCGCAACAAGGAGTTTTAAAAGAGGGAAATTTAAAGGATGAAATACCTAAAGGATCGGAGAAGCATCTTAATATTTGGGAAGACGGAACCCGGTATAGGGCTGAAAGGATTTGGGTAACAAAATTTGGAGATATGAGAGAAATGGTACTTAGAGAAGCTCATAAAACCAGATACTCAATACATCCTGGAACGGGGAAGATGTACAAGGATCTCAAGAAACATTTTTGGTGGCCGGGTATGAAAGCCGATGTTGCTAAATACGTAGGAGAATGTTTGACGTGTTCTAAGGTCAAAGCTGAGCATCAGAAACCATCAGGTCTACTTCAACAACCCGAAATCCCGGAATGGAAATGGGAAAACATTACCATGGATTTCATCACTAAATTGCCAAGGACTGCAAGTGGTTTTGATACTATTTGGGTAATAGTTGATCGTCTCACCAAATCAGCACACTTCCTACCAATAAGAGAAGATGACAAGATGGAGAAGTTAGCACGACTGTATTTGAAGGAAGTCGTCTCCAGACATGGAATACCAATCTCTATTATCTCTGATAGGGATGGCAGATTTATTTCAAGATTCTGGCAGACATTACAGCAAGCATTAGGAACTCGTCTAGACATGAGTACTGCCTATCATCCACAAACTGATGGGCAGAGCGAAAGGACGATACAAACGCTTGAAGACATGCTACGAGCATGTGTTATTGATTTCGGAAACAGTTGGGATCGACATCTACCGTTAGCAGAATTTTCCTACAATAACAGCTACCATTCAAGCATTGAGATGGCGCCGTTTGAAGCACTTTATGGTAGAAAGTGCAGGTCTCCGATTTGTTGGAGTGAGGTGGGGGATAGACAGATTACGGGTCCGGAGATTATACAAGAAACTACCGAGAAGATCATCCAAATTCAACAACGGTTGAAAACCGCCCAAAGTCGACAAAAGAGCTACGCTGACATTAAAAGAAAAGATATAGAATTTGAAATTGGAGAGATGGTCATGCTTAAAGTTTCACCTTGGAAAGGCGTTGTTCGATTTGGTAAACGAGGGAAATTAAATCCAAGGTATATTGGACCATTCAAGATTATTGATCGTGTCGGACCAGTAGCTTACCGACTTGAGTTACCTCAACAACTCGCGGCTGTACATAACACTTTCCACGTCTCGAATTTGAAGAAATGTTTTGCTAAAGAAGATCTCACTATTCCGTTAGATGAAATCCAAATCAACGAAAAACTCCAATTCATCGAAGAACCCGTCGAAATAATGGATCGTGTGGTTAAAAGACTTAAGCAAAACAAGATACCAATTGTTAAGGTTCGATGGAATGCTCGTAGAGGACCCGAGTTCACCTGGGAGCGTGAAGATCAGATGAAGAAGAAATACCCGCATCTATTTCCAGAAGATTCGTCAACACCTTCAACAGCTTAAAATTTCGGGACGAAATTTATTTAACGGGTAGGTACTGTAGTGACCCGAACTTTTCCATGTTTATATATATTAATTGAGATTGATGTTTACATGATTAAATGTTTCCAACATGTTAAGCAATCAAACTTGTTAAGACTTGATTAATTGAAATATGTTTCATATAGACAATTGACCACCCAAGTTGATCGGTGATTCACGAACGTTAAAACTTGTAAAAACTATATGATGACATATATATGGATATATATATATATAGTTAACATGATACTATGATAAGAAAACATATCATAAAGTATATTAACAATGAACTACATATGTAAAAACAAGACTATTAACTTAATGATTTTTAAACGAGACATATATGTAACGATTATCGTTGTAAAGACATTTAATGTATATATATCATATTAAGAGATATTCATACATGATAATATCATGATAATATAATAATTTAAAATCTCATTTGATATTATAAACATTGGGTTAACAACATTTAACAAGATCGTTAACCTAAAGGTTTCAAAACAACACTTACATGTAACGACTAACGATGACTTAACGACTCAGTTAAAATGTATATACATGTAGTGTTTTAATATGTATTTATACACTTTTGAAAGACTTCAATACACTTATCAAAATACTTCTACTTAACAAAAATGCTTACAATTACATCCTCGTTCAGTTTCATCAACAATTCTACTCGTATGCACCCGTATTCGTACTCGTACAATACACAGCTTTTAGATGTATGTACTATTGGTATATACACTCCAATGATCAGCTCTTAGCAGCCCATGTGAGTCACCTAACACATGTGGGAACCATCATTTGGCAACTAGCATGAAATATCTCATAAAATTACAAAAATATGAGTAATCATTCATGACTTATTTACATGAAAACAAAATAACATATCCTTTATATCTAATCCATACACCAACGACCAAAAACACCTACAAACACTTTCATTCTTCAATTTTCTTCATCTAATTGATCTCTCTCAAGTTCTATCTTCAAGTTCTAAGTGTTCTTCATAAATTCCAAAAGTTCTAGTTTCATAAAATCAAGAATACTTTCAAGTTTGCTAGCTCACTTCCAATCTTGTAAGGTGATCATCCAACCTCAAGAAATCTTTGTTTCTTACAGTAGGTTATCATTATAATACAAGGTAATAATCATATTCAAACTTTGGTTCAATTTCTATAACTATAACAATCTTATTTCAAGTGATGATCTTACTTGAACTTGTTTTCGTGTCATGATTCTGCTTCAAGAACTTCGAGCCATCCAAGGATCCATTGAAGCTAGATCCATTTTTCTCTTTTCCAGTAGGTTTATCCAAGGAAATTAAGGTAGTAATGATGTTCATAACATCATTCGATTCATACATATAAAGCTATCTTATTCGAAGGTTTAAACTTGTAATCACTAGAACATAGTTTAGTTAATTCTAAACTTGTTCGCAAACAAAAGTTAATCCTTCTAACTTGACTTTTAAAATCAACTAAACACATGTTCTATATCTATATGATATGCTAACTTAATGATTTAAAACCTGGAAACACGAAAAACACCGTAAAACCGGATTTACGCCGTCGTAGTAACACCGCGGGCTGTTTTGGGTTAGTTAATTAAAAACTATGATAAACTTTGATTTAAAAGTTGTTATTCTGAGAAAATGATTTTTATTATGAACATGAAACTATATCCAAAAATTATGATTAAACTCAAAGTGGAAGTATGTTTTCTAAAATGGTCATCTAGACGTCGTTCTTTCGACTGAAATGACTACCTTTACAAAAACGACTTGTAACTTATTTTTCCGACTATAAACCTATACTTTTTCTGTTTAGATTCATAAAATAGAGTTCAATATGAAACCATAGCAATTTGATTCACTCAAAACGGATTTAAAATGAAGAAGTTATGGGTAAAACAAGATTGGATAATTTTTCTCATTTTAGCTACGTGAAAATTGGTAACAAATCTATTCCAACCATAACTTAATCAACTTGTATTGTATATTATGTAATCTTGAGATACCATAGACACGTATACAATGTTTCGACCTATCATATCGACACATCTATATATATTTCGGAACAACCATAGACACTCTATATGTGAATGTTGGAGTTAGCTATACAGGGTTGAGGTTGATTCCAAAATATATATAGTTTGAGTTGTGATCAATACTGAGATACGTATACACTGGGTCGTGGATTGATTCAAGATAATATTTATTGATTTATTTCTATACATCTAACTGTGGACAACTAGTTGTAGGTTACTAACGAGGACAGCTGACTTAATAAACTTAAAACATCAAAATATATTAAAAGTGTTGTAAATATATTTTGAACATACTTTGATATATATGTATATATTGTTATAGGTTCGTGAATCAACCAGTGGCCAAGTCTTACTTCCCGACGAAGTAAAAATCTGTGAAAGTGAGTTATAGTCCCACTTTTAAAATCTAATATTTTTGGGATGAGAATACATGCAGGTTTTATAAATGATTTACAAAATAGACACAAGTACGTGAAACTACATTCTATGGTTGAATTATCGAAATCGAATATGCCCCTTTTTATTAAGTCTGGTAATCTAAGAATTAGGGAACAGACACCCTAATTGACGCGAATCCTAAAGATAGATCTATTGGGCCTAACAAACCCCATCCAAAGTACCGGATGCTTTAGTACTTCGAAATTTATATCATATCCGAAGGGTGTCCCGGAATGATGGGGATATTCTTATATATGCATCTTGTTATTGTCGGTTACCAGGTGTTCACCATATGAATGATTTTTATCTCTATGTATGGGATGTGTATTGAAATATGAAATCTTGTGGTCTATTGTTACGATTTGATATATATAGGTTAAACCTATAACTCACCAACATTTTTGTTGACGTTCTAAGCATGTTTATTCTCAGGTGATTATTAAGAGCTTCCGCTGTCGCATACTTAAATAAGGACAAGATTTGGAGTCCATGCTTGTATGATATTGTGTAAAAACTGCATTCAAGAAACTTATTTTGTTGTAACATATTTGTATTGTAAACCATTATGTAATGGTCGTGTGTAAACAGGATATTTTAGATTATCATTATTTGATAATCTACGTAAAGCTTTTAAACCTTTATTGATGAAATAAAGGTTATGGTTTGTTTAAAAAATGAATGCAGTCTTTGAAAAACGTCTCATATAGAGGTCAAAACCTCGCAACGAAATCAATTAATATGGAACGTTTTTAATCAATAAGAACGGGACATTTCATTCAAGTTCGTTCTACTTGGTATAGCATCTTCCTAAACTATATCATTTTATACTAACATCTTGTTATGATGTAAAAGTACTGTGGAAAGAGAAAGTCTTGAACTTTCAAAATCATCCTGTAACATTCTCATCTTACTCCTTCAACACCAGAGTGATTTTGTTAGGGTTTGTTACTTGTTCCGTATTGCTAATCATTACCAGGTTGGTTGTGGATGACACTTTAACACTCACAATTGAAAAGTGATACCCCATCGCTAACTCTATTACCGAGAAGCTTTGTCTATGGTGGTAGTACGTTGTCCGTGCGGTTGTTTAGTACAAGAATGACTTTGAGTGCACATGACCTTGTAAGCTAAAATTCCGGAAAACTTGTTAGTGTTAAAGCTAGCCTGTTTATCCTTTTTAAAATGATAAAAAGTTTTCACCTGATTGAAGCTTTTTGATAGTTTGTGGAATTGACGATAACACTTCTAGTTATACAACTATAGTGTATGTGTAATTTGTACCAGGTTCTCTTGTCATGTTTCCATTTGGTGATTGTTCGTGCTCATTGATGATTATACATTGAAGAACTTGAAGACTTGAACCTTACAAATGCTTGTCGAAGATCACACTTATTAGTTTTAATTGTTCATGATGATAATATTGGTGAACCTTTTTTTCTATTATTGTTGAAGACACTCTTCGGGTATGTTTATTCCTGCATTAGTTGATATTATTTGAAGATTAACTTACTTGAGGACAAGCAAGATTCAAGTGTACGGGATTTGATATTGCTTGGTTTACACTATATTATCTCACAATATTAGGTTCTATTTCAGTTAGTTTACGGGTTTATATGAACATATATGATTAGTTTTACGCTTTTTATGATCAAGTTGGTGTTTTGGTTAATAGTTGGTGAATTTTGGTGGTTTTAAAGTGTTTTGGAGTCAAAATATCGAGTATCAAGTTCTAAATTCGAACCGGGGTTAACGAAAAATTTTAAAAGTGAATTTTCAGGCTAAAATATTGTTTTAGGCCTTGCTATCGCGAGATTCAGTCTCACTATCGCGAGGAGCAGGTCGAAGGCATGCACGCGAACTGAGAAAGAGAAAAACGAACGCGACCCACGAAACTATCAGGTCTCGCTATCACGAGCCTGTGGGTATTGATGACATCGTGATCACGAGGAAAGGGTGGTCAAGAAACAACTATAAATTTACGATGTTGATCAGTTTTTATGGGATTACGTTTTACTGCGTTCTTGGGCGATTTCAGTGGTTTAAACACCATTCTTCACCCAATTTAAAGAGGGTAATCATATAGCTTGAAGATTGGATCAAGGATTAAGATTGATACTCAGTTTTCATCTATTTTTGTGAGATTATAATGAATAATGTTGCTACCTTTGTTTTTATTTTATTGTTTCCATGAATATGTTAGGCTAAACCCTTAAGTGTTTGCTTTAATGTAAGATTTTTGACAACGGATTGCTTAATATTTTGAGGTATGATGATTATTATGTTTGATTAATTGTTTTCTTTCATCAATCCACCGTTGTGATTATCTATTTGTCTTAATTTAATCATATAAGTTATTTGCTAGTTAATTTGAGTTAATTAGTGATTAACAATTTATACTTCAACACTTTGCGATCGAGACATCTACATGTAATTGTAGTTAGTGAGTAAATAATTTTGTGATAGCACAAATGTGTAGTTTATCTTGAGTGATCATTATGAACTAGGTTTTATGTGAATTTAACCACGAAAGTGTCCATTTGATTAAACATGGTGGATTGGAATTGTGAATGATGTTTATGTGATTTTACTGATCTCATTAAGCCTTAGTTCATTGATATTGTGAGATTGAAGTGAGCTTTCTACTTATAATTATCAAATAACCAGTTTAACATTAAAAGGGAAATCCTAGTCATATTTCGAGCATTAAAGTAAACACTGTTTTGTACGTCCGATTTTTTTGTTTATTTTTTCTCGTAATTTAGTTTAATCAACATCCAATTCAACTTTTTCTTAGTTCAACTATTAGTTACATTAAATTCTGATAACTGCTCTCTGTGGACAAACCTGAACTTACTAAATACTTTACTACATTGATCGGGATTAGTTGCATGATTCGTGTGTTAAAACCATTTAGTTTAGTACATTTAATTTAGGTATGGTTTTACCATATCATTTGCCAAAATCTAGAAGTGAATTTGCTGTCTTGGTCGGAAATAATGGATATAGGCACTCCATATCTGGAAACGACTTCCCTTATGTAAACTTGTGCCAACTTCTCCATCTTTTTAGTTTCTCTATTAGGTAAAAGTGAGTAGACTTTGTGAGACGGTCAACTACTACCCAAATGGTATAGCAACCCCCCCACCATCCTTGGCAATTTAGTAATGAAATCCATGGCGATGCATTCCCATTTCCACTAGGGTATCTCTGGTTGCGTCAGTAGTCCCAGCGGCCTTTGTTGTTCAACCTTGACTTTAGAGCAAGTCAAGCACTTCTCAACATATGTAGCAATGTCTGTTAGAGTATGATACCAAACACAAAGCAAGCGGAAGCATTTCAAAACATTGCAAAATCATACTCTTCCAAGGACCCTGATATCGGCTAAAAAGTCAAGTTTTTACCCCCGGTATTGAGTCCCAAAAGCCTAAAAGTACAAATCTTTTTCAACAAAATAATCGCCTTTTCGGTTAAATTTGTAGGTAAAATAATTACAAAGACGATGCAAAAAGAATCAAGAGAATCGGAGCTAAAACGAAGATTCTAGAGCGTAAACGGTGGAAGACAAGAAATCATGTTACAATCTAGCAAATCAGTGAGCCAAACGGCTTGCCAGTATGGCAAATGGCCTGACATACATCTAGATCAAACGGGCATATTAAACGGGCTGGTCTGGCAAATGGCCACCCCAAACGGCCTGCCAAACGGCTTGCCAAACGGCCTGCCAGCTGTTTGCAGGCCATTTTTACTTCTATTTAAAGGGCTTTTTGTCATCCAATCTCAACACACCTCTCTTCACTCTCTCACTACAATACACTTTCTCTCACTAGAGCTTTCAAGGCCTTCTCACCTCTGAGCGGGAAATTAAGTACCCGGAGGCGAACGCCGAAGATTGTAATAGGAGCGGTCTAAAGGATGTCAGTACTTGTAATGGTCCAGATCTCGTCTGTAATCGGTGAATGCTTTCATTAATTTAATAAAGTTATCTTAAGTTGCTTTCATCTTGCATTCTTATCTATCCGTTGCAATTGTTTATTATATGTTGAATACTTTATATGAAACTTATGCAACTGTTATCCTAAAACCTTAACGGTTTAGAAGTTTCATTTATGGATCACCCTTTCTGCTTATTCACGTGGCTATAACCTAGTATTAGGCCCTGATCAACCCTAGAGTACAGGTAAGTAGTTATGTGTGCATAACATCACAATAGGGATATAGTACCTACGTACGAATAACCATTTATTCGTCAGAGAAGAGCTGCCCATTTAGGTTGTGATTAGAGTAGGCAATATAGAGTTCAGTGAACATTAGCTT
Organism: Rutidosis leptorrhynchoides; assembly: GCF_046630445.1. Lineage (NCBI taxonomy): Eukaryota > Viridiplantae > Streptophyta > Magnoliopsida > Asterales > Asteraceae > Rutidosis > Rutidosis leptorrhynchoides. The sequence goes on along the minus strand of NC_092335.1, from coordinate 392,104,071 downwards.
GCTCAAAAGCATGATTCGCGTCAGAAGCAACGTTCTTGAGATGTTGTAAGATAATCCTGGGTTGAATAAGTGATCGCAAAGGAGAGGCCTCTAATCTAATTAACAGTACCTTAGAATATCTAAGATTGCACATCTGTTAATGTTAAGGCATAGCATGGTACTAAGTGGAGGAATATTGCTTTAGTTAGACTAACTAGGATTAAGAAAAGCTGAGACTTTCCTTAAGGATAATACCACTTTATTCATGTACCTAGGATTCTATCCATAAGGTCGCTTAAACCTTCTAAGGTTAACGTTGGGAGTAAGGATATCCGTCTTAGCCAGAATCTTCAAGACCTAAACTCATAGTGACAAATCAGTTAGGTTCATAGCCCAGTTGATTGAGGTTTAGTGTTTATTCTAGGAGTTGAACTCTTGTGATAGCTCCCCATCAGAATCTTATTCTTCATACCTATCCAACTTTATCTTTATAGTTATATTATAGTATTGGTAGTTAATCTTTTTCGATCACCACTTGTCAACTAGGGTTAACTATATTGGCACTTTTGTCCCACGTTACTGAGCAAACATACAAAAATACGAACCTGAGTTATATTTACCACTTACTCATTAAAAGGAAGACAAGTAGGTGAGTTATAGCTAGGAAACCCCAACTAAATATAAATGATAAAACCATTATTACTCTTTTGATAGCTAATTCTGACGTGTTGCGACCTAACGACACCGCTCAAATAAAACCGTCCGTTTTGGCCATATCATTGTAGTAGTAGAGTTTTTGGCGCCGCTGCCGGGGACTTATTTTCTGTCTGTTAAGGTAATCGTTGATTCTGTCAAGATATCTGAGATTCTTGAGTGGTGTCTAAGAAAGACAATTATACACGGACTTGGTAGTTGGATTTTCCGAACAGTCTCCAATTATATTGGAACCAAAAGGATCCCGCCTCTCCGTTGTCGGCCTGGCCATTTGTTTCCAAGATAAATTGATAAGAAACACATATGCTCAAACAGAGAGTTTGTCGGTATAGGATTTAAAGTCGCCATTATAATAAACCCTTTTCAAAATTATAAAAACAAAATATTAATTATGGTATTAATTTCTGTAGATTCCAGTTTAAACTTAACCGATTACGAAGAAAGTGCGAATGGCAATTGCTCTCCTACAACTTCGAAAACCGGAGAAGTTTTTCTTTACAAAGCCAAAACAAATCTAAACCCTGATGAATCTCATCAAGAATTTATCCTTGATCCTTGTAGTCCAAGAAGCCGGATAACTTCATCCGACTTAGAGATTTCATTGCTTTTGGATAAGTTTTACTCAAATGAACCAGAATTCGACCCTTTTCACAATCCACAAGGGAGGTTCAATCTTAACGAACTCCTCATTATGGAAGATGAAATATGGGAAGAATACCCAACTATTTTCAAATATCCAGACTTGTTTGAATACGTCCCAAAAGAGAAATGATACATTGATAAAACAAAAGCTCTGTATACTAGAAATCTGTTAAATCCTTGCATGAAGGTTAGACGTCTATAGAGAATTCATTAGACACCTCTATTCCTCAGACTACCCGTTCTCAACATTTCAAATAAATCTGTTAAAAGAGCTGCGTGATCAAGTTCGTTCTCTTCACAAACTGTTAAAAGAATGTGGGGATGATATTTTCGTCAAGTATCGGGATGCAGAAATTGACTTCAAATTTGATTTAGAGTCATTCATCAGTTTTCTTCCTCACATCAGTGATAAGGAATTTTTGTCAAATTCATATCAACCGTTATGTCGCCGCAATGATTTCTGAATTAGAATTTTGGATTAAAAGCAAAAAACCTAACCCTATTTCAAAATATGGAGATAGAGATTTCTTTTACTTTGATCCAGCCTCATTTCTTATCAAACGATTAATCGAAGTTTTTCTGGATTCAACCGAGGAAAAAATACATCAGAATTTTTTCTCAAAAAGAAAGGAAATATATTCTGAACTCGTGCAAACCCTAACTATGTCAAAATTTCCATTTACAACTCGGCAAAGAAAGATCATTCGAGAAATACCTGAAAACTTTAAATTTACTATCGGTGATCCTGACTGCGCAGAAGATCTCTTATTTCAAGACACAATGCCAAAACTTCTTTTCGAACTTAATTATCAAGATACTGGACCTAGGGATAGAATTTCAAACATTAAAAAGTTAGAAGGACTTTGGTTAAACTTATGGATGACATTGGAGATTTACAAAAGCGTGAGCGTAAAATGCTAAGTGATTTTGAAATAGTTTCAGTACACTTCGCTGATTTACTCTGGATGGTCAAAAAAGTTTTAAATTTATCTTTCTTTCCGCGTCATTTCTGGAATTTAGTTGTGGAACCTGTGTAATTTGCGTTATTAATAAAATAATTTTTTTTTATTTTACTCCGTCCATTTGTCTTTTAATTTTTTGTTTGATTAATAAAAATAACCGGATTAAGATCTGAAGCAAAATTTCATTTGCCTTTTATTAATCTAGTGAAAATTTTAAAATTTTAAAAATATAAAAATTCGCGAGTCGGATCGGGGAAATAAGCCCGTGAGCCACACGGGCCCATTTTTCTTCTCCTTCTTTCCTTTTTCTTCTTTCTTTTTCTTTCTTTCTTCCTCCTCCCTGTTTTCTTCGGCCGACGAGTACAACCCACCACCACCATCATCAAATCTTGACCAATTTTAACGATTCAAAGCTCTAATCCGCGTCTCTCGTGCCTCCTAAACGCGTTTCCATCATCAATTTTGCATAAAAGGTACCCTTTAACGGTTAAAAATTGAGTTTTTACTCAGAGTCAAATTTTTGACTTTTGAGAAAAATTGTGTTTTATGCGTAATTTTGAATTCCTATATGCTAAGTTGGATAATGTGATTGATATGTGTTAATTTTTGGGTTCGATTGAGGCATTTTGGTAAGTGTTGAGCTCTTGATTCGTTAGTTTAGGTTTTAGGCTAGGAATTGGTATAATTTTTGGAAATTTCATGTTTTGCTAGGTCATTTAGGCTTAGTGATTTATCTAGAATGCTTAGAAATTAGTTTTGGAATAATTTAGGATTGTTTGATTGAAAATTGAAATTTTGATAAAACTACACTAGATTAGGCTTAAGGTTATTCCTATAGTTAAAACGTTTTTAAAACTTAGGATGACTTAAAAATTAGCCTAAATTGAAATGCCATTGACTTACTACTAAAATTGGAACCTAGTCTTTGACTTTTCTTATTTTGTACGTTTTGAACAAAATGAATATTTTTTGGTAAAAACGGTCTTAAACCTTGACTTCAAAACGTTATAGCTAAAGTTTGATGTCTAAAAATATTTAAGGTAATTAAAAATGGTCATTAGAATCATTGTATGCTTAAAAATCATCTTACTTTAATCAAAGTTGCTTATTACGACTAACTCGCAATAATTATTATTTTTAGCATTATTTTTGCAATCACGGGTACGATTCAAATTTTGCTTGAAAATAAGTTTATAGTAAGACCACGTGTTGTTTGCGGTAATTTTGGCTATAATTGACTATAATATGGATTTGGAAAATGCCATTTTTAAAGCCCTCATTTCGAATTCTTTTCGAAAAATATAAGCATTTCCATTTCTAAGTGTTATTATAAGTCTTATTATTTTAGAACATAACCTACATTATTTGACTTTCGCAGATGGCTAATTATTTACCTGACGAATACGAGTTGCCCCACTCTATCCACGGGTAAGAAAACTCGGTGGATAACGAACCATTCACGCGAACTTGGATAAATCGACAAAAGGGTGCCAACAAGTACATAAATTGGGAAATAATGGAGCAATGTGGTTGGGCCGATGAACTGAGACAAATTTTGAGTTTTACAGCACACGAAAAAACAAACAGCGCATGGCAAAAGCTGTTTGAAATCAATGAAAAAGTGTATCAGGAACCATATGCAGAATTTATGGCAACGTGGAGATTCGAAGAAAATGTTGACCAAGAGGATTATAACAGTCATCCATGCATCCATTTCTGCCACCAAAATCAAATGCATCACCTGACTCTCGCACAGTTCGTAATACACCTAGAACTGTACAAAAAGTCACACGTTAAGTGATCAGCGTTTAAAAGAGGATACACCATCCTACACCCAATCGATCATCAAGCTTTCTGTAAAACCTACACCTCCGATAATGAAGCCTGGAGGTCAAGTAAAAAGGCTTCAAAGTTCACCAATCTCGTTCACCGCATTCTTCACCACCTCATCGCCAAAACCCTTCACCCGAAAACCCACCATGGCTGTGCCGTCACCGTTAATGATATGTACCTAATGCACGCCATGATCAACACGTCGCACACCTTCTCGCTCAAGCATTTACCAACGAGAGGAATTCTCCAAGAACAAGTATGCCAGTTTTGGGAGCCGTTGTCACCAAACTCCTTCGTAGGATGCACGTTTTGGGTAGTGTTGAAAGATTTGGATATTTAATGGCAATTCAGTTGGAAGAAATCGGGTATAAACTACTGCACACCTAGGAATACAGTAAGATAGAGGATGAGCAGTTAATAGTTGCAGCTAATCCGGCAATCCCAGATTCGGAAGATCGAACGGTGCCAGGGGTGAGAGTTAGGGGATTTAGGCCTGATACCAGTGTGATGTCCGCCAAAATCCCTATTGACACAGCACACATCATTCATCGGTCCTATTGCGAGGTTTGCCCTCTATATCATACGTTTTACAAACATTGCATTCATTTCAAAAGACGCGCTTTCTATATAAGAAAGTTTTAAAATCTGTTTACATTTTTAAAGCATGTATATAAATGTCTTCGACTTGTGGTGATTTCTACATATAGACAATCCCAATAAATGATAGTTCATAATAATACATCAGTTGACTAAACAGTTAAAATATAATACATATTAATGTTTGAATGCAAAGTTTCCTTGAAAAATATGCCATGTAAAACTCCATGCACATCGCAGTTAAATAGCGGAAGCTTCTTTAATACCCGAGAATAAACATGCTTTAAAGTGTCAGCCAAAAAGGTTGGTGAGTTCATAGTTTTATCATAAATAATGATTTTCAATAGTTGTAATAGACCACAAGATTTCAGTTTCATAAATAACCATACACTCGCAAGTGTATAAAAAGCATTCTATAAGTTGTAGGCACCCAGTAACAAGCCTTAACGTTCATGTTTTACCCTCTGAAAGTACACCGAATCATGTGTGTTATATAAACCTCGAAGTACTAAAGCATCCCATAGTCAGGACGGGGTTTGTCATGCCCAATAGATCTATCTTTAGGATTCGCGCCTACCAGTCATACACCCGTAGTTAGAGTTACCAAGCTAAGGGGATATTTCTGGTTTAAACCCACGTAGAATTAGTTTTAGTACTTGTGCCTATTTCGTAAAACAGTTATAAAATATGCATGTATTCTCAGCCCAAAAATATATAATGTAAAAGCATTTAAAAAGGGAGCTATGAAAACTCACGTATCAATATTGTGGTTCAACGGAAATGATAAATGCAAGGTTGGTCTTTGATTCACGAACAATACCCCCGATCAATACCCATAACCTCTTTATTTAATACCCACAAATTCCTTAGCTTTAACCCATTTGAAAAATCCATTTTGAAATCACTTGAATATAACCCCGTCGTAGTATTTTATGTATATTACTAATACTAATATTAATGATACTACTTAAGAATAATACTAATATTAATATTAAGAGTAATAATAATAAAAATAATAATAAGAATTTAGTACTACGGAGTAATATATGTTTTGAAGTATGTGTGTGTTTATGTATCGATCTTTCATATATATATAGATTAATAAAATAATAATATAATAATTTTGAAATAAAATATAATAATATAATAATATAAATATAATATAATAATACAATAAAGTAATAGTATAATCTTAATTTAAAAAAAACTTGTGAATTAAAGTAGCCGCCTTTGTCTCATTCTACCGACAGTTTTCACGGACCGGTATTTCGTACTCTGTTGCTAATAATTGACGGGTAAAAATATTAAAAAAAATTCCACTTTTTATATTTGAATATATATATATATATATATATATATATATATATATATATATATATATATATATATATATATATATATATTGGTCTTAAGCTTTATAAAATTAGTTGTAAAAAGGTTCTTTTATAAAGTTTATAAGCGTAATATGTATTTTCCTAGTTTTTGACTGGACAAAGATATATAATATAATATAAATTTTAATATAATAATATAATAATATTGAAATAAAATATAATAATATAATAATAAATTTAGAATCAAATTTGAATCGTAAATTTTTAAAAATTCGTATTTATTAAATACTTCAAGGGTATATTATGTAACTTATAATTAATAATTTTTATCATGTCACTTTCATGTGAATAATAAATAAATTAATTTCGTTTCATTTACTATTTAATGAATAGTAAATGAATTAATTTAAATTTAACTATTTAAGCTATACATTGTTGTACGTTGTGCTTTACAAATTGTACATTTTTAATTTAACTTCATTTCTTAAAAAAAATTAAATAATTATATCATAAAAATAAAACGACTTAATACGTAAAATTTTAATTTGAAATAGGATCGTTTAATAGTAAATTTTTTATCATTTCATATATAAATATTATAAAATTTAGTTTTCTAGAACTAATTAAATTCAAAATCATTTTATTAAGAGGTTATAATAATAGAAATTATTATATCATAAAACGTTTTCATTTAAGAAAGTAAAATCATATATAAATCATGAAGGGTTCGAGTTTTAAATTATAGGTTGTTCGTGAATCATAGGGTAAAGTCCAATGGTTAATTAAATGTATGAAAAAAATATTTAATGCAACACATCAATTTGCTTATCTTGTCAGAATTATCAGAGTTTAAATTTGACCGAAATTTCTGGGTCATGACAGTACCTACCCGTTAAAAGAAATTTCGTCCCGAAATTTGGCTAAGGAAAGTTGATGACGAAAACGAGGATATTTTCGTATCACGAAATATGATATAACTTGAATTCTTTAAATGAATTCGATTGTTAGTATAATCATTATCAAAGAAAATGATAAGATCGATGAATGGAGTATTTCGAGTACCCTAAATGGGTCGGGTTCCGTTTTATGATAAGCACAAGTTCAATAAATAGATAATTTCTCACTATTGAGAAATACAAATGAAATGATAAAGATTTCTTCGGAAATACGATAGATAGATAGGATTTCAAATGAGCATAACTAGTGTTATAAGCAGAAAGAAAAATATAATGGCACGATTATATTAGCAAACTACTAGAATCACGGAAAGTATAGAACTATCAAGAAAATACATTCTTGGTATGTTCAGATGTTAAGTAAAATAAAAGAGTCGCGTAAAATGGTACATGGTGAGGGTAATGTTGATCAAGTACTACCTTCATCATGTGCCATTAGAACTTTCGCATGACTTACTATAATATAATCACGTTGATCGGGTGTCATTATATTACACTAACTCATGCTTTCATTCCAACACTACTCTATAATATCAATGAACTTAAATTCGAATGTTACAAAAATTTTGAAACTAAAACAGTTTCCGTTATGATGTAATACAGATAACGCGAAGAGATAATTAATTTCAGACAAGAATAGTCATGGAGGTATTTTTCAGAAATATTGAGGATATTTATAATGGAAGATACGATGATATCTTAGAATTTAAAAAAAATTAAAATCAAAGGATGATGAAGAAAATTCTTCCGCAAGGATTTAGAATACGTAAAGAGATTGCATATCTTCTGAGATTTCCATCAGAAACTGAATTATCTAAATTTTTTAGGTACTGGTTTAGTCCTTGTGATTTGTCAACAGCCTCCTTCATAGTTTGCTCAATCCGTTTTTCAGTTCCAAATTTCTTTTCTAACATACGTTTCTTTATTATCAACTTTTGACTATTAAGACCATCAACATCTTTGGCTGCTTCATCCGCATTCTCATATATAACGAGTTCGATTCATTGATTTTCAATCTGAGGTGCTTTCAAGAATTTTGAATTGGAGTGTTTGAACGCAAGTTGCATCCGTTAGTATATGATAGTAACATCACCATCAGCCCGTAGTATGATATTGTCCGCTTTGGACACAAGCCGATCACCGACGGGCTACCCGCGCACGAGTACAACCCCGGATCGCACTTCTACCTCACGGATTTGCTTCTCGGGTAAACACCCTCAAAACGCGTCATACCAGAAGAGGTATCCACACCCTTATAAGGAGTGCTTTGTTTTTCTCTCCCACCGATGTGGGACGAGTCTGTTACAACTCTCCCCCCCTTCGGGACACTGCGTCCCCGCAGTGCACATCGATGCGGGCCCCAGCTCTGATACCATAAGTAACATCACCATCAGCCCGTAGTATGATATTGTCCGCTTTGGACACAAGCCGATCACCGACGGGCTACCCGCGCACGAGTACAACCCCGGATCGCACTTCTACCTCACGGATTTGCTTCTCGGGTAAACACCCTCAAAACGCGTCATACCAGAAGAGGTATCCACACCCTTATAAGGAGTGCTTTGTTTTCCTCTCCCACCGATGTGGGACGAGTCTGTTACAATGATGGTGGAGGTGAAATCATCGCGAATTATGAAAGATACGAATAATATTCTCCTAGGTTTTATGAATAACATTTTGAATTCAAAGTATGGTTTTGAAGGATGTAGGAATTTAAGATTAATGACAATTCTTAAATCTTGACTTGGATTTTGATTTGTCAAAATCAGAATATGTAATTGAATTGGCATGGAAAATGGTTGTCTTGATTTTTGTGAAATGATGTATATTGCTATGAAAGGAGAGAGTATAATTAACGATTGTCGAAACATCAGCGTAACATATTAATGTGAACTTAAGTATTTCTCGGGTATTACCTACCCGTTAAAATAAAATTTCACAAGTAATATTTTGTACAAAAGAATTTTTATTACAGTCTTTATAAAAATATATGTATGTATATTTTCTTCACATGTAATATGGATTTAATGAGTTAATATTATATTAATCTTATTTGGTTTACGGTTGGAACTAAAAATGAATAATCCCTAAAACTTTAGAGATTACATAATCTTTGCGGAGTATTTCACTAATGTAATCAATACATCATTATTTATTCTTATTGATATTCCTTGGTGAAGGATGTTGATGCTCATGAAATACTTGTGAATTCCGCAAAGTACGAATGATGTTTTCTGGAAAGTTTCGAGTATATCGAAAATGGGAGTGTAAAATCAAACATGTAGTTGAATAATACACTTGGTTTATTATGAAATGGAATTCATTGGTTTGAAACAGAGATTGTAGTTAACTGAGGATGTACATCATAACATATTAGTAATATGAATTAACCGAGTAGTATCTACCCTTTTTCATAACATACTTAATAGCTTAGTACGAAAAAATATATTATGGTTTCCAAAATTCATATATATAATATATAAATTCTTTGGAAATAATGAGTTAATACTTCATAACTCGTTATTCCAATATACTCCTCGGTGATTGTAGTTTCGATATCGTCAGTGGTTATGGAGTTGGTGGAGCTTGTGGTGCTACAAGTGTTACTGGTGTTGGTGATACTAATGGTGATGCTGGTGGTACTTCTGGTGGCGCTTGTATAATCAGTCTAGCTTGTAGATCACACACCATTATTGTCAGGGTTTCCTCTATCATCTTTATCCATCTACTCTTCTTGTTTATGGTTAGAACTAGAATAAGTAATCTCAAAATTTTTTTTTAGAAATTACATATTCTCTGCAGAATATTTCTTCAATGAAGTGATGAATCGATACTTCATCGTTTGTTGTTGTTGGTACTCCTTGGTACCTATGGTGCGCATGATGTTGATGCTCAAAGTACATATTTTAGATGTGATATTGAGGTGTGGGATGCAGATGTGGTTGTTGGTGGTGGTAATGATACTGTTGATGTTGATGATGGTACTGTTGATGTCGGTGATGCTGCTAGTGTTTGTGGTATTGAGGCTTCTGATGTGGATGTTGTTAGCGGTACTGGTGTTGTTGATGGTGCTTGTAATCCTTGCACCATATTCTCCAAAGCCGTCACGCGAGCGCGAAGCTCGTTGATTTCTTCTATTACACCGGGATGATTGTCGGTTCGGACGATCAGATGAATAAGTTTCAGAATTTGGGATAGTACATAATCGTGTCTGGAAATGAGAGAGAAAAAGGTGTTTTGAACAGGTTCACCGGTAAGTGCTTCAGGTTCTTCGCCAAGAGGTGAATGTGGTGGATGGAAGGGATCACCTTCTTCTTGTCTCCAATGGTTAAGTAGATTACGAAACCATCCCCAATTCATCCACAATAGATGATGGCTAATTGGTTGATCCATTCCGGTTACGCTGCTTTCGGAGCTCAGGTCGAATTCCTTATCGGAATAGCTGTCAGAATCCGAGGAATTTGAACTAGATGTGGGATCTATCTTGTATAATCAGGGAAAGAATTTTTGGTATGAAATAGATTATAGGACTTAGATTTGGTATTCTTCAATACATAATTTACATATGTATATATAATATCAAAATCCCATAAATTACGGAGGAATCTTTAGAAGGTATCAGGAAAAGTTCACAGTAACAGATATGCTAAGATAGGGATTCGTCTATACACTATTTATGCAATAAATGCAGGAAAATGCGTCTATACTTAAGAACGATAAGCAGGTAATTTCCGACAAGAAATGATAAGCGAAATTTATAATATGCAGATACGGTTGAAGTCCAGACTCACTAATGCATCCTAACAACTACTGGTTAGACACACTAATGCAAATTCTGGTTCACTAAGACCAACACTCTGATGCCAACTGTGATAGCCCGCCAAAATCCCTATTGACACAGCACATCATTCATCGGTCCCATTGCGAGGTTTGCCCTCTATATGATACGTTTTACAAACATTGCATTCATTTCAAAAGACGCGCTTTCTATATAAGAAAGTTTTAAAATCTGTATACATTTTTAAAGCATGTATATAAATGTTTTCAACTTGTGGTGATTTCTACATATAGACAATCCCAATAAATGATTGTTCATAATAATACATCAGTTGACTAAACAGTCAAAATATAATACATATTAATGTTTGAATGCAAAGTTTTCTTGAAAAATATGCCATGTAAGACTCCATGCGATATAGCAGTTAAATAGCGAAAGCTTCTTTAATACCTGAGAATAAACATGCTTTAAAGTGTCAACCAAAAAGGTTGGTGAGTTCATAGTTTTATCATAAATAATGATTTTCAATAGTTGTAGTAGACCACAAGATTTCAATTTCATAAATAACCATACACTCGCAAGTGTATAAAAAGCATTCTATAAGTTGTAGGAACCCGGTAACAAGACTTAACGTTCATGTGTTACCCTCTGAAAGTACACCGAATCAGGTGTGTTATATAAACCTCGAAGTACTAAAGCATCCCATAGTCAGGATAGGGGTTTGTCATGCCCAATAGATCTATCTTTAGGATTCGCGCCTACCAGTCATACACCAGTAGTTATAGTTACCAAGCTAAGGGGATATTTCTAGTTTAAACCCACGTAGAATTAGTTTTAGTACTTGTGCCTATTTCGTAAAACAGTTATAAAATATGCATGTATTCTCAGCCCAAAAATATATAATGCAAAAGCATTTAAAAAGAGAGCTATGAAAACTCACGTATCAATATTGTGGTTCAATATTGTAGGAAAAATATGCAGATGCAACGGAAATGATAAATGCAAGGTTGGTCTTTGATTCACGAACAATACCCCCGATCAATACCCATAACCTCCTTATTTAATGCCCATGAATTTCTTAGCTTTAACCCATTTGAAAAATTCATTTTGAAATCACTTGAACATAACCCCATCGTAGTATTTTATGTATATTACTAATACTAATATTAATGATACTACTTAATAATAATACTAATATTAATATTAAGAGTAATAATAATAAAAATAATAATAAGAATTTAGTACTACGGAGTAATATATGTTTTGAAGTATGTGTGTGTTTATGTATCGATCATTTATATATATAGATTAATAAAATAATAATATAATAATTTTGAAATAAAATATAATAATATAATAATATTAATATAATATAATAATACAATAAAGTAATAATATAATAATAATTTAAAAAAACGTGTGAATTAAAGTAGCCTCCTTTGTCTCATTCTACCGACAGTTTTCACGGACCGGTATTTCGTACTCTGTTGCTAATAATTGACGGGTAAAAATATGGATAAAAATTCCACTTTATATATATATATATATATATATATATATATATATATATATATATATATATATATATATATATATATATATATATATCTGTTTTGGTCTTAAGTTTTATAAAATTAGTTGTAAAGAGGTTCGTTTATAAAGTTTATAAGCGTAATATGTGTTTTCCTAGTTTTTGACTGGACAAAGATATATAATATAATATAAATTTTAATATAATAATATAATAAATATAATAATATAATAATATAGAAATAAAATATAATAATATAATAATAAATTTAGAATCAATCGTAAATTTTTAAAAAGTCGTATTTATTAAATACTTCAGGAGTATATTATGTAACTTATAATTAATAATTTCTATCATGTCGCTTTTATGTGAATAGTAAAGGAATTAATTTCGTTTCATTTACTATTCAATGAATAGTAAATGAATTAATTTAAATTTAACTATTTAAGCTACACGTTGTTGTATGTTGTGCTTTACAAATTGTACATTTTTAATTTAACTTCGTTTCTTAAAAATAAATTACAATAATTATATCATAAAAATAAAACAACTTAATACGTAAAATTTTTAATTTGAAATAGCATCGTTTAATAGTAAATGTTTTATCATTTCATATATAAATATTATAAAATTTAGTTTTCTAGAACTAATTATATTCAAAATCATTTTATTAAGAGGTTATAATAATAGAAATTATTATATCATAAAACGTTTTCATTTAAGAAAGTAAAATCATATATAAATCATGAAGGGTTCGAGTTTTAAATTATAGGTTGTTCGTGAATCGTAAGGTAAAGTCCAATGGTTAATTAAATGTATGAAAAAAATATTTTAATGCAACACATCAATTTGCTTATCTTGTCGGAGTTATCAGAGTTTAAATTTGACCGAAATTTCTGGGTCATGACAACCAGGACTAGAGATGGGAGGAGACGTCGAGGTTCACAGGAACCACGGGATGAGGATGATCCCACCATGCAGGGTAGGCCTACTGATCCCCGCCGACACTCATCAGTAGGAGAGAGGGATCGACCGCACTTTCCACTTTTTCATTACCATATGAGGGACTTGCCGGGCATGAGAGTTGGTTTGCTCAGCATGCTATCTTTCAGAATTTGGATCACTTCACACATCATGCGGGCAGACAGCTTAATGTCCCGCCATACCCTCACGAGTATCCAGTGATATATGCCCACAAAGACCCTAGTGGTGCAGGACCTAGCACTCAGCATCCACGACCCCCATCTCCTCCACCGCAACATCATTTCACCCAGCACATAGTCATCCCATCTCCTCCAAGGGAACCGAGGATAATGGCAGAGGATTTGGCTAACCGCATTTTTGGAACCACCAACGTCAGCACCCACAGAGATACATCCGCTAATGATCAGAACAGTGCATGGGATCAGGCTGCGAGTCGATTTATGACCGAGGATGTTACACAAGGAATGGGAGGTATGGGCATGAACTCGAGTTTGGGAGTATATCTGCAAAAATGGCAGGGTTGGCACACAGGGCCTATGATTCACACAAGCACCTCATCACTCACCGAATTAATCGCACGTTCAGGCGAGGTTTAGTTCAGATTATCTTCAGGGATGAACACTGCAGAATTGGCACAACAATTCACAACCGATGAGGAGATGACCGATGAGGGGCAATCAGCCCTTTGACACCCAAAACAGCCCCGCACTAGCGTATCGTATTCTCTACCCTACCCTCCACCTCAACCATAACTTTCCTAAACTATGCTATATTTTATGAGTGATTGTGATCTCACCGCTACATTATTACTATGTTTGTACGCCCAATCTTGGGCATAACTACTTTCGTGTATTTTTTTTAGTTTGTATGATAATTAGAATAAAAATTGCATGAATAAAACTTCACAAACAAACAACGATCGAGACCATACAAGATGGAAGCACGACTTGAAGCAAGTACGCACTGAACGAGAATGGCGCCGGCACAAGAAACAATATTCGGCAAACTATCCATACACACCTTGTAACCATATGGAGTACTACGTCTTCATCACTTTTCCAATAGAATACGTGCAAAAATACTATACCACTTTAAACACTAAGTGTGGGATTAGCAACCCCACCAACAAAAACTTTCTATAACAAAAACACCGATTTCAAAACCTAAGTGTGGGATACGCCGTATCTTAACATTAAGGACAATGTTATTTTAAAGTGTGGGATAGCAAATATTGCACATAAAATCCTCAAGTGTTTATAAAACTAAATTTGTTCACAAAATTTAAAACTTTTCGTGCTATACAACAATTAGGATTACACAATTCTATAAACAATCAAAAAGTTTTTGTTACAAAATAGACAAAAGAGTAAAACAAGGTTAAAAACATTTTACGAAAACCAAACAGAATATTCCAAAAGAGCATTGCATGACGAAAGGCGCAATTCGACCCATTATAATTGATGAGAGGCACCCCAAATAAGGCCTAACAAGCACTCATTTTTAGTGCTTCTCTATACTTTTGTTGAGTGCGCCGATGTTAGCATTTCTGAATTAGAACTTGCTACTGATCTACATTTCGGAATCACACCTTTTGGTGAGGACTATTAAGTTAGAAACCTCGGCTATTCGTGAAGACAAAACACCCCCACAACATACCTTCATTTCCATTTTCAAACCACCACAACTCCATCTTCTATTACCTTTCCATTTCATTCCCTTCATAAATAAAGAAATAAATCTCGACGAAAAAATCACTTCCGGGAAATCTTATATAAAACCGCATTAGAAAAATGCGAGCATCCAAGTCAATTATCAAGGAGACCGCTAACAAAAGGAGACCTCGAAGAGAAAAGCAAAGATGCTTGCCAATATATATATATATATATATATATATATATATATATATATATATATATATATATATATATATATATATATATATTTGCTGATGAATAAAGGTTCTGAGAAAAGGAGCAGAACCAGAAGAGATCCGAGAAAAGAATTCCTTGCAGTCAAAAAGAAGGATGCTTACTTCGAAATTCCCGATAAAAAGCTGAAAGGATTATCAAAATCGATCCTTAAAAGACTCCTACCTATCCAAACCTTTCTCACCCCAAAACCTCCAAATCACCATCTCTTCACGATACAAGCTGAGTCTATAACTGAAAATTTTCTCAAATAAGTGATAGAGATTTGAGTCTTGATTAAGCCTATGACAAAGAAGGCGAACATGACTGGCTATGAGCGATTTCATTTCTTAGAACTATAGGACACCCGAAACACTTTAGTGAATTGGGTGACTCGAGTGAGAGCCTTAGTTATGTAACCTCCTCTCATGCTTGCGGGAAAAAGGTTTGGGAATAACAAAAAGAATAAAATCGAGTTTTTGCTCCTGCGTCTTGTGAGAGAAAGATCACCTAATCACTACGAATAAAAATCTACAGTGTTAAAAGCTCGAAAGTTTGCTAGAGGACAAGCAAAGTCTAAGTGTGGGATATTTGATATCTGCTAAAAAGTTACGTTTTTACCCCCAGTATTGAGTCCCAAAAGCATAAAAGTACAAATCTTTGTAGACAAAATAATCACCTTTTCAGTTAAATTTGTAGGTAAAGTAATTACGAAGACGATGCAAAAGGAATCAATAGAATCGGAGCTAAAACGAAGATTCTAGAGCGAAAACGGTGGAAGACAAGAAATCAAGTTACAATCCAGCAAATCAGCAAGCCAAACGGCTTTCCAAACAGCTTTCTAGTATGGAAAACGGCCTGCTATATGCCCAGATCAAACGGGCATGTTAATCGTGCCGGTCTGACAAACGGCCACCCCAAACGGCCTGCCAATCGGCCTGCCAAACAGCAGTCGTTTGCAGGCCATTTTTACTTCTATTTAAAGGGCTTTTTGTCATCCAATCTCAACACACCTCTCTTCACTCTCTCACTACAATACACTTTCTCTCACTAGAGCTTTCAAGGCCTTCTCACCTCCGAGCAGGAAATTAAGTACCCGGAGGCGAACGCCGAAGATTGTAATAGGAGCGGTCTAGATGATTTCAGCACTTGCAATGGTCCAGATATCGTCTGTAAATGGTGAGTGCTTTCCTTAATTTAATAAAGTTATATTAAGTTACTTTCATCTTGCATGCTTATCTATCCGTTGCAAATGTTTATTATATGTTCAATACTTTATCTGAAACTTATGCTACTGTTATGCTAAAGCCTTGACGGTTTAGAAGTTTAATTTACGAATCACCCTTTCCGCTTATTCACGTGGCTCTAACCTAGTATTAGGCCCTGATCAACCCTAGAGTACTGGTAAGTAGTTATGTGTGCTTAACATCACAATAGGGATATAGTACCTACGTACGAATAACCATTTATTCGTCAGAGAAGAGCTGTCTATTTAGGTTGTGATTAAAGTAGGCAATATAGAGTTCAATGAACACTGGCTTAATCAAAAGTATGATTCGTGTCAGAAGCAACGTTCTTGAGATGTTGTAAGATGATCCGGGGTTGAATAAGTGATCGCAAAGGAGAGACCTCTAATCCAATTAACAGTTCCTTAGAATATCTAAGATTGCACATCTGTTAATTTTAAGGCATAGCTTGGTACTAAGTGGAGGAATATTGCTTTAGTTAGACTAACTAGGATTAAGAAAAGCTGAGACTTTCCTTAAGGATAATACCACTTTATTCATGTACCTAGGATTCTATCCATAAGGTCGCTTAAACCTTCTAAGGTTAACGTTAGGAGTAGGGATATCCGTCTTAGCTAGAATCTTCAAGACCTAAACTCTTAGTGACAAATCAGTTAGGTTCATAGCCAAGTTGATTGAGGTTTAGTGTTTATTCTAGGAGTTGAACTCTTGTGATAGCTCTCCATCAGAACCTTATTCTTCATACCTATCCAACTTTATCTTTATAGTTATATTATAGTATTGGTAGTTAATCTTGATATATCACCACTTGTTAACTAGGGTTAACTATATAGGCACTTTTGTCCCACGTTACAGAGAAAACATACAAAAATACGAACCTGGGTTATATTTACCACTTACTCATTAAAAGGAAGACAAGTAAGGGAGTTATAGCTAGGAAACCCCATCTAAATATAAATGATAAAACCATTATTACTCTTTTGATAGCTAATTCTGATGTGTTACGATCTAACGACACCGGTCAAATAAAACCATCCGTTTTGGCCATATTAGACCCATGTACAAAACTTTTAGCAAACAAAATATTTAATCTAACAAGAGAAAGATAAGATTACAACATTTGTAGCCTTTGTAGATCGGACTTGAGTCTAAACGGTAGGCACCCAAAGTTCCAACCTTGCTCGATCTACACCTTTTTCTTGACGGGTCTTTTCTTCTTCCTTTTAAGATCACCAAAACCGAGCCCCAATTTGGATCTCAAGTATTTTGGTTACTTGAAGATGAGAGAAAAGATGTGGAATAGTTTGAGATGAGATTAGTTGAATGCACACTCTACTAGTTGCATGTATGGGTTAAATAAAAATCAAGCACGCTTTTACCTTTCCCATGTGAGGTGGATTGTAAGATTGGTTAAATCAAAGGTGTCTAGATACAATGTATCTAATTTACTTACGTTTTATTTAACTAATTACTAGTTAAATAATTTTTAACTAATTAATTAAATAAATCTCAAACTTATATAATTTATTAAAGCATTATCAAATGTTCAATAAATTAATTTAGGATTAAAAGGTAGATCAAAAAATTTACGATTGGCCTTTGCGTGTGACCAAATAGGATAAATGAACTTTATATTATTTAATGTCATGGGCATACGTTCAGAACATATGTACCACAGTTAAACTATTAGCCAACCTGAGAACATATTTCCAATTGACTCGCACTTGCACTGACATTAATAATATTGGCTAGTCTTCAAAGACACGCCATGTGTAACAACTAATCTACTAAGTTACACACCTATGTATTGATTTACATCAAACATCCTTTTGTTCTAGATATCTATATGAACGTGTGACATGTGTAAGTGTCAATCATCATCGTTAAAGATTATGAATCTCGATAGAGATTTGTGGCGATCAAATAGACTGACATTCCATTAATTCAATCGTAGCATGGCCATGCATTTAAATCATCACAAATCAACGAGGGGCCCAGAGATATCGCTTTGACTCACTTAAAGAAGAAGGAACAAATTGATTCAACTATATAGACATCCACCACATTCCATGATATACCCGATCTACTCCCTTATGACCGGCATTTACGCACAGCGTTAGAAACAGGTCAAAGAATAACATAGTTTGTGTCAGGATTCCACATACATGTCCACTCTAGGATAAATGAGGTTGCCATCTTAGAGCTTACTTTTTGACTTAAATCCATGAAGTAGCGTTTAAGTGTGGTAACTCCAAAACCTTGATCAACTATCAAGTTCCTCATGAATATAGTTTCATATAAGCCTATATTACTACGCTTCATAGCAGCCTTAATTCAATTCTCTCTTCCATAGAGAATGACTGACTGTGGAGGTTTATGAAATAATTGGATATTAAAACATGCGAAATGAAACAGGGTAATATACAATGAAGTGACCGCATCGTGCGTATAATATAATCTCAATAAATTAATCATCAGATCAATTATAGTATAATATTACCCAATGTTTAAGGTGTCAAACTTACATAATAAATACAATCAAACTTTATCATCAATGACACGAATGCCAATAAACATGCTATGAGCATCATGCTTAGTCTGTGGTAAAGGCTTGGTGAAAGGATCAACCAAGTTTTTAGTCGTGTCAACTCTACTTAATAATATGTCATTCTCTGCTACAAGTTGGCGGATGTAATGGTACTTTCTTAGTATGTGCCTTGTGCGCTTTTGTGACCCGGGCTCTTGAGCCAAGAAAACCGCACTCACATTGTCACAGAAAATCTCAACGGGATCATGGATTGTAGGAACCACTCCTAGATCCATGATGAATTTCTTTATCCACATGGCCTATTTAGCAGCCTCATTTACCGCTATATACTCAGCTCTTGTCATAGAATTAGCAATAGGATTTTGCTTGCCACTTCTCTAAGTGACGGCTCCACAGTTCAGCATAAACACAAGTCCATATTACAAAGAGAAATCATCTCTATTCGATTTAAAGCTAGCATCTAAATATCCTTTGATGCTCAGCTCGTCATTTCCACCATAGACCAAGAACATATCTTTAGTCCTCCTAAGATATTTAGAATGTTCTTGACTGCTATCCAATGAGCTTCACCAGGATTGCCTGATAACGACTAATCATGCTTAATGCATACGATACGTCCTAGTGCATATCATGACATATGTGATTGATCCTATAGCCGAAGCATATGGAGTCCGACTCATGGTAGTTGACTCCAAGTCAGAATTAGAACATTGAGACTTGCTAAATATCATTACAGGGTTCATAGGAACACACCCTTTATTGGAGTTGGGCATATCAAATTTCTTCAATATTTTATCTATATATGCACTTTGACTTAGCCCAATCAATCTCCTTGATTTATCTCGATAGCTCTTGATTCCTAATATATATGATGCATCTCCCATGTCTTTCATGGAGAAACATTTCCCTATCCAAGCTTTGACATCTTTCAATGTCGGGATATCGTTTCCCATGAGTAATATGTCATCGACATATAGTACAAGGAAGACTACAACACTCACACTAGACCTAACATAGACAAATGGCTCATCTTCGCTTATGCTAAAACCAAATTCTTTGATTTTCTCATTAAAGCAAAGATTCCAGCTACGACAAGCTTGTTTAAGTCCATAAATGGACTTTTGAAGCTTGCACACACTATTAGGATACTTACGATGTACATAACCCTTAGATTGTGTCATAAACACATCCCCTGTTAGCTTACCATTAAGGAGAGATGTTTTTACATCCATTTGTCATATCTCGTAGTCATAAAATGCAGCTATGGCAAGAAGTATTCTAATGGATTTCAACATAGCCACTGGTGAAAAAGTTTCATCGTATTCTACACCATGTTATTGTGTGTAACCCTTAGCCATCATTCTGTCTTTGAATGTGTGTAAATTTCTATCCACGTCGATCTTCTTCTTGAAGACCCATTTACACCTAATGGGTTTAGTAACCGATGTATGATCAATCAAGGTCCAGACTTAATTATCACGCATGGATTTAATCTCGTTGTCCATAACCTCCTTCCATTTGGCAGACTCGGGCCTATCATCGCTTCCTGATATGTAATAGGTTCATCAGAATCTATATTTTTGTCATCACTGTCAAATATGTGTAAACTATATTTCTTTGGTGGTTGACGAACTCTATCAGATCTACGTATGGGTGGTGGCTGTAGGTCAGTTTCTCTCTCAACAGCAGGCTCGTCGACCTCTTGAGGAGAATCAATTCCAATATCAGTTTCCATATTGGTTGATTCTTGAATTTTTTCAAGGTCAATTTTGCTCCCACTGGTTCTTTTTGATATAAGATCCTTTTCAAGGAAAACTCCCCTTCGAGATACAAAAACTTTGTTCTTAGTAGGGTTGTAAAATGAATATCCAAAAGAATCAGCTGGGTATCTAACAAATATACACTTTTCGGATCTGGGTTCAAGTTTATCTAGAGCTTCACGATGAACGTAAGCCTCACAACCCCAGATTCTTAGATATGAGAGAGACACAGGTTTACTATGCCATATCTTATAAGGTGTTTTGGAAACTTTCTTGGTTAGGATGAGGTTAAGGATCCTTGCGGCAGTTTGTAGGGCATAGCCCCAAAAATTGATTGAAAGCTTTGTGCGACTCATCATGGATTAAACCATATCAAGTAATGTTCGATTCCTCCTTTCAGCCACACCATTATGTTGTGGTGTTATAGGAAGAGCTAATTGTGAGATTATCCCACAACCCCGTAGATGATCACGAAATTCATCATTAAGATATTCACCACCTCTATCAGATCAGAGAATCTTAATTATTTTGTTCAATTGATTTTCTACTTCGTTTTGGTATGCCTTGAACACTCCTAAAGTTTCAGACTTTTGTTTAGTTAAATAAACGTAACCATATCTACTGAAGTCATCAGTAAATGTAACGAAGTACCATTCATGGTGTCTAGTAGGTGATCTGTACGGATCACACACATCAGTGTGTACCAACTCTAACAGATCCTTACCTCATTCACAGTTTCCTGTGAAAGGTGCCTTTTCATTTTTCCTAATAAGCAAGATTCGCATTCATCATATGATGTAACATCAAATGAATCTAAAATTCCATCTGACTGGAGATTTGCTATGCATTTCTTGTTTATATGTCCTAAACGACAATGCCATAGATAGGTTTTATCCAAACCATCTTTGGATGAATCAACATTATAGATTGAACTATCATTTGGCTTTGCTGTGGTTTCCAAAATCCCTTTACAAGGACTTTCTTTGAAATAAAACATTCCATTATTGTGAACAAGTATTGATCCATTATCTAAACTAAAATCAAAACCATCATTAAATAAAGCATCAAATGATATTATGTTTCTTTTCATTTCAACACTGTAGCAAACGTTAGATAAAATAATACATAGACCCGAATCAATATAAAGCTTGTATTCTCCAATCATATCAATAGAGGCAACGTTCTTGTTCCCCATGATTAGATTAAGCTCCCAGTATTTAGCTTCCTACTTCTTGTGAGTCCTGCACATTTGTACAAATGTGAGTATCACATCCGGTGTCCAATACCCAGGAATTAGAAATAGAAGTATTGTTTAGTTCAATCATGAATAAACCTGAAGGTACGGCGACACCCTTGGCCCATAGTTCATTAAGTTCCTTCAAGTACTTAGATCAATTACGCCTCCAATGTCCTTTATCCCCATAATGGAAGCATATTGCTTCTTCAGGAGGCTTGGTTTGCAAAATCTTTGAAGTAGAAGAGTTAGCAATGCCCTTAGGTTTAGGTTTGAAGTTGGACGTGCCAACTTTACCCTTACCCTTGTCCTTTCCCTTTGCTTTTCTTTTCTTCTTCTTGATCCCACCTTCACAAATGGCTAGGACGGAAGTTGCAGGTTTAGATTTGGCCATGTTATCTCAGCGGTTTTCAACATGCCATGGAGCTCCATGATTGTTTTCTCCATATTGTTCATATTGTAGTTCATGATGAACCCTTCATATGCACTAGACAGCGAGTTCAGGATAAATTCCGTTGCAAGCTTGTGACTTATGGGAAAATCAAGGCGCTCCAGCCGGTCTATGTGTTGATGCATTTTATGTAAAGTCCCTAGACATCTAACCTACGTCCATTGCAGGTACTTCAGTTTATGGGATACCAAAATCGCTCGTTATTATCCTATCTATGTTTGTATGTGGTTACAGGTACTACAGGAACGCGATACGGATGTTTGACTTTGATATACTTAGTCAGACGTACGAGTGAAGTGATAGTGCTCCAAATGAACATATATTTAGCCGCAATATCATCCCAATATGTAAAAATTTTAGTTGTAATTATTTTATTTTTAAGTTGTAATCGTTTAAATAAATAAATGTGAAAACAAAGCACGAAGATTAAAGAATTGAAGAAAAAGTGCCTCTAAAGCCTGAAAAGTGCCACTAAAGCCATAGTCCACTCAAAAGTGCCACTAAAAGTGAGTTAAAGACTTGCGCGGATTTTGGGAGTTAAGGAAAATAATTTTTTGTGCAAATTACAAATTGCAAAACGCAGAGTACAAGATATTAAATAGTACGAAAGAACGTTCAAAAATTCGGAACCGGGACCAGAGTCAACTCTCAACGTGCGATGCAACGGACCAAAAATTAAAAGTCTACTAGGCACAAGAATATAATATAACATTTAAATAATTATATAAATTATTTATATATATTATATATTATATTAAATAACGTCGACAAAGAAGAAAACAAAGCAATGTACCTGGATCCAGCTGGCCATGCGATCGCATGGCCTGGAAGAAACTTTTCCATGCGATCGCATGGTATCAATTTTCAGGTCAGATCTATAAATTGAGAACGAATTCGGCCAAAAAAAAAACAACACACCAAAAATATATTACTTCTCTTTAAGATAGTATATATATATATATATATATATATATATATATATATATATATATATATATATATATATTAGTTTAGTTTTATATTAGATTAGTTTGGGTAATGTAAAGGTTATTTTACGGGTTCTAAAGTCAAAGTTCTGTCCGTGTAACACTACGCGATAAATAATCAATGTAAGTTATGTTCTCCTTTTTAAATTAATGTCTTGTAACTAATTTATTATTATGCTTATTTAAATCGAAGTAATAGTGCTCCAAATGAACATATATTTAGTCGCAATATCATCCCAATATGTAAAATTTTTAGTTGTAATTATTTTATTTTTAAGTTGTAATCGTTTAAATAAATAAATATGAAGACAAAGCACGAAGATTAAAGAATTGAAGAAAAAGTGCCACTAAAGCCTAAAAAGTGCCACTAAAGCCATAGTGCACTCAAAAGTGCCACTATAAGTGAGTTAAAGACTTGCGCGGATTTTGGGAGTTAAGGAAAATAATTTTTTGTACAAATTACAAATTGCAAAACGCAAAGTACAAGATATTAAATAGTACGAAAGGACGTTCGAAAATTTAGAACCGGGACCAGAGTCAATTCTCAACGCGCGACGCAACGGACCAAAAATTACAAGTCTACTAGGCACAAGAATATAATATAATATTTAAATAATTATATAAATTATTTATATATTATATATTATATTAAATAACGTCGATAAAGAAGAAAACAAAGCAATGTACCTGGATCCAGCTAGCCATGCGATCGCATAGCCTGGAAGAAGCTTTTCCATGCGATCGCATGGTATCAATTTTCAGGTCAGATCTATAAATTGAGAAGGAATTCGGCCAAAAAAAAACAACACACCAAAAATATATTACTCCCTCTGTAAGATAGTATATATATATAATATATATATATATATATTAGTTTAGTTTTATATTAGATTAGTTTGGCTAATGTAAAGGTTATTTTACGGGTTCTAAAGTCAAAGTTCTGTCCGTGTAACACTACGCGATAAATAATCAATGTAAGTTATGTTCTCCTTTTTAAATTAATGTCTTGTAACTAAGTTATTATTAATCTTATTTAAATCGAAGTAATCGTGATGTTTGGCTAAATATTAAAGATGGGGTTATTGGACTTTGGACCATAATTGGGGTTTGGACAAAAGAACGACACTTGTGGAAATGGGACTATGGGTTATTAATGGACTTTATATTTGATTAATATAGAGATTTACAATTTGACGTAGTTATATATAACTACATACGCTTGATCGGGTACGGTAGGCGGGATATTTATAAATACGAATTATTGTTCACTTGACCGGACACGGGGATGAATTAATAGTCACTGGACTCATTAAAACAGGGGTGGATTACATTCAAGGGTATTTGGTGTAATTGTTAACAAAATATTAAAATCTTGGATTATACACAGTCGATAACCTGGTGTATTCATTAAACAAAGTATTAAGACCTTGTTACAGTTCGAATCCCCAATTAGTTGGAATATTTGACTTTGGGTATAAGGTTAAATTTGCCGAGCATTTTATAATTATTACCGATGAACTATTATGGGCAAAAACCAGATAGGATTCAAATAATCCAGGACAAAGGACAATTAACCCACGATAATTAATTAGAAATCAAAAAGTCAAACATCATGATTACAGAAGTTTAAATAAGTATAATACTTTTATCTTATTTCTTATCGCATTTTATTTTACGCACTTAAATTATCGTCATTTATATTTTTCATTAGGTTTTAATTGTGACTTAAAATATAAAATCGACAAACCGGTCATTAATCGGTAAACCCCCTTTTATATTATTATTATATATATAAATATATATTTTGTACAAATATAGTTGTTTAAAATATAGTGTAAAATAAGTCGTCTCCCTGTGGAACGAACCGTACTTACTAAAAACTATACTACTCTATGATTAGGTACACTGCCTATAAGTGTTGTAGCAAGGTTTAGGTATATTCCATCTGTAAATAAATATTTAAAACTTGTATCATATTTCGTTTTCTTAATAAAAATATAACTATTTTGTATACGCTGCTGCACACATCATGAACTATCACTCGTACGGCTGACAGGCTCATACGCACAGTTGATGCTGAGGTATGTCATAATTATAACCTGAATGAGAAGACACGAGTGAGTGATCACCCGTATGGCTGATGAAGCCAACTCGTTACGGGTGAGTTAACAGCAGGGGTATATAAAGTCTTATATTCTTCATTTTAGGTTAAGCCTCTCTCACACACAATCACTCAGATCTGGTTCACCTGATCCGATTCTCTCTCAACCCAAATCACTCCTGATAGTGAATAATAGCTCTAGGCATTAATCTAATCACAATCCTTGTTGTGGTTTGACTAATTTAATCCCAAAATGCTACCCATATTCACTTTGATTGGTTTGATTCAATAATTCTGCCTTTGTTTGAATTAAACCTGTTGATCTCGAAGTTCCTAGTCATGTTTCAACATTGGTATCAGAGCATTGGTTGTGATTTCAACATCATCAAGTGATTTTTGGTGATTAATAGGGTTTATTATTTGGGTTTTTGAGATAAAAGTGATTTTAATTAAAAAGGAATCATTTTTACGTGTGTAATTGTAATTAGAGAGTGTGTTTATGTTTGTTTAGTGTTAATCCAGCTTTTGGACGAAGAAATTGAGGTTTAACATCAATTTTTAAGGTTTTTGGGTGAACTGAGCTGAACAGAAGTTCACACGAGTGAGTCATACTTTTTGATCACACGCACGGTTGACCACATGGTTGATCGTCACTCATGAACTCACACGCACAGATTAGCATAACCTTTTGAGGTTAAGTGACTACAGTCTGATCACACGGTTGATCAAACGGTTGATTGTGACACGTACGAGTAATCACACGGGTGATTGTCACTCGCACGGTTGATTCTTTGTGTTAGGTTTGTTGGTTAAGTAGTAACACGTACGCTTGAGTCTGTGAAATGTACGGTTGATACTTTCACACGTATGGTTGATACTATCACACGTATGATTGATAACCTGAACCGCACGGTTTACCCTTTGGTAAAGTTTTCAAGATGTTTAATTCAAATGATTACGCGTTGGCCGCACCGTTAGTTCAGAGCATTACGAATATGACTCAACGATTACTCCTTGCTGAGAGTGAATCAGGAAGTGGTACGAAATGTCCGAGGTTAATGAATATGGATAATTATTCAACTTGGAAGTCGAGGTTTAAGATTTGGTCTGATGGTCAGGACACGAAGCTTTGGAAGTACATTGAAACCGAATTTCAATTTCCACGTTCACCAGTTACGAATGAGTTGTATACACTACACAACATGCCTTCTGAAGAACGTGAGGAGTATAACTTGGAGAAAAAGATGTACTGTAATTTGACAAGTGCTCTTGATGGTCCGATTTTCCATCAATTTCTGTGTCATGATAATTCATTCAAGATATGGGAAGCACTTCATACTTTCAATGAAGGAAATTCATCTTACAGAACGAGAAAAGGTTTAGAGCTGAAAGCTGAGTTTGATCGTTTTCACTGGCAAGTTGGAGAATCTGTTACAGAATTGGTTGAAGGATATCGTCATTTGCTAGCTGAAATACATAAGCATGATGTAACTATCGAAGAGAAAGACAAAGTGACATGTCTAGCTGGAGCATTACCTTTAGAATGGAATGGTTTTGTGTTAACTATGAAAACTAGTGGAGAATTAGCTACTGCTACAGTGAACTCGTTTATCGCAAGACTTCAGGAAGAAGAACTAGAGTTGTTAAACAAAGTCAAGAGGTCTAAACAAGTTCAAGACACCAAAATGTACTGTCCAAATGGTTACACACCGCCTAAGTCGGCTTATGCACCATTTCAAACAGCTTTTGCTACGAACAATCAGAATATGTATGGTTTGAATGTTAGCAGTACACCTATTCAACAAACTTCGTATCCACCACAAGTTTCACCATGTTCACTCAATAATCAATCACAGCCTACTTCAAATACTACTGAGTCATCTACGCCGACTGCATCAGATGTTCTTTCTGCACTTAAGATCGAAAACATGAAGAAAGTTGGGAAAGAGAAGATTAGTGAATATATAGCTTTTCTGTCAAGCCTTGTTAATTCTTATGATAGTTATCTTGATGGTCGCGTAGGTAATATTCATCTAACAACTGAATATTATCATCATCTTGATAAGAACGAAGCCGATAAGATGGATATTATGTGGGGTATGGCAAATCTTGTGAGACGTGCTAGAGATTATGAAGATCGAACTGGGAAACCGATCAGTCTGACCAAAGATACAAAACTGGGTTTTGATATGAATTCTGTTACTTGTTACAACTGTGGAGAAATAGGTCATTTTTCAAGACAGTGCACAAAATAGAAGAAGCAGGGTAACCGTAATCCGTTCAAGAATCAGAACTATAGTTCTCAGAGTCATTCAACTAAACGTGAGATCTACATTACTGATAAAGTAAATGAATCTGATGCAGCTGAAAGTCCGAACAAAGCTTTAGTTGTTATTCATAGAGACGATGAGGGTTGGTCTATGAAGTTAAATGTGGCTGACCAGCAACCTAAAGCCAACATGGCAAAGATCACTGAACTAGAAGAAGACTGCGTCACTAGTCAAAACATAATTGAGAAGCTGACTGCTCGTGCTGAAAGAGCTGAAGAATTGTCAAGAACCATTTCATAGAGAGAAGGTTCAGAAGCAAGTTGTGAGTAAATTCAAAAAGGCACGTGATTCAGTTCCTCGTACACCTGAATTTGGAAGTGTTTCACCGACATCATCAGAGGACTACTACTTCAACAGTTGGAAGGATAAGTATGGTGATACCTCAGTGTTTGAGGACAGTCTAGAAGCAGATCATAGTGAAGAAACATTGGTTGATGCTGATAAGGAATTAGACGAATGGGGTAGAATGATTGCTGTTGAATTGGAGATGTTAGTTCTTTTGGGTGAAGGTTCAGATATCGAGAGTGTACATTCAAAAATTGATGATTCAGATAAGACGTCAGAATCAGAGGTTGAAGATAAAGCTGATCATACTGGGGTAGATCAAACTGATTTTGAAGCATTGAACAATCAAGCAGTTGACTTATTGAAGATGTGCTTATCAGCTAGTGATCTTGAAAAGGTTTGTGGTTTGACAAGAGCTAAGGATATATGGGATAAACTTGAGTAGATTCATTTGGGAAAAGATGTTGATACTTCAGAGTTTCTTACAGACTCGTCAAAATCAGAAGATGAGCTCGATGATGGGAAGAAGACAGATTTCTTTGCATTTATTACTGAGACTTCCTCATCAAATGATGCTCAACAGGTATCTTCTGATCCATCTACTGTTGTTGAATGTGTTAAATGTGCTGAATCTAAGGTAACAATAGATAATTTAACTAAGGCATATGCAGAAATGAAAGAAAAATGGCATGCTGACCATGTGACCACTAAGGTTGAAAATGAGTTTAAAGAGCAAATCAAAGTTTATAAAAAACAACTTCACGATCTGAAATGTTATAACTTTGATATAAATCAAGCTTTAGTTAAACGTGTTGACACAATAAATGAATTGAAGAAAGAAAATGAATGTGTTAAAGCTGATTTAGAAGCTATGTCAATTAAGATGAAATGTTGGGCAAGTGCGTCACAATGGAATGCATTAATGGTGGAATTAAATGGCACCAAGGGAAAGGGTATTGGATTATAGGCTGCAGCTCCACCGTTTTAGAACAAATTTGTTAATGCAAATGTTGTTGATGGACGACCAGAAGACTGTATTCCACCTAGTTATGAGGACTATGTTGAGAAGAACAAAAAGTGTAGCTCAACTGAGAATGCACCTTCTAATGATACCACTGAAGGATCTTTAGATCATGAGGAAGATAAGAAAACTAGCCTAGGAGATAAGTCGGAGAAAAGGAAGGTGATAACACCTGATGAGCCATTTCGGATTATGAAAAATCCAAAGTTTGCTAATAGAGTGGTTCCACCGGTTACACCTAAACCTGTATCTAAATCTGTTCCTAGAAAAAGGTCAAACATTTCTCCTGTGTCCACAGAAACATAAGATCCCTCTTCCTCTAACTCTAATAATCAATTTCAATCTAGAGGATATAGAGAATTTCGACAATGTTTTAGTTGTGGTGTGTTTGGACACATTGCTGCTAACTGTCCTACAAGGTTTAGAATACCAAGACGTAAGATTGACCTCACATATGATGATCACTGATCACCTTATATTCACAGAACAGGTTCACCTGCTCGTGATGAAGTTCGCACTCGAAGACATACGATAAATGTTGTCTATGGAGACTATAAGAGAAAGAACTTCAATAGGTCAATTTCCCCTGTGAAGATGAAGGTTCCTAAGAAGGATACCGAGGCAAGAGTTGCCGAATCAAGTGATCGAGAATTTAAGGCACGATCACCTTCGCAAAAAGCTAGTCGTAGGAAATATTTTTCCCGTGCCAGACCACGAGTAAATCGCTCTGAAGATGAGCAAAATGTGAAAAACCAGAAGAGCAATGTTGCTTCTTCTAAACTGTCTAAGTTTATGGTTTTGGACGATGAGGTTCCACCTGACTCAAATGGGAAATGGATGGAAGTTCAAGCTATGGGTGTTAATGGACAACCTACTGCCGTCCGGGCGTGGGTTTCCATTATCAATTAATTCTTTTAATGTGATATGCAGGGAACCAGGCTACCTGCAAACAACACCTGGATAGTGGATAGCGGCACCTCGAGACATATGACTGGACAACTATCTCTTCTCTCAGATGTACACCCAATTAAAGGAGGTTATGTTGCATTTGCTGGAGATAAAGGAGGTCACACTTCAGCTCAAGGTTTATTTAAGAATGATAAAGTTAGTTTCGACAAAGTAAACTACTGTCAAGAGCTAGCAAACAATTTGTTGTCGGTTTCACAAATCTGTGAAAAATCCTTCAAAGTAGCATTTGATGACAATTTCAGCTACATTTTGAAACCAGAGTTTGTGATTCCTCCAGAAATGATTTTGATGAAGGCTCCTAGACAAGATGATTTATACATGCTAGATATGAATGTTGCTACTTCAACTGCTGAACATCATCAAGCTTTTGTTTCTAAAGTGACTGAACAAGATTCTATTACATGGCACAAATGCATGGGTCATTTAAGTTTTCGGAAGATGAACCATCTGGTTCACAACAATCTTGTAGAAGGTGTTGATCTTCGATCTTTTCAGATCCCAGGAACATGTGTTCCGTGTAAGAAGGGTAAGCAGAGCAAGAAAGCTCATAAGTTAGTGAAGTACAATCCTATCTCTGCTCCACTTGAATTGTTACATATGGACCTTTTCGGTCCAATAAATTTTGAAAGCATTGATGGAAGTAAGTATTGTCTGGTAGTAACTAATGATTATTCAAGATTCTCTTGGGTAATGTTCTTGAAAGAGAAGTCTGATACGTTTGAGAACTTGAAAGTGCTAATCAATTGATTAGAGCAGGTTTTAATTTAAAAGTTAGAAAGATTCGTTGCCACAACGGTACAGAATTCAAGAATCAGTTTCTTGCAGGTTTTTGTATTGAAAAAGGTATCAATATGCAGTTCAGTTCTGCATACGCTCCACAGATGAATGGTGTTGCTGAAAGAAAGAATAGGGTTTTGATTGAAACTGCTAGAACTATGCTAGCTGATTCATCTTTACCTGTTCATTTTTGGGGTGAAGCTGTTGCAAATGCTTGTTACACTATGAATCGGGTATTAACTATTAAACGACTGGGTAAAACATGCTATGAGTTATTGCATGGGAGAAAACAATCATTGAAGCATCTAGAACCATTTGGTGCCCCGTGTACCATTTTGAAGAGAAAACCCGGAAGTAAGTTTGATTCAAAAGTGGTTACTGGAGTGTTTCTCGGTTACAGTTTTCCTAATAAGTGAGTTTTCAACAATGAAACGAGATGTGTTGAAGAATGGTCTGAAGTTGACGTCCAACGAAATTACACAAAGACTACTACCAAAAGTCATCCTTGGATCTATAACTATGATGAGCTGATTGATTCATTTAATCTTGCTCCAGATCAGACGGAGAATGAAGTAGAGTTACAAATGCTCTTTGATTTACAGAATGAGCCAGAAGTGTCTGCACCTACTCCAACTCCATTACCTACTATCGTTGAACCCGCACAAGATTCAGATCAAGATGTTGATCCAGTGTACGATACCTGCGGATCTGATATTTCGAGTGATAATTCTGATAATCCTGAAGATGGAGATACCACGAATCTACATCGAGAAATACCTGTTCTCGCACACTCAGTTCCTAGAACTACAGCTGCTCATCCTAGAGAAAATATAATTGGAGATCCAAATGCATGCGTTAGGATAAGAAAACAAGTTCAGTTTGATGGTCAAGTTGATTCTCATATGACAGCCGCTGCTGCATATTACGAGTATTCATGTCATATTTCTAGAATAGAGCCAAAGACAACAAAAGAAGCTTTGAAGCATATTGATTGGGTGATGGCTATGCAAGAAGAGATTCAGCAATTCCATCATCTAGATATTTGGAAGTTAGTTATTAAGCTGCATGGTGCGAAGGTTATCGACCTCAAATGGGTTTGAAGTGAAAATTCGAAGAAGATGGCAATGTTACCCGTAACAAAGCAAGATTAGTTGCTAAAGGTTATCAGCAAGATCCCGAATTTGATTACGATGAGGTTTTCGCTCCTGTTGCCAGATTGGAAGCGATTCGCATTTTCTTGACTTTTGCGTCTTTTATGAAGTTTAAAGTTTATCAAATGGATGTTAAGAGTGCATTTCTGTATGGCAAGCTAAATGAAAGAGTATATGTCAGTCAACCTCCGGGTTTTGAAGATCATCTTCATCCTGACAAAGTTTACCGATTACATCGAGCCCTTTATGGTTTACATCGAGCTCCTAGAGCTTGGTACAGACGGTTATCGAGTTATCTGATTGAAAAAGGATACCAAATGGTCACGGTAGACTGTGCTCTATTCACAAAAGTTCAAGATGACGACATTATTTTAGTCCAGATTTATGTTGACAATATTATCATCGGTGCTACTAAGTAGGAACTCGTTGATGAGTTCGAACAGGTGATGAAGGATGAGTTCGAAATGAGTAAATTAGGTCTCTTACACTACTTTCTTGGTTTACAAGTCGAACAAACTAGTAATGGTATTTTTCTTCATCAAGCAAAGTATGTAAATGATATACTAAAACGATTCGTTATGACTCAAGAACATCCTGTGTCAACTTCGTTAGCTGTGAATCATGGTATTTCGCTAGAGTGCGAAGGAGAACTTGTTGATCCTACATATTATTGAGCAATCATCGGATCGCTCATGTATCTCACTGCATCCAGGCCATATATTATGTTCACAACATATCTGTGTGCTCGTTATCAAGTTAATCCGAATACAGTTCATCTTACAGCTGCCAAAAGAATTCTACGTTATCTGTTGCATTCGCCAAATCTCGGCATCTGGTATTCGAACAATGAGAAGTTTGATCTTGTAGCTTACAGCGATTCAGATTATGCTGGTTGCAAAATCAACAACAAATCTACATCAGGAGGATGTCAATTTCTAGGTAAAAGGCTGGTGACATGGCAGTGCAAGAAACAAACTGTAGTTGCTCTTTCCACGTGTGAAGCTGAATATATAGCTGCTGCTAGTTGTTGTTCGCAAGTTGTTTGGATCTAACAACAACTTCGCGATTACGGGCTAAGAATCTCTTTCTCTCCTCTTTATATTGATAATACTGCTGCTATAGCAATTACTAAGAATCCTGTACAATATTCTAAGACTAAACACATAGGTGTTAAATATCATTTTCTTAGGGATTGTCATGAGAAAAAGATTATTGAGGTTAAGAGAATAGGTACTAAGGACCAAAGGGCTGACCTATTCACTAAGGCTTTTGATAAACCTAGGTTCTTACTCCTACTAGAGATGAATGGCATTGTTGATCGAGATAAAGTAATTTCGGATGTTGGGTATGAGGGTTAGTCAAGCTTTTAGACTTTGCATGTAGGATGCATGACATGTAGATTTTTATTTGTTTAATTATCTGTATTGCATATTTTTGCTTTCTGTTTGCATTCCTTTGCATGATTTATTTCATGTTTGCATGCTAGTCTGTAGTTATTTTCTGTTTGGTTAAAATGCTAAAACACAAAAAGATTTTATATTTCAGCATTTTAGGGGGAGTATATGTTATCAGCAGAAAATACCTAAAAAGTGAAAAATGCCTCACCAGAAAATCTTAAAAAGTTGAAAAATCCGAAAATGAGCTTGTTTTGATTAATATGTTGGAAATGAAGAAATTACTGTATTGAGAATTGATATATTTGGTTAGTAATGACTGATTTGAATGTTTATGTCTATCTGTTGTGTGATGTACTGATAGACGTGACTTATGAATTATTGGCTTTAGACAATCATAATAAGAATAACGATCATCTAAGATTCAGAAGTCATGGACGATCCGTAGCGTTTGAAGGTAATCACCTAATTATCTCCGAAACTGTATGAAATGATAGTTGTTGAGGAACTCAACAGTCGGTTGAGGGTATCCCCTATCATAATTGATAATTGTTATAGAAAGTTGGTGTTGGATGTCCCCAAGCAATATTCAACGTTGCTCTACCAATTCAGCTTCTCGGCTATGAATGGGACATTCAATAGTTCATTTAAGGGGTTGAGGATTATCTGTTTGGCTGGTGCATACCACGTTGTCACGGGCCTGAGACTTAATAATCAAAACTAAACCCTAAAGATAAAGAGAAAATTAGTTTATGTCGAAAGTAAGTGTCCCTTCTCACTTAAGGTCGAAAAGTATAACTCCTTATTGCGGGCCATTTAAGCATTTAAGGGAGAACACCTTCGAGTGATATGAGCACACAACAAAGAAACATGAGTTCATGCATAAAAATGGAAAATCCATTCATGATGGCGTTCAAAATCAATATATCAAAAGACAGTGATATGCTGAAAAATAAAATATCAAAAGAAAATCAATGTCAATAAAATTGGCGTATCAAGATGGAAAAGTCCTGAAAATATGAAGAATGCTGATTCATGATGTGCTCATAAAGAACTCAGATCATTCTTAGTGTGACGCCCCCACGCAGCTTGAATTGTTTAATCACGACGTTCACACTGAACTATCAAGATTCTTGTCGTCTGCAATATAGAGTTATATCCATTAAGACTGTAAGTTGGAAAGATACTTAAATAGATATACTCTAATACTTAGTTATGAAAGTTTAACTTTCGATTCCATTTTCCTTGACAACTTGAACATAAAGAAGTTAAGAGCCTCGAGATTTATTTCGTTTGACGACTGGTCATCAGGCAAGTCTGCTTTAACTGTAGACCAATCCCCGCGGTAAATAGTGAGCCTATTCGGATAATCCAATATACTCCGAGATCAGCCGAGCCAACTAGATTGAAGATTGTCAACACATTGGTCGAAGCCAAAGACTGACAGGGTTATTCAAAATGCCGTGAGAACCATCCTGCTCAATTTAAATGAAGTACATGGAAAGAGATAACGGAAAGTTACTTGTAATGAATTGAAAACCTAATAAAAATGCACAATCATAAGTGATGGAAGAATCAAGGATTAATGAACTTAGCATGATCTCAAAAATCATTGCTTTATAGTGTTCAAGTAATTAATGCCAACATGATTGTCGAAGTGTCCGAAATGAATATGTTCATGTTTAATGAGGATTGATATCAGTAATTGCATGATAATAGACATAGATTGGATAATTAGGAATGAACGACAGAAATTGATTCAATATGTCAGTTCTGATCCTTTTTTTTAATTGTTAATCATCTTGCTCACAAAAAGAATGTGGATTTGTATGTCTTATATATATGTTCTGTTATTTTGTTTGCATTATAAACTATAAAACAATAAAAAGATTTTGGCTTGCATGTTATTGCATTTCATGATAGAATGTCTTTCATTTGCATAATTTTAGTTGCATGGCATTTTGCATCAGAAAATCCATAAAGATTTTATCATTTCCTTGTTTTTCTGATTATCCTCTGAGTGCATAACGACATCTGAAAGAACTTTGCTGAGATTAAGATATTGGGCCACCAAATCCATGAGTTAGAAGTTCGTAGAGTTTGTGACTGTTTGAAGGACATTGATGATTTAGATTGCTAATGAACTTAAGTTGACATTACACTGTAGGACTTACTCTTGGATCACAGATTAATTAGAGTAATAACCTTGTTTAGGTTAGGATTTTATCTGCCTAAGTGTTAATGATCATTTCTTGAAGGTTTAGTGATTTTTGACTCAAGTTGAAAGTGCTTGTTAGATCTAAGATTTCCAAACGAGTCGAAATCCTAAGGTTGTAGAATTTTTGAAGTTTTGAAATTGCCTAAGTGCTCACTCGCACGTTTGATGTGTGAACCGTACGATTGACCACACGTTTGAGGTTAACCGTACGGATGACCCTGATCAACTTGTCCTAAGATAATTGGGTCACACGCACGTGTGATCTAGGTGAGACGCGCGTTTGATGGTGGATCATGTGATCAACCGCACGGTTGATCACGAGAGTATAAATAGGGGTGATGAGCTCAACAGCTCACACTTGTGAACCCAATACTTTTTCTCTCTCTATTTTCGATCATCACCGATCAAGCATTCCTTTTCAATGAACATTAAGCATCTTTAGATGAATCCAGCGCCACCTATTAGGTATGATTTCATCGAGTTTAGATACCTTAATTTGTTGTTTTAATGAGTCAAAACCCTAAGGGTATATAACTCGAATTTCATCAAATTGAGGGTTGTTTTGATATTCATCTATAATTGTTTTGTGTTTAATGTTGCCTTATGATGCTATCATGATGTAAATCGGTCCATAATGTGCTCAATTATGTGATTTTGATGATTTAAAAAAGGCATTTAATACGGTTTCATCAGACATGCACGAGTGACGTCACTCGCACGCGTGAGACATGACTCGTACGAGTCAGTGCACGGTTGATGATCAACCGTGTGGACCTTTGAGCTCACTCGTTTTCTTGAATTTATTGATCACTCGTTTGCAAGAGCTGACACGTGTGATTACACGCACGAGTCACCACACGGTTGATTCACTCGCTTATGTTTTAATGCATCAGCCGTGTACCCTGTCTGAAACCATATTACTGCTCAAATGTGTCAACAGTGACACGAGTGACTATATCACTCGCACAGTTGATCTCTCAGCCGCATGTGTGACACTGTCACTCGCACGTTTCATCCTGTTTAACACGTTTATGACACTTTGGTGCAAATGCTTTAATGCTTTATGTTGATTGATTTATATAACTAACGTCTCTGTTAATGTTCCAGTTTCAGTTTAGATATCATCAGATGGCAGAACAACAAGTAAACGTTCCGGTTGTTAACATTGAAGGACAGGGGGAGCAAAAAGTTAATCCACAAGCTAATCCTCAAGCTAATCCTCAAGTTAATCCTATCAATCCACCTGCTTAACATGAGATTCCGTTAGAAATGGGCAAACTGAATAATCAAGTCGCTCTTTATGATACTACTCTTGAAAGAGGTTCTCACTTTAAGGAGGTTGTCGATTTCTTAAGAGATCAAGGATACACACTGCTATTTCTACTGAATGCACTGCATACTACAGACATCAGAGAGAGTTCTGGAGAAATGTTGTGTTAGATGTTGATGAAGATAAGCTTGTTAGTAAGATTCAA
The DNA here is from genome assembly GCF_046630445.1 of Rutidosis leptorrhynchoides. Taxonomy (NCBI): domain Eukaryota; kingdom Viridiplantae; phylum Streptophyta; class Magnoliopsida; order Asterales; family Asteraceae; genus Rutidosis; species Rutidosis leptorrhynchoides. The sequence goes on along the minus strand of NC_092335.1, from coordinate 392,066,907 downwards.
GGTCATGATATTACTGTTTCTAAGGATGTGATTAGAAGGATTTTGCATTTCAATGACGAGAACTGCTCCCATATGACTATCAGTAGAGAACGAATCCATGGTTGTTTCAGAAGATGTGCTTATTCTGGTTACCTTGTTGGCAAATCTGAGCTGGTGAAGACATGTCTGCCACCGCAGTTTAGATATCTTGTTCATGTAATCATGCATTGTTTGAGTGGACGCAAATCTGGTTTTGACAAGCTGAACGAGAAAGTGCAGAGTATGTTTGTAGCACTTGTTCTCAAGGCTCCATATGATTTTTCGGGTTTTGTTTTCTACTATTTCAAGGCAAATCACTTCAGTTCTTCCCAGAGATACCTGATCTATGCCCGTTTTCTTCAATTAATCATTAATGATGCTGCACCTGATTTACCTAATCTTGAAGAGGATATTATCCACCTGAAGCCGATGAATCCGATTACTTTCCGCAGAATGGAAGAGACAAGGATTGCTGAGTTAAAGCCTGACTTTAATAGAAAGCTCATTTGTCATCTTATCAAGGAGAACTATCGATGTCCAGCAGGGAATGCTTGGAGGAATGAGGATTCAGACTCTAACTATGAAGTTACAGATGAGGAAGGTGAGGGTGATAATCAGAAAGATGCTGGTAATGTTCAAGGAGGAGGTAATGTTGATGATGAGATTATCGAGGGTGATGATGAAGCGACAGAGGAAGATTCCAGCTTAATTCATAGAAAAAGGAAAGGAAAGGATCCTATGACCGCAGAGCAACTCAAAAAGAAGGAGAAAAGAACAAAGTACTCTTATGAGTCATCTCAGAGATCATCACAGGGAGGTTCAAAGCAACAAGCTCAGAGAAAGCCATCCGGTTTCATGGAGGATGCAAGGGCTGCTGTTACCTCACCAAAACCTGCCACAACAACACCTCAGGTCACGTCAGATGAATATAAGACTCAGCAAAATCTGTTGATGTCTTTGGTCACGAAAATAACCAATTTGGAGAATCAAGCTACTAAGGAGAAGAAGATCAGTAATGCTAAGATTGAATCATTGGTTGAAGAGAACAAGAGGTTATCTGAAAGGTTGGACCGTCAGAAAGAAAGAACAGATAAGTTGAAGAAGAAGTTTTTAGCGATTAAGAGTGCGAATAGGGAGAATATGAAGAAGTTAAATGAAAAGATTGAACAGCTTACCTCTGGTAAAACCAAGTTGATTAAGGAGAGAGAAGAAGAGTATTTTTCTGATTTGGGAGAAGGTGATGAAAAAGATGATGAAGAAGATGCTGGAACTGGAGGACCCTATTCGAAGCTTTAATGAATATGGTGAGGTCTTTACTGCTGAATATTATATGAATTATTCAATTGTTTTTAATGATGCAGAAAAGGGGGACGTTCCACCAAGTGATTTTCCATTGGAACAGCTTGCTGCTCTAGCATATGACAGCGAAAATGATACAGAGAATGCAGAGACAGCTGAAGCTGAAAACAAGACTCCACAAGAAGAGTCATTGTCAAGTATCCCTCCCGAATCAATCCAAAATATCAACTTAAGTGATTTTGATAATTTGTTTGCTGATGAGAAGAGTGAAGATTTTGTTGGTAAGGAAAGTGTTAAAGAGGATGTGATTATTGAATCCGAGGACGAATTTGTGACAGAATATGATGATGAAGAAGACTAAGAAGAAGAAGTTGAGATTGTTATGCCTTCGCTTGAGCCATACTCGCATCCGTCACTCAACGCCTTAAGTGACTTCTTCAATCTGAGTTGTGAGGAGAAAAGAAACAACTTAATTTAGTTAGAAAAGGCGAGGAAGGTATACAAAGAACAAGTGAAAGAAGTGGATGTTATGTTAGAAAGGAACAAGAAGATTCGACATGAGAAACTGATCATTGAGAAAGAAAGAAAAGAAACTGAATTGAAAGATAAGAAACTCCGAGCCGAACAAGCTAAAGCCGAGACATGGAATGAGATTAATGAATGGTTCAAACGTGATAGGGTTAAAGTGAATAGAAACGTTAAGGAAGACGAAGATCGTCAAAGTTGGTGGAGACAGAACGTTGTTAACCCTGATCAAGCAGATAAGCCAGAACTCGAGCCGCGGTTTGTCAGTTTCTATGAGAAAGGTAAAAGAACCAAGAAGAACTCCAAGGGTAAAATTTTGAGTTGGGGCTATTTCAAGGAGATCAATTGTTTTGCGATCAAGAGGGAAGGTGGAGTTGATTATATGGCACGTCCCAGTCACTTCAAAACTCTACCGTACTTCGAGATCATGCAACTTACTAAGCTGAAGATGTTGAACGCTGAAGATTGTGACCTTTCCAGGTTGTTTTAGAGAAAACTCATATATGAGTATAAGACAGGGAAATGGGACATCTTTTCCATACACCCGACAAAGAAAAATTCTAAGGGAGGACCTATCCGTGTTGTTAAGTTCCGTCCAGCTAAGTATATGAAACAATCTCCCTTGATGCCATTACCCAAGGATATCTGTAGGAACTTTAGATGGTGGTTCTATGATGAATTGTTAGAGGAAGCAGTGATCTTGACTGCGAATGAGAAGTATGATGGAAGCATACAGTTCCACAATGTGAGGATTCTAGATCCTATGTGGCTGAGGAACTTGTCGAGATTTGATGTGGAGACTCTTCACCGCCATCACATTACTTTTAGAGACGATCGAAAGGAGGAAGCTATGAGATATCAACGTGTGATCGATGTCCTCTATGCATACCTCAACAAAGAAAGTGATGCTCAAAGCTCAAACCAAGTTCAAGCCAGCTGATGTGTGTCGAATTCTGTGATGCTAGTTAGTAAGTTTGTTTGTTTTTGTTTTTGATGATGATGTATTTTGGAGAGAGAGAGAATCTGGAAATGTAATTAGACTGATGCTACTTTTGGACTTATATGTATTTCATGGACGTTTACTTTATTGTAATCGATGGTCTAGGTCTTAGGGGGAGTTGTTGATGCATTTTATGTAAAGTCCCTAGACATCTAACCTACGTCCATTGCAGGTACTTCAGTTTATGGGATACCAAGATCCCTCGTTATTATCCTATCTGTGTTTGTATGTGGTTACAGGTACTGCAGGAACGCGATACGGATGTTTGACTTTGATAGACTTAGTCAGACGTATGAGTGAAGTATCACTCGCACGGCTGACAGGCTCATACGCATGGTTGATGCTGAGCTAAGTCATAATTATAACCTGAATGAGAAGACACGAGTGAGTGATCACCCGTACGGCTGATGAAGCCAACTCGTACGTGTGATGGATGACTCGTACGGGTGAGTCAACAGCAGGGGTATATAAAGTCTTATGTTCTTAATTTTAGGTTAAGCCTCTCTCACACACAATCACTCAGATCTGGTTCACCTGATCCGATTCTCTCTCAACCCAAATCACTCCTGGTAGTGAATAGTAGCTCTAGGCATTAATCTAATCACAATCCTTGTTGTGGTTTGACTAATTTAATCCCAAAAAGCTACCCATATTCACTTTGATTGGTTTGATTCACTAATTCCGCCTTTGTGTGAATTAAACCTGTTGATCTCGAAGTTCCTAGTCATGTTTCATCACTATGTACCCTTTCATTTATAGTACATGGACACTTATGCTACTTCCCGTTGCCCTTTTGCAACATACGAGAGCTTTCACGATGTCAAACCTTTTCTGATTTGCTTATTGTTGGAACATGTCCTTCAATTTGTTAAGCATGTCATACGACCATAAGCTCTCAATGCTCTTTTAGAGCTCCGGAGACATGGTTGCCAACATTAAGAACGCTACCTCATTTGACTCGAAACGCCATTTTTCAAACTCGTCCCTAGCTGCTTGAGTAGCTCTCGTTCCAGGTTCTGCCGGTAGGGGTTCCTCAATAGCATCGATCTTTCCTTCCATCCTAAGAACAATTCTTAGGTTGCGAAGCCAGTCCATGTAGTTCAAGCCCGTAAGCTTGTTGATAACTCCTAAATTATACAGATTTCTAATAACATTTAAGAAGTTATCTTGCTATTTTAAAGACATTTTAATAGCTAAACACACTAAAATGGGTAAAAATGGGGAAAAAGGTATTTCTAATATTTTTGCTTAAGTTATGTATTAAACAAGATCAAAAACAGTTAAAAGTTGCAGAAAATGAGATGAAGCCACCGGCTTGAAGGAATGACGCTACTGGCTTAGTTGACAAGACTTAGAATGTTCCAAAATATTGTAGAAAACACCAGAATTTGAGAGATAGCAGTGAAGCCGCCGGCCTACTACTGAAGCCGCTGGCCTACTACTGAAGCCGCCGGCTTAGGCCAATTTCGTGTGCTTAAAGCCCAAGAAAAATTTAAAAAAGGCAACGAAATCAAAAAGATTGCAGATCAGTGAAGTCGCCAGCTTGACATTGAAGCCGTCAGCTTGGCCTAAGACGGTTACGCTTTTTTCAACTTGCGGATTAAGTTAAACTTGGAGAAGGAGCAATCGACCAAGTGAAGCCACCGACTTCATCCTGAAGCCGCTGACTTGGGCCACCGAATTTGAAAACTATAAATAGAGGCCTTTTGTATCAGTTTTGTAATGTACTTTTTGGTTTTATTCTAGGGTTTTCACTAAAACGAAAACTCTTAGTTTTAGGGTTTGTATTCAAAGTTCCAAGTTGTAATAAGTTATCAATCAAAGTTACCTTTCAATTTACCTTTTAAGGTACATGTCTTTATCAATTTATTCTTGTTATTGCATTTTAATTAATTTTTTCATTATATGTTCGTCTACCACTATGAACTAAATGTTCATAGTGGTTGCGTGGATGAAAATCAACTTTGTCTGGAATCAGATGAAGCCGTCGGCTTCACCAGTTCAAGCCACCAGTTTGGCTGGAACACAGCCGCCAGCTTTGTACGTAATTTTGTGCAGTTTCTGTTTTACCAAATCTGTATAAACTGTGTTTCTGTAATGATTATTTAAGCTGTTTTGAATCTGCTATATTTTAATATGCTTGTTTGCCATGCTTAGTGATTAAATAACTTGATTTTGAGATTGATTAACACTTAATCCAACAATCTATTATTCGATTCATGCTACTTGTTTAGATCTAGTCAATCAAACTTGTTAAATTAGATTGCATGCAATTAAGTTAAACAACATTAGTGGTGATAAATATGTTGAATTTGATCTACGCTTATATAATAAATTTTTATATTGTTAGGCTTAGTCGAAGATCCTTTGTTTGGATGTGTTTAGTAAATGATTACATGAGAACTGGGTAAAGATTAACTTTCAGCTAGTAACTTGAGTTGATCTACTTGATGTTTAATAGTATATTTATTTGTCAATCTATTTACATGTTAATTAATCCTCATCATAAGATTAAATTGATATGTATCATGTAATTGAATTGAACACTAAGAATTGAAATGTTAGCCTTACACATCACTTGTCTAACATATGCTTTAAGTCCTACCTATTGAATGATATGCAACACTTATCTTAACCTATTTAGAGATAATAGTTGGTCTGTGATTATTATTTTGATTTGTGTTAATATAAGTCATGAAACTTGCCTAATATGATTTCTTTAGAAGTTATTCGTTCATGTAACTACTTTTATCCTTTAATTGTTTCTTTATATTTTATTTCTTGAGAATTTGTTATTTTATTCATTAAAAACATATCTTCAATCAACTATTTCCTAAGATATAAAACTCAACAACTGAAAAATATATAAAAATCTATCTTTAGTTCTTTAATAAGAACTAAGTTATATAATAAACCAACTTAAAATCGCATATACGCTCTCTTGGGATGATAATCTAAAATACTACATCTGATCGGGTCTTGTTGCTCGTTAGGGTGTTAAAAGTGTATTAATAAAGGTTAAATAAATTTAAAAGTTTGAAAGGCAAATTAAGCACTGCACACTTTTACAGATCAACTTTTTGGCGCCGCTGCCGGAGAGCGCGGTAAATACGGAAATTGGATATATTTTTGGTTATTTATATTTCTTGAAAACAAGTGATGACGGTCTTTCTTTAGGGGATGGTTGCTGGGGTTCTTTTAAAGGTTCCTGCTTGAACCTAGACGTTGACGGTCACTTAAGTATTGAAAGATTCAATAGGCCAATTTATGTTTGATTATTCGTTGTTATGCGATAAGAGTTGGTATTTAATATTTATAGTTATGTCATTAATATGTATTATTATATTCATCAATTTAAATTATATTAATATATTAATATATGTCCAATATATCCTCATAAACATAAAATCAATAATAATAGGTAAAAGGAATTTACATACAACAACCACACAAAACAAATGGAGAGCCAACCATCCATTTTCATATAACATGTTTCGATAAGGATTGATTTAAACAACATTTAATGGCACTTATAATAATCAATCATTGTTTACATAACAAGTGCATGTAAACCCACTTCATATTTTGTAAGTATGGTTCTCATGCCAAAACCATCCAAGCAAACATATTAAGTGAATTCATATATGTCGGAGATTTGCATACAAAAGTCTATAATAAACAAATTTCATTTTCTTATTTCATGAAAAACATGAAATGAATTTTTGTACTTCATATTCCTAAAAAACATAACCAAACATCCACACAATTTATCTCTTTTAGTCAACATGCAAGTTACTTCTCCAATTTTCAGAATGATTTTGGCAGATTCAACATCCAACTTTAAATGGTCATATCTTACTCATTTCTAATACGTTTTTGATGAATTATTTTTTCAAATTTAAGTTCTTTTAGTTAGCTTTCAAATGAAATGGTCTCATACAAAAATACTAAGTTTAGAACCCCGAAACAGTCCGCTAAAGGCAGACTGTTTTTACTAAAAAAACTTTTAAGATGAGATTAACCCATTTAACATTTTGCAAAAATCCAAGATTTAAATTAACATTAGGAAATATAAAAACATAAAATTTGATATATGTTTTGCATGTTCGTTATGCATAATCATCTCCAAGACTTATGCACAACACATCCATCAAAACTAAAATATCACAAGAAAAAGTTTGCTAAAACTTGTACAAGATGGCTCGGATACCACTGTTGGAGTATGATACCAAATACAAAGTGAGCGGAAGAATTTAAAAACATTACAAAATCATACTCTTCCAAGGACCCTTGTACAAAACTTTTAGCAAACAAAATATTAAATCTAAAAAGAGAAAGATAAGATTACAACCTTTGTAGCCTTTGTAGATCGGACTTGAGAATCCAAGAAAGAGTTCCTCTAAACGGTAGGAACCCAAAGTCCTAACCCTGCTCGATCTACACCTTTTTCTTAACGGATCTTTTCTTCTTCCTTTTAAGATCACCAAAACCGAACCCCAATTTGGATCTCAAGTATTTTGGTTACTTGAAGAAGAGAGAAAAGATGTGGAATAGTTTGAGATGAAATTAGTTGAATGCACACTCTACTAGTTGCATGTATGGGTTAAATAAAAACCAAGCATGCTTTTACCTTTTCCATGTGAGGTGGAGTGTAAGATTGGTTAAATCAAAGGTGTCTAGATACGATGTATCTAGTTTACTTACACTTTATTTAATTATTCACTAGACAAATTTTTGGGTTAAAGCCATAAATAGGCCATATACTTTCATTTTTGTCCCAATGTAGCCTATATACCCCGAAAAATACCAATGTAGGCTATATACTTTCATAAAGTGTACTAATATGAACGAAGAAAACTTACTAAAGGGATAAACAACTAAACGATGATGTGGCATCCTACGTGGAGGATGACGTTGGTGATACATCGGAACAAAACTGAAAGTATATAGCCTACATCGGAACAAAACTGAAAATATATAGCCTACATCGGAACAAAACTGAAAGTATATGACCTAATTGTAACCATATAAAATGCCAAAAATATGTTAAATAATTAACTTTACCGGTTCAACAGGTAACTTGTTAAATTTGTGTACATCGATACAACTTTTAAGAGTATATAACCTACATTGGTATTTTTTGGGGTATATAGCCTACATTTGGACAAAACTGAATGTATATGGCCTATTTATGGCTTTAACCCTAAATTTTTTTTAACTAATTAATTAAATAAATCTCAAACTTATATAATTTATAAAACCATTATCAAATGTTCAATAAATTAACTTCTGTTTAAAAGGTAGGTCAAACAATTTACGACTGTCCTTTGCATGTGACCGAATAGGATAAATGGACTTTATATTATTTAATGTCATGGGCATACCTTTGAAACATACATACCACGGTCAAACTATTAGCCAACCCGAAATTATTTTTCCAACAATGTTAGCCTTCAAGCTAGGCCACCAATACAGTGCCTTACGATCTTGATACATTTTAACTGTTCTGAGGTGAATTTATTATCTTGTCTTGTGTGCTTCATCTAGCACAATTTCTCTTACCCAGCCAAACTTTGGTACCCAAATCCGATTAGAAAAAATATCATGTTCTATCCTCTCTTATGTCGAATTGTTTACCCATCCCTTTGATGGTTTCAGCAACAATGTTCTCTTCTTTCATAAATTCTAGTTGTACGTCATGAATATGTGAAATAAGATTTGTACTGACAATCATATTCAGTGCTCGATCTCGGAGAGGTTTTAGATATCTCCTTTCAACTCCAGGCATCAGCCACTATATTCCCCTTACCGGCATTATAGCAAATTTCGTAGTCATAAATATTCAATAGTTCGACCCAACATCTCTGTCTCATGTTGTTTTGATTTAGGTTAAAGGTATGTTACAGCCACTTATGATTAGTAAAGACCGTTCACTTTGTACCATACCGACAGTGTCTCCATATTTTGAGTGCGAGGACTACAGCTCCCCATTTCTGAATCGTGTGATGTATGGTTCCGCTCATACATTTTTCAATTGTCGAGATCCAAAGTCACTAACCTGATTTCGTTGCATCAAAACACAACCAATTCCTTTTCGCGAGGCATCGCGATAACTCACAAATTCTATTAAATCGGTATTTAACACAATTCTGCGATTCACTTCCCATTCCTCATCTAACAACATTGGAACTTCTGCACGAATCTGTAATATAATTATGTTGGTGAAACATCATTATATTATACTAATTCGTACTTACATTTCAACATCGCTCTCTATCCGGGCTGTCCTAATGATGAATACACTTACTTAATCATGCGGCTTCTCGATGTAGGTGCATTGGTTCTGGCGGTTATGCTAATGTCTAAGTGTCTTGGTACACTTCTTCAAAATGCTCTTGTCTGGGTAATGCTTCCATGTTCCTTTCCAAAGTTCAATAGGGTTCTCATTTCAATTGTGCATAGAAAGAGATTCATTCGATATGTTTTGAGGAGGCTCCCACATCATTGGGTATGCCTGAACATCAAAGAAAGACACTCTGGCTTCGAAGAATGATATTCTCTCTAGACTTCTTAGATGTCTAAGATAACTAGGGACCATAGTCCATTTCGATCACCAGATGAAGACTTCCCAGTTCTATAGGAATCAGGTTAATATCGGCTAAAAAGTCACGTTTTCACCCTTGATATTAACCTCGTTTATGATAAAGTAATTGAATTTATCATCCAAATAAGCATTTATTTGCTTCATTTGGTAGATTATATCATTACGAAGGCTATGTTTCAAGAATCACTAAAAACGGATGAAAAACGAGGAAAAACGAGCAAAATCGGTTAAGACGATTAACTCGCGTTTGATATCGGCCAAAAAGTCACGATTTTAACCCCGATATAGTGACACCGCTAAAATTTTTATTTTTTTTATATACGTCGCGGAAGCATTATATCATATTAGTAAAACCACTTTGACTTACAACTAGTTAGTTCAATTCATTTGATGCCACGTGTCACTACAGCAAAATATATTTTTACCGGAAAAGTTGTATCTACATTACATTAACAAAAGTACACGGTTTAACCAAAGGAAAACAACATCAGAGTTAAATCTAGTCAAACATAACATCCTCATTCCCATCTTCTCCCCAAAAGCAATATCTACAAAACCTAACGACCTGCTGGGAGGAGATGGAGGGGAATTAGCACGAAGCTAAGTGAGTACAACTAACTACATGTAATAGCAAACAGAAATTGTCATACTAATCATGTCACATAATCCAACACATAAACATCACCCAGTAGTTCAGTCAGCAGAGACTCCGGCAGTCCAGCCGAACCATTAACCACCAGTTTTGCGTTAAGGCTACCCTATAAACCATCACTACGCTACATAATGACATACACATCATGGAGTGATGAGGATCTCTTTGACCAACCCACACCAATCAAGGAGGTAGAAGTTGGATTCTCTGTTATACCTCAAGATAAACAAAACATTCACATCGAACCACCTTCTCCTCTCATTGGACATACCTTATTCTATGTCTGCTTCAAACGTTTAGGTATGTTCCAATATTACCTCTTGTATTTACTGATGGATGCAAGGGAGTCACCTGCATTTTCGGAGAAATAAGGCTAGAGTCTGGCTCGTTACTCGAACAAAAACAAGGGCTTCTCGAGAGATAACTCGTATGTTTTTAATAGTTTTCATAGTAGTTAGATTAGGATAATCAGGTTAACTAAATAAGTGGAAAAGGAAACTTAAAAAGGAAATTTTCAACATTTCTTAGGACGAATTTACTTCTCCTACTTGTCTTGAGCTTAAGTGAATTATTTGCTACATTATTTCCAAAAATCTCAAAATTTTAACATCCTTTTCACTCAGAAACATTGGAACTTGTTGATGCATTTTCTGTAAGTTCCTAGACATCTAGCTTACGTTTGTGAATAGTACTTCAGTTTATGGGCTACCATGATCGCTCGTTATTATCCTATCTATGTTTATATGTGGTTACAGGTATTGCAGGAATGCGATAAGGATGTCTGACATAATTAGACTCTGTCAGACGTACGAGTGAAGTCTCACTCGTACGGCTGACAAGCTCATACGCACGATTGAGCTGAGCTGAGTCACAAATATAATCTGAGTATACATACACGAGTGAGTGATCACCTGTACGGCTGAGGCAGCCCACTCGTACGAGTGATGGCTGACTCGCACGGTTGACTCAATAACAGGGGTATATAAGTATTATGTTCTTCATTTTAGGTTAAGCCTCTCATTACACACACATCACTCAGATCTAGTAGCCTTATCTGATTCTCTCTCAACCTAAATCACTCAAGAGGTGAATAATAGCTCTAGGTGTTAATCTCATCACACAATCCATTGTTGTGGTTTGACTAAATTAATCCCAAAAATCACAATATTTACTAGAATGGTTTGATTCACTAATTCTGCATTTGTGTGAATTAAACCTGTTGATTTCGAAGTTCCTAGTCATGTTTCATCATTGGTATCAGAGCGTTAGTTGTGATTTCAACATCATCTAGTGATTTTTGGTGATTAAAGAGTTTGTTATTTTGGGGTTTTGAGTTTTAGAGTGATTTTGATAAAAAAAAAAAGGATTCATTTTTACGTGTGTAATTGTGATTAGAGAGTGTGTTTTTTTCAGTTTAGTGCTAATCCAGCTTGTGGACGAAGAAATTGAGGTTTAACATCAATTTCTTGGGATTTTGAGCGAATTAGGGTGAACAGCAGCTCACACAAGTGGGGCAAAAAATTTTCGCACTCGCGCGGTTGACCAGACGGTTGACATCACTCGTGAACTCACACGCACGGTTTAGCATAATCTTGTTAGGTTAAGTGACTACAGTCTGATCACACGAGTGATCAAGCGGTTGATAGTGAAACGTACGAGTAATCACACGGGTGATCGTTACTCGCATGTCTAAGACTTAGTAATTGGTTCTTTGTTTGAGTTTTGACACGTACGATGTGAAGACCCGTCCTAATCCATCCGGACGAAGTCCATATCGATTACAAACGATTCCCAACAGTTTATTACATCGCGAGGTACTTGACCTCTATATGATACATTTAACAAACATTGCATTCGTTTTTAAAAGACAAACTTTCATTTACATCGACAGTTGACAGACATGCATACCATTTCATAATATATCCAAATATAATCGACTTAATAATAATCTTGATGAACTCAATGACTCGAATGCAACGTCTTTTGAGATACGTCATGAATGACTTCAAGTAATATCTCTAAAATGAGCAATTGCACAGCGGAAGATTTCTTTCGTACCTGAGAATAAACATGCTTTAAAGTGTCAACCAAAAGGTTGGTGAGTTCATTAGTTTATCATAAATAATCATTTCATAATTTTAATAGACCACAAGATTTCATACTTCCATTTCTCATAATCATACGTCCCATGCATAGAGACAAAAATATCATTCATATGGATTAAACACCTGGTAACCGACATTCACAATATGCATATAAGAATATCCCCATCATTCCGGGATCCTCCTTCGGACATGATATAAATTTTGAAGTACTAAAGCATCCGGTACTTTGGATGGGGCTTGTTGGGCCCGATAGATCTATCTTTAGAGTTCGCGTCAATTAGGGTGTCTGTTCCCTAATTCTTAGATTACCAGACTTAATAAAAAGGGCATATTCAATTAGATAATCTAACAATATAATGTAGTTTCGATTACTTGTGTCTATTTCATAAAGCATTTATAAAAGCAGCGCATGTATTCTCAGTCCCAAAAATATATATTGCAAAAGCATTTAAAAAGGGATTAATGAAACTCACGCATATAAATATTGTAAAACAGTTAATAAAGCATTTGCATGTATTCTCAGCCCAAAAACGTAAAGAGTAAAAAGGGCAAATGAAACTCACGCATATAAATATTATAAAACAGTTAATAAAGCATTTGCATGTATTCTCAGCCCAAAATGTAATGAGTAAAAAGGGATTAAAATTAACTCACCATACTGTATTTTGTAGTAAAAATACATATGACGACATTGAACAAGTATAAGGTTGGCCTCGGATTCACGAACCTATATCAATTATTTATATTAATACACATAATAACAATTAGAAAAGTTATATATTATTATTTTTATAAAAGTCTTATACTAATTTCTAGTATATACTTTGTTTATATGTATCTTAATTTATATGTTATTTTAATGCATATCTTAAATATATTTATTTTCAATATTTGAAATACTTAGCTTATTACATATTATTAATGTAAATTCAAAAGGTATGTTAAATTTTTATTAAAATAAATTCAATAGTAATAATAATCATAAAGATAGAGATAATGATAATAGTATTAGAATTTTAATAAGGATTATAGTGATAATAATGTTAATACCAATAATAATAATAATAATAATAATAATAATAATAATAATAATAATAATAATAATAATAATAATAGTAATAATAATAATAATAATAATAATAAATGATACTACTTGTAATAATAATTTTTTTTTTATTAAAAATACTTTTATTAATAAAAAAATATATATATATGATAATTTTATAAGAATGCTAATAATGATAATAAATACAATAACAATAATCATAATAATAATATTCATAATAATAGTATAAATAAACTACTACCTTTAAAGGGTTTAAAAAGGCTTTAAAAAAATGCCACTGCTCAGACTCGAACCCTTGACCTCTCATTAACCCAACACTCAAAACCATGGCTCTGTCACCTCATTTCTGTTTAATACCGTAATCGATTTATATTTAATCACGTTATCCATTTCCACCTCCTTCTATCATCTGATTAAATTTGGGTTTTGGCCCAAATAGCAACCGAACATATCAGTCCATTAGCATCCCAAATATGTTAATCCAACAATTAAAATCGAATAGCAGTTGTTTAGGGTTTTCAGTCTGAAAAAGCAGAAACAACAACACAAAAAATATACGCAGGCATCCTCTTCTTTTATGATCATAATTATCATCGGGTACCTTTCATTATCTCCACAATCATTATAAATTCTCATCTACCCTCAATCATTATCTATGCTCTCGTTATTCATCTTCTTCCTCTACGTTTAATAGTAACAGCAACAGAAGATATAGAAAACAGAAACATTAACAGCTATCGACAACAATAGTTAGTGTTTGAATGGGTTTGAGTTGTCTTGGTGGTTCACTGTGGAGTGTTTGGGGTGACTTTGTTTCTTCTGAAAACATAAACACATCATCATCATAATTCGTAAAAAAATATATATGGGAGACGGTTTGCTGCTGTAATTGATTCGTATCAATCTAGCCCAAACTATTATGGCAGCCCAACGATTGAAAGGCCCAAGAGCAGCCCAACTGCGGTTGTATAGAATCTTAGCCCAAGAAAAGAAGTAAACCACGGCTTACTGTAACATAGTAATAGCATCGATTGGTAGTCCCACCTCACTTTTGATCTTATAATTAAAAAGGGGCTAGTGGGAGGTGTCGGTCCTACTTTAAGACAACTATCATGCATTTGTTAATATCATTATCCTATCTTCATTATTAATATCATATTCACATGTATCATATGTATCTATCATTATGTATACCACTATCATCTCCTTTTAATAGAACCGAAGCATATATCTGCAGCATCAATTATTGAAGTGTGGTGGTAGCAACAGATTGGAATAACTCGAAGAACTCAGGAAGCAGTGAAAGATATTCGACGGTGATGATTTAATTTCTTTGAGTGGCAATACGATAATAATCTTGTTACTGCAAGTCGGATAGGGAAGTAATAAATATAACGATGATTGAATTAGGATTATAGCGGTATTTGTTTGTTGTATGAGGTTATAAAGTGAAAAAGAAACACGAGTTGTAGGTGGTTGATCGTGATGGCAGTTTGGTGGTTCCAAATGAAACAGAAAACTAACGTAATAGCAGGCTGTAGTTCATGTGTTTTGTTGGTGTTGTGCCGGGTTTATGGTTGTGAAGGTGGTGTGTTGGGATCGTTAGCAAACCAGTGGGTTTAGGTTTGTTCTTAAATGAAAATAGTTGATGGTTATAGTTGATGTTATGGTGTTTAGAAGTTCAACAAATATTGATCTTGTTGTGATGGCCATCGAATACATGGAGCTATATAATATAGAAATTAAATGTAAGTCTCTTTTGTGGTCGACAGAACTGGAAGAAGGAACAGGGAAGTAAGAAAAAATAATTAAAGTTGATTTGGATTGTTAACAGAATTTGTTTTTATCGGATTCAATTATGACATGTAATTAGATTAGAGACAGGAAGAATCTCCTAGCTAACAGAATTTGTAAAGATTATATGACTAATTGGAATTGATAACAAACTTTGTTTGATATTGGATATAGGATTCGATATACAGCAATGTAGTATCAATCAAGAGCAACAACTAAATTAGATTGATTGTGAAAGATAACAACTCGTACTATTTCCTATTTTGTAGTATATAATCAGATAATATATATAATAATTCTAAATAATAATAACAAATAATTACTAACAAGTAATAATACGGATTTCATATATATATATATATATATATATATATATATATATATATATATATATATATATATATATATATATATATATATATATATATATATATATATATATATATACACACACACACACACATATACATACATATTTAATTAAAAACAATTATTCGTGAATCGTCGAGAACAGTCGAAGGTCAAATGGATATATGATACAGTTCAAAAATTTTGAGACTCAACATTATAGACTTTGCTTATCGTCTCGAATTCATATTAAGATTAAGTTTAAATTTGGTCAGAAATTCCCGGGTCATCACAGTACCTACCCGTTAAAGAAATTTCGTCCCGAAATTTGAGTGAGGTCGTCATGGCTAACAATAAATATGTTTTCCTGACGAATTTGAGCTGATAAATAGAGTTTTATCATTATTAAATAATACAGATAAAATAATTCGATTATTCGAAGAGCAAGAGTGAAGCTATCTTAAAATAGTGAAATGAGATAATAATGTTTCATCATATCCTTTGACGTAGGTATGGTGGATTTCTGGAGTTTAAGGGATTTAAAGAAAATCTTCGAAATCTAAAAGATTTGATTCTTCGGCGAGTAAGGAAAATAAGATCTCTATAATTAAATCCGGTGATCTGCCTCGATTATCTATCTGATATTTCCATTATAAATTAAACTCTTCCGTTCCATTATATCTCACCATTCCCATACTTTCTTTCTTAGTTCATACATCCAAAAGATTGTGAAAATGCTTAATCCCGTTCTAATCCTTGTTATTTTCCTAATTATCATTTCTGTCATCCTTCTTTTCAATCTTCCACCAGAAGAACCTGTTCACTTCTACTATTACCTTGGGGTGATACTATTCTTAATTATACCGTGTTTTTATATTACTATTCTTATTAATATCCATGGTTTGTAATCTCCGTGTTGCTATTGGGCTTTATATTTTCTCTTATATTTCGAAGTCCCTGCTTCCGTTTTCTATAATCATTGTCATCCACAGTTAATGCTCTCTCCTATTTTGCTGCGATTTATACTCCAATTTTCTATTTCTTCTGGAGTTTTGTCCCTTCGTTTCTTCTTTTTACGATTGGGCATCTCTGGTAATGGTCCAGAATTCGTAGATATGGAGTTTCGAATGAATTTAATGTTCTAAACAAGAAATAACGTTATAGCACGATTTGATTTGTCAAATTATCAGAATCATTGAGAATAGAACTATCAAGAATATATTTTCTTGATATGCTCAGAATTTATTCAGAGTGAAAGAGTTATGTAACATGGCACAAGATGACGTTATGATCTGTGAATCATCATGTCCCAATAGAAACTCAGCATGACTTACTGTAATATAATCACGTTGATCAAGTGTCATTATATTATACTAACTCATGCATCAGTTCCCAACATTACTCCAATAACATTCATATTTTAAGCTTGAAAGTTTACAGAATATAGAAACTGACAGTTTCTATATGATGTAACACTGATAGCACGAAGGGATTAAAGACTTCAGATAAGAATAGTTATGAAAATATCTTCAGAAATATGGAGGATATTTATAATGAAAGATACGATGATATCTTTGAATATCTAAGATCAGAGGATGATAGAAACTATTGTCTGCAAGGATTTAGAGTAAGGAGCAAGATTTTCTCTAAAGACTTTAGCAGACATTGAATCATTTGGATTCTTTGAAGTCAAACTTATTCTTTGTGATTTGTCCACGACTTTCTTCATAGTTTCGCATAATCTGTTTTTCGGTACTAAATTTTCTATTAAATGTTTCCAATATAATGATACACAGGAAGCACGAAGAGGTATATAATTTCGGACGAGAATAGTTATGAAAATATCCTCAGAAATATCGAAGATATTGATGATGATATTTTTTATTTTTTTGGAATTTCTAAGTTTGATGGTTGATGGAGACAGATTTTTCCGTAAGATTTTAACATGACTTCGGAGCAAGATATTCTTTAAAGATTTCAACGGATCCAGAATTACCTGAATTCTTTGAATATAGGTTTTGGTCCTTGTATTTGTTCCTGGCCTCCTTCATGATACCCAATTTCCTATCGAGAGTTCCTAACACTCCTTTCTTTATCATCAAACTTTTGGTCGTTTAGACCATCTACCATTTTTTCTGTTTCCTCTGCATTTAATGCTATGATATCTGAATCATCGGTTATTAATCCGAGGTGGTTTCAAATGAGTTGTGTTTTTAGATGATTAAACGCTGATGGTAACATGGTGTAATATAAAAGGTTTTCCGGTAACAATAAAAGAGCACGTATACATATCAAGGTTATAATAAGGTTGTTTCGAACGAAAAGTCGAAGTTGACTTGTTGGAGCTGTGACAAAATTGGCTAATTTGGAAAGAGATTGCAAATTTATTTTCGATAATAATAATGCTAAAGGAATTAGCACAGCTATGCGTTAAACGTTTACTCAAGTTCCGAGTGTTTTCAGGTGCATAATAATGTGCATCGATCTTTTCTTCCATAGGAAATGTGCAGTTGGTTCATCCTCTCGATTGAGGTGTTTTCAAGAATCATGAAAGGTTTGAACGCGGATTGTAATCGTCAAGATACAAATGAGGTTTAAGATGAAATCAAGTGGCAAACTTGAAGAATTGTTTAGTTTCATATGTTATAATCAATATTTTAATTCATTTTAATTGTCCAGTGTTGGTAGTCCACAGTTGATATTCCACAGTAACAGTCCAGTAATTCATATATAATTTAATATATAATATTCGAATTGATTAATAAATATCGTGACCCGTGTACATGTCTCAGACTCGATCACAACTCAAAGTATATATATTATTTGAGAATCAACATCAACCCTGTATAGAGAACTCGATCATTACTGCATATAGAGTGTCTATGGCGATTCCAAATAATATATATAGATGCGTCGATATGATATGTCAAAACCTTGTATACATGTCCCGATATTTAAAGTGCGTAAAATAAATAACAGAAATTAAATGACGATAAATAAAGTTGCGAGAATGTAAATTGCGATAAATAAACTGCGATAAATAAATTGCTATAATTAAATGGTAATACGGAATTAACAGTTAGCTAGGAACAGTTAGCTAGGATTTTGTCAGCGTGGATTCTTAATAGAATTTCATTTTGTTAATTAATCTGTTTCTAATCAATTTTTATTGTGTCCATTATTTCTTCATTATGCCACTTGTTGGATTCTGATAGGTCAAAATCCAAATATGTATTTGGATGAATATGGTTATTCGGTGGTGAACAGATTTGTATATCGGTGGATGTAAGTAGGATAGTATATGACTGTTGAAACAGATTCGAAGAACGTACAATGTAACTTATTAATGTGAAATTTAAATAGTCCTCGGGTATTACCTACCCGCTAAAATATTTTCACCATTAATAGTTTGTACAAGAGAATTTTTAATTACAATCTTTATGAAAACATATATACATATATATTTTCTTCAGATGTATTAATGGATTTAATGAGTTAATATAATATTAAACTCATTTGCTTTTCGGTTGGAACTAGAATAAATAATCTTTAAAACTTTAGAGATTACATATTCGACATGTCGAACGAAGATCATACTCAAAGTACAGATGATGATGTTGAAGCATGGATTGTTGATGGTACTGGTGCTGTTATTGATTGTACTGTTGGTGCCGGTGATGTTGCTGAAGCTGGTACATTTTGCACCATATTCTCCGAATTGATTATTCAAGCGCGAAGTTTGTTGACTTATTACTCCAGGATGATTGTCGGTCGGAACGAGCGGATGAATAAGGTTCAGAATTGTGGATAGAATATAATCTTGTCAAGTTACCCCGGAAATGAGACTGAAAATGGTGTCTCGAACAGGTTCGCCGGTAAACGCTTCAGGTTCATTGTCAAGAGGTGAATTCGGTTGGTGGAAGGGATTGCCTTCTGCGCGTTTCCATTAATTAAGTCGACTACGAACCCATCAGATGAATTGAAAATGGCTGATTGGTTGATTCATGCCGATGACGCTGTTTTCGGAGCTTAGGTGAACATCTATGTCGGAATAGCTGTTGGAATCCGAGGGACTCGATCTAGTTGAGGGATTCATCTCGTACGATCAGATGATGGATTTTCGATAAGAAATAGATTATAGGATGTAGATTAGTATCCTGCAATACATAATTTACATATACATATATAATACTAAAATCTCATAAGTTACGGAGGAATCTACGGAAGTTGTCAGGCAAAGTTACAGTAACTAATACGCTAAGATATGAAGTAGCAGATACGCTAAGATATGAATTTTGTCTATTCACTATTCATGCAGTCAATGCAGTAAAACGTGTCTAGACTAAGAATGATAAGCAAGTGATTCTCTAAGAATGATAAACAGGTAATTTTTGACACAAAATGATAAGCAAAACTTTTGACATGCAGACACGGTCGAAGTCCAGACTCACTAATGCATCCTAACGACTTATCAGTTAGACACACTAATGCAGACATGGTTCGCTAAGACCACTGCTCTGATACCAAATGTGAAGACTCATCCTAATCCATCCGGACGAAGTCCATATCAATTACAAACGATTCCCAATAGTTGATTACATCGCGAGGTACTTGACCTCTATATGATACATTTTACAAACATTGCATTCGTTTTTAAAAGACAAACTTTCATTTACATCGACAGTTGACAGACATGCATACCATTTCATAATATATCCAAATATAATCGACTTAATAATAATCTTGATGAACTCAATGACTCGAATGCAACGTCTTTTGAGATATGTCATGAATGACTTCAAGTAATATCTCTAAAATGAACAATTGCACAGCGGAAGATTTCTTTCGTACCTGAGAATAAACATGCTTTAAAGTGTCAACCAAAAGGTTGGTGAGTTCATTAGTTTATCATAAATAATCATTTCATAATTTTAATAGACCACAAGATTTCATACTTCCATTTCTCATAATCATACGTCCCATGCATAGAGACAAAAATATCATTCATATGGATTGAACACCTGGTAACCGACATTCACAATATGCATATAAGAATATCCCCATCATTCCGGGATCCTCCTTCGGACATGATATAAATTTCGAAGTACTAAAGCATCCGGTACTTTGGATGGGGCTTGTTGGGCTCGATAGATCTATCTTTAGAGTTCGCGTCAATTAGGGTGTCTGTTCCCTAATTCTTAGATTACCAGACTTAATAAAAAGGGCATATTCGATTAGATAATCCAACTATAGAATGTAGTTTCGATTACTTGTGTCTATTTCGTAAAGCATTTATAAAAGCAGCGCATGTATTCTCAGTCCCAAAAATATATATTGCAAAAGAATTTAAAAAGGGATTAATGAAACTCACGCATATAAATATTGTAAAACAGTTAATAAAACATTTGCATGTATTCTCAGCCCAAAAACGTAAAGAGTAAAAAGGGCAAATGAAACTCACGCATATAAATATTATAAAACAGTTAATAAAGCATTTGCATGTATTCTCAGCCCAAAATGTAATGAGTAAAAAGGGATTAAAATGAACTCACCATACTGTATTTTATAGTAAAAATACATATGACGACATTGAACAAGTATAAGATTGGCCTCGGATTCACGAACCTATATCAATTATTTATATTAATACACATAATAACAATTAGACAAGTTATATATTATTATTTTTATAAAAGTCTTATACTAATTTCTAGTATATACTTTGTTTATATGTATCTTAATTTATATGTTATTTTAATGCATATCTTAAATATATTTATTTTCAATATTTGAAATACTTAGCTTATTACATATTATTAATGTAAATTCAAAAGGTATGTTAAATTTTTATTAAAATAAATTCAATAGTAATAATAATCATAAAGATAGAGATAATGATAATAGTATTAGAATTTTAATAAGGATTATAGTGATAATAATGTTAATATTAATAATAATAATAATAATAATAATAATAATAATAATAATAATAATAATAATAATAATAATAATAATAATAATAATAATAAATGATACTACTTGTAATAATAAAATTTTTTTTTATTAAAAATACATTTATTAATAAAAAAAAATATATATGATAATTTTATAAGAATGCTAATAATGATAATAAATACAATAACAATAATCATAATAATAATATTCATAATAATAGTATAAATAAACTACTACCTTTAAAGGGTTTAAAAAGGCTTTAAAAAAATGCCACTGCTCAGACTCGAACCCTCGACCTCTCATTAACCCAACACTCAAAACCATGGCTCTGTCGCCTCATTTCTGTTTAATACCGTAATCGATTTATATTTAATCACGTTATCCATTTCCACCTCCTTCTATCATCTGATTAAATTTGGGTTTTGGCCCAAATAGCAACCGAACATATCAGTCCATTAGCATCCCAAATATGTTAATCCAACAATTAAAATCGAATAGCAGTTGTTGAGGGTTTTCAGTCTGAAAAAGCAGAAACAACAACACAAAAAATATACGCAGGCATCCTCTTCTTTTATGATCATAATTATCATCGGGTACCTTTCATTATCTCCACAATCATTATAAATTCTCATCTACCCTCAATCATTATCTATGCTCTCGTTATTCATCTTCTTCCTCTACGTTTAATAGTAACAGCAACAGAAGATATAGAAAACAGAAACATTAACAGCTATCGACAACAATAGTTAGTGTTTGAATGGGTTTGAGTTGTCTTGGTGGTTCACTGTGGAGTGTTTGGGGTGACTTTGTTTCTTCTGAAAACATAAACACATCATCATCATAATTCGTACAAAAATATATATGGGAGACGGTTTGCTGCTGTAATTGATTCGTATCAATCTAGCCCAAACTATTATGGCAGCCCAACGATTGAAAGGCCCAAGAGCAGCCCAACTGCGGTTGTATAGAATCTTAGCCCAAGAAAAGAAGTAAACCACGGCTTACTGTAACATAGTAATAGCATCGATTGGCAGTCCCACCTCACTTTTGATCTTATAATTAAAAAGGAGCTAGTGGGAGGTGTCGGTCCTACTTTAAGACAACTATCATGCATTTGTTAATATCATTATCCTATCTTCATTATTAATATCATATTCACATGTATCATATGTATCTATCATTATGTATACCACTATCATCTCCTTTTAATAGAACCGAAGCATATATCTGCAGCATCAATTATTGAAGTGTGGTGGTAGTAACAGATTGGAATAACTCGAAGAACTCAGGAAGCAGTGAAAGGTATTCGACGGTGATGATTTAATTTCTTTGAGTGGCAATACGATAATAATCTTGTTACTGCAAGTCGGATAGGGAAGTAATAAATATAACGATGATTGAATTAGGATTATAGCGGTATTTGTTTTTTGTATGAGGTTATAAAGTGAAAAAGAAACACGAGTTGTAGGTGGTTGATCATGATGGCAGTTTGGTGGTTCCAAATGAAACAGAAAACTAACGTAATAGCAGGCTGTAGTTCATGTGTTTTGTTGGTGTTGTGCCGGGTTTATGGTTGTGAAGGTGGTGTGTTGGGATCGTTAGCAAACCAGTGGGTTTAGGTTTGTTCTTAAATGAAAATAGTTGATGGTTATAGTTGATGTTATGGTGTTTAGAAGTTCAACAAATATTGGTCTTGTTGTGATGGCCATCGAATACATGGAGCTATATAATATAGAAATTAAATGTAAGTCTCTTTTGTGGTCGACAGAACTGGAAGAAGGAACAGGGAAGTAAGAAAAAATAATTAAAGTTGATTTGGATTGTTAACAGAATTTGTTTTTATCGGATTCAATTATGACATGTAATTAGATTAGAGACAGGAAGAATCTCCTAGCTAACAGAATTTGTAAAGATTATATGACTAATTGGAATTGATAACAAACTTTGTTTGATATTGGATATATGATTCGATATACAGCAATGTAGTATCAATCAAGAGCAACAACTAAATTAGATTGATTGTGAAAGATAACAACTCGTACTATTTCCTATTTTGTAGTATATAATCAGATAATATATATAATAATTCTAAATAATAATAACAAATAATTACTAACAAGTAATAATACGGATTTCATATATATATATATATATATATATATATATATATATATATATATATATATATATATATATATATATATACACACACACACACATATACATACATATTTAATTACAAACAATTATTCGTGAATCGTCGAGAACAGTCGAAGGTCAAATGGATATATGATACAGTTCAAAAATTTTGAGACTCAACATTATAGACTTTGCTTATCGTCTCGAATTCATATTAAGATTAAGTTTAAATTTGGTCAGAAATTCCCGGGTCATCACATACAATTAAGTAGTGAGACGTACGCTTGAGTTGTGACACGTACGGTTGAGATTGTCATGCGTACGGTTGATATCCCGAACCGCACGGTTTACCTTTGGTAAAAAATTTTAAGATGTTTAATTCAAACGATTATGCGTTAGCTGCACAGTTAGTTCAGAGTATTACGAATATGACTCAACGATTACTCCTTGCTGAGAGTGAATCCGGAAGTGGTACAAAATGTCCAAGGTTAATGAATATGGATAACTATTCCACTTGGAAGTCGAGATTTAACATTTGGTCTGATGGTCAGGACACGAAGCTTTGGAAGTACATTGAAACCGAATTTCAATGGCCACGTTCACCTGTTACAAATGAATTGTTTACATTGCATAATATGCCTTCGGAAGAACGTGAAGAGTATAACTTAGAAAAGAAGATGTACTGTAACTTGACAAGTGCTCTTGATGGTCCGATTTTCCATCAATTTATGTGTCATGATAACTCATTCAAGATATGGGAAGCACTTCGTCCTTTTAATGAAGGGAATTCATCTTACAGAACTAGAAAAGGTTTAGAGTTGAAAGCTGAGTTTGATCGTTTTCACTGGCAAGTTGGAGAATCTATTACAGAATTGGTTGAAAGATATCATCATTTGCTAGCTGAAATACATAAGCATGATGTAACCATTGAAGATAAAGACAAAGTAACATGTCTAGCTGGAGCATTACCTTTAGAATGGAATGGTTTCGTATTAACTATGAAAACCAGTGGAGAACTTGCTACTGCTACAGTGAACTCGTTTATTGCAAGACTTCAGGAAGAAGAATTAGAGTTATTAAACAAAGTCAAGTGGTCAAAACAAGTTCAAGAAACGAAAATGTATTGTCCAAATGGTTACACACCGCCTAAGTCAGCTCATGCACCATTTCAACCAGCTTTTGCTACGAACAATCAGAATATGTATGGTTTGAATGTTAGCAGTGCACCTATTCAACAACCTTCGTATCCACCACAAGTTTCACCATGTTCTCTTAATACTCAATCACAGCCTACTTCCAATACTATAGAGTCATCTACACCGACTGCATCAGATGTTCTTTCTGCACTTAAGATTGAAAACATAAGGAAAGTTGGGAAAGAAAAGATTAGTGAAGATATAGCTTTACTATCAAGCCTTATTAATTCTTATGATAGTTATCTTGATGGTCGTGTGTGTAACATTTATCTAACAATAGAAGAGTATCATTAACTTGATAGAGATGAAGATATTATTTGGGGTATGGCAAATCTTGTGAGAAGAGCAAGAGATTACGAAGAGCGAACTGGAAAACTGATCAGTCTGACCAAAGATACAAAACTGGGATTTGATATGAATACTGTTACTTGTTACAACTGTGGAGAATTAGGTCATTTTTCAAGACACTTGAAACAACCCAACCCGTACTCCGTACGATAATTTTTTTTTTTTTATATATATATACACATTTATGCGCCAATTAAATATGTAGACCAAATCACAAGTTCCATTAAAACGTACAACCATTTCCAATGTTTACAAAAGGCACAAAGGCCATTAATTAAGTTAATACAAGTTTGACCGAATACAATGATAGTTTATAAACTAAACGACCCAACGAGCATGGTTTGGGACTAAACTGTAGTGACCCGAACTTTTCCATGTTTATATATATTAATTGAGATTGATGTTTACATGATTAAATGTTTCCAACATGTTAAGCAATCAAACTTGTTAAGACTTGATTAATTGAAATAGGTTTCATATAGACAATTGACCACCCAAGTTGACCAGTGATTCACGAACGTTAAAACTTGTAAAAAAACTATATGATGACATATATATGGTTATATATATAGTTAACATGATATTATGATAAGTAAACATATCATTAATTATATTAACAATGAACTACATATGTAAAAACAAGACTACTAACTTAATGATTTTGAAACGAGACATATATGTAACGTTTATCGTTGTAACGACATTTAATGTATATATATATCATATTAAGAGATATTCGTACATCATAATATCATGATAATATAATAATTTAAAATCTCTTTTGATATTATAAACATTGGGTTAACAACATTTAACAAGATCGTTAACCTAAAGGTTTCAAAACAACACTTACATGTAACGACTAACGATGACTTAACGACTCAGTTAAAATGTATATACATGTAGTGTTTTAATATGTATTTATAAACTTTTGAAAGACTTCAATACACTTATCAAAATACTTCTACTTAACAAAAATGCTTATAATTACATCCTCGTTCAGTTTCATCAACAATTCTACTCGTATGCACCCGTATTCGTACTCGTACAATACACAGCTTTTAGATGTATGTACTATTGGTATATACACTCCAATGATCAGCTCTTAGCAGCCCATGTGAGTCACCTAACACATGTGGGAACCATCATTTGGCAACTAGCATGAAATATCTCATAAGATTACAAAAATATGAGTAATCATTCATGACTTATTTACATGAAAACAAAATTACATATCCTTTATATCTAATCCATACACCAACGACCAAAAACACCTACAAACACTTTCATTCTTCAATTTTCTTCATCTAATTGAACTCTCTCAAGTTCTATCTTCAAGTTCTAAGTGTTCTTCATAAATTCCAAAAGTTCTAGTTTCATAAAATCAAGAATACTTTCAAGTTTGCTAGCTCACTTCCAATCTTGTAAGGTGATCATCCAACCTCAAGAAATCTTTGTTTCTTACAGTAGGTTATCATTCTAATACAAGGTAATAATCATATTCAAACTTTGTTTCAATTTCTATAACTATAACAATCTTATTTCAAGTGATGATCTTACTTGAACTTGTTTTCGTGTCATGATTTTGCTTCAAGAACTTTGAGCCATCCAAGGATCCATTGAAGCTAGATCCATTTTTCTCTTTTCCAGTAGGTTCATCCAAGGAACTTAAGGTAGTAATGATGTTCATAACATCATTCGATTCATACATATAAAGCTATCTTATTCGAAGGTTTAAACTTGTAATCACTAGAACATAGTTTAGTTAATTCTAAACTTGTTCGCAAACAAAAGTTAATCCTTCTAACTTGACTTTTAAAATCAACTAAACACATGTTCTATATCTATATGATATGCTAACTTAATGATTTAAAACCTGGAAACTCGAAAAACACCGTAAAACCGGATTTACGCCGTCGTAGTAACACCGCGGGCTGTTTTGGGTTAGTTAATTAAAAGCTATGATAAACTTTGATTTAAAAGTTGTTATTCTGAGAAAATGATTTTTATTATGAACATGAAACTATATCCAAAAATTATGGTTAAACTCAAAGTGGAAGTATGTTTTCTAAAATGGTCATCTAGACGTCGTTCTTTCGACTGAAATGACTACCTTTACAAAAATGACTTGTAACTTATTTTTCCGACTAGAAACCTATACTTTTTTTGTTTAGATTCATAAAATAGAGTTCAATATGAAACCATAGCAATTTGATTCACTCAAAACGGATTTAAAATGAAGAAGTTATGGGTAAAACAAGATTGGATAATTTTTCTCATTTTAGCTACGTGAAAATTGGTAACAAATCTATTCCAACCATAACTTAATCAACTTGTATTATATATTATGTAATCTTGAGATACCATAGACACGTATACAATGTTTCGACCTATCATTTCGACACATCTATATATATTTCGGAACAACCATAGACACTCTATATGTGAATGTTGGAGTTAGCTATACAGGGTTGAGGTTGATTCCAAAATATATATAGTTTGAGTTGTGATCAATACTGAGATACGTATACACTGGGTCGTGGATTGATTCAAGATAATATTTATCGATTTATTTCTGTACATCTAACTGTGGACAACTAGTTGTAGGTTACTAACGAGGACAGCTGACTTAATAAACTTAAAACATCAAAATATATTAAAAGTGTTGTAAATATATTTTGAACATACTTTGATATATATGTATATATTGTTATAGGTTCGTGAATCAACCAGTGGCCAAGTCTTACTTCCCGACGAAGTAAAAATATGTGAAAGTGAGTTATAGTCCCACTTTTAAAATCTAATATTTTTGGGATGAGAATACATGCAGGTTTTATAAATGATTTACAAAATAGACACAAGTACGTGAAACTACATTCTATGGTTGAATTATCGAAATCGAATATGCCCCTTTTTATTAAGTCTGGTAATCTAAGAATTAGGGAACAGACACCCTAATTGACGCGAATCCTAAAGATAGATCTATTGGGCCTAACAAACCCCATCCAAAGTACCGGATGCTTTAGTACTTCGAAATTTATATCATATCCGAAGGGTGTCCCGGAATGATGGGGATATTCTTATATATGCATCTTGTTATTGTCGGTTACCAGGTGTTCACCATATGAATGATTTTTATCTCTATGTATGGGATGTGTATTGAAATATGAAATCTTGTGGTCTATTGTTACGATTTGATATATATAGGTTAAACCTATAACTCACCAACATTTTTGTTGACGTTTAAAGCATGTTTATTCTCAGGTGAATATTAAGAGCTTCCGCTGTTGCATACTAAAATAAGGACAAGATTTGGAGTCCATGTTTGTATGATATTGTGTAAAAACTGCATTCAAGAAACTGATTTCGATGTAACATATTTGTATTGTAAACCATTATGCAATGGTCGTGTGTAAACAGGATATTTTAGATTATCATTATTTGATAATCTACGTAAAGCTTTTTAAACCTTTATTTATGAAATAAAGGTTATGGTTTGTTTTAAAAATGAATGCAGTCTTTGAAAAACGTCTCATATAGAGGTCAAAACCTCGCAACGAAATCAATTAATATGGAACGTTTTTAATCAATAAGAACGGGACATTTCAGTTGGTATCCGAGCGTTGGTCTTAGAGAACCAGAAAATTTGCATTA
Source organism: Rutidosis leptorrhynchoides (assembly GCF_046630445.1). Lineage (NCBI taxonomy): Eukaryota > Viridiplantae > Streptophyta > Magnoliopsida > Asterales > Asteraceae > Rutidosis > Rutidosis leptorrhynchoides. The sequence goes on along the minus strand of NC_092335.1, from coordinate 392,038,204 downwards.
GTGTGTCTTATCGAGTTTGTTAGGATGCATTAGTGAGTCTGGACTTCGACCGTGTTTTCTTTAAAAATGATTGCTTAACATTTTTGTTGGAAACTATATATTTTTAACATATGAATATTATGTGATATATTAATCTCTTAACGTGTTTGATATTATGTGATAGATGTCTACCTCTAGAACAAGTCCCATTGACTCACCTAATAATAATGAAGAGTCAAATGTAAATTGGAATGATTTGTGGACTGATTCACAAGTTCCCGAAGAGGAACCGGAAGAAGAGTCGGAACCGGAAGAAGAATCGGAACCGGAAGAAGAATCGGAACCGGATGAAGAAATAGAACCGGTGGGGGAAATAATAAAACGGTTAAGTAAAAGAAAATCCTCAACCAACCGACCAAAAGGAAGCAAAATATTGGGAGGATTACCAATTCTCCGATGAATCGGATTCCGACGAGAATTCCGATGATGTTATAGAAATTACCCCAACTGAATTTAAAAAGGCAAAAGAAAATAATAAGGGAAAGGGCATAAAAATAGAGAAATCTAATTCCAACCCCGATGAACTTTATATGTATCGTCAACCCCCGAAGTCCTTAAGTTGTAACAATGACCCGGGAACCTCTAAACCACCAGGTTTTTCTAAACCAATGTGGAAAATTACGGCTCGTATTAGAGGAACATCATATATCCCTAGAAACTTGGCAAAACGAACCAAAACCGAAGAAGAAGAAACGAGCGAGTCGGAATAAGATAGTTGTATTCGTGTGGTGTAATATATGTAATATAGTGTTCTTATGCTTTATGATATATGTAAAAATTGCTTGTATTAATAAGTATTTTTTTATGAAACTAACTCTTGTCTATTTTACAGTTTAAAAACACAAAATGGATAGACAACCCAATATTTTAAGAGACCTACCCGGAGACATGATTGATGAAATCTTGTCTAGAGTCGGCCAGAATTCTTCGGCACAACTATTTAAGGCGAGATCAGTTTGTAAGACATTCGAAGAACGTTCCAAGAATGTCTTGGTTTATAAGAGACTTTCGTTTGAAAGATGGGGGATATCACATTGGGAAACCCATAAGTTACGATGTGTTTACTTTGACGCATATATTGCGGGGAACCCAAATGCTATTTTACGCAACGGGTTAAGAAATTATTTTGACTCAATATATCCGAATATTGGACTTTGTGATTTAGAAAAAGCGGCTAACATGCAACATAAAGAAGCATGTTATGCTTACGGATTAGTAATGTTCGCTTCTCACCAAAGTGAGAACAAGAACATCGGGCTACAACTATTAAACAAAACGTTTCCACAAGTGACGGAGTCGGTAATTGGGGTAAGAAATGAGGTTTTTAGATTATTACGGGACTGTTGGACATTACGTAACCCTCGTCCCTTTGATGACGTTACAACACGCTGTCTTATCAACGGCCATAACGGTTATGTTGCACAAGACCAAGGATGGGAAGTAGTCCTAGTAAAACCAGAATGCATGACTTGTTTCTGGACGTATGAATTACGTGTCTTTATTGCCTTTGCCGAACGACTTGTGTACTAGCTAGAATTGTCTTCACAACTATCTTGTATCAAAGTTATTGTGTGCTATATTTCATGCTTTATGTAAAATAAGCGCTATTGTAAGTTTGTAAAATATCGTATAAAAGTTTGAACGCGAAATATTATTACAATCAGTTTTTCATATAGAATTGTAGTAGTTGAATTGTATATTAGCTACTAAGTATGAACTTAACGGGTAGGTACTACCCGAATTTAAACTTATAAAACGCTAATATGAAGAAAAAGCTTTTATAAATGAGTTCATATTATGCTACGAAATACTATTAACTACTCTTAATATTCTGTATGATTAACTTGTTCCATTTAACTATTTTGAAGGAAATGGCACCGACTACTCGACACACCGTGAATATGAATGAAGAGGAATTCCGTACTTTTCTAGCTTCAAACATAGCCGCAGTACAGGCTGCGCTACATACCAACAATAACCTTGGATCTAGCAGTACAGGAAATCGTGTAGGATGCACCTACAAAGAATTCACTGCCTGCAAACCTTTGGAATTTGATGGAACCGAAGGACCGATCGGATTGAAACGGTGGACCGAGAAGGTTGAATCGGTGTTTGCCATAAGTAAGTGTACTGAAGAGGACAAAGTGAAGTACGCTACGCATACCTTCACAGGTTCTGCGTTAACATGGTGGAATACCTATCTAGAGCAAGTGGGACAAGATGATGCGTATGCACTACCGTGGTCAGCATTCAAGCACTTGATGAACGAGAAGTACCGTCCCAGAACCGAGGTCAATAAGCTCAAGACAGAACTTAGAGGGTTACGAACCCAAGGATTTGATATTACCACGTACGAAAGACGATTCACAGAATTGTGCCTATTGTGTCCGGGAGCATTCGAAGATGAGGAAGAGAAGATCGACGCGTTTGTGAAAGGATTACCGGAAAGAATCCAAGAAGATATAAGTTCACACGAGCCCGCCTCCATACAACAGGCATGTAGAATGGCTCACAAACTAGTGAACCAGATTGAAGAAAGAATTAAAGAACAGACTGCTGAAGAGGCCAATGTGAAGCAAGTCAAAAGAAAGTGGGAGGAAAACGGTGATAAGAATCACCAATACAACAACAACAGCAATTACAACAATAATCGCAACAATTATCCCAACAATCGCAACATCAATCGCAACTACAACAAACGGCCCAACAACAACAACAACAACAACAACAACAGCAACTACAACAATCATCCCAACAACAATAATAACCGCAACAACAACAACAATCAGAAGCAGCTATGCCAAAGGTGTGAAAAGAATCACTCGGGGTTCTGCACCAAATTTTGCAACAAGTGTAAAAGAAATGGTCATAGCGCGGCGAAGTGTGAGGTCTACGGACCAGGGGTTAATAGAACGAAAGGAACAAATGGTGTCGGAACGAGTAATGGCGGAGCAAGTAGTGTCGGAGCAAGTTATGCCAATGTAGTTTGTTATAAATGTGGAAAACCAGGCCACATTATTAGAAATTGCCCGAACCAGGAGAACACGAATGGACAAGGCCGTGGAAGAGTTTTCAATATTAATGCGGTAGAGGCACAGGAAGACCCGGAGCTTGTTACGGGTACGTTTCTTATTGACAATAAATCTGCTTACGTTTTATTTGATTCGGGTGCGGATAGAAGCTATATGAGTAGAGATTTTTGTGCTAAATTAAGTTGTCCATTGACGCCTTTGGATAGTAAATTTTTACTCGAATTAGCAAATGGTAAATTAATTTCAGCAGATAATATATGTCGGAATCGAGAAATTAAACTAGTTAGCGAAACATTTAAGATTGATTTGATACCAGTAGAGTTAGGGAGTTTTGATGTGATAATCGGTATGGACTGGTTGAAAGAAGTGAAAGCGGAGATCGTTTGTTACAAAAATGCAATTCGCATTATACGAGAAAAAGGAAAACCCTTAATGGTGTACGGAGAAAAGGGCAACACGAAGCTACATCTTATTAGTAATTTGAAGGCACAAAAACTAATAAGAAAAGGTTGCTATGCTGTTCTAGCACACGTCGAGAAAGTACAAACTGAAGAAAAGAGCATCAATGATGTTCCCATTGCAAAAGAATTTCCCGATGTATTTCCGAAAGAATTACCGGGATTACCCCCACATCGATCCGTTGAATTTCAAATAGATCTTGTACCAGGAGCTGCACCAATAGCTCGTGCTCCTTACAGACTCGCACCCAGCGAGATGAAAGAACTGCAAAGCCAATTACAAGAACTTTTAGAGCGTGGTTTCATTCGACCAAGCACATCACCGTGGGGAGCTCCTGTTTTGTTTGTCAAGAAGAAAGATGGTACATTCAGGTTGTGTATCGACTACCGAGAGTTGAACAAACTTACCATCAAGAACCGCTACCCACTACCGAGAATCGACGACTTATTTGATCAACTACAAGGCTCGTCTGTTTATTCAAAGATTGACTTACGTTCCGGGTATCATCAAATGCGGGTGAAAGAAGATGATATTCCAAAGACTGCTTTCAGAACACGTTACGGTCATTACGAGTTTATGGTCATGCCGTTTGGTTTAACTAATGCACCAGCTGTGTTCATGGACCTTATGAACCGAGTGTGTGGACCATACCTTGACAAGTTTGTCATTGTTTTCATTGATGACATACTTATTTACTCAAAGAATGACCAAGAACACGGTGAACATTTGAGAAAGGTGTTAGAAGTATTGAGGAAGGAAGAATTGTACGCTAAGTTTTCAAAGTGTGCATTTTGGTTGGAAGAAGTTCAATTCCTCGGTCACATAGTGAACAAAGAAGGTATTAAGGTGGATCCGGCAAAGATAGAAACTGTTGAAAAGTGGGAAACCCCGAAAACTCCGAAACACATACGCCAGTTTTTAGGACTAGCTGGTTACTACAGAAGGTTCATCCAAGACTTTTCCAGAATAGCAAAACCCTTGACTGCATTAACGCATAAAGGGAAGAAATTTGAATGGAATGATGAACAAGAGAAAGCGTTTCAGTTATTGAAGAAAAAGCTAACTACGGCACCTAGATTGTCATTGCCTGAAGGGAATGATGATTTTGTGATTTATTGTGATGCATCAAAGCAAGGTCTCGGTTGTGTATTAATGCAACGAACGAAGGTGATTGCTTATGCGTCTAGACAATTGAAGATTCACGAACAAAATTATACGACGCATGATTTGGAATTAGGCGCGGTTGTTTTTGCATTAAAGACTTGGAGGCACTACTTATATGGGGTCAAAAGTATTATATATACCGACCACAAAAGTCTTCAACACATATTTAATCAGAAACAACTGAATATGAGGCAGCGTAGGTGGATTGAATTATTGAATGATTACGATTTTGAGATTCGTTACCACCCGGGGAAGGCAAATGTGGTAGCCGATGCCTTGAGCAGGAAGGATAGAGAACCCATTCGAGTAAAATCTATGAATATAATGATTCATAATAACATTACTACTCAAATAAAGGAGGCGCAACAAGGAGTTTTAAAAGAGGGAAATTTAAAGGATGAAATACCCAAAGGATCGGAGAAGCATCTTAATATTCGGGAAGACGGAACCCGGTATAGGGCTGAAAGGATTTGGGTACCAAAATTTGGAGATATGAGAGAAATGGTACTTAGAGAAGCTCATAAAACCAGATACTCAATACATCCTGGAACGGGGAAGATGTACAAGGATCTCAAGAAACATTTTTGGTGGCCGGGTATGAAAGCCGATGTTGCTAAATACGTAGGAGAATGTTTGACGTGTTCTAAGGTCAAAGCTGAGCATCAGAAACCATCAGGTCTAGTTCAACAACCCGAAATCCCGGAATGGAAATGGGAAAACATTACCATGGATTTCATCACTAAATTGCCAAGGACTGCAAGTGGTTTTGATACTATTTGGGTAATAGTTGATCGTCTCACCAAATCAGCACACTTCCTACCAATAAGAGAAGATGACAAGATGGAGAAGTTAGCACGACTGTATTTGAAGGAAGTCGTCTCCAGACATGGAATACCAATCTCTATTATCTCTGATAGGGATGGCAGATTTATTTCAAGATTCTGGCAGACATTACAGCAAGCATTAGGAACTCGTCTAGACATGAGTACTGCCTATCATCCACCAACTGATGGGCAGAGCGAAAGGACGATACAAACGCTTGAAGACATGCTACGAGCATGTGTTATTGATTTCGGAAACAGTTGGGATCGACATCTACCGTTAGCAGAATTTTCCTACAACAACAGCTACCATTCAAGCATTGAGATGGCGCCGTTTGAAGCACTTTATGGTAGAAAGTGCAGGTCTCCAATTTGTTGGAGTGAGGTGGGGGATAGACAGATTACGGGTCCGGAGATTATACAAGAAACTACCGAGAAGATCATCCAAATTCAACAACGGTTGAAAACCGCCCAAAGTCGACAAAAGAGCTACGCTGACATTAAAAGAAAAGATATAGAATTTGAAATTGGAGAGATGGTCATGCTTAAAGTTTCACCTTGGAAAGGCGTTGTTCGATTTGGTAAACGAGGGAAATTAAATCCAAGGTATATTGGACCATTCAAGATTATTGATCGTGTAGGACCAGTAGCTTACCGACTTGAGTTACCTCAACAACTCGCGGCTGTACATAACACTTTCCACGTCTCGAATTTGAAAAAATGTTTTGCTAAAGAAGATCTCACTATTCCGTTAGATGAAATCCAAATCAACGAAAAACTCCAATTCATCGAAGAACCCGTCGAAATAATGGATCGTGAGGTTAAAAGACTTAAGCAAAACAAGATACCAATTGTTAAGGTTCGATGGAATGCTCGTAGAGGACCCGAGTTCACCTGGGAGCGTGAAGATCAGATGAAGAAGAAATACCCGCATCTATTTCTAGAAGATTCGTCAACACCTTCAACAGCTTAAAATTTCGGGACGAAATTTATTTAACGGGTAGGTACTGTAGTGACCCGAACTTTTCCATGTTTATATATATTAATTGAGATTGATGTTTACATGATTAAATGTTTCCAACATGTTAAGCAATCAAACTTGTTAAGACTTGATTAATTGAAATAGGTTTCATATAGACAATTGACCACCCAAGTTGACCAGTGATTCACGAACGTTAAAACTTGTAAAAAAACTATATGATGACATATATATGGTTATATATATAGTTAACATGATATTATGATAAGTAAACATATCATTAATTATATTAACAATGAACTACATATGTAAAAACAAGACTACTAACTTAATGATTTTGAAACGAGACATATATGTAACGTTTATCGTTGTAACGACATTTAATGTATATATATATCATATTAAGAGATATTCGTACATCATAATATCATGATAATATAATAATTTAAAATCTCTTTTGATATTATAAACATTGGGTTAACAACATTTAACAAGATCGTTAACCAAAAGGTTTCAAAACAACACTTACATGTAACGACTAACGATGACTTAACGACTCAGTTAAAATGTATATACATGTAGTGTTTTAATATGTATTTATACACTTTTGAAAGACTTCAATACACTTATCAAAATACTTCTACTTAACAAAAATGCTTATAATTACATCCTCGTTCAGTTTCATCAACAATTCTACTCGTATGCACCCGTATTCGTACTCGTACAATACACAGCTTTTAGATGTATGTACTATTGGTATATACACTCCAATGATCAGCTCTTAGCAGCCCATGTGAGTCACCTAACACATGTGGGAACCATCATTTGGCAACTAGCATGAAATATCTCATAAGATTACAAAAATATGAGTAATCATTCATGACTTATTTACATGAAAACAAAATTACATATCCTTTATATCTAATCCATACACCAACGACCAAAAACACCTACAAACACTTTCATTCTTCAATTTTCTTCATCTAATTGAACTCTCTCAAGTTCTATCTTCAAGTTCTAAGTGTTCTTCATAAATTCCAAAAGTTCTAGTTTCATAAAATCAAGAATACTTTCAAGTTTGCTAGCTCACTTCCAATCTTGTAAGGTGATCATCCAACCTCAAGAAATCTTTGTTTCTTACAGTAGGTTATCATTCTAATACAAGGTAATAATCATATTCAAACTTTGTTTCAATTTCTATAACTATAACAATCTTATTTCAAGTGATGATCTTACTTGAACTTGTTTTCGTGTCATGATTTTGCTTCAAGAACTTTGAGCCATCCAAGGATCCATTGAAGCTAGATCCATTTTTCTCTTTTCCAGTAGGTTCATCCAAGGAACTTAAGGTAGTAATGATGTTCATAACATCATTCGATTCATACATATAAAGCTATCTTATTCGAAGGTTTAAACTTGTAATCACTAGAACATAGTTTAGTTAATTCTAAACTTGTTCGCAAACAAAAGTTAATCCTTCTAACTTGACTTTTAAAATCAACTAAACACATGTTCTATATCTATATGATATGCTAACTTAATGATTTAAAACCTGGAAACACGAAAAACACCGTAAAACCGGATTTACGCCGTCGTAGTAACACCGCGGGCTGTTTTGGGTTAGTTAATTAAAAGCTATGATAAACTTTGATTTAAAAGTTGTTATTCTGAGAAAATGATTTTTATTATGAACATGAAACTATATCCAAAAATTATGGTTAAACTCAAAGTGGAAGTATGTTTTCTAAAATGGTCATCTAGACGTCGTTCTTTCGACTGAAATGACTACCTTTACAAAAATGACTTGTAACTTATTTTTCCGACTAGAAACCTATACTTTTTTTGTTTAGATTCATAAAATAGAGTTCAATATGAAACCATAGCAATTTGATTCACTCAAAACGGATTTAAAATGAAGAAGTTATGGGTAAAACAAGATTGGATAATTTTTCTCATTTTAGCTACGTGAAAATTGGTAACAAATCTATTCCAACCATAACTTAATCAACTTGTATTATATATTATGTAATCTTGAGATACCATAGACACGTATACAATGTTTCGACCTATCATTTCGACACATCTATATATATTTCGGAACAACCATAGACACTCTATATGTGAATGTTGGAGTTAGCTATACAGGGTTGAGGTTGATTCCAAAATATATATAGTTTGAGTTGTGATCAATACTGAGATACGTATACACTGGGTCGTGGATTGATTCAAGATAATATTTATCGATTTATTTCTGTACATCTAACTGTGGACAACTAGTTGTAGGTTACTAACGAGGACAGCTGACTTAATAAACTTAAAACATCAAAATATATTAAAAGTGTTGTAAATATATTTTGAACATACTTTGATATATATGTATATATTGTTATAGGTTCGTGAATCAACCAGTGGCCAAGTCTTACTTCCCGACGAAGTAAAAATCTGTGAAAGTGAGTTATAGTCCCACTTTTAAAATCTAATATTTTTGGGATGAGAATACATGCAGGTTTTATAAATGATTTACAAAATAGACACAAGTACGTGAAACTACATTCTATGGTTGAATTATCGAAATCGAATATGCCCCTTTTTATTAAGTCTGGTAATCTAAGAATTAGGGAACAGACACCCTAATTGACGCGAATCCTAAAGATAGATCTATTGGGCCTAACAAACCCCATCCAAAGTACCGGATGCTTTAGTACTTCGAAATTTATATCATATCCGAAGGGTGTCCCGGAATGATGGGGATATTCTTATATATGCATCTTGTTATTGTCGGTTACCAGGTGTTCACCATATGAATGATTTTTATCTCTATGTATGGGATGTGTATTGAAATATGAAATCTTGTGGTCTATTGTTACGATTTGATATATATAGGTTAAACCTATAACTCACCAACATTTTTGTTGACGTTTAAAGCATGTTTATTCTCAGGTGAATATTAAGAGCTTCCGCTGTTGCATACTAAAATAAGGACAAGATTTGGAGTCCATGTTTGTATGATATTGTGTAAAAACTGCATTCAAGAAACTGATTTCGATGTAACATATTTGTATTGTAAACCATTATGTAATGGTCGTGTGTAAACAGGATATTTTAGATTATCATTATTTGATAATCTACGTAAAGCTTTTTAAACCTTTATTTATGAAATAAAGGTTATGGTTTGTTTTAAAAATGAATGCAGTCTTTGAAAAACGTCTCATATAGAGGTCAAAACCTCGCAACGAAATCAATTAATATGGAACGTTTTTAATCAATAAGAACGGGACATTTCATAAACTACCCAAAAGGTGGTCAACTTCCAAAAGCTCCTACAAGCACATCGTCAAGGACATCTAGTGTCCAACAATCCCCTTCCCTTTATCCTCACCTGCAACTAAAAAGATAAACAACGCGAGGGGTAAGCTAACGCTTAGTGAATGCAATAATTATACATGATCATATATAATCTACTTACTCGCATCACTTACACAGCATCATATTCGAGTTTAACAATTCATCAAGCATGCTACATTAATAAGCATATACCAATAATTCACAATCCCACAAGTAGCTAATAGTACAATAGCATACGATTCATAAATTAATACTTCCAATACATAATTCACATAACCTTGGTTAACCAATTCGAACATGGGAAGCGGTACTTACAAGACCGTTGGAGTTCATAACGTCCACTAGTGTTACTTACACACCGCGTAATCACTAGTCCCCGGGTGATGTCTTAAACACCGCGACTAACTCACCCTTACAACAATGTGGCGTCTTAAACACCGCGACGAATCCACACTTCATTCAATACAATGAGTGGTGTCTTAATCACCGCGACACTTCCACTCCCATGACATTGTGGTGTCTTAAACACCGCGACAATACCACAAGTCAATCATACCATGAGTAGTGTCTTAAACACCGCGACAATGCTACTCGTTACTTAGAATGTGGTGTCTTAAACACCGCGACACTTCCACATTCACACCACACAAATAAATACATTATATACGTTCACGCATAATTATTCCACTCACCTTGACGCAAGGATGATGAATATTCGCTTCCAACTCAAAGCCAAGTACCTATTACATTAAGTACCAATTCAATACATAAACTAGTGGAATTAACCACATTACATTTACTTGGGCATTTAATGACTCAATTCGCATTGAATGACCCAACTACGCCACAACCGCCCCCTTAAAGGCCAAGACTCGACTTTAATTACCAACATTAGTGCATTAAAGTCTACTAGCCTCAAATGACATCCACCTAGGGTAATTTACACCCATTTTACCCAAACTAGGTCAACTAGTACATTCTTGACCCAATTGACATCTCTTTCAATTCTAACAAGTGTTTAATGCTTACAAAGCCATTAACACTTTCAAACTCACAATTACAAGACCAAAATCCTAGATTATGGCCATTAGGGTTTCATTACAACAACCTAACCCAAATTCACCCATTTTACTCCCAAATGGGTCATACAAGTTTCTATTAACCAAAACCCTAGCCATAATCAATTAAAACGCGAAACTTAGAGTTAGAAGTTACCGAGACTATCACCACGTAGCTAGAGTCACAAGGATCAACTTTAATACTAGCTCCAAAGATCAACCCTCACTTCTTCCTCTCTCAATCTCACTTTGAATTAAATTGGGTGTTAGAGTTTTGGGAGAGAAATTGAAGAAAAAGGAAAAAGGAAAATGAAATAAATGATCTAGTGGACCAGATTTAATGCACCCATCTGATGTATACGTCTATTTACCATTTTGCCCCTCAAAATCCCTTAATTTGAACTAAATCCGAAATCTGGCCAGCAGGCCTGCCGCGTCGCGGCATTAATCGTCGCGGCGCGACGATACACTAAAAAGGTTTATTCAGTTTAGGCTGGTTCCTGTTCTAAAATCCTTTGGTGGGCCGCGGCGCGGACCCCCTTGTCGCGGCGCGACAATTGACTGCAACAGACCCCTTCGACTATTTTACACAATTCCAAGGTTTCCTCGACTAATTACTTCATCCTCGTTTCCCCAATACGCGTCCAAGCCTCAATCTAAGTCTCACGAGACCGAACACTACCCAAACTCATCTACATACATATATATGCATTTATATACACATTCACACACAACTAACAAGTTAGCTATTCTAGCCGCATATCGAGCAAGTTATAGACGTACAATTGATTAGGTGTGTACCTTTAAGCGTGTACGGAATAACGGGGTGTTACAACTCTCCCCCACTTAGATCGGAGCGCGTCCTCGCGATCCAAGCCGCGTGACAAGCCGGAAGGTAAACCAAAACAAACTCTTCGGATTCCCATGTAAACTCGGAACCCTTTCGATGCCGCCATTGTACCTTGAAGGTTCTAACTTCCTTGTTCCGCAACATCTTAACCTTTTCATCAAGGATTGCGACCGGTTCTTCCGCATACTCTAACTTGTTATTTAAGGTAATCTCATCCAACGGCACCCAAGACGAGTCATCCACAAGACACTTGCGAAGATGGGAAACATGGAACGTATTATGAATTCCCGCAAGTTCTTCGGGTAACTCTAATCGATAAGAAACCTCACCAACACGTGCCACTACCTTGAAAGGACCAATAAACCGAGGACCTAACTTTCCCCGTTTTCAAAACCGAATAATACTCTTCCATGGCGAAACCTTAAGCATAACCATGTCGCCCTCTTGGAATTCGATCGTTCGTCTACGTTTATCGGCATACGACTTTTGCCTATCTTGAGCCTTCTTCAAATGCTCCCGAATAATATCAATCTTGTTATTCGTCTCTAAAACCAAATCGGTACTTCCGATTTCTCTTTGACCTACTTCTCCCCAACAAATGGGAGTTCGACACCTTCGGCCATAAAGCATCTCGTAAGGTGGCATCCCGATACTAGTATGAAAACTATTATTGTATGAGAATTCCACCAAGGGTAAATGCTCATCCCAACTACCACCAAAATCAATGATGCACGCCCGTAGCATATCTTCCAAAGTTTGATTCGTACGCTCGGTTTGACCGTCCGTTTGAGGATGATACGCCGTGCTCAACTTTAATTGTGTACCCATATCTTCATGAAACTTTTCCCAAAATCGAGATGTAAAACGGGTATCTCGATCCGAAATAATAGATATAGGAACGCCATGTCGCGAGACCACTTCCTTGATAAACAACTTAGCCAAGGCCTCCGACGATATTGCTTCTTTAATAGGAAGAAACAAAGCGCTTTTCGTCAACCGGTCCACGATCACCCAAATCGAATCATATTGAGTTCTCGCCGTCTTAGGTAACTTAGTGATAAAATCCATGGTAATGTGCTCCCATTTCCACTTCGGGATTTCTAACGGTTGCAACTTACCATACGGCTTTTGATGCTCGGCTTTAACTTGCAAACAAGTAACACATCGTTCGACGTATTTTACAACATCGCGTTTCATGCCCGGCCACCAATAATCTTTCTTCAAGTCATGATACATTTTCGTCGCGCCCGGATGAATGGAATATTTCGACTTATGTGCTTCATCGAGTAGCACCCGTCGGTAATCACCCGTCTTAGGAACCCACACCCTTCCTTGAAAGGACAACAAACCCCGCGGACCCATAGTAATAAACTCCGATTGGCCCACAATTCGTTCCGCGTGCTTATCGTGAACATAAGCCTCTATTTGGTCTTCACCCATCTTTTCAAGAAAGTCGTTAGTGATAATCAAACGTAACGATGTTATACGTATCGCCGGATGTTGAGTCTTTCGACTTAACGCATCCGCGACCACATTCGCCTTACCCGGATGGTAAAGTATCTCACAATCATAATCCTTCACCACATCCATCCATCTACGTTGACGATAATTCAAATCCCTTTGAGTAAAAAGGTGTTTCAAATTCTTATGATCCGAATATATCGTACACTTGACACCATATAAGTAGTGGCGCCAAATTTTCAACGCATGCACAACCGCCGCCATTTCAAGATCATGAGTCGGGTACCTCGTTTCGTGTTCCTTTAATTGTCGAGAGGCATAAGCAATGACTTTACCCCTTTGCATAAGAACGCACCCGAGCCCATTTAAAGAAGCATCACAATAAACCACCATGTCTTCGACACCTTCCGGTAACACTAACACCGGAGCTTGACACAACTTCTCTTTCAATAATTGAAAAGCAATTTCTTGCTCGTTTTCCCAATTGAACTTAGCACTCTTCCTTGTCAACTTCGTTAATGGAGAAGCGATCTTAGAAAAGTCTTGGATAAACCGACGATAATAACCGGCCAATCCGAGAAAACTTCGGATCTCCGTGGGCATAGTCGGTCGTCCCCAACTCTTCACCGTCTCAATCTTCCCCGGATCCACTTGGATACCGCTTTCGTTCACAATGTGACCAAGGAATTGAACCTCCCTTAGCCAAAATTCACATTTAGAGAACTTTGCATACAACTTCTCTTTTCTTAGCGTCTTCAAAACTTCACGCAAGTGACGTTCATGTTCGTGCATACTTTTCGAGTAGACTAGTATGTCGTCAATGAACACAATAACCGACTTGTCCAACATAGGTTGGCACACCCGGTTCATAAGATCCATGAATGCCGCTGGTGCATTCGTAAGACCGAAGGGCATAACTACAAATTCATAATGCCCGTAACGCGTTCGGAAAGCCGTTTTCTCAATATCTTCCTCACGGACCCGCATTTGGTGATAGCCGGACCGTAGGTCTATCTTAGAGAAATACGTTGCGCCTTGAAGTTGATCAAACAAATCGTCGATCCTAGGTAGTGGATAACGATTCTTGATCGTCACTTTATTCAACTCACGGTAATCAATGCACATACGCATACTACCGTCTTTCTTCTTCACAAATAAGACCGGAGCGCCCCATGGCGAAGCACTCGGTCGGATAAAACCCTTCTCGAGCAATTCTTGAATTTGATTCAATAACTCTTGCATCTCCGTTGGTGCTAAACGATAAGGAGTTTTAGCAATGGGGGTAGCCCCCGGAACCAACTCGATGCGAAATTCTACTTGTCTTTCCGCCGGAACACCCGGTAACTCATCCGGAAAGACATCTTCAAACTCATTAACTACCGGAATTTCACGAATAGGTGGTGGCTCATTACGAGTGTCGACAACATGAGCAAGGAAAGCCATACCACCTGTAATAACGTGACGTCGTGCCCGAGCAAAAGTGCATATCGGCACCGATCTCCTTCGTTTGTCACCATGAATAATCATCTCTCCCCCACTTGGGGTCTTTACACGAATAAACTTGTCGTGGCATGCAATATCGGCTCTATAACGATCGAGCCAATCCATACCAACGACTACATCAAAATCACCCAAAGTCATCGGAATAAGATCAATTTCGAAACTTTCGGCGCCAAACACAACATTGCAATTTTTACACACATCAACCACTAGCGCCGTCTTGCCATCCGCTATTTCAACTTCTACCGGACGACTCAACTTTACTAGCGGTTTATTTAACTTAGGCACAAATCTTGGAGATACGAAAGACAAATTAGCACCACTATCAAAAAGTATCCGAGCCGGATTAGAATTAACCATGAAAGTACCTGAAACGACTTCATTGGATTGTTTGGCTTCTTCATTAGACATCAAGTAGTTACGACCCCTAGCCGTACCCGCTGCCTTCTCTATCCGCTTAGCATTATCATTACGCAACTCGGGACACTCAGGTTTCTTGTGTCCCTCCTTCCCACAATTGTAGCAAGTGAATTTTGTAGTAGAAGATGGTTTGGTACAATCACGAGCCATATGCCCCCTTCGCCCACAATTATGACAAGTATAGGGGAAATCCCCCGTGGCACCTTTCTTCACACTCCCCACACTCTCGGTAGGGCCTTTCTTTGACTTCTTGCTTGAAAAATTTGAGTGACTCGAACCTTCATACTTTCTCTTCCTCAACACAATCGCTTCAAACCCTTTCGCCATATTAAACAACTCATCGAAGCTCTTTACCACGTTTATGCTAATCTTTTCTTGATAACTATCATTCAAGGTTCGATAGAAATCTTCTTTCAACATTTTATCATTCCCGACATACTCCGGGCAAAATTGCGTCTTGGACAAGAACACGGATTTGAGAGTGTTCAAGTCCATCGACCCTTGCCTCAAGGTACGTAGCTCGTCCTTAAGTCTTGTAAGATCGGCCGAAGTTCGGTACTCATCGAAGAACTCCGCCTTAAATTCCTCCCATGTGAAGTCCATACATTGTTCTTCACCATAGAGTTGGATCTTAGCATCCCACCACAATTTCGTGTCACCCCTTAACATGCTACAACCATACCTAGTCTTCTTGTCGGGTGGACACTCACAAGTACGGAAGGCCCCCTCCATATCGGAGATGAATCGGGCACTCTTGAGTGGGTCCCGATCGCCCTCAAAAGTAGGAGGTTGAGCATCCCTAAAGTTCTTGAAGAAAAAGTCACGCCTTCCCCCATTTTCTTCTTGAAGAGCAATCTTAATTTGCTCCTTAACCAAAGTGACGACTTGTTCGTCAATCGTCTCGAGAAACATCTTCTTAACATCTTCGCGAAACTCCGCCTTTTGGCGTTGAAAGATGGCCTCGACCTTGGCCGTGAACTCGGGGTCCTCGCTCGTGCCCCCAATATCGGTGTCGTGTCCGTTTCTCATCTTCATTCTATAAAACGGAAAAGATTAAACAACGAAACTAAAGACATGACACATATATACATATACATCATACCACTCCATCTCGCTCGACAATCGTCGTACATCGCTTGTTTGACACGATTTGCACCCGTAGTAAGGGTAGCTAATCATTACTACGCGAGCACGTCGCGTTAACTCGCTAGTACAACGTTCATTTCGCTCAATGATTGCTATACAACACAAACAATAACGCATGATTAGTTCATATAAACCCATGCGCTAACCAAGACCCGGTCCGACCCAAAGTCCTACAAGTTCGCACAATGCACACACAAAAGTCTAAGTCTAGGCGCCTATCCCAAGTCACCTAAATCCCTTAGACCATGCTCTGATACCACTTGAAACAACCCAACCCGTACTCCGTACGATAAATTTTTTTTTTTATATATATATACACATTTATGCGCCAATTAAATATGTAGACCAAATCACAAGTTCCATTAAAACGTACAACCATTTCCAATGTTTACAAAAGGCACAAAGGCCATTAATTAAGTTAATACAAGTTTGACCGAATACAATGATAGTTTATAAACCAAACGACCCAACGAGCATGGTTTGGGACTAAACTACCCAAAAGGTGGTCAACTTCCAAAAGCTCCTACAAGCACATCGTCAAGGACATCTAGTGTCCAACAATCCCCTTCCCTTTATCCTCAACTGCAACTAAAAAGATAAACAACGCGAGGGGTAAGCTAACGCTTAGTGAATGCAATAATTATACATGATCATATATAATCTACTTACTCGCATCACTTACACAGCATCATATTCGAGTTTAACAATTCATCAAGCATGCTACATTAATAAGCATATACCAATAATTCACAATCCCACAAGTAGCTAATAGTACAATAGCATACGATTCATAAATTAATACTTCCAATACATAATTCACATAACCTTGGTTAACCAATTCGAACATGGGAAGCGGTACTTACAAGACCGTTGGAGTTCATAACGTCCACTAGTGTTACTTACACACCGCGTAATCACTAGTCCCCGGGTGATGTCTTAAACACCGCGACTAACTCACCCTTACAACAATGTGGCGTCTTAAACACCGCGACGAATCCACACTTCATTCAATACAATGAGTGGTGTTTTAATCACCGCGACACTTCCACTCCCATGACATTGTGGTGTCTTAAACACCGCGACAATACCACAAGTCAATCATACCATGAGTAGTGTCTTAAACACCGCGACAATGCTACTCGTTACTTAGAATGTGGTGTCTTAAACACCGCGACACTTCCACATTCACACCACACAAATAAATACATTATATACGTTCACGCATAATTATTCCACTCACCTTGACGCAAGGATGATGAATATTCGCTTCCAACTCAAAGCCAAGTACCTATTACATTAAGTACCAATTCAATACATAAACTAGTGGAATTAACCACATTACATTTACTTGGGCATTTAATGACTCAATTCGCATTGAATGACCCAACTACGCCACAACCGCCCCCTTAAAGGCCAAGACTCGACTTTAATTACCAACATTAGTGCATTAAAGTCTACTAGCCTCAAATGACATCCACCTAGGGTAATTTACACCCATTTTACCCAAACTAGGTCAACTAGTACATTCTTGACCCAATTGACATCTCTTTCAATTCTAACAAGTGTTTAATGCTTACAAAGCCATTAACACTTTCAAACTCACAATTACAAGACCAAAATCCTAGATTATGGCCATTAGGGTTTCATTACAACAACCTAACCCAAATTCACCCATTTTACTCCCAAATGGGTCATACAAGTTTCTATTAACCAAAACCCTAGCCATAATCAATTAAAACGCGAAACTTAGAGTTAGAACTTACCGAGACTATCACCACGTAGCTAGAGTCACAAGGATCAACTTTAATACTAGCTCCAAAGATCAACCCTCACTTCTTCCTCTCTCAATCTCACTTTGAATTAAATTGGGTGTTAGAGTTTTGGGAGAGAAATTGAAGAAAAAGGAAAAAGGAAAATGAAATAAATGATCTAGTGGACCAGATTTAATGCACCCATCTGATCTATACGTCTATTTACCATTTTGCCCCTCAAAATCCCTTAATTTGAACTAAATCCGAAATCTGGCCAGCAGGCCTGCCGCGGCGCGGCATTAATCGTCGCGGCGCGACGATACACTAAAAAGGTTTATTCAGTTTAGGCTGGTTCCTGTTCTAAAATCCTTTGGTGGGCCGCGGCGCGGACCCCCTTGTCGCGGCGCGACAATTGACTGCAACAGACCCCTTCGACTATTTTACACAATTCCAAGGTTTCCTCGACTAATTACTTCATCCTCGTTTCCCCAATACGCGTCCAAGCCTCAATCTAAGTCTCACGAGACCGAACACTACCCAAACTCATCTACATACATATATATGCATTTATATACACATTCACACACAACTAACAAGTTAGCTATTCTAGCCGCATATCGAGCAAGTTATAGACGTACAATTGATTAGGTGTGTACCTTTAAGCGTGTACGGAATAACGGGGTGTTACAACAGTGCACAAAACATAAGAAGCAGGGTAATCGTAATCCATTCAAGAATCAGAACTACAGTTCTCAAAGTCAAACTACTAAGCGTGAGATCTATATTACTGATAAAGTAAATGAACCAGAAACAGCTGAGACTCCTAAGAAAGCTTTGGTTGTCATTCATGGAGATGATGATGATTGTTCTATCAAATTGAGTGTAGATGATCAACAACCTAAAGCTAACATGGCAAAGATCACTGAATCTGAAGCAGATTGTGTTACTGATCAGAATTTAGTTGAGAAGATTCAGAAATAGGTTAAAGACAAATTCAAGAAGGCACGTGATTCAGTTCCTCGTACACCTGAATCTGGAAGTGTTTCACCAACATCGTCAGAGGACTACTACTTCAACAGTTGGAAGGATAAATATGGTGATACCTCTGTGTTTGAAGAAAGTCTAGAAGCTGATCAAAGTGAAGAAACATTAGTTGATGCTAATAAAGAACTAGACGAATGGGGTAGAATGATTTCCGTTGAGCTGGAAATGTTAGTTCTTATGGGTGAAGGTTCAGATCTGATCTTGAGAGTGTAATTTCAGAAGATGATGATTCAGACAAAATTTCATATTCAGAAATTAAAGATAAAGCTGACCTTACTCGAGTTAACCAAACTGATTTTGAATCATTGAACAAGCAAGCAATAGACATACTAAGGATGTGCTTATCAAAAAGTGATCTTGAGAAGGTCTCCGGGTTAACTAGAGCCAAAGATATTTAGGACATACTTGAACATATTCATTTGGGTAAAGATGCTGATACATCAGAGTTCCTTACAGACTCATCAGAATCAGAAGATGAGCTCGATGATGGGAAGAAGACAAATTACTTTGCATTTATGGCTGAGTCTTCTTCATCAAATAACGCTCAACAGGTATCTTCTGATCCATCTACTGTTAATGAATGTGTTAAATGCGTTTAATCTAAGATAACAATAGATAATTTAACAAAGGCATATGCGGAGATGAAAGAAAAATGGCATGCAGACCATGTGACCACTAAGGTTGAAAACGAGTTGAAAGAGCAGATCAAAGTTTATAAAAAAACAACTTCACGATCTTAAATGTTATAACTTTGACATAAATCAAGCTTTAATTAAACGTGTTGACACAATTAATGAACTAAAGAAAGAAAATTAACGCGTTAAAGCTGATTTAGAAGCAATTTCAATTAAAATGAAATGTTGGGCAAGTGCGTCGCAATGAAATGCATTAATTGTGACGACCCGCCAAAATCGTCATTGATGGCGCCGTCAACTTAGGTCCCGTAACATGGTCATAAAACTTAAAACAAAGTTTAACCAAAATATGTCGCATTCATTTTAAATGTAAAGATGTTTCAAAGTTTACAAAAGTAGTTTAACAACTAGTTACGTTACAACGTTTAAGTACAAATGAAACCTATGCGACACAATTTAAAGTGAAGTCAAAAGATGAAATGTCTCGTTCATATTGATTATAAACGTTCCATATTAATTGATTTCGTTGCGAGGTTTTGACCTCTATATGAGACGTTTTCAAAGACTGCATTCATTTTTAAAACAAACCATAACCTTTATTTTATCAACAAGGTTAAAAGGACACCACCTAGATTATCCAGAAATGATAATCTAAAAATATCACACTTACACACTACCAATACATACTGGTTTACAATATTAATATGTTACAACAAAGTAAATCTCGAATGCAGTTTTAAACAATATTATACAAACATGCTGACACCAAATCTTGTCCTTATTTTAGCATGCAACAGCGGAAGCTCTTAATAATCACCTGAGAATAAACATGCTTTAAACATCAACAAAAATGTTGGTGAGTTATAGGTTTAACCTATATATATATATATATATATATATATATATATATATATATATATATATATATATATATATATATATATATATATATATATATATATATATATATATATATATATATATATATATATATATATATATATATATATATATATCAAATCGTGATAATAATAGACCACAAGATTTTATCTTTCAATAATATACAATTTGTATAAAAATCATTTATATGGTGAACACCTGGTAACCGACATTAACAAGATGCATATAGAATATCCCCATCATTTCGGGACACCCATCGGACATGATAAACTCGAAGTACTAAAGAATTCGAAATTCTAGAATGGGGGTTGTTAGTTCCCGTAGATCTACCTTTAGGATTCGAGTCAATTAGGGGCCAGTTCCCTAATTCTTAGGCTACCAAGCTAAAAGGGGCATATTCGATTTTAATCATTCAACCATAAAATGTAGTTTCACGTACTTGTGTCTATTTTGTAAAACATTTATAAAACTGCATGTATTCTCATCCCAAAAATATTAGATTTTAAAAGTGGGACTATAACTCACTTTCACAGATTTTTACTTCGTCTGGAAGTAAGACTTGGCCACTGGTCGATTCACGAACCTATAACAAATATGTACATATATATCAAAGTATGTTCAAAATATATTTACAACATTTTTAATACGTTTTAATGTTTTAAGTTTATTAAGTCAGCTGTCCTCGTTAGTAACCTACAACTAGTTGTCCACAGTTAGTTGTACAGAAATAAATCGATATATATTATCTTGAATCAATCCACGACCCAGTATATACATGTCTCAGGCTAGATCACAACTCAAAGTATCTATATTTTTGGAATCAACATCAACCATGTATAGCTAACTCAAACATTACTGCATATAGAGTGTCTATGGTTGTTCCAAATAATATATATACATGGATCGATATGATATGTCAAAACATTTGCATACGTGTCTATGGCATCCTAAGATTACATAGTATATTATAATACATGTATAATACAATATGAGTTAGCTAGGATATGATTAATATAGATTTGTTACCAATTTTCACGTAGCTACAACAAGCAAAATTATCCAATCTTGTTTTACCCATAACTTCTTCGTTTTAAATCTGTTTTGAGTGATTCAAGTTGCTATAGTTTCATATTGAACTTAAGTTTATGAATCTAAACAGAAAAAGTATAAGTTTATAGTCGGAAATATAGGTTACAAGTCGTTTTAGTAAAGGTAGTCATTTCAGTCGAAAGAACGACGTCTAGATGACCATTTTGGAAAACATACTTCCACTTTGAGTTTAATCATGATTTTTGGATATAGTTTCATGTTCATAAGAAAAATCATTTTCCCAGAAGAATAGATTTTAAATAAAAGTTTATCATAGTTTTTAATTAACTAACCCAAAACAGCCCGCGGTGTTACTACGACGGCGTATATCCTGTTTTACGGTATTTTTCCTGTTTTCAGGTTTTAAATCATTAAGTTAGCATATCATATAGATATAGAACATGTGTTTAGTTGATTTTAAAAGTCATGTTAGAAGGATTAACTTTTGTGTGCGAACAAGTTTAGAATTAACTAAACTATGTTCTAGTGATTACAAGTTTAAACCTTCGAATAAGGTAGTTTTATATATATGAAACGAATGATGTTATGAACATCATTACTACCTCAGGTTTTGTGGATAAACCTACTAGAAATGAGAAAAATAGATCTAGCTTCAAATGATCTTGAAAGTTCTTGAAGTAGAATCATGACACGAAAACAAGTTCAAGTAAGATTTCTACTCGAAATAAGATTGTTATAGTTATAGAAATTGAATCAAAGTTTGAATATGAGTATTACCTTGTATTAGAAATATATCTTACTGTAAATAAGAAAGATTTCTTGAGGTTGGATGATCACTCAAAGTGGATTTTCAAGATTGGAAGTAAGCTAGCAAACTTGGAAGTGTTATTGGTGTATTCTTGAGTAGTTGTTTTATAACTTGGTTTATGTATGAATTTATGAACTAGATTGAGCTAGATTTTGATGAAGATGATGAAGAACACTTAGAACACCAAGAGAGAACTTGAGAGAGAGTAGTTTGATGCATAAAAATTGGAATTAAAATGTGTTTGTGATGAGTGATGGTGGACGTGATTTTAGAGTCTCCATATAGGCTCCGTTAGTTTGTAATCTTGTGAGATATTTCATGCTAGATGTTAAATGATGGTTCCCACATGGTTAGGAGACTCACATGGGCTGCTAAGAGCTGATCATTGGAGTGTATATACTAATAGTAAATACATTTAGAAGCTAGGTATTGTACGAGTACGAATAAGGGTGCATACGAGTAGAATTGTTGATGAAAATGAATGAGGATGTAATTGTAAGCATTTTTTTAAGTAGAAGTACTTTGATAAGTGTCTTGAAGTCTTTCAAAAGTGTATGAATACATATTAAAACACTACATGTATATACATTTTAACTGAGTCGTTAAGTCATCGTTAGTCGTTACATGTAAGTGTTGTTTTGAAACCTTTAAGATAACGATCTTGTTAAATGTTGTTAACCCATTGTTTATTATATATAATGAGATGTTAAATTATTACATTATCATGATATCATGATGTATTAATATATCTTAATATGATATATATACATTTAAATGTCGTTACAACGATAATCGTTACATATATGTCTCGTTTTGAAATCCTTAAGTTAGTAATCTTGTTTTTACATATGTAGTTCATTGTTAATACACTTAATGATATATTTACTTATCATTTATCATGTTTATCATAGTGTAACAATATCTTAATATGATTCATATGTAATTAGTAATACGTTGTTATAACGGTAATCGTTATATATATCGTTTCGAGTTTCTTAATTCAATAAACTCATTTTTATGTATATCACTCATTGTTAATATACCTAGTGAGATACTTACTTATCATACTATCATGTTAACTATATATATATATATATATATATATATATATATATATATATATATATATATATATATATATATATATATATATATATATATATATATATATATATATATATATATATGTCATCATATAGTTTCTACAAGTTTTAACGTTCGTGAATCGCCGGTCAACTTGGGTGGTCAAATGTCTATATGAAACCTATTTCAATTAATCAAGTCTTAACAAGTTTGATTGCTTAACATGTTGGAAACACTTAATCATATAAATATGAATTTCATTTAATATATATAAACATGAAAAAGTTCGGGTCACTACAAAAGATGCTCCATGTATGCATGTATACTCGACATCCAAGCAAGTATCAAAATAGTGTGCGGAAGCATGTAACACATAGCATTCAAGGACCTGAGAAAACATAAAAAAAATCTGTCAATGAAAACGTTGGTGAAATCATAGGTTTAGTAAGTATGTTGTATTGAACCACAAGATTTAATATAAAGTTGATTATCCAAATCGTTTGCATTCCAAATTTGTCGTACGTTCTCGAGCACCCAATTATCAAGACTTAACTTTTTACGAACCCTGTTATCATAGTGTTAGAACCTACACTATACCCGAAAATATATTTCATCCGCTAACGGTAGCAAACCGTCCGAATGAGGGCGCATTAAGCCCGCATGGATCCACACAACATAAGTTCTCGCTTACACCCTACAAGTGTAACTAATGATAATTGAATTGAGGCTTTTTGTTCTAACTCGCACGTGGAATGTTCGTTTTCGTACTTGTGTTCAAAGTATAAAAGTATGATACGTATATGTTTCTCATCCCATAATTTAAAGAGTAAA
The DNA here is from genome assembly GCF_046630445.1 of Rutidosis leptorrhynchoides. Classification (NCBI taxonomy): domain Eukaryota; kingdom Viridiplantae; phylum Streptophyta; class Magnoliopsida; order Asterales; family Asteraceae; genus Rutidosis; species Rutidosis leptorrhynchoides. The sequence goes on along the minus strand of NC_092335.1, from coordinate 392,013,828 downwards.
AGTTATTGTAAAGGTGGGACTATGATCTCACCTTGAGCGCACGAGTATAAAGGTACTTCACAATTTAAACGTGTGCTAGTCTTGACCTAAACAAGTAGGTTGTATAAATATTGGTAAAACACGGTTGGTCAAAGTTGTTCAATTAGTCCTATGGCTCGTTATGACTCGATTATATAGCATGTGAGTCAAGTTGTCAAGTTTCATGCAAGATATAAGTATAAAAGAATGGTAGAACGATTGCATAAGTATTTAGTTAAGTTTGACTAAAAGGCAAACTTGGTCAAAGTCAAAGTCAAAGGGGTCGGGTCGGGTTTCCGACTATTGTTCCATGATGAAAATCAGATATAAGCATGTGTTGTGGTGTGAAGCTAGAACGAAACAAGTCGCAAAGACAAAGAAATCAGGATCAGGAATCCTGATCCAAATGGGATCGTCCCTGATCCAAGTGGGATCATCTGTTTAAATGGGATCAGAAATCCTGATCCAAGTGGGATCGTTCCTGATCCAAGTGGGATCATCTGTTTAAGTGGGATCAGAAATCCTGATCCAAGTGGGATCGTTCCTGATCCAAGTGGGATCATCTAATGCACATCTTTTAATGTTTCAAGCTCATAAATGCATATGCCGATTCGGGAACTTAACACACACATATAATACACCGTTTCGTAGGTAATTACGCATACAATACAACTAAACACTCACCAATAACATCTCATAGCATTTAATGCATCAAAAGTTCATTTTAAAATCTATCAAACCCTAACTAAGAATCATGAATTCAACAATTATGTTAATGAAGTTTTTCTAAGTCAACCTACATACCAAAACGAAGCTAATGATGCTAGTAGCACATTTAATACATAAACTTTAACATATAACAATATTTAATCAACCAAAACTCAAGATTTAACTAGTCACTTTTCAAGTTTAAGCTAGTTACACTAAAACATCAAGAACAAGCAAACAATTCATATATTCATGTTAGACTTGAGCCATAAACACTAATTAACACTTTTATAAGTTAAGAAAACCAAGAACAAAAATCTAGAGTTTTTAGAAAGCTCACCCCAAGTTATGAAATTGGTATCTATGTATAGAGGATGATGAGAGGATTCCAAAAGTACAATTTGTTATGATGTTAGCTTCTTGATTTGGATTTAGATGATGAATTAGTGATGAAGATGAAAAGGATGAAAGTTTGGAAGTAAAAATTGAGAGAAAAATGGAAAAGAAAAAGAAAAGGGAATGAATGGTGTGGAGGTGGTTGACTAGTCAACCACTAGTTACAACTTTGGTCAAATGGCAAGGTTAGTCCCTCGAGTTTAAAAGCGGGTGTGTGATTTAACCAAACGAATTATTTTTAAAAAGCATAATAATAGGAGATGTTATAATTAAATAACGGACTTTAAAATAATTAAACGGAAAGTAAACGGAAAAAGATGGGTTATTACATTACCTACTCCTTAAAAGAAATTTCGTCCCGAAATTTAGGTAGATGTAGTATGTTTTGCTTCCTTCTCGGGATCTTGCATTGCCAACTCTACGAATAAGTGAGGATAATTTCTTTGCATTTGATCTTGTATTTCCCAAGTAAACTCGGGTCCCCTTTTGGCATTCCAACGAACTTTGACAATCGGGATTTTGCTTTGTTTTAGCGTTTTGACGGAATGGTCCACAATTTCAACCGGTTCTTCCACGAAATGAAGTTTAACATCAATAGTAAGCTCCTTGAGAGGGATGACGAGTTCGGGTTCGGCAAGGCACTTCTTCAAATTTGACACATGGAAAGTAGGATGAACGGAGCTCAATTGAGTCGGAAGATCTAAACAGTAAGCAACGGGTCCAATACGCTCCAAGATTTCAAAAGGACCAATATATCGCGGATTTAGTTTTCCACGTTTCCCGAAACGGATTACATCTTTCCAAGGTGCGAATTTTAACATTACACAGTCACCCACTTGGAACTCGAGATCATTTCGTCTAATGTCGGCATAGCTCTTTTGACGACTACGAGCTGTCCTGAGCCTATCTCGGATTTGAACGATCTTCTTGATTGTTTCATAAATGAGTTCGGGTCCGGTGATTTGCTTGTCGCCTACCTCAGCCCAACAAATAGGAAAACGACACTTGCGGCCATATAAAGCTTCAAAATGAAGCGACCAGTCCTAATCCATAAGGACGAATACAATAACATAAGGTTACATTGCGAGGTATTTGACCTCTAAATGATACATTTTGCAAACATTGCATTCGTTTTAAAAAGACAAACTTTCATTACATCGAAAGTTAACAGGCATGCATACCATTTCATAATATTAAAACTATAAATGACCTAATCTGTCATTTACTTAATAATAATCTTTATTGAATTCAACGACTTGAATGCAACATCTTTTGAAATATTCCATGAATGACTCCAAGTAATATCTTTAAAATAAGCAAATGAACAGTGGAAGATTTCCTTAATACCTGAGAATAAACATGCTTTAAAGTGTCAACCAACGGGTTGGTGAGTTCATTAGTTTATCGTAATCAATCATTTTCATAATTTTAATAGACCACAAGATTTCCTTTATTCAATAATCATACACTCACAAGTGTTTAAAAATCATTCATATGGATTGAACACCTGGTAACCGACATTAACATCATGCATATAGAATATCCCCAAAACAGAAATCCATCTGTATAATATAAACTCTAAGTACTAAAGCATACCATTTTCCAGTATGGGGGTTTTAGTGCCCGTAGATCTACCTTTAGGATTCGCATCAATTAGGGTGTCTGTTCCCTAATTCTTAGGCTACCAAGCTAAAAGGGGTGATATTCGATTCGATAATCCAACCATAGAATGTAGTTTTAATTACTTGTGTCTATTTCGTAAAACATTTATAAAAGCAGCGCATGTATTCTCAGTCCCAAAAATATATATTGCAAAAGCATTTAAAAAGGGAGCAAATGAAACTCACACTACTATATTTCGTAGTAAAAATACATATGTCGTCATTGAACAAGTGCAAGGTTGGCCTCGGATTCACGAACCTATATTAAGTATGTATATTTATATGATGGTCAATATCTGTCTAATAATCTAGGTCAAGTCGTAGTGTATCACAATCCTAATGCTCGATATTATCATGCAAAAGTCAACAAAAGTCAAATTGACCCAAAATGATTTACAAAATCTACACATGTTTATTATATAACTTAAATAGTCATTTTATATATTTAAATATATTTATCAGATTTTATTACAGTAAATAGTACAAGTGATTTATTAATAAATAAAATTTATATTAAAATTTATATATGATAAAAATATACTTTTATATATCTTATGTAATAAAATTTATAAAGTTATTTAATATTATAAAATATAGTGGCATGTATTATCATTGTAATTATATTTCATATGGTAAAAATATCTTTGTAACACATATTTATTTTATAAAATAATATTGGTAATAAAAATAATACGTAAAGTCGTATTATTTTATAATAATAATTTTAATTATTTTTAATAATAATAATAATATTTATATTTACTTAATGATACGCATATCCGCAAGACTGTGCGGATTGCGCATCCAAATCCCTAAACTGCACATAAACTGCCATGTAAGGCATATGGCACGGGTATAGCCGCACCTTGTGCGCCTATACCATCTGATGCGAGTTTCGTATACTTGCATAAGGGTCTAGTACATTCTAGAAGAATGTACGGTATAATCAATTCGGATTCTTTTCCTTAAATAACGAAAGTTAGTTGGGATAAGATTACATTTAATTAGGGAAGAGATTCTACCGAAACCCTAATTCATGATCCTATAAATACATAGCTCATAAACCCTAATATATATATTCATTCGGTTACTCATACGTAAACCACAACATATAAATCTCCATCGTATGAATAAAGCTTCTTACGATCTGAAAGACTTTCAGGTATGTCTCGAACTATAAAACCTTCATGTCTTAGGGCCACTCAACCTCGTATGCTAGGTTGTTAGTGGACTCTCAAATCGGCCACCCTGTCAGGATCGAAACGATGCCGATGTGGGTTATCCACGACTACGCATCAGAGGTCTGAATGTTGTTAGTCCTTAAACCCCATTATGCACTCAAGCGTAAGTTCACCTTGACCTCGTGAAAATATGCTTAATCATTTAGCGCCATCCATGGGACCGGTTACATGAACAAGAAGGAAATTCATATTGAATATAATTCGTTTTTGTGTTTTCCATAAAATATTTTTTGTTCACACTAATCAGTCAATTTCAGGTAATTCACCTAATTCAGATCAATGGTGGGCAACAAAGGTTCGAAGCCGACTTTTCAGACATTTACAGGTCAACGAACACCTACACAAACATCAAAACAGGCATCTGTGGTAGAAGGGAAAAAGGTGTCAAAACCTCCTTCGATAGAAGCTATCCTAACGGGGCTGACAAGCGCCGTGACTGAAAAACGATTCCTCCAATCTCGGCAGGGACAGAAAGTGAATGGCTGCAGAGTGATGGGGAAGATACGCCCCCAGTAGTAGAAACTAGCTATATACGTTTCAAAGAAACGGAAACGGGACGCACGAAGTCTCCAGAAAAAATAAGTTTCGGATCTCCAGCCAACATGAGCTATATACGCTCTAAAGAAACAGACGACGGGTATGACTCTCCGCCAAGTGGTGCCAAGCTAATAGCAAAAACTACGTATGTAGGAACAATCCTAATTATCACAACGGTGGAACCAGAGACTCAAACTTTGAAGGTTACCCCGGCAAGTGCGCAAGAAGAAATTAGAAGATTGGGTTTGAGAAACCTAGATGGTTCGTATATTACAGTAGCGCCGCTACAAGCAAAGATGACCTATGCAGCACCCCAACCAAATGTAGGTGGGTTAATACGAACTCAACACCAGGGTAATGAGGGGAGTGCGCCTTATAATCCGCTGGAACCAAGCAGCTCGAATAATTTTATTTCACAATTGCAGCAAATTGCACCTCCACATTTAGCGCAAGCACTCAATGAGCCATCATGATTCCAGTAGTTTATTCAAAACTGGTTTACAGTAATGCAAGGGTATAAAGCAAGACAATCTCTAGAGGTGGCTCCCACTACAGAAAAATTCGCCGCACATATAGCGGATCACCCGTTCCCTCAAACACCTGTAATACCGCTAACATTAGGAAGCTACGATGGGTTATCTGACCCTGATGACTTCCTAAAAAGGTTTGAGGGAAAGACAAGAACCCACAATTGGGGAGACGAGGTAGCATGTCATATGCTACCAATCGTGTTGCAAGGAGTGGCGCGGGAGTGGTTCTATAATAGTGGTTCAATAATTTAACTCCCAGAAGCATAACGGGGTATGCAGACTTAAGATCCCGGTTTCTACTTAATTTTCATAGTCTACGTGCACGTAGAAGAATGCGTGTGGAATGCCATGATATAAAGCAAAAACCCAAAGAATCCTTGGGTGAGATCATTGATAGGTACACCAAGGAAGTGGCTAAAATACCAGATCTACCAGAAAGCCAAAAGGTGTCAGGATTTATACACTACCTTGATACAGAAAGGCACCTATCTTTGTGGCAAAGGTTGCGAAGGAAGGTTCCACAAACATTTGCAGAAGCAATAAAGGAGGCACATGATTACATGCGGGCGCAAGAAGATATAACACAGAATTGCAGACAAAGCTACCTAGGCAAAGGTAATAATGATGATGATCACCATCGTGATCAGGGCAAGAGCTCTGGATATGCGAAGAGGTATAATAATAGCCCTCTCAAAAGTGGAAGTTATAATAATCACAATAAGTACTGACGGTACAACAACAGTAGAGGAGGTGGCAATTACATAAATAAGAGCGTTCACGATGATAATTATGCAATCATAAAAGATCTCAGCAAAACACCAAAGGAAATATTGGTAACCGAGTCAGTGTGTAAAACGTTCGAAGCTCCGACACCACTACCCGATTATGCAAAAAAGGACAAAACCAAATTTTGTGATTTTCATGATGATTTTGGTAATGAAACTAATAAGTGCAGGCAGTTAATCGAGAGGGTGGTTGCAGAACTAAAAAAGGGAAGGTTGCAGCAGTTAAAGAAATCGGCTAAAGTAGAAGGCCATAAATCAAGACAGAAAAAAGAATATCCGTGGCAAAAGAAAAGCGAACCAAAAGCATGAGAAGCAGAAAAACCATAAATATGGTAACAAGTGAGAACGTGATGACGAAAGTGAGAAAGGTTAGAGATTGGAAAAAAATAGAAATCTCATTTGAAGCAAGTGAAAGGGACTGGTTGAACAAACCCGTGGCAATTAAAGGATACATCAAAAGTTGCAATCAGGAACTTAAGGGATTGTGTGTGGACACTGGCTGCGGTATAGATATAATGTATGAACATTGCTACATGTCGCTACCAATGTCAGTTAAGTCGCAGCTAAAAAAGAAAGCAGTTACTTTGTTTTGTTTTGCTGCTGAAATGGTCCCATCATTAGGAACGATTAAAGTTGGGTTAGAACTACGAGAAGACACCAATGATAAAAAGAGAAGGGATGTTGAGATTGAATTCGCTGTAGTCAAATCGAGAGTTGAGCACAACCCACTATTAAGCAGGAACACCTTGCAGAAGCTAGGTGCCATATCATCCACAATACATGGCTTGTTAAGTTTCCCAACAAAATGGGGAGTCGTAACTATAAAATCAGAAGTGGATGGGAAGGACAGAATGATGCAAAAAGTCATAAGACGAGGAGAAAAAGATGTGGAGTTAAGTAAACAGCGAATGACCCAAGAAACGCTACGCTCACAGCTTCACAAATACTCCAATTCGATATTTAATGTTGCAATATCACAGTTTCTATAAAAAAGTACAAGCACCAATTTGTATTTCAAACAAAGTTGCCTACTTTAAAGTTATAAACAATTAAGATAAACGCTTAATTACCTAATAAGTGTGGAAAAAAACTGTGTTGTAACTACTTGTTATAAAAATATTATACACTATTATATGGTGCAGGGTCTGGAAAATCTTAGAAAAAGTGTAAAGACGAACCAGGGAATCAAAAGAAACTACGGAGAAAAGATCCCCACCCGCATCATTGGTTTAGCGAGAAAGCGCAAACCAAGGAACAAGAAAAAAGCCGCACATGGAAGGGTCAAAAAATTACCTAACGATAAAAAGTGGCAACTTGCGATGCAAAAGCAAAATGCAAAGGTGAGCGCACATATAAAGTGAAAAAGTAGCTTACGCACAGCGTTAAAAACCAGTATAACTGTAGAGAATGATGTGCCTAAAGAGCTCGCTATAAAGCAAAGTGTGCGCACCCAAACATCTACTGACATCATTCAAACATGGTCGTCAGAAAGAGGTAAGTTGCGTACAATAGAAACAAAGTTAAATATTTTACCCTAAGCGAAATTGAAATTTATTCTCGGACATTATATCAACAGGAGGTTTATGGCATTTAAAACAACGACAATCGAACGAAGGGTGGGTTAAACACCGTACAAATGAAAAACCTATGAAGATAGTCCGTGAAAAGATAAAGGGAAGTGAAAAAGAGTCAAAAGGAAAAAGGCCACGAAAGCAACATTGGGTTAAAGTACATGATGGCACTGCCACGTTAAAAGCGGTAAGGAAAAATAAAAAACCAAGAAGTGAGTGCGTGGTGAAAAACCCAGATAATATGGTTACTGGGAAATGCAACAAAAAGGAGCACAAGGGCTTGAAAGTAAACTGACAAGATGCGCCTTGCATGCGTAAAAATAAATGGTGCAAAAAAGCAAAAGATAGCAACAGTAGGATTGATCACCCAGACATCTGTTGAAATTTTGTTATATTTTTATTTCTGTCATTTGAATTATTTTTCATAATAAATTGAATCATGCAATTTAAGCCCATAATTCGTGCACTTTTACATTTTCCTTAAGCTGCACAGGGACACACTCTGAGTCTCAAGTGGCATAGTTTAGTTTGGTTACTAATACTATTTTTAATGGTAATAATAGTAAAACATTGGTTTGTTTCAAACGCTTGTATACCGTGCAAGACGGAGACTTGCAAAGTCATGACTATAAAATACAAGTTTGGTTACTTGTTAAGACCACGGACATTGGTTTGTCCGGAAGACTCTTGAAATAAGCATTGGGATGCTTATATAGACGGATTTGATATTGGTTTATCAATGCGTACAAATAATTTTAATCTCAAGAGTATAATATGTATAAGCATTGGTTTGCTTTGGCAAGATGCAAGAATAAAAAGATCATGCATATATAGAAGGGTCGCTCCCGTCATATGCGAATGACATTTATTCATATGCTATAATGCGCATACAAGTGCAAAGAGTTAAAGAAAAACTGCTTATAAGTTTGCAAACAAATATAAAAGCATATAGAAAAATATATTAAAATATTCATACAAAAAATACAATGATGAGTAGAATAATGCTTATGTCAAAATGCCTTTAGCAAACAGAAAATCTCTTATACTCTAACATCGTATAAGAAAAGGCAGATACCTATAAAGGATAGAATTCTACTTTTCCGAATATCGTTTAAAATAATTATTTCCTACTAATATACTAGGGGTGGCATAATTGGAACGGTGCCCTACACTAAGGAGAATATACAATCCTCGCCCGTAGCGATCAGACGTATATCCCGCTTTTAAAACAGAAATAAATAAATATAGATATAGGGATACGAAACCCTTAAACTGTCGATCCCATCCCTCGCTGGCGAAAAACAACAATCGTCGCCCCTCCAACCCAAACTGCTTGCCAACCTACGTAAGCGCATCATCAACAACTTGACGGGATGAAAAGCTCCCATTTTCAGCCAATTCCTCCAAACGAGGAATCCTTAAATTTACTAAAGCCGCACAGGCCTCGGTACACTTTCCATCAGCATCCTCCACAAGTTTGTCCGAAATGGGTGTTGGAATAATATCTGGTACAACAAGGTTTGAATTCACAACATCCCAAAAGCGCGATCGCTCAAGAGCACGTATAGCAACTATAGCCTTACCAAACGGAATGCGAATACTCAGAAAAGCCATAATATGCTTCGCAATCTCAGGAAGACCGGACCTTAGGGTCAAGTATTTAGATTTGAGGCTTGAGTATTCAGGTTTGAGGCTTTAGCATTCAACTTGGAGGCTCGAGCACTTGGTCTTCAGATCATCACGCTCGTTAACAACTGTTTGGCGCTCCGCATTCAACTCCTCAAGCTATTTTTTAAACTGGCAGTTTTCCGATGATGCAGTACCAAGTTGTAGGGACAGATGATTCACTTGTGACTCAGGATCAGCACTAACAGTTTCAGAACACTTGATTTCATTCAATAAATGCTGGCACTCACCCTCAAGATGAATATTCCTACCTTCCACTTTTAAACGGGCAGCAACCTCCTGATGAAGCTGTTCAGAAATCTGTTGTTTCTCAGCATCAAGCTTGGCAAACTCCCTTTACTCACACGATAGATGCTTATGACCAAGAATTATGGAATTAGACTTTTGTTTCAGACGGCTAATATCTTTGGCAAGATTGAACATTGTGACCTACGTATCAACAAAAAGTGGGGACAGATATCTTAAAAAACTCCTCAAAATAATTCAGATCCATGTCAGGGGATAAAGAAAAGCTGGTCGGAATGTTGAGTCGAGCACCCTTGTTGCGACTGGTATCAAGTAAAGGGGCATTCGAATACAGGTCGGTGCGCCTTTGGAAAGGTGGAAGCTTGCAGGAAAGATTTGGATCTACAGCTGATTGATGAAGAACGGGGGAATTTGGAACAGTCTGGGACGCTTGGGTTTCTAGAGTAGGGGCACGGTTGTCAGATTGCACCTCTTGGTCGATTTCAATCGGATTGCTAATATCTGCAACATAAGGATTTACGATAAAAATATATGAATAAATAAATAATAGAAATGTTCTCAAATGGAGCATAACGGGCGTTTACCTATAATTGGCCTTTTTCCAGCCGCTTTCGAAGTTTCAACAACGGGAGACCGCTGAATTTCAACTAAGGAAGACATGTCGGTTTCTCTCTCTTGGTGCAGACTAGTTGTCCTGCGCTTTAAAGTAGCAGGAGCAGCTGGATTAGTTGGAGCCTTGATAATTTCTGGGTGCACATCATGGTCAGTATCATGCAGATCTTTCTGTCCATAAGCAATGCCATCGGACGTCTTCAACAGCATGAACTCGTTCAAATCCATCTATGCAAATACATGAATATATACAAATATGAGAAGAAGGGAATTAAACATACACCCTATGTAATGCAATTAAAAAAGGGATATACCCTTCTTGTTCTTGATTATAATAGGACGCTTATCAGAACGCGCTCAGTGGGTTGAAATGCAGCCGATAACTAAGGGGACATTGGGATAAACGCGAGATGGAAGCTGAAGGTTAAGGCAAGACTTATAAAATTTGTCTTCCTCAGTAGGAATTGGCAGAGGTTTATTTTTCTCCCCCTTCTTGCCAGAATACCAGACGAGAATGCTATTAAACTCTTCAGAAATAAAAGTATCTTTAACAAAGAAAAATGATTTTTTCCACGCCCCCTTCACACCCTGTTTTGGAGTAACACAAAATTTGGCAACATTATCAACAGAATACCAACTCTCATCACTCATCGAGGCACGAAACAGGTTGGTAAAAATGGACAAAGAAGGTTTGCGACCATTGGCACGACACCACATTTCAAAATTAGAAATACGATTGGCACCATAAGGGTGCAATTGACTAATACCAATTGAGTAATGACGGAGAACCTCCATGAAAAAAGGGGTAGGAGGAATACGGGTGTTTCTGAGCTCCTACACTTTGTCATAAACAGCAATCATATGCTCCGGCGGCTGGTTCGCCCGTTGGTCACTGGCAGGGGCAATCGGAGAATATTTTTCAATTGGGGGGTATTGTTCGATGATACGGTGAATTTCTGCTTTGGTAATAGAATGGTGCGCATGTATTCTCAGTCTCAAAAATATATATTTTTCAACCATAGAATGTAGTTTCGATTACTTGTGTCTATTTCGTAAAACATTTATAAAAGCATCGCATGTATTCTCAGTCCCAAAAATATATATTGCAAAAGCATTTAAAAAGGGAGCAAATGAAACTCACAATACTATATTTCGTAGTAAAAATACATATGTCGTCATTCAACAAGTGCAAGGTTGGCCTCGGATTCACGAACCTATATTAAGTATGTATATTTATATGATGGTCAATATCTGTCTAATAATCTAGGTCAAGTCGTAGTGTATCTCAATCCTAATGCTCGAGATTATCATGCAAAAGTCAACAAAAGTCAATTTGACCCAAAATGATTTACAAAATCTACACATGTTTATTATATAACTTAAATAGTCGTTTTATATATTTAAATATATTTATCAGATTTTATTTGAGTAAATAGTACAAGTGATTTATTAATAAATAAAATTTATATTAAAATTTATATATGATAAAAATATACTTTTATATATCTTATGTAATAAAATTTATAAAGTTATTTAATATTATAAAATATAGTGGTATGTATTATTATTGTAATTATATTTCGTATGGTAAAAATATCTTTGTAACACATATTTATTTTATAAAATAATATTGGTAATAATAATAATACGTAAATTCGTATTATTTTAAAATAATAATTTTAATTATTTTTAATAATAATAATATTTATATTTACTTAATGATACGCATATCTGCAAGACTGTGCGGATTGCTCATCCAAATCCCTAAACCGCACATAAATTGACATGTAAGGCATATGGCACGGGTATAGCCGCACCTTGTGTGCCTATACCATCTGATGCGAGTTTCGTATACTTGCATAAGGGTCCGGTACATTCTAGAAGAATGTACGGTATAATCAATTCGGATTCTTTTCCTTAAATAACGTAATTTAGTTGTGATAAGATTACATTTAATTAGGAAAGAGATTCTACCGAAACCCTAATTCATGAGCCTATAAATAAATAGCTCATAAACCCTAATATATATATATATATATATATATATATATATATATATATATATATATATATATATATATATATATATATATATATATATATATATATATATATATATATATATTCATTCGGTTACTCATACGTAAACCACAGCATACAAATCTCCATCGTACGAATAAAGCTTCTTACGATCTTAAAGACTTTCAGGTATGTCTCGAACTATAAAACCTTCATGTCTTAGGGCTACTCAACCTCGTATGCTAGGTTGTTGGTGGACTCTCAAAACGGCCACCCTTTCGGGATCGAAACGATGCCAATGTGGGTTATCCACGACTACGCGTCGGAGGTCCGAATGTTGTTAGTCCTTAAACCCCATTATGCACTCAAGCGTAAGTTCACCATGACCTCGTGAAAATATGCTTGATCATTACTAATGATAATAAAAATCTTGATAAATAATAATCTTTTATAGTAATACAAAAGTTATAATAATAATATTTCTAATAAAATATTATATTCATGTTAATAATAATAACAATGATAATAGCATTGTTGTTAATATTAATAAAAAATGAAAATTTTAACGAAAATATAGGTTTTAAGATTAATAATGATATTTTCAAACAAACATGATAATTTGTAATAATAACTATAATATTATTTTATATGAAAATAATAATTCTATTTGAAATGATAATTTTTAATAATAATACTAAAATGACAATAATAATTTCTCAATAATATATTTATCTTAATAATTATTATTATAGTAATAATCATATTTTTATAAAAATAAACATATCAAAAATGATAATTTTTAATAATAATCCTAATATGATAAAGATAATAAAAATGATATTTACAATTGATAATTTTAACAAACGTGATAATTTTAATCTTAATGATAATTTTAATAATAAAAATAATAAAATAATATTTTTTTTAATAAAAACGTTATCTCTTAATAATAACTATAGTAATAATAATAATAATAATAATAACAATTTTAATGATAATACTTATATTGATAACGATAATGATAATAATAATAATAATAATAATAATAATAATAATAATAATAATAATAATAATAATAATAATAATAATAATAATAATAATAATAATAATAATAATAATAATAATAATAATAACAACGATAATAACGACAATAGTAATAATAATCATTTTAGCAATAATAATACTAAAATTCATAATAATTCAGTTGGTCATATCTCATAATCCGTTCATCAAAATCACACGAGTTCTAAATGAAAAGTTCTTAATTTTTTGCCAGCTTTCCAACGACATGCATATCATATACCTTATCTCAGTCGCATATGTAATAAATTCATAATTTATCATAAACTATCTAACGACAAAATTAAACATACAAGCATGCATAACCATATATACTCGAGTACTAGTCAGGGATACACTAACAATATTTAAAAGTTAAGTTATGAGTGCTCACGTATCAATATTGAGATTCAATATTGCAGGAAAGTACGTAGATGCAACGGAGATGATAAACATTAGTTTGACCTTACGAGCATACCCCCGAACATTACCCATAACCTCCATAGCTATAACCCATAATTTCCTTAGCCCTATCATGCTCGAAAAACCCGTTTTGAAATAATTCGCTCATGACTCTGTCGTAGTATTTTATGTATAATACTAATACTAATAATGCTAATACTCCTTATAATAATAATAATATAATAATAATAATAATAATAATAATAATAATAATAATAATAATAATAATAATAATAATAATAATAATTAATAATTTATATATATAAACTTGCGAGATATTAGATCGAGAGATGGATATATGAAATTGTGACCAGAATTCGATCGAGTTATAGGCCTCTCTCTGGACCCCATTATCTCGCGATTGCGGAGGAGATAGGGTGTTTAGGGCCGCGATCGCCGAGCTGTCTCCACCAACTCAGGCTCAATGATTTCAAGGCTGCCGACAGTTTTTATTATATATTAATATATAATATATTTAATTTATATAATTAATTATATATTATATTATATTTACGTGCATAGTTAATTTGTAAATTTAGTTCCAAAGACTTGTACGTTGTCACTCGACTACTGTGTTAGTTTCGATTTTTCGAACGCATTTTCGTACGCTTAGAAAATTAACACTTTACGTTACGCGACGTGTACCTTTAACAATAAATTGACTTAAACATCGATAGGCTATATTATCTAAAGTATAATCTATTCATTTGAGTGTTGTAGTCATTTGCTTCTATAAATCAATGTTTCATTGTTTGTCAAAATGTATATTTTAAATCAAACGTTTTATGACTAAGTTAATATTATATCTATTACTTTATAAAATATATAAATATGTATATAAATTTATATATTCATTAAAAATATAAATTTATACGTATTGTATGTAGTTGAAATATTTACTTAATAATATAATATTTATTTTTTCAAAACTAATTATATTTAAAATTGTTTAGAAAATATTATAACACATAACGTTTTCATTTTAAAACTTAAATAGATACCTTTCATTTATGTACTAACGTTTTAAATATCAATCGCATCACTAAGCGAGTGTTACTATCGTGTACTTAACTAATTTGAAAACATATATATTTAATGAACACGTTTTAAATACACGTTGCAAGTTATCTATATATATAACAACAAATATTCCAACTTACGTTTAATTAATCAAAGACATTTTAAATAATCAAGTTCTATTATATCAAAAAGCGGTTTCGTACATTTGAAAACTACATCAATTGATTACTATGTAATTTAGTCTTCCACTAACATTTGTCTAATTCTCGTTAATTGACATATTTGTTCTTACTTGTAAATCACTTTACCATCTTCCGAATACTGTTAAAATGGGAAGATTTCTCAAATCAATGTGGACCTCTCAACAGAGACTCGTAATCATAATTCAATGTATCTGATAATTCAATCATTTGATATTATCTTCTACCTCCATCGATAAACATATTGAAACTAATACGTTCATGTAAAGTATTATTCATCAAATACTTTGTTAACGTTCTCAAGTCATATAATAAACTTCATAACTTATTTTCATATTAATTAAACGTTTAATGTTTCATTAATATTTCTCAATTTAATAAACACATATATGTATATATTCATACATATCTATTTACACATAATTGTCCGTGAATCATCGAGAGCAGTCGAAGGGTAAATGAATATATGAACATAGTTTAAAATTCTTGAGATTTATCTTAACAAACTCTGCTTATCGTGTCGGAAATATATAAAGATTAAAGTTTAAATTTGGTCGAAAATTTCTGGGTTGTCACAGTACCTACCCGTTAAAGAAATTTCGTCCCCGAAATTTGATCGAGGTTGTCATGGCTAACAATAAGAATGTTTTCATGAAAATTATGAGTTGATAAATAGAGTTTTATTATCATTGAGTAATATGGATAAAACAATCCGTTTATGTGAAGAGTATGAGTGAAGTTATCACAAAAGAGTGAAATGAGTAGGGGTAGATTGGTCATATCTTTTGACATAGATAGGATTGATTTCCAAGTTCAAGAGATTTAGAGAAAATCTTCGTAATAAGATTTGATTCTTCAGTAATCAAGGGAATTAGGATCCACTTTAAATGCGATCATCTATTTTGATTGCTCTGTCGGATATTTTACTATAAATCCACCCCCTTCGTCTCCTTACAACTTACACCTTCTATTCTTTCTCCCTCAACTCATATTTTTAAAGCATTCATCAGTATGCTCCATCCAATACTGATTCTGTATATACTCCTAACTTTCATATTTGTCATTCTTCCATTTCATCTACCACCTGGGGATTTTGTTTATTTCTACTATTACCTTGGGGTTATAGTAATTTTAATTCTCCCGTGCCTTTACGTGGCAATACGTATTGATATGCACAGTTTGTAATTTATGTGTTGTTGTCGAGCTTTATATTTTCTTTTATATTCAAGAGTTCCATACTTTTGTCTCTTCTTCCCGACTTCAAGTCAAGTGAATAATGGTCCAGAATTTGTAAGTATGGATAGTTAATGTTCTAATAAGGGAATTGTAATAACATGATATTGATTTATCAAATTACCAGAATACCTCGAAAAAGACCGAGTCATCAAGAAAAATATATTCTTGATATGTTTAGAGGTTAAGTAGAATACAAGAGTCGTGTAACATGGCACATGATGACGTTATGATATGTGAATCATCATGTTCCATTTAGAAACTCAGCATGACTTACTATAATATAATCACGTTGATCAAGCATCATTATATTATACTAACTCATGCTTCAGTTCCCAACAGTACTTCAATAGCATTCATATTTTACATTTGAATTTTTCAGAATTTAGAAACTAAAATAGTTTCTTTTATGATGTAACACAGATAGCGCGAAGAGATAAATGATTTCGAATAACAATAGTTATGAAGATATCTTCAGAAACATCGAAGATATTTATAATGAAAGATATGATGATATCTTAGAATATCTAAGATCAGAGGATGATGAAGAATATCGTCCGCAAGGCTTTTAGAGTAAGGAGCAAAGTATTCACTAAAGACTTCAGCAACACTGAATCATTTGGATTCTTTGAAGATAGATTTCTTCTTTGTGATTTGTCCACAGCCACCTTCATAATTTGCCCAATCCGTTTCCCAGTTCCAAACCTTCTCTTTTTCTGAGCTTTTCCAACACATTATTCTTTATCATCAAACTTTTTACTGCTAAGGGCGTTTACAGTTTTTGCTGCTTCATCAGCATTTTTCAAAATTTCGAGAACTAGTTCGCAGTTTAGGGGTTTTTCAGAAACTTCACATTCGAAGTATGTAAGTCCAGGAGATAGATGTTATATGTATACATATAACTGTTGGCGTAAAATTGCTGTGAAATTCAAAATACTGATTGCTAATTCCCAGTAGTTGGTATGACAATTATTGTTACAAGTTTTAGATGGATAGAGTTTCAATGAATAAGCATCGTGATTTTTTTTTCGGAGAGGCTTAAAGAGCAATGAAGTTGTTGGTAACTTTACTGCTAATGTGGCGAGATATAAAAGGTTCTCGGGTAACGATTATGAAAGGGCAACGTATATATTGAGGTTAAAGTAAGACTATTTCAAATGAAAAGTCGAAGTTGACTTGCTGGAGCTGTGACAAAACTAGCTACTTTGAAAAGGAATCGCAAAGTTATTTTTGCTAATAAATGCCAAAGAATCTGACGCGGATACGTGTTTTAAACTTTTTACTTTGGTTTCAAGAGTTTTTCAGGTACATAACTGTGGTTAACATGTGGTTGGATCATCATCTCGATTGTTCATTATTTGAAGTGTCTTCATAAATTTCGAAGGGTTTGAACACAGATTGTAGTCGTTAATATACATATAATGTTCTAGATTTTGAATGATACAAATATTTTCTGAGTTCTATGAATAGAAATGATGTTTTAGCACAGTTTTGAAGTCAAAGTATAGCTTTGAGAGATGTAAGAATCTAAGAGTGATGTCTTCTGTTAAATCTTGACTTGGATTTTGATTCGTCAAAATTCAGAATATATAATCAATTTTTGATGAGAATGGTTGTTTTGATTTTTATAAAAGAATGTATATTGTTGTGAACGTAATGCGTATAGTTGATGATTTTTGAATCAAAATCGAAGAATGTAACATATTAATTGTGAATTTATATATGTCTCGGGTATTACCTACACGTTAAAAAATTTCACAGTTAATATTTTGTACAAAAATTTTACTACAGTTTTTATGAAAATATATAGGTATATTTTCTTCAGATGTAATACAGATTTATTGAGTTAATATAATATTAAACTCGTTTGATTTTCGGCTGAAATTGGAAACGGATAATCTTTAAAACATTAAAGATTACATAATTTTCGTGGAGTGTTTCACTAATGTAATTAGTACTTCATTATCGATACTAATTGATATTCCTCGGTGAAGGATGTTGATGCTCGTGGAATTCTTGTTAACTTCGTAAGATACGATGATGTTTTCTAGGGAATTTCGAGCATATCGAAAATGAAAGTGTAAAATCAAACTTATAATTGAATAATACACTTGGTTTATTATGAAATGAAATTTGTCGAGTTGAAAGGGATATTGTAGCTAACGATGGTTAAGTTATTAACGGAGGATGTACATCATATCATATTAGTAATACGAATTAACCGAGTAGTATCTACCCTTATTAATTCATTTATATTAGCTTAATATGAAAAGATATACTATGGTTTCCAAAATTTATATATATAAGTTATACATATAATTTCTTCAGTGGAAATGAGTTCATAACTCGTTGATATGACCTACTTGTTGTTGGTTAGTGATGTTGTTCGCGGTGATTATAGATTTGATTGAACTTGTGATGTTATAGGTGCTGATGGTGCTGACGATGTTGACGGCACTGACGGTGCTGGTAATGCTGATGGTACTACTGATGCTGCTGGTAAAACAAGTCTAGTTTGTAAATCGTGCATCATTCCAGTCAGGGTTTCATTTCATCATTTCGCTCACTCATCTGGTGTACAATTAGTACTAGAATAAATAATTTCTAAAACTCTTAGAAATTACATATTCTCTGCAGAATATTCCCTCGATGAAGTTATGAATCAATACTTCATCGTTTGGTGTTGTTGGTACTCCTTGGTATTTACGGTGTGTATGATGTTGATGTTCGAGGTATAGATTGTGATGTTGAGGTGTGGGATGCGGATGTTGTTGTTGGTGGTGGTAATGGTACTGTGGGTGCTGCAGATGGTGGTACTATTGTTGCTGGTGCTGCTGCTGGTGCTTGTAATCTTTGCACCATACTCTCCAAAGTCACTATTCGAGCGCGAAGCTCATTGACTTCTTCTATTACATCGGGATGGTTGTCGGTTCGAACGAGCGGATAAATAAGATCTAGAATTTGGTATAGTATATGATCATGACGAGATACTCTGGAAATGAGAGAGAAAATGTTGTTTCGGACAGGTTTTCCAGTAAGTGCTTCAGGTTCTTCGCCAAGAGGGCAATGTGGTGGATGGAAAGGATCGACTTCTTCTTGTCTCCAATGATTAAGGAGGCTACGAACCCATCCCCAATTCATTCAGAATAGATGATGGCTGATTGGTTGATCCATTCCAGTCATACTGCTTTCGGATCTTGAGTGGGATTCCATTTCGGAATCCGAGGGACTTGAACTAATGACGAATTCCATTTCGTACCGTCGAATAAAGGATTTTTCGATATGAAATTATTTCCGGCTATCGGATGGTATTCTAATTACATAGAATATCTATATATATAGAGTAAAAGATTTCGTAGATTACAGAGGAATTTACGGAATATGTCAGGCAAAGTTTACAGTAACATATACGCTAAGATACGAATTAGCAGATACGCTAAGATATGAATTTTGTCTATACACTATTCATGAAATCAATGCAATAAGATGTGTCTAGACTAAGAATGATAAGCATGTTATTTCCGACAAAATTGATAAGCAAAACTTTTGATATGCAGACACGGTCGAAGTCCAGACTCACTAATGCATCCAAACAACTATCAGTTAGACACACTAATGCAAGACCTAGTTCGCTAAGACCACCGCTCTGATACCACATGAAGCAACCCATCCTAATCTATAAGGACAAATACAATAACATATGATTACATTGCGAGGTAATTGACCTCTATATGATACATTTTGCAAACATTGCATTCGTTTTAAAAAGACAAGCTTTCATTACATCGAAAGTTAACAGGCATGCATACCATTTCATAATATCCAAACTATAAATTACCTAATCTGTCATTTACTTAATAATAATCTTTATTGAATTCAACGACTTGAATGAAACGTCTTTTGAAATAGGCCATGAATGACTCCAAGTAATATTTTAAAAATGAGCAAATGCACAGCGGAAGATTTCCTTAATACCTGAGAATAAACATGCTTTAAAGTGTCAACCAACGGGTTGGTGAGTTCATTAGTTTATCATAATCAATCATTTCCATAATTTTAATAGACCAAAAGATATCCTTTATTCAATAATCATACACTCGCAAGTGTTTAAAAATCATTCATATGGATTGAACATCTGGTAACCGACATTAACATCATGCATATTCTCCCCCAACCAGAAATCCATCTGTATAATATAAACTCGAAGTACTAAAGCATACCATTTTCCAGTATGGGGGGTTTTAGTGCCCGTAGATCTACCTTTAGGATTCGCGTCAATTAGGGTGTCTGTTCCCTAATTCTTAGCCTACCAAGCTAAAAGGGGTGATATTCGATTCGATAATCCAATCAAAGAATGTAGTTTCGATTACTTGTGTCTATTTCGTAAAACATTTATAAAAGCAGCGCATGTATTCTCAGTCCCAAAAATATATATTGCAAAAGCATTTAAAAAGGGAGCAAATGAAACTCACAATACTGTATTTCGTAGTAAAAATACATATGTCGTCATTGAACAAGTGCAAGGTTGGCCTCGGATTCACGAACCTATATTAAGTATGTATATTTATATGATGGTCAATATCTGTCTAATAATCTAGGTCAAGTCGTAGTGTATCACAATCCTAATGCTCGAGATTATCATGCAAAAGTCAACAAAAGTCAATTTGACCCAAAATGATTTACAAAATCTACACATGTTTATTATATAACTTAAATAGTCATTTTATATATTTAAATATATTTATCAGATTTTATTAGAGTAAATAGTACAAGTCATTTATTAATAAATAAAATTTATATTAAAATTTATATATGATAAAAATATACTTTTATATATCTTATGTAATAAAATTTATAAAGTTATTTAATATTATAAAATATAGTGGTATGTATTATTATTGTAAATATATTTCGTAAGGTAAAAATATCTTTGTAACACATATTTATTTTATAAAATAATATTGGTAATAATAATAATAATAATAATACGTAAAGTCGTATTATTTTATAATAATAATTTTAATTATTTTTATTAATAATAATAATATTTATATTTACTAATGATAATAATAATCTTGATAAATAATAATATTTTATATTATTACAAATGTTATAATAATAATATTTCTAATAAAATATTATATTGATGTTAATAATAATAACAATGATATTAGCATTGTTGTTAATATTAATAAAAAATGTTAATTTTAACAAAAATATAGGTTTTAAGATTTATAATGATATTTTCAAACAAACATGAAATAAACATATTATTTTAAAATAATAATTCTATTTGAAATGATAATTTTTAATTCTATTTGAAATGATAATTTTTAATTCTATTTGAAATGATAATTTTTAATATTAATACTAAAATGATAATAATAATTTCCCAATAATATATTTTATCTTAATAATTATTATTATAGTAATAATCATATTTTTATAAAAATAAACATATCAAAATGATAATTTTTAATAATAATCCTAATATGATAAAGGTAATAAAAATGATATTTAGAATTGATAATTTTAACAAACGTGACGATTTTAATATTAATGATACTTTTAATAATAAAAATAATAAAATAATAATTTTTTTTATAAAAAGGTTATCTCTTAATAATAACTATATTAATAATAATAATAATAACAATTTTAATGATTATACTTATATTGATAACGATAATGATAATAATAATAATAATAATAATAATAATAATAATAATAATAATAATAATAATAACAATAATAATAATAATAATAATAAGATAATAATAACAACGATAATAACGACAATAGTAATAATAATCATTTTAGCAATAATAATACTAAAATTCATAATAATTCAGTTGGCCATATCTCATAATCCGTTCATAAAAATCACACGAGTTCTAAATGAAAAGTTCTTAATTTTTCGCCAGCTTTCCAACGACATGCATATCATATACCTTATCTCAGTCACATATGTAATAAATTCATAATTTATCATAAACTATCTAATGACAAAATTAAACATACAAGCATGCATAACCATATATACTCGAGCACTAGTCAGGGATACACTAACAATATTTAAAAGTTAAGTTATGAGTGCTCACGTATCAATATTGAGATTTAATATTGCAGGAAAGTACGTAGATGCAACGGAGATGATAAACATTAGTTTGACCTTACGAGCATACCTCCGAACATTACCCATAACCTCCATAGCTATAACCCATAATTTTCTTAGCCCTATCCTGCTCGAAAAACCCATTTTGAAATAATTCGCTCATGACTCTGTCGTATTATTTTATGTATAATACTAATACTAATAACGCTAATACTCCTTATAATAATAATATGACCAATAATAATAATAATAATAATAATAATAATAATAATAATAATAATAATAATAATAATAATAATAATAATAATAATTTATATATATAAACTTGAGAGATATTAGATCGAGAGATGGATATATGAAATTGTGACCAGAATTCGATCGAGTTTATAGGCCTATCTCTGGACCCCATTATCTCACGATCGCGGAGGATCTGGGTGTTTAGGGCCGCGATCGCGGAGCTGTCTCCACCAACTCAGGCTCAATGATTTCAAGGCTGCCGACGGTTTTTATTATATATTAATAATAATATATTTAATTTATATAATTAATTATATATTATATTATATTTACGTGCATAGTTAATTTGTAAATTTAGTTCCAAAGACTTGTACGTTGTCACTCGACTACTGTGTTAGTTTCGATTTTTCGAACGCATTTACGTACGCTTAGAAAATTAACACTTTACGTTACGCGACTTGTACCTTTAACAACAAATAGACTTAAACATCGATAGACTATATTATCTAAAGTATAATCTCTTCATTTGAGTGTTGCGGTCATTTGCTTCTATAAATCAATGTTTCGTTGTTTGTCAAAATGTATATTTTAAATCAAACGTTTTATGACTAAGTTAATATTATATCTCTTACTTTATAAAATATATAAATATGTATATAAATTTATATGTTCATTAAAAATATAAATTTGTACGTATTGTATGTAGTTGAAATATTTATTTAATAATATAATATTTAGTTTTTCAAAACTAATTATATTTAAAATTGTTTAGAAAATATTATAACATGTAACGTTTTCATTTTTAAAACTTAAATAGATACCATTCATTTATGTACTAACGTTTTAAATATCAATCGCATCACTAAGCGAGTGTTACTATCATGTACTTAACTAATTTGAAAACATATATATTTAATGAACACGTTTTAAATACACGTTGCAAGTTATCTATATATATAACAACTAATATTCCAACTTACGTTTATTTAATCAAAGACATTTTAAATAATCAAGTTCTATTATATCGAAAAGCGGTTTCGTACATTTGAAAACTACATCAATTGATTACTATGTAATTTAGTCTTCCAATAACATTTGTCTAACTCTCGTTAATTAACATATTTGTTCTTACTTATAAATCACGTTACCATCTTCTTAATATTTTTAAAATGGGAAGATTTCTCAAATCAATGTGGACCTCTCAACAGAGACTCGTAATCATAATTCAATGTATCTGATAATTCAATCATTTGATATTATCTTCTAACTCCATCGATAAACATATTGAAACTAATACATTCATGTAAAGTATTATTCATCAAATACTTTGTTAACGTTCTCAAGTCATATAATAAACTTCATAACTTATTTTCATATTAATTAAACGTTTAATGTTTCATTAATATTTCTCAATTTAATAAACACACATATGTATATATTCATACATATCTATTTACATATAATTGTTCGTGAATCGTCGAGAGCAGTCGAAGGGTAAATGAATATATGAACATAGTTCAAAATTCTTGAGATTTATCTTAACAAACTTTGCTTATCGTGTCGAAAACATATAAAGATTAATGTTTAAATTTGGTCGGAAATTTTCGGGTTGTCACACAAAAGGTGCGGCGTTAATACTCGCGTGATAACTATTGTTGTAAGAGAATTCGGTGAGAGGCAAGTGTTTTTCCCAAGCTTTTCCAAAATTGATAACGCAAGCTCGTAACATGTCTTGCAAAGTTTGAATCGTGCGTTCGCTTTGTCCGTCGGTTTGCGGATGGTATGCGGTACTCATGTCTAAACGTGTTCCCAAAGCTTCTTGTAAGGTACCCCAAAAATCTAGAAGCGAAACGGGCATCTCGGTCGGAAATAATCGATAGGGGTACACCATGCCGGGATACAATCTCTTTTATGTAAAGTTGTGCAAGTTTGTCCATTTTGTCGGTTTCTTTCATGGCTAGGAAGTGGGCAAATTTGGTGAGACGGTCAATAATAACCCAAATGGTTTCATAACCGACCACTGTTTTTGGTAATTTTGTGATAAAGTCCATCGTTATTCTTTCCCACTTCCATTGCGGGATTTCGAGTTGTTGAAGTAACCCGGATGGCCTTTGGTGTTCGACTTTGACTTTGGAGCAAGTTAGACACTTTCCAACATAAGTAGCGACGTCCCTTTTAATGTTCAGCCACCAATATTGTTCTTTGAGTTCGTGGTACATCTTACCGGCACCGGGAAGAATCGAATA
Source organism: Rutidosis leptorrhynchoides (assembly GCF_046630445.1). Classification (NCBI taxonomy): domain Eukaryota; kingdom Viridiplantae; phylum Streptophyta; class Magnoliopsida; order Asterales; family Asteraceae; genus Rutidosis; species Rutidosis leptorrhynchoides. The sequence continues at coordinate 391,989,246 of NC_092335.1, read as the reverse complement.
CCTTGACTTATGGGCTTCGTCTAGGATAAGGCTTCGTAAATCCCCATAACTAGGCACCCAAATTCTTCTGGCAAAATATCGGAGTCCAGTCTCCTTAACTTCGAATCGAGAGGTGAGGACGTTCAAGTGTTTGTGTGAAATATTTTCATCTTTGAGAGCCTCATCGTTGGCAACTCGGATTTGGCTATTGAGGTTGGTGTGGATGGTGATGTTTAAGGCTCGGACATGAAGAGGCACCATTCTTTCCTTTCGGTTTAAGGCATCGGCTACTACATTTGCCTTCCCGGGGTGATAACGAAGTTCGCAATCTTAATCGTTCAATGTTTCAATCCACCGTCGTTGTCTCATATTTAGTTGTTTTTGATCGAATATGTGTTGGAGGCTTTTGTGGTCGGTGAAGATGGTACTTTTGGTTCCATAAAGATAGTTTCTCCACATTTTGAGTTTAAAGACAACGGCTCCAAGTTCGAGATCATGTGTCATGTAGTTTCGTTCGTGGATTTTCAATTGTCGGGAGGCATAAGCACTAACTTTCTTTCGTTGCATTAATACACACCCAAAACCATGTTTCGAGGCATCGCAATATACAACAAAATCATCATTGCCTTCGGGGAGAGATAAGATAGGGGCGGTGGTTAACTTTTTCTTCAAGATTTGGAATGCGGACTCTTGTTCGGTTGCCCAAACGAACTTCCTTCCCTTGTGAGTTAACGCGGTTACACGACGTGCAACCAAAGAGAAATTCTCAATGAACCTACGATAATACCCGGCGAGACCTAAAAATTGACGAATGTGAGTAGGAGTAGCAGGGGTTTCCCATTTGCTAATGGCTTCGATTTTTGCGGGATCGACCTTAATACCTTGATCGCTTACAACATGACCAAGAAATTGAACTTCCTTCAACCAAAATTCACACTTGGAGAATTTGGCATGGAGTCGTTCTTGTCTCAAGAGTTCAAGCATGAGTCGGAGGCGTTGTTTGTGTTCTTCTTCACTTTTAGAATAGACCAAGATATCATCTATGAATACAATGACGAATTTGTTGAGATACGGTTTGCACACGTGGTTCATAAGGTCCTTGAACACTGCCGGTGCATTAGTTAGACCAAATAGCATTACAAGGAATTCTTAACTACCATAGCGAGTCCAGAAAGCGGTTTTGGAGACATCTTCCCCCTTAACCCTTAGTTGATGATAACCCGAGCGGAGATCGATTTTTGAATATACACAAGACCCTTGTAGTTGATCAAAGAGGTCGTCGATGCATGGAAGAGGATATCGGTTCTTAACCGTCAATTTATTTAGTTCACGATAATCGATGCACATTCGTAAGGATCCATCTTTCTTTTTAACGAATAAAATCGGAGCGCCCCATGGTGAATGGCTAGGTTGGATAAAACCACAGTCAAGTAATTGTTAAATTTGGCTTTATAACTCTGCATTTTGGTTGAAGCAAGTCTATACGGTGCACGTGCTACGGGCGTGGCTCCCGAAATAAGATCGATTTGGAATTCTACCTGTCGATGAGGTGGAAGACCCGCAATTCTTCGGGAAATACATCAGAAAATTCACTAACAATTGGCACATCATCGATATGCTTCTCATCGGTCTCGACTTTCTTAACGTGGGCTAGGATCACAAAACAACCTTTATGAAGATATTTTTAAACTTTAAGGCACGAGACGAGGTTGAGTCCGGTGTAACGCTTATCGCCATAGACAATCAAGGGTTCACCATTCTCGATAGGAATTTGAATTGCTTTAAGATCACAAAGGATGTGAGATTTTGTTTTGGCTAACCAATCCATACCGATTATTACATCGAAGCTCCCTAGTTCTATAGGTATCAAGTCAATTTCAAACTCTTTACCCATTAAGTTTAATGTGCACCCCCGATAAAATTTGTCGGGACTCAATAGTTTCCCGTTCGCTACTTCAATGGTATAAGTAGTATCTAGTGGGAGCAGTGGAGTGCAAAAAGAATGAGTCAAGGCCTCGGATACAAAACTCTCATCGGCACCCGAATCGAATAAGCAAGAAACATAAGAGTTGTTGAGAAGAAACGTAACCGTGACTAGTTCGTTGTCATCTCGGGCCTCCACGGTGTTAATGTTGAAAGCTCGGCTGCGTGCATTGGGGTTAGCTTTCTTCTTTTGGCATGCGTTCTTATAATTTCCCAGTTGGCCACATTCATAGCAAACACCTTTTTTGGTGCATTGGGCCCCTTTTGAACGACGGGAGCGGTATTTCTACACTCGTTGGCCACATGGCCACTTCTTTGACACTTTTTGCAAAATGGCTTGCCATATTCACCATAATGATGTTTGTGGCACTTGTTGCAAAAACGTTGATTTCTTGCATAACCTTTCTTACCGTCGGAAGTGAAAGGCTTCTTGGTGAAGTTATTGTTGTTGTAGTTGCTTGATTGAGAGGCTTCCCACTTTCTTTTGTTGCCACCCGATTTATCCTCGGCCTTTGGTGCCGGCACATCAATTTCATCCACTGTTTCTATCAATTGACGGGCCATCTTTAAAGCTTCTTGTAGATTAGCGGGTTTGGATGACATCACCCCGTGTTTAATGCTCTTAGGGAGGACATCCATGTAAAGTTCAACTCTTAGGGACTCGGGAGTCACGAGGGCCGGACACATTAAGGCTAGCTCGGCAAACCATTGATTATAAGCTTTGAGGTCATTTTGGACCGCTTTTAAACTTATTAGCTCGTTCTTGAGCCTTCGAGTCTCTTCACGTGGAAAGTATTCGGTGATCATCTTTTCTTTTAATCGGCCCAAGAGAGTGAGTGGACTTCATTGGTACCCACCGATTGCACAAACGTGTTCCACCAAGTGAGAGCGATACCGGCGAAAGTGTGAGTGGAATACTTGACCTTGTCTTAGTCCTGGCAACCGCTTATGCTAAAAATGGCTTCCGTTTGCTCAAACCATCGAGTGAGATCAACCGGTCCCCCGGTTCCATCGAAAGTGTGAGGTTTGCACCCTATGAAGCTCTTGTAGGAGCATCCCTCGTTTGAATTACTGGCTCCATGGTTGTTGTTGTTGTTGTTGTTGTTGTTGTTGTTGTGGTTGTTGTTATTGTTGTTGGAGGAGTGACCGGCCATGGCCGCATCTATGGCAGTGGCTATCATTCGTTGAAGAGCTTGTTCGGGAGTTTCATTGCGTAGACCGCGGCGAGGAGGCATTGTTCCTTCAAGACACAAGAATATCGTTGATTAGTATTCTCAATAATACTAATCGTGATATGGAATAAAGATGGAGAGAAAAATTTCCTTGACCCGCCCTCAATTCCTTATGCTATAATGTCGGAACGTCCATATGAGTCACCGTAATATAATCCCGGCAATTATATTACCCTAATTCATATGTACATTCGACATTACCTTATAAGGTCAAGATGGCGTGTCAATCAAATCAAACAACGTGAGATTAAGATGAACTAGGAGTTAGATACGAATAGAAGAGTTCAAATATAAATGTACAAGTAGTCAAGCAATTCCTACTTCAAGTCTATATGCCGGTTGTAGTCTAGACTCACTAATGCACCCTATGACTTGGGGTTGACACCAATGAACTCTAAATCCCTACAAACTGGCTCTGATACCACATGTGACGACCCGCCAAAATCGTAATTGACGGCGCCGTCAACTTAGGTCCCATAACTTGGTCATAAGTCTTTAAAACAAAGTTTGACCAAAATATGTCGCATTCATTTCAAATGTAAAGATGTTTCAAAGTTTACAAAAGTAGTTTAACAACTAGTTACGTTACAACGTTTAAGTACAAATGAAACCTATGCGACACAATTTAAAGTAAAGTCAAAAGACCCTCCATGTATGCATGTATACTCGACATTCAAGCAAGTATCAAAATAGTGTGCGGAAGCATGTAACACATAGCATTCAAGGACCTGAGAAAACATAAAAAAAATCTGTCAACGAAAACGTTGGTGAAATCATAGGTTTAGTAAGCATGTTGTATTGAACCACAAGATTTAATATAAAGTTGATTATCCAAATTGTTTGCATTCCAAAGTTGTTGTACGTTCGTGAGCACCCAATTATCAAGACTTAACTGTTTTACGAACCCCGTTATCATAGTGTTAAAATCTACACTATACCCGAAAATATATTTCATCCGCTAACGGTAGCAAACTGTAACAACCCAACCCGTTAACCGACCAAAAATGCAGCATAAAAAAAAATTAAAACTGAGCTGTCCAGATGAGGTGCGCGGCGCGCACAGGGCCTGGCACTTAAGCACATTAAGCCGACCACAGCGCCATCATCTAGGTATAATTTCGTCAAGTTTTAGTATGTAAATTTATTATTTGAATGTATCAAAACCCTTAGGGTTTATAAGTTGAATTTTGTCAAATTGAAGTGTGTATTGATCGTTATTTGTTATTATTTTGTGTTAATCGGACCCTACACTTGCTATTGTGATGTAAATAGGCTCCTAAAATGATCAAACATGTAATCTCAGTGATTTAAATAATTCATTTAATATCGGTTTCATCAGACATGCACGAGTGACATCACTCGCATGCGTGAGACATGACTCGCACGAGTCAGTACGTAGTTGATGATCAACCGTGTGAACCTTGAGCCCACTCGTTTGATTTCTTTTTGCTACTCACTCGTTTGACAGAGCTGACACGTGTGATTAACCGCACGAGTCACCACACGGTTGACTCTCTCGCTTCTAAATGTTTCCTCAACCGTGTACCTTGTCTGAAACCATATTACTGCTCAAACATGTCAACAGTGGCACGAGTGACTATGTTACTCGCACGTCTGATCCCTCAGCCTCACGTGTGATAGTATCACTCGCACGTTTTGTCCTATTAACAAGTTTATGACACTTTAATGCAAATGCTTTGATGTTTTATGATATGTGGGTTGTATTTCTAACATTTCTGTTGCTATTTCAGTTTGTTAAGAAATCATCAATGGCAGAACAACAAGTCAATGTTCCAGTTGTTAACCAAGAAGCTCAGGGGGAGCAAGTAAATCCTCAAGTGAATCCCGTTAACCTACCTGCTCAACAAGATATTATCCTAGAGAAGGGTGAGCTGAACAATCAAGTCGCTCTCTATGACACTACTCTCGAGAGGGGTGATCATTTTAAGGAGATTGTAGCTTTTCTTTAGAGATCAAGGATACATACTGCTATTTCTACTCATTTCACGGCTTACTACAGTCATCAAAGAGAATTCTGGAGAAATGCGGCACTTGATGTATCGGAAGATGAGACTAAGATAGTCAGTACTATTCAAGGGCATGAGATCATTGTCTCTAAGACTGTGATAAGGAAGATTTTGGGTTTTGACGATGAGAACTGCTCCCACGTGACAATCAATCATGAGAGAATTCACGGATGCTTTAAGAGATGTGCCTATTCTGGCTACATTGCTGGTAAGTCTGAACTGATGAAGACACTTCTGCCTCCACAGTTTCGATATCTTGCTCATGTGATCATGCATTGCTTGAGTGGACGCAAAGCTGGGTTTGATAAGTTGAACGAGAAAGTGCAGAGTATGTTTGTGGCACTTGTCCTAAGGGCTCCATACGATTTCTCAGGATTCGTCTTCTACTACTTCAAAGCAAATCTTTTCAGGTCTACTCAGAGATATCTTATCTATGCTCGTTTTCTTCAAATGATTATAAATGACGCTGCACCAGATTTACCAAAGCTTGAAGAGGATATAATTCACCTTGAACCAATGAATCCAATAACTTTTCGGAGAATGGAGGAAACAAGAAACGAGGGTTTGAAACCTGATTTTAACAGAAAGCTTGTTTGCCATCTCAACAAGGAGAATTATCGATGTCCAGCTGGTAATGCTTGGAGAAATGACGATTCTGACTCTAACTATGAAGTTACTGATGAGGAGGAAGGTGGAGGTGATACTCAAAGAGCAACTGGTGAAGCTCAAAGAGGAAATGATGATAATGTTGATGTTAATGATGGTGATGATGATGAAGCAACTGAGGAGGATGTTAGTTTGATCCAAAGAAAGAGGAAAGGGAAAGAAGCAATGACTTCTGAACAACCGAAGAAGAAGGAGAGAGAACTAAACACAATTATGACTCATCTCAGAGGTTATCTCAGAGAGGTTGTAAACAACAAGCTCAGAGACAACCTTCCGATTTCATGAAGGACGCTAGAGCCGCTATTACCTCACCAAGACCCGCCACCACAATGTGACAACCCGAAAAATTCTTACCAAATTTAAACTTAATCTTTATATGTTTCTCACACGATAAGCAAAGTCTGTAATGTTGAGTCTCAAAAATTTTGAACTGTTTCATATGTTCAATTGACCTACGACCATTCCCGATGATTCACGAACAACTATTCGTAAATAAATGCATATATATTTAAATACATACATACATATATATATTTAATAATAATTAGAATTGTAATTTAAAATAATAAAAGTTATTAGGAATTTATATATATAAAATATATTAAATAAAATTATTAAATAATAGTAATACTCATTTGTCGATTCGTTGGTATTTAAATAAGTGATTCAAACTTATGTGATTTTAAAATAAATGAAAGCTCGTTAATAGACTACATAAACTTCAGACTAGTTGAAAATACATTTACTATCTTATTTTGAATTTTAATTATTTTGTATATTTTAGTTGGGATTGAGCTCGAATGACAGGTCAATTTTTATGATCGACATGAAATGAGTTTAAACTCGAAATTACGAGAAGTTGCAATTAAACGTTGGTCCATAATTAAGTTTTATCAACTTTAATTTTGTTAAAAATATAATTAAATACCCTGAGTTAAGTTTTAATACTCCGTATAGATCACTTGGAATTAAAAAAAACATATAATTGATTAACCTTTTTGATCAAGTTTTATACCGCTAATAACTAATTAACCACGGAATACGTAATTCAGTTCGTAAATGATGACGACTAACTCATCACACGTTTATATTTTTAAATTATATTATAATTATTATTATTAAAATTATTGATTTCTTTTGATTGAAACGTCTAACCATCTCAAATTATGAAGTGAATTACTGTAGATAATTGAGAAATGATTGATCTCTAATTGGTACTATGTTTGCTTTTTCTTATTTCTTCATTCCACTTGTTCCAATTAATTTCCTCCGTGATATGATTTATGAAAGTGAGTATATTACTTTTTCCTACCTATCTCTCTAGTTATATAGGTGTATAGAAGCAGAGGGAGTGAGATATATATCTTCACCACCCTCTTCATCAAAATCATCGGCTATCATCACCAAAACCAAACCGTGTTCCTGTCGACTACTATTGCCGTAAGATTTCAACACCAACTTAACAATCAAACCACCATCTTCACTTTAGATGTCAACCATAACCACCACCTACTACGTGGTTGTTGCTAAGGTTCCTGCTCGACAACCATCACTTCCAACACCCATTAGAACTACTAAAACTACTACTACGATGAGAGTTTTTCCTGTTGTCGCCACTTTCATCATTAGAAAGGACCACCATCGAACCTGTTGCACCCACGATCAAGTCACCTTCAACCATTAAAAACCAAAACCCTTTTCATTTTTCTACCTATGTCTATATATTTTTGTCGTTCGTTCCAATAAAAAACACTTACAACCTTCATCATGTGAACCCACCACCATTCAAGAGCTACCATGAACCGCTACTATTTTTGTCTATTATACAACCCATTACCAACGTGAACCACACGACAACTCTTCTTGTTCCACTTCACCAACAACCACTTGTTTCCCTACTATTATATTCGATAAACACAACAGGTAATCTCTTTTATGTTTTGATCGAACTTATCAAACATCTGTTAATACATATGCTTGATCATCCCAAAACTTCTACTACTGCTCAGTATCTTGATAGTGCAACTGTTTCTCCTGTCGTACAACTGCTACTTAACCTGTCTGTTGAATGTTCGAATAATGAAACCACCAATCACTATTACTACTGCACTAGTCACTTCTCTATTGTGTTTCTATATAAATACCTAAGTCAGACACACAAACCATCGTAAATCATCATCTACTGCCACCAAACTTTGCTGCTACAGATACTTATTCATTTTTCTGTTTCAATCAAAAACTCCACCTGTAAACTACTGCTTTCCGTTTCAGTCATGAACCAAACAACCCGTTGAACTATTGTTTCTGTTTTCTAACGGTGAAAGGAAAAAGGATGATGAGACATGAAATCCTAAATAAAGATAATGATAACTAATATAGTAATAATAGCGGGTTACAGTTCTAAGTTTGTCTATATGGGTGTATTTGAATATTAATATGCATCAATCTCCAAGACAAGTTCTAATGCTTGTGGGACAATGTAAACCTTTATGGCCGACAAAATGAGGGACGAATTGGAAGAAAACCGAGATCAAGGCTGAAAATTTTTTGGAGCTAGATAGAATTAAAATCAATTGAATTTGTTTACTATGAATGGGCTTTAATTGTTGTTGGGCGGAAATTCTAGTAGTAATAGACATTGGGTTCGTGAGTAGGTTTGGTTTTTTCAGACCGTGAACCGGTTTGGGTTTCGTCTGTTGGGCTGAAACGAGGCCATGAATAATAAAAGGTGGCGTACGAGAATGTTGTTAGTTCATTTATGTACATGATAGGATAAAGATAGTGATGTATGATGGCGATTTTATGATATACTTGATGATGATTATGATAACAACAATATGAATAGGATAGTAATGATTAAGAAAATGAAGATGATATTATGATTTTACGTGATGTTGAGTGTGTTATTATGATGATAGTATAAACATAAGAGGATGATTATGATTTACGATTGATGACGAAGTTGGAATAAGAATGATGATGAAGTTAGATTGAGATGATGTTCATATGTTAGATTGATGAAATGAAGAATTGATAATAGTTTATGAAGATGATGGTGTGGTGATAATGTTAAGAGTTGCATATATATTATATACTTAAAAACGCGACTTAATACAAGAAAAACATGGCAGCCGAGATGGTTTGGAGAGTTTGTGCTTAAACGGGAGGTTGCGGGTTCAAACCCGGATTTGGGCATTTTTTTATGACTACTTCCTTGAGGTAGTTTACTTATTACTCTTTATTATTATTATTATTATTATTATTATTATTATTATTATTATTATTATTATTATTATTATTATTATTATTATTATTATTATTATTATTATTATTATTATTATTATTATTATTAAAATGTTAAGATTAGGTTTAAAAATAAAATTTAGGATTAAGTTATGATTTAAAATAGGTTAATGATAATTATGATTATTAAGAAAAAGTATGGTTAAGTTTATGACAAATAGCTATGATTATTTCTAAAAATTATTAATATTATTATTATTAAAACTATTATCATTATTATTATTATTATTAAGTATCATTATTATTATTAGATTTATCATTATTTTTATCATTATTAATTTATTATCCATATTATTATTATTATTAATATTATTAATATATCAAATAAAGATTTTTCTATATAAAAATATATATTAACATAAAGCATAACTATATTAATATTTTTGTAATAAATATTAATTATCTATTTAATGTATATAAAATAAATATAGTTAATTGAGTTATTAATGAAACGTACAAGTTACTAAAATAACAATTAAAAATAATACCTAAATTTGTTCGATTACCATTATACGTGTTAATATATATACTTGATATAGGTTCGTGAATCCGAGGCCAACCCTGCATTGTTCAGTTCAGTCGAACGAATATTTTTACTACAAAATATTGTAGAGTGAGTTTCATTTGCTCCCTTTTTAAATGTTTTTGCAATATATATTTATTTGGGACTGAGAATACATGCGCTGCTTTTATAAATGTTTACGAAATAGACACAAGTAATCGAAACTACATTCTATGGTTGGATTATTAAACCGAATATCACCCCTTTTAGCTTGGTAACCTAAGAATTAGGCTGACGAGAGGTTCTGTTCCTAATTGATGCGAATCCTAAAGATAGATCTATTGGGACTAACAACCCCCATTCAGGTTATGGATGGCTTTAGTACTTCGAGGTTTATATTATACAGACGAGATGTTCTGTTTGGGGATATTCTATGCATTAAAGTTAATGTTGTTTACCAGGTGTTCAATCCATATGAATGATTTTATCTTTATGTAGACGAGAGGTTCTGCTTATAAATATGAAAATCTTGTGGTCTATTAAAATTATGGAAATGATTGATTACGATAAACCTATGAACTCATCAACCTTTTAGTTGACACTTTTAAGCATGTTTATTCTTACGTATGAAAGAAATCTTTCGCTGTGCATTTGCTCATTTTAAAGATACTACATGGAGTCGTTCATGGCATATAGAGTTCAGTACCTCGCAATGGGACTAGCTGTTGAAGACTTCGTCCAGGTGGATTAGGACGGGTCACTACAGGTGGTATCAGAGCGGTGGTCTTAGCAAACCAGGACTTGTATTAATGTGTCTAACGGATAGTTATTAAGATGCATTAGTGAGTCTGAACTTCGACCGTGTCTGCATGTCAAAAGCTTTGCTTATCATTTCTAGTTGAAAATCATCTGCTTATCATCCTTAAGAAATTACCTACTTAATATTCTTAGTCTAGACACATCTTACTGCATTGATTGCATAAATAGTGTAGAGACAAAAATTCATATCTTAGCGTATCTGTTACTATAGACTTTACCGGGCAACTTCCGTAGATTCCTCCGTAACTTATGGGATTTTAGTATTATATATGCATATGTAAATTATGTATTGCAGGATACTAATCTACATCCTATAATCTAATTTATATCGAAAATCCTCCATCTGATCGTATGAGATGGTTCCTTCAACCAGTTCGAATTCCTCGGATTCCGATAACTATTCCGATATGGATATCCACATGAGCTACGAAAGCAGTGTAACAGAAATGGATCAACTGATTAGTCATATTCAATTTTGGATGAATTGGGGATGAGTTCTTGATCTACTTAATCATTGAAGACAAGAAGAAGGTGATCCTTTCCACCCACTGAATTTCCCACTCGGCGAAGAACCTGAAGCACTAACCGGCGAACCAGTCTGAAACATCATTTTCACTCTCATTTCCCCGATAGCTCGCAACGATTACATAATATCTACAATTCTAAATCTTATTCATCTCCTCGTTCCAACCGCCAATCATCCCGGAGTAATAGAAGAAGTCAACGAGCTTCGCGATCGAGTAGTGGCTTTGGAAATTATGGTGCAAAAATTACCAGCTTCAGCAACATCACCGATATCAACAACATCACCAGCATTAGCACCAACAGCACCAACAGCACCAACACCACCAACAACACAAGCCTCAACATCCGCATCACAAGCCTCAACCTCAAAATCTGTACCTCAAGTATAATCTTGTTCTACATGACATTCTACACCATTTATCTTCTTTCTACATATTCATTCTACATCGAATATCTTCGTTCTATGCATTGTTCTACATCAAAGATTCTCGAGTACAAACTGTTAATGGTGAAAATATTTTAACGGGTAGGTAATACCCGAGGGATATTTAGATTTCACATTAACATGTTATACTGTACATTCTTCAAATCCGATTCAACAGTCATTGAACTATCCTACATACATCCACAAATATATGTATTCGTTCACCGAAGAACAACCATTTTAATTCAAATTCAGTTTCATATTCGGATTTTGACCGATCAGAATCCAAGTCAAGATTTGACAAGTGGCATAATGAAGAAAATAATAGACAAATAAAATTGATTAGTAACCAATTTCTTCAGCATCTTCTAATCTTAAATATTTAAAATTCTAAGATTATATATATTGGACTATTGGACTATCGGACTAATAACATTGGACTATTAACCTTGAACAATTAAAAATTATTAAAAGAGTAGGAAATATAAATTATAACACATTTTGGTTTAAAAGATCGTTAATAAGTTAAATCTTCTACAACTAAACATTTCTTAAAGTTTGCCACTCGATTTCATCTTAAACATCCTTTGTATCTTGACGATTACAATCAATGTTTAATCATCTAAAACCATAATTCTCTTAAAACCACCTCGTATTGATAACCGATGATTCATATATGGTAGCATTAAATGCAGAAGAAACAACAAAATAGTAGATGGTCTAAATGGCCAAAAGTTTGATAATAAAGAATGGAATGTTGAGAACGCTCGATATAAAATTTGGTACTGAGAAACGGATTGAGCTAACCATGAAGGAGACCAAGGATAAATACAAGGATCAAACCCTATATTCAAAGAATCCAGGTAATTCTGGATTCGATGAAATCTTTAGAAATATCTTGCTCCGAAGTCATGTTAAAATCTTGCGAAAAATTTTTCTTCATCAACTTTCGAACTTATAAATTCCAAAATATCATCATAAATATCTTAGATATTTCTAAAAATATTTTCATAAATATTCTCATCCGAAAGTATATATCTCTTCGTGCTATCTATATTACCTCATAAAGGAAACTATTATAGTTTCTAAATTTCTTTAAAATTCGAGTTTAAATTATGAATGGTTTCTGGATAAGTGTTGGGAATTGAAGCATGAGTTAGTATAATATAATAACGCCCGGCCAATGTGGTTATATTACAGTAAGTCATGCTGAATTTCCAATGGAATGTGATGATGGTTTACAGACCTTACCCTCATCATGTGTCATGTTACACGACTTTTCATTCTATTTAACCTCTAAACATATCAAGAACATATTATCTTGATATTTCTATCTTTCCGTGATTCTGGTAATTTGACAAATCAAATCGTGCTATTACCTTTCTTTTCTGCATAGTATAATATGATCATTCAAAACTTCATACCTACAAATCCGAGATGTCATAATCGCTTTACTTAAGGTCGGGAAGAGAAAACAGAAGCATGGAGCTTCAAAATATAAATAGGAGTATAAATCACAGCAAATAGAGAGATCATTAAATGTGGATGTTAATAATTATGGAAAGACAGATGCAAGGAAGGATTATGAAAACCACTACCCCAAGGGCGAAGTAGAAGTAAATAGATTCCTACGGTGGGAGTTGGAATAGAAGGATGATTGTTGCGATACTCAGAATAAGTTCAAGAATCAGAACTGGATTAAGCATTTTCACAATCTTTTGGAAGTATGAAATAAGGAAGAAAGTATAAGAATTGGTGAATATAATGGAACGGAAGATGTTAATTTATAGCCAAATAACAGACATAGCAATCGAGGCAGATTACCGCATTTAATCAAAAAGGATCCTAATTTCCTTAATCAAATCTTATATAGATTACGGAAATTTTCTTTAAATTCATTGAAATCCGAAAATCAACCGTGACGACGTTAAAAGTTAAGACAAACTTGATTTTCCTTATTTCACTATTTTGTGATACCTTCACTCGTACTCTTCACATAAATGAATTGGTTTATTCATATTACTCGCTGATGATAAAACTCTAATTTTCAGCTCGTATGCGTCTTGAAAACATATTGTCAGCCATGACCATCCCAATCAAATTTCGGGACAAAATTTCTTTAACGGGTAGGTACTGTGACAACCCGAAAATTTCCGACCAAATTTAAACTTAATCTTTATATGTTTCCCACACGATAAGCAAAGTCTGTAATGTTGAGTCTCAAAAATTTTGAACTGTTTCATATGTTCAATTGACCTACGACCATTCCCGACGATTCACGAACAACTATTCGTAAATAAATGCATATATATTTAAATACATACATACATATATATATTTAATAATAATTTGAATTGTAATTTAAAATAATAAAAGTTATTAGGAATTTATATATATATAATGTATTAAATAAAATTATTAAATAATAGTAATACTCATTTGTCGATTCGTTGGTATTTAAATAAGTGATTCAAACTTATGTGATTTTAAAATAAATGAAAGCTCGTTAATAGACTACGTAAACTTCAGATTAGTTGAAAATACATTTACTATCTTATTTTGAATTTTAATTATTTTGTACATTTTAGTTGGGATTGAGCTCGAATGACAGGTTAATTTTTATGATCGACATGAAATGAGTTTAAACTCAAAATTATGAGAAGCTGCAATTAAACGTTGGTCCATAATTAAGTTTTATCAACTTTAAGTTTGTTAAAAATATAATTAAATACCTTGAGTTAAGTTTTAATACTCCGTATAGATCACTTGGAATTAAAAAAACATATAATTGATTAACCTTTTTGATCAGGTTTTATACCGCTAATAACTAATTAATCACGGAATACGAAATTCAGTCCGTAAATGATGACGACTAACTCATCACACGTTTATATTTTTAAATTATATTATAATTATTATTATATTATTATTATTAAAATTATTGATTTCTGTTTATTGAAACGTCTAACCATCTCAAATTATGAAGTGAATTACTGTAGATAATTGAGAAATGATTGATATCTGATTGGTACTATGTTTGCTTTTTCTTATTTCTTCATTCCACTTGTTCCAATTAATTTCCTCCGTGATATGATTTATGAAAGTGAGTATATTACTTTTTCCTACCTATCTCTCTACTTATATAGGTGTATAGAAGCAGAGGGAGTGAGATATATATCTTCACCACCCTTTTCATCAAAATCATCAGCTATCATCACCAAAACCAAACCGTGTTCCTGTCTACTACTATTGTCGTAAGATTTCAACAACAACTTAACAATCAAACCACCATCTTCACTTTAGATGTCAACCATAACCACCACCTACTACGTGGTTGTTGCTAAGGTTCCTGCTCGATAACCATCACTTCCAACAACCATTAGAACTACTAAACTACTACTACAATGAGAGTTTTTCCTGTTGTCGCCACTTTCATCATTAGAAAGGACCACCATCGAACCTGTTGCACCCACGATCAAGTCACCTTCAACCATTAAAAACCAAAACCTATTTCATTTTTCTACCTATGTTCTATATATTTTTTTCGTTCGTTCCAAAATAAAACACTTACAACCTTCATCATGTGAACCCACCACCATTCGAGAGCTACCATGAACCGCTACTATTTTTGTCTATTATACAACCCATCACCAACGTGAACCACACGACAACTCTTCTTATTCCACTTCACCAACAACCACTTGTTTCCCTACTATTATATTCGATCAACACAACAGGTAATCTCTTTTATGTTTTGATCGAACTTATCAAACATCTGTTAATACATATACTTGATCAACCCAAAACTTCTACTACTGCTCAGTATCTTGATAGTGCAATTGTTTCTCCTGTCGTACAGCTGCTACTTAACCTGTCTATTAAGACTTGATTAATTGAAATAGGTTTTATATAGACAATTGACCACCCAAGTTGACCGGCGATTCACGAACGTTAAAACTTGTAAAAACTATATGATGATGATGATATATATATATATATATATATATATATATATATATATATATATATATATATATATATATATATATATATAGTTAACATGATATTATGATAAGTATGTACCTCATTAAGTATTTTAACAATGAGATATATACATAAAAATGAGACTATTGAATTAAGAAACTCGAAAACGATATATATAACGATTATCGTTATAACAACGTCTTACTAATATGAATCATTTTAAGATATTGATACACTATATATAAACATGATAAATGATAAGTAAACATATCATTAAGTATATTAACAATGAACTACATATGTAAAAACAAGACTACTAACTTAAGGATTTCGAAACGAGACATATATGTAACGATTATCGTTGTAACGACATTTAAATGTATATATATCATATTAAGATATATTAATACATCATAATATCATGATAATGTAATAATTTAACATCTCATTAGACATAATAAACAATGAGTTAACAACATTTAACAAGATCGTTAACTTAATGGTTTCAAAACAACATTTACATGTAACGACTAACGATGACTTAACGACTCAGTTAAAATGTATACACATGTAATATATTTAAATGTATTTAAACACTTTTGAAAGACTTCAAGACACTTATCAAAGTACTTCTACTTAACAAAAATGCTTACAATTACATACTCGTTCATTTTCATCAACAATTCTACTCGTATGCACCCGTATTCTTACTCGTACAATACCCATCTTCTAAATGTATTTACTATTGGTATATACACTTCAATGATCAGCTCTTAGTAGCCCTTGTGAGTCACCTAACCATGTGGGAACCATCATTTAACATCTAGCATGAAATATCTCACAAAATTACAAACTAATGGAGCCTATATGGAGACTACACATTCACGTGAATGAGGAGTACCATAAACACATTCACTTTACAATTTTCTTGAATCAAACTACTCTCTCTCAAGTGTTCTTCCATTTTTCTAAGTGTTCTTCAGCATCTTCATCAAAATCTAGCTCAATCTAGTTCATAAATCCATACATAAACCAAGTTATAAAACAACTACTCAAGAACACACCAACAACACTTCCAAGTTTGCTAGCTTACTTCCAATCTTACAAATCCACTTTGAGTGATCATCCAACCTCAAGAAATCTTTCTTATTTATAGTAAGATATCTTTATAATACAAGGTAATACTCATATTCAAACTTTGATTCAATTTCTATAACTTTAACAATCTTATTTCGAGTGGAAATCTTACTTGAACTTGTTTTCATGTCATGATTCTACTTCAAGAACTTTCAAGCTATCCAAGGATCCTTTGAAGCTAGATCTATTTTTCTCATTTCCAGTAGGTTTATCCACAAAACCTGAGGTAGTAATGATGTTCATAACATCATTCGATTCATATATATAAAACTACCTTATTCCTGGCCATGCGATGGCATGGCCCCCGGGGACAGCTCACATTCGCTTGTTTTCTTGTTGTCGACGGTTTTATTAAATATATATAATATATATAATTTTAAGAAATATTTATATATTATATTATATTTATGTGCATAGTTGACTTGTAATTTTTGCTCCGTTGCGTCGCGCGTTGAAAGTTGGTTCATGTCCCGGTTCCGGATTTTCGAACGTCCTTGTGTACTATTTAATATCTTGTACTTTGCGTTTCGCGGCTCGTACTCTTGTAACTTTTAGACGTTTCTTATCAATAAATTAAACCTCTTGGATTGTACTTTGTACATTTGAGCTTTTTAGTCGTTTGCGTCTTCAATTCGTCGAATCTGTCTTTTGTCTTCACCTTTTATTATTTAAACGAATATCACTTATAAATAGAACAATTGCAACTAAAAGCTTGTCTTTCTTGAAGGATAATGCTATGAAATATATGTTCGTTTTTAGCATTATAACATATACGCCAATTTTTAGGACTAGCTGGTTACTACAGAAGATTCATTCAAGATTATTCCAAAATAGGAAAACCCTTGACTACATTAACGCATAAAGGGAAGAAATTTGAATGGAAAGATGAACAAGAGAAAGCGTTTCAATTGTTGAAGAAAAAGTTAACTACGGCACCTATATTGTCATTACCTGAAGGGAATGATGATTTTGTGATATATTGTGACGCCTCAAAGCAAGGTCTCTGTTGTGTATTAATGCAACGAACGAAAGTAATTGCTTATGCGTCTAGACAATTGAAGATTCACGAGCAGAATTATACGACACATGATTTGGAATTAGGCGCAGTTGTTTTTGTATTAAAGACTTGGAGGCACTACTTATATGGGGTCAAAAGTATTATATATACCGACCACAAAAGTTTTCAACACATATTTAATCAGAAACAACTGAACATGAGGCAGCGCAGGTGGATTGAATTGTTGAATGATTACGACTTTGAGATTCGTTACCACCCAGGAAAGGCAAATGTGATAGCCGATGCCTTGAGCAGAAAGGACAGAGAACCCATTAGAGTAAAAGCTATGAATATAATGATTCTCACTAACCTTACTACTCAAATAAAGGAGGCACAACAAGGAGTTTTAAAAGAGGGAAATTTAAAGGATGAAATACCTAAAGGATCGGAGAAGCATCTTAATATTCGGGAAGACAGAACCAGGTATAGGGCTGAAAGGATTTGGGTACCAAAATTTGGAGATATGAGAGAAATGGTACTTAGAGAAGCTCATAAAACCAGATAATCAATACATCCTGGAACGGGGAAGATGTACAAGGATCTCAAGAAACATTTTTTGGTGGCCGGGTATGAAAGCCAATGTTGCTAAATACGTAGGAGAATGTTTGACGTGTTCTAAGGTCAAAGCGGAGCATCAAAAACCATCAGGTCTACTTCAACAACCCGAAATCCCGGAATAGAAATGGGAAAACATTACCATAGATTTCATCACTAAATTGCCAAGGACTGCAAGTGGTTTTGATACTATTTGGATAATAGTTGATCGTCTCACCAAATCAGCACACTTCCTGCCAATAAGAGAAGTTGACAAGATGGAGAAGTTAGCACGACTGTATTTGAAGAAAGTCATCTCCAGACATGGAATACCAATCTCTATTATCTCTGATAGGGATGGCAGATTTATTTCAAGATTCTGGCAGACATTACAGCAAGCATTAGGAACTCGTCTAGACATGAGTACTGCTTATCATCCACAAACTGATGGGCAGAGCGAAAGGATGATACAAACGCTTGAAGACATGCTACGAGCATGTGTTATTGATTTCGGAAACAGTTGGGATCGACACCTTCCGTTAGCAGAATTTTCCTGCAACAACAGCTACCATTCAAGCATTGAGATGGCGCCATTTGAAGCACTTTATGGTAGAAAGTGTAGGTCTCCGATTTGTTGGAATAAAGTGGGGGATAGACAGATTACGGGTCCAGAGATAATACAAGAAACTACCGAGAAGATCATCCAAATTCAACAACGGTTGAAAACCGCCCAAAGTCGACAAAAGAGCTACGCTGACATTAAAAGAAAAGATATAGAATTTGAAATTGGAGAGATGGTCATGCTTAAAGTTGCACCTTGGAAAGGCGTTTTTTGATTTGGTAAACGAGGGAAATTAAATCCAAGGTATATTGGACCATTCAAGATTATTGATCGTATCGGACCAGTAGCTTACCGACTTGAGTTACCTCAACAACTCGCGGCGGTACATAACACTTTCCACGTCTCGAATTTGAAGAAATGTTTTTCTAAAGAAGATCTCACTATTCCATTAGACGAAATCCAAATCAACGAAAAACTTCAATTCATAGAAAAACCCGTCGAAATAATGGATCGTGAGGTTAAAAGACTTAAGCAAAATAAGATACCAATTGTTAAGGTTCGATGGAATGCTCATAGAGAACCCGAGTTCACCTGGGAATGAGAAGATCAGATGAAGAAGAAATACCCGCATTTATTTCCGGAAGTTACGTCAACACCTCCAACTGTTTAAAATTTCGGGACGAAATTTATTTAACGGGTAGGTACTAAATTGACCCGAACTTTTCCATGTTTATATATGTTAAATGAAATTGATATTTACATGATTAAGTGTTTCCAACATGTTAAGCAATCAAACTTGTTAAGACTTGATTAATTGAAATAGGTTTTATATAGACAATTGACCACCCAAGTTGACCGGCGATTCACGAACCTTAAAACTTGTAAAAACTATATGATGACATATATATGGATATATATATAGTTAACATGATATTATGATAAGTATGTACCTCATTAAGTATTTTAACAATGAGATATATACATAAAAATGAGACTAATGAATTAAGAAACTCGAAAACGATATATATAACGATTATCGTTATAACAACGTCTTACTAATTACATATGAATCATTTTAAGATATTGATACAATATATAAAAACATGATAAATGATAAGTAAAAATATCATTAAGTATATTAACAATGAACTACATATGTAAAAACAAGACTACTAACTTAAGGATTTCGAAACGAGACATATATGTAACGATTATCATTGTAACGACATTTAAATGTATATATATTATATTAAGATATATTAATACATCATAATATCATGATAATATAATAATTTAACATCTCATTAGACATAATAAACAATGAGTTAACAACATTTTACAAGATCGTTAACTTAAAGGTTTCAAAACAACATTTACATGTAACGACTAACGATTACTAAACGACTCTGTTAAAATGTATATACATGTAGTATATTTAAATGTATTTAAACACTTTTGAAAGACTTCAAGACACTTATCAAAGTACTTCTACTTAACAAAAATGCTTACAATTACATACTCATTCATTTTCATCAACAATTCTACTCGTATGCACCCGTATTCTTACTCGTACAATACCCAGCTTCTAAATGTATTTACTATTGGTATATACACTTCAATGATCAACTCTTAGCAGCCCTTGTGAGTCACCTAACCATGTGGGAACCATCATTTAACATCTATCATGAAATATCTCACAAAATTACAAACTAATGGAGCCTATATGGAGACTACACATTCACATGAATGAGGAGTCCCATAAACACATTCACTTTACAATTTTCTTGAATTAAACTACTCTCTCTCAAGTGTTCTTCCATTGTTCTAAGTGTTCTTCATCATCTTCATCAAAATCTAGCTCAATCTAGTTCATAAAACGATACATAAACTAAGTTATAAAACAACTACTCAAGAACACACCAACAACACTTCCAAGTTTGCTATCTTACTTCCAATCTTGCAAATCCACTTTGAGTGATAATCCAACCTCAAGAGATCTTTCTTATTTACAGTAAGATATCTTTCTAATACAAGGTAATACTCATATTCAAACTTTGATTCAATTTCTATAACTTTAACAATCTTATTTCGAGTGGAAATCTTACTTGAACTTGTTTTCATGTCATGATTCTACTTCAAGAACTTTCAAGCCATCCAAGGATCCTTTGAAGCTAGATCTATTTTTCTCATTTCTAGTAGGTTTATCCACAAAACCTGAGGTAGTAATGATGTTCATAACATCATTCGATTCATATATATAAAACTACCTTATTCCTGGCCATGCGATGGCATGGCCCCCGGGGACAGCTCACATTCGCTTGTTTTCTTGTTGCCGACGGTTTTATTAAATATATATAATATATATAATTTTAAGAAATATTTATATATTATATTATATTTATGTGCATAGTTGACTTGTAATTTTTGCTCCGTTGCGTCGCGCGTTGAAAGTTGGTTCATGTCCCGGTTCTGGATTTTCGAACGTCCTTGTGTACTATTTAATATCTTGTACTTTGCATTTCGCGGCTCGTACTCTTGTAACTTTTAGACGTTTCTTATCAATAAATTAAACCTCTTGGATTGTACTTTGTACTTTTGAGCTTTTTAGTCGTTTGTGTCTTCAATTCGTCGAATCTGTCTTTTGTCTTCACCTTTTATTATTTAAACGAATATCACTTATAAATAGAACAATTGCAACTAAAAGCTTGTCTTTCTTGAAGGATAATACTATGAAATATATGTTCGTTTTTAGCATTATCACATATACGCCAATTTTTAGGACTAGCTGGTTACAACAAAATATTCATCCAAGATTATTCCAAAATAGCAAAACCCTTGACTACATTAACGCATAAAGGGAAGAAATTTGAATGGAAAGATGAACAAGAGAAAGCGTTTCAATTGTTGAAGAAAAAGTTAACTACGGCACCTATATTGTCATTACCTGAAGGGAATGATGATTTTGTGATATACTGTGACGCCTCAAAGCAAGGTCTCTGTTGTGTATTAATGCAACGAACGAAAGTAATTGCTTATGCGTCTAGACAATTGAAGATTCACGAGCAGAATTATACGACGCATGATTTGGAATTAGGCGCAGTTGTTTTTGTATTAAAGACTTGGAGGCACTACTTATATGGGGTCAAAAGTATTATATATACCGACCACAAAAGTTTTCAACACATATTTAATCAGAAACAACTGAACATGAGGCAGCGCAGGTGGATTGAATTGTTGAATGATTACGACTTTGAGATTCGTTACCACCCAGGGAAGGCAAATGTGATAGTCGATGCCTTGAGCAGAAAGGACAGAGAACCCATTCGAGTAAAAGCTATGAATATAATGATTCTCACTAACCTTACTACTCAAATAAAGGAGGCACAACAAGTAGTTTTAAAAGAGGGAAATTTAAAAGATGAAATACCTAAAGGATCGGAGAAGCATCTTAATATTCGGGAAGACGGAACCAGGTATAGGGATGAAAGGATTTGGGTACCAAAATTTGGAGATATGAGAGAAATGGTACTTAGAGAAGCTCATAAAACCAGATACTCAATACATCCTAGAACGGGGAAGATGTACAAGGATCTCAAGAAACATTTTTTGGTGGCCGGGTATGAAAGCCGATGTTGCTAAATACGAAGGAGAATGTTTGACGTGTTCTAAGGTCAAAGCGGAGCATCAAAAACCATCAGGTCTACTTCAACAACCCGAAATCCCGGAATAGAAATGGGAAAACATTACCATGGATTTCATCACTAAATTGCCAAGGACTGCAAGTGGTTTTGATACTATTTGGATAATAGTTGATCGTCTCACCAAATCAGCACACTTCCTGCTAATAAGAGAAGATGACAAGATGGAGAAGTTAGCACGACTGTATTTGAAGAAAGTCATCTCCAGACATGGAATACCAATCTCTATTATCTCTGATAGGGATGGCAGATTTATTTCAAGATTCTGGCAGACATTACAGCAAGCATTAGGAACTCGTCTAGACATGAGTACTGCTTATCATCCACAAACTGATGGGCAGAGCGAAAGGACGATACAAACGCTTGAAGACACGCTACGAGCATGTGTTATTGATTTCGGAAACAGTTGGGATCGACACCTTCCGTTAGCAGAATTTTCCTACAACAACAGCTACCATTCAAGCATTGAGATGGCGCCGTTTGAAGCACTTTATGGTAGAAAGTGTAGGTCTCTGATTTGTTGGAAAAAAGTGGGGGATAGACAGATTACGGGTCCAGAGATAATACAAGAAACTACCGAGAAGATCATCCAAATTCAACAACGGTTGAAAACCGCCCAACGTCGACAAAAGAGCTACGCTGACATTAAATGAAAAGATATAGAATTTGAAATTAGAGAGATGGTCATGCTTAAATTTGCACCTTGGAAAGGCGTTTTTCGATTTGGTAAACGAGGGAAATTAAATCCAAGGTATATTGGACCATTCAAGATTATTGATCGTATCGGACCAGTAGCTTACCGACTTGAGTTACCTCAACAACTCGCGGCGGTACATAACACTTTCCATGTCACGAATTTGAAGAAATATTTTGCTAAAGAAGATCTCACTATTCCATTAGACGAAATCCAAATCAACGAAAAACTTCAATTCATCGAAAAACCCGTCGAAATAATGGATCGTGAGGTTAAAAGACTTAAGAAAAATAAGATACCAATTGTTAAGGTTCGATGGAATGCTCATAGAGAACCCGAGTTCACCTGGGAATGAGAAGATCAGATGAAGAAGAAATACCCACATTTATTTCCAGAAGTTACGTCAACACCTCCAACTGCTTAAAATTTCGGGACGAAATTTATTTAACGGGTAGGTACTGTAGTGACCCAAACTTTTCCATGTTTATATATATTAAATGAAATTGATATTTACATGATTAAGTGTTTCTAACATGTTAAGCAATCAAACTTGTTAAGACTTGATTAATTGAAATAGGTTTTATATAGACAATTGACCACCCAAGTTGACCGACGATTCACGAATGTTAAAACTTGTAAAAACTATATGATGACATATATATGGATATATATATATAGTTAACATGATATTATGATAAGTATGTACCTCATTAAGTATTTTAACAATGAGATATATACATAAAAATGAGACTAATGAATTAAGAAACTCGAAAACGATATATATAACGATTATCGTTATAACAACGTCTTACTAATTACATATGAATCATTTTAAGATATTGATACAATATATAAAAACATGATAAATGATAAGTAAACATATCATTAAGTATATTAACAATGAACTACATATGTAAAAACAAGACTACTAACTTAAGGATTTCGAAACGAGACATATATGTAACGATTATCGTTGTAACGACATTTAAATGTATATATATTATATTAAGATATATTAATACATCATAATATCATGATAATGTAATAATTTAACATCTCATTAGACATAATAAACAATGAGTTAACAACATTTAACAAGATCGTTAACTTAATGGTTTCAAAACAACATTTACATGTAACGACTAACGATGACTTAACGACTCAGTTAAAATGTATACACATGTAATATATTTAAATGTATTTAAACACTTTTGAAAGACTTCAAGACACTTATCAAAGTACTTCTACTTAACAAAAATGCTTACAATTACATACTCGTTCATTTTCATCAACAATTCTACTAGTATGCACCCGTATTCTTACTCGTACAATACCCATCTTCTAAATGTATTTACTATTGGTATATACACTTCAATGATCAGCTCTTAGCAGCCCTTGTGAGTCACCTAACCATGTGGGAACCATCATTTAACATCTATCATGAAATATATCACAAAATTACAAACTAATGGAGCCTATATGGAGACTACACATTCACATGAATGAGGAGTACCATAAACACATTCACTTTAAAATTTTCTTAAATTAAACTACTCTCTCTCAAGTGTTCTTCCATTGTTCTAAGTGTTCTTCATCATCTTCATCAAAATCTAGCTCAATATAGTTCATAAATCCATACATAAACTAAGTTATAAAACAACTACTCAAGAACACACCAACAACACTTCGAAGTTTGCTAGCTTACTTCCAATCTTGCAAATCCACTTTGAGTGATAATCCAACCTCAAGAGATCTTTCTTAGTTACAGTAAGATATCTTTCTAATACAAGGTAATACTCATATTCAAACTTTGATTCAATTTCTATAACTTTAACAATCTTATTTCGAGTGGAAATCTTACTTAAACTTGTTTTCATGTCATGATTCTACTTCAAGAACTTTCAAGACATCCAAGGATCCTTTTGAAAGGATCCTTTCATATACATTATAAACGATTCACAATAGTTGATTACATTGCGAGGTATTTGACCTCTATATGATACATTTTACAAACATTGCATTCGTTTTTAAAAGACAATATTTCTTTACATCGAAAATTGACAGGCATGCATACCATTTCATAATATTCACTATCCAACTATAAATTGATTTAATAATAATCTTTGATGAACTCAATGACTCGAATGCAACGTTCTTCGAAATATGCTATGAAAGACTCCAAGTAATATCTTTAAAATGAGCAAATGCACAGCGGAAGATTTCTTTAACACCTGAGAATAAACATGCTTTAAAGTATCAACCAAAAGGTTGGTGAGTTCATTAGTTTATCATAATCATTTATTTCCATCATTTTAATAGACCACAAGAATTTCATTTCCAGTTCTCATAAATATACGTCCCATGCATAGAGACAAAAATAATCATTCATATGGTGAACACCTGGTAACCAACATTAACAATATGCATATAAGAATATCCCCTATCATTCCGGGATCCTCCTTCGGACATGATATAAATTTCGAAGTACTAAAGCATCCGGTACTTTGGATGGGGTTTGTTAGGCCCAATAGATCTATCTTTAGGATTCGCGTCAATTAGGGTGTCTGTTCCCTAATTCTTAGATTACCAGACTTTAATAAAAAGGGGCATATTCGATTTCGATAATTCAACCATAGAATGTAGTTTCAATTACTTGTGTCTATTTCGTCAAACATTTATAAAAGCGCATGTATTCTCAGTCCCAAAAATATAAAGGGTAAAAAGGCAAATGAAACTCACCATACTGTATTTCGTAGTAAAAATACATATAACGTCATTGAACAAGTGCAAGGTTGGCCTCGGATTCACGAACCTATATTAATTATACATATTTATATGTTGGTCAATATTTGTATAGCAATTTAGGTCAGGTCATAGTGTAATCCTATCCTATAGCTCGAGTCTGACTCTACAGTATAGTAACATGTTATATTACTCATGCTCAATTAAGATTCTAGTAAAAGGTGACGTGTGAAACAACGTAACACAAATGGTTTCATAATCATAAAATAGTATTTTAGGTTTTTTTTTTTTAGAGAAAATCAACACAAAAAGTTAACTGAAAAGTTAACAGGAAAAGTCAAAGTTCAAAGTCAAAAGTTAAAGTCAAAAGTCAAAGGTCAAAGTAAAAATGAGGTCGCATGCAAATATATAATAACTTATACAAAAATGATTTTCGGTCAAACATGACTAAACGGGCCACTTCAGCTATTTTTAGAAAAATTATCGGAACTCCGATTGATAAACGGCCAAAGATAAAAGTTACACATTACCAAAAAGATTAAGCATAAATATTACAGAAGTAAACTAAACCTAGACAACTCGTAGTTGCCAACGCGTTTTCGGCGTTTCAAAGTTAATTTTTCAGCTTTAATAAATTTACAAAAGTGACCGAGTAGCCTACTTTGGAGATTTTTAGAAAATTCCTCAAAACTCGTATTGACAAACGGTCAAAGCCTGAAAATTCTCGTTACCACAAAGATATAACATGATTTTTGGCAAGAGTAAACACATATCAGGCCGACCATGACAACTGATACAAAACTGACATTTTTAAATAAAAAAGTTTCAGCTCTTTTTAGAATTTTAAAATGTGACCAAACCGTCAACTTTGATGATTTTTAGAAAAATCGTCGAGACTCGAATTGACAAACGGCCAGAGTCTTTTGTTAGACCTTACAGCAAAGAATTCAGTGGTATTTTTTTTTATATATGAAACAACGCAGATCAGCGAGAATTTCAGTTCCCGTTTCGACATTTCATCAAAATTTGCAAAACTTCTTTTGTCCATAACTTGACAACCGTTCAATGAAACGAGACGTGCTTTATATGAAAATTCATCTACTCGACGAGTAGAATCCGAATAATCACTTTTTATAACCCAAAAAATTAGTTCACTAATTATCATCAGCATTTTTAATTACGAAATTAATTATGCAATTTGTTTATTTCATAACTTTCTAACCGTTACTTGGATTCAAGTGATTCTTAAACCAAAATTCAACTATTTTTCGCTAGCTTTCCAACGACATGCATATCTTATACCTTATCTTAATCGTATATGTAACTAATTCAGGAATCAACATAACCTATCTAATGGCAATATCAAAAGTACAAGCATGCATAATCCTATATACTCGAGCACTAGTCAGGGATACACTATTAGTATGTAAAAATTAAATTATGAGTACTCACATATCAATATTGAGATTCAATATTGCAGGAAAGGTACGTAAACGCAACGGAGATGATAAACACTATATTGACCTCACGAGCTTACCCATGAACCATACTCAATCACCTCCATAGCTATAACCCATAATTTCCTTAATCCTATCCCACTCGAAAAAACAACTTCGAAATCACTCGGACAGCACTCCGTCGTAATATTTTATGTATACTAATAATATCTTAAGATAATACGGAGTAAATATATATATGTAAATCGATTGAGAGAGTTTAGAGAAAACTATTTTCAAGTTTCTATGAAATAATGAAACCTATTGAATTCTATTTATAATAGATTTTTGAATTATTAAAGTGAATTATTAAAGTATGAATTATTAAAGTATGAATTATTAAAGTGAATTATTAAAGTATGAATTATTAAAGTGAATTATTAAAGTATGAATTATTAAAGTGAATTATTAAAGTATGAATTATTAAAGTTAAAGTAAAGTAAAAATAAAGTAAAGGTAAAGTTTAAGTATAGTAAAAGTATAAAACTATGTACGTATAATACGCGTATAAATATATATAATATTAATTTAAATCGTTATATATATTTAATAAAATAAAATATAAATATCGTTATCTTTATCATACTAGTTAAGTAATGAGTTGTCAAAAGTGGTTCTAGATATTTATAAAAGTTATATACGTTTTAATAATAAAGTTCTTTTTAAACTGAAAACGTTTTTGTACGTTTGAAACTAAATAGATCAATCGAGTCTTTATGAGATTCAATCTTCCACTATCCTTTGTCTAGTTCTCAATGATTGATAATTTGTTCATATTTATAAATCACTTTACCATTTTCCGAATATTGTTAAAATGAAAAGATTTCTCAAATCAACGTGGGCCTTTCAACAGAGACTTGTAATCATAATTTAATATAGCTGATAATTCAATCATTTGATCTTATCTTCTAATTCCATTGATAAACATTTTGAAACAGATACAATCATATAAAGTATTTAATCTAATATTTTGTTTACGTTTCAAGTTATAATATATATACACATATACATATATAATCATATTCGTTTAATGGTTCGTGAATCGTTGGAACTTGGTCGAGGTTGAATGAATGTATGAACATAGTTTAAAATTCTTGAAATTTAACTTAACAAATATTGCTTATCGTGTCGGAATCATATAAAGATTAAAGTTTAAATTTGGTTGGAAATTTCCGGGTTGTCACAGTACCTACCCGTTAAAGAAATTTCGTCCCGAAATTTGAGTGGAAAGGTCGTGAATGATAATAAGTATGTTTTCATGATGCATACAGGTTGAAAATTAGAGTTTTATCATCAGCGAATAATTTGGATAAACAATCCATTTATATGAAGAGTACGAATGAAGCTAACATAGAAGAGTGAAATGAGTAAGTGTAGATTCATCTTATCATTTGACGTAGATATGATTGATTCCCAGAGATTTGAAGAAAATCTTCTTAATAAGATTTGACTCTCCGGTAATCAAGGGAATTAGGATCCGCTTTAAATGCGATCATCCATTTTAATTGTTATGTCGGAGATTTTCTTATAAATTCACCTCCTTCGTTTCCTTACAACTCACACCATCTGTTGATGCATTTTATGCAAGTCCCTAGACATCTACCCACGTCCATTGCAGGTACAACAGTTTACAGGCCACCATGATTGCTCGTTATTATCCTATCCGTGTTTGTATGTGGTTACAGGAACTGCAGGAACGAGATTTAGATGTTTGACTATGTTAAACTTAGTCAGACGTACGAGTGAAGCCTCACTAGTACGGCTGACAGGCTCATACGCATGGTTGATGCTGAGCTAAGTCACAATTACAACCTAAATGATAAGACACGAGTGAGTGATCACCCGTACGGTTGATGAAGCCAACTCGTACGTGTGATGAATGAATCGTATGGGTGTGTCAACAGCAGGGGTATATAAAGTCTTATGTTCTTCATTTTAGGTTAAGCCTCTCATTTGTTACACACACTTAGATCTAGTGAGCTCCTTCGATTCTCTCTCAGTCCAAATCACCCAGGTGGTGAATAATAGCTCTAGGTGTTGATCTAATCACACTTGATTTAGTTGTGGTTTGACTAAATTAATCAAAAAAAAAAACTTAACCTATTCACTAGAGGGTTTGATTCACTTATTCTGCCATTGTGTGAGTTAAATCTGTTGATTTCTAAGTTCCTAGTCATGTTTCATCACCTTCTATTCTTTCCCCCTCAACTCATATTTTAAAGTATTCATCAATATGCTCCATCCAGTTTTGATTCTTGATATACTTCTAACTTTCATATCGGTCATTCTTCTTTTTTTTTTATCTACCGCCGGAAGAATCTATTTACTTCTACTATACTCTTGGGTTTATAGTGTTCCTAGTTCTCCCGTGTCTTTATATTGCTATATGCATCGATATATATGGTTTATAATTTCTGGTTTGTCGTTGGGCTTTATATGTTCCCTTATATTTTAAAGTCTCTGCTTCTGTCTTCTATAATCATTATCATTCACAGTTAATGCTCTCTTTTATTTGCTGCAATTTATACCCCAATTTCTATTTCGGAATTTTGTCCTTTCGTTTCTTCTTCTTGCGATTAAGCACCGCTTGTAATGGTCCAGAATTCACAGATATGAATTTCGAAATGAACATTGTTAATGTTCTAGGAGGAAATTGTGATGGCACGATCTTGACTTGTCAAATTACTAAAATACCTTGGAAAAGGCCGAATCATCAAGAAATATTTTCTTGATATTTTAGAGGTTAAATAGAATACAAGAGTCGTATAACATGGCACATGATGATGTTATGATTTGTGAATCATCACGTTCCATTTAGAAACTCAGCATGACTTACTGTAATATAATCACATTGATCAAGTGTCATTATATTATACTAATTCATGCTTCAGTTCCCAACACTACTTCAAAATATTTCTATTTTAAACATGAATGTTTCAGAATTTAGAAACTAAAATAGTTTCTTTTATGATGTAATACAGATAGCGCGAAGAGGTAAATGATTTCAAATAAGAAAAATTAAGAAAATATCTTCAGAAATATGGAGGATATTTATAATGAAAGATATGATGATATTTTAGAATTTCTAATATCAGAGGATGATGAAGAATATTGTCCGCAGGGGTTTAGAGTCAGGAGCAAGGTATTCGTTAATGACTTCAGCAGATACTGAATTATTTGGATCCTTTAAAGTCAGGTTCAGTCTTTATAATTTGTCAACAGCCTCCTTCCTACTTTGCTCAATCCGTTTTCCAGTTCCAAGACTTCTCTTTTTCTGCGCTTTGCCAGCACACCTATTCATTATCATCAAACTTTTACTGTTAAGGTCGTTTATAGTTTTTTTGCTGCTTCATCAGTATTTTTCCATTTTCGGAGAACCAATTCGTAGTTCGAAGTGTTTTTCAGAATCTTCACATTCAAATTAAGTCCAGAAGATATACGTTATATATACACATATAACTGTTGGCGTAGACATGCTGCGAGATTTCAAAATACTGATTGCTAATTCCCAATGATTCGTATGGAAATTCTCATTACAAGATGCGAATGAGTAAATGATGAGGTTTCAATGAATAATTATAATGACTTTTTGGAGAGGCTAAAGTCAAAGGGTAATGAAGTTGTTGATACATCTGTTAATAATGTGGTGGAATGTAAAAGGTTCCCTGATAACGATGGTGTATATCTCAAGATTATAATAAGGTTAGTCTGACTGAAAAGTCGAAGTTGACTTGCTGGAGCTGTGACAAAACTGGCTACTTTGAATAGGAGTCGCAAAGTTATTTTTGCTAATAAATGCCAAAGAATCTGACGCGGATACGTTGTTTAAACTTTTACTTTGGTTTCAAGAGTTTTTCGGGTACATAACTGTGGGTAACATGTGGTTGGATCATCATCTCGATTGCTCATCATTCGAAGTGCCTTCAGAAATTTTCGAAGGGTTTGAATACAGATTGTAATCGTTAACATACATTTGATGTTCTAACACAGTTTTGAAGTCAAAATATAGCTTGTGAAAGATGTAAGGATCTAAGAGTGATGATTTTGGTCATATCTCAAGTTAAATTTTGAGATTTCAAAATCAGAATATGTAATTAAATTTTGAATGAGTATGGTTGTTTTGATTTCTATAAAAGAATGTATATTGTTGTGAAAGTAGGGAGTATAATGGATGATTTGCTGAATCAGATTCGAAGAATGTAATATATTAATTGTGAATTTATATATCTCTCGGGTATTACCTACCCGTTAAAAAAAAATTTCACAATTAATATTTTGTACAAAAGAATTTTATTACAGTCTTTATGAATATATATATATATATATATATATGTATATTTTCTTCAGATGTAACATAGATTTAATGAGTTAATGTTAAATTAAACTCATTTGATTTACGGTTGAAACTAGAATTAAATAATCCCTAAAGGCTTTAAAAAGTACATAACTTTTACGCAGTATTTCTTTAATGACATTGAAATTATGAATCAATACTTCGTTATTTGTTGATGTATGATGTTCGGTTCGTGGAATTCTTGTGAATTTCGCAAAGTACGAATGATGTTATCTGAAAAGTTTCGGGTACATCGATGATGAAAGTGTAAAATCAAATATATACTTGATTTATTATGAATTGGAATTTGTTGAATTGCGACAGAGATTGTAGTTAACGCTGGTTAAGTTGCGGCCGAAGGACGTACATTATTGCATATTTGTAATATGAATTAACCGAGTAGTTAAGATTCACACACAATAGCTTAGCACGGAAAGATTTATTTTTATTTCAAAATATATAAAATATACATATAATTTCTTCAAAGGGAATGAGTTAATTCTTCATAACTCGTTGATACAATATACGGGTTATTGATTCGTAATGATGTCCATAGTGATTCTTGAGCTGACGGAGTTTGTGATGTTATAGGTGTTGTTGATTCTGATGTTGACTGTACTGATGATGCTGGTGACGCTGACGGTACTGTTGATGCTGTTGGTAAAACAAGTTTAGCTTGTTAATCACACACCATTTTTGTCAGGGTTTCTACTCTGCCTTCTATCATTTTGGTTCGCTTAACTGATTTATGGTTAGGGCTAGATTAGATAATCTCTAAGACTTTAGAGATTACATAATCTGCGCGGAATGTTTCTCCAATGAAGTTATGAATTAATACTTCGTCGGTTATTGTTGTTGGTATTCCTTGGTATCTACAGGGCGTATGACATTGGTGCTCGTGGGACAGAGTGTAAAGTTGAGGTTTACGACGTGATTGTGGTTGGGGTGGTAATGGTACTATTGGCGTTGATGATGGTGTTACTGGTTATGCTGCTGATGCTGCTGCTGGTGTTTGTAATCTCTGCACCATATTCTCCAAAGCTACTACCCGAGCGCGAAGCTCGTTGACTTCTTCTATTACACCGGGGTGATTGTCGGTTCGGACGAGCGGATAAATAAAATCTAAAATTTGATGTAATATATAATCGTGACGAGATACTCTGGAAATGAGCGAGAAAATGGTGTTTCGGACAGGTTCACCGGTAAGTGCTTCAGGTTCTTCATCAAGAGGGCAATGTGGTGGATGGAAGGGATCACCTTCTTCTTGTCTCCAATGATTGAGGAGGCTACGAACCCATCCCCAATTCATCCAGAATAGGTGATGACTGATTGGTTAATCTATTCTGGTCACACTACTTTCGGAGCTTGAGTGGGATTCCATTTCGGAATCTGGGTGACTTGAACTGATGACGAATTCCATTTCGTACGATTGGATTAAGGATTTTTTTTTTTTCGATATGAAATGATTTTGGCTAACGGATGATATTCTAATTACATAGAATATATATATATATATATATATATATATATATATATATATATATATATATATATATATATATATATATATATATATATATATATATATATATATATATATATATATATATATATATATATATATATATATATATATATCAAAAGATTTCGTAGATTACGGAGGACTTTGCGGGATATGTCAGGCAAAGTTTAAAGTAACAGATACAATGAGATATGATTTAGCAGATACGCTAAGATATGAATTTTTTGTCTATACACTATTAATGCAATCAATGCAGCAAGACGTGTCTTAGACTAAAAATGATAAGCAGGTAATTTCCTGAGGATGATAAGTAGTTAATTTTTGACACAAAATGATAAGTAAAACTATTGACGTGCAGACACGGTCGAAGTCCAGACTCACTAATGCATCCTATCGACTTATCTGTTAGACACACTAATGCAGACCTGGTTCGCTAAGACCACCGCTCTGATACCAACTGAAAGGACCCGTTCATATACATTATAAACGATTCACAATAGTTGATTACATTGCGAGGTATTTGACCTCTATATGATACATTTTACAAACATTGCATTCGTTTTTAAAAGACAATATTTCTTTACATCGAAAATTGACAGGCATGCATACCATTTCATAATATTCACTATCCAACTATAAATTGATTTAATAATAATCTTTGATGAACTCAATGACTCGAATGCAACGTTCTTCGAAATATGCTATGAAAGACTCCAAGTAATATCTTTAAAATGAGCAAATGCACAGCGGAAGATTTCTTTAACACCTGAGAATAAACATGCTTTAAAGTATCAACCAAAAGGTTGGTGAGTTCATTAGTTTATCATAATCATTTATTTCCATCATTTTAATAGACCACAAGAATTTCATTTCCAGTTCTCATAAATATACGTCCCATGCATAGAGACAAAAATAATCATTCATATGGTGAACACCTGGTAACCAACATTAACAATATGCATATAAGAATATCCCCTATCATTCCGGGATCCTCCTTCGGACATGATATAAATTTCGAAGTACTAAAGCATCCGGTACTTTGGATGGGGTTTGTTAGGCCCAATAGATCTATCTTTAGGATTCGCGTCAATTAGGGTGTCTGTTCCCTAATTCTTAGATTACCAGACTT
Organism: Rutidosis leptorrhynchoides; assembly: GCF_046630445.1. Taxonomy (NCBI): domain Eukaryota; kingdom Viridiplantae; phylum Streptophyta; class Magnoliopsida; order Asterales; family Asteraceae; genus Rutidosis; species Rutidosis leptorrhynchoides. The sequence continues at coordinate 391,954,898 of NC_092335.1, read as the reverse complement.
TAATAAAAAGGGGCATATTCGATTTCGATAATTCAACCATAGAATGTAGTTTCAATTACTTGTGTCTATTTCGTCAAACATTTATAAAAGCGCATGTATTCTAAGTCCCAAAAATATAAAGGGTAAAAAGGCAAATGAAACTCACCATACTGTATTTCGTAGTAAAAATACATATAACGTCATTGAACAAGTGCAAGGTTGGCCTCGGATTCACGAACCTATATTAATTATACATATTTATATGTTGGTCAATATTTGTATAGCAATTTAGGTCAGGTCATAGTGTAATCCTATCCTATAGCTCGAGTCTGACTCTACAGTATAGTAACATGTTATATTACTCATGCTCAATTAAGATTCTAGTAAAAGGTGACGTGTGAAACAACGTAACACAAATGGTTTCATAATCATAAAATAGTATTTTAGGTTTTTTTTTTTTTTTAGAGAAAATCAACACAAAAAGTTAACTGAAAAGTTAACAGGAAAAGTCAAAGTTCAAAGTCAAAAGTTAAAGTCAAAAGTCAAAGGTCAAAGTAAAAATGAGGTCGCATGCAAATATATAATAACTTATACAAAAATGATTTTCGGTCAAACATGACTAAACGGGCCACTTCAGCTATTTTTAGAAAAATTATCGGAACTCCGATTGATAAACGGCCAAAGATAAAAGTTACACATTACCAAAAAGATTAAGCATAAATATTACAGAAGTAAACTAAACCTAGACAACTCGTAGTTGCCAACGCGTTTTCGGCGTTTCAAAGTTAATTTTTCAGCTTTAATAAATTTACAAAAGTGACCGAGTAGCCTACTTTGGAGATTTTTAGAAAATTCCTCAAAACTCGTATTGACAAACGGTCAAAGCCTGAAAATTCTCGTTACCACAAAGATATAACATGATTTTTGGCAAGAGTAAACACATATCAGGCCGACCATGACAACTGATACAAAACTGACATTTTTAAATAAAAAAGTTTCAGCTCTTTTTAGAATTTTAAAATGTGACCAAACCGTCAACTTTGATGATTTTTAGAAAAATCGTCGAGACTCGAATTGACAAACGGCCAGAGTCTTTTGTTAGACCTTACAGCAAAGAATTCAGTGGTATTTTTTTTTATATATGAAACAACGCAGATCAGCGAGAATTTCAGTTTCCGTTTCGACATTTCATCAAAATTTGCAAAACTTCTTTTGTCCATAACTTGACAACCGTTCAATGAAACGAGACGTGCTTTATATGAAAATTCATCTACTCGACGAGTAGAATCCGAATAATCACTTTTTATAACCCAAAAAATTAGTTCACTAATTATCATCAGCATTTTTAATTACGAAATTAATTATGCAATTTGTTTATTTCATAACTTTCTAACCGTTACTTGGATTCAAGTGATTCTTAAACCAAAATTCAACTATTTTTCGCTAGCTTTCCAACGACATGCATATCTTATACCTTATCTTAATCGTATATGTAACTAATTCAGGAATCAACATAACCTATCTAATGGCAATATCAAAAGTACAAGCATGCATAATCCTATATACTCGAGCACTAGTCAGGGATACACTATTAGTATGTAAAAATTAAATTATGAGTACTCACATATCAATATTGAGATTCAATATTGCAGGAAAGGTACGTAAACACAACGGAGATGATAAACACTATATTGACCTCACGAGCTTACCCATGAACCATACTCAATCACCTCCATAGCTATAACCCATAATTTCCTTAATCCTATCCCACTCGAAAAAACAACTTCGAAATCACTCGGACAGCACTCCGTCGTAATATTTTATGTATACTAATAATATCTTAAGATAATACGGAGTAAATATATATATGTAAATCGATTGAGAGAGTTTAGAGAAAACTATTTTCAAGTTTCTATGAAATAATGAAACCTATTGAATTCTATTTATAATAGATTTTTGAATTATTAAAGTGAATTATTAAAGTATGAATTATTAAAGTATGAATTATTAAAGTGAATTATTAAAGTATGAATTATTAAAGTGAATTATTAAAGTATGAATTATTAAAGTGAATTATTAAAGTATGAATTATTAAAGTTAAAGTAAAGTAAAAATAAAGTAAAGGTAAAGTTTAAGTATAGTAAAAGTATAAAACTATGTACGTATAATACGCGTATAAATATATATAATATTAATTTAAATCGTTATATATATTTAATAAAATAAAATATAAATATCGTTATCTTTATCATACTAGTTAAGTAATGAGTTGTCAAAAGTGGTTCTAGATATTTATAAAAGTTATATACGTTTTAATAATAAAGTTCTTTTTAAACTGAAAACGTTTTTGTACGTTTGAAACTAAATAGATCAATCGAGTCTTTATGAGATTCAATCTTCCACTATCCTTTGTCTAGTTCTCAATGATTGATAATTTGTTCATATTTATAAATCACTTTACCATTTTCCGAATATTGTTAAAATGAAAAGATTTCTCAAATCAACGTGGGCCTTTCAACAGAGACTTGTAATCATAATTTAATATAGCTGATAATTCAATCATTTGATCTTATCTTCTAATTCCATTGATAAACATTTTGAAACAGATACAATCATATAAAGTATTTAATCTAATATTTTGTTTACGTTTCAAGTTATAATATATATACACATATACATATATAATCATATTCGTTTAATGGTTCGTGAATCGTTGGAACTTGGTCGAGGTTGAATGAATGTATGAACATAGTTTAAAATTCTTGAAATTTAACTTAACAAATATTGCTTATCGTGTCGGAATCATATAAAGATTAAAGTTTAAATTTGGTTGGAAATTTCCGGGTTGTCACACCTTTGAAGCTAGATCTATTTTTCTCATTTCTAGTAGGTTTATCCACAAAACCTGAGGTAGTAATGATGTTCATAACATCATTCGATTCATATATATAAAACTACCTTATTCGAAGGTTTAAGCTTGTAATCACTAGAACATAGTTTAGTTAATTCTAAACTTGTTAGCAAACAAAAGTTAATCCTTCTAACTTGAATTTTAAAATCAACTAAACACATGTTCTATATCTATACGATATGCTAACTTAATGATTTAAAACCTGAAAACATGAAAAACACCATAAAACCGGATATACGCCGTCGTAGTAACACCGCGGGCTGTTTTGGGTTAGTTAATTAAAAACTATAATAAACTTTGATTTAAAAGTTGTTCTTCTAGAAAAATGATTTTTCTTATGAACATGAAAGTATATCCAAAAATCATGGTTAAACTCAAAGTGAAAGTATGTTTTTCAAAATGATCATCAAAACGTCGTTCTTTCGACTGAAATGACTACCTTTATAAAAATGACTTGTAATCTGTGTTTCCGACTATAAACTTATACTTTTTCTGTTTAGATTCATAAACTTAAGTTCAATATGAAACCATAGCAACTTGAATCACTCAAAACGGATTTAAAACGAAGAAGTTATGGGTAAAAGAAGATTGGATAATTTTGCTTGATGTAGCTACGTGAAAATTGGTAACAAATCTATATTAATCATATCCTAGCTAATTTATATTGTATCATACATGTATCCTAATATATTATGTAATCTTGGAATACCATAGACATGTATGCAATGTTTTGACATATCATATCGACCCATGTATATATATTATTTGGAACAACCATAGACACTCTATATGCAGTAATGATTGAGTTATCTATACATGGTTGAGGTTGATTCCAAAAATATATATAATTTGAGTTGTGATCTAGCCTGAGACGTGTATACACTAGGTCGTGGATTGATTCAAGATAATATATATCGATTTATTTCTGTACATCTAACTGTGGACAACTAGTTGTAGGTTACTAACGAGGACAGCTGACTTAATAAACTTAAAACATTAAAACGTATTAAAAATGTTGTAAATATATTTTGAACATACTTTGATATATGTGTACATATTTGTTATAGGTTCGTGAATCAACCAGTGGCCAAGCCTTACTTCCCGACGAAGTAAAAATCTGTGAAAGTGAGTTATAGTCTCACTTTTAAAATCTAATATTTTGGGATGAGAATACATGCAATTTTATAAATGTTTTACGAAATAGACACAAGTAAATGAAACTACATTATATGAGTGAATGATCGAAGCCGAATATGCCGCTTTTTGCTTGGTAGCCTAAGAATTAGTAAACCGATCTACTAATTGACGCGAATCCTAAAGATAGATCTATTGGCCTAACGAACCCCATCCAAAGTACCAGATGCTTTAGTACTTCGAATTATTTTTTATCATGTCCGAAGGATTTCCCAGAATGATAGGGGTTATTCTTATATGCATCTTGTTAATGTCGGTTACCAGGTGTTCACCATATGAATGATTTTTATCTCTATGTATGGGACATATATTGAAATATGAAATCTTGTGGTCTATTATTACGAATTGATAAATATATAGGTTAAACCTATAACTCACCAACATTTTTGTTGACGTTTAAAGCATATTTATTCTTTGGTGTCAGCATGCTTGTATAATATTGTTTAAAACTGCATTCGAGATTTATTTTTTTGTAATATATTAATATTGTAAACCAATACGTATTGGTAGTGTGTAAGTGTGATATTTTTAGATTATCATTTTTGGATAATCTAGGTGGTGTCTTTTTAACCTTATCGATAAAATAAAGGTTATGGTTTGTTTTAAAAACGAATGCAGTCTTTGAAAAATGTCTCATATAGAGGTCAAAACCTCGCAACAAAATCAATTAATATGGAACGTTTATAATCAATATGAACGGGACATTTCAGTTGGTATCCGAGCGTTGGTTTTAGAGAACCAGAAATTTGCATTAGTATGTCTTATCGAGTTTGTTAGGATACATTAGTGAGTCTGGACTTCGACCGTGTTTTCTTTAAAAACGATTGCTTAACACTTTTGTTGGAAACTATATATTATTAACATGTAAATATTATGTGATATATTAACCTCTTAATGTGTTTAATATTGTGTGATTGATGTCTACCACTAGTACAAATCCCATCGACTCACCTAATAATAATGAATAGTCGAATATATTTTGGGAAGATTCACAAATTCCCGAAGAAGAACCAGAAGAGGAGGAACCGGAAGAAGAGGAACCGGAAGAGGAGGAACCGGAAGAGGAGGAACCGGAAGAGGAGGAACCAGAAGAAGAAGAGGTTCCGGAGGAAGAAATATTGATACCTACAGTAAATCGATTAAAAAAGAAAATTCTCAACCAACGGACCAAAGTTAAAAATGGTCAATGGTGTTTCCGCCGAGGAAGCAAAATATTGGGAAGATTATCAATTTTCCGATGAATTGGATCCCGATGAGGATTCCGATGATGTTATAGAAATTACCTCGACCCAATTTAATAAAGCAAAAGAAAATAATAAGGGAAAAGGTATAAAAATAGAGAAACCTGATTCCAACCCCGATGAGCTTTATATGTATCGGCAACATCCGTATTTCCTAAATTATAATAATAACCCGGGAACCTCTAAACCACCCGGTTTTTCTAAACCATTGTGGAAAATGATGACTCGTATTAGAGGAACACCATATATCCCTAGAAAATTAAGAAAACGAACCAAGTCCGAAGAAGAAGAAACCAATGATTAAGATTAGAGGGTTGTAATCATGTTGTGTATTATATGTATTGTAGTGTGCTTGTACTTTTATGTTCTATGTAAAAATTGCTTGTATTGTTTGTTAATTATCTTTTACGAATCTAATTCTTGTCTATTTTACAGTATAAAAACACAAAATGGATGTTAAATGTAGACAACCGAATATTTTAGAAGACCTACCAGAGGATATGATTGATGAAATCTTGTCTAGAGTCGGTCAGAATTCATCAGCACAATTAGTTATGGCGAAATTAACTTGTCAAACATTTGAAAGACTTTCCATAAATGCCTTAGTTTATAAAAGGCTTTCCTTTGATAGGTGGGGTATATCACATTGGGGAGACCGTAAGTTACGCTGTATTTTCTTTAAATCGTTAAATGCGGGGAACCCAAATGCAATTATACGCTACGGGTTAAGAACCTATTTTGACTCAACATATCCCAACATAGGATTTCATGAGTTAGAAAGAGCTTCTAACATGCAACATAAAGAAGCATGTTATACTTACGGGCTCGTGATGTTCGCTTCTTACCAAAGTGAGAAAAAGAACATCGGATTACAACTTGTAAATAAAACCTTCCCACAAGTGACGGATTCAGTAGTTGGGGTGAGAAATAAGGTTTTTAGATTATTACGGAGATTTTGGACATTACAAAACCCTCGTCCTTTTGACGACATTACAACATGCTGCCTAGCCAATGTTCATAACGGTTACTTTCCACAAGACTAAGGATGGGAAGTCGTCTTAGTAAAACTAGAATGCATGACTTGTTTCTGGACTTATGAATTACGTGTCTTTATTTCTTTTGCTGAACAACTTGCGTATTAACAAAAATTGCCTTTATAGCTGCCGAGTAGTAAAGTTATTATGTGCTATATTTCATCCTATATGTATAATAGCAGTATTGTAAGTTTGTAAAATATTGTATAAAATTTGAACGCGAAATTTTATTATAATCAGTTTTTTCATATAGAATTTTAGTAGTTGAATTGTATATTAGCTACTAAGTATGAACTTAACGGATAGGTACTACCCGAATTAAAACTATAAAACGCTAATATGAAGAAAAAGATTTTATAAATGAGTTCATACTATGCTACGAAATACTATTGACTACTCTTAAAATTCTATATGATTAACTTAATTCTTTTGGGCTATTTTTGAAGGAAATGGCACCGACGACTCGTCAGAATTTGAACATGAGCGAGGAAGACTTTCGTGTTTTCCTTGCAGCAAACATAGCCGTAGTACAGGATGCGATGTAGAATAACAATAACTCTGGATCTAGCAGTGGAACTAATTTCACAAGAAATCGTGTAGGATGCTCCTACAAAGAATTCACTGCCTGTAAACCTTTAGAATTTGATGGAACCGAAGGACAAATTAAATTGAAACGGTGGACTGAGAAGGTCGAATCGGTGTTTGCCATAAGTAAGTGTACTAAAGAGGACAAAGTTAAGTACGCTACACATACCTTCACAGGTACTGCATTAACGTGGTGGAACACCTATCTTGAACAGGTAGGACAAAATGCTGCTTACACACTACCGTGGTCGGCATTCAAGCAATTGATGAACGAGCAGTACCATCCTAGAAATGAAGTCAATAAGCTCAAGGTAGAGCTTAGAGAGTTACGAACACAAGGGTTCGACATTACCACATATTAACGACGATTCACAGAGTTGTGCCTATTGTGTCCAGGAACGTTCGAAGATGAAGAATAGAAGATCGACGCGTTTATAAAAGGGTTACCAGTAAGGATTCAAGAATATGTGAGTTCACACGAGCCCGCTTCCATACAAAAGGCAAGTCGAATGGCTCATAAACTCATAAATCAGATTGAGGGAAGAATTAAAGAGCAGGCGACTGAAGAAGGCAACACGAAACAACTCAAGAGGAAGTGGGAGGAAACCGGTGACAAGAATCACCAGTACAACAACAATAACAATTACAACCACAATCGCAACAACTATCCCAACAACCGCAACAACAATCGCAACAATAACCGCAATTCTAAGAATAACTACAACAAACATCCCAACAACAACAACAACAACTACAATAACCGTTTCAACAACAATAACAATCCCAAAAACAACCTCAATAACAACAATGGCAACAAAAACCAAAATCAGCCATGTCATAGGTGTGAAGAAAATCACCCGGGGTTTTGCACGATATTTTGCAACAGGTGTAAAACAAATGGTCATAGCGCAAAGTGTGAGTTTTACGGACCAAGGTTTTACAGAACTAAAGGAATAAATAGTGTTGGAACAAGTAATGCCGGAATGAATAGTGCCGGAGCAAGTAATACCAACGCTGTAATAAATGTGGAAAACCACATTATTAGAAATTTCCCGAAACAAGGGAATACTGATGGGCAGGGCTTCGGAAGAGTTTTCAATATTAATGCGGCAGAAGCACAGGAAGACCCGGAGCTTGTTACGGGTACGTTTCTTATTGACGATAAATTTGCTTATGTTTTATTTGATTCGGGTGTGGATAGAAGCTATATGAGTAGAGATTTTTTTGCTAAATTAAGTTGCCCATTGACGCCTTTGGATAGTAAATTTTTACTTGAACTAGCAAACGGTAAATTAATTTCAGCAGATAATATATGTCGGGATAGAGAAATTAAACTGGAGGATGAAACGTTTAAAATTGATTTAATACCAGTCGAGTTAGGGAGTTTTGATGTAATAATTGGCATGGACTGGTTGAAAAAGGTGAGAGCAGAGGTCGTTTGTTACAAAAATGAGATTCTCATTGTGCGTGAAAAAGGAAAACCTTTAATGGTGTACGGAGAAAAGAATAACGCGAAATTAAATCTTATTAGTAGTATGAAGGCGCAAAAACTAATAAGAAAAGGTTGTTACGTCATTCTAGCACACATCGAGGAAGTTAAACCTGAAGAAAAGAACATCAGTGATGTTCCCGTCACAAAAGAATTTCCCGATGTATTTCCGAAAGAATTACCGGGATTACCCCACATCGATCCATTGAATTTCAAATAGACCTTGTACTAGGAGCTGCACCAATATCTCGTGCTCCATACAGACTCGCACCCAGCAAAATGAAAGAATTACAAAGTCAGTTACAGGAACTTTTAGAGCGTGGTTTCATTCGACCAAGCACATCACCATGGGGAGCTCCTGTTTTGTTTGTCAAGAAGAAGGATGGTACATTTAGATTGGGTATCGACTACCGAGAGTTGAACAAACTTACCATCAAGAACCGCTACCCACTACCGAGAATCGACGACTTATTTGATCAACTACAAGGCTCGTCGGTTTATTCGAAGATTGATTTACATTCTGGGTATCATCAAATGTGGGTGAAGGAGGATGATATTCCAAAGACTGCTTTTAGGATGAGTTACGGTCATTACGAGTTTATGGTTATGCCGTTTGGGTTGACTAACGCACCAGCTGTGTTCATGGACCTCATGAACCGAGTGTGTGGACTATACCTTGACAAGTTTGTCATTGTTTTTATCGATGACATACTTATTTACTCAAAGAATGACCAAGAGCACGAAGAACATTTGAGAAAAGTGCTAGAGTTATTAAGGAAAGAAAAACTGTACGCTAAGTTTTCAAAGTGTGCATTTTGGTTGGAAGAAGTTCAATTCCTCGGTCATATAGTGAACAAAGAAGGTATTCAGGTGGATCCAGCAAAGATTGAGACCGTTGAAAAGTGGGAAACCCCGAAAACTCCGAAACATATTGATGTGTGCAGCAGCGTATACGAAATAGTTATATTTTTATTGTGAAATACTATTAAATACGATACAATTTTACACAAGTTATTTATTTATTTATAGAGTGGATACACCTAAACCTTGCTACAACACTATAGGCAGTGTACCTAATCGTACAGTAGTGTAGTTTTTAGTAAGTCCGGTTCGTTCCACAGGGAGCTAGCCAAGTTAAACGCTATATTTTTAAAACTATATTTGTATATATATATATATATATATATATATATATATATATATATATATATATATATATATATATATATATATATATATATATATATATATATAATATTATTATTATTATAAAAGGGGGTTTTTACCGTTTAATGACCGGTTTGTCGATTTTATGTTTTAAGTTGCAATTAAAACCTAATGTAAAATATAAAAAATAAATATAACTTAATTTAAAGCATAAAGTAAATGACGATTGCGATAAAAAAAAGTACGATAAATAAAATTGCGATAATTAAAAAGTACGATAATTAAAAGTGCAATAAATAAAATGACAGTAAATAAAAGTGCGATGAAATATGAAATAAAGGAATTATGCTTATTTAAACTTCCGTAATCATGATGTTTGACGTGTTGATTTTAATTTATTACCATGGGTTAATTGTCCTTTGTCCTGGATTATTCGATATGTCCATCTAGTTTTTGTCCATAACAGTCCATCAGTCATAAATATAAAGTGCGAGTGTCCTCGTCAAATTATCCTTATATCCGAAGTCAAATATTCCAACTAATTGGGGACTTAAACTGTAACAAGGTCTTAATACTTTGTTTAATAATTACACCAGGATATCGACTGCTTATAACCCAAGGTTTTAATATTTTGTTAACAATTACGCCAAGTGTCCTTGTACATAATTCACCCCTGTTTTAATGAGTCCATTGACTATTAATCAATTCCCGTGTCCGGTTAAATGAACGATTATTAGTATTTATAAATATCCCGCTCATCGTGTCCGATCGAGTGTATATGGTTATTTATAGATACGTCAAATTGTAAATCTCTATATTAAATTAATGAACTATCATTCAGTTAAACAAATATAAAGCCCATTAATAGTCTATAGTCCAATTTCTTCAAGTGTCGGTCTTTTGTCCAAACCCCAATTATGGTACAAAGCCCAATTACCTCGTCTTTAATATTTAGCCCAACATCATGATTACTTCAATTTAAATAAGCATAATAATAACTTAGCTACGAGACATTAATTTAAAAGGGTTGAACATAACTTACAATGAGTATTAATAGCGTAGCGTTACACGAATAGAATTTCGACTTACAAACTTACAACATTCGCCACTATAACCTTATTATTATTAACTTAATATTAAAATTAAAATTATAGTTATAAAATATATATTTAAATTGAGAGAATAAAAGATAGAAAAAGATGTGTATATTTCGGCCAGAACTTGTGCTTTTTATAGAATGTGGCCTGCTACAGTATACCATGTTTATGTATATTCAATGAAATTGTTATTTACATGATTAAGTGTTTCCAACATGTTAAGCAATCAAACTTGTTAAGACTTGATTAATTTAAATAGGTTTCATATAGACAATTGACCACCCAAGTTGACCGGTGATTCACGAACGTTAAAACTTGTAAAAACTATATGATGACATCTATATGATTATATATATAGTTAACATGATATTATGATAAGTAAGTATCTCATTAGGTATTTTAACAATGAGTTATATACATAGAATTGAGTTTATTGAATTAAGAAACTCGAAACGATATATATAACGATTATCGATATAACAACGTCTTACTAAATACATATGAATCATATTAAGATATTGATACACTATGTTTAATCATGATAAATGATAATTAAACATGTCATTAAGTGTATTAACAATGAACTACATATGTAAAAACAAGACTACTAACTTAATGATTTCGAAACGAGACATATATGTAACGATTATCGTTGTAACAACATTTAACTGTATATATATCATACTAAGATATATTAATATATCATAATATCATGATAATGTAATAATTTAACATCACTTTAGATATAATAAACAATGGGTTAACAACATTTAACAAGATCGTTAACCTAAAGGTTTCAAAACAACATTTACATGCAACGACTAACGATGACTTAACAACTCAGTTAAAATGTATATACGTGTAGTGTTTTAATATGTATTCATACACTTTTGAAAGACTTCAAGACACTTATCAAAATATTTCTACTTAACAAAAATGCTTACAATTACATCCTCGTTCAGTTTCATCAACAATTCTACTCGTATGCATCCGTATTCGTACTCGTACAATACACAGCTTTTAGATGTATGTACTATTAGTATATACACTTCAATGATCAGCTCTTAGCAGCCCATGTGAGTCACCTAACAAATATGGGAACCATCATTTATCAACTAGCATGAAATATCTCATAAAATTACAAAAATATGAGTAATCATTCATGACTTATTTACTAGTAAACAAAATTACACATCCTTTATATCTAATCCATATACCAACGACCAAAAACACCTACAAACACTTTCATTCTTCAATTTTGTTCATCTAATTGATCTCTATCAAGTTCTGTCTTCAAGTTCTAAGTGTTCTTCAGAAATTTCATAAGTTCTAGTTTCATAAAATCGAGAATACTTCCAAGTTTGCTAGCTTACTTCCAATCTTGTAAAGTGATCATCCAACCTCAAGAAATCTTTCTTATTTATAGTAAGATATATTTCTAATACAAGGTAATACTCATATTCAAACTTTGATTCAATTTCTATAACTATAACAATCTTATTTCGAGTGGAAATCTTACTTGAACTTGTTTTCGTGTCATGATTCTGCTTCAAGAACTTTCAAGCCATCCAAGGATCCTTTGAAGTTAGATCTATTTTTCTCATTTCTAGTAGTTTTACCTACTAAAATTAAGGTAGTAATGATGTTCATAACATCATTCGATTCATACATATAAAACTATCTTATTCGAAGATTTAAACTTGTAATCACTAGAACATAGTTTAGTTAATTCTTAACTTGTTAGCAAATAAAGTTAATCCTTCTAACTTGACTTTTAAAATCAACTAAACACATGTTCTATATCTATATGATATGCTAACTTAATGATTTAAAACCTGGAAACACGAAAAACACCGTAAAACCGGACATATGCCGTCGTAGCAACACCGCGGGCTGTTTTGGGTTTGATAATTAAAAAGTATGATAAACTTTGATTTAAAAGTTGTTCTTCTGGGAAAATGATTTTTCTTATGAACATGAAACTATATCCAAAAATCATGGTTAAACTCAAATTGGAAGTATGTTTTTCAAAATGGTCATCAAGACGTAGTTCTTTCGACTGAAATGACTACCTCTTACAAAAATGACTTGTAACTTATATTTCCGATTATAAACCTATAATTTTTCTGTTTATATTCATAAAATAGAGTTCAATATGAAACCATAGCAATTTGATTCACTCAAAACGGATTTAAAACGAAGAAGTTGTGGGTAAAACAAGATTGGATATTTTTACTTGTTGTAGCTGCGTGAAAATTGGTAACAAATCTATATTAATCATATCCTAGCTAACTTATATTGTATTATACATGTATTCTAATATATTATGTAATCTTGGGATACCATAGACACGAATAAAATGTTTTGACATATCATATCGACCCATCTATATATATATTTCGGAACAACCATAGACACTCTATATGCAGTAATGTTGGAGTTAGCTATACAGGGTTAAGGTTGATTCCAAAATATTATATAATTTGAGTTGTGATCTAGCCTGAGGCTTGTATACACGAGGTCGTGGATTGATTCGAGATATTATATATTGCTTTATTTCTGTACATCTAACTGTGGACAACTAGTTGTAGGTTACTAACGAGGACAGCTGACTTAATAAACTTAAAACAGTAAAACGTGTTAAAAATGTTGTAAATATATTTTGAACATACTTTGATATATATGTACATATTTGTTATAGGTTCGTGAATCGACCAGTGGCCAAGTCTTACTTCCCGATGAAGTAAATCTGTGAAAGTGAGTTATAGTCCCACTTTTAAAATCTAATATTTTTGGGATGAGAACACATGCAGCTTTATAAATGTTTTACAAAATAGACACAAGTACATGAAACTACTTTCTATGGTTGAACGATCGAAGCCGAATATGCCCCTTTTACTTGGTAACCTAAGAATTAGTAAACCAGACTACTAATTGACGCGAATCCTAAAGATAGATCTATTGGGCCCAACAAACCCCATCCGTTGTAGCGGATGCTTTAGTACTTCGAGTTTTTATATCATGTCTGATGGATGTCCCGGAATGATGGGGATATTCTTATATGCATCTTGTTAATTTCTGTTACCAGGTGTTCACCGTATGAATGATTTTTATCTCTATGTATGGGATGTATTGAAATATGAAATCTTGTGGTCTATTATTATGATTTGATAATATATAGGTTAAACCTATAACTCACCAACATTTTTGTTGATGTTTTAAGCATGTTTATTCTCAGGTGATTATTAAGAATTTTCGCTGTTGCATACTAAAATAAGGACAAGATTTGGAGTCCATGCTTATATGATATTATGTAAAACTGCATTCAAGTAACTTATTTTTGATGTAATATATTCATATTGTAAACCATTATGTAATGGTCGTGTGTAAACGGTATATTTTAGATTATCATTATTTGATAATCTATATAATGCTTTTTAAACCTTTATTGATGAAATGAAGGTTATGGTTATTTTAAGAATGAATGCCGTCTTTGAAAAACGTCTCATATAGAGGTCAAAACCTCGCGACAAAATCAATTAATATGGAACGTTTATAATCAATATGAACGGGACATTTCAGTTGGTATCCAAGCGTTGGTATTAGAGAACCAGAAATTTGCATTAGTGTGTATTATCGAGTTTGTTAGGATACATTAGTGAGTCTGGACTTCGACCGTGTTTTCTTTAAAAACGATTGCTTAACACTTTTGTTGGAAACTATATATTATTAACATGTAAATATTATGTGATATATTAACCTCTTAATGTGTTTGATATTATGTGATAGATGTCTACCACTAGTACAAATCTCATCGATTCACCTAATAATAATGAAGAGTCGAATATATTTTGGGAAGATTCACAAATTTCCTAAGAGGAACCGGAAGAAGAGGAAGCGGAAGAGGAGGAACCGGAAGAAGAAGAATCAGAAGAAGAGGAACCGGAAGAGGATGAACCGGAAGAAGAAGAGGTTCCGGAGGAAGAAATATTAATACCTACAATAAATCGATTAAATAAAAGAAAATCATCAACCAACGGACCAAAGTTAAAATTGGTTAATGGTGTTTCCGCCGAGGAAGCAAAATATTGGGAAGATTACCAATTTTCCGATGAATCGGATCCCGATGAGGATTCCGATGATGTTATAGAAATTACCTCGACCCAATTTAATAAAGCAAAAGAAAATAATAAGGGAAAAGCTATAAAAATAGAGAAACCCGATTCCAACCCCGATGAACTTTATATGTATCGGCAACATCCGTATTTTCTAAAATGTAACAATGACCTGGGAACCTCTAAACCACCAGGTTTTTCTAAACCATTGTGGAAAATGACGGCTCATATTAGAGGAACACCATATATTCCTAGAAAATTAGGAAAACGAACCAAGTCCGAAGAAGAAGAAACCAGTGATTCAGATTAGAGGGTTGTAATCATGTTGTGTATTATATGTATTGTAGTGTGCTTGTACTTTTATATTCTATGTAAAAATTGCTTGTATTGTTTGTTAATTATCTTTTACGAATCTAATCCTTGTCTATTTTACAGTATAAAAACACAAAATGGACGTTAAGGGTAGACAACTGAATATTTTAGAAGACCTACCAGAGGATATGATTGAGGAAATCTTGTCTAGAGTCGGTCAGAATTCATCAGCACATTTAGTTATGGCAACTTGTCAAACATTTGAAAGACTTTCCAGAAATGCCTTAGTTTATAAAAGGCTTTCCTTTGATAGGTGGGGTATATCACATTGGGGAGACCGTAAGTTACACCGTGTTTTCTTTAAAGCGTTAAATGCTGGGAACCCAAATGCAATTTTACTCTACGGGTTAAGAACCTATTTTGACTCAACATATCCCAACATAGGATTTAGTGAATTAGAAAGAGCTTCTAACATGCAACATAAAGAAGCATGTTATGCTTACGGGTTAGTGATGTTCGCTTCTTACCAAAGTGAGAAAAAGAACATCGGATTGCAGCTTTTAAATAAAACCTTCCCACAAGTGACGGATTCAGTAGTTGGGGTGAGAAACAAGATTTTTAGATTATTACGGGGCTGTTGGACATTACGAAACCCTCGTCCTTTTGACGACATTACAACATGCTGCCTAGCAAATGGTCATAACGGTTATTTTCCACAAGATCAAGGATGGGAAGTCGTCTTAGTAAAACCTAAATGCATGACTTGTTTCTGGACTTATGAATTACGTGTCTTTATTTCTTTTGCTGAACAACTTGCGTATTAACTAGAATTGCCTTCATAGCTATCGAGTAGCAAAGTTATTATGTGCTATATTTGATCCTATATATATTATAGCGGTATTGTAAGTTTGTAAAATATTGTATAAAGTTTAAACGCGAAATATTATTGTAATAAGTTTTTCATATAGAATCGTAGTAGTTGAATTGTATAATAGCTGCTAAGTATGAACTTAACGGGTAGGTACTACCCGAATTAAAACTATAAAATGCTAATATGAAGAAAAAGCTTTTATAAATAAGTTCATACTATGCTATGAAATACTATTGACTACTCTTAAATTTTATATGATTAACTCAATTCTTTTGGCTATTTTGAAGGAAATGGCATCGGCGACTGGTCAGAACTTGAACATGAGTGAGGAAGACTTCCATGTTTTCCTTGCTGCGAACATAGATGCAGTGCAGGCTGCAATGCAAAATAACAATAAGTCTAGGTCTAGCAGTGGAACTAATTCCGCAAGAAATCGTGTAGGATGCTCCTACAAAGAATTCACTGCCTGCAAACCTTTGGAATTTGATGGAACCGAAGGACCAATTGGATTGAAACGGTGGACCGAGAAGATCGAATCGGTGTTTGCCATAAGTAAGTGTACTGAAGAG
The DNA here is from genome assembly GCF_046630445.1 of Rutidosis leptorrhynchoides. Taxonomy (NCBI): domain Eukaryota; kingdom Viridiplantae; phylum Streptophyta; class Magnoliopsida; order Asterales; family Asteraceae; genus Rutidosis; species Rutidosis leptorrhynchoides. The sequence continues at coordinate 391,938,334 of NC_092335.1, read as the reverse complement.
GACAAAGTTAAGTATGCTACGCATACCTTCACAGGTACGGCGTTAACGTGGTGGAATACCTATCTCGAACAGGTAGGACAAGATGCTGCTTACGCAGTACCGTGGTCAGCATTCAAGCAATTGATGAACGAGCAGTATCGTCCCAGGAACGAGGTCAATAAGCTGAAGGTAGAGCTTAGAGGATTACGAATGCAAGGTTTCGATATCATCACGTACAAATAACGATTCACAGAATTGTGCCTATTGTGTCCCAGAACGTTTGAAGACGAAGAGGAGAAGATCGACGCATTTGTAAAAGGGTTACCAGAAAGAATTCAAGAAGTTGTGAGTTCACACGAGCCCGCCTCCATACAAAAAGCAAGTCGAGTGGCTCACAAATTAATGAACCAGATCGAAGGAAGGATTAAAGAGCAGGTGACCGAAGAGGCTAACATGAAACAAGTCAAGAGAAAGTGGGAAGAAACTAATGACAAGAGTCACCAATACAACAACAACAACCACAACCAAAATCACAACAACTATCTTAATAACCGCAACATCAATCATAACAACAACTTCAACAAACATCCCAACAAAAACTACAATAACCGTCCCAACAACAATAACAACAACAACAACAACAACAACAATAACAATCCCAACAACAATCTCAATAACAACAATGGCAATAAAAACCAAAAACAGCCATTCCAAAGATGTGAAGAGCATCACCTAGGGTTTTGCATGACATTTTGCAACAGGTGTAAAAGAAATGGTCATAGCGTGAAGAAGTGTGAAATCTACGGACCAATGCATAACAGAACTAAAGGAACAAATAATGTTGGAACCAATAATACCGCCATAGTTTGTTTTGGATGTGGAAAACCGGGCCACTTTAGTAGAAATTGCCCAAATTAGGGGAATACTAATGGGTATGGCCGCGAAAGAGTTTTCAATATTAATACGGCAGAAGCGCAGGAAGACCCAGAGCTTTTTACGGGTACGTTTCTCATTGACAATAAATCTGCTTATGTTTTATTTGATTCGGGTGCGGATAGAAGCTATATGAGTAGAGATTTTTGTGCTAAACTAAGTTGTTCACCGATGCCCTTGGATAATAAATTTTTACTCGAATTAGCAAACGGTAAATTAATTACAGCAGATAATATATGTCAGAATCGAGAATTTAAACTGGTTAGCGAAACATTTAAGATTGACATGATACCAGTAGAGTTAGGGAGTTTTGATGTGATAATCGGTATGGACTGGTTGAAAGAAGTAAAAGCAAGATCATTTGTTACAAAAATGCAATTCGCATTATACGAGAAAAAGGAAAACCCTTAATAGTGTACGGAGAAAAGAGCAACGCGAAGTTAAATCTTATTAGTAACCTGAAGGCACAAAAACTAATAAGAAAAGGTTGCTATGCTGTGCTAGCACACGTCGAGAAAGTCAATTCCGAAGAAAAGAACATCAATGATGTTCCCGTCGCAAAAGAATTTCCCGATGTATTTCTGAAAGAATTACCGGGACTACCTCCACACCGATCCGTTGAATTTCAAATAGACCTTGTACCGGGAGCTGCACCAATAGCTCGTGCTCCATACAGACTCGCACCCAGAGAAATGAAAGAACTTCAGAGCCAATTACAAGAACTTTTAGAGCGTGGTTTCATTCGACCAAGTACATCACCATGGGGAGCTCCTGTTTTGTTTGTCAAGAAGAAGAATGGTACATTTAGGTTATGTATCGACTACCGAGAGTTGAACAAACTTACCATCAAGAATCGCTACCCACTACCGAGAATCGATGACTTATTTGATCAACTACAAGGCTCATCGGTTTATTCTAAGATTGATTTACGTTTTGGGTATCATCAAATATGGGTGAAGGAGGATGATATTCCAAAGATAGCTTTTAGGACGCGTTACGGTCATTACGAGTTTATAGTTATGCCGTTTCGGTTGACTAACGCACCAGCTGTGTTCATGGACCTCATGAACCGAGTGTGTGGAAAATACCTTGACAAGTTTGTCATTGTTTTCATCGATGACATACTTATTTACTCAAAGAATGACCAAGAGCACGAGGAACATTTGAGAAAAGTGCTAGAGTTGTTAAGGAAAGAAAAATTGTACGCTAAGTTTTCAAAGTGTGCATTTTGGTTCGAAGAAGTTCAATTCCTCGGTCACATAGTGAACAAAGAAGGTATTCAGGTGGATCTAGCAAAGATTGAAATCGTTGAAAAATGGGAAACCCCGAAAACTCCGAAGCATATACGCCAATTTTTAGGACTAGCTGGGTACTACAGAAGATTCATCCAAGATTTTTCCAGAATAGCAAAACCCTTGACTGCATTAACGCATAAAGGGAGGAAATTTGAATGGAAGGATGAAAAAGAGAAAGCGTTTCAATTGTTAAAGAAAAAGTTAACTACGACACCTATATTATCATTACCAGAAGGGAATGATGATTTTGTGATATATTGTGACGCTTCAAAGCAAGGTCTCGGTTGTGTATTAATGCAACGAACGAAGGTAATTGCTTATGCGTCTAGACAATTGAAGATTCACGAGCAGAATTATACGACGCATGATTTGGAATTAGGCGCGGTTGTTTTTGCATTAAAGACTTGGAGGAACTACTTATATGGGGTCAAAAGTATTATATATACCGACCACAAAAGTCTTCAACATATATTTAATCAGAAACAACTGAACATGAGGCAGCGCAGGTAGATTGAATTGTTGAATGATTATGACTTTGAGATTCATTACCACCCAGGGAAGGCGAATGTGGTAGCCGACGCTTTGAGTAGAAAGGACAGAGAACCCATTCGAGTAAAATCTATGAATATAATGATTCACACTCAAATAAAGGAGGCGCAACAAGGAGTTTTAAAAGTTGGAAATTAAAAGGATGAAATACCCAAAGGATCGGAGAAGCATCTTAATATTCGGGAAGACGGAACCCGGTATAGGGCTGAAAGAATTTGGGTACCAAAGTTTGGAGATATGAGAAAAATGGTACTTAGAGAAGCTCATAAAACCAGATACTCAATACATCCTGGAACGGGGAAGATGTACATGTAACATCCCGCCTTTTTCCGTTTACTTTTCTTTTTAATTATTTAAAGTCTGTTATATGATTATAACATCCCTCGTTAATACGCATTTTAAAAATATCTCGTTTAGGTAATTCACGCACCCGCAACCGAACCCGATGGACTAGTTTCGCCAAGGGAGCAAAGATGTGACTAGCTTTTGACTAGTCAACACCCTCCTCCCTTCTTTTCATTTTCATTTCTCTTTTCTTTCACTACTTCCATATTTTCTTTCAATTATCCATTTCCATGATTCATCATCTAAATCACATCTAGCAAGCTTCAATCAAAACAAATTACATATTTGGAATCCTTGCAACTTCCTCTTCGATTCCATACCGACTTCATCAAGTTTGGGTAACTTTCTAAAATCACTAGATTTTGTGTTCTTCATATTTTTAACTTATAAATTTATTAATTAGTGTCTATGGCTCAAGTCTAACATGAATATATGATTTATATGTTCGATTTTGTTATTTGAAGTAACTAGCATGAACATAAACTTTGGTGTGTTTGATTTGGTGATTTGGTTGTTTGAATGATGTTAAATGTTATAAATACATGTATTAAATGTGTTCCTAACATCACTAGCTTCAATTTGATGTGTAGGTTGCTTTGGAAAACTCCATAAACTTGATTAGTGATTTTGGTGAATTTGAGTTAGGGTTTTGATGAACTTTAAATGCATTTTTGATGTATTGAATGCCATGAATTGTTGTTGGTAAGTGGTTAGTTAGATTGTATGTTTGATTACCTACGAAACGGCATGTCATATGTATGCATTTAATTTTCCCGAATCATAAATGTGCATTTATGAATTTGAAGCATTTATGGTGTGCATTGATTGATCATTTAACTTGGAAAGTCGATTGTTGCAAATGATGTTTTTGGTTGGTGAGATGTATTTAGTTGTGTTCTTTGTCAAATTACCTTTCTAACGATATAAGATACGTGTTCTAAGTGTTAGCAGTTTGTGATTTATGCTTGAAAGAGTTTTGATTTGAGACTTGGACATTTGAGACTGACCAGGTACCAGCACACGTTAAATGCCACGGCGCAGCAGTCTTGGGTCGCGGCGCGACCTAAGGCGTGTCCAGGTTCTGACCTACATGGTCAAAATTTGAAAAATGTTTGCTATGCTACGCACCTCCGATTCACATGTAACTTGTTCTAACATGCTTATATATGAATAAAAACCTCAGAAAAATAGTTCGGGACCCGACCCGAACGTGTTGACTTTTTCGTTGACTTTGACCCGACCAAAGTTTGACTTTTTGTCAAACTTAACCAAATACTTATACAATCATTCTAACATGCTTTTATACTTGTATCTTGCATGAAACTTGATAATTTGATTCACATGCTATAATGATCGAGTCGTAACGAGCCATAGGACTAACTGAACACTTTGACCTATCGTGTTTACCGTTGTTGATACAATCTATTTGTTTAGGTCAAGACTAGCATTCGTTCTTGCATACGTTTACTTGTTGAAGTACTTGTACATACGTGCACTCAAGGTGAGATCATAGTCCCACTTTTACTCTTTTGAACTTACATTTGGGATGAGAAAACATAAACGTTTCTTTTTACTAAGTGAACACAAGTACAGGAAAACAAACATTCTACATACGAGTTTGAACAAAAATCCTCAATTCGATTATCATTAGTTACACTTGCCGGGTGTAAGTGAGAAATTATGTTATATGGCCATATGGGTTTGACAAACCCTCATTCAAACGGTTCGCTACAGTTTAGGAATGAATTATGTTTTCGAGAAACAGTGTATGTTCTAACACTATTGTGATGGGGTTCTATGGAAGGAATGTTAAGCATTGATAATTGGGTGCTCATGAATATTAACTTTTGGAATGTATTACTATTATATCAATGTTACGAATCTTGTGGTTCACTTGTACTTACTTACTTAAACCTATGATTTCACCAACATTTTCGTTGACAGATTTCTATGTTTTTCTCAGGTCCTTGAACTTTTTGTGATACATGCTTCGGCTCATTACTTTTGATACTTGCTTGGATGTCGAGTATACATGCATACGTGGAGCGTCTTTTGGCTACTTTCAATTGTGTCGCATATGTTTCAATTGAACTTTAAGCTTTGTTATGTAACTAGTTGTCGAACTACTTTGTAAACCTTGAAACATCTTTACTTTTGAAATGAATGCGACATACTTTTGGTCAAACGTTGTTTTAAAGACTTATGACCACGTAACGGGACCTAAGTAGACGATGCCGTCAATGACGATTTTGTCGGGTCACTACATATGGTATCAGAGCATTGGTTGTAGGGATTTAGAGTTCATTGGTGTCAACCCCTAGTCATAGGGTACATTAGTGAGTCTAGACTACAACCAGCATATAGACTTGAAGTAGGAATTACTTGACTACTTGTGCATTTATAATCGAACGTTTCTACTCATATCTACTCTTTGTTCATCTTAATCTCACGTTGTTTAATTTGATTGACACGCCACCTTGACTATATGAAATGATGTCGAATGCACATATGAATCAGGGTAATATAATTTCCAGGATTATATTACGGTGACTCATATGAACGTTCCGACATTGTGGAATAAAGAATTTAAGGCGATTCAAGGAAAATTTTTCCCTCTATCCTTATTCCATATCATGATTAGTATTATTGAAAATACTAATCAATGGTATTCTTGTGTTTTGAAGGAACAATGCCTCCTCATCGTGTGCCACGCCATGAGACTCCCGAACAAGCTCTACAACGAATGATAGCCACCGCCGTGGATGCGGCCATGGCCGGTCACTCCTCCAACAACAACAATAACAACAACCACAACAACAACAATCAAGGAGCTGGTACCTCAAGCGAGGGGTGCTCCTATAAAGCCTTCATGGGGTGCAAACCTCATACTTTCGATGGGACTAGGGGACCGGTTACTCTCACTCGATGGTTCAAACAAACGGAGGCCGTCTTTAGCATAAGCGGTTATCAGGACCAAGATAAGGTCAAATACTCCACTCGCACTTTCACCGGTGTCGCCCTCACATGGTGGAACACCTATGTACAATCGATGTGTACCGATGAAGCTCACGCCCTCTCTTGGGCCGACCTAAGGGAAAAGATGATCGTCGAATATTTCCCTCATGAAGAAACCCGAAGGCTCGAACAAGAGCAAAGAACTTTGAAAGCGGTCAGTAACGATCTCAAGGCTTATAATCAACGATTTTCCGAACTAGCCTTGATGTGCCCAAACCTTGTGAACCCCGAAGCTTTAAGGGTTGAACTTTACATGGATGGTCTCCCAATGAGCATCAAACACGGGGTAATGTCATCCAAACCCACTAATCATCAAGAAGCTTTGAACATGGCCCGCAAGTTGATAGAAACGGTGGACGAAATTGTAGTGCCGGCACCTAAAGCCGAGGATAAGTCGGGTAACAACAAAAGAAAATGGGGAACCCCCCAATCAAGCAACAACAACTTTGCCAAGAAGCCTTACACCTCCGACGGCAAGAAAGGTTACACCGGAAACCTACCTCTTTGCAACAAATACAACAAGCACCACTTTGGTGAATGTGGCAAGCTAATTTTCCATCGGTGCCAAGGAGTTGGTCATAAGGCCAACGAATGTAAAAGTGTCGCCCCCATCGCTCGAAAGGGGCCCAATGCACTAAAAACGGGCACTTGTTACGAATGTGGCCAAACGGGCCATTATAGAAATGCATTCCCGAAGAAGAAAGATAACCCCAATACGCGTGGCCGAGCTTTCAACATCAACACCGAGGAAGCCCGAGATGACAATGAATTAGTCACGGGTACGTTTCTTTTCAACAACACTTATGTTACTTGTTTATTCGATTCGGGTGCCGATAAATGCTTTGTATCCAAGACTTTGATTCATTCTTTTAGCACTCCACCACTCCCACTAGATACCACTTATACCATTGAAGTGGCCAACGGGAAACTATTGAGTGCCGACACATATTACCGGGGGTGTACGTTAAACATTTTGGGTAATGAGTTTGAAATTGACTTGATACCCATGGAACTAGGAAGCTTAGATGTAATAATCGGTATGAATTGGCTAGCCAAAATGAAATCTCACATCCTTCGTGATCTTAACGCAATCCGGATTCCTATCGAGAATGGCGAACCTTTGATCGTCTATGGCGATAAGAGTTGCACCGGACTCAACCTCGTTTCATGCATTAAAGTTAGAAAACTACTCCATAAGGGTTGTTTTGCGATCCTTGCTCACGTTAAGAAAGTCGAGTCCGATGAGAAGCACATCGATGATGTGCCAATTGTTAGTGACTATTCTAATGTATTTCCCGATGAATTGCCGGGTCCTCCACCTCATCGACCGGTTGAATTCCAAATCGATCTTATTCCGGGAGCCGCACCCGTAGTACGTGCACCATATAGACTCGCTCCATCCGAAATGCAAGAATTTCAAAGTCAAATCCAAGAACTACTTGATCGTGGTTTTATCCAACCTAGCCATTCACCTTGGGGCGCTCCGATTTTATTCGTTAAGAAGAAAGATGGATCCCTACGAATGTGCATTAACTATCGTGAACTAAACAAATTGACGGTTAAGAACCGATATCCTCTTCCGCGCATCGATGACCTCTTTTATCAATTACAAGGATCACGTGTATATTCAAAATTCGATCTCCGCTCGGGTTATCATCAATTAAGGGTTAAGGGGGAAGATGTCTCCAAAACCGCTTTCCGAACTCGTTATGGTAGTTATGAATTCCTTGTCATGCCATTTGGTCTCACTAACACACCAGCGGTATTCATGGACCTTATGAACCGTGTGTGCAAACCGTATCTCGATAAATTCATCATTGTGTTCATCGATGACATCTTGGTCTATTCTAAAAACGAAGAAGAACACGAACAACATCTCCGACTTGTGCTTGAACTCTTGAGACAAGAACGACTCTATGCCAAATTCTCTAAGTGTGAATTTTGGTTGAAGGAAGTTCAATTTCTTGGTCATGTTGTAAGTGATCAAGGTATTAAAGTCAATCCATCAAAAATCGAAGCCATTAGTAAATGGGAGACTCCTACTACTCCTACTCACATTCGTCAATTTTTGGGTCTCGCCGGATACTACCGTAGATTCATCAAGGATTTCTCTTTGGTTGCTCGTCCTCTAACCGCGTTAACTCACAAGGGAAAGAAATTCATTTGGGCGACCGAACAAGAATCCGCATTTCAAATCTTGAAGACAAAGCTAACCACCGCTCCTATCTTGTCACTTCCCAAAGGTAATGATGATTTTGTTGTGTATTACGATGCCTCGAAACATGGTTTTGGGTGTGTATTGATGCAACGAAAGAAAGTCATTGCTTATGCCTCTCGACAACTCAAAATTCATGAACGGAACTATGCGACACATGATCTCGAACTCGGAGCCGTTGTCTTCGCACTTAAAATGTGGAGACACTATCTTTATGGAACCAAAAGTACCATCTTCACCGATCACAAAAGCCTTCAACACATCTTTGATCAAAAGCAACTAAACATGAGACAACGACGGTGGATTGAAACTTTAAACGATTATGATTGTGAGCTTCGTTACCATCCCGGGAAGGCAAACGTAGTAGCCGACGCCTTGAGTCGAAAAGAAAGAGCGGTGCCTCTTCATGTTCGAGCTTTAAACATCACCATTCACACCAACCTCAATAGCCAAATTCGTGTAGCCCAAGACGAGGCTCTTAAGGATGAAAACATCTCTCTCGAACACTTGAACGTCCTCACCTCTCGATTCGAAGTTAAGGAAACCGGACTCCGATATTTCGCCGGAAGAATTTGGGTACCTAGTTATGGGGGCTTGCGAAGCCTTATTTTAGACGAAGCCCATAAGTCAAGATATTCGATTCACCCCGGTTCCAATAAGATGTATCACGACCTCAAAGAACAATATTGGTGGCCGAACATTAAAAGGGACTCTGCTACTTATGTTGGAAAATACCTAACTTGCTCCAAAGTCAAAGCCGAACATCAAAGACCGTCCGGAATACTTCAACAACCCGAAATCCCGCAATGGAAGTGGGAAAGGAAAACGATGGATTTCATCACCAAACTACCAAAGACGGTTGGCGGATGTGATACTATTTGGGTTATTGTTGACCGTCTCACCAAATCCGCGCATTTCCTAGCTATGAAGGAAACCGACAACATGGAGAAACTCACACAACTTTACATTAAAGAAATCGTAGCCCGACACGGTGTACCCGTATCGATTATCTCTGACCGAGATGGCCGTTTTGTTTCTAGATTTTGGCGTACCTTACAAGAAGCGTTGGGGAAGCGTTTAGACATGAGCACCGCATATCATCCACAAACCGACGGACAAAGCGAACGCACAATTCAAACTTTGGAAGACATGCTACGAGCTTGTGTTATCGACTTTGGAAAAGCTTGGGATAAGCACTTGCCTCTCGCCGAATTCTCCTACAATAATAGTTATCACGCGAGTATTAACGCCACACCATTCGAAGCTTTATATGGCCGAAAATGTCGTTCTCCTCTTTGTTGGCCTAGACACAAATCACCTGACCCGAACTCATTCATGAAACCACCGAGAAAATCGTTCAAATCCGACATAGGCTTAGGACGGCCCGAAGTCGTCAAAAGAGCTATACCGACAAATGACGCAACGACCTCGAATTTCAAATCAGTGACCGAGTAATGTTAAAAGTCGCACCTTGGAAAGGTGTAATTCATTTTGGGAAATGCAGGAAGCTAAATCCGCGGTATATTGGTCCTTTCGAAATCTTGGAGCGTGTTGGAACCATTGCTTATCGTTTAGATCTTCCGCCTCAATTGAGCTCTGTTCATCCTACTTTTCATGTATCCAACTTGAGAAAGTGCCTTGCCGAACCCGACATCGTCATCCCTCTTGAAGAGCTTACCATTGATGACAAACTTCATTTCGTGGAGGAACCGGTTGAAATTGTGGACACCTCCGTCAAAACGTTAAAACAAAGCCGAATTCCAATTGTCAAGGTCCATTGAAATGCCAAAAGGGGACCCGAGTTTACTTGGGAAAGACAAGATCAAATGCAAAGGAAGTATCCCCATCTATTCGCGAATTCGGAAACGCAAGATCCCGAGGAAGAAACAACGACTACTACGCCTACTTAAATTTTAGGATGAAATTTCTTTTAAGGGGTAGGTAATGTAACATCCCGCCTTTTTCCGTTTACTTTGCCGTTTAATTATTTGAAGTCCGTTATATGATTATAACATCCCTCGTTAATACGCGTTTTAAAAATATCTCGTTTAGGTAATTCACGCACCCGCAACCGAACCCGAGGGACTAGTTTCGCCAAGGGAGCAAAGATGTGACTAGCTTTTGACTAGTCAACACCCTCCTCCCTTCTTTTTCATTTTCATTTCTCTTTTCTTTCACTACTTCCATATTTTCTTTCAATTATCCATTTCCAAGATTCATCATCTAAATCACATCTAGCAAGCTTCAATCAAAACAAATTACATATTTGGAATCCTTGCAACTTCCTCTTCGATTCCATACTGATTTCATCAAGTTTGGGTAAATTTCTAAAATCACTAGATTTTGTGTTCTTGATGTTTTTAACTTATAAAGTTGTTAATTAGTGTCTATGGCTCAAGTCTAACATGAATATATGATTTATATGTTCGATTTTGTTATTTGAAGTAACTAGCATGAACATAAACTTTGGTGTGTTTGATTTGGTGATTTGGTTATTTGAATGATGTTAAATGTTATAAATGCAGGTATTAAATGTGTTCCTAACATCACTAGCTTCAATTTGATGTGTAGGTTGCTTTAGAAAACTCCATAAACTTGATTAGTGATTTTGGTGAATTTGAGGTAGGGTTTTGATGAACTTTAAATGCATTTTTGATGTATTGAATGCCATGAATTGTTGTTGGTAAGTGGTTAGTTAGATTGTGTGTTTGATTACCTACGAAACGGCGTGTCATATGTATGCATTTAATTTTCCAGAATCATAAATGTGCATTTATGAATTTGAAGCATTTATGGTGTGCATTGATTGATCATTTAACTTGGAAAGTCGATTGTTGCAAATGATGTTTTTGGTTGGTGAGATGTATTTAGTTGTGTTCTTTGTCAAATTACCTTTCTAACGATATAAGATACGAGTTCTAAGTGTTAGCGGTTTGTGATTTATGCTTGAAAGAGTTTTGATTTGAGACTTGGACATTTGAGACTGACCAGGTACCAGCACACGTTAAATGCCGCGGTGTGGCAGTCTTGGGTCGCGGCGCGACCTAAGGCGTGTCCAAGTTCTAACCTACATGGTCAAAATTCAAAAAATGTTTGCTATGCTACGCACCTCCGATTCACATGTAACTTGTTCTAACATGCTTATATATGAATAAAAACCTCAGAAAAATAGTTCGGGACCCGACCCGAACGTGTTGACTTTTTCGTTGACTTTGACCCGACCAAAGTTTGACTTTTTGTCAAACTAAACCAAATACTTATACAATCATTCTAACATGCTTTTATACTTGTACCTTGCACGAAACTTGATAATTTGATTCACATACTATAATGATCGAGTCGTAACGAGCCATAGGACTAACTGAACACTTTGACCTATCGTGTTTACCGTTGTTGATACAATCTATTTGTTTAGGTCAAGACTAGCATTCATTCTTGCATACGTTTACTTGTTGAAGTACTTGTACATACGTGCACTCAAGGTGAGATCATAGTCCCACTTTTACTCTTTTGAACTTACATTTGGGATGAGAAAACATAAACGTTTCTTTTTACTAAGTGAACACAAGTACAGGAAAACAAACATTCTACATACGAGTTTGAACAAAAATCCTCAATTCGATTATCATTAGTTACACTTGCCGGGTGTAAGCGATAAATTATGTTATATGGCCATATGGGTTTGACAAGTCCTCATTCAAACGGTTCGCTACCGTTTACGAATGAAATATATTTTCGAGAAACAGTGTATGTTCTAACACTATTGTGATGGGGTTCTATGGAAGGAATGTTAAGCATTGATAATTGGGTGCTTGTGAATATTAACTTTTGGAATGTATTACTATTATATCAATGTTATGAATCTTATGGTTCACTTGTACTTACTTACTTAAACCTATGATTTCACCAACGTTTTCGTTGACAGATTTCTATGTTTTTCTCAGGTCCTTAAACATTTTGTGATACATGCTTCCGCTCATTACTTTTTATACTTGCTTGGATGTCGAGTATACATGCATACGTGGAGCGTCTTTTGGCTACTTTCAATTGTGTCACATATGTTTCAATTGTACTTTAAACTTTGTTATGTAACTAGTTGTCGAACTACTTTGTAAACCTTGAAACATCTTTACTTTTGAAATGAATGCAACATACTTTTGGTCAAACGTTGTTTTAAAGACTTATGACCACATAACGGGACCTAAGTAGACGGCGCCGTCAATCACGATTTTGTCGGGTCGCTACAGTACAAAGATCTCAAGAAACATTTTTGGTGGCCAGGTATGAAAGTCGATGTTGCTATATACGTAGGGGAATGTTTGACGTGTTCTAAGGTCAAAGCTGAGCATCAGAAACCATCAGGTCTACTTCAACAATCCGAAATCCCAGAATGGAAATGGGAAAACATTAGCATGGATTTCATCACTAAATTGCAAAGGACTGCAAGTGGTTTTGATACTATTTGGGTAATAGTTGATCGTCTCACCAAATCAGCACACTTCCTGCTAATAAGAGAAGATGATAAGATGGAGAAGTTAGCACGACTGTATTTGAAGGAAGTCGTCTCCAGACATGGAATACCAATCTCTATTATCTCTGATAGGGATGGCAGATTTATTTCAAGATTCTGGCAGACATTACAGCAAGCATTAGGAACTTGTCTAGACATGAGTACTGCCTATCATCCACAAACTGATGGGCAGAGTGAAAGGACAATACAAACGCTTGAAGACATGCTACGAGCATGTGTTATTGATTTCAGAAACAGTTGAGATCGACATCTCCCGTTAACAGAATTTTCCTACAACAACAGCTACCATTCAAGCATTGAGATGGCGCCGTTTAAAGCACTTTATGGTAGAAAGTGCAGGTCTCCGATTTATTGGAGTGAAGTGGGGGTTAGACAGATTACAGGTCCGGAGATAATACAAGAAACTACTGAGAAGATCATCCAAATTCAACAACGGTTGAAAACCGCCCAAAGTCGACAAAAGAGCTACACCGACATTAAAAGAAAAGATATAGAATTTGAAATTGGAGAGATGGTCATGCTTAAGGTTGCACCTTGGAAAGGCATTGTTCGATTTGGTAAACGAGAGAAATTAAATCCAAGATATATAGGACCATTCAAGATTATTGATCGTGTCGGACCAGTAGCTTACCGACTAGAATTACCACAACAACTCGCGGCTGTACATAACACTTTCCACGTCTCAAATTTGAAGAAATGTTTTGCTAAAGAAGATCTCACTATTCCGTTAGACGAAATCCCAATCAACGAAAAACTTCAATTCGTCGAAGAACCCGTCGAAATAATGGATCGTGAGGTTAAAAGACTTAAGCAAAACAAGATACCAATTGTTAAAGTTCGATGGAATGCTCGTAGAGGACCCGAGTTCACCTGGGAATGGGAAGATCAGATGAAGAAGAAATACCCGCACTTATTTCCAGAAGATACGTCAACACCTCCAACTGCTTAAAATTTCGGGACGAAATTTATTTAACGGGTAGGTACTGTAGTGACCTGAACTTTTCCATGTTTATATATATTAAATGAAATTGTTATTTACATGATTAAGTGTTTCCAACATGTTAAGCAATCAAACTTGTTAATACTTGATTAATTTAAATAGGTTTCATATAGACAATTGACCACCCAAGTTGACCAGTGATTCACGAACGTTAAAACTTGTAAAAACTATATGATGACATATATATGATTATATATATAGTTAACATGATATTATGATAAGTAAGTATCTCATTAGGTATTTTAACAATGAGTTATATACATAGAATTGAGTTTATTGAATTAAGAAACTCGAAACGATATATATAATGATTATCGTTATAACAACGTCTTACTAAATACATATGAATCATATTAAGATATTGATACACTATGTTTAATCATTATAAATGATAAGTAAACATGTCATTAAGTGTATTAACAATGAACTACATATGTAAAAACAAGACTACTAACTTAATGATTTCGAAACGAGACATATATGTAACGATTATCGTTGTAACAACATTTAACTGTATATATATCATACTAAGATATATTAATATATCATAATATCATGATAATATAATAATTTAACATCTCTTTAGATATAATAAACAATGGGTTAACAACATTTAACAAGATCGTTAACCTAAAGGTTTCAAAACAACATTTACATGTAACGACTAACGATGACTTAACGACTCAGTTAAAATGTATATACATGTAGTGTTTTAATATGTATTCATACATTTTTGAAAGACTTCAAGACACTTATCAAAATATTTCTACTTAACAAAAATGCTTACAATTACATCCTCGTTCAATTTCATCAACAATTCTACTCGTATGCACCCGTATTCGTACTTGTACAATACACAGCTTTTAGATGTATGTACTATTGGTATATACACTCCAATGATCAGATCTTAGCAGCCCATGTGAGTCACCTAACACATGTGAGAACCATCATTTGGCAACTAGCATGAAATATCTCATAAAATTACAAAAATATGAGTAATCATTCATGACTTATTTACAAGTAAACAAAATTACACATCCTTTATATATAATCCATATAACAACGACCAAAAACACCTAAAAACACTTTCATTCTTCAATTTTCTTCATCAAATTGATCTCTCTAAAGTTCTATATTCAAGTTCTAAGTGTTCTTCATAAATTCCATAAGTTCTAGTTTCATAAAATCCAGAATACTTCTATGTTTGCTAGCTTACTTCCAATCTTGTAAAGTGATCATCCAACCTCAAGAAATATTTCTTATTTATAGTAAGATATCTTTCTAATACAATGTAATACTCATATTCAAACTTTGATTCAATTTCTATAACTATAACAATCTTATTTCGAGTGGAAATCTTACTTGAACTTGTTTTCGTGTCATGATTCTGCTTCAAGAACTTTCAAGCCATCCAAGGATCCTTTGATGCTAGATCTATTTTTCTCATTTCCAGTAGGCTTACCTACTAAAATTAAGGTAGTAATGATGTTCATAACATCATTCGATTCATACATATAAAACTATCTTATTCAAAGATTTAAACTTGTAATCACTAGAACATAGTTTAGTTAATTCTAAACTTGTTTGCAAATAAAGTTAATCCTTCTAAATTGACTTTTAAAATCAACTAAACACATGTTCTATATCTATATGATATGCTAACTTAATGATTTAAAACCTGGAAACACGAAAAACACCGTAAAACTGGACATACGCCGTCGTAGTAACACCGCTGGCTGTTTTGGGTTTGATAATTAAAAACTATGATAAACTTTGATTTAAAAGTTGTTCTTCTGGGAAAACTATTTTTCTTATGAACATGAAACTATATCCAAAAATCACAATTAAACTCATAATGGAAGTATGTTTTTCAAAATGATCATCAAGACGTCGTTCTTTCGACTGAAATTACTACCTCTTACAAAAATGACTTGTAACTTATATTTCCGACTATAAACCTATACTTTTTCTGTTTAGATTCATAAAATAGAGTTCAATATGAAACCATAGCAATTTGATTCACTCAAAACGGATTTAAAATGAAGAAGTTATGGGTAAAACAAGATTGGATATTTTTACTTGTTGTAGCTACGTGAAAATTGGTAACAAATCTTTATTAATCATATCCTAGCTAACTTATATTGTATTATACATGTATTCTAATATATTATGTAATCTTGGGATACCATAGACACGAATACAATATTTTGACATATCATATCGACCCATCTATATATATATTTCGGAAGAACTATAGACGCTCTATATGCAGTAATGTTGGAGTTAGCTATACAGGGTTGAGGTTGATTCCAAAATATTATATACTTTGAGTTGTGATCTAGCCTGAGACTTGTATACACGAGGTCGTGGATTGATTCGAGATATTATATATTGCTTTATTTCTATACATCTAACTGTGGACAACTAGTTGTAGGTTACTAACGAGGACAGCTGACTTAATAAACTTAAAACAGTAAAACGTATTAAAAATGTTGTAAATATATTTTGAACATACTTTGATATATATTTACATATTTATTATAGGTTCGTGAATCGGCCAGTGGCCAAGTCTTACTTCCCGACGAAGTAAATCTGTGAAAGTGAGTTATAGTCCCACTTTTAAAATTTAATATTTTTGGGATGAGAATACATGCAGCTTTATAAATGTTTTACAAAATAGACACAAGTACTTGAAACTACTTTCTAGGGTTAAACGATCGAAGCCGAATATGCCCCTTTTACTTGGTAACCTAAGAATTAGTAAACCAGTCTACTAATTGACGCGAATCCTAAAGATAGATCTATTGGGCCCAACAAACCCCATCCATTGTAGCGGATGCTTTAGTACTTCGAGTTTTTATATCATGTCCGATGGATGTCCCGGAATGATGGGGATATTCTTATATGCATCTTGTTAATGTCGGTTACCAGGTGTTAATGTCGGTTACCAGGTTAAACCTATAACTCACCAACATTTTTGTTGACGTTTTAAGCATGTTTATTCTGAGGTGATTATTAAGAGCTTCCGCTGTTGCATACTAAAATAAGGACAAGATTTGGAGTCCATACTTGTATGATATTATGTAAAACTGCATTCAAGAAACTTGTTTTTGATGTAATATATTCATATTTTAAACCATTATGTAATGGTCGTGTGTAAACGGTATATTTTAGATTATCATTATTTGATAATCTACGTAATGTTTTTTAAACCTTTATCGATAAAATGAAGGTTATGGTTGTTTTAAAAATGAATGCAGTCTTTGAAAAACGTCTCATATAGAGGTCAAAACCTCTCGACGAAATCAATTAATATGGAACGTTTATAATCAATATGAACGGGACATTTCAATGCGACCGCATGGCTTTTGTGCTTCCTGGCCATGCGATCGCATGGCCCCCTGGGACAGCTCACATTCGCTTGTTTTCTTGTTGCCGACGGTTTTATTAAATATTTATAATATATATATAATTTTAAGAATTATTTATATATTATATTATATTTATGTTCATAGTTGACTTGTAATTTTCGCTCCATTGCGTCGCGCGTTGAAAGTTGGTTCATGTCCCGGTTCCGGATTTTCGAACGTCCTTGCGTACTATTTAATATCTTGTACTTTGCGTTTCGCGGCTCGTACTCTTGTAACTTTTAGACGTTTCTTATCAATAAATTAAACCTCTTGGATTGTACTTTTTACTTTTGAACTTTTTGGTCGTTTGCGTCTTCAATTCGTCGAATCTGTCTTTTGTCTTCACCTTTTATTATTTAAACGAATATCACTTGTAAGTAGAACAATTGCAACTAAAAGCTTGTCTTTCTTGAAGGATAATGCTATGAAATATATGTTCGTTTTTAGCATTATCACATATACGCCAATTTTTAGGACTAGCTGGTTACTACAGAAGATTCATCCAAGATTTTTCCAAAATAGCAAAACCCTTGACTGCATTAACGCATAAAGGGAAGAAATTTGAATGGAAAGATGAACAAGAGAAAGCGTTTCAATTGTTGAAGAAAAAGTTAACTACGGCACCTATATTGTCATTACCTGAAGGAAATGGTGATTTTGTGATATATTGTGACGCCTCAAAGCAAGGTCTCAGTTGTGTATTAATGTAACGAACGAAAGTAATTGCTTCTGCGTCTAGACAATTGAAGATTCACGAGCAGAATTATGCGACGCATGATTTGAAATTAGGCGCGGTTGTTTTTGCATTAAAGACTTGGAGGCACTACTTATATGGGGTCAAAAGTATTATATATACCGACCACAAAAAATTTCAACACATATTTAATCAGAAACAACTGAACATGAGGCAGCGCAGGTGGATTGAATTGTTGAATGATTACGACTATGAGATTCGTTACCACCCGGGGAAGCCAAATGTGATAGCCGATGCCTTGAGCGGAAAGGACAGAGAACCCATTCGAGTAAAAGCTATGAATATAATTATTCGCACTAACCTTACTACTCAAATAAAGGAGGCACAACAAGGAGTTTTAAAAGAGGGAAATTTAAAGGATGAAATACCCAAAGGATTGAAGAAGCATCTTAATATTCGGGAAGACGGAACCCGGTATAGGGCTGAAAGGATTTGGGTACCAAAAATTGGAGATATGAGAGAAATGGTACTTAGAGAAGCTCATAAAACCAGATACTCAATACATCCTGGAACAGGGAAGATGTACAAGGATCTCAAGAAACATTTTTTGGTGGCCGGATATGAAAGCCGATGTTGCTAAATACGTAGGAGAATGTTTGACGTGTTCTAAGGTCAAAGCGGGTCATCAGAAACCATCAGGTCTACTTCAACAACCCGAAATCCTGGAATGGAAATGGGAAAACATTACCATGGATTTCATCACTAAATTGCCAAGGACTGCAAGTGGTTTTAATACTATTTGGATAATAGTTGATCGTCTCACCAAATCAGCACACTTCCTGCCAATAAGAGAAGATGACATGATGGAGAAGTTAGCACGACTGTATTTAAAGGAAGTCATCTCCAGACATGGAATACCAATCTCTATTATCTCTGATAGGGATGGCAGATTTATTTCAAGATTCTGGCAGACATTACAGCAAGCATTAGGAACTTGTCTAGACATGATTACTGCTTATCATCCACAAACTGATGGGCAGAGCGAAAGGACGATACAAAGGCTTGAAGACATGCTACGAGCATGTGTTATTGATTTCGGAAACAGTTGGGATCGACACCTTCCGTTAGCAGAATTTTCCTACAACAACAGCTACCATTCAAGCATTGAGATGGCGCCGTTTGAAGCACTTTATGGTAGAAAGTGCAGGTCTCCAATTTGTTGGAATGAAGTGGGGGATAGACAGATTACGGGTCCAGAGATAATACAAGAAACTACCGAGAAGATCATCCAAATTCAACAACGGTTGAAAACCGCCCAAAGTCGACAAAAGAGCAACGCTGACATTAAAAGAAAAGATATAGAATTTGAAATTGGAGAGATGGTCATGCTTAAAGTTGCACCTTGGAAAGGCGTTTTTCGATTTGGTAAACGAGGGAAATTAAATCCAAGGTATATTGGACCATTCAAGATTATTGATCGTATCGGACCAGTAGCTTACCGAATTGAGTTACCTCAACAACTCACAGCGGTACATAACACTTTCCACGTCTCGAATTTGAAGAAATGTTTTGCTAAAGAAGATCTCACTATTCCGTTAGACGAAATCCAAATCAACGAAAAACTTCAATTCATCGAAGAACCCGTCGAAATAATGGATCGTGAGGTTAAAAGACTTAAGCAAAATAAGATACCAATTGTTAAGGTTCGATGGAATGCTCATAGAGGACCCGAGTTCACCTGGGAATGAGAAGATCAGATGAAGAAGAAATACCCGTATTTATTTCCAGAAGATACGTCAACACCTCCAACTGCTTAAAATTTCGGGACGAAATTTATTTAACGGGTGGGTACTGTAGTGACCCGAACTTTTCCATGTTTATATATATTAAATGAAATTGATATTTACATGATTAAGTGTTTCCAATATGTTAAGCAATCAAACTTGTTAAGACTTGATTAATTGAAATAGGTTTTATATAGACAATTGACCACCCAAGTTGACCGGCGATTACGAACGTTAAAACTTGTAAAAACTATATGATGACATATATATGGATATATATATAGTTAACATGATATTATGATAAGTATGTACCTCATTAAGTATTTTAACAATGAGATATATACATAAAAATGAGACTATTGAATTAAGAAACTCGAAAACGATATATATAACGATTATCGTTATAACAACGTCTTACTAATTACATATGAATCATTTCAAGATATTGATACAATATATATAAACATGATAAATGATAAGTAAACATATCATTAAGTATATTAACAATGAACTACATATGTAAAAACAAGACTACTAACTTAAGGATTTCGAAACGAGACATATATGTAACGATTATCGTTGTAACAACATTTAAATGTATATATATATCATATTAAGATATATTAATACATCATAATATCATGATAATGTAATAATTTAACATCTCATTAGACATAATAAATAATGAGTTAACAACATTTAACAAGATCGTTAACTTAAAGGTTTCAAAACTACATTTACATGTAACGACTAACGATGACTTAATGACTCCGTTAAAATGTATATACATGAAGTATATTTAAATGTATTTAAAAACTTTTGAAAGACTTCAAGACATTTATCAAAGTACTTCTACTTAACAAAAATGCTTACAATTACATACTCGTTCATTTTCATCAACAATTCTACTCGTATACACCTGTATTCTTAATCGTACAATACCTAGCTTCTAAATGTATTTACTATTGGTATATACACTTTAATGATCAGCTCTTAGCAGCCCTTGTGAGTCACCTAACCATGTGGGAACCATCATTTAACATCCAGCATGAAATATCTCACAAAATTACAAACTAATGGAGCCTATATAGAGACTACACATTCACGTGAATGAGGAGTACCATAAACACATTCACTTTGCAATTTTCTTGAATCAAACTACTCTCTCTCTCTCAAGTGTTCTTCCATTGTTCTAAGTGTTCTTCATCATCTTCATCAAAATCTAGCTCAATCTAGTTCATAAATCCATACATAAACCAAGTTATAAAACAACTACTCAAGAACACACCAACAACACTTTCAAGTTTGCTAGCTTACTTCCAATCTTGCAAATCCACTTTGAGTGATCATCCAACCTCAATAAATTTTTCTTATTTATAGTAAGATATCTTTCTAATACAAGGTAATACTCATATTCAAACTTTGATTCAATTTCTATAACTTTAACAATCTTATTTCGAGTGGAAATCTTACTTGAACTTGTTTTCATGTCATGATTCTACTTCAAGAACTTTCAAGCCATCCAAGGATCCTTTGAAGCTAGATCTATTTTTCTCATTTCCAGTAGGTTTATCCACAAAACCTGAGGTAGTAATGATGTTCATAACATCATTCCATTCATATATATAAAACTACCTTATTCGAAGGTTTAAGCTTGTAATCACTAGAACATAGTTTAGTTAATTCTAAACTTGTTCGCAAACAAAAGTTAATCCTTCTAACTTGACTATTAAAATCAACTAAACACATGTTCTATATCTATATGATATGCTAACTTAATGATTTAAAACCTGAAAACACGAAAAACACCGTAAAACCGGATATACGCCGTCGTAGTAACACCGCACGCTGTTTTGGGTTAGTTAATTAAAAACTATGATAAACTTTGATTTAAAAGTTGTTTTTCTGGGAAAATTATTTTTCTTATGAACATGAAACTATATCCATAAATCATGGTTAAACTCAAAGTGAAAGTATGTTTTTCAAAATGGTCATCAAGACGTCGTTCTTTTGACTGAAATGACTACCTTTACAAAAATGACTTGTAATATGTATTTTATACTATAAACCTATACTTTTTCTATTTAGATTCATAAACTTAAGTTCAATATGAAACCATAGCAACTTGAATCACTCAAAACGGAATTAAAACGAAGAAGTTATGGGTAAAACAAGATTGGATAATTTTGCTTGATGTAGTTACGTGAAAATTGGTAACAAATCTATATTAATCATATCCTAGCTAACTTATATTGTATCATACATGTATTCTAATATATTATGTAATCTTGGGATACCATAGACACGTATGCAAATGTTTTGACATATCATATCGACCCATGTATATATATTATTTGGAACAACCATAGATACTCTATATGCAGTAATGATTGAGTTAACTATACAGGGTTGAGGTTGATTCCAAAAATATATATACTTTGAGTTATGATCTAGCCTAAGACGTGTATACAATGGGTCGTGTATTTATTCAAGATAATATATATCGATTTATTTATGTACATCTAACTGTGGACAACTAGTTGTAGGTTACTAACGAGGACAGCTGACTTAATAAACTTAAAACATTAAAACGTATTAAAAATGTTGTAAATATATTTTGAACAGACTTTGATATATATCTACATATTTGTTATAGGTTCGTGAATCAACCAGTGGCCAAGTCTTACTTCCCGACGAAGTAAAAATCTGTGAAAGTGAGTTATAGTCCCACTTTTAAAATCTAATATTTTGGGATGAGAATACATGTAATTTTATAAATGTTTTACGAAATAGACACAAGTAAATGAAACTACATTATATGGGTGAATGATCGAAGCCGAATATGCCCCTTTTTGCTTGGTAGCCTCAGAATTAGTAAACCGATCTACTAATTGACGCGAATCCTAAAGATAGATCTATTGGCCTAACGAACCCCATCCAAAGTACCGGATGCTTTAGTACTTCGAAATCGTTTTTATCATGTCCGAAGGATTTTCCGGAATGATCGGGGATATTCTTATATGCATCTTGTTAATGTCGGTTATCAGGTGTTCACCATATGAATGATTTTTATCTCTATGTATGGGATGTATATTGAAATATGAAATCTTGTGGTCTATTATTACGATTTGATAAATATATAGGTTAAACCTATAACTCACCAACATTTTTGTTGACGTTTAAAGCATGTTTATTCTCAGATGATTATTAAGAGCTTCCGCTGTTGCATACTAATATATGGACACGATTTGGTGTCAGCATGCTTGTATAATATTGTTTAAAACTGCATTCGAGATTTATTTTGTTGTAATATATTAATATTGTAAATCGATATGTATTAGTAGTGTGTAAGTGTGATATTTTTAGATTATCATTTCTGGATAATCTAGGTGGTGTCTTTTTAACCTTGTCGATAAAATAAAGGTTATGGTTTGTTTTAAAAACGAATGCAGTCTTTGAAAAATGTCTCATATAGAGGTCAAAACCTCGCAACGAAATCAATTAATATGGAACGTTTATAATCAATATGAACGGGACATTGCATTCTGTTGGTAAGGGTAATGTGAAAGAGGATGTGATTGTTGAATCCAAAGATGAATTGGTGACAGAATCTGAGAATGAAGATGAAGAAGAAGAAGAAGTTGACATTGTTATGCCTTCGTTCGAGCCCTACTCGAATCCGTGACTCAATACTTTAAGTGACTTTTTCAATTTGAGTAGTGAGGTGAAAACAAAGAGGTTGAATGAATTAGAAGAGGCGAGGAAGGTATACAAGGATCAAATCAAGGAAGTTAATGTGTTAATGGAAAGGAATAAGAGAATCTGACATGAGAAACTGCTCGTTGAGAAAGAAAGAAAAGAGACTGAGCTGAAGAAGAAGAAACTCTGAGCCGAGCAAGTTAAAGCCGAGGTATAGAATGAGATTAATAAGTGGTTAAAACGTGATAGGGTTAAAGTTAACAGAAACGTTGAAGAAGACGATATCTGTCAGAGTTGATGGAAACAGAACATTGTTAACCCTGATCAGATGAATAAGCCAGAACTCGAGCCAAATTTTGTCAGTTTCTGTGAAAAGGGAAAGAGAACCAAGAAGTATTCCAAGGGTAAAATTTTGAGCTGGGTTACTTCAAGGAGATCAATTGTTTTGCGATCAAGAGGGAAGGAGGAGTTGATTATATGGCAAGACCGAGTCACTTAAAAACTCTACCTTACTTTGAGATTATGCAACTTGCGAAGCTGAAGATGTTGAACGCTGAAGATAGTGACCTTACTGTAGTGACCCGAACTTTTCCATGTTTATATAAATTAAATGAAATTGGTATATTTACATGATTAAATGTTTTCAACATGTTAAGCAATCAAACTTGTTAAGACTTGATTATTTGAAATGTGCTTCATATAGACAATTGACTACCCAAGTTGACCGGCGATTCACGAACGTTAAAAATTTGTAAAAACTACATGATGATATATATATATATATATATGGATATATATATGGTTAACATGAGATTATGATAAGTAAGTATCTCACTAAGTATATTAACAATGAGTGATATACATAAAAATGAGTTTATTGAATTAAGAAACTCGAAACGATATATATAACGATTATCGTTATAACAACGTCTTACTAAATATATATGAATCATATTAAGATATTGATACACTATGTTTAATATGATAAAATGATAATTAAGTATATCATTAAGTGTGTTAACAATGAACTACATATGTAAAACAAGACTACTAACTTAAGAATTTCGAAACGAGGCATATATGTAACGATTATCGTTATAACAACATTTAACTGTATATATATCATACTAAGATATATTAATATATCATAATATCATGATAATGTAATAATTTAACATCTCTTTAGATATAATAAACAATGGGTTAACAACATTTAACAAGATCGTTAACCTAAAGGTTTCAAAACAACATTTACATGTAACGACTAACGATGACTTAACGACTCAGTTAAAATGTATATACATGTAGTGTTTTAATATGTATTCATACTCTTTTGAAAGACTTCAAGACACTTATCAAAATACTTCTACTTAACAAAAATTCTTACAATTACATCCTCGTTCAGTTTCATCAACAATTCTACTCGTATGCACCCGTATTCGTACTCGTACAATACACAGCTTTTAGATGTATGGGCTATTGGTACATACACTCTAATGATCAGCTCTTTGTAATTCATGTGAGTCACCTAACACATGTGGGAACCATCATTTGGCAACTAGCATGAAATATCTCATAAAATTACAAAAATATTAGTAATCATTCATGACTTATTTACATGTAAACAAAATTACACATCCTTTATATCTAATCCATATACCAATGACTAAAAACACCTACAAACACTTTAATTCTTCAATTTTCTTCATCTAAGTTATCTCTCTCAAGTTCTATATTCAAGTTCTAAGTGTTCTTCATAAATTCTACAAGTTCTAGTTTCATAAAATCAAGAATACTTCCAAGTTTACTAACTCACTTCCAATCTTGTAAAGTGATCATCCAACCTCAAGAAATCCTTGTTGTTTATAGTAAGATATCATTCTAAATCAAGGTAATACTCATATATAAACTTTGATTCAATTCCTATAACTATAACTATCTTAATTCGAGTGATAATCTTACTTCAACTTGTTTTCGTGTCATGATTCTGCTTCAAGAACTTTCAAGCCATCCAAGATCCTTTGAAGCTAGATAATTTCTTATCACTTCCAGTATATTTACCTACTAAACTTGAGGTAGTAATGATGTACATAACATCATTTGATTCATATATATAAAACTACCTTATTCGAAGGTTTAAACTTGAAATCACTAGAACATAGTTTAGTTAATTCTAAACTTGTTCGCAAACAAAAGTTAATCCTTATAACTTGACTTTTAAAATCAACTAAACACATGTTCTATATCTATGTGATATGCTAACTTAATGATTTAAAACCGAGAAACACGAAAAATACCGTAAAACCGGATATACGTCGTCGTAGTAACACCGCGGGCTGTTTTGGGTTAGTTAATTAAAAACTATGATAAACTTTGATTTAAAAGTTGTTCTTCTGGGAAAATGATTTTTCTTATGAACATGAAACTATATCCAAAAATCATGGTTAAACTCAAAGTAGAAGTATGTTTTCCAAAATGGTCATCTAGACGTCGTTCTTTCGACTGAAATGACTGCCTTTACAAAAACGACTTGTAAACTGTATTTTTGACTATAAACTTATACTTTTCTTTTTAGATTCATAAACTTAAGTTCAATATGAGACCATAGCAACTTGAAACACTCAAAACGGATTTAAAACGAAGAAGTTATAGGTAAAACAAGATTGGATAATTTTTATTGTTGTAGCTACATGAAAATTGGTAACAAATCTATATTAATCATATCATAGCTAACTTATATTGTATTACATATATTCTATTATATTATGTAATCTTGGGATACCATAGACACGTATGCAAACGTTTTGACATATCATATCGACCCATCTATATATATTATTTGAAACAACCATAGACACTCTATATGCAGTAATGTTGGAGTTAGCTATACAGGGTTGAGGTTGATTCCAAAAATATATATACTTTGAGTTGTAATCTAGCCTGAGACGTGTATACACTAGGTCGTGGATTGATTCAAGATAATATATATCGATTTATTTATGTACATCTAACTGTGGACAACTAGTTGTAGGTTACTAACGAGGACAGCTGACTTAATAAACTTAAAATATTAAAACGTATTAAAAATGTTGTAAATATATTTTGAACATATTTTGATATATATGTACATATTTGTTATAGGTTCGTGAATCGACCAGTGGCCAAGTCTTACTTCCCGACGAAGTAAAAATCTGTGAAAGTGAGTTATAGTCCCACTTTTAAAATCTATTATTTTTTTTGGGATGAGAATACATGCGATTTTATAAATGTTTTACAAAATAGACACAAGTAATCGAAAATACTTTCTATGTTGGATTATCGAACCGAATATGCCCCTTTTTAGCTTGGTAGCCTAAGAATTAGGGAAATGGCCCCTAATTGACGCGAATCCTAAAGATAGATCTATTTGGCCCAACAAGCCTCATCCGAGTTACGGATGCTTTAGTACTTCGATTTATCATATCTGATGAGAGTCCCGAAATGATGGGGATATTCTATATGCATCTTGTTAAGGTCGGTTACCAGGTGTTCAACATATGAATGATTTTTCTCTCTTTGCAGTTTGCGAAATGCCTGATATGAGATGTGTTATAAAAATGAAATCTTGTGGTCTATTATTATGATTTGATAATATGTAGGTTAAACCTATAACTCACCAATAATTTTGTTGACGTTTTAAGCATGTTTATTCTCAGGTGATTATTAAGAGCTTCCGCTGTTGCATACTAAATTAAGGACAAGATTTGGAGTCCATGCTTGTATAATATTGTTTAAAAACTGCATTCGAAGACTTATGTTGATGTGTAATATTATTGTAAACCATTATGTAATGGTCGTGTGAAAAATGCTATATTTTAGATTATCATTATTTAATAATCGTCGTAATATTTTAAAGGTTATGGTTTGTTCTAAAATCGAATGCAGTCTTTGAAAAACTTCTGATGTAGAGGTCAAAACCTCGCAACGAAATCAATTAATATGGAACGTTTATAATCAATATGAACGGGACATTTCAGTTGGTATCAAAGCTTTGGTCTTAGAGAACCAGAAATTTGCATTAGTGTGTCTTATCGAGTTTGTTAGGATACATTAGTGAGTCTGGACTTCGACCGTGTTTTCTTTAAAAATGATTGCTTAACACTTTTGTTGGAAACTATATATTATTAACATGTAAATATTATGTGATATATTAACCTCTTAATGTGTTTGATATTATGTGATAGATGTCTACCACTAGTACAAATCTCATCGATTCACCTAATAATAATGAAGAGTCGAATATATTTTGGGAAGATTCACAAATTTCCTAAGAGGAACCGGAAGAAGAGGAAGCGGAAGAGGAGGAACCGGAAGAAGAAGAGGTTCTGGAGGAAGAAATATTGATACCTATAGTAAATCAATTAAATAAAAGAAAATCCTCAACCAACGGACCAAAGTTAATAATGGTCAATGGTGTTTCCACCGAGGAAGCAAAATATTGGGAAGATTATCAATTTTCCAATGAATCGGATCCCGATGAGGATTCCGATGATGTTATAGAAATTACCTCGACCCAATTTAATAAAGCGGAAGAAAATAATAAGGGAAAAGGTATAAAAATAGAGAAATCCGATTCCAACCCCGATGAACTTTATATGTATCGGCAACATCCGTATTTCCTAAAATGTAACAATGACTCGAGAACCTCTATACCACCAGGTTTTTCTAAACCATTGTGGAAAACGACGGCTCGTATTAGAGGAACACCATATATTCCTAGAAAATTAGGAAAACGAACCAAGTCCGAAGAAGAAGAAACTAGTGATTCAGATTAGAGGGTTGTAATCATGTTGTGTATTATATGTATTGTAGTGTGCTTGTACATTTATGTTTTATGTAAAAATTACGTGTATTGTTTGTTAATTATCTTTTATGAATCTAACCCTCGTCTATTTTTACAGTATAAAAACACAAAATGGGCGTTAAGGGTAGACAACCTAATATTTTAAAAGACCTACCAGAGGATATGATTGATGAAATCGTGTCTAGAGTCGGTCAGAATTCATCAGCACAATTAGTTATGGCGAAATTAACTTGTCAAACATTTGAAAGACTTTCCAGAAATGCCTTAGTTTATAAAAGGCTTTCCTTTGATAGGTGGGGTATATCACATTGGGGAGACCGTAAGTTACGCCGTGTTTTCTTTAAAGCATTAAATGCAGGGAACCCAAATGCAATTTTACGTTACGGATTAAGAACCTATTTTGACTCAACATATCCCAACATAGGATTTCGTGAATTAGAAAGAGCTTCTAACATGCAACATAAAGAAGCATGTTATGCTTACGGGTTAGTGATGTTCGCTTCTTACCAAAGTGAGAAAAAGAACATCGGATTGCAACTTTTAAATAAAACATTCCCACAAGTGACGGATTCAGTAGTTGGGGTGAGAAACAAGGTTTTTAGATTATTGCGGGGCTGTTGGACATTACAAAACCCTCGTCCCTTTGACGACGTTACAACATGCTGTCTTGTCAACGGTCACAACGGTTATGTTCCACAAGACCAAGGATGGGAAGTAGTCTTAATAAAACCAGAATGCATGACCTGTTTCTGGACGTATGAATTACGTGTTTTTATTGCCTTTGTTGAACGACTTGCGTATTAACTAGAATTGTCTTCGCAACTGTTTTGTATCAGAGTTTTTATGTGCTATATTTCATGATATATGTAAAATAGCGGTATTGTAAGTTTGCAAAATATTGTATAAAAATTTGAATGTGAAATATTATTATAATCAGTTTTTCATATAGAATTGCAGTAGTTGAATTGTATGTTAGCTACTAAGTATGAACTTAACGTGTAGGTATTACCCGAATTAAAAACTTATAAAACGCTAATATGAAGAAAAAGCTTTTGTAAATGAGTTCATATTATGCTACGGAATACTATTGAGTACTCTTAATATTCTATATGATTAACTTAATTCTTTTGGCTATTTTTGAAGGAAATGGCACCGACTACTCGTCAGAACTTGAACATGAGTGAGGAAGACTTTCGTGCTTTCCTTGCAGCAAATATAGCCGCAGTACAGGCTACAATGCAAAACAACAATAACTCAGGGTCTAGCAGTGGAGTTAACTCCAAAGGAAACCGTGTAGGATGCTCCTACAAGGCTTTCACTGCCTGTAAACCTCTGGAATTCGATGGAACTGAAGGACCAGTCGGACTGAAACGTTGGACCGAAAAGGTCGAATCTGTGTTTGCTATTAGCAAATGTGCTGAGGAAGATAAGGTAAAGTAGGCCACGCATACCTTCACAGGTACTGCGTTAACATGATGGAATACCTATCTCGAACAAGTGGGACAAGATGCTGCTTATGCACTACCTTGGTCAGCATTCAAACACTTAATGAACGAGCAGTACCGTCCCAGAAACAAAGTCAATAAGCTCAAGACAGACCTTAGAGAATTACGAATGAAGGGATTCGATATCACCACATACGAACGACGATTCACCGAGTTGTGCTAATTGTGCCCAAGAGTGTTCGAAGATGAAGAAGAACAGATCGATGCATTTGTAAAGGGGTTACCAGAGAGAATTCAGGAGGATGTGAGTGCAAGCGCGCCCACTTCAATGCAAAAGGCAAGTCGAATGGCTCACAAACTTATAAACCAGGTCGAGGGAAGGATTTAAGAGCAAGCGACCAAGGAGGCCAAAATGAAATAAGTCAAGAGAAAGTGGGAAGAACCCAGTGACAAGAGTCACAATTTTAACAATCAATACCACAATCACAACCATAATCGCAACATTTTTCGCAACAACAAACGCAACAAAAACCATTCCAACAACCACAACTACAACAATCATCCCAACAACAATACCAACCGCAACAATAAAAATCCCAACAACAATCTCAATAACAACACTGGTAATCAAAATCAGAAAATTCCGTGTCTAAGGTGTGAAGGGTACCATCCAACTACTTTTTGTCCAGCAACATGTACTAAATGTAATAGAAAGGGTCATGATACAATGAAGTGTGAAATTTATGGACCATCGGGTAAAGGAACAAGTAATGCCCACATTATTTGTTATGGATGCGAGAAGAAGGGCCACTACAAAACTGCGTGTCCAAACCAGGGAAATAATAATGGGCAAAGCCGTGGAAGAGTTTTTAATATTAATGCGGAAGAAGCGCAGGAAGACCCGGAGCTTATTACGGGTACGTTTATTATCGATGAAAAACCTGCTTATGTTTTATTTGATTCGGGTGCGGATAGAAGTTATATGAGTAGAGATTTTTGTGCTAAATTAAGTGGTCCATTGACGCCTATGAATAATAAATTTTTACTCGAATTAGCAAACGATAAATTAATTTCAGCAGATAAAATATGTCAGAATCGAGAAATTAAACTGGTTAGCGACACGTTTAAGATCTATTTGATACCAGTAGAGTTAGGGAGTTTTGATGTGATAATCGACATGGACTGGTTGAAAAAGGAAAGAGCGGAAATCGTATGTTACAAAAATGCAATTCGCATTGTACGAGAAAAAGGAAAACCTATAATGGTGTACGGAGAAAAGAGCAACGCAAAGCAAAATCTTATTAGTAATTTGGAGGCGCAAAAACTAATAAGAAAAGGTTGCTATGCCGTTCTAGCACACATCGAAGAAGTCAAACCCGAAGAAAAGAACATCAATGATGTTCCCGTCGCAAAAGAATTTCCTGATGTATTTTCGAAAGAATTACCGGGACTACCTCCACATCGATCTGTTGAATTTCAAATAGATCTCGTACCAGGAGCTGCACCAATAGCTCGTGCTCCATACAGACTCGCACCCAGTGAAATGAAAGAACTCCAAAGCCAACTACAGAAACTTTTAGAGCGTGGTTTCATTCGACCAAGCACATCACCGTGGGGAGCTCCTGTTTTGTTTGTCAAGAAGAAGGATGGTACATTTAGGTTGTGTATCGACTACCGAGAGTTGAACAAACTTACCATCAAGAACCGCTACCCACTACCGAGAATCGATGACTTATTTGATCAACTACAAGGCTCGTCGGTTTATTCGAAGATTGATTTACGTTCTGGGTATCATCAAATGCGGGTGAAGGAGGATGATATTCCAAAGACTGCTTTTAGGACGTGTTACAGTCATTACGAGTTTATGGTTATGCTTTTGGGTTGACTAACGCACCAGCTGTGTTCATAAACCTCATGAACCGAGTGTGTGGACCATACCTTGACAAGTTTGTCATTGTTTTTATCGATGACATACTTATTTACTCAAAGAATGATCAAGAGTACGAAGAACATTTGAGAAAAGTGCTAGAGTTGTTGAGGAAAGAAAAATTGTATGCTAAGTTTTCAAAATGTGCATTTTGGTTGGAAGAAGTTCAATTCCTCGGTCACATAGTGAACAAAGAAGGTATTCAAGTGGATCAGGCAAAGATTGAAATCGTTGAAAAGTGGGAAACCCCGAAAACTCCGAAGCATATACGCCAATTTTTAGTACTGGCTGGTTACTACAGAAGGGTCATCCAAGATTTTTTCAAAATAGCAAAACCCTTGACTGCATTAACGCATAAAGGGAAGAAATTTGAATGGAAGGATGAGCAGGAGAAAGCATTTCAATTGTTGAAAAAAAAGTTAACTACGGCACCTATATTGTCATTGCCTGAAGGGAATGATGATTTTGTGATATATTGTGATGCCTCAAAGCAAGGCCTCGGTTGTGTATTAATGCAACGAACGAAGGTAATTGCTTATGCGTCCAAACAATTGAAGATTCACGAGCAAAATTATACGACTCACGATTTGGAATTGGGCGCTGTTGTTTTTGCATTAAAGACTTGGAGGCACTACTTATATGGGGTCAAAAGTATCATATATACCGACCACATAAGTCTCCAACATATATTTAATCAGAAACAACTGAACATGAGGCAGCGTAGATGGATTGAGTTATTGAATGATTACGATTTTGAGATTCGTTACCACTCGGGGAAGGCAAATGTGGTAGCTGACGCTTTGAGTAGAAAGGACAGAGAACCAATGCGGGTAAAAGCTATGAATATAATTATTCGTACTAACCTTACTACTCAAATAAAGGTGGTGCAGCAGGGAGTTGTAAAAGAAGGAAAGTTGAAGAATGAAATACCCAAAGGATCGGAGAAACATCTTAATATTCGGGAAGATGGAACCCGGTATAGGGCTGAAAGAATTTGGGTACCAAAGTTTGGAGATGTGAGAGAAAAGGTACTTAAGGAAGCACATAAAACGAGATATTCAATACATCCCGGAGCGGGGAAGATGTACAAAGATCTCAAGAAACACTTTTGGTGGCCAGGTATTACTAGATACGTAGGAGAATGTTTGACGTGTTCTAAGGTCAAAGCTGAACATCAGAAACCATCAGGTCTACTTCAACAACCTGAAATCCCGGAATGGAAATGGTAAAACATTATCATGGATTTCATTACTAAATTGCCAAGGACTGCAAGTGGTTATGATACTATTTGGGTAATAGTCGATCGTCTCACCAAGTCAGCACACTTTCTGCCAATGAGAGAAGATGATAAAATAGAGAAGTTGGCGAGATTATACATGAACGAAGTTGTCTCTAGACATGGAATACCAATCTCTATTATCTCTGATAGAGATGGCAGATTTGTGTCAAGGTTTTGGCAGACATTACAACAAGCATTGGGAACTCGTCTAGACATGAGTACTGCCTATCATCCATAAACCGATGGGCAAAGCAAAAGGACGATACAGACTCTTGAAGACATGCTACGAGCATGTGTTATTGATTTTGGAAACGGTTGGGATCCACATCTACCATTAGCAGAATTTTCTTACAACAACAGTTACCACTCGAGTATCGAAATGGCACCGTTCGAAGCACTTTATGGTAGAAAGTGCAGATCTCCAATTTGTTGGAATGAATTAGGGGATAGACAGATTACAGGTCCGTAGATAATCCACGAAACTGCAGAGAAAATCATCCAAATTCAACAATGGTTGAAAACTGCTCAGAGTCGACAAAAGAGCTACGCGGACCTTAAAAGGAAAGATATAGAATTTGAAATTGGGGAGATGGTCATGCTTAAGGTTTTGCCTTGGAAAGGCGTTGTTCGATTTGGTAAACGGGGGAAACTAAATCTAAGATACATTGGACCATTCAAGATTTTAGATCGTGTCAGACCAATAGCCTACCGACTTGAATTACCTCAACAACTCGCCAATGTACATAATACCTTTCACTTCTCGAATATGAAGAAGTGCTTAGCCAAAGAAGATCTCACTATTCTGAAATGTCCCGTTCTTATTGATTAAAAACGTTTCATATTAATTGATTTCGTTGCGAGGTTTTGACCTCTATATGAGACGTTTTTCAAAGACTGCATTCATTTTTAAAACAAACCATAACCTTTATTTCATAAATAAAGGTTTAAAAAGCTTTACGTAGATTATCAAATAATGATAATCTAAAATATCATGTTTACACACGACCATTACATAATGGTTTACAATACAAATATGTTACATCGAAATCAGTTTCTGGAATGCAGTTTTTACACAATATCATACAAACATGGACTCCAAATCTTGTCCTTATTTTAGTATGCAACAACGGAAGCTCTTAGTATTCACCTGAGAATAAACATGCTTTAAACTTCAACAAAAATGTTGGTGAGTTATAGGTTTAACCTATATATATCAAATCGTAACAATAGACCACAAGATTTCATATTTCAATACACATCCCATACATAGAGATAAAAATCATTCATATGGTGAACACCTAGTAACCAACATTAACAAGATGCATATATAAGAATATCCCCATCATTCCAGAACACCCTTCGGATATGATATAAATTTCGAAGTACTAAAGCATCCGGTACTTTGGATGGGGTTTGTTAAGCCCAATAGATCTATCTTTAGGATTCGCGTCAATTAGGGTGTCTGTTCCCTAATTCTTAGATTACCAGACTTAATAAAAAGGGGCATATTCGATTTCGATAATTCAACAATAGAATGTAGTTTCACGTACTTGTGTCTATTTTGTAAATCATTTATAAAACCTGCATGTATTCTCATCCCAAAAATATTAGATTTTTAAAGTGGGACTATAACTCACTTTCACAGATTTTTACTTCGTCAGGAAGTAAGACTTGGCCACTGGTTGATTCACGAACCTATAACAATATATACATATATATCAAAGTATGTTCAAAATATATTTACAACACTTTTAATATATTTTGATGTTTTAAGTTTATTAAGTCAGCTGTCCTCGTTAGTAACCTACAACTAGTTGTCCACAGTTAGATGTACAGAAATAAATCGATAAATATTATCTTGAATCAATCCACGACCCAGTGTATACGTATCTCAGTATTGATCACAACTCAAACTATATATATTTTGGAATCAACCTCAATCCTGTATAGCTAACTCCAACATTCACATATAGAGTGTCTATGGTTGTTCCGAAATATATATAGATGTGTCGACATGATAGGTCGAAACATTGTATACGTGTCTATGGTATCTCAAGATTACATAATATACAATACAAGTTGATTAAGTTATGGTTGGAATAGATTTGTTACCAATTTTCACGTAGCTAAAATGAGAAAAATT
This sequence comes from Rutidosis leptorrhynchoides, assembly GCF_046630445.1. NCBI lineage: Eukaryota > Viridiplantae > Streptophyta > Magnoliopsida > Asterales > Asteraceae > Rutidosis > Rutidosis leptorrhynchoides. Next base: position 391,903,248 of record NC_092335.1, on the reverse strand, counting down.
ATCCAATCTTGTTTTACCCATAACTTCTTCATTTTAAATCCATTTTGAGTGAATCAAATTGCTATGGTTTCATATTGAACTCTATTTTATGAATCTAAACAGAAAAATTATAGGTTTTTAGTCGGAAAATAAGTTACAAGTCATTTTTGTAAAGGTAGTCATTTCAGTCGAAAGAACGACGTCTAGATGACCATTTTAGAAAACATACTTCCACTTTGAGTTTAACCATAATTTTTGGATATAGTTTCATGTTCACAATAAAAATCATTTTCCCAGAATAACAGCTTTTAAATCAAAGTTTATCATAGTTTTTAATTAACTAACCCAAAACAGCCCGCGGTTACTACGACGGCGTAAATCCGATTTTACGGTGTTTTTCGTGTTTCCAGGTTTTAAATCATTAAGTTAGCATATAATATAGATATAGAACATGTGTCTAGTTGATTTTAAAAGTCAAGTTAGAAGGATTAACTTTTATTTGCGAACAAGTTTAGAATTAACTAAACTATGTTCTATTGATTACAAGTTTAAACCTTCAAATAAGATAGCTTTATATGTATGAATCGAATGATGTTATGAACATCATTACTACCTCAAGTTCCTTGGATAAACCTACTGGAAATGAGAAAAATAAATCTAGCTTTAAAGGATCCTTGGATGGCTTGAAAGTTCTTGAAGCAGAATCATGACACGAAAACAATTTCAAGTAAGATTTCCACTCGAAATAAGATTGTTATAGTTTTAGAAATTGAATTAAAGTTTGAATATGATTATTACCTTGTATTAGAAAGATAACTTACTGTAAGTAACAAAGGTTTCTTGATCTTGGATGATTATTTGGAATGGATTTAGAAAACTTGGAAGTAAACTTGCAATCTTGGAAGTATTCTCGATTTTATGAAACTAGAACTTTTGGAATTTATGAAGAACACTTAGAACTTGAAGATAGAACTTGAGAGAGATCAATTAGATGAAGAAAATTGAAGAATGAAAGTGTTTGTAGGTGTTTTTGGTCTTTGGTGTATGGATTAGATATAAAGGATATGTAATTTTGTTTTCATGTAAATAAGTCATGAATGATTACTCATATTTTTGTAATTTTATGAGATATTTCATGCTAGTTGCCAAATGATGGTTCCCACATGTGTTAGGTGACTCACATGGGCTGCTAAGAGCTGATCATTGGAGTGTATATACCAATAGTACATACATCTAAAAGTTGTGTATTGTACGAGTACGAATACGGGTGCATACGAGTAGAATTGTTGATGAAACTGAACGAGGATGTAATTGTAAGCATTTTTGTTAAGTAGAAGTATTTTGATAAGTGTCTTGAAGTCTTTCAAAAGTGTATGAATACGTATTAAAACACTACATGTATATACATTTAAACTGAGTCGTTAAGTCATCGTTAGTCGTTAGATGTAAATGTTGTTTTGAAGCCTTTAGGTTAATGATCTTGTTGAATGTTGTTAACCCATTGTTTATTATAACAAATGAGATGTTAAATTGTTATATTATCATGATATTATGATATATAATATATCTTAGTATGATATATATACAGTTAAATGTCGTTACAACGATAATCGTTACATATATGTCTCGTTTCGAAATCATTAAGTTAGTAGTCTTATTTTTACATATGTATTTCGTTGTTAATACAATTAATAATATATTTACTTATCATTTAACATAATTAACCAAGTGTATCAATATGTTAATATGATTCATATGTACCTAGTAAGACGTTGTTATAACGATAATCGTTATATATATCGTTTTCGAGTTTCTTAAATTAATAGTCTCATTTTTATGTATATAACTCATTGTTAAAATACCTAATGAGATACATACTTATAATAAAATCATGTTAACTATATATATAACCATATATATGTCATCGTATAGTTTTTACAAGTTTTAACGTTCGTGAATCACCGGTCAACTTGGGTGGTCAATTGTCTATATGAAACCTATTTCAATTAACCAAGTCTTAACAAGTTTGATTGCTTAACATGTTGGAAACACTTAATCATGTAAATAACAATTTCATTTAATATATATATATATAAACATGGAAAAGTTCGGGTCACTACAGTACCTACCCGTTAAATAAATTTCGTCCCGAAATTTTAAGCAGTTGGAGGTGTTGACGTATCTTCTGGAAATAAATGCGGGTATTTCTTTTTCATCTGATCTTCATGCTCCCAGGTGAACTCGGGTCCTCTATGAGCATTCCATCGAACCTTAACAATCGGTATCTTGTTTTGTTTAAGTCTCTTAACCTCACGATCCATTATTTTGACGGGTTCTTCAATGAATTGAAGTTTTTCATTGATTTGGATTTCGTCCAACGGAATAGTGAGATCTTCTTTAGCAAAACATTTCTTCAAATTTGAGATGTGGAAACTGTTATGTACAGCCGCGAGTTGTTGAGGTAGCTCCAGTTGGTAAGCTACTGGTCCGACACGATCTATAATCTTGAATGGTCCAATTTACCTTGGATTTAGTTTCCCCCGTTTACCAAATCGAACAACGCCTTTCCAAGGTCAAACCTTAAGCATGACCATTTCTCCAATTTCAAACTCTATATCTTTTCTTTTACTGTCCGCGTAGCTCTTTTGTCGACTCTAGGCGGTTTTCAATCTTTGTTGAATTTGTATGATTTTCTCGGTAGTTTCTTGTATTATCTCCGGACCCGTAATCTGTCTATCCCCCACTTCACTCCAAAAAATCGGAGACCTGCACTTTCTACCATAAAATGCTTCAAACGGCGCCTTCTCAATGCTTGAATGGTAGCTGTTGTTGTAGGAAAATTCTGCTAACGGTAGATGTCGATCCCAACTGTTTCCGAAATCAATAACACAAGTTCGTAGCATGTCTTCAAGCATTTGAATCGTCCTTTCACTCTGCCCATCAGTTTGTGGATGATAGGCAGTACTCATGTCTAGACGAGTTCCCAATGCTTGCTGTAATGTCTGCCAGAATCTTGAAATAAATCTGCCATCCCTATCAGAGATAATAGAGATTGGTATTCCATGTCTGGAGACGACTTCCTTCAAATACAGTCGTGCTAACTTCTCCATCTTGTCATCTTCTCTTATTGGCAGGAAGTGTGCTGACTTGGTGAGACGATCAACTATTACCCAAATAGTATCATAACCACTTGCAGTCCTTGGCAATTTAGTAATGAAATCCATGGTAATGTTTTCCCAGTTCCATTCCGGGATTTCAGGTTGTTGTAGTAGACCTGATGGTTTCTGATGTTCAGCATTGACCTTAGAACACGTCAAACATTCTCCTACATATTTAGCAATATCGGCCTGGCCACTAAAAATGTTTCTTAAGATCCTTGTACATCTTCTCCGTTCCAGGATGTATTGAGTATCTGGTTTTATGAGCTTCTCTAAGTACCATTTCTCTCATATCTCCAAATTTTGGTATCCAAATTCTTTCAGCCCTATACCGGGTTCCATCTTCCCAAATATTAAGATACTTCTCCGATCCTTTGGGTATTTCATCCTTTAAATTTCCCTCTTTTAAAACTCCTTGTTGCGCCTCCTTTATTTGAGTAGTAAGGTTAGTGTGAATCATTATATTCATAGATTTTACTCGAATGGGTTCTCTTTCCTTTCCGCTCAAGGCGTCGGCTACCACATTTGCCTTCCCCGGGTGGTAACGAATCTCAAAGTCGTAATCATTCAACAATTCAATCCACCTACGCTGCCTCATATTCAGTTGTTTCTGATTTAATATGTGTTGAAGACTTTTGTGGTCGGTATATATAATACTTTTGACCCCATATAAGTAGTGCCTCCAAGTCTTTAATGCAAAAACAACCGCGCCTAATTCCAAATCATGCGTCGTATAATTTTGCTCATGAATCTTCAATTGTCTAGATGCATAAGCAATCACCTTCGTCCGTTGCATTAATATACAACCAAGACCTTGCTTTGATGCGTCACAATAAATCACAAAATCATCATTCCCTTTAGGCAATGACAATATAGGTGCCGTAGTTAGCTTTTTCTTCAATAATTGAAACGCCTTCTCTTGTTCATCCTTCCATTCAAATTTCTTCCCTTTATGCGTTAATGCAGTCAAGGGTTTTGCTATTTTGGAGAAATCTTGGATGAATCTTCTGTAGTAACCAGCCAATCCTAAAAATTGAAGTATATGCTTCGGAGTTTTTGGGGTTTCCCACTTTTCAACGGTTTCGATCTTTGCCGGGTCCACCTGGATACCTTCTTTGTTCACTATGTGACCGAGGAATTGAACTTCTTCCAACCAAAATGCACACTTTGAAAACTTAGCGTACAGTTTTTCTTTCCTCAATACTTCTAGCACTTTTCTCAAATGTTCTTCGTTCTCTTGATCATTCTTTGAGTAAATAAGTATGTCATCGATGAAAACAATGACAAACTTGTCAAGATATGGCCCACACACTCGGTTCATAAGGTCCATGAACACAGCTGGTGCGTTAGTCAATCCAAACGGCATAACCATAAACTCGTAATGACCATAACGCGTCCTAAAAGCAGTTTTTGGAATATCATCCTCCTTTACTCGCATTTGATGATATCCAGAACGTAAATCGATCTTCGAATAAACCGACGAGCCTTGTAGTTGATCAAATAAGTCGTCAATTCTCGGCAGTGGATAACGGTTTTTGATGGTAAGTTTGTTCAACTCTCTGTAGTCAATACACAACCTAAATGTACCATCCTTCTTCTTGACAAACAAAACAGGAGCTCTCCATGGTGATATGCTCGGTCGAATGAAACCACGTTCTAATAGTTCTTGCAGTTGGCTTTGTAGTTCTTTCATCTCGCTGGGTGCGAGTCTATAAGGAGCACGAGCTATTGGTGCAGCTCCTGGTACAAGATCTATTTGAAATTCAACAGATGGATGTGGAGGTAGTCCCGGTAATTCTTTATGAATTACATCGGGAAATTCTTTTGCGACGGGAACATCATTGATGCTCTTTTCTTCAGTTTGTACTTTCTCGACGTGTGCTAGAACAGCATAGCAACCTTTTCTTATTAGTTTTTGTGCCTTCAAATTACTAATAAGATGTAGCTTCATGTTGCCCTTTTCTCCGTACACCATTAAGGGTTCTCCTTCTTCTCGTACAATGCGAATTGCATTTTTATAACATACGGTCTCTGCTTTCACCTTCTTCAGCCAGTCCATGCCAACTATTACATCAAAACTCCCTAACTCTACTGGTATCAAATCAATCTTAAATATTTCGCTACCCAGTTTAATTTCTCGATTCTGGCATATATTATCTGCTGAAATTAATTTACCGTTTGCTAATTCGAGTAAAAATTTACTATCCAACGGCGTCAATGGACAACTTAATTTAGCACAAAAATCTCTACTCATATAGCTTCTATCCGCACCCGAATCAAATAAAACGTAAGCAGATTTATTGTCAATAAGAAACGTACCCGTAACAAGCTCCGGGTCTTGCTATGCCTCTGCCGCATTAATATTGAAAACTCTTCCGCGGCCTTGTCCATTCGTGTTCTCCTGGTTCGGGCAATTTCTAATAATGTGGCACGGTTTTCCACATTTATAACAAACTACATTGGCATAACTTGCTCCGACACTACTTGCTCCGCCATTACTCGTTCTGACACCATTTGTTCCTTTCGTTCTGTTAACCCCTGGTCTGTAGACCTCACACTTCGCCGCGCTATGACCATTTCTTTTACACTTGTTGCAAAATTTGGTGCAGAACCCCGAGTGATACTTTTCACACCTTTGGCATAGGTGCTTCTGATTGTTGTTGTTGTTGCGATTGTTATTGTTGTTGGGATGATTATTGTAGTTGCTGTTGTTGTTGTTGTTGTTGTTGTTGTTGTTGTTGTTGTTGTTGTTGTTGGGCTGTTTGTTGTAGTTGCGATTGATGTTGCGATTGTTGGGATAACTGTTGCGATTATTATTGTAATTGCTGTTGTTGTTGTATTGGTGATTCTTATCACCGTTTTCCTCCCACTTTCTTTTGACTTGCTTCACATTGGCCTCTTCAGCTGTCTATTCTTTAATTCTTTCCTCAATCTGGTTCACTAGTTTGTGAGCCATTCTACATGCCTGTTGTATGGAGGCGGGCTCTTGTGAACTTATATCTTCTTGGATTCTTTCCAGTAATCCTTTCACAAACGCGTCGATCTTCTCTTCCTCATCTTCGAACGCTCCCGGACACAATAGGCACAATTATGTGAATCGTCTTTCGTACATGGTAATATCAAATCCTTGGGTTCGTAACCCTCTAAGTTCTGTCTTGAGCTTATTGACCTCGGTTCTGGGACGGTACTTCTCGTTCATCAAGTGCTTGAATGCTGATCACGGTAGTGCGTACGCATCATCTTGTCCCACTTGCTCTAGATAGGTATTCCACCATGTTAACGCAGAACCTGTGAAGGTATGCGTAGCGTACTTCACTTTGTCCTCTTAAGTACACTTACTTATGGCAAACACCAATTCGACCTTCTCGGTCCACCGTTTCAATCCGATCGGTCCTTCGGTTCCATCAAATTCCAACTGTTTGCAGGCAGTGAATTCTTTGTAGGTGCATCCTACACGATTTCCTGTACTGCTAGATCCAAGGTTATTGTTGGTATGTAGCGCAGCCTGTACTGCGGCTATGTTTGAAGCTAGAAAAGTACGGAATTCCTCTTCATTCATATTCACGGTGTGTCGAGTAGTCGGTGCCATTTCCTTCAAAATAGTCAAATGGAACAAGTTAATCATACAGAATATTAAGAGTAGTTAATAGTATTTCGTAGCATAATATGAACTCATTTATAAAAGCTTTTTCTTCATATTAGCGTTTTATAAGTTTAAATTCGGGTAGTACCTACCCGTTAAGTTCATACTTAGTAGCTAATATACAATTCAACTACTACAATTCTATATGAAAAACTGATTATAATAATATTTCGCGTTCAAACTTTTATACAATATTTTACAAACTTACAATACCGCTTATTTTACATAAAGCATGAAATATAGCACACAATAACTTTGATACAAGATAGTTGTGAAGATAATTCTAGCTAGTACACAAGTCGTTCAGCAAAGGCAATAAAGACACGTAATTCATACGTCCAGAAACAAGTCATGCATTCTGGTTTTACTAGGACTACTTCCCATCCTTGGTCTTGTGGAACATAACCGTTATGGCCGTTGATAAGACATCGTGTTGTAACGTCGTTAAAGGGACGAGGGTTATGTAATGACCAACAGTCTCGTAATAACCTAAAAACCTCATTTCTTACCCCAATTACCGACTCCGTCACTTGTGGGAACGTTTTGTTTAATAGTTGTAGCCCGATGTTCTTTTTCTCACTTTAGTGAGAAGCGAACATTACTAACCCGTAAGCATAGCATGCTTCTTTATGTTGCATGTTAGCCGCTTTTTCTAAATCATGAAGTCCTATATTTGGATACATTGAGTCAAAATAATTTCTTAACCCGTTGCGTAAAATAGCATTTGGGTTCTCCGCAATATATGTGTCAAAGTAAACACATCGTAACTTATGGGTTTCCCAATGTGATATCCCCCATCTTTCAAACGAAAGTCTCTTATAAACCAAGACATTCTTGGAACGTTCTTTGAATGTCTTACAAACTAATTTCGCCGTAAATAGTTGTGCCGAAGAATTCTGACCGACTCTAGACAAGATTTCATCAATCATGTCTCCGGGTAGGTCTCTTAAAATATTGGGTTGTCTATCCATTTTGTGTTTTTATATTGTAAAATAGACAAGAGTTAGATTCATAAAAAAAAAATACTTATTAATACAAGCAATTTTTACATATATCATAAAGCATAAGCACACTATATTACATATATTACACCACACGAATACAACTATCTTATTCCGACTGGCTCATTTCTTCTTCTTCGGTTTTGGTTCGTTTTGCCAAGTTTCTAGGGATATATGATGTTCCCCTAATACGAGCTGTCGTTTTCCACAACGGTTTAGAAAAACCTGGTGGTTTAGAGGTTACCGGGTCATTGTTACAACTTAAGGGCTTCGGGGGTTGACGATACATATAAAGTTCATCGGGGTTGGAATTAGATTTCTCTATTTTTATGCCCTTTCCCTTATTATTTTCTTTTGCCTTTTTAAATTCAGTTGGGGTAATTTCTATAACATCATCGGAATTCTCGTCGGAATCCGATTCATCGGAGAATTGGTAATCCTCCCAATATTTTGCTTCCTTGGCGGAAACACTATTGACCATAATTAACCTTGGTCGGTTGGTTGAGGATTTTCTTTTACTTAACCGTTTTATTATTTCCCCCACCGGTTCTATTTCCTCCTCCGGTTCCTCCTCTTTCGGTTCTGATTCTTCTTCCGGTTCTGATTCTTCTTCCGGTTCTTCTTCGGGAACTTGTGAATCAGTCCACGAATCATTCCAATTTACATTTGACTCTTCATTATTATTAGGTGAGTCAATGAGATTTGTGCTAGAGGTAGACATCTATCACACAATATCAAACATGTTAAGAGATTAATATATCACATAATATATACATGTTATTAATATATAGTTTCCAACAAAAATGTTAAGCAGTCATTTTTAAAGAAAACACGGTCGAAGTCCAGACTCACTAATGCATCCTAACAAACTCGATAAGACACACTAATGCAAATTTTCTGGTTCTCTAAGACCAACGCTCTGATACCAACTGAAATGTCCCGTTCTTATTGATTAAAAACGTTCCATATTAATTGATTTCGTTGCGAGGTTTTGACCTCTATATGAGACGTTTTTCAAAGACTGCATTCATTTTTAAAACAAACCATAACCTTTATTTCATAAATAAAGGTTTAAAAAGCTTTACGTAGATTATCAAATAATGATAATCTAAAATATCCTGTTTACACACGACCATTACATAATGGTTTACAATACAAATATGTTACATCGAAATCAGTTTCTTGAATGCAGTTTTTACACAATATCATACAAACATGGACTCCAAATCTTGTCCATATTTTAGTATGCAACAACGGAAGCTCTTAGTATTCACCTGAGAATAAACATGCTTTAAACGTCAACAAAAATGCTGGTGAGTTATAGGTTTAACCTATATATATCAAATCGTAACAATAGACCACAAGATTTCATATTTCAATACACATCCCATACATAGAGATAAAAATCATTCATATGGTGAACACCTGGTAACCGACATTAACAAGATGCATATATAAGAATATCCCCATCATTCCGGGACACCCTTCAGATATGATATAAATTTCGAAGTACTAAACCATCCGGTACTTTGGATGGGGTTTGTTAAGCCCAATATGAAATGTCCCGTTCTTATTGATTAAAAACGTTCCATATTAATTGATTTCGTTGCGAGGTTTTGACCTCTATATGAGACGTTTTTCAAAGACTGCATTCATTTTAAAACAAACCATTACATAATGGTTTACAATACAAATATGTTACAACAAAATAAGTTTCTTGAATGCAGTTTTTACACAATATCATACAAGCATGGACTCCAAATCTCGTCCTTATTTAAGTATGCGACAGCAGAAGCTCTTAATAATCACCTGAGAATAAACATGCTTAAAACTTCAACAAAAATGTTGGTGAGTTATAGGTTTAACCTATATATATCAAATCATAATAATAGACCACAAGATTTCATATTTCAATACACATCCCATACATAGAGATAAAAATCATTCACATGGTGAACACCTGGTAACCGACATTAACAAGATGCATATATAAGAATATCCCCATCATTCCGGGACACCCTTCGGATATGATATAAATTTCGAAGTACTAAAGCATCCGGTACTTTGGATGGGGTTTGTTAGGCCCAATAGATCTATCTTTAGGATTCGCGTCAATTAGGGTGTCTGTTCCCTAATTCTTAGATTACCAGACTTAATAAAAATGGGCATATTCGATTTCGATAATTCAACCATAGAATGTAGTTTCACGTACTTGTGTCTATTTTATAAATCATTTATAAAACCTGCATGTATTCTCATCCCAAAAATACTAGATTTTAAAAGTGGGACTATAACTCACTTTCACAGATTTTTACTTCGTCGGGAAGTAAGACTTGGCCACTTGTTGATTCACGAACCTATAACAATATATACATATATATCAAAGTATGTTCAAAATATATTTACAACACTTTTAATATATTTTGATGTTTTAAGTTTATTAAGTCAGCTGTCCTCGTTAGTAACCTACAACTAGTTGTCCGCAGTTAGATGTACAGAAATAAATCGATAAATATTATCTTGAATCAATACACGACCCAGTGTATACGTATCTCAGTATTGATCACAACTCAAACTATATATATTTTGGAATCAACCTCAACCCTATATAGCTAACTCCAACATTCACATATAGAGTGTCTATGGTTGTTCCGAAATATATATAGATGTGCCGACATGATAGGTCGAAACATTGTATACGTGTCTATGGTATCTCAAGATTACATAATATACAATACAAGTTGATTAAGTTATGGTTGGAATAGATTTGTTACCAATTTTCACGTAGCTAAAATGAGAAAAATTATCCAATCTTGTTTTACCCATAACTTCTTCATTTTAAATCCGTTTTGAGTGATTCAAATTGCTATGGTTTCATATTGAACTCTATTTTATGAATCTAAACAGAAAATTTATAGGTTTTTAGTCGGAAAATAAGTTACAAGTCATTTTTGTAAAGGTAGTCATTTCAGTCGAAAGAACGACGTCTAGATGACCATTTTAGAAAACATACTTCCACTTTGAGTTTAACCATAATTTTTGGATATAGTTTCATGTTCATAATAAAAATCATTTTCCCAGAATAACAACTTTTAAATCAAATTTTATCATAGTTTTTAATTAACTAACCCAAAACAGCCCGCGGTGTTACTACGACGGCGTAAATCCGATTTTACGGTGTTTTTCGTGTTTCCGGGTTTTAAATCATTAAGTTAGCATATCATATAGATATAGAACATGTGTCTAGTTGATTTTAAAAGTCAGGTTAGAAGGATTAACTTTTATTTGCGAACAAGTATAGAATTAACTAAACTATGTTCTAGTGATTACAAGTTTAAACCTTCGAATAAGATAGCTTTATATGTATGAATCGAATGATGTTATGAACATAATTACTACCTCAAGTTCCTTGGATAAACCTACTAGAAATGAGAAAAATAGATCTAGTTTTAAGGGATCCTTGGATGGCTTGAAAGTTCTTGAAGCAGAATCATGACACGAAAACAATTTCAAGTAAGATTTCCACTCGAAATAAGATTGTTATAGTTATAGAAATTGAATTAAAGTTTGAATATGATTATTACCTTTTATTAGAAAGATAACCTACTGTAAGTAACAAAGGTTTCTTGATCTTGGATGATTATTTGGAATGGATTTAGAAAACTTGGAAGTAAACTTGCAATCTTGGAAGTATTCTCGATTTTATGAAACTAGAACTTTTGGAATTTATGAAGAACACTTAGAACTTGAAGATAGAACTTGAGAGAGATCAATTAGATGAAGAAAATTGAAGAATGAAAGTGTTTGTAGGTGTTTTTGGTCGTTGGTGTATGGATTAGATATAAAGGATATGTAATTTTGTTTTCATGTAAATAAGTCATGAATGATTACTCATATTTTTGTAATTTTATGAGATATTTCATGCTAGTTGCCAAATGATGGTTCCCACATGTGTTAGGTGACTCACATGGGCTGCTAAGAGCTGATCATTGGAGTGTATATACCAATAGTACATACATCTAAAAGCTGTGTATTGTACGAGTACGAATACGGGTGCATACGAGTAGAATTGTTGATGAAACTGAACGAGGATGTAATTGTAAGCATTTTTGTTAAGTAGAAGTATTTTGATAAGTGTCTTGAAGTCTTTCAAAAGTGTATGAATACATATTAAAACACTACATGTATTGTAACATCCCGCATTTTTTTCCGTTAAATTATTTTTAACGCCCGTCTTTTTATTTTAAATAATATCTTCCGTATATAGATTCGTATCCTTCGTTAGCTAACGTTCTTAATATTTTCGTTATTTAATTATAACAACTCCCATTTACTCTCGCATATTTTAAATATTCGTTCGGTTAAATCACATACCCGCTTTTAAACTCGAGGGACTAAAGTTGACACGGGGCAAACTAGTTGACTAGGTCAACTAGTCCACCCCAATCACCACCATTCAATCATCTCCATCTCTCTCTCTCTCTTTCTCACTAGCAAGAACACACACATTTACCAAATTCATTCATTCATCATCTAAATCCGGATCAAGAAGCAAACATCAAAACAAATTACATATTTGGAATCCTCTCTTCATCCTCTACAACTTGATACCAATTTCATCTCATTTGGGTAACTTTCTAAAATCACTAGATTTGGTGTTCTTGATGTTTTTTAATTATAAAAGTGTTAATTAGTGTCTATGGCTCGTGTATAACATGAATATATGTTTTGTTTGTTCGATTTATTGTTTTGAGTAACTAGTTTGAACACTTGAAAATGGGTTTGCTTAATCTTTGATTTTGGAAGATTAAATGTTGTTAAATTGTCAAAGTTCATGTTTTAATTGTGTTACTATTATCACTAGCTTCATTTTGATGTGTAGGTTGATTTGTAAAACTTCAAAAACATGATTAATGATTTTGTGATTCTTGATTAGGGTTTGATCGTTCTTGAGATAAACTTTTTGATGCTTGAATGCCATGAAATGTTAATTGTAAGTGTTTAGTCGTAATGCATGTTTCATTACCTTCAAAACGGCATATCATATGTGTGAATTGGATTCCCGAAACTTAAGATGCGTTTTGTGAAATTGAAACTTCGATTTTGAACATTTAACGATCATTTATTGAGGTTTTCATTGTTGTTAATGATGGATTTGATTCATGAAATGTGTTTAGTTGTATTCCTTGTTAAATTACCTTTCCAACGATATAAGATACGTGTTTTGAATGTTTACGGTTCATAAGTTACGCTCGTTTGGAGTTTGGTTCGAGCCTACACTTAAAAACTGCACAGGTATCCTGTCATGCTTTAGCCCGTGGTGCGGCTCCTCTAGCCGCGGCGCGGCTTAACACTAACTCAGATGTCTGAAACCATCAAAATTCTCGACCTTCAAAACAAGTGTTAGCCCGCGGCGCGGGTCTTCCAGTCGCGGCGCGGCTTAAAGCGTGGGCAGATGGTTGTTCACTTTTCAACTTTCATTTGAATTCTAACTATGCTACGCACCTCCGATTGACATGAAACTTGGCCAACATGCTTATATATGATTTCTAAGCTTAGAAAAAGTGTCCGAGACCCGACCCGAACACGTTGACTTTTTCATTGACTTTGACTTTGACCAAGTTTGACTTTTAGTCAAACTTAACCAAATACGTATGCAATCATTCTGAATTTGCTTTTATACTTGTATTTTGCATGAAACTTGACAACGTGATTCACATGCTATATAATTGAGTCGTAACGAGCCATAGGACTAATTGAGCATCTTTGACCAATCGTGTTTACCATTATTGATACAACCTATTTGTTTAGGTTAAGACTAGCATTGTTCTTTGCACATTTACTTGTTGAAGTACTACTACACTCTTGCACTCAAGGTGAGATCATAGTCCCACTTTTACTCTTTTGAACTTACATTTGGGATGAGAAAACAATAACGTTTCTTTTAACTAAGTGAACACAAGTACATGAAAACAAACATTCTACATACGAGTTTAGAACGAAAATCCTCAATTCGATTATCATTAGTTATGCTTGCAGGGTGTAAGTGTAAGCGTGAACTTATGTTGTATGGCCATATGGGTTTGATAAACCCTCATCTAGGACGGTTCGCTACCGTCTACGGATGAAATATATTTTCTAGAAACAGTGTTGTTCTAGCACTATGAATGGGGTATCAACGGACGGAACGTTAAGCCTTGATAATTGGGTGCTCATGAATATTAACTTTTAGAATGTACTACTACTTTATCAATGTTGCAAATCTTGTGGTTCGACTTACTTTTACTCACTTATTTACTTAAACCTATGATTTCACCAACGTCTTCGTTGACATATTTCTATGTTTTTCTCAGGTCTTTGAACGATATGTGAAACATGCTTCCGCTCATTATTTTGATACTTGCATTGGATGTCGAGTATACATGCATACGTGGAGCGTCTTTTGGCTTTATTTAAAATTGTGTCGCATAGGTTTCACTGTACTTATAACTTTGTATCGTAACTTTTGGTTGAACAATTCTTGTAAACTTTGAAACAAACTTTACTTTTGAAATGAATGCGACATACTTTTGGTCAAACGTTGTTTTAAGGACTTATGACCATGTAATGGGACCTAAGTAGACGGCGCCATCAATGATGATTTTGTCGGGTCGCTACAGATGGTATCAGAGCATTGGTTGTAGGGATTTAGAGTTCATTGGTGTCAACCCCGAGTCATAGGGTACATTAGTGAATCTAGACTACAACCGGCATATAGACTTGAAGTAGGGATTACTTGACTATTTGTGCATTTATACTCGAATTTTCTACTCATAACTAACTCTTGTTTCATCTTGATCTCACGTTGTTTAATTTGATTGACACGCCACCTTGACTTTATAGAATAATGTCGAATGCACATATGAATCAGGGTAATATAATTGCCGGGATTATATTACGGTGACTCATATGAACGTTCCGACATTATGACATAAAGAATTTAAGGCGAGTCGAGGAAAAACTTCTCTTTATCTTTATTCTATATCACGGTTAGTATTATTGAGAATACTAATCAATGATATTCTTGTGTCTTGAAAGAACAATGGCTCCTCGTCGTGTACGCCGCAATGAAACTCCCGAACAAGCTCTCGAACGGATGATAGCTACCGCCGTAGATGCGGCCATGGCCGGTCACTCATCCAACAACAACAACAATAATAACAACAACCCAAAGCACAACAACAACAACAACAATGGAGCCGGTAATTCAAATGAGGGATGCTCCTACAAAGCTTTCATGGGGTGCAAACCTCATAGTTTCGATGGAACCGGGGGACCGCTTACTCTCACCCGATGGTTTGAACAAACGGAAGCCGTCTTTAGCATAAGCGGTTGTCGGGACCAAGACAAAGTCAAATTTTCCACCCACACTTTTTCCGGTATCGCTCTCACTTGGTGGAACTCCTATGTACAATCGGTGGGTACCGATGAAGCTCACGCCCTCACTTGGGCCGATTTAAGGGGAAAGATGATCGTCGAATACTTTCCTCGTGAAGAGACCCGAAAGCTCGAACAAGAGCTAAGAACGCTAAAAGCGGTCGGGAACGACCTCAAGGCATATAATCAACGGTTTGCCGAGTTATCCTTAATGTGTCCGGCTCTTGTGACTCCCGAATCCCTCCGAGTCGAACTTTACATGGATGGCCTCCCAAAAAGCATTAAACAAGGAGTAATGGCATCCAAACCCGCCAACCTACAAGGAGCTTTGGGTATGGCCCGTCAATTAATAGAGACGGTAGACGAAATCATTGTACCGGCACCTAAGGCCGAAGATAAATCGGGTGGCAAAATAAAATGGGAAGCCACTCCATCAAACAACTACAACAACAACTACAAAAAGCCTTTCAACAACGACGGCAAGAAAGGTTATGCCGGAACTCAACCTTTTTGCAACAAATGTCACAAGCACCATTCGGGTGAATGTGGCAAGCTAATTTGCCACCGATGCCAGGGGGTTGGTCATAAGGCCAACAATTGCACGAGTGCTGCCCCCGTCGCTCGAAAAGGGCCCAATGCACCAAAGACGGTCACTTGTTACGAATGTGGCCAAACGGGTCATTATATAAACGCATGCCCAAAGAAGAAGGATAACCCCAACACACGCGGCCGAGCTTTCAACATCAACACCGAGGAAGCCCGAGATGACAATGAACTAGTCACGGGTACGTTTCCTCTCAACAATTCTTATCTTTCTTGTTTATTCGATTCGGGTGCCGATAAGCGTTTTGTATCCAAGACTTTGACTCATACTTTTAGCACTCCCTCACTTCCGCTAGATACTACTTATACCATTGAAGTGGCCAACCGGAAACTATTAAGTGCCGACAAATTTTACCGGGGGTGTACACTAAACTTAATGGGTAAAGAGTTTGAAATTGACTTGATACCTATAGAACTAGGGAGCTTCGATGTAATTATTGGTATGGATTGGCTAGCCAAAACGAAATCTCACATCCTTTGTGATCTTAAAGCGATTCAAATTCCTATCAAGAACGGTGAACCCTTGGTCGTTTATGGCGATAAGAGTTGCACCGGACTCAACCTCGTTTTGTGCCTTAAAGTTGAAAAATACCTTCGTAAAGGTTGTTTTGCGATTCTAGCTCACGTTAAAAAGGTCGAGACCGACGAGAAGCATATCGATGATGTGCCAATTGTTAGTGACTTTTCCGATGTTTTTCCCGATGAATTGCCGGGTCTTCCACCTCATCGACCGGTAGAATTCCAAATCGATCTTATTCCGGGAGCAGCACCAGTAGCACGTGCACCATATAGACTTGCTCTATCCGAAATGCAAGAATTGCAAAGTCAAATTCAAGAACTACTTGACCTTGGTTTTATCCAACCTAGCCATTCACCCTGGGGCGCTCCGATTTTGTTCGTTAAGAAGAAAGACGGATCCCTACGAATGTGCATTGATTATCGTGAACTAAATAAATTGACGGTTAAGAACCGATATCCTCTTCTGCGCATCGATGACCTCTTTGATCAATTACAAGGATCTTGTATATATTCAAAAATCGATCTCCGCTCGGGTTATCATCAATTAAGGGTTAAGGGGGAAGATGTCTCCAAAACCGCTTTTCGGACTTGTTATGGTAGTTACGAATTTCTTGTCATGCCATTTGGTCTCACTAACGCACCGGCGGTGTTCATGGATCTCATGAACCGCGTGTGCAAACCATATCTCGACAGATTCGTTATTGTATTCATAGATGACATCTTAATCTATTCCAAAAGCGAAGAGGAACACGAACAACATCTCCGACTTGTGCTAGAACTTCTTAGACAAGAATGACTCTATGCCAAATTCTCCAAGTGTGAATTTTGGTTGAAGGAAGTTCAATTTCTTGGTCATGTTGTAAGTGACCAAGGTATTAAAGTCGATCCATTGAAAATCGAAGCCATTAGTAAATGGGAGACTCCTACCACCCCTACTCATATTCGTCAATTCTTGGGTCTCGCCGGATACTATTGTAGATTCATCGAAAATTTCTCTTTAGTTTCACGTCCTCTAACCGCGTTGACTCACAAGGGAAAGAAATTCATTTGGTCAACCGAACAAGAATCCGCATTTCAAATCTTGAAGAAGAAGCTAACCACCGCTCCTATCTTATCCCTCCCCGAGGGCAACGATGATTTTATTGTGTATTGTGATGCCTCAAAACATGGTTTTGGGTGTGTATTGATGCAACGAGAGAAAGTCATTGCTTATGCCTCGCGACAACTAAAAGTTCATGAACGGAATTATACGACCCATGATCTCGAACACGGAGCCGTTGTCTTTGCACTTAAAATGTGGAGACACTATCTTTATGGAACCAAGAGTACTATCTTTACCGATCATAAAAGCCTCCAACACATCTTCGATCAAAAGCAACTAAACATGAGACAACGAAAGTGGATTGAAACCTTAAACGATTACGATTGCGAGCTTCGTTACCATCCCGGAAAGGCAAATATAGTAGCCGATGCCTTAAGCCGAAAAGAAAGAGCGGTGCCTCTTCGTGTCCGAGCATTGAACATCACTATCCACACCAATCTCAATAACCAAATTCGTGTAGCTCAGGATGAGGCTCTCAAGGATGAAAATATCTCTCTCGAACGCTTGAACATCCTCACCTCTCGATTTGAAGTTAAGGAAACCGGACTCCGATATTTCGCCGGAAGAATTTGGGTACCTAGTTATGGGGACTTGCGAAACCTTATTTTAGACGAAGCCCATAAGTCAAGATATTCGATTCACCCGGGTGCCAATAAGATGTACCACAACCTTAAACAACAATATTGGTGGCCGAAGATCAAAAGGGACGTAGCTACTTATGTTTCCAAGTGTTTGACATGTTCCAAAGTCAAAGCCGAACACCAAAGACCATCCGGACTACTTCAACAACCCGAGATCCCACAATGGAAGTGGGAAAGAATAACGATGGATTTTATCACCAAACTACCAAAGACGGTGGGCGGTTATGACACTATTTGGGTTATTGTTGACCGTCTCACTAAATCCGCACACTTCTTAGCCATGAAAGAAACCGACAAGATGGAAAAACTTGCACAACTTTACATCAAGGAAATCGTAGCCCGTCACGGTGTACCTCTATCGATTACTTCCGACCGAGATGGCCATTTTGTTTCTAGATTTTGGCGTACTTTACAAGAAGCGTTGGGAACGCGTTTAGACATGAGCACCGCATACCATCCGCAAACCGACGGACAAAGCGAGCGTACAATTCAAACCTTGGAAGACATGCTACGAGCTTGTGTTATCGATTTCGGAAAAGCTTGGGACAAGCACTTACCTCTCGCCAAGTTCTCTTACAACAATAGTTATCACGCGATTATCAACGCCGCACCATTTGAAGCTTTATACGGCCGAAAATGTCGTTCACCTCTTTGTTGGGCCGAAGTGGGCGACACACAAATCACCGGACCCGAACTCATTCTTGAAACAACCGAGAAAATCGTTCAAATCCGAGATAGGCTTAGGACGGCCCGTAGTCGTCAAAAGAGCTATACAGACAAACGACGCAATGACCTCGAATTTCAAGTCGGTGATCACGTAATGTTAAAAGTTGCACCATGGAAAGGTGTAATCCGTTTTGGGAAACGCGGGAAGCTAAATCCACGGTATATTGGTCCTTTTGAAATCTTGGAACGTGTTGGAACCGTTGCTTATCGTTTAGATCTTCCACCTCAATTGAGCTCCGTTCATCCTACCTTCCATGTATCTAACTTGAAAAAGTGTCTTGCCGAACCCGATATCGTCATCCCTCTCGAAGAACTTACTATTGATGACAAACTTCATTTTGTGGAGGAACCAGTTGAAATCGTAGACACCTCCGTCAAGACGTTAAAACAAAGCCGAATTCCAATTGTCAAGGTCCGTTGGAACGCCAAAAGGGGACCCGAGTTTACTTGGGAAAGACAAGATCAAATGTAAAAGAAATATCATCATCTATTCGCGAATTCGGAAACGCAAAATCTCGAGGAAGAAACAACGACTACTACGCCTACTTAAATTTCGGGACGAAATTTCTTTTAAGGTGTGGGTAATGTAACATCCCGCATTTTTTCTGTTAAATTATTTTTAACGTCCGTCTTTTTATTTTAAATAATATCTTTCGTATATAGATTCGTATCCTTCGTTAGCTAACGTTCTTAATATTTTCGTTATTTAATTATAACAACTCCCGTTTACTCTCGCATATTTAAAATATTCGTTCGGTTAAATCACATACCCACTTTTAAACTCGAGGGACTAAAGTTGACACGGGACAAACTAGTTGACTAGGTCAACTAGTCCACCCCAATCACCACCATTCAATCATCTCCATCTCTCTCTCTTTCTCTCTAGCAAGAACACACACACATTTACCAAATTCATTCATTCATCATCTAAATCCGGATCAAGAAGCAAACATCAAAACAAATTACATATTTGGAATACTCTCTTCATCCTCTACAACTTGATACCAATTTCATCTCATTTGGGTAACTTTCTAAAATCACTAGATTTGGTGTTCTTGATGTTTTTTAATTATAAAAGTGTTAATTAGTGTCTATGGCTCGTGTATAACATGAATATATGTTTTGTTTGTTCGATTTGTTGTTTTGAGTAACTAGTTTGAACACTTGAAAATGGGTTTGCTTAATCTTTGATTTTGGAAGATTAAATGTTGTTAAATTGTTAAAGTTCATGTTTTAATTGTGTTACTAGTATCACTAGCTTCATTTTGATCTGTAGGTTGATTTGTAAAACTTCAAAAACATGATTAATGATTTTGTAATTCTTGATTAGGGTTTGATCGTTCTTGAGATGAACTTTTTGATACTTGAATGCCATGAAATATTAATTGTAAGTGTTTAGTTGTAATGCATGTTTCATTACCTTCAAAACGGCATATCATATGTGTGAATTGGATTCCCGAAACTTAAGATGCATTTTGTGAAATTGAAACTTCGATTTTGAACATTTAACGATCATTTATTGAGGTTTTCATTATTGTTAATGATGGATTTGATTCATGAAATGTGTTTAGTTGTATTCCTTGTTAAATTACCTTTCCAACGATATAAGATACGTGTTTTGAATGTTTACGGTTCATAAGTTACGTTCGTTTGGAGTTTGGTTCGAGCCTACACTTAAAAACTGCACAGGTATCCTGTCATGCTTTAGCCCGCGGCGCGGCTCCTCTAGCCGCGGCGCGGCTTAACACTAACTCAGATGTCTGAAACCATCAAAATTCTCGACCTTCAAAACTAGTGTTAGCCCGCGGCGCGGGTCTTCCAGTCGCGGCGCGGCTTAAAGCGTGGGCAGATGGTTGTTCACTTTTCAACTTTCATTTGAATTCTAACTATGCTACGCACCTCCGATTGACATGAAACTTGGCCAACATGCTTATATATGATTTCTAAGCTTAGAAAAATTGTCCGAGACCCGACCCGAACACGTTGACTTTTTCGTTGACTTTGACTTTGACCAAGTTTGACTTTTAGTCAAATTTAACCAAATACGTATGCAATCATTCTGAATTTGCTTTTATACTTGTATTTTGCATGAAACTTGACAACGTGATTCACATGCTATATAATTGAGTCGTAACGAGCCATAGGACTAATTGAGCATCTTTGACCAACCGTGTTTACCATTATTGATACAACCTATTTGTTTAGGTCAAGACTAGCATTGTTCTTTGCACATTTACTTGTTGAAGTACTACTACACTCTTGCACTCAAAGTGAGATCATAGTCCCACTTTTACTCTTTTGAACTTACATTTGGGATGAGAAAACAATAACGTTTCTTTTAACTAAGTGAACACAAGTACATGAAAACAAACATTCTACATACGAGTTTAGAACAAAAATCCTCAATTCGATTATCATTAGTTATGCTTGCAGGGTGTAAGTGTAAGCGTGAACTTATGTTGTATGGCCATATGGGTTTGACAAACCCTCATCTAGGACGGTTCGCTACAGTCTACGGATGAAATATATTTTCGAGAAACAGTGTTGTTCTAGCACTATGAATGGGGTATCAACGGACGGAACGTTAAGCCTTGATAATTGGGTGCTCGTGAATATTAACTTTTAGAATGTACTACTACTTTATCAATGTTGCAAATCTTGTGGTTCGACTTACTTTTACTCACTTATTTACTTAAACCTATGATTTCACCAACGTCTTCGTTGACAGATTTCTATGTTTTTCTCAGGTCTTTGAACGATATGTGAAACATGCTTTCGCTCATTATTTTGATACTTGTATTGGATGTCGAGTATACATGCATACGTGGAGCGTCTTTTGGCTTTATTTAAAATTGTGTCGCATAGGTTTCACTGTACTTATAACTTTGTATCGTAACTTTTGGTTGAACAATTCTTGTAAACTTTGAAACAAACTTTACTTTTGAAATGAATGCGACATACTTTTGGTCAAACGTTGTTTTAAGGACTTATGACCATGTAATGGGACCTAAGTAGACGGCGCCGTCAATGATGATTTTTTCGGGTCGCTACATGTATATACATTTTAACTGAGTCGTTAAGTCATCGTTAGTCGTTACATGTAAATGTTGTTTTGAAACCTTTAGGTTAACGATCTTGTTGAATGTTGTTAACCCATTGTTTATTATAACAAATGAGATGTTAAATTATTATATTATCATGATATTATGATATATAATATATCTTAGTATGATATATATACAGTTAAATGTCGTTACAACGATAATCGTTACATATATGTCTCGTTTCGAAATCATTAAGTTAGTAGTCTTATTTTTACATATGTATTTCGTTGTTAATACAATTAATAATATATTTACTTATTATTTAACATAATTAACCAAGTGTATCAATATCTTAATATGATTCATATGTACCTAGTAAGACGTTGTTATAACGATAATCGTTATATATATCGTTTTCGAGTTTCTTAAATTAATAGTCTCATTTTTATGTATATAACTCATTGTTAAAATACCTAATGAGATACATACTTATAATAAAATCATGTTAACTATATATATAACCATATATATGTTATCGTATAGTTTTTACAAGTTTTAACGTTCGTGAATCACCGGTCAACTTGGGTGGTCAATTGTCTATATGAAACCTATTTCAATTAATCAAGTCTTAACAAGTTTGATTGCTTAACATGTTGGAAACACTTAATCATGTAAATAACAATTTCATTTAATATATATATAAACATGGAAAAGTTCGGGTCACTACATATTCCTTTAGACGAAATTAAAATCAATGAAAAACTACAATTCATTGAAGAACCCGTCGAGATAATGGATCGTGAGGTTAAAAGGCTCAAGCAAAATAAGATACCGATCGTCAAGGTTCAATGGAATGCTCGTAGGGGACCCAATTTCACCTGGGAGCGTGAAGATCAAATGAAGCTGAAATACCCGTACCTATTTCCAGAAGATTCATCAACACCTTCAACAGCTTAAAATTTCGGGATGAAATTTATTTAACGGGTAGGTACTGTAGTGACCCGAACTTTTCCATGTTTATATAAATTAAATGAAATTGGTATATTTACATGATTAAATGTTTTCAAAATGTTAAGCAATCAAACTTGTTAAGACTTGATTATTTGAAATGTGCTTCATATAGACAATTGACCACCCAAGTTGACCAGTGATTCACGAACGTTAAAAATTTGTAAAAACTACATGATGATGATGATGATGATATATATATATATATATATATATATATATATATATATATATATATATATATATATATGGATATATATATGGTTAACATGAGATTATAATAAGTAAGTATCTCACTAAGTATATTAATAATGAGTGATATACATAAAAATGAGTTTATTGAATTAAGAAACTCGAAACGATATATATAACGATTATCATTATAACAACGTCTTACTAAATACATATGAATCATATTAAGATGTTGATACACTATGTTTAATATGATAAAATGATAATTAAGTATATCATTAAGTGCGTTAACAATGAACGACATATGTAAAACAAGACTACTAACTTAAGAATTTCGAAACGAGGGATATATGTAACGATTATCGTTGTAACAACATTTAACTTTATATATATCATACTAAGATATATTAATATATCATAATATCATGATAATGTAATAATTTAACATCTCTTTAGATATAATAAATAATGGGTTAACAACATTTAACAAGATCGTTAACCTAAAGGTTTCAAAACAACATTTACATGTAACGACTAACGATGACTTAACGACTCAGTTAAAATGTATATACATGTAGTGTTTTAATATGTATTCATAATCTTTTTAAAGACTTCAAGACACTTATCAAAATACTTTTACTTAACAAAAATGCTTACAATTACATCCTCGTTCAGTTTCATCAACAATTCTACTCGTATGCACCCGTATTCGTACTCGTACAATACACAGCTTTTAGCTGTATGTACTATTGGTATATACACTCCAATTATCAGCTCTTAGCAGCCCATTTGAGTCACCTAACACATGTGGGAACCATCATTTGGCAACTAGCATGAAATATCTCATAAAATTACAAAAATATTAGTAATCATTCATGAGTTATTTACATGTAAACAAAATTACACATCCTTTATATCTAATCCATATACCAACGACCAAAAACACCTACAAACACTTTCATTCTTCAATTTTCTTCATCTAAGTGATATCTCTCAAGTCCAATCTTCAAGTTCTAAGTGTTCTTCATAAATTCTACAAGTTCTAGTTTCATAAAATCAAGAATACTTCCAAGTTTACTAGCTCACTTTCAATCTTGTAATTTGATCATCCAACCTCAAGAAATCCTTGTTGTTTACAGTAATATATCATTCTAAATCAAGGTAATACTCATATACAAACTTTGATTCAATTCCTATAACTATAACTATCTTAATTCGAGTGATAATCTTACTTGAACTTGTTTTCGTGTCATGATTCTGCTTCAAGAACTTTCAAGCCATCCAAGATCCTTTGAAGCTAGATCATTTCATGTCACTTCCAGTAGGTTTACCTACTAAACTTGAGGTAGTAATGATGTTCATAACATCATTTGATTCATATATATAAAACTACCTTATTCGAAGGTTTAAACTTGAAATCACTAGAACATAGTTTAGTTAATTCTAAACTTGTTAGCAAACAAAAGTTAATCCTTCTAACTTGACTTTTAAAATCAACTAAACACATATTATATATCTATGTGATATGCTAACTTAATGATTTAAAACCGGAAAACACGAAAAACACCGTAAAACTGGATATACGTCGTCGTAGTAACACCGCGGACTGTTTTGGGTTAGTTAATTAAAAACTATGATAAACTTTGATTTAAAAGTTGTTATTTGGGGAAAATGATTTTTCTTATGAACATGAAACTATATCCAAAAATCATGGTTAAACTCAAAGTAGAAGTATGTTTTCCAAAATGGTCATCTAGATGTCGTTCTTTCGACTGAACTGACTGCCTTTACAAAAACAACTTGTAACTTGTATTTCCGACTATAAAATTATACTTTTTATGTTTAGATTCATAAACTTAAGTTCAATATGAAACCATAGCAACTTGAAACACTCAAAACGGATTTAAAACGAAGAAGTTATGGGTAAAACAAGATTGGATAATTTTTCTTGTTGTAGCTAGGTGAAAATTGGTAACAAATCTATATTAATCATATTCTAGCTAACTTATATTGTATTACATGTATTCTAATATATTATGTAATCTTGGGATACCAAAGACACGTATGCTAATGTTTTGACATATCATATCGACCAATCTATTATATTATTTAGAACAACCATAGACACTCTATATGTAGTAATGTTGGAGTTAGCTATACAGGGTTGAGGTTGATTCCAAAAATATATATACTTTGAGTTATCATCTAGCCTGAGACGTGTATACACTGGGTCGTGGATTGATTCAAGATAATATATATCGATTTATTTCTGTACATCTAACTGTGGACAACTAGTTGTAGGTTACTAACGAGGACAGCTGACTTAATAAACTTAAAACATTAAAATATATTAAAAATGTTGTAAATATATTTTGAACATATTTTGATATATATGTACATATTTCTTATAGGTTCGTGAATCGACCAGTGGCCAAGTCTTACTTCCCGACGAAGTAAAAATCTCTGAAAGTGAGTTATAGTCCCACTTTTAAAATCTATTATTTTTTTTTGGATGAGAATACATGCGATTTTATAAATGTTTTACAAAATAGACACAAGTAATCGAAAATACTTTCTATGTTAGATTATCGAACCGAATATGCCCCTTTTTAGCTTGGTAGACTAAGAATTAGGGAAATGGCCCCTAATTGAAGCGAATCCTAAAGATAGATCTATTTGGCCCAATAAGCCTCATCCGAGTTACGGATGCTTTAGTACTTCGATTTATCATATCCGATGAGAGTCCCGGAATGATGGGGATATTCTATATGCATCTTGTTAAGGTCGGTTACCAGGTGTTCAACATATGAATGATTTTTATCTCTATGCAGTTTGTGAAATGCCTGATATGAGATTTGTTATAAAAATGAAATCTTATGGTCTATTATTATGATTTGATAATATGTAGGTTAAACCTATAACTCACCAATAATTTTGTTGACGTTTTAAGCATGTTTATTCTCAGGTGATTATTAAGAGCTTCCGCTGTTGCATACTAAATTAAGGACAAGATTTGGAGTCCATGCTTGTATAATATTGTTTAAAAATTGCATTCGAAGACTTATGTTGATGTGTAATATTATTGTAAACCATTATGTAATGGTCGTGTGAAAAATGCTATATTTTAGATTATCATTATTTGATAATCGTCGTAATATTTTAAAGGTTATGCTTTGTTCTAAAATCGAATGCAGTCTTTGAAAAACGTCTCATATAGAGGTCAAAACCTCGCAACGAAATCAATTAATATGGAACGTTTATAATCAATATGAACAGGACATTTCACTTTCCAGGTTGTTTCAGAGAAAACTCAGATATGAGTACAAGACAGGGAAATGGGACATTTTTAAGTCAACAGCCGATAGGTTTTCCATACACCCAACAAAGTTAAATTCAAAAGGTGGACCTATTCGCGTTGTTAAGTTTCGTCCCGCCAAGTACATGAAACAATCTCCGTTGATGCCCTTACCCAAGGATATATGTAAAAACTTCAGATGGTGGTTCTATGACGAATTGTCGGAAGAAGCAGTGATCCTGACTGCAATTAAGAAAGAAGATGGAAGCATACAGTTTGACAATGTGAGGATTCTAGATCCTATGTGGCTGAGAGACTTGTAGAGATTTAATGTGGAGACACTTCACCGCCATCACATTACGTTCAGAGATGATAAAAAGGAGGAAGCTATGAGATATCAACGTGTGATCGATGTCTACTATGCATACCTCAACAGAGAAAGTGATGCTCAAAGCTCAAACCAAGCTCAGGCCAACTGAATCCTGTCAGATACTGTATTGCTAGTTTGTATTTTATTTTGATGATGTATTTATGCGAGAGAGAGAATCTGGATATGTAATTGATGTTAAACTGATGTTACTTTTGGACTTTTATGTATTTCACGAATGTTTACTTTATTATAATCGATGTTCTAGGTCCTAGGGGGAGTTGTTGATGCATTTTCTGTAAGTCCCTAGACATCTAGCTTACGTTTGTGAATAGTACTTCAGTTTATAGGCTACCATGATCGCTCGTTATTATCCTATCTGTGTTTATATGTGGTTACAGGTACTGCAGGAACGAGATAAGGATGTCTGACATAATTAGACTCTGTCAGACGTACGAGTGAAGTCTCACTCGTACAGCTGACAAGCTCATACACACGGTTGAGCTGCGCTGAGTCACAAATCTAATCTGAGTATACATACACGAGTGAGTGATCACCCGTACGGCTGAGGCAGCCCACTAGTACGAGTGACGGCTGACTCGCACGGTTGACTCAAAGCAGGGGTATATAAGTGTTATGTTCTTCATTTTAGGTTAAGCCTCTCATTACACACAGATCACTCAGATCTGGTAGCCTTATCCGATTCTATCTCAACCCAAATCACTCAAGAGGTGAATAATAGCTCTAGGTGTTAATCTAATCACACAATCCATTGTTGTGGTTTGACTAAATTAATCCCAAAAAGCACAATATTCACTAGAATGGTTTGATTTACTAATTCTGCCTTTATGTGAATTAAACCTGTTAATTTCGAAGTTCCTAGTCATGTTTCATCAGAACTTATTAGAAGACATATAGGTACCTAAGTCTTCATAAAAACCCATTCACATATTTCGAGCATTTGAGGAACTTACATATATCTATTATGCTCGAACTCGTTGAAAAATTTGTGTTTGGGATATCTCTAGACTAGGTGGCTTGGTTTAGCTGATTATCTTCTAATACTAGAGTGTCCATGAATGTTGTTTAAAAGTGAAATAAAAAGGAAATCAACACTTTAAGAGTGGGATTAAGTTTTTAAGTCATACATTGATTTGTTGAGATCTTAAACCCTCAAGTTTTCAAATAACTTTGTCATCAAAACGCAAATCAGTGAGTCTATGGCCTAAAGCTTAATCACATGTCTATGTAACAACCCTGATTTTTCCGTTACTTCCGTTAACCTTCCGTTAGTTTATTTAACGGCGATTATTTAACTTTCATGCGTTTACGTGTATTATATACGTACTTGATCTTCAGAGGGTTTCAATAATTAATATGGGTTGATATTAATTTAAATAAATATTTCGGATAATGAAATACGATAAAAACGATACGATTTTAATAATAGCTTTTTGAGCAACGAAACGCTCGGGTTTATTTTAATAATTAATTTTATTAATTATTAACTTTTTAAAATATTTAATTTATTGGGTTTTTAATAAATTAAACAATTGGTTGCGTTTAACGATCGGGTTAGCGTTCCGGGCCTTCGGTATGACTAAACGATACTTAAAACGGACCACGATTACACGGGATTGCAAAACGAGAGCCCGGGAACCCCACGTGGGGCCCATTCGGCCGAACCACCCCCTCCCCACCCTTATTTTGTTAATTTTTACTACTTTAGGGACTTAAGTGTTAATTAGGAGAGTTAAGGCTTGATATAAATGCTTATGTGATAACCTAAAACACTGTAACCCTCACAAACACAGCATACCAGTCGACTTTTTTTGGCTCCTCCCTCCCTCCTTGGCCGTCAATCACCATCACCATTACCACCATCAATTTTCAATTTTTGCTCAAGCCTTGAACATCAAACTTGCAATTCTCTATCTCCTCTACGTGTTGATATAAATCTTTTAGCGATCTAAGGTATAATTACATGAACCCTAATTCTTAAAATCTGATTTTTATAAGAGTTTCATAGTTATGTTGTCAATTGCTCAAGTCTATACGCGTACGTGTTAGTCGTTATCGTTATTTTGATTGTTTGATGCGCTAGGGTTTAAAAACGAATTTGTTATTGTTTGATCAGAAAAATTCATTTTTTCAAATGTTAATTATTATGTTATATTCAGATTCCTTGCGAAAAACTATTGAGTTTAGGCTTTGGATTCTCTTGATTTCGTTTTCGTATGATTAAGTTATGTCAATTTGAATTATCGTTGTGTTTTTGTTGCTTGATCAGAAATCTGGTATTGATAGACAATGAATTGGCATGTGAGACTTATACCAATGGAAAGATAATTTAAAAACACTCAATTTAGACTTGGATATCATGTCGTTTTCTTATGTATAGCCCGAGATATGCTTGAATTAGTGTAAAAGTAGTTTTATACAGCACTTGCATGAAAATAACCTTGTATGATAAAATGTGTTAACTTCTGTGATTAAAGTTTTGATATTTAAAAAGTAGAAAAAAATTACTTCATATTTAATGTGGATATCATAGGCTAATTGCATATAGATCTTCGGATAATCGCGTGCGAATGTGACTAACTAAATGAGAATCGAATCTGTAAATTGCACACGGTTTTATACTCTGTAGATTGTGTTTATTGATTGAGCATGTATACTTCTAGAAAATAAAACTTAACATGATATTTGACTTATTGTTAGTTTATGTCAATCTCTGAAACTTTATGCATTGGGCACAATAGAGCCATACCTTATGTGAATTCTGATTTGACCTAAAAACAGTATGTTCAACTTGCACGAATAAACTGTACAAATTGGCTAAACAAAAGTTGCTAAATTTTTTATATGTGTTACTTTTATTTGTCTTTTAACTATGGACATTGGTCTTGTATCAATTTCATGTTCCTAACTCCGGTTATAGCCAAAATGAAATCAGTGCGCGGTTAGAAACTGACTTGGCAAGCCCCAAATGTATCCCTTCTGATTTCTGACTTTTAATTGTCGTATGAGACCCTGGATGGACTTTTTAGAATCTATTTTAAGTATATTTATGATCTGTAGTTTTTCATGTTTACTTGAATTTTGTACTATGAGATAATGTGCTAAGTATGCTACGTGTTCATGAACTTTGTGCGTAACGATAAACTGAATTTGTGAAAATGATCATTCATGACCTAAAACGTATTGTTTGAATTAGGTTTGACATGTTGACCAACATTTGACATGAACCTACTTATTTTGACTTCAGTTGACTACTTTGACCAAGTTTGACTTTCGGTTTGACTTCGGTTGACTTTGTTTTACTTGCATGAATTACTTGACTATATGTTGACTTTTACCTTGAAACGCGTCGAGTCGAGCAATAAGACAACGTACACTATGAAACCACACTTATTTAAGATACAAATATTGACCAACCTACATACGTATACTTAGGTTGCATTACTCGGCTATAAACCGTACAAGTTAATTGTTCACTTTTCAATCCGAGCTTTATTCAAAGGTGAGTCTACAGTCCCGCTTTTTACATGTTTTCAAGGATGAGAATACACGATGTTATACTTACATTTTCAAATGCTTTTGTATTGACATGAGTACTATATATGCATATTGAGTTTGTTCAAAAAGCCTCTAGCTTGAATACTTTTAATACCATCGGTGTAAGCACAATTTAGATGGACGGATCCGTTAAGTTGACAACCTCACCCGCTATAAAAACTGTGGTGCATTTACTTTGAACATTAAATACATTTGAACAAGTGTATAACATTTTACGAGGTAAGGCGGGTATAGTGGCTTCTATACTCGGGTCATTGCTATTATTCAGGTTCTCAGATTATGCAAACATCTCGTGGTCAAGGAAACTAAACTATTTTTCTGATAACTGTTTTTCAGATACTGTTATACTTTTAAACCTGTAGATTCACCAACATTATTTGTTGACCTATTTTTGCATGTTGTTATTCTCAGGTCCTTAAGAGGTATGCTTCCGCTGTGTTTGCTGTATGACTGGCCGTGGAGTCAGCCATTTGATTTTAAAGGACATTAATTACTTTCGCATTTAAAACTTTTATACTGTTTAAATATTGTTGGCTTGCGGTTACGATCACAACAGTGTTTCTATTTTGGGATTATTGACTTATGCTTTTGAAAGTTAATCTTTTTTTTAAATAAAATTAAATGCGATTGCTTTAAACGTCTCATATAGAGGGCGTAAGTGTTAACTGTGGGACCTGAATTAACACGACGTCAGATGGTAATTTGGAAGGGTGTTATAGTTGGTATCAGAGCCAGGTTTAACCTTAGCCGTAAATGTAGTTATCGTTACGCGATCCGGCTGTCATGCCGGGCACCCGAACGGACTATGCTTTTTGGTGGGTTAATCGTAGAGGGGGTTCTCATAGTGTTACATGTGACGAAACATTGGCTCTTACCCCTTATGATCCCTTTGGAGGAGGGTTGGTCGGCTTGGCAGAGATGCGGGCTGTAAAATCAGTGTCTGAGGTACGCTCAGTGATCACCTTGTTCGCAGTAAAGGCACTGGGTGGGTTTCTACCCTAACTATAATGGTATTATAGTTGGTATCAGAGCTAACGGTTCGTAGGGAAACTAGGACTTGCATTAGTGTGTCTGATTTGGTCATTAGGACACTTTGATGAGTCTAGACTACGACCGGGACTTAGTCATTACATGAGTACTTTGTGACTAACGTTATTTACTTGACTAATCTGTTTCGTATGTGTTCTTGTACTATGAGTTAGATGTCATAGGATTCAGAAAATAGTGACAGCGACTCCAGTGTGGCTGAGGTGAATGCTCCTGCCCCAGCACCAGCACCTGCTCCACATCAGATACCTAACCATCCCGTGAACC
This sequence comes from Rutidosis leptorrhynchoides, assembly GCF_046630445.1. Taxonomy (NCBI): domain Eukaryota; kingdom Viridiplantae; phylum Streptophyta; class Magnoliopsida; order Asterales; family Asteraceae; genus Rutidosis; species Rutidosis leptorrhynchoides. Next base: position 391,871,661 of record NC_092335.1, on the reverse strand, counting down.
TTTATACATTGGATTTGGTTCATACTAACCGTAACAGAGAAATTGTTGATCGTGTTAATGCTTTGAGCGATATTGCTAGGACATATCCGCACCCCGATGATCTTGATAGGTTGGAGGAAAGGGTCACATGTATAAATACTTATACGTACGAGGCTAAAGCGATGTTCGTTGAGATAACGAGATTGATAGCAACCTTGACTGCCAGGGTTGCTGCATTGGAGGTGGAACGTAATAGGCTGAGGAATGATGGACCTGCCTTCCATACCCGACAGAAGAGGAAGTGAAGGGTCGTTGACCATGAGCTTCTTTTCCTTTTTCATCCGCCATACTTTCTTTAATTGATTATATAAGACTTACCGGGTGTTATAAACCGGGCTACTAGTACATTATGTTTATTCTTTGGTTTACTACTTTGGAATTTGGTTTATCACTTTCGGATTTTATTTATAATAATGGTGGATTATGCTATTAGTAACTATTATCTTTTATTGCATGCGGTAATATTCTTTATTTAGTAACTTTGTATGATCATAATACTTGTGTTATGTTATACTACTACTATTGCCATTAATGTTACTACTTAGTGCTACTACCACTACTAACACTAGCGTCATTACTAACACTACTATCACTACTAATACTACTTACACTACTTCTCACTACTAACGAATCTTTTCGTACTACTATTTACTAGTCTTCAACACTCATTGCTAGTATATTTTCATATATAGCATTGTTTTGACACTGACCTGGTGTGTTTTTCTGTTTTGAAGATGCCTCCGAAGGAATCAACCGCCGCTCAAATCAGGAGAATAGTCGTAGAAGGAATCGCGGCTGAAAGAGCTGAACTACTGAGAGAATTCAACAACGCTCGAAACAGTAATGATCGTGGTGGTTCGAGCAACACCAATGGAAACGGCACTCAAGGCTGTAATGGATGTTCTTACAAAACATTCACTAGTTGCAACCCGCATTCTTTCAACGGAACTGAGGGACCAGTTGGTCTCACTAGGTGTTTTGAGAAGCTCGAGTCAGTTTTCCGCATTAGTGGGTGTAATGATAACGACAGGGTAGGCTTTGGAACAGGCACACTGGCAGACAGTGCGCTTACCTGGTGGAACAACTATGCTCAATCCCTGGGTCATGATCAGGCTTATGCCCTACCTTGGGACACACTGAAGCAAAGAATTATCGAGGAGTATTGTTCGAGGAACGAGGTTAACAAAATGGAACGCGAGTTCTGAGAGCTGAAGTTAGTAGGCAATGATCTCACCGCCTATAACAAGAGGTTCTTTGAGCTGGCATTAATGTATCCTGAAATGGTTACTCCGGAAAGGCGTAAGGTGGAACTGCACATTGAAGGTCAGAGTAAGAATATTCAAGGCGGGGTCACTACTTCAAAACCTGCAAACGTGCAGGAAGCTATTGACATGGCTAGTTTGCTATTGGATCAGATTGCCCAGAGAGGGAAGGGCACTACAGTGAATGAGAATAAGTCAAACGATGGTAAGAGGAAGTGGAACGGTGGTCAGGACAAGAATTTTAATCAACCAGCCGTTCAAAAAGCAAGATTCTTACCGCAACGACACTGGAATCACAGGAACTAACTCCGAGTATAAGGGCAAAAAGCCACAATGTTAGAAGTGTAGCAAGCATCATACTGGAAACTGTTCTGTTCTAAATTGTGACCATTGTAAGAAGTTTGGTCATTTATCAAAAGATTGCAAGGTTAATCTCAACAGCAACATTAACAACAACAGCACTGTAAGCAACGCAAACAATGCTAATAATGGTAAGAATTGTTATGGTTGTGGACAGCCGGGTCATTTCAAGAAGGACTGTCCTAAGAACAACAATAATGGGAATGCTCGAGTCAGGGCATTCAACATCAATTCTGTGGAAGCTCGTGATGATCCGAAGCTAGTTACGGGTACGTTTTCACTCGATGATCAACCTGTTTATGTTTTGTTTAATACTGGAGCTGATAGAAGTTTTATATCTAAGGATATTTGTCACCATGTTAAGAATCATGTTTCTTCCTTAGATAACATGTATTCCATAGAACTAGGAAATGGTAACTTGATGAGAGCTGATAAGATTTATCGTGGTTGTACTTTGATATTAGAAAGTAAGCCTTTTAGCATTGATGTGATACCTATTAAACTGGGAAGTTTTGACCTTGTGGTCGGAATGGACTGGTTAGCTGGTAACAAAGCTGAGGTGGTCTGTGACCTAAAGGCTATTCGTATTCCTATTGCTGACAGCGAACCTATGATGATTTATGGCGAAAAGAATGGTTCACAATTGCATCTCATTAACTGCTTGAAAGTCCAGAAGTATGTGAGAAAGGGATTTATCGCGTTCTTGGCTCATGTAAGCCGAATTGTACCAAAAGAAAGGAGACCCGAAGACGTTCCTATAGTTAAGGAATTTCTTGAAGTTTTTCCGGATGAATTACCTGGTCTCCCACCGTGTAGTGACCCGAACTTTTCCATGTTTATATATATTAAATGAAATTGATATTTACATGATTAAGTATTTCCAACATGTTAAGCAATCAAACTTATTAAGACTTGATTAATTGGAATAGGTTTCATATAGAGATATGACCACCCAAGTTGACCGGTGATTCACGAACGTTAAAACTTGTAAAAACTATACGATGACATATATATGGTTATATATATATTTAACATGATTTTATTATAAGTATGTATCTCATTAGGTATTTTAACAATGAGTTATATACATAAAAATGAGACTATTAAATTAAGAAACTCGAAAACGATATATATAACGATTATCGTTATAACGTCTTACTAGGTACATATGAATCATATTAAGATATTTATACACTTGATTAATTATGTTAAATGATAAGTAAATATATCATTAAGTTTATTAACAATGAACTACATATGTAAAAATAAGACTACTAACTTAATAATTTTGAAACGAGACATATATGTAACGATTATCGTTGTAACGACATTTAATGTATATATATATCATATTAAGAGATATTCGTACATCATAATATCATGATAATATAATAATTTAAAATCTCATTTGATATTATAAACATTGGGTTAACAACATTTAACAAGATCGTTAACCTAAAGGTTTCAAAACAACATTTACATGTAACGACTAACGATGACTTAACGACTCAGTTAAAATGTATATACATGTAGTGTTTTAATATGTATTCATAAACTTTTGAAAGACTTCAAGACACTTATCAAAATACTTCTACTTAACAAAAATGCTTACAATTACATCCTCGTTCAGTTTCATCAACAAATCTACTCGTATGCACCCGTATTCGTACTCGTACAATACACAGCTTTTAGATGTATGTACTATTAGTATATACACTCCAATGATCAGCTCTTAGCAGCCCATGTGAGTCACTTAACACATGTGGGAACCATCATTTGGCAACTAGCATGAAATATCTCATAAAATTATAAAAATATGAGTAATCATTCATGACTTATTTACATGAAAACAAAATTACATATCCTTTAAATCTAATCCATACACCAACGACCAAAAACACCTACAAACACTTTCATTCTTCAATTTTCTTCATCTAATTGATCTCTCTCAAGTTCTATCTTCAAGTTCTAAGTGTTCTTCATAAATTCCAAAAGTTCTAGTTTCATAAAATCAAGAATACTTCCAAGATTGCAAGTTTACTCCAAGTTTTCTAAATCCATTCCAAGTAATCATCCAAGATCAAGAAACCTTTGTTACTTATAGTAGGTTATATTTCTAATACAATGTAATAATCATATTCAAACTTTAATTCAATTTCTATAACTATAACAATCTTATTTCGAGTGAAAATCTTACTTGAAATTGTTTTCGTGTCATGATTCTGCTTCAAGAACTTTCAAGCCATCCAAGGATCCTTTGAAGCTAGATCCATTTTTCTCATTTCTAGTAGGTTTATCCAAGGAACTTGAGGTAGTAATGATGTTCATAACATCATTCGATTCATACATAAAAAGCTGTCTTATTCAACGTTATAAACTTGTAATCACTAGAACATAGTTTAGTTAATTCTAAACTTGTTCGCAAATAAAGTTAATCCTTCTAACTAGACTTTTAAAATCAACTAAACACATGTTCTATATCTATATGATATGCTAACTTAATGATTTAAAAACCGGAAACACGATAAACACCATAAAACTGGATATACGCCGTCGTAGTAAAACCGGGGGCTGTTTTGGTTGGGATAATTAAAAGCTAAGAAGAACTTTGATTTAAAATCTATACTTCTAGAAAAATGATTTTTCTTATGAACATGAAACTATATCCAAAAATCATGGTTAAACTCAAAGTGAAAGTATGTTTTTCAAAATGGTCATCAAGATGTCGTTCTTTCGACGAAAATGACTACCTCTTTCAAAAACGACTTGTAACTTGTATTTCCGATTATAAACTTATACTTTTTCTATTTAGATTCATAAGGTTAAGTTCAATATGAAACCGTGGCCACTGGAATCACTCAAAACGGATTAGAAACGAAGAAATGGCGAGTAAAACAAGATTGATAAAAACTACTCATTTTACCTACGTGAAAGTTAGTAATAAATCTATTCCAACTATAACCTAATCAACTTATATTGTATATTATGTAATCTTGAGATACCATAGACAGGTATATAATGTTTCGACCTATCATGTCGACCCATCTATATATATTGCGGAACAACCATAGACACTCTATATGTGAATGTTGGAGTTAGCTATACAGGGTTGAGGTTGATTCCAAAATATATATATAGTTTGAGTTGTGATCAATACTGAGATACGTATACCCTGGGTCGTGGATTGATTCAAGATAATATTTATCGATTTATTTCTGTACATCTAACTATGGACAACTAGTTCTAGGTTACTAACGAGGACAGCTGACTTAATAAACTTAAAACATCAAAATGTATTAAAAGTATTGTAAATATATTTTGAACATACTTTGATATATATGTATATATTGTTATAGGTTCGTGAATCAACCAGTGGCCAAGTCTTACTTCCCGACGAAGTAAAAATCTGTGAAAGTGAGTTATAGTCCCACTTTTAAAATCTAATATTTTTGGGATGAGAATACATGCAGGTTTTATAAATGATTTACAAAATAGACACAAGTACGTGAAACTACATTCTATGGTTGAATTATCGAAATCGGATATGCCCCTTTTTATTAAGTCTGGTAATCTAAGAATTAGGGAACAGACACCCTAATTGACGCGAATCCTAAAGATAGATCTATTGGGCCTAACAAACCCCATCCAAAGTACCGGATGCTTTATTACTTCGAAATTTATATCATATCCGAAGGGTGTCCCGGAATGATGGGGATATTCTTATATATGCATCTTGTTAATGTCGGTTACCAGGTGTTCACCATATGAATGATTTTTATCTCTATGTATGGGATGTGTATTGAAATATGAAATCTTGTGGTCTATTGTTACGATTTGATATATATAGGTTAAACCTATAACTCACCAACATTTTTTGTTGACGTTTAAAGCATGTTTATTCTCAGGTGAATACTAAGAGCTTCCGCTGTTGCATACTAAAATAAGGACAAGATTTGGAGTCCATGTTTGTATGATATTGTGTAAAAACTGCATTCAAGAAACTGATTTCGATGTAACATATTTGTATTGTAAACCATTATGTAATGGTTGTGTGTAAACAGGATATTTTAGATTATCATTATTTGATAATCTACGTAAAGCTTTTTAAACCTTTATTTATGAAATAAAGGTTATGATTTGTTTTAAAAATGAATGCAGTCTTTGAAAAACGTCTCATATAGAGGTCAAAACCTCGCAACGAAATCAATTAATATGGAACGTTTTTAATCAATAAGAACGGGACATTTCAGTTGGTATCCGAGCGTTGGTCTTAGTGAACCAGAATTTTGCATTAGTGTGTCTTATCGAGTTTGTTAGGATGCATTAGTGAGTCTGGACTTCGACCGTGTTTACTTGGAAAAAAAAAATTTGCTTAACAAATTTTGTTGGAAACTATATATTTTTAACATGTGAATATTATGTGATATATTAATCTCTTAACGTGTTTGATATTATGTGATAGATGTCTACCTCTAGAACAAGTCCCATTGACTCACCTAATAATAATGAAGAGTCGAATGTAAATTGGAATGATTCGTGGACTGATTCACAAGTTCCCGAAGAGGAACCGGAAGAAGAGTCGGAACCGGAAGAAGAGTCGGAACCGGAAGAAGAATCGGAATCGGAAGAAAAACCAGTGGGGGAAATAATAAAACGGTTAAGTAGAAGAAAATCCTTAACCAACCGACCAAAGTTAATTATGGTCAACGGTGTTTCCGCCAAGGAAGTAAAATATTGGGAGGATTACCAATTCTCTGATGAATCGGATCCCGACGAGGATTCCGATGATGTTATAGAAATTACCCCAACTGAATTTAAAAAGGCAAAAGAGAATAGTAAGGGAAAGGGCATAAAAATAGAGAAATCTGATTCCAACCCCGATGAACTTTATATGTATCGTCAACACCCGTATTTCTTAAGTTGTAACAATAACCCGGGTTTATCTAAACCAATGTGGAAAACGACGGCTCGTATTAGGGGAACATCATATATCCCTAGAAACTTGTCAAAACAAACCAAAACCGAAGAAGAAGAAACGAGCGAGTCGGAATAAGATAGTTGTATTCGTGTGGTGTAATATATGTAATATAGTGTGCTTATGCTTTATGATATATGTAAAAATTGCTTGTATTAATAAGTATTTTTTTTTTATGAATCTAACTCTTGTCTATTTTACAGTATAAAAACACAAAATGGATAGACAACCCAATATTTTAAGAGACCTACCCGGAGACATGCTTGATGAAATCTTGTCTAGAGTCAGTCAGAATTCCTCGGCACAACTATTTAAGGCGAGATCAGTTTGTAAGACATTCGAAGAACGTTCTAAGAATTCCTTGGTTTATAAAAGGCTTTCGTTCAAAAGATGGGGGATATCACATTGGGAAATCCATAAGTTACGATGTGTTTACTTTGACACATATATTGCGGGGAACCCAAATGCTATTTTACTCAACGGGTTAAGAAATTATTTTGACTCAATGTATCCGAATATAGGACTTCATGATTTAGAAAAAGCGGCTAACATGCAACATAAAGAAGCATGCTATGCTTACGGGTTAGTAATGTTCACTTCTCACCAAAGTGAGAAAAAGAACATCGGGCTACAACTATTAAACAAAACATTCCCACAAGTGACGGAGTCGGTTATTGGGTTAAGAAATGAGGTTTTTAGGTTATTACGAGACTGTTGGTCATTACGTAACCCTCGTCCCTTTGACGACGTTACAACACGCTGTCTTATCAACAGCCATAATGGTTATGTTCCACAAGACCAAGGATGGGAAGTAGTCCTAGTAAAACCAGAATGCATGACTTGTTTCTGGACGTATGAATTACGTGTCTTTATTGCCTTTGCTGAACGACTTGTGTACTAGCTAGAATTATCTTCACAACTATCTTGTATCAAAGCTATTGTTTGCTATATTTCATGCTTTATGTAAAATAAGCGGTATTGTAAGTTTGTAAAATATTGTATAAAAGTTTGAACGCGAAATATTATTATAATCAGTTTTTCATATAGAATTGTAGTAGTTGAATTGTATATTAGCTATTAAGTATGAACTTAACGGGTAGGTACTACCCAAATTTAAACTTATAAAACGCTAATATGAAGAAAAAGCTTTTATAAATGAGTTCATATTATGCTACGAAATACTATTAACTACTCTTAATATTCTGTATGATTAACTTGTTCCATTTGACTATTTTGAAGGAAATGGCACCGACTACTCGACACACCGTGAATATGAATGAAGAGGAATTCCGTACTTTTCTAGTTTCAAACATAGCCGCAGTACAGGCTGCGTTACATACCAACAATAACCTTGGATCTAGCAGTACAGAAAATCGTGTAGGATGCACCTACAAAGAATTCACTGCCTGCAAACCTTTGGAATTTGATGGAACCGAGGGACCGATCGGATTGAAACGGTGGACCGATAAGGTCGAATCGGTGTTTGCCATAAGTAAGTGTACTGAAGAGGACAAAGTGAAGTACGCTACGCATACCTTCACAGGTTCTGCGTTAACATGGTGGAATACCTATCTAGAGCAAGTGGGACAAGATGATGCTTACGCACTACCGTGATCAGCATTCAAGCACTTGATGAACGAGAAGTACCGTCCCAGAACCGAGGTCAATAAGCTCAAGACAAAACTTAGAGGGTTAAAAACCCAAGGATTTGATATTACCACGTACGAAAGACGATTCACAGAATTATGCCTATTGTGTCCGGGAGCGTTCGAAGATGAGGAAGAGAAGATCGACGCGTTTGTGAAAGGATTACCGAAAAGAATCCAAGAAGATATAAGTTCACATGAACCCGCCTCCATACAACAGGCATGTAGAATGGCTCACAAACCAGTGAACCAGATTGAGGAAAGAATTAAAGAACAGACGGCTGAAGAGGCCAATGTAAAGCAAGTCAAAAGAAAGTGGGAGGAAAACGGTGATAAGAATCACCAATACAACAACAACAGCAATTACAACAATTATCCCAACAATCGCAACATCAATCGCAACTACAACAAACGGCCCAACAACAACAGCAAACAACAACAACAACAACAACAACAACAGCAACTACAACAATCATCCCAACAACAATAACAACCGCAACAACAACAACAATCAGAAGCAGCTATGCCAAAGGTGTGAAAAGTATCACTCGGGGTTCTGCACCAAATTTTGCAACAAGTGTAAAAGAAATGGTCATAGCGCGGCGAAGTGTGAGGTCTACGGACCAGGGGTTAACAGAACGAAAGGAACAAATGGTGTCGGAACGAGTAATGGCAGAGCAAGTAGTGTCGGAGCATGTTATACCAATGTAGTTTGTTATAAATGTGGAAAACCGGGCCACATTATTAGAAATTTTCCGAACCAGGAGAACACTGAAATGTCCCGTTCTTATTGATTAAAAACGTTCCATATTAATTGATTTCGTTGCGAGGTTTTGACCTCTATATGAGACGTTTTTCAAAGACTGCATTCATTTTTAAACAAACCATAACCTTTATTTCATCAATAAAGGTTTAAAAAGCTTTACGTAGATTATCAAATAATGATAATCTAAAATATCCTGTTTACACACGACCATTACATAATGGTTTACAATACAAATATGTTACAACAAAATAAGTTTCTTGAATGCAGTTTTTACACAATATCATACAAGCATGGACTCCAAATCTTGTCCTTATTTAAGTATGCGACAGCGGAAGCTCTTAATAATCACCTGAGAATAAACATGCTTAAAACGTCAACAAAAATGTTGGTGAGTTATAGGTTTAACCTATATATATCAAATCATAATAATAGACCACAAGATTTCATATTTCAATACACATCCCATACATAGAGATAAAAATCATTCATATGGTGAACACCTGGTAACCGACATTAACAAAATGCATATATAAGAATATCCCCATCATTCCGGGACACCCTTCGGATATGATATAAATTTCGAAGTACTAAAGCATCCGGTACTTTGGATGGGGTTTGTTAAGCCCAATAGATCTATCTTTAGGATTCGCGTCAATTAGGGTGTATGTTCCCTAATTCTTAGATTACCAGACTTAATAACAAGGGGCATATTCAATTTCGATAATTCAACCATAGAATGTAGTTTCACGTACTTGTGTCTATTTTGTAAATCATTTATAAAACCTGCATGTATTCTCATCCCAAAAATATTAGATTTTAAAAGTGGGACTATAACTCACTTTCACAGATTTTTACTTCGTCGGGAAGTAAGACTTGGCCACTGGTTGATTCACGAACCTATAACAATATATACATATATATCAAAGTATGTTCAAAATATATTTACAACACTTTTAATATATTTTGATGTTTTAAGTTTATTAAGTCAGCTGTCCTCGTTAGTAACCTACAACTAGTTGTCCACAGTTAGATGTACAGAAATAAATCGATAAATATTATCTTGAATCAATCCACGATCCAGTGTATACGTATCTCAGTATTGATCACAACTCAAACTAAATATATTTTGGAATCAACCTCAACCCTGTATAGCTAACTCCAACATTCACATATAGAGTGTCTATGGTTGTTCCGAAATATATATAGATGTGTCGACATGATAGGTCGAAACATTGTATACGTGTCTATGGTATCTCAAGATTACATAATATACAATACAAGTTGATTAAGTTATGGTTGGAATAGATTTGTTACCAATTTTCACGTAGCTAAAATGAGAAAAATTATCCAATCTTGTTTTACCCATAACTTCTTCATTTTAAATCCGTTTTGAGTGAATCAAATTGCTATGGTTTCATATTGAACTCTATTTTATGAATCTAAACAGAAAAAGTATAGGTTTATAGTCGGAAAAATAAGTTACAAGTCGTTCTTGTAAAGGTAGTCATTTCAGTCGAAAGAACGACGTCTAGATGACCATTTTAGAAAACATACTTCCACTTTGAGTTTAACCATAATTTTTGGATATAGTTTCATGTTCATAATAAAAATAATTTTCTCAGAATAACAACTTTTAAATCAAAGTTTATCATAGTTTTTAATTAACTAACCCAAAACAGCCCGCGGTGTTACTACGACGGCGTAAATCCGGTTTTACGGTGTTTTTCGTGTTTCCAGGTTTTAAATCATTAATTTAGCATATCATATAGATATAGAACATGTGTTTAGTTGATTTTAAAAGTCAAGTTAGAAGGATTAACTTTTGTTTGCGAACAAGTTTAGAATTAACTAAACTATGTTCTAGTGATTACAAGTTTAAACCTTCGAATAAGATAGCTTTATATGTATGAATCGAATGATGTTATGAACATCATTACTACCTTAAGTTCCTTGGATAAACCTACTGGAAAAGAGAAAAATGGATCTAGCTTCAATGGATCCTTGGATGGCTCGAAGTTCTTGAAGCAGAATCATGACACGAAAACAAGTTCAAGTAAGATCATCACTTAAAATAAGATTGTTATAGTTATAGAAATTGAACCAAAGTTTGAATATGATTATTACCTTGTATTAGAATGATAACCTACTGTAAGAAACAAAGATTTCTTGAGGTTGGATGATCACCTTACAAGATTGGAAGTGAGCTAGCAAACTTGAAAGTATTCTTGATTTTATGAAACTAGAACTTTTGGAATTTATGAAGAACACTTAGAACTTGAAGATAGAACTTGAGAGAGATCAATTAGATGAAGAAAATTGAAGAATGAAAGTGTTTGTAGGTGTTTTTGGTCGTTGGTGGATGGATTAGATATAAAGGATATGTTATTTTGTTTTCATGTAAATAAGTCATGAATGATTACTCATATTTTTGTAATTTTATGAGATATTTCATGCTAGTTGCCAAATGATGGTTCCCACATGTGTTAGGTGACTCACATGGGCTGCTAAGAGCTTATCATTGGTGTGTATATACCAATAGTACATACATCTAAAAGCTGTGTATTGTACGAGTACGAATACGGGTGCATACGAGTAGAATTGTTGATGAAACTGAACGAGGATGTAATTGTAAGCATTTTTGTTAAGTAGAAGTATTTTGATAAGTGTCTTGAAGTCTTTCAAAAGTGTATGAATACATATTAAAACACTACATGTATATACATTTTAACTGAGTCGTTAAGTCATCGTTAGTCGTTACATGTAAATGTTGTTTTGAAACCTTTAGGTTAACGATCTTGTTAAATGTTGTTAACCCAATGTTTATAATATCAAAAGAGATTTTAAATTATTATATTATCATGATATTATGATGTACGAATATCTCTTAATATGATATATATATACATTAAATGTCGTTACAACGATAATCGTTACATATATGTCTCGTTTCAAAATCATTAAGTTAGTAGTCTTGTTTTTACATATGTAGTTCATTGTTAATATAATTAATGATATGTTTACTTATCATAATATCATGTTAACTATATATATAACCATATATATTTCATCATATAGTTTTTACAAGTTTTAACGTTCGTGAATCACCGGTCAACTTGGGTGGTCAATTGTCTATATGAAACATATTTTAATTAATCAAGTCTTAACAAATTTGATTGCTTAATATGTTGGAAACATTTAATCATGTAAATATCAATCTCAATTAATATATATAAACATGGAAAAGTTCGGGTCACTACAGTACTACCCGTTAAATAAATTTCGTCCCGAAATTTTAAGCTGTTGAAGGTGTTGACGAATCTTCTGGAAATAGATGCGGGTATTTCTTCTTCATCTGATCTTCACGCTCCCAGGTGAACTGGGGTCCTCTACGAGCATTCCATCGAACCTTAACAATTGGTATCTTGTTTTGCTTAAGTCTTTTAACCTCACGATCCATTATTTCGACGGGTTCTTCGATGAATTGAAGTTTTTCGTTGATTTGGATTTCATCTAACGGAATAGTGAGATCTTCTTTAGCAAAACATTTCTTCAAATTCGAGACGTGGAAAGTGTTATGTACAGCCGCGAGTTGTTGAGGTAACTCTAGTCGGTAAGCTACTGGTCCGACACGATCAATAATCTTGAATGGTCCAATATACCTTGGATTTAATTTCCCTCGTTTACCAAATCGAACAACGCCTTTCCAAGGTGCAACTTTAAGCATGACCATCTCTCCAATTTCAAATTCTATATCTTTTCTTTTAATGTCAGCGTAGCTCTTTTGTCGACTTTGGGCGGTTTTCAACCGTTGTTGAATTTGGATGATCTTCTCGATAGTTTCTTGTATAATCTCCGGACCCGTAATCTGTCTATCCCCCACCTCACTCCAACAAATCGGAGACCTGCACTTTCTACCATAAAGTGCTTCAAACGGCGCCATCTCAATGCTTGAATGGTAGCTGTTGTTGTAGGAAAATTCTGCTAACGGTAGATGTCGATCCCAACTGTTTCCGAAATCAATAACACATGCTCGTAGCATGTCTTCAAGCGTTTGTATCGTCCTTTCGCTCTGCCCATCAGTTTGTGGATGATAGGCAGTACTCATGTCTAGACGAGTTCCTAATGCTTGCTGTAATGTCTGCCAGAATCTTGAAATAAATCTGCCATCCCTATCAGAGATAATAGAGATTGGTATTCCATGTCTGGAGACGACTTCCTTCAAATACAGTCGTGCTAACTTCTCCATCTTGTCATCTTCTCTTATTGGTAGGAAGTGTGCTGATTTGGTGAGACGATCAACTATTACCCAAATAGTATCAAAACCACTTGCAGTCCTTGGCAATTTAGTGATGAAATCCATGGTAATGTTTTCCCATTTCCATTCCGGGATTTCGGGTTGTTGAAGTAGACCTGATGGTTTCTGATGCTCAGCTTTGACCTTAGAACACGTCAAACATTCTCCTACGTATTTAGCAACATCGGCTTTCATACCCGGCCACCAAAAATGTTTCTTGAGATCCTTGTACATCTTCCCCGTTCCAGGATGTATTGAGTATCTCGTTTTATGAGCTTCTCTAAGTACCATTTCTCTCATATCTCCAAATTTTGGTACCCAAATCCTTTCAGCCCTATACCGGTTCCGTCTTCCCGAATATTAAGATGCTTCTCCGATCCTTTGGGTATTTCATCCTTTAAATTTCCCTCTTTTAAAACTCCTTGTTGTGCCTCCTTTATTTGAGTAGTAATGTTATTATGAATCATTATATTCATAGATTTTACTCGAATGGGTTCTCTGTCCTTCCTGCTCAAGGCATCGGCTACCACATTTGCCTTCCCCGGGTGGTAACGAATCTCAAAGTCGTAATCATTCAATAATTCAATCCACCTACGCTGCCTCATATTCAGTTGTTTCTGATTAAATATGTGTTGAAGACTTTTGTGGTCGGTATATATAATACTTTTGACCCCATATAATAGTGCCTCCAAGTCTTTAATGCAAAAACAACCGCGCCTAATTCCAAATCATGCGTCATATAATTTTGTTCGTGAATCTTTAATTGTCTAGACGCATAAGCAATCACCTTCGTTCGTTGCATTAATACACAACCGAGACCTTGCTTTGATGCATCACAATAAATCACAAAATCATCATTCCCTTCAGGCAATGACAATATAGGTGCCGTAGTTAGCTTTTTCTTCAATAACTGAAACGCTTTCTCTTGTTCATCATTCCATTCAAATTTCTTCCCTTTATGCGTTAATGCAGTCAAGGGTTTTGCTATTCTGGAAAAGTCTTGGATGAACCTTCTGTAGTAACCAGCTAGTCCTAAAAACTGGCGTATGTGTTTCGGAGTTTTCGGGGTTTCCCACTTTTCAACAGTTTCTATCTTTGCCGGATCCACCTTAATACCTTCTTTGTTCACTATGTGACCGAGGAATTGAACTTCTTCCAACCAAAATGCACACTTCGAAAAATTAGCGTACAATTCTTCCTTCCTCAATACTTCTAACACCTTTCTCAAATGTTCACCGTGTTCTTGGTCATTCTTTGAGTAAATAAGTATGTCATCAATGAAAACAATGACAAACTTGTCAAGGTATGGTCCACACACTCGGTTCATAAGGTCCATGAACACAGCTGGTGCATTAGTTAAACCAAACGGCATGACCATAAACTCGTAATGACCGTAACGTGTTCTGAAAGCAGTCTTTGGAATATCATCTTCTTTCACCCGCATTTGATGATACCCGGAACGTAAGTCAATCTTTGAATAAACAGACGAGCCTTGTAGTTGATCAAATAAGTCGTCGATTCTCGGTAGTGGGTAGCGGTTCTTGATGGTAAGTTTGTTCAACTCTCGGTAGTCGATACACAACCTAAATGTACCATCTTTCTTCTTGACAAACAAAACAGGAGCTCCCCACGGTGATGTGCTTGGTCGAATGAAACCACGCTCTAAAAGTTCTTGTAATTGGCTTTGCAGTTCTTTCATCTCACTGGGTGCGAGTCTATAAGGAGCACGAGCTATTGGTGCAGCTCCTGGTACAAGATCTATTTGAAATTCAACGGATCGATGTGGGGGTAATCCCGGTAATTCTTTCGGAAATACATCGGGAAATTCTTTTGCGACGGGGACATCATTGATGCTCTTTTCTTCAGTTTGTACTTTCTCGACGTGTGCTAGAACAGCATAGCAACCTTTTCTTATTAGTTTTTGTGCCTTCAAATTACTAATAAGATGTAGCTTCGTGTTGCCCTTTTCTCCGTACACCATTAAGGGTTTTCCTTTTTCTCGTATAATGCGAATTGCATTTTTTGTAACAAACGATCTCTGCTTTCACTTCTTTCAACCAGTCCATACCGATTATCACATCAAAACTCCCTAACTCTACTGGTATCAAGTCAATCTTAAATGTTTCGCTAACCAGTTTAATTTCTCGATTCCAACATATATTATCTGCTGAAATTAATTTACCATTTGCTAATTCGAGTAAAAATTTACTATCCAAAGGCGTCAATGGACAACTTAATTTAGCACAAAAATCTCTACTCATATAGCTTCTATCCGCACCCGAATCAAATAAAACGTAAGCAGATTTATTGTCAATAAGAAACGTACCCGTAACAAGCTCCGGGTCTTCCTGTGCCTCTGCCGCATTAATATTGAAAACTCTTCCGCGGCCTTGTCCATTCGTGTTCTCCTGGTTCGGGCAATTTCTAATAATGTGGCCCGGTTTTCCACATTTATAACAAACTATATTGGCATAACTTGCCCCGACACTACTTGCTCTGCCATTACTCGTTCCGACACCATTTGTTATTTTTGTTCTATTAACCCCTGGTCCGTAGACCTCACACTTCGCCGCGCTATGACCATTTCTTTTACACTTGTTGCAAAATTTGGTGCAGAACCCCGAGTGATACTTTTCACACCTTTGGCATAGCTGCTTCTGATTGTTGTTGTTGTTGCGGTTATTATTGTTGTTGGGATGATTGTTGTAGTTGCTGTTGTTGTTGTTGTTGTTGTTGTTGGGCCGTTTGTTGTAGTTGCGATTGATGTTGCGATTGTTGGGATAATTGTTGCGATTATTGTTGTAATTGCTGTTGTTGTTGTATTGGTGATTCTTATCACCGTTTTCCTCCCACTTTCTTTTGGCTTGCTTCACATTGGCCTCTTCAGTAGTCTGTTCTTTAATTCTTTCTTCAATTTGGTTCACGAGTTTGTGAGCCATTCTACATGCCTGTTGTATGGAGGCGGGCTCGTGTGAACTTATATCTTCTTGGATTCTTTCCGGTAATCCTTTCACAAACGCGTCGATCTTCTCTTCCTCATCTTCGAATGCTCCCGGACACAATAGGCACAATTCTGTGAATCGTCTTTCGTACGTGGTAATATCAAATCCTTGGGTTCGTAACCCTCTAAGTTCTGTCTTGAGCTTATTGACCTCGGTTCTGGGACGGTACTTCTCGTTCATCAAGTGCTTGAATGCTGACCACGGTAGTGCGTACGCATCGTCTTGTCCCACTTGCTCTAGATAGGTATTCCACCATGTTAACGCAGAACCTGTGAAGGTATGCGTAGCGTACTTTACTTTGTCCTCTTCAGTACACTTACTTATGGCAAACACCGATTCGACCTTCTCGGTCCACCGTTTCAATCCAATCGGTCCTTCGGTTCCATCAAATTCCAAAGGTTTGCAGGCAGTGAATTCTTTGTAGGTGCATCCTACACGATTTCCTGTACTGCTAGATCCAAGGTTATTGTTGGTATGTAGCGCAGCCTGTACTGCGGCTATGTTTGAAGCTAGAAAAGTACGGAATTCCTCTTCATTCATATTCACGGTGTGTCGAGTAGTCGGTGCCATTTCCTTCAAAATAGTTAAATGGAACAAGTTAATCATACAGAATATTAAGAGTAGTTAATAGTATTTCGTAGCATAATATGAACTCATTTATAAAAGCTTTTTCTTCATATTAGCGTTTTATAAGTTTAAATTCGGGTAGTACCTACCCGTTAAGTTCATACTTAGTAGCTAATATACAATTCAACTACTACAATTCTATATGAAAAACTGATTATAATAATATTTCGCGTTCAAACTTTTATACAATATTTTACAAACTTACAATACCGCTTATTTTACATAAAGCATGAAATATAGCACACAATAACTTTGATACAAGATAGTTGTGAAGATAATTCTAGCTAATACACAAGTCGTTCAGCAAAGGCAATAAAGACACGTAATTCATACGTCCAGAAACAAGTCATGCATTCTGGTTTTACTAGGACTACTTCCCATCCTTGGTCTTGTGCAACATAACCGTTATGGCCGTTGATAAGACAGCGTGTTGTAACGTCGTCAAAGGGACGAGGGTTACGTAATGTCCAACAGTCCCGTAACAATCTAAAAACCTCATTTCTTACCCCAATTACCGACTCCGTCACTTGTGGAAATGTTTTGTTTAATAGTTGTAGCCCGATGTTCTTGTTCTCACTCTGGTGAGAAGCGAACATTACTAATCCGTAAGCATAACATGCTTCTTTATGTTGCATGTTAGCCGCTTTTTCTAAATCACGAAGTCCAATATTCGGATATATTGAGTCAAAATAATTTCTTAACCCGTTGCGTAAAATAGCATTTGGGTTCCCCGCAATATATGCGTCAAAGTAAACACATCGTAACTTATGGGTTTCCCAATGTGATATCCCCCATCTTTCAAACGAAAGTCTCTTATAAACCAAGACATTCTTGGAACGTTCTTTGAATGTCTTACAAACTGATCTCGCCTTAAATAGTTGTGCCGAGGAATTCTGGCCGACTCTAGACAAGATTTCATCAATCATGTCTCCGGGTAGGTCTCTTAAAATATTGGGCTGTCTATCCATTTTGTGTTTTTAAACTGTAAAATAGACAAGAGTTAGATTCATAAAAAAAATACTTATTAATACAAGCAATTTTTACATATATCATAAAGCATAAGAACACTATATTACATATATTACACCACACGAATACAACTATCTTATTCCGACTCGTTCGTTTCTTCTTCTTCGATTTTTGTTCGTTTTGCCAAGTTTCTAGGGATATATGATGTTCCCCTAATACGAGCCGTCGTTATCCACATTGGTTTAGAAAAACCTGGTGGTTTAGAGGTTCCCGGGTCATTGTTACAACTTAAGGACTTCGGGGGTTGACGATACATATAAAGTTCATCGGGGTTGGAATTAGATTTCTCTATTTTTATGCCCTTTCCCTTATTATTTTCTTTTGCCTTTTTAAATTCAGTTGGGGTAATTTCTATAACATCATCGGAATTCTCGTCGGAATCCGATTCATCGGAGAATTGGTAATCCTCCCAATATTTTGCTTCCTTGGCGGAAACACCATTGACCATAATTAATCTTGGTCGGTTGGTTGAGGATTTTCTTTTACTTAACCGTTTTATTATTTCCCCCACCGGTTCTATTTCTTCATCCGGTTCCGATTCTTCTTCCGGTTCCGATTCTTCTTCCGGTTTCGACTCTTCTTCCGGTTCCTCTTCGGGAACTTGTGAATCAGTCCACGAATCATTCCAATTTACATTTGACTCTTCATTATTATTAGGTGAGTCAATGGGACTTGTTCTAGAGGTAGACATCTATCACATAATATCAAACGCGTTAAGAGATTAATATATCACATAATATTCACATGTTAAAAATATATAGTTTCCAACAAAATTTGTTAAGCAATCATTTTTCAAGTAAACACGGTCGAAGTCCAGACTCACTTATGCATCCTAACAAACTCGATAAGACACACTAATGAAAAATTCTGGTTCTCTAAGACCAACGCTCGGATACCAACTGAAATGTCCCGTTCTTATTGATTAAAAACGTTCCATATTAATTGATTTCGTTGCGAGGTTTTGACCTCTATATGAGACGTTTTTCAAAGACTGCATTCATTTTTAAACAAACCATAACCTTTATTTCATCAATAAAGGTTTAAAAAGCTTTACGTAGATTATCAAATAATGATAATCTAAAATATCCTGTTTACACACGACCATTACATAATGGTTTACAATACAAATATGTTACAACAAAATAAGTTTCTTGAATGCAGTTTTTACACAATATCATACAAGCATGGACTCCAAATCTTGTCCTTATTTAAGTATGCGACAGCGGAAGCTCTTAATAATCACCTGAGAATAAACATGCTTAAAACGTCAACAAAAATGTTGGTGAGTTATAGGTTTAACCTATATATATCAAATCATAATAATAGACCACAAGATTTCATATTTCAATACACATCCCATACATAGAGATAAAAATCATTCATATGGTGAACACCTGGTAACCGACATTAACAAAATGCATATATAAGAATATCCCCATCATTCCGGGACACCCTTCGGATATGATATAAATTTCGAAGTACTAAAGCATCCGGTACTTTGGATGGGGTTTGTTAAGCCCAATAGATCTATCTTTAGGATTCGCGTCAATTAGGGTGTCTGTTCCCTAATTCTTAGATTACCAGACTTAATAACAAGGGGCATATTCGATTTCGATAATTCAACCATAGAATGTAGTTTCACGTACTTGTGTCTATTTTGTAAATCATTTATAAAACCTGCATGTATTCTCATCCCAAAAATATTAGATTTTAAAAGTGGGACTATAACTCACTTTCACAGATTTTTACTTCGTCGGGAAGTAAGACTTGGCCACTGGTTGATTCACGAACCTATAACAATATATACATATATATCAAAGTATGTTCAAAATATATTTACAACACTTTTAATATATTTTGATGTTTTAAGTTTATTAAGTCAGCTGTCCTCGTTAGTAACCTACAACTAGTTGTCCACAGTTAGATGTACAGAAATAAATCGATAAATATTATCTTGAATCAATCCACGATCCAGTGTATACGTATCTCAGTATTGATCACAACTCAAACTAAATATATTTTGGAATCAACCTCAACCCTGTATAGCTAACTCCAACATTCACATATAGAGTGTCTATGGTTGTTCTGAAATATATATAGATGTGTCGACATGATAGGTCGAAACATTGTATACGTGTCTATGGTATCTCAAGATTACATAATATACAATACAAGTTGATTAAGTTATGGTTGGAATAGATTTGTTACCAATTTTCACGTAGCTAAAATGAGAAAAATTATCCAATCTTGTTTTACCCATAACTTCTTCATTTTAAATCCGTTTTGAGTGAATCAAATTGCTATGGTTTCATATTGAACTCTATTTTATGAATCTAAACAGAAAAAGTATAGGTTTATAGTCGGAAAAATAAGTTACAAGTCGTTCTTGTAAAGGTAGTCATTTCAGTCGAAAGAACGACGTCTAGATGACCATTTTAGAAAACATACTTCCACTTTGAGTTTAACCATAATTTTTGGATATAGTTTCATGTTCATAATAAAAATAATTTTCTCAGAATAACAACTTTTAAATCAAAGTTTATCATAGTTTTTAATTAACTAACCCAAAACAGCCCGCGGTGTTACTACGACGGCGTAAATCCGGTTTTACGGTGTTTTTCGTGTTTCCAGGTTTTAAATCATTAAGTTAGCATATCATATAGATATAGAACATGTGTTTAGTTGATTTTAAAAGTCAAGTTAGAAGGATTAACTTTTGTTTGCGAACAAGTTTAGAATTAACTAAACTATGTTCTAGTGATTACAAGTTTAAACCTTCGAATAAGATAGCTTTATATGTATGAATCGAATGATGTTATGAACATCATTACTACCTTAAGTTCCTTGGATAAACCTACTGGAAAAGAGAAAAATGGATCTAGCTTCAATGGATCCTTGGATGGCTCGAAGTTCTTGAAGCAGAATCATGACACGAAAACAAGTTCAAGTAAGATCATCACTTAAAATAAGATTGTTATAGTTATAGAAATTGAACCAAAGTTTGAATATGATTATTACCTTGTATTAGAATGATAACCTACTGTAAGAAACAAAGATTTCTTGAGGTTGGATGATCACCTTACAAGATTGGAAGTGAGCTAGCAAACTTGAAAGTATTCTTGATTTTATGAAACTAGAACTTTTGGAATTTATGAAGAACACTTAGAACTTGAAGATAGAACTTGAGAGAGATCAATTAGATGAAGAAAATTGAAGAATGAAAGTGTTTGTAGGTGTTTTTGGTCGTTGGTGTATGGATTAGATATAAAGGATATGTTATTTTGTTTTCATGTAAATAAGTCATGAATGATTACTCATATTTTTGTAATTTTATGAGATATTTCATGCTAGTTGCCAAATGATGGTTCCCACATGTGTTAGGTGACTCACATGGGCTGCTAAGAGCTGATCATTGGTGTGTATATACCAATAGTACATACATCTAAAAGCTGTGTATTGTACGAGTACGAATACGGGTGCATACGAGTAGAATTGTTGATGAAACTGAACGAGGATGTAATTGTAAGCATTTTTGTTAAGTAGAAGTATTTTGATAAGTGTCTTGAAGTCTTTCAAAAGTGTATGAATACATATTAAAACACTACATGTATATACATTTTAACTGAGTCGTTAAGTCATCGTTAGTCGTTACATGTAAATGTTGTTTTGAAACCTTTAGGTTAACGATCTTGTTAAATGTTGTTAACCCAATGTTTATAATATCAAAAGAGATTTTAAATTATTATATTATCATGATATTATGATGTACGAATATTTCTTAATATGATATATATACATTAAATGTCGTTACAACGATAATCGTTACATATATGTCTCGTTTCAAAATCATTAAGTTAGTAGTCTTGTTTTTACATATGTAGTTCATTGTTAATATAATTAATGATATGTTTACTTATCATAATATCATGTTAACTATATATATAACCATATATATGTCATCATATAGTTTTTACAAGTTTTAACGTTCGTGAATCACCGGTCAACTTGGGTGGTCAATTGTCTATATGAAACATATTTTAATTAATCAAGTCTTAACAAATTTGATTGCTTAATATGTTGGAAACATTTAATCATGTAAATATCAATCTCAATTAATATATATAAACATGGAAAAGTTCGGGTCACTACAAACACGAATGGACAAGTCCGCGGAAGAGTTTTCAATATTAATGCGGCAGAAGCACAGGAAGACCCGGAGCTTGTTATGGGTATGTTTCTTATTGACAATAAATCTGCTTACGTTTTATTTGATTCGGGTGCGGATAGAAGCTATATGAGTAGAGATTTTTGTACTAAATTAAGTTGCCCATTGACGCCTTTGGATAGTAAATTTTTACTCGAATTAGCAAATGGTAAATTAATTTCAGCAGATAATATATGTCGGGATCGAGAAATTAAACTGCTTAGCGAAACATTTAAGATTAACTTGATACCAGTAGAGTTAGGGAGTTTTGATGTGATAATCGGTATGGACTGGTTGAAAGAAGTGAAAGCAGAGATCGTTTGTTACAAAAATGCAATTCGCATTATACGAGAAAAAGGAAAACCCTTAATGGTGTACAGAGAAAAGAGCAACGCAAAGTTAAATCTTATTAGTAACCTGAAGGCACAAAAACTAATAAGAAAAGGTTGCTATGCTGTTCTAGCACACGTCGAGAAAGTACAAACTGAAGAAAAGAGCATCAATGATGTTCCCGCCGCAAAAGAATTTCCCGATGTATTTCCGAAAGAATTACCAGGATTATCCCCACATCGATCCGTTGAATTTCAAATAGATCTTGTACCAGGAGCTGCACCAATAGCTCGTGCTCCTTACAGACTCGCACCCAGTGAGATGAAAGAACTGCAAAGCCAATTACAAGAACTTTTAGAGCGTGGTTTCATTCGACCAAGCACATCACCGTGGGGAGCTCCTCTTTTGTTTGTCAAGAAGAAAGATGGTACATTCAGGTTGCGTATTGACTACCGAGAGTTAAACAAACTTACCATCAAGAACCGCTACCCACTACCGAGAATCGACGACTTATTTGATCAACTACAAGGCTCGTCTATTTATTCAAAGATTGACTTACGTTCCGGGTATCATCAAATGCGGGTGAAAGAAGATGATATTCCAAAAACTGCTTTCAGAACACGTTACGGTCATTACGAGTTTATGGTCATGCCGTTTGGTTTAACTAATGTTCCAGCTGTGTTCATGGACCTTATGAACCGAGTGTGTGGACCATACCTTGACAAGTTTGTCATTGTTTTCATTGATGACATACTTATTTACTCAAAGAATGACCAAGAACACGGTGAACATTTGAGAAAGGTGTTAGAAGTATTGAGGAAGGAAGAATTGTACGCTAAATTTTCAAAGTGTGCATTTTGGTTGGAAGAAGTTCAATTCCTCGGTCACATAGTGAACAAAGAAGGTATTAAGGTGGATCCGGCAAAGATAGAAACTGTTGAAAAGTGGGAAACCCCGAAAACTCCGAAACACATACGCCAGTTTTTAGGACTAGCTGGTTACTACAGAAGGTTCATCCAAGACTTTTCCAGAATAGCAAAACCCTTGACTGCATTAACGCATAAAGGGAAGAAATTTGAATGGAAGGATGAACAAGAGAAAGCGTTTCAGTTATTGAAGAAAAAGTTAACTATGGCACCTATATTGTCATTACCTGAAGGGAATGAAGATTTTGTGATATATTGTGACACCTCAAAGCAAGGTCTCGGTTGTGTATTAATGCAACGGACGAAGGTGATTGCTTATGCGTCTAGACAATTGAAGATTCACGAGCAAAATTATTCGACGCATGATTTGGAATTAGGCGCGGTTGTTTTTGCATTAAAGACTTGGAGGCACTACTTATATGGGGTCAAAAGTATTATATATACCGACCACAAAAGTCTTCAACACATATTTAATCAGAAACAACTGAATATGAGGCAGCGTAGGTGGATTGAATTGTTGAATGATTATGACTTTGAGATTCGTTACCACCCGGGGAAGGCAAATGTGGTAGCCGACGCCTTGAGCAGAAAGGACAGAGAACCCATTTGAGTAAAATCTATGAATATAATGATTCACACTAACCTTACTACTCAAATAAAGGAGGCACAACAAGGAGTTTTAAAAGAGGGAAATTTAAAGGATGAAATACCCAAAGGATCGGAGAAGCATCTTAATATTCGGGAAGACGGAACCCGGTATAGGTCTGAAAGGATTTGGGTACCAAAATTTGGAGATATGAGAGAAATGGTACTTAGAGAAGCTCATAAAACCAGATACTCAATACATCCTGGAACGGGGAAGATGTACAAGGATCTCAAGAAACATTTTTGGTGGCCGGGTATGAAAGCCGATGTTGCTAAATACGTAGGAGAATATTTGACGTGTTCTAAGGTCAAAGCTGAGCATCAGAAACCATCAGGTCTACTTCAACAACCCGAAATCCTGGAATGGAAATGGGAAAACAATACCATGGATTTCATCACTAAATTGCCAAGGACTGCAAGTGGTTTTGATACTATTTGGGTAATAGTTGATCGTCTCACCAAATCAACACACTTCCTGCCAATAAGAGAAGATGACAAGATGGAGAAGTTAGCACGACTGTATTTGAAGGAAGTCGTCTCCAGACATGGAATACCAATCTCTATTATCTCTGATAGGGATGGCAGATTTATTTCAAGATTCTGGCAGACATTACAGCAAGCATTAGGAACTCGTCTAGACATGAGTACTGCCTATCATCTACAAACTGATGGGCAGAGCGAAAGGATGATACAAACACTTGAAGACATGCTACGAGCATGTGTTATTGATTTCGGAAACAGTTGGGATCGACATCTACCGTTAGCAGAATTTTCCTACAACAACAGCTATCATTCAAACATTGAGATGGCGCCATTTGAAGCACTTTATGGTAGAAAGTGCAGGTCTCCAATTTGTTGGAGTGAAGTGGGGGATAGACAGATTACGGGTCCGGAGATAATACAAGAAACTACCGAGAAGATCATCCAAATTTAACAACGGTTGAAAACCGCCCAAAGTCGACAAAAGAGCTATGCCGATATTAAAAGAAAAGATATAGAATTTGAAATTGAAGAGATGGTCATGCTTAAGGTTGCACCTTGGAAAGGCGTTGTTCGATTTGGTAAACGAGGTAAATTAAATCCAAGGTATATTGGACCATTCAAGATTATTGATCGTGTCGGACCAGTAGCTTTCCACGTCTCGAATTTGAAGAAATGTTTTACTAAAGAAGATCTCATTATTCCGTTAGACGAAATTTAAATCAACGAAAAACTTCAATTCATCGAAGAACCCGTTGAAATAATGGATCGTGAGGTTAAAAGACTTAAACAAAACAAGATACCAATTGTTAAGGTTCTATGGAATACTCATAGAGGACCCGAGTTCACCTGGAAATGAGAAGATCAGATGAAGAAGAACTACCCACACTTATTTCCAGAAGATACGTCAACACCTCCAACTGCTTAAAATTTCGGGACGAAATTTATTTAACGGGTAGGTACTGTAGTGACCCGAACTTTTCCATGTTTATATATTTTAAATGAAATTGATATTTACATGATTAAGTGTTTCCAACATGTTAAGCAATCAAACTTATTAAGACTTGATTAATTGGAATAGGTTTCATATAGACAAATGACCACCCAAGTTGACCGGTGATTCACGAACGTTAAAACTTGTAAAAACTATACGATGACATATATATGGTTATATATATAGTTAACATGATTTTATTATAAGTATGTATCTCATTAGGTATTTTAACAATGAGTTATATACATAAAAATGAGACTATTAAATTAAGAAACTCGAAAACGATATATATAACGATTATCGTTATAACGTCTTACTAGGTACATATGAATCATATTAAGATATTGATACACTTGGTTAATTATGTTAAATGATAAGTAAATATATCATTAAGTGTATTAACAATGAACTACATATGTAAAAATAAGACTACTAACTTAATAATTTTGAAACGAGACATATATGTAACGATTATCGTTGTAACGACATTTAATGTATATAGATCATATTAAGAGATATTCGTACATTATAATATCATGATAATATAATAATTTAAAATCTCATTTGATATTATAAACATTGGGTTAACAACATTTAACAAGATCGTTAACCTAAAGGTTTCAAAACAACATTTACATGTAACGACTAACGATGGCTTAACGACTCAGTTAAAATGTATATACATGTAGTGTTTTAATATGTATTCATACACTTTTGAAAGACTTCAAGACACTTATCAAAATACTTCTACTTAACAAAAATGCTTACAATTACATCCTCGTTCAGTTTCATCAACAAATCTACTCGTATGCACCCGTATTCGTACTCGTACAATACACAGCTTTTAGATGTAAGTACTATTGGTATATACACTCCAATGATAAGCTCTTAGCAGCCCATTTGAGTCACCTAACACATGTGGGAACCATCATTTGGCAACTAGCATGAAATATCTCATAAAATTACAAAAATATGAGTAATCATTCATGACTTATTTACATGAAAACAAAATTACATATCCTTTATATCTAATCCATACACCAACGACCAAAAACACCTACAAACACTTTCATTCTTCAATTTTCTTCATCTAATTGATCTCTCTCAAGTTCTATCTTCAAGTTCTAAGTGTTCTTCATAAATTCCAAAAGTTCTAGTTTCATAAAATCAAGAATACTTCCAAGATTGCAAGTTTACTCCAAGTTTTCTAAATCCATTCCAAGTAATCATCCAAGATCAAGAAACCTTTGTTACTTACAGTAGGTTATCTTTCTAATACAAGGTAATAATCATATTCAAACTTTAATTCAATTTCTATAACTATAACAATCTTATTTCGAGTAGAAATCTTACTTGAAATTGTTTTCGTATCATGATTCTGCTTCAAGAACTTTCAAGCCATCCACGGATCCTTTGAAGCTAGATCCATTTTTCTCATTTCCAGTAGGTTTATCCAAGGAACTTGAAGTAGTAATGATGTTCATAACATCATTTGATTCATACATAAAAAGCTGTCTTATTCAACGTTATAAACTTGTAATCACTAGAACATAGTTTAGTTAATTCTAAACTTATTCGCAAATAAAGTTAATCCTTCTAACTAGACTTTTAAAATCAACTAAACACATGTTCTATATCTATATGATATGCTAACTTAATGATTTAAAAACCGGAAACACGATAAACACCATAAAACTGGATATACGCCGTCGTAGTAAAACCGGGGGCTATTTTGGTTGGGATAATTAAAAGCTAAGAAGAACTTTTATTTAAAAGATATACTTCTGGAAAAATGATTTTTCTTATGAACATGAAACTATATCCAAAAATCATGGTTAAACTCAAAGTGAAAGTATGTTTTTCAAAATGGTCATCAAGATGTCGTTCTTTCGACGGAAATGACTACCTCTTTCAAAAATGACTTGTAACTTGTATTTCCGACTATAAACTTATACTTTTTCTATTTAGATTCATAAATTTAAGTTCAATACGAAACCGTGGCCACTGGAATCACTCAAAACGGATTAGAAACGAAGAAATGGCGAGTAAAACAAGATTGATAAAAACTACTCATTTTACCTACGTGAAAGTTAGTAATAAATCTATCCCAACCATAACCTAATCAACTTATATTGTATATTATGTAATCTTGAGATACCATAGACACGTATACAATGTTTCGACCTATCATGTCGACCCATCTATATATATATATTGTGGAACAACCATAGACACTCTATATGTGAATGTTGGAGTTAGCTATACAGGGTTGAGGTTGATTCCAAAATATATATATATATAGTCTGAGTTGTGATTAATACTGAGATACGTATACACTGGGTCGTGGATTGATTCAAGATAATATTTATCGATTTATTTCTGTACATCTAACTGTAGACAACTAGTTGTAGGTTACTAATGAGGACATCTGACTTAATAAACTTAAAACATCAAAATGTATTAAAAGTATTGTAAATATATTTTGAACATACTTTGATATATATGTATATATTGTTATAGGTTCGTGAATCAACCAGTGGCCAAGTCTTACTTCCCGACGAAGTAAAAATCTGTGAAAGTGAGTTATAGTCCCACTTTTAAAATCTAATATTTTTGGGATGAGAATACATGCAGGTTTTATAAATGATTTACAAAATAGACACAAGTACGTGAAACTACATTCTATGGTTGAATTATCGAAATTGAATATGCCCCTTTTTATTAAGTCTGGTAATCTAAGAATTAGGGAACAGACACCCTAATTGACGCGAATCCTAAAGATAGATCTATTGGGCCTAACAAACCCCATCCAAAGTACCGGATGCTTTAGTACTTCAAAATTTATATCATATCCGAAGGGTGTCCCGGAATGATGGGGATATTCTTATATATGCATCTTGTTAATATCGGTTACCAGGTGTTCACCGTATGAATGATTTTTATCTCTATGTATGGGATGTGTATTGAAATATGAAATCTTGTGGTCTATTGTTACGATTTGATATATATAGGTTAAACCTATAACTCACCAACATTTTTTGTTGACGTTTAAAGCATGTTTATTCTCAGGTGAATACTAAGAGCTTCCGCTGTTGCATACTAAAATAAGGACAAGATTTGGAGTCCATGTTTGTATGATATTGTGTAAAAACTGCATTCAAGAAACTAATTTCGATGTAACATATTTGTATTGTAAACCATTATGTAATGGTCGTGTGTAAACAGGATATTTTAGATTATCATTATTTGATAATCTACGTAAAGCTTTTTAAACCTTTATTTATGAAATAAAGGTTATGGTTTGTTTTAAAAATGAATGCAGTCTTTGAAAAACGTCTCATATAGAGGTCAAAACCTCGCAACGAAATCAATTAATATGGAACGTTTTTAATCAATAAGAACGGGACATTTCACACCGCATCGAGAAATTGAGTTTCAGATAGACTTAGTGCCAGGAGCGGCACCGGTGGCTCACGCACCGTACAGACTCGCACCCCCACAGCTTCAAGAGTTGTCTAGTCAATTGCAAGAGTTGTTAGACAAGGGATTTATTCGACCGAGTTCTTCACCTTGGGGAGCTCCGGTCCTGTTTATTAAGAAGAAGGATGGGTCGATGAGATTGTGTATCGACTACAGAGAATTGAACAAGCTGACAATCAAGAATCGGTATCCGCTACCGAGGATTGATGACTTATTTGATCAGCTGCAGGGATCCAGTTGTTATTCGAAGATTGATTTGAGATCCGGGTATCGCCAATTGAGAGTCAAAGAAGCTGATGTCCCGAAGACAGCGTTTAGAACACGTTATGGACATTATGAGTTTACAGTGATGTCGTTTTGTTTGACGAACGCACCAGCAGTGTTCATGGACCTCATGAACCGTGTGTGTAAGCCATACCTAAATAAATTCGTCATTGTGTTTATTGATGATATATTGGTGTACTCCAAGAACAGAGAAGAGCACGAGCAGCATCTACATTCGATATTGACTATACTTAGAGAAGAGCAGTTGTATGCAAAGTTCTCCAAGTGTGACTTTTGGTTACCAGAAGTACAATTTCTTGGCCATGTTGTTGGGGCCAATGGAATACAGGTCGATCCAGCAAAGATTGAGTCGGTTAAGAATTGGGAAACTCCAAAGATGCCAATGCAGATTAGGCAATTTTTGGGTCTAGCTGGTTACTACAGGAGATTCATTGAAGGATTCTCTAAGATTGCCCGACCATTAACCGCATTGACTCATAAGGGAAAGAAGTTTGAGTGGTCAGAACCTCAAGAAACTGCATTTCAGTTATTGAAAGAGAAGTTAACAACTGCACCAGTATTGTCTCTACCCGAGCGAAGTGAAGATTTTGTTGTTTATTGTGATGCCTCACGTCAAGGAATGGGTTGCGTGCTTATGCAATGAAATAAAGTTATTGCTTATGGATCGCGACAGTTAAAGATTCACGAGCAGAACTACACTACGCACGACCTTGAGTTAGGAGCTGTTGTCTTTGCACTTAAAATGTGGAGACACTACCTGTTTGGAACCAAGTTCACTATCTTCATTGACCATAAGAGTTTAAAGCACATATTCGATCAGAAACAGCTCAACATGAGACAACGGCGTTGGATGGAACTACTTAACGATTATAACTGCGAACTTCAATACCATCCGGGCAAGGCGAATGTTGTGGCGGATGCCTTAAGCAGAAAGGAATGAGAGAAACCTCTTAGGGTTAAAGCTCTTAACATAGTTATCCGTACGAATCTCACATCACAAATCCGTGAAGCACAACAAGAAGCCATGAAACAAGAAAATGTCGATGTTGAATTTCTCAGAGGAATGGATAAGAAATTTGACATCAAAGAGGATGGAACACGGTACTTTACTTACCGAATTTGGGTACCAAAGTTTGGTGGATTGAGAGAACTAGTGTTGGAGGAAGCACACAAGTCGAGATACTCAATTCATCCGGGATCAGATAAAATGTACCAAGATTTGAAGGCGTTTTATTGGTGGCCGAATTTGAAAGCTGACATTGCTACCTATGTTGGGAAGTGCTTGACTTGCGCTAAAGTCAAGGCTGAACATCAGAAGCCATCAGGGTTATTAACTCAACCAGAGATTTCCCAGTGGAAGTGGGAAGGAATTTCCATGGACTTCATTACAAAACTGTCGAGAACGGCGGGAGGTCACGATACTATTTGGGTTATCGTGGATCATCTCACTAAGTCTGCACACTTTCTACCAATAAGAGAAACTGATAAAATGAAGAAGTTGGCTCAGATCTACATCAAGGAAGTCGTCTCTAGGCATGGAGTGCCTATATCCATTATATCCGATCGCGATAGCAGATTTACTTTCAGGTTTTGGCAATCATTACAGAAAGCAATGGGGACTCGTTTAGATATGAGTAAAGCATATCACCCCCAGACGGATGGCCAGAGCGAACGAACTATTTAGACTTTTGAGGACATGTTGAGAGCATGTGTCATTGATTTCAAAAATGGATGGGATAAGTATTTACCACTGGCTGAGTTCTC
Source organism: Rutidosis leptorrhynchoides (assembly GCF_046630445.1). Lineage (NCBI taxonomy): Eukaryota > Viridiplantae > Streptophyta > Magnoliopsida > Asterales > Asteraceae > Rutidosis > Rutidosis leptorrhynchoides. The sequence goes on along the minus strand of NC_092335.1, from coordinate 391,840,553 downwards.
ATACAATAACAGCTACCATGCGAGCATTAAGGCTGCACCTTTCGAGGCATTGTACGGAAGGAAGTGTAGATCTCCCGTTTGTTGGAGCGAATTGGGAGATAGTCAGTTGACAGGTCCTGAAATTATTCAGGAGACAACTGAGAAAGTCTTACAGATTCAGGAACGACTGAGAACGGCTTGAAGTCGTCAAAAGAGTTATGTCGATGTTAGACGGAAGGACATAGAGTTCCAAGTTGGTGACAAGGTTATGCTTAAGGTATCACCTAGATATGTTGGACCATTTGAGATAATTGAAAGAGTTGGACCGGTAGCTTACAAATTGGAATTGCCACAAGCACTCAGCGGTATTCATGACGTTTTTTCGTTACTTCCGTTAACCTTTCGTTAGTTTATTTAACGGCGATTATTTAACTTTCATGCGTTTACGTGTATTAAATGCGTACTTGATCTTCGGAGGGTTTCAATAATTAATATGGGTTGATATTAATTCAAATAAATATTTCGGATAATGAAATACGATAAAAACGATACGATTTTAATAATAGCTTTTTGAGCAACGAAACGCTCGGGTTTATTTTAATAATTAATTTTATTAATTATTAACTTTTTAAAATATTTAATTTATTGGGTTTTTATTAAATTAAACAATTGGTTGAGTTTAACGATCGGGTTAGCATTCCGGGCCTTCGGTACGACTAAACGACACTTAAAACGGACCACGATTACACGGGATTGCAAAATGAGAGCCCGGGAACCCCATGTGGGGCCCATTCATCCGAACCACCCCCTCCTCACCCTTATTTTGTTAATTTTTACTACTTTAGGGACTTAAGTGTTAATTAGGAGAGTTAGGGCTTGATATAAATACTTATGTGATAACCTAAAACACTGTAACCCTCACAAACACAGCATACCAGTCGACTTTTTTTGGCTCCTCCCTCCCTCCTTGGCCGTCGATCACCATCACCACTACCACCATCAATTTTCAATTTTTGCTCAAGCCTTGAACATCAAACTTGCAATTCTCGATCTCCTCTACGCGTTGATATAAATCTTTTAGCGATCTAAGGTATAATTACATGAACCCTAATTCTTAAAATCTGATTTTTATAATAGTTTCATAGTTATGTTGTCAATTGCTCAAGTCTATACGCGTACGTGTTAGTCGTTATCGTTATTTTGATTGTTTGATGCGCTAGGGTTTAAAAACGAATTTGTTATTGTTTGATCAGAAAAATTAAGTTTTTCAAATGTTAATTATTATGTTATATTCAGATTCCTTACAAAAAACTATTGAGTTTAGGCTTTGGATTCGCTTGATTTCGTTTCCGTATGATTAAGTTATGTCAATTTGAATTATCGTTGTGTTTTTGTTGCTTGATCAGAAATATGGTATTTATAGACAATGAATTGGCATGTGAGACTTATACGACTGGAAATATAATTTAAAAACACTCAATTTAGACTAGGATATCATGTCGTTTGCTTAAGTATAGCCCAAGATATGCTTGAATTAGTGTAAAAGTAGTTTTATACAGCACTTGCATGAAAATAACCTTGTATGATAAAATGTGTTAACTTCTGTGATTAAAGCTTTGCATATTTGAAAAGTAGACAAAAAGTATTTCATCTTTAATGTGGATATCATGGGCTAATTGCATATAGATCTTCGGATAATCGCGTGCGAATATGACTAACTAAATGAGAATCGAATCTTTAAATTGCACACGGTTTTATACTCCGTGGATTGTGTTTATTGATTGATCATGTATGCTTCTGGAAAATGAAACTTAACATGATATGTGACTTATTGTTATTTTATGTCAATCTCTGAAACTTTATGCATTGGGCACAATAGAGCCATACCTTATGTCAATTCTGATTTGAGCTGAAAACTGAATGTTCAACTTGCACGAATAAACTGTACAAATTGGCTAAACAAAAGTTGCTAAATTTTTTATATGTGTTACTTTTATTTGTCTTTGAACTATGGCCACTGGTCTTGTATCAGTTTCATATTCCTAACTCCGATTATAGCCAAAATGAAATCAGTGCGCGGTCAGAAAGTGACTTGGCAAGCCCCAAATGTATCCCTTCTGATTCCTGACTTTTAATTGTTGTATGAGTCCCTGGTTGTACTTTTTGGAATCTATTTTAAGTATATTTATGATCTGTAGTTTGTCATGTTTACTTGAATTTTGTACTATGATATAATGTGCTAAGTATGCTACGTGTTCATGAACTTTGTGCGTAACGATAAACTGAAATTGTGAAAATGATCATTCATGACCTAAAACGTATTGTTTGACTTAGGTTTGACATGTTGACCAACATTTGACATGAACCTACTGATTTTGACTTTAGTTGACTACTTTGACCAAGTTTGACTTTCGGTTTGACTTCGGTTGACTTTGTTTGACTTGCATGAATTACTTGACTATATGTTGACTTTTACCTTGAAACGCGTCGAGTCGAGCAATAAGAAAACCTACACTATGAAACCACACTTATTTAAGATACAAATATTGACCAACCTACATACGTATACTTAGGTTGCATTACTCGGCTATAAACCGTACAAGTTAATTGTTCACTTTTCAATCCGAGCTTTATTCAAAGGTGAGTCTACAGTCTCGCTTTTTACATGTTTTTAGGGATGAGAATACACGATGTTATACTTACATTTTTAAATGCTTTTGTATTGACATGAGTACTATATATGCATATTGAGTTTGTCCAAAAAGCCTCTAGCTTGAATACTTTTAATACCATCGGTGTAAGCATAATTTAGATGGACGGATCCATTAGGTTGACAACCTCACCTGCTATAAAAACTGTGGTGCATTTACTTTGAATATTAAATACATTTGAACAAGTGTATAATATTTTACGAGGTAAGGCGGGTATAGTGGCTTCTTTACTTGGGTCATTGCTAGTATTCAGGTGCTCAGATTATGCAAACATCTAGTGGTCAAGGAAACTAAACTATTTTTCTGATAACTGTTTTTCAGATACTGTTATACTTTTAAACCTGTAGATTCACTAACATTATTTTTTGACTTGTTTTTGCGTGTTGTTATTCTCAGGTCCTTAAGAGGTATGCTTCCGCCGTGTTTGCTGTATGACTGGCCGTGGAGTCAGCATTTGATTTTAAAGAACATTAATTACTTTCGCATTTAAAATTTTTATATTGTTTAAATACTGTTGGCTTGTGGTTACGATCACAATAGTGTTTCTATTTTCGGATTATTGACTTATGCTTTTGAAAGTTAATCTTTTTTTAAATAAAATTAAATGTGATTGCTTTAAACGTCTCATATAAAGGGCGTAACTGTTAACTGTGGGTCCTGAATTAACACGCTGTCAGATGGTAATTTGGCGGGGTGTTATAGTCTAGGATTCATCTTTTCTATCTTTACAAGTAATGGATAGTTATAAATGCCTATGAATGGAGACTCTCTTGAAGAATGATGAGACGACAAGGAAACCTGTTGATTATTTCATTGCAAGTTAATTAGTAGATGATGGTGTATTGATGATGGGTACCCCCTAATGAGCTCTATTACACTTCAAATAATATCGATTTGGATCTAGCCGAAGATGGTTTCAACTTAGTCTACCTTCAGATCCTCAATTCACAACCACACGTAAGGGGAGTAATTCGTTTCTTTCTCTTCGTTTTCTTCTTGCTTCATTATAAACTTAAACTATACCCTATCCTAAGCTTATCACTAAGTGTGAGATTCCAACCCAATATTGAGCTTAGAAACATAGTCCGACATGCTTAAACTCTAAGTGTGGGATTTTAGATCCTTAAAATCTAAGAATGAACATTAGGGACAATGTTCTTCTAAGTGTGGGATAGCGGTGTTGTACACCGTAATTACCTATGGTATGTTCGGAAAATGTTCTTAATTTAAAAAATTCACTTAGCTTTTCGAGTATACCTACTATCTAGATTCTTTGTTCTTAACGTAAATTTTTCAAAATTTTTGACTAAAAGATGCTTTCTGAAGAAAGTACTTTCGAAAATCAAGCATGTTTGTTTTAAAATTAAGGCAAATGAAATCATAATCTTCTTAAGGATGAACTGATTCTCTAACAGAGCATTGCATGACTCGACATTATCAACTCAAAATAATTTTTGTGACGCACCCCAAAAATGGCCCAATAAGCATTCATTTTTAATGCTTCACTATCTTTTCCATTGAGAGTGCTGATGTTAGCATTTATAGTTAGATCTTGACATTGACATACATTTCGAGGCCAATGGTTAGTAAGTGCCATACGTGGTGTAGGTGCGATACTTATCCGAAATCATTCTGAATAGAGAAAACAAAAACCATATGTTTCCGTTTCCACTCCATGCATTTAAACCGACCAACTCACGCCAAAGAGTTGATGAATCAGAAAATCCTCACCCCCAAATTCACTATCAAATATGTTACCCTTTTCACCTTCATTCCTCTCTCATTTCTAAAACCTAGAAATTCAAAGAGATAGATCGACCAAGTTTACTTCAAAACACTTGTCGAAAATTCTGAAACATAAGATTGTTTTTGATAGGTCACAAAACCTATTTTTGGTGAAAAACACCTATCTCTCTGGGCAAAAAAAGAAATAGACAAACTTATGATTTTGCTTTTATAATAAATAACAATCTACTTGACATATAGAAGGGAAACCTCAAAATTATCTTTGAACTCAAAATAAATGGGAAGTTTGTTTGAGGACAAGCAAAGTCTAAGTGTGGGATATTTGATATCGGCTAAAAAGTTACGTTTTCACCCCCGATATTAACCTCATTTATGATAAAGTAATTGACTTTATCATCCAAATAAGCATTTATTTTCTTCATTTGGTAGATTATATCATTACGAAGATTGAGTTTCAAGAATCACTAAAAAGGGATGAAAAACGAGCAAAACCAGCTAAGATGATTAACTCGCGTTTAAATTAATTATTTTATAATTTTGGAAATTATTATTTAGTTTATCCTATATAGTAGGATATATTATTATGAATGTGTGTGCGTAAGAATCGCTAAAAATGGACAAGAAACAAAGAAGTTAGAGCGAAAATGATGAAATCAAGTTACGACACCAGAAACAAGCCAAAACGATCTCGGATACACGGGCTACCAGTTGGTCCCTACGGTTTGCCATATTGGCTATACACTGGCTTCCAGTTGGTCTACATGGGCTGCCAATTGGTCAAGTACATGTGCATTGTGCACGAGTAAGATTTACACACGGGCACTCCTAACGGGCACTCGCCACGGGTTGTCCAGATTTCCACGAGCACTCCCCACGGGCTGCCCACTCCCAAGCCAAAATTGGGCAACAAGTGTACACAGGCTGCCATTTCAGCTTATTTACGATAATGCCATCAGCTTTCCTTATAAATAGAAGCTTCTTTTTCACTTCAAAACACACCTTTTTCACTTCTCTCTCTCTAAAACATCTCTCTATTGTCGCTCTCTAGTGATCAGTAGGAGATTAGTTCTCTCTCTACTTTCTCTCTCAAAATTCTAAAGAAAGAAAAGTATAGAGATTAGGAATGTATTTATCTCTCTACTATCGCTCTTTAGTGATCATTAGGACATTAGTATGTAGTTTGTAGTAGAAGATAGTCGAGCAATGTAACGCTTTGGATATTATGAAGAAATACAAATTTTATTCTGTCTGCATTATCCGGTACAATCTATCCTATCTTTTATTAATTTATCATAATGTTCTTGTTTGATGTTTGTGATTTATTAATGATTGAAATTTTTATTCCCATGATGCGTAAGTAATTGCTTGATTGTTTGCCATGATTTGATAATGTTAGTAGGGATGATTATCGTTTCATACTCGTTTTCTGTCTATTATATTAAACCTCGTTATTATCATCCTTCCACCAATAAGGGCTGGTTTAAATCATAAATAGGAATATAACGCACTACAATACAAACTAAGTTTATAAATCTTTAAGGATCACTGAGAACCATCAAAGGTTCTAATATTTCTGTAAACCCTTAGATTTTACCAAACTATTGACATAAACTAATTCGAAACACAATCATAACCACTATGTTAGGTGATACACTGAGGTGTTTATAAGAAAGGTTGGATATTACATGTATAGGACTATGCTACTTTATTTGTGCGCCCGGGTATGCCTTGCATCCAAGATGGGAAGCTTCTATCCTTTACCGGTTAAGTGTCAGGAGTTGAGTATAGTCCATCTGATCAGAATCATGATAACCTAGTTCCTCGTGACATGCCAATCGAGAATTCAGTTAGTAGGGAATCTAGCGTTTACACCAAGGTATATATATCTAAGGAGTGTCTCGCAATCATCCCGACACTTCGGTATCTTAAATCATGGCAAACCATGCCTTCTCCGTACTTAGCTGTTGCATGCTAGCTAGCTTATTTTAGTTTCCTTATTTTAATTATATTTCTTTAATATCTTAATTACAATTATATAAACGATTCAACCCAGCTATTGCCTTTACATAATTTGATATTCCAGATAAAGTGGTGTCTAGAATAAACCGGTTGGACTTGGTTGTTGGATTTTCTGAATAGTCGCCAATTTAGTGGGACCAAAAGGATCATGCCTCTCCACACAAGGTGTACCTGGCCACTTATGTTGGATACTGAATTGTGTAAAGACCCCCATCTTAATCACTAAATTATCCGAATAAGCTCCGTTTCAAATTCGACCACTCAAGGAACGACCCTAGGTCATATTTGCCCTTGCTAACCCATAGGAAGTAAGAAAAGATTTAGGCCCAACATATATAAATTAAACAATCAGCCTCTACTGATATCCTGAATTGACGATTACGACCTAACGACATCGCACTAAAATAAACCGTCCATTTTGGCCATATCACAGGTCTATGTCAATTGTGTTACCTGCCAAACTCAAGATACACTCACGCTATATCTTATCGACTTTCATTTGTTTGCCAATTGCTAGCTCTATGGAGTAAATGTTATCTTAAGATGTTAAGGGGTTCTAAATTTTGTGTCAGAGTTCCTTAGGTATAAAACTCCTAATCATACCGTTGTCAAATAGTATATATAGTAAAGTTGTTGAGTAAAACGTACCCGTAACTAGTTTAGGATCATCGCGAGCTTCGGTGGAGTTGATGTTGAATGCTTTACCATGAGTCGGTACAACATTTTTCTTCTTCGGGACGCGATTGATCATATTCAAAACAGTTCTTGGTAGGGATCCTACAATCCTTGGACAGATGGCCCAACTTCTTACACTTGTCGCATATCACCACATTACAGATTCCATAAAGATGTTCACCACACCTCTTACAAAACGGTTTCTCGCCCTTGTAGTTGGTCTTGGAAAAAAATCATCCCTTACTGTTGCGGGCGTTTCTTTTTTCTTGCTTGGAGTTTAAGCAGAGTTACCAGCTTGATTCTCATTCCACTTCCTCTTCCTATCATTCATTCTCATTTCAGTAGTTCGCATTTTCTTCTTCGGACTAAAAATTTGATTCATCTAGTTAATGGCCATGTCGATAGCTCCCTGGATTGTCTTTGGTTCAAGAGGGATAACATAACCCAGTATCTCATCAGATAGACCCCATATATACCTCTTGATTTCCATGCACTCAGTTGTGACCATATGCGGACACAGTACTGATAGCACTATAAACTAGTTAGTATGACTAGTAATGTCAGCTCCAATGACTTTCAAGTTCAAGAATTCAGACTCCAATCTCCGTAGTTCTTGTTTGGGACAATAGTTCTTAACAGCACTGTCAATACCTACTGCAGCTAAAGCTTCAGTTGCCCGCTGGGTAACAAGCTCTTCAGTTTGAGCATTGGCCGTCCTAGCAGATGGCATATTTCTTCAAAACGGAATAGCACACCGAATTAGTGTCAATGAAAACAAAGCCATAAAAATATACTAGCAATGAGTGGTAATGCTTAGTAATGAGTAGTAGAATATAGTAGTGATCCTTAGTATTGATATGTAGTGATAATAGGAGTGGTCAATAGTAGGGATAAGTAGTAGTGACCGATTATAGTGACTATCAGTGGTAAAGTAATAGTAGTAAGTAATAGTAGTGTAACAACAGTAGTGATTAACGTTACTGAAGTGAGTAACAGTAGTGTAGTAGTAATAGTGAAATAATAGTAGTGATAGTAGTAGTATGTAGTGATATGTAGTGATAGATAGTGATTAGTAGTGACAAGTAGTAACAAGGTGTAACGAGTGTACGCCTACTGGTGTACTACAATAATAGGTATTAATAATAGCACGTATCGTAATAACTAATAACAATAGCAATAAGTAACCACGACATCACATGATAATAGTAATAATAATAATAATAATAATAATAATAATAATAATAATAATAATAATAATAATAATAATAATAATAATAATAATAATAATAATAATAATAATAATAATAATAATAATAATAATAAGTAATTATCCCACATATTATTTTAATTAATAAAACCAAAATCCAAGTCTGAAAATACTATACGAGTATTTTGGCATAAGCTATACTGTATAATATAAAAAGTAGAATAGAATAGATTGAACAATGTAACAAGAAGTGGAATGTTATAATTGCGAAGGAAATCCTCTACTTAGGAGAATCATTGTATTGATCGGGTTATCTCCGGCCTCATGACCCTCATACAGGCAGTACGCTCCTTCCGCTGTCCATCAGCAAAAGCGTTGGAGGTACTCTCCTGAGAAGTAGGTGAAACAGATGGTTCAAAGTGAACGCGTGTCATCATGCGAGACTTTCGGGGTTAGTAGGGTCGGCATAGTAAGGATTGGTACGGGCTGAACGCTTGCAGGCCTTTCTCATGTCTAGGAACCTTTTACCCAAAAAGTAGGGTTCTTATGGAACATGTTTAATAGGTACAATCTCTTCCTTAGTAGCTTTTTTCGGATCTTCCTCTGGATCCTCTTCCTCATCCTTTGTGGGCTCAGACTCCCCGGTAGATTTGGGCAATACTTCAACATCAGTATTGGGTGCTTTATGTGACGACCCGAAAATTTTCGACCAAATTTAAAATTAATCTTTATATGGTTTCAATATGATAAGCAAAGTCTATTAAATTGAATTTAAAAAATTTTGAACTATTTTATGAAATCATTTGACCTTCGACTGCTCTCGACGATTCACGAACAATTAAGTGTAAATAGATATGTGTGTATGTATATATAAATAATAACTCAAAATATAATTTGAAGTATTATATGTTGTTGTTATTAAAAATTAATAAAATAAAAATAGGATATTATAATAATTATTATTTAAAATATATCTCTATATATAAATAAAGTATATTAAAAATAAATATTAAATGATTATAATACTCATTTGTTGTTTCGATTGATATTAAGCAAGTTAAATTCAAACTTATATAATTTTAAAGTAAACGGTGATCCGAAAATGAGTAATATAAATTTTAGGCTTACTAAAAATGTATTTAGGAACTATTTGTTGAATTGTAAAACTTTTTATATTTTACTTGGGGTTGGGAGTAAATAATTAATGTTATTTTTATTTAATAATTAATGATCGAATTTTATACCATAATGACTAAAATAAATAAATATAGTTAATTTAAAAATATGAGATTTTTCTGAAGACCCATATCCGCCACTGATTTACAACGGAGTACCAAATACTAGCCCTATTAAACTGTCGGCAGACTAACAGTTAAACATCTCGTGATTTAAATTATTAGAGTAAGTTACTATTTGTTACTGTTTACTTTATGAATTCAATTCTTAATCTGCATTATGTGTATATATCTAAAATATATATACAGAACATTATATACACATCTTGTGAAACAACACAAAGAAAACCAAACACCCTCCTTCCTTCTTCACTCACGTCCACCACCCAACCACCACCTAGAACCACCTACGCCACCCTGCAAACTAAACATCACTCAAACCGAACCATCCTCTCTTTTTACTCTCGATTCAAAGAACCACCACTATCTTGTCTTCTTCAACCATCTAAAACCATCACCACATCTCCATTTAAAATTTGCAACTCCATTTGAAACTTACATCACCACAACCACCGTGACGCCACCTTCCATACAACCACCACTCGCCAACATGACCCAACCACCAAGAATCACCTGAACCCATCACCATCACCATCGTTGCAACCATATCAACCACCCCATGAACACGCAACCACCACCTTCATTTTTTCTGTTTCTTTCATTTGATCAAACACCCATTACCACACCATCACCTGCGGTACGCGACCATCCCCATATTTTATGTTACCTGCTATAGTAAAGATGTCCAAAACATTACACGGTTCGTGTAAATCCTACGGGGTTCGCTTAGTTTGCAAAAGAGATTACACGTTTCGGGTACTAGACATACGATCCGCGTAATTACCATGCTATTGTTTCAGCTACTACTCGTTAATCATTTTGTTTCTGTTTCACTTGATGTCTGCTACTCGGTTATGGGATTATAGAGCACATACACACACACAATAGTGATAATAATGTTACACAGTGAAGCAGAAGTGATGAATGGTGATGATACCGTGATATTAAAAAGATGATGATGGTGGTAACTAGCGATGAGTAGAGATGATGACGGTGAGTGATTGTGAGGAAGATGATAGTCGATGTAGATGATTTATGATGTTGAAGATGGCATGGTAATGATAGTAATACGTAAGAGATGAGTGATAGTATGATGATGACGAGTAGAAGATAATGGATAAGATGATGATACTAACGATACATGGTAGTCATGATAATGATGATGACGAGTTTTGTCTAACGAAGATGATGATGAAATAATAATAAAGGTGATGTATGAAATGAAGAAGAAGAATATTTTTTTTATTATGATGATGATGATGATGAAGATTGATGAATGATGTTAGCGATGATTGTTGAGTTAATGAAGATGATACAACGAAAAACATGATGACGATGGTGATTATTAATGGAGGTGACGAAGAACGGATTGATGATGATGATCCTGTGTAGAAGCTACTACGTTGGTGATGACAATGAAGAATGATGGTGTGCATAAAGAAGAAGAAGGATGTACAGGTTATAAGGGTTTAATTTGTTGATTAAAACATAAAAGGAATAGCGGAGCAGTGGTTAGTAGTCTGTGTGCTTATTCGAGAGGTCGGGTGTTCGATCCAAGGCTGCTGCAAAAATTATTTTTTTTAAAACAACATGCTGTTGGGTCCATTATTGGACTAGAATTTCATGTTGGGCCGTAAATGGCACTTGGGCCAAGATAAACCTTGGCTCTTGGACTGCTTGTTGTTGGGCCGAAGATGAAGAAGAGAGAAACAGAATTTTATTTGGTTAAAAGATTTAAAGGGCAATTGATATGAGAAAAACATGAGGTAGAGGGATGGCTGAGTGTTGATTTGGGTGAGCGAGAGGTCTTGGGTTCGAGTTCGGTCCGGGGCGTTTCTTTTTAGAGACCCTTTTACAAGGGTATACTCTTTTATTCTATTATTATTATTATTATTATTATTATTATTATTATTATTATTATTATTATTATTATTATTATTATTATTATTATTATTGTTGTTGTTGTTGTTGTTATTATTATTATTATTGTTATTATTATTACTATTATCATTATAATTACTATTATTATTATTAACCTAAGAGTTATTATTAGTATCATTATTATCAATTATTAACATTATTATTATTATTTATATTATCGTTATTAATAAAATTATTACTATAGTTACTAGTATTATTATTATTATTAACATTATATCACTAAAATTATTATTATCATTACTAATACTAATATTAACATCATTAGTAGAATTATCATTAATATTGATATTAGTATCAGTATTAACACGGTTATTATAAGTATTATCATTAGTACTGTTATTATTATTAAAAATTATTATTATTACTATTATCATTATTATTTTAATTAAAAATATCATTACTATTAAGGATTATCAAAAATTTTATCAAAGTTATCATTATTACTAAAATTATTATTAAGAATATTATTATCATCAATATTATTATTATTATTATAATTATTATTATTATTAATATTTTCATATTAACAATATTATTATTACAATTAAATATTTCCTATATAAAAATATATTTATTACAACTACCATAATATTATATATAATTATATATATTAAAAACTATTTATATAAAATTTTACATATAACAAATCATTGATTTTTAATATAATACTAATTATATATAAAACTATAAAAATATTATTTATTCAATATATAATATATAAAACTTAAGATATAATAAATAAATTTGTTCAAATACAAATATATGTGTTAATATATATATGAATGATATAGGTTCGTGAATCTGAGGCCAATCCTACACTTGTTCATTGTCATCATATGTATTTTTACTACAAAATACAGTATTGTGAGTTCATTTGATTCCCTTTTACTCTTTACATTTTTGGGACTCAGAATACATGCGCTGCTTTATAACTGTTTTACTAAATGCTTTTGAGATACATATTTTTGAACTGAGAATACATGAACTCCTTCTATAAACGTTTGACCAAATACACATAAATATTCAAAACTACATTCTATGATAGAATTATTTGGATTCAGAGGTTCGGCTTTTATAAATATTGTATTATCGACCATCGGTGAGATGATTTCGTCATTGCACTATGCGTTAGCTACCGATTTGGTTCGAATTTTGTAGTTAGTAATGGTGAGACGATTTCATCATTGCACTACGCGTTAGCTACCGATGTATTGTATTGTATTGTGTTCGATTTTGTAGTTAGTAACAGTGAGATGATTTTGTCATTGCACTACGCATTAGCTACCGTTTTAACTACCCTCGGTGAGATGATTTTGCATTGCACTACGCACTAGCTACCGTTGTAAAATTATGTTGTATTAACTACCACGGTGAGATGATTTTGTCATTGCACTGCGCATTAGCTACCGTTGGTGAGTTGTTTGAAAGGTTCTGGTGTTCTTCATATGAATGACTTTTACAGCAGTGAACAGACATGCACAGATTGTTTTTTAAATATGAATATCTTGTGGTCTATCAAAATGATGAATTTTATTGTTTATGATAAACTTATGATCTCACCAACCTTTTGGTTGACACTTTAAAGCATGTTTATTCTCAGGTATGAAAGAAATCTTCCGTTGTGCATTTGCTTATATTTCATGGAGTCGTTCATGGCATATAGAGGTCAAAACCTCGCAATGGGACCAGCTGTTGAAGACTTCATCCAGATGGATTAGGACGGGTCACTACAGGTGGTATCAGAGTGGTGGTCTTAGCGAACCAGGTCTTGCAGTAGTGTGTCTAACTAGTAGTTGTTAAGATGCATTAATGAGTCTGGACTTCGACCTTAGCTGCATGTCAAAAGTTTTGCTTATCATTTCTAGTCGGAAATCATCTGCATATCATCCTTAGGAATTTACCTGCTTATCATTCTTAGTCTAGACACATCTTACTGCATTGACTGCATGAATAATGTATAGATTATAATTCATATCTTAGGGTATCTACTAATTCATATCTTAGCATATCTATTACTGTAAACTTTGCCTAGTATATTCCGTAAATTCCTCCGTAATCTATGAAATCTTTTGTTCTATATAAATATTCTATGTAATTAGAATATCATCTTGGATAGCCGAAAATCATTTCATATCGAAAAATCCTTTATTCCATCGTACGAAATGGAAATCAACACTAGTTCAAGTCCCTCAGATTCCGATATGGAGTTTCACTCGAGCTCCGAAAGCAGCGTCACCAGAATGAATCAACCAAATCAGCCATCCCCAATTCATCTGATGGGTTCGTAGTTAACTTAATCAATGGAGACAAAAAGAAGGAGATTCCTTCCAACAACCAAATTCACCTCTTGGCAAAGAACCTAAAGCACTTACCGGCGAACCCATTCGAAATACCATTTTCACACTCATTTCCAGAGTATCTCGCCACGATTATAATCTATCTAAAATTCTAAACCATATTCACTCGCTCGTTCTGACCGACAATCATCCCGGAATAATATAAGAAGTCAACGAACTTCGCGCTCGAATAATCAATTTGGAGAATATGGTGCAAAATTTACCAGATTCAGCAACATCATCGGCACCAACAGTACCACCAACATCAACACCAGTACCACCAACAACCCAATTTTCAATATCACACGTCTCAACATCACAATCCATACCTCGAACTTAATCATCGTTCTACGAATCATTCAACATCATTTATCTTCGTTCTGCATGATGATTATGTAATTTCTAATATTTTAGAGGTTATATATTCTAGTTCTAAAGGTAAATCAAATGAAATTAATATCATATTGACTCATTAAATCCATGATTACATCTGAAAAAAATATATATGTATATATGTTTTCATAAAGATTGTAATTAAAATTCTTTTGTACAAACTGTTAATGGTGAAAATATTTTAACGGGTAGGTAATACCCGAGGAATATTTAGATTTCACATTAATAAGTTACACTGTACACTCTTCGAATCTGATTCAACAGTCAATTACTATCCTACTTACATCCACAAGATATACGAATCCGTTCACCATAAAATAACCATTTTCATTCAATTTCATATTTGGATTTTGACTTACCAGAATCCAACAAGTGGCATAATGAAGAAAACATTGGACAAAAATAAAATTTGTTAGAAACAAACAAATTAACTATGAGAAATTTTGTTAAGAAACCACGCTAACACAATCCTAGCTAACTGTTCCTAGCTAACTGTTAATTCCTTATTACATTTAATTATCGCAATTTATTTATCGCAATTTTAGTTCTCGCAATTTTATTTATCGTCATTTAATTTCTGTTATTTATTTTACGCACTTTATTTATCGTCATTTAAATACTGTTATTTACGCATTTTAAATATCGGGACACGTATACAATGTTTTGACAGATCATATCGACGCATCTATATATATTATTTGGAATAACCATAGACACTCTATATGCGGTAATGACCGAGTTAGCTATACAGGGTTGAGGTTGATTCTAAAATAATATATATACTTTGAGTTGTGATTGAGTCTGAGACTTGTATACAATGGGTCACAACACGTATTAATTAATTCGAATATTATATAACTATATATGAATTATTGAACTGTTAACTATGGACTATCAACTATGGACTACTAACATTGGACAATTAAAATGAATTGAAATACTGATTATAACATATGAAACTAAAAAATTCTTCAAGTTTGCCACTTGATTTCATCTTAAACCTCATTTGTATCTTGACGATTACAATCTGCGTTCAAACCTTTCATGATTCTTGAAAACACCTCAATCGAGAGGATGAACCAACCGCACTTCATCTACGGAAGAAAAGATTGATGCATATAGTTATGCACCTGAAAAACTCTCGGAACCTGAGTAAACGTTTATCACGTATCTGTACTAGCTCTTTTGGCGTTGTTATTACCGAAAATCACTTTGCAATCCCTTTTCGAATTAGCCAATTTTGTCACAGCTTCAGCAAATTAATTTCGACTTTTCATTCAAATAAACCTTATTATAACTTTGATATATAAATTGCCTTTCATCATCGCTACCAGAGAACCGTTTATATTCCACCACATTAGTAGTAAACCTACCAGCAACTTCATTACTCATTGACTTAAGTCTCTCCAAAAAAATCATTATATTCTTTGAAACCCTATCATATACTCATCCGTATCTTGTAACGAGAATTGCCATACCAATTACCGAGAATCGGCAATCAGTATTTTGAAATCTCGCAGCATGCCAACACCAACAGTTATAAGTATACATATAACCTTTATTTCTTAGAATTATGATCTTTCATTCTGAAATTCTGAAAAGCACCCAGTCTAAGAATCAATACTCGGAATATTGAAAAAGCTGAATGAAACAGCAAAAACTGTAAACAACCTTAACAGTCAAAGGTATGATGATAAAGAATGGAGTGTTGGAAACGCTCAATAGAAAATTTAGTACCGAAAAGCGGATTATTCGAAACTATGAAGGAGACTGGGGACAAATCATAAAGACTAAACCTGCCTTCAAGGAATCCAAATGATCCAGTAACTGCTGAAGTCATTAACGAATACCTTACTCCTTAATTGCTCTAAATCATCGTGAATGAATTTCTTCATCACAATTGATTGTAAATTCTAAGATATCATCATATCTTTCATTATAAATATCCTCCATATTTCTGAAGATATTTTCATAACTATTCTTATCCGAAATCATTTATCTTCTCGCGTTATCAGTGTTACATCAGAAAGGAAACTGTGTTCGTTTCTAAATTCTGGAAAAAAAAATTGACTCAAAACATGAATGTTTTTGAAGAAATGTTGGGAACTGATGCATGAGTTAGTATAATATAATGACACTTGATCAACGTGATTATATTACAGTAAGCCATGCTGAGTTTCTAATGAAATGTGATGATTCACGGATCATAACGTCATCATGTGCCATATTACACGACTCTTACATTCTATCTAATCTCTAAACATATCAAGAACATATTTTCTTGATAGTTCTATTCTCAGTGATTCAGGTAATTTGACCAATCAAATCGTGCTATTACGTTCTTTCTTGTTTAGAACATTAAGTTCATTCGAAACTCCCTACTTACGAATTCTGGACCATTATTCGCTTGACTTAAAGTAGAAAAGAGAAAATAAAAGTATGAAACTCTAAAATATAAAGAAAATGAAGAGAGTGGATTTATAGTAAACTATCAAACATAGTAATCGAGACAGATTATTGCATTTAACCAAAGAGGATTCTAATTTCCTTAATTACCGAAGAACCAAATCTTATTACAAAGATTTTCTTTAAATCCTTTGAATTCCGGAATTCAACCATGACTACGTCAAAAGCTAAGATGAAACTTTTCACTCTTATATGATAGCTTCATTCGTATTCTTCAAGTAATCGAATTATCTTATCCATATTACTCAACAGTAATAAAACTCTATTTATCAGCTCATATGAGTCATGAAAACATACTTATTGTCAGCCGTGACAATTCCAATCAAATTTCGGGACGAAATTTCTTTAACGGGTAGGTACTGTGACGACCCGAAAATTTTTGACCAAATTTAAACTTAATCTTTATATGGTTTCAATATGATAAGCAAAGTCTATTAAATTGAATTTCAAAATTTTTGAACTATTTTATGAAATCATTTGACCTTCGACTGCTCTCGATGATTCACGAACAATTAAGTGTAAATAGATATGTGTGTATGTATATATAAATAATAACTTGAAATATAATTTGAAGTATTATATGTTGTTGTTATTAAAAATTAATAAAATAAAAATAGGATATTATAATAATTATTATTTAAAATATATCTCTATATATAAATAAAGCATATTAAAAATAAATATTAAATGATTATAATACTCGTTTGATGTTTCGATGGATATTAAGCAAGTTAAATTCAAACTTATATAATTTTAAAATAAACGGTGATCCGAAAATGAGTAATATAAATTTTAGGCTTACTAAAAATGTATTTATGAACTATTTGTTGAATTGTAAAACTTTTTATATTTTACTGAGGGTTGGGAGTGAATAATTAATGTTATTTTTATTTGATAATTAATGATCAAATTTTATACTATAATGACCAAAATAAATAAATATAGTTAATTTAAAAATATGGGATTTTTCTGAAGACCCATATCCGCCACTGATTTACAACGGAGTACGAAATACTAGCTAAATTGTCGACAGACTAACAGTTAAACATCTCGTGATTTAAATTATTAGAGTAAGTTACTATTTATTACTGTTTACTTTATGAATTCAATTCCTAATCTGCATTATGTGTATATATATAAAATATATATACAGAACATTATATACACATCTTGTGAAACAACACAAAGGAAACCAAACACCCTCCTTCCTTCTTCACTCACGTCCACCACCCAACCACCACCTACGCCACCCTGTAAACTAAACTTCACTCAAACCGAACCATCCTCTCTCTTTACTCTCGATTCAAAGAACCACCACTATCTTGTCTTCTTCAACCATCTAAAACCATCACCACATCTCCATTTAAAAAATTGCAGCTCCATTTGAAACTTACATCACCACAACCACAGTGAAACCACCTTTCATACAACCACCACTCGCCAACATGACCCAACCACCAAGAATCACCTAAACCCGTCACCATCACCATCGTTGTAACCATATCAACCACCCCATGAACACGCAACCACAACCTTCATTTTTTTCTGTTTCTTTCCTTTGATCAAACTCCCATTACCACACCATCACCAGAGGTACGCGACCATCCCCATGTTTTATGTTACCTGCTACAGTAAACATGGCAAAAACATTACGCGGTTTGTGTAAATCCTACGGGGTTCGCTTAGTTTGCAAAAGAGATTAAATGTTTCAGGTACTAGACACACGATCCGCGTAATTACCATGCTATTGTGTCAGCTACTACTTGTTAATCATTTTGATTCTGTTTCACTTGATGTCTGCTACTCGGTTATGGGATTATAGAGCACATACACACACACAATAGTGATAATAATGTTACACAGTGAAGCAGAAGTGATGAATGGTGATGATACCGTGATATTAAAAAGATGATGATGGTGGTAACTAGCGATGAGTAGAGATGATGACGGTGAGTGATCGTGAGGAAGATGATAGTCGATGTAGATGATTGATGATGTTGAAGATGACATGGTAATGATAGTAACACGTAAGAGATGAGTGATAGTATGATGACGACGAGTAGAAGATAATGGATAAGATGATGATACTAACGATACATGATAGTCATGATAATGATGATGAAGAGTTTTGTCTGACGAAGATGATGATGAAATAATAATAAAGGTGATGTACGAAATGAAGAAAAAGAATATTTTTTTTATTATGATGATGATGAAGTTTGATGAATGATGTTAACGATGATTGTTGAGTTAATGAAGATGATACAACGAAAAACATGAGGACGATGGTGATTATTAATGGAGGTGACGAAGAACAGATTGATGATGATGATCATGTGTAGAAGCTATGACGTTGGTGATGATAATGAAGAATGATGGTGTGCATAAAGAAGAAGAAGGATGTACAGGTTATAAGGGTTTAATTCATTGATTAAAACATAAAAGGAATAGCGGAGCAGTGGTTAGTAGTCTGTGTGCTTATTCGAGAGGTCTGGTGTTCGATCCTAGGCTGCTGCAAAAATTATTTTTTTTAAAACAACATGCTGTTGGGTCCATTATTGGACTAGAATTTCATGTTGGGCCGTAAATGGCACTTGGGCCGAGATAAACCTTGGCTCGTGGACTGCTTGTTATTGGGCCGAAGATCAAGAAGAGAGAAACAGAATTTTTTTTGGTTAAAAGATTTAAAGAGCAATTGATATGAGAAAAACATGAGGTAGAGGGATGGCTGAGTGTTGATTTGGGTGAGCGAGAGGTCTTGGGTTCGAGTTCGGTCCGGGGTGTTTTTTTTTAGAGACCCTTTTACAAGGGTATACTCTTTTATTCTATTTCTATTATTTTTATTATTATTATTATTATTATTATTATTATTATTATTATTATTATTATTATTATTATTATCATTATAATTACTATTATTATTATTATTAACCTAAGAGTTATTATTAGAATCCTTATTATCAATTATTAACATTATTATTATTATTTCTATTATCGTTATTAATAAAATTATTACTATAGTTACTAGTATTATTATTAACATTATATCACTAAAATTATTATTATCATTACTAATACTAATATTAATATCATTAGTAGAATTATCATTAATATTGATATTAGTATCATTATTAACACGGTTATTATAAGTATCATCATTAATACTGTTATTATTATTAAAAATTATTATTACTATTATCATTATTATTTTTATTAAAAATATCATTACTATTAAGGATTTACAAAATTTTTATCAAAGTTATCATTATTACTAAAATTATTATTAAGAATATTATTATCATCAATATTATTATTATTATTATCATTATTATTCTTAATATTTTCATATTAACAATATTATTATTACAATTAAATATTTCCTATATAAAAATATATTTATTACAACTACCATAATATTACATATAATTATATATCTTAAAAACTATTTATATAAAATTTTACATATAACAAATCATTGATTTTTAATATAATACTAATTATATATAAAACTATAAAAATATTATTTATTCAATATATAAGATATAAAACTTAAGATATAATAAATAAATTTGTTCAAATAGAAATATATGTGTTAATATATATATGAATGATATAGGTTCATGAATCCGAGGCCAATCCTACACTTGTTCATTGCCGTCATATGTATTTTTACTACAAAATACAGTATTGTGAGTTCATTTGATTCCCTTTTACTCTTTACATTTTTGGGACTGAGAATACATGCGCTGCTTTATAACTATTTTACTAAATGCTTTTGAGATACATATTTTTGAACTGATAATACATGAACTGCTTCTATAAATGTTTGAAGAAATAGACATAAATATTCAAAACTACATTCTATGATAGAATTATTTGGATTCAGAGGTTCGACTTATATAAAGATTGTATTATCGACCATCGGTGAGATGATTTCGTCATTGTACTACGCGTTAGCTACCGATTTGGTTCGAATTTTGTAGTTAGTAACGGTGAGATGATTTCGTCATTGCACTACGTGTTAGCTACCATTTTAACTACCATCGGTGAGATGATTTCGTCATTGCACTACGCGTTAGCTACCGATGTATTGTATTGTATTGCGTTCGATTTTGTAGTTAGTAACGGTGAGATGATTTTATCATTGCACTACGCATTAGCTACCGTTTTAATTACCCTCGGTGAGATGATTTTGCATTGCACTACGCACTAGCTACCGTTATAAAATTATGTTGTATTAACTACCACGGTGAGATGATTTTGTCATTGCACTACGCATTAGCTACCGTTGGTGAGTTGTTTGAAAGGTTCCATTGTTCTTCATATGAATGACTTTTACAGCAGTGAGCAGACCTACACAGATTGTTTTCTAAATATGAATATCTTGTGGTCTATCAAAATGATGAATTTTATTGTTTATGATAAACTTATGAACTCACCAACCATTTGGTTGACACTTTAAAGCATGTTTATTCTCATGTATGAAAGAAATCTTCCGATGTGCATTTGCTCATATTACATGGAGTCGTTCATGGCATATAGAGGTCAGAATCTCGTAATGGGACCAGCTGTTGAAGACTTCGTCCAGATGGATTAGGACGGGTCACTACACTTTAACACCATGGGCAACAACAATAATCTCGGACTCAATGTACGAATCAGAATAACTTAAGAGAATAGGAAACAGGCATCTATCAAAATATCAGGATGACAATTACATTAGTACGTTAATATCATAATATATCATATGTATACGTAGTTAACATGTAATGTCACATAGTATCCTTAGGTCAGGTTGTAGTTTTGACTCACTAATGTGCCCTATGACTCGGTCAGACACACTAATGCAAGTCCTAATTCCCTACAACCATTAGCTCTGTTAGTGCCTATTGATGCCTAAACCGATCAGTTTTGTTATGTATTGGTGGGTTAGGGTATTAGTTGTCAAGAACACTAGAGAGAAACATGATAAAGTTGTAGGTGTAAATATGATAACTAGATAACAAAATGGTGGGGAGGTTGTTTATATATGACAACCTCCCAATTTACATATGTCAACAATCTCCCCCTTGGCGTGCGGTTTTCAAAAAATCCCCCTTCTTCAATCAGCTTTGACTTGCACTCTCAGCAGCCTTTTTCTTTGCTTCCTCTTCAGCTTTTAGTACCTTGATCACATCACTTCCTGGTGTGTAGTTTCTCTCGTAGTGCTTTGGAATGATGAACCTTTTGAGACTTGTGACGTTGTATTCGAATCTTGGCACGTACTAAGAACCCATGAAGTAGTTCTTCTTCATGTTTATTCCCAACGAGGTATCAAACTGCCTCATGTACAACCTGAATTCAAGAACCTCATTGATGTGGTTTGCCATCTCATTGGTCATCAGCTTCTGGTAGTTTCCGATGTTCTTTGTCCTCTTGCAGATGTCAAAGAACTTCAGTGCACGCTTAAGAGTTCCATCAGAGTACTTAGATAGCTCGGATCTGCGAATAAATATTGGCTTTTTGATTTTGTTGCGAAAGATAAAGCCTTCTTTAGGACCGTCCAAGCAATAGCAAATCTTAAAGGTAGATAGATCCAACGTGTCAATGGTTTGATTCGGTGCAGAGAGTTGGATCTTCTTTCGAATGGATTCGATACCCAGCTAAAGATCATGTTGAGAGGCAAGCTTGATTCTTTCTTTCATAAACCTTTTTACCCTTTCAATCGCCATTTCAATTAGCCAAGTCTTTCTAATCTTGTTCCTTAACCAGTTGTAAAGGAATAACATGTCTACTGGCTTGAGCTCGATCAGATCATACTTTGAAAATGTGTACTGGTCGTTCGATCGTATAACTTTAAAGAATGGGATGTAAACTTTCCCAGTTAAGCCCCTGCAGTACACACTGTTAATGATTATAATTGGATACTCCTTCTGATCTTCCAGGTCAAACTCGTCTTTGATCTTATACATCCGCTTCTGATAACGGTACGTCATTAACTTGTCTTTATCACCAAGATAATCATAACAGCTGATTGGATTGAACCCTTTAGCTACCGGCAAATTTTTAAGTTTATCTTCACTGTTATTCTTCTAACCAGCAACCCTATAGCACTTTTTCTGTTTGAGGTTCACCTAGATTGATTGTCAGTTCTTTGTGCTTGTTGAATTCTCCATGTTGTGGTTCAGATGATGTGGATTGTTCAGGAGTTGGTTGAGCGGTAGGTTTGGGATATCTCGGAACGGGTTCACCGGTGTATTATTGAGTGACAAAGTGATCAAATTCCTCCAATTCTTCCTCATCAGGAGCTTCTAGATTCACATAGTTTTCTCGGGTAAATGCTCCTTCAATGACAACGGGTGGCTTGGTTTTAGGTTTCAGGTTTCTGAAGTACTCTTCTTCTTCTTCTTCAGTTTTAGGTATGATAAGTTATGGCGCAGATGTGGTGGTTGTTTCAGAAGGTGAGGTGATTGATTCGGTTTCGGGGCCAGTGTATACAACCATTGCAAGAGTGGTTTCTTCGGAGGTAACCACTGCTTCAATCATTTCATTTTCTTCTTCTTCTTTGACTTTAATGAACATGATTTCATCAAAGTCATCATCGTCATCAGAATTAATTTTGATCACATCATGTCCTTCGGGGGCTACATCATCTTCTTCTACAATGTGTTCAACCCCTTCGACCATCCCTTCTTGCAAGCTAGAGTCATCGACAACTTCTTTTCCTTTTTTGGATGAGTTGGGTTGACTTTGTGATTGGCTCGTACTTATGATAGTAGTCACGAATGATCTTCCTCCGATATTCTCCCCCTCATGTTGGCCGCCGGCATCGGGGTCATCATGTCGCTTGGAGGAATATGGTTAGTCAACACAACACGGAATCGGTTCAAGCACAGGAGGGTAGTGTTTGTGGAGGGCTAACGTTTTCTTTTTGCCCTGTCTCACACCCTGTTTAATGACCCGTCAACTTGACGACTGTGACGACCCGGAAATTTTCGATCAAATTTAAACTAAATCTTTGTATAATTTTGACACGATAAGCAAAGTATGTAATATTGAGTCTAGAAAATTTTGGAACGATGTTCATATATTCAATGTGAACTTCGACCATTTCCGACGATTCACGAACCACTATTTGTAAATAGATATGTGTGTATATATATGTATATAAATAATAATTTGAATTATAATATTAAATATTATATGTTGTTGCTATTAAAATTAATTATGTAAAATAAAAATAAAAATATGATATTATGATAATTATTATTTAAAACATATCTATATATATAAATAAAGTATATTAATTATATATTTTGTGATTTCGGACCTAATTAGTAATAGTCAGTAACACTGGGTTGGCATCTCGTTAGAGTTCATATAGATCTAATACATTTATCTGAAGGATTAAAATAAAAGTTGGACTGTAAATTGATTACGAAGATTTTAGGGTTGTTAAAAATATTTCTACCTTTTTAGTTTAGATTTTAGTACTCCGTACATATTAATTGGAACATAAAATAAATAATTACCGAATCTTTTTGGTCAGATTTCAAACAGTTAATGATTGAAATAATTAAATATATTTAAGCTAAAAATTTGAGATTTTTAGGAACACTTTTATACGTTAACTGTTTAGCAATGGACACGATATAGCCATCCGGGATAAAATGTCAGTAGATAAATTACAAAAGTTTGGTTGCTCAACTATTTCAATCATATGTGAGATTACTGTTAGGATATTTATTATTATTTATATTACTTTATGAATTATATAGAGATATAACACCTACATGATGAACTCCAACACCTCACCATTCTCTATTATGAAACTCGCTCATCATCATCAACCATGATCACCATCTGCCACCTTTGGCCACCTATAACCACCCTCACCAGCCAACATCATCATCACAACCGTTACCACCATTCTTACTGCTACTCCCTTCGTTTCAGTTTCTGATACAGTGAAGAGTTGTGAAACCTCCATAACCGCCATCCCATCACCTTGTACTTGTTTATGTTTCAGTCTAGTTCCAAGACCCAACACCTTCTTATTCTGTTATTTGTTTTTTTATTTATCGTAATAACACCCATTGCAACAAGCTTAAAAATCTTCTGTTTGTGTCAAATGAACAAACCGCCACCACCTTGTTCTTTTACTACCATCATGAAGCACTACCCCACACCACCTCAAGACACCTTACAACCACCATCTCTTTTACTCTCTCTCAACCATAAACTGCCCTAGCATCCCCACCATTCGACCACCTTGATCTCTATCGTGAGTCACCTTCAATATTGAAACCATCACCGTGACCATCCCATATGATCACCTTGAATGATCGCCACCACCTCACTAACCATCATCCTCCCTCTCTTCCTTCCTCTCTCATCATCCCAACACCCATCTTGGTGCTACAATCGAGACCCAAAACCATCTTTCGAAAACCCTGGTTGCTCGAACCCAAGATCATCTAACAATCGATCTCCTTTTTCCCGTTTGACAACCATAACAATTAACCACCATCAAGACCATCAGCTCACACACCATCGACAACCTCACCCTCTTCCTTAATCACCACCTTCGAACCACTACTACACTCTAACAACAAAACATGCTACTTCTGTTTTGTGTTCAAACAAAAACCCATTCAAGAAGAAGATGTAACAGTGACGGGAATATAGATGATGATGATTAAGTTATGATTTCATGATGATGATGGCTGTTACCTATGATTATGTTATGATCATGATATATGATATACGGTATTGTTGATAAAACATAATCGATAAAATAAGCACGATGATGATTATGAACGATTTGATGATAGATGATGTTGATGATTTCATAACGATGATGGTGATTAACCGAAACTTTGTTATTCGCTGCAGCCATTCTTTTATGGTTAATTATAGATCGAATTTAACGAATGGGATATTCCAGCCGATTGATTATTTTCTTGAACCTATTACTGGATCGTGTTTGATGATCTGAATAACTTACTTGGGCCGTATTCCATTTTTTTTATATTGGGCAATAAATTGATAATTGGGTTTGTGTAATTTTGGGTTTTAGACTTAATAAGAAAATAAACGGGGTTCATACATGTTAAATTATAAAAGTTGTGAGTTAATTAAAGAATTTAGCAAGCAGTTCAGTGGTTTGGGAGGAAGTTGTGAAACAAGAGGTCGCGGGTTCGAGCCCAGACATGGGCGTTTATTTTTTTAAAAAGGTTTATACGTTAAGGTAGCCTTTCTAACATTTTTATTATTATTATTATTATTATTATTATTATTATTATTATTATTATTATTATTATTATTATTATTATTATATTAACATTAATAATATGATTAATATTATTACCATTTTTTATATCATTAAGTATTATTAGTATTAGTATTAGTAAGATTAATATTGATATAAGTATTATTATGATTAGGATTATTATTATTATCGTTATTATGAAAATAACACAAACTATTATTATTATCATTAATATTAGTATTAGTATCATTTTATAATTTTAATTCTTATTATTATTAGTAACATAAATACTATTATTATTATTATTATTATCATTTTATTATTAGTATTATCATTATTAATAAAGTTATTATTATTATTATTTTTATCAAAAGAAACAGTATTATCAAAACTATCATTTTTTAACAGATAAATATTTTGTATATAAAAATATACTTATTACATATATTATAATGATATTAATATTTCATATAACTATATATCAAACCTAGTAACATTTTTATATATAAATACTTACATATAACAAACTAATGATTTTTTTTTAATATAATACTAATCATATACATATAGATATATTAATATAACTAAAAGTATAGATACTAATTATTTTAAATATATTTACAAAATATATATATATATATATATATATATATATATATATATATATATATATATATATATATATATATATATATATATATATATATATATAATATAAGTATATGTTTTAAATGGAATTTAGTATAAATTCTATATAACTACAAATATATAAATAATATATATATAAATGAAATTATGTGATTTTTAGTATATGCTTTAATAGATATACAATTGATATAGGTTCTGAATCCAAGCCCAACCCTGCATTGTTCAGTATCGTCGTATGAATATTTTTACTACAAAATATAGTATAGTGAGTTTCATTTGCTCCCTTTTTAAACGCTTTTGCAATATATATTTTTGGAACTGAGAATACATGCACTACTTTTATAACTGTTTTACAAAATAGACACAAGTAATCGAAACTACATTCTATGGTTAAATTATTAAACCGAATATGCCCCTTTTAGCTTGGTAGCCTAAGAATTAGGGAACTGGCCCCTAATTGACGCGAATCCTAAAGATAGATCTATTGAGCCCAACAAGCCCCATTCTGGAATTTGGAATGCTTTAGTACTTCGATTTTATCATGTCCGATGGGTGTCCCGGAATGATGGGGATATTCTATATGCATCTTGTTAAGGTCGGTTACCAGGTGTTCACCATATGAATGATTTATATCTCTATGTAGTTTGCGAAATGCCTGATATGAGATGTATGTTTATGAAAATGAAAATGAAATCTTGTGGTCAATTAAAAATATGGAAATGATTATTATGATAAACCTATGAACTCACCAACCTTTTGGTTGACACTTTAAAGCATGTTTATTCTCAGGTATGAAAGAAATCTTACGCTGTGCATTTGCTCATTTTAGAGATATTACTTGGAGTCATTCATGACATATTTCAAAAGACGTTGCATTCGAGTCATTGAGTTCATCAAGATTATTATTAAGTCAATTATAGTTGGATATATTATGAAATGGTATGTATGCCGTCAACTTTCAATGTATTAAAAGTTTATCTTTTTAAAAACGAATGCAATGTTTGTGAAATGTATCATATAGAGGTCAAGTACCTCGCGATGAAATCAACTATTGTGAATCGTTTATAATGTATATGAACGGGTCCTTTCAATGACCATCATTATTTTGGTCCCACAGCTTGATCATAACTCTAAATAAATTTAATAAGTAACATTGCATTCTTTATTTAAAAAATGATTTCCTATAAAGGAAACCCACCAAAATATGTAAGTTTAGAAAAACCATACATAATTACTTAACCAAAAGTTGACCAAAACAAAGTCAACAAACACCCACAATTTAATGTATCAAAATCAAATGCAAGTTAATGTTTAACAAAAGCTGCCATCATAAATATGCAAACTCTCTAAGCACAGCGGAAGCAATCAATCATGAACCTGAGAATAAAACATGCGAGTAACTGTCAACAAAAATGTTGAGTGAATTATAGGTTTAATATTGCAAACAATATTTAATTTAAACCATAAAATTTATGTTTGAAAACATAAAGACCCATTTTGGACCACAAAATTATATGATCGAAAACATATAAAAATATTATTCCATTAATCTGTGAGCCACCTGGTAATCACTTAACCATTTCCATAGCCTTACCAAACAATAATATACACTGAACAGGTGTATCTTTAAATAATTACGAAGTACTAATACATTCCGATTATAAATTGCTAGCGCGACTAGCTTGAAATGGGGTTGTCAAACCCGATAGATCTATCCATAGGATTCGCGTTCACCAGTAGAAACCAGTGATTACAATTACCAGATTAGGGAATATTTTTGTTCGACTCACAACGAATAATTTAAACCAACTTTCACTTGTGTCCAATATGAAAAATAATATGCATGTATTCTCATCCCAAAATATATAAAATAGAAAAATGGGACTATAACTCACCTTAGCGTAACGAAGCAACAACACAGAAATGTGAACAGCAAATGGTAAAGTTATCAAGAATGATCACAACGCCGACCTATAAATAAAGTAGGTCGATATAAATAACTAACTTAGGTCAGGACTTAGTATGATAGCTATAGTACTTGTTGCAAATAAACATAGAACAACACTCATTATGTTTCGGTATGATCAGGACAACATATAACACGTACTTTCTATTTTTAGAAAGTTTCTATTTTTAGCAGGTTTCCATTTTTGGAAAGTTTTTTATTTTAGAACAGTTTCCTTAATTAGAAAAGTCAACAGAAGTCAACTGAAAGTCAAGTCAATCAAAAGTCAACTCAAAAGTCAACCTTGGGCAAACTTAGTCAACTTTGAAATTAAAAGTGTGAATTATGTTAATAATATAAGTTATAACGTTATTTAAAGTCATACTTGTATAATCATGTCATATCATAAGTTTAATTAAATTAAATTGAATTATAAAGTTATCATAAGTTTAAATGATATAACTAATATAACATAAGTATTTAATTAATTAATTAAATATTAATCATAACATAAGTATTATTAATTAATAATGAATTTCTAATCATATCATAAGTATTATTAATTAATAAAGAATTATTAATCATATCATAAGTATTTTAATATACTTATTAAACCATAAGTATTTAATAATTAAATTGTATTATAAATAAATAATAACTAAGTCTTATAATAATTAAATAATTAGTTAATCTTTATTATAAGTCTTATAACAATAATCTCATAACATAAGTTTAAAACTTATCATAAGTATTGTCGTTAATAATAAAAGTTTTATTAATCATAAGTTTAATTAAAAGTTTAATTAAATCATAAAGTAATTAATAAATGATATAATAAATATATATATATATATATATCATAAGTCTTAATTAAAATTAATTACATTTATATCATAAGTAATTTAATTATAATGTCAAACATTATTTATAACATAAGGTTCAATTTTATAACCATAAGTTAAATTAAACGTTCGTCGGGTCATAACTTGAGCCTCGGGTGTCGGTTTTTGACCAATTTTATATATATCCTCGTCTAACCAACCAACCCGACACCTTAGTGAGCTTAAGAACACCCTAAGGTAAGTTCATAAGTCATGAGCTACAGCCATTAGCCACTACAACAAAAGTGCACTTATAGGACCTTTTTTCCTGGGACCTAGTAAAATAAGGTCGTAAAAGCTACTTAGATAGGACCAGTTGATATTTAGGGTCCCATTATGGTATACTCTTTTAAAGTGAGGTCCTAAAGAGCTCTTTTGTGGGACACATTATTTTTTGTGTCTTATTATCAAATATTTTCATAGGACACTTAGAAAATGAATCCTAATAGAGGAGCTTATAAGACCTTTATTCGTTAGTGTCTCATTGTGTGTTTATGTAATAGGACACTTGTTATGAACGCCATATGAAATATACGTTTAGAGGCCATTTATTTCCGAGAGTCTTATTATTATTTTAGTATAGTATGACATTTTGTACATATGTCCTATAAATGTATGTTATTAGGACGAATGAGTTTTTGGGATCCTAATTATCATAATAGTTAATATGATATAATAGGACATTTAAATTGTGTATCATATAAAGGGACTTTATAAGACATTTAAATATGTGTGTCTTATTATTTGGTAGAGTAATATGACACATGATATGATGGTCATATGAAACTTACTCTTTATAAGACATTTATTTTTGTGAGTCGTATTATAGTAGATATAATATGACACTTTTAGTTTTTGGGGTCATAATTATCATATGATTTCATAGGACACTTTAGTTGTGAATCATAAAATGGTACTTTATAAGACATTTAACGGTTTAGTTTCGCATTATGTGTTTTTTAATAGGACACTTTATATAACAGTCATATGAAATAAATTATCATATGACATTTATTTGTCCTAGTCGTATTATTTATTTAGCTAATAGGACATGTAATACTTATGTAGTATCATAGTCAATTTTTAGGACACTTTAAGTTTTTGGGGTCATAATTATCCTATGATTTAATAGGCAACTTTAATTGTGAATCATAAAATGGTACTTTATAAGACATTTAACGGTTTAGTGTCACATTATGTGTTAATTTAATAGGACACATCATTTTTGGGTCCCTTTATGAGATACGCTTACAAAATCTGTGTCCTAAAAAGCTGTTTGATATGACACATAATTTGTTGTGGTCCTATTTTCCTATGTTTTTAAAGGACACTTAGAAAGTGAGTCAACACAATGAGATGAGATTATAAACTGGTGTCATAAAAACCATATGATATGACACATAATTTTTTGGTCCTATTATCATAGATGTTTATAGGACACTTGATCTATTCATTTCATACACATGATTTTATGGTCCTATTATCATAGATGTTCATAGGACACTTGATAAGACATTTAACGGTTCATAGGTGAAATGTCCCGTTCATATTGATTATAAACGTTCCATATTAATTGATTTTGTTGCGAGGTTTTGACCTCTATATGAGACGTTTTTCAAAGACTGCATTCATTTTTAAAACAACCATTACCTTTATTTTATCAATAAAGGTTTCAAAAGCATTACGTAGATTATCAAATAATGATAATCTAAAATATACTGTTTACACACGACCATTACATAATGGTTTACAATAGAAATATATTACATCGACATATGTTTCTTGAATGCAGTTTTTACACAATATCATACAAACATGGACTCCAAATCTTGTCCTTATTTTAGTATGCAACAGCGGAAGCTCTTAGTATTCACCTGAGAATAAACATGCTTTAAACGTTAACAAAAATGTTGGTGAGTTATAGGTTTAACCTATATATATCAAATTGTAACAATAGACCACAAGATTTCATATTTCAATATACATCCCATACATAGAGATAAAAATCATTCATATGGTGAACACCTGGTAACCGATATTAACAAGATACATATATAAGAATATCCCCATCATTCCGAGATCCTCCTTCGGACATGATATAAATTTCGAAGTACTAAAGCATCCGGTACTTTGGATGGGGTTTGTTAGGCCCAATAGATCTATCTTTAGGATTCGCGTCAATTAGGGTGTCTGTTCCCTAATTCTTAGGTTACCAGACTTAATAAAAAGGGGCATATTCGATTTCGATAATTCAACTATAGAATTTAGTTTCACATACTTGTGTCTATTTTGTAAATCATTTATAAAACCTGCATGTATTCTCATCCCAAAAATATTAGATTTTAAAAGTGGTACTATAACTCACTTTCACAGATTTTTACTTCGTCGGGAAGTAAGACTTGGCCACTGGTCGATTCACAAACCTATAACAAATATGTACATATATATCAAAGTATATTCAAAATATATTTACAACACTTTTAATACATTTTGATGTTTTAAGTTTATTAAGTCAGCTGTCCTCGTTAGTAACCTACAACTAGTTGTCCACAGTTAGATGTACAGAAAAAAAATTGATATATATTATCTTGAATCAATCCACGACCCAGTGTATACATGTCTCAGGCTAGATCACAACTCAAAGTATATATATTTTTAGAATCAACCTCAACCCTGTATAGCTAACTCCCACATTACTGCATATAGAGTGTCTATGGTTGTTCCAAATAATATATACACATGGGTCGATATGATATGTCAAAACATTTGCATACGTGTCTATGGTATCCCTAGATTACATAATATATTAGAATACATGTATAATACAATATAAGTTAACTAGGATATGATTAATATAGATTTGTTACCAATTTTCACGTTGCTACAACAAGAAAAATTATCCAATCTTGTTTTACCCATAACTTCTTCATTTTAAATCCGTTTTGAGTTAATCAAATTGCTATAGTTTCATATTGAACTCTATTTTATGAATCTAAACAAAAAAATTATAGGTTTATAGTCAGAAATATAAGTTACAAGTCATTTTTGTAAAGGTAGTCATTTCAGTCGAAAGAACGACGTCTAGATGACCATTTTAGAAAACATACTTTCACTTTGAGTTTAACCATGATTTTTGGATATAGTTTCATGTTCATAAGAAAACTCATTTTCCCAGAAGAACAACTTTTAAATCAAATTTTATCATAGTTTTTAATTAACTAACCCAAAAGAGCCCGCGGTGTTACTACGACGGCGTATGTCTGGTTTTACGGTGTTTTTTCGTGTTTTTAGGTTTTAAATCATTAAGTTAGCATATCATATAGATATAGAACATGTGTTTAGTTGATTTTAAAAGTCAAGTTAGAAGGATTAACTTTTGTTTGCGAACAAGTTTAGAATTAACTAAACTATGTTCTAGTGATTACAAGTTTAAACCTTCGAATAAGATAGCTTTATATGTATGAATCGAATGATGTTATGAACATCATTACTACCTCAAGTTTTCTGGATAAAGCTACTGGAAATGAGAAAAATGGATCTAGCTTCAAAGGATCCTTGGATGGCTTGAAAGTTCTTGAAGCAGAATCATGACACGAAAACAAGTTCAAGTAAGATTTCCACTCGAAATAAGATTGTTATAGTTATAGAAATTGAATCAAAGTTTGAATATGAGTATTACCTTGTATTAGAAAGATATCTTACTGTAAATAAGAAAGATTTCTTAAGGTTGGATGATCACTCTACAAGATTGGAAGTAAGCTAGCAAACTTGGAAGTATTCTTGATTTTATGAAACTAGAACTTGTAGAATTTATGAAGAACACTTAGAACTTGAAGATAGAACTTGAGAGAGATCAATTAGATGAAGAAAATTGAAGAATGAAAGTGTTTGTAGGTGTTTTTGGTCGTTGGTGTATGGATTAGATATAAAGGATATGTAATTTTGTTTTCATGTAAATAAGTCATGAATGATTACTCATATTTTTGTAATTTTATGAGATATTTCATGCTAGTTGCCAAATGATGGTTCCCACATGTGTTAGGTGACTCACATGGGCTGCTAAGAGCTAATCATTGGAGTGTATATACCAATAGTACATACATCTAAAAGCTGTGTATTGTACGAGTACGAATACGGGTGCATACGAGTAGAATTGTTGATGAAACTGAACGAGGATGTAATTGTAAGCATTTTTGTTAAGTAGAAGTATTTTGATAAGTGTTTTGAAGTCTTTCAAAAGTGTATGAATACATATTAAAACACTACATGTATATACATTTTAACTGAGTCGTTAAGTCATCGTTAGTCGTTACATGTAAGTGTTGTTTTGAAACCTTTAGGTTAACGATCTTGTTAAATGTTGTTAACCCAATGTTTATAATATCAAATGAGATTTTAAATTATTATATTATCATGATATTATGATGTACGAATATCTCTTAATATGATATATATATATATATATACATTAAATGTCGTTACAACGATAATCGTTACATATATGTCTCTTTTCAAAATCATTAAGTTAGTAGTCTTGTTTTTACATATGTAGTTCATTGTTAATATACTTAATGATATGTTTACTTATCATAATATCATGGTAACTATATATATAACCATATATATGTCATCATATAGTTTTTACAAGTTTTAACGCTCGTGAATCACCGGTCAACTTGGGTGGTCAATTGTCTATATGAAACCTATTTCAATTAATCAAGTCTTAACAAGTTTGATTGCTTAACATGTTGGAAACACTTAATCATGTAAATAACAATTTCATTTAATATATATATAAACATGGAAAAGTTCGGGTCACTACAGTACCTACCCGTTAAATAAATTTCGTCCCGAAATTTTAAGCAGTTGGAGGTGTTGACGTATCTTCTGGAAATAAATGCGGGTATTTCTTCTTCATCTGATCTTCTCATTCCCAAGTGAAATCGGGTCCTCTACGAGCATTCCATCGAACCTTAACAATTGGTATCTTGTTTTGCTTAAGTCTTTTAACCTCACGATCCATTATTTCGACGGGTTCTTCGATGAATTGAATTTTTTCGTTGATTTGGATTTCATCTAACAAAATAGTGAGATCTTCTTTAGCAAAACATTTCTTCAAATTCGAGACGTGGAAAGTATTATGTACAGCCGCGAGTTGTTGAGGTAGCTCCAGTTGGTAAGCTACTGGTCCGACACGATCTATAATCTTGAATGGTCTAATGTACCTTGGATTTAGTTTCCCCCGTTTACCAAATCGAACAACGCCTTTCCAAGGTGAAACCTTAAGCATGACCATTTCTCCAATTTCAAACTCTATATCTTTTCTTTTACTGTCCGCGTAGCTCTTTTGTCGACTCTGGGCGGTTTTCAATCGTTTTTGAATTTGGATGATCTTCTCGGTAGTTTCTTGTATTATCTCCGGACCCGTAATCTGTCTATCCCCCACTTCACTCTAAAAAATCGGAGACCTGCACTTTCTACCATAAAGTGCTTCAAACGGCGCCATCTCAATGCTTGAATGGTAGCTGTTGTTGTAGGAAAATTCTGCTAATGGTAGATGTCGATCCCAACTATTTCTGAAATCAATAACACATGCTCGTAGCATGTCTTCAAGCGTTTGTATCGTCCTTTTGCTCTGCCCATTAGTTTGTGGATGATAGGCAGTACTCATGTCTAGAAGAGTTCCTAATGCTTGCTGTAATGTCTGCCAGAATCTTGAAATAAATCTGCCATCCCTATCAGAGATAATAGAGATTGGTATTCCATGTCTGGAGACGACTTCCTTCAAATACAGTCGTGCTAACTTCTCCATCTTGTCATCTTCTCTTATTGGCAGGAAGTGTGCTGATTTGGTGAGACGATCAACTATTACCCAAATAGTATCAAAACCACTTGCAGTCCTTGGCAATTTAGTGATGAAATCCATGGTAATATTTTCCCATTTCCATTTCGGGATTTCGGGTTGTTGAAGTAGACCTGATGGTTTCTGATGCTCAGCTTTGACCTTAGAACACGTCAAACATTCTCCTACGTATTTAGCAACATCGGCTTTCATACCCGGCCACCAAAAATGTTTCTTGAGATCCTTGTACATCTTCCCCGTTCCAGGATGTATTGAGTATCTGGTTTTATGAGCTTCTCTAAGTACCATTTCTCTCATATCTCCAAATTTTGGTACCCAAATCCTTTCAGCCCAATACCGGGTTCCGTCTTCCCAAATATTAAGATGCTTCTCCGATCCTTTGGGTATTTCATCCTTTAAATTTTCCTCTTTTAAAACTCCTTGTTGCGCCTCCTTTATTTGAGTAGTAAAGTTATTGTGAATCATTATATTCATAGATTTTACTCGAATGGGTTCTCTGTCCTTCCTGCTCAAGGCGTCGGCTAGCACATTTGCCTTTCCCGGGTGGTAACGAATCTCAAAGTCGTAATCATTCAATAATTCAATCCACCTACGCTGCCTCATATTCAGTTATTTCTGATTAAATATGTGTTGAAGACTTTTGTGGTCGGTATATATAATACTTTTGACCCCATATAAGTAGTGCCTCCAAGTCTTTAATGCAAAAACAATCGCGCCTAATTCCAAATCATGCGTCGTATAATTTTGTTCGTGAATCTTCAATTGTCTAGACGCATAAGCAATCACCTTCGTTCGTTGCATTAATACACAACCGAGACCTTGCTTTGATGCGTCACAATAAATCACAAAATCATCATTCCCTTCAGGCAATGACAATATAGGTGCCGTAGTTAGCTTTTTCTTCAATAACTGAAACGCTTTCTCTTGTTCATCATTCCATTCAAATTTCTTCCCTTTATGCGTTAATGCAGTTAAGGGTTTTGCTATTCTGGAAAAGTCTTGGATGAACCTTCTGTAGTAACTAGCTAGTCCTAAAAACTGGCGTATGTGTTTCGGAGTTTTCGAGGTTTCCCACTTTTCAACAGTTTCTATCTTTTCCGGATCCACCTTAATACCTTCTTTGTTCACTATGTGACCGAGGAATTGAACTTCTTCCAACCAAAATGCACACTTTGAAAACTTAGCGTACAATTCTTCCTTCCTCAATACTTCTAACACCTTTCTCAAATGTTCACCGTGTTTTTGGTCATTCTTTGAGTAAATAAGTATGTCATCAATGAAAATAATGACAAACTTGTCAAGGTATGGTCCACACACTCGGTTCATAAGGTCCATGAACACAGCTGGTGCATTAGTTAAACCAAACGGCATGACCATAAACTCGTAATGACCGTAACGTGTTCTGAAAGCAGTCTTTGGAATATCATCTTCTTTCACCCGCATTTGATGATACCCGGAACGTAAGTCAATCTTTGAATAAACAGACGAGCCTTGTAGTTGATCAAATAAGTCATCAATTCTTGGTAGTGGGTAGCGGTTCTTTATGGTAAGTTTGTTCAACTCTCGGTAGTCGATACACAACCTGAATGTATCATCTTTCTTCTTAACAAACAAAACAGGAGCTCCCCACGGTGATGTGCTTGGTCGAATGAAACCACGCTCTAAAAGTTCTTGTAATTAGCTTTGCAGTTCTTTCATCTCACTGGGTGCGAGTCTGTAAGGAGCACGAGCTATTGGTGCAGCTCCTGGTACAAGATCTATTTGAAATTCAACGGATCGATGTGGGGGTAATCCCGGTAATTCTTTCAGAAATACATCGGGAAATTCTTTTGCGACGGGAACATCATTGATGCTCTTTTCTTCAGTTTGTACTTTCTCGACGTGTGCTAGAACAGCGTAGCAACCTTTTCTTATTAGTTTTTGTGCCTTCAAATTACTAATAAGATGTAGCTTCTGGTTGCCCTTTTCTCCGTACACCATTAAGGGTTTTCCTTTTTCTCGTATAATGTGAATTACATTTTTGTAACAAACGATCTCTGCTTTCACTTCTTTCAACCGTCCATACCGATTATCACATCAAAACTCACTAACTCTACTGGTATCAAGTCAATCTTAAATATTTCGCTAACCAGTTTAATTTCTTGATTCCGACATATATTATCTGCTGAAATTAATTTACCATTTGCTAATTCGAGTAAAAATTTACTATCCAAAGGCATCAATGGACAACTTAATTTAGCACAAAAATCTCTACTCATATAGCTTCTATCCGCACCCGAATCAAATAAAACGTAAGCAGATTTATTGTCAATAAGAAACGTACCCGTAACAAGCTCCGGGTCTTCCTGTGCCTCTGCCGCATTAATATTGAAAATTCTTCCGCGACCTTGTCCATTCGTGTTCTCCTGGTTCGGGCAATTTCTAATAATGTGGCCCGGTTTTCCACATTTATAACAAACTACATTGGCATAACTTGCTCCGACACTACTTGCTCCGCCATTACTCGTTCTGACACCATTTGTTCCTTTCGTTCTATTAACCCCTGGTCCGTAGACCTCACACTTCACCGCGCTATGACCATTTCTTTTACACTTGTTGCAAAATTTAGTGCAGAACCCCGAGTGCTACTTTTCACACCTTTGGCATAGCTGCTTCTAATTGTTGTTGTTGTTGCGGTTATTATTGTTATTGGGATGATTGTTGTAGTTGTTGTTGTTGTTGTTGTTGTTGTTGTTGTTGTTGTTGGGCCGTTTGTTGTAGTTGCGATTGATGTTGCAATTGTTAGGATAGTTGTTGCGATTATTGTTGTAATTGCTGTTGTTGTTGTATTGGTGATTCTTATCACCGTTTTCCTCCCACTTTCTTTTGACTTGCTTCACATTGGCCTCTTCAGCAGTCTGTTCTTTAATTATTTCTTCAATCTGGTTCACTAGTTTGTGAGCCATTCTACATGCCTGTTGTATGGAGGCGGGCTCGTGTGAACTTATATCTTCTTGGATTCTTTCCGGTAATCCTTTCACAAACGCGTCGATCTTCTCTTCTTCATCTTCGAACGCTCCCGGACACAATAGGCACAATTCTGTGAATCGTCTTTCGTACGTGGTAATATCAAATCCTTGGGTTCGTAACCCTCTAAGTTCTGTCTTGAGCTTATTGACCTCGGTTCTGGGACGGTACTTCTCGTTCATCAAGTGCTTGAATGCTGACCACGGTAGTGCATAAGCATCATCTTGTCCCACTTGCTCTAGATAGGTATTCCATCATGTTAACGCAGAACCTGTGAAGGTATGCGTAGCGTACTTCACTTTGTCCTCTTCAGTACACTTACTTATGGCAAACACCGATTCGACCTTCTCGGTCCACCGTTTCAATCCGATCAGTCCTTGGGTTCCATCAAATTCCAAAGGTTTGCAGGTAGTGAACTCTTTGTAGGTGCATCCTACACGATTTCCTGTACTGCTAGATCCAAGGTTATTGATGGTATGTAGTGCAGCCTGTACTGTGGCTATGTTTGAAGCAAGAAAGGCACGAAATTCCTCTTCGCTCATATTCAAGGTGTGTCGAGTAGTCGGTGCCATTTCCTTCAAAATAGTCAAATGAAACGAGTTAATCATATAGAATATCAAGAGTAGTCAATAGTATTTCGTAGCGTAATATGAACTTATTTATAAAAGCTCTTTCTTCATATTAGCGTTTTATACTCTTTAATTCGGGTAGTACCTACCCGTTAAGTTCATACTTAGTAGCTAACATACCATTTCAACTACTACAATTCTATATGAAAAACTAATAACAAAAAAAAATATCATATTCAAACCTTTATACAATAACTTGCAAACTTACAATACCGCTTTTTTTTACATATAGCATAAAATATAGCACATAAAACTTTTATACAAAGTAGTTGCGAAGATAATTCTAGTTAATAAATAAGGCGTTCAGCAAAGGCAATAAAGACACGTAATTCATACGTCCACAAACAAGTCATGCATTCTGGTTTTACTAATACCACTTCCCATCCTTGGTTTTGTGGAACATAACCGTTGTGACCGATAGTAAGACAATGTGTTGTAACGTCGTCAAAAGGATGAAGGTTACGCAATGACCAACAGTCTCGTAATAACCTAAAAACCTCATTTCTTACTCCAATTACCGACTCCGTCACTTGTGGGAACATTTTGTTTAATAGTTGTAGCCCGATGTTCTTGTTCTCACTTTGGTAAGAAGCGAACATTACTAACCCGTAAGCATAACATGCTTCTTTATGTTGCATGTTAGCCGCTTTTTCTAAATCACGAAGTCCTATATTCGGATATATTGAGTCAAAATAATTTCTTAACCCGTTGCGTAAAATAGCATTTGGGTTCCCCGCAATATATGCGTCAAAG
Source organism: Rutidosis leptorrhynchoides (assembly GCF_046630445.1). Classification (NCBI taxonomy): domain Eukaryota; kingdom Viridiplantae; phylum Streptophyta; class Magnoliopsida; order Asterales; family Asteraceae; genus Rutidosis; species Rutidosis leptorrhynchoides. The sequence continues at coordinate 391,800,810 of NC_092335.1, read as the reverse complement.
TAAACACATCGTAACTTATGGATTTCCCAATGTGATATCCCCCATCTTTCGAAAAAAAGCCTTTTATAAACCAAGGCATTCTTGGAACGTTCTTCGAATGTCTTACAAACTGATCTCGCCTTAAATAGTTGTGCCGAGGAATTATGACCGACTCTAGACAAGATTTCATCAATCATGTCTCCGGGTAGGTCTCTTAAAATATTGGGTTGTCTATCCATTTTGTGTTTTTATACTGTAAAATAGACAAGAGTTAGATTCATAAAAAAAATACTTATTAATACAATCAATTTTTACATATATCATAAAGCATAAGCACACTATATTACATATATTACACCACACAAATACAACTATCTTATTCCGACTCGCTCGTTTCTTCTTCTTTGGTTTTGGTTCATTTTGCCAAGTTTCTAGGGATATATGATGTTCCCCTAATACGATCCGTCGTTTTCCACATTGGTTTAGAAAAACCTGGTGGTTTAGAGGTACCCGGGTTATTGTCACAACTTAAGAAATACGGGTGTTGACGATACATATAAAGTTCATCGGGTTTGGAATCAAATTTCTCTATTTTTATGCCCTTTCCCTTATGTTCTCTTTTGCCTTCTTAAATTGTGTTGGGGTAATTTCTATAACATCATCGGAATCCTTGTCGGGATCCAATTCATCGGAGAATTGGTAATCCTCCCAATACTTTGCTTCCTTGGCGGAAACACCATTGACCATAATTAACTTTGGTCGGTTGGTTGAGGATTTTCTTCTACTTAACCGTTTTATTATTTCCCCCACTGGTTCTATTTCTTCTTCCGGTTCCGATTCTTCTTCCGGTTCCGATTCTTCTTCCGGTTCCGACTCTTCTTCCGGTTCCTCTTCGGGAACTTGTGAATCAGTCCACGAATCATTCCAATTTAAATTTGACTCTTCATTATTATTAGATGAGTCAATGGGACTTGTTCTAGAGGTAGACATCTATCACATAATATCAAACACGTTAAGAGATTAATATATCACATAATATTCACATGTTAAAAATATATAGTTTCTAACAAAATTTGTTAAGCAATTATTTTTCAAGTAAACACGGTCGAAGTCCAGACTCACTAATGCATCCTAACAAACTCGATAAGACACACTAATGCATAATTCTGGTTTTCTAAGACCAACGCTTGGATACCAATTGAAATGTCCCGTTCATATTGATTATAAACGTTCCATATTAATTGATTTCGTTGCGAGGTTTTGACCTCTATATGAGACATTTTTCAAAGACTTCATTCATTTTTAAAACAACCATAACCTTTATTTTATCAATAAAAGTTTCAAAAGCATTACGTAGATTATCAAATAATGATAATCTAAAATATACTGTTTACACACGACCATTACATAATGGTTTACAATAGAAATATATTACATCGACATATGTTTCTTGAATGCAGTTTTTACACAATATCATACAAACATTGACTCCAAATCTTGTCCTTATTTTAGTATGCAACAGCGGAAGCTCTTAGTATTCACCTGAGAATAAACATGCTTTAAACGTCAACAAAAATGTTGGTGAGTTATAGGTTTAACCTATATATATCAAATTGTAACAATAGACCACAAGATTTCATATTTCAATATACATCCCATACATAGAGATAAAAATCATTCATATGGTGAACACCTGGTAACCGACATTAACAAGATACATATATAAGAATATCCCCATCATTCTGGGATCCTCCTTCGAACATGATATAAATTTCGAAGTACTAAAGCATCCGGTACTTTGGATGGGGTTTGTTAGGCCCAATAGATCTATCTTTAGGATTCGCGTCAATTAGGGTGTCTGTTCCCTAATTCTTAGATTACCAGACTTAATAAAAAGGGGCATATTCGATTTCGATAATTCAACCACAGAATGTAGTTTCACGTACTTGTGTCTATTTTGTAAATCATTTATAAAACCTGCATGTATTCTCATCCCAAAAATATTAGATTTTAAAAGTGGGACTATAACTCACTTTCACAGATTTTTACTTCGGGAAGTAAGACTTGGCCACTGGTCGATTCACAAACCTATAACAAATATGTACATATATATCAAAGTATGTTCAAAATATATTTACAACACTTTTAATACATTTTGATATTTTAAGTTTATTAAGTCAGTTGTCCTCGTTAGTAACCTACAACTAGTTGTCCACAGTTAGATGTACAGAAAAAAATTGATATATATTATCTTGAATCAATCCACGACCCAGTGTATACACGTCTCAGGCTAGATCACAACTCAAAGTAAATATATTTTTGGAATCAACCTCAACCCTGTATAGCTAACTCCCACATTACTGCATATAGAGTGTCTATGGTTGTTCCAAATAATATATACACATGGGTCGATATGATATGTCAAAACATTTGCATACGTGTCTATAGTATCCCAAGATTACATAATATATTAGAATACATGTATAATACAATATAAGTTAGCTAGGATATGATTAATATAGATTTGTTACCAATTTTCACGTTGCTACAACAAGAAAAATTATCCAATCTTGTTTTACCCATAACTTCTTCATTTTAAATCCGTTTTGAGTGAATCAAATTGCTATGGTTTCATATTGAACTATATTTTATGAATCTAAACAAAAAAAGTATAAGTTTATAGTCATAAACATAAGTTACAAGTCGTTTTTGTAAAGGTAGTCATTTCAGTCGAAAGAACGACGTCTAGATGACCATTTTAGAAAACATACTTTCACTTTGAGTTTAACCATGATTTTTGGATATAGTTTTATGTTCATAAGAAAAATCATTTTCCCAGAATAACAACTTTTAAATTAAAGTTTATCATAGTTTTTAATTAACTAACCCAAAACAGCCCGCGGTGTTACTACGACGACGTATGTCCGGTTTTACGGTGTTTTTTCGTGTTTCCAGGTTTTAAATCATTAAGTTAGCATATCATATAGATATAGAACATGTGTTTAGTTGATTTTAAAAGTTAAGTTAGAAGGATTAACTTTTGTTTGCGAACAAGTTTAGAATTAACTAAACTATGTTCTAGTGATTACAAGTTTAAACCTTCGAATAAGATAGCTTTATATGTATGAATCGAATGATGTTATGAACATCATTACTATCTCAAGTTTTCTAGATAAAGCTACTGGAAATGAGAAAAATGGATCTAGCTTCAAAGGATCCTTGGATGGCTTGAAAGTTCTTGAAGCAGAATCATGACACGAAAACAAGTTCAAGTAAGATTTCCACTCGAAATAAGATTGTTATAGTTATAGAAATTGAATCAAAGTTTGAATATGAGTATTACCTTGTATTAGAAAGATATCTTACTGTAAATAATAAAGATTTCTTGAGGTTGGATGATCACTCTACAAGATTGGAAGTAAGCTAGCAAACTTGGAAGTATTCTTGATTTTATGAAACTAGAACTTGTAGAATTTATGAAGAACACTTAGAACTTGAAGATAGAACTTGAGAGAGATCAATTAGATGAAGAAAATTGAAGAATGAAAGTGTTTGAAGGTATTTTTGGTCGTTGGTGTATGGATTAGATATAAAGGATATGTAATTTTTTTTTCATGTAAATAAGTCATTAATGATTACTCATATTTTTGTAATTTTATGAGATATTTCATGCTAGTTTGCAAATGATGGTTCCCACATGTGTTAGGTGACTCACATGGGCTGCTAAGAGCTAATCATTGGAGTGTATATACCAATAGTACATACGTCTAAAAGCTGTGTATTGTACGAGTACGAATACGGGTGCATACGAGTAGAATTGTTGATGAAACTGAACGAGGATGTAATTGTAAGCATTTTTGTTAAGTAGAAGTATTTTGATAAGTGTTTTGAAGTCTTTCAAAAGTGTATGAATACATATTAAAACACTACATGTATATACATTTTAACTGAGTCGTTAAGTCATCGTTAGTCGTTACATGTAAGTGTTGTTTTGAAACCTTTAGGTTAACGATCTTGTTAAATGTTGTTAACCCAATGTTTATAATATCAAATGAGATTTTAAATTATTATATTATCATGATATTATGATGTACGAATATCTCTTAATATGATATATATATATATACATTAAATGTCGTTACAACAATAATCGTTACATATATGTCTCGTTTCAAAATCATTAAGTTAGTAGTCTTGTTTTTACATATGTAGTTCATTGTTAATATACTTAATGATATGTTTACTTATCATAATATCATGTTAACTATATATATAACCATATATATGTCATCATATAGTTTTTACAAGTTTTAACGCTCGTGAATCACCGGTCAACTTAGGTGGTCAATTGTCTATATGAAACCTATTTCAATTAATCAAGTCTTAACAAGTTTGATTGCTTAACATGTTGGAAACACTTAATCATGTAAATAACAATTTCATTTAATATATATATATATATATAAACATGGAAAAGTTCGGGTCACTACAATAGGACACTTTAAATAAGACATTTATATGTTAGTCTTTTATACTGCAACGTGTTGGGTGACTTTTATAATAAGGTCCTATCAATTCTATTATTTTATTAAACATTAACAATTCTATAATACATAGGATCTTTTGGGTCCTAATAACCATATGATTTAATAGGACACTTCAAATTGTGGATGCTACAAAAGGACTTTATAAGACTTTTAAATGTTTCTTGTCTTATTAGTTGTTAATGTAATAGGACACTTGTATTAAGGTTCTATAATAGAATACTTTGAATATATGTTATGAAATTGGTGTCCTAAAAAAACATTATAATAGGACGCTTGGTTATTTGAGGTCCTGTAACAACCCAACCCAATATACAATCGAACACGTGTAATAAAATTTTTTTTTTTATTTCAGAAGAGTGCGCCACGCGCACCACCATAGGGTGCACGGCGCGCACAGGCCCCAATTTAGTTCTGTCAGAATTTGCAAATTTTCAGATAAAGATCTCCCACTTCCCGACATAATTAGACACAATGCTTTTCACAACGTGTTCTAATATGAACAACTCATACGATTCAAACATAAAATGAGTTTTACAAAACGGGCCCCACATCGGCCGTTTTACGAGTTTCGTACAAATCATGAGTTTCGACCACATTAGTTTAATTTCCAAACGACACTATGAGCATGGTGTTTGGGGTTAAACTACTCAAATCTCGGTCGAACTCCAAAAGCTATCACATCACAAAAGCGTCCCCTAAACAACAAGCGGGATCTCTAATCCAACCGTATGCCCTTACCCTTGTCAACATCGGAGCCTATAAAAGATAAACAATAAGAGGGTAAGCAAAGCTTAGTAAATGCAATAATTATACATATACATATATAACCTATCTACTTGCATTCACTTACACAATACCGGATTTAAGCCAGCAATTCAACAACTATGCAAACATCATGCACAAACCAATATCCGCAATACATAATGAGCTAGCGACAACAATAGCATATAGTTCACAATGAAATATGCTAATACTCAATTCATACAACCATGGTTAACCAATCGTAAGAGGAATGGTACTTAAATTTCCCACCGGTGTTCATAACAACCGTTAGTGCACAACACATATATCACTAACCCTTGGACAACACATATCCGTTTATAAAATCGTTAGTGTACAACACATATATCACTAATTTAGACAACACATATCCATTTATACATTCGTTAGTGTACAACACATATATCACTAAATTTAGACAACACATATCCAACTATGAAACCGTTAGTGTACAACGCATATATCACTAACTTGGACAACACATATCCACTCATACAAATAAACACATCATATAAGTACATGTATACTTATTCCACTCACCTTAACAATTTGGTGACGACTTTATAACTCGGCAAGCTTCAAAGCAAAGTACCTAATATAATAAGTACTTGATCAACAAACATACTTGTTGGACTAAATACCCACTATTTACTTATGTGCATTTAATGAATTAAATGCATTAAACGCCCCATTTTCACCAAAACCACCCTGTAAGGGTCAAGACCATCATTAATCACTTAAAAGCTAGTGATTAAGGTCCAACAACACTAACCATTACACAATTAGGGTATTTCATACCCATATTTCCCAATTTGGTCAATCATTAGCCCTTTGACTAATTTAAAGTCAACACACCCATTTCGGGTTATCTACTAACCCATCTAACACCCATTTACTAATTAACTAGGTGTGCTAGTGATTAACTAACCAATTAGAACTCATAATCATCAATTAACATTTTGAAACCCTAGGTTAGTCACCATTGAGTCTTCATGACTCCATCTTACCTAAGAACACCCAAAATTACCAAATATGGGTTTTATGTTCTTCATTTACCCAAACCCTAACCCTTACACAAAATAAAAGTAAGGAAATTAAAGTTAGAACATACCACTACAACCACAACGAAGCTAGAGAGGAGATGAACAACTTTAATACCCGCACTTTGGTCCGAGAACAACTTCTTCCTCTTAGATTTAAGCTTTCTCACTCAAGAATCACACTCTCTCTCTAAAATTTAAGTGAAGAGGATAAGGTTATTGATAATGGAGTTAATGATACTCCACAAACTGACCAACTGGCCTTTAACTCGTCCACAAGTTCAATTACCAAAATACCAATCAAATATCTGAATAAAAGAGCAGAAACACGGCTACAGTGTTAGTGCGCCACACGCACTATTAAGGGTGTGCTGAGCGCACCTAGCTCAGATCCGTCTCTGACTTCTATTTAACTGCACAATCATTCCTACGCTTTATGTACTCTATTTACACTGCTGTACAATGAAGATTAGGGTCTTACAACTCTCCCCCACTTGAATCGGAGCGCGTCCTCATGATCCAAGCCGCATGACAAGAGGGAAGATAAACCAACACGAATTCTTCGGGCTCCCAAGTAAACTCGGAACCTTTACTACGACGCCATTGAACTTTAAAGGTCCTAACCTCTTTATGTCTCAACCTTTTGACCTTCTCATCGAGTATGGCAATCGGCTCCTCAATATACTCTAACTTATTGTTTAGCTCAATCTCGTCCAATGGTACCCACGATGAATCATCCGCAAGACACTTGCGGAGATGGGAAACATGAAATGTATTATGGATCCCCGCAAGCTCTTCGGGTAATTCCAAATGATACGCGACTTCACCGACACGAGCTAAAACCTTAAATGGTCCAATAAACCGAGGAGCTAACTTTCCCCGCTTTCGAAACTGAATAATACCCTTCCATGGTGAAACCTTAAGCATCACCATGTCACCTTCTTGAAATTCTATCATTCGCCTACGTTTGTCAGTATACGACTTTTGTCTATCTTGAGCCTTTTTCAAATGAGCCCGAATCATATCAATCTTGCTATTCGTCTCTAAAACCAAATCGGTACTCCCGATTTCCTTTTGACCAATTTCACCTCAACAAATCGGAGTTCGACATCTACGCCCATAAAGCATCTCATATGGCAGCATCCCGATACTAGTATGATAACTATTATTGTACAAGAATTCCACCAAAGGCAAGTGCTCAACCCAACTACCACCGAAATCAATAATGCACGCCCGTAACATATCCTCTAGAGTTTGATTCGTACGTTCGGTTTGACCGTCCGTCTGAGGATGATACGCCGTGCTCAATTTCAATTGTGTGCCCATATCTTCATGAAACTTTTCCCAAAACCGAGATGTGAATCGGGTATCTCGATCCGAAATAATAGATATAGGAACTCCGTGTCGAGAGATGACTTCCTTGATAAACAACTTAGCCAAGGTCTCCAACGATATCGCTTCCCGAATGGGAAAAAACAAGGCACTCTTCGTCAATCGATCAACTATCACCCATATCGAATCGAATTGGGTTCTCGCCATTTTAGGTAACTTTGTGATGAAATCCATGGTAATGTGCTCCCATTTCCATTTCGGGATTTCTAACGGTTGTAACTTACCATACGGCTTTTGGTGCTCGGCCTTAACTTGCAAACACGTGACGCATTTCTCAACATACTTTACAACATCACGTTTCATGCCCGGCCACCAATAATCTGTCCTTAAGTCAAGATACATTTTCGTCGTGCCCGGATGAATGGAATACTTTGACTTATGTGCTTCATCAAGTAGCACTTGTCGATAATCACCCATCTTAGGCACCTACACTCTTCCTTGAAAAGACAACAAACCACGCGAGCCCATAGTAATGAACTCCGATTGCCCCACAATTCGTTTCGCATGCTTGTTGTGAACGTAAGCCTCTATTTGAATCACACCAAGTTTTTCAAGAAAATCGTTAGTAATAATCATATGTAACAATCCCAATCGTAACGCCGGATGTTGACTCTTTCGACTTAACGCATCAGCGACCACATTTGCCTTGCCTGGATGATAAAGTATTTCACAATCGTAGTCTTTCACCACATCCATCCATCTACGTTGACGATAATTCAAATCTCTTTGATCAAAAAGATGTTTCAAACTCTTGTGATCCGAATAAATCGTACACTTGACACCATATAAGTAATGGCGCCAAATTTTTAATGCATGAACAACCGCCGCCAACTCAAGATCATGAGTCGGATATCTAGTTTCATGTTCCTTTAATTGTCGAGAGGCATAAGCGATGACTTTACCCCTTTGCATTAGAACACAACCGAGCCCATTTAAAGAAGCATCACAATAGACCGTCATGTCTTCCACCCCTTCCGGCAAAACTAGCACTGGAGCTTGACACAACTTCTCTTTTAACAATTGAAAAGCAATTTCTTGCTCGTTTTCCCAATTAAACCTCGCGTTCTTTCTCGTCAATTTCGTCAATGGAGAAGCAATCTTAGAAAAGTCTTGGATAAACCGACGATAATAATCGGCCAATCCGAGAAAACTTCGGATTTTCGTAGGCGTAGTCGGTCGTCCCCAAATCTTTACCATCTCAATCTTCCCCGACTCTACTTGAATACCATTTTCGTTCACAATATGGCCAAGGAATTGAACTTCCCTTAGCCAAAATTCACATTTGGAGAATTTAGCATACAACTTCTGCTTCCACAACGTCTTTAACACACCCCGCAAATGATGTTCATGTTCCTTCATACTCTTCGAATAGACAAGTATGTCGTCAATGAACACAATTACTGAATTGTCCAACATAGGTTGGCACACTCGGTTCATAAGATCCATGAATGCCGCCGGTGCATTCGTAAGACCAAAAGGCATAACTACGAATTTAAAATGCCCATAACACGTTCGAAAAGTCATTTTCTCGATGTCTTCCTCACGGACCCACATTTGGTGATAGCCGGACCGTAGGTCAATTTTAGAGAAATACGTTGCACCTTGGAGTTGGTCGAACAAATCATCAATCCTAGGCAATGGATAACGATTCTTGATCGTCACTTTGTTCAACTCCCGAGAATCGATGCACATCCGCATACTACCATCCTTCTTCTTCACGAATAAAACCGGAGTGCCCCATGGCGAAGCACTCGGTTGAATGAAACCCTTCTCAAGCAACTCTTGGGTTTGGTTTAACAACTCTTGCATTTCTGTTGGTGCTAAACGATAAGGAGTATTAGCAATGGGGGTAGCCCCCGGAACCAACTCAATGCGAAATTCAACTTGTCTTTCCGCCTGGACACCTGGTAACTCATCCGGAAAAACGTATTCAAATTCATTCACCATCGGAATTTCACGAATGGATGGTGGCTCATCTCGAGTATCAACAACATGGACAAGAAAAGCCATGCCACCACTAACAAGGAAACGACGTGCTCGTGCAAAAGTGCATATCGGCACAAGTGTTCTTCGTTTATCGCCGTGAATAACTATCTCTCCCCCACTTGGGGTATTTACCCTAATAAACTTATCATGGCATGCAATATCGGCTCTATTATGATCGAGCCAATCCATACCAACAACGATATCAAAATCACCCAAAGTAATCGGAATGAGATCGATTTTAAAATTTTCGGCACCAAACACAACATTACAATTTTTACACACATCAACCACTAGCACCGTCTTGCCGTCTGCTATTTTGACCTCTACTAGACAACTTAACTTAGCTAACAGTCTATTAAGTCTAGGCACAAATTTTGGAGACACAAACAACAAATTTGCACCGCTATCAAATAGTATCCTTGCCGGATTAGAATTAACCATGAAGGTACCTGAGACAACTTCGTTAGATTGCTTGGCTTCCTCATTGGTCATCAAATAATTGCTACCCCTAGCCGTACTCGCCGCCTTCTCTAGTCGTTTAACATTATCATTGCACAACTCGGGACACTCGGGCCTTTTATGCCCTTCTTTACCACAATTGTAACATGTAACTTTGTTCGGCGCATTTGGACAATCACGAGCCATGTGTCCTTTTTGCCCACAAGTATAGCAAGTGACCACATGACCACCGGATCCACCCTTCTTCATGCTATTTACACTTTCGAAACCCTTCTTATTCTTGTTTGAAAAGTTCGATTGACTCGAATTCTCAAACTTCCTCTTACCAAAAGTAAAACCACCCTTTCTTATCACAAGCGCCTCAAAACCCTTTGCCATGTTGAACAATTCATCAAAGCTTTTTACTACATTTACACTAATCTTTTCTTGATAGTTATCGTTCAAGATTCGGTAAAAATCTTCTTTCAACATTTTATCATTCCCGACATACTCCGGGCAAAATTGGGTCTTCGACAAGAAAACGGATTTGAGAGTGTTCAAATCCATCGACCCTTGCCTCAAGGAACGTAACTCATCCTTAAGCCTAGTAAGATCGGCCGAAGTTCGGTATTCATCGAAAAACTCCTTCTTGAATTCATCCCAAGTGAATTCCATGCATTGTTCTTCGCCATAAAGTCGGATCTTCACGTCCCACCACAATTTAGCATCACCCCTTAACATGCTACAACCATATCTCGTCTTTTTATCGAGAGGGCATTCACATGTACGAAAAGCCCCCTCCATATCGAAGATCCAACGGGCACTCTTAAGTGGGTCCCGTTCACCATCGAAGGTGGGAGGTTGAGAGTCCTTGAAATTCTTATAGAAGAAGTCCCGTCTCCCCACATTATCCTCTTGAAGAACGGCCTTAACTTGCTCCTTTACCACATTGAATAGTTGCTCATCAATCGTGTCTAAGAACATCTTTTTAACATCTTCGAGAAACTCCGCTTTTTGAAGAACGGCCTCAACTTTGGCCGTGAACTCAACGTCCTCACTCGTACTTCCATCATTGGTGTCGTGTCCATTTCTCATCTTCATTCTATAAAACGGAAAAGGTTAAGCAACGAACGAGAAAACTTAACACCTATGTATATACATATACACCACACTACCCCATCTTTCAAAACAATCGTCGTACATCGCTTGTTTGACACGATTTGAACCCGTAACAATGGTAGCTAATCATTGTTACTCGAGCACGTCGCATTAACTTGCTAGTACAACGTCTATCTTGCTTGATGATTGCTAACACAACACAAAACAATTAGCGCAAGGTTAGTTCACATAAACCTAAACACTAATCAACTCCCAGTCTGACCCGTCTCCTACGAGTCCCGCATAAAGCGCATACACAATTAAGTCTAAGTCTAGGCACCTATCTCAAGTCGCCTAAATCCCTTAGACCATGCTTTGATACCACTTGTAACAACCCAACCCAATATACAATCGAACACGTGTAATAAAATTTTTTTTTATTTCAGAAGAGTGCGCCACGCGCGCCACCATAGGGCGCGCACAGGCCCCAATTCAGTTCTGTCCGAATTTGCAAATTTTCAGATAAAGATCTCCCACTTCCCGACATAATTAGACGCAATGCTTTTCACAACGTGTTCTAATATGAACAACTCACACGATTCAAACATAAAATGAGTTTTACAAAACGGGGCCCACATCGGCCGTTTTACGAGTTTGGTACAAATCATGAGTTTCAACCACATTCATTTAATTTCCAAACGACACTATGAGCTTGGTGTTTGGGGTTAAACTACCCAAATCTCGGTCGTACTCTAAAAGCTATCACATCACAAAAGCGTCCCCTAAACAACAAGCGGGATCTCTAATCCAACCGTATGCCCTTACCCTTGTCAATGCCGGAGCCTATAAAAGATAAACAACGAGAGGGTAAGTAAAGCTTAGTGAATGCAATAATTATACATATACATATATAACCTATCTACTTGCATTCACTTATACAATACCGGATTTAAGCCAGCAATTCAACAACTATGCAAACATCATGCACAAACCAATATCCGCAATACATAATGAGCTAGCGATAACAATAGCATATAGTTCACAATGAAATATGCTAATACCCAATTCACACAAACATGGTTAACCAATCGTAGGAGGAATGGTACTCAAATTTCCCACCGGTGTTCATAACAACCGTTAGTGCACAACACATATATCACTAACCCTTGGACAACACATATACGTTTATAAAATCGTTAGTGTACAACACATATATCACTAATTTAGACAACACATATCCATTTATACATTCGTTAGTGTATAACACATATATCACTAAATTAAGACAACACATATCCAACTATGAAACCGTTAGTGTACAACGCATATATCACTAACTTGGACAACACATATCCACTCATACAAATAAACACATCATATACGTACATGTATACTTATTCCACTCACCTTAACAATTTGGTGACGACTTTATAACTCGGCAAGCTTCAAAGCAAAGTACCTAATATAATAAGTACTTGATCAACAAACAAACTTGTTGGACTAAATACCCACTATTTACTTATGTGCATTTAATGACTTAAATGCATTAAACGCCCCATTTTCACCAAAACCGCCCTTTAAGGGTCAAGACCATCATTAATCACTTAAAAGCTAGTGATTAAGGTCCAACAACACTAACCATTACACAATTAGGGCATTTCATACCCATATTTCCCAATTTGGTCAATCATTAGCCCTTTGACTAATTTAAAGTCAACACACCCATATCGGGTTATCTACTAACCCATCTAACACCCATTTACTAATTAACTAGGTGTACTAGTGATTAACTAACGAATTAGAACTCATAATCATCAATTAACATTTTGAAACCCTAGGTTAGTCACCATTGAGTCTTCATGACTCCATCTTACCCAAGAATACCCAAAATCACCAAATATGGGTTTTATGTTCTTCATTTACCCAAACCCTAACCCTTACACAAAATCAAAGTAAGAAAATTAAAGTTAGAACATACCACTACAACCACAACGAAGCTAGAGAGGAGATGAACAACTTTAATAACCGCACTTTGGTCCGAGAACAACTTCTTCCTCTTGGATTTAAGCTTTCTCACTCAAGAATCACACTCTCTCTCTAAAATTTAAGTGAAGAGGATAAGGTTGTTGATAATGGAGTTAATGATACTCCACAAACTGACCAACTGGCCTTTAACTCGTCCACAAGTGCAATTACCAAAATGCCCATCAAATATCTGAATAAAAGAGCAGAAACACGGCTACAGTGTTAGTGCGCCACGCGCACTATTAAGGGTGCGCTGGACGCACCTAGCTCAGATCCGTCTCTGACTTCTATTTAACTTCACAATCATTCCCACGCTTTATGTACTCTATTTACACTGCTGTACAATGAAGATTAGGGTCTTACAGGTCCTAATTATCATATGACTATATAGGACTCTTAAATTGTGGTTGCATAAAAATGGACTTATTAAGACATTATCTTGTTGGTGTTTCATTATGTGGTTATTTAATAGAACGCGTGATAATAAGGTCATATTAAATGGCAGGACATATTAGGGCTTTTACTATTTTAGTCGTATTATTTCACTTTTATTACAAAAATGGATTTAAGTATTATATAAGTGAACTCTCATTCAATATACAAAAGCATTGATAGTGTAGTGGTTTGTGTGTGATGTTTTCAACTAGTTGACCTGGGTTCAAATCCCGCTTTCATCTTTTTTGATTCATTAATTAAAATGTCAGCAATTTGTGCCAAAGTTGTAGTGACCCGAACTTTTCCATATTTATATATATTAAATAAAATTGATATTTACATGATTAAATGTTTCCAACATGTTAAGCAATCAAACTTGTTAAGACTTGATTAATTAAAATGAGTTTCATGTAGACAATTGACCACCCAGTTGACCGGCGATTCACGAACGTTAAAACTTGTAAAAACTATATGATGATATATGTATGGATATATATATATAGTTAACATGATATTATGATAAGTAAGTATCTCACTAGGTATATTAACAATGAGTTATATAAATAAAAATGAGATTACTAAGTTAAGAAACTCGAAACGATATATATAACGATTATCGTTATAACAACGCCTTACTAAATACATATGTATCATATTAAGGTATTGTTACACTATATTAAACATGATAAAATGATAATTATATATATCATTATGTATGTTAACAATGAACTACATATGTAAAACAAGACTACTAACTTAAGAATTTCGAAACGAGGCATATATGTAACGATTATCGTTGTAACGATATTTTAATGTATATATATCATATTAAGATATATTCATACATCATAATATCATGATAATTTAATAATTTAACATCTCATTAGATATAATAAACAATGGGTTAACTACATTAAATGAGATCGTTAACTTGAAGGTTTTAAAACAACACTTACATGTAACGACTAACGATGACTTAACGACTCAGTTAAAATGTATATACATGTAGTATTTTAAGATGTATTCATACACTTTTGAAAGACTTCAAGACACATATCAAAGTACTTCTACTTATCAAAAATGCTTACAATTGCATTCTCATTCATTTTCATCAACAATTCTACTCGTATACACCCGTATTCATACTCGTACAATACACAGCTTCTAAATGTATTTACTATTAGTATATACACTCCAATGATTAGCTCTTAGCAGCCCTTGTGAGTCACCAAGACATGTGGAAACCATCATTTGACAACTAGCATGACTTATGAGCATGAAAACAAAAACTAGTAACCTTATATTGACTAAGCATTAGGCATTTTTTTTCAAACAACACACACATCACATTTCTTTGATTTTCTAATCCAAATTCTCTCCATCTTAACTCTCTCTAAGCTTAAGAACGTCTATACTTCAGTAATATTGATCATCTAGGTCAATCTAGCTTCAATTACAATCAAGAAACATCATCATTCAAGAACACTTCACAAATACTTTCAAGCTTACTAGCTTACTTCCAATCTTGCAAATCCATTTCAAGTGATCATCCAATCTCAAGAAATCTTTGTTATTTACAGTAGGTTATATTTCTAAATCAAGGTAATACTCATATTCAAACTTTGATTCAATTTCTATAACTATAACAATCTTAATTCGAGTGATAATCTTACTTGAATTTATTTTCATGTCATGATTCTACTTCAAGAACTTTCAAGCCATCCAAGATCCTTTGAAGCTAGATCAATTTTTGTCACTTACAGTAGGTTTACCTACTAAACTTGAGGTAGTAATGATTTTCATAACATCATTCGATTCATATATATATATAACTATCTTATTCGAAGATTTGAACATGTAATCACTAGAACATAGTTTAGTTAATTCTAAACTTGTTCGCAAACAAAGTTAATCCTTCTAACTTAACTTTTAAAATCAACTAAACACATGTTATATATCTATATGATATGCTAACTTAATGATTTAAAACCTAAAAACACGAAAAACACCGTAAAACCGGACATACGCCGTCGTAGTGAAACCGGGGGCAGTTTTGGGTTAGAAAAATAAAAACTATCTTAATCTTTGAATTGGAAGTTTGTTTTTTGGAAAAATAATATTTCATATGAACATGATACTATATCCAAAAATCATGGTTAAACACAAAGTTGAAGTATATTTTTCAAAATGGTCATCAAGATGTCGTTCTTTCGACGGAAATGACTACCTCTTTAAAAAGTGACTTGTAACCTGTATTTTTGACTATAAACTTATACTTTTTATGTTTAGTTTCATAAATTTCAGTTTATTATGAAACCATAGCAACTTGAATCACTCAAAACGGATTTAAAACGAAGAAGTTATGGGTAAAACAAGATTGGATAATTTTGCTTGTTGTAGCTACGTGAAATTTGTAACAAATCTATACAAATCATAACTTAACTAACTTATATTGTATTATACATGTATTCTAACATATATTATGTAATCTTGGAATACCATAGACACGTATAGAATATTTTGACATATCATATCGACCCATCTATATATATTATTTAGGAACAACCATAGGCACTCTATATGCAGTAATGTTCGAGTTAGCTATACAGGGTTGAGGTTGATTCCAAAATAATATATATACTTTGAGTTGTGATCTAGCCTGAGACTTGTATACACTGGGTCGTGGATTGATTCGAGATAATATATATTGATTTATTTCTGTACATCTAACTGTGGACAACTAGTTGTAGATTACTAACGTTGGACTGCTAACTTAACAAACTTAAATCGTTAAAATGTAATAAAAAAATGTTGTGAATATATTTCGATCATACTTTGATATATATGTATACATTTGTTATAGGTTCGTGAATCAACCCGTGGCCAAGTCTTACTTCCCGACGAAGTAAAAATCTGTGAAAGTGAGTTATAGTCCCACTTTTAAAATCTAATATCTTTTGGAATGAGAATACATGCGGTTTTATAAATGTTTTACAAAATAGACACAAGTACGTGAAACTACATTCTATGGCTGAATTTATTAAATCGAATATGCCCATTTTTAGTCTGGTATTCTAAGAATTAGGGAACAGACACCCTAATTGACGCGAATCCTAAAGATAGATCTATGGGCACTAACAAGCCCCAGTCAGAGAATTTGAACTGCTTTAGTACTTCGGTTTTATCATGTCCGAAGGGAGTCCCGGAATGATGGGGATATTCTATATGCATCTTGTTAATGTCGGTTACCAGGTGTTCACCATATGAATAATTTTTATCTCTATGTATGGGATGATGTTTATGAAAAATGGAAATATGAAATCTTGTGGTCTATTATTACGATTTGATAAATATATAGGTTAAACCAATAACTCACCAATATTTTTGTTGATGTTTAAAGCATGTTTATTCTCAGGTAATTATTAAGAGCTTCCGCTGTTGCATGCTAATTTATGGACAAGAGTTGGAGTCAGCATGCTTGTATAATATTGTTTAAAAACTGCATTTGAAGATTTAAATTGATGTGTAATATTATTGTAAACCATTATGTAATAATCGTGTGAAAACGCTATCTTTTAGATTATCATTATTTGATAATCGTCGTAATATTTTTAAACCTTTATCGATAAAATAAAGGTTATGGTTTGTTTTAAAATCGAATGCAGTCTTTGAAAAACGTCTCATATAGAGGTCAAAACCTCGCAACGAAATCAATTAATATGGAACGTTTATAATCGATATGAACGGGACATTTCAAAAGTACTACCCAGAAGGTATGACAACATGATCACACAAAATAAATAAATAAAGACTTGGCCAAGAATTGAACTTGTGACCAACCGTAAGTCCAAAGTTCGCTCAACCACTACGTCATTATGCAATTCTACATTAGTTTGAATTGAACACCATATGAACTAACACTATGAAAAAGCCTCATCATACAATAAAATCATTGTGATGTACCTGATTACTAGTGAAATGACCCGTGAAATCACGGGTTTGTTTAAACGAAATAGTTTAATAGGTATATTTTAGATATTAAGTAAATTTAAACGCTAACGCCATTTAGTTTAATGACCTGACGGATTTCGACTAAGAAACTTCTCGTTATTTTTATAAACACATTGATGTATTTAACTTGGTCGGAATAAATGAACTACATTTATTCTCTCATCATCATCTTCCAATTTTCATCACAATTATTATCTATCTTGTCATAAAAGCCTACATTAGAACCTTTTATTGAGACATGTATTTCACATACATATATAATGTAATTAATCTCGTAAAGAGAACTTATATTTAAATTTGAATAATAATATAATAATAATTAATAATTAATGAGAGTGAATTTTCAAAAAATATGAAATAAATAAATAAGTAGATTTAATTTAATTAGTCATTAATTAGATTAATGACATCACCTTAAGGGCTTAGATTTTTTTATTTTTATTTTTAATTAATTCTTAAGAAAGAAATTAGCCTAATAATGACATCATCATTATAGAATTTTAATAGAAACTATAGATGTGGGTCCTTATCAGCAATCCAAATATAATAAAACAAACTAATATGACCAATGATATGATAACACCTCAATCTTAACGCATCATCTTCATCATGATTCATTTCATCACCTCATTATCATCAATCTTTGTTATCATCATGATCATCATCTAAACTATCATCATCACGAAATCATTATTTCATGTATTATCAATATAATCCTCATCATCATACTCCTATGATCACGTCTACCATCATGCTTATTATCTTCATTAACATATCAAATACCACCCATTTCCATTACCATAGCCGTGACTATCATATCATCGTGACATAACGTTATCAATTATTATATCGTTGTAACATTATATATCACCTTCCTTCCTAAAATCATCATTGGCATCATCGACCTTTTACCAAGATAAGGCCCAAAACAAAAAGCTTAAGATGTATGACTCTTCAAGAATTATTGGCCCAATCACACAATGATTTATAGGGCCCAAAATTTGCTTAGTCTTAAATGAATTCATTAGGTCCAATAGTAGGCTGTATAATTCGGCCCAATAGGAAATTGATGAGTCCATTCCAAAGAAATCGATTCACAAGTTCACCAATCAAAAAAAAAATCCGGTTGTTTGTTTGAATACAGAAACCGTAACATGCATCAAAAATTTTAAAAATGTATTGTGCTTCGGTCCAAATTCCATTTCATTCGTTGTTGACCCAAATTGTGGAGTTTGATTTAATGCAAGCAGGCGATATTCTAAAAGCAATTAGTAGTATACCATGATTAACTCAAGTGGGAGCTACTTGTTTGTAATTGTCTGCCACTAGTGCCACTATAAGTTCCACATGTATAACTTTAAACCGTGAAACCAGTGATCCATTGCCATTACTTTAATTTGCTTGCCCCATATTCCTATATTCACACTTTTATAATCCACTAGTAAAAAAAAAGGCAAGTGGTGTATTTGGTTTAAAGGTTGTCGAAGAAAAATTACATAAACTATCGTTTCCCACGAATCTCGCTGCATGAGTACTTTAGTCTTGACCCTTTCGTTCAAGCAGGAGTAGAGGAAATAAAGTAATAGAAAATACAGCGACTTACAAATGGTTTGCAGCAATAGCAGAAGCTAAATGGATCAAAAGGTGGCAGTTTAGTTTGTTAATCGGTCACGAAAACAAAACAGTAGTCGTAAAAATATTTGCAGGTTATGAGGATGGTTGTTTCTGTTGTCAAAACTGGGCGGGTTAGGATGGTGATGGGCGATCGATGAAAGAAACAGAATCCGAATAAAAACATCAAGAAGTAATCGTATGTGCATAGGGATTTTGAGTTGTCGAACAAAACAGGAACTCAACAGAATTTAGTAATGACTCGATCGAGGAAGGTGGTATGGCTGTGTTGAATATCAAACAAAACAAAAAAAAACGAGTGTTTGTGGTTTCGGTTTGGGTGTTTGTTTAACATGGAGAAGAAAGAAACAAAATGACACAGGAAGAAAAGTAATAGTGGTTTACGTTTATTGGTGATCGGAGTACTTAGAACCATGAAACGGTAGCAAACGATGGTTCCATCGTGTAGTAGCAATTAAGAAAACAAGTGGGTTTCGGATCATCATCATCATTAATCAAATAATCACCATCATCATTGTTTTATTCACAGCTCATCATCATGTCCTAATCGTCCATTTATCATCATCTAAAAATGTCATCATAGTTACAGTAAACGAATACATGAACAAACAACAACAACAACAACAACAAAAAAATAGCAGCGAGCAATCTTGTTGTGATCTTGTGGGGGTTATGGAAGGTGGAGAATGATAAGTTATGGATCCTTGATTAAAATAGGGATAAGAAAGGAAGGTGGTGATGATTTTAAGGTGATTCGAATGGGTTTCGTGAAGATGAGTGTTTGATTGCAAAGACAGTAAAATGGAAATGAAAAGTGAGGTTGAGTTTTGAGATGGTTGTAAGTGGTATATCTCATCAATATAATATAACAGATAGAGAATGAAGTAATATAGTAATACATACAAACACAGTACACTCTAATTAATTTGACACAGTTTAGCATTCAGATAACAATCCGTGAAGTTCAATTTGCATGATACAATATGTTTAAAATATTAAAAAGTAACTTGCATGACTGATTTTAAGAATCAAACGTGTATAATTAAATATATTAATAAATACAGCAGGCTCTAATTTTGTTTCATTATACTGATATTTTAACACAAAGATTAGTTCGTACTCCGTTGTTAATCAGTTGGCGAATAAAAGTCTTTGGAAAAATCTCAAATTTTATATTAATTATATTTAGTTATTTTAGTCAATATTGTATAAAAAAATGAGCCATTATCTATTTAAAATTATTAAATAAAAAATAAATTGACGGTTCGCGCTCGATCTCAGGTAAAATATAAAAAGTGTTAAAATTTAACAAATAACTCCTAAATATACTTTTAATAAGCCTATAATTTATATAACTCATTTTCGGATCACCGTTTATTTTTAAATCATTTAAGTTTGAATTTAACTTGCTTAATATCAATCTGAGCATCAAACGAGTATTATAATCACTTAAATAATATTGTTAAGGTACTTTATTTATATATAGATATGTTTTAAATAATGATTATTATAATATCCTATTTTTATTTTATTTTACATAATTAATTTTAATAATAGCAACATTTAATACTTCAAATTATATTTCAAATACACACATACCTATTTACGATTAATTGATCGTTAATCATCGAGAACAGTCAAAAGTCACTTTAATATATAAAACAGTTCAAAATTTTTGAGACTCAACCTAACAGACTTTGCTTATCATGTCAAAACCATATAAAGATTAAGTTTAAATTTGGTCAAAAATTTTCGGGTCGTCACAGTACCTACCCGTTAAAGAAATTTCATCCCGAAATTTGATTGGGATGATCATGGCTGACAATAAGTATGTTTTCATGACGCATACAAGCTGAAAATTAAAGTTTTATCATTATCGAGTAATATAGATAAAACAATTCATTTATGTGAAGAGTACAAGTGAAGTTATCACAAAAGAATGAAATGAGAAAATAATATTTCGTAATATCCTTTGACGTAGATATGGTTGATTTTCGG
This sequence comes from Rutidosis leptorrhynchoides, assembly GCF_046630445.1. Classification (NCBI taxonomy): domain Eukaryota; kingdom Viridiplantae; phylum Streptophyta; class Magnoliopsida; order Asterales; family Asteraceae; genus Rutidosis; species Rutidosis leptorrhynchoides. The sequence goes on along the minus strand of NC_092335.1, from coordinate 391,779,449 downwards.
AGTTCAAGGGATTTAGAGAAAATCTTCGTAATAAGATTTGATTCTTCGCTAATTAAGGAAATAGGTTCTTCTTTGGTTAAATGCGATAATTTGTTTCGATTGCTATGTCGGATATTTCACTATAAATCCACCCTCTTCATTTCCTTTATATTTTAGAGTTCCATACTTTTGTTTTCTCTTCCCGACTTTAAGTCAAGCGAATAATGGTCCAGAATTCGTAGGTATGAAGTTTCAAATGTGCATGACTAATGTTCTAAGAGGGAGATTGTAATCGCACGATCTTGATTGGTCAAATTACCAGAATTCAAGAGAAAAGATAGAACTATCAGGAAATTATGTTCTTGATATGTTTAGAGATTAAGTAGAATGTAAGAGTCGTGTAACATGGCACATGATGATGATATGGTCTATGAATCATCAAGTTCCATTAGAAACTCAGCATAACTTACTGTAATATAATCACATTGATCAAGTGTCATTATATTATACTAACTCATGCTTCAATTCCCAACACTACTTCAAAATCATTCATAATTCAAATTCGAATTTTTTCAGAATTTTAGAAACTAAAACAGTTTCTTTTATGATATAACACAGATAGAGCAAAGAGATAATTAATATCGGAAAAGAATATTTATGAAGATATCTTCAGAAATATTGAGGATATTTATAATGAAAGATACGATAATATCTTAGAATTTTAGATTCAAAGTGTGATGATGAAATTTATTCACAATGATTTAGAACAATTACGGAATAAGGCATTCGCTAAAGATTTCATCAGAAACAGAATCATCTGAATTCTTTATGTACAAGTTTAGTCCTTGTGATTTGTTCAGAGTCTCCTTCATGGTTTGCTCAATCCGTTTTTCAGTATCAAAACTTTTGAGCTTTGCCAACATACAATTCTTTATCATCAAACTTTCGACTGTTAAGGTCGTTTACAGTTTTTGCTGCTTCTTGCAGCTTTTTCAACTTTTAGAGTATTGATTCGTAGATTGAGTGCTTTTCAGAATTTTAGAATGGAAGATCATAATTCTAAGAGATAAATGTTATATGTATATATATAACTATTGATGTAGAAACGATGCAAGATTCAAAACACTGATTGCTGATTTCCCGATACTTAGTATGGCAATTCTCGTTACAAGATGCGGATGAGTATATGATAGGATTTTAATGAACAAATATAATGGTTTTTCGGAGAGACTTAAGTCAATGAGTAATGAAGTTGCTGGTAAGTTTACTGCTAAAGTGGTGGAATATAAATGGTTCTCCGGTAACAATAAAAGAGCACGCATATATATCAAGGTTATAGTGTGGTTGTTTCGAACGAAAAATTGAAGTTGACTTGTTGGAGCTGTGACAAAACTGGCTATCTCGAACAGGAGTTGCAAGGTTATTTTCGGTAATAATAACGCTAAAGGAATTAGCACAGCTACGTGTTAGACGTTTACTCAGTTTCTGAGAGTTTTTCAGGTGCATAACTATATGCATAAATCTTTCCTTCCGTAGATGAAGTGCGGTTGGTTCATCCTCTCGATTGAGGTGTTTTCAAGAATCATGAAAGGTTTGAACGCAGATTGTAATTGTCAAGATACAAATGAGGTTTAAGATGAAATCAAGTGGCAAACTTGAAGAATTGTTTAGTTTCATATGTTATAATCAATATTTTAATTCATTTTAATTGACCAATGTTGGTAGTCCACAGTTAGCAGTCCACAGTTACTAATTCAATAATTCATATATAGTTTATAATATTCGAATTAATTAATACGTATCGTGACCCGTGTACATGTCTCAGACTCGATCACAACTCAAATTATATATATTATTTGAGAATCAACCTCAACCCTGTATAGCTAACTCTATCATTACTGCATATAGAGTTTCTATGGTTATTCCAAATAATATATATAGATTCGTCGATATGATATGTCAAAACCTTGTATACGTGTCCCGATATTTAAAATGCGTAAATAACAGTATTTAAATGACGATAAATAAAGTGCGTAAAATAAATAACAGAATGTAAATGACAATAAATAAAATTGCGAGAATTAAATTGCGATAAAATAAATTGCGATAATTAAATGTACAATAAGGATTTAACAGTTAGCTTGGATTTTGTTAGCGTGAATTCTTAACAAAATTTCTCATAGTTAATTTGTTTATTTCTAACAAATTTTATTTTGTCCAATGTTTTCTTCATTATGCCACTTGTCGGATTCTGATAGGTCAAAATCCAAATATGAAATTGAATGAAAATGGTTATTTTGTGGTGAATGGATTTGTATATCTTGTGGATGTAAGTAGGATAGTAAATGACTGTTGGATCATATTCGAAGAATGTACAATGTAACTTATTAATGTGAAATCTAAATATTCCTCGGGTATTATCTACCCGTTAAAATATTTTCACCATTAACAGTTTGTACAAAAGATTTTTTTTTTAATTACAATCTTTATGAAAACATATATACATATATATTTTCTTCAGATGTAATTATGGATTTAACGAGTTAATATGATATTAAACTCATTTGATTTACCGTTAGAACAAAAATATATAATCTCTAAAACATTAGAGATTACATAATCGCCATGTCGTAAGAAGATAAATGATGTAGAATGTCATGTAGAACGAAGATAATCGATGTAGGACATCATGTAGTATGATGATTATGCTGGAGGTACAGACTGTGAGTTTGAGACGTGTAGTGTTGAGGTTTGTGCTGTAGATGTTGTTGTTGGTGGTACTGGTGTTGCCGGTGCTGTTGATGAAGCTGGTAGGTTTTGCACCACGTTTTCCAAATTGATTACTCTAGCGCGAAGCTCGTTGACTTCTTCCATTACTCCGGGATGATTGTTGGTCGGAACGAGCGGATGGATAAGGTTTAGAATTGTGGATAGAATATAATCGTGTCGAGCTACTTTAGAAATGAGGCTGAAAATGGTGTTTTGGATAGGTTTTCCGATAAGTGCTTCAGGTTCTTCACCAAGAGGTGAATTCGGTTGGTGGAAAGGATCACCTTCTTTTTATCTCCAATGATTAAGTAGGCTATAAACCCATCAGATGAATTGGTTGATTCATTCTGGTGACACAGCTTTTGGAGCTTAGGTGAAACTCCGTATCGGAATAGCTGTCGGAATTCGAGGAATTCGAACTGGTTGAGGGATTCATCTCGTACGATCAGATAAAGGATTTTCGATAAGAAATAGATTATAGGATGTAGATTAGTACCCTGCAATACATAATTTACATATGCATATATAATACTAAAATCCCATAAGTTACAGAGGAATCTATGGAAGCTATCAGGCAAAGTTTATAGTAACATACGCTAAGATATGAATTAACAGATACGCTAAGATATGAATTTTATCTATACACTATTCATGCAGTCAATGCAGTAAAACGTGTCTAGACTAAGAATGATAAGCAGGTAATTTTCTAAGGATGGTAAGTAGATGATTTCCGACTAGAAATGATAAGCAAAACTTTTGACATGCAGATACGATCGAAGTCCAGACCCACTAATGCATCTAAACAACTATCAGTTAGACACACTAATGCAAGACCTGATTCGCTAAGACCATCGCTCTGATACCAACTGAAAGGACCCGATCATATCGATTATAAATGATTCACAATAGTTGGTTACATCGCGAGGTACTTGACCTCTATATGAAACATTTTACAAACATTGCATTCGTTTTTAAAAGACAAACTTTCATTTCATCGTAAGTTGACAGGCATGCATACCATTTCATAATATATCTAAACTATAAATGACTTGATAATATTCTTGATGAACTCAATGACTCGAATGCAACGTCTTTTGAAATATGTCATGAATGACTCCAAATATTATCTCTAAGATTAGCAAATGCACAACGAAAGATTTCTTTCGTACCTGAGAATAAACATGCTTTCAAGTGTCAACCAAAACGTTAGTGAGTTCATTAGTTTATCATAACAATCATTTCTATTATTTTAATAGACCACAAGATTTTCATTTTTCAGTTCTCATAAATATACGTCCCATGCATAGAGACAAAAATCATTCATATGGATTGAACACCTGGTAATCGACATTAACAAGATGCATATAGAATATCCCCATCATTCCGGGACTCCCTTCGGACGTCATAAATTTCAAAGTACTAAAGCATCAGGTACTTTGGATGGGGCTTGTTGGGCCCGATAGATCTATCTTTAGGATTCGCGTCAATTAGGGTGTCTGTTCCCTAATTCTTAGATTACCAGACTAAAAAGGGGCATATTCGATTTTGATCATTCAACCATATAATGTAGTTTCAATTACTTGTGTCTATTTCTTAAAACGGTTATAAAAGCAGCGCATGTATTCTCAGTCCCAAAAATATATATTGCAAAAGCATTTAAAAAGGGGGCAAATGAAACTCACTATACGATATTTTGTAGTAGAAATATTCATACGACGACACTGAACAATGCAAGGTTGGCCTCGGATTCATGAACCTATATCAAGTATATATATTAACACATATAATCACAATCGCACTAATAATAACCTAATTATTATTATTATGTGTTTCATTAATAACCTAATTAATTAATATAAATTATTAATATAGTTATGTTAGATGTAGTAAATATAGTTTTATATAACTAACAGTTATTTGATAAAAATAATATTGATAATTATAAATAAAAAGTTGTTTCTTTTTATAATAATAATAATAATAGTTCGTATAATATTAATAATAATGATACTAGTATTAATGATAATAATAATAATGATGATGATAATAATAATAATAATAATAATAATATACTTGTAAAAATAATAATTTTTAATAATAACAACGCTAATAATGATAATAATAATGTTATTAATAATAATAGTACTTATAATAATAATAATGGTAATAAAGATAATAATACTTAATGCTTGATAATAATAATAATAATAATAATAATAATAATAATAATAATAATAATAATAATAATAATAATAATAATAATAATAATAATAATGTTAATGGTAATACTACCTCAAAGAAGTAGCCCTTAAAAATGCTCAAGTCCGGGTTTGAACCCGCGACGTCCCGCTAACCCGTTAACACCTTTAAACCAATGAACCAACGATTTATTTTGATACTAACCCGCATGATTAACTAGTTCATCTTCATCAAACACTTATCGTTACATCATTATTATCATGATCTAATATCATCATCATTCTTATATCATAATCACCTCTATCCTCACTCATCATCTTCATCATGATTCATTTCATCACCTCATTATGATCAATCTTTGTTATCATCATGATCATCATCTAAACTATCATCATCACAAAATCATTATTTCATGTATTATCAATATAATCCTCATCATCATAATCCTATGATCACGTCTACCATCATGCTTATTATCTTCATTAACATATCAAATACCACCCATTTCCATTACCATAGCCGTGACTATCATATCATCGTGACATAACGTTATCAATCATTATATCGTTGTAACATTATATATCACCTTCCTTCCTAAAATCATCATTGGTATCATTGACCTTTTACCAAGATAAGACCCAAAACAAAAAGCTTAAGTTGTATGAATCTTCAAGAATTATTGGCCCAATCACACAATGATTTATACGGCCCAAAATTTGCTTAGTCTTAAATGAATTCATTAGGTCCAATAGTAGGCTGTATAATTTAGCCCACTAGGAAATTGACGAGTCCACTCCAAAGAAATCGATTCACAAGTTCAACAATCAAAACAAAAAAAAAATTCGGTTGTTTGTTTGAATACAGAAACCGTAACATGCATCAAAAATTTGAAAATGTAATGTGCTTCGGTCCAAATTCCATTTCATTCGTTATTGACCCAAATTGTGGAGTTTGATTTAATGCAAGCAGGCGATATTTTAAAAGCAATTAGTTGTATACCATGATTAACTCAAGTGGGAGCTACTTGTTTGTAATTGTCTGCCACTAGTGCCACTATAAGTTCCACATGTATAACTTTAAACCGTGAAACCAGTGATCCATTGCCATTACTTTAATTTGCTTGCCCCATATTCCTATATTCACACTTTTATAATCCACTAGTAAAAAGAAAAAAGGCAAGTGGTGTATTTGGTTTAAAGGTTGTCGAAGAAAAATTACATAAACTATCGTTTCCCACGAATCTCGCTGCATGAGTATTTTAGTCTTGACCCCTTCGTTCAAGCAGGAGTAGAGGAAATAAAGTAATAGAAAATACAATGACTTACAAATGGTTTGCAGTAGTAGCAGAAGCTAAATGGATCAAAAGGTGGCAATTTGGTTTGTTAATCGGTCACAAAAACAAAACAGTACCCGTAAAAATATTTGCAGGTTATGAGGGTTGTTATTTCGGTTATCAAAACTGGGCGGGTTAGGATGGTGATGGGCGATTGATGAAAGAAACAGAATCCGAATAAAAACATCAAAAAGTAATTGTATGTGCATGGGGATTTTGAGTTATCGAACAAAACAGGAACTCAACAGAATTTAGTAATGACTCGATCGAGGAAGGTGGTATGGCTGTGTTGAATATCAAACAAAACAGAAAAACGAGTGTTTGTGGTTTTGGTTTGGGTGTTTGTTTAACATGGAGAAGAAAGAAACAAAATGACACAGGAAGAAAAGTAATAGTGGTTTACGTTTATTGGTGATCGGAGTAATTAGAACCATGAAACGGTAGCAAACGATGGTTCCATCGTGTAGTAGCAATTAAGAAAACAAGTGGGTTTTAGATCATCATCATCATTAATCAAATAATCACCATCATCATTGTTTTATTCACAGCTCATCATCATGTCCTAATCATCCATTCATCATCATCTAAAAATGTCATCATAGTTACAGTAAACGAATACATGAACAAAAAAAAAAAAAAAATAGCAGCGAGCAATCTGGTTGTGATCTTGTGGGGGTTATGGAAGACAGAGAATGATAAGTTATGGATCCTTGATTAAAATAGGGACAAGAAAGAAAGGTGGTGATGATTTTAAGGTGATTCGCATGGGTTTCGTGAAGATGGGTGTTTGATTGCAAAGACAGTAAAATGGAAATGAAAAGTGAGGTTGAGTTTTGAGATGGTTGTAAGTGGTATATCTCATCAATATAATATAACGGATAGAGAATGAAGTAATATAGTAATACATACAAACACAGTACACTCTAATCAATTTGACACAGTTTAGCATTCAGATAACAATCCGTGAAGTTCAATTTGCATGATACAATATGTTTAACATATTAAAAAGTAACTTGCATGACTGATTTTAAGAATCAAACGTGTATAGTTAAATATATTAATAAATACAGCAGGCTCTAATTTTGTTTCATTATACTGATATTTTAACACAAAGATTAGTTCGTACTCCGTTGTTAATCAGTTGGCGAATAAAAGTCTTTGGAAAAATCTCAAATTTTATATTAATTATATTTAGTTATTTTAGTCAATATTGTATAAAAAAATGAGCCATTATCTATTTAAAATTATTAAATAAAAAATAAATTGACGGTTCGCGCTCGATCTCAGGTAAAATATAAAAAGTGTTAAAATTTAACAAATAACTCCTAAATATACTTTTAATAAGCCTATAATTTATATAACTCATTTTCGGATCACCGTTTATTTTTAAATCATTTAAGTTTGAATTTAACTTGCTTAATATCAATCTGAGCATCAAACGAGTATTATAATCACTTAAATAATATTATTAAGGTACTTTATTTATATATAGATATGTTTTAAATAATGATTATTATAATATCCTATTTTTATTTTATTTTACATAATTAATTTTAATAATAGCAACATATAATACTTCAAATTATATTTCAAATACACACATATCTATTTACAATTAATTGATCGTTAATCGTCGAGAACAGTCGAAAGTCACTTTAATGTATAAAACAGTTCAAAATTTTTGAGACTCAACCTAACAGACTTTGCTTATCATGTCAAAACCATATAAAGATTAAGTTTAAATTTGGTCAAAAATTTCCGGGTCGTCACAATAGGGGTTTAGAGTTTAATGTTTAGGGTTTAGTGTTTAGGGTTTAGGGTTTAGGGTTTAGGGTTTATGGTTTAGGTTTAGGGTCTATGGTTTAAGATTTGGAGTTTAGTGTTTAGAGTTTTGTTAATATGATTTAACATTAATGACAATTTTCAAAAATCATTTGAAATTTATGCAACAAAACATGGTCAACGCCAAAACCTAATTGTTGATCATTTTCGAGTCAGATGATCATCGTCGCGAATGACCTGCGACATTAATATAAACCTTAATATAAAATTACATGAAGACACCAATAAGCGTCAACGATCATCGACCTAGCAAACGAATTAATTGAGAAATTAATGACTGTAGAGCCCGAACAATTTGCCAACTTTGATGTCTTGGCTTATAGGAAATAAAAGGAATCAAACGATCCAATTTTAATGACTATGGCTCATGACTTACTATCCGTCCAAGCTTCGACGATTGCTTCTGAATCGACCTTTACAAAGATAGAGGAAGTATTGTCTACATCGCACCTCTCCATACACCACTCATGTGGTATTGGGTTTTGTTGTTGTATTTAACTAAAAACAAAATAATGATCTAATCTTAGTCATTATAAGGAATATGAGAACTTAATAAATGCACTAGTTGTCTTCAAATAAACTTATGAAATCCCATCAATTGAAGGAATTCATAAGTCATCACTACAAGGATTATTGATTATTAGACATAATGAAAGTTTTTCATACATGTACGTATTTGGTGGCCGATCGTTCTATAGTCTTGTTATGTATATGATTTAGGTTGAGGGGTGTAAATGGGGTCATTCTTAGTCCGGGTATCGGTCTGGTATGGACTAAACCCGAAAACAAGAATTTAGATTGAACCGAATATTTAAAACACCACAAATCCACAAAATATACACGAAGAGCCATCACCAAAACTATAACCATTCATAAACTTTATGAATTTCTTTGGAAACCTAGATACTAAACTTTAAACTCCAAACCCCAATTCTTAAATCATAAACCCTAAACAATAATCACTATACCCTAAACTTTAAATCATATACCCTAAATCCTCCAGCCTAAACTCCAAATCACGCAAGACGACATTGAGGCACTATTTTTATCCACACCACTAACACATGAGACATGTCATCCCCAATATGAGAAGACACGTCGCGAAGAACAAATTATTAACCATCCATCACCTCATATATCGAGTATATTATAATTTTCAATAAATGTAAAAACAGTAATTTTGTAACTTATTAAAATCAAACTTTACAATCGATTGGGAAACTAATAATAATAATAATAATAATAATAATAATAATAATAATAATAATAATAATATTATTATTATTATTATTATTATTATTATAATTAATAAAAATTAATAATAACAATAATAATAAGTACGTAATAAGTCTATATTATTTACAAATTAAATTCACTACAATATATATGGTTGATATATCCCCTAGACTAGAAATAAAAAGCTTCAATTTTTCACACATTAATTTTTTTTTCCAAGCTTTATTTTCTTTATCTAGTAGTTACACCAAAAATTTTAAAAGTAAAATTTTTATTTGGCTCTTATTTACTTCCCAAAAATTTGAAGGTGACAATTTTCCCCGCCTTTATCCTACCAAAATTTTATCTTTCTAAAAACTAATCGGTCTCATCTCAATTTTTTCTCACTCACCTCCAAAATTAAACTCACTCCCCTCTTTTCAAATTAGGTTTTTAAATTTCCTTTTTCTTTGATCTGTGTATCTCCACATAAAAACACAACGATTTATTTCCAACACACATAGAGTCATACATGTTTTCTCAATTTCACCAAGTTTAGTTCTTTCAATGGCGTCCAAAGCAGAATAGACATTCTAGGGTTTATTGTATTTGCTTCTCTTTCATTTTTTATTTAATGTGCAAAGATCAGTTTGTCGAGAAAACCATAGGTTAGATACAAAATATATATATGTTCACAAAATCCGTCAAATAATCAGTGAATTCCAGAAACTTGAATCAAGTTATCGGAAAATTGATGGAAGATTCGATTACTTAGTTTCACTCCAGACCGTTAACCGTCGTTCAATTACTTTTGGTAACACCTTTTAATTATCTGGTAGATGTGTTTTGTAGTTTTTTGTTATTTAATTAATTAGTTAATAGTTAATTAGATGATGTTTGTGAAATATATTCTGCTTTGTTATTGTTCTGTCGTTCAATTTTTTTCTATCTATATTGATATTGTATTTTCTGAATGTCAAATATCAGGTTACTGTGTGGACTTATTGGAAATTTAGGTCATTATTTTCTTTCCTTTCAAGTTTTTGGTGGTACCAGCAGTGACATACTATCTTTAAGTTTATATGTAACTGGTAATGGTAATGGTGTCGATATTGTGTCCTTTTCATACATTTACCGATACTTCACTATTCTGATGTGTTTTGTTGCCTTTTTTTATTGTCGTTATTATATGAGCTGTGCCTATTGAAATCCATTGTCGTTTAGGTATTCAAATCGAATATGTATGAGTATCGTAATCAATAATTGGATAGTTAAACATTGTTTTAGATTGGATATCATTTGGTTAAATGCCTTTCAAGATGTTGTATACTGACAATATGTAAATTGAGCATTAGTTTTATGTTTTGTTAAGGGTTGTTGCGATATTAATTTGTAAACATCATCAGCTACTGATTATTCACAGCTATTGCTTATGGTTTTGTATTGTTTGCTTATAATAAAGGGTTGGATATTATATATAGCAGCAGTTTTGCAGCTCAATTGCTTTCGCTTTATGACGTGTTCATGAGAATCGACAGTTCTTTATAACTCTTATATGTAACTCAAGATGGCCTGAAATCATAATATATATGGAATGGAGTGTCAAGAGTGAGGGGACCTACAACTATGCCCAAAGTTTGGAATCAAAAAGCTGACCCTAACCACTGGTCTACATTTTATATAAGTTACTCTACTACTAGAGTTTTTATAGTTATACGTAACGGTTTTGTAGGCTTGTACTAAAGATGGATTCACTTGGAAAAGAAATACTTACTATCGCTGTACCTGCAGCCATGGCGTTTGCTGCAGATCCCGTTGCTTCATTAATTGACACCGCGTTCAATGGTCATATAGGCCCGTTGAAATTGCTGCAGTTGGAGTATCTATTGCTATTTTCAATCAAGTTTCAAAAGTTGCCATATTCCCACTTGCAAGTATTACAACTTCCTTTGTTGCTGAGGAAGAGACAATAAAAAGACTCGAAAGTAAAGTACACAAAGTTGAGAACGAAGAGAAAAGTTCGACGAATACAGAGGAGACAAAAGAACTCATGACAGATGATGTGAATCTTGAAAACTTAGACAATGGTTCGACAATTAAGGACGAAAAATAGGATGGTATGTTTTTTTTCTTGACAATGTTATTTAACATCACAAAACAAAACTTGTTTTAATTATCTTATATGTGTCTTGATCATACCATTAATTAGGTCTTAAAACAAGTCCGTCGAATCATTTGACTATTACTACAAAAAAGTCAACGTTCAAAAGACAAAAACGAAATATCATGTCAGCATCAACTGCTCTGCTCATTGGTGCAGTACTTGGTATTCTTCAAGGTTTAAAAAAACGGAAACGCGACTTGAGGCGTTTTCCCTTTGTGAGGCGAGGCGTATGCCTCGAGGCGAACCGAGGCGTACGTTCGAGGCGGAGTTAAAAAAATACATAGAAAATTATAAGTTCATTACAAGTTTCAATCGTTTCAAAATATAAGTTCATTACATCAGTAAATACTCATAAAAAACACAAAACAAAGATTATAATCAAACTCAAATAACATAAGGATAATCATCATCATCATCCGAGTCATCATGATCTTCCACATTCAAATTCACTTCGTCATCATCCTCATCAATCAAATTAAGTTGAACTACCAACTTCTTAAATCCTAATGAATATTGTGTTATTTAAGTACGACGTATTTATTTATTTATTTATATACTTTAAATAATGAGAAAAAGGAAAGGAAGGATAACACATTTGAAAAGCATGTGGCTGATGGCAAGGACACGTATACATCTATTTTCATCAATCGATGAGTTCTGTGTTCTGGAGGCCAACAGATGAGTTTTGGAGGCCAAAAGCACTTTACTAAAACATAAAAGCTGCCGCCCTAGTTTCCCTCCACACCAATTTTCCCTCCAATTTTAATAAAACATAAAAAAACACTTTAATAAAACATAAATAAGCCGCCAATCGATGATTTTTGCCGCCACACCAATTTTCCCTCCAATTTTCATTGAGGCGTACGTTTTACTAACATGTGAGGCGCAGCAAAAGCTAACCGCCTCTACTTTTGAGGCGTACGTTTTTTATTGCTCTTTGAGGCGGACGTTCCAGAACGGAAAAATTGAAAATCGCATAGAGGCGCGCCTCGAGGCGATTGAGGCGTACGTTTTTTTAAACTATGGTATTCTTGAAACACTACTACTTGTTTTTCTTGCTGAACCACTTTTGAGCTTAATGGGAGTACGACAAGTAAGTATCATTATTCAAGTAGTACTTTGTGCATAGTATAATGTACCAGTTATATAAATCTTACATTTAATTATTGAACAGGTTAATAAAATGTTGTTACCTGCACATAAATATTTAACATTGCGTGCACTCGGAGCCCCAGCAGTTCTACTTTCGTTAGCAATGCAAGGTGTTTTTCGTGGTTTTATAGATACTAAAACTCCCTTATATGCCACTGGTACATCACTTATAACCTTACTTGATATGTAATATTGTACCGAGTATGTTTTCTGATGAATGTTCTAACATATTTTTTGTGTTCGGGTGCAGTTATTGGAGACGTTGCAAACATTATTTTGGATCCAATTCTTATATTCGCTTGCAATTTAGGAGTTAGTGGTGTAGCCATTGCACATGTGCTTTCCCAGTAATGGTTCCATCTTTGACTCATTGATCAACTTTAATTTGCAGTTATATAATCATGTGGTTTTGTGACTGATTTATGTCGTTTATTGTTTTGAAGGTACTTAATATCGATAATCCTGTTAGTCAAGTTAATGAACCAAGTTGATCAACTGCCTCCAAGTTTGAAAGCTTTGCTGTTGAGTCGGTTTCTTAAAAATGGTACGTGACAATCCTATTTAATTTTTTGAATACTTGATCCTTTGGTTTAGTGATTGGTATCAGGCATACAGTTGAATTCAATAAATTTGGTGCTTACAAATTACAATATATGCAGGTTTGATGTTGCTATTAACGACAATGCTAGTAAACTCACCCATGCCCTAGGAACCATTGCAAGGAGTTGCAAGTATTGTCCAATTTATTTATCATGGACTAAAGTTTCTGGCGAGGAAAAGCAAGAGATGCTTAAACATTTAAGGGTATGTAATAATATAAATTCGTATTCGTATGTTAATGACAAAATTTGTTTTAATTATATCAACTGATATGTTTTGTATCCTGACAAAGTTTGTTATTTACAGGTGGTACCCTTGGATTAATAAAGATACATGTTGATCGAATACATTCTTCGTTGCTTTTCATTGTTTTTATTTTCTTTGTTGAATGTTATTTTAGTATTGATATGTTGGATTATCTATGAATTTTTAATGTTTAGTGTTTTTCAAATTATGAGTCAATTTATTAAAATATGATTATGTTTTATTTATATTTATTTTTAATAGTAATTATTAATTGGATGTTCAAAATTTGAATTAAATAAAAACCAGGCCTGAATATTGGATCCAATAATCTGATCCGGGCCCAAATAATCAAACCGATCTGAATACATGGATCGTAAAAAAACCCGAACTGGATCTGAATAACCGGATCCGAATATAGAAACTTATTTGGAATTACTATGACTTGATAGGACTCATTTTGTGGTTTTAATACTATTACTTGATTGGACACCATACTATTTAAAAATACATTTGTATTAGGACTTTTTTTAATGGTACCAACCTTGAAAACATTATATTAGGACTCTGTATGTGGTACTAAACTAATAACTTATTATATATTAGGACTTATTTTGTGGTTTTAAGGTTTAAGAAATTTATATTAGTACTTTTTTTTAGTGGTACTAACCTTAAAAATCATTATATTAGGACCCTATTATTGATACATTAGGACATTTTTTATTGGTACTAATGTAGTATTTTTTTTTTTTTATAATATGACTCTTATTTGAGTACTAACATAATAATGGGACCATTTTTGTTAGTCCTTAAGAAATATAAAATTAGAATAAGACCCCTTTGTTGGCACTAACGTATTTTTTTTTTTCTTTTGGGACTTTTCTGTGTGGTCGTTAATTATAAAAGTCACTCGATATGTACTTGTTAGGACTTTTCTGTGTGGTCGTTAATTATATTATAGGACCCGATAATTGGTTTCATAATCTTATTACCTTTTAGGACACTTTTTTGCGTCTATACTTTATACGATCGCCTTAGTTGGTACACACCTCCTGTTGGTCCTATCAGGCCAAAAGGTCCTATAAAGTGACATTATAGGACCAATTTGGGTTCCTATATGTACACTTTTGTTTTAGTGAGCCAAACATATTCATTAATCCGTTTTAAATCTTGTTTTAGCCTTTCCGGGTGATCCGTGGCTCGGATTTCGATGACCCGAACATGAATGTTCATCCAATCATCAATCCTAACCCAATGGTACACCTTACAGACTCCAAAGATGGTCACAAAGTTGGACCCCAACTGATCAAAATCGTTTTTACCTTTTAATTTCATCCAAACCCTAAATCGGGCATAACTTTTGATCCGAAACTCAAAACAACATGAATCCAAAGCCTAAAATTATTGTCTTGATGAGAGGAACTCATCTATACACTTTATTTAATCAAAAACATCTGTTAAGTATACTAATTTTAAACAAATAACTGCAGTCCACTTTTGATCAAACCGAAAACATATGAAATCGAGCATTTCTAAGCATCAAATCAACAACACAACAACATACAAGTATAGCATCAACATATAATCAAAATCAGTAAAAATGAAAGAGAAATGAAAATTTAGGGTTCATGAATATACCCCAATCAAAGAATCAAGAGCATGGTTGCGTAGATCTTGAAATGGTGAATCCGGATATGATAAAAGCCCTAAATCTCCAATATAAATTGTTGAAGAAGATGATGATGATGGTTGATGACCAAGGGAGAGAAAAAGAGATGGAGAGGTGAAAAATAAAATGTAATTAGGTTAAATGAAGGAGTAGTGAACCAATTTTGATCAAGGGATAAACAAGTTCCAAGTTTTGTCAAATTACCCCCTCTCCATGGGGTCTCGGCCGAAACATGCACAAGTGTGGTCCCACATGGCCCACTTTGATGTATAAAGAGTTTACTTGTGGCCCGAAAGCTCGATCGAAGCCCGAAACGCGAAAATGCTACTACGCGATTAATTATTCGGAGAGATAACAAATACGCGACGAATAAAATATATAAACACTATATATAATCATATGACATCAAAATATCATATTTAAAATAATTTGGATTTAAAAATCCCAAAAGTTTGACCGTTGGTTTGAAAAACTGAAAAGATTCGCTGGATAGAAATTCACGACACGTAGAAACGTACAATTTAAAATATGAATACAAATATTCACATAACACATAATAATTAATATATTATTCCTAAAATAATAATATAGGTCATAGAATTGACGTGGCATGAATAACAATTAACGGACGTTAAATAATAAACGGTAAAAGATAACGGAAAAAGTAGGGTCGTGACAGTACCTTTCCGTTACGGAAATTTCGTCCCGAAATTTAAGCAGGTGCAGGGGTTGACTCGACATCTGAGAACAAATGCGGGTACTTCTACTTCATCTGATCTTCACGTTCCCAAGTGAACTCAGGTCCGCGTCTGGCATTCCATCTAACTAGAACAATAGGAATTCTACTTTGCTTGAGCGTCTTAACCTCTCGATCCATAATATCGACAGGTTCCTCAATAAAATGGAGTTGTTTATCAACATGAAGTTCATCAAGAGGAATGGTCTCATCGGCCTCGGCCAAACACTTCTTTAAATTCGATACATGAAATACGTCATAAACAGCACTGAGTTCTTGTGGCAATTTCAAACGATAAGCCACGGGTCCAACTCTCTCGGTAATCTCAAACAGTCCAACAAAACGAGGATTCAACTTTCCTCTTTTACCAAATCGTACCACACTTTTCCAAGGTGATACCTTCAACATAACACGGTCACCAACTTGAAATTCTATATCTTTCATTCCCTTATCGGCATAACTCTTTTGCCGACTTCTGGCGGTTCTCAATCTTTCTTTAATCTGTACGATCTTCTCGGTAGTCTCATGAATAATCTCTGGGCCTGTGAGTTGAGCATCCCCAACCTCATTCCAACAGATAGGATACCTACACTTTCTACTATACAGAGCTTCAAACGGTGCGGCTTTAATACTTGCATAATAGCTGTTATTATAAGAAAATTCAGCCAACGACAAATATCTATCCCACCCATTACCAAAATCAATAACGCACGCTCGTAACATGTCTTCTAATGTTTGAATGGTCCTCTCACTCTGACCATCCGTCTGCGGATGATAAGTGGTGCTCATATCCAACTTAGTTACCAAAGCTTCCTGTAAGGATTGTCAAAACCTCGATATAAATCGTCTGTCTTGGTCTGAAATAATAGATACAGGAACACCATATCTAGAAACAATCTCCTTCAAATAAAAACGAGTAAGTTTCTCCATCGAATCTGTTTCCTTAATAGGCAAGAAATGAGCTGACTTTGTGATTCGGTCAACAATCACCCAAATGGTATCATAACCACCCACAACTCTCGGTAACTTCATAATAAAATCCATTGTAATACCTTTCCACTTCCACTCAAAAGTCTCAGGTTGCACCAAAAATCCAGACGGTTTCTGATGTTCAGTTTTAACCTTAGCACAGGTCAAACACTTAGCCACATACGTAGCCATATAAGATTTCAAATTAAGCCACCAATATAGCTCCTTAAGATCATGATACATCTTTCCTGAACCAGGATGAATAGAGTACCTAGACTTATGAGCTTCGTCTAAAACAAGTTGTCGCAGATCACCAAATTTCGGAACCCAAAGACGTCCTGCAAAATATCTAGTACCATCTGCTCGTACTTCAAACTTCTTAGCCATGCCTCTGACTTTCTCGTTCACAAAATTCTGCTCCTTCAAGGCGTCTTGTTGTGCCTCAAGAATCTGCCTAGCGAGGTTAGTTCGAATTTTCATATTCAAGGCCCTAAACCTGCGAGGTTCAGCCCTCTCTTTACGACTTAACGCATCGGCCACAACATTAGCCTTTCCCGGGTGATATAAAAGTTCGCAATCATAATCGTTCAACGTCTCAACCCATCTTCGTTGCCTCATATTCAACTGTTTTTGATCAAGAATATGTTGAAGACTTTTGTGATCAGTGTACACTGTACTTTTGACCCCATAAAGATAATGTCTCCAAATCTCAAGTGCAAATACAACAGCTCCCAACTCTAAATCATGGGTTGTATAATTCTGTTCATGAATCTTCAACAGACGTGACGCGTACGCAATAACTTTCTTTCGTTGCATCAAAACACAACCAAAGCCCTGACACGAAGCATCACAATAAACAACAAAATCATCATTACCCTCAGGTAGTGACAATATCAGAGCGGTAGTCAACTTCTTCTTCAGGGTTTGAAAAGCAGTCACTTGTTCATCCTTCCACTCATACTTCTTCCCCTTGTGCTGTAACAACCCAACCCTTATGCAAATGAAATATGCAAAAATAAAAAAAAATTTTGTTTGATCAGCTACTGGCGCGGCATGCCAGGACCCAGTGCGGCGCGCCAAACCTGTCTGTCCAAAAATTCTTGAAACGTGAAAAAGATTGGCCACTTCCCGACCTATTTAGACGAAACGCTTTTAACAACAAGTTCCAATATGTAAAACTAACACGATTCAAACATAAAATAAGTTTTACAAAGTGGGGCCCACATCGGCCGTTTTACGAGTTCATACAAAAGTTTGAGTTTCGACCACATTAGTTTAATTTCCAAACGACACTACGAGCACAGTGTTTGGGGTTAAACTACCTAAGTCTCGGTCAAACTCCAAAAGCTAACTCAATCCAAAAAGCGTCCCCCAATCAACAAAGCGGGATCTCTAATTCAAAATAATGCCCTTACCCTTGTCCACGCCGGAGCCTATAAAAAGATAAACAACGAGAGGGTAAGCTAACGCTTAGTGAATGCGATAATTATACACATACATATATAATATATCTATTTGCAAACACTTACACGCATACCGTATACATGCTAGCAAACACAATTAGCTTATTATCATAAATACAAGCTATAACCTCCAATAACCAAACTAGCATAACAATAGCATATTTAACTTGAACAAATATAATATGCTTACTCTACAACACAATAACCATGGTTAACCAATTGAACGAGGGAACGGTGTTTAAAAACTGTCGGAGTTCATAACAACCATTAGTGCACTTAACACTTTGTACACTAACCCCACGGGTGGCATCTTAACACGTCGATACTTCACCCTGGTTGGCGTCTTAACACGTCGACACTTCACCCCGAGTGGTGTCTTAACACTTTGACACTTCACTCTTCATTTTACTTGAGGTGGTATCTTAACACGTCGATACTTCACCTCGAGTGGCGCCTTAACACATCGGCACTTCACCCGTTAATCTCTTGGAGTGGCATCTCAGCACATCGATACTTCACTCCGGGTGGTGTCTTAACACATCGACACTTCACCCCGGGTGGCGTCTTAACACATCGACACTTCACCCGTCACATTACTTTGAGTGGTGTCTTAGCACATCGACACTTCACTCGTCACGTGAAATGTGGTGTCTTAGCACATCGACACTTCACATCTCACGCTACAACAAATAAATACATTATATATCTACGCATATAATTATTCCACTCACCTTACGCCTTCGGTGAATCGATAAACCAAGCTTGAAACTTCAAGGTAACGCACCTATTACAATGTACATATAATCAATCATTCATTCAAGTTGGTCAAACTCACACACTCACCATTACTAGGTCATTTTGACCCATTTGGACACTTAACCCTAAAATTGGGTCAATTCACACCAAAACCCTAACATTTGCCAAGATAGGTTTAAAACACCCTTCAACACAAGGTTTATGCATTAATCACAAACATTAACTAACCTAGGTCCATTTTGACCCGTTTGACCAATTTAAGGTCAACACACCCATTTCGGGTCATCCACTAACCCACACAACGCCCACTTGTAACATCCCGCCTTTTTCCATTTACTTTTCCGTTATACTAATATAAAGTCCGTTATATGTTTATAACATCTCCCGTTGATACGCGTTTTAAATTATCTCGTTTAGGTAATTCCCGCACCCGAACGAAAGTTGAGGGACTAAACTTAACAAGGGATCAAACCCTTGACTAGGTCAAAGGGTCAAACCCCTTTCACCCATTCATTATCATCTCCATCTCTCTCTCTTTCTCTCTAGCAAGAACACACACCCATTTACCAAATTCATTCAATCATCATCTAAATTCGATCTAGGAGGCTTACAACAAAATAAACTACATATTTGTGATCCTCTCTTCATCCTCTACATTTTGATACCAATATCATCGAGTTTGGGTAACATTTCTAAAACTCTAGATTTCTTTAAATTCGTGTTCTTGACTTATAAAGTTGTTAATTAGTGTCTATGGCTCATCGTGATGTCGTGTATGTAATTTGTATGCTCGATTCGTTGTTTTTGGTGTAACTAGTTCATTATGAAAATTTGCTTGCTAAATCTTTGATTTGAATGATCAAATGTTGTTAGATTGTTAAAGTGCATGTTTTAAAAGTGTTACTAGTATCATTAGCTTCGTTTTGATGTATAGGTTGATTAAGGAAACTCCAAGAACATGATTAGTGATTTTGTGAACTTGGATTAGGGTTTGATAAGCTTTAGATGAACTTTTGATGCACCAAATGCTATGAAATATTGTAGATAAGAATTTTGTTGCAATGTGTGTATGATTACCTTCGAAACAGCATATCATACATGTAAATTGGTTGCCCGAATCATAAAATGCGTTTTAGAACTTGAAACTTTGATTATGAACGTTTAATGCGGTTTTTGGTTGTTGTTAGTGATGAATTGCTTGATGAAATGTGCTTAGTTGTTTTCCTTGTCAAATTACCTTTCTAATGATATAGGTTATGCGTTTTAAGTGTTTTCGGTGCATGAAATGTGTTATATTGTATTTTGGTTCGTGACTTGGACCATTTTTTCTGCAAACTGCATGATTCCCAGGTATTGCGCGCCGCGCATTTACCCGCGCGCCGCGCAGAATCAGAGATCCCAGATGTTTGCCTTCTTGGTTGAGTTCTGACCAGAAATTGCACTTGGGTGCGCGCCGCGCAAAAGCCCCAGGCCACTCTCTTTTGTTTTTAAATGTCACAAAAATGTTTCCGCTTAACTAAAACTCCGTTTAACATAAAACTTGACTATTAGGCTCTTATATGACTTCTCGTCTTGGGAAAATTGTCGGATACCCGACCCAACCCCGTTGACTTTGACTTTGACCAAGTTTGACTTTTAGTCAAACTTAACCAAACGATTATACAATCGTTCTAACATACTTAACTACTTGTATCGTGCATGAAACTTGACAAATTGATTCACATGCTATATTAATCGAGTCGTAACGAGCCATAGGACTAATTGAACATCTTTGACCAATCGTGACTATCGTTATTGATACAACCTATTTGTTTAGGTCAAGACTAGCATTGTTCTTTGCACACATTTACTTGTTGAAGTACTTTACTACTCGTGCATTCAAGGTGAGATCATAGTCCCACTCTTACTCTTTTTGAACTTACATTTGGGATGAGAAAACATAAACATTTCTTTTACTAAGTGAACACAAGTACAGGAAAACAAACATTCTACATACGAGTTTAGAACAAAATCCTCAATTCGATTATCATTAGTTACACTTGTCGGGTGTAAGCGAGAACTTATGTTGTATGGATCCATATGGTTTTGACAAACCCTCATTCAAACCGTTCGCTACCGTTTACGAATGAAATATATTTTCGAGAAACAGTGTATGTTCTAGCACTAAGTGATGGGGTTCAATGGAAGGAAATGTTAAGCATTGATAATTGGGTGCTCGTGAAACAAACTTTTGGAATGTATTACTATTATTTCATTGATGCAAATCTTGTGGTTCACTTGTACTTACTTACTTAAACCTATGATTTCACCAACGTTTTCGTTGACAGATTTCTTTGTTTTTCTCAGGTCCTTGAACGATACATGATACATACTTCCGCTCATTATTTTGATACTTGCATTGGATGTCGAGTATATATATGCATACATGGAGCGTCTTTTGGATACTTTTAAATTGTGTCGCATAAGTTTCATTTGTACTTAAAACTTTGTATCGTAACTTGTGGTGGAACTATTCTTGTAAAATTGAACAACCTTTACATTTGAAATGAATGCGACATATCTTTTGGTCAAACGTTGTTTTAAAGACTTATGACCACGTAACGGGACCTAAGTAGACGGCACCGTCAATGACGATTTGGTCGGGTCGCTACAGATGGTATCAGAGCGTTGGTTGTAGGGATTTAGAGTTCATTGGTGTCAACCTCGAGTCATAGGGTACATTGGTGAGTCTAGACTACAACCGGCATATAGACTTGAAGTAGGAATTACTTGACTACTTGTGCATTTATACTCGAACGCTTCTACTCATATCTACTCTTAGTTCATCTTAATCTCACGTTGTTTAATTTGATTGACGCGCCACCTTGACTATATGAAATGATGTCGAATGCACATATGAATCAGGGTAATATAATTTCCGGGATTATATTACGGTGACTCATATGAACGTTCCGACATTATGACATAAAGAATTTAAGGCGAGTCGAGGAAAAACTTCTCTTTATCTTTATTCTATATCACGGTTAGTATTATTGAGAATACTAATCAATGATATTCTTGTGTCTTGAAGGAACAATGGCTCCTCGTCGTGTACGCCGCAATGAAACTCCCAAACAAGCTCTCGAACGGATGATAGCTACTGCCGTAGATGCGGCCATGGCCGGTCACTCATCCAACAACAATAATAATAACAACAACAACAACAACAACAACAACAACAACAATGGAGCCGGAAACTCAAACGAGGGATGCTCCTATAAAGCTTTCATGGGGTGCAAACCTCACACTTTTGATGGAACCGGGGGACCGGTCGTGCTCACCCGATGGTTTGAGCAAACGGAAGCCGTCTTTAGCATAAGCAGTTGTCGGGACCAAGATAAGGTCAAATACTCCACTCACACTTTCTCCGGAATTGCTCTAACATGGTGGAACACCTATGTTCAATCGGTGGGTACCGATGAAGCTCATGCCCTCTCTTGGGCCGATCTAAAGGAAAAGATGATTGTTGAATATTTTCCGCGCGAAGAAACCCGAAAGCTTGAGGAAGAACTAAGAGCTTTGAAAGCGGTCGGAAACGATCTTAAAGCTTATAATCAACGCTTCGCCGAACTATCCTTGATGTGTCCTAATCTTGTTAACCCCGAATCTCAAAGGATTGAGCTCTACATGCTCGGTCTTCCAAAAAGCATCAAACAAGGGGTGATGTCATCCAAACCCACTACTCATCAAGCCGCTATGAACATGGCTCGCCAACTAATTGAAACGGTTGACGAAATCGTAGTTCCGGCACCTAAGGCCGAGGATAAATCGGGCGGCAACAAAAGAAAGTGGGAACCCTCCAAATCAAGCAACAACAACTTTGCTAAGAAGCCTTACACCTCCGACGGCAAGAGGGGTTATGCCGGGAACCTACCTCTTTGCAACAAATGCAACAAACATCACTTTGGTGAATGTGGCAAGTTAATTTGCCACCGGTGCCAAGGAGTTGGTCATAAGGCCAACGATTGTAAAAGTGCCACTCCCGTTGCTCGAAAGTGGCCCAATGCACCAAAGACGGGCACTTGTTACGAATGTGGTCAAACAGGTCATTATAGAAATGCATGCCCAAAGAAGAAAGATAACCCCAACACGCGCGGCCGAGCTTTCAACATCAACACCGAGGCAGCCCGGGATGACACTGAACTAGTCACGGGTACGTTTCTTCTCAACAATTCTTATGTCTCTTGCTTATTCGATTCAGGTGCCGATAAATGCTTTGTATCCAAGACTTTGACTCATTCTTTTAGCACTCCACCTCTTCCATTAGATACCACTTATACCATTGAAGTGGCTAACGGGAAACTATTAAGTGCCGACACATATTACCGGGGGTGTACGATAAACATTTTGGGTAAGGAATTTGAAATTGATTTGATACCCATGGAACTAGGAAGCTTTGATGTAATAATCGGTATGAATTGGTTAGTCAAAACGAAATCTCACATTCTTTGTGATCTTAACGCAATCCGAATTCCTATCGAGAATGGTGAACCTTTGATCGTCTATGGCGATAAGAGTTGCACCGGACTCAACCTCGTTTCGTGTGTTAAAGTTAGAAAACTACTCCGTAAGGGTTGTTTTGCGATCCTTGCTCACGTTAAGAAAGTCGAGTCCGATGAGAAGCACATCGATGATGTGCCAATTGTTAGTGACTATTCCGATGTATTTCCCGACGAATTGCCGGGTCTTCCGCCTCATCGACCGGTTGAATTCCAAATCGATCTTATTCCGGGAGCCGCACCCGTAGCACGTGCACCATATAGACTCGCTCCATCTGAAATGCAAGAATTGCAAAGTCAAATCCAAGAACTACTTGATCGAGGTTTTATCCAACCTAGCCATTCACCTTGGGGCGCTTCGATTTTGTTTGTTAAAAAGAAAGACGGATCCCTACGAATGTGCATTGATTATCGTGAACTAAATAAATTGACGGTTAAGAACCGATATCCTCTTCCTCGCATCGATGACCTCTTTGATCAACTACAAGGGTCTTGTGTATATTCGAAAATCGATCTCCGCTCGGGTTATCATCAATTGAGGGTTAAGGGGGAAGATGTCTCCAAAACCGCTTTCCGAACTCGTTATGGTAGTTATGAATTCCTTGTCATGCCATTTGGTCTCACTAACGCACCGGCGGTGTTCATGGATCTTATGAACCGCGTGTGCAAACCGTATCTCAATAAATTCGTTATTGTGTTCATCGATGACATATTGATCTATTCTAAAAATGAAGAAGAGCACGAACAACATCTCCGACTTGTGCTTGAACTTTTAAGACAAGAACAACTCTATGCCAAATTCTCCAAGTGTGAATTTTGGTTAAAGGAAGTTCAATTTCTTGGTCATGTTGTAAGTGACCAAGGTATTAAAGTCGATCCAACGAAAATCGAAGCCATTAGCAAATGGGAGACTCCTACTACTCCTACTCACATTCGTCAATTTTTGGGTCTCGCCGGGTACTATCGTAGATTCATCGAAAATTTCTCCTTGGTTGCACGTCCTCTAACCGCATTGACTCACAAGGGAAAGAAATTCATTTGGGCGACCGAACATGAATCCGCATTCCAAATCTTGAAAACGAAGCTAACCACCGCTCCTATCTTGTCACTTCCCGAAGGCAATGATGACTTTGTTGTATATTGCGATGCCTTAAAACATGGTTTTGGGTGTGTATTGATGCAACGAACGAAAGTCATTGCTTATGCTTCTCGACAACTCAAAATTCATGAACGAAACTATACGACACATGATCTCGAACTCGGAGCCGTTGTCTTTGCACTTAAAATGTGGAGACACTATCTTTATGGAACCAAGAGTACTATCTTCACCGATCACAAAAGCCTTCAACACATTTTCGATCAAAAGCAACTAAACATGAGACAACGAAGGTGGATTGAAACCTTAAACGATTACGATTGCGAGCTTCGTTACCATCCCGGGAAGGCAAATGTAGTAGCCGATGCCTTAAGTCGAAAAGAAAGAGCGGTGCCTCTCCGTGTCCGAGCTTTAAACATCACCATTCACACCAACCTTAATAGCCAAATTCGGGTAGCCCAAGATGAGGCTCTCAAGGATGAAAACATCTCTCTCGAACACTTGAACGTCCTCACCTCTCGATTCGAAGTTAAAGAAACCGGACTCCGATATTTCGCCGGAAGAATTTGGGTGCCTAGTTATGGGGATCTACGAAGCCTTATTTTAGATGAAGCCCATAAGTCACGATACTCGATTCACCCCGGTGCCAATAAGATGTACCACGACCTTAAACAAATATATTGGTGGCAGAACATCAAAAGGGACGTAGCTACTTATGTTTCCAAGTGTTTGACATGTTCCAAAGTCAAAGCCGAACACCAAAGACCGTCCGGACTACTTCAATAACCCGAGATCCCGCAATGGAAGTGGGAAAGGATAACGATGGATTTTATCACCAAGCTACCAAAAACGACGGGCGGTTATGATACCATTTGGGTTATTGTTGACCGTCTCACCAAATCCGCACACTTCCTTGCCATGAAAGAAACGGACAAAATGGAGAAACTTGCACAACTTTACATTAAGGAGATCGTAGCCCGAAACGGTGTACCTTTATCGATTATCTCATACCGAGATGGCCGTTTCGTTTCTAGATTTTGGCGTACATTGCAAGAAGCGTTGGGAACGCGTTTAGACATGAGCACCGCATATCATCCTCAAACCGATGGACAAAGCGAACGTACAATTCAAACCTTAGAGGACATGTTACGAGCTTGCGTGGTTGATTTCGGAAAAGCTTGGGACAAGCACTTACCTCTCGCCGAGTTCTCTTACAACAATAGTTATCACGCGAGTATTAAAGCCGCACCTTTTGAAGCGCTATATGGCCGCAAATGTCGTTCACCTCTTTGTTGGGCCGAGGTAGGCGACGTGCAAATCACCGGACCCGAACTCATTCACGAAACCACCGAGAAAATCGTTCAAATCCGAGATAGGCTTAGGACGGCCCGAAGTCGTCAAAAGAGCTATACCGACAAACGACGCAACGATCTTGAATTTCAAGTCGGTGACCGAGTAATGTTAAAAGTCGCACCTTGGAAGGGTGTAATCCGTTTTGGGAAACGCGGGAAGCTAAATCCGCGATATATTGGTCCTTTCGAAATCTTGGAGCGTATTGGAGCCGTTGCTTATCGTTTAGATCTTCCGCCTCAATTGAACTCCGTTCATCCTACCTTCCATGTATCTAACTTGAAAAAGTGTCTTGCCGAACCCGATATCGTCATCCCTCTCGAAGAACTTACTATCGATGACAAACTTCATTTTGTGGAGGAACCGGTTGAAATTGTGGACACCTCCGTCAAGACATTGAAACAAAGCCGAATCCCGATTGTCAAGGTTCGTTGGAATGCCAAAAGAGGACCCGAGTTTACTTGGGAAAGACAAGATCAAATGCAAAGGAAGTATCCTCATCTATTCGTGAATTCGGAAACGCAAGATCTCGAGGAAGAAACAACGACTACTACGCCTACATAAATTTCGGGACGAAATTTCTTTTAAGGAGTAGGTAATGTAACATCCCGCCTTTTTCCATTTACTTTTCCGTTATACTAATATAAAGTCCGTTATATGTTTATAACATCTCCCATTGATACGCGTTTTAAATTATCTCGTTTAGGTAATTCCCGCACCCGAACGAAAGTTGAGGGACTAAACTTAACAAGGGATCAAACCCTTGACTAGGTCAAAGGGTCAAACCCCTTTCACCCATTCATTATCATCTCCATCTCTCTCTCTTTCTCTCTAGCAAGAACACACACCCATTTACCAAATTCATTCAATCATCATCTAAATTCGATCTAGGAGGCTTACAACAAAATAAACTACATATTTGTGATCCTCTCTTCATCCTCTACATTTTGATACCAATATCATCGAGTTTGGGTAACATTTCTAAAACTCTAGATTTCTTTAAATTCGTGTTCTTGACTTATAAAGTTGTTAATTAGTGTCTATGGCTCATCGTGATGTCGTGTATGTAATTTGTATGCTCGATTCGTTGTTTTTGGTGTAACTAGTTCATTATGAAAATTTGCTTGCTAAAACTTTGATTTGAATGATCAAATGTTGTTAGATTGTTAAAGTGCATGTTTTAAAAGTGTTACTAGTATCATTAGCTTCGTTTTGATGTATAGGTTGATTAAGGAAACTCCAAGAACATGATTAGTGATTTTGTGAACTTGGATTAGGGTTTGATAAGCTTTAGATGAACTTTTGATGCACCAAATGCTATGAAATATTGTAGATAAGAATTTTGTTGCAATGTGTGTATGATTACCTTCGAAACGGCATATCATACATGTAAATTGGTTGCCCGAATCATAAAATGCGTTTTAGAACTTGAAACTTTGATTATGAACGTTTAATGCGGTTTTTGGTTGTTGTTAGTGATGAATTGCTTGATGAAATGTGCTTAGTTGTTTTCCTTGTCAAATTACCTTTCTAATGATATAGGTTATGCGTTTTAAGTGTTTTCGGTGCATGAAATGTGTTATATTGTATTTTGGTTCGTGACTTGGACCATTTTTTCTGCAAACTGCATGATTCCCAGGTATTGCGCGCCGCGCATTTACCCGCGCGCCGCGCAGAATCAGAGATCCCAGATGTTTGCCTTCTTGGTTGAGTTCTGACCAGAAATTGCACTTGGGTGCGCGCCGCGCAACCCAGTGCGCGCCGCGCAAAAGCCCCAGGCCACTCTCTTTTGTTTTTAAATGTCACAAAAATGTTTCCGCTTAACTAAAACTCCGTTTAACATAAAACTTGACTATTAGGCTCTTATATGACTTCTCGTCTTGGGAAAATTGTCGGATACCCGACCCGACCCCGTTGACTTTGACTTTGACCAAGTTTGACTTTTAGTCAAACTTAACCAAACGATTATACAATCGTTCTAACATACTTAACTACTTGTATCGTGCATGAAACTTGACAAATTGATTCACATGCTATATTAATCGAGTCGTAACGAGCCATAGGACTAATTGAACATCTTTGACCAATCGTGACTATCGTTATTGATACAACCTATTTGTTTAGGTCAAGACTAGCATTGTTCTTTGCACACATTTACTTGTTGAAGTACTTTACTACTCGTGCATTCAAGGTGAGATCATAGTCCCACTCTTACTCTTTTTGAACTTACATTTGGGATGAGAAAACATAAACATTTCTTTTACTAAGTGAACACAAGTACAGAAAAACAAACATTCTACATACGAGTTTAGAACAAAATCCTCAATTCGATTATCATTAGTTACACTTACCGGGTGTAAGCCAGAACTTATGTTGTATGGATCCATATGGGTTTGACAAACCCTCATTCAAACGGTTCGCTACCGTTTACGAATGAAATATATTTTCGAGAAACAGTGTATGTTCTAGCACTAAGTGATGGGGTTCAATGGAAGGAAATGTTAAGCATTGATAATTGGGTGCTCGTGAAACAAACTTTTGGAATGTATTACTATTATTTCATTGATGCAAATCTTGTGGTTCACTTGTACTTACTTACTTAAACCTATGATTTCACCAACGTTTTCGTTGACAGATTTCTATGTTTTTCTCAGGTCCTTGAACGATACATGATACATACTTCCGCTCATTATTTTGATACTTGCATTGGATGTCGAGTATATATATGCATACATGGAGCGTCTTTTGGATACTTTTAAATTGTGTCGCATAAGTTTCATTTGTACTTAAAACTTTGTATCGTAACTTGTGGTGGAACTATTCTTGTAAACTTGAACAACCTTTACATTTGAAATGAATGCGACATATCTTTTGGTCAAACGTTGTTTTAAAGACTTATGACCACGTAACGGGACCTAAGTAGACGGCGCCGTCAATGACGATTTGGTCGGGTCGCTACACCACTTACATACATATAGGTGTGCTAGCAATTTTACTAACTAATTAAGGCTTATAAACAACAATTTATACTTGAAAAACCATAGTTAGTCATCTTTGAGTCTACATGACCCATTTTCACCCAATTTACCCACAAATGGGTTTTAAGTTCATCATCTACCCCAAACCCTAACCATTAATCAAATTAAACTAGGAAGTTAAGATTAGAGCATACCACTACTACCAAAACGAAGCTAGAGGATAGATGGACAACTTTAAAGCTTGCACTTAGACCCGATTCAACCTTCTTCTTCCTTATTTTGAGCTCTCTCACTCTAGACAAACCCTCTCTCTCTAAAATTGAATGGATGAGGTTGATGTAGGTGGAAATGGAGTTAATGAGGCCCCAACAACTGGTTTAGGGCCTTAAAGTCAGACACCATGTGATTTTACCAATTTACCCCCAAAATATCTAATTTAAAAAGGAGGGAATCTGTCACAGACCAGTGGCGCGGCGAGCCAAAAGGTCGCGCGGTGGGCCAAACGTCCAGACCAGTTTCTGCCTTCTTTTTAAATTATGAAATGAACACCCACACTTCAAAGATCATATTTACACATATGTACGGTGAAATATTTGGGTCTTACAACTCTCCTCCACTTGAATCTGAGCGCGTCCTCGCGATCCAAGCCGCATGATAAGAGGGAAGATAAACTAACACAAATTCTTCGGGCTCCCAAGTAAACTCGGAACCTTTACTACGACGCCACTGGACTTTAAAAGTCCTAACCTCCTTATGTCTCAACCTTTTGACCTTCTCATCGAGGATAGCAATCGGTTCCTCAATATACTCTAACTTATTTTTTAGTTCAATCTCATCTAATGGCACCCAAGATGAATCATCCGCAAGACACTTACGGAGATGAGAAACATGAAACGTATTATGAATCCCCGCAAGCTCTTCAGGTAATTCCAAATGATATGCGACTTCACCAACACGATCTAAAACTTTAAATGGCCCAATAAACCGAGGAGCTAACTTTCCCCGTTTTCGAAACCGAATAATCCCTTTCCATGGCGAAACCTTAAGCATCACCATGTCACCTTCTTGAAATTCGATCGTTCGTCTACGTTTATCGGCATACGACTTTTTTCTATCTTGAGCCTTCTTCAAATGATCCCGAATAATATCAATCTTGTTATTCGTCTCCAAAACCAAATCGGTACTCCCGATTTCTCTTTGACCCACTTCACCCCAACAAATTGGAGTTCGACACCTACGCCCATAAAGCATCTCATAAGGTGGCATCCCGATACTAGTGTGATAACTATTATTGTACGAGAATTCCACCAAAGGCAAATGCTCATCCCAACTACCACCGAAATCAATAATACACGCCCGTAACATATCCTCTAATGTTTGATTCGTACATTCGGTTTGACCGTCCGTTTGAGGATGATACGCCGTGCTCAATTTTAATTGTGTACCCGTATCTTCGTGAAACTTTTCCCAAAACCGAGATGTAAAACGAGTATCTCTATCCGAAACAATAGATATAGGAACCCCGTGTCTCGATACTACTTCCTTGACAAACAACTTATCCAAGGCTTCCGACGATATTGCTTCTTTAATGGGAAGAAACAAAGCACTTTTCGTCAATCGATCAACTATTACCCAAATCGAATCAAATTGGGTTCTCGCCGTTTTAGGTAACTTTGTAATGAAATCCATGGTAATGTGCTCCCATTTCCACTTCGGGATTTCTAACAGTTGTAACTTACCATACGGCTTTTGGTGCTCGGCCTTAATTTGCAAACACGTGACGCATTGCTCGACATACTTCACAACATCACGTTTCATGCCCGGCCACCAACTATCCTTCCTCAAATCATGATACATTTTCGTCGCGCCCGGATGAATGGAATACTTTGACTTATGTGCTTCATCAAGTAGCACCTGCTGGTAATCCCCCATCTTAGGCACCCACACCCTTCCTTGAAAAGACAACAAACCACGCGAACCCATAGTAATGAATTCTGATTGCCCCGCAATTCGTTCCGCATGCTTGTTGTGATTGTAAGCCTCTATTTGAGTCACACTAAGTTTTTCAAGAAAATCGTTAGTAATAATCATACGTAAAAATCCCAATCGTAACGCCGGGTGGTGACTCTTTCGACTTAACGCATCTGCTACCACATTCGCCTTGCCCGGATGATAAAGTATTTCACAATCATAATTTTTTACCGCATCCATCCACCTACGTTGGCGATAATTCAAATCTCGTTGATTGAAGAGGTGTTTCAAACTCTTATGATCCGAATAAATCGTACTCTTGACACCATACAAGTAATGGCGCCAAATTTTCAACGCATGCACAACCGCCGCCAACTCAAGATATGAGTCGGATATCTCATTTCGTGTTCCTTTAGTTGTCGAGAGGCATAAGCGATGACTTTACCTCTTTGCATTAGAACATACCCGAGCCTATTTAACGAAGCATCACAATAAACCGTCATGTCTTCCACTCCTTCCGGCAACACTAACACCGGAGCTTGACACAACTTGTCTTTTAGCAATTGAAAAGTAATTTCTTACTCGTTCTCCCAATTAAATCTCGCGTTCTTCCTCGTCAACTTCGTCAATGAAGAAGCGATCTTAGAAAAGTCTTGGATAAACTGACGTTAATAACCGACCAATCCGAGAAAACTTCGGACCTCTGTAGGCATAGTCGGTTGTCTCCAACTCTTCACCGTCTCTATCTTCCCCGGATCTACTTGAATACCGTATTTGTTCACAATGTGGCCAAGGAATTGAACCTCCCTTAGCCAAAATTCACATTTGGAGAACTTAGCATACAACTTCTCCTTTCGTAGCGTCTTCAATACTTCACGCAAATGAAGTTCATGTTCGTTCATACTTTTTGAATAAACAAGTATATCGTCGATGAACACAATTACCGACTTGTCCAACATAGGTTGGCACACTCGGTTCATAAGGTCCATGAATGCCGCTGGTGCATTCGTAAGACCAAAAGGCATAACCATAAACTCAAAATGCCCATAACGCGTTCGAAAATCCGTTTTCTCGATATCTTCCTCGCGGACCCGCATTTGGTTATAGCCGGACCGTAGGTCGATTTTAGAGAAATACGTTGCACCTTGTAGTTGGTCAAAAAAATCGTCAATCCTAGGCAATGGATAACGATTCTTGATCGTCACTTTATTCAACTCCCGGTAATCGATGCACATCCGCATACTACCATCCTTCTTTTTCACGAATAAAACCGGAGCGCCCCATGGCGAAGCACTCGGTCGAATAAAACCCTTCTCAAGTAACTCTTGGGTTTGATTTAATAACTCTTGCATTTCCGTTGGCGCTAAACGATAAGGAGTTTTAGCAATGGGAGTAGCTCCCGGAACCAACTCAATGCGAAATTCAACTTGTCTTTCCGCCGGAACACTCGGTAACTCATCCGGAAAAACGTCTTCGAATTCATTAACCACCGGAATTTCACGGATGGGTGGTGGCTCATCACAAGTATCAACAACATGGGCAAGAAAAGCCATGCCACCACTAACAAGGAAACGACGTGCCCGTGCAAAAGAACATATCGGCACGAGTCTTCTTCGCTTATCGCCATGAATAATCAACTCTCCCCCACTTGGAGTCTTCACACGAATAGACTTTTCATGGCATGCAATGTCGGCTCTATTTCGATCGAGCCAATCCATACCCACAACGATATCAAAATCGCCCAAAGTCATAAGAATGAGATCACTTTTAAAGTTTTCGCCACCAAACACAACATCACAATTTTTACACACGTCAACCACTAGCGCCGTCTTGCCGTCCGCTATTTCGAATTCTACCGGACGACTTTACTTAGCTAATGGTCTATTTAGTTTAGGCACAAATTTAGGAGACACAAACGACAAATTTGCACCGCTATCGAATAGAATCCTTGCCGGATTAGAATTAACCATAAAAGTACCTGAGACAACTTCGTTGGATTGCTTGGCTTCATCATTGGTCATCAAATAATTGCGACACCTAGCTGTACCCGCCGCCTTCTCTAACCGCTTAACATTATCATTGCGCAACTCGGGACACTCGGGCCTTTTGTACCCCTCCTTACCTCAATTGAAACAAGTGATTTTGGTTGCGAAGGATAAACTTGGACATTCACGAGCCATGTGGCCCTTTTGTCCACAATTGTAACACGAATAAGAAAAATCCCCGGAAGCACCTTTCTTCCCACCACTAGCATTACCGAAACCCTTTTTGTTCTTTTTGTTCGAAAAGTTCGAATGGTTCGAACCTTCACTCTTTCTCTTTCCAAAAGTAAAGCCGCTCTTCCTCAATACGAGCGCCTCAAAACCCTTGGCCATATCAAATAACTCATCAAAAGTTTTCACCATGGTTACACTAATCTTATCTTGCTAACAATCATTCAACGTTCGGTAAAAGTCTTCCTTCAACATCTTATCATTCCCGACATATTCCGGGCAAAATTGGGTCTTGGACAAAAACACGGATTTGAGAGTGTTCAAATCCATTGACCCTTGCCTCAAGGAACGTAACTCATCCTTAAGCCTAGTAAGATCGGCCGAAGTTCGGTATTCCTTGAAAAATTCGTACTTGAATTCATCCTACGTGAATTCCATGCATTGCTCTTCGCCATAAACTTGGAGTTTTGCGTCCCACACAACTTAGCATCACCCCTCAACATACCACACCCGTACATTGTCTTCTTATCGTGAGGACATTCACAAGTACGGAAGGCCCCCTCCATATCGAAGATCCAACGGGCACTCTCTAGAGGGTCTCATTCACCTTTAAAGGTGGGAGGTTGAGAATCCTTGAAGTTCTTATAGAGAAAGTCCCGTCTTCCCACATTATCTTCGTGAAGAACGGCCTTCACTTGCTCCTTGACTACATTGAATAATTGCTCGTCAATCGTATCTAGAAACATTTTCTTAACATCCTCGAGGAAATCCGCCTTTTGACGTTTAAAGATGGCCTCAACTTTGGCCGTGAACTCAACGTCCTCACTCGTACTTCCATCATTGGTGTCGTTTCCATTTATCATCTTCATTCTATAAAACGAAAAAAATTAAACAACGAAACGAAGGGACGTAACACATATGTATATACATATACACCACACTACCCCATCTTGCTCAACAATCATCGTACATCGCTTGTTTGACACGATTTGAACCCGTAACAATGGTAGCTAATCATTGTTACGCGAGCACCTCGCATTAACTCACTAGTACCACGTCTATCTCGCTCGAAGATTTCAAATACCACACAAAACAATAGCGCATGATTAGTTCACATAAACCTATGCACTAACCAAAACCCGATCCGACCCAAAGTCCGACAAGTCCCGCATAACTCACACACAGAATGTCTAAGTCTAGGTGCCTATCTCAAGTCACCTAAATCCCTTAGACCATGCTCTGATACCACTTGTAACAACCCAACCCTTATGCAAACGAAATATACAAAAATAAAAAAAAAAATTGTTTGATCAGCTAATGGCGTGGCGCGCCAGGACCCCACGCGGCGCGCCGAACCTGTCTGTCCAAAAAGTCTTGAAACGTGAAAAAGATTGGCCACTTCCCGACCTATTTAGATGAAACACTTTTAACAAAAAGTTCCAATATGTAAAACTAACACGATTCAAACATAAAATAAGTTTTACAAAGTGGGGCCCACATCGGCCATTTTACGAGTTCATACAAAAGTTTGAGTTTCGACCACATTAGTTTAATTTTCAAACGACACTACGAGCTCGGTGTTTGGGGTTAAACTACCCAAGTCTCGGTCAAACTCCAAAAGCTAACTCAATCCAAAAAGCGTCCCCCAATCAACAAAGCGGGATCTCTAATTCAAAATAATGCCCTTACCCTTGTCCACGCCGGAGCCTATAAAAAGATAAACAACGAGAGGGTAAGCTAACGCTTAGTGAATGCAATAATTATACACATACATATATAATATATCTATTTGCAAACACTTACACGCATACCGTATACATTCTAGCAAACACAATTAGCATATCATCATAAATACAAGCTATAACCTCCAATAACCAAACTAGCATAACAATAGCATATTTAACTTGAACAAATATAATATGCTTACTCTACAACACAATAACCATGGTTAACCAATCGAACGAGGGAACGGTGTTTAAAGACCATCGGAGTTCATAACAACCATTAGTGCACTTAACACTTTGTACACTAACCCCACGGGTGGCATCTTAACACGTCGATACTTCACCCTGGGTGGCATCTTGACACGTCGACACTTCACCCCGAGTGGTGTCTTAACACTTCGACACTTTACTCTTCATTTTACTTGAGGTGGCATCTTAACACGTCGATACTTCACCTCGAGTGGCGCCTTAACACATCGGCACTTCACCCGCTAATCTCTTGGAGTGGCATCTTAGCACATCGATACTTCACTCCGGGTGGTGTCTTAACACATCGACACTTCACCTCGGGTGGCGTCTTAACACATCGACACTTCACCCGTCACATTACTTTGAGTGGTGTCTTAGCACATCGACACTTCACTCGTCACGTGAAATGTGGTGTCTTAGCACATCGATACTTCATATCTCACGCTACAACAAATAAATACATTATATATCTACGCATATAATTATTCCACTCACCTTACGCCTTCGGTGAATCGATAAAACAAGCTTGAAACTTCAAGGTAACGCACCTATTACAATGTACATATAATCAATCATTCATTCAAGTTGGTCAAACTCACACACTCACCATTACTAGGTCATTTTGACCCATTTGGACACTTAACCCTAAAATTGGGTCAATTCACACCAAAACCCTAACATTTGCCAAGACAGGTTTAAAACACCCTTCAACACAAGGTTTATGCATTAATCACAAACATTAACTAACCTAGGTCCATTTTGACCCGTTTGACCAATTTAAGGTCAACACACCCATTTCGGGTTATCCACTAACCCACACAACGCCTACTTACATACATATAGGTGTGCTAGCAATTTTACTAACTAATTAAGGCTTATAAACAACAATTTATACTTGAAAAACCATAGTTAGTCATCTTTGAGTCTACATGACCCAATTTCACCCAATTTACCCACAAATGGGTTTTAAGTTCATCATCTACCCCAAACCCTAACCATTAATCAAATTAAACAAGAAAGTTAAGATTAGAGCATACCACTACTACCAAAACGAAGCTAGAGGATAGATGAACAACTTTAAAGCTTGCACTTAGACCCTATTCAACCTTCTTCTTCCTTATTTTGAGCTCTCTCACTCTAGACAAACCCTCTCTCTCTAAAATTGAATGGATGAGGTTGATGTAAGTGGAAATGGAGTTAATGAGGCCCCAACAACTGGTTTAGGGCCTTAATGTCGGACCCCATATGATTTTACCAATTTACCCCCAAAATATCTAATTTAAAAAGGAGGGAATCTGTCACAGACCAGTGGCGCGGCGCGTTTCTGCCTTCTTTTTAAATTATGAAACGAACACCCACACTTCAAAGATCATATTTACACATATGTACGGTGAAATATTTGGGTCTTACATGTGCGTTAAAGCAGTTAGAGGTTTTGCTATACGAGAGAAATCTTGAATGAACCTTCTATAGTAACCTGCCAACCCTAGAAACTGACGAATCTGAGTAGGAGTTTTCGGAATTTCCCACTTCTCAATTGCCTCAATCTTGGCAGGATCAACTTATATTCCCTGTTTACTAACATTATGTCCAAGGAATTGAACTTCTCTTAACTAGAAAGCACACTTAGAGAACTTAGCATACAACTCTTCTTTCCTCAACAAATCAAGCACCAACTTCAAATGTTCTTCGTGCTCTTCATCACTCTTGGAATAAATCAGGATGTCGTCGATGAAAACAATAACGAACTTGTCCAGATAGGGTCTACACATACGATTCATGAGGTTCATGAACACAGCAGGTGCATTTGTCAATCGGAACGGCATAACAAGGAATTCGTAGTGACCATAACGGGTGCGGAAAGCGGTTTTCAGAATATCAGATTCTTTAACCCGCAGTTGATGATAACCAGAGCGAAGATCGATCTTAGATTAAACAGACGAACCTTGAAGCTGATCGAACAGATTATTAATTCTTGGTAAAGGATAACGATTCTTAACAGTAAGCTTGGTCAACTTGCGACAATCAATACACCATCAGAACGAACCATCTTTCTTCGGAACAAACAAAACAGAAGCTCCCCAAGGGGACGAACCGGGATGAATGAAGTATAGTTGCAACCAGCCAGAAAACATTATATAGGGTGGCCACATCAGTGATATAGATGTTTATGGCAATTACTTGAAAAGGGATAACGATGATCATGGACTTCAAAGTAATTTTCATTAAATTTTTGAAAGGAAGACGTACGAAAGGTGTGATCTTTCAACGAGAGTGAACTTCCTCGCACAATTAGTGAGTTGATGTTTGCAGCGGGGTATACGAAATAGCTTATATTTTTGCAGGAAAAACTATTAAATACGATACATTTTTACACAAGATATTTATTTATTTATAGAATGGATATACTTAAACCTTGCTACAACACTTATAGGCAGTGTACCTAATCGTACAGTAGTGTAGTTTTTAGTAAGTCCGGTTCGTTCCACAGGGAATCTTTTTTAAACAAAGCTTAACGCTATATTAGTTTACTTTTATAAAAATACAAATATATATATAAGTAATATTATTATTATAAAGGGGGGTTTTTACCGTTTAATGACCGGTTTGACGATTTTAAAACTTTAGTCACAGTTAAAACCAAATGTAAAATATTAAAAATAAATACAAGACTTAAATTAAAGCATAAAGTAAATAACGATAATGAAATTGCGAATAATAGAAGTGCGATAAAATAAACTTGCGATAATTAAAAAGTACGATAATTAAAAGTGCAATTAAATACAATAACAATAAAAATGCGATAATTAGAAGTGCAATTAAATATAAAATAAAGGAAATTAAATGTGAAATAAAAGAATTATGCTTATTTAAACTTCCGTAATCATGATGTTTGACGTGTTGATTTTTGTTTTATGCCCATGGGTTAATTGTCCTTTGTCCTGGATTATTTAATATGTCCATACGGATTTATCCATAATAGTCCATCAGTCATAAATATAAAGAGCGAAAGCCTTCGTCAAATTATTCTTATTCCCGAAGTCAAATATTCCAACTAATTGGGGATTCGAATTGTAACAAGGTTTTAATACTTTGTTTAATGAATACACCAGGTTATCGACTGCGTGTAAACCAAGGTTTTACTACTTTGTTAACAATTACACCAATTACCCTTGAATGTAATTCACCCCTGTTTCAACAAGTCTATTAACAATTAATCCAGTTCCGTGTCCGGTAAAATGAATAATTATTGGTATTTATAGATATCCCGCCCACTGTACCCAGTTAAGCGTATGTGGTTATATATAAATACGTCGAATTATAAGTTTGTATATTAAATTAACAAGGTATTGTTTAATTAATATAAAACCCATTAATAACCCATAGTCTAATTTCCACAAGTGTCGTTCTTTTATCCAAACCCCAATTATGGTACAAAGCCCAATTACCCAATTTTAGTAATTAGCCCAACATCATGATTACTTCGGATTAAATAAGCATAATAATAACTTAGCTACGAGACATTAATGTAAAACGGTTGAACATAACTTACAATGATTAAAAATAGCGTAGCGTTACACGGACAGAATTTCGACTTACACCCTTACAACATTCGCTAACATACCCTTATTATTAAGATTTAAAATTAAAATTAAAATTAAAATATAAATTATAAATATATATTACGTATATATTGAGAGAAGAAGGAAAAAAAGATGATGAAAAAATGCTCAGAATTCGGTTGCTTTTATAGGGAGTTTCAAACTTTGGGGCTCCGTGACTCGCGGCCCATTTTGCCTTCAAACTCCGCGAGTCGCGAAGTTTGCTTTTACAGCTCACACGAGTTTGGCTCTTTGTTTACCGACGGTTTTATAAATAAATATAATATATTAAATAATTATAAGAATTATTTAAATATTATATTATATTTATGTGCATAGTTGACTTGTAATTTTTAGTCCGTTGCGTCGAGCGTTGAGAATTGACTCTGGTCCCGGTTCCGGATTTTCGAACGTTGCGTTTTGAATCTTGTACTCTTGTAATTTCGAGACGTTTCTTATCAATAATTGGAACCTCTTTGATTGTATTTTATACTTTTGAGCTTTTTGGTCGTTTGCGTCTTCAATTCGTCGAATCTGTCTTTTGTCTTCACCTTTTATTATTTAAACGAATATCACTTGTAAATAGAACAATTGCAACTAAAAGCTTGTCTTTCTTGAGGAATAATGCTATGAAATATATGTTCGTTTTTAGCATTATCAAATATTCCCACACTTGAGCGTTGCTTGTCCTCAAGCAATATCGTCTTGAAATACTAGAATCACTTCTTTATTCTTCACACTTTGTACATCAGTGATTTCTATACGACGGTATAAACAATGGTAGTAACGATATGGTTTACAGTCCCACATGACTATAAAAATTTAGATCCATTAAGGAAATTGGATCTTTATGAAAACATTTGATCTTTTGAAAATTAAATCTAGCTTTTACCCTAGATAAGTTTTCCGGAATAACCCTTCACCGGTGTTTGCAAAATATTTTTGTGGGTTTGATGGGTTTCAGATTTGAAAATTTTAGCTCAAAACTTGCGGTTTTGTGTCACCCACTTGCTAACCTTGTATTAGGAAAGCAACACGTCCAGTTTACTTGTCCCATATATTTCCTTTCGGTAAACTACCATCCGATTGTAAAGGAAAGCGTTGAACAAGCAACTGTTAAGGCAATGTCCCCTGACATGCTTTTAATTATGGTCTATAACGTGTCAGACGCAATTACTATCCTTGGTAGGAGCAATAGTAAAGCTCACCCTTATGATTTTTCGGTCTGGCACAAGGTCCTGTCTTTGACCATGCTATGCAACCACCGTTCTTATGGTTGACACCCGATTTGGTTCAGGTGACCTAATGAATTCCAGGTGAATTCCTAGGATTTTACGTTTAATGGTAATGAACGCATTGAAAATAGGGTTTTCAGAAAACAAATCGGTTTGTAATTTTTGATCAAAATATTTTCTCGTTCAAGCTCGAGTTTAGATATCATTGAATTCCATGAGTTTGAATTCTCAATCTTTAAGGTCAATCTCTAGGATTGAGTAATATCAGGCTTAAAAGCTGATTTTTGATCTTTTAA
Source organism: Rutidosis leptorrhynchoides (assembly GCF_046630445.1). Lineage (NCBI taxonomy): Eukaryota > Viridiplantae > Streptophyta > Magnoliopsida > Asterales > Asteraceae > Rutidosis > Rutidosis leptorrhynchoides. Next base: position 391,739,108 of record NC_092335.1, on the reverse strand, counting down.
GGAGATTATCCTTTCTGGGGATCTGATTCATTAGTCTTATCCAGCTAATTTGCATGGTGCCCCCCATTGTACGAGATAAATCCTTCTCATGGTTAGGATAAATCTGACCACTTGGCGACCCTGTTTAATGCTGAGGTCCGTGGATTTCCTGCTGATTTTAGTGATGACTTTTCTAGATTTTTCGTCAACCTACAGCTGGTCTGGACGACAACTTCATGACCTAAATCAAGAAGCGCGTTTATTTTTCGGAAGACTTTACTTCCTTTTAATGATGGAATTGATTCATCGTGTAGATCCATCTTTCTTACAGTAAATCAGATAAAACTTTTTAGTTTAGTCCAAAGCAAAAGTATTTTCAGTTATTTGTACAAAAATATGTGATATATGTTTTGAATAATGATGTCGTAGGGGGTGTATACAAAATAGTATTAAATTTTTGCAGGAAATACTATTAAATACGATACATTTTTACACAAGATATTTATTTATTTAGAGAACGGATATACTTAAACCTTGCTACAACACTTATAGGCAGTGTACCTAATCGTACAGTAGTGTAGTTTTTAGTAAGTCCGGTTCGTTCCACAGGGAATCTTTTTTAAACAAAGCTCAACGCTATATTAGTTTACTTTTATAAAAATACAAACATATATATAAGTAATATTATTATTATAAAGGGGGGGTTTTTACCGTTTAATGACCGGTTTGTCGATTTTAAAACTTTAGTCGCAGTTAAAACCTAATGTAAAATATTAAATAAATAAAATACTTAATTTAAAGCGTAAAATAAATAACGATAATGAAATTGCAATAAAAGTGCGATAAAATAAAATTGCGATAATTAAAAAGTACGATAATTAAAAGTGCGATTAAATAACAATAAATAAAAGTGCGATAATTAGAAGTGCAATTAAATATAAAATAAAGGAAATTAAATATGAAATAAAGAATTATGCTTATTTAAACTTCCGTAATCATGATGTTTGACGTGTTGATTTTAGTTTTATGCTCATTGGTTAATTGTCCTTTGTCCTGGATTATTTAATATGTCCGTCTGGTTTTTGTCCATAACAGTCCATCAGTCATAAATATAAAGTGCGAGTGTCCTCGTCAAATTATTCTTATACCCGAAGTTAAATATTCCAACTAATTGGGGATTCAAATTGTAACAAGGTTTTAATACTTTGTTTAATGAATACACCAGGTTATCAACTGCGTGTAAACCAAGGTTTTACTACTTTGTTAGCAATTACACCAATTACCCTTGAATGTAATTTCACCCTTGTTTTAATTATTCTAGTGGCTATTAATCCATTCCCGTGTCCGGTTAAATGAACGATTATTCGTACATATAAATACCCCGCCCATCGTGTCCGATCGAGTGTATATGGTAATTTATAGGGACGCCCAATTGTAAATCTTTATATTAACATTAACAAACTATCATTTAGTTAAACAAATATAAAACCCATTAATAGCCCATAGTCTAATTTCCACAAGTGTCGTTCTTTTGTCCAAACCCCAATTATGGTACAAAGCCCAATTACCCAATTTTAGTAATTAGCCCAACATCATGATTACTTCGTTTTAAATAAGCATAATAATAACTTAGCTACGAGACATTAATGTAAAAAGGTTGAACATAACTTACAATGATTAAAAATAGCGTAACGTTACACGGACAGAATTTCGACTTACACCCTTACAACATTCGCTAACATACCCTTATTATTAGAATTATAATTAAAATTAAAATTAAAATATAAATTATATATATATATATATTTTACGTATATATGAGAGAAGAAGAAAAAGATTATGTTTTGCGATCAGAATTCGGTTGCTTTTATAGGAAAAGTCGACTTTTGGGGCTCCGCGACTCGCGGCATTTTTGCCTTCAAACTCCGCGAGTCGCGGAGAATGAAATTACAGCTCAGTCCCTTGGAGTCTTTCTCTGCCGACGGTTTTTATTTATAAATATAATATATATATAATTAATATAATTAATTATATATTATATTATATTTATATACATAGTTAACTTGTAATTTTTAGTCCGTTGCGTCGAGCGTTAAGAGTTGACTCTGGTCCCGGTTCCGGATTTTCGAACGTCCTTGCGTACAATTTTATATTTTGTACTTTGCGTTTTGAATCTTGTACTCTTGTAATTTCGAGACGTTTCTTATTAATAATTGGAACCTCTTTGATTGTCTTTTATTCTTTTGAGCTTTTTGGTCGTTTGCATCTTCAATTCGTCGAATCTGTCTTTTGTCTTCACCTTTTATTATTTAAACGAATATCACTTGTAAATAGAACAATTGCAACTAAAAGCTTGTCTTTCTTGAGGAATAATGCTATGAAATATATGTTCATTTTTAGCATTATCAAATATTCCCACACTTGAGCGTTGCTTGTCCTCAAGCAATATCGTCTTAAAATACTAGAATCACTTCTTTATTCTTCACACTTTGTACATCAGTGATTTCTATATGGCGGTATAAACAATGGTAGTAACGATATGGTTTACAGTCCCACATGACTATAAAAATTTAGATCCATTAAGGAAATTGGATCTTTATGAAAACATTTGATCTTTTGAAAATTAAATCTAGTTTTTACCCTAGATAAGTTTTCCGGGATAACCCTTTACCGGTGTTTGCAAAATATTTTTGTGGGTTTGGTGGGTTTCAGATTTGAAAATTTTAGCTCAAAACTTGCGGTTTTGTGTCACCCACTTGCTAACCTTGTATTTGGAAAGCAACACGTCCAGTTTACTTGTCCCGTATGTTACCTTTCGGTAAACTACCGTCCGGTTGTAAAGGAAAGCGATGAACAAGCAACTGTTAAGGCAATGTCCCCTGACATGCTTTTAATTATGGTCTATAACGTGTCGGACGCAATTACTATCCTTGGTAGGAGCAATAGTAAAGCTCACCCTTATGATTTTTCGGTCTGGTACAAGGTCCTGTCTTTGACCATGCTATGCAACCACCGTTCTTACGGTTGACACCCGATTTGGTTCAGGTGACCTAATGAATTCCTAGGTGAATTCCTAGGATTTTACGTTCAATGGTAATGAAAACATTGAAAATAGGGTTTTCAGAAAACAAATCGGTTTGTAATTTTGATCAAAATATTTTCTCGTTCAAGCTCGAGTTTAGATATCATTGAATTCCATGAGTTTGAATTCTCAATCTTTAAGGTCAATCTCAAGGATTGAGTAATATCAGGCTTAAAAGCTGATTTTTGATCTTTAAGGAGATTATCCTTTCTGGGGATCTGATTCATTAGTCTTATCAAGCTAATTTGCACGGTGCCCCCCCCATTGTACGAGATAAATCCTTCTCATGGTTAGGATAAATCTGACCACTTGGCGACCCTATTTGATGCTGAGGTCCGTGGATTTCCTGCTGATTTTAGAGATGACTTTTCTAGATTTTTCGTCAACCTACAGCTGGTCTGGACGACAACTTCATGACCTAAATCAAGAAGCGCGTTTCTTTTTCGGAAGACTTTACTTCCTTTTAATGATGGAATTGATTCATCGTGTAGATCCATCTTTTCTTTTCTTTCATTTGGTAAAACAGTTTAGTTTAGTCCAAAGCAAAAGTATTTTCAGTTATTTGTTACAGATATATGTGACATATGTTTAAGATAACTTGGTAAATTTTCCCACACTTGGCTTTTATTTTCCTTTTTATCGTCCTCTATTCCATTTTAAATGAATTTTAACATTTTAGTTTGTTTCTCAATTTATGTCATTTCCGAGGTAACAATAATTTCGGTGTTAACACCTAGTTTTATCGTTCATAAATATGTATAAACATGATTTTGAGTTCATTTAATTGAAAATTTTGAAATTTTTTACTAGAATTGGGTAATCAGTATATAAGACTAGGGCTGTTCTTTTTTATCAGAGAGCACTAGATTCTAATACAACTACTGCTTTACTAGTATTTTTAATGGTAACCAAGTGTTTAAGATAAAAATTTTAAAATCCGAAAGAATTTAACCCCTTCCCACACTTAAGATCTTGCAATGCCCTCATTTGCAAGAAATCAGTAACAATTTAAATTATTGAGGGTGATTTGTGTGAAAATGATTAAATTTTTACTAAATTTTCCAAATATATTGGCGTTTGTTTGCTGAATGATAAATGGTGCACATCATTTGTTCATTCCGTCTTGTTGTTATTTCACATATATTTTGCATCTTGTCGTCAAAATTAGTTGCTTTTGCTGAACTTAATGCCAGTCTTTGAAAATGCGCTGTTTTACCCTGTTGTGTACATAAGATAAACTGCAAACATATATATATATTTTTGAAGTTTGGTATATTACCCCACATTCAAAAATTATTAAAATCTAAGAATAAAAGTTAGATAATTATAAAAATGATTACAATATTAACAAAAGTATTAAACGTATCAATAATTACAAATTACAAAATAAATAAAACTAAGTATACTAGGGATGATACTGGTACCAATAGGGGTTCCAGGCATAACCATAGGTGCTATAGAATGCTTCGGCAGGGTTATACGTAGGATATGGTGGCTGCATCTCTATAGACCAGGGAGGGAATATGGGTTTCGGTGTAGGAATATAGTTTCTACCTATATGTTAGCAATGAGCTATGATTTGGTTCTGATGAACTTGCCAATCTTCAAATGCTCTCTGTCTAGCATTTTCGTATTCCTGAGAAGCTATAAACCTTTGCATTTCTTGCATCTCATTCCCCCCTCCTACATTACCTTGCTGTTGGTTTCTCTCCACCTGTGGATGTCTACCATGGTATCGTACTGCGGCGTTATTTCGCCTCTTCAAAACTTTCGCACCATGGTATACATTTAAACCTTTAGTATCGAGGGGTTCTGGTTCTTCTACTAATAATCCCCCCCGACTTATATCCACACCGAGATATTCAGCAATCAAAGTAATAAAAATACCACCTCCTATTATGCTATGCGGTCTCATCCCCCTAACCATAGCTGATAAATAATAACCCACACAATAAGGTATACTTACAGCGCTTTGTGGGTCTCGAATACACATATGGTAAAACAAATCCTGTTCATTTACCTTTTCCTTGTTCTTACCTCTTTGTGTAATCGAATTAGCTAAAAACCTATGAATCACTCTTAATTCAGCTCTATCTATATCCAAATAAGAGTAATTTCCCCCTTTGAATCGGTGATGGCTTGTCATTTGACTCCATACACCGTGTGTATCAAAATTTTCATCTATCTTTCTACCATTTAGTATCAACCCTCTACAATCGGCAGATGCTAACTCCTCAGGCGTATATATACGTAAAGCCTGAGCCATGTCTAGTAAAGACATGTGGCGCATCGAACCTCCTAACAAAAATCTAATAAAAGATCGATCGGTTAAACTAGCTACCCGATCATTTAATTCTATACTACACAACAATTCTTCACACCATACTTTATATACAGGTCTACGCATGGTGAATAAACGTACCCAGTCATTAAAAGTAGAATTACCATACCTCTGTGCAAGTAATTCCCTAATTGGCCCGGCCAATTCTACAGCTTCTAAGGGTCCCCATTCTATGACCCTAGGTACCTCAACAACTTTAGAATGAAGAGTATGCAAACCTCTTTGGTATTTTGGATAATCTATCCAAAGTCTGTCAAATCTCAGGTTCGGGTGCAACTCTTCCAAGTGCATATAAGAAAATGTCATGACTGGATGAGGTATATCTTGCTTGTAGTAGTTATCCACCTCCTATTGTTCCGCATTCTCAGCAGGAGCATTGCGATCTTGGGATGAAGATTCACCCCTTTCAGTCTGCAAAACACATCAAACACAATTTTTGTGCATCCAAATATGCATTAGTGTCAGCAAAATCATCAATCAAAATAATTACAATGACATGATCAATTTATATCAAACTTAAGCTCATTTTCATATTTTCATCAAATCTACACTTTTTCAAAATAGCATATACGAAAATGTTCGCCAAGTTCATAAGCATTCAACTTAAATAACATGTCAAAATAATCATTACTAGCAATTAAACAAGTTTCAAATGGCATTATCTCTCAAAAATCAAGTTCATGAATTTTAGACTTGAAAAAGTCCACTTTAATTCTCAAAATCATGTTTAGGCTCAAAGTTTGGATCATTTAACTACCTAGACATGTTACACTACTTAATTTAGCAACAATTCATGACAAAAATCGGCCATAACCTGTTTATATCAAAAAGCCCCAAATTTGCTCAAGAACACAAACCCTAGATTACTCAAAATTTGAAGTTTAAGGCTTCTAATCATGTTAAACAGCATCAATCTAGGTTATACAAGCATAATACATAAACAATTTAAGCCTAATTACACTAAAAAGCATCAAAATCAAATTGGGGAAAAAATTGCTCAAGAACACCAAATTTCGGATTAAATGGTGTTTAGGTGTAGAAATTTACCGTTTCTCTTGAGTAATTCCTTGATAGCATCCTTCTCAACATGATTTTAGTAAAAGATTTGATGATTAACGGTTAAAAATTGTGATTTTGGGGTTTTTTTTTCGTGTATTTTCGAGGGTTTTCGCAACTGTTCTTCGCAGTATATTTTTGTGGGGTGTGGTTTGAGCTGTTCGTTCAGCTTTATTTTTTTTTCCTGTAAATTGGTCCCTCCGCGAGTCGCGGAGATTTACCCTTCAAACTCCGCGAGTCGCGAAGTTTGTTTGTTTTTTTTTTATAATCTTTAACTTATAAAATAATTAAGTAATTAATTTTTAAAATTTTGTTTCCCTTGTTATTTAGGACGAGGTCGTTTCGGATCGATGTCCTAGTTCGTTCCTCGACAAAATTTTAAAATTTTTCTTTTTGTAGCGATTGTTTTAAAAGCTAAGATTTTTGGTTTTTTAATGTTTTTGGCATACTTTAATTCAATAAGATTAAAAATAATGATAATAAAAGTTCTCGTCCCTCCCTTGGGTAAAGTAATTTCGGTTCAAAGGCCTAGTCTTCAACTTATGACGAATTTTAAAAATCATATTTTTAACTTAATGAGATAAAGTAAATTTTTGTTTTTAAATTTACACAATTTAAATATAAAATTCAAAATTAATATTAAAAATTCACACCAAACTTTAAAATTTGAAATGCATAAAATTAAAAATTCATATATTTTTTTTAAAAATTAAAAATTCACACCAAACTTAATTTTAAAAATTCATATTATAAATTCACACCAAACTTAATTTAAAAATTCATATTATAAATTCACACCAAACTTATATTAATTTTTTCAAATATTTACAATTTTAAATATATTGAGTTTACAAAGTTTACAATATTAATTTAAGATTTAAATATTAATTTTAAAAACATGGTAAAAATAAAATTAAAAATCTTTTTGGCTTTTTATCCCACTTTTATCAATCAAATATTATCAAAAATATGCGCCCCTCTTTTCGGTAAAGTAATTTCGGTTCCAATACCTAATTTAACTCATGACGAATTTTTGAAATATTTTGGGTTGATTGATTAAAGATATTTATACCTTAAGAATAAACGTTAAATTTCGCAGTGATGTAATAAATTTTTGAATGATATCAATAATTTCGGTCGCCAAACCTAATTTTTTTCAATACCAATTTAATACTTTATAGCGAACAAATTAGCGTTTATTATCAAAAGGTTAAAAATAAAAATAAAAACTGTACAAACATACCTGTGAAATAGATTTCTTAGTTATATGATCTATCCCATTCATAAGATAGTCGGTTTAATTGGTTTTCCATAGCTACATAGGCGTAACCTCGAGCATTCAGTGTCTTTTCTTCTAAACATATGAACGGTCCGTCTCTGCATAAAGTAACAAATTCGGTGTTTGAATAGGTTTGATTATTTGAACATTTACCTCCATGTGACCATTTTCCGCATTTGTGACATCTTTCTAGGTGTCGTGCTCTTCTTTTCGCTGCGGATTTTGATTTTCCTTTACCTAATTGTAACTTATTATCTTCGCATCTGGATTCTTTTCTAACTCCGTCCATTCTTTCTCTGATTACTGATACTATTTCACTCGGAAGTGTGTCATTATTACGTTTAGTGATCAAAGCGTGTAGCATTAGACCATGGTTTAGTTCACAGGCAGTCTTCATTTCCTAAAAAAAATAAAAATTCAGAATGGGGGGAGAAGACTAGTTCTTTAGGGTCTGCTAGGGAAAGACCATTCGGGTTCCATTTTCGAGAACTACACGAAAACAGACAATCTAACTCTAACAGAAATACATATTATCCTTTAAAGACTTGATTCTCCCCACATTTAGTTAGCTGTGGTGTCGAAATTATGATTAACTTCGTTGTCGACTTCCATCGGACTATGTATGTAGTGTTTAACTCTGTGACCATTAACTTTAAATTCAATCCCATTTGAATTTATTAATTCTATCGTTCCGTATGGGAAAACTCTTTTGACTATGAATGGTCCAGACCATCTTGATTTCAATTTTCCAGGAAATAGCTTGAATCGTGAATTGAAAAGAAGAACTCTGTCTCCTTCTTTAAATTCTTTTGAACTTCTGATTCTTTTATCATGCCATTTCTTCGTTCTTTCTTTATAGATTAACGAATTTTCGTATGCTTCATGTCTTAATTCTTCTAATTCGTTTAGTTGACTTAATCGTAGACGTCCGGCTTCATGTAAATCAAGATTACATGTCTTCAAAGCCCAAAATGCTTTGTGTTCAATTTCTACTGGAAGATGACATGCTTTTCCATAAACAAGTCTAAAAGGTGTGGTTCCAATTAGAGTTTTGTAGGCTGTTCTAAAAGCCCAGAGTGCATCCTCCAATTTATTGGACCATTCCTTCTGATTTGATCCTACGGTTTTCTTTAGAATACGTTTTAAAGCTCGGTTGGTATTTTCAACTTGTCCACTTGTTTGTGGATGATATGCGGTGGAGATTTTATGAGTTACTCCATATCTTTTAAGAACTTTATCAAGTTGATTATTACAAAAATGAGTACCCCGATCACTTATTAAAGCTTTCGGTGTTCCAAACCTTGCAAAAAGACGTTTTAAAAAGTTGACTACAACTCGTGCATCGTTAGTTGGGAGAGCTTGTGCTTCCGCCCATTTAGATACATAATCAATGGCTACGAGTATATATAGATTATTATGAGATTTTGGAAATGGACCCATAAAGTCAATACCCCAAATGTCAAATACTTCACATACTTGGATGACATTTTGTGGTATTTCATCACGTTGACTTATTTTTCCGGCTCTTTGACAAGCATCACAGGATTTGCAAAGAAGGTGTGCGTCTTTGTAAATTGTAGGCCAATAGAATCCAGCATCATAAACTTTTCTTGCTGTTAGTTGAGGCCCATAATGCCCTCCTGTTGGTCCTGTGTGACAATGGTTTAATATTTTACTAGCTTCATCTCCAAATACACATCGGCGTATTATTCCATCGGGAAAACTTTTAAACAGATGTGGATCTTCCCAAAAATAGTGTTTTATATCACTGAAGAATTTCTTTCGTCTTTGGTACGATAATCCTTTTTCAAGGAATCCACAAACTAAGTAGTTTGCATAGTCTGCAAACCATGGAATTTCTTTATAATCTATCTTCAATAGATATTCATCAGGAAAGTTGTCTTGTATGGCCGATTCATTTAGAACTTCTAATTCGGGATTTTCAAGACGAGAAAGATGATCAGCGACGAGATTTTCTGCTCCTCTTTTATCTCGGATTTCAATATCAAACTCTTGTAAGAGTAAGATCCAACGGATTAATCTTGGTTTAGCATCTTGTTTTGAAAATAGGTATCTAAGAGCAGAATGGTCGGTATAGACCACCGTTTTTGCTAGAACGAGATATGATCGAAATTTGTCCAAAGCAAAGACAATAGTAAGGAGTTCTTTTTCAGTAGTTGTATAGTTTGTTTGTGCTCCTTGTAACATCTTACTAGCATAATATATAGGTTGAAATCGTTTTTCAATCCTTTGTCCTAAAACGGCTCCCATTGCAAAATCACTTGCATCGCACATTAGTTCAAATGGTAGATTCCAATTTGGTGTTATCATGATCGGCGCATTAGTGAGTTTCTCTTTAAGAATATTAAAAGATTTGATACATTCATCTGAAAAGATGAATGGAGCATCTTTTTCTAGGAGTTTATTCATAGGAGTGGCAATTTTAGAAAAATCTTTTATGAAACGTCGGTAAAAACCGGCATGCCCTAGAAAACTCCTAACTCCTCTAACATTGGTGGGATGTGGAAGTTTAGCAATTACATCTACTTTAGCTCTATCCACTTCAATTCCTTCTTTTGAAATTTTATGACCAAGAACGATGCCTTCTTTAACCATGAAATGGCATTTCTCCCAATTAAGAACTAGATTTGATTGTTCGCATCTAATAAGCATTCGTTCAAGATTAACTAGACATGATTCAAATGTATCACCGAAGACTGAAAAGTCATCCATGAAAACTTCCATGCATTCTTCTATCATGTCGTGAAAAATTGCCATCATACACCTTTGAAAGGTTGCAGGGGCGTTGCAAAGTCCAAATGGCATGCGTTTGTAAGCAAAAGTACCATAAGGGCACGTAAATGTGGTTTTCTCTTGGTCTTCGGGTGCTATTGGAATTTGAAAATATTCGGAAAATCCATCTAGGAAACAATAGTAACTATTTCCGGCTAATCTTTCCAACATTTGATCAATGAAAGGTAAGGGAAAGTGATCTTTTCTGGTGGCGTCATTTAATTTTCTATAATCAATACATACACGCCATCCTGTTACAGTCCTAGTAGGAATAAGCTCATTTTTCTCATTTTTAATGACAGTCATGCCACCCTTCTTAGGCACGCATTGAACTGGGCTTACCCATGGACTATCAGAAATTGGATAAATTAGACCTGCATCTAGCAGTTTAATAATCTCTTTCTTAACTACATCTTGCATATTAGGATTTAGTCTTCGTTGGCGTTGCACATACGTTTTATGACCTTCTTCCATAAGGATTTTATGTGTGCAATACGAAGGACTTATTCCTTTAATATCATGAATCTTCCATGCAATGGCTGGTTTATGAGCTTTCAACACAGAAATGAGTTGTGATTTCTCATTTTCAGTAAGAGAAGACGATATTATTACAGGTAATTCAGATTCACCATGTAAATAAGCGTATTCCAAATGGTTTGGAAGTGGCTTTAACTATAATTTCGGAGGTTCTTCTATCGATGATTTATATCGATATCTGTCTTCTTCTTTTAGCATTTGAATTTCTTCTGTTGTTGGTTCATATCCATTAGCTATAAGTGTAGCTAACATTTCAGCTTCATCAATTGGTTCATTACTTTCTCCTAAAGAACATTCTCCTGTTCCTTGTAATTCTGGAAATTCTTCTAATAATTCTGCATGTGCATCTATAGTTTGAATATAATAACTTGTATCATCTGCAGATTGCGGTTGTTGCATTGCTCTATCAACTGAAAAGGTAACACTCTCATCCTCTATACTTAGGGTCAGTTTCTTACCGAACACGTCTATCATTGCTTTAGCCGTGTTTAAGAATGGTCTTCCTAATATGAGAGGAACTTGAGAATCTTCTTCCATGTCCAGAACAACAAAATCTACTGGAAATACTAAAGTACCAACTTTAACTAGCATGTTCTCCATTATCCCTCTAGGATATTTTATCGATCTATCGGCTAGTTGTATGCTTATTCTGGTTGGTTTCAATTCTCCAAGGTCTAGTTTAGCGTATAGTGAATACGGCATTAGATTTATACTAGCACCTAAATCTGCCAATGCTTCTATTGAACTAAGACTACCCAGAAAACATGGAATTGTGAAACTTCCTGGATCAGATAGTTTTTCTGGTATCTTATTCAACAGTACTGCTGAACAATTAGCATTCATAGTAACAGCTGAGAGTTCTTCCATTTTCTTTCTATTTGAGATTAGATCTTTCAAGAATTTAGCATATCTAGGCATTCCTGAAATCACATCAATGAAAGGAAGATTTACATTTATCTGTTTAAACATATCCAAGAATTTGGATTGCTCGGCTTTAAGTTTCTCTTTCTTCATTTTACTCGGGTAAGGAAGTGGTGGTTGGTATGGTTTAACATAAGGTTTAGCCTTAACTGTGTTATCTTCCTTAACCTTTTCAACTACCGGTTCTTTTTCCTTATCTTGATCAGGTTGTGGTTCTTGTGGAGTAGGAATAGTTTCATCAGAAGTTACAGGTATTTCAGGTGGTTTAAGTGTTGTACCACTTCTTGTGGTAATGGCTTTAGCTGTTTCAATCCGGGGGTTAGCATTTGTATCACTAGGTAGACTTCCCGGTTTTCTTTCACCTATTAACCTTGCTAGGTTACTTACTTCTTGTTCCAGATTTTGAATAGAAGCTTGTTGATTTCTAAATGATTGAGCATTTTGTTCATTAGTTTGTTTCTGAGATGTGAAAAACTGCATTTGAGTTTCAACTAGCTTTGTCATCATATCTTCTAAATTCGGCTTTTTATCATCGGCTTGTTGTGGTGGTTTGTTTTGAAAATTAGGTCTTTACTGATTATAAGTATTATTGGATACTTGTTGATTGCTAGGACCTTGTTGGTTGTTGTATGGAATATTTCGGTTATAATTCTGGTTTTGATTGTAAATTGGTCTTGGCGGTTGATAATTATTCTGATAATTATTTCCAGGCCTTTGGTTTATGTATGAAATATTCTCTCTTTGTTCCATTGTTAATTCAATACTGAGACAATCTTTTGTCAAATGTGGTCCTCCACATTGCTCACAACTAATTCGTATTGCGTGAATATCTTTAGTCATCTTTTCCATTCGTCTCTCCACAGCATCTATCTTTACGGAAATGGAATCTAAGTCATAGCTAGAATCGGCTCTAGCTGCTTTAGATGATCTAACGATATCTTTTTCTTGGTGCCACTCATGTGAGTGGGAAGCAGTGTTATCAATAATTTTGTAAGCATCAGTTTCGGTTTTCTTCATAATAGAACCACCAGCTGCTATATCTATGTCTTTCCTTATAGTGATGTCGCATCCTTGGTAGAATATTTGTACTATTTGACAGGTGTCTAAACCATGTTGCGGACATCCTCTTAACAACTTTCCATATCTTGTCCACGCCTCATATAGAGTTTCATTTGGTTTCTGTGTGAACGTAACAATTTCTGCTTGAAGTCTTACGGCTTTAGATGCCGGAAAGAATTGTTTAAGAAATTTGTCAACTAAAACGTCCCATGTATCAATCGCCCCTTCAGGTAATGATTCCAACCAATCTTTGGCTTCTCCCTTTAAAGTCCAGGGAAATAACATGAGATATATCTGTTCATCCTCCACTTCTCGGATTTTAAATAGTGTGCAGATCCTATTAAAGGTACGTAAATGTTCATTTGGATCTTCCTTCGGCGCACCACTAAATTGGCATTGATTAGTCACCATATGTAGAATTTGTCCTTTGATTTCATAATCTGGCGCATTAATGCCTGGATGAGTAATTGCGTGACCTTGGCCAGTGCGTTTAGCTCTCATTCGGTCTTCCATACTTAAAGGTTCCAGATTCTCCATAATTGAATTTGTTGAATCGGAATCACTAGAGGATTCTGATTTAATGGTTCGTTCCTCAACAATCTCTGTTTGAATGATTGGTGGTTCCGGAGGAAAGTTTAATGGTTCAGGATCTACGAATCGTTCCTGAATATTCTTCGGATTCTCAATTGTGAGGTCGGGTTCAAAAAATGGATTATCGGAAATTTGAACTGAAGTACTTGGTCGACTGGATGACGATTCTAAAGAAAAATCAACGGCAGTAATATTTGCTAAATGTCTTGATCTAGTTACAGGTGGTGAACGTACAAAAGGTGGTGAACGTCTTGCTCGGTGCATTCACTGAATATCCTATTAGTTTTTAAAAGGAAAGAAAAATTATAATAAGTTATCCAATCAATAGACTTTTCTGATTTTGCCCACGTTTCGAATAGCCAAAAGATGCAGCAGAGGGGCAGGATTCGTTTGGTCTCAATATAATTGAGGACTGTTTGGCTCCAATAACCCGGTCCACGTACAAATCCAACTATTACTACGAACCAGAAAATTTTGATGTCTATTAATTTAACCACTTAAAATAAATTTTCGTAATTTTAAGAAATTTAGATAAGAAGTAGAATAAAAATCTGTCCTAAAACTAGAATAGCGAGAAATAAGAAAGAAAAAGAGTTTGTCGAAAAATGTCGAAAAAGAAAAATGGTTGAAAAATAAAAGGTGACGGAAAAATAAAAGAAACTTATAAAACTTAAAAATACTTGACTAACCTAACCTTATTACTACAACTAACTTAAAATTATAATCGCAAATTGAGATTACTAATTGGAATGATAATTGATACATAGGTAAAAGGTGTCTAAAAATATTAAAGCTTACAAGAAAAACTATATTCTAAATGGAAATAACTTAAAAAGAAACTAAAACTTAAAAAGGCGTCGCAAAGTTCTAAAGCACTTAAATCTTAGTCTAAAGAAAAAGCACTTAAGGAATTCTACGGCAAAGCCTAAAAATCTAGAAGTGAAAATAACTATGGCAAAAACTAAGTTTAAAACTAAATATGAGCTAAAAATACAAATATTACGTTAAAACGATTGAAAAGGGACAAAATATAAAAATATACAAAAAGTTGTAAAAAGTACAAATTTTATAAAAATATTATTTTTATATTATTTATTTTATAAAACTATTAATTTTACAATTTAATTAAACTAAATTAACTTTAAAATACAATTTAATAAAAAAAAACTTAAACTAATTATATTAAACTAATTAGGGTTTATTAATAATAATAATAATTAATTACCCGTAATTAATGCAGTTTAGGGTTTCTGTCGCGTGTCAGAGTTACTCCGCGAGTCGCGGTATTCCCAGAAGCAAACCCCGCGAGTCGCGGGGTTTAGAAATTCAATTGACAGCTTGTTTAAAATTCGACGCGTTTTTATTATTATTATTTTTTTATGTTTTCTAATTTTCTGTTTTTATATAAATAAAAGATATTTAAATAAAACTTATATTTTTATAAACTAAAATAAAAATAAAGAAACTTATAAAACTTTTAACAAACTCTTAAAAATATATAAATTTTTGTTTTTCTTTTTATATTTTTGAATATTTAAAACGTACTTTTATAAAAACGAATTTTAATAAAAGTAAAATAAAAATCTTTTTTTTTTATATTAGCGTTGCGCTTCCGGCTTTTAAGAGTTCCCCGGCAGCGGCGCCAAAAATACTTGTTGTTTGCAGCGGGGTATACGAAATAGCTTATATTTTTGCAGGAAAAACTATTAAATACGCTACATTTTTACACAAGATATTTATTTATTTATAGAATGGATATACTTAAACCTTGCTACAACACTTATAGGCAGAGTACCTAATCGTACAGTAGTGTAGTTTTTAGTAAGTCCGGTTCGTTCCACAGGGAATCTTTTTTAAACAAAGCTTAACGCTATATTAGTTTACTTTTATAAAAATACAAATATATATATAATGATATTATTATTATAAAGGGGGGTTTTTACCGTTTAATGACCGGTTTGTCGATTTTAAAACTTCAGTCACAGTTAAAACCAAATGTAAAATATTAAAAATAAATACAAGACTTAAATTAAAGCGTAAAGTAAATAACGATAATGAAATTGCGAATAATAGAAGTGCGATAAAATAAACTTGCGATAATTAAAAAGTACGATAATTAAAAGTGCAATTAAATACAAAAACAATAAAAATGCGATAATTAGAAGTGCAATTAAATATAAAATAAAGGAAATTAAATGTGAAATAAAAGAATTATGCTTATTTAAACTTCCGTAATCATAATGTTTGACGTGTTGATTTTTGTTTTATGCCCATGGGTTAATTGTCCTTTGTCCTGGATTATTTAATATGTCCATACGGATTTGTCCATAATAGTCCATCAGTCATAAATATAAAGAGCGAAAGCCTTCGTCAAATTATTCTTATTCCCGAAGTCAAATATTCCAACTAATTGGGGATTCGAATTGTAACAAGATTTTAATACTTTGTTTAATGAATACACCAGGTTATCGACTGCATGTAAACCAAGGTTTTACTACTTTGTTAACAATTACAACAATTACCCTTGAATGTAATTCACCCCTGTTTCAACAAGTCTATTAACTATTAATCCAGTTCCGTGTTCGGTAAAATGAATAATTATTGGTATTTATAGATATCCCGCCCACCGTACCCAGTCAAGCGTATGTGGTTATATATAAATACGTCGAATTATAAGTTTGTATATTAAATTAACAAGGTATTGTTTAATTAATATAAAACCCATTAATAACCCATAGTCTAATTTCCACAAGTGTCGTTCTTTTATCCAAACCCCAATTATGGTACAAAGCCCAATTACCCAATTTTAGTAATTAGCCCAACATCATGATTACTTCGGATTAAATAAGCATAATAATAACTTAGCTACGAGACATTAATGTAAAAAGGTTGAACATAACTTACAATGATTAAAAATAGCGTAGCGTTACACGGACAGAATTTCGACTTACACCCTTACAACATTCGCTAACATACCCTTATTATTAAGATTTAAAATTAAAATTAAAATTAAAATATAAATTATAAATATATATTACGTATATATTGAGAGAAGAAGGAAAAAAAGATGATGAAAAAATGCTCAGAATTCGGTTGCTTTTATAGGGAGTTTCAAACTTTGGGGCTCCGCGACTCGCGGCCCATTTTGCCTTCAAACTCTGCGAGTCGCGGAGTTTGCTTTTACAGCTCACACGAGTTTGGCTCTTTGTTTACCGACGGTTTTATAAATAAATATAATATATTAAATAATTATAAGAATTATTTAAATATTATATTATATTTATGTGCATAGTTGACTTGTAATTTTTAGTCCGTTGCGTCGAGCGTTGAGAATTGACTCTGGTCCCGGTTCCGAATTTTCGAACGTCCCTGCGTACAATTTAATATCTTGTACTTTGCGTTTTGAATCTTGTACTCTTGTAATTTCGAGACGTTTCTTATCAATAATTGGAACCTCTTTGATTGTATTTTGTACTTTTGAGCTTTTTGGTCGTTTGCGTCTCCAATTCGTCGAATCTGTCTTTTGTCTTCACCTTTTATTATTTAAACGAATATCACTTGTAAATAGAACAATTGCAACTAAAAGCTTGTCTTTCTTGAGGAATAATGCTATGAAATATATGTTCGTTTTTAGCATTATCACGAGTCAATCTAGGAATCATCCTTATTCTTAATTTTATGTGCGGATGAAAAGAAACGCGAATCATGAGTTATAAAGAATGGTCAACTTCAAACACTACAAGAAAACTGCGTTCTTAGGACCCCCATAAGGGTCCTAAAAGGCCCATTCTTAGGACCCTTTTCCTGATAGGACCCCCAAAACGCACGACCTAACAACAGCGGTCGTATTAACCGAAAAAGGTCCTAACGCTTATAAGACCATTTATTTGAGTCCTATAAAAAACATCAAAAGGGTCCTAAGAATGGGCTTTTTAGGACACTTTATAATACTTTGAGACGCACAAAAGGGTCCTATGACGCCTATATTTGTATGTTAGATCATATTAGGACCCCAAAAAAGTGTACTAATATAATGAGAAACTATGTTAGTACCAATAAAAGCGTCCTAAAATAATTGTAAATTATGTAAGTACCCAAAAAAGGGTCCTATTATAAAAATATAGTAGTTTAGTACCACAAAAAAGGGTCCTAATATACATTTAGTAGTTTAGTACCACAAAAAAGGGTCCTAATATATATAAAAATTATGTAAGTACCCAAAAAAGGGTCTTATTATAAAAATATAATAGTTTAGTACCACAAAAAATGGTCCTAATATAACTATATGTTAACTTAGTACCACAAAAAAGCGTCCTAACAAGTCATATGAGTTTTGATAATGCTAAAAACAAACATAAATTTCATAGCATTATCCCTCAAGAAAGACAAGCTTTTAGTTGCAATTGTTCTATTTACAAGTGATATTCGTTTAAAATAATAAAAGGTGAAGACAAAAGACAGATTCGACGAATTGAAGACGCAAACGACCAAAAAGCTCAAAAGTACAAAGTACAATCAAAGTGGTTCCAATTATTAATGAGAAACGTCTCAAAATTACAAAAGTACAAGACGCGGAACGCAAAATACAAGATATTAAATTGTACGCAAGGACGTTCGAAAATTCGGAACTGGGACCAAAGTCAACTCTCAACGCGCGACGCAACGGACTAAAAATTACAAGTCAACTATGTACAAGAATAAAATATAATATTTAAATAATTATATAAATTATTTATATATTATATATTATAATAAAAACCGTCGGCAGAATGCAAACAAAGACATGTGAGCTGGATTCCAGGGCCATGCGATCGCATGGCCAGCATGACCATTTTCCATGCAATCGCATGGCTAACAGTATCAGGTCAGGTCCTATAAAGTTCGCGAGTTTTGAACGAATTTTTTACACAATATCCATCCATCTCTCTATCTCACTCACGTATATATATATATATATATATATATATATATATATATATATATATATATATATATTTATATTATAATTTTAATTTTAAATTCTAATAATAAGGGTATGTTAGCGAATGTTGTAAGGGTGTAAGTCGAAATTCTGTCCGTGTAACGCTACGCTATTTTTAATCACTGTAAGTTATGGTTAATGTTATTTTTAATTTAATGTCTCGTAGCTAAGTTATTATTATGCTTATTTAATGCCGAAATAATCGTGATGTTGGGCTAAATATTAAAATTGGGTAATTGGGCTTTGTACCATAATTGGGGTTTGGATATAAGAACGATACTTGTGGAAATTAGACTATGGGCTATTAATGGGCTTTATATTAACTAAACGATACCTCATTAATTTAATATATAGACTTATAATTTGACGTATTTATATATAACCACATACGCTTGACTGGGCACAGTGGGCGGGATATCTATAAATACCAATAATTGTTCATTTTACCGGACACGGAACTGGATTAATAGTTAATAGACTTGTTGAAACAGGGGTGGATTACATTCAAGGGTAATTGGTGTAATTGTTAACAAAGTAGTAAAACCTTGATTTACACGCAGTCAATAACCTGGTGTATTCATTGAACAAAGTATTAAGACCTTGTTACAATTCGAATCCCCAATTAGTTGGAATATTTGACTTCGGGAATAAGAATAATTTGACGAAGACTTCCATATTTTATGATTATGACTGATGGACTATTATGGACAAATCCGTATGGACATATTGAATAATCCAGGACAAAGAACAATTAACCCATGGGAATAAACTAAAAATCAACACGTCAAACATCATGATTATGGAAGTTTAAATAAGCATAATTTATATATTTCATATTTAATTGCACTTTTAATTATCGCACTTTTATTTATTGTCATTTTATTTAATTGCATTTTTAATTATCGTACGCTTTAATTATCACAATTTTATTTTATCGCACTTTTATTTATCGCAATTTCATTATCGTTATTTACTTTACGCTTTAAATTAAGTTATATTTATTTTTAATATTTTATATTAGGTTTTAACTGCGACTAAAGTTTTAAAATCGACAAACCAGTCATTAAACGGTAAAAACCCCCTTTATAATAATAATACTACTTATATATATTTTTGTATTTTTACAATTATAAGTTAAAACTAATATAGCATTAAGCTTGTTTAAAAGATCCATGTGGAACGAACCGGACTTACTAAAAACTACACTACTGTACGATTAGGTACACTGCCTATAAGTGTTGTAGCAAGGTTTAGGTATATCCATTCTATAAATAAATAAATATCTTGTGTAAAATTGTATCGTATTTAATAGTATTTCGTTGTAAAAATTAATACTATTTCATATACCCCTCGCATAACATCAAGTATTTTTGGCGCCGCTGCCGGGGAAAGCTTAAACGCCGGAAGCGAAACGCTATCTAAAAAAAAAAAGATTTTTTTAGCTCTTTGTATAAAAATATACGTTTTAATATAAAAATATAAAAAGAAAAACAAAAAATTATATATTTTTAATAGTTTGTTAAATATATAAGTTTTATAAAGTTTCTTTATTTTTATTTTTAGTTTGTAAAAATATAAATTTTATTTAAATATTTTGTATTAATATAAAATAGAAAACTGAAAAAAAAAATATAACCTACTCGGCCCGATCACTGTAGCAGCCCATATCCTGGCCCAAAAACCTACTCCATGCGACCACATGGATTTTCAACGTGAGGACCATGCGATCGCATGGCCCTGTCTGACACGCTAGAGTTGACTGGTAACAGCAATCATTACGGAGTATATTATTATTATTATTATTTAATCAAAACCCTAATTAGGGTTTAGTTATTTAATTAATTAAGTTTTAGTTTTATTATTAATTTGTATTATTTAGTTTTTATTAATATATATAAATTAATACTTTTATAAAATAAAAATATAAAAATAATATTTTTATAAAATTGTACTTTTTATAACTTTAAGTTTATTTTTATATTTTGTATCTTTTTATTCGTTTTAGCGTAATTTTTGTATTTTTCGCTCGTATTTAGTTCTAAGACATAGCTTTTGCCATAGTTATTTTTATTTCTAGATTTCTAGACTTTGCCGTAAAATCCCTTAAGTGCTTTTTCTTTAGACTAAGATTTAGGTGCTTTAGAATTTTGCGACGCCGTTTTTATATTTTAGTACCTTTTTAAGTTATTGCCATTTGGGATATAGTTTTTCTTTTAAGCTTTAATATTTTTAGACGCAACTTTTAATTCTTAGTTTTTAGTTCCTTTTTAAGTTTCGACGCGCTACTTTCTTATTTTTATTTTTCGACGCCTATTATTTTTCGACCTTTTATTTTTTTCGACGTTTTTCGACGCGCTCTTTTTCTTTTTTATTTTTCGCCGCTCTAGTTTTTAGGACTTAGATTTTTTTCTATTTCTTCTCTAAAATTTCTTTAAATTTCAACGAAAAATTATTTTAAACAGTTGAATTGATAGACATCCAAATTTTCTGCTTCGTAGTAATAGTTGGATTTGTTAGTGGCTGAGTTGTGAGCTTCCAATTTAAAGGGTTCTGGCTCCCTGCTGCATCTATTGGCTATTCGAAACGTGGGCAAAAGCAGAAAAGTCTATTAATTTGATAACTTATATAATTTTTATTTTTATAACTAATAGGATATTTAGTGAATGCAACGAGCAAAACGTTCACCACCTTTTGTTACGTTCACCACCTGTAACTCGATCAAGACATCTAGCAAATATTGTCGCCGTTGATTTTTCTTTAGAATCGTCATCCAGTCGACCAAGTACTCCAATTCAAATTTCCGATAATCCATTTTTTGAACCCGACCTCACAATTGAGAATCCGGAGAATATTCAGGGACAATTCATAGATCCTGAACCACTAATCTTTCCTCCGGAACCACCAATCATTCAAACAGAGATTGTCGAGGAACCAACCATTAAATCAGAATCCTCTAGTGATTCAGATTCAACAAATTCAATTATGGAGAATCTGGAACCTCTAAGTATGGAAGACCGAATGAGAGCTAAACGCACTGGCCAAGGTCACGCAATTACTCAACCTGACATTAATGAGCCAGATTATGAAATCAAAGGACAAATCCTACACATGGTGACTAATCAATGCCAATTTAGTGGTGCGCCGAAGGAAGATCCAAATGAACATCTTCGAACCTTTAACAGGATTTGTACACTATTTAAAATTCGAGAAGTGGAGGATGAACAGATATATCTCATGTTATTTCCCTGGACTTTAAAGGGAGAAGCCAAAGATTGGTTGGAATCGTTACCTGAAGGGGCGATTGATACATGAGATGTCTTAGTTGAAAAATTTCTTAAACAATTCTTTCCGGCATCTAAAGCCGTGAGACTTCAAATATGGAAAGTTGTTAAGAGGATGTCCGCAACATAGTTTAGACACCTGTCAAATAGTACAAATATTCTACCAAGGATGCGACATCACTACAAGAAAAGACATC
Organism: Rutidosis leptorrhynchoides; assembly: GCF_046630445.1. NCBI lineage: Eukaryota > Viridiplantae > Streptophyta > Magnoliopsida > Asterales > Asteraceae > Rutidosis > Rutidosis leptorrhynchoides. Next base: position 391,717,011 of record NC_092335.1, on the reverse strand, counting down.
GATATAGCAGCTGGTGGTTCCATTATGAAGAAAACCGCAACTGATGCTTACAAAATTATTGATAACACTGCTTCCCACTCACATGAGTGGCACCAAGAAAAAGATATCGTTAGATCATCTAAAGCAGCTAGAGCCGATTCTAGCCATGACTTCCATTCCATTTCTGCAAAGATAGATGCTGTCGAGAGACGAATGGAAAAGATGACTAAAGATATACACTCAATATGAATCAGTTGTGAGCAGTGTGGAGGACCACATTTGACAAAAGATTGTCTCAGTATTGAGCTAAAAATGGAACAAAGAGAGAATGTTTCATACATAAACCAAAGACCTGGAAATAATTATCAGAATAATTATCAACCGCCAAGACCAATTTACAATCAAAACCAGAATTATAACCGAAATGTTCCATACAACAATCAACAAGGTCCTAGTAATCAACAAGTATCCAATAATACTTACAATCAGCAAAGACCTATTTTTCAAAACAAACCACCACAAACCGATGATAAAAAGCCAAATTTAGAAGATATGATGTCGAAGCTAGTTGAATCTCAAACTCAGTTTTTTACATCTCAGAAACAAACCAATGAACAAAATGCTCAAGCATTTAGAAATCTACAAGCTTCTATTCAAAATTTGGAACAAGAAGTAAGTAACCTAGCAAGGTTAATAGGTGAAAGAAAACCGGGAAGTCTACCTAGTGATACAAATGCTAACCCCCAGAATGAAACAGCTAAAGCCATTACCACAAGAAGTGGTATGACACTTAAACCACCTGAAATACCTGTAATTTCTGATGAAGCTATTCCTACTCCACAAGAACCACAATCTGAGCAAGATAAGGAAACAGAACCGGTAGTTGAAAAGGTTAATGAAGATAACACAGTTAAGGCTAAACCTCATGTTAAACCATATCAACCACCACTTCCTTACCCGAGTAAAATGAGAAAAGAGAGACTTGAAGCCGAGCAATCCAAATTCTTGGATATGTTTAAACAAATAAATGTAAATCTTCCTTTCATTGATGTAATTTCAGGAATGCCTAGATATGCTAAATTTATGAAAGATCTAATCACAAATAGAAAGAAAATGGAAGAACTCTCGGCTGTTACTATGAATGCTAATTGTTCTGCCGTGCTGTTAAATAAGATACCAGAAAAATTATCAGATCCAGGAAGTTTCACAATTCCATGTTTTCTGGGTAGTCTTAGATCAATAGAAGCATTGACAGACTTAGGTGCTAGTATAAATTTAATGTCGTATTCACTAAACGCTAAACTAGACCTTGGAGAATTGAAACCAACACGAATAAGCATACAACTAGCCGATCGATCAGTAAAATATCCTAGAGGGATAATGGAGAACATGCTAGTTAAAGTTTGTAATTTAGTATTTCCAGTAGATTTTGTTATTCTGGACATGGAAGAAGATTCTCGAGTTCCTCTCATATTAGGAAGACCATTCTTAAACACGGCTAAAGCAATAATAGACGTGTTCGGTAAGAAACTGACCCTAAGTATAGAGGACGAGAGTGTTACTTTTTCTGTTGATAGATCAATGCAACAACCGCAATCTACAGATGATACATGTTATTATATTCAAACTATAGATTCACATGCAGAATTGTTAGAAGAATTTCCAGAATTACAAGGAACAGGAGAATGTTCTTTAGGAGAAGGAACTGAACCAATTGATGAAACTGAAATGTTAGCTACACTTATGGCTAATGGATATGAACCAACAACAGAAGAAATTTAAATGCTAAAAGAAGAAGACAGATATCGATATAAATCATCGATAGAAGAACCACCAACATTAGAGTTAAAGCCACTTCCAAACCATTTGGAATATGCTTATTTACATTGTGAATCTGAATTACCTGTAATAATATCGTCTTCTCTTACTGAAAATGAAAAATCTCAACTCCTTTCTGTGTTAAAAGCTCATAAACCAGCTATTGCATGGAAGATTCATGATATTAAAGGAATAAGTCCTTCGTATTGCACACATAAAATCCTTATGGAAGAAGGTCATAAAACGTATGTGCGACGCCAATGAAGACTAAATCCTAATATGCAAGATGTAGTTAAGAAAGAGATTATTAAACTGCTAGATGCAGGTCTAATTTATCCAATTTCTGATAGTCCATGGGTAAGCCCAGTTCAATGCGTGCCTAAGAAGGGTGGCATGACTGTCATTAAAAATGAGAAAAATGAGCTTATTCCTACTAGGACTGTAACAGGATGGCGTGTATGTATTGATTATAGAAAATTAAATGACGCCACCAGAAAAGATCACTTTCCCTTACCTTTCATTGATCAAATGTTGGAAAATTAGCCGGAAATAGTTACTATTGTTTTCTTGATGGTTTTTCCGGATATTTTCAAATTCCAATAGCACCCGAAGATCAAGAGAAAATCACATTCACGTGCCCTTATGGTACTTTTGCTTATAAACGCATGCCATTTGGACTTTGCAACGCCCCTGCAACCTTTCAAAGGTGCATGATGGCGATTTTTCATGACATGATAGAAGAATGCATGGAAGTTTTCATGGATGACTTTTCAGTCTTCGGTGATACATTTGAATCATGTCTAGTTAATCTTGAACGAATGCTTATTAGATGTGAACAATAAAATCTAGTATTTAATTGGGAGAAATGCCATTTCATGGTTAAAGAAGGCATCGTTCTTGGTCATAAAATCTCAAAGGAAGGAATTGAAGTGGATAGAGCTAAAGTAGATGTAATTGCTAAACTTCCACATCCCACCAATGTTAGAGGAGTTAGGAGTTTTCTAGGGCATGCCGGTTTTTACCGACGTTTCATAAAAGATTTTTCTAAAATTGCCACTCATATGAATAAACTCCTAGAAAAGGATGCTCCATTCATCTTTTCGGATGAATGCATCAAATCTTTTAATATTCTTAAAGAAAAACTCACTAATGTGCCGATCATGATAACTCCAAATTGGAATCTACCATTTGAACTTATGTGCGATGCAAGTGAATTTGCAATGGGAGCCGTTTTAGGACAAAGGATTGAAAAATGATTTCAACCTATTTATTATGCTAGTAAGACGTTACAAGGAGCACAAACGAACTATACAACTACTGAAAAAGAACTCCTTGCTATTGTCTTTGCTTTTGACAAATTTCGTTCATATCTCGTTCTAGCAAAAACGGTGGTCTATACTGACCATTCTGCTCTTAGATACCTATTTTCAAAACAAGATGCCAAACCAAGATTAATTTGTTGGATCTTACTCTTACAAGAGTTCAATATTGAAATCCGAGATAAAAAGGGAGCAGAAAATCTCGCCGCTGATCATCTTTCTCGTCTTGAAAATCCTGAATTAGAAGTTCTAAATGAATCTGCCATACAAGACAACTTTCCTGATGAATATCTATTGAAGATAGATTACAATGAAATTCCATGGTTTGCAGACTATGCAAACTACTTAGTATGTGGATTCATTGAAAAATGATTATCGTACCAAAAACGAAAGAAATTCTTTAGTGATATAAAACACTATTTTTGGGAAGATCCACATTTGTTTAAAAGTTGTCCCGATGGAATAATACGCCGATGTGTATTCGGGGATGAAGCTAGTCAAATCTTAAACCATTGTCATACAGGACCAACAGGAGGGCATTATGGGCCTCAACTTACAGCAAGAAAAGTTTACGATGCTGGATTCTATTGGCCTACAATTTTCAAAGACGCACACCTTCTTTGCAAATCCTGTGATGCTTGTCAAAGGGCCGAAAAAATAAGTCAACGTGATGAAATGCCACAAAATGTCATTCAAGTATGTGAAGTATTTGACATTTGGGGTATTGACTTTATGGGTCCATTTCTAAAATCTAATAATAATCTCTACATTCTCGTTGCCATTGATTATGTATCTAAATGGGCGGAAGCACAAGCTCTCCCAACTAACGATGCACGAGTTGTAGTCAACCTTTTAAAACGTCTTTTTGCAAGGTTCGGAACACCGAAAGCTTTAATAAGTGATCGGGGTACTCATTTTTGTAACAATCAACTTGAGAAAGTTCTCAAAAGATATGGAGTAACTCATAAAATCTCCACTGCTTATCATCCACAAACAAGTGGACAAGTTGAAAATACCAACCGAGCTTTAAAACGTATTCTAGAGAAAACCGTAGGATAAAATCCGAAGGAATGGTCCATGAAATTGGAGGATGCACTCTGGGCTTTTAGAACAGCCTACAAAACTCCAATTGGTACCACACCTTTTAAACTCGTTTACGGAAAAACATGTCATCTTCCAGTAGAAATTGAACACAAAGCATTTTGGGCTTTGAAGACATGTAATCTTGATTTATATGAAGTCGGACGTCTACGATTAAGTCAACTAAACGAATTAGAAGAATTAAGACATGAAGCATACGAAAATTCGTTAATCTATAAGGAAAGAACGAAGAAATGGCATGATAAAAGAATCAGAAGTTCAAAAGAATTTAAAGAAGGAGACAGAGTTCTTCTTTTCAATTCACGATTCAAGCTATTTCCTGGAAAATTGAAATCAATATGGTCTGGACCATTCATAGTCAAAAAAGTTTTCCCATACAGAACAATAGAGTTGATAAATTCAAATGGGATTGAATTTAAAGTTAATGGTCACAGAGTTAAACACTACGTACATGATCCGATGGAAGTTGACAATGAAGTCAATCATAATTTCACCACCCAAGAAAACCTTCAAAATGAAACATAAATATGTTATCAACAACATATGAAAAATCACAATTGGAAAATAGGGAGGAATCAAATTGGAGTGATGAAGAAGAATTCTTATACAAACCTCCTATTCCAAGAAACGAAGAAAAATGTGAACAAGAAGTTCAAATAGAAGTGAAAGAACCAAGAAAAGAACACCCGAAAAAGGTTTACAAACCAACTCGACTTACTAAAGCAGGAGACATGGGTGAATTTATCATTTCTTGCTTGCTCAATGATGGTGCTGTATATAATGGACTCGCAGATTTAGGAGCAAGTGCAAATATTATGCCTCTTTCCTTATACAAAAGATTAGGTATGGGTAAATTAAAACCAACCAAAATTGGTGTTCAATCATTTGACCTAACCATTAAACACCCGGTTGGAATAGAAAATAATTTACTTGTTAATGTGGGAAGTTTGACCTTTGTTGCAAACTTCATAGTGATTAATGTAGTGACTCGAACTTTTCGATGTTTATATATATTAATTGAGATTGATATTTACATGATTAAATGTTTCCAACATGTTAAGCAATCAAACTTGTTAAGACTTGATTAATTGAAATATGTTTCATATAGACAATTGACCACCCAAGTTGACCGGCGATTCACGAACGTTAAAACTTGTAAAAACGACATGACGATATATATATGGATATACATATGGTTAACATGAGATTATGATAAGTAAGTATCTCCATAAGTATATTAACAATGAGTTATATACATATAAACAAGACTACTAACTTAAGGATTTCGAAACGAGACATATATGTAACGATTATCGTTGTAACGACATTTAAATGTATATATATCATATTAAGATATATTAATATATCATAATATCATGATAATATAATAATTTAACATCTCATTAGATATAATAAACAATGGGTTAACAACATTAATTGAGATCGTTAACTTAAAGGTTTCAAAACAACACTTACATGTAACGACTAACGATGACTTAACGACTCAGTTAAAATGTATATACATGTAGTGTATTTAGATGTATTAAAATACTTTTGGAAGAATTCAAGACATATATCAAAACACTCATACTTAACGAAAATGGTTACAGTTACTTTTCCATTCTTTTCTTTCATCAAGAATTCTAGTCGTATTCTTACCCGTATTATACACAGCTTCAAAACGTACTTACTATGAGTATATACCAATAGGAACTAGCATGGGATTCCACTCTTGATTATGTCATGTATGACTAATCAATTTTAACTTCTACCATGAGCTAGTCAACTAACTAGAACTCCTTTTAACCCCACTCACCACTCACCAATTACCACTCATCATTAACTCCATTTCACTTCCAATTCTCTTTCTAATTCTCTCTCAACACACACACACTATTATGAATGTATTTTTCCAGTAGTTAATCATCATCTTCATCAAAAATCACTTCAAGAATCAAGCTATAATCATCATAGGAAGAACACTTCAAGAACACTTCAAAAATCCCTTCAAGTTTACTAATTTACTTCCAAGCTTTCTAATCCATTCCAAGTAATCATCTAAGATCAAGAAACCTTTGTTATATACAGTAGGTTATCTTTCTTATTCAAGGTAATATTCATATTCAAACTTTGATTCAATTTCTATAACTATAAACTATCTTAATTCGAGTAAAAATCTTACTTGAACTTGTTTTTGTGTCATGATCCTACTTCAAGAACTTTCAAGCCATCCAAGATCCTTTGAAGCTAGATCATTTCTTGTCACTTCCAGTAGGTTTACCTACTAAACTTGAGGTAGTAATGATGTTCATAACATCATTCAATTCATATATATAAAACTATCTTATTCGAAGGTTTAAACTCGTAATCACTAGAACATAGTTTAGTTAATTCTAAACTTGTTCGCAAATAAAAGTTAATCCTTCTAACTTGACTTTTAAAATTAACTACACACATGTTCTATATCTTTATGATATGCTAACTTAATGATTTAAAACCTGAAAACACGAAAAACACCGTAAAACCGGATTTACGCCGTCGTAGTAACACCGCGGGCTGTTTTGGGTTAGTTAATTATAAACTATGATAAACTTTGATTTAAAAGTTGTTATTCTGAGAAAATGATTTTTATTATGAACATGAAACTATATCCAAAAATTATGGTTAAACTCAAAGTGGAAGTATGTTTTCTAAAATGGTCATCTAGACGTCGTTCTTTCGACTGAAATGACTACCTTTACAAAAATGACTTGTAACTTATTTTTCCGACTATAAACCTATACTTTTTCTGTTTAGATTCATAAAATAGAGTTCAATATGAAACCATAGCAATTTGATTCACTCAAAATGGATTTAAAATGAAGAAGTTATGGGTAAAACAAGATTGGATAATTTTTCTCATTTTAGCTATGTGAAAATTGGTAACAAATCTATTCCAACCATAACTTAATCAACTTGTATTGTATATTATGTAATCTTGAGATACCATAGACACGTATAAAATGTTTCGACCTATCATGTCGACACATCTATATATATTTCGGAACAACCATAGACACTCTATATGTGAATGTTGGAGTTAGCTATACAGGGTTGAGGTTGATTCCAAAATATATATAGTTTGAGTTGTGATCAATACTGAGATACGTATACACTGGGTCGTGGATTGATTCAAGATAATATTTATTGATTTATTTCTGTACATCTAACTGTGGACAACTAGTTGTAGGTTACTAACGAGGACAGCTGACTTAATAAACTTAAAACATCAAAATATATTAAAAGTGTTGTAAATATATTTTAAACATACTTTTATATATATGTATATATTGTTATAGGTTCGTGAATCAACCAGTGGCCAAGTCTTACTTCCCGACGAAGTAAAAATCTGTGAAAGTGAGTTATAGTCCCACTTTTAAAATCTAATATTTTTGGGATGAGAATACATGCAGGTTTTATAAATGATTTACAAAATAGACACAAGTACGTGAAACTACATTCTATGGTTGAATTATCGAAATCGAATATGCCCCTTTTTATTAAGTCTGGTAATCTAAGAATTAGGGAACAGACACCCTAATTGACGCGAATCCTAAAGATAGATCTATTGGGCCTAACAAACCCCATCCAAAGTACCGGATGCTTTAGTACTTCAAAATTTATATCATATCCGAAGGGTGTCCCGGAATGATGGGGATATTCTTATATATATGCATCTTGTTAATGTCGGTTACCAGGTGTTCACCATATGAATGATTTTTATCTCTATGTATGGGATGTGTATTGAAATATGAAATCTTGTGGTCTATTGTTACGATTTGATATATATAGGTTAAACCTATAACTCACCAACATTTTTGTTGACGTTTAAAGCATGTTTATTCTCAGGTGAATACTAAGAGCTTCCGCTGTTGCATACTAAAATAAGGACAAGATTTGGAGTCCATGTTTGTATGATATTGTGTAAAAACTGCATTCAAGAAACTGATTTCGATGTAACATATTTGTATTGTAAACCATTATGTAATGGTCGTGTGTAAACAGGATATTTTAGATTATCATTATTTGATAATCTACGTAAAGCTTTTTAAACCTTTATTTATGAAATAAAGGTTATGGTTTGTTTTAAAAATGAATGCAGTCTTTGAAAAACGTCTCATATAGAGGTCAAAACCTCGCAACGAAATCAATTAATATGGAACGTTTTTAATCAATAAGAACGGGACATTTCAGTTGGTATTCGAGCGTTGGTCTTAGAGAACTAGAATTTGCATTAGTGTGTCTTATCGAGTTTGTTAGGATGCATTAGTGAGTCTGGACTTCGACCGTGTTTACTTGAAAAATGATTGCTTAACAAATTTTGTTGGAAACTATATATTTTTAACATGTGAATATTATGTGATATATTAATCTCTTAACGCGTTTGATATTATGTGATAGATGTCTACCTCTAGAATAAGTCCCATTGACTCACCTAATAATAATGAAGAGTCAAATGTAAATTGGAATGATTCGTGGACTGATTCACAAGTTCCCGAAGAGGAACCGGAAGAAGAGTCGGAACCGGAAGAAGAATCGGAACCGGAAGAAGAAATAGAACTGGTGGGGGAAATAATAAAACGGTTAAGTAAAAGAGAATCCTCAACCAACCGACCAAGGTTAATTATGGTCAATGGTGTTTCCGCCAAGGAAGTAAAATATTGGGAGGATTACCAATTCTCCGATGAATCGGATTCCGACGAGAATTCCGATGATGTTATAGAAATTACCCCAACTAAATTTAAAAAGGCAAAAGAAAATAATAAGGGAAAGGGCATAAAAATAGAGAAATCTAATTCCAACCCCGATGAACTTTATATGTATCGTCAACCCCCGAAGTCCTTAAGTTGTAACAATGACCCGGGAACCTCTAAACCACCAGGTTTTTCTAAACCAATGTGGACAACGACGGCTCGTATTAGGGGAACATCATATATCCCTAGAAACTTGGCAAAACGAACCAAAACCGAACAAGAAGAAACGAGCGAGTCGGAATAAGATAGTTGTATTCGTGTGGTGTAATATATGTAATATAGTGTGCTTATGCTTTATGATATATGTAAAAATTGCTTGTATTAATAAGTATTTTTTTATGAATCTAACTCTTGTCTATTTTACAGTATAAAAACACAAAATGGATAGACAACCCAATATTTTAAGAGACCTACCCGGAGACATTATTGATGAAATCTTGTCTAGAGTCGGTCAGAATTCCTCGGCACAACTATTTAAGGCGAGATCAGTATGTAAGACATTCGAAGAACGTTCCAAGAATGCCTTGGTTTATAAAAGGCTTTCGTTCGAAAGATGGGGGATATCACATTGGGAAATCCATAAGTTTCGATGTGTTTACTTTGACGCATATATTGAGGGGAACCCAAATGCTATTTTACGCAACGGGTTAAGAAATTATTTTGACTCAGTATATCCGAATATAGGACTTCGTGATTTAGAAAAAGCGGCTAACATGCAACATAAAGAAGCATGTTATGCTTACGGGTTAGTAATGTTCGCTTCTCACCAAAGTGAGAACAAGAACATCGGGCTACAACTATTAAACAAAACGTTCCCACAAGTGACGGAGTCGGTAATTGGGGTAAGAAATGAGGTTTTTAGGTTATTACGAGACTGTTGGTCATTACGTAACCCTCGTCCCTTTGACGACGTTACAACACGCTGTCTTATCAACGGCCATAACGGTTATGTTCCACAAGACCAAGGATGGGAAGTAGTCCTAGTAAAACCAGAATGCATGACTTGTTTCTGGACGTATGAATTACGTGTCTTTATTGCCTTTGCTGAACGACTTGTGTACTAGCTAGAATTATCTTCACAACTATCTTGTATCAAAGTTATTGTGTGCTATATTTCATGCTTTATGTAAAATAAGCGGTATTGTAAGTTTGTAAAATATTGTATAAAAGTTTGAACGCGAAATATTATTACAATCAGTTTTTCATATAGAATTATAGTAGTTGAATTGTATATTAGCTACTAAGTATGAACTTAACGGGTAGGTACTACCCGAATTTAAACTTATAAAACGCTAATATGAAGAAAAAGCTTTTATAAATGAGTTCATATTATGCTATGAAATACTATTAACTACTCTTAATATTCTGTATGATTAACTTGTTCCATTTGACTATTTTGAAGGAAATGGCACCGACTACTCGACACACCGTGAATATGAATGAAGAGGAATTCCGTACTTTTCTAGCTTCAAACATAGCCGCAGTACAGGCTGCGCTACATACCAACAATAACCTTGGATCTGGCAGTACAGGAAATCGTGTAGGATGCACCTACAAAGAATTCACTGCCTGCAAACCTTTGGAATTTGATGGAACCGAAGGACCGATCGGATTGAAACGGTGGACCGAGAAGGTCGAATCGGTGTTTTCCATAAGTAAGTGTACTGAAGAGGACAAAGTGAAGTACGCTACGCATACCTTCACAGGTTCTGCGTTAACATGGTGGAATACCTATCTAGAGCAAGTGGGACAAGATGATGCGTACGCACTACCGTGGTCAGCATTCAAGCACTTGATGAACGAGAAGTACCGTCCCAGAACCGAGGTCAATAAGCTCAAGACAGAACTTAGAGGGTTACGAACCCAAGGATTTGATATTACCACGTACGAAAGACGATTCACAGAATTGTGCCTATTATGTCCGGGAGCATTCGAAGATGAGGAAGAGAAGATCGACGCGTTTGTGAAAGGATTACCGGAAAGAATCCAAGAAGATATAAGTTCACATGAGCCCGCCTCCATACAACAGGCATGTAGAATGGCTCACAAACTAGTGAACCAGATTGAAGAAAGAATTAAAGAACAGACTGCTGAAGAGGCCAATGTGAAGCAAGTCAAAAGAAAGTGGGAGGAAAACGGTGATAAGAATCACCAATACAACAACAACAGCAATTACAACAATAATCGCAACAATTATCCCAACAATCGCAACATCAATCACAACTACAACAAATGACCCAACAACAACAACAACAACAACAACAACTACTACTACAACAATCATCCCAACAACAATAATAACTGCAACAACAACAACAATCAGAAGCAGCTATGCCAAAGGTGTGAAAAGTATCACTCGGGGTTCTGCACCAAATTTTGCAACAAGTGTAAAAGAAATGGTCATAGCGCGGTGAAGTGTGAGGTCTACGGACCAGGGGTTAATAGAACGAAAGGAACAAATGGTGTCGGAATGAGTAATGGCGGAGTAAGTAGTGTCGGAGCAAGTTATGCCAATGTAGTTTGTTATAAATGTGGAAAACCGGGCCACATTATTAGAAATTGCCCGAACCAGGAGAACACGAATGGACAAGGCCGCGGAAGAGTTTTCAATATTTATGCGGCAGAGGCACAGGAAGACCCGGAGCTTGTTACGGGTACGTTTCTTATTGACAATAAATCTGCTTACGTTTTATTTGATTCGGGTGCAGATAGAAGCTATATGAGTAGAGATTTTTGTGCTAAATTAAGTTGTCCATTGACGCCTTTGGATAGTAAATTTTTACTCGAATTAGCAAATCGTAAATTAATTTCAGCAGATAATATATGTCGGAATCGAGAAATTAAACTGGTTAGCGAAACATTTAAGATTGACTTGATGCCAGTAGAGTTAGGGAGTTTTGATGTGATAATCGGTATGGACTGGTTGAAAGAAGTGAAAGCAGAGATCGTTTGTTACAAAAATGCAATTCGTATTATACGAGAAAAAGGAAAACCCTTAATGGTGTACGGAGAAAAGGGCAACACGAAGCTACATCTTATTAGTAATTTAAAGGCACAAAAACTAATAAGAAAAGGTTGCTATGCTGTTCTAGCACACGTCGAGAAAGTACAAACTGAAGAAAAGAGCATCAATGAGGTTCCCGTCGCAAAAGAATTTCCCGATGTATTTCCGAAAGAATTACCGGGATTACCCCCACAGCGATCCGTTGAATTTCAAATAGATCTTGTACCAGGAGCTGCACCAATAGCTCGTGCTCCTTACAGACTCGCACCCAGCGAGATGAAAGAACTGCAAAGCCAATTACAAGAACTTTTTGAGCGTGGTTTCATTCGACCAAGCACAACACCGTGGGGAGCTTCTGTTTTGTTTGTCAAGAAGAAAGATGGTACATTCAGGTTGTGTATCGACTACCGAGAGTTGAACAAACTTACCATCAAGAACCGCTACCCACTACCGAGAATCGACGACTTATTTGATCAACTACAAGGCTCGTCTGTTTATTCAAAGATTGACTTACGTTCCGGGTATCATCAAATGCGGGTGAAAGAAGATGATATTCCAAAGACTGCTTTCAGAACACGTTACGGTCATTACGAGTTTATGGTCATGCCGTTTGGTTTAACTAATGCACCAGCTGTGTTCATGGACCTTATGAACCGAGTGTGTGGACCATACCTTGACAAGTTTGTCATTGTTTTCATTGATGACATACTTATTTACTCAAAGAATGACCAAGAACACGGTGAACATTTAAGAAAGGTGTTAGAAGTATTGAGGAAGGAAGAATTGTACGCTAAATTTTCAAAGTGTGCATTTTGGTTGGAAGAAGTTCAATTCCTCGGTCACATAGTGAACAAAGAAGGTATTAAGGTGGATCCGGCAAAGATAGAAACTGTTGAAAAGTGGGAAACCCCGAAAACTCCGAAACACATACGCCAGTTTTTAGGACTAGCTGGTTACTACAGAAGGTTCATCCAAGACTTTTCCAGAATAGCAAAACCCTTGACTGCATTAACGCATAAAGGGAAGAAATTTGAATGGAATGATGAACAAGAGAAAGCGTTTCAGTTATTGAAGAAAAAGCTAACTACGGCACCTATATTGTCATTGCCTGAAGGGAATGATGATTTTGTGATTTATTGTGACGCATCAAAGCAAGGTCTCGGTTGTGTATTAATGCAACGAACGAAGGTGATTGCTTATGCGTCTAGACAATTGAAGATTCACGAACAAAATTATACGACGCATGATTTGGAATTAGGTGCGATTGTTTTTGCATTAAAGACTTGGAGGCACTACTTATATGGGGTCAAAAGTATTATATATACCGACCACAAAAGTCTTCAACACATATTTAATCAGAAACAACTGAATATGAGGCAGCGTAGGTGGATTGAATTATTGAATGATTACGACTTTGAGATTCGTTACCACCCGGGGAAGGCAAATGTGGTAGCCGATGCCTTGAGCAGGAAGGACAGAGAACCCATTCGAGTAAAATCTATGAATATAATGATTCATAATAACCTTACTACTCAAATAAAGGAGGCGCAACAAGGAGTTTTAAAAGAGGGAAATTTAAAGGATGAAATACCCAAAGGATCGGAGAAACATCTTAATATTCAGGAAGACGGAACCCGGTATAGGGCTGAAAGGATTTGGGTACCAAAATTTGGAGATATGAGAGAAATGGTACTTAGAGAAGCTCATAAAACCAGATACTCAATACATCCTGGAACGGGGAAGATGTACAAGGATCTCAGGAAATATTTTTGGTGGCCGGGTATGAAAGCCGATGTTGCTAAATACGTAGGAGAATGTTTGACGTGTTCTAAGGTCAAAGCTGAGCATCAGAAACCATCAGGTCTACTTCAACAACCCGAAATCCCGAAATGGAAATGGGAAAACATTACCATGGATTTCATCACTAAATTGCCAAGGACTGCAAGTGGTTTTGATACTATTTGGGTAATAGTTGATCGTCTCACCAAATCAGCACATTTCCTGCCAATAAGAGAAGATGACAAGATGGAGAAGTTAGCACGACTGTATTTGAAGGAAGTCGTCTCCAGACATGGAATACCAATCTCTATTATCTCTGATAGGGATGGCAGATTTATTTCAAGATTCTGGCAGACATTACAGCAAGCATTAGGAACTCGTCTAGACATGAGTACTGCCTATCATCCACAAACTGATGGGCAGAGCGAAAGGACAATACAAATGCTTGAAGACATGCTACGAGCATGTGTTATTGATTTCGGAAACAGTTGGGATTGACATCTACCATTAGCAGAATTTTCCTACAACAACAGCTACCATTCAAGCATTGAGATGGCGCCGTTTGAAGCACTTTACGGTAGAAAGTGCAGGTCTCCGATTTGTTGGAGTGAAGTGGGGGATAGACAGATTACAGGTCCGGAGATTATACAAGAAACTACCGAGAAGATCATCCAAATTCAACAACGGTTGAAAACCGCCCAAAGTCGACAAAAGAGCTACGCTGACATTAAAAGAAAAGATATAGAATTTGAAATTGGAGAGATGGTCATGCTTAAAGTTGCACCTTGGAAAGGCGTTGTTCGATTTGGTAAACGAGGGAAATTAAATCCAAGGTATATTGGACCATTCAAGATTATTGATCGTGTCGGACCAGTAGCTTACCGACTTGAGTTACCTCAACAACTCGCGGCTGTACATAACACTTTCCACGTCTCGAATTTGAAGAAATGTTTTGCTAAAGAAGATCTCACTATTCCGTTAGATGAAATCCAAATCAACGAAAAACTCCAATTCATCGAAGAACCCGTCGAAATAATGGATCGTGAGGTTAAAAGACTTAAGCAAAACAAGATACCAATTGTTAAGGTTCGATGGAATGCTCGTAGAAGACCCGAGTTCACCTGGGAGCATGAAGATCAGATGAAGAAGAAATACCCGCATGTATTTCCAGAAGATTCGTCAACACCTTCAACAGCTTAAAATTTCGGGATGAAATTTATTTAACGGGTAGGTACTGTAGTGACCCGAACTTTTCGATGTTTATATATATTAATTGAGATTGATATTTACATGATTAAATGTTTCCAACATGTTAAGCAATCAAACTTGTTAAGACTTGATTAATTGAAATATGTTTCATATAGACAATTGACCACCCAAGTTGACCGGCGATTCACGAACGTTAAAACTTGTAAAAACGACATGACGATATATATATGGATATACATATGGTTAACATGAGATTATGATAAGTAAGTATCTCCATAAGTATATTAACAATGAGTTATATACATATAAACAAGACTACTAACTTAAGGATTTCGAAACGAGACATATATGTAACGATTATCGTTGTAACGACATTTAAATGTATATATATCATATTAAGATATATTAATATATCATAATATCATGATAATATAATAATTTAACATCTCATTAGATATAATAAACAGTGGGTTAACAACATTAATTGAGATCGTTAACTTAAAGGTTTCAAAACAACACTTACATGTAACGACTAACGATGACTTAACGACTCAGTTAAAATGTATATACATGTAGTGTATTTAGATGTATTAAAATACTTTTGGAAGAATTCAAGACATATATCAAAACACTCATACTTAACGAAAATGGTTACAGTTACTTTTCCATTCTTTTCTTTCATCAAGAATTCTAGTCGTATTCTTACCCGTATTATACACAGCTTCAAAACGTACTTACTATGAGTATATACCAATAGGAACTAGCATGGGATTCCACTCTTGATTATGTCATATATGACTAATCAATTTTAACTTCTACCATGAGCTAATCAACTAACTAGAACTCCTTTTAACCCCACTCACCACTCACCAATTACCACTCATCATTCACTCCATTTCACTTCCAATTCTCTTTCTAATTCTCTCTCAACACACACACACACTATTATGAACGTATTTTTCCAGTAGTTAATCATCATCTTCATCAAAAATCACTTCAAGAATCAAGCTATAATCATCATAGGAAGAACACTTCAAGAACACTTCAAAAATCCCTTCAAGTTTACTAATTTACTTCCAAGCTTTCTAATCCATTCCAAGTAATCATCTAAGATCAAGAAACCTTTGTTATATACAGTAGGTTATCTTTCTTATTCAAGGTAATATTCATATTCAAACTTTGATTCAATTTCTATAACTATAAACTATCTTAATTCGAGTAAAAATCTTACTTGAACTTGTTTTTGTGTCATGATCCTACTTCAAGAACTTTCAAGCCATCCAAGATCCTTTGAAGCTAGATCATTTCTTGTCACTTCCAGTAGGTTTACCTACTAAACTTGAGGTAGTAATGATGTTCATAACATCATTCAATTCATATATATAAAACTATCTTATTCGAAGGTTTAAACTCGTAATCACTAGAACATAGTTTAGTTAATTCTAAACTTGTTCGCAAATAAAAGTTAATCCTTATAAATTGACTTTTAAAATTAAATACACACATGTTCTATATCTTTATGATATGCTAACTTAATGATTTAAAACCTGGAAACACGAAAAACACCGTAAAACCGGATTTACGCCGTCGTAGTAACACCGCGGGCTGTTTTGGGTTAGTTAATTATAAACTATGATAAAGTTTGATTTAAAAGTTGTTATTCTGAGAAAATGATTTTTATTATGAACATGAAACTATATCCAAAAATTATGGTTAAACTCAAAGTGGAAGTATGTTTTCTAAAATGGTCATCTAGACGTCGTTCTTTCGACTGAAATGACTACCTTTACAAAAACGACTTGTAACTTATTTTTCCGACTATAAACCTATACTTTTTCTCTTTAGATTCATAAAATAGAGTTCAATATGAAACCATAGCAATTTGATTCACTCAAAACGGATTTAAAATGAAGAAGTTATGGGTAAAACAAGATTGGATAATTTTTCTCATTTTAGCTACGTGAAAAATGGTAACAAATCTATTCCAACCATAACTTAATCAACTTGTATTGTATATTATGTAATCTTGAGATACCATAGACACGTATACAATGTTTCGACCTATCATGTCGACACATCTATATATATTTCGGAACAACCATAGACACTCTATATGTGAATGTTGGAGTTAGCTATACAGGGTTGAGGTTGATTCCAAAATATATATAGTTTGAGTTGTGATCAATACTGAGATACGTATACACTGGGTCGTGGATTGATTCAAGATAATATTTATCGATTTATTTCTGTACATCTAACTGTGGACAACTAGTTGTAGGTTACTAACGAGGACAACTGACTTAATAAACTTAAAACATCAAAATATATTAAAAGTGTTGTAAATATATTTTAAACATACTTTGATATATATGTATATATTGTTATAGGTTCGTGAATCAACCAGTGACCAAGTCTTACTTCCCGACGAAGTAAAAATCTGTGAAAGTGAGTTATAGTCCCACTTTTAAAATCTAATATTTTTGGGATGAGAATACATGCAGGTTTTATAAATGATTTACAAAATAGACACAAGTACGTGAAACTACATTCTATGGTTGAATTATCGAAATCGAATATGCCCCTTTTTATTAAGTCTGGTAATCTAAGAATTAGGGAACAGACACCCTAATTGACGCGAATCCTAAAGATAGATCTATTGGGCCTAACAAACCCCATCCAAAGTACCGAAAACTTTAGTACTTCGAAATTTATATCATATCCGAAGGGTGTCCCGGAATGATGGGGATATTCTTATATATATGCATCTTGTTAATGTCGGTTACCAGGTGTTCACCATATGAATGATTTTTATCTCTATGTATGGGATGTGTATTGAAATATGAAATCTTGTGGTCTATTGTTACGATTTGATATATATAGGTTAAACCTATAACTCACCAACATTTTTGTTGACGTTTAAAGCATGTTTATTCTCAGGTGAATACTAAGAGCTTCCGCTGTTGCATACTAAAATAAGGACAAGATTTGGAGTCCATGTTTGTATAATATTGTGTAAAAACTGCATTCAAGAAACTGATTTCGATGTAACATATTTGTATTGTAAACCATTATGTAATGGTCGTGTGTAAACAGGATATTTTAGATTATCATTATTTGATAATCTACGTAAAGCTTTTTAAACCTTTATTTATGAAATAAAGGTTATGGTTTGTTTTAAAAATGAATGCAGTCTTTGAAAAACGTCTCATATAGAGGTCAAAACCTCGCAACGAAATCAATTAATATGGAACGTTTTTAATCAATAAGAACGGGACATTTCAATTAATATGGAGGAAAACCTTGATATTCCTCTAATTTTAGGTCGCCCATTTTTAGCAACCACCGAGGCATTCATTGATGTAAGAGAAGGTAGAATGACACTTAGGGATGGTGATACATCGATCACCTTTGTGAACAAAAAGTTTAGATCTTCACCAACCAAAACTGTTATACCAATAAAAACGCATAAGTGTGGGGAAGATGAAGAAACACTTAATGATGATCCGATCACAAAGAACCCCGTTGATGATACGAAATTAGATGAACCCGTTTTTAACAGTTCAACGAAGAAACTTTATAAACGGATTCAAGATGCTAGGATTAAGGGAAACTTTAAGTTATGTAACCGATTACTATCCAATTTATCGCTAAAAGAAAAGGCAATGTTAGTTGAATTTGTGAAAGTTACGGAGGAAATCAACAAATGGATTGAAGCAAAAGTCAGAGATATACAAGTTGTTGATGATCCAATTGAAAATAACATTAATCAAAATTTCAACTAAGTGTGGGGAGATTCGAATCTTTTTCGGGTAATATGTAATTCTGTTAGAGTTAGATTTTCTGTTTTTGTGTAGTTCTCGAGAATGGAATCCGAATGGTCTTTCCCTAGCAGACCCTAAAGAACTAGTCTTCTCCCCCCATTCTGAATTTTTATTTTTTTAGGTTTTACGAGATGAAGACTTCCTGTAAACTAAACCATGGTCTAATGCTATACGCTTTAATAACTAAACGGAATAATGACACCCTTCCAAGTGAATTGGTATCATTAATCAGAGGTAAATTGGACGGAGTAAGAAAAGAATCCAGGAACGAAAATAATAAGTTACATTTTGGTAAAGGAAAATCAAAATCCGCAGCGAAAAGAAGAGCACGACACCTTGAAAGATGTCACAAATACGGAAAATGGTCACACGAAGGTAAATGTTCAAATAATCAAACATATTCAAATACCGAATTTGTTACTTTATGCCGAGAAGGACCGTTCATATGTTTCGAAGAAAAAATGTTGAATGCTCGAGGTTACGCCTATGTAGCTATGGAAAACCAATTAGTCCGACTATCTTATGAGTGGGCTAAAGCAGGTCACTGAGAATTCTATCTCACAGGTAAGTATGTATAGTTTTTTATTTTTATTGTTATTATTTTTAACCTTTTGATAATAAACGCTAAATCGTTCGCTATAAAGTATTAAATTGGTATTCAATAAAAATAGGTTTTGCGACCGAAATTATTGATATCTTACAAAAATTTATTACATCACTGCGAAATTTACCGTTTATTCTTAAGGTATAAATATCTTTAATCAATCAACCCAAAATATTTCAGAAATTCGTCAGGAGTAAAACTAGGTAATATAGCCGAAATTACTTTACCGAAAAGAGGGGCGTATATTTTTGATAATATTTGATTGATTAAAGTGGGATAAAAGACCAAAAAGATTTTTAATTTATTTTTATTTTTACTTCGTTTTTAAAATTAATATTAAATTAATATTGTAAACTTTTTAAATCAATATATATAAGTTTGTAAATATTTGAAAAATTTAATATTTTTAATATAAGTTTGTATGTATAAAAACAAAAATATAAATTTGGTGTATTTTTTTTATTTTTAATACAATGAATTTTTAATTTTATGCATTTTAAATGTAAGTTTGATGTGAATTTAAAAACAAAAATTTACTTTATTTCGTTAAGTTAAAAAAGTGATTTTTAAAATTCGTCGTGAGTTGAAAACTAGGTCGTTGAACTGAAATTGCTCTACCCAAGGGAGGGACGAGAACTTTTATTATCATTATTTTTAAGCTTATTGAATTAAAGTATGCCAAAAACATTTAAAAAAACCCAAAAATCTTTACTTTTAAAACCGCGCTTAAAAATGACAAATTTCAAAATTTTATCGAGGGACGGACTAGGACAACGATCCGAAACGCCCTCATCCTAAAAGAAATAAATTTTTAAAATTTTATTAATTTATGTTTTAAAAGTTATAAGGTTATTATAAAAAAAAAAAAAGGCTGAAAGTACTGTACCCGGACTCCATGCGACCGCATGGAGTTTGGCCTTTGGAGCCATGCGATTGCATGGATAGAAAATTCTGGTCAGATACAAGAGCTCAGCGAGCTGCTCTCTATTACCACAATATTCACACACACATATACGAAACTCACTCAAAACCCTCTCAAAAAATTAGCAAATTTTCACCAAAATTCTTGCTACAATTCGCTCTAAACATGAATTTGATAAGAAGTTTATCAAAAAGGGTAACAATTTCACTCCTAAATCTCTTTAAATTTGATTTTTAGTGTTATTGAGCTATATTTTACCTAAATTGATTTTGTTAATTTCTAGTGTAATTAGAGTTAAATTGTAGTATTTTATGCATGTATAACCTAGATTGATGCTATTTAACATGATTTGAAGCCAAAAACTTCAAAATTTTTAGGAATCTAGGGTTTGTGTTCTTGAGCAATTTGGGGCTTTTTGATATAAACAGGTTATGGCCGATTTTTGTCACGAATTATTGCTAAATTAAGTAGTGTAACATGTTTAGGTAGTTAAATGATCCAAACTTTGATCCTAAACATGATTTTTGAGAATTAAAGTGGACTTTTTAAGTCTAAAATTCATGAACTTGATTAATTTGATATAAAAGCCATTTGAAACTTGTTTAATTACTAGTAATGACTATTTTGACATGTTATTTGAGTTGAATGCTTATGAACTTTGTAAACATTTTCATTTATGCTTATTTGAAAAAGTGTAGAATTGTTAAAATTGTGAAAATGCGTATAAGTTTAAGTTTGATTTAACATGTTATTGTAATTATGTTAATTTGTTATTTTGCTAACACTAACGCATATTTGGATGCACAAATTTTGTGTTTAATGTGTTTTGCAGAGATTTACTAATACTGATACTGGAGGTTCATCATCATCATCTAGACGACCTGCTCCAGAACCTGAACCTGAAATGCAATATGAACCTGAACCAGAACAACAACAGGAACCACAACAACAGCCTGATCAACATGTACCTTATTATGATCCGCTACAATTTATTGATGCCTTTATAGTATTTACGATACATCCACCAGTAGAATACCCAACGATTCCTGAACACACGTTGCATCCTAATCTGAGATTCGATAGAAGCTGGAGGGATTACCCGGCATATCAAAGTAACAAATTTAAACTGATACCGAAAAATGTAGAAGTGCCAAGGGTAATCGATTGGGATCCTTTGGAAAGGGTCCAACTAGCTAACTCAGTTAGGGAGCATCTGATCCAAAGGTATGGCAGTTCTTCTTTTACCGATTGGGAACGTCTATTTACCATTCGTAGACCTGTATATAAAGAATGGTGTGTTGAGCTGATGAGTACTATAGCTTTAAATGTAGATGTAGATAGATTAGATGATAGAAGTTTTCTTAGATTTATACTTGGCCGTAGGATATACAGGATGTCCATGCTGGACATGGCCTGGGCATTACAGATATATACTCCTAGTGAATTACTACTACCCGATTGTATGAAATTGATTTATCGTGGTGAAAGGGTAGATAGGAATTTTGACACGAACGCCGTCTGGAGGCGTATGTCAAACTATAATGTTTTTACACTGGGAGGAAAACACTCCTACTTACATATTAACAAAGCCGAGCTTCGTATAATTCATAGATTTTTGGCTAACTCGATTACACAGAGAGGTCACAATAAGGAGAAAATGACCTTACATGATTTATTTTACCTAAAGTGTATTCGAGACCCAAGAAGCTTTGTTAATATCCCATACTGTGTTGGTTTTTATTTGTCTAAGATGGTGGAAGGAATACAGGAAGGGGGATTATAGGAGGAGGTATTTTTGTTACTCTCATTAGAGAGTATTTAGGTGTAGATAAGGACCAAGGGGGTCCACTTTTGGAATGTAGGGAACAGGTTGAGCCTTTAGGATTGAAGGTCTATCAGGGTGCTAAGGTATTAAAGAGTAGACACAATCAGGCAGTACCCTATGAAGGTAGTCATCCTCAGGTAGAGAGAGGTTCAGACGAGGAAATGGAGGAAGCGGATGACATTAGGGATGTCATTCGGGAGGCTATGAATGACATCTACCAGCATATAGATGAGGTAGATATGACAAACGCGGAGAGATTTCGTTGGATGGAGCAGTGGCAAGCCCGGAATGATTACGAACATTCCAGGCAACGACAGCATGATAGATGGGACTATCATCAGCGTCAGATTATGAGCCGGCTATCACCTTAGGAGCACTACGTCCTAACCCGACCCGCTTACTATCCTCCACACCAGCCCGAGATAAGACCACCATATACTCTCTACGACCCTAACCAGGCCTACCAGTACACCTATCACCAACCATGGAACCCGGACGATGACATGAACTGGAACCCCTATCCAGATTGATATAGTTCCTGTTGGTGATTTCTATGATTTTTATCTTTTTATGATTTTTATTTATGTTTAAACATATGATATTGTGATACATTAATGTATTGTTTAATATTTTTTATTATTTTGTACTAATATTTCATATTTGATTTGAAAGTGGGATTTTAAGTCCCATTTTAAATTACCATGCATGTTTATATTTGTATGTATGTATATTGTCAATTGTACACAACAGGGTAAAACATCGCATTTTCAAAGACTGGCATTAAGTTCAGCAAAAGCTAGTACTTTTGACGACAAAACGAAAAACAAATGTGATGTAAAAACAAGACGGAATGAACAAATGATGTGCACCATTTATCATTCAACAAACAAACGCCAATATGTTTAGAAACTTTGGTAAAATTTAATCATTTTTCTACCCTAATCACCCTCAATAATTTAAATTGTTACTGATTTCTTGCAAATGAGGGCATTGCAAGATCTTAAGTGTGGGAAGAGGTTAAAGTCTTTCAGATTTTAAAAATTTTAAATTTAAACACTTGGTTATCATTAGAAATACTAGTAATGCAGTAGTTGTATTAGAATCTAGTGCTCTCTGATAATAAAGAACAGCCCTAGTCTTATATACTGACTACCCAATTCTAGTAAAATTTTCAAAATTTTCAATTAAATGAATTCAAAATCATGTTTATACATATTTATGAACGATAAAACTAGGTGTTAACACCGAAATTATTGTTACCTCGGAAAGGACATAAATTGAGAAACAGCCTAAAATATTAGAATTCATTTAAAATGGAATAGAGGACAATAAAAAGGCAAATAAAAGAAAATAAAAGCCAAGTGTGAGTAAATTTACCAAGTTATTTAAAACATATATCACATATTTTTGTACAAATAACTGAAGATACTTTTACTTTGGACTAATCTAAACAGTTTTACCCAATTTACTGTAATATATTTGAAAAAAGATGGATCTACACGATGAATCAATTCCATCATTAAAAGGAAGTAAAGTCTTCCGAAAAAGAAACGCGCTTCTTGATTAAGGTCAGGAAGTTGTCGTCCAGACCAGTTGTAGAGTCTACGAAAAACCTTGAAAAGTTTTCTCGAAAATCAGCTGGAAATCCACGGATCTCAGCATCAAGCAGGGTCGCCAAGTGGTCAGACTTATCCTAACCATGAGAGGATCTGTCTCGTAAAATGGGGAGGACGCCGTGCAAATTAGCTTGATAAGACTAATGAATCAGATCCCCAGAAAGGATAACCTCCTTAAAAGATCAAAAATCAGCTTTTAAGCCTGATATTACTCAATCCTAGAGATTGATCTTAAAGATAGAGAATTACAAACTCATGGAATTCGATGATATCTAAACTCGAGCTTGAACGAGAAAATATTTTGATCAAAATTACAAACCGATTTGTTTTCTGAAAACCCATTTTTAATGTGTTCATTACCATTGAACGTAAAATCCTAGGAATTCACCTGGAATTCATTAGGTCACATGAACCAAATCGGGTGTCAACCGTAAGAACGGTGGTTGCATAGCATGGTCGAAGACAGGACCTTGTGCCAGACCGAAAAACTATAGGGTGAGCTTTACTATTGCTCCTACCAAGGATAGTAATTGCATCCGACACGTTATAGACCATAATTAAAAGCATGTCAGGGAACATTGCCTTAACAGTTGATTGTTCAACACTTTCCTTTACAACCGGACGGTAGTTTACCGAAAGGTAATATACGGAGCAAGTATACTGGACGTGTTGCTTTCCCAATACAAGGTTAGCAAGTGGGTGACACAAAACCATAAGTTTTGAGCTAAAATTTTCAAATATGAAACCCACCAAACCCACAAAAACATTTTGCAAACACCGGTGAAGGGTTATTCCGGAAAACTTATCTAGGGTAAAATCTAGATTGTATTTTCAAAAGATCAAATGTTTTCATAAAGATCCAATTTCATAAAGGATCTAAATTTTCATAGTCATGTGGGACTGTAAACTACATCGTTACTACCATTGTTCATACCGCCGTATAAAAATCACTGATGTACAAAGTGTGAAGAATAAAGAAGTGATTCTAGTATTTTTATTTCAAGACTATATTGCTTGAGGACAAGCAATGCTCAAGTGTGGGAATATTTGATAATGCTAAAAACAAACATATATTTCATAGCATTATCCCTCAAGAAAGACAAGCTTTTAGTTGCAATTGTTCTATTTACAAGTGATATTCGTTTAAAATAATAAAAGGTGAAGACAAAAGACTGATTCGACGAATTGAAGACGCAAATGACCAAAAAGCTCAAAAGTACAAAGTACAATCAAAGTGGTTCCAATTATTAATGAGAAACGTCTAAAAATTACAAGAGTACAAGACGCGAAACGCAAAATACAAGATATTAAATTGTACGCAAGGACGTTCAAAAATCCAGAACCGGGACCAAAGTCAACTCTCAACGCACGACGCAACGGACTAAAAATTACAAGTCAACTATGCACAAGAATAAAATATAATATTTAAATAATTATATAAATTATTTATATATTATATATTATAATAAAAACCGTCGGCAGAATGCAAACAAAGACATGTGAGCTGGATTCCAGGGCCATACGATCGCATGGCCAGCATGACCATTTTCCATGCGATCGCATGGCTAACAGTATCAGGTCAGGTCCTATAAAGTTCGCGAGTTTTGGACGAATTTTTTACACAATATCCATCCATCTCTCTATCTCACTCACGTATATATATATATATATATATATATATATATATATATATATATATATATATATATATATATATATATATATATATATATATATATATATATTATAATTTTAATTTTAATTTTAAATTCTAATAATAAGGGTATGTTAGCGGATGTTGTAAGGGTGTAAGTCGAAATTCTGTCCGTGTAACGCTACGCTATTTTTAATCACTGTAAGTTATGGTTAATGTTATTTTTAATTTAATGTCTCGTAGCTAAGTTATTATTATGCTTATTTAATGCCGAAATAATCGTGATGTTGGGCTAAATATTAAAATTGGGTAATTGGGCTTTGTACCATAATTGGGGTTTGGATAAAAGAACGACACTTGTGAAAATTAGACTATGGGCTATTAATGGGCTTTATATTAACTAAACGATACCTCGTTAATTTAATATATAGACTTATAATTTGACGTATTTATATATAACCACATACGCTTAACTGGGCACGGTGGGCGGGATATCTATAAATACCAATAATTGTTCATTTTACCGGACACGAAACTGGATTAATAGTTAATAGACGTGTTGAAACATGGGTGGATTACATTCAAGGGTAATTGGTGTAATTGTTAACAAAGTAGTAAAACCTTGATTTACACGCAGTCGATAACCTGGTGTATTCATTAAACAAAGTATTAAGACCTTGTTACAATTCGAATCCCCAATTAGTTGGAATATTTGACTTCGGGAATAAGAATAATTTGACGAAGACTTCCGTATTTTATGATTATGACTGATGGACTATTATGGACAAATCTGTATGGACATATTGAATAATCCAGGACAAAGAACAATTAACCCATGGGAATAAACTAAAAATCAACACGTCAAACATCATGATTATGGAAGTTTAAATAAGCATAATTTATATATTTCATATTTAATTGCACTTTTAATTATCGCACTTTTATTTATTGTCATTTTATTTAATTGCATTTTTAAGTATCGTACTCTTTAATTATCGCAATTTTATTTTATCGCACTTTTATTTATCGTAATTTCATTATCGTTATTTACTTTACGCTTTAAATTAAGTTATATTTATTTTTAATATTTTACATTAGGTTTTAACTGCGACTAAAGTTTTAAAATCGACAAAACGATCATTAAACGGTAAAAACCCCCTTTATAATAATAATACCACTTATATATATTTTTTTGTATTTTTACAATTATAAGTTAAAACTAATATAGCGTTAAGCTTGTTTAAAAGATCCATGTGGAACGAACCGGACTTACTAAAAACTACACTACTGTACTATTAGGTACACTGCCTATAAGTGTTGTAGCAAGGTTTAGGTATATCCATTCTATAAATAAATAAATATCTTGTATAAAATTGTAACGTATTTAATAGTATTTCATTGTAAAAATTAATACTATTTCATATATCCCTCGCATAACATCAAGTTTTGAATATCCGGTTCGGGTATTCATGTCCATTTCGGATTTTGGGCCAGGTTATAGTAATTGGGCCTTTCCAGGCCAGTTCAGATAATTGGGCCTTTTGGGCCAGGTTATGGTGATTGGGCCTTTCCAGGCCAGTTCAGATAATTGGGCCTTTCAAGGCCAGTTCAGATATTTGGGCCTTTTGGGCCAGGTTATGTTAATTGGGCCCTTCCAGGCCAGTTCAGATAATTAGGCTTTTTTGGGCCAGGTTATGATAATTGGGCCTTTGCAAGCCAGTTCAGATAATTGGGCCTTTTGTGCTCGATTATGCTAATTGGGCTTGTCGCCACGTTTAAGTTTACTGGGCCTTTCGGGCCTGCTTCAGCTATTTAGGCCTTTTGGGCCCTGTTCGGATCCAATTTTCTTTTGATTGCATCAATTTATTATACATTGCAATTACAATAATTTTAAATTTTTAAATTACAAAACAAATTAAATATAAATTATAATATTGATCACCACATGATTACATTTACAGTAAGTTATATTGTTTCAAAAATAATAAAATCACGACAGGACAAATCATTGTTTCAAACACACCAACACATACATCGTATCAACAAATTGTTTCAAACACAAACATTCATTAATAAACCGGCCCACATTAACAAACACAAAAACTCTTCAACCCTTCACCATCCAATCTTGATCAATCCTCACGTACCAACTACAAATTAAATCATCCATGTATAAGCATAAAGGTGCACATTATAAAAATTAATCTTAATTATTACAAATTTAACAAGGACATACCTCGATTAACTTAGCAGGCCAAGCAATAGACGTACCAGTGACGTCACGAATGCATTTCAAATAATCATATGGCCTAAACAAAGCTTCATCTTTTTTAATGGCCACCTGAACATGGACCTCACACCAACCATGTCCAAGTTCTGTTCCATTAAGAACCGTATTTGGATCAACACTCCTCAACCTTCCTATTGTTACGTTCTCAAAGTTTGTAAGGTTTTTTACATAAACTTCCTTATCTACCTAAAATTTAGTTGTAAAAAAAACATTTATGAACGCTAAAAGGGTAGAAAAAACTGTAAGCTATTAAATTGAAACATACCCATAAACGGTGATCACCCGAACCATTAGCATGAACACGTGAACCATCATTCTGAGCACCCGGACCATTGTTCTTCTCAACTTTTAACCTTGCATTTTCTTCTTCAAGTTGTGAATTTCTAGACATCAGCTGAGCATTTGCTTTGCTAACAGCTAATCGATTAGGTCCTGTACCCCACAAATGATTGGCGCGAACACCAAGTCCGTACATTTCTGCAGTACCATTTTTAGCTTTACCCATTACCGTGGCAAAAACATCATCTGGTCCAGGTGCATCAGTTGCACCATCACCGAGTTTCTCGGTTAGGTCTTTCATTTGTTTCTGCATAAAAGAGATAGTAAATCGTTGATATTTGATTCAATAATATGACCAGTATATATACAGGAGATGGCATCGATATACATGGAAAATTGCCAACTAATTTGTAAGCTATACAAAGGATAACTATCATATTATAATTCTACTCTGATATTCGATATATGCAATGCCCAATCACAGTATAGCCCAATCATAGTATATGCAATGCTTACCCTTGTAACTAATTAAATTAAATATATGGTTAATAGATATTTTCTTTTATCTCCGACCTAAAAGTATACTTCAAATGAAATAAAAACCTCACAAGTGGTTTATGGTGATTATCATATATATAAATATACATCTACAGATATCATGTGTAGGATATATTTGATCTACTTTTGTAAAATTACTTACAAAGACACGAGCAGCTTCACCTTCACCGATTTTGTAATATTCCTTAAACATTTCCACCCTAGTTGGCTCTCTTCCCAACTTCACCTACAATGAGTAAAACTGAGGTAACTATTAACGATGTTTATTCAAAAGCTATACGTACTATATAAATAATTCCCCCATGATATATTACCTTCAGTTCTTCACGAATTCTTGCAAAACTTTTTTCCCCCGTCATTTGTGACAACTTCTTTTTAGCCTCGTTGTCTTTGTTTTTTTCGGTCATCTCCTGAACAAGAAAAGAGTGGTCAGTATTCGAGGAGATCAAATCACGATGGTTAGTCTATCTACATGAAAGTGTAAGAATATATCATACCATCACATTATCTCCGATCCAATATTCAAGAAGTCTTCTCCAGTGTCTTTTGGTTAGTTGTAGAGGTGGTGACTTTAGTAGCTCCTCCATTGGTTTAGACGGGTCAAAGTAACATTCCTTAACTCTCGCCCTCCAATTTTTTTGTCTTGCGCCCATATGATTGGAGTATCCACGAATTAGCAGTTGGTGGAATATCAAACTTTGTCTACAAATTATAAAAAAAAACATATAAATCACATGCATGAGAACAAAAAAAAAACATATTATCACACAGATTTTAAAATATGTACCCTTAAGAACTTCAGTAACTTATCTTTCTTTTCGGGTTTAACTTTGTTCCACGGTCTATAAATTGGACAATATTGGTAACTCCGCGATAAATGACCAAGAAAATGGGTAAATTGACTACTGTTTGCACCAATTGGCTGGCCATGTTCATTAACAGTAATAGGAAGTCGAACATGTGGCTTTTGCATATAAATCATAAGAGTCGGTCCTCTCGAATGATTATCTACAAAATATTTGCACTTGATTTACAACTGATACACTAAACTAGAAATAATATAAATCGAATAAACAAACCAAATTAGAAAAAGAAAAAATAACCTGGTTCAGTTTCTTCATTCACATCTGAACTTTCTTCAGGTTGTTCATGTAGTACTTCAGTTAGTTGTACTTCAGTTTGTTGTAGTTCACCTTGCTGACGATGCTCTTCAAAATCTTCATCATAGCTTGTGTAATTATCATATTCTTCATTTTGTCGTTGTGCATCATCCTCGGGCTCCGTATCTTCATCTTGCAGTTGAAGACGACCCAAACCTCTACCTTCTTCTTGGCTGACTCGTTGAACTTTACTTTTACTTAACCTCGGCCTTTTATCACTTACATGGCCCTTTTGAGACTTGAATTTTGAGGATGATTCTTTGGAGACATGAGAAACACTAACTCATTTTCTGATGGTATTGGGTGCAACGAACTGGCATTTTCTCATGGTATTAGCCTCAACTTGTTGAGAGGATCTAAGTGAAGACTTTTTGATTCCTTCAATTGCCATAATCTACAAGAATGTAAAGAACAATAATGAGCAATTATATCAATTAACGCAAAAGAGTTATAAATAATTTTATATACAAAGTAGTTAGGAACAATTAAAATTACAAAATCGTTAATCCATTTTCATGAAAAAGATATACAGTTTGGTGAAAAAATATATACAGTTCTTGTGAAAAAAGATACCGTTGTTCGATATTGTGAAAAAAGATATATGTGTTCTTTGAGAGTTAGTTAACTGTTCTTTGAATTGGTGAAAAAAGAGATAAGTGAGTTGTTCAAAAACCTTTTAACTAGCTAACCCCAATTTGAATTGGCGCACACACTAGTTTTGATCCATCTACACCAAAACAATCTAAATTACCTATTTTACCCTTATAAATAGTACATTGACTTACTAGTAGTTTAAGGGTAAAATAGGAAGTTTGTATTATTTTAGAGTGGATGGATCAAATGCTAGTGTGGAAAGATCACCTCCCAAATTTTGGAGGTGAAATTTGAATTTACCCAAATTTGGGAGGTGATGTTTGAATTTACGATCAGGTTCAAAATTTGGGTCCGAAATCCGTGATATTTAGCGGTTTCTTTTGAGAGGGTAAGTTTTGGTGAAAATTAATTGAGGCCGTATAACTTCTCTATTATCTAGCTATTACTGGTAATTAATTTATAAACTTTATAGAATAAATGTACACGAAATTAATTTAATTATTAATAAAATGTATTTTTTTTAAATATATCAAAATTTATCATAATTTAACATCGTTTATCGTAATTTAACATTTTATTATTTTAGGGTTTGGAGGTGAAATTTGAATTTACCCAAATTTGAGAGGTGCATGGTTTAGGCTTTAGGGTTTAATGTTTAAGGTTCATGCATATAGTATAATGTTCAGGGTATATGGTTTATGGTTTAGGGTTTTAGGTATAGGTAGGATTTAGGGTTGGCATAGGGTTTATGGTTTAGAGTTTGTGGTTTAATGTGTAGGATTTGGTTTTTGGTGGTGTATGGTTTAGGGTATAGTATTTAGGGTACATGGTTTAGTGTTTATGGTACAAGATTTAGGGTATAGGGTTTAGAGTTTTTGGTTTAGGGTTAGGGTTTAGGATTTATGATTTAATGTTTGGGGTTCAGGGTTTAGGGTTTATAAACCCTAAACCCTAAACCCTAACCATTAAATCATAGACACTTAACCCTAAACCCTAAACCCCAAACCCTAAACCCTAAACCCTATACCATATACCGTAAACGTACACATTAAATCATAAACACTTAATCCTAAACTCGATACCCTAAATCCTATATCCTATATACCATAAACATTAAACCATGTACCCTAACCCTATACCTGTACGAATCATCACCCTTATGGTTTAAGGTATAGTGAAATGACTCGTCCATATTACTATAAACGCAATACGTTCTCATTGGTCCCATAGCGAGGTATTTGACCTCTATATGATACGTTTTAGAAAATATTGCATTCGTTTCATAAAAAGCACATAATTATTATACATAATGCATGTTTTAAACAAGTGGGCGATTATTTAAGAAAATAATCCCCAAAATACATCGGTTTCCAAATACTACACACGTGACGTAACAGTCGAATATAATACATGGCAAAGGTTTTATTGCATGCAACACTTTATTTAAATAAAAGTATGAGACTCCATGCACAGCTTGCTCAGATAATGCAACAGCGAAAGACTTTCTTAAGGACCTGAGAATAATCATGCGTAAACAGTCAACACAAAGGTTGGTGAGATATATAGGTTTATCATCGATATAAATATAGACCACAAGATTTCATAGTTATAAATATATGTACACTCGCAAGTGTATAAAAGTATTCTATAAGTTGTTGAGCGCTTCGGTAACCATACTTAACCATTAATGTGGCATATTCCCTTTATTATGAAATCTCCCTACACTGTACCAAGTGTAGTAAAAATGAAGTACTATGCAACCGTTTACGATACTAGAGCGACTAGCCCGGTTGGGGTTGTCAAACTCGATAGATCTATCAATAGGATTCGTGCTTACATGTTCTTACAATATGTAAATATTAGTTACCAAGCTATTAGAGAAGATATGCAAAGTGGTACAACTCAACGTAGAATATATTTTAAGTACTTGTGTCTATGGCGTAAAACATAAAATGCATGTTTTTCTCATCCAAAAATATTTTTAGAGTTTAAAAATGGAACTATATACTCACAGTAGTAAAATTATATTAATAATAAGTTTTCAACTTATTAAAAATATGACCGTCGTCCTTGGATTCATGAACCTATAACAATAATAACGATTCAGATAATAATACGACATATGAATAAAATAAAGCAACTTCATAGAATACTTATATAATAATTTTTAACATTTTATGTTAGTAGTCCATTGTTAGTAGTCCTTTGTTAGTAGTCCAAAATAGTTCGAAAAGTCCAACAGTCCAATAATCGGTATATATATATATATATATATATATATATATATATATATATATATATAATATTAGAATTACCCCACGACGTATTGTATACGTATTGTCTTTGCATTAACCCAGAGACGTATTGTATATGTATTGTCTTAGAATTAACTAACATGTATTGTGTACGTATTGTCTTAGGATTTATCAAAACGTATTGTATACTTATTGTGTTAGGATGTACCAAGAATATTATTATACATATATACAATCACATAATTAACCAAGATTATAATATTTTGTTATACTACCGATAACATGTCCAAATATATATAGGATATAGGAAAAGTTAACAAGGATATGGTTAATATAGTTTTTATAATATAAATTTCGTCCATACAACGTTAATTTTAGCAGATTTTGTTTTGCTCGTTAAATATTCATTACAACTCCGTTTAAAGTGAATCAAATTGCTATGGATTCATTAAGAAGTAAACTTTACAAAACCAATTCTAAAAGTTCATCCCAAGTAGTAATTTTTAGAGCTTTACCCTTTTTTTGCGTCGGTGGACAGATTTGGAAAAATCTCGGCATCCACCTAATATATGATTTTTGATAAAATACTTCCACTTTGTCTAAAATCATGAAAAAAAATACTGGAAGTCTTATTTATATATATTAACATATTTCCAAAGTCTTAGCCCCGAACTCAAAGTTTAAGATAGGTTTTTAATTCCCAACCCAAAACAGCCCGCTTTTTACCGAATGGAGATTAAAGGATATATGTTAAGTTTCAACGTGTTCTTCATATGTACAAGTTATAAGTTCTTATATTAACTTATTATAACATCATAATACATATAAATAAGTGTTATTAGAGTTAATTTAGAAAGATTAGATTAATTTTTCAAACAAGCTTGGTGTTCACCAAAACAAGTTCTAGTTTTTACAAGTTTTATAAGTATAATAAGATAGCAACTATACATGGAATTGAACAAGGATTTTGAGAAGTATTTTACCTTGATTATGAAGAGAGAAGTTGCTAAGATTAAATTATGATATGAGAGCATTCAAGTGTGTGTTTTTAGTTTAAGAAAATGTAGAGTAAAAATGAGTTAAAATGGTCCTTATTTATAAGCTTATAATTTTGGCTTTTAGTGAAAATATCTAAGATAAGTTAAATTGTATTAAATCATGCATGACATATTAAATTGATTAGGTCATGGATGACATATTACACAAATAATTGCAGATTTCTTTTGGTATATACCAATAGTAAATACTTTTAGAAGCTGTGTATAATAAGGGTAAAAATACCGTGTGAATGCGAGTAGAATTCTTGAGGAAATTGAACGGAAATACTAGTATAGCTATCCTTTATATGTATTGGTATATTATAAAGTGTATTCAATACTTGTAAGGATGTATTTACACTCGTAATACATTATATGTAAATACATTTTAACATAAGTTAATTTCGTCGTTTAAATAGTAATATATATATTGTATGAAAACTCTTTAAATTAGTAGTATGAAAAAATATATATAATACTTTGTTAATATACTTAATGAGATATTTAATTATCATATTTTCAAGTTAAATATATATAAATTCATATATATACACAATAATTAAACAATTAAATAATTAAATCAAGTTATGACGTTCGTAAATCGTCGGAATAAAAGGGTGACCAAAAGCTTGTGTAAAACTCTTTCCATAGGTTCAAGACTTATTAAAATTCATTGCCTATCAAGTCATAATTTTTAAATCATGTAAATAGTATAATCAAGTAGTCAGAAAAATCCGGGTCATTACAGTACCTACCCGTTAAAGAAATTTTGTCCCGAAATTTGACCGAGATCGTCATGGCTGACAATAAGTATGTTTTCATGATGAATACGAGTTGAAATTTAGAGTTTTATCATCAGTGAGTAATATGGATAAAACAATTTCGATTATGTGAAGTGTATGAGTGAAGCTATCGCAAAATAGTGAAATAAGGAAAGTAAAGATTCGTCTTAACTTTTGACGTCATCACGGTTGATTTCTGGATTAAAGAAAATCTTTGTAATCTTAATAAGATTTGATTCTTCGGTAATTAAGGAAATTAGAATTTTCTTCGATTAGGTGCGTAATCTGCCTCGATTGCTATGTCTGATATTTCGCTATAAATTAACACCCCCCTTCGTTTCCTTATTTCCACATCTCTCTTCTTCTATACTTTCTTCCTTAATTCATACTTCCAAAACAATCATCAATATGCTCCATCCAGTTCTAATTCTTGATATATTCTTGACTATCACATCTGACATTCTTCTTTTTCATCTACCACCGGAGGAATCTGTTTACTTCTACTATGCTCTTGAGTTCATAGTGTTTTTAGTTCTCCCATGTCTTTATATTGCTATACGCATTGATATACATGGTTTGTAATTCTCTGTGTTATTGTCGTGCTTATATTTTTCCTTATATTTCGAAGCTCCTATGCTTGTGTATTGTCATTCATGGTTATTGCTCTCTTCCATTTGCTATGATTTATACTCCTATTCCTATTTCGAAGCTTCATGCTTTTGTTTTCTCTTCTCGATTTTAAGTAAAGCGAGTAAT
The DNA here is from genome assembly GCF_046630445.1 of Rutidosis leptorrhynchoides. Taxonomy (NCBI): domain Eukaryota; kingdom Viridiplantae; phylum Streptophyta; class Magnoliopsida; order Asterales; family Asteraceae; genus Rutidosis; species Rutidosis leptorrhynchoides. Next base: position 391,681,856 of record NC_092335.1, on the reverse strand, counting down.
GGTCCAGAATTCGTCGGTATGGAGTTTCGGATGAACATGACTAATGTTCTAAGAGAGAATTTGTAATAGCACGATCTTGATTAGTCAAATTACCAGAATTCAAGAGAAAAGATAGAACTATCAGGAAAATATGTTCTTGATACGTTTAGAGATTAGGTTGAATGTAAGAGTCGTGTAACATAGAGCATGATGACGGTATGATCTATAAATTATCATGTTCCATTAGAAACTCAGCATGACTTACTGTAATATAATCACGTTGATCAGGCATCATTATATTATACTAACTCATGCTTCAGCTCCCAACACTACTTCAACAACATTCATATTTTAAATTTTGAATTTTTCTGAGATTTAAAAACTAAAACAGTTTCCTTTATGACGTATCACTGATAGCGCGAAGAGATAAAAGATTTCAGATAAGAATAGTTATGAAAATATCTTCAGAAATATGAAGGATATTTATAATGAAAGATACGATGATATCTTAGAATATCTAAGATCAGAGGATGATGAAGAATATTGCCCACAAGGGTTTAGAGTAAGGAGCATGGTATTCTCTAAAGACTTCAGCAGACAATGAATCATTTGGATTCTTTGAAGGCAGATTTAGTCCTTGTGATTTTTCCACAGCCTCCTTCAGGGTTTGCTCAATCCGTTTTCCAGTTCCAGACCTTCTCTTTTTCTGTGCCTTGCTAACACAATATTCTTTATCAACAACTTTTGACTGTTACGGTTGTCTACAGTTTCTGCTGCTTCATTCAGCTTTTTCAAAACTTCATAGTACTGCTTCGTAGGCTGAAGTGCTATTCCGGATTTCAGAATTATAATTCCAGGAGATAACGTTATATGTATATGCAGAAATGATGTGAGATTCAAGAATAATTATTGATGCTTCCTGGGGTTTGGTAAGGCAATTATTGTTACAAGATGTAGATGGGTAAATGACAAGGTTTTATAGTGATCTTTCAGAGAGATTTAAGTCAAAGAGCAATAAAGTTGCTGGTAAGCTTACTACTAATGTGGTGGAATATAAAAGGTTCCCCAGCAACGATGGTGAAAAGACAACGTATATATCAAGGTTATAATAAGGCTACTTCGGATGAAAAGTCGAAGTTGCCTTTTTGGAGCTGTGACAAAATTCGCTATTTTGAAAAGGGATTGTAAAGTTATTTTGGGTAATAATAATGCTAAAGGATCTGACACGGATATGTGTTGAACCTTTGCTTAGGTTCAAGTGTCCTTCGAATGCATATCTATATGCATATATTCTTCGTATGTATCGTGTCATTGGTTCATTCTCTCGATTGTTCCTTAGTTGAGATGTTTTCAAGAATTTTGAAGGGTTTAGACACATGTTGTCATTGTCAATATCCGTATAATGAATTCATCGTGAATCTTGAATGATACAAATATCTTTATGAGTTCTGTGAATGAAAGTGATGTTCTAGTATAGTTTGAATTTAAAGTATGATTTTGAAGGATGTAGGAATTTAAGATTGATGGCACCTCTTAAATCTTGACTTGGATTTTGATCTGTCAAAATCAGAATATGTAATTGAATTGGTATGGAAAATGGTTGTCTTGAATTTTGTGAAATGATGTATATTGCTATGAAAGGAGAGAGTATAATTAACGATTGTCGAAACATCATTGAAAATGTACAGTGTAACATATTAATGTGAACTTAAGTATTTCTCGGGTATTACCTACCCATTAAAATAAAATTTCACAAGTAATATTTTGTACAAAAGAATTTTTATTACAGTCTTTATGAAAATATATGTATGTATATTTTCTTCAGATGTAAAATGGATTTAATGAGTTAATATTATATTAATCTCATTTGGTTTACGGTTGGAACTAGAAATGAATAATCTCTAAAACTTTAGAGATTACATAATCGCCGCGGAATATTTCTTCAACGTAAATGAAATAATGAATTAATACTTCATCACTCATTATTGTTGGTATCCCTCAGTGCCTGCAGTGCGTATGATGTTGATGCTCGTAATGCGACTTGCGATATTGAGGCTTGTGATGTTGTTGGTACTGCTGGTGCTGGTAGTGGTTTGATGTGAGTATAGATGATGAGAATTTGTTTTGTTTTGTATTGTGAAAGAAGATGTTTAAAGTTTCTTAAATAAAAATAGAGGTCAAGAGCTTTATAAAGGGAATGAAATGATGTAGATGCACTTGCTAATGAAGTTTTGCTTTTCATGACAATAATTTTTAATTTTTTTTTTACTAAATAATTCACCATGCAAGATACGAAGTAAAGGTCAGATAGCCTCAATAATATTAGTAATATTATACTCGTTGCGGCATATCCTGGAAAGGAGAGAGAAAACGGTGTTACGAACGAGTTCGCTGGTAAGTGCCTCATGTTCTCCACCGAGAGGCGAATTAGATTCATGAAATAGATCGCCTTCTTATTGTCTAAATTGATTAATTCGTCCACGAATCCACCCCCAATTCATCCAGAAGAGGTGATGACTAATTGGTTGGTTCATTACGATTAGACTGCTCTCGGAGCTTAAATGAAATTCCATATCGGAATAGCTTTTAGAATCCAATGAACTCGAGCTTTGTGAAGAATCCGCCTTACACGTTCAGAGGAATGATTGTTGATATGAAAAATATTTAGGACTTAGATTGATATTCTTAATACATAATTTACATATGTATATTTAATACCAAAATCCCATAAGTTACAAAGGAATTTACAAAAGATGTCAGGAAAAGTCTACCGTGATAGATATGATAAGATATGAATATGTGTCTATACACTACCTATGCAATAATTGCAGTAAGACGCGTCTAGACTAAAGATGATAAACAGGTAATTTTCGACAAGAATGATAAACAAAACTTTTAATATGCAGATAAGGTCGAAGTCCAGACTCACTAATGCATCCTAACAACTATCAGTTAGACACACTAATGCAAGACCTAGTTCGCTAAGACCACTGCTCTGATACCAACTGAAACGACCCGTCCATATTACTATAAACACAGTACATTCTCATTGGTCCCATAGCGAGGTATTTGACCTCTATATGATATGTTTTAGAAAATATTGCATTCGTTTCATAAAAAGCACATCATTATTATACATAATACATGTTTTAAATAAGTGGGCGATTATTTAAGAAAATAATCCCCAAAATACATCGGTTTCAAAATACTACACACGTGACGTAACAGTCGAATATAATACATGACAAAGGTTTTATTGAATGCAACACTTTATTTAAATAAAAGTATGAGACTCAATGCACAGCTTGCTCAGATAATGCAACAGCGGAAGACTTTCTTAAGGACCTGAGAATAAACATGCGTAAACAGTCAACACAAAGGTTGGTGAGATATATAGGTTTATCATCGATATAAATATAGACCACAAGATTTCATAGTTATAAATATATGTACACTCGCAAGTGTATAAAAGTATTCTATAAGTTGTTGAGTGCTTCGGTAAACATACTTAACCATTAATGTGGCATATTCTCTTTATTATGAAATCTCCCTACACTGTACCAAGTGTAGTAAAAATGAAGTACTATGCAACCGTTTACGATACTAGAGCGACTAGCCCGGTTGGGGTTGTCAAACCCGATAGATCTATCAATAGGATTCGCGCTTACATGTTCTTACAACATGTAAATATTAGTTACCAAGCTATTAGGGAAGATATGCAAAGTGGTACAACTCAACGTAGAATATATTTTAAGTACTTGTGTCTATGGCGTAAAACATAAAATGCATGTATTCTCATCCCAAAATATTTTTAGAGTTTAAAAATGGGACTATATACTCACATTAGTAAAAGTATATTAATAATAAGTTTTCAACTTATTAAAAATATGACCGTCGTCCTTGGATTCATGAACCTATAACAATAATAACGATTCAGATAATAATACTGTAACACCCGTTTTCAGTTACGTGTTATTTCGAACGACATTCGAAATACGAGGCATGTAAGCGTACATTTGGATCCCAAATAAAGTTGGATTTGATGTTCTAAAAACTTACCATTGGATAGGAAATCTCATCACATTTCCAACGATATTTGATTCATCGAAAACGGATTTACAGTTTGAAAGTTACGACCAAAACAAGTTCAGAAAACTGATTCAGTTAATTTGGACGCCGTCCAACCTTTTTGGACGCCTTCCAAAAGTCCTGACGGGCCAGCAGCTCTATTTTTCTCATTTTAAAAGGGGTACTTTGGTCTTTTCACTTGGGGTCAGTTTGGGATCATCAAAACTGCTCTAGAACTCCATTGGAGCTCATTCTCACTCACACAACACACTCTCATCCATTCCTAGAGAGAGAGGGACCATTTTAGAGTGAGAGAACTTGGTTTGGGAAAGAAGAAGGGTGAGTCAGGTCGAGTCGCGAGTTTTAAAGTTGTTCATCTCGTTAACGGCTACGTCTTGGTAGTGTTGGTAAGTTCTAACTCCGATTTTCATTATTTGATTTTGATATTCAAATTAGGGTTTGAGCTTGATTTTGTTAGAAACCCTTAAATGGTTATGAAATGGGTTTGTTGTGGTTAATAGATGGGTTTTGACCCGTTATTGGTGGGTTAGGGTTTGATGATGATTTTGTTCATGGTTTTGGGTGTAAATCACTAGTTCATAAATGTGTTAGTGTATAGATGTTCATAAGAACATGTTAGTTGGTTAAAATGGGTGTTGACTTTGATTTAGTGTCAAACTAAGATTCGACTTAAGTTTTGGTGAATCAAGTATGTAAATACTTGATTTAAGTGTTAATTGGTGTTTTGGAAGTAGAATCACTAGTCGTTAGTGATTTTGGGCGTTTTGAGACTTATGTCAAATGGGTTGACTTTGATTTTGGGTCAAAATTGATGATGACACTAATTTTGGATTAAATGAATGATAAATGATTTTGTTAGGTGTTAAATGATGTTTTTGGATGTAATTACTCGCGAGAAGTAATTATGGGTTAAAGTGATATTTTAACATAAGTCAAAGGTAGTCAAATGCAATATGGGTCGATATTGCACGTGTTATGTTTTTTGATGTAAAAGGCGTCTGAAATGGTCACTATCTAAGTAGTAACATAGTGACGGGACCTAGGTTGGTCTAATTGGTGTTAAGTATAATTTGAGTTAAATTGTACTTTGTAGATTGAGTATGAATTACCACCCGAAGTGGTAATCGATTTATGTCCATTAGGTGTTAAATGGGCGGGTTTTGGCGAGCAAGGTGTGATCCCTCGGCTAAAGGATGTTTTTGTCGGGTTCTCTTTTAGGGAATGACTATTTATGTGTATATTTTTGCCTATGTGTAATATAGGTGATTACTTGCTCGGATTTGAGGACGGAGATCATGTTGTACATGACTTGTGCAGGCATTCCAAGGTGAGTGGAATAATTATATGCGTATGTATATAATGTATTTATTTGTTGTAGCGTGAGATGTGAAGTGTCGAGGTGTTAAAACACCACGTTTCATGTGACGAATGAAGCATCGAGGTGTTAAGATGCCACTCGAGGTGAAGCATCGAGGTGTTAAGATGCCACCTAGGAGTGAAGTGTCGAGGTGTTAAGACGCCACTCCATAATAAAGGGTGAAGTGTCGAGGTGTTAAGACGCCACCCGAGGGTGAAGTATCAAGGTGTTAAGATGCTACCCAGGGGTTAGTTATACGAGGTGCTAAGTATACTAATGGATGTTGTGAACTCCGATGGCCTTTCGCGGGCGCCATTCCCTTGTACGATTGGTTAACCATGGTTATGTGTTGTAGTGTAGCATATTATATTATTTGACTTATATGCTATCATTTGTGCTAGCTTGCGTATTGGAGATTTAGCGTTATACTTTGCGATGGTATGCTAATTATATTGCTAGCGTGTATGCGGTAAATGTGTAAGTGATTGCAAGTAAGTAGGTTATATATGTATGTGTATAATTATTGCATTCACTAAGCTTTTTGCTTACCCCTCTCGTTGTTTACCTTTTTACGGGTATTGTGTTATGAAGCTAGCTAGTTGTTAGACTAGATGCGTAGGAGCACTTGGGCTCGATGGGGTAGCTTTTTGTTGTTTGGACACGGATTGGGGATTTGGTAGTCTCCGGGATTATGCTCTTGGTATTGGGTTGGGTTGTAGAGTCCTAATCCGTCTAAAGAGATAAATGGGTCGAAATCGCTACTTTATTTGTAAAACGGGTCATTGTGGGCCCGGTGTTGTAAAACTTATTTTCATTACGGAAATCTCTTAGTTTTACTTAATATGAGGTGTTGTGAAAGTTGTTTCGTTTAAAAGTGTCGAGAAGCGGGTTTTCCGCTCGCGTGAATTTGAAAAACTGATAAGGAACTTTTAGTTTAATTGGACGCCGTCCAAATGGCTTGGACACCGTCCTGGTCTTCTCTGCTGGACGCCGTCCAGATAACTGGACACCGTCCAGATGTACTGTCCCAGTATTTTTTTTAGGGCGTGTTTTTGGTAAAACGAAGTCGGGTCGTTACAAGTGGTATCAGAGCATAGTCTAAGGGAATTAGGTGACCTTGGAATATGTGCCTAGTCTTAGACTTATTGGCCGTTGTGCGTTATTTGAGGGACTTGTAGGAATACGGGTCGGATTGAGATTTGTTAGTGCGTTAGAGTAGGTGACTAACTAGGACTTGTTTTTGTCCAAAGTGTGATTATGTGGGGCCTTATTTCGTGTGTAAATTAGTGCCTTAGACAGATAGTGCCTAATGTAAGTAGGCGAACTTGGACATTGTTTCAGTGATAGTCACCTAGGTTGTAGGTTGACTTGTTGTTGTGGTGTACTTGTGTACGTTTATTATTATATTGTATATTGGTGTATATATATAGGTATCTATTGGTGCGGTGTCCTAGAGACGAATCTATTGGAGAGATTCGCATGTTTGTCTGTTTGAGTGATCAAGTTCGCGGTAAGGACTTTGGTCATTCGGGTACTAGGAGTTATCGCATGTTATTTTGTGTGAATGTTGCGTCAGTCCGGGTAAAGTACTTTGCGTGACCATGTGAAAATGGTAAGGTACGCATTTGTAATAGTGACCGATCACCATTATTACGAAAGTGTATCTTGACATCAAGCATGACATGATGAGTACCGAACGGAGGAAACGTGATATGGTTGGGGTAGATTCGGGATAAATAAGGAATCTTTTATTGGTTCCTAGGTTTTAGTGGTCTCGGGTGATGTGCTTGTTGTCACATCGGATTCGTTGTGAGTCAGAAATTGTTACGGTGAATTCGGTTAGTTAAGTGAGTGAGCCAACTCACGAGTTCGGCGTATATTTAGTCACCCTACGTAATGGGTGCATTATTTGAGATCGTCATTGGTTGTAGTTACCCATCGTAACTAAGATGACCGATTAATGTGTGTGTGTGTGTGCGTCGAGGACTTGAATTCCGTATTGGGATGCAACAAGTCTAATGATTGTGGTATTGGGTTACACTTGGAAGAGTGTGCGGTAAGAGAATCGTGTAGGGATTCTTGTTATAAGTCGCCTTAGAATTGGCGAGTCGAGGAGTCCTCGGGTCGTTCAACTCATGTGAGTGAGACCCGTATGGCGATGATTGTGATTGCGTCAGTGTGTTAGCGTGTTATGGATTATAGGGTAACATTCCTAACGGAATATCCCTTGTCGTAGTGGTTGTGTCGACATTTGGAAGGGTGTAAGACTTGGTGTTCCAAGCAGCTCTTAGCATTAGACGGAAGGTTTCATTAGGCTATATCATTTGGCCTTGTGAAAATTGCGGGTAGCGTGTGATCGCTTGGAACTTTCGATAAGACAATAAACCGTAAGGTTGTCAGGTAGGTATGACTTCGGGTCATTATTATAGAGAGATGGGTGACATCGAGTGTACGGAACCTAAAGATCGAGTTTCTAATATTCGATTGATTGTGGTGGGAGTCTGCATGACACTGCGCCAGGTACCTTTTTATACCTGCTAGTGTAATGTTCAACTCCAGTGATGGTGTGATCACTTTGTGCTTAGGGTGTCCTTGAGATACCCTTGGAAGCATCGGAGATTATAATAGTGATCGACGGGTGATAGTAATTCGACGGTTGCAAAAGTCGAAGTTTAAGAGCATTGTGTTGAATACTTCTTATGAAGTGACGGGTGAGCGAATCTTGTTGCTCTTATGTGATAGACGGGTAAGGATGACCGGTGAGCTGGTGACGGACTTAATGGTCGGTTAGTCTGAAGGGTATGATGAAGTGTTGATATTGTGGTGGACACAATTAGGGTGTCGGAATTGGTCATTCTTCTCCATGAGAGTGAGCAATTGTTGATAATGGTTCGTTGAGTGGAAGATCGGGTGATCTCGACTGAGATTCATGACTGATTAAGCGGAGTGACATATGCCTAGGCTTAGAGGCGTATGTGGGACTTTGGTGGAGTACGCTTTGCGAATGGTGAAGGACTGTTATTTGTAATTATGGTACGAAGGTGCCATAGCGTCGCGTGTACGACACTTCAAGCGAATGTGTATGACGGCTCTGAGAGCCTAAAGTGAAATTGCAGTGATTTGGTGTGTATAACCAACGATGAGAATGGTCATGTGTGTTGTAGAGTGACAACTCCGCGGGATGTTATCATCTTGGCGGTGAGAATGTGGAGTGGAATTCTAAGTGGGGGATTTTACTGCCGCATGAGGAAGCCCAGTGGTTCTATATATAGCGAAGTGTCAGAGTGTACCGTGCTAAGCCTCAATAGGTATTCGGAGTTCCTAATAAGGAAGAGTGACGGGTTGCTAATGTCGACTCGAGATCGTGCTTTACGATTGTGAGTTACAACTCTGGAATGTTATGAGTGAAGTTTGTGATGATGGGATCGAAGGAAGTGTAAGACTTCCTATGTAAGGTGGTCGTGTAGTGTCAATGTGTGGTATGAGACCAAATGTGAAGTTTGAGATCCCGGAGTGAGAGAATGAAGTTGTCGTTGCGGGTGCTCTTGTAGTGAAAAATCTGGGTTGTCGTGAAACCCGGACAGTATAATTGAATGAGAACGAGTTCGATATCGTGATGAATATCGTATTTTCCCTGTCGGTAAATGTAATCGTGGAGATTGTCAGTGGATTATTCCACTTTACGGATGACTGTGAAGAGGAAAGTGTCGATTCTGATTGTCTCACATCGAGACACGCGGATGTTGTTTGTTTGCGAGAATATTTTCCCTAGTGATGTGACCTGTTGGTTGTATCGAAATGTCGAAGCCATCCTCAATGGACGGTCTAGGTAGGAGGATTCACCCGGCGTTGGTGAATATTTTGTGGGTCGTGTGGCGAATTGCGAATTGTTATGTTGATAATTCGCTGCTGACGGGATTCTAGTACACGAATAGTTTCCATGATAGTACTAGGAAGCCATAGTGTATGGATGTGTTGTAGGGTTTAAGGGAGAAACCTTGTCTCGAGTGTTGATGTTTCGTCTAACTCGTGGTGTATTATTGTCGTCCTGGATTAATCCAGTGACGGATGGTTGTGTGCGGATCAATTGGTGGGAAAGTGGTGCTCCTAAGTGATTATTTTGGGGTTACCGAAATTTCTTCGTTGAAGGAATGACCCAGTTGTGGATCCGGAGGAAGTTGGTTCTCGGTCCAGAGAATGTTCATGAATGACCGGTTGAGTAGTACGTTTATGAACCGATGGAGCACGGAGTTTCAAGGAAGCATGAATCCTTCTCGATTGGGATTAATGCAAGACATGGTTCACGACGTGGTGGATTTAGTAGATCGCGTTGGGTGATATAGTTATGGATATAGCTTATTACGAGTTATAGCCGAGATTATTTGAAGGGATAATGGTGTTTCCCATATTTTCCTAAGTGGGAATTCTGAACGTTGAGTGTATGAGATACCGTTTGTTGCGGTAGTGTGCGCTAGTAATCATTAGCTTGTGGTGAGATCTTAGAATTCCCATATGATGTTATGGATGACGGGCTTGGTTGTGTTTCGTAGGATCGGGAGGCGTGACAACGGTGATTGTCGGTAAATTGTTCTACTCTTAGGACGATTGTGAGGTCTATGGTACTCTTAGTTATACGAGGTGCTAAGTATACTAATGGATGTTGTGAACTCTGATGGCCTTTCGCGAGCGCCATTCCATTGTACGATTGGTTAACCATGGTTATGTGTTGTAGTGTAGCATATTATATTGTTCGACTTATATGCTATCGTTTGTGCTAGCTTGCGTATTGGAGATTTAGCGTTATACTTTGCGATGGTATGCTAATTATATTGCTAGCGTGTATGCGGTAAATGTGTAAGTGATTGCAAGTAAGTAGGTTATATATGTATGTGTATAATTATTGCATTCACTAAGCTTTTTGCTTACCCCTCTCGTTGTTTACCTTTTTACAGGTATTGTGTTATGAAGCTAGCTAGTTGTTAGACTAGATGCGTAGGAGCACTTGGGCTCGATGGGGTAGCTTTTGGATGTTTGGACGCGGATTGGGGATTTGGTAGTCCCCGGGATTATGCTCTTGGTATTGGGTTGGGTTGTAGAGTCCTAATCCGTCTAAAGAGCTAAATGGGTCGAAATCGCTACTTTATTTGTAAAACGGGTCATTGTGGGCCCGGTGTTGTAAAACTTATTTTCATTACGGAAATCACTTAGTTTTACTTAATATGAGGTGTTGTGAAAGTTGTTTCGTTTAAAAGTGTCGGGAAGCGGGTTTTCCGCTCGCGTGAATTTGAAAAACTGATCATGAACTTTTAGTTCAATTGGACGCTGTCCAAATGGCTCGGACGCCGTCCTGGTCTTCTCTGCTGGACGCCGTCTAGATAACTGGACGCCGTCCAGATGTACTGTCCCAGAATTTTTTTTTTAGGGCGTGTTTTTGGTAAAACGAAGCCGGGTCGTTAGAAATACGACATATGAATAAAATAAAGCAAGTTCATAAAATACTTATATAATAATTTTTAACATTTTATGTTAGTAGTCCATTGTTAGTAGTCCTTTGTTAGTAGTCCAAAATAGTCCGAAAAGTCCAACAGTCCAATAATCGGTATATATATATATATATATATATATATATATATATATATATATATATATATATATATATATATATAAAATCTTAGAGTTACCCCACGACGTATTGTATACGTATTGTGTTTGCATTAACCCAGAGACGTATTGTATACGTATTGTCTTAGAATTAACTAAGACGTATTGTGTACGTATTGTCTTAGGATTTATCAAAACGTATTGTATACTTATTGTGTTAGGATATACCAAGAATATTATTATACATATATACAATCACAGAATTAACCAAGATTATAATATTTTATTATACTACTGATAACATGTCCAAATATATATAGGATATAGGAAAAGTTAACAAGGATATGGTTAATATAGTTTTTATAATATAAATTTCGTCCATACAACGTTAATTTTAGCAGATTTTGTTTTGCTCGCTAAATATTCATTACAACTCCGTTTAAAGTGAATCAAATTGCTATGGATTCATTAAGAAGTAAATTTTACAAAAACAATTCGAAAAGTTCATCCCAAGTAGTAATTTTTAGAGCTTTACCCTCTTTTTGAGTCGGTGGACAGATTTGGAAAAATCCCGGCATCCACCCAATATATGATTTTTGATAAAATACTTCCACTTTGTCTAAAATCATGAAAAAAATACTGGAAGTCTTATTTACATATATTAACATATTTCAAAAGTCTTAGCCTGGAACTCAAACTCTAAGATAGGTTTTTAATTCCCATCCCAAAATAAACCGCTTTTTACCGAATGGAGATTAAAGGATATATGTTAAGTTTCAAGGTGTTCTTCATATGTACAAGTTATAAGTTCTTATATTAACTTAATATAACATCATAATACATATAAATAAGTGTTATTAGAGTTAAGTTAGAAAGATTAGATTAGTTTTTCAAACAAGCTTGGTGTTCACCAAAACAAGTTCTAGTTTTTACAAGTTTTATAAGTATAATAAGATAGCAACTATACAAGGAATTGAACAAGGATCTTGAGAAGTATTTTACTTTGATTATGAAGAGGGAAGTTTCTGAGATTAAAGTATGATATGAGAGCATTCAAGTGTGTGTTTTTAGTTTTAGAAAATGTGGAGTAAAAATGAGTTAAAATGGTCCTTATTTATAAGCTTATAATTTTGGCTTTTAGTGAAAATATCTAAGATAAGTTAAATTGTATTAAGTCATGCATGATATATTAAATTGATTAGATCATGGATGACATATTACACAAATAATTGCAGATTTCTATTAGTATATACCAATAGTAAATACTTCTAGAAGCTGTGTATAATAAGGGTAAAAATACCGTGTGAATGTGAGTAGAATTCTTGAGGAAATTGAACGGAAATACGAGTATAGCTATCATTTATATGTATTGGTATATTATAAAGTGTATTCAATACTTGTAAGGATGTATTTACACTCATAATACATTATATATAAATACATTTTAACATAAGTTAATTACGTCGTTTAAATAGTAATATATATATTGTTTGAAAAAAGTCTTTAAATTAGTAGTATGAAAAAAAATATATATATATATATATATATATATATATATATATATATATATATATATATATATATATATATATATATATATATATATATATATATATATATATATATATATATATATATATATATATATATAATACTTTGTTAATATACTTAATGAGATATTTAATTTTCATATTTTCAAGTTAAATATATATAAATTCATATATAAACACAATAATTAAACAATTAAATCAAGTTATGACGTTCGTGAATCATCGGAATAAAAGGGTGATCAAAAGCTTGTGTAAAACTCTTTCCGGAGGTTCAAGACTTATTAAAATTTATTGCTTATCAAGACAGAATTTTTAAATCATGTAAATAGTATAATCAAGTAGTCAGAAAAATTCGGGTCGTTACATATAGCGTTTAGGATACATGGTTTAGTGTTTATGGTATAAGATTTAGGGTATAGGGTTTAGAGTTTTTGGTTTAGGGTTAGGGTTTAGGGTTAGGGTTTAGGGTTTATGATTTAATGTTTGGGGTTCAGGGTTTAGGGTTTATAAACCCTAAACCCTAAACCCTAAACGCCAAACATTAAATCATAGACACTTAACCCTAAACCCTAAACCCTAAACCCTATACCATATACCATAAATGTACACATTAAAACATAAACACTTAATCCTAAACCCGATACCCTAAATCCTATATCCTATATACCATAAACATTAAACCATGTACCCTAACCCTATACCTGTACGGATCATCACCTTTATGGTTTAGGGTATAGGGTTTAGGGTATGGTTCAGTGTTTACGATATAAGATTTAAGGTATAGGGTTTAGAGTTTTTGGTTTAGGGTTAGGGTTTAAGGTTAGGGTTTAGGGTTTATGATTTAATGTTTGGGGTTCGGGGTTTAGGGTTTAGGGTTTATAAACCCTAAACCCTAAACATTAAATCATAGACACTTAACCCTAAACCCTAAACCCCAAACCCTAAACCCTAAACCCTATACCATATACCGTAAACGTACACATTAAATCATAAACACTTAATCCTAAACCCGATACCCTAAATCCTATATCATATATACCATAAACATTAAACCATGTACCATAACCCTATACCTGGCCTAAACCATAAGGGTGATGATCCGTACACCACCGGCCAACTTTTAACCTACATTATGTATATTATTTTAAATTTTATTAATTATTTGAATCTTTATCTTAAACTTATACTCGTATTAGATCTTATTAGATGTATCAAAATCATCATATAATAATAATAATAATAATAATAATAATAATAATAATAATAATAATTATTATTACTATTACTATTAACAATTTATAATAACATCGTACATATTTAATTGCAATTGCAATCATCATCAGTTTTTGAAGATGTGTTTACAGATCTAAGTTAATTTCAATAATCGATTATTAATCAGTTAATACGTAATTGAAGATATAAGTTGCAATCATCGAAAAATTGGGTCAGCTTGTTTCATACGCTTTGTCCATACCCCTTAATTTTAAATCTTTGATTTTGAACCAGGTTAATTTCTTTTGTTTCATGTCCATACCCCTTAATTCTTATGGTACAATCTTTGATTTTGAACCACGTTAATTTATGTCCAATTAAATGTGTTTGTAGAATACAGGTCTATATATGATGGACTCGACTTGGATATCCTTGTGTGGATCTTCCCCTGCATACAAAAAAGGACTTGACAAATTTATAGAACGTATTTTCTCTAAAAAGGGAAAAGATGGTCATATATATTGTCCATGCAAATATTGCGGTAATCACAAACGGGTTGATTGGGTCCATGGTAAAACACATTTGCTATGTGACGGGTTTTTCGAAGGTTATAAAATTCCAAATGTGTATTTCGAACCGGATGATACACCAACGTTTGAAGATGCTGATGAAGATGATATGCAAGCATTGGCCCAATGCATCTTTAATGTGTTTGAAGATGAAGATGAAGATGAAGATGAAGATGATATCCAACAAACTGAAAATCAGACTGTACCAAACTTAAATGATGAAAATTTTAATAAAGTATTGGAAGATTCAAAGAAAGAATTATATCCCTGCTGTAAGTTCTCTGTTCTTTCGTTCATTATTAGACTCTTCCATTCAAAATGTGTTGGAAAATGTAATGAAAAAGGATTCAGCATGATTCTTGACACAATGAGGGAAGCCTTCTCTCATGCTGCCATACCAAAGTCATTGTACGAATTAAGGAAGATAATAAGAGATTTAGGTCTAGGTTATGAGAAAATTGATGCTTGTCCAAATGATTGTATGTTGTACTGAAAAGAAAACAAGGATAAAATTAAGTGTGACGTATGTCAGACCTCAAGATATAAACAAATTAATAATGATTCTGAAAATGAGTCAACCACAGAAGCTGATAATGACGGTGATTATAAAGCTAAGAAGGTTGGAGCAAAAGTGTTGCGTTATTTTCCACTCATACCACGCTTGCAAAGATTGTTTATGTCACCTAAAACGGCCGGGTCGATGAGATGGCATGAAGAGAGTCGTATGAAAGATGGTAGATCTTGACATCCTACAGATTCACCAGCCTGGAAAACATTTGATTATGAGAATAGTGAATTTGCTAAAGAACCTCGTAATGTGAGGCTTGGTTTGGCGAGTGATGGGTTTAACCCTTTTGGAAACATGAGTGTTTCACATAGTACATGGCCTGTTGTTTTGATGCCATATAATCTACCTCCATAGTTGTACATGAAAAAACCTTTTTTATTCCTAAGTTTACTTATACCCGGTCCATCTGCTCCAGGTAATAATATAGATGTCTATATGCAACCTCTAGTTGATGAGTTGAAAGAGTTGTGGGATACTGGAGTTAATATTTATGACACATCAACTAAGAGTTACTTCACAGTGTGTGCTTCTTTGTTATGGACGGTAAGTGACTTTCCTGCGTATGCGAATTTATCGGGTTGGAGCATTAAAGGTAAATTAGCTTGTCCTTCATGCCATAAGGAAACCAGATCAACACAGTTATCAAACTCCTACAAAGAAATCTTCATGGCACATCGTCGCTGGTTGGAATTGTTGCATCCTTTCTGTATGGATAAAGATTCTTTTGATGGAACGAAAGAATGTGAAGGGACACCGCATAGCTTAACAGGGGAACAAGTGCTTGCGGAGCTGAAAGGTTTTGAAATAAAATTTGGAAAACTTGTGAAGGATAACCCATCCTTACCATATATTTGGAAGAAGAGAAGTATTTTTTTCAGTTACCATACTGGAAAAATAACTTAATACGTCATAATATAGACGTAATGCATACTGAAAAGAATGTATGTGACAGTCTCATTGGAACGTTAATGAATATAGATGGAAAGACCAAGGATCATTTAAAAGGACGTCGTGATTTGGAAGAAATGGGTATTAGACATGAACTTCATCCAGAACCTTTATCAAATGACAAAGTGTATTTGCCTCCTGCATGTTTCGAAATGGATAAAAAAGAAAAAGAAAATTTTGTAATCTGCTAAAAGAGGTGAAAGTGCCAGATGGTTATGCTGCTAATATTTCTAGATGCATTCAGGTAAAACCTACTCCAAAAATGTTAGGCCTAAAAAGTCACGATAATCATATTTTGATGCAGCAGTTGCTTCCCGTAGCAATAAGAAATATTTTACCGAAGTATGTGCGTTCTGTTATCATGAACTTATGTCGGTACTACAGAAAATTATGCTCAAAAGTTCTTAATCCTAATGATTTATTTAACATGGAAAAAGATATTGGAAAAATACTTTGTGATTTAGAAAGGATTTTTCCACCATCATTTTTTGACGTCATGATTCATCTATTGGTTCATCTAGCTTAAGAGGCCAGATTAGGGGGGCCTGTTCATTACCGTTGGATGTATCCAATTGAGAGGTGACCATTTATGCTGTAGTAAATTATACTCGTTTGAATACAACTTTTTTTTTGAATCTGATATAAACTTTTTTTGACCACTCAGGTATTTAGGTACATTAAAATCTTATGTGCGAAACAAGAGTAAACCCGAGGGTTCAATTGTAGAAGGATATTTAGCGGAAGAGTGTTTGTCATTTTGTTTTCTGTATTTAGCCAGTGATGTCAAGACCATACATAATAAGACTAGCCGAAATTATGATGATGGTGGTGATGATAATGTCTTACCAATATTTTGTATGCCTGGTCGACCAATTGATGCAACAAGCGTAGTAAAACTCAGCTATGACACTTTGGCTATTGCACACTCACATGTGCTGTTCAATTGTAGTGAAATAGATTTCTTACGAACGTAAGTTATTTAAATTTACTATGTTATGAGATTATTTTTTATATGACATTGTGTAATTTTGACGATAATGTACATTATTCTCTTTTTGTTACTTTGATTGCAGAGAGCATCTGAATATTCTTAGTCATCAAAATCCGAAAAAATGTAAGCGTGACATTCAACATTTACATAGTCAGGAGTTTGAGGAGTGGCTGTCTGATTACGTAAGTTATTTTTGCTAGTTTTATTACGATAATGTAGTGATGATATAACTGAGCCAAACTTATTATTGTATAAATAAATTGCCTCAAATCAGGTTGATGAGGACATGACTAGTCGGGATAACAGAATCACAAGTGATATAGAGACATTGGAAAATGGTCCAAGTGAGGTTGTAAAGAAACATAAGGGATATGTCATAAATGGTTTCCGATTTCACATTAAAGATGTAGAGAAGAATAGGACAACACAAAATAGCGGAGTCATACTTCAGGCTCTAACAAGTAGCTTCTCAAGTGCTAGAGATAACGATCCTATTGTGGGAGATGTCACTTACTACGATGTTTTAAAAGATATAATCGAGTTGCAGTAAGGTGATGAGAATAAAGTTGTTTTGTTCCATTGTGATTGGATATCAAGTGGTTCCAGGATAAAAGTTGATGAGAATGGGTTTACGACACTCGATTTTCGAGGTCTGAAGCAAACTAAAGAGCCTTATGTCCTAGCTTCGCAAGCACAACAAGTATTCTATGTTGCAGATCCTGTTTGTAATGATTGGAAAGTTGTGATCAAGACAACACCTAGAGATAATTTTGATATGGATGAACAAATTTGTATCGATGATGTAGAAACACATTTGTAGAGTGACACACCGATGGGTCCTCAACTTGTAGAAAATGAGACTATTGATATGGTTAGAGGCGATTTGGATGGGGCCATTGTTGACGATGATACTTTAGTTGCTGCTACAGATAAAAATCAAATTTATCATGATCAGGGGTGGATTTGTGAGTGTTCAACATGTGTGCTAGAACAAGGCTCATAATTTAAAGGGGCCTATAATCTGACAATATATACTGGTAGTACTTATGAAAAATATTGTTATGACTAATGCTGGTATTTAAGCAAATGTGTGTGTGTCATTTAGTTCTTTTGTATTTATAAAAAATATCCCAAAACTATAGTTTTTATAGACGATGACAGAATTTATGTTTCTTATGATACATATATAATCTCAAATTTCAAATATAGAGAATGGTTAGTGTTGTACGAGTGTAACTTGTACTTAATTTATTTGTGTTGTAATATCTATATCCAACACACAATGGTTGTAAATTGTAACTTGTAACTTACTTTATCGGTAACAGTAGTAAGGTAATTAATGGACTGTGTGTTGTGATGGACTTGTAGGTCCCACCTTTTTATTTAGTTTTGATTTATTTTTTTGTATAGTTAGTTATTATAGGATATAAATTGTCTATCTTACCCTTAAATGGTATATTAACCTAATAGCAATTTAAGGGTAAAATTGGAAACTTGTATCACCAAAAATCTTCTTGTAAAAGCAACCTATTTCTCTATCTTCGGTTGTATTTCCCATCATATATATCATATATCTTCGTGTAAAATAAATCTCTCAAGTACACATATATCATCTAAATTGGTAATGCCTCACTACCATTTGGGAACCAATGAAGATGAAAAAAATAGTGGATCTATCAATTTTAAAGGTTGTATTGTACAAACAAACAATGCATAATGTTTAGTGATGTCATTTTTTTTAAACACAAAACTAGAAAATTTTCATCTTTTAAACAAAAGACAAAGATGGAGCTTCATTGGTTCCCATATGGTATTGATGCATGACCCAATTTACATCTAAATTGGTCACTACAATTTTCATCTAAATTGGGTATGCCTCACTACCAATTGTGACTCAATGCATTGCTAACACCATGAGGGTCAATGATCCGAAAGACAGGTTTTCATGATCTTTTTTCATAATGTTTAGTGATGTTATTTTTTCATGATCTTTTTTCATAATGTTTAGTGATGTTATTTTTTAGTGATGTTATTTTTTTTATGTTTTATTTTTGCAAGACATGTATATCTATAAGATGAAAAAGATGGAGATATGTGCTTTCTAAGATCTTTTTTCAGGCCCAAAACCCACAGGTCAAAAATCATGCTATTGTTAGCAACGGATTGAGTCACGTTTCCACAATCAGAATAACTATGATCTCTCTGATCTGATTATGGAATCGTGACTCAATGCATTGCAAACACCATGAGGGTCAATGATCCGGAAGACAGGTTTTCATGATCCTAGATTTTGTATTTGGGTGTTGAAAATGGTGGATAGATAATGGACACTTAAAAGTTGAAGTGTAAATTGGAATAAAATGTATGTTGATTTTGAAAAGGGTAAACTGCTATTTAAAGAAATTACATTGGTTTAGAAAAAATATAAAATGTAAAAGATTATGTATAAGGATTGATTGTGTGTGCAAGGGAACACTCTGGCGGATATACATTGGAAATCAAGTTGCGTATAAAGTTGAGAAAACAATATTTTGATCATTTAGTTATAGAATACACATATTTAATTTAAATTTAAATTGTTTTAATTATTACATCATCAATAGCATTTTACAATTGTTTGAAGCACATGTTACAATAGCCTAAAACATGTCATTACATCACCCCAAACTCCCTTTTAAAAGATAAGAATAGAAGATTATTATTAAAATAAATATAAACACCGTATAAATTATCCCTTTTAAAAGATAAGAATAGAAGATTATTATACAACGGATATATTTGCAACGGTTAGCTAGGTTTTCTCCTATATAAATACGAGTACATGTCCATTCTTCCATACCTCAACACCATATAAATTATCAAATTACTCCACTTTTTCGAACGTTTTTCTTTAGCCAAGTGTATACCATTTCCAATCATCCGAATACTCACCGTTGTAGTAAACATAAATTGGGACGAGAGTGGGTGCCATTTTGAGTGATTTTTATTAAAAATCATCATTCCATTTATTAATTAAGATCCATTTATTATTTATTGCTATTATTATTATTATTATTATTATTATTATTATTATTATTATTATTATTATTATTATTATTATTATTATTATTATTATTATTATTATTATTATTATTATTGTGTTTTGTAGAACTATTCGTGGTCAAGGCAGTCCAAGTGAAGGTGAAAACACAAAGAGATCAAGTTTTTATAGATTATGACGGATTTTAGTTTTTATTTGTGTTGTAATTTCTATATCCAAGAGATAAAAAAAAATACCATAGTACAAAATGGTTGTAACTTGTAACATACTTTATGGGTAAGGTAAATGCATCCATATTATGTAGTAATTATTATGTGGGTAATTAATGGACTGTGTGCTGTGATGGACTTGTAGGTCCCACTTTTTATTTAGTTTTGATAAATTTTTTGTATAGTTAGTTATTTTAGGATATAAATTGTCTATCTTACCCATAAATGGTATATTAACCTAATAGCAATTTAAGGGTAATATAGAAAACTTGTATCACCAAAAATCTTCTTGTAAAAGAAACCTCTCAAATTGCATATGATATTATTAGTTTATATGGGTAAATATGCTTTTTCAAATGTTAGTAATGGGCATATATGATACTATTAATTTATGTAAGTGGGTATGTATATGTGATTTTAAAAGTTAAGAAGGGTATATGAAGTTAAAAACTCTAATAATTTATTTTGTTTGGAGTCAGTATTTAGTAATACTAGGTTTATTGCCCGTGCGTTGCACGAAGAGGATAACGGTTGATGTGTTACGTTCGGTTGTGCCATGGCTTGAAGGCTGGGTCCAGGAGGGTGTGGTTTTTGCTGTAAAAGTGGAGGTTTTGTTGCAAGGCGGTTAAACGTGCAACATTGTGCTAGAGATTTTATCCAAAAATGTAGTGGACAAAGTAAAATATAAATGAACCAATTATTAAGTCGAGTCCGTACACATACACATACACATGAGTAAACATAACTGTAAAATGAAAATTTGCAAGGAAGATCCATGAACTGAGCATTATGTTGCAGCATTGTTGTATTCATAAGTAGGTGACTCCAATGATCAGGCGGTGGGTACTTTCCTGGCTGTTCAAAAGGAGCTGACCTGCAGTTGAGCGACTTGTTAAAACTACAATGTATGCAAGTGAATGAAATATTGTGTGAAGATGAAAAGTAATAAAATTCAGGCTAAGGGCCAGACAAAGAGTCACCTTCATCCCATGCCCATTTTACATATTGAGTTTTTCCACCATAAGCTTGTATGTTATTAACTAAGCTAAACAAAAGTCTTACTCCAACTTGTCTCCCTTCTGCAATCATGTAAATCTAATGCCTGCAATGATTCCCATTTTATGAAATTAATCAGGTGACTTTTCTACAATGGATGAAGTCTGTATCACAGTTATTGTATGTATCACAGTTATTGTATCATGAATTCCGAAATGAATGGAAACTTACATTACTACCCGACACATAAGATATAGCGACTATATACTTTAAAAAAAAAGTTGCATAAAGAATGCTATAAGTAATGCTAACAGTAAAAAGATTTAGAATCAGTATACAAAAGTCATTATCTTGAATCTACCCCTATCAATAATGATAACATCCATAAAAAATTACACTATCTTCCAACATACAAAATCACAATTGTAAACAGATTAGCAGGGTCTTTATACCTTGAATGTCAGCACATTGTTAACATTTATGAAAATAGATGAAAGTGTACCTTATGTAAAAGGAAGTAACGGGCCGGATATAATTTGCATTGTGCCTGTTAACACGGAGGCGCGGGTTTCCTGCAAAAGGTTTTTTAGTTAAAAATATAAGGTATGGGAAATCGGCATTCCAGCACCAGTTAGGTTCCGAGTTTTTAGAATTATAGTGTGTGAATGTTGTGTGTAAGGAGGTTACTGCTAATTAGGGTTAAGAAAAATAAAGTGATAATATTCAATTAAAATCGAAATTATAAGTAGGCTTAAGTGTTACCGTTATAGTTGGTGGTTTAAGTTGTTGAACGTTTCCTTGTATACGATATTTCTTGTGTGGTCCTTTAAACAATCAGAACTGTCATCCATCATCACGATTTTCAGGCCATCGGGGTCGGTTACGCGTGAGAGAGCTACATACAATTGACCGTGGCTGAATACAGGTTTAGGGAGGTATAGGCCTACTAATTTCAACGATTGCCCTTGACTTTTGTTTATCGTCATCGCATAACATGGCCGCACTGGGAACTGGATTCGCTGCATGACAAAGGGCCATTTTTTTTCTGTTGAAGTAAGGACTATTCTAGGGATTATGACCATTTTCCCTATATGTGATCCAGTGATGATTCTAGCGTGAAGGACAAACTTGGTAAAGTCGGTTATGATGAGGCGTGTGCCATTACACATCCCTGTGCTAGGGCTGAGATTGCGTAGTAGCATGACTGGCTGTCCAATTTTGAGTTTCAGTTTGTGTGGGGGTACGCCGGGGAAATTTAGCTTGTTTAAGAATTCAACCGGGTATGAATAGTGTTGGTCGATGTTGTCGGTTGAGCCCTTGCAAATTTCATCCGAGCTTTTAAACGTCATCTTTGCACCTTGCAATTTTTTGAACATATGTTTATTGATTTCAGCAGCATCGTCATTTCTAGGGGTCAAAATTGCCCTTTCACGCAGATAATCTTCATCTTCTTGGCTACTAATGAAGTTTGGGAATATTGTGTCTACAATTGCCTCAATGGGGGGTTTGTCAGATTTGACAATGAATTCAGCGGGGATGCGTATCCAGGTTGGTTCATCCTCTCCATCTTTACACAATGCGGGGACCTTCCCTTCACCTATATCTAGAACCCATTGGTTGAAAGTGCGTTTGCGGGCATCAATTTGACCATCGACTGTGTGTTCGTTGACCCGCATAATACGCGAAAGTGTATGAAGCTCGCAATGCTCCCATAAATCTGATCTATTGATGCACGCGTGGACGACCTCTTGTCTTTTACCTTTTGTAACAACGGGGAGTATTTGTCTGAAGTCGCCGCCCAATAAGATAGGCATTCCGCCGAATAACTTAAACCTGTTTGCATCATCTTTAGCTCCTAAAATATCTCTTAATGTTTTATCTAACGCTTCGAAAGCGTGTCGCTGCGTCATGGGAGCCTCATCCCAAATAATTAAGCTAACCTCTTGGATAAGCGCCGCTAGGTGTGTTTTTTGTTTAATTCCACATGTACTGTTTTCCATAAGTTCTAGGGGGATCACAAATCGGCTATGGGCAGTCCGGCCGCCGGGCAATAGGAGAGATGCAATACCTGTTGTTGAGACAGGAGGCTTGTTATTAAGTTTTCATGAAATGAAAGTCACTGTTTGTGGTAAATATTTATGATAATGTAATGCCTAAAAAAAAACCCAAGTAATGTACGTACCTGAGGATGCAACTGCGAGAACAATCAGCCTTTCTGATCTTAGTTTTGCGAGAACGGTATTATACAGGAATGTTTTGCCAGTCCCCCCGGGACCGTATAAGAAAAAGAGGCCTCCTTTTTTTGTAGTAACTGCATCTATAACCCGTTGATATATCGTTAGTTGTTCGGGATTGAGTGAACGGAACAGGTTTTCATGGAGCAGGTGCATTTCTTTTATATTGTAGTTTAGCTCCTCCCGAATTAAACGGTTGTCCATTTGGGTTAGCATAGATGGATCGGGCTGTGGTAGGTCGGGGTAATCATCCAGGGACTTGCCATTTCTATTTAATAAGGCTTGTAATTCCAACAGACAATAATTTTTAATTTGGGATTCTGTCAGAATTAGATCAGGGAAGTTAAATAGTTTCCTTCTTTTATGCAAGATGTCGTCTGACAAAGCCTCCCAACTTGATTCCCATAGTTGAAGCGGTTTGCTTATGTTACAAAAGAGTAACATAGTAACAAATAACTCACGTAGCTGTGAACCCGTAGCCCATATTTTTGCTTCTGAGATAGCCTCGGTCCATTCCTTGTCGTCATTTACTAACCCATATGCAAAGCACGCGTCTTTAAACGTTCGGTGCAAAACACCGTTCACTGTACGTAGTTCTTCAAAACACCGGGGGCCCTTAACTATATTTAGTAACATACGCAGGTAGTAACGTTCCCCCGATGCAGGGTTTGAGTAGACAATGCGACCGATGCAGGTTCTAAGTTTTCTCGGGCTCCATATTTTAGCATCTTGATTCCATACATAATGTGTAGGGATTTTTGCATAAGTCAGGGTACGTGCAAACTCATCTTGCTTGTTCAATTCAAACCATTGGGTGAACATCGTCTCTTTAATACTTTCCCTTTGTAAAAGTGCAGGCAGTTTTTGTGAGTCATGGAGAGTGATCGATTGCTGATTTGGCAGGTGGTATGACAGCTTAATGACGGATGGTTTAGAGTAGTGGATGTCGAACGAAAACAGTCTCCAAACAGCCTCGCAGGGGGATAAATAACGGCAATCTAGATAATTTTTTATCTCATCAACATCAATAACCTTGTCTCCACTGGACTCATCACCCGGAATTAGATTTTCTTGGATGACAATTGTTGCTCGATCAGGGCCCTTGTTTAAATATTTGAATAAGTATTTTATTGCCCGAGATCGATTACACCACTCAACGTTGATATGGGCATTGTATTTTAGTAACAGGTACCTGTTGTAGGGGACAACGGAGCTGTTGTCAAGGGGGGTGTTGTTTTTAGTGAACCTGACGCCATTGTTTCGTCGCCTATAGTTAGCATATCCTTCCTCGTCAATTGTAGTTTCTGTACAATACGGCTTCGGAAAATGCTTGGAACATTGTCGATCAATAATGCAGGGAGCGTTCATATGGACGCCACCGCACGGACCATGTAACATGTATTCAGTAACGGCCCGAAACCCCTCCGGATCATCTTTCTCAGATGGAATCTCAGCTGTTATTATGTCATCAATAGCAGCGGGTGTTTTGCATTTGTGAGCAGAGATCAACCATATTAACATGTGTACATGTGGCAGGCCCCGTTTCTGGAACTCAATGATATGAATACCTGTAACAATGGAATTCAATTAACAAAATGGTAGTAAACTGTGGGCCTGCTAATGAAAGTGTATGTATCATGTAGGATTGTAAACATTGTGAAAAAATTTGAAGTTGCCAATTATATAGAATAGGATCTGGTGAGGAGCAAATTATTTTTAATATAAGCTGTCGACTAAAATGTAAAAATATGTAATTAAAACTTATTATTAATAAATAGGGAAATGTGTTAAAAAATATACATAAAATATATAAATAGATAACATGAGCTTAAACAGAATATTCAAAAAAAATATGGACATTTATAATAGTTTATTACGATTTCTGAAATATAATAATATTATAATACAGGAAAACAGTCGGGAAAAATACCTGCTTGGCATGTGCCAAAAATTTGTTTTTTCATTATGTCAGCCATGAGGTCGTCTAGTTTCATCTTGAATACTCGAGCGACAATGTCGGGTCGGTCAGCTGATTTTTGCCCATCGATATAGGAGATCATCGTATCGACCTCGGGCCAGCGCGGGTTGGAAGTGAAAGTGATAAACAAATCGGGGTTATCATATTCCCGGCATAAAGCCATTGCATCCTGGTAGTTTTGAACCATGTACCGTGGGCTGCCTGTGTGCGAGGACGGCAGAATAATGCGTTTCCCAATTGAAGTGGCTGATGTATCTCCCCTTGTAACAGCGTCACAAACATTGCTATACAAATCAAGCCGAAGTTCATTTTGGTGATGTCGTAGCCACTTCAACCTTTGTTCTTCTACGGCGGTGTACGCGTCAACCAAGTATTGCTGGAATAACCGACCTCCTCTAAGAATTGTTGTGCCCTCGCTTTCCCGTTGCTGAATTCGGTAACAGTAATATTCTCGCATAGTAACGTGGCCACGGGTTGTTTGCCTTCTGCCACTGTTTGTGTGATACGGGAAACAAACCATGTTCAAAACTTCCAATGACATAAAGGAAAGGGCTCAATAGGTGAGCTATTTATTGACAAATCAAGCGAAACCTACTATTCAGAGCACACAGACTCCTTCTCAGGCTGGCTATCTTCATCAGCAGGGTCTTCATCCCCCGAGTCGGTCGTGACAACAAACCTAACCAACAGTATAAAAGGTAGATGTAAGAGTTGATACAGAAGTGTAACGAAGAGCACAGGGTATGTGTAGGGTTGTTTGTGCATTAATCGATGATCATACAGACATACAAATACAAACATATAGACATATATACATACATATATACATATGTGTATATATACATGTATATATATATACACACATACATGAATACAGGAATTCATATATACATGTATAGGGATATATATATGTATATATTTATATATATACATATATATATATATTTATATACGTGGCTCTGTGTGTGTATGTGTTGGTGGCAGATATACAAACCGGAGGACGGGGAGAAGAGGACACTTACTTGCGCCGATTGGAACGCTCCAAATCCTTTGCTGGTGTAGGGACCTCTATGGCCCTCTTTGGTGCTTTGGGCGTTGAAAATGCGGGAGCAACTACCGAGGATGACGTTGACCCTGGTAGTGCAGGCCTTTTCATGTCAGTTGGGGAGGGCTGCTCTGTGGGAACCAGCTCGTCCACATAAACCTTAATACAATTGAAACTCTCGTACGGGCCCTGATCATAGTACGATGCCGTCTTCAACAGGACCAATTGTGTGGTCCCTAGCAGGTTTGCAAGTGCATTCGGAAGCACAGTGTTACATGTTTCCTGAAGATTATACGTATTGTTAGACAGGTGACAGTGGCCAAACAAAGTGAATGTAAATGTCGTTTATTACCTCATCGACTTCAGCTAGTAGAGCCTTCGCAGTGCTCTTGGTCAACGTCTCGGTAGTGTCGTCGAAGAGCACGATAACCGTTTTCGCCGTCTCATCTCAAACGTCACATATAACGCGGAACCTGTTGATTAGCAGTTGGTATAAAATTAATCAGGATGACAACCGAGGTTTTGAAGGAAGAACCTCTTGTAAATAATGTCCAGTGTGGCGGAAAAGGTGACAAATACCTGGTGATTGGTTCAGGAACATTAGCCTGGCACGATTCACACCAGTGGTGTCCAGATCTCCTTTCGAGACCCTTTCTTGCTTGACAAACACTGCAAGTATTGTAGTACCAAAAGTTTTTCATCCGGATGTTGACAATTTCAACCTTACATTTGAATGCGTCCCCTGTCTAAACGTGTATCAAATAAATGTGATTTAGGCGAGCTGACTACATTAAATGGGAGTAGTGGGTGAAAACAAAGTTTTAGCAATACTCACGATGTTCTTCTTGCCCTTGCGTACCATATCTAGAAGCTCACGAAGTGTCCCCTCAGTTGGCGGCGGCAACTGCCACCCTGGAGCAGAAGGTTGAACAATCACGGGGGTTTCAATGGCACTGCAAGGATAGTCGAGCTGTAAGTTAAGACGGGTGGTAATAGACAACATATAAACAAAGTTGGTGATGTAATTGTAAGTAATACCTTACTCTCTGCTTGAATTCACTGAGTGCTGGTATTTGGAGGTCGTCTATAAGAAGTGTGGCGGACGTGCTTGAGAGAGTTATCGCATCTACGAATGAATGGGAGCTAAATTTAGTACAGCATATTATAAATCTTACAAAGATGAGGTTGGTGATGGCCAAAACCTACTATTGTAACCCTGTTTGACGGTAACCGAGCTCAAGAGAATGTAGTAGGATGCAGGTGCGGAGGGCTGCCTCTCCAGGAAGGCGGGCCCCAAACTGCCCCAAAGTGTAGTTCGGATCGCTTTACCCCTGCATATAAATAAATATCAGCCAACTCTTATCCTAGTAGGTGCATGGTGTGATTTGGTCGGTGAACAACAATTATATCACGATTGACAGCGATAGGATTTGAGTGTATCAAAGATTGCCTAGGGAAAATCTAAACCTATTTTTCCTATTTTATTTCTGTGAACCTAAACGTTGCGTTAGATTCTTAATCATGTACCTGTTACTAAGCATTTACACATTTAAATTGGTGATCAGTTATTCGACGATTAGCAAGTCGATTTATGTAACGTAATATACGCTTTCAAATGCCACAATGTAGGTAGACTGTGAGAAAGTAGTTTTTTTACCTCATGGCCTTGTCGCTAAGACGGCAGGTTAAATACTAAAATTAAAAAGTGGTTGGTTTTTTTTTTGGGTGGGAAATAGCAATTGTATTAATTGAAACGGTCTTTAGCATAGCAGCAAAGTTATGAAGCGGAGACGAATGAAACTAAGACATTGCAAAAACTTGGTCCATTCAGAAGGCAAACAATCGAAAGCTAAAACTAACAACTTTAAAGAAACGGAATATGGGCTGAAACATGGAATTGTGGCCTGGTACAGTAGTTGAGATTCGGTGTCAAAAGAAAAAGTGTGAGCTTACCTCTCGTTAGCCAGATCAAATTCAAGAGTGTTGGATCCTGCTTTATGCGGATCGGGTGCACCAATGTTCACAGCATAGCCAACTACATCTAAAAGATAATGATAGATGAGGAGTACATTAATTGGGAAAAATGTAATGTATTAAAAAGGGAAAGAGTGTTGAAATTTATACCGACAACAAATTTGCCCATTGTAGGCTCCAAGTCCTCGAGTTCAATACAATTGAAGGGATGGCGCGTAAAGCCCGTGGTGTCAGAAGTTGACTGTCTCCTGAGGAAAGTGGAGCCGGTGAGCTCGATCATGAGGCTGTTGTCCTTCATGATACGATATTCAGTTCGGTTGGCGATGACATCAAAGCCATGCAGCAAGTAAACAACACCGTCCTTTAGTCGGGCAATGAAGTGATGTGCAACATTGCTTTTGGCAGTCAACTGAATGATGTTGCCCTGCATGACCAAACAAAACACTTACATAATCCATAGATTCAGTAAGAAAATGGGGGGGCGTCGCTGAACACAGGTATATAATTTGTATAACCAGAGTACCATGAAGTTCCCCAATTTTAAAAAATTCCCAATACATCACACTAACCCTCTACAATGGCTATTATAGGGGACTCAGGTACCCAACTTAATGTGCAAGGAGGCGAAGTTACAGAAACAATTAACCATAACAATCCTAGGCAATAGGGAAAAGACTCGGTGCATGAGGGAAAAATACAGTTAACACTTAACAAATATAGTCATAATCGGATTTAAGAAATCAATGGCCCATATCTATACATACCTTTTCGTCTGAGGCAATAAAATCCGTGCTCAAATATCTCCCGTAAACCGTATGTGTGTCCCAACTTCTGCAGATCATCAGCTTGACCTGCGATTGTTTTCCTATTTCCAACTCATTGAGGAAGGCGTATGCGTTTGTGTTAACCTCAGATGCAACCTTAGCTTTACCAGATGCCATTGCAATAGAAATTGAATTATTAGTTATTAATATGCATAACAATAAAGCAGGCAATTGAAATTTATACACACAAAGAATTGTACCGTATAGGGGAGGTGAACCACATTCTGAATTTAGATGCAATTGAAACCGAAGGCTACAAAGCGATTCGTTTGGTTACATGCAGAAGTAACAGACAATTGCAATTGAACCAATTGGGATAGAAATCAATGAACATAATGAAATTGAAGTTAATGCAAGGGGTAATGGAAGGATCGACAGAGGGGAAGAAGAGAAGGGAGGCGGTTTGTTTTAATCGCATTGAAATTATTTTTATTTTTTTTTGAACAAACCTAGGAAGAAACATAGTTAAATGAAAGCATTTGGGCCGGCGGTTTTTTTTTAAACTTTTTTTAATAATTAAGATAATTAAGAATTGAAGAAACCTAATAAATAATATAATAATTTGTTTTATTTTGAGGGGAAAATTATTTTTTTGAGGTAAATACCTACATTTATATGGAGCTCATTTATTGACTAAGGAGTCAATATTTATATATGTATAGATATATATACATATATATATATATATATATATATATATATATATATATATATATATATATATATATAGATTATCATTCATATTTTTGTACCAAGTTAGAATTATATCATAAATTGGAAAATATATCATTGAGTTTGATCTAATAGTCCTCATAATAATCTAATGGTTATTATTTGCCATGTAATCCTTTACTTAATATTATTTGCTAGTAATATATATTGACTTTGTTATAGATACTAATTGAAATAAAATTAGAAGTATATTTTATACTTAAATAAAATCATCATTAAGTGCACACGTGGTAACTTGTCGATTCACTTTCACCAAAAATCAACTTTTAATGCCAGAAAGCAAGTTGCATATTTTCTTCTCAAGTCTTTTCTCTGTTATACTTTCAATCATCTTCCTGTACACATTTCTCTTAAGTACACCAATTTCATCCTTTTTTCTCTTATTTTTATTTAAAAAAAAATGGAAGTTACTCAACCAAAGATGATCGAAAATCTTCCACAAGATATGCTTGTGGAAATTTTATCTCGAGTTGGAAGTTACTCATCTGACCAGTTGTTCATGTGTAAGTCGGTTTGCAAAAGATTTTCGAAGCTTTCCAAAGATCCTTTAGTATTAAAAAGGCTTTCCCTAGATCGGAGGTCTCTATTACCTTGGGGAAACCCTAGATTCTTTGTTTTTTTATTTCGTTGTACGATTTTTGGAAACCCTAATGCGATATTTCACTGGGGTTTGATACGTTATTTTGACGGTAGACATATCGATCATGGGCTTGAATATCTCAAGCAAGCTTCGAACAGCCAACTTAAAGAGGCTGTTTATGTTTATGGTTTAATTATGTTTGCCTCTTGCAAAATAGAGGAAAAGCATGTCGGTTTACAAATTTGAAATGAAACATTCCCACCAGAGCTGGAGATGGTGGTTGCAGTGAGAACAAGGGTTTTTGATTTGCTGCAATATTTATGGTTATTTAACCGCCGTCCTTTTGCTGACGTGGCAATGCCGTGCCCTATCTCTGACCATCATGGTTATTTTCCACACATCCATGGGTTTGAACTCATGATACCGGAATGCATGTCGTGTTTTTGGGCCTATGAGTTGGGTGTTTTTGTAAACCGATTTGCATATAACTAGATTTATGTCAGTATCTTTTAGATTTTGTATAAATTATACTCCTTTAATTTAATGTAAATATTAGTAGTAATTTCTATTAATTATATGATGATCAGTTTATTTGCTTCCATTTTTCCTTCATATTATCTGGATTGCTTCCATTTTGCTTAGGGTTTATCATCACAACATAGTTTTTAATTAATACATTTTAACATGAACCAATCAATGGGGCTGCACGAATTTATGTTCTTTATGCTAATAGAAACAAAGAACACCCAAAAAGGTGATTCCTTTTTAATGTTTGTTGTTGACTAACTCTGCCCTTTTACTTGTATATATGTTTGTATGCAATTTGTTGTTGACTTGTTGCTTAAAACTGTCACCGGCCATTAGTCCCTTTCTGATCCAAAGTTCAACTAATATACCTTAAAAAGAAAGGATTCCATTTGTTTTGTTTCTTTTATGTTTTGTCTCTACTGTAGAATTCAATTGAGTGCAGAACTGAATTCAACTACTCATATTCTTTTATTTTCTTAACTGCAGAATTCAATGCTAATAATTCTATCCCAAGTAAATGTGAAAAGGCTAGGGGTCGTGTTCAATTCGCATCATTAATTAGATCATTAACTAACATCATTAATTATATCATTAATTATGTATTATTTGGGTGAGTTACTTTGCAATCATGTAAACTGAATATATATACACTGAATACGCATTGAGAAACATAACCTATTTCTGCATTAATGTTGGTTTGGGAGCTCATTAAGAAACATAAAAACTTTACACGTTTGTTTATCCTGCAAAAGAAACAATCATGTTTTTTGGGCTATGTTTTAACTATTGATCGACAACCATGTTTATTCAATGAATTGTTAAGGGTCTACCGATGGAAAATCGGCATCGATATGGAAGGATTATTGGATAGAAATGTTGTTGAGAAATGTGAATTATAAGTTGTAAAATGTGTAGGCTCAATGGATTGTAAACATAACTGCTTTGTTAATCTAATGATGTTAACTGTTACCTATATTGTTTTGTATCTCATGAATTTAATGTAATAGTTTATGGTTTTAAAAAAAGAATCCATTTAATATGGACCAACTACAATTCTCAGCTGAAATTTCAAAAATAAAAAATGAATCCATTAAATCTGGTCCAACTACAATTCCCTGCTGAAATTTCGAAAATAAAAAATGAATCCATTAAATCTGGTCCTACTACAATTCCCAGCTTAAATCTGGCCCAACTATATTTTTTTAATTTTAGAAACAAAAGAGACATAAAATGGATTTGAACCCAGGTCAATCACTTGAAATAATAACACATAAGCCACTACGCCATCAATGCTTTTGAATATTTAATGGAAGTTAACTTATATAATACTTTAGTAATTTTTGTAACAAAAGTGCAATTATACGACTTTAGTAAGGGTCCTAATATAGTCATATGATAGTTAGGACCTTAAATACCCAAGCGTCCTAGTTTTCTGACCTTATTATCTTGTTGGTTGATCATTATGAGACACCAACAACATAGTGTCCTATTAAGTACATTTTTATGCAACTACAAATTTAAGGGTAGGAAGAGTTAGGACCTCAAATACCCAAGCGTCCTATTGTTGTGACCGTATTATCTTATTGGTTGATCATTTTGAGACACCAACAAGATAGTGTCCTATTAAGTACATTTTTATGCAACTACGAATTTAAGGGTCCTAAGAGTTAGGACCTCAAATACCCAAGCGTCCTATTGTTACGACCTTATTATAAAAGTGTCCTATTTTTGTGACCTTATTATAAGTGTCCTAAAAAATATTAGGACCCCAAAATTGTGTGTCATATTAAACATCTTTTTAGGACAAAGATTTATAAGCGTATCAACAATATGACCCAAAAATTAGGTGTCCTAAAAAATAATAGGACCCCAAAATTGTGTGTCATATCAAACATCCTTTTAGGACAAAGATTTATAAGCGTATCAACAATATGACCCAAAAATTAGGTGTCCTAAAAAATAATAGGACCCCAAAATTGTGTGTCATATCAAACATCTTTTTAGGACAAAGATTTATAAGCGTATCAATAATATGACCCAAAAATTAGGTGTCCTAAAAAATAATAGGACCCTAAAATTGTGTGTCATATCAAACATCTTTTTAGGACAAAGATTTATAAGCGTATCAATAATATGACCCAAAAATTATGTGTCCTATTCTTAGGACCCCACTTTATTAGCTTAGGATATTATAGGACCCCAAGAATTACCCCGTCCCAATTTTTAGTCGCTTAGGACGCTTTTTCGCAGGGGTCCTAGATGAGGGGTCCTAAGAACGCAGTTTTCTTGTAGTGAAAAGAATGAAAATTTTATGAGCGCAAAGACTTCCTAACAAATTTTATAAGACCGCCATCCAAAGTGGCGTAAGAGTTTTTAACAAGGATCCTAATGGTAAGTTTCATCCCTATACGAAGGATGAGAAGAAGTGTGATCTATACCCGTTGTAGATTAATACGAAAATCTTTAATATAACCAACCAAAGAAGTTTTGAAAAACCTTTAAACGTTTGATGTGACAACATAAACGGAACGAAGTTCTTAGTAAATTTAGAAGAATGTACAACGTGTACCATCTTATAAAAAACAATTTGACTCGGTAAAACAACTCAATAAAGGAGTGGCTTTAGAATAAATTACATACGTGACAGAAAATCTTACTACTTCTATTTGTCCATAAATCTCATGAGGACTGCCCAATTAAACAAATGTGTAAAAAAATTCTGATGATAAGCAGGGTATTCATATTTCAAAGGTTACAAGTTAAAGTAAGATCATTGGAGATTGAGTGAAGGACTTGAATTGTCGTGCGACATTTGACCAACAAATGTTACGAGGTCATGAAAACCAATGAGTTAAATGTTGTTTTGACTATTATCAGGACATAAGTCCTTGGGCCAAAACTGTTCACGTGCGAAGCTGTTGCTACCAAGTGAGGTATGAAGGATAAAGCATGAGATAGGTAGTTCGGTTAAAACGAGTTTCTCGTATATCAACAAATAAAGATAATGAGTATTTTTCCCTACCCATGTAGTACCTTGGAATTTCTGAATGAGCGGTGTAAAACTTTTCTTTGACTCGCTTTCTATCCCTCATGTCACAATATTGTAATTTCTTTATGCATTACTGTAATATAATCACGTTGGCCTGACGTCATTATATTATACTAATTCATAGTTCCATTCCAATAGCACTACATGAGGTCAGGACACGCGATTAACCTAGAATTTCCACACAATCTCTCTAAAACGATTTCTTAAACAATGTGCTAATGATGGCACAAGAGACAAAAACATCAAAAGTAATGAATAAGAGTAACGATGACATAAAAATGTCTTTGAAGTATCAAAAATCTTTAAATGTCAAGAATGACATTTCTGGTTCGCAACCCAAAGCACAAGGCATAACGACACAAAGGCACATAATATAACAAGAATGTTATATACCTAAATATAACAGCTGACATTGAAATACCGAGCATTTAGAAGTCAAGAATGACGTCTTGCGTAATATAACTTAAACGTTATATACATAACCATAATAGATGACATAGAAATGTCGAGAATTCTAGAAGTCAAGAATGACATCCCTCGGTTTCACTAACTGATGTGTTCTTATAGAAGATAAACTCTAATGAGTCGGAGGATACCTTTAAAGTGGAATGGGAGTTCCTCCCGGATTCAGAACATATGAAGGAGATGTACGTATATGAAAACAATATACATACTAATACGATACAAATAATCACATATAATAATACATTATAGGCCGGACTGTAGACTAGACTCACTAATGCACCATATTGACTTGGGTAACGACATCAATGCAGCCTAATTCCCTACAACCAAGGCTCTGATACCAACTTTAATGACCCGTCAAAGTACACTTGACAACCATCGTTATTTTGGTCCCACAGCTTGATCATAACTCTAAATGAATTTAATAAGTAACCTTGCATTCTTTATTTAAAAAATGATTTCCTATAAAGAAAACCTACCAAAATATATAAGTTTAGAAAAACCATACATAAATACTTAACCAAAAGTTGACCAAAACAAAGTCAACAAACACCCACAATTTAATGTATCAAATAGAATGCTAGTTAATGTTTAACAAAAGCTGCCATCATAAATATGAAGACTCTCTAAGCACAGCGGAAGCAATCAATCATGAACCTGAGAATAAAACATGCGAATAACTGTCAACAAAAATGTTAAGTGAATTATAGGTTTAATATTGCAAAAATATTTAATTTAAACCATAAAATTTATGTTTGAAAACATAAAGACCCATTGTGGACCACAAAATTATATGCTCAAAAACATATAAAAACATTAATCCATTAACCCGTGAGCCACCTGGTAATCACTTAACCATTTCCATACCCTTACCAAACAACAATATACACTGAACAGGTGTATCTTCAAATAATTACGAAGTACTAATACATTCCGATTATAAATTACTAGCGCGACTAGCTCGAAATGGGGTTATCAAACCCGATAGATCTATCCATAGGATTCGTGTTCACCAGTAGAAACCAGTGATTACAATTACCAGATTAGGGAATATTTTTATTCGACTCACAATGAATAATTTAAACCAACTTCCACTTGTGTCCAATATGAAAAATAAAATGCATGTATTCTCATCCCAAAATATATAAAATAGAAAAATGAGACTATAACTCACCTTATCGTAACGAAGCAACAACACAGAAATGTGACAACAAATGGTAAAGTGATCAAGAATGATCACAACACCGACCTATAAATAAAGCAGGTCGATATAAATTACTAACTTAGGTCAAGACTTAGTATGATAGCTATAATACTTGTTGCAAATAAACATAGAACAACACTCAGTAAGTTTCTGTATGATCATGACAGCGTATAACACGTACTTTTTATTTTTAGAAAGTTTCTATTTTTAGCAGGTTTCCATTTTTGGAAAGTTTCTATTTTTGGAAAATTTTCTATTTTAGGACAGTTTCCTTAATTAGAAAAGTCAACAGAAGTCAACAGAAAGTCAAGTCAACCGAAAGTCAACTCAAAAGTCAACCTTGGTCTAAATTAGTCAACGTTGAAATTAAAAGTGTGAATTATGTTAATAATATAAGTTATAACGTTATTTAAAGTCATACTTGTATAATCATGTCATATCAAAAGTTTCTTTAAATTAAATTGAATTATAAAGTTATCATAAGTTTAAATGATATAACTAATATAACATAAGTATTTAATTAATTAATTAAATATTAATCATAACATAAGTATTATTAATTTAAAATGAATTTCTAATCATATCATAAGTATTATTAATTAATAATGAATTATTAATAATATCATAAGTATTTTAATATACTTATTAAACCATAAGTATTTAATAATTAAATTGTATTATAAATAAATAATAACTAAGTCTTATAATAATTAAATAATTAGTTAATCTTTATTATAAGTCTTATAACAATAATCTCATAACATAAGTTTAACACTTATCATAAGTATTTTTCGTTAATAATAAAAGTATTATTAATCATCAGTTTAACTAAAAGTTTAATTAAATCATAAAGTAATTAATAAATGATATAATAAATATATATATATATATATATATATATATATATATATATATATATATATATATATATATATATATATATATATATATATATATATATATATACTATCATAAGTCTTAATTAAAAATAATTACTTTTATATCATAAGTAATTTAATTATAATGCCAAACATTATTTATAACATAAGGTTCAATTTTATAACCATAAGTTTAATTAAACGTTCGTCGGGTCATAACTTGAGCCTCAGGTGTCGGTTTTTGACGTATTTTATATATATCCTCATCTAACCAACTAACCCGAAACCTTAGTGAGCTCAAGAACACTCTAAGTTCAGTTCATAAGCCGTGACCTACAGCCATTAGCCAAACATATTCATTAATCCGTTTTAAATCTTGTTTTAGCCTTTCCGGATGATCCGTGGCTCGGATTTTGATGACCCGAACATGAATGTTCATTCAATCATCAATCCTAACCCAATGGTACACCCTAGAGACTCCAAATATGGTCACAAAGTCAGATCCCAACTGATCAAAATTGTTTTTACCTTTTAATTTCATCCAAACCCTAAATCGGGCATAACTTTTGATCCGAAACTCAAAACAACATGAATCCAAAGCCTAAAATTATTGTATTGATAAGAGGAACTCATCTATACACTTTATTTAATCAAAAACATCTGTTAAGTATACTGATTTTAAACAAATAACTGCTGTACGCTTTTGATCAAACCGAAAACATATGAAATCGAGCATTTCTAAGCATCAAATCAACAACACAACAACATACAAGTACTATAGCATCAACATATAATAAAAATCAGTAAAAATGAAATAGAAAAGAAAAATTAGGGTTAATGAATATACCCCAATCAAAGAATCAAGAGTATGGTTGCGTAGATCTTGAAATGGTGAATCCGGATATGATAAAAGCCCTAAATCTCCAATATAAATTGTTGAAGAAGATGATGATGATGGTTGATGATGGTGAATGACCAAGGGAGAGAAAAAGAGAGGGAGAAGTGAAAATAAAATGTAATTAGGTTAAATGAAGGAGTAGTGAACCAATTTTGATCAAGGGATAAACAAGTTCCAAGTTTTGTCAAATTACCCCCCTCCCCATGGGGTCTCGACCGAAACATGCACAAGTGTGGGCCCACATGGCCCAATTTGATGTATAAAGAGTTTACTTGTGGCCCGAAAGCTCGATCGAAGCCCGAAACACGAAAACGCTACTACGCGATTAATTATTCGGAGAGATAATAAATACGCGACGAATAAAATATATAAACACTATATATAATCATATGATATCAAAATATCATATTTAAAATAATTTGGATTTAAAAATCCCAAAAGTTTGACCGTTGGTTTGAAAAACGGAAAAGATTCGCTGGATAGAAATCCACGACACGTAGAAACGTACAATTTAAAATATGAATACAAATATTCACATAACACATAATAATTAATACATTATTACTAAAATAATAATATAGGTCATAAAAATGACGTGGCACGAATAACAATTAACGGATGTTAAATAATAAACGGTAAAAGATAATGAAAAAAGTAGGGTCGTGACACCCTGTCCGCATAACCTCTCTTGATTTTTCAACCACACCCTCATTTCCATCATATCACTCCTATCAATATCACCAAGAGCCTTTTGGAGTTGCTCAGATGTTACTTTCTTTGGTTTGGTTTTCTTATTTGGCCTATTATCACTCTCAGTTCTTTTCCCCTCAGACTTTCTTTTCTTAGACCCTCGCTTACTAGACCCCTCACCAGGTGCCCTATCAGCTCCTTGGGCAGGTTCCCCGGGTTGTAGGGGATCCATAGGAGCTCCTATCTCTCTCAGATAACTTATTATTCGTGGATCATTGCATGGTCCGATATTCAGTAAATGAGGTGGAATAGGTTGAGCTTCTACATTCTTAGATCCAATTCGCCTCTGAATAAAGGAGATACTTTCTTTCTCTACAAAAGGGTTAGTGAGATCCCTAGGTAGTGGATCAGGAGATAATTTAGTTTCATAAAAGAGGTTTGATAAGATTGTGGCATAGAATCTCTGGAATTGGATGTATGATAAAAGTGGAGCCGAGTGGATTTCTATCATACGATCCCATATAACACGGCTAAAATCAACATTGGGTAGAAACACAATCCCATAGAAGATCTTAAGCAGGAATATGGTGATATGGTCGATTCCAGTTTGCATTGGATTGAAGCACCGATTCACAATGGTAAACAATACAGACCATCGAGCGGTCGAAAACATGAAGTTTTCGAGCACTCTGTCTGTTTGAACACACATGAAGGTTTCAAAGATTGAATCATCAAATCATGTTATACTCAACTCTAAGATGTTAAATTAGCATCAATCCTAACTTATTAAGCATATGTGTAAGTTCTAATACCAGTTGAATGTATACTAAATCACGAACCCTAGATTTCATCCCCTTTTTATCATCGAATTAAAATAGTCATCATCTAGCATCAACCCTAAGTCGATTAAAGAAACAATTTCATAGGTTTAATCACTAATGGGTGTTATTTCTGTTCCTAGGGTTCGAAAGTTCATGTGAGCATAAATAAGGATTAGACAATCAACACATAAATCAGAGTATTTATTCCTAGATTGAGGGTTTACAAGATACATTTAGTTCATACATACATAATCTTAATGAAATTAAACTCAGAATTATAAGAAACAAATACCAAATTATAGCGGGGTTGAAGATGATGAACAGTGGTCGTCGAGGTCTCTTTGAGAGCAAGTGGGTTTGAATTTTGAAAATTGGTTTTGAAAGTGATAGGAACAAATGAAAACTTTTAATCTTTTATAACCCCTTGATGACTAAAAAACTAAGTTTTTAGTCAGGTTTGCTCGAGAATCACTAGTGTATTTAATATTGCTCGAGAACCTTTGATTTCAGTCACTTGTGCTCGAGAACCATCAGATTTTGAACTTCCTCGAAAATATTGAGTTTTCGAGCATGTGTTTTTTTTTTACTTTTGGTGATGCTCGAAAATTACAGAGTTTTTGAAGTAGGTTTGGATTTAATGGGATTTTATTTTGGACAGTTCGAAAACCATAAGAATTTTAACAAATTATGTGAAATAACTAAGTTAAAATTTAAACTTCAATTATTTTTCAAATTTTAATTTTCTCAGGTTTTACTTCTTTTGAGTCCGGAATCATGAGGCAGTCATTTAGACGCATCCTCCTGAGGCAGTCACTAGGACACATCCTCCGTCATTTGCTGACTATGATTTTTGAGGCAGTCATTTAGACACATCCTCTTGAGGCAGTCACTGGGACACATCCTCCATCATTTCTGACTGTTTGGTTTGAGGCAGTCATTTAAACACATCCTCCTGAGGCAGTCACTAGGACACATCCTCCGTCATTGCTGAGATTTGAATCTTAACTCCCCCTAGATTGTTGCAGGTGTTAGGAGAGTTATGTTTTGAATATGCGGGTTTTACACTGTTATGTGTGAAAAAGCCAGTTTGGATTTTGAAAATCATATTATGTCACCGGGTCTCACACTGTAATTTATGTGAGAGCCATCTTTCTTATCTCCCCCTTAAAATATGATGCATCAGATTTTGAAAAACACAATACTCCCCCTAGGCAAGTACATCACTCCCCCTAGGCACTTGCCGTGTTTCTAGATGGCAGAGAAATCAATCATGCCAATTTCACCAACCAAGTATTTGAACGTGGGTTCATCTAAGGCCTTGGTAAGTATGTCAGCTAGTTGGTTTTTAGTGGGGACAAAGTATAGTTCAACATTCCCTTTCTCAACATGATCCTATATGAAGTGGTAGCGAATATCAATGTGTTTGGTTCGAGAGTGTTGAACCGGATTGGTGGTAATAGCAATGGTACTCTGAGAGTCAGTATAGATCGAGATTTTGAATCCATAGTCAAGAAGTTGGGTTTGCATCCACAAGACTTGGGAGCAACAGCTCGCGGCTACAATATATTCAGATTCAGCAGTAGAAAGTGAGATGCAGTTTTGCTTGCGAGATGACCAACTGACTAATTTACAACCTAGGAATTGAAGTCCTCCGGAGGTGCTTTTCCGATTAACTTGGTCACCTCCATGATCAGCATCCATGAATGCCGTGAGATTGAATCCAGTCCCGAAGGGATACCAGAGTCCAAGATGAGCGGTGCCCTTAAGATAGCTGAATATACTCATGATAGCCTTGTAGTGGGAATATCTTGGGTTAGCTTGAAATCGGGCATACAGGCATACAACAAACATGATATCAGGTCTACTCGCAGTGAGATACATCAAGGAACCTATCAAGCTTTGGTAGAGCATTTGGTCAAACGGTTGTCCGTCCAGGTCAGCATGTACGGAGATATTAATTGACATTGGGGTAGAGTTATTTTCATCTCGGGAAAATTAAACTTTTTGAACATATAAGGGATATACTTAGATTGTCTGATGAAAATCCTATTTGGAAGTTGTTTAATTTCCAAACCCAGAAAGAAGTGAAGTTCTTCAAACATGCTCATTTCAAATTTGCTTTTCATGAGTTCAGAAAACTCATAGCACAGAGCAGGGGAAGTGGAACCGAATATGATATCATCAACACAGACTTGGATCAACAAGATGTGTTCATTTTGTTTTCTGATGAATAGAGTCGTGTCGATGGTTTTACGGGAGAAGACGTTTTTAAGAAGAAAGGCAGTCAAGGTTTCATAACAAGCCCTGGGTTCCTGTTTTAGTCCATAAAGGGCTTTGGACAGGAGATCTACATGACTGAGACGTTTAGAATTAACAAAACCTTCAGGTTGACTGACATAAACTTCTTCTTGAAGTACGCGATTTAGGAAAGCAGTTTTTACATATATTTGATAGACGGTAAACGCCTGTGAGCAGCATAGGACAGGAACAGACGGATGGCTTCTAATCGAGTTACAGGAGCAAATGTTTCGTCGTAGTCGATCCCTTCTTGTTATCTATAGCCTTTGACAACCAGACGTGCTTTGTTACGGATGACAATACCGTGAGGATCCTTCTTATTTTTAAAAATTCACTTGGTGTCAATGATGGTTTTGCTAGGTGGACGTGGAACAAGTTCCCACACTTCAAGACGTTTGAATTGATGAATTTCTTCTTGCATGGCGATTGACCAGTCATGATCTTGAAGAGTCTCATGAGCTGTTTTGGGTTCTACTTTGCTCAGAAAGGCAGCAAAGAGGCATTCATTGTTTGATGCATTCCGAGTACGAACTGGAGCATCTGGATCACCAATGATTTGATGAATTAGGTGATCCATGGTCCATTTGGTGGTGTGCAGAAGTGAAGAATTGGCTTCATTGTCAAGGGAGGTATCAACATATGAAGAGGATGACGATCCTATTGGTTCTGTATTGACAGTAGGATAGGTAGCATTCTCTTCCCACAGAGGTACGAGTACATCAATATTTTGAACCGTGGGAAGAATAGGAGGAGTTTTTTCTTTAAAAACAGGAATGTTTATTTCATTGGAGGGAGAAGCTTCATCAGTTTCGAGGGGAGACGTCATAATAATTGGAATAGGAGAGTCGACAGTGGGAGCATTGGTTGACGAAGACACTCCTGTGTCAAGGTCATCCAGGAGAAGGAAATCATATGAATCACTTTCATCGAAAGGAGATTCGCCCACGGCAAGAACCAATAGTTATTGATTCTGGGGGAATATGTTCAGGAACTACTGCGAGAATTGGAGAGATTGGTGGAATAATGGGTTCAAATAACACATCGAAGTCATCTTAGGTTGCAAGTGGAACATGTTGGAATGGAGATTCAGATGTAGAAGGATTAAGACCGGGTCGTGAACCGTTGTGTCCAAGTATCATTCCGGACATTTCGTCAAACTTAACGTTTGTGCTTTCTTTAATGATGCAAGTGCGACAGTTATATACACGTAAGCCACACGATCCTGCGAATAGCCAATGAAAATGGATTCATCACTACGAACATCAAATTTTCCAAGATTTTCCTCATCGTTCAGAACATAGAAAACACACCCAAAGATGCGAAAGTACTTCACATTCGGTCTTCGATCAAAGAGAAGTTTGTATGGAGGTTTGTCAAATCGACGATTGATGATGGAGCGATTTTGAGTGAAGCACGCAGTGTTGACAGCCTTTGCCCAGAGAGATGGAGGGAGTTTGGAGTAGACAAGCATTATCCTTGCTACTTCAACAAGAGTACGATTTCGTCTTTCAATAACGCCATTTTATTGTGGAGTACGGGCGGCGGAAGCTTGATGGGTGATGCCGGCATGATCAAGATATGAATTGAGTATGGAGTTATGAAATTCAGTGCCGTTATCAGTTATGAGAATGCGAAAAAGCTTATTGGTAGACAGTTGGATTCTTTTCAAGAAATCAATGATTACTTTGGGAGTTTCGGATTTACTTTTCAGAAATCTGGCCCAAGTGTAACGAGAGTAATCATCAACAATTACCAGAATGTACTTCCGGCCGCCAAGACTAGAGACACGCATTGGTCCACAGAGATCCATATGCAGCATAAGTAATTGCACAAGCAGGACAAATGTGAGTGGAGTCGAATGAGATAAGTGGAACACCATCAACAAGATTATTGGAAACCAATTTGTTGAGGTTCTGAGTATGCAGGTGTGACATCCGGTGATGCCATAACCATGAGGTTTTGGAGGAAGCTTTTGAAACCAGACAAAGTGGCTGTGGGTTGGATGACATGTTTTTCATAGCCAACGTATATAGGGTGGAGGAACATTTTCATACAGGAGATCGTCTCCCTCCATGGTTTGTACACAGCACATGGATCTTTCAAAGATCACGCGGAGATCACTGCCGCAGAATTGACTAACGCTAAAGAGACAGCAACCAAGGCCTCTCACATAAGACACGCGCTTGATGGTTACACCGTTTAACACATAATCTCTATATCCTTCGATTGTTGCAAGTTCATCATTTCCAAAGCGAACAGTACCTAAGAACTTGTCGACATAGTTTGTCAACATTGATTTATCACCAATCATGTGTCTGGAGCAACTAGAATCCAAATACCAAACACATGCTGGGATAACCTGCAAAAGAGAGTTATGCACGGGTTTTAGGTACCCCAGTTATCTCGAGTTCCTTGTATGCAGACACTTTCAGAGAATTTAAAACATTAAGTCCATCAGATGGTTCATTCAACAAAGTCTGAAGATTAATTACAACACACGAATCATGGTTTTGGTGACCAAAATACAGACGTCTGTTACATCTAATACATTTTGATGGCCCTGACTGAGAAGCAAGACTTGACGATGCTTGAACTATTTCAGTCTTGGGTTTCCACGCTTTCAAAATGCTTTGTTTTGGTTCAGGTCCTGTGGAATTTAAAACACCAAATTTAGGCTCAGTTTGAAAACGAATCATGTTGTTAAGTAATGATTGTCTAGCCATTTATGCTCATTTGCGACTATTTCAGTTTTAAATCTTA
Source organism: Rutidosis leptorrhynchoides (assembly GCF_046630445.1). NCBI lineage: Eukaryota > Viridiplantae > Streptophyta > Magnoliopsida > Asterales > Asteraceae > Rutidosis > Rutidosis leptorrhynchoides. The sequence continues at coordinate 391,637,789 of NC_092335.1, read as the reverse complement.
GTTAAACCACCAGATACCCTTTGAGAAACATTGTTAGAGACATAGTTCTCCTTATAGTTAAGATTTTTACATTGCAGGTTTCTGATGATTTTGGGGTTTTGTTTCAATGTCCTACCACTGTTGCTCTAGGAAGGGTTAGAGTGGTTAGTTTTATTATTAACGAAAGTGTTCCTTGAAACACCCCTCCTACCTAGGATAGACGGTTCAGGGTGGTTTAGAACATTTCTTGCTGAGTAGTCATATCCACCTTGTTCTTGGATTATTCTTCGAACAGGGTTGTTTGGTTTTCTCAGCAGGGTTGCGAAATGTGGTGGTTTGGGATCAGCACCCCTTTTTGTAACAATCATCTCTATATGAGAGCCAGCATTAGGGTTCTTTAGTATGGTGACAGCCGGGATGACAGGTTTCCTTGAGTTCACTACAGTAGTGTAAGGAAAACCTTGGTGATGTGGGGGAAGAATTCGTTGAGAATAAGTTGGTACCCATGGTACAAATTTCTCTTGCATTGGTTCAATTTCCTTTTGGAGTAAAGAGTTTTGTTTAGAACCAAGTGTGACAGATGGACCAAAAAATTTCTTAGCAATTTCATTGTCGCGTTTCATTAAAACTTTTACTTGTAAATCGATGTTGTCCTTTTCAATAAGTTCAACATGTTTTCTAGAGCCTTTTAGTTGAAGTTTTAATTCAACGATTTCTTCCCTTAGAGTATGAATGAGGACATTTGACGATCCTTCAGTGAGGGAGTCTTTGAGATCATTTCACAGAAAGTAGTCGCTTGACTAGCAATCTATTTTTCAAGTTTATGCACATCTCATACAAGTCGATCATTGGTGGACTCATTGAGTGAGATTTGGTGTAGCAAGGCTTTTATGATCAATTGAAATTTAAGTTCATTGTCAAAAGATTTCATTTTGTTTTCATCAAGTTCCTTTTCTAACTAATGATGTATTTTTCTAAAACTAGTGTTGGTAAATAGACAATACGCTTTTGACCTTCTGAATTTTCACTCTCTTTAAACATATCAAGTATCCTCTCATGTGAAAATGAATTTTTCTTTTTCAAACAAAGAGCATTTATTTTATCATAGATTAGAGCAATTTCTCATTTCATTTTGGTTGATCGTTTAGCCAATGCCTCCTAAATCTCACTATTAGATGCAAATGTGAGTCATGCAGGTAGGCCAATATTTAAGTATCTACAATCATACAGACAGGGCTCAGCTTTAGCCATATTGGTCAGGATGAGTGGAGTTCTTTGGTCGATTCATGAACAGGGTTTGATTGGAGATGTGACTAGCTAATACAACCTTAGACTGTTCGGTTCTATACAGTTTTTCTTCAAATTGACCTAGATGTGTTTGAAGCTCTAGGTTATTTGAAGCTAGTTTAGGACATTCAGAGGTTTTCTTAGCAAGGTCATGTAAGGGTTCTCATATCTTTTGCTCTAAGGTATCTAGAAGAGTTTTTTTAGAGTCAGTGATTTTCTTAATTTCTTTCTCTGCATTATCAATTTTCTCACTAAGAACCTCATTCCTTAACTTAAAGTATGTTCTTTCTATGCGTAGAGGTCTCACACTAGATTCTAGCTCTTTTAGTTGTGCTACTTTCTCAGCTAGATCCTTCTGAAGGTTCATGTATGCATTGTTTGACACTTTGATTTTCAAATCAGCTTTTAACCTATGGTTCTCATTTTGTAGTCCACTAATTTGACTAGCAAAAGATCTAAGGTCTTTACTCATTTTAGCAAAGTTGTCAATATACATATCAAGCAGTTCAGGAAACACTCTATCTTGACTGCTAGGGACAGGTTCAGTACTAATGGGCACATTAAGTTAGACACGTGGGTCAGAGTCTTGAACACTAGGAGTTTCAGAGGGAGCATGCAGTATATCAGATATAAATTCAGAATTGTTATGTACAGAGTTATAATATTCATGAGTTATATCAGTGTATAGTTGTACCTCTTCCTCAACATCAGAAGAAATTTGATCAGGTGCGCGGGACATGTTGGTTAGTTTGACCACATTGGCACGTTCTGGCTCCTGTTCATTGTCTGACCAGTTTAGCCAAACATCATCTGAGGGTTTGAAAACCTATCCTTTTTTCAACATCTTGTGCGAGTAGTATATTTTTCTTGTAGTACTCAGCATCTTTTCGTTTGAGGTTTCAGGCTTTTTGTAGTACAAGGAGCTGGATGAGGTTCGATTGTTGTTGTTTTTGCTGAAACCGCCAGATGATCTCTTGAGACTTAGCTGCTTGCTAAACATTGCGGCAGATTTGACGAGTGATTTCATCTATAAGTTCTTTTCCTGATTTCAGGGAGCTGACGGATTTGTACATGTCATGGGGAAGGGCTTGCATGATGATAGACCTAGAGTCAATGTCAGCTTGAGCTCTCTTAGCATCTTCACCCTGAAGTTTATAGGGTTTTAGGGCTACACCAGTTTTAGGGTGAAGAAAGACCTTTGGGCCATTGACAAATGACGCCCAAAGATTTTTGGTTTGTTCTCCCTTTCCATAGATGAAGTTGTCAAATCTTCCTTTTCATTCGTTGAACAATCTCTCGAACAGCATGGGTGGACGGGTATCCGAGCCCACGACCAGAGCATCACGGTTTGCAGTTGCCATCTTAACTAAGAATGGTAACAGAGTGATGCAAGAGAGTAGAGGTTCAACAAGATATTGTCAAGTAAGGATTTTGAGCAAAGAGGATCAAGAATTTCGAGCAGTGAAATTAGGGTTTTGGTGTAAACCACCTTTATGAAACAGGGTGGTTTTTGAGCAAAGCCAAATTTCAAAACAGACAAAGTTTTCGAGCAAACAGATATTCAAACAAAAATCTGGACTTCGAGCAGACAAGGTTTTGGGGCACTAGTAGTTTTTGTGCAGAGCAGGTATTCGAGCAGCAACTAGATTCTAGAGCAATAACTTAGTTCTAGAGCACCAAATTATTCGAGCACAAACTTGATTTTCTAGCAGGCAACTAGGTTTTAGAGCAGGTAAAGTTTTCGAGCACAATTTTGTTCTAGAGCACTAACTTAGTTTTCGAGCACCAAAATATTCGAGCAAAACTTTATTTTCGTGCAAATAACTAGGGTTTCAAACAAAACCAAGCCTTTAAAACAAGGTGGTTTTCGAACAAAACCAAGTTTTCTGACAACTAAGTTTTCGAGCACTAAAAGACAAAAATCAAGGTTTTCAAGCAAGTTTTCGAGCAGCCTGGGGTTTTCGAGCAAGGTTTTCGTGCAAAGTAACTAACAAATTTTTAACACTTTTTGAAATTTGGGAACTGTTTTAGAGCAGAAGTTCAAGATTTTAAAGTGTTTTCGAGCAAAGTGTCACAATTTTCACACTGTTTTCGAGAACAGTTCAGTTTTTGCAAGTTTTTCGAGTAGGTTGTCTGTGAACAACTTCAATCAGATTCAAACATTTAAAAAGGTTGACTTTTGACCAAAAACCCTTGCACAAAAGGACAAGTCCTTTGTCCTCTGTGACATAAATCAAGGGATTATGTCAAGGACATGTCCTTTTCTACCTAAAAACCTATATGATAAAAGGGTTTCGGTGGGTATTGGCCAAGGGTCTAAAATTTGGAGCCAAAATCTCAGTCAACAAGTGGGTCAAAGTTCAAGTTTTCGAGCAAAAACCTTAGGGTTTTCCTGTTATCTGTTGAGCCTAAGAGGTTTTCGAGCAAAATCAAACCCTAAAATGGTTTTCAAGCAAGTAGTCTGTGACAAAAGTTCAAGTATTTCGAGTAGATTAAGCAGATTTAACAGGATTTGATGGCTAAAAATTAATGAATCTAGTTGTTAGGTACCCGAGAAGGAGTAAAACGTGTTTTCTAGCCTTAAGGAGGATCCTTTATACGAGGGCTATATAAAGGATCCAAGACTCCCTAGATTAGCTAAGCTTAGCCACTGTTATGTAGAGATTTTCAAGAGAGCCGTGGAAAGGCAATCTTGACTGATTGACTTTCTCTCTCAATCTTAATGGTTAATCTTCACATTCATTGATATTCATGTGTCAAGGGTCATATCAATTGGTTTCAGAGCCTAACCTTCAACAAAACGAAGGAGATCCTATGAATATTCATGAATGTTTTCCCACTACCTTCAAACCTTCAACACCAAACCATCATACCTTCTTCATCTTCATCATGAAGATATGAAGATCTTCAAAAAAAATTTCGAAAAATTATCGAAAAAAATTTCGATACCGAATCTCACCAAAACACAAACACAACTAAATGAGATTCATTCGATACCGAATCTCATTTACCGAATCTAAATCGAAACTTATTCAAATCACAAAACACAATGCATTCACAACAACGATTTCATATCAGATCACAATTTCAGAATTCAACAACAAAATATCAAAATCATACTTATGATCATTCAGCTACTGTACATCGATCCTTTATTCATTACTTGCTCCAAAATGTCAAATTCATATCCAGAGCTTATCAATACACATTTTCAATTGTAATTCGTTCTTCACATGATTCCTCAGCTACTACTACTTCAAGTTCAAATTACATCCATAGTTTCACTGAATTTGAACTCGTGTTCTTCGTTTTACTGAAAACATGAAGATCAATGACTTTGGAGTGATTTACTCAATCATTTTTCGATCTGAAAATTGTTTTGAATTCCTCACAATTTGCTTATGCTTCGTGAATTGTTAAATCGAGTGGAGAAACAAAATAGAAGCCGAATTCTCAAAGTCAACGATTGTTCATATTCGGTCAACGAATCAATTGGATCGATTATGTTGATTTCACGTTTGATTGTTGATTGACGAGTGTTAGACACATCATTTGCAACATTATTTGTGAAGGAATCATATCCTAACAGTGATGAATTCGAAAAATCATGTTTGAGTGCAGTTGATGATAACCGATACTGTCTCAGATTCGAATTTTTATTTTGATGAAGTTTTGGATCTGGATTCTTAATAAAATCCCTAAAACGCTGCATCTAAAAGGTGTTACACTCTATTTTAAGCATCAATTTCATCAGATATTGGATTTGAATGATTCTATGAAGGTTATTGTACAAATCTTGTTGAAGAACAGGATTCGGTTGATTCACTGAGCAGTTATGGATTCGGTAAACAAACAGCTTCGGCATTTTTACTTGAATCTGATTCGGTATGGTGGATTGCTTATGATTCGGTATTTCATTCGGTATTGATTCACTATCCGATTCGGTATACTCCAGGATATTCGGTAGTTTTGATGGTATTCGGTATTGATGATGAGTTGGTATTGGTGATGTCAGATGCCTGATTGGATTATTCAATACATTCGGTATTGTATTTGTTTCTTTTTTGGGCTGTTATATTGGTACCGAATCTCAATGGGCAATTCAATCAATCTAGCCCAACAAGGGAATACAATATTTACTTGGGCCTACCGAGTCACTATTGGGCTTACACTCAGTCCACTTACCGAATCTAGTTGACAAATGACACTTTCAGTCCCTGAAAGATTACACACTTTTGCAAAGACAGTCCTATACCGAATCTGGCTCAAATTTTAACATTTTTAGCCCCTAAAGCTTATCAAAATTTTCAGAGATGGTCCTTTACCGAATCTGGACCTCCAAAACATATTTTTCAATTATTTTCGAGGCTCGAATTCACACGGCTTTTCTCATACGCGTCCTATATGATATTTTGGAGATTTGCCGAGCACGTCAACCATTTAAACAATGAAGCTTTTATTTCATGCGAGCATCATTGTGGGGGATATATAGATATGGTTGACGTGATGTGCGTGTGACTTCAATACGCGTACGGTATTGGACTCAGACTTCAAAGAGACAAAGTCAAAGCATTACTTGTTTGACGAGTGAGCAAAGGAAAACGAAAAGGACTTCCACATCCTTGGGGGAGTATTGGAGACGTTAGGAACTTTGAAGGAGCCACGTCAAAGCCAACTATATTGATACCGGCAATATATGAATAATTGAGGCTATCAAAGATGTGATGAGTACACAATTGATTGGCCGTATGCCCCATACATTTCGGGGGGAGTTTCTCAAGTTTTTCGAGCTTACTAATCAAATCAAGTGTTGGGGGGAGCTAAGTGATTTCAAAGAAGATCTTTCTACACTGGGGTTTAGTCAAAAGCCGGGACTTTAGCAATTTTTCGATAATCGTGCTAAGTTAGAAGATGCTTGTTTCAAGATCGTTCTTAGTTCACGTAGGAAAGCCCAAGTACTTTGAAGGGGGAGATTCTAAGAATTCGAGGTATTCTTCATCAACATGAAGTGATGCAATGATGAATGTCTACCTTGAGCATTCCGCGGTGCAAACTCAAAGACCGTTGAAAGAACGATGACATCAAGTTTTGAAGATTTCAAGATCTTCATCAATGGTCGTACATCATTCAGAGGGGAGTTAGTTAGCAATAGTTGATTCTTTCCTTGTAATGTTGTATGTTTACTAGGGAGTTAGTTTTTGGAAACCCGTCTCACTCCTGGGGGGAGATTGTTAGTTACCCGAGAAGGAGTAAAACGTGTTTCCTAGCCTTAAGGAGGATCCTTTATACGAGGGCTATATAAAGGATCCAAGACTCCCTAGATTAGCTAAGCTTAGCCACTATTATGTAGAGATTTTCAAGAGAGCCGTGGAAAGTCAATCTTGACTGATTGACTTTCTCTCTCAATCTTAATGGTTAATCTTCACATTCGTTGATATTCATGTGTCAAGGGTCCTATCACTTTTAAGTATCCTTAATCCATTTTGAGTAGTTATGATCATGCAAATTACGATTAATTCATGTTTTAAGCAATAAAATGGTGAGAAGTAAATCATAACAGCAGAAACATGAACTTGGTACATAAGCATGAACTAAATACAATATTTAACAGATATTCTCACGTATTCAAGCCCATTTTAATACATAAATCAATTTTAAGACGTAAGAGCATGTTAAATAATATCTACACAATAGTATAAACAAGACAGATTAAGCTTTTTCTGCAGTTTTCATACATAAATCTTTCAAGAACTATTGAATCTGAGTTATAACATGCAATTTTCAGTTTTAGCAAATCAATTTCAGGCAGATTTCAAGCAGTTATAATCGATAATTTTAACAAAATCTAGCAAAAAATTAATCAACAAGTGAGTTATCGTTATACCTAAACCGAAGAACACCAAATACTTCAAAACATGAATCAAGAGGCTTCAATCCTTGGATCTACAAGCAAGATAGCAAGTCCTGCTCTGATACCAATTGTTAGTCCCTATTGATGCCTAAACCGATCGGTTTTGTTATGTATTGGTGGGTTAGGGTATTAGTTGTCTAGAACACTAGAGAGAAACAAGATAAACTTGTAGGTGTAAATATGATAACTAGATAACAAAATGGTGGGGAGGTTGTTTATATATGACAACCTCCCAAGTTACATGACTTACAAAGTTACCATGGTAATTAAAGGTAAATACAAAATATTACATAATTAAAACCGTACGCCACTAATCTATTACATAAACATATGTCAACAAGCTCTGATACCAACTTTAATGACCGAGCCTAGGGGATTCCTGGGTGTAACAGTCCAGCCACCTCATAGGATGATATTGTCCGCTTTGCCCGCAAACACACCACTTTTTCTTGGCGACCACACATGAGGAACACTTTCTCAAGAGATCACCCATTCTGTTATTGCTCTCGTTTGAGCATGCTTAACTGCAGAGTTCTCATGGGATCTGCTGTGCTTGTAGTCCCAAAAAGTGTCATGCTAGGAAAGGTATCCACACCCTTATAAGGCATGCTTCGTTCCCCTCTCCAACCAATGTGGGACGGATGTTACAATCCACCACAGACCAACGTGCACAGTGGGGATGCTATGTCCAATTAGGTGGGAGGCATCCGTCCCACATCGATTGTTACAGTGAGGATTCCATGAGAACTCAAAATTGGAGAAAACTATGAGAATTCGTAGTCGAACAATTTTTACGCATGGTCGAACAATTTTAGGTGTGTTCGAACAGTTCTCGTTCTAGATGAGGTTCTACATTTTTTGTTCGAATTTGCCATATGTTGTTCGACCTCACCTTTTTTTGTTCGAATTGGCCATATTTTTTGTAGGACAAATTGTAAAATGAAAATTTGACGTAAAAGGACAAAATTGTTCGAATTCATCCAGGTTTGTTCAAATTCATCGATTTTTGTTCGAATTCACCTTTTTTCTTTCTAAATTTAACCCGATTTAAAGTTTAGGGTTTAGTGTTTTGGGTTTAGATCCCTAAATCCAAAACCCAAAACCCTATACACTAAATTCTAAACCCTAAACTTTAAACCGTTCGTGTCAAACGCTAATTCTAAAACCTAAATCTAAACCCTGAACTCTAAACCATTAAATATAAAGCCTAAACCGCTAAAATCACACTAAAAATGTTAGAACATACTGAAAAATGTAGAATAAGTATGTAGTACAAGACCATAGTATAACGAGAATGTAGAACGAAAGATGTTCGAGATACACATAATTGTTCAACTTCAACAAAAATTGTTCGACAACACAAGAATGTAGAGAGAAACATAATTTCATATGCATTTAACAAATTTAACGACTACACTAAAAATAATTCGACCGTGCATCTTTTTTGTTCGATCGTCGAGTTTCTAGGGTTCTCTTCACTTAAAAGTTCTTATTTGTTAGATCGGCCCTACGAAAGATGGGGAGAAACAAAGCAGTAGGACCAGACCAAATTTCGATTGAAGCGTGGAGGTGCCTAGGAGGCGATGGGGTTAGATGGTTGACAAACCTTTTCAACACAACGTTTAGAAGCGGAAAGATGCCTATGGAATGGACACTCAGTGAGGTTATTCCCATTTACAAGAACAAGGGAGATGCGCAAATATGTAGTAATTACAGAGGCATAAAGTTACTTAGTCATACCATGAAGCTTTGGGAGAGAGTGATTGAGACGAGGCTCCGATGTGAGACAAAGGTTTCAGAGAACCAATTCGGTTTCATGCCAGGACGCTCGTTGATGGAGGCGATTCACATCGTTAAAAGCCTTATGGAGAAGTATAGGGAAAAACAAAAGAACCTACACATGGCGTTCTTAGACTTGGAAAAGGCTTACGACTGTGTCCCGCGCGAGCTGATTTGAAAGACTCTTAATGTTAGGGGGTGTCCCATGATGCATGTTATTGTTTATTACTTCGTGCGTTTTTCCGCCAAAATAATTACATTTATTACAAAGTATCTTTTTTAAATGTTTATATTTTCTTGTGATCTTAATGTTTAAAAAAATTTATTTTTAAAAAATGAAAAAATAAAAATAAAAATTTACTTCATCATTTCTCTAAAAAAGTGTTTCCCCTTGATTAGTCCCCCTCCCCACACCCCTCCACACACACACACACACATGTGTGTGTGTATATATATATATATATATATATATATATATATATATATATATATATATATATATATATATATATATATACTCCCTCCGTCCCTAAATTATTGTCCAGTATTCCATTTTGGGATGTCCCAAATTAATTGTCTACTTCCATAAATAGAAAGGAAAGGAGATATTTCATTGGTAGATCTGGAGAGAGAAGATATTTCATTGGTGGAGAAATAAAGTTAGTGGAATTTTCTAAAACTGTGTGTTTTTTGTCTGGGGACAATTAATCTGGGACGGAGGGAGTATATATATTCGTTGATCTTTGGCTGTGCAACAGGTTTTAACTTTTTAGTACCATTATGTTTCTTTCAAGTAGTTGAGCACTCAAGTAGTCAACGATCATATCAAAACAAATCCCCAAATACTACGACATGCTTAACAAGTTTCACTAACATCACATGATTAAACCCATCAAACAAATTAAAATATATGCTTATAGTAACAGTTCATAATAATTCAAACACGTTTAAAATTTATAGCTCTCAAAGTTAATATCAAGGATATCCTTCATTCCCACATCCCAACCATATCTGTATTTATAATTTGCTCATTTTTCTAAGCCCCATTTCTTAAACTTTAGGCACCTAACAAATTTTTTTGTGTTGTAAATTTAGTAGTTAAATATGGATGGTAATTAGTCAAATATGGATAGTAAAATTTGTACTATATGTATGTGCATAATGTAAGTTACAAAAACACACATATACATTAAATACATCACACCTCTTCAACCTCTTTCTCTCCTATATCTTCTACAACACATCTCTCTTTTATTGGTTCTTTCAATTTGAATATATTGAACCAGGCCACTAAAGGTAGTTATAAGCCTACTGAAATATAACACGTTATCAGCACGAAGTGCTCCGTATAATCAAGGTTTATCTAAGCAAGCACACGTCACTAATCAAGGTAAGAAATTATCTAACTTTTATTAACTTCACTAACATTTATATTTATGTTATTTAAGTTATATATGGTCGGTTATACCGCCTGAATTATATTTCTGTAATCTAACTTTTATTAACTTCACTAACATTTATATTTATGTTATTTAAGTTATATATGGTCGGTTATACCGCCTGAATTATATTTCTGTAATCTAACTTTTATTAACTTCACTAACATTTATATTTATGTTATTTAAGTTATATATGATCGGTTATACCGCCTGAAATATATTTTCTGTAATCTAACTCTTATTAACTTCACTAACATTTATATTTATGTTAATAAGACCTCATGATTGTACGCAACACGTCATTTGACAACACGGTACTTTATGTACGCAACACGTCATTTGACAACACGGTACCATGGGTCGAGATTAATTCCGATCAATACGAATACGATGGGGTCTTTATATGTTATCTAACATTTATGATTACTTATGCAATTAATCATTATTTATTTCATGCATACTAATGTTTATTCTTAAAAGTAAATCTTAAAAGTTAAAATAAGAAAAATAGTTTGTATTTTTATGAAAAGTAAATCTTAAAAGTTAAAATAAGAAAAAGTAGTTTGTATTCTTATTAAAACTAAATCTTAAAAGTTAAAATAAGAAAAAGTAGTTTGTATTCTTATTAAAAGTAAATCTTAAAAGTTAAAATAAGAAAAAGTAGTTTGTATTTTTATTAAAAATAAGAAAAGTAGTTTGTATTTTTATTAAAAGTAAATCTTAAAAGTTAAAATAAGAAAAAAAAATCTTGTCCTTTATATTACTCATACGCGTTTTGATATAGTGACTTTATTCGTTAACGTCAACTAACGACGTTACAACGGTCATATGTACATAACGGTTGTTAACGTCAACTGACGACATTACAACAACTATATTTTTCAAATATAAAATAAACATCTCCGTTTTCACATTTTCACAAATCAATCTTCATTTTTCAGATTACTACTCTCAAAAAGTTTTTGTAAAAATGATTCACACAAGGATGATTTTTCCTATTGTATTGGTCATATTAACTATCATCATTGTTGCTAATATACCACCGGGTGAACCTATATTCTATCCTGCCCTTGTGGTTTTATTATTTGTAATCATACCATTATTCTGTTGTTTGCTACTTATGAATTTAAAATGATTCTAATTTCATTTTATTATTTGTCTATGAATAGAAGTTGATTATGATTATGATTTATGTTATTCATCTTTTTGATAATAGAAAATGTCGAATTTGAAAAGGCTTAAATTTGCTCATTTAGAACAAGTAGGAACAACTACTTAACATGGGTTATGAATGTAGAAAAACATCTCGAATCAAACGGTATTTTAGAAACCCTGAATGAAAATAACAATTATTCCGAACAAGAGAAAGCAATAGTAAGTATTTTTCTTAGCAAACATATTGACGAGTCCTTAGAATCTACATATTATATGATCGAAAATCCAAGTGTATTATGGAAAATACTCAAAGATAGATACGATATTAATTATCAAAAAAAAATAATAATAATAATAACGGTGATCCATGAAAGAATAAAATTAAAGATATTAGTTGACGCTCTTATAAGAATTCCGGAGATTCTTATTAATGATCTGGTAACGTGGATCATCAGTCTAGTATTTCTTGAATACATGAACATCTTGTTTAGCTCTACAAATAAGTCCCAAAAGAAAAGAAAACGAGAGTGAATCTGTTGACAAATCTTGATTAAATTAACCCTGAGCTACCTTGAGACTTGAATGGTTTTGAATTTTCTAAGATGCCTAGTTTTTTTTTTATGTATCACTCATAAATAAATGGTTTTAGACCATAACGCATATGTTTTATTAAGTGTTATCTTTTATGTACTTCAGATTATAACTTGTTTGCAGGTAATATAATTTGATTATCTTGCTGAAATATAACTCATTATTTGCTTATCTTATTTGAAGTTTTAGTATGAATCCTGCTGAAATACAACATCAATTAAATGGTAAAGACCTATGTATTGCAGATAGTAGTAACATACACACTATGATCAAATCTAAGAAATATTTCATTGATTTAAATCAAATGAAGGAATTATAAATACTATATCAGCTCTTGCAAACTTGATATAAGGAACGAAAAAGGCAAAATTTCATATTACCAAATGGTACGAATTTTTTGGTAAACAATGTCTTGTTTTCTCCCAAATCAAAGAGAAATTTGTTAAGTTTCTCTGATATATATCATAATGGATATGATTATCAGTCAATGATAATCGTAAATGAGAAATATCTATGTAGCACCGAAAAGCGCATATGATAAAAAGCGCATATGATGAAAAGCGCAGCGCATAGGATTAAAAGCGCATATGATAAAAAGCGCATATGATGAAAAGCGCAGCGCATATGATTAAAAGCGCATATGATAAAAAACGCATATGATGAAAAGCGCAGCGCATATAATTAAAAGAGCATATAATGAAAAGTGCATATGACGAAAAGTGCAGCACATATGATTAAAAGCGCATATGGTGAAAATTATATATGATGAAAAGCACATATGGTGATTAATGAAAATCACATATAGTGATTAATGAAAAGCACATATAGTGATTAACGAAAAACACATATGGTGATTAATGAAAAGCACATATGGCGATTAATGAAAAGCACATTGAGAAATAATCACCAATGTTTCTTGAAAGAATTCAAGGGTATATATATGGACCAATTCATCCATCATGTGGACCATTTTTCTAATAGACGCATCTAACGCATGGTCTCATGTTTGTGTGTTATCAAGCCGTAATATGGCATTTGCAAAGTTTCTTGCACAAATTATTAAATTAAGAACACATTATTCTGATTACACCATTAAAAGGATGAGACTTGATAATGCTGGTGAGTTAACATCTCAAGCTTTTAATGATTATTATATGTCTACAAGGATTGTTGTTGAACATCCAGTTGCTCATGTGCATACACAAAATTGGTTTAGCTGAATCAATAGATAAACGCTTACAGCTAATAACAAGACAATTAGAAATGAGTACAAAACTCTCAATATTTATATGAGGACATGTAAATTTACATGATGTGACATTAATTCGCATTAAATCAAGTGCAAGTTATAAATATTCTCCATTACCAACTTAATTTTGGTGGAGACCGAATATTTTTCATCTTAGAACATTTGGTTGTGCAGTATATTTTTAATTGAACAATCACAACAAATGGTTCCTCAAAGAAGGATTGAAATATATGTTAGATATGAAACATCTTCAATCATAAGATATATTGAACCCATGACGGGTGATGTTTTTACATCAAGTTTTGTCGATTGTCACTTTAATGAAACATTGTTCCCTATATTAGGGAGAGAAATGAAATATAAATAAAATGATGTTTCATGGTGTGAACATCAATTAAGGAATATTGATCATCGCACAAAAGAATGCGAAAAGAAAGTTAAAATATAATGCATATGCAAGAACTTGCAAATTAATTACTTTATGCATTTAAAGATACAAAAAATAAGTGACTAAATCATATATACCAGCAGTAAATGCTTCAGCTAGAATTGAAATTACAAAAGCTGGCAATAATGTCACTTATGAGTCTTTGCTACGGCAGAAACGTGGGAGACCAATTGGTTCCAAAGATAAAAATGCTCGAAAAAAAAAATCAGCTGATAATGAGGTAAAAGAAAGTGTTCAAGAAGAACCACAAATCAATACTCCTTCTGCAGAGGATATTGATAAATGTAAATACATAAATTGCAATAAATTATGCAATATTATGAAACTGAAATGAAATGAAAAATCTTGATGAGATATTTTCATATAATGTTACAATGACATCATGAATAAAGATGATGATCTGGAACCAAAATCTGTCATTGAATATCAAAATAGACGTGATTGAACTCAAAGGAAAGGAGCAATACGAGCTGAATTAGAATCGCTCAATAAAAGAAAAGTTTTTGGATCAATCGTTATCACTTTTAAAGATGTGAAACAATGGGATACAAATGAATTTTTATTCGAAAAGAAATGTGCAAATGAAGTTACAAGGCAAAACTTGACTTGTAACTCAAGATTTCCCACAAAGACCAGAAATGAATTAGGAGAAAAACTTATCCTCCTATAATAAATACAATTACTTATTAGATACTTAATCAACCTGGTAGTTATTTAAATGCATCTCATGGATGTTGTTACTACTTATCTGTATGGATCACTTAATAATGATATATATATGAATATACCTGAAGGGTTAAGGTATCATAAACATCTAATGCAAAACCCAATGGAATATATTCCATTAAATCACAAAGATTTCTAAATAGGTTTATACAATCGGGACGTATGTGGTATAATCGATTAAATTACTACTTGATAAGAAAAGGGTATACATATAAACTTATTTGCACGTGTGTTTTATAAAAACAATGTTCGGATATGTGATCATAGCAGTTTATACCAATTATCTTAAATAAAGAAATCTATGAAGGCATTCAACTTCTAAAGAAAGATTTTAAAATAAAAAAAAATCAAGTATTACGTTGATTTACATATTGAGCATATAACTAATGACTTACTTATACATCAAACAACTTATACCGAAAAGATTTTAAAATATTTTAATATGGACAAGACAAAAACCATTAAGTACTCATATGGTTGTTAGATCTTAATATTGATACTAATCCATTTCATCCTCTAGAAGATCATGAAGATCTTCTTGGTTCAGAAGTTCCATATTTTAGTGCAATTGGGGCTCTTATGTATCTTACAAATTATACAAGATCTGACATTTCTTTTGCAGTTAATTTGTTGACAAGGTTCAGCTCAGCCCCTACCAAAAGACATTGGAATGGGATCAAACAAATAGTTTGATACCTTCAGGGAACTACTGATTTATAATTATTTTATTCTAACAACTCGAAACAAGATTTGTTTGGTTATACAGATGCAGATTATTTATCTGATCTACATAAAGCTAAATCTCAAACTGGATATGTATTCCTAAATGGAGGCACCGCAATATCATGACGTCCTCAAAACAAACACTTGTTGCAACATCATCAAATCATGCCGAAGTGATTGCATTACATGAAGCTACTCGGGAAAGATTTTAGTTAAGATCAATGATACAAATCATTATTGATTCTTGTGGACTAGAACGCTATAAAAGCCCAACAACTATCTATGAAGATAATACAGCTTACATAGTACAAATGAAAGAAGAGTATCAAAAATGACAGAACAAAACATAAATGCTGACGAGGCGCTAAAGCTATAAACGGTCTTAACGGTCATAAGTTTGATGGAAAAGAATGGTATATTGGTAAGGCTCAGAAAAAGACTGAAGGGAATAGGAATTGAAACAACAGTTTGAGCAAACCATGAAGGAGACTGTAGATAAATCACATGGGTCAAACTTGTACATAAAAGATTTAGATGATACAGTTTCAGATGAAAACCTCAGATTCTTCTCATATACTCAAGATCTCGTAAAAGACAACCAGATTAAAATGAGATACATTCAATCAACAACTCTGCTGATCTTTATCCCAAAGCACTGTCAATCGCTGTTTTCAAAACATACGTTCACAATATTGGCATGAGGCAAGTTCAAACAATGTGACGACTCAGCGTTGTCTACTTGAGGGGGAGTCAACTCTATGCTGCACTCTTTTTTCCTTAACTAAAGTTTTATCCCACTGGGTTTTCTTTAGCAAGGTTTTTAACGAGGCAGTATTAATTGCTCTTTAAAAAAATTACCATCCAAGGGGGAGTGTTGTAAATTTAGTAGTTAAATATGGATGGTAATTAGTCAAATATGGATAGTAAAATTTGTACTATATATATGTGCATTGTAGTGACCCGAACTTTTCCATGTTTATATATATTAATTGAGATTGATATTTACATGATTAAATGTTTCCAACATGTTAAGCAATCAAACTTGTTAAGACTTGATTAATTGAAATAGGTTTCATATAGACAATTGACCACCCAAGTTGACCGGTGATTCACGAACGTTAAAACTTGTAAAAAAACTATATGATGACATATATATGGTTATATATATAGTTAACATGATATTATGATAAGTAAACATATCATTAATTATATTAACAATGAACTACATATGTAAAAACAAGACTACTAACTTAATGATTTTGAAACGAGACATATATGTAACGTTTATCGTTGTAACGACATTTAATGTATATATATCATATTAAGAGATATTCGTACATCATAATATCATGATAATATAATAATTTAAAATCTCTTTTGTTATTATAAACATTGGGTTAACAACATTTAACAAGATCGTTAACCTAAAGGTTTCAAAACAACACTTACATGTAACGACTAACGATGACTTAACGACTCAGTTAAAATGTATATACATGTAGTGTTTTAATATGTATTTATACACTTTTGAAAGACTTCAATACACTTATCAAAATACTTCTACTTAACAAAAATGCTTACAATTACATTCTCGTTCAGTTTCATCAACAATTCTACTCGTATGCACCCGTATTCGTACTCGTACAATACACAGCTTTTAGATGTATGTACTATTGGTATATACACTCCAATGATCAGCTCTTAGCAGCCCATGTGAGTCACCTAACACATGTGGGAACCATCATTTGGCAACTAGCATGAAATATCTCATAAGATTACAAAAATATGAGTAATCATTCATGACTTATTTACATGAAAACAAAATTACATATCCTTTATATCTAATCCATACACCAACGACCAAAAACACCTACAAACACTTTCATTCTTCAATTTTCTTCATCTAATTGAACTCTCTCAAGTTCTATCTTCAAGTTCTAAGTGTTCTTCATAAATTCCAAAAGTTCTAGTTTCATAAAATCAAGAATACTTTCAAGTTTGCTAGCTCACTTCCAATCTTGTAAGGTGATCATCCAACCTCAAGAAATCTTTGTTTCTTACAGTAGGTTATCATTCTAATACAAGGTAATAATCATATACAAACTTTGGTTCAATTTCTATAACTATAACAATCTTATTTCAAGTGATGATCTTACTTGAACTTGTTTTCGTGTCATGATTTTGCTTCAAGAACTTTGAGCCATCCAAGGATCCATTGAAGCTAGATCCATTTTTCTCTTTTCCAGTAGGTTCATCCAAGGAACTTAAGGTAGTAATGATGTTCATAACATCATTCGATTCATACATATAAAGCTATCTTATTCGAAGGTTTAAACTTGTAATCACTAGAACATAGTTTAGTTAATTCTAAACTTGTTCGCAAACAAAAGTTAATCCTTCTAACTTGACTTTTAAAATCAACTAAACACATGTTCTATATCTATATGATATGCTAACTTAATGATTTAAAACCTGGAAACACGAAAAACACCGTAAAACCGGATTTACGCCGTCGTAGTAACACCGCGGGCTGTTTTGGGTTAGTTAATTAAAAACTATGATAAACTTTGATTTAAAAGTTGTTATTCTGAGAAAATGATTTTTATTATGAACATGAAACTATATCCAAAAATTATGGTTAAACTCAAAGTGGAAGTATGTTTTCTAAAATGGTCATCTAGACGTCGTTCTTTCGACTGAAATGACTACCTTTACAAAAACGACTTGTAACTTATTTTTCCGACTAGAAACCTATAATTTTTTTGTTTAGATTCATAAAATAGAGTTCAATATGAAACCATAGCAATTTGATTCACTCAAAACGGATTTAAAATGAAGAAGTTATGGGTAAAACAAGATTGGATAATTTTTCTCATTTTAGCTACGTGAAAATTGGTAACAAATCTATTCCAACCATAACTTAATCAACTTGTATTATATATTATGTAATCTTGAGATACCATAGACACGTATACAATGTTTCGACCTATCATGTCGACACATCTATATATATTTCGGAACAACCATAGACACTCTATATGTGAATGTTGGAGTTAGCTATACAGGGTTGAGGTTGATTCCAATATATATATAGTTTGAGTTGTGATCAATACTGAGATACGTATACACTGGGTCGTGGATTGATTCAAGATAATATTTATCGATTTATTTCTGTACATCTAACTGTGGACAACTAGTTGTAGGTTACTAACGAGGACAGCTGACTTAATAAACTTAAAACATCAAAATATATTAAAAGTGTTGTAAATATATTTTGAACATACTTTGATATATATGTATATATTGTTATAGGTTCGTGAATCAACCAGTGGCCAAGTCTTACTTCCCGACGAAGTAAAAATCTGTGAAAGTGAGTTATAGTCCCACTTTTAAAATCTAATATTTTTGGGATGAGAATACATGCAGGTTTTATAAATGATTTACAAAATAGACACAAGTACGTGAAACTACATTCTATGGTTGAATTATCGAAATCGAATATGCCCCTTTTTATTAAGTCTGGTAATCTAAGAATTAGGGAACAGACACCCTAATTGACGCGAATCCTAAAGATAGATCTATTGGGCCTAACAAACCCCATCCAAAGTACCGGATGCTTTAGTACTTCGAAATTTATATCATATCCGAAGGGTGTCCCGGAGTGATGGGGATATTCTTATATATGCATCTTGTTATTGTCGGTTACCAGGTGTTCACCATATGAATGATTTTTATCTCTATGTATGGGATGTGTATTGAAATATGAAATCTTGTGGTCTATTGTTACGATTTGATATATATAGGTTAAACCTATAACTCACCAACATTTTTGTTGACGTTTTAAGCATGTTTATTCTCAGGTGATTATTAAGAGCTTCCGCTGTCGCATACTTAAATAAGGACAAGATTTGGAGTCCATGCTTGTATGATATTGTGTAAAAACTGCATTCAAGAAACTTATTTTGTTGTAACATATTTGTATTGTAAACCATTATGTAATGGTCGTGTGTAAACAGGATATTTTAGATTATCATTATTTGATAATCTACGTAAAGCTTTTTAAACCTTTATTGATGAAATAAAGGTTATGGTTTGTTTAAAAATGAATGCAGTCTTTGAAAAACGTCTCATATAGAGGTCAAAACCTCGCAACGAAATCAATTAATATGGAACGTTTTTAATCAATAAGAACGGGACATTTCAGTTGGTATCCGAGCGTTGGTCTTAGAGAACCAGAAAATTTGCATTAGTGTGTCTTATCGAGTTTGTTAGGATGCATTAGTAAGTCTGGACTTCGACCATGTTTTCTTTAAAAATGATTGCTTAACATTTTTGTTGGAAACTATATATTTTTAACATATGAATATTATGTGATATATTAATCTCTTAACGTGTTTGATATTATGTGATAGATGTCTACCTCTAGAACAAGTCCCATTGACTCACCTAATAATAATGAAGAATCAAATGTAAATTGGAATGATTTGTGGACTGATTCACAAGTTCCCGAAGAGGAACCGGAAGAAGAGTCGGAACCGGAAGAAGAATCGGAACCGGAAGAAGAATCGGAACCGGATGAAGAAATAGAACCGGTGGGGGAAATAATAAAACGGTTAAGTAAAAGAAAATCCTCAACCAACCGACCAAAGTTAATTATGGTCAATGGTGTTTCCGCCAAGGAAGCAAAATATTGGGAGGATTACCAATTCTCCGATGAATCGGATTCCGACGAGAATTCCGATGATGTTATAGAAATTACCCCAACTGAATTTAAAAAGGCAAAAGAAAATAATAAGGGAAAGGGCATAAAAATAGAGAAATCTAATTCCAACCCCGATGAACTTTATATGTATCGTCAACCCCCGAAGTCCTTAAGTTGTAACAATGACCCGGGAACCTCTAAACCACCAGGTTTTTCTAAACCAATGTGGACAACGACGGCTCGTATTAGGGGAACATCATATATCCCTAGAAACTTGGCAAAACGAACCAAAACCGAAGAAGAAGAAACAAGCGAGTCGGAATAAGATAGTTGTATTCGTGTGGTGTAATATATGGAATATAGTGTTCTTATGCTTTATGATATATGTAAAAATTGCTTGTATTAATAAGTATTTTTTTATGAATCTAACTCTTGTCTATTTTACAGTTTAAAAACACAAAATGGATAGACAACCCAATATTTTAAGAGACCTACCCGGAGACATGATTGATGAAATCTTGTCTAGAGTCGGCCAGAATTCTTCGGCACAACTATTTAAGGCGAGATCAGTTTGTAAGACATTCGAAGAACGTTCCAAGAATGTCTTGGTTTATAAGAGACTTTCGTTTGAAAGATGGGGGATATCACATTGGGAAACCCATAAGTTACGATGTGTTTACTTTGACGCATATATTGCGGGGAACCCAAATGCTATTTTACGCAACGGGTTAAGAAATTATTTTGACTCAATATATCCGAATATTGGACTTCGTGATTTAGAAAAAGCGGCTAACATGCAACATAAAGAAGCATGTTATGCTTACGGATTAGTAATGTTCGCTTCTCACCAAAGTGAGAACAAGAACATCGGGCTACAACTATTAAACAAAATGTTTCCACAAGTGATGGAGTCGGTAATTGGGGTAAGAAATGAGGTGTTTAGATTATTACGGGACTGTTGGACATTACGTAACCCTCGTCCCTTTGATGACGTTACAACACGCTGTCTTATCAACGGCCATAACGGTTATGTTGCACAAGACCAAGGATGGGAAGTAGTCCTAGTAAAACCAGAATGCATGACTTGTTTCTGGACGTATGAATTACGTGTCTTTATTGCCTTTGCTGAACGACTTGTGTACTAGCTAGAATTGTCTTCACAACTATCTTGTATCAAAGTTATTGTGTGCTATATTTCATGCTTTATGTAAAATAAGCGGTATTGTAAGTTTGTAAATTATTGTATAAAAGTTTGAACGCGAAATATTATTATAATCAGTTTTTCATATAGAATTGTAGTAGTTGAATTGTATATTAGCTACTAAGTATGAACTTAACGGGTAGGTACTACCCGAATTTAAACTTATAAAACGCTAATATGAAGAAAAAGCTTTTATAAATGAGTTCATATTATGCTACGAAATACTATTAACTACTCTTAATATTCTGTATGATTAACTTGTTCCATTTAACTATTTTGAAGGAAATGGCACCGACTACTCGACACACCGTGAATATGAATGAAGAGGAATTCCGTACTTTTCTAGCTTCAAACATAGCCGCAGTACAGGCTGCGCTACATACCAACAATAACCTTGGATCTAGCAGTACAGGAAATCGTGTAGGATGCACCTACAAAGAATTCACTGCCTGCAAACCTTTGGAATTTGATGGAACCGAAGGACCGATCGGATTGAAACGGTGGACCGAGAAGGTTGAATCGGTGTTTGCCATAAGTAAGTGTACTGAAGAGGACAAAGTGAAGTACGCTACGCATACCTTCACAGGTTCTGCGTTAACATGGTGGAATACCTATCTAGAGCAAGTGGGACAAGATGATGCGTACGCACTACCGTGGTCAGCATTCAAGCACTTGATGAACGAGAAGTACCGTCCCAGAACCGAGGTCAATAAGCTCAAGACAGAACTTAGAGGGTTACGAACCCAAGGATTTGATATTACCACGTACAAAAGACGATTCACAGAATTGTGCCTATTGTGTCCGGGAGCATTCGAAGATGAGGAAGAGAAGATCGACGCGTTTGTGAAAGGATTACCGGAAAGAATCCAAGAAGATATAAGTTCACACGAGCCCGCCTCCATACAACAGGCATGTAGAATGGCTCACAAACTAGTGAACCAGATTGAAGAAAGAATTAAAGAACAGACTGCTGAAGAGGCCAATGTGAAGCAAGTCAAAAGAAAGTGGGAGGAAAACGGTGATAAGAATCACCAATACAACAACAACAGCAATTACAACAACAATCGCAATAATTATCCCAACAATCGCAACATCAATCGCAACTACAACAAACGGCCCAACAACAACAACAACAACAACAGCAACTACAACAATCATCCCAACAACAATAATAACCGCAACAACAACAACAATCAGAAGCAACTATGCCAAAGGTGTGAAAAGAATCACTCGGGGTTCTGCACCAAATTTTGCAACAAGTGTAAAAGAAATGGTCATAGCGCGGCGAAGTGTGAGGTCTACGGACCAGGGGTTAATAGAACGAAAGGAACAAATGGTGTTGGAACGAGTAATGGCGGAGCAAGTAGTGTCGGAGCAAGTTATGCCAATGTAGTTTGTTATAAATGTGGAAAACCAGGCCACATTATTAGAAATTGCCCGAACCAGGAGAACACGAATGGACAAGGCCGTGGAAGAGTTTTCAATATTAATGCGGTAGAGGCACAGGAAGACCCGGAGCTTGTTACGGGTACGTTTCTTATTGACAATAAATCTGCTTACGTTTTATTTGATTCGGGTGCGGATAGAAGCTATATGAGTAGAGATTTTTGTGCTAAATTAAGTTGTCCATTGACGCCTTTGGATAGTAAATTTTTACTCGAATTAGCAAATGGTAAATTAATTTCAGCTGATAATATATGTCGGAATCGAGAAATTAAACTGGTTAGTGAAACATTTAAGATTGATTTGATACCAGTAGAGTTAGGGAGTTTTGATGTGATAATCGGTATGGACTGGTTGAAAGAAGTGAAAGCGGAGATCGTTTGTTACAAAAATGCAATTCGCATTATACGAGAAAAAGGAAAACCCTTAATGGTGTACGGAGAAAAGGGCAACACGAAGCTACATCTTATTAGTAATTTGAAGGCACAAAAACTAATAAGAAAAGGTTGCTATGCTGTTCTAGCACACGTCGAGAAAGTACAAACTGAAAAAAAGAGCATCAATGATGTTCCCATTGCAAAAGAATTTCCCGATGTATTTCTGAAAGAATTACCGGGATTACCCCCACATCGATCCGTTGAATTTCAAATAGATCTTGTACCAGGAGCTGCACCAATAGCTCGTGCTCCTTACAGACTCGCACCCAGCGAGATGAAAGAACTGCAAAGCCAATTACAAGAACTTTTAGAGCGTGGTTTCATTCGACCAAGCACATCACCGTGGGGAGCTCCTGTTTTGTTTGTCAAGAAGAAAGATGGTACATTCAGGTTGTGTATCGACTACCGAGAGTTGAACAAACTTACCATCAAGAACCGCTACCCACTACCGAGAATCGACGACTTATTTGATCAACTACAAGGCTCGTCTGTTTATTCAAAGATTGACTTACGTTCCGGGTATCATCAAATGCGGGTGAAAGAAGATGATATTCCAAAGACTGCTTTCAGAACACGTTACGGTCATTACGAGTTTATGGTCATGCCGTTTGGTTTAACTAATGCACCAGCTGTGTTCATGGACCTTATGAACCGAGTGTGTGGACCATACCTTGACAAGTTTGTCATTGTTTTCATTGATGACATACTTATTTACTCAAAGAATGACCAAGAACACGGTGAACATTTGAGAAAGGTGTTAGAAGTATTGAGGAAGGAAGAATTGTACGCTAAGTTTTCAAAGTGTGCATTTTGGTTGGAAGAAGTTCAATTCCTCGGTCACATAGTGAACAAAGAAGGTATTAAGGTGGATCCGGCAAAGATAGAAACTGTTGAAAAGTGGGAAACCCCGAAAACTCCGAAACACATACGCCAGTTTTTAGGACTAGCTGGTTACTACAGAAGGTTCATCCAAGACTTTTCCAGAATAGCAAAACCCTTGACTGCATTAACGCATAAAGGGAAGAAATTTGAATGGAATGATGAACAAGAGAAAGCGTTTCAGTTATTGAAGAAAAAGCTAACTACGGCACCTATATTGTCATTGCCTGAAGGGAATGATGATTTTGTGATTTATTGTGACGCATCAAAGCAAGGTCTCGGTTGTGTATTAATGCAACGAACGAAGGTGATTGCTTATGCGTCTAGACAATTGAAGATTCACGAACAAAATTATACGACGCATGATTTGGAATTAGGCGCGGTTGTTTTTGCATTAAAGACTTGGAGGCACTACTTATATGGGGTCAAAAGTATTATATATACCGACCACAAAAGTCTTCAACACATATTTAATCAGAAACAACTGAATATGAGGCAGCGTAGGTGGATTGAATTATTGAATGATTACGATTTTGAGATTCGTTACCACCCGGGGAAGGCAAATGTGGTAGCCGATGCCTTGAGCAGGAAGGATAGAGAACCCATTCGAGTAAAATCTATGAATATAATGATTCATAATAACATTACTACTCAAATAAAGGAGGCGCAACAAGGAGTTTTAAAAGAGGGAAATTTAAAGGATGAAATACCCAAAGGATCGGAGAAGCATCTTAATATTCAGGAAGACGGAACCCGGTATAGGGCTGAAAGGATTTGGGTACCAAAATTTGGAGATATGAGAGAAATGGTACTTAGAGAAGCTCATAAAACCAGATACTCAATACATCCTGGAACGGGGAAGATGTACAAGGATCTCAAGAAACATTTTTGGTGGCCGGGTATGAAAGCCGATGTTGCTAAATACGTAGAAGAATGTTTGACGTGTTCTAAGGTCAAAGCTGAGCATCAGAAACCATCAGGTCTACTTCAACAACCCGAAATCCCGGAATGGAAATGGGAAAACATTACCATGGATTTCATCACTAAATTGCCAAGGACTGCAAGTGGTTTTGATACTATTTGGGTAATAGTTGATCGTCTCACCAAATCAGCACACTTCCTACCAATAAGAGAAGATGACAAGATGGAGAAGTTAGCACGACTGTATTTGAAGGAAGTCGTCTCCAGACATGGAATACCAATCTCTATTATCTCTGATAGGGATGGCAGATTTATTTCAAGATTCTGGCAGACATTACAGCAAGCATTAGGAACTCGTCTAGACATGAGTACTGCCTATCATCCACAAACTGATGGGCAGAGCGAAAGGACGATACAAACGCTTGAAGACATGCTACGAGCATGTGTTATTGATTTCGGAAACAGTTGGGATCGACATCTACCGTTAGCAGAATTTTCCTACAACAACAGCTACCATTCAAGCATTGAGATGGCGCCGTTTGAAGCACTTTATGGTAGAAAGTGCAGGTCTCCGATTTGTTGGAGTGAGGTGGGGGATAGACAGATTACGGGTCCGGAGATTATACAAGAAACTACCGAGAAGATCATCCAAATTCAACAACGGTTGAAAACCGCCCAAAGTCGACAAAAGAGCTACGCTGACATTAAAAGAAAAGATATAGAATTTGAAATTGGAGAGATGGTCATGCTTAAAGTTTCACATTGGAAAGGCGTTGTTCGATTTGGTAAACGAGGGAAATTAAATCCAAGGTATATTGGACCATTCAAGATTATTGATCGTGTCGGACCAGTAGCTTACCAACTTGAGTTACCTCAACAACTCGCGGCTGTACATAACACTTTCCACGTCTCGAATTTGAAGAAATGTTTTGCTAAAGAAGATCTCACTATTCCGTTAGATGAAATCCAAATCAACGAAAAACTCCAATTCATCGAAGAACCCGTCGAAATAATGGATCGTGAGGTTAAAAGACTTAAGCAAAACAAGATACCAATTGTTAAGGTTCGATGGAATGCTCGTAGAGGACCCGAGTTCACCTGGGAGCGTGAAGATCAGATGAAGAAGAAATACCCGCATCTATTTCCAGAAGATTCGTCAACACCTTCAACAGCTTAAAATTTCGGGACGAAATTTATTTAACGGGTAGGTACTGTAGTGACCCGAACTTTTCCATGTTTATATATATTAATTGAGATTGATATTTACATGATTAAATGTTTCCAACATGTTAAGCAATCAAACTTGTTAAGACTTGATTAATTGAAATAGGTTTCATATAGACAATTGACCACCCAAGTTGACCGGTGATTCACGAACGTTAAAACTTGTAAAAAAACTATATGATGACATATATATGGTTATATATATAGTTAACATGATATTATGATAAGTAAACATATCATTAATTATATTAACAATGAACTACATATGTAAAAACAAGACTACTAACTTAATGATTTTGAAACGAGACATATATGTAACGTTTATCGTTGTAACGACATTTAATGTATATATATCATATTAAGAGATATTCGTACATCATAATATCATGATAATATAATAATTTAAAATCTCTTTTGTTATTATAAACATTGGGTTAACAACATTTAACAAGATCGTTAACCTAAAGGTTTCAAAACAACACTTACATGTAACGACTAACGATGACTTAACGACTCAGTTAAAATGTATATACATGTAGTGTTTTAATATGTATTTATACACTTTTGAAAGACTTCAATACACTTATCAAAATACTTCTACTTAACAAAAATGCTTACAATTACATTCTCGTTCAGTTTCATCAACAATTCTACTCGTATGCACCCGTATTCGTACTCGTACAATACACAGCTTTTAGATGTATGTACTATTGGTATATACACTCCAATGATCAGCTCTTAGCAGCCCATGTGAGTCACCTAACACATGTGGGAACCATCATTTGGCAACTAGCATGAAATATCTCATAAGATTACAAAAATATGAGTAATCATTCATGACTTATTTACATGAAAACAAAATTACATATCCTTTATATCTAATCCATACACCAACGACCAAAAACACCTACAAACACTTTCATTCTTCAATTTTCTTCATCTAATTGAACTCTCTCAAGTTCTATCTTCAAGTTCTAAGTGTTCTTCATAAATTCCAAAAGTTCTAGTTTCATAAAATCAAGAATACTTTCAAGTTTGCTAGCTCACTTCCAATCTTGTAAGGTGATCATCCAACCTCAAGAAATCTTTATTTCTTACAGTAGGTTATCATTCTAATACAAGGTAATAATCATATACAAACTTTGGTTCAATTTCTATAACTATAACAATCTTATTTCAAGTGATGATCTTACTTGAACTTGTTTTCGTGTCATGATTTTGCTTCAAGAACTTTGAGCCATCCAAGGATCCATTGAAGCTAGATCCATTTTTCTCTTTTCCAGTAGGTTCATCCAAGGAACTTAAGGTAGTAATGATGTTCATAACATCATTCGATTCATACATATAAAGCTATCTTATTCGAAGGTTTAAACTTGTAATCACTAGAACATAGTTTAGTTAATTCTAAACTTGTTCGCAAACAAAAGTTAATCCTTCTAACTTGACTTTTAAAATCAACTAAACACATGTTCTATATCTATATGATATGCTAACTTAATGATTTAAAACCTGGAAACACGAAAAACACCGTAAAACCGGATTTACGCCGTCGTAGTAACACCGCGGGCTGTTTTGGGTTAGTTAATTAAAAACTATGATAAACTTTGATTTAAAAGTTGTTATTCTGAGAAAATGATTTTTATTATGAACATGAAACTATATCCAAAAATTATGGTTAAACTCAAAGTGGAAGTATGTTTTCTAAAATGGTCATCTAGACGTCGTTCTTTCGACTGAAATGACTACCTTTACAAAAACGACTTGTAACTTATTTTTCCGACTAGAAACCTATAATTTTTTTTTTTAGATTCATAAAATAGATTTCAATATGAAACCATAGCAATTTGATTCACTCAAAACGGATTTAAAATGAAGAAGTTATGGGTAAAACAAGATTGGATAATTTTTCTCATTTTAGCTACGTGAAAATTGGTAACAAATCTATTCCAACCATAACTTAATCAACTTGTATTATATATTATGTAATCTTGAGATACCATAGACACGTATACAATGTTTCGACCTATCATGTCGACACATCTATATATATTTCGGAACAACCATAGACACTCTATATGTGAATGTTGGAGTTAGCTATACAGGGTTGAGGTTGATTCCAAAATATATATAGTTTGAGTTGTGATCAATACTGAGATACGTATACACTGGGTCGTGGATTGATTCAAGATAATATTTATCGATTTATTTCTGTACATCTAACTGTGGACAACTAGTTGTAGGTTACTAACGAGGACAGCTGACTTAATAAACTTAAAACATCAAAATATATTAAAAGTGTTGTAAATATATTTTGAACATACTTTGATATATATGTATATATTGTTATAGGTTCGTGAATCAACCAGTGGCCAAGTCTTACTTCCCGACGAAGTAAAAATCTGTGAAAGTGAGTTATAGTCCCACTTTTAAAATCTAATATTTTTGGGATGAGAATACATGCAGGTTTTATAAATGATTTACAAAATAGACACAAGTACGTGAAACTACATTCTATGGTTGAATTATCGAAATCGAATATGCCCCTTTTTATTAAGTCTGGTAATCTAAGAATTAGGGAACAGACACCCTAATTGACGCGAATCCTAAAGATAGATCTATTGGGCCTAACAAACCCCATCCAAAGTACCGGATGCTTTAGTACTTCGAAATTTATATCATATCCGAAGGGTGTCCCGGAGTGATGGGGATATTCTTATATATGCATCTTGTTATTGTCGGTTACCAGGTGTTCACCATATGAATGATTTTTATCTCTATGTATGGGATGTGTATTGAAATATGAAATCTTGTGGTCTATTGTTACGATTTGATATATATAGGTTAAACCTATAACTCACCAACATTTTTGTTGACGTTTTAAGCATGTTTATTCTCAGGTGATTATTAAGAGCTTCCGCTGTCGCATACTTAAATAAGGACAAGATTTGGAGTCCATGCTTGTATGATATTGTGTAAAAACTGCATTCAAGAAACTTATTTTGTTGTAACATATTTGTATTGTAAACCATTATGTAATGGTCGTGTGTAAACAGGATATTTTAGATTATCATTATTTGATAATCTACGTAAAGCTTTTTAAACCTTTATTGATGAAATAAAGGTTATGGTTTGTTTAAAAATGAATGCAGTCTTTGAAAAACGTCTCATATAGAGGTCAAAACCTCGCAACGAAATCAATTAATATGGAACGTTTTTAATCAATAAGAACGGGACATTTCATGCATAATGTAAGTTACAAAAACACACATATACATTAAATACATCACACCTCTTCAACCTCTTTCTCTCCTATATTTTCTACAACACATCTCTCTTTTATTGGTTCTTTCAATTTGAATATATTGAACCAGGCCACTAAAGGTAGTTATAAGCCTACTGAAATATAACATTTTGAACTTTCCTTGGAAAACAAAGTTTTATAAATGCCATTTGCAATCTTATGAACCATCTAACCTCTCCATGTCTTCTTTAATGTCACAAATGCACACCGCGTTTCACGCTATCCATCAATGGGACTTACTGTTCACCCTATCTTTCAACGGGAGTTGACCATATGGGTGTTTCACTGATAACCTTGAAGGATAATCGTGTGTACTTTTAAATTTTACAAACGGAGCGAAACGATAAAAATAAACGTATTTTTATTTAATATTAAAATAAATATCTTTTATTTTATTATAAACTTTCACACGATTAACGTTCCTAACAAGATCCAATTACACCATTAATAATTGTCAGCTATGTAATTCACAAAGTAGAGTTTAGATATACCTTAGCGAATTGATGTCAGAACGGTAGAAACAGTTGTCCACGTCTAGGTTGAAACATATATATTCAAAGTGTATGAATATCTCTATGGTTGATCCACACAGCACCTCAAGCAACACCAATCGGATGCTAGTCCGTATAACCCGGAAAAACAATATCCCATATTGTTTTAACTTTAATGTAGTAAAACAAATCAGTCGGTAGTCAGTTTTAATTTGCTCTTGCCATTGACCAAAAAGACCATACAGAGTATATAAATAGAGATAAACAAGAAACTCAAAGTTTGTTTCTTTTTCTGTATGCACCATACATATCCCCAAGAATATGCTGATATCGGTCAAAAAGTCACATTTTTACCCCCAATATTAAGCCTAAAAACAATAAAGATTTAAACTTTGTCGGCAAAATTATCGCTTTTTCGGTTGATTTTGTAGATTAAGTAATTACGAAGGCGATGCAAAAAGAATCAAGTAAAACGGAGCTAAAACAAAGATTCTAGAGCGAAAACGATGAAAGACAAGAAATCAAGTTACGATCCAGCAAATCAGCAAGCCAAACGGGCTGCCAAACGGCCTGCCTGTATGGCAAACGGCCTGCCAAACTATCAGAGCAAACGGGCACCTTAAACGGGCAAACCTGGCAAACGGAACCTGCAAACGGCTTGCCAAAAGGCCTGCCAGCCGTTTGCAGGCAAATTTTAAGTCTATTTAAAGGGCTTTCGCCATCCATTTCAACACATACTCAATTTGTAATTCATTTCTTATTTTCAAGCTTTAGTTAGTTTTTAGTAGTAGTTAGCTTATCTTTTATTTTCCGGAGGATATCCCGGCGAGTCCCTGCGATCTCGGGCAGATTTCTTCGGTCTTTTCAGGTTTTTATCCGAAACGCTTGTCTTTTGTATTAAACATGTGTTCTTACTTTTTATGTTTAATAATGCATTCCGATATTACCATGATAGCTTAATTAATCTGTATGTTGCCATGATAGAAGTTGGGTTAGCGTAATTATGTTAATTTAGTACGATTACTGTTATAATACTGAACTAGGAAGTCTGATAGATTTGTATTCTAGCATCTTAAGGATTGACCAACCTAGGTTGTGATCAGGACTTGTCTACCTGTATGAAATTAGCTACTTCATAGGATTAAGACCCCTGGTTATACTGTATCTGAAGATTCTATGAACTCGGTATGGCCGGAGTTCCCGGGAGGCATTTAATGCGCTTTTAGGACACAGAACTTATGAATTGAGACATGAATGACCTAGTATGCCTATTGACTGTTCCGAAGAGACTTCTTAGGAGCTGTTAAGATCTAGTTAGTGCCTTCACTGTGTGACCCAAGCCTATTGCATGTTCTTGCTTGATTGTTGCCTTAGGTCTTAGTCATATCAACTGTTTAGGTACTCATTAGGTTTCTATCTGCTTTACTATCAGTATATCAACTGTGATGCTGTATAATGTTTGAATTGTTATGATCTCATTAGTATGATGGAGTGGTTGTTAGTTTTCATTAAAGGTTTTGCCAACTTAAACCAGTGTTCAATCAAAACGGCACGTTGTTATTCAGTTAGCTAAACTGATAATGAGGGTTAGGATTAGAGCTTAACTCACTAATAAACCTAGTACTTTACTGAGGATAACCTCCGAGGTATTGCTACCATTCAATTATATGACCAAGTGACATACTTCTCACTGCTCAAAGAGAACTCCTAGAGTTCAGAGATAAGTAGGTCTGTGTAATTGGCTCATCCAACCAGATCTACATCATTCCAAGTATAGTCTTAACATAAGCATAATTACCTTTCCCTAACCCAACACTGATATCTTTGTCAACATTTCCCTGATTTGCATACTCCGGATATCCTTCCACTTATTTACTTTTCCGCACTTAGAACTTTTAGCTTAAACCAACTACTATCTTTTATCCAGGTAATTTAACTAAAAAGACAATTATTCACTTGTTCTTCAATTTGTTAATCCATAGAAAAATACGACACTAGGTTAACTTACACCTTCTACACCTTAGAAAGTAAAAGTAAATTTAGGCCCCGCACAATATAAATAAACAAAACCACTGTGTGCTACCTTGATCAACTAAATCAGACATCCTGTGGCCTAACGACACCGCACGAATAAAACCGTCCGTTTCAGCCATATCATAGTAGTAACAAGTTTTCTGGCGCCGCTGCCGGGGACTCGAATATTTTGATTGAGAAAGATTTTAAACAGACAAAAGTGTTGTTTGGTGGTGTCTAAGAAAGACAATTATACACGGACTTGGTTGTTATAACGACCCGTCCTAATCCATCTGGATGAATACATTACATTTGGTTACATCGCGAGGTATTTGACCTCTATATGATACATTTTACAAACATTACATTCATTTTTAAAAGACAAACTTTCTTTACATCGAAAGTTGACGGCATGCATACCATTTCATAATATATCCAACTATAATTGACTTAATAATAATCTTGATGAACTCAACGACTCGAATGCAACGTCTTTTGAAATATGTCATGAATGACTCCAAGTAATATCTCTAAAATGAGCAAATGCACAGCGGAAGATTTCTTTCATACCTGAGAATAAACATGCTTTCAAGTGTCAACCAAAAGGTTGGTGAGTTCATAAGTTTATCGTAAACAATAAAATTCATCATTTTGATAGACCATAAGATTTAAATACAGTACACTTATCTCGTGTACGAAACCATTTTTCATATATCTTAGTAACCGTACACATATCTCGTGTACAAAAAATATCATACACATAACCTGTGTATAAAATCATTCTCTCGATACATAACATTCACTTTGCATTCTTTGCTTGGCTTGGTAACCGACCTTAACATATAATGCGCATCAATAATATCCCCAAAACAGAACATCTCATCTGTATAATATATAAACTTCGAAGTACTAAACACCACGCCCACTAGCCCTTCCGTCTAGTGAACATTCTGGGTGGGGGTGTTAAACCCGGTAGCTACCTTTAGGATTCGCGTGAATTAGGGCCATACCCGATTCTAATTCTTAGGTTACCAAGCAATAATAATCAGGGGAAAATATTCACAACAATTAGTGGAAATTATCACGTCCAACTAATTCAATAATAATCCACAGAACTTCTGTCTGCATAATAATTCATTCGAGGAATGTTTTGCTTGTGTCTATCTCGTCAAACATTTATAAAAGCATTTCATGTATTCTCAGTTCAAAATATATTTCAAAAGCATTTAATAAAGCAGTTATAAAAAAAGCGCATGTATTCTCAGTCCCAAAAATGTTAAGAGTAAAAGGGAATCAAATGAACTCACAATATTGAATTTTGTATTAAAAATACATATGATGACATTGAACAATACAGGGTTGGTCTCGGATTCACGAACCTATATCATTGGTGTATATATTAAGACTTATAGTAACAATTAAGCAAGTATATATATTAATATTAATATACCTAATAATTTGTATATGATATTAATAAATAAATTAGTTATAACTATTTTATATACTTTAGATAACTAATTAATATTTATATATATGATTAGTTTAAAATATGTTTATCTATCATATGTAATTTAATTAAAATTTTATAATAATAACATTTCATTTAAAACAATATGTAATATTATTATAGTTATGATACATGTAAAAATATATTTTTATATAAATATCATTTGTTTGTTAAAATTATAATAATACTAAAATAATGATAATAATAATAATTCATTGTAACTTAATCATTTTCATGATATTATTTGTATCTTTATTCTTTATGTTTGTAATCATAATGTTAATAATTATAATAATGATAATAATATTATTAATAATAATGTGTTAATGATAATAATAAAAATAATAATACTTAATACTTATAATAATAATAATAATAATAATAATAATAATAATAATAATAATAATAATAATAATAATAATAATAATAATAATAACAACAACAACAATAACAATAGCAATAATATTACCTTAAGAGAATTAATAAGCTTCAAAAATAAAGGAAACTGTCACTGCCCAAAATAGAACCCACGACCTCTCGTTCTACACAAACACTCCCAGTCCACCTACGCTACTTCGTTTCTTTGAATTAACCCCGAATTAAAATTATATAATCTATTTAACCGTCAGTTATTCTTCTTCCTTAAATATGTTTGGGCCAGATTTCAGTCCATTAAAAGCCCGAATGATCACGAAGCCCATTCTATGTTAAAGGCCTAGTTTGCTTCTATAATAAGCCCAACAAAGCTCACAAGTACCCTGTAGCCCAACAGTCCCAATGTTTATTGATAAAAATAATAAACTGTAGCCTAGGTTCGAACTTAGGACCTCTAGCTTAACACACACGCTGCTAAACCATCCTTCTAGTTGTTCATTTCTGATTTAATTCCTACTTTAATTCATTTAACCTGTATTTACTAGTTCTTCTTTTTCATTTATCATTCATCCTTAAATCACGAATTCATCCTCATGTATCATGATCTAACATCATCGTTTGCTCATTATAACATCATCAGTTTATTAATCAAATCATAGTCATCATCTAATCCTCATAAATTTATACGATTCATCATCAAAAGTCGCTATTATCATACATCCTAATCATGACATCAATAAACATGATTCTATCATCATCTTAATCGCTAATAATATCCTAATCATAAACTCATTCCATCCACATCATTCTTGTTATTTCATGTACCATATTCATCATCATTTACTTAAACTATCATCATCACCTTTATCATGTGAGCATCATCATAATACCTCATATATCATCATCATCATCTCTTTAATTCATGCATCATCATCATGTTTATTGCATCAACATCTCGTTCCTAATTTTTATATATAAAAAAAAATTGTTTCCTTTATTTTCAATCTTAATTGTCTTATTAGCCGTAATCATATACTATTTAAATAATTGCTTTTTGACTACCTTTTGATATTTGATTATATAGATATATCGATATAAATAATCATGGAGTTGGTATCACTTTATCTAATGGCCAACAAGAGTAAATTTTATATTCAAAATTATATAAAAGTTTCATTCACTAGCAGCTATAATTATATAAATAATAAAACTAACCTGTGAATCGTATAATATCTCGGTGATGGTGAACGGCAGAAGTTGGTTAACTTGTTCGATTTTGTGTTGTTGCATGAGAGGTCTAAACCAAGGAATTCACACTAAGGAAGTTGTCGGTGGTAGTGGGTTACGAACGAAATTAGAAACACACCGAAATGGGAACGAATTTTAGTTTAATGATGATGGTGAAAGGGGGCATAAAGGTGGTATTCGATAGGGTGTTCGAGCAATAATAAAACAATCAGATGGTTCAGGTTGAGTTAAGTTCACGAAGGCGACAAGTAGATGTAGTAAACAGTTGATGATTATGATGACTTGTGTAGTTTGGTTTGCAGTCGTAGTATTACAATAAGTGGGTGTGGTTTTTGGGTTACAACTAAACAAAATAAAATGAGTTATACTTTGATATCCAATTGGAGAAACAAATGGGTCTTGGGTTGTGGTTTTTAATCGAACTAGGAGTAGCCCACGGTGGTGATGGATTGAAGGAGAAGTGGTTGTGATTGTCAGAGAGGTGTTAGAGTTATGGAGAAAGTTCCCGATCGACAGGAAATAATGGAAGAGAGGTGGCGGTTGTGTAGTGATTGATGAAGAAAGGTGGTCGTGGGAAGTGAAGTTGTAGTGGTGGTGATTCACCAAAAATAAACGAGGGAGGATATCTATATCTCTATCTAGTATGCGTATGTATGTAATTATATAAGTTAAAATGCAAAGAAGAGATACACAGTCAATCAAGTTCATATTTGGTGTATTTGTTTGGGTCAATTAATTCTGCACATGGTTTATGTTAGATAATAGCTAGAACAATAACATGTAATCAATATTTAAACAGTGTTTGAAATAGTAATCAATAATTAGGCCGAGTGTTTTGTTTATATGTACCGACAGTTTCACGCACTGTATATCGTGCACTATTTGAAATTAGTGGCGGATAAAAGTCTTCAGGAAAATCTCAAATTTTTAGATTAAC
This sequence comes from Rutidosis leptorrhynchoides, assembly GCF_046630445.1. Taxonomy (NCBI): domain Eukaryota; kingdom Viridiplantae; phylum Streptophyta; class Magnoliopsida; order Asterales; family Asteraceae; genus Rutidosis; species Rutidosis leptorrhynchoides. The sequence goes on along the minus strand of NC_092335.1, from coordinate 391,601,823 downwards.
TATATTTATTTATTTTGGTCATTATGGTATAAAATTCGATCTTTAATTTGTTAAATAAACATTACATCAACTGTCCCTCTCATTTCTGTGTAAAATATAAAAAATGTTAAAACTTAACAAATAGTTCCTAAATACATTTTTAGTAGGCATAAAATTTATAGAACTCATTTTCGTATCACCTTTTATTTTAAAATTACATAAGTTTGAATTTAACTTGCTTAATATCAATCGAAGCATCAAACGAGTATTACAATCATTTAATATTTATTTTTAATATACTTTATTTATATATAGAGATATATTTTAAATAATAATTATTATAATATCCTATTTTTATTTTATTAATTTTTTTTATAACAACAACATATAATACTTCAAATTATATTTCAAATTATTATTTATTTATACATACACACATATGTATTTACAATTAATGGTTCGTGAATCGTCGAAGATAGTTGAAGTGTAATTGCATATATGAAACAGTTCAAACTTTTTGAGACTCACATTATAGACTTTGCTTATCGTGTATGAATCTTATAAAGATCAAGTTTAAATTTGGTCGAAAATTTCTGGGTCGTCACAGTTGTTGAATTTTCCGAACAGTCTCCAATTATATTGGAACCAAAAGGATCCTGCCTCTCCGTAGTCGGCCTGGCTACCTCGATACAAGTAATCTGTAAGAAATCCTATCAGTTAAGATATCCGATCTGGTTAGCGACCGAAATTCAAGAATAATTGTTTTTATTAAATTATCGATCCTTTTAGTAAATTAATATTTTCTAAAAGTTACTTTTAAGTCTTTTTAACAGAAAATCTAAAAAATGGAACAACAAGACACCCTTGCTTCGATGCATAAGTCATGCTTAGAGGAAAGAGGAGGACCAATCACCTTAGGAACCAAAGGAATTCCTGGAATTAGTTCACACATGATTAAACTAGTTAGTATGATCTGCAAATTTCAAGAATTACCAATTGACGATCCAAACTTTCATTTAAACAAATTTATCAGTCTGGTTGACTCTTTTAGGAAGGAATAAAACGAGAAAAACATTTTAAAACTTCATCTTTTTCAATATTCACTTTCTGCACACGCTTTAGCATGGTTTGACAAACTTAACCCGAAATCAATCCATTCATTGGAGGATTTAGCCACTAAATTTCTAAACAAATTTTATCCGCCCTCCCTTCAAACCAGTTTAAGAAATGACATCACAAACTTTTCTCAAATAGAAAACGAGTCATTGTGTCTAGCATGTAATAGAATAAAGATGATGCTTAAAAGATGTTCGAATCATTCATTAAGTCGGGCAGACATAATCTGTACACTTTACAATGGTTTGACCAAGGATGATAAGTCTCTCCTAGACATGGTCTCGCAAGGCAATTTCATGTCCCGAACAGCAGACGAAGCATGGAATCTCTTGGACACGATAGCTGCACAACGGGAAGATTGGAGTAATGAAGCTGCTGAGAAGGATGGCGTCTTCGCGCATACGGTAAAAATGCTGGAAACCAGGTTACAAGATCTCACCCTCACTCTTCAAAATTTACCAATTACTAGAAACTCCGATGATACTAAAACTAATCTAAGGTATCCTTACCCTAGATGGGCACACAAACAGCAAAATAGCTCGGATCATAATATAATCTTCCCGTTGCACAAACCTACTCTCCACTCTAAGGAAATTTTAGTTGAATTTAGAAAAAAGCAATACACGATAAACCTTCAAGTCATAGAATGTCAGAATAAGTTCGACACTTTAATAAAAACTTTGAAACAATTAATCACAAATTTTTAGCTTACGCTTAAACGTTTAACCACTAAAGTTGATATAGAGTGTAGTGAGTTTGATGCCCTTGTAATTACTAGAGGAGGGAAGGAAACAACTGTTAATATACCCATACAAATTTTTCCGATAAGATACCTGTGTCAATTAACCAAGTTGTCAATCCACCGGAACCTATCTCTCCTAAGGCCCCGGAAATTATTCCGCGCGCCCGCATACCTTTTCCAGGTAGGCTTAGGAAGGAAAAACAAGAAGCGTAATTCGCTAAGTATTGGGATATTATAAAGAATTTGCATTTGAATGTACGACTAGTAGATGCTTTAGTAGAAATGCCAAACAGCGCTAAATTTTTCAAAGAACTGCTTTCAAACAAAGAGAGATTAAGAGAGATTGTTAGCTTGCCCTTAAGTGAAGAATGCTCGTTAGTGTTACAACATGGAATTCCCCCTAAGTTGGAAGATACAGGAAGATTTACGGTATCTTGCTACCTTCAAGATGTCCAAATTAGCAATGCGTTAGTAGACTTAGGAGCCAGTGTAAACCTAATGCCCTATTCATTATTCAAAAAGCTAGGATTAAATGACTTAAGGCCAACCAGAATGACTATCCAGCTCACGGATAGATCAGTTAAGATTCTTCGGGGAATAACTGAAGATGTCCTAGTTAGAGTGGATAAGTTCGCATTTCCCGTTGATTTCGTCATTATGGATATTGAGGAAGACACGAAGGTCCCACTCATTCTTGGCAGACCATTCCTGAATACTGTCAAGGCCGTAATTGATGTGCACGAGAAATCATTGAAATTAAGGGTTGGAGGAGAATAAATCACATTCAATGTTGATCGTCTCATGAACCATCCTAGGGAAGAGGATGTGAATCTCTCTGTTTCTTTTCAAGAACTCGTCAACGAAGATCTAGAAGAAACTATGGCTATATGTAGTCAAGATCAAATTTCTAAGGATCTGTTCTTTACACCTCCTGAAGGAAATCTCCACAACCATTCAGCCATAAACCTTAGTCAACACAAATCTCCACTATCTGAAAGTAATTTTCTTGGCAAGACTATCCAAATAGTACCACTAGGACAAGGCATTCCTTTACCTCTATTAAGGAGAAGACCGAATGAAGAGACAGATTTCATTCCGGTATATCAGGAACCTCAGTCGAAGGAGGACTGTGAGGAGTTTCCCAAACCTACCTTCGAAACTAAAGAAGACATTTCTGAAGAGGAAGCATTAAGAAGGACAATTTCCAGAAATGAAGAACAGATAGCTTCAGTGACTGCTACTAAAGAATCAGAATTCCAGGAGAAGTACGACTCGTTAGACTGAAAGGAGATAGCTAGGATGAAGCCATCTATCGAGGAACCTCCGAAATTAGAATTAAAGAAGTTACCTGACAATCTGAAGTATGCATTCTTAGAAGGATAATCGCAACTCCCTGTAATCATCTCAAAAGACCTCACGCCACAAGAGAAGGCGAAATTGATTCAAGTTTTGAAATCACATAAGAAAGCAATTGCTTGGAAGATCTCTGACATAAAAGGGATCAGCCCCAACTATTGCACCCACAATATTTTCATGGAAGACGATTTCAAACCTTTAGTTCAGAGGCAAAGAAGGGCCAACCCTATGATTCAAGAAGTCATCAAGAAAGAAGTAATCAAACTTCTGGACGCCAGTCTGATCTATCCCATCTCTGATTCACCATGGGTTAGTCCTGTTCAAGTGGTACCCAAAAAGGGAGGTACAACCGTAATTCAAAATGAAAATAATGAGCTTATTCCAACTCGGGAAGTCACTGGTTGGAGGGTTTGCATAGATTATCGTAAACTAAACGATGCAACCAGGAAGGATCATTTTCCATTACCTTTCATCGATCAATTGTTGGAACGTCTATCAGGAAATGAATACTACCGTTTCCTTGACGATTTTTCTGGCTACTTTCAAATTCCCCTCGATCCAAAGGACCAAGAAAAGACAACCTTTACCTGTCCGTATGGAACATTTGCCTATCAACGCATGCCCTTTGGGTTATGCAATGCACCAACTACATTTCTGCGATGCATGGTAGCAATATTCTACGACATGATTGAACGTTGTATGGAAGTCTTCATAGACGACTTCTCAGTCTTTGGTAGTACCTTTGATTCGTGCCTTTCAAACTTTGACAAGATGCTCACCCGGTGTGAAGAGTCAAATTTAGTTCTGAATTGGGAAAAATGTCACTTCATGGTTAAAGAAGGGATAGTTTTAGGACATAATATTTCAAAAGCAGGAATAGAAGTTGATAAGGCTAAGATTGAAACCATTACTAAACTTCCAGAACCTACCATAGTAAGAGCGGTAAGGAGTTTCCTAGGACACACCAGTTTTTACCGACGCTTCATTAAGGATTTTTTGAAGGTCACGCAGCCTCTCACTCATCTCCTAGGGAAGGAAGTCCCGTTCGTCTTCGATGAAGAATGTCGAAAAGCATTCAACTATCTGAAGGAACAGCTAACACATGTACCCCTCATGATAGCTCCTGATTAGAGTTACCGTTTGAAATCATGTGTGATGCGAGTGACTTCGCAGTTGGATCCATACTTGGACAACGGGTAGATAAGCACTTTCATCCAATCTATTATGCAAGGAAAACCTTAACCGGAGCTCAAAAGAATTACACTTCCACGGAAAAGGAGCTGCTACCTGTAGCATTCGCCTTCGACAAATTCCGTTCTTATCTCATCCTATCCAAAACTATGGTCTATACAGATCATTCAGCCCTCAAATATCTATTCACTAAGCAAGACGCGAAACCAAGACTCCTACGTTGGATCTTACTCCTTTAGGAATTCGATATTGAGATTAAAGATAAGAAAGGAGAAGAGAACGTCGCAACAGACCATCTTAGTCGTTTGGAGAACCCAGCGATGGAAAAACTTGCTGAACAAGATATCAGAGATAAATTTCCGGAAGAACATCTTATGAGTTTAGGACAAACTCACATATGATCACAATTTACTGACACTCCTTGGTATGCCGACATGGCCAACTACGTAGTTGCCAGAGTAGTACAGAAGGGAATGAGCACTTCCCGAAGAAGGAAGTTCTTCAGGGATGCCAAGTACTACTACTGGGAAGATCCTTACCTGTTTAGAATTTGCCCTGATCAGATAATCAGGAGGTGCGTAGATGAAAAACAAGTAGCAAGGATTCTTCACCAATGTCACCATGGACTAACTAGAGGTCATCATGAAGCAAACTTAACCGCAAGAAAAGTCTACGAATCAGGATTTTATTGGCCGTCTATATTCCGAGATGCGCAAGAGCTTGTAAAGAGTTGCGCCGCATGCCAAAGGCAAGGTATTATCTCTATGAAGAATGAGAAGCCTCATACTAATATCCAAGCTTGCGAGATCTTCGATATATGGGGATTAGACTTTATGGGACCATTCCCTACGTCTAATAGGAAAGAATATGTCCTCGTAGCAGTAAATTACGTCTCCAGATGGGTCGAAGCCCAAGCATTTCCAGCCAATGATGCCAAAGTTGTCACCAACTTCCTGAAGAGACTCTTCTACCGATTTGGAGCTCCCCGTGCTATAATAAGTGATAGAGGCACACACTTCTGTAATACTCAATTCATGAAGGTGATGCAACAATACGGAGTTACCCACAAAATGTCCACTGCCTATCATCCACAGACTAACGGACAAGCAGAGGTCACGAACAGGGCACTCAAAAGAATCTTAGAACGAACTGTCGGCCATCATGGAAATAAATGGGCCGAGAAACTCGACGATGCTCTGTGGGCATTCCGAACTGCTTTCAAGAATCCTCTAAGGACTACACCCTACCGCATGATCTTTGGAAAGCCTGTCACCTTCTGCTGGAACTTGAATATAAAGCTCTATGGGCATTGAAGACCTACAACCTCGATCCCTCAGTTACCGCAAAGCATCGGAAGATGCAGATGAACGAACTCGCTGAATTAAGAGACCAAGCATACGAGACATCATACATCTACAATGAACAAACGAAGCTTACGCATGACGCAAAATTGATTCCTACAAAGTTCGCACCGGGAGATAAAGTTCTGCTCTTTAATTCTCGGTTCAAGAAGTTCGCAGGAAAATTTAGATCAATATGTAGTAGCCCATACAAAGTTGTACATGCTTTTCCACACGGAGTCATGGAATTGGAAGGACTCACTGGCAACTTCAAAGTCAACGGCCACCGCCTGAAAGCTTATATAGAAGACCACGATAAAGAGGAGCACCTTTTTTCCTTTGATCCATTTTGAAGATCTGACAAGGAAAAGTCGAGCTGTAACGACTTGATAAACAAAGCGCTCTTGGGAGGCACCCCTTGCTTATACTTTTTATTATTTATTTTTATTTCGATTATTTTCAGTCTTAAAATATTATCTTTGTGTACTAAAAACTAAGCGTCATACTTGCACTTAGTACTTACAAGTTTGTGGACTGTGTTCAGGCAAAAATGCCAAGTTCATGAGCTTCAGCTTACATCCCAGTTCGCAGGAGGACTCCTAGAGTTTACTCATTCGGAAGCAGTGCTGATCAGAACAGGCCATCAACAGGGCAATTAGGCCCAAGGCGATTGATATTGGAGAGTGTTGAGGAGGATATTGGCACAGCACCGCCAGCTCCTCCCGTTCGACGATCTAGACGTCTAGCCAGGAGACCTGCCGAGCACACACAGCTACCAAAGACACACGAGCCACAGATGGTGATACACTATGGAGCCACCTTAAGTGACCCTGATGTTACATGAGCACTACTCAGAGACCAGCAGAGGCTCTACCGAGCTCTTAGAGAATACCTTCAGCGTAAGGGAATGTCGCGCAGTACTCTGGGCCCGTCGTCATTTAAGCTAGCGCGTCGTGGTCAGCCGACACGACAAGTTACCCTCAGGCGTTCCACACCGGCCTCAGTTCACTCAGTTGCCTCAGCTGCCATGCCTGCACATGCTACTCCTATACCCATCATGCCGCCTGCTCCAGTCACTGAGCCAGTTCCAGTCACTGAGCTACCTGAGGGTTGTCACCTAGTCACTATTCCTATACCAATTGAGCCACCAACGGCCTAGGCATTTGAGATCACCGGGAGCATACCTGACGAGGAGCCTATCCCATCTAGTTGCCATCAGATCTCTGTCTGGATTCACTATTAGGCCCTGAGTTGGATATAGGGCAACCACTTGAGTACTTACTGAGACTAGAGGATGATGATGATCTCTTTGGATACTTCGCAGCGCCGACTCAGCACATTGACTAGGATAGTATTCCATAGACTACTTTACTTTATTTTAGTTTTATTTTTTTGAAGCATTGTACTAAAAAGTTATATATATAGTGGAAATGCTGCATTTCTCTTTTTGTTCTTCATGCAGAAATATTATCAAAAGAGACTGATCCTTAGGAGACTGACCGTAGGAAGGCCCAGCACTAGGAAAGTAACACGACCATAGGGAAGTAATCTTTCCTCAAACCTATTTTGATTATTACGCACTAAAATCTCTAAGTGTGGGGTAACCCCCGCAACTAACTTGGAAATTTTAGAAGTCAATGTCCTTAATTTATAAATTATTAAAATATTCTTTCTACAGAACATTAGGGACAATGTTCTTCTAAGTGTGGGGGTAATGGGTAAAGGTTTTAAAGGTTTTAAAGGTCGAGTAATCGTAAAACGCCAAGTTTTGAAAAATTCTTTTGTCCAAAAAGCAATTTAGCAATGAATATTGGGTAATTTCGAAAAATTCTTATCTTGTTTTTGCCCAAAAAGATATAATAAAATTGCTAGAAATCAGTTTTCGGAACATTTATTAGAACGGAATGATTAAGGTGAAACTTATGTTTTGTGTCAAAAGATTTCTTTTAAGAAAATATGTAAAAGGCTACGCATGATCAAGCACGACCCCTACTCCCAAAAGGTGAGAAATCTTGGACCCAAAGTATCTGTATGACCCATCAAATCTACAGTACTTTGTCATTTCAATTTATGAGCGTGCCGGTGTACGGTTCAAGTTAGAACTTGGTTCGGACATACATTTCAAGACCAATGGTTAGTAAGTGCCATACGTGGTGCAGGTGCGATACTCCTTCCGAAATCATTCTGAATAGAGAAGACAAAAAGCCATCCGTTTCCGTTTCCACTCCACGCAATTTAAACCGACCAACTCACATAAAGAGTTGATGAATAAAAAATATTCACCCCAAATTCACTCCCAAAATACACCATTCACTTCCCTTTCCATTCATCAAAAGATCCAGAGATTAGTAAAGAGATAGATCGATAAAATTCGTTTCAAAAGAACTTGTTGAAAGATTCCGAACCCCTGATTGTTTTTGATAGGTCAAAGACCTATTTTCAGTGGATTATCACTTCCACTCTGGGCAACAGGAACGAAAGACAAAAGTTATGAAGAAAGGGTATGCCGATATTTAAAAAAAAAATAATTCTTTGATGAAAGAGCAAAGTATCTATAAATAAGGCAAAGAAAAACCCGAGAAGTTGCCCTAAAGAAGGATGTCGGAAGAGCCAAAGAAAATTCTAGACAAAGTTTTAGCAAAATCCGCCTCTTCCGAAGAAAAGTTTTACGGATTCCAGGTCGTTCTCTATCCAAAAATGGATACTCCGAAGAATCAAAGTCTATCAAATCTCTCAAAAATCAAAAGATCTGGATACCTTTCACCGATCCATAAATTTCCCGACCAACCCCTATAACCCATCTTCCTCTTGAAAGAATGCTTAGGAAGAAGATCAGTGCCGTCCTTACTTAACCGGTGGAGATATCGATGCTTTACCAAGCCTATGATGAGGACTGTTACACGACTGGCTTCTGAGTGACAATACAATTAGAATAAGACACCCTAAACACTTGAGTGATATGAGTGACCCGCTAGTGAGGAGCCTGATCATGAATACTCTACATCTGAGAGTTAGAAAGTACGCCTTTTTCACTATGGACGCGATTGAAATCTAGCGACCAAATCATCGAAGCTCGAAACTTTTTCCAATACTTACGAAAGATGTGCCGACTTCTGATGAAGGCATAATAAAAAGATCTACGGGTGGGGTAAGGGAGAGTCTATTAGAAAGATCCTTATATTCCGGCTTTTTGCTTGAGGACAAGCAAAGCCAAGTGTGGGGTATTTGATATCGGTCAAAAAGTTACATTTTTACCCCCAATATTAAGCCTAAAAACAATAAAGATTTAAACTTTGTCAGAAAAATTATCGCTTTTTTGGTTGATTTTGTAGAATAAGTAATTACGAAGGCGATGCAAAAAGATTCAAGTAAAACGGAGCTAAAACGAAGATTCTAGAGCGAAAACGGTGAAAGACAAGAAATCAAGTTACGATCCAGCAAATTAGCAACCCAAACGGCTTGCCAAACGGGCTGCCAAACGGCCTGCCAGTATGGCAAACAGCCTGCCAAACGGTCAGAGCAAATGGGCAAACCTGGCAAACGGGCCCTGCAAACTGCTTGCCAAACGGCCTGCCAGCCGTTTGTAGGAAAATTTCAAGTCTATTTAAAGGGCTTTCTCCATCCATTTCAACACACACTCAATTTTGAGCATATTTCTTCGGCCTTTTCAGGTTTTTATCCGAAACGCTTGTCTTTTGTATTAAACATGTGTTCTTAATTTTTATGTTTATTAATGCATTCCGATATTACCATGATAGCTTAATTAATCTGTATGTTACCATGATAGAAGTTGGGTTAGCGTAATTATGTTAATTTAGTACGATTGCTGTTATAATACTGAACTAGGAAGTCTGATAGATTTGTATGCTAGCATCTTAAGGATTGACCAACCTAGGTTGTGATCAGGACTTGTCCACCTGTATGAAATTAACTACTTCATAGGATTAAGACCCCTGGTTATACTGTATCTGAAGATTCTATGAACTCGGTATGGCCGGAGTTCCTGAGAGGCATTTAATGCGCTTTAAGGACACGGAACTTAGGAATTGATGAAACGACCCGTCCTAATCCATAAGGACGAATACAATAACATAAGATTACATTGTGAGGTATTTGACCTCTAAATGATACATTTTACAAACATTGCATTCGTTTTTAAAAGACAAACTTTCATTATATCGAAAGTTGACAGGTATGCATACAATTTCATAATATCCAACTATAAATGACCTAATCTGTTATTTACTTAATAATAATCTTTATTGAACTCAACGACTTGAATGTAACATCTTTTGAAATATGCCATGAATGACTCCAAGTAATATCTTTAAAATGAGCAAATGCACAGCGGAAGATTTCTTTAATACCTAAGAATAAACATGCTTTCAAGTGTCAACCAAAAGGTTGGTGAGTTCATTAGTTTATCATAAACATTCATTTTCTTCACTTTAATAGACCACAAGATTTCTGATATTTAATTGTACACGTAACCCGAGTACAAAATAGTACGCATAACCTGCGAATTAAAAATCATTCATATGGTGAACACCTGGTAACCGACATTAACAAATGCATCTAGAATATCCCCAATATACAGTTACACTCATCTGTATATAAAATCGAAGTACTAAAGCATCCGTAACCCGGAAGGGATGTGTCAAAGTCCATAGATCTATCTTCAGGATTAGCGTCAATTTGAGGGTCTGTTCCCAAATTCTTAGGCTACCAAGCTAAAAGGGTGATATCCAGTATAATAATTCAACCATAGAATGTAGTTTCAAGTACTTGTGTCTATTTCGTAAAACAGTTAAAAAAGCAGCACGTGTATTCTCAGTCCCAAAAATATATATAAAAAGGGAGTAATGAAACTCACAATACTGTATTTCGTAGTAATTATGCATATGATGGCATTGAACAAGTGCAAGGTTGGCCTCGGATTCACGATCCTATATTAAGTATATATATATATATATATATATATATATATATATATATTTATATTTATATGTTGGTCAATATGTGTTTAACAATTTAGGTCAATTCGTAGTGTATCACAATCCTAATGCTCGAGATCGATATGCAAAAGTCAACAAAAGTCAATTTGACCCAAAATGATTTATAAAATCTATACATGTTTATTATATAACTTAAATATAGTCGTTTTATATATTTAAATATATTTATCAGATTTTATTAGAGTAAATAATACAAGTCATTTATTAATAAATAAAATTTATATATGATAAAAATATACTTTTATGAATGATACGCATATCCACAGGACTATGCGGATTGCGCATCCAAAGCCCTAAACCGCACACAAACTGCCATGTAAGGCATATGGCACGAGTATAGCCGCACCTTATGCTTCTATACCATCTGATTCGAGTTTCGTATACTTGCATAAGGGTCCAGTACATTCTAGAAGAATGTACGGTAAAATCAATTCGGATTCTTTTCCTTAAATAACGAAAGTTGGTTGGGATAAGATTGCATTTAATTAGGGAAGAGATTCTACTGAAATCCTAATTGATGAGCCTATAAATACATAGCTCATAAACCCTAATATACATATACATTCATTCGTTTACTCATATGTAAACCACAGCATACAAATCTTCATCGTACGAACAAAGCTTCTTACGATCTTAAAGACTTTCAGGTATGTCTCGAACTATAAAACCTTCATGTCTTTGGGCTACTCAACCTCGTATTCTAGGTTGTTGGTGGACTCTCGACCGACCACCCTGTCGGAATCGAAACGATCTCTATGTGGGTTATCCACGACTAAGTGTCGGAGGTCCGAATGTTGTTAGTCCTTAAACCCTATCATGCACTCAAGCGTAGGTTCACCTTGACCTCGTGAAAATATGCTTGATCATTTGGCACCATCCGTGGGACCGGTTACATGAACAAAAAGAAAATTCATATTGAATATATATTTCGTTTTTGTGTTTTCCATAAAATGTTTTTGTTCACACTAATCGGTCAATTTCAGGTTATTCACCTAATTCAGATCAATGGTGGGAAACAAAGGTTCGAAGCCGACTTTTCAGACATTTAAAGTTCAACGAACACCTGCACAAACATCAAAACAGACATCTGTGGTAGAAGGGAAAAAGGTGTCAAAACCTCCTTCGACAGAAGCTATCCTAATGGGGCCAACAAGCGCCGAGACAAAAAAATGGTTCCTCCGACCACGGTAGGGACATAAAGTGAATGGCTGTAGAGTGGTGGGGAAGATACACCCCCAGCAGTAGAAACTAGCTATGTACGTTTCAAAGAGACAGAAACGGTACGCATGAAGTCTCCGGAAAAAATAACTTTCGGATCTCCAGCCAACACTGACTATATACGCTCTAAAGAAATAGACGACTGGTATGAATCTCTGCCAAGTGGTGCCAAGCTAATAGCAAAAACTACGTATGTAGGAACAATCCCAATTATCACAATGGTAGAACCAGAAACTCAAACTTTGAGGGTTACCCCGGCAAGTGGGCCGGAAGAAATTAGAAGATTGGGTTTGAGAAACCTAGATGGTTAATATATTATAGTAGCACCACTACATGAAAAGATGACCTATGCACCACCCCAACCAAATGTAGGTGGGTTAATGCAAACTCAAAATCGGGATGATCAGGGGAGTGCGCCTTATAATCCACTGGAGCCGAGCAGCTCGAATAATTTTATTTCACAATTGCAGCAAGTTGCACCCCCGCACCTAGCGCAAGCACTCAATGAGCCAGCGCGATTCCAGGAGTTTATGCAAAACTGGTTTGTAGTAATGCAAGGGCATAAAGCAAGGCAATCTCTAGAGGTGGCTCCTACTACAGAAAAATTCGCCGCACATATAGCGAATTACCCGTTTCCTCAAGCACCTTTAATACCGCTAACATTAGGAAGTTACGACGGGTTGTCTGATCCTGATGACTTCCTACAAAGGTTTGAGGGAACGGCAAGAACGCACAATTGGGGAGACGCGGTAGCATGTCACATGCTACCAATTGTGTTGCAAGGAGTGGCGCGGGAGTGGTTCAATAATTTAACTCCCAGAAGCATAACAGGTTATGCAGATTTAAGATCTCGGTTTCTACTTAATTTTCATAGTCTGCGTGCACGAAGAAGAACGCACGTGGAATGTCATGACATAAAGCAAAAACCCAAAGAATCTTTGGGTTAGATTATTGATAGGTACACAAAGGAAGTAGCTAAAATACCAGATCTACCAGAAAGCCAAAAGGTGTCAGGATTTATACACTGCCTTGATACAGAAAAGCACCTGTCTTTATGGCAAAGGTTGCGAAGGAAGGTTCCACAAACATTTGCGGAAGCAATAAAGGAAGCACATGATTACATACGGGCGCAAGAAGATTGAAATGTCCCGTTCATATTGATTATAAACGTTCCATATTAATTGATTTCGTCGCGAGGTTTTGACCTCTATATGAGACGTTTTTCAAAGACTGCATTCATTTTTAAAACAACCATAACCTTTATTTTATCGATAAAGGTTTTAAAAAAAATATTACGTAGATTATCAAATAATGATAATCTAAAATATACAATTTACACATGACCATTACATAATGGTTTACAATAAAAATATATTACATCGAAATAAGTTTCTTGAATGCAGTTTTTACACAATATCATACAATCATGGACTCCAAATCTTGTCCTTATTTTAGTATGCAACAGCGGAAGCTCTTAATAATCACATGAAAATAAACATGCTTAAAACGTCAACAAAAAATGTTGGTGAGTTATAGGTTTAACCTATATATTATCAAATTAATATAATAGACCACAAGATTTCATTTATTTAATAATCTTACACTCGCAAGTGTATAAAAATCATTCTATGATGAACACCTGGTAACCGACATTAACATAATGCATATAGAATATTCCTCGCATACTCGCAAGTATGTCATAAATTGGCAATCGCAATCACCATATAAATCGAAGTATTAAAGCATTCCAAATTCCAGAATGGGGTTTGTTAGGCCCATAGATCTATCTTTAGGATTCGCGTCAATTAGGGGTCATTTCCTCAATTTTTAGGCTACCAGACTTGAAGGGGCAATATTCGATTTAATAATCCAACCATAGAATGTAGTTTCGCACACTTGTGTCTATTTTGTAAAACATTTATAAAGCTGCATGTATTCTCATCCCAAAAATATTAGATTTTAAATGTGGGACTATAACTCACTTTCACAAATTTTTTCTTCGTTGGAATTAAGACTTGGCCACTGGTCGATTCAAGAACCTATAACAAATATGTACATATATATCAAAGTATTATTTAAATATATTCACAACATTTTTTATTACGTTTTTATGATTTAAGTTTGTTAAGTTAGCAGTCCTCGTTAGTAACCTACAACTAGTTGTCCACAGTTAGATGTACTGAAATAAATCAATATATATTATCTCGAATCAATCCACAACCCAGTGTATACAAGTCTCAGGCTAGATCACAACTCAAAGTATATATATTATTTTGGAATCAACCTCAACCCTGTATAGCTAACTCAAACATTACTGTATATAGAGTGTCTATGGTTGTTTCGAAATATATATATATATATATATATATATATATATATATATATATATATATATATATATATATATATATATATATATATATATATATATATATATATATATATATATATATATATATATATATATATATATATATATATATATATATATATATATATATATAGATGGGTTGATATGATATGTCAAAACATTGTATACGTGTCTATGGTATCCCAAGATTACATAATATGTATAATACAATATAAATTAGTTAGGATATGTTTAGTCTAGATTTGTTAAAAAATTTTCGTAGCTAAAACTAGCAAATTTATCCAATTTTGTTTTGCCCGTCATTTCTTCGTTTCAAATCCGTTTTGAGTGATTCAAGTTGCTATGGTTTCATAATGAACTGAAATTTATGAAACTAAACAGAAAAAGTATAAGTTTATAGTCGGAAATACAGGTTACAAGTCATTTTTTAAAGAGGTAGTCATTTCCGTCGAAAGAACGACATCTTGATGACCATTTTGAAAAATATACTTCCACTTTGAGTTTAACCATGATTTTTGGATATAGTTTCATGTTCATAAGAAAAATCATTTTCCCAGAAGAACAACTTTTAAATCAAAGTTTATCATAGTCTTTAATTATCAAACCCAAAACAGCCCGCGGTGTTACTAAAACGGCGTATGTCCGGTTTTAAGGTGTTTTTCGTGTTTCCAGGTTTTAAATCATTAAGTTAGCATATCATATAGATATAGAACATGTGTTTAGTTGATTTTAAAAGTCAATTTAGAAGGATTAACTTTATTTGCGAACAAGTTTAGAATTAACTAAACTATGTTCTAGTGATTACATGTTCAAATCTTCGAATAAGATAGTTTTATATATATGAATCGAATGATGTTATAAACATCATTACTACCTCAAGTTTAGTAGGTAAACCTACTGGAAGTGACAAAAATTGATCTAGCTTCAAAGGATTCTTGGATGGCTTGAAAGTTCTTGAAGTAGAATCATGACATGAAAACAAGTTCAAGTCCGATTATCACTCAAAATAAGATTGTTATAGTTATAGAAATTGAACTGAAGTTTGAATATGAGAATTACCTTGAATTAGAAAGATATATTACTATAAATAAGAAAGATTTTTTGAGATTGGATGATCACTTGAAATGGATTAGAAAGCTTGGAAGTAGACTTGTAAACTTGAGAGTATTCTTGATTTTATAAAACTAGAACTTATAGAATTTGTGAAGAACACTTAGAACATGAAGATAGAACTTGAGAGAGATCAATTAGATGAATAAAATTGAAGAATGAAAGTGTTTGTAGGTGTTTTTGGTCGTTGGTATATGGATTAGATATAAAGGATGTGTAAGTTTGTTTTCATGTAAATAATTCATGAATGATTTATAATATTTTTTGTAATTTTGTGAGATATTTCATGCTAGTTGCCAAATGATGGTTCCCACATGTTTAATGACTCACATGGGCTGATAAATAGCTGATCATTGAAGTGTATATACCAATAGTATATACATCTAGAAGCTGTGTATTGTACGAGTACGAATACGGGTGCATACGAGTAGAATTGTTGATGAAAATGAATGAGGATGTATTTGTAAGCATTTTTGTTAAGTAGAAGTACTTTGATATGTGTCTTGAAGTCTTTTAAAAGTGTACAAATACATCTTAATACACTACATGTATATACATTTTAACTGAGTTGTTAAGTCATCGTTAGTCGTTACATGTAATTGTTGTTTTGAAACCTTTAAGTTAACGATCTCATTTAATGTTGTTAACCCATTGTTTATTATATCTAATGAGATGTTAAATTATTAAATTATAATGATATTATGATATATGAATATATCTTAATATGATATATATACATTAAAATGTCATTACAACGATAATCGTTACATATAGGTCTCATTTCGAAATCCTTAAGTTAGTAGTCTTGTTTTTACATATGTAGTTCATTGTTAACACACTTAATGATATAATTAATTATCATTTTATCATGTTAAACATAGTGTATCTATATCTTAATATGATTCATATGTATTTAGTAAGACGTTGTTATAACGATAATCGTTATATATATCGTTTCGAGTTTCTTAATTCAATAATCTCATTTTTAGGTATATCACCCATTGTTAATACACTTAGAAAGATACTTAATTATCATAATCTCATGTTAACCATATATATATATATATATATATATATATATATATATATATATATATATCATGTAGTTTTTACAAGTTTTTAACATTCGTGAATTGCCGGTCAACTTGGGTGGTCAATTGTCTACATGAAACTCATTTCAATTAATTAAGTCTTAACAAGTTTGATTGCTTAACATGTTGGAAACATTTAATCATGCAAATATAGTTTTCATTTAATATATAATCATGGAAAAGTTCGGGTCACTACAGTACCTAACCGTTAAATAAATTTCGTCTCGAAATTTTAAGCGGTTGAAGGTGTTGACGCATCTTCTGGAAATAAGTGCGGGTATTTCTTCTTTATCTGGTCTTCACGTTCCCAGGTGAACTCGGGTCCTCTACGAGCATTCCATCGAACCTTAACAATTGGTATCTTGTTTTGCTTAAGCCTTTTAACCTCACGATCCATTATTTCGACGGGTTCTTCGATGAATTAAAGTTTTTCATTGATTTGGATTTCGTCTAGCGGAATAGTGAGATCTTCTTTAGCAAAACATTTCTTCAAATTCGAGACGTGGAAAGTGTTATGTACAGCCGCGAGTTGTTGAGGTAACTTAAGTCGGTAAGTTATTGGTCCGACACGATCTATAATCTTGAATGGCCCGATGTATCATGGATTTAGTTTCCCCCGTTTACCAAATCGAACAACACCTTTCCAGGTGAAACCTTAAGCATGACCATCTCTCCAATTTCAAATTCTATATCTTTTCTTTTAATGTCCGCGTAGCTCTTTTGTCGACTTTGGGCGGTTTTTAACCGTTGTTGAATTTGAATGATCTTCTCGGTAATTTCTTGAATTATATCCAGACCCGTAATTTGTCTATCCCCAACTTCACTCCAACAAATCGGAGACCTGCACTTTCTACCATAAGGTGCCTCAAACGGTGCCATCTCAATACTCGAGTGGTAACTGTTGTTGTAGGAAAACTCTGCTAACGGTAGGTGTTGATCCCAACTGTTTCCAAAATCAATAACACATGCTCGTAGCTTGTATTCAAGCGTTTGTATCGTCCTTTCGCTCTGCCCATCAGTCTGTGGATGATAGGCAGTACTCATGTCTAGAGGAGTTCCTAATGCTTACTGTAATGTCTGCCAAAACCTTGAAACAAATCTGCCATCCCTATCAGAGATAATAGAGATTGGTATTCCATGTCTGGAGACAACTTCTTTCAAGTATAATCGCTCCAACTTCTCCATTTTGTCATCTTCTCTCATTGGTAGAAAATGTGCTGATTTGGTGAGACGATCGACTATTACCTAAATAGTATCATAACCACTTGCAGTCCTTAGAAATTTAGTAATGAAATCCATGGTAATGTTTTCCCATTTCCATCCTGGGATTTCAGGTTGCTGAAGTAGACCTGATGGTTTCTGATGTTCAGCTTTGATCTTAGAACACGTCAAACATTCTCCTACTTATTTAGCAATATCGGCTTTCATACCCGGCCACCAAAAGTGTTTCTTGAGATCTTTGTACACCTTCCTAGCTCCGGGATGTATTGAATATCTGGTTTTATGTGCTTCCTTAAGTACCATTTCTCTCACATCTCCAAACTTTGGCACCCAAATTCTTTCAGCTCTATATCGGGTTCCGTCTTCCCGAATATTAAGGTGTTTCTCCGATCCTTTGGGTATTTCATTCTTCAAATTCCTTTCTCTTACAACTCCCTGCTGCGCCTCCTTTATTTGAGTAGTAAACTTAGTACGAATAATTACATTCATAGCTTTTATCCGCATAGGTTCTCTGTCCTTTCTACTTAAAGCGTCGGCTACCACATTCGCCTTCTCCGGATGGTAACGAATCTCGAAATCGTAATCATTCAATAACTCAATCCACTTACGCTGCCTCGTGTTCAGTTGTTTCTGATTAAATATGTGTTAAAGACTTTTGTGGTCGGTATATATAATACTTTTGACCCCATATAAATAGTACCTCCAAGTCTTTAATACAAAAATAACAGCGCCTAATTCCAAATCATGCATTGTATAATTCTGCTCGTGAATCTTCAATTGTCTTAACGCATAAGCAATTACCTTCGTTCGTTGCATTAATACACCACCGAGACCTTGCTTTGAGGCGTCAAAATATATCACAAAATCATCATTCCCTTCAGCAATGACAATATAGGTGCCGTAGTTAACTTTTTCTTCAACAATTGAAACGCTTTCTCCTGCTCATCCTTCCATTCGAATTTCTTCCCTTTATGCGTTAATGCAGTCAAGGGTTTTGCTATTTTGGAAAAATCTTGGATGAATCTTCTGTAGTAACCAGCTAGTCCTAAAAATTGGCGTATATGTTTCGGAATTTTCGGGGTTTTCCATTTTTCAACAGTTTCAATCTTTGTTGGATCCACCTGAATACCTTCTTTGTTCACTATGTGACCGAGAAATTTGAACTTCTTCTAACTAAAATGTACACTTTGAAAACTTAGCGTACAGTTTTTCTTTCCTCAACAACTCTAGCACTTTTTTCAAATGTTCTTCGTGCTCTTACTCATTCTTTGAGTAAATAAGTATGTCATCGATAAAAACAATGACAAACTTGTCAAGATATGGCCCACACCATGGTTCATGAGGTCCATGAACACAGCTGGTGCGTTAGTCAATCCAAACGGCATAACCATAAACTCGTAATGACCGTAACGCGTCCTGAAAGCAGTCTTTGGAATATCATCCTCCTACACCCGCATTTGATGATACCCAGAATGTAAATCGATCTTCGAATAAACCGATGAGCCTTGTAGTTGATCAAATAAGTCATCGATTCTCGGTAGTGGGAAACGGTTCTTGATGGTAAGCTTGTTCAACTCTTGGTAATCGATACACAACCTGAATGTACCTTCTTTCTTCTTAACAAATAAAACTGGAGCTCCCCACGGTGATGTGCTTGGTCGAATGAAACTACGCTCTAAAAGTTCTTGTAATTGACTTTGAAGTTCCTTCATTTCGCTGGGTGTGAGTCTGTATGGAGAACGAGCTATTGGTGCAGCTCCTGGTACAAGATCTATTTGAAATTCAACGGATCAGTGTGGAGGTAGTCCCGGTAATTCTTTCAGAAATACATCGGGAAATTCTTTTGCGACGGGAACATCATTGATGTTCTTTTCTTCGGTTTGTACTTTCTCGACATGTGCTAACACAGCATAGCAACCTTTTCTTATTAGCTTTTGCGCCTTCAAATTACTAATAATATTTAGCTTCGTGTTGCTCTTTTCTCCGTATACCATTAAGGGTTTTCCTTCTTCTCGTACAATGCAAATTGCATTTTTGTAACATACGATCTCTGCTTTCTCCTTTTTCAATCAGTCCATGCCAATTATTACATCAAAACTCTCTAACTCTAGTGGTATTAAATCAACCTTAAACGTTTCACTAACCAGTTTAATTTCTTGAATCCGACATATTTTATCTGTCAAAATTAATTTACCGTTTGCTAATTCGAGTAAAAATTTATTATTCATAGGCGTCAATGGACCACTTAATTTAGCACAAAAATCTCTACTCATATAGCTTCTATCCGCACCCGAATCAAATAAAACATAAGCAGGTTTTTCATTGATAAGAAACGTACCCGTAACAAGCTTCGGGTCTTCCTGCGCTTCTTCTGCATTAATGTTAAAAACTCTCCCACGGCTTTGTCCATTATTATTTCCCTGGTTTGGGCACATAGTTTTGTAGTGGCCCTTCTTCCCGCATCCATAACAAATAATGTAGGAATTACTTGTTCCTTTACCCGATGGTCCATAAACTTCACACTTCATTGCATCATGACCCTTTCTATTACATTTGGTACATGTTGCCGGACAAAAAGTAGTTAGATGGTACCCTTCATACCTTAGACACAGAATTTTCTGATTTTGAATACCAGTGTTGATATTGAGCTTGTCGTTGGGATTGTTGTTGTTGCGGTTGATATTGTTGTTGGGATGATTGTTGTAGTTGTTGTTGTTGGAATGGTTTGTATTGCGTTTGTTGTTGCGAAAAATTGTGCGATTTTGGTTGTGGTTGTGGTGTTGATTGTTGAAGCGATAGTTACTGTTCTTGTGTTGATTGTTGAAATTGTGACTCTTGTCACTGGGTTCTTCCCACTTTCTCTTGACTTGCTTCGTTTTGGCCTCTTCGGCCGCCTGCTCCTTAATTCTTTCCTCAATCTGATTTATGAGTTTGTGAGCCATTCGACTTGCCTTTTGTATGGAGGCGGCCTCGTGTGAACTCACATCTTCTTGAATCCTCTCCGGTAACCCTTTTACAAATGCGCCGATCTTCTCCTCTTCATTTTTGAACGCTCTTGGACACAATAGGCACAACTCTGTGAATCGTCGTTCGTACGTGGTGATGTCGAAACCTTGCGTTCGTAATCATCTAAGCTCTACCTTGAGCTTATTGACCTCGTTTATGGGATGATACTGCTCAGTCATCAGGTGTTTGAATGCTGACCATGGTAATGCGTAAGCAGCATCTTGTCCCACCTATTCTAGAAAAGTGTGCCACCTGTTCTAGATAAGTGTTCCACCATGTTAATGCAGTACCCGTGAAGGTATGCGTAGCGTACTTTACTTTGTCTTCTTCAGTGCACTTACTTATGGCAAACACCGATTCAACCTTCTCAGTCCACCTTTTTAATCCGATTGGACCCTCGGTTCCATCGAATTCCAAAGTTTTACAGGCAGTGAATTCTTTGTAGGAGCATCCTACACGAGTTCTCGTGGCGTTAGTTCCATTGCTGGATTCCGAGTTATTGTTATTTTGCATCGCAGCATGTACAGCGGCTATGTTTGCTGCAAGGAAAGCACGAAAGTCTTCCTCACTCATGTTCAAATTCTGACGAGTCGTTGGTGCCATTTTCATCAAAAATAGACGAAAAGAATTAAGTTAATCATATAGAATATTAAGAGTAGTCAATAGTATTTCGTAGCATAATATGAACTCATTTATAAAAGCTTTTTCTTCATATTAGTGTTTTATAGTTTTAATTCGGGTAGTACCTACCCGTTAAGTTCATACTTAGTAGCTAATATACCATTCAACTACTACAATTCTATATGAAAAACTGATTATAATAATATTTCGCGTTCAAACTTTTATACAATATTTTACAAACTTACAATACCGCTATAATACATATAGCATGAAATATAGCACACAATAACTTTGATACAAAACAGTTGTGACAACAATCCTAGTTAATACGCAAGTCGTTCAACAAAGGCAATAAAAACACGTAATTCATAAGTCCAGAAACAAGTCATGCATTCTGGTTTTACTAAGACTACTTCCCATCCTTTGTCTTGTGGAACATAACAGTTGTGGCCGTTGATAAGACAACATGTTGTAACGTCGTCAAAGGGACGAGGGTTTTGTAATGCCCAACAGCCCCGTAATAATCTAAAAACCTTGTTTCTCACCCCAACTACTGAATCTGTCACTCGTGTGAAGGTTTTATTTAAAAGTTGTAATCCGATGTTCTTTTTCTCACTTTGGTGAGAAGCGAACATCACTAACCCGTAAGCATAACATGCTTCTTTATGTTGCATGCTAGAAGCTCTTTCTAACTCACGAAGTCCTACGTTGTGATATGTTGAGTCAAAATAGGTTTTTAACCCGTAGCGTAAAATTGCATTTGGGTTCCCCGCATTTAATGCTTTAAAGAAAACACGGCGTAACTTACGGTGTCCCCAATGTGATATACCCCATCTTTCAAATAAAAGCCTTTTATAAACTAAGGCATGTCTGGAACATTCTTCAAATGTTCTACAAACTAATTTTTCCATAAATAATTGTGCCGACGAATTCTGACTGACATTAGACAAGATTTCATCAATCATGTCCCCGGGTAGGTCTTCTAAAATGTTTGGTTGTCTATCCTTAACATCCATTATGTTTTTGTACTGTAAAACAGACGAGAATTAGATTCGCAAAAGATAATTATCAAATAATACAAGCAATTTTCACATACAACAAGAAAAGTACAAGCACACTTATTTTACATATTTTACACCTCATGATTACAACTCTTTATTCTGACTCACTTGTTTCTTCCTCTTTGAACTTGTTTCGTTTTGCTAACTTTCTAGGGATATATGGTGCTCCCCTAATACGAGCCGTTCTTTTCACAAATGGTCTAGAAAAACCTGGTGGCTTAGAGGTTCCCGGGTTATTGTTACAACTTAAGAAATACAGGTGTTGACGATACATATATAGTTCATCGGGGTTGGAATCAAGTTTCTCTATTTTAATGCCCTTTCCCTTATTATTTTCTTTTGCTTTTTCAAATTGGGTCGAGGTAATTTCTATAACATCATCGGAATCTTCATCGGGATCCGATTCATCAGAAAATTGGTAATCTTCCCAATATTTTGCTTCCTCGGCAAAAACACCATTGACCATTATTAATTTTGGTCCATTGGTTGAGGATTTTCTTTTATTTATCTGTTTTTCAGTGGTTTCTAATATTTCCTCCCCCGGAACCTCTTCTTCTTCGGGTTCCTCTTCTTCCGGTTTGATGTTATGCGAGGTGTATATGAAATAGCTTATATTTTACTAGGAAAAAGTATTAAATACGATACAATTTTACACAAGATATTTATTTATTTATAGAATGGATATACTTAAACCTTGCTACAACACTTATAGGCAGTGTACCTAATTGTATAGTAGTGTAGTTTTTAGTAAGTCCGGTTCGTTCCACAGGGAAAATCTTTAAACAAAGCTTAACGCTATATTAGTTTTAATTTATAAAAATACAAATATATATATATATATATATATATATATATATATATATATATATATATATATATATATATATATATATATATATATATATATATAAGTAATATTATTATTATAAAGGGGGGTTTTTACCGTTTAATGACCGGTTTGTCGATTTTAAAAAATTTAGTCGTAGTTAAAACTTAATATAAAATATTAAATAAATAAAAGACTTAATTTAAAACGTAAAGTAAATAACGATAATGAAATTGCGATAAATAAAATTGTGATAAAATAAACTTGCGATAATTAAAAAGTACGATAATTAAAAGTGCAATTAAATACAATAACAATAAATAAAAGTACGATAATTAAAAGTGCAATTAAATATAAAATAAAGGAAATTAAATATGAAATAAAAGAATTATGCTTATTTAAACTTCCGTAATCATGATGTTTGACGTGTTGATTTTAGTTTTATGCCCATGGGTTAATTGTCCTTTGTCCTGGATTATTTAATATGTCCGTCTGATTTTTGTCCATAACAGTCCACAAGTCATAAATATAAAATGCGAGTATCCTCGTCAAATTATTCTTATACCCGAAGTCAAATATTCCAACTAATTGGGGACTTAAACTGTAACAAGGTTTTATTACTTTGTTTAATAATTACACCAGGTTATTGACTGCGTGTAACCCAAGGTTTTAATACTTTGTTATCAATTATGCCAAGTGTCCTTGTACATAATTTCACCCCTGTTTTAATAATTCCATAGACTATTAATCCATTCCTGTGTCCGGTTAAATGAACGATTATTCGTACATATAAATATCCCGCCCATCGTGTTCGATCGAGTGTATATGGTTATTTATAGGGACGTCCAATTGTAAATCTTTATATTAAAATTAACAAACTATCATTTAGTTAAACAAATATAAAGCCCATTAATAGCCCATAGTCTAATTTCTACAAGTGTCGTTCTTTTGTCCAAACCCTAATTATGGTACAAAGCCCAATTACCCAATTTTAATATTTTTAGCCCAACATCATGATTACTTCGGATTAAATAAGCATAATAATAACTTAGCTACGAGACATTAAATTAAAAAGGTTGAACATAACTTACAATGATTAAAAATAGCGTAGCGCTACACGGACAGAATTTCGACTTACACCCTTACAACATTCGCTAATACACCCTTATTATTAGGATTTAAAATTAAAATTAAAATTAAAATGTAAATATATATATATACGTTTACATATAGATAGAGAGATTGATGGATGGATATTTAAAACGGATCAAATGCGTTGGCTTTTATAGGCAGTTTCAGAATTTGGGGCTCCGCGAGTCGCGGCATTTTTGCACTACAAACTCCGTGAGTCGCGGAGTTCGTAAATTCAGCTCACACAAGTTTGGATCCTAGTCTGCCGACGGTTTTAATATATAAATATAATATATATATAATTTATATAATTAATTATATATTATATTTTATTTATATACATAGTTAACTTGTAATTTTTAGTCCGTTGCGTCGAGCGTTGAGAGTTGACTCTGGTCCCGGTTCCGGATTTTCGAACGTCCTTGCGTACAATTTAATATCTTGTACTGTGCGTTTTAAATCTTGTACTCTTGTAATTCTGAGACGTTTCTTATCAATAATTGGAACCTCTTTGATTGTATTTTGTACTTTTGAGCTTTTTGGTCATTTGCGTCTTCAATTCGTCGAATCTATCTTTTGTCTTCACCTTTTATTATTTAACCGAATATCACTTGTAAATAGGACAATTGCAACGAAAAGCTTGTCTTTTTGAGGAATAATGCTATGAAATATATGTTCATTTTTAGCATTATCAAATATTCCCACACTTGAGCGTTGCTTGTCCTCAAGCAATATAGTCTTGAAATATACTAGAATCACTTCTTTATTCTTCACACTTTGTACATCAGTGATTTCTATACGGCGGTATAAACAATGGTAGTAACGATGTGGTTTACAGTCCCACATGACTATAAAATTTGGATCCATTAAGGAAATTGGATCTTTATGAAAACATTTGATCTTTTGAAAATTAAATCTAGTTTTTACCCTAGATAAGTTTTCCGGAATAACCCTTCACCGGTGTTTGCAAAATATTTTTGTGGGTTTGGTGGGTTTCAGATTTGAAAATTTTAGCTCAAAACTTGTGGTTTTGTATCACCCACTTGCTAACCTTGTATTAGGAAAGCAACACGTCCAGTATACTTGCTCCGTATATTACCTTTCGGTAAACTACCGTCCGGTTGTAAAGGAAAGCGTTGAACAAGCAACTGTTAAGGCAATGTCCCCTGACATGCTTTTAATTATGGTCTATAAGGTGTCGGACGCAATTACTATCCTTGGTAGGAGCAATAGTAAAGCTCACCCTTATATTTTTTCGGTCTGGCACAAGGTCCTGTCTTTAACCATGCTATGCAACCACCGTTCTTACGGTTGACACCCGAATTGGTTCAGGTGACCTAATGAATTCAAGGTGAATTCCTAGAATTTTACGTTCAATGGTAATGAACGCATTGAAAATGGGTTTTCAGAAAACAAATCGGTTTTAATTTGATCAAAATATTTTCTCGTTCAAGCTCGAGTTTAGATATCATCGAATTCCATGAGTTTGTAATTCTCAATCTTTAAAGTCAATCTCAAGGATTGAGTAATATCAGGCTTAAAAGCTGATTTTTAATCTTTAAGGAGATTATCCTTTCTGGAGATCTGATTCATTAGTCTTATCAAGCTAATTTGCACGGCGTCCTCCCCATTTTACAAGACAGATCCTCTCATGGTTAGGATAAGTCTGACCACTTGGCGACCCTGTTTGATGCGGAGGTCCGTAGATTTCCTGCTGATTTTAGTGTTGACTTTTCTAGATTTTTCGTCAACCTACAGCTGGTCTGAACGACAACTTCTTGACCTAAATCAAGAAGCGCGTGTCTTTTTCGGAAGACTTTACTTCCTTTTAATGATGGAATTGATTCATCGTGTAGATCCATCTTTCTTACAGTAAATCGGGTAAAACTGTTTAGTTTAGTCCAAAGCAAAAGTATCTTTAATTATTTGTTACAGAAATATGTGACATATGTTTAAAATAACTTGGTAAATTTTCCCACACTTGGCTTTTATTTTCCTTTTTATTGTCCTCTATTCCATTTTAAATGAATTTTAACATTTTGGTTTGTTTCTTAATTTATGTCCTTTCCAAGGTAACAATAATTTCGGTGTTAATACCTAGTTTTATCGTTCATAAATATGTATAAACATGATTTTGAGTTCATTTAATTGAAAATTTTGAAAATTTTTACTAGAATTGGGTAGTCAGTATATAAGACTAGGGATGTTCTTTGTTATCAGAGAGCACTAGATTCTAATACAACTACTGCGTTACTAGTATTTTTAATGGTAACCAAGTGTTTAAATAATTTTTTTTTTAAAATCCGAAAGATTTTAACCCCTTCCCACACTTAAGATCTTGCAATGCCCTCATTTGCAAGAAATCAGTAACAATTTAAATTATTGAGGGTGATTAGCGTAGAAAAATGATAAAATTTTACCAAAGTTTCCAAACATATTGTTGTTTGTGTTGAATGATAAATGGTGCACATCATTTGTTCATTCCGTCTTGTTGTTATTTCACATATATTTTGCATCTTGTCGTCAAAATTAGTTGCTTTTGCTGAACTTAATACCAGTCTTTGAAAATGCGTTGTTTTACCCTGTTGTGTACATAAGATAAACTGCAAACATATATACATATTTTTGAAGTTTGATATATTACCCCACATTCAAAAATTATTAAAATCTAATAATAAAAGTTAGAAAATTATAAAAACTATTACAATATCAACATAAGTGTTAAATGTAGTAACATTACAAAAATAAAATAAATAAAACTAAATAAACTAGGGTTGATACTGATACCAGTAGGGGTTCCATGCATAACCGTATGTGTTATAGAATGCTTTAGCTGGGTTATAAGTAGGATACGGTGGTTGAATCTCTATAGACCAGGGAGGAAATATGGGCTTTGGAGTAGGAATATAGTTTCTACCTACATGTTGGCAATGAGCTATGATGTGGTTTTGATGAACTTGTCAATCTTCAAATGCTCGATGTCTAGCATTTTCATATTCTTGTGAAGCTATAAACCTTTGCATTTCTATCATTTCATTTCCCCCTCCCACATTACCTGGCTGTTGATTTCTTTCAACCTGTGGATGTCTTCCATTATATTGTACTGCGGCGTTATTTTGCCTCTTCAAAACCTTAGCACCATGATATACATTTAAACCAATTGTATCGTGGGGTTCTGGTTCTTCGATTAATAATCCCCCCGACTTATATCCACATCGAGATACTCAGCAATTAATGTAATAAATATACCACCTCCTATTATACTGTGCGGTCTCATCCCCCTAACCATAGCCGATAAATAATAACCCACACAATAAGGTATACTTACAGCGCTTTGTGGGTCTCGAATACACATGTGGTAAAATAAATCTTGCTCATTTACCTTTTCCTTATTTTTACCTCGCTGTGTAATCGAGTTCGCTAGAAACCTGTGAATTACTCTTAACTCAGCTCTATCTATATCCGTATAAGAGTAATTTCAACCTTTAAATCGGTGATGGCTAGTCATTTGACTCCATACACCATGCGTATCAAAATTTTCATCAATCTTCCTACTATTTAATATCAACCCTTGACAATCGGCAGATGCTAGCACCTCAGGCGTATATATACGTAAAGCCTGAGCCATGTCTAGTAGAGACATGTGGCGCATCGAACCTCCTAACAAAAATCTAATAAAAGTTCGATCGGTTAAAGTAGCTACCCGATCATTTATTTCTATACTACACAATAATTCTTCACACCATACTTTATATACAGGTCTACGCATGTTAAATAAACGTACCCAATCACTAAAAGTAGAATTACCATACCTTTGAGTAATTAATTCCCTGATTGGCTCGGCCAATTCCACTACCTCTAATGGTTCCCATTCTATTACCCTAGGTACTTCAACAGCTTTAGAATGAAGAGTGTGCAAGCCCCTTTGGTATTTTGGATAATCTATCCAACGTCTGTCTAATCTCAAGTTCGGGTGCAAATCTTTCACGTGCATATCTAAAAATGTCATAACTGGATGAGGTATATCTTGTTTGTAATAGTTATCAACATCCTGTTGTTCCGCATTCTCAGGAGGAGCAATGCGAGCTTGGGATGAAGATTCACCCCTTTCAGTCTGCAAAACATATCAAACACAATTTTTGTGCATCCAAATATGCATTAGTGTCAGCAAAATCATCAATCAAAATAATTACAATGACATGTTCAATTTATATCAAACTTATGCTCATTTCATATTTTTATCAAATCTACACTTTTTCAAATAAGCATATACGAAAATGTTCGCCAAGTTTATAAGCATTCAACTCAAATAACATGTCAAAATAATCATTATTAGCAATTAAACAAGTTTCAAATGGCATTATCTCTCAAAAATCAAGTTCATGAATTTTAGACTTGAAAAAGTCCACTTTAATTCTCAAAAATCATGTTTAAGCTCAAAGTTTGGATCATTTAACTACCTAAACATGTTACACTTCTTAATTTAGCAATAATTCATGACAAAAATTGGCTATAACCTGTTTATATCAAAAAGCCCCAATTGCTCAAGAACACAAACCCTAGATTACTCAAAATTTGAAGTTTAAGGCTTCTAATCATGTTAAATAGCATCAATCTAGGTTATACAAGCATAATATATAAGCAATTTAAGCATAATTACACTAAAAAGCATCAAAATTGAATTGGGTATAAATTTATTCAAGAACACTAATTTTCAGATTAAATGGGTGTTTTGATAAAGAAATTACCATTTTCCTTGAGTAATTCCTTGATAGCATCCTTCTCAACATGATTTTGTGAAAGATTTGATGAAAAATGGTGAAAAAAATTCGGATTTGTGTGTGTTTTTGGGTTTATTTTCGCAGTATTTTGGGGTGTAGGTGTGGATACTGATCTGTTCGATCAGTTTATATTTTTTTTTCTGGAATTTTGATGCTCCGCGAGTCGCTGTATTTACCCATTACAAACTCCGCGAGTCGCGGTGTTTGTATTAATTTTTTTTTTAAATCTTAACTTATAAAATAATTAATTAATTAATTTTAAAATTTTGTTTCCCTTATTATTTAGGACGAGGTCGTTTCAGAGTGATGTCCTAGTCCGTCCCTCGACAAAATTTTAAAATTTGTCAATTTAAAGTGCGGTTTTAAAAGCAAAGATTTTTGGATTTTTTTATATGTTTTTGGCATACTTTAATTCAATAAGATTAAAAATAATGATAATAAAAGTTCTCGTCCCTCCCTCGGGTAAAGCAATTTCGGTTCAAAGACCTAGTCTTCAACTCACGACGAATTTTAAAAATCATATTTTTAACTTAGCGAAATAAAGTAAATTTTTGTTTTTAAATTAACACCAAACTTAAATTTAAAATGCATAAAATTAAAAATTCATATTTTTTTAAAACTTAAAAATTCACACCAAACTTATATTATATTTTTGTTTTTATACATACAAACTTATATTAATTTTTCAAATATTTACAATTTTAAATAAGTTTACAATATTAAATTAATATTTATATATTAATTTTAAAAAAAATGGTAAAAATAAAATTAAAAATCTTTTTGGTCTTTTATCCCACTTTAATCAATCAAATATTATCAAAAATATACGCCCCTCTTTTCGGTAAAGTAATTTCGGTTCCATGACCTAATTTAACTCATGACGAATTTTTGAAATATTTTGGGTTAAATGATTAAAGATATTTATACCTTAAGAATAAACGGTAAATTTCGCAGTGATGTAATAAATTTTTGAATGATATCAATAATTTCGGTCGCAAGACCTAATTTTATTGAATACCAATTTAATACTTTATAGCGAACAAATTAGCGTTTATTATCAAAAGGTTAAAAATAAAAATAAAAATGAAAACTGTACAAACTTACCTGTGAAATATATTTCTTAGTGATATGCTCTAGCCCACTCATAAGATAGTCGGACTAATTGGTTTTCCATGGCTACATATGCGTAACCAAGAGCATTCATTGATTTTTCTTCTAAACATATGAACGGTCCGTCTCTGCATAAAGTAACAAATTCGGTGTTTGAATAGGTTTGATTATTTGAACATTTACCTTCGTGTGACCATTTTCCGCATTTGTGACATCTTTCAAGGTGTCGTGCTCTTCTTTTCGCTGCGGATTTTGATTTTCCTTTACCAAATTGTAACTTATTATCTTCGCATCTGGATTCTTTTCTTACTCCGTCCAATTTACCTCTGATTAATGATACTATTTCACTTGGAAGTGTGTCATTATTACGTTTAGTGATCAAAGCGTGTAGCATTAGACCATGGTTTAGTTCACAGGAAGTCTTCATTTCGTAAAAACCTAAAAAAAATAAAAATTCAGAATGGGGGAATAAGACTAGTTCTTTAGGGTCTGCTAGGGAAAGACCATTCGGGTTCCATTTTCGGGAACTACACGAAAACAGAAAATCTAACTCTAACAGAAATACATATTATCATTCAAAGACTTGATTCTCCCCACACTTAGTTAGCTGTGGTATCGAAATTGTGATTAACTTCGTTGTCAACTTCCATTGGACTATCTATGTAATGTTTAACTCTGTGACCATTAACCTTAAATTCAATCCCATTTGAATTTATTAATTCTATCGTTCCGTACGGGAAAACTCTTTTGACTATGAATGGTTTAGACCATCTTGATTTCAATTTTCCAGGAAATAGTTTGAATCGTGAATTGAAAAGAAGAACTCTGTCTCCTTCTTTAAATTCTTTTGAACTTCTGATTCTTTTATCATGCCATTTCTTCGTTCTTTCCTTTTAGATTAACGAATTTTAGTATGCTTCTTGTCTTAATTCTTCTAATTCATTTAGTTGACTTAACCCTAGACGTCCAGCTTCATGTAAATCAAGATTACATGTCTTCAAAGCCCAAAATGCTTTGTGTTCAATTTCTACTGGAAGATGACATGCTTTTCCATAAACGAGTCTAAAAGGTGTGGTTCCAATTGGAGTTTTGTAGGCTGTTCTAAAAGCCCAGAGTGCATCCTCCAATTTTATGGACCATTCCTTCGGATTTGATCCTACTCTAGAATACGTTTTAAAGCTCGGTTGGTATTTTCAACTTGTCCACTTGTTTGTGGATGATATGCGGTGGAGATTTTATGAGTTACTCCATATCTTTTGAGAACTTTCTCAAGTTGATTATTACAGAAATGAGTTCCCCGATCACTTATTAAAGCTTTCGGTGTTCCAAACCTTGCAAAAAGACGTTTTAAAAAGTTGACTACAACTCGTGCATCGTTAGTTGGGAGAGTTTGTGCTTCCGCCCATTTAGATACATAATCAATGGCTACGAGAATGTAGAGATTATTATGAGATTTTGGAAATGGACCCATAAAGTCAATACCCCAAATGTCAAATACTTCACATACTTGAATGACATTTTGTGACATTTCATCACGTTGACTTATTTTTCCGGCCCTTTGACAAACATCACAGGATTTGCAAAGAAGGTGTGCGTCTTTGTAAATTGTAGGCCAATAGAATCCAGCATCATAAACTTTTCTTGCTGTTAGTTGAGGCCCATAATGCCCTCCTGTTGGTCCTGTGTGACAATGGTTTAAGATTTTACTAGCTTCATCTCCGAATACACATCGGCGTATTATTCCATCGGGACAACTTTTAAACAAATGTGGATCTTCCCAGAAATAGTGTTTTATATCACTGAAGAATTTCTTTCGTTTTTGGTACGATAATCCTTTTTCAAGGAATCCACATACTAAGTATTTTGCATAGTCTGCAAACCATGGAATTTCATTATAATCTATCTTCAATAGATATTCATCAGGAAAGTTGTCTTGTATGGCCGATTCATTTAGAACTTCTAATTCAGGATTTTCAAGACGAGAAAGATGATCGGTTGCGAGATTTTCTGCTCCCTTTTTATCTCGGATTTCAATATCAAACTCTTGTAATAGTAAGATTCAACGGATTAATCGTGGTTTGGCATCTTGTTTCGAAAATAGGTATCTAAGAGCAGAATGGTCGGTATAGACCACCGTTTTAGCTAGAACGAGATATGAACGAAATTTGTCAAAAGCAAAGACAATAGCAAGGAGTTCTTTTTCAGTAGTTGTGTAATTTGTTTGTGCTCCTTGTAATGTCTTACTAGCATAATATATAGGTTGAAATCATTTTTCAATCCTTTGTCCTAAAACGGCTCCCATTGCAAAATCACTTACATCGCACATAAGTTCAAACGGTAAATTCCAATTTGGAGTTATCATGATTGGCACATTAGTGAGTTTTTCTTTAAGAATATTAAAAGATTTGATGCATTCATCTGAAAAGATGGATGAAGCATCCTTTTCTAGGAGTTTATTCATAGGAATGACAATTTTAGAAAAATCTTTTATGAAACGTCGGTAAAAACCGGCATGCCCTAGAAAACTCCTAACTCCTCTAACATTGGTGGGATGTGGAAGTTTAGCAATTATATCTACTTTAGCTCTATCCACTTCAATTCCTTCCTTTGAAATCTTATGTCCAAGAACGATGCCTTCTTTAACCATGAAATGGCATTTCTCCCAATTAAGAACTAGATTTGATTGTTCGCATCTAATAAGCATTCGTTCAAGATTAGCTAGACATATTTCAAAAGTATCACCGAAGACTAAAAAGTCATCCATGAAAACTTCCATGCATTCTTCTATCATGTCGTGAAAAATCGCCATCATGCACCTTTGAAAGGTTGCAGGGGCGTTGCAAAGTCCAAATGGCATGCGTTTGTAAGCTAAAGTACCATAAGGGCACGTGAATGTGGTTTTTTCTTAGTCCTCGGGTGCTATTGGATTTTTGAAAATATCCGAAAAAACCATCAAGAAAACAATAGTAACTATTTCCGGCTAATCTTTCTAACATTTTATCAATGAAAGGTAAGGGAAAGTGATCTTTTCTGGTGGCGTCATTTAATTTTCTATAATCAATACACACATGCCATCCTGTTACAGTCCTAGTAGGAATAAGCTCATTTTTCTCATTTGTAATGACAATCATGCCACCCTTCTTAGGAACGCATTGAACTGGGCTTACCCACGGACTATCAGAGATTAGATAAATTAAACCTGCATCTTGCAGTTTAATAATTTCTTTCTTAACAACATCTTGCATATTAGGATTTAGTCTTCGTTGGCGTTGCACATACGTTTTATGACCTTCTTCCATAAGGATTTTATGTGTGCAATACGAAGGACTTATTCCTTTAATGTCATGAATCTTCCATGCAATAGCTGGTTTATGAGCTTTTAACACAGAAATGAGTTGTGATTTCTCATTTTCAGTAAGAGAAGACGACATTATTATTACAGGTAATTCAGATTCACCATGTAAATAAGCGTATTCCAAATGATTTGGAAGTGGCTTTAACTCTAATGTCGGAGGTTCTTCTATCGATGATTTATATCGATATCTGTCTTCTTCTTTTTGCATTTGAATTTCTTCTGTTGTTGGTTCATATCCATTAGCCATTAGTGTAGCTAACATTTCAATTTCATCAATTGGTTCAGTACCTTCTCCTAAAGAACATTCTCCTGTTCCTTGTAATTCTGGAAATTCTTCTAATAATTCTGCATGTGAATCTATAGTTTGAATATAATAACATGTATCATCTGCAGATTGTGGTTGTTGCATAACTCTATCAACTGAAAAGGTAACACTCTCGTCCTCTATACTTAGGGTCAGTTTCTTACCGAACACGTCTATCATTGCTTTAGCCGTGTTTAAGAATGGTCTTCCTAATATGAGAGGAACTTGAGAATCTTCTTCCATGTCCAGAACAACAAAATCTACTGGAAATACTAAAGTACCAACTTTAACTAGCATGTTCTCCATTATCCCTCTAGGATATTTTATTGATCGATCGGCTAGTTGTATGTTTATTCTTGTTGGTTTCAATTCTCCAAGGTCTAGTTTAGCGTATAGTGAATACGACATTAAATTTATACTAGCACCTAAGTCTGCCAATGCTTCTATCGAACTAAGACTACCCAGAAAACATGGAATTGTGAAACTTCCTGGATCAGATAATTTTTCTGGTATCTTATTCAACAACACTGCTGAACAATTAGCATTCATAGTAACAGCCGAGAGTTCTTCCATTTTCTTTCTATTTGAGATTAGATCTTTCAAGAATTTAGAATATCTAGGCATTCCTGAAATCACATCAATGAAATGAAGATTGACATTTAATTGTTTAAACATATCCAAGAATTTGGATTGCTCGGCTTCAAGTCTCTTTTTTTCATTTTACTCGGGTAAGGAAGTGGTGGTTGGTATGGTTTAACATAAGGTTTAGCTTTAACTGTGTTATCTTCATTAACCTTTTCAACTACCGGTTCTTTTTCCTTATCTTGTTCAGGTTGTGGTTCTTGTGGAGTAGGAATAGCTTCATCAGAAATTATAGGTATTTCAGGTGGTTTAAGTGTTGTACCACTTTTTGTGGTAATGGCTTTAGCTGTTTCATTCCGGGGGTTAGCATTTGTATCACTAGGTAAACTTCCCGGATTTCTTTCACCTATTAACCTTGCTAGGTTACTTACTTCTTGTTCCAAGTTTTGAATAGAAGCTTGTTGATTTCTAAATGCTTGAGCATTTTGTTCATTGGTTTGTTTCTGAGATGTGAAAAACTGCGTTTGAGTTTCAACTAGCTTCGTCATCATATCTTCTAAATTTGGCTTTTTATCATTGGTTTGTTTTGAAAATTAGGTCTTTGCTGATTGTAAGTATTATTGGATACTTGTTGATTGCTAGGACCTTGTTGGTTGTTGTATGGAATATTTCGGTTATAATTCTGGTTTTGATTGTAAATTGGTCTTGGCGGTTGATAATTATTCTGATAATTATTTCCAGGTCTTTGGTTTAGATATGAAATATTCTCTCTTTGTTCCATTGTTAGTTCAATACTGAGACAATCTTTTGTCAAATGTGGTCCTCCACACTGCTCACAACTAATTCGTATTGAGTGAATATCTTTAGTCATCTTTTCCATTCGTCTCTCGACATCGTCTATCTTTGCGGAAATGGAATCTAAGTCATGGCTAGAATCTGCTCTAGCTGCTTTAGATGATCTAACGATATCTTTTTCTTGGTGCCACTCATGTGAGTGGGAAGCAGTGTTATCAATAATTTTATAAGCATCAGTTTCGGTTTTCTTCATAATAGAACCACCAGCTGCTATATCGATGTCTTTCCTTGTAGTGATGTCGCATCCTTGGTAGAATATTTGTACTATTTGACAAGTGTCTAAACCATGTTGCGGACATCCTCTCAATAACTTTCCAAATCTAGTCCACGCCTCATATAGAGTTTCATTCGGTTTCTGTGTGAATGTAACAATTTATCCTTGAAGTCTTACGGCTTTAGATGCCGGAAAGAATTGTTTAAGAAAATTTTCAACTAAAACGTCCCATGTATCAATCGCCCCTTCAGGTAACGATTCCAACCAATCTTTGGCTTCTCCCTTTAAAGTCCAGGGAAATAACATGAGATATATCTGTTCATCCTCAACTTCTCGGATTTTAAATAGAGTGCAGATCCTATTAAAGGTATGAAGATGTTCATTTGGATCTTCCTTCGGTGCACCACTAAATTGGCATTGATTAGTTACCATGTGTAGAATTTGTCCTTTGATTTCATAATCTGGCACATTAATGTCAGGATGAGTAATTGCGTGACCTTGGCCAGTGCGTTTAGCTCTCATTCGGTCTTCCATACTTAAAGGTTCCAGATTTTCCATGATTGAATTTGTTGAATCTAAATCACTAGAGGATTCTGATTTAATGGTTCGTTCCTCAACAATCTCTGTTTGAATGATTGGTGGTTCTGGAGGAAAAATTAATGGTTCAGGATCTATGAATTGTCCCTGAATATTCTCCGGATTCTCAATTGTGAGATCGGGTTCAAAAAATGGATTATCGGAAATTTGAATTGGAGTACTTGGTCGACTGGATGACGATTCTAAATAAAAATCAACGGCGACAATATTAGCTAGATGTCTTGATCGAGTTACAGGTGGTGAACGTATAAAAGGTGGTGAACGTCTTGCTCGGTGCATTCACTGAATATCCTATTAGTTTTTAAAAGGAAAGAAAAATTATATAAGTTATCCAATTAATAGACTTTTCTGATTTTGCCCACGTTTCGAATAGCCAAAAGATGCAGCAGAGGGGCAGGATTCATTTGGTCTCAATATAATTGAGTACTGTTTGGCTCCAATAACCCGGTCCACGTACAAATCCAACTATTACTACGAACCAGAAAATTTGGATGTCTATCAATTTAACCACTTAAAATAAATTTTCGTAATTTAAAGAAATTTAGATAAGAAATAGAGAAAATTCTAAGTCCTAAAAACTAGAATGGCGAGAAATGAGAAAGAAAAAGAGCGCGTCGAAAAAGAAAAGGGGTGAAAAATAAAAGGCGTCGAAAAATAAGAAAGAAAAAGAGTGACTATAAAACTTTAAAACACTCGACTAACCCAACCTTATTATTATTACTAACTTAAAATTAAAATTGCAAATTGAGATTACTAATTGGAGTGATAATTGATACATAGGTTAAAGGCGTCGAAAAATAAAAATAAGAAAGTAGCGCGTCGAACGGCGTCGCAAAATTCTAAAGTACCTAAATCTTAGTCTAAGGAATAAGCACTTAAGGGATTTTACGGCAAGGCCTAAAAATCTAGAAATAAAAATAAGCTACGGTAAAAACTAAATTTAACACTAACTACGAACAATAAAAATACAAATATTACGATTAAATAATTAAAAAGAAACAAATATAAAAAGAAGCTAAAAATGATAAGATTACAATTTTTATAGAAATATTATTTTTATATTTATTTTATAAAAGCCTTAATTTTTATATATATTAAAACTAATTATAATTAATTATACTAATTAAATTATAACTTAAACTAATTAATATTAATTAAAAACTTAAACTAAATTATAATAATAATAAAACTAATTAGGGTTTAAATAATAATAATAATTAATTACTCCGTATTAAATGCGAAATTAGGTTTCTGGTTTGGCCTGCCAGGGCGGCTCCGTGAGTCGCGGTTGGCCCGGTTCAATATCTCCGCAAGTCGCGGAGATTGCAGGTTCAAAAGAGACAGGTCAAGTTTCGACAGGTTCAACGTAATTATTTTTTTTTCTATTTTTAATTTAATTATTATATTTATATAAATTTAATAAAACTTATATTTTAAAAACTAAAATAAAAATAAAGATACTTATAATTTTATAAATAAAAATCTTAAAAATAAATTTATAAATATTTTTTTTTCGGTTTTTGATTTTTTATATATATTTTTTATATTTAAAAAGTATATATTTTACAAAAACTAATTAAAACTTAATAAGAAATATTTTTTTTTATGTGGCGTTTCGCTTCGTCGTTCCCCGGCAGCGGCGCCAAAAATACTTGATGTTATGCGAGGTGTATATGAAATAGCTTATATTTTACTAGGAAAAACTATTAAATACGATACAATTTTACACAAGATATTTATTTATTTATAGAATGGATATACTTAAACCTTGCTACAACACTTATAGGCAGTGTACCTAATCGTACAGAAGTGTAGTTTTTAGTAAGTCCGGTTCATTCCACAGGAAAAATCTTTAAACAAATCTTAACGCTATATTAGTTTTAATTTATAAAAATACAAATATATATATAAGTAATATTATTATTATAAAGGGGGGTTTTTACCGTTTAATGACCGGTTTGTCGATTTTAAAAACTTTAGTCGCAGTTAAAACCTAATGTAAAATATTAAATAAATAAAAGACTTAATTTAAAGCGTAAATTAAATAACGATAATGAAATTGCGATAAATAAAATTGCGATAAAATAAACTTGCGATAATTAAAAAGTACGATAATTAAAAGTGCAATTAAATACAATAACAATAAATAAAAGTGCGATAATTAAAAGTGCAATTAAATATAAAATAAAGGAAATTAAATATGAAATAAAAGAATTATGCTTATTTAAACTTCCGTAATCATGATGTTTGACGTGTTGATTTTAGTTTTATGCCCATGGGTTAATTGTCCTTTGTCCTGGATTATTTAATATGTCCGTCTGGTTTTTTTCCATAACAGTCCATCAGTCATAAATATAAAGTGCGAGTATCCTCTTCAAATTATCCTTATACGCGAAGTCAAATATTCCAACTAATTGGGGACTTAGACTGTAACAAGGTTTTATTACTTTGTTTAATAATTACACCAGGTTATCGACTGCGTATAACCCAAGGTTTTAATACTTTGTTATCAATTATGCCAAGTGTCCTTGTACATAATTTCACCCCTGTTTTAATAATTCCATAGACTATTAATCCATTCCCGTGTCCGGTTAAATGAACGATTATTCGTACATATAAATATCCCACCCATCGTGTCCGATCGAGTGTATATGGTTATTTATAGGGACGTCCAATTGTAAATCTTTATATTAAAATTAACAAACTATCATTTAGTTAAACAAATATAAAGCCCATTAATAGCCCATAGTCTAATTTCTACAAGTTTCGTTCTTTTGTCCAAACCCCAATTATGGTACAAAGCCCAATTACCCAATTTTAATATTTTTAGCCCAACATCATGATTACTTAGGATTAAATAAGTATAATAATAACTTAGCTACGAGACATTAAATTAAAAAGGTTGAACATAACTTACAATGATTAAAAATAGCGTAGCGTTACACGGACAGAATTTCGACTTACACCCTTACAACATTCGCTAATACACCCTTATTATTAGGATTTAAAATTAAAATTAAAATTAAAATGTAAATATATATATATATATATATATATATATATATATATATATATATATATATATATATATATATATATATATATATATATATATATATATATATATATATATATATATATATATATATATATATACGTTTACATATAGATAGAGAGATTGGTGGATGGATATTTAAAATGGATCAAATGCGTTGGCTTTTATAGGCAGTTTCAGAATTTGGGGCTCCGCGAGTCGCGGCATTTTTGCACTACAAACTCCGCGAGTCGCGGAGTTCGTAAATCCAGCTCACACAAGTTTGGATCCTAGTCTGCCGACGGTTTTAATATATAAATATAATATATAAATATAATTTATATAATTAATTATATATTATATTATATTTATATACATAGTTAACTTGTAATTTTTAGTCCGTTGCGTCGAGCGTTGAGAGTTGACTCTGGTCCCGGTTATGGATTTTCGAACGTCCTTGCGTACAATTTAATATCTTGTACTTTGCGTTTTGAATCTTGTACTCTTGTAATTCTGAGATGTTTCTTATCAATAATTGGAACCTCTTTGATTGTATTTTGTACTTTTGAGCTTTTTGGTCGTTTGCGTCTTCAATTCGTCGAATCTATCTTTTGTCTTCACCTTTTATTATTTAACCGAATATCACTTGTAAATAGGAAAATTGCAACTAAAAGCTTGTCTTTCTTGAGGAATAATGCTATAAAATATATGTTCATTTTTAGCATTATCACGGTTACTCTTCTTCCGCTTCCTCTTCTTACGGTTCCTCTTCTTCCGGTTCTTCTTCGGGAATTTGTGAATCTTCCCAATATATATTCGACTCTTCATTATTATTAGGTGAGTCGATGGGATTTGTATTAGAGGAAGACATCTATCACACAATATCAAATACGTTAAGAGATTAATATATCACATAATATTTACATGTTAATAATATATAGTTTCCAACAAAAAAAAATTGTTAAGCAATCGTTTTTAAAGAAAACACGGTCTAAGTCCAGACTCACTAATGCATCCTAACAAATTTGGTTAGTGATGTGTGCAGCAGCGTATACGAAATAGTTATATTTTTATTGCGAAATACTATTAAATACGATACAATTTTACACAAGTTATTTATTTATTTATAGAGTGGATATACCTAAACCTTGCTACAACACTATAGGCAGTGTACCTAATCTTACAGTAGTGTAGTTTTTAGTAAGTCCGGTTCGTTCCACAGGGAGCTAGCTAAGTTTAACGCTATATTTTTAAAACTATATTTGTGTATATATATATATATATATATATATATATATATATATATATATATATATATATATATATATATATATATATACAAATATAGTTTTAAAAATATATATATATAAATAATATTATTATTATTATAAAAGGGGGTTTTTACCGTTTAATAACCGGTTTGTCGATTTTATGTTTTAAGTTGCAATTAAAACCTAATGTAAAATATAAAAAATAAATATAACTTAATTTAAAGCATAAAGTAAATGACGATTGCGATAAATAAAAGTGCGATAAATAAAATGATGATAAATAAAATTGCGATAATTAAAAAAGTACGATAATTAAAAGTGCAATAAATAAAATGACAGTAAATAAAAGTGCGATGAAATATGAAATAAAGGAATTATGCTTATTTAAACTTCCGTAATCATGATGTTTGACGTGTTGATTTTAATTTATTACCATGGGTTAATTGTCCTTTGTCCTGGATTATTCGATATGTCCATCTGGTTTTTGTCCATAACAGTCCATCAGTCATAAATATAAAGTGCGAGTGTCCTCGTCAAATTATCCTTATATCAGAACTCAAATATTCCAACTAATTGGGGACTTAAACTGTAACAAGGTCTTAATACTTTATTTAATAATTACACCAGGATATCGACTGCGTGTAACCCAAGGTTTTAATACTTTTTTAACAATTACGCCAAGTGTCCTTGTACATAATTCACCCCTGTTTTAATGAGTCCATTGACTATTAATCCATTCCCGTGTCTGGTTAAATGAACGATTATTAGAATTTATAAATATCCCGCCCATCGTGTCCGATCGAGTGTATATGGTTATTTATAGATACGTCAAATTGTAAATCTCTATATTAAATTAACGGACTATCATTCAGTTAAACAAATATAAAGCCCATTAATAGTCCATAGTCAAATTTCTACAAGTGTCAGTCTTTTGTCCAAACCCCAATTATGGAACAAAGCCCAATTACCCCGTCTTTAATATTTAGCCCAACATCATGATTACTTCGATTTAAATAAGCATAATAATAACTTAGCTACGAGACATTAATTTAAAAAGGTTGAACATAACTTACAATGAGTATTAATAGCGTAGTGTTACACGGACAGAATTTCGACTTACAAACTTACAACATTCGCCACTATAACCTTATTATTATTAACTTAATATTAAAATTATAATTATAATTATAAAATATATATATAAATTGAGAGAATAAGAGATAGAAAAAGATGTGTATATTTCGGCCAGAACTCGTGCTTTTTATAGAATGTGGCATGCTACAGTACACCATGCAATCGCATGGCTTTTGTGCTTCCTGGCCATGCGATCGCATGGCCCCCTGGGACAGCTCACATTCGCTTGTTTTCTTGTTGCCGACAGTTTTATTAAATATGTATAATATATATATATATATATATATAATTTTAAGAATTATTTATAAATTATATTATATTTATGTGCATAGTTGACTTGTAATTTTCGCTCTGTTGCGTCGCGCGTTGAAAGTTGGTTCATGTCCCGGTTCCAGATTTTCGAATGTCCTTGCGTACTATTTAATATCTTGTACTTTGCGTTTGGCGGCTCGTACTCTTGTAACTTTTAGACGTTTCTTATCAATTAATTAAACCTCTTTGATTGTACTTTGTACTTTTGAGCTTTTTGGTTGTTTGCGTCTTTAATTCGTTGAATCTGTCTTTTGTCTTCACCTTTTATTATTTAAACGAATATCACTTGTAAATAGAACAATTGCAACTAAAATCTTGTCTTTCTTGAAGGATAATGCTATGAAATATATGTTCATTTTTAGCATTATCAAATATTCCCACACTTGAGAGTTGCTTGTCCTCAAGCAATATAGTCTTGAAATAAAAATACTAGAATCACTTCTTTATTCTTCACACTTTGTACATGAGTGATTTCTATACGGTGGTATGAACAATGATAGTAACGTTGTGGTTTACAGTCCCACATGACTATGAAAATTTAGATCCTTTAGGAAATTAGATCTTTATAAAAACATTTGATCTTTTGAAAATTCAATCTAGCTTTTACCCTAGATAAGTTT
Source organism: Rutidosis leptorrhynchoides (assembly GCF_046630445.1). Lineage (NCBI taxonomy): Eukaryota > Viridiplantae > Streptophyta > Magnoliopsida > Asterales > Asteraceae > Rutidosis > Rutidosis leptorrhynchoides. The sequence goes on along the minus strand of NC_092335.1, from coordinate 391,559,259 downwards.
TCTGGAATAACCCTTCACCGGTGTTTGCAAAATGTTTTTGTGGGTTTTGTGGGTTTCAGATTTGAAAATTTTAGCTCAAAACTTGCGGTTTTGTGTCACCCACTTGCTAACCTTGTATTGGGAAAGCAACACGTCCAGTATACTTGCTCCGTATATTACCTTTTGGTAAACTACCGTCCGGTTGTAAAGGAAAGCGTTGAACAAGAAACTGTTAAGGCAATGTCCCGTGACATGCTTTTGATTATGGTCTATATCATGTCGAATGCAATTACTATCCTTTGTAGGAGCAATAGTAAAGATCACCCTATAATTTTTTGGTCTGGCACAAGGTCCTGCCTTTGACCATGCTATGCAACCACCATTCTTACGGTTGACACCCGATTTTGTAACATCCCGTTTTTCCCGTACGTATTGAAAGGTACATACTTGATCATTTGTACGTTTATAACTCGCTAGCTTATGTGTAAATGTATGAATATACGTATAGATATATATAAACGTATACTTAATAATGTGTACATATGCAAGTCTATACGTGGGTTTAGTTAGCGTTAAGTCTTGTGAGACTATTGTTGAAGGTTAGGTGAAAATAGGAAGCGGGTTTGGAATGTACAAATTAAATTAAGTCAAAACTTGTTTATGATGGTCGAACTGTTCAGATGCAGTCTTATGCCGCGCAGCGACAAATGGGTCCGCGCCGCGGCATTGCAAGCATTTCCAGATCAGAAGTCAGGTTAACAAGGGTCATTTTTCCTTCGATATGTCACGTCGCGACAAATGGGCCGCGCCGCGGCAATGTTGCTGGACAGACTCCGGTTTTAGCTCAATTTAAATGACTTTAAGGGGCAAATCGGTAATTTGGCGTATAAATCTGATGGGAGAGTTAAATCCGAACCACTCATCCTTTTCATTTAATTTCTTTTCCCTTTTCTTTCTAATTTCTCTCCCAAAACTTAAAACCCATTTGAATTAAAAGTGAGATTGGAGAGTGAAGGATTGAGGGTTGATCTTTAGAGCAAGAATTAAAGTTGTTCCTTGTGTCTCTAGCTACACGTTGATAGTCTCGGTAAGTTCTAACTCTAAGTTTTGAGTTTTAATTGATTAATGACTAGGGTTTTGGTTACTAGAGACTTGTATGACCCATTTGGGGGTAAAATGGGTGAATTTGCGTTATGTTGTTGTTATGGAACCCTAATAACCATAATCTAGGGTTTGGTCTAATGAAACGGAGTTTGTAGGTGTTAATGGCGTTGTCAAGCATTAAACACTTGTTAAAATGTTGTTTAAATGGTAAATAGGTCATGTTTGACAAGTTTGGTAGTGTAAGAGTTAAAATGGGTCAAAAAGAATATTGTTTACCTAGTTTGGGTGAATTGGGTATGAATTACCCTAAGTTGGTGCTAGTTGAAGTTACTGGACTTTAATTCACTAGATTTAGTGATTAAAGTCGAGTCTTGGCCATTAAAGGGGCGGTTGTGGTGTGTTTGAGTCATTTAATGCGAGTTGGGTCATTAAATGCTCAAGTAAGTGTAATGCGGTTAATTCCACAAGTTGGTGTATTGAATGTGTACTTAATGAATTAGGTACATTGCCTTGAAGTTCGGACGTGCATAATCATCATCCTTGTGTCAAGGTGTGTGGAATAAGTATACATGTACGTATATGATGTGTTTACTTATAGAAATGGATATGTGTTGTCCAAGTTAGTGATATATGAGTTGTACGCTAACGGTTTTAAGAACGGATATATGTTGTCTGATTTAGTGTTATATGTGTTGTACACTAATGATTTATGAATGGATATGTGTTGTCCGATTTAGTGTTATATGTGTTGTACACTAACGATTTTATAAACATATATGTGTTGTCTAAGGGTTAGTGATATATGTGTTGTGCACTGACGGTTGTTATGAACACCAATGGGAGATTAGAGTACCATTCCTCTTACGATTGGTTAACCATGGTTTTATGAATTGTGCATTAGCATACTTAAATATGAACAATATGCTTTTGTTATTTCTAGCTCAATGTGAATTGCGGTTATTGGTATATGCATAATGTTTTGCATGGTTGTCGAATTGCTAGCTTGTGTACGGTGTTGTGTAAGTGTTTGTAAGTAGATATATTATATATGTGTATGTATAATTATTGCATTCACTAAGCATTAGCTTACCCTTCTCGTTGTTTATCTTTTTAGATGCAGGTGTGGATAAGGGCAAAGGGGTTATCGGGCATTAGGTGTCCTTTGATGGTGTTTTGTTGGAGCTTTTGGAAGTTGGCCTAGCGTTTTGGGTAGTTTAGTCCCAAACCATGCTCGATGTGTTGCTTGGTTTAAAACTATCATTTTTGTATTGGTCAAACTTGCATCTCATTCGTTAATGGCCTTTGTGCCTTTTGTAAACACTAAAACTTATTGTATGTTCCAACGAACGTGTGGAATGGTTACATATTTAATTGGCGCGTAAATGTGTATTATTTTAAAAAAAAATATTTATCGTATGGAATACGGGTTGGGTTGTTTCAAGTGGTATCAGAGCATGGTCTAAGGGATTTAGGCGACTTGAGATAGGTGCCTAGACTTAGACTTTATTGTGCATGCGCTTTTATGCGGGACTTGTAGGACTTTGGGTCTAATCGGGAATGGTTAGTACTTTGGTTTATGTGAATTAACCTCGTGCTAATTGATATGTGTTGTGTTTAGCAATCATCAAGCGAGATGGACGTTGTACTAGCAAGGTAATGCGACGTGTTCGCGTAACAATGATTAGCTACCATTGTTACGGGTGCAAATCGTGTCAAACAAGTAATGTACGACGATTGTTGAGTAAGATGGAGTAGTGTGGGGTATACGTATATGCATACGTGTTATGTCCTTTTGTTCCGTTCGTTGCTTAATTTTTTCCGTTTTATTGAATGAAGATGAGAAGCAGACACGACACCGAAAATGGGGGTACGAGTGAGGACGTTGAGTTCACGGCCAAAGTTGAGGCCATCTTTAAACGTCAAAAGGCGGAGTTCCTCGAGGATGTTAAGAAAATGTTTCTAGATACGATTGACGAGCAATTAGTCAATGTAGTCAAGGAGCAAGTGAAGGCCGTTCATCAAGAGGATAATGTGGGGAGACGGGACTTCTTTTATAAGAATTTTAAGGATTCTCAACCTCCCAACTTTGAAGGTGAACGAGACCCTCTCAAGAGTGCCCGATGGATCTCCGATATGGAGGGGGCTTTCCGTACTTGTGAATGTCCTCTTGATAAGAAGACAAGGTATGGTTGTAGCATGTTAAGGGGTGACGCTAAGCTATGGTAGGATGCAAAAATCCAAGTTTATGGTGAAGAACAATGCATGGATTTTACTTGGGATGAATTCAAGGTAGAGTTTTTCGATGAGTACCGAACTTCGGCTGATCTAACTAGGCTTAAGGACGAGTTACATTTCTTGAGACATGGGTCGATGGATTTGAACACTCTCAAATCCGTGTTTTTGTCCAAGACCCAATTTTGCCCGGAGTATGTCGGGAACGATAAGATGTTGAAGGAAGATTTTTATAGGATCTTGAATGATAATTATCAAGAGAAAATTAGTGTGAATGTAGTGAAGAGCTTTGATGAATTGTTCAATATGGCGAAGGGTTTTGAAGCGCTTGTGTTGAGAAAGAATAGTTTTACTTTTGGAAAGAGGAAGTTCGAGAATTCGAGTTAATCGAGCTTTTCCAACAAAAGGAACAAGAAGGGCTCTGAAAATGTTAACAGTGTGAAGAAAGGTGGCTCCGGTGGTCATGTACCCACTTGCTATACTTGTGGGCAAAAAGGTCACATCTCTCGTGATTACCCCAACTCACCTTCCACACCCAAATTTACTTGTTTCAATTGTGGTAAAGAAGGGCACAAGAGGCCCGAGTGTCCCGAGTTGCGCAATGATAATGTTAAGCGGTTAGAAAAGGCGGCGGGTACGGCTCGGGGTCGAAATTATTTGATGACCAATGATGAAGCCAAACAATCGAACGAAGTTGTCTCAGGTACTTTCATGGTTAACTCTAATCCGGCAAGGATTCTTTTTGATAGCGGTGCAAATTTGCCTTTTGTGTCACCTTGATTTGTACCTAAACTTAATAAGCTATTAGCTAAGTTAAGTCGTCCGGTAGAAGTCGAAATAGCGGACGGCAAGACGGTGCTAGTGGTTGATGTGTGTAAAAATTGTGATTTTGTGTTTGGTGCCGAAAACTTTAAAATTGATCTCATCCCTATGATTTTGGGCGATTTTGATATCGTTGTTGGTATGGATTGGCTCGATCGAAATAGAGCCGATATCGCATGCTACGAAAAATCTGTTCGAGTGAAGACCCCAAGTGGGGAAGAGTTAGTTATTCAGGGTGATAAGCGTAGGAGACTTGTGCCGATATGCACTTTTGCATGGGTACGTCATTCTCTTGTTAGTGGTGGCATGGCTTTTCTTGCCCATGTTGTTGATACTCGTGATGAGCCACCACCTATACGTGAAATTCCGGTGGTTAGTGAGTTCGAAGATGTTTTTTCGGATGAGTTACCGGGTGTTTCGGCGGAAAGACAAGTAGAATTTCGCATTGAGTTAGTTCCGGGAGCTACTCCCATTGCTAAAACTCCTTATCGTTTAGCGCCGACGAAAATGCAAGAGTTGTTAAATCAAAACCAAGAGTTGCTTGAAAAGGGTTTCATTCGACCGAGCTCCTCGCCATGGGGTGCTCCGGTGAAAGGACCCGTCCTAATCCATCCGGACAAAGTCCATATCGATTACAAACGATTCACAACAGTTAGTTACATCGCGAGGTACTTGACCTCTATATGATATATTTTACAAACATTGCATTCATTTTTGAAAAGACAATCTTTCAGTACATCAAAAGTTGACGGCAGGCATACCATTTCATAATATATCTAACTATAATTGACTTAATAATAATCTTGATGAACTCAATGACTCGAATGCAACGTCTTTTGAAATATGTCATGAATGAGTCCAAGTAATATCCCTAGAATGAGCAAATGCACAACGGAAGATTTCTTTCGTACCTGAGAATCAACATGATTTCAAGTGTTAACCAAAAGGTTGGTGAGTTCATTAGTTTAGCATAAATAATCATTTCATAATTTTAATAGAACACAAGATTTCATATTTCCATTTCTCATAAACATACGTCCCATGCATAGAGACAAAAATATCATTCATATGGATTGAACACCTGGTAACCGACATTCACAATATGTATATAAGAATATCCCCATCATTCCGGGATCCTCCTTCGGACATGATATAAATTTCGAAGTACTAAAGCATCCGGTACTTTGGATGGGGCTTGTTGGGCCCGATAGATCTATCTTTAGAGTTCGCGTCAATTAGGGTGTCTGTTCCCTAATTCTTAGATTACCAGACTAAATAAAAAGGGGCATATTCGATTTCGATAATTCAACCATATAATGTAGTTTCGATTACTTGTCTCTATTTCGTAAAACATTTATAAAAATTGCGCATGTATTCTCAGCCCAAAAATATAAAGGGTAAAAAGGCAAATGAAACTCACACATATAAATATTGTAAAACAGTTAATAAAGCATTTGCATGTATTCTCAGCCCAAAAAATGTAATGAGTAAAAAGGGAGCAAATGAACTCACCTATTGTATTTTGTAGTAAAAATACACATGACGACAATGAACAAGTGTAGGGTTGGCCTCGGATTCACGAACCTCACATGAAAAAGCTCCAAAAAAGAAAATAACACCTTCAACAGGGCTCGAACTTGCGACCTCTTGTTAACCCAACACCCACATAAACCATCCAGCTATCCTCCTTTTTATTTATTTATTTTAACTTCTGAATTATTTATCCCGTATTAAAATTTTGTGATCTTCTTCAATAATTTTATCATTATCACAGGAAACCATTTCTTCTTCTTACAATTTTTGTGATCCATCATCCTTCACTATCTTCATCGTTTATAAAAAAAATATAACGAAGCAGGAGCAGGAGTAATTTCGTGTAGCATGTATCACTATTCATCATCTTCTTAAATTTCGTCATTTATATTATAACCCTATCTTATCATCGACCCTATCTCGCATCACCATTATCATATCATCTAATCTTTATTACGACATCTTCATTAAATTCACAATTTTTATCATCATCGTTTTCTCTTATTTATAATCGAATATTATCACCATTAATATCGATCCTTATCATAATCCTAGCCTATTCATCATTATCTAATTTATTATTATCATTATCGTATATCATCATTCATCATTTAACATCTTTACCCATCATCATACGTATATCATTATGATTATTATCATCATCTTGTCATCTCACTTATCACATACCCATCGTGTTCAGCAAAACAGAAACACCATAATGTAACAGCAGGAGGTCGAAGATCAGTCAGTTAGCCCAAGTAGATCTTGGGCCGCTTAATTCAAGTTTAGGTGTGTTATGGCTTCGGCCCAGGTTGTATTAACAGTCCAATAACACCATTGTGTTATGGCTTTGGAGATCATTACATGTTTTCTTTTTGACGTAAAGATAACTTGGACAGCTGCATTTTCCCCCACGTCCTTTTTCTATATCCAAATCCTTCGATTTCTCTAGTCAACAAAAGGGTTTGATTATGGGGTACATATTGGCGGGGAAAAAAATAAATGTGATATAACTTTAAATCACTAATCATAGATAGAAACACAAGTTGCACTAGTGGTTCAAATTGTTAGGTTTGTGTCGGCCATCAACTCCTAAACCGTCCCACATGTAAAATGAGTTTGATTTTTTTTTTTTTAATTCTCTTTATAATCATGGTGCCAACTCAAAGCATTTGTTTATTTACGTACCGTTTACAAGAAAGAAATGAAGTGGTTGCATATCAGACGGTCTTCATGGTTTTTGTAGAAGAGAGAGAGTAGGGTGGTTTCAATGGTGGTGCTTGATGGTTGTCAACTAGCAAAAGTAGAAGAAAAGAGCTTGTTGGTTTTCCCTTGTTGGTATATGACTTGGAACCGAATAGAAGGCAACAATTTAGTTGCAGCTATTTATGATGGGTGTCTTGGTTATACTCAAAGAGTAGAATGAATGAAAAGGAGATGGTATTGGTGTTTGGTTTAAGTATTATGGGTCATGTTCAAAGGTAGTAATAATGAGAAGGTGGTGAGATCGACGTGGTTTTTGTATCTCTTTTCTATATATATTGTGGGTGATCTTTTGGGCAGAAGAACATCAACAGCAGCAGCAGTTATTCTACTCCAGTTATTGTAGAAAGCAAAAAGGCACAATCAACTAGCAGCAAGGTAATGCTAATGGTGATTGTATAAGTGAGTAGTAGTAAGTGGTTTGATGCCAAAATTTGTGTAATGGGGTGATCTAATGTAGAGAGTGATGTTGGTGTGGGTGTTATACCCATAGTTCTATCTCTGCACTCGTATGTATATATGCATAAAGATGATAATAGGTGGAGTTGGTAATTGAATTTGTATTTTTACTAATCGTCTTGTAGTGAACTAATTTATTCATTTACCTTTATTAGACAGAAAGAAAATTTTGAAAGTGATGGAAAACAATCTCAATTCCATAATCCGTTTAGTTGTAGTGTTAGATATAAATATATTACAACAACAACAATTCTAATTTACTAATAGTTGGTACTTCATTTAATTGTAACTTATAATTTTTTTTTATTCATTCTCCTATTAATATTTATACCTAATCTAAAATCTTTGTTCTCATCATTCTAACTTTTAAAATTATTAGAATTTTAATGTTTATATTTATAACATTTATAATAATATTAATAATAGCATAAGATTGATAATACTATTAGTGTTAATAAGACATCTATATTTTAAGTTTTTAATTTAATATATTACTATTATATATAATATATATATGATATAACAACATATTTAAATATTTAATATTTATATATATTTTATATATTACAATATACATACAATATCAATTATGTATAAAGGTTACGTATATATATATATTTGCACACAATAGTTCGTGAATCGTCATAGTCAAAGGTTAACTGAAACCATATAAACAGTTCGAATATTTCATGACTCTACATTATAGGCTTTGCTTATCGTATCAAAATTGTATAAAGATTAAAGTTTAAATTTGGTCGGAAATTCCCGGGTCATCACAGTACCTACCCGTTAAAAAAATTTCGTCCCGAAATTTGAGTGAGGTGGTCATGGCTAACAATAAAAATGTTTTCATGAAAAATATGAGTTGATAAATAGAGTTTTATCATCATTGAGTAATACGGATAAAATAATTCGATTACTCGAATAGTACGAATGAAGCTATCACTAAATAATGAAATGAGAAAGACATGTTTCATCATAACTTTTGACTAGTCATGGTTGAATTCCGAAATTCAAGGGATTAAAGAAAATCTTCGAAATCTAAAAGATTTGATTGTTTGGCGAGTAAGGAGATTAAGATCTCTATACTTAAATGCGATCATCTGTCTCGATTGCTCTGTCTGGTATTTTCACTATAAATGAATTTCTTCCGTTTCATTATTTCCCATCACTTCCAATTTCTATATTTTAATTCATTCTTCCAAATCATTAACTAAAATGCTTCATCCAGTTTTAATTCTGGATATATTCCTGACTTTTTATATTGATCATTCTCCTTTTTCATCTATCACCGGAGGAATCTGTCTACTTCTACTATGCTCTTGGGTTTATAGTGTTTTTAGTTCTCCCGAGTATTTATATTTCTATTCGTATTAATATTCACGATTTGTGACCTCTAAATTGTTATTGGGCTTTATATTTTCTCTTATATTCTGGAGCTCTTTGCCTTTTTATCCTCCTCTCAACTCTGGTAAAACGAGTAATGGTCCAGAACTCGTGAGTATGAAGTTTCGACTGAACTTAATGTTCTAAATAAGAAAGAACGTAATAGCACGATTTGATTTGTCAAGTTACCAGATTTACTGAGAATAGAACTATCAAGAATATACTTTCTTGATATGTTCAGAAGTTAAGCAGAATGAAATAGTTATGTAACATGGCACATGATGACGTTATGATCTGTGAATCATCATGTCCCATTAGAAACTCAGCATGACTTACTGTAATATAATCACGTTGATCAAGTGTCATTATATTATACTAACTCATGCATCAGTTCCCAACACTACTTCAAAACATTCGTATTTTAAATTCGAAAGTTTACAGAATATAGAAACTAACAGTTTCTATATGATGTAACACTGATAGCACGAAGAGATTAATGATTTCAGATAAGAATAGTTATGAAAATATCTTCAGAAATATGGAGAATATTTATAATGAAAGATACTATGATATCTTGGAATTTCTAAGATCGAAGGATGGTGAAGAAAATTTGTCCGCAATAGTTTGGAGTAAGGAGCAAGATATTCGCTAAAGACTTCAGCAGGCATTGAATTATTTGGATTCTTTGAGGTAAAACTTATTCTTTGTGATTTGTCACGGCTTCCTTCATAGTTTCGCATAATCCTCTTTTCGGTACTAAATTTTCTATTGAATGTTTCCAACATAATGATACACAGGAAGCACGGAGAGGTATATAATTTCGGACGAGAATATTTATGAAAATATCTTCAGAAATATCGAAGATATTGATGATGATATTTTGGAAATTTCTAAGTTCGATGGTTGATGAGGAAGATTTTCCGCAAGATTTTAACATAAGTACAGAGCAAGATATTCATTGAAGGTTTCATCGGATCCAGAATTACCTGGATTCTTTGAATATATGGTATGATCCTTGTATTTGTCCTTGGTCTCCTTCGTGTTTAGCTCAATCCGTTTTCCAGTTCCAACTTTTCTGAGCATTTCCAACATACTATTCTTTATCATCAAACTTTCGATGATTATGGTCGTTTACGGTTGTCTATGGTTTCTACTGCTTCATTCAGCTTTTTCAACATTCAAAGTATTGATTTGTGACTGAGTGCTTTTCAGAATTCCAGAAGGAGAGATCATAATTCTAAGGGATAAATGTCATACATATAACTGTTGATGTAGATATGCTGTGAGTTTTCAAAGTACTGATTGCTGATTCTCGGTAATTGGTATGGCAGTTCTCGTCACAAGATGCGGATGAGTATATGATAGGGTTTCAATGAATAAATATAATGATTTGTCAGAGAGATCTAAGCCAAGAAGTAACGAGGTTGCTGGTATGTCTGCTGGTAATATGGTGGAATATAAAAGAATTCTCAGGTATCAAAAGGGTAATCGTATATATCAGGATTATAGTAAGGCTACTTTGAATGAAAAGTCGAAGTTGACTTGCTGGAGCTGTGACAAAATTGGCTACCTTGAAAAGGGATCGCAAAGTTATTTTTGCTAATAAATGTCAAAGGATCTGATGCGACTACGTGTTAAACTTTTACTCAGTTGCCGAGAGTTTCTCAGGTGCATAACTATATGCACAAATCTTTCCTTCCGTAGATGAAGTGCGGTTGATTCATCATATCGATTGAGGTGTTTTCAAGAATCATGAAAGGTTTGAACGCGGATTGTAATCGTCAAGATACTAATGAAGTTTAGAATGAAATCAAGTGTCAACTTGAGGAATTATTTAATTGTAGAAGATGAAATTTATTTACAATATTTTAAGTCGAAATGTGTTGTATTTAATATTTTCTACTCTTTTAATAATCTTTAATTGTCCATATTAGTAGTCCAATAGTCCAATAGTTCAATAGCTCCACCTAAACTAGTATATTTTAAGGAAATAGTCATATAGTAACAGTTAGCTAGGAACAGTTAGATAGGATCTTGTTAGCGTGGTTTCTTAACAAAATTTCATATTGTTAATTAGTCTGTTTCTAATCAATTTTTATTGTGTTTATTATTTCTTCATTATGCCACTTGTTGGATTCTGGTAAGTCAAAATCCAAATATGAAATTGAATTTGAATGAAAATGGTTATTATGTGGTGAACGGATTCGTATATCGGTAGATGTAAATAGGATAGTAAATTATTGTTGAATCAGATTCGAAGGATGTACAGTGTATCTTATTAATGTGAAATCTAAATATTCCTCGGGTATTACCTACCCGTTAAAATATTTTCACCATTAATAGTTTGTACAATAAAAATTTTAATTACAATCTTTATGAAAACATATATACATATATATTTTCTTCAGACGTAATTATGGATTTAATGAGTCAATGTGATATTAAACTCATTTAGTTTAGCATTAGAACTAGAATACATAATCTCTAAAACATTTAGAGATTACTTAATCGTCATGAAGAACGAAGATAATCGATGTAGAACGATACGTAGAACGATGATTATACTCGAGGTACATAATGAGATGTTAAGGCATGGATTGTTGATGGTACTGGTGCTGTTACTGATGGTACTGTTGGTACCGATGATGTTGCTGAAGCTGGTACATTTTGCACCATATTCTCCGAATTGATTATTCGAGCGCGAAGTTCGTTGACTTATTACTTCAGGATGGTTGTTGGTCGGAACGAGCGGATGAATAAGGTTCAGAATTGTGGATAGAATATAATCTTGTCGAGTTACCCTGGAAATGAGACTGAAAATGGTGTCTCGAACAGGTTCGCCGGTAAACGCTTCAGGTTCATTGTCAAGAGGTGAATTCGGTTAGTGGAAGGGATTGCCTTCTGTGCGTTTCCATTAATTAAGTCGACTATGAACCCATCAGATGAATTGATAATGGCTGATTGGTCGATTCATGTTGGTGACGCTGTTTTCGGAGCTTAGGTGAACATCTATGTCGGAATAGCTGTCGGAATAACTGTCGGAATAACTATCGGAATAGCTATCAGAATCTGAGGGACTCGAACTGGTTGCAGTATTCATCTCGTACGATCAGATGAAGGATTTTCGATAAGAAATAGATTATATGATGTAGATTAGTACCCTGTAATACATAATTTACATATGCATATATAATACTAAAATCCCATAAGTTACGGAGGAATCTACGGAAGTTGTCAGGCAAAGTTATAGTAACAAATACGTTAAGATATGAAGTAGCAGATACGTTAAGATATGAATTTTGTCTATACACTATTCATGCAGTCAATGCAGTAAAACGTGTCTAGACTAAGAATGATAAGCAAGTGATTCTCTAAGAATGATAAGCAGGAAATTTTTGACACGAAGTGATAAGCAAAACTTTTGACAGGCAGACACGGTCGAAGTCCAGACTCACTAATGCATCCTAACGACTTATCAGTTAGACACACTATTGCAGACCTGGTTCGCTAAGACCATCGCTCTATTACCAACTGAAAGGACCCGTCCTAATCCATCCAGACAAAGTCCATATCGATTACAAACGATTCACAACAGTTAGTTACATCGCGAGGTACTTGACCTCTATATGATACATTTTACAAAAATTGCATTCGGTTTTGAAAAGACAATCTTTCAGTACATCAAAAGTTGACGGCAGGCATACCATTTCATAATATATCTAACTATAATTGACTTAATAATAATCTTGATGAACTCAACGACTAGAATGCAACGTCTTTTGAAATATGTCATGAATGACTCCAAGTAATATCCCTAGAATGAGCAAATGCACAACGGAAGATTTCTTTCGTACCTGAGAATAAACATGCTTTCAAGTGTCAACCAAAAGGTTGGTGAGTTCATTAGTTTAGCATAAATAATCATTTCATAATTTTAATAGACCACAAGATTTCATATTTCCATTTCTCATAAACATACGTCCCATGCATAGAGACAAAAATATCATTCATATGGATTGAACACCTGGTAACCGACATTCACAATATGTATATAAGAATATCCCCATCATTCCGGGATCCTCCTTCGGACATGATATAAATTTCGAAGTACTAAAGCATCCGGTACTTTGGATGGGGCTTGTTGGGCCCGATAGATCTATCTTTAGAGTTCGCGTCAATTAGGGTGTCTGTTCCCTAATTCTTAGATTACCAGACTAAATAAAAAGGGGCATATTCGATTTTGATAATTCAACCATATAATGTAGTTTCGATTACTTGTGTCTATTTCGTAAAACATTTATAAAAATTGCGCATGTATTCTCAGCCCAAAAATATAAAGGGTAAAAAGGCAAATGAAACTCACGCATATAAATATTGTAAAATAGTTAATAAAGCATTTGCATGTATTCTCAGCCCAAAAAATGTAATGAGTAAAAAGGGAGCAAATGAACTCACCTATTGTATTTTGTAGTAAAAATACACATGACGACAATGAACAAGTGTAGGGTTGGCCTCGGATTCACGAACCTCACATGAAAAAGCTCCAAAAAAGAAAATAACACCTTCAACAGGGCTCAAACTTGTGACCTCTTGTTAACCCAACACCCACATAAACCATCCAGCTATCCTCCTTTTTTTTTATTTATTTTAACTTCTGAATTATTTATCCCGTATTAAAATTTTGTGATCTTCTTCAATAATTTTATGATTATCACAGGAAACCATTTCTTCTTCTTACAATTTTTGTGATCCATCATCATTCACTATCTTCATCGTTTATAAAAAAAATATAACGAAGCAGGAGCAGGAGTAATTTCGTGTAGCATGTATCACTATTCATCATCTTCTTAAATTTCGTCATTTATATTATAACCCTATCTTATCATCGACCCTATCTCGCATCACCATTATCATATCATCTAATCTTTATTACGACATCATCATTAAATTCACAATTTTTATCATCATCGTTTTCTCTTAATTATAATCGAATATTATCACCATTAATATCGATCCTTATCATAATCCTAGCCTATTCATCATTATCTAATTTATTATTATCATTATCGTATATCATCATTCATCATTTAACATCTTTACCCATCATCATACGTATATCATTATGATCATTATCATCATCTTGTCATCTCACTTATCACATACCCATCGTGTTCAGCAAAACAGAAACACCATAATGTAACAGCAGGAGGTCGAAGATCAGTCAGTTAGCCCAAGTAGATCGTGGGCCGCTTAATTCAAGTTTAGGTGTGTTACGGCTTCAGCCCAGGTTGTATTAACAGTCCAATAACACCATTAGGTATCACGGCCCAAATTGATGAAAGGAAATAAGGAATACTTGCGTATCTGTTTTTGATCCCAAGAGTAATTTAATGGCGATTGGAAAAAGAAAAAAAAATATAAAACACGCATGTTTGGAGATCATTACATGTTTTCTTTTTGACGTAAAGATAACTTGGACAGCTGCATTTTCCCCCACGTCCTTTTTCTATATCCAAATCCTTCGATTTCTCTAGTCAACAAAAGGGTTTGATTGTGGGGTACATATTGGCGAGAAAAAAAATAAATGTGATATAACTTTAAATCACTAATCATAGATAGAAACACAAGTTGCACTAGTGGTTCAAATTGTTAGGTTTGTGTCGGCCATCAACTCCTAAACCGTCCCACATGTAAAATGAGTTTGATTTTTTTTTTAATTCTCTTTATAATCATGGTGCCAACTCAAAGCATTTGTTTATTTACGTACCGTTTACAAGAAAGAAATGAAGTGGTTGCATATCAGACGGTCTTCATGGTTTTTGTAGAAGAGAGAGAGTAGGTTGGTTTCAATGGTGGTGCTTGATGGTTGTCGACTAGCAAAAGAAGAAGAAAAGAGCTTGTTAGGTTTCCCTTGTTGGTATATGACTTGGAACCGAATAGAAGGCAACAATTTAGTTGCAGCTATTTATGATGGGTGTCTTGGTTATACTCAAAGAGTAGAATGAATGAAAAGGAGATGGTATTGGTGTTTGGTTTAAGTATTATGGGTCATGTTCAAAGGTAGTAATAATGAGAAGGTGGTGAGATCGACGTGGTTTTTGTATCTCTTTTCTATATATATTGTGGGTGATCTTTTGGGCAGAAGAACATCAACAGCAGCAGCAGTTATTCTGCTCCAGTTATTGTAGAAAGCAAAAAGGCACAATCAACTAGCAGCAAGGTAATGCTAATGGTGATTGTGTAAGTGAGTAGTAGTAAGTGGTTTGATGCCAAAATTTGTGTAATGGGGTGATCTAATGTAGAGAGTGATGTTGGTGTGGGTGTTATACCCATAGTTCTATCTCTGCACTCGTATGTATATATGCATAAAGATGATAATAGGTGGAGTTGGTAATTGAATTTGTAATTTTACTAATCGTCTTGTAATGAACTAATTTATTCATTTACCTTTATTAGACAGAAAGAAAAGTTTGAAAGTGATGGAAAACAATCTCAATTCCATAATCTGTTTAGTTGTAGTGTTAGATATAAATATATTACAACAACAACAATTCTAATTTACTAATAGTTGGTACTTCATTTAATTGTAACTTATAATTTTTTTATTCATTCTCCTATTAATATTTATACCTAATCTAAAATCTTTGTTCTCATCATTCTAACTTTTAAAATTATTAGAATTTTAATGTTTATATTTATAACATTTATAATAATATTAATAATAGCATAAGATTGATAATACTATTAGTGTTAATAAGACATCTATATTTTAAGTTTTTAATTTAATATATTACTATTATATATAATATATATATGATATAACAACATATTTAAATATTTAATATTTATATATATTTTATATATTACAATATACATACAATATCAATTATGTATAAAGGTTACGTATATATATATATATATATATATATATATATATATATATATTTGCACACAATAGTTCGTGAATCGTCATAGTCAAAGGTTAACTGAAACCATATAAACAGTTCGAATATTTCATGACTCTACATTATAGGCTTTGCTTATCGTATCAAAATTGTATAAAGATTAAAGTTTAAATTTGGTCAGAAATTCCCGGGTCATCACATCCGGTCTTGTTTGTGAAAAAGAAAGATGGACGTATGCGGATGTGCATCGATTATCGGGAGTTGAACAAAGTGACGATCAAGAATCGCTATCCATTACCTAGGATTGACGATTTGTTTGACCAACTCCAAGGTGCAACGTATTTTTCTAAGATTGACTTACGGTCCGGCTATCATCAAGTGCGGTTCCGTGAGGAAGACATAGAGAAAACGGCTTTTCGAACGCGTTACGGGCATTTTGAATTTGTAGTTATGCCTTTTGGTCTTTCGAATGCACCGGCGGAATTCATTGATCTTATGAACCGAGTGTGCCAACCTATGTTGGGCAAGTCGGTATTGAAGGAACATGAGCACCATTTGTGTGAAGTGTTGAAGACATTGCGGAAGGAGAAGTTGTATGCAAAATTCTCCAAATGTGAATTTTGGCTAAGGGAAGTTCAATTCCTTGGCCATATTGTGAATCAAGAAGGAATTCAAGTAGACCCGGGGAAGATAGAAACGGTGAAGAGTTGGGGACAACCGACTACGCCTACGGAAATCCGAAGCTTTCTCGGATTGGCCGGTTATTATCGTCGGTTCATCCAAGACTTTTCTAAGATTGCTTCTCCTTTGACTAAATTGACGAGGAAGAACGTAAGATTCAATTGGGAGAACGAGCAAGAAATCGTTTTTCAACTGTTAAAAGAGAAATTGTGTCAAGCTCCGGTGTTAGTGTTGCCGGAAGGGGTAGAAGACATGACGGTTTATTGTGATGCTTCTTTAAGTGGGCTCGGGTGTGTTTTGATGCAAAGAGGTAAAGTCATCGCTTACGCCTCTCGACAATTAAAGGAACACGAAAAGAGATACCCGACTCACGATCTTGAATTGGCGGCGGTGGTTCATGCGTTGAAAATTTGGCGCCACTACTTGTATGGTGTCAAGTGTACGATTTATTCGGACCATAAGAGTTTGAAACATCTCTTTACTCAACGAGATTTGAATTATCGTCAACGTAGGTGGATGGATGTGGTAAAGGATTATGATTGTGAGATACTTTACCATCCGGGAAAGGCGAACGTGGTCGCGGATGCGTTGAGTCGAAAGAGTCAACATCCGGCGATACGAGTAGGATCGTTACGCATGATTATTACTAACTATTTCCTTGTAAAGCTTGGTGAGATTCAAATAGAAGCGTATGTTCACAACAAGCATGAAGAGCGGATTGTGGGGCAAACGGAGTTCATTACTATGGGCTCGCGTGGTTTGTTGTCGTTTCAAGGAAGAGTGTGGGTACCTAAGATGGGTGGTAACCGACAAGTGCTACTTGATGAAGCACATATGTCAAGGTACTCCATTCATCCGGGTGCAACAAAGATGTACTATGATTTGAAGAAAGATTATTGGTGGCCCGGTATGAAGCGTGATGTGGTTAGGTATGTTGAACAATGCGTCACGTGTTTGCAAGTTAAAGCCGAACACCAAAAGCCGTACGGTAAGTTATAACCCTTGGAAGTCCCGAAATGGAAATGGGAGCACATTACCATGGACTTCATTACTAAGTTACCAAGGACGGCGAGAACCCAATGTGATACGATTTGGGTGATAGTTGATCGATTTACGAAAAGTGCTTTGTTTCTTCCCATTCGGGAAAAGATATCATCGGAGACTTTATCCAAGTTGTTTATCAAGGAGGTGATATCGAGACATGGGGTTCCTATATCTATTTTTCGGATCGAGATACTCGTTTTACGTCCCGGTTTTGGAACAAGTTTCATGAAGATATGGGTACTCAATTGAAAATGAGTACGGCGTATCATCCTCAAACGGACAGTCAAACCGAACGTACGAATCAAACTTTGGAAGATATGTTACGAGTGTGCATTATTGATTTCGGTGGTAGTTGGGATGAGCATTTGCATTTGGTGGAATTCTCGTACAATAATAGTTATCATACTAGTATCGGGATGCTATCTTATGAGATGCTTTATGGGCGTAGGTGTCGAACCCCGATTTATTGGGGTGAAGTGGGACAAAAGGAAATCGGGAGTTCCGATTTTGTTTTGGAGACGAATAGTAAAATTGAGATGATTCGGGCTTGACTTAAAGCGGCGCAAGATCGACAAAAGTCTTATGCCGATAAAGGTAGGAGAACGATTGAGTTTCAAGAAGGTGACATGGTAATGCTTAAGGTTTCTCCATGGAAGGGTGTTATTCAGTTTCGAAAGCGAGGAAAGTTAGCTCCTCGGTTTATTGGTCCTTTCAAGGTTTTGGCATGTGTTGGTGAGGTTGCTTATCGAATAGAGTTACCCGAAGAACTTGCGGGAATCCATAACACGTTTCATGTTTCCCATCTTCGTAAGTGTTTTGCGGATGACTCGACTTGGGTGCCTTTAGATGAAATTACGTTGAATAACAAGCTAGAGTATGCGGAAGAACCGGTTACAATCCTTGATGAGAAGGTTAAGATGTTGCGGAACAAGGAAGTTAGAACTTTCAAGGTGCAATGGCGACATCGAAAGGGTTCCGAGTTTTCATGGGAATCCGAAGAGTTTGTCTTGGTCTATCTTCCAGCTTGTCATGCGGCTTGGATCGCGAGGACGCGCTCCGATACAAGTGGGGGAGAGTTGTAACATCCCGTTTTTCCCGTACGTATTGAAAGGTACATACTTGATCATTTGTACGTTTATAACTCGCTAGCTTATGTGTAAATGTATGAATATACGTATAGATATATATAAACGTATACTTGATAATGTGTGCATATGCAAGTCTATACGTGGGTTTAGTTAGTGTTAAGTCTTGTGAGACTATTGTTGAAGGCTAGGTGAAAATAGAAAGCGGGTTTGGAATGTACAAATTAAATTAAGTCGAAACTTGTTTATGATGGTCGAACTGTTCAGATGCAGTCTTATGCCGCGCCGCGACAAATGGGTCCGCGCCGCAGCATTACAAGCATTTCCAGATCAGAAGTCAGGTTAACAAGGGTCATTTTTCCTTCGATATGTCGCGCCGCGACAAATGGACAGACTGCAGTTTTAGCTCAATTTAAATGACTTTAAGGGGCAAATCGGTAATTTGGCTTATAAATCTGATGGGAGCATTAAATCCCAACCACTCATCCTTTTCATTTAATTTCTTTTCCCTTTTCTTTCTAATTTCTCTCCCAAAACTTAAAACCCCTTTGAATTAAAAGTGAGATTGGAGAGTGAAGGATTGAGGGTTGATCTTTGGAGCAAGAATTAAAGTTGTTCCTTGTGTCTCTAGCTACACGTTGATAGTCTCGGTAAGTTCTAACTCTAAGTTTTGAGTTTTAATTGATTAATGACTAGGGTTTTGGTTACTAGAGACTTGTATGACCCATTTGGGGGTAAAATGGGTGAATTTGGGTTATGTTGTTGTTATGGAACCCTAATAACCATAATCTAGGGTTTGGTCTAATGAAATGGAGTTTGTAGGTGTTAATGGCATTGTCAAGCATTAAACACTTGTTAAAATGTTGTTGAAATGGTAAATAGGTCATGTTTGACAAGTTTGGTAGTGTAAGAGTTAAAATGGGTCAAAAAGAATAATGTTGACCTAGTTTGGGTGAATTGGGTATGAATTACCCTAAGTTGGTTCTAGCTTTAGTGATTAAAGTCGAGTCTTGGCCATTAAAGGGGCGGTTGTGGTGTGTTTGAGTCATTTAATGCGAGTTGGGTCATTAAATGCTCAAGTAAGTGTAATGCGGTTAATTCCACAAGTTGGTGTATTGAATGTGTACTTAATGAATTAGGTACATTGCCTTGAAGTTCGAACGTGCATAATCATCATCCTTGTGTCAAGGTGAGTGGAATAAGTATACATGTACGTATATGATGTGTTTACTTGTAGAAATGGATATGTGTTGTCCAAGTTAGTGATATATGAGTTGTACGCTAACGGTTTTAAGAACGGATATATGTTGTCCGATTTAGTGTTATATGTGTTGTACACTAATGATTTATGAATGTATATGTGTTGTCCGATTTAGTGTTATATGTGTTGTACACTAACGATTTTATAAACGGATATGTGTTGTCCAAGGGTTAGTGATATATGTGTTGTGCACTGACGGTTGTTATGAACACGAATGGGAAATTAGAGTACC
Source organism: Rutidosis leptorrhynchoides (assembly GCF_046630445.1). Lineage (NCBI taxonomy): Eukaryota > Viridiplantae > Streptophyta > Magnoliopsida > Asterales > Asteraceae > Rutidosis > Rutidosis leptorrhynchoides. The sequence continues at coordinate 391,539,273 of NC_092335.1, read as the reverse complement.
ATCCCTCTTACGATTGGTTAACCATGGTTGTATGAATTGTGAATTAGCATACTTAAATATGAACAATATGCTTTTGTTATTGCTAGCTCAATGTGAATTGCGGTTATTGGTATATGCATAATGTTTTGCATGGTTGTCGAATTGCTAGCTTGTGTACGGTGTTGTGTAAGTGTTTGCAAGTAGATATATTATATATGTGTATGTATAATTATTGCATTCACTAAGCATTAGCTTACCCCTCTCATTGTTTATCTTTTTAGATGCAGGTGTGGATAAGGGCAAAGGGGTTATCGGGCATTAGGTGTCCTTTGATGGTGTTTTGTTGGAGCTTTTGGAAGTTGGCCTAGCATTTTGGGTAGTTTAGTCCCAAACCATGCTCGATGTGTTGTTTGGTTTAAAACTATCATTTTTGTTTTGGTCAAACTTGCATCTCATTCGTTAATGGCCTTTGTGCCTTTTTGTAAAAACTAAAACTTGTTGTATGTTCCAACGAACGTGTGGAATGGTTGCATATTTAATTGGCGCGTAAATGTGTATTATTTTAAAAAAAAAATTATCGTATGGAATACGGGTTGGGTTGTTTCAGATTTGGTTCAGGTGACCTAATGAATTCCGGTGAATTCTTAAAATTTTACGTTCAATGGTAATGAACGCACTGAAAATAGGGTTTCAGAAAACAAATCGGTTTGTAATTTTGATCAAAATATTTTCTCGTTCAAGCTCGAGTTTAGATATCATCGAATTCCATGAGTTTGTAATTCTCGATCTTTAAGGTCAATCTCAAGGATTGAGTAATATCAGGCTTAAAAGCTGATTTTTAATCTTTTAAGGAGATTATCCTTTCTGGGGGTCTGATTCATTAGTCTTATCAAGCTAATTTGCACGGCGCCCTCCCCATTTTACGAGACAGATCCTCTCATGGTTAGGATAAGTCTGACCACATGGCGACCCTGTTTGATGCTGAGGTCTGTGGATTTCCTGCTGATTTTAGAGATGACTTTTCTAGATTTTTCGTCAACCTATAGCTAGTCTGGACGACAACTTCCTAACCTAAATCAAAAAGCGCGTGTCTTTTTCGGAAGACTTTACTTCGTTTTAATGATGGAATTGATTCATCGTGTAGATCCATCTTTCTTTTAAATATATTACAGTAAATCGGGTGAAACTGATTATTATCGTCCAAAACAAAAGTACCTGCAATAATCTTGTACAAAATATGTGATATATGTTTTAAAGAACTTGGTAAATTCTTCCCACACTTAGCTTTTATTTATTTATTTCTTTGCCTTTTTATTCTCCTCTATTCCATTTTAAATGAATTCAAGCATTTTGGGTTGTTTCTCAATTCATGTCCTTTCCGAGGTAATAATAATTTCGGTAATAAAACCTAGTTTTATCGTTCATAAATATTTATAAACATGATTTTGAATTCATTTAGTTGAAAATTTTTCAAATTTTTACAAAATTTGGCAAATAAACTAAGTGTAAACCCGAGAGAATTTATAACCCTTCCCCACACTTGAGATCATGCAATGCCCTCATTTGCATGAAATCAGACTATAATTATAAATTTATGAGGGTGATTAGTGTAGAAAAGTGATTAAAAATACCGAGTTGGCAAACATATTGTTTTATATCACATTTGATATTTTACGTTTTGTCGTCAAAATTAGTAGCTTTTGCTGAACTTAATGCCAGTCTTTGAAAGTGCGCTGTTTTACCCTGTTTTGTACATAAGATAAACTACAAACATATATATATATATATATATATATATATATATATATATATATATATATATATATATATATATATATATATATATATATATATATATATATTTTATAAAACCTTTATTTATTAAAACAATTTAAATGAATAATTTTTTAAAATTTTGTTTCCTTTTACTTTAGGTAGTTTCGGTATGTTTACCTAGTCCGTCCCTCGACAAAATTTAAAATTTGTCGCTTTTAAAGTGATTGTTTTAAAAGCAAAGATTTTTGGATTTTTTAATTTTTTTTGGTATACTTTAGATCAAAAAAAAAATAATGATAACAAAATTTTTCGCCCCGCCCTCGGGTAAAGCAATTTCGGTTCCATGACCTAGTCTTTAACTTACGACGAATTTTAGAAATCATTTTTTTTAAACGTAATGAAATAAAGTAAATTTTGTTTTTAAATTCACACAAAACTTAAATTTAAAAAGCATATTAATTTTATACAAAACTTACAAAAATAAATTCAGATTGGGGGAAGAAAACTAGTTCTTTAGTGTCTGCTAGTGGAAAAGACCAATCGGATTCCATTCTCGGAACTACACGAGAATAGAACAACTAACTCTAGACAGCGTTTTCTTTTTAGAACATTTGAATCTCCCCACACTTAGGTAGCTGTGGTGTCGAAATTGTGATTAACTTCATTGTCAATTTCTCTTGGACCATAATGAATTTGCATATCTGTGAATTTTGCTTTAAGCCATTGGTCAGATTCCTGTGTAATATCCACAAATTCAACTAGTTTCACCTTTTCTTTAGGCGATAGATTGGATACTAACCGGTTACATAACTTAAAGTTCCCCTTGGTTCTAGCATCACGAATTCATTTAATAAGTTTCTTCATTGAACTGTTAATAACGGAGTCATTTAATTTCGTATCAACAACGGGGTTCTTTGTAATCAAGTCATCATTAGGTGTTACTTCATTTTCCCCACACTTAGGCGTTTTATTATTGTTAAGCACTACCGTTTGAGTTGGTAAAACAATGTGGTTCTTACCAATCGTTTTTGTTGGTTCAACGGTTTTGGTTGGTGGAGATTTAGACTTTCGAATCACAAAGGTGACCTATTTGTCACCATCACTTAGTGTCATTCTACCTTCTATTATATTAAATAACACCCCGGTGGATGCTGAGAATGGTCGACCTAAAATTAGAGGAATGTTTGGGTCCTCTTCTATGTCAATGACAATAAATTCGACTAGAAAGGTTAAATTACCCACTTGAACGGGTAGGTTATCAGCAATTCTAACTGGTGCCTAATGGTTTGATCAAAGATTCGAACACTCATCTCTGTTGGACTTAACTCACTTACTCCTAATCTCTTATATAATGAAAGAGGCAAAACACTCACACTCACACCTAAATATGCTAGCGCATCATACATGACACAATCACTAAGTAGACAAGGAACAATAAATTCACCCGGATCACCCAACCTGGGTGGAGGTTTCGGTGGAACTGTCTTCATCGGGTTTAATTTTACGGTTTTTGTTTCTTGCACTTTCTTATTCTTCTTCTTCTTTCCAGAGGTATCACAAACTTTATTACCTATCACTTGCTCATACTCAACTCCTTTTCTTGGAAACGGGATGGGTGGTCTGTATGGTGCCACCACTGGTTTTACATACTCGGGTGGTGGTGGTGGTGTTGTAACTTCTTCATTGTTACTCACATCTAAAACCCTCCCATCTTCTGGTGCTGATTTTTCAGAATTTGTTGACACCATATTAGCATTCTCATTCCGAGGATTTACTTTAGTATTACTCGGTAGCTTTTATTGTTCCCTCTCACTCATCATGCTAGTAAGAGTACCTACGTGTTTTTCTAGATTCAAAATGGAAGCTTGTTTAGTTCTTAATGACTGATCAAACCTCTCATTCGTTTGGGTTTGAGTTGCAATAAATTGTGTTTGAGATTCCATTAGCTTTGCCATCATTTCTTCCAGATTTGGCTTTTTCTCTTCACTTTGTTGTGGTGGTTTATACAAGCCAGGTCTTTGTTGATTGAAAGTGTTGTTTTGAGTTGGTTGGTTATTCGGACCTTGTTGGTTGTACGAGTTATTGTTGGGTCTATTTTGATTGTAAAGAATGTTTTGATTTCGATTAAAGTTTGGTCTTGGCGGTTGATAATTATTTTGATAATTATTTCCCGGCCTTTGGTTCATGTAGGAAACATTCTCTCGTTGTTCCATGGTTTGCTCAATGTGACAATATTTCATTAAGTGTGGTCCACCGCATTGCTCATAACTGATTCGTATTGCGTGAATATCTTTATTCATCTTTTCCATTCGTCTCTCGAAAGCATCTATTTTTGCGAAAACGGAATCAAAGTCATGGCTAGAATCGGCTCTAGCCACTTTAGATGGACGAAAGATATTCTTTTCTTGATGCCACTCATGAAAGTGGGAGGCTGTGTTATCAATAATCTTGTGAGCTTCAGTTGCGATTTTCTTCATAATGGAACCACCAGCTACTATATCGATGTCTTTTCGTGTAGTAATATCCCATCCTTGGTAGAATATTTGAACTATTTGATAAGTGTCTAAACCATGTTGAGAACATCCTCTCAATAACTTTCCAAATCTTGTCCACGCCTCATATAGACTTTCATTTGGCTTTTGTGTAAACGTAACAATTTCTCCTTGAAGTCTCGCGGCTTTAGATGCCGGAAAGAATTGTTTAAGAAAATTTTCAACTAAGACATCCCATGTATCAATCGCCCCTTCAGGTAACGATTCTAACCAATCTTTGGCTTCTCCCTTTAAAGTCCAGGGAAATAACATGAGATAAATCTGTTCATCCTCAACTTCTATGATTTTAAATAGAGTACATATCCTATTAAAGGTTCGAAGATGTTCGTTTGGATCTTCTTTTGGTGTACCACTATATTGGCATTGATTAGTTACCATGTGTTGGATTTGTCCTTTGATTTCATAATCTGGCGCATTAATGTCTGGCTTAATAATGGCGTGACCTTGGCCAGTGCGTGTGGCTCTCATTCGATCTTCCATACTTAGAGGTTCAGTTATTTCTATAATTGAATTTGTTGAATACGAATCACTAGAGGATCTTGATTTAACGTTTTGTGGTTCAGGAGGAATAATTAGTGGTTCAGAATCTTGGAATTGTCCTTGAATATCCTCCGGGTTCTCAATTGTGAGGTCGGGTTCAAAAAATGGATTATCGGAAATTTGAATTGGAGTACTTGGTCGACTAGATGACGATTCTAAAGAAAAATCAATGGTGACAATATTGGCTAGATGTCTTGATCGAGTTACAGGTGGTGAACGTATGAAAGGTGGTGAACGTTTTGCTCGGTGCATTCACTGAATATCCTATTAGTTATAAAAGATAAAAATTATATAAGTTATCAAATTAATAGACTTTTCTGATTTTGCCCACGTTTCGAATAGCCAATAGATGCAGAAGGTAGCCAGGACCCTTTAAATCGGAAGCCCACAACTCGCCACTAACAAATCCAACTATTACTACGAACCAGAAAATTTTGGATGTCTATCAATTTAACCGCTTAAAATAATTTTTCGTTTTGAAATTTTAGAGAAGAAATAGAAAATTCTATGTCCTAAAAACTAGAGTGTCGAGAAATAAGAAAGAAAAAGAGTGCGTCGTAAAATGTCGAAAAATAAAAGGTCGAAAAATTAAGCGTCGAAAAATAAAAGTCGGAAAACTAAGAATTAAAACTTACGTCTAAATGTATTAAAGCTTAAAAGGAATTCTATATCCAAAACGGCAATAACTTAAAAAGTACTAAAATCTTAAAATGGCGTCGCAAAATTCTAAAGCACCTAAATCTTAGTCTAAAGAAAAAGCACTTAAGGGATTTTAAAGCAAAGCTTAAAAATCTAGAAATAAAATACTACGACAAAAACTAATCTTAAAAATAATTACGAACGAAAAATATATACAATATACGAATAAACGATTAAAAAGATATAAATATAAAAAGAAACTTAAATTGTTAAAACAATACAATTTTATAAAAATATTAATTTTATCTTATTATTTTATAAAAGTATTAATTTATGTAGTTAATAAAACTAATTAAAACTTAAAATAAAAAAGTAATTAAAAGTTAAAACTAATCATTATTTAAACTAAACCCTAATTAACTAATTAATTAATAATAATAATATTTAAACGTAACCATAATCCGTACGTACTAGGTTCTGGGCGTGTCAGACGTAACCATATGGTCGCATGGATTTTCTACACTTCAGCCATGCGATCGCATGGCTTGTAGATTCAGATAAGATGCAGGCCAAAAATGCAGATTCAGTTTTGTATAATTTTTTTTTATTTTATTTTTTTTTTACGTTTTACTTTGATTTTTTTTTTCTTTTCTGTTTTTAACTTATAAAATATTTATAAAAACTTATATTTTAAAAAATTACCTATTAGTTTTTGTAACTAAAAAAAATACAAACTTTTTAATTTTAAAACGTAAAAATATAGTAATATATATATATTTATTTTTTCTTTTTTTTATATCTAAAACTTACTATATTTTTACAAAAATAGGTTAAAAAAATATATTATTATTATTTTTTTTAGAAAAATATCTTTTCGCTTCGGCGTTCCCCGGCAGCGGCTCCAAAAATACTTGATGTGTGCAGCAGCGTATACGAAATAGTTATATTTTTATTGCGAAATACTATTAAATAAGATACAATTTTACACAAGTTATTTATTTATTTATAGAGTGGATATACCTAAACCTTGCTACAACACTATAGGCAGTGTACCTAATCGTACAGTAGTGTAGTTTTTAGTAAGTCCGGTTCGTTCCACAGGGAGCTAGCCAAGTTTAACGCTATATTTTTAAAACTATATTTGTATATATATATATATATATATATATATATATATATATATATATATATATATATATATATATATATATATATATATATATATATATATATATAATATTATTTTTATTATAAAAGGGGGTTTTATCTTTTAATGATCGATTTGTCGATTTTATGTTTTAAGTTTCAATTAAAACCTAATGTAAAATATAAAAAATAAATATAACTTAAATTAAAGCATAAAGTAAATGACGATTGCGATAAATAAAAGTGCGATAAATAAAAGGACGATAAATAAAATTGCGATAATTAAAAAGTACGATAATTAAAAGTGCAATAAATAAAATGCAGTAAATAAAAGTTCGATGAAATATGAAATAAAGGAATTATGCTTATTTAAACTTCCGTAATCATGATGTTTGACGTGTTGATTTTAATTTATTACCGTGGGTTAATTGTTCTTTGTCCTGGATTATTCGATATGTCCATCTGGTTTTTGTCCATAACAGTCCATCAGTCATAAATATAAAGTGCGAGTGTCCTCGTCAAATTATCCTTATATCCGAAGTCAAATATTCCAACTAATTGGGGACTTAAACTGTAACAAGGTCTTAATACTTTGTTTAATAATTACACCAGGATATCGACTGCGTGTAACCCAAGGTTTTAATACTTTGTTAACAATTACGCCAAGTGTCCTTGTACATAATTCACCCCTGTTTTAATGAGTCCATTGACTATTAATCCATTCCCGTGTCCGGTAAAATGAACGATTATTAGTATTTATAAATATCCCTCCCATCGTGTCCGATCGAGTGTATATGGTTATTTATAGATACGTCAAATTGTAAATCTCTATATTAAATTAACGGACTATCATTCAGTTAAACAAATATAAAGCCCATTAATAGTCCATAGTCCAATTTCTACAAGTGTCGGTCTTTTGTCCAAACCCCAATTATGGTACAAAGCCCAATTACCCCGTCTTTAATATTTAGCCCAACATCATGATTACTTCGATTTAAATAAGCATAATAATAACTTAGCTACGAGACATTAATTTAAAAAGGTTGAACATAACTTACAATGAGTATTAATAGCGTAGCGTTACACGGACAGAATTTCGACTTACAAACTTACAACATTTGCCACTATAACCTTATTATTATTAACTTAATATTAAAATTATAATTATAATTATAAAATATATATATAAATTAAGAGAATAAGAGATAGAAAAAGATGTGTATATTTCGGCCAGAACTCGTGCTTTTTATAGAATGTGGCCTGCTACAGTACACCATGCGACCGCATAGCTTTTGTGCTTCCTGGTCATGCGATCGCATGGCCCCCTGGGACAGCTCACATTAGCTTGTTTTCTTGTTGACGATGGTTTTATTAAATATATATAATATATATATATATAATTTTAAGAATTATTTATATATTATATTATATTTATGTACATAGTTGACTTGTAATTTTCGCTCCGTTGCGTCACGCATTGAAAGTTGGTTCATGTCCCGGTTTCGGATTTTCGAACGTCCTTGCGTACTATTTAATATCTTGTACTTTGCATTTCGCGGCTCGTACTCTTGTAACTTTTAGACGTTTCTTATCAATAAATTAAACCTCTTGGATTGTACTTTATACTTTTGAGCTTTTTGGTCATTTGCGTCTTCAATTCATCGAATCTGTCTTTTGTCTTCACCTTTTATTATTTAAACGAATATCACTTGTAAATAGAACAATTGCAACTAAAAGCTTGTCTTTCTTGAAGGATAATGCTATGAAATATATGTTCGTTTTTAGCATTATTAGTTAGACACACTAATGCAAATTTCTGGTTCTCTAAGACCAACGCTCGGATACCAACTGAAATGTCCCGTTCATATTGATTATAAACGTTCCATATTAATTGATTTTGTCGCGAGGTTTTGACCTCTATATGAGACGTTTTTCAAAGACTGCATTCATTTTTAAAACAACCATAACCTTTATTTTATCGATAAAGGTTTTAAAAAAAATATTACGTAGATTATCAAATAATGATAATCTAAAATATACCGTTTACACATGACCATTACATAATGGTTTACAATAAAAATATATTACATCGAAATAAGTTTCTTGAATGCAATTTTTACACAATATCATACAATCATGGACTCCAAATCTTGTCCTTATTTTAGTATGCAACAGCGGAAGCTCTTAATAATCACCTGAGAATAAACATGCTTAAAACGTCAACAAAAAATGTTGGTGAGTTATAGGTTTAACCTATATATTATCAAATTAATATAATAGACCACAAGATTTCATTTATTCAATAATCCTACACTCGTAAGTGTATAAAAATCATTCTATGATGAACACCTGGTAACCGACATTAACATAATGCATATAGAATATTCCCCGCATACTCGCAAGTATGTCATAAATTGGCAATCGCAATCACCATATAAATCAAAGTATTAAAGCATTCTAAATTCCAGAATGGGGTTTGTTAGGCCCATAGATCTATCTTTAGGATTCACGTCAATTAGGGGTCATTTCCCTAATTCTTAGGGTACCAGAATTGAAGGGGCAATATTCGATTTAATAATCCAACCATAGAATATAGTTTCGCATACTTGTGTCTATTCTGTAAAACATTTATAAAGCTGCATGTATTCTCATCCCAAAAATATTAGATTTTAAAAGTGGGACTATAACTCACTTTCACAGATTTTTCCTTCGTTGGAATTAAGACTTGGCCACTGGTCGATTCACGAACCTATAACAAATATGTACATATATATCAAAGTATGATTTAAATATATTCACAACATTTTTTATTACGTTTTTATGATTTAAGTTTGTTAAGTTAGCAGTCCTCGTTAGTAACCTACAACTAGTTGTCCACAGTTAGATGTACTGAAATAAATCAATATATATTATCTCGAATCAATCCACGACCCAGTGTATACAAGTCTCAGGCTAGATCACAACTCAAAGTATATATATTATTTTGGAATCAACCTCAACCCTGTATAGCTAACTCAAACATTACGGCATATAGAGTGTCTATGGTTGTTCCGAAATATATATATATACATATATAGATGGGTCGATATGATATGTCAAAACATTGTATATGTGTCTATGGTATCCCAAGATTACATAATATGTATAATAGAATATAAATTAGTTAGGATATGTTTAGTCTAGATTTGTTACAAAATTTTCGTAGCTAAACCTAGCAAATTTATCCAATTTTGTTTTACCCGTCATTTCTTCGTTTCAAATCCGTTTTGAGTGATTCAAGTTGCTATGGTTTCATAATGAATTGAAATTTATGAAACTAAACAGAAAAAGTATAAGTTTATAGTCGGAAATACAGGTTACAAGTCATTTTTTAAAGAGGTAGTCATTTCCGTCGAAAGAACGACATCTTGATGACCATTTTGAAAAAAACATACTTTCACTTTGAGTTTAACCATGATTTTTGGATATAGTTTCATGTTCATAAGAAAAATAAATTTCTCAGAAGAATAACTTTTAAATCAAAGTTTATCATAGTCTTTAATTATCAAACCCAAAACAGCCCGTTGTGTTACTACAACGGCGTATGTCCGGTTTTATGGTGTTTTTCGTGTTTCCAGGTTTTAAATCATTAAGTTAGCATATCATATAGATATAGAACATGTGTTTAGTTGATTTTAAAATTCAATTTAGAAGGATTAACTTTATTTGCGAACAAGTTTAGAATTAACTAAACTATGTTCTAGTGATTACATGTTCAAATCTTCGAATAAGATAGTTTTATATATATGAATCGAATGATGTTATGAACATCATTACACCTAAAGTTTAGTAGGTAAACCTACTGGAAGTGACAAAAATTGATCTAGCTTCAAAGGATTCTTGGATGGCTTGAAAGTTCTTGAAGTAGAATCATGACACGAAAATAAGTTCAAGTAAGATTATCAGTCGAATTAAGATTGTTATAGTTATAGAAATTGAACCAAAGTTTGAATATGAGTATTACCTTGAATTAGAAAGATATCTTACTGTAAATAATAAAGATTTCTTGAGATTGGATGATCACTTGAAATGGATTAGAAAGCTTGGAAGTTGACTTGTAAACTTGAGAGTATTCTTGATTTTATGAAACTAGAACTTATAGAATTTATGAAGAACACTTAGAACCTGAATATAGAACTTGAGAGAGATCAATTAGATGAATAAAATTGAAGAATGAAAGTGTTTGTAGGTGTTTTTGGTTGTTGGTATATGGATTAGATATAAAGGATGTGTAAGTTTGTTTTCATGTAAATAATTCATGAATGATTTATAATATTTTTTATAATTTTTTGAGATATTTCATGCTAGTTACCAAATGATGGTTCCCACATGTTTAATGACTCACATGGGCTGCTAAGGAGCTGATCATTGAAGTGTATATACCAATAGTATATACATCTAGAAGCTGTGTATTGTACGAGTACGAATACGGGTGCATACGAGTAGAATTGTTGATGAAAATGAATGAGGATGTAATTGTAAGCATTTTTGTTAAGTAGAAGTACTTTGATATGTGTCTTGAAGTCTTTAAAAAGTGTACAAATACATCTTAATACACTACATGTATATACATTTTAACTGAGTCGTTAAGTCATCGTTAGTCGTTACATGTAAGTGTTGTTTTGAAACCTTTAAGTTAACGATCTCATTTAATGTTGTTAACCCATTGTTTATTATATCTAATGAGATGTTAAATTATTACATTATAATGATATTATGATGTATGAATATATCTTAATATGATATATATACATTAAAATGTCGTTACAACGATAATCGTTACATATATGTCTCGTTTCGAAATCCTTAAGTTAGTAGTCTTGTTTTTACATATGTAGTTCATTGTTAACACACTTAATGATATACTTAATTATCATTTTATCATGTTAAACATAGTGTATCTATATCTTAATATGATTAATATGTATTTAGTAAGACATTGTTATAACGATAATCGTTATATATATCGTTTCGAGTTTCTTAATTCAATAATCTCATTTTTAGGTATATCACCCATTGTTAATACACTTAGTAAGATACTTACTTATCATAATCTCATGTTAACCATATATATCCATATATATATATATATATATATATATATATATATATATATATATATATATATATATATATATATATATATATATATATATATATATATATATATATATATATATATATATATATATATATATATATATATATATATATATCATGTAGTTTTTACAAGTTTTTAACGTTCGTGAATTGCCGGTCAACTTGGGTGGTCAATTGTCTACATGAAACTCATTTTAATTAATCAAGTCTTAACAAGTTTGATAGCTTAACATGTTGAAAACATTTATTCATGCAAATATAGTTTTCATTTAATATATAATCATGAAAAGTTTGGGTCACTACAAAGATATAACACAAAATTGCGGAAAAAGCTACCTGGGCAGAATAATGATGATGATCACCATCGCGATCAGGGTAAGAGCTCTGGATCAGCAAAGAAGTATAATAATAATAGCCCTCACAAAGGTGAAAGTTACAATAATAACAATAAGTACCGTCGGTACAACAACAGCAGAGGAGGTGGCAATTACAGAAGCAATAGTTAGACTAGGAAATTTCCCCTCGCCTCTGGTTAGTTAATTCTTATATAAGTATAAGCGGGTTTAAGCTTAGAAGAAAAGAAAGCACTAGGCTTAGAACGGGCATGGAACACAGGATTGGCTGCCAAGTGTGTAAGGCTAGCATTAGAACAAGCATCCACGACAATAATTATGCAATCATAAAAGACCTCAGCAAAACACCAAAGGAGATATTGGCAACTGAGTCAGTGTGTAAAACATTCGAAGCTCTAGCACCACTACCCGATTATGCAAAAAAGGACAAAACCAAATTTTGTGACTTTCATGACGATTTTGGTCACGAAAGTAATAAGTGCAGACAGTTAATCGAGAAGGTGGTTACAGAACTGAAAAGGGGAAAGTTGCAGCACTTAAAGAAATCGGCTATAGCAGATGGCAATAAGTCAAGACAGGAGAAAGAATACCCGTGGCAAAAGAAAAGCTAATCAAAAGAAGGAGAAGCAGAAAAAAACCATAAATATGGTAACAAGTGAGAGCGTAAGGACAGAAACGAAAGGAGTCAGAGATTGGAAAAAAGTAAAAAACTCATTTGAAGCAAGCGAAAGGCATCGGTTCAATAAACCTGTGATAGTTAAAGGATACATCAAAAGTTGTAATCAGGAACTCAAGGGGTTATGTGTAAACACTGGCTGCGGCATAGATATCATGTATGAACACTGCTATATGTCGCTACCTAGAACAGTCAAGTCGCAGCTAAAAAAGAAAGCAGTTACTTTGTTTGATTTTGCTGGTGGACTGGTCCCGTCATTGGGGAAAGTTAGAGTTGGGTTAGAATTACGAGACGACAACAATGGTAAAAAGAGAAGGGATGTTGAGATCGAATTTGCTATAGTCAAGTCGAAAGCTGAGCATAACGCGCTATTAAGCAGGAACACCTTGCAAAAGCTAGGTGCCATACCATCCACAATACATGGCCTATTAAGATTCCCAACAAAGTAGGGAGTCGCAACCATAAAATCGGAAATCGATAGGAAAGAAAGAGCGATAAAAAAAGGCATAAGGCAGGGACTCAAAGGTGCAAAGTCAAGTAAACAATGAATGGCTCAGATAATTGAATAAACGCTATGCTCACAGGTACGCAAATATTTTAATTCGATATTTGATGTTGCAAGTTTTTAGAAAAAACAAAAGCGCAAATTTTCTTTTCAATAAACGTTACTTACTTTAAAAAGTGTAAACAATTAAGATAGGCGCTTAATTATGTAATACGGGGGCATAAAACTGCGTTGTAATTACCCGTTTTAAAGATAATATATACTATTATAAGATGCAGGTTTGGAAAATCTTAGAAAAAGTGTCAAAATGAACAAGGAAATCAAAAGAAAACGTGGAAAAAAGATCCGCACCTGCATCATGGGTTTAGCGAAAAACCGCAATCCAAGGAATAAGAAAGAAGCGGCACATGAAAGGGTAGAAAGATTACCAAATGCCAAAGGAGGACAGCTTGTGATGCACGAGCAAAATGCAGGGGTGCGCGCACATATATAGCCAAAAAACAGCTTGCGCACAACGTCAAAAAACAGTACAGCTGTAAAGAATGATGCGTCCAAAGAGATTTCTATAAAGCAAAGCGTGCGCACCTAAAGATCTACTGACATCATTCAAACATAGTTGTCAGGAAGAGGTAAATTGCGTACATAAAATAACAGCAAAGTTAAATATTTTACTCTAGGCCAAATTGAAATTTATTTTCAGACATTATATCGACAGGAGGTTCATGGCGTTTAAAACAACGACAATCGAGTGATTGGTGGGATAAACATCGTACCAACGAAAAACCTCTGAAGATTGTTCTTGAAAATATTGAGGCAAGTGAAAGAGAGTCAAAAGGAAAAATGCCACGAAAGCAACATTGGGTTAAAATACAAAGAAACGATGGCACTGCCAGGTTAATAGCGGTAAGGAAAAAGAATAATAAAAATCTAAGAAATGATTGCATGGTGAATGACCCAGATAATATGGTTACTGGGAAATGCAACAAAAAGGAGCACAAGGGCTTGAAAGTAAACTGACAGGATGCGCCTTGCATGCGCAAAAATAAACAGCGCAAAAAAAGCAAAAGATAGCAACAGTAGGATTGATCACCCAGACATCTGTTGAAATTTTGTTATGTTTCTATTTCTGTCATTTGAATTATTTTTCATAATAGATTGAATCATGCAATTTAAGCCCATAATCCGTGCACTTTTACATTTTCCTTAAGCTGCACAGGGACACACTCCGAGTCTTAAGTGGCATAGTTTAGTTTGGTTACTAATACTATTTTTAATGGTAACAGTAGTAAAACATTGGTTTGTTTCAAACGCTTGTAGACCGCGCAATACAGAGACTTGCAAAGTCATGACTATAAAATACAAGTTTGATTACTTGTTAAGACTACGGACATTGGATTGTCTGGAAGACTCTTGAAATAAGCATTGGGTTGCTTATATAGACGGATTTGATATTGGTTTATCAATGCGTACAAATAATTTTAATCTCAAGAGTATAATATGTATAAGCATTGGTTTGCTTTGACCAGATGCAAGAATAAAAAGATCATGCGTATATAGAATGGTCGCTCCCGTCATATGCGAATGACATTTATTCATATGCTATAATGCGTATACAAGTGCAAATATTTAAAGAAAAACCACTTATAAATTTGCAAACAAATATAAAAGCATATAGCAAAATATATTAAAATATTCATACAAAAAATCCAATGATGAGTAGAATAGTGCTTATATCAAAATGCCTTTAGCAAACAGAAAATCTCTTATACCGAAACATCGTATAAGAAAAGGCAGATACTTAAAAAGGATAAAATTCTACTCTTACGCATGTCGTATAATATAATTATCTCCTACTAATATACTAGGGGTGGCTTAATTGGAACGGTGCCCTACACTAAGGAGAATATACAATCCTCGCCCGCAACGATTAGACGTATATCCCGCTTTTAAAACAAAAAACATAAATATATATATAGGGATGCGAAACCCTTAAACTGCCGGGCCCATCCCTCGCTGGCAAAAAACAACAATCATCGCCCCTCCAACCCAAACTGCTTGCCAACCTACGCAAGCGCATCATCAACCACTTGACGGGATGAAAAGCTCCCATTTTCAGCCATTTCCTCCAAATGAGGAATCCTTAAATTTGCTAAAGCCGCACAGGCCTCTGTGCACTTTCCATCAGCATCCTCCACAAGTTCATCCAAAATAGGTGTTGGAATAATATCCGGTACAGCAAGGTTTGACTTCACAATATCCCAAAAGCGCGATCGCTCATAAGCACGTGCAGCAACTATAGCCTGACCAAATGGAATGCGAATACTCGGGCAAGCCAGGATATGCTTTGCAATCAAAGGAAGGCCGGATCTTAAAGTCAAGTATTCAGTTTTGAGGCTTGAGCATTCAGTTTGTAGCCTTAAGCATTTGGCTTTCAGATCATCACGCTCACTAGTAACTGTTTTGTGCTCCGCGGTCAGCTCCTCAAGATGCTTTTTAAACTGACAGTTCTCAGATGATGTAGTACCAAGTTGAAGGGACAAATGATTCACTTGAGACTCAAGATCAGCACGAACAGTTTCCGAACGCTTAACTTCATTCAATAAACGCTGGCAATCACCCTCAAGATGAGTATTCCTACCCTCCACCTTTAAACGGGCAGCAACCTCCTGATGAAGTTGTTCAGAAAACCGTTGTTTCTCATAATCAAGCTTGGAAAACTCCCTTTGTTTGCGCAACAGATGTTTATGACCAAGAATTATGGAATTGGATTTCTGTTTCAGGCGGCTAATATCTTTGGAAAGATTGAACATCGTGGCCTGCGTATCAACGAAAAGATCTTGCTCAGGAGAAAGATGCTCAAACTTTGCAGCAAGACTGGAAGGAGCGCATGCACCAAGATGCGAAAACTGTTGAGTAAAAGTGGGGACAGATATCTTAAAAAACTCCTCAAAATAATCCAGATCCATGTCAGGAGATAAAGAAAAGCTGATTGGAATGTTGAGTCGAGCACGCTTGTTGCGACTAGTATCAAGTGAAGGGGCATCCGAATACAGGTCGGTGCGGCTTTGGAAAGGTGGAAGATTGCAGGAAAGATTTGGATCTACAACTGATTGACGAAGAATGGGGAAATTTGGAACAGTCTGGGACGCTTGGGTTTCTAGAGCAGGGGCACGGTTGTCAGATTGCACCTCTTGGTCGATTTCAATCGGATTGCTAATATCTGCAACATAAGGAATTACGATAAAAATATATGAATAAATAAATAATAAAAATATTCTTAAATGGAGCATAAGGGGCGTTTACCTATAATTGGCCTTTTTCCAGCCGCTTTCGAAGTTTCAACAATGGGGGACCGCTGAATTTCAATGAAGGAAGACACGTCGGTTTCTCTCTCTTGGCGCAGACTAGTTGTCCTGCGCTTTGAGGTTGCAGATGCAGCTGGATTAGTTGGCGCTTTGATAGTTTCTGGTTGAACATCGGAGTCAGTATCATGCAGATCTTTCTGTCTGTAGGCTATGCCGTCGGATGTCTTTAACATCATAAACTCGTTCAAGTCCATCTCTACAAATACACGAGTACACGCAAGTATGAGAAAAAAAAAAGTAATTGAATATACACCTAAGGTACTGCAAGTAAAAAAGGGATATACCCTTCTTGTACTTAATTATAACAGGACGCTTCTCAGAATGCATCCAGTAGGTTGAAATGCAGCCAAGAACTAAGGGGACATTGGGATAAACGTGAGATGGAAGTTGAAGATTAATACAAGACTTATAAAACTTGTCTTCCTCAGGAAGAATCGGCAGAGGTTTGTTTTTCTCCCCCTTCTTGCCAGAATACCAGACAAGAATGCTATTAAAATCTTCAGAAACGCATGTAGCTTTAACAAAGAAAAATGATTTTTTTCACGCCTCCTTCACATCCTGTTTTGGAGTAACACAAAATTTGGCAACATTATCAAAAGAATACCAACTCTCATCACTCATTGAGGCACGAAACAGGTTGGTAAAAATGGACAAAGAAGGTTTACGATCATTGGCACGACACCACATTTCAAAAATAGAAATGTGATTGGCACCATAAGGGTGCAATTGACTAATACCAATTGAGTAATGACGGAGAACCTCCATGATAAAAGGGGTAGGATGAATACAGGTTTTTCTGAGCTCCAACACTTTGTCATAAACAGTAATCATATGCTCCGACGGCTGGTTCGCCCGTTGTCGCTGGTAGGGGCAATCGGAGAATATTTCTCAATTGGGGGATATTGATCGATGATACGGCGAATTTCTGCTTCGATAATAGAAGATTCTATATCCTTCATGTTCTTATCAGAAGACATGATGAATGGATGCAAGATTTAAAGCGTAAAAAAGGAAAAGGAAGTAAAGAAAGCACTGACCTTTGGGTAAATATGAACGAAAAAGCAAACGGCTGCCGGAAAAAGAGCAAAATTTGAAATAAAAGAGGAGCGTGCAAAACCCAAAAAGGGTGAATTATCTATTTATAGGCAAAGGAAATTTGAAAATAGCACGATCAAATTCTGAGCGTACACGTGTATCAATCTGCAATAACAGATGATTGACAAAATCGGCGTACGATAGCAACTCCAGGTGGTTACATATGTTTTCATCATTATGTCTAGGATAAATAGTAACAGCTGTCACCTCGGGTACAGGAATTACAGTCGAAAGGACGATTTTTCAACTATACGAATATTTAGCATTTAATGCAAACGACGGTTGATTACACATACACTCATATAATGTCCTATGTGTATCGCCAATACGTTTAAATACACAGTCCTATGATCTGAGGTAATCATTGGGCATTATTCGGTGCTCTTATTTTATTTTAGTTCGATGCTATACACTTATTGGCATTGTATATAACATCGAACTGGGGGGACTTAATGATACGCATATCAGCAGGACTATGCGAATTTTTGCATCCAAAGCCCTAAACCGCACACAAACTGCCATGTAAGGCATATGGCACTGGTATAGCCGCACCTTATGCGCCTATACCATCTGATATGAATTTCGTATACTTGCATAAGGGTCCAGTACATTCTAGAAGACTGTATGGTATAATCAATTCGTATTCTTTTCCTTAAATAATGAAAGTTAGTTGGGATAAGATTGCATTTAATCAGGGAAGAGATTCTACCGAAACCTTAATTCATGAGCCTATAAATACATAGCTCATAAACCCTAATATACATATACATTCATTCGTTTACTCATACGTAAACCACAACATACAAATCTTCATCGTACGAACAAAGCTTCTTACGATCTTAAAGACTTTCAGGTATGTCTCGAACTATAAAACCTTCATGTCTTTGGGCCACTCAACCTCGTATGCTAGGTTGTTGGTAGACTCTCGACCAGCCACCCTATCGGAATCGAAACGATACCGATGTGGGTTATCCACGACTAAGTGTCGGAGGTCCGAATGCTGTTAGTCCTTAAACCCTATCATGCACTCAAGCGTAGGTTCATCTTGATCTCATGAAAATATGCTTGATCACATATGATGGCATTGAACAAGTGTAAGGTTGGCCTCGAATTCACGAACCTATATTAAGTGTGTGTGTGTGTATATATATATATATATATATATATATATATATATATATATATATATATATATATATATATATATATATATATATATATATATATATATATATATATATATATATATATGTTGGTCAATATCTGTTTAACAATTTAGGTCAAATCGTAGTGTATCACAATCCTAATGCTCGAGATCGATATGCAAAAGTCAACAAAAGTCAATTTGACCCAAAATGATTTACAAAATCTATACATGTTTATTATATAACTTAAATATAGTCGTTTTATATATTTAAATATATTTATTAGATTTTATTAGAGTAAATAATACAAGTCATTTATTAATAAATAAAATTTATATTAAAATTTATATATGATAAAAATATACTTTTATATATCTCAAGTAATAAAGTTCACTTATTATCATAAAAATATAGTAGTATGTATTATTAATGTAATTATGTTACGTGTGGTAAAAATATCTTTTTATCACATATTTATTTGATAATATTGATAATAATAATAATGAGTAAAAGTTGTATTATTTTATAATAATAATAATGATAATAATAATAACGATAATGTTATTAAAAGTATTTTAATATAAATAATAATGGTAATAATAATGATGATATTAATAATACTAATAAAATTGATAGTAGCGATAATTTTAAATAAAATGATAGTTTTAAATTCTATACTTTTTAATGAAAATATATTCTAATAAAAATGATAATTTTGATAATAATAGTAATTTTTAATAGAATGATAGTTTTAATAAAAATAAAAAAATTTTAAATGATAATTGATAGTATCGATACTTTAATATTAGTAAAAATATAATTTATCTTAATAATAATATTTACTATATATAATAATTATCATAATAATAATAATAATAATAATAATAATAATAATAATAATAATAATAATAATAATAATAATAATAATAATAATAATAATAATATGTTATAAAAATAATTCTATCAAAAATGATAATTTTTAATAACAATAATCCTAATATGATAATAATGATAATATTGTATAATAAAAATGATATTTCTATTAAAAATGATAATTTTAATAAAAGTGCTAATTTTAATATCAATGATACTTTTAATAATAATAATAATGATAAAAATAATAAAATGATAGTTTTTATAAAAATGTTAATTTTTAATAATAACGATAATTTTAGTTATATATCAATGTTAATAATAATAATAATAATAATAATAATAATAATAATAATAATAATATTGATTATTAGATAATAATTATAATGACGATAATAACGACAATAACGATAACGATAATGATAACGATAACGATAACGATAACGATAACGATAACGATAATAATAATCATTTTAACAATAATACTTAAAATTATAGATAATTCAATTGACGATATCTTTTAATCCGTTAATCGAAATCATACGCTTTCTAAATGAAAATTTATTAATTTTTCATCAGCTTTCCAACGACATGCATATCATATACCTTATCTCATTCTCATATGTATCAAATTTGTGATTCATCATAAAATATCTAACGACAATATTAAGCATACAAGCATGCATAATCGTATATACTCGAGCACTAGTCAGGGATACACTATTAATATATAAAAGTTAAGTTATGAGTGCTCACGTATCAATATTGTGATTCAATATTGCAGGAAAAGTACGTAGATGCAACGGAGATGATAAACACTAGTTTGAGCTCACAAGTATACCCATGAATATTACACATAACCTCCATAGTTATAACCCATAATTTCCTTAGCTCTATCCCGCTCGAAAAACCCGTTTTGAAATAACTCGCTCATGACCTCGTCGTAATATTTTATGTATAATACTAATAATAATATTAATACTATTAATAATAATATTTGGATTAATAATAATAATTAATATAACTAATAAAATAAATATGGAGTAATATAGAGATCAGAGAGATTGATCGATATGTGAATTATGAATTGAATCCAAAACGTGTTCGATATTTAAAGGAATTTTTGGTCTGTGGAGCTCCGTGATCGTGGTACTTTTCAAGCATACACCTTCGCAATCGCGGAGGTTCCTGTCCCAGTTCACCCATGATTAAAAACGTGGGCTGCCGACAGTTTTTATATTATTATATATATAATATATTTAATTTATATAATTAATTATATATTATATTATATTTACATGCATAGTTATCTTGTAATTTTTGTTCCGATGACTCGTACGTTGTCACTCGACTTATGTCCCGGTTTCAGTTTCTCGAACAAATTTTTGTACGCTTAGAAAACTAGTACTTTATGTTTCGCGTAATGTACATTTATACATAACAAGACTCAAATCAATGAAAAATAATCCCACTCAAAGTGTAACTTATTCATTTGAGTGTTTTTGGTCATTTGCTTCTTTAAATCGTTGTTTCAATATATATACATATATATAAAATAGTATTTTTAAATCAAAACGTTTATATATTAAGGTTAATATTATATTTTATCATTTTGTAAAATATATATATATATATATATATATATATATATATATATATACATATTCATTTAGAAATATTAATTTATATATTTTAGAAATATTTATTTAATAATATAATATTTAGTTTTTCAAATGCTAACTATATTTCAAAGTATAATTTTGATCGTTTACATAATAGAAAATCATTATATCATATAACGTTTTCCTTTTAAAACTTAACTAGATATAGTTCATTTATGTACTAACGTTTATTTGAACTTCTTAAACGTACTAATTAACATATCTAAATATTAATCGAATCACTAAGTGAGTGTTACTATTGTTTACTTAATTAATTTGAAATCATGTATATTTAATATTTCTAAACACGTTTTAAATATACGTTGCAAGTTATTTATATATCTTGTACTTTGCATTTTGCGGCTTGTAATCTTGTCATTTTTATACGTTTCTCATCAATAAATTGAACCACTTAGATTGTAACTTGTACTTTTTAGCATTTTGGTCATTTGCGTCTTCAAATCGTCGATTCTGTCTTTTGTCTTCACCTTTTATTATTTAAACGAATATCACTTGTAAATAGAACAATTGCAACTAAAAGCTTGTCTTTCTTGAAGGATAATGCTATGAAATATATGTTCGTTTTTAGCATTATCATAAATCGAGAGAAATATCAAAAGATTGTTGGAAAGCTGATCTACTCGTTCATACTTGTCCAGATTTAGCATATGCAGTGGGAGTAGTCAATTAGTTTATGCATCAACCTCAAGTACATCACATGGAAGCTGTATGGAGAATAATTAAATACCACAAAGGAACAGCTGGACATGAAGTTTTATTCAAGAATAATGGTCACCTCAAAATCCAAATATATATAGATGCAGGCTGGGGAAGTGAAAAGGGGGATAGAAAATCAACATCATGATATTTTACCTTAGTTGGC
Organism: Rutidosis leptorrhynchoides; assembly: GCF_046630445.1. NCBI lineage: Eukaryota > Viridiplantae > Streptophyta > Magnoliopsida > Asterales > Asteraceae > Rutidosis > Rutidosis leptorrhynchoides. Next base: position 391,516,946 of record NC_092335.1, on the reverse strand, counting down.
GGAAACCTGGTTACATGGAAAAGTAAAAAGCAAAACGTTGTGGCTCTTTCGAGTGCTGAAGTTGAGTTTAGCGGAATAGCACGAGGAGTACAGGAAGCGCTATGGATCCGAAAGCTATTGTCAGAGATCGAATTCCCACCGGATGATACTAGAAAAATAATGTGCGATAATGAAGAAACGATCAAAATTTCAGAAAATACAGTTCAACATGATCGAACAAAACATGTTGAAATAGATAGACACTTCATCAAGAAAAAGCTCAAAGCAGAGATTATCTCCTTACCTGTTGTTAGATCTGAAGACTAGCTCGCCGATATCCTCACTAAGTCCGTAAACGGAAGGCTCTTGAACGAAGTATTAGACAAGTTAAATATTGGAAATTTCACTATTTAACTTGAGAGGGAGTGTTAGAAATAAAGAAAAAATATAGATTATGAAGGCTCAAGACCAAACCAACTTGTACCTCTCAAACTTACAGAAGGCTCAACGGCTAATTCATTCAATATCAATCAATAGTTTCCATTATTACAGAGATTATATTCTTTTCATATTTTCTAGAGGCTCCTTGCCTTAGTTATAGTTTATAGCAGTTTGAATCCACTTGTATGAATAGGATGGTTCTCAAACATGCACATACATCACAGTTCTATATTATATTCAGTAATAAAAAGAATCAATTTTTTCTTTTCATTTCTTTACAAAGACCATAACTAAAATTACTAAATTGTTACTCGTACAAGTTTCTTTGAGCAATTGACCACTTTTAGTTTAGGTAGGAAAATATAAATAAATAATAAATAAATAAAATAATAATAATATAATAATAGTACTCCATAATAAATAAATATTAAATATGTAATATGTATATTAAATTTAAACTCCTAATTTCACTCGTTACTATTCCCCCAAATTGCCCTTTCAAAAACCCTAATTCTCACTATCGCTTCTCCGATTTTAATCTCCGATGACTGATTCTTCATATATTTCTGTAACACCGTACTTTTTTTTCTTTCCTTTTTAAATCACAGTGGAAGTATTTAAAGCATATAATATTCATATGCTAATATCACCTCATTAATATACACTAGAAGGTAATGTTCGTGCGTTGCACGGCTTGTCTCAAATTTCACTATTTTGTGTTCTGAATGGTTAGAGTCATGGTGGTAGTTGGTTGAAAACATATTAACCTTGAAGTGAATATTGATGTTGGTCCAATTATGCAAGTGGACAAGTAGGATTTTGTGCATATATTTTGTTTGCCATTATGGAAATCTGCACTTTCAGGTCATATGTACTAACGTAACTATATATAAACAAAAGTTTACTAAAGGTGGTCAAATGAGTTAACAAAAATGATGCCAAAATACATTATAAAATATACATATTGTAGTACGATTCATAATATTAAAACATATGTTACCTGTACAATTTACCATTAAAATTTTGAAAGTCTCTCTTTATGACTTCATATGTGACGATAAGTAATTACATAATAATTGAAGTACATAAAAAAAACTTATAAATATAAATATGAACCGTTACGTATTACTACACCACACAATATAAAACTTGTGAATAAAATAAAATTGAATAACAATTGATATGAAATTAACAATTATTTGTTAACTATAATAATAAAGATATGTAACACCACCAAGAGTAATAAACATTATAAACTTTTCAATAACTGTTATCATTTTATTTTCCTTAATTTAAATTTAGTTATAAACATCCATTCATATAAAGTAAAATTTATATGTCATAAATTATATGATTAGTTTCAATTTTTTCATTTTCCTTATCATAATTTTGTCATAAATTTAAAATTAAGCTATGACATAAATAATAACAATAGTTTCAAACTTTTCATTTTTTATAATATATATATATATATATATATATATATATATATATATATATATATATATATATATATAATTATTTATAGAAATTAATTAAATAAACATGATTTATATATTTACATGGATAAAAAACATTACACCTACAATAATCATACTTATATAAATTATAACTAAAATATAATAATAATAAAAATAATTATTAGTATTATTAATCATAATCATAATCATATTCATAATTATAATTATGAATAATTATTTACATAAATTAATAAAATAAATGTTATCTATATATTTTCATGTATAAGAAACGTTACACCTGTAATAATTATAGTTATATAAATTATAACTAAATGTAAGAATAATAGAAATAATAGTCGTAATCATATTCATAATTATAATTATAATTATAATTATGAATTATAATCAAAATAATAATCATAATCTTAATTATAAATCATATAAGTTATACAAATATACAATATAATAATCATAATATTATAATACTAACATTAAAAGAGAAACTTCGGATGAACCGATCCAACATTGAGTCAACCACGTTTCTTCTTGCTTTGTCCACGGTTTACAATATTTTGAAATTGGTGTTTCTTCGATACCCACAAAACAAACAAACATATATTATATTTAATATATATATATACATATATATATATATATATATATATATATATATATATATATATATATATATATATATATATATATATATATATATATATATATTTCTACTATAATATTTTATATATCATTTCTTCTTCATTCCATCTTTAAAAAATTAAGAATACAACATTAGTAATATGATGTATTCTTTTGTATAATTGATATGAAAAAATGGAATAGAGATTACATATTTATAGGCCAAAAAAATAACTTACGTTACTTAGAAGATGAAAGGTCTATATAGTTATTGAATATTAATTACAAAAAAAAATTATTTATGACATTTTTATTTTTTTTTATTTTTTTTACTTTTTTACCATAATAATTTTAAACCCTTTTTACCAGTCTATTAAATTGCATGGGTAATTTTGTAGAGTTAAACGTATTTAATACACCATACTTATGATTCTAGGACTCAATTCCTATAGATATATAGATTACAATCCAACTGGTGTTACTTTTTAAAACAGTTATGTAGCGACCCGACCAAAACATGTTTGACGGCGCCGACTACTTAGGTCCCGTTACGTGGTCATAAGTCTTTATCATGACGTTTGACCACAATATGTCGCATTTATTTCATAAGTAAAAGGATGTTTCAAGTTTACAAATGTAGTTCAAAAGACTAGTTACATTACAATGTTTAACGTACGAATGAAACCTATGCGACACAATTTAAAGTAGTCAAAAGAGTGCGGAAGCATGTAACAAGTAGCTTTCAAGGACCTGAGAAAACATATAGAAAACTGTCAACGAAAAACGTTGGTGAAATCATAGGTGTTTTAGTAAACGTTGCATTTGAACCACAAGATTTAATATAATATGATTATCAAAATCATTTGCATTCCAAAGTTGTTATTTGTTTCGCGGGCACCCAATTATCAAACTTAACTGTTTTGCACCCATTGCGTAGTGTTAGAACATACACTAGACCCGAAAATATATTTCATCCGCTAACGGTAGCGAACCGTCCGAATGAGGCTCGTCAAGCCCATGTGATCACATAATATAAGTTCACGTTTACACCCTGCAAGTGTAACTAATGATAATTGAATTGAGGATTTTCATTCAAACCCGTACGTGGAATGTTCGTTTTCGTACTTGTGTTCAATGTATAAAAGTATGATACGTATATGTTTCTCATCCCATAGTTTAAAGCATAAAAGTTGTTTGAAAGATGGGACTATGATCTCACCTGGAGTGCACGTATGAAAAGTACTTCACAAAGTAACGTGTGCGAAGAATAATGCTAGTCTTGACCTAAACAAATAGGTCGTATCAATAACGGTAAACACGATAGGTCAAAGATGTTTAATTAGTCCTATGGCTCGTTACGACTCGATTATGTAGCATGTGAAATCAAATTGTCAAGTTTCATGCAAGATACAAGTATAGAAACAAGTTAGGAAGGTTGCATAATCATTTGGTTAAGTTTGACAAAAAGTCAAACTTTGGTCGTTCAAAGTCAACGAAAAAGTCAACACGTTCGGGTCGGGTCCCGAACTATTTTTCTGAGGTTATTAATCATGTATGAGCATGTTAGAACAAGTTACATGTGAATCGGAGGAGCGTAGCATAGCAAACATTATTCAAAAATCGACAAAGTTGGACAGACCACTTTGGCGCGCCGCGGGGGTATATGGTGCGCCGCGCCATTACCTGTGCAGAGAAATTCTGGCAGTTTTTAAGTTTTATGCACGAACCTAACTTCAACCAATCACCATTTATGACCCGCAAACAACCAAAGCATGTATCTTATATCATCGAAAAGGTATTTTGACAAGGAAAACAACTAAACACATTTCATCCATCACATTTACTTTTACAACAACCAAAATCACATTCAAAGCTCCTCATTAAATGTACTCAAGTTCATAAATGAAATTCGATGATTGGGCAACCAATTTACATGAATGATATGCCGTTTCGAAGGTGATCAAGCATACAATACAACCTAACATTTACAAATAACATTTCATGTCATTCAAAGCATCAAAAGTTCATTTCAAGTTCATCAAACCCTAACCCAAATCCACCAAAACCAATAATCAAGTTTATGAAGTTTTCTAAAACAACCTACACATCAAATTGAAGCTAGTGCTACTAGTAACACATTTAATACTTGCACTTTACCATAACAACAACATTTAAGCAACCAAATTACCAAATCAAACACACCAAAGTTCATATTCAAGCTAGTTACTTCAAATAACGAAATCGAGCATATAAATCATATATTCATGTTAAAATTGAGCCATAGACACTAATTAACAACTTTATAAGTTAAAAACATCAAGAACACAAAATCTAGTGATTTTAGAAAGTTACCCAAACTTGATGAAATCGGTATGGAATCGAAGAGGAAGATGAGAGGATTCCGAATATGCAATTTGTTTAGATGGAAACTTGCTCGATTTGATTTGGATGATGAATCCTTGAAGTGGTGTTTGAGAGATTTGGTGAAAGCATTAGAGAAAATGGAAAAAGAAAAGGGATTAATGAATGGATGAGAGTGAAGGGTTGACTAGTTGCCCTAGTCACCTCTTTGCTCTCTTGGCAACAATGGTCCCTCTAGTTCGGTTGCGGGTGCGTGAATTACCTAAACGAGATATTTTTAAAACGCGTATTAACGGGAGATGTTATAAACATATAACGGGATCTTAAATAGTTAAACGGAAAAGTAAACGGAAAAAGGCGGGATGTTACATTACCTACTCCTTAAAAGAAATTTCGTCCTGAAATTTAAGTAGGCGTAGTAGTCGTTGTTTCTTCCTCGGGATCTTGCATTTCCGGAGCCGGGAATAAATGAGGGTATTTCTTTTGCATTTGATCTTGCCTTTCCCAAGTAAACTCGGGTCCCCTTTTGGCGTTCCAACGGACTTTAACAATCGGGATTCGACTTTGTTTCAATGTCTTGACGGAGGTGTCCACAATTTCAACAGGTTCCTCCACAAAATGAAGTTTGTCATCAATAGTAAGTTCCTCGAGAGGGATGACGATATCGGGTTTGGCAAGACACTTTTTCAAGTTAGATACATGGAAGGTAGGATGAACGGAGTTCAATTGAGGCGGAAGATCTAAACGATAAGCAACGTTTCCAATACACTCCAAGATTTCGAAAGGACCAATATACCGCGGATTTAGCTTCCCGCGTTTCCCAAAACGGATTACACCTTTCCAAGGTGCGACTTTTAACATGACGCAGACACCGACTTGAAATTCAAGGTCGTTGCGTCTTTTGTCGGTATAGTACTTTTGACGACTCCGGGCCGTCCGAAGCCTATCTCGGATTTGAACGATCTTTTCGGTGGTTTCGTGAATGAGTTTGGGTCCGGTGATTTGTACGTCGCCTTCTTCGGCCCAACAAAGAGGAGAACGGCATTTTCGGCCATATAATTCTTCGAATGGGGTGGCTTTTATACTCGCGTGATAACTATTGTTGTAAGAGAACTCGGCGAGACGTAAGTGCTTGTCCCAAGCTTTTCCAAAATCAACCACGCAAGCTCGTAACATGTCCTCTAAGATTTGAATTGTACGTTCGCTTTGTCCATCGGTTTGAGGATGATATGCGGTGCTCATGTCTAAACGCGTTCCCAACGCTTCTTGTAAGGTACGCCAAAATCTAGAAACACAATGGCCATCTCGGTCGGAGATAATCGATAAAGGTACACCGTGTCGGGCTATGATCTCCTTGATATAAAGTCGTGCAAGTTTTTCCATTTTGTCGGTCTCCTTCATGGCGAGAAAGTGTGCGGATTTGGTGAGACGGTCAACAATAACCCAAATGGTATCATAACCGCCCGTCATTTTTGGTAGTTTGGTGATAAAATCCATTGTTATTCTTTCCCACTTCCATTGTGGGATTTCGGGTTGTTGAAGTAATCCGGACGGTTTTTGTTGTTCGGCTTTGACTTTGGAACATGTCAAACACTTGGAAACATAAGTAGCTACGTCCCTTTTGATGTTCGGCCACCAATATAGTTGTTTAAGGTCGTGGTACATCTTATTGGCACCGGGGTGAATCGAGTATCATGACTTATGGGCTTCATCTAAAATAAGGCTTCGTAGGTCCCCATAACTAGGCACCCAAATCCTTCTGGCGAAATATCGGAGTCCGGTCTCTCTAATTTCGAATCGAGAGACGAGAATGTTCAAGAGCTCGTGTGAAACGTTTTCATCCTTGAGAGCCTCATCTTGGGCTACCCGAATTTGGCTATTAAGGTTGGTGTGGATGGTGATGTTTAAGGCTCGGACACGAAGAGGCACCGCTCTTTCTTTTTGACTTAAGGCATCGGCTACTACATTTTCCTTCCCGGGATGGTAACGAAGCTCGCAATCGTAATCGTTTAAGGTTTCAATCCACCTTCGTTGTCTCATGTTTAGTTGCTTTTGGTCGAAGATGTGTTGGAGACTTTTGTGATCGGTAAAGATAGTACTCTTAGTTCCATAAAGATAGTGTCTCCACATTTTAAGTGCAAAGACAACGGCTCCGAGTTCGAGATCATGTGTCGTGTAGTTTCGTTCATGAATTTTGAGTTGTCGAGAAGCATAAGAAATGACTTTCTTTCGTTGGATCAACACACACCCAAAATCATGTTTCGAGGCGTCGCAATACACAACAAAATCGTCATTGCCTTCGGGAAGTGACAAGATAGGAGCGGTGGTTAGCTTTGTTTTCAAGATTTGAAATGCGGATTCTTGTTCGGTCGCCCAATTGAATTTCTTTCCCTTGTGAGTTAAAGCGGTTAGAGGACGAGCAACCAAAGAGAAATCCTTGATGAATCTACGGTAGTATCCGGCGAGACCCAAGAATTGACGAATGTGAGTAGGAGTAGTGGGAGTCTCCCATTTACTAATGGCTTCGATTTTCGTTGGATCGACTTTAATACCTTGGTCACTTACAACATGACCAAGAAATTGAACTTCCTTCAACCAAAATTCACACTTGGAGAATTTGGCATAGAGTCGTTCTTGTCTTAAAAGTTCAAGCACGAGCCGGAGGTGTTCCTCGTGTTCTTCTTCGCTTTTAGAATAAACCAAAATATCATCAATGAACACGATAACGAATTTGTCAAGATACGGTTTGCACACGCGGTTCATAAGATCCATGAACACCACCGGTGCGTTAGTGAGACCAAATGGCATTACAAGAAATTCATAACTACCATAACAAGTTCGGAAAGCGGTTTTGGAGACATCTTCCCCCTTAACCCTTAATTGATGATAACCCGAGCGGAGATCGATTTTTGAATATACACAAGACCCTTGTAGTTGATCAAAGAGGTCATCGATGCGAGGAAGAGGATATCGGTTCTTAACCGTCAATTTGTTTATTTCACGATAATCAATGCACATTCGTAGGGATCCGTCTTTCTTTTTAACAAACAAAATCGGAGCGCCCCAAGGTGAATGGCTAGGTTGGATAAAACCACGATCAAGTAGTTCTTGGATTTGACTTTGCAATTCTTGCATTTCGGATGGAGCGAGTCTATATGGTGCACGTGCTATGGATGCGGCTCCCGGAATAAGATCGATTTGGAATTCAACCGGTCGATGAGGTGGAAGACCCGGCAATTCGTCGGGAAATACATCGGAATAGTCACTAACAATTGGCACATCATCGATGTGCTTCTCATCGGACTCGACTTTCTTAACGTGAGCAAGGATCGCAAAACAACCCTTACGGAGTAGTTTTATAACTTTAATACACGAAACGAGGTTGAGTCCGGTGCAACTCTTATCGCCATAGACGATCAAAGGTTCACCATTCTCGATAGGAATTCGGATTGCGTTAAGATCACAAAGGATGTGAGATTTCGTTTAGGCTAGCCAATTCATACCGATTAATACATCAAAGCTTCCTAGTTCCATGGGTATCAAGTCAATTTCAAACTTATTACCCAAAATGTTTAACGTACACCCCCGGTAATATGTGTCAGCACTCAATAGTTTTCCGTTGGCCACTTCAATGGTATAAGTGGTATCTAGTGGGAGTGGTGGAGTATTAAAAGGATGAGTCAAAGTCTTGGATACAAAACTCTTATCGGCACCCGAATCGAATAAACAAGTAACATAAGTGTTGTTAAGGAGAAACGTACCCGTGACTAATTCATTGTCATCTCGGGCTTCCTCGGTGTTGATGTTGAAAGCTCGACCGCGTGTGTTGGGGTTGGCTTTCTTCTTCAGACATGCATTTCTAAAATGTCCCGTTTGGCCACATTCATAACAAGTACCCGGTTTTGGTGCATTGGGCACCTTTTGAGCGACGGGGGCGGCACTTCTACAATCGTTGGCCACATGACCACTCCTTTGGCACCGGTGGCAAAATAGATTGCTACATTCACCATAGTGGTGCTTGTGGCATTTGTTGCAAAAGGGTTTATTTCCGCCATAACTTTTCTTGGCGTCGGAGGTGTAAGGCTTCTTAGCAAAGTTGTTGTTGCTTGATTGGGAGGGTTCCCACTTTCTTTTGTTGCCGCCCGATTTATCCTCAGCCTTAGGTGCCGGAACTACGATTTCGTCAACCGTTTCGATCAATTGGCGGGCCATGTTCAATGCTTGTTGTAGGTTAGCGTGTTTGGATGACATCACCCCTTGTTTGATGCTCTTTGGAAGACCATACATATAAAGTTCGACCCTTTGAGATTCGGGGTTCACGAGGTTGGGACACATCAAGGAGAGTTCGGCGAATCGTTGATTATAGGCCTTGAGATCGTTTCCGACCGCCTCTAAGGTTCTTAGCTCTTGTTCAAGCTTTCGGGTTTCTTCGCGAGGGAAATATTCGATGACCATCTTTTCCCTTAAATCGGCCCAAGAGAGGGCGTGAGCTTCATCGGTACCCACCGATTGTACATAAGTATTCCACCATGTAAGAGCGACACCGGCGAAGGTGTGAGTGGAGTATTTGACCTTGTCTTGGTCCCGACAACCGCTTATGCTAAAGACGGCCTCCGTTTGTTCGAACCATCGAGTAAGAGTAACCGGTCCCCCGGTTCCATCAAAAGTGTGAGGTTTGCACCCCATGAAGGATTTGTAGGAGCACCCTTCGTTTGAGTTACCGGCTCCATTGTTGTTGTTGTTGTGGTTGTTGTTATTGTTGGAGGAGTGATCGGCCATGGCCGCTTCCACGGCGGTGGCTATCATTCGTTGTAGAGCTTGTTCGGGAGTCTCATGGCGTGGCACACGACGAGGAGGCATTGTTCCTTCAAAACACAAGAATACCGTTGATTAGTATTCTTAATAATACTAACCATGATATGGAGTAAGGATAGAGAAAAATTTTCCTTGACTCGCCTTAAATTCTTTATGTCATAATGTCGGAATGTTCATATGAGTCACCGTAATATAATCCCGGAAATTATATTACCCTAATTCATATGTGCATTCGACACTAATTCGTATAGTCAAGGTGGCGCGTCAATTAAATTAAGTAACGTGAGATTAAGATTGAATAAGAATTTGATGTGATAGACGAGTTCGAGTATAATGCACAAGTAGTCAAGTAATTCCTACTTCAAGTCTATATGACGGTTGTAGTCTAGACTCACCAATGTACCCTATGACTCGGGGTTGACACCAATGAACTCTAAATCCCTACAACCAATGCTCTGATACCATCTGTAGCGACCCGACCAAAACATGTTTGACGGCGCCGACTACTTAGGTCCCGTTACGTGGTCATAAGTCTTTATCATGACGTTTGACCACAATATGTCGCATTTATTTCATAAGTAAAAGGATGTTTCAAGTTTACAAATGTAGTTCAAAAGACTAGTTACATTACAATGTTTAACGTACGAATGAAACCTATGCGACACAAATTAAAGTAGTCAAAAGACGCTCCAACTATGCATGTATACTCGACATCCAAGCAAGTATCAAAAAGAGTGCGGAAGCATGTATCAAGTAGCTTTCAAGGACCTGAGAAAACATATAGAAAACTGTCAACGAAAAACGTTGGTGAAATCGTAGGTGTTTCAGTAAACGTTGCATTTGAACCACAAGATTTAATATAATATGATTATCAAAATCATTTGCATTCCAAAGTTGTTATTTGTTTCGCGGGCACCCAATTATCAAACTTAACTGTTTTGCACCCTTTGCGTAGTGTTAGAACATACACTAGACCCGAAAATATATTTCATCCGCTAACGGTAGCGAACCGTCCGAATGAGGCTCGTCAAGCCCATGTGATCACATAATATAAGTTCACGTTTATACCCTGCAAGTGTAACTAATGATAATTGAATTGAGGATTTTCGTTCAAACCCGTACGTGGAATGTTCGTTTTCGTACTTGTGTTCAATGTATAAAAGTATGATACGTATATGTTTCTCATCCCATAGTTTAAAGCATAAAAGTTGTTTGAAAGATGGGACTATGATCTCACCTGGAGTGCACGTATGAAAAGTACTTCACAAAGTAACGTGTGCGAAGAATAATGCTAGTCTTGACCTAAACAAATAGGTCGTATCAATAACGGTAAACACGATAGGTCAAAGATGTTCAATTAGTCCTATGGCTCGTTACGACTCGATTATGTAGCATGTGAAATCAAATTGTCAAGTTTCATGCAAGATACAAGTATAGAAACAAGTTAGGAAGGTTGCATAATCATTTGGTTAAGTTTGACAAAAAGTCAAACTTTGGTCGTTCAAAGTCAACGAAAAAGTCAACAAGTTCGGGTCGGGTCCCGAACTATTTTTCTGAGGTTATTAATCATATGAGCATGTTAGAACAAGTTACATGTGAATCGGAGGAGCGTAGCATAGCAAACATTATTCAAAAATCGACAAAGTTGGACAGACCACTTTGGCGCGCCGCGCGGGTATATGGCGCGCCGCGCCATTACCTGTGCAGAGAAATTCTGGCAGTTTTTAAGTTTTATGCACGAACCTAACTTCAACCAATCACCATTTATGACCCGCAAACAACCAAAGCATGTATCTTATATCATCGGAAAGGTATTTTGACAAGGAAAACAACTAAACACATTTCATCCATCACATTTACTTTTACAACAACCAAAATCACATTCAAAGCTCCTCATTAAATGCACTCAAGTTCATAAATGAAATTCGATGATTGGGCAACCAATTTACATGAATGATATGCCGTTTCGAAGGTGATCAAGCATACAATACAACCTAACACTTACAAATAACATTTCATGTCATTCAAAGCATCAAAAGTTCATTTCAAGTTCATCAAACCCTGACCTAAATCCACCAAAACCAATAATCAAGTTTATGAAGTTTTCTAAAACAACCTACACATCAAATTGAAGCTAGTGCTACTAGTAACACATTTAATACTTGCACTTTACCATAACAACAACATTTAAGCAACCAAATTACCAAATCAAACACACCAAAGTTCATATTCAAGCTAGTTACTTCAAATAACGAAATCGAGCATATAAATCATATATTCATGTTAGAATTGAGCCATAGACAATAATTAACAACTTTATAAGTTAAAAACATCAAGAACACAAAATCAAGTGATTTTAGAAAGTTACCCAAACTTGATGAAATCGGTATGGAATCGAAGAGGAAGATGAGAGGATTCCGAATATGCAATTTGTTTAGATGGATGCTTGCTCGATTTAATTTGGATGATGAATCCTTGAAGTGGTGTTTGAGAGATTTGGTGAAAGTATTAGAGAAAATGGAAAAAGAAAAGGGATTAATGAATGGATGAGAGTGAAGGGTTGACTAGTTGACCTAGTCACCTCTTTGCTCTCTTGGCAACAATGGTCCCTCTAGTTCGGTTGCGGGTGCGTGAATTACCTAAACGAGATATTTTTAAAAAGCGTATTAACGGGAGATGTTATAAACATATAACGGGATCTTAAATAGTTAAACGGAAAAGTAAACGGAAAAAGGCGGGATGTTACAAGTTAGGCATAGTTATATCAGACATCAGAGTTCTTCAGTGTGTCAAACATAACCAAAGTACGACTATCTTCTCCAGTCTCTAGCATGCAAAACAACATAACCTGCAGGGGAGAAAATGTGGAGGATTAGCACAACGCTAAGTGAGTGAGATATCCCAATAGATACTAATACAAAGTACCAAGCCTAGCTTTTTGGGAGCATGCATCTGGTCACATGTATGTGGACATAACGTTACATAGCTATCGCATAACATAGCATTACACATCCATATCATACAGAGTTAGGCAGTGATTCAATTACCAAATTAGCAATAACATCAGCAAGCTATTCAGTAAAGGCACCAAAGGCACTACACTAATATAGCCTTACATAGCTATACAATAAGGGTATCCATAGCTCATACGTAGTTATTTACTAATGGTATCAATAGCTCTACACAGCTATTCACTCTCATAGCACTAACGCCTATACATAGCATTAACGGCTATAAACCCCAAGAGGATCGTTGACTCTGCCAGGTCTACAACTACTAGCTGATCAAGCTAGAGCCATACCGATAGCTCCAGTTATTGTCCCACAGTATACCTCTCCTGACGTTTACATATGTCAATTGCAATATACTGCCCATACAATAACCCCCGAGCCCAACCCTTCCATACACGGTTGACCTCTTCCGTCCCTTCTATACACGGACGGTACTGAACCTTCTATACACGGCCAGTTCCCAAATGTGCACATAACCGACCTACAATCTCACCGTAGGTAACATCACTAATAATCACAAGGCAATCTAATCAGGCATTCTACTATTTCAATCTAAGCAAAAAACTGATAACGGTAGTATAACCTACTACTTATCATTACAACGATAATTAACATGCATACATAGATTATCATAATCTATATTAAGTAAAACAGCTGGTAGTAACTACACTTGTTACCAAATACCAACATCCATAAGGATAGTCCCACTCACTGATTACCAGCAAGAACTCAGTGGTCTAATATTACTGAGTCTTCTCCGTTCTTTTATCACCTGAGAATGATACAATCCAAGTCAATAATCATATCTCCATTATATATTTCGAAATCAAAAACACTGATAATATATAATCACATCAAGTGGGTGGAAATGACCATCGACCCTATAGTAATGCCACTTTTCAGTCACGTTCTTATTAAAATATATAGAATCATACATCAAACAGATCAACGAAGCAGAAACACAACACCAAGAAAGTCTGTTAGATTAACAGCACGGGTGACCATCACTCGCACAAGTGAGTCACTTCACCCGCACGGGTGACATCTGACTCGTGCGTGCGAATCACACATAAACACACAACACCAACATGTAGTGACTCGTAAGGTCAAACCACTGACTCGTATGATTTACCATCTCACTCGTACGAGTGAGATGTCATTCCTACGGTTCATTTCTCACAAACAAAGATTCAATAAAAACATCTCGTTCGTACGAGTGATGGACTTAACCAAATTTTATACCAATTCAGCACAAATCCCAACTCATATATGTCCCTATCCATATATGACAAGATTATACAGTTCTTCCTTCAATAGTAACCCCCACACGTGCGTAAAACGAAGCATACACACTTATATTGTAATTTGACCCAAACCTAAAGTTAGATTCAGTGTTTTAAAACCCTATTTTTTGAAATTAGACCTCAAGACGATTCCAACAATAGTGTATTTGTCAAAAACGGAGTTACGGTTTGAAAGTTACACCCTTATCAATTTTACCAAAAGCTGCCCACTGCTCAACCGCGTGGTTGAGCCCTCCACCGTACGGTTGAGCCCTCGAACGCGTGGTTGAGCCCTCAAAATTGTACTCAATCGCGTGGTTTAGCTGTCAAAAGTGTGGGAGCTGAAAAACAGCTCCAGCTCGCTGTTTTCGCGTTTTTAACACCCAAAACTCAATTTCGACTTGTTTTGGTCAATCTAATGCGTCAAGAATACCACCTAACACATATAGAAACTATTTCTAACATCAATCAAGCATATAGCAAACACATATCATCAAGAATCAAACCCAAAACTCATCAAAACCCATTTTAACCCAAACCCACTTTTAAATTCTCCAAATTTAGTGATGTTTAACTTATTTTGATCCTTGAAAACACTTGAATCTGATAAATGAAATCACAAGCTTTGATCTTGCACTTTTGATTTTATGAATTTGGAAGGAGTAGGTGTTTTTAGGCTTTAAGGTTTCTAAAAATAATAAAAGGGGAGAACGTACTTGTTATTTAAATAGAGGGGGTTTCTTCATTGTGAGGAAACCCCATTTCTCACTTCACACGGGTATTTATCAGTTATCTAAAACATAATGTACCTCATTAGGCGGCCCTAACGAGGTCCAATTGACATAACAAAACATGTTATGTGACCCTTGTCACAAAACACACTTTATCTCATACACCAATAATTGTAAACAAATAATTATTAAAATCACTAATATTAATAAATTAATATTAACTAAGGATAAAAAGGTCATTTACTACTAGGCTTAGTTGAGGATGTTACAATTTCATCTCTATCGTCACAATATGTTACTTTACACATAAACCCCCAAATTCCTACACAAACCCTAGATCATAGTTTGAGCCTAAAATCGATGTTTATGCAAGTGCACATAAACCTCTTGTTATATCCTTTATACTTTATTGAAACCAGAGGAAGATACGAATCGATGATGTCAATTGAAGCTTCAAAAGATCGACGAACCGTTGTTATATCCTAATACTAATCAGTCTATGGTGGTATGATTTATACATCTATTTATACTAATCAGTCTAGGATATTAGTTTGTTCATTGTTGTTAGATAGAAGTATGGATCACTAAAAATTACTCGTATTATATTGTTGGTACATTTTATAAATAAGAGGTTTTTGTTGGTCTCTAAATTGTGACCATCTTTTAGTCACTAAAAAGAGTGACCACTTATTGGTCTCTAAATTGTGACCATTTTTTGGTCACTGATAAGAAAAATGTGACCACTTTTTGGTCACAAATGGTAAATGTGAGCAACCATTATTTTCGTTATTGATATTAGTGACCATAATTAGTTGATCACTATTGTTAGGAATTATGGACCCAACAAGACAGGTGATTTAAACCAATAACCAAATTCACGAAAGACAAATAATTAATATAAAGCATATGAACGATAAATAAAACAACACGAGATTTAACGTAGTTATTTTCCAACTCCAAAACACAGAGAAGGGTTTACTCCATGGGCGTAAACTAGAGATTTTCACTATATTTTCGTGCACACTTTTACAGGTTACAATAGAGTCCTTTTATAAGCAAAAACAAACAAGGAAACAACTTTGGGAACAAGCAAGAACAATTCTTGAAACTTCCTGTCTGCCCAGCTCTCGCGATCGCGAGATCCTAGCTTGATATTTCTCGCATTCGCGAGCCAGCTCTGATCCTTTGTTTGATTCTTCTTCGCACTCAACAATCTCCCACTCGAATGCCTTTGACAACCCGTCAACTATGTTCCTTCAACACCCACAATAAATCCAGATTAGCCGATTACCAACTCCTATTAATACCACCGAATAAACTACATGAATCACGCCGCACTTACTCGTTAACCAACGAGCAAGTGAAGTCTTTCGACACCAAAAAATACCGTTGAGCGATAATCCAATCTCTTAGTTATTAACTTGGGTTATCTCGGTTTCTGCACCACAATCTTCTAAGAAGAAGATCATCTTCTTACACTAGAAGAGCAATTGAAGTATGCGACTCTACAATTATAGGATTCTTCCATGAGACAAACACCACCTCATCGATCAATCTAGACATGTCCAATCCTGAACTCACATATCAATGATCACCCTCGTACATGATTTCACCGTCTATCTATGTGTTGGGGGGGAATGTGGGTTTATACTTAACGATTATATTAATCTTAACCCATAACAATAAGTGTTTTGATGATGAATCATACACATAACTAGAGGTGATGGTAGACATCTTGACATAAATATACAAGTTTACTAATCCACACTTACTATAGCAAAAGACCAAAACCAAACAAAGCTTATAATGAAAGCTTAAGTCTCACGGTTCGGTTCACGGTCGACCGTAAGTCTGACCATGGAACTCTGCACCCTAGTTTGTGAAACCAGGAGTGCACGGTCGACTCCACGGTCAACCGTGGGTCGATCGTAGAAGGTTCTGTCAGAATTTTCTACGAATTTAGTTTGACCACTTTGGGGCTTCTATAATTTATGAAACTTATTTAAACATGCTTAGAATTGTTGCCTAATTCATATTCAAAAGAGTTTTAGTCACTAGAACGCTAATCTTGGTTAATCACACCTAATGACACCTTAATGACGATTTAGCCTTGATTAAGAATAACACATAAGTATTTTAGGGAAAACATGTGCATCTAAAATGTATTTAGAAATACTTAGGATGGTCATCAAGTCCCCACCAAGAGTTGCTCCTTTCTTGTACATGTGTTGGACATTAATGTATACTTATACATTAATCTTGCAAATGCCACTTGTAAAGTAAAACTTACATAGCATTAGTTCAATGCTATGTCATCACTATATGTTTAATCCTAGATTAATTAGTGATCACTTGCTAGTCATTATATGAATATTACTTGACTACTTGCTATTAATACATGAGTATTATTTGACTATGTGCTAAATGCCAACTTGCTAGTAGTTACTTAATATATATACATGTATGAACTTTGTCTTGCCATGTGCTACAAGTTGGAAAACCATCAAATTGTATTTGGACTACTTCAATATATGCTTATGTTACTTGTATAACATTTAATGTATCATAATCTAATGATCTTAAAAGGTTGAAGAATCATTAACACACTTAGGATTTGCTTAAGTCTAGAAACAAGTTTAAGAATGGTTTAGACTTGGTTAACTTGTTGTCTTATAACATGCTTAATTGATATTACTTGTTTCACTTGTTAAGACATCATGAACACACTTAATTAATTCACAAACAAGCTTAAAACTGAATATTAATGTGCTTAGTGATTAAGTGGGTTATTGTCATCAATGACATGTTGACCAACCAATATGACTTTAACAAATGTGTTTATTACAAACAAAAGATTATGACAAAACTGAGATTGCCTCAAATAATTATCATGAATTGTATCCAAGAATGTTAGGCTTACCACTTTAAACATGATTAGTCACTATCAAGGCAATACATCCAAGGTAAATGAACACTTAATGCATATAGTACTTGTATAGGATGTTGGATATCTTTTGCAGGTATTAAATGAAGTAAAGAGTTCAAAGATTTAAGTTCAAAACTGATTCAAACGGCTATAAAACGGATAGAAGTTTTGGACTGGACCGCGTGCGGTTGACCCACGGTCGACCGTGGTCCAAGCCGCTGCAACGACTATATTTTTTATTTCTCCATATAAATAGCAAGACTTGGAGAACTTTGAAGACTTGACCCTATTGCATGCTTCAACTCAAAATCATCAGAGAATCACAAGACCATAACTCATATACATGTGTTTGTGATTAGCAAGAGAAGTTCTATAATCTCATAAATTGTAAAGGGGGATGTAAACTTACTATCAAATTACTGTCTTTGTAAGTTTACTTAGTGTTGTATTAATCCTTAGAATTGTCTTAGGATTGTCATCACTAGAAAGGGTGAGTCTTGTACTTTGTAACTAGAAGCATATACTAGCTTAGCTATCATCTTCCTTAAAGGGAACTAGGAAATTGATTAATTTCATTGGGGGTTAATACTTGTCCAAGGTGAAGAAAAGTTAATCTAAGTTAGAGGTAATCTTTCAAGGGGATAGAAAGATTAGATTTGTTGTCTACAAAGGAGTACAAGACTTGTAAATCAGATCTCCGCCGAATTTGGAGAAAGAAGCTTAGTAAAGCTAAACTCCCGATTAGTGAATCACGGAGTAGATTAAGGTGGATTAGTTAACATCCACCCGAACTACTATAAATCCTTGTGTTTTATGTTTTTTATTTTACATTCCGCATTACTAAAAACATAAACACTACACACATTGGGTTTAAGTTGATTAAGTTGATCAAGGATTGTTCAAATCTTGGTGATCAACAAAAAAGTTTTAAAAATCGTATTAAGTAACTATTCACCCCCTCTAGTAACTTACACTATGATTTTACTTCCCATCAATAAGAAAATTCAACAGACGCCCTCGTAGACTCTTCATCAAGGCTCTCGTGAAAATGCAGTCACAACCTTGAAGTCTACTACCTTTTCAACTTTCCGATTTCTCGTTGGTATACTGACATCCTCATAGCTGTGAATTTCACAAACTATCTTTCCATCCCAAGCACGCTCCCACTGTACGAGTAAGAAATAAATTGCGGCTACTTGAGAAGAAACTTGTTCGTACCACCAGTCAGTCACAGTTTTCTTTGCCATCAGAGAGAAAAAGAAGTATTCGAAGCCCTAGCGTTACCTGGAATCATCACACTAAACTTGAGAATATTGGAGAACAACGTCGCATAATCATCTCCACAACTCCACTAGTTGACTAACTCCCGCTAGCTCGATAACTTCCGTCAGTTACCAAACTCATACCATGTTCCCGACACCCTCAACGATCCTAGAAAGCTCAAGTTCCATCATATTCCAAATATTTTGGAATATTCGACCATACACTTAGTCACCCAATTCATAACACGCAAGTACCAAACTTCCCTGATAATCCCACTTATGATTTCAACTCGATGCATCTTGTTCATTAACCAACCGCTCTAACCCGAGTGAAAAAATCAACCTCCTGAGCTCCCATAACAAAACCACATCCTCGAAAACACATCTCGTATCGCTCAAAATTTCCTAGACAAAACAGTCTTGCACTCGCGTCTTCAAACCCGAAAAGAGTTCAACCCTAAAACTGCCCAAGTTCGAAATTCGTATATGAAAATTCAACAGTCCTATCAGCATCAATTTTTTACCACACCTGTATCAGTGATTATAGTATCTCCGGCCCAAAAATCCAAATGATCCAACGGTAGACGAACCCACAATTAATTTCTTGCCACAGCTGCGCAAACAAACCCCAAAAGGGTTTTTCATGACGGCTGCCAATTTTGAAAAAATATAACTCCAAATTGAGCGGTCCGATCTCTACAAATTTGGATATGAATTAGACCTATATGTCTAACACCAACAGAAAAATTTTTAGGGCGATCCAACGGTTAATGAACTGGCTATGAATTTTCTACCACAACTCCACAATTTAACCCTCACCTGAGTTACTGCAAATTCGGAAAATCATATCTCTCAATTGAACGGTCTGATCTCTATGAATTTTTGTACACGACTAGAACTATGAGTCTTAAAGCTACAGTTAAAATATTATAGTGATCCAACAGTTACCGAAACCATTAGGAATTTCCTACCACGACTGTGCCAGAACCTCTGAATTTTGAAAAATCTCTTCCACAACAAAAAACTATCGATCCGACCACCGACTCCATTACTACCGCGAACCACCACAATAACCTATTATAATCATAGACAAATTTTAATAGATTATATCACGAGTACATTGATATACCCGCGAGTTCTTCGTGATCTCCAAATAAGCCCTTTGAACTTGATACATGTTGCACAAACTCGTCGTTCGTTCACCATGCTTTCAAATCGCCATTGTGCCCTTAAAACCGAACCTAAGCTCTGATACAACTTGTTTGGAATTAAAGACCTAACAAGACAGGTGATTTAGGCCAATCACCAAACCCACGAACGACAAATAGTTAGTACAAAGCAGCGAATGATAAATTAAACGACACTGGATTTAATCTGGTTATATCCCAACTCCAAAAGACGGAGAAGGGTTTACTCCACGGGCGCAAATCAGAGATTTTTCACTATATTTTCATGCACACTTTTGCAGGTTACACTAGTCTCCTTTTATAGGCAAAAACAAACAAGGAAATAACTTTGGGAACAAGCAAGAACAATTCTGGAAACTTCATGTCCGCCCAGCTCTCGCGATCGCGAGAACCTAGCTTGATATTTCTCACGTTCGCGAGCCAACCAGGGGCAGAAGTAGTAAGGGACAAGCGGGGGCACCCGTCCCCAGTAGATTCGAAATTTTTAGTGGAAATTTTTTTTATTTTTTCCCTAGTGGATTTTTTTTGGTCAAAAAGTCTTCGTATTTTGCCCCAAAAACCTCCATATTTTGCTCCAAAAGTCTTCATTTTTTTTGCGTCTTAGGTGCATGTGCAGTGTGTGCAACCGCACAGGGCCCTAAATTATATAGGGCCCAAAACTTTAAAAAATAATAATGGGTTTTTCAATAACCGTGGCATCTGCAGAAATAAGTTTTTCAGAATTAATGTTGTTGAAAAACTATTTGTGGTCTACCATGTCACAAGAAAGACTTAATGGGTTCGCAATGATAGCTATTGAGAAGGATATATTAGGGAGTATTGACTATAAAGAGTTGATGAATATTTTTGCTTCTAAAAAAGCCAGGAGAGAAGTTTTATTTAAAGAATAGTTTAAATATAATGAAATGACAATTATTTGTGAATAAATTAAATTGTTACGTTTTTTTTTTTTTTTAAATTTTAGTAGTATTATCTTTTTATATGTATGAGAAGAATTGTGTGTCTATAATAGGACCCAATTTACTGTCTTAAACAGGGCCTCTAAAATCGTTGAGAAAACCGTGAGTTGTAATAAGTCATATATATCCATCGTCAATGGTATTCAATATTCGATTTTCATTTTGGTTTTCACTTTTTAGTGTGGCTCTGATAATTTTAAAATGAAATAAGCAGACTCGACTAAACTTATTGGGCCATAAGAACAATGGACCCAACATAGAATATAAATGCATACATGCACAAAAGCAAACATAAATAAATTATGAATTCTAGCATATAAATACCATAAGGATATATGGATATATACATATACATCTCTTCTCTTCTCTTCTCTCTTATATATTATAACAAAGGAGATATTAGCAAATCAATTTTGACCCAACATCTAATTTGCAGATGAAATGTAGATCCAAAAAGACATATAAGCAATAATCCTGACCCAAAGCCCACATGCACTGATATGTTTGACCCACATCACTAATACAGTAGTATTTTTGACCCATTATGATGCAGAAGTAGTTATTTTGACCCAAACTCCACAGATATTGATAAAACATACCCAGATCAAAATCAAAATCACAATAATAATTTGACCCCGATCCATGATGCATTTTTAGTTATTGGGTATAAAAAGAAACATATGATACGATTGTGGTATATAATCTCATTATCGCCATCTAACACACTTACAAATAGTTGGTATTCCATAATTTGATCAAAGACCAGATAGCATATTTTAGAAAAATAAGTCACTTACACTTGGTTCACATGCTGCAACATATTAACAACAGAGCCCTCTGTATTTAAGCATTGCATTTCTAAGTAAATCAGCAACACACCTTGTTATAGTTACTACACAAGATATCTATTGACCATAATCAAATAAAGACCACATCATAGTGATCGATTATGATATGTAATTAAGAAAGCTTTTCCTAATAAAATCGTTCCTTTGATTATGAGATAGTTACCTATCAAGTGAAGTATATATATCCTCATTTTCTTGTCATTAAGAAACTTAATCCTGAATTTCACAAATGAATTTATATTCTATAAGAGATGATAATATATACTTTTTTTGCACTTTAACTACACATATGATATTAAATACTTTAAACAAATATAGTTAACCAAATGGACCTTTAATCAACAAAAAAGTATGTCATATATACTTACAAAGTAAGTCAGCATTATCTTTTTGTTTCTTTTTTAGTATAGCACCAAACATGTGAACATCAACATTGAGTTTCTTCTATAGTGTAGACATTTCCTTAGC
Organism: Rutidosis leptorrhynchoides; assembly: GCF_046630445.1. Taxonomy (NCBI): domain Eukaryota; kingdom Viridiplantae; phylum Streptophyta; class Magnoliopsida; order Asterales; family Asteraceae; genus Rutidosis; species Rutidosis leptorrhynchoides. The sequence goes on along the minus strand of NC_092335.1, from coordinate 391,494,579 downwards.
AAAAAGTCTAATTCGTGTCCAACGAACCAAATCAATTATACCAGCAGTTGGTAAATTGTTGGTTTTAAATGAGAATATTGATGATTATTTATTCGAGGATTAGTCTTTAAGCAAAGCTAATATTTGCTTTGTGTATTTTGATAATGTATAGTTCGATTACAATTTACGAAACACGAACGCAACAAAAAAAGAAAATAAAAGAAATAAACTTAGAAATCAACCTGCTAGTCTCGGGCTACATATAACATACTGACAAGTAACTATAGTAGCAGATATAGGTTGCCTACCTGAAAACACCACATTAGATAATAAGTAATTTTCCCTTTTTTATTAAAATTCGTTGTTTGCTTTAGAAGCAATGACTCAACGGCCAAACTGACCTAATTTTATATAACATAACTAATAATGGGTCACATTTAACTGTCATTAGCAGAGACCTTTTTCAATTGGGTCAAGAAGTTTTTAGTTGTGAACTGTAGCATCTTTATCAAACAGTTATCTTAACTTATTGTTTCAATGAACAAAACAAATGCAAGAAGTCTTTAGTATGTAGTTTATGAGTATCATTAGCAACTCCATATTTACATAAGTCCTAAAGTGACCCATACCAATCTAAAAGTGTAGATGAAGTAACTAAACTGACCCGTACCAAACTTGAAAGTTTGTTATATAAAAATTTAACCAAAGGCAAACTTTGCATCAAAAGGAAGTGTAACGTCATTGATCTATCTAACGTACTCGATACCAAACCCAGATTATTGTCATATGGGGACTGATTTCAGGCCAATATCCCCCTATAAATTAAGTATTTAGATTGAGATCTATTTTCATTAACTGATGTATCTTTCCAGCCATGAATACTAACACATAACTTAGTAGCATCTAGTAAAAGCACTTGCACTCCAGAAAACTTACTAATGATATCTGGTAACTGACCAGTTAGTCAACCAATACTTTTTAATAAGACTATGCAACTTGTAGCAAGAAAAAATATCAAACTCGAAAAGATTAAAAACGTCAACATATTAGAATTTTAGATCAACTTAATATGCTTTTTGTATAGTATCACAATAAAGGCTAACAATGTTGTAGTAGTAATATTCACATACAAATTAAATCAAAATATAAATATAAATATAAGCATTCAGTATGAAAACATATAAAAGCATAAAGCATTAATTTAAAAAGATAGTCTAGACATCATATCATGGTACTTCGTGGTTCTTCCAAACTAAATCAGCACAAAATCTTCGACCTATATTCAATAAACTGTAACACATAATGGCTCCATAATGTGCATGAAAGGCTCCCTCCACTAATTGTACATAGATCAAGGATTGCTATAATCGTCGAATCGAATGAATAAAAACACCAATTCTTTTTATGCAGAAAACCTTAATTGATTAAAAAAAAACTAAGATTCGGAGTCTAAACTTGAAAATCAAAGACTAACTGTCTCATTGACGTCGCCGGTAATGATGAACGGAATCAGATAAGATGAAACACATGGTTGATAGCTGCCCACTGATCAACCGTTAGGTACTGAAAACCATATAATTGGAACTAATTAACATGAATTGATATCTAATCAGTCTTCAAATAAAGCGATTGATCATGATATATCAAGCGATTAAACCCCAATCAGTCTTCAAATTTCAAAATCATCAAGATAAACCCACCAAAATTAAAGAACGATATAAAGATTGGCGTTAGTATATAAAATTTATACGGTTTTGTAGAGAAAAACCTTACGAATTAATTGGTGGTAGTGGTTACGTCTAATAATGCAGCATGAAGCGATCATCGAAGATGAAAAGGATATGGTGGTTTTAAATTTTGAAGAGAGAGAGGGGGGTTTGGTTTGAGCATAAATAACGGTTTGGAGATGAAAGAGACGGATTAAATTTGAGGATCAATCTTTACTGGGTCACTTGTTAATTTTATGTAATTAACTGAATTAATTATGATTAATTGAAGGATTTACACGTGGATTGTAATTTGTGAAAGGATTAGTAGTGTGACAAGTCACCAGTACCCTACACGCTTTGTAAATTGTAGAGAAGATTATTATTAATTAATTATAATTATGAAGATAAGATACACGATATAAGTAACTAAATTTTAGACCAACTCAAATTTCATATATACATTATTATAATATAATGTTACTATGTTAATATTAATTATTATTATTATTACTATTATTATTATTATTTTTATTATTATTATTATTATTATTATTATTATTATTATTATTATTATTATTATTATTATTGAAACTATTATTATTGTTACCATTATTATTAAATTTTTATGATTATTATTATTTAATCAATACAGAATATTCTTGATACAAAAAGTTATACACGAGTACAGGTCCCGCTTCTATTGATTATATGATACTCCGTATGTTGTTGCACCTGATGTGCGCGTTTGTATAATTCTATTATTACGTACAGGTTACGGGTATGCATTATTCGTGGCGGATTAAACTTGATGTGCTAATCCATGACTCCATGAGATTTATAACCTTAATTAATGGCGAATACATGCATACAATTATTAGAATTTTAATATTTTATTATTTGTAATGAGATAATAAATGAACATAAAGTAATACTTATAAGTAAAAAAGACGAAATAATGTATCGCGATGTTACTGAGATGCAAGCTCTACATCTGTAACAACCTCACATTGGGCCTAGTGGTAATTATCATAATTGCCCTTGCGTGTTATTATATGTTATTTTAATAACTATATGTTTATAATTATTTTATTATATAGTTGAGACCAGCCCGTGATAAGGGTCACGGAACATGTTTGTTTATTTAAATTGGACCTCGTTTGGAGCAATTAATGAGGTGTTTCGTATTTTAGATAACTGGTAAATACTCGTGTGATACACGGAGTAGGTTTCCCTCATGTGAAGGAAACCCTTGTTGCTTAAAAACCCTGCTTCCCTTTTTATTTCCATTTTTGGAAATCTTCAAACACAGAACATACACACAAACACTAAACCCCTAATCCCAAATCTTATGTTCTTGATCTCGTTTTTAACTGGAATTTGTGTCTTGTGATTTCAGTAACATCGTAAGGTATTTAACAAGTGATTTCAAGTGTTAAATCAATTTAATTTTTAGTTTTTATAAAGTTTTTGTGTTAAATGGGTTATGGATCAAAAATTGCATTTGAAGTGTTGTTTGTGTCAAATTGATGTTAGTAAACATTTGTATATGAGTTATGTATGTTCTTTAAGTGATTTGTAGTGTCAAAACAGTGCAAAAACGAGATTTGGGGCTCAAAATGACGAAAACAGCGACCTGGTGCTGATGAACAGCTCCTGTACGGTTGCAGGATGCATCCGTACAGATATGGGTTGTATCTGGGCCTTTTTGGGTGCAACCGTATGGTTGCAGATGAAACCGTACAGATACAGATGCATTCGTACGGTTGCAGGTGCTTCCGTGCGGTTGCTGTCTGTCAGCATTTTGCAAAACTTGTTTTGGCCATAACTTTCAAACTCTAACTCCATTTTTGGTGAATAAACTACCATTGGAAATGTAATGAGGTCTACTTTCCAATGGTAGGGTTTTAAAATGCTGAATCAAATTTAATTTCGGTCAAAATGATGGGATAGTTGTATGCCTCATTTTACACGTGTGTGATAGTTGCAATTGAATGGGGAACCATGTAAACTTGTCATATATGGATATATTAGGCTATACGATGTTGTTTAGAGTATGAATCCATGATATTATTGGTTAGATATGTGCTAACTAGAGATATGATATTCTCAGGTAATAAAGGAACGGAGAAGGCTCAGTAATATAAGACTTCTGAGTTCTTATTGATTATCAGGTGAGTGAGACTATCTTAACTGTTTTATGTATGTAGTAGAGGCTTATGCTACTGTTGTCCTGCCATGTTGTACTTGATTATTTAGCATATGATGTTTATGCTTCTGTGATGATTATGTGCACTTGGGTATTATCGGTTATGATGTCTAGTCGGTAATCAACGTTGGGTATAAAGCTGAGCATAAGGTCAACCTTGCTGTCAGGTTAGGTTCAAGAGTTACAATTCGTGTAGTATAGTTTGAACGACGCATCCCCTGTGTTTGGATTACTATACGAGGGAGACAGTAACAGGAACTTTCGGTAAACTCTAGCCCGATCAGCTAGTAGTTAATGGCCCGTACAAGCCGCTGAGCCTTGTGTTACCATTCTGATTTATCTTGTTTCTGTATGTAAGTGTGCTTAGCTTGATGCTAGATACCTATGACTGTTAAGATATTTCCATTCACTTAGCTTTATGTTAATCCTCCACAGTTCCTCCCTTGCAGGTTAGACTTTGCATGTTAGAGCTTTGGGAGAAGTTGGTTGTTGGATATGTTTGACAGGCTTCACTATGATGTCTGTATTTTGATACACTAATGTTATGGTTTTTGTAATAACGTAACACCTGGTTACTGTAATAATTGTGCCTTTGATTATTACTTAATTATGTTTGTAAATATAATATATGTTTATGTTTCCCCTGTGATTTAAAAAAAAAATGTACGGTGTTACATCATCACTTCTTTTAGTTTTTATTTCTAGGTTGGATCAAGTTTGCATGGTTTGTTCTTGCTTTGTATTTGTGTATCCTTTGATACATTTGCTCATGTGTCGTATTTGATGGAAAACCGTGTGTACTTTTAAATCAGTTTAATGCAGCGGATAGTTAAAATAATAATCAATTATTATTTTATAAACCATTTACAAAATTAAATATTCGTATATTTAAATTTAATAGAGCATGCACATGATTAAAGATCCCAAAGATTCAGTTACACCACTAATAATTGTTAAAATATGTAATTCACAAAGTGAGTAAACGATATACCTTTCTTGAAGAAACTGATTGAAGGAGAGAAACCTACGATCAAAAATATGACTGTCTCTTAGGATAGTCCACACTACACTTCAAACAACCGTCAATGGATGCTAATCCAAACCCAAGTAACTTATTAATATAATCCGATTATATTAATAAACCAATAATAATTAATCCTCTGTAAATGGTTTCAATATGAACCAAAACTTAACCATGAGCTAGTTTGATTTTTGTGATACAATAACAACGAAGAGGATTTTGATTTTTCTTTGTTTTCGTACTCTAAACAAGCATGTGTGTGTTTTCATTATCTCTTGCTTTTATAGAAATATTCCATATCCATATATGTAATATATGAAAACTAATAAGTTAAACGACTTTTGTAAAACGAGTTCAAATTCGGTGGAATAAAATATTGCAATATCTTGCAAAATCTTGCAAATATTTGATTCCCTTTTACGTTTATAAAGTCGTATTTCTCAAATACTTTAGGAGTATGTTATGTAACTTATAATTAATAATTTCTATCATATCGCTTTCATGTGAATAGTAAATTAATTAATTTCGTTTTATTTACTATTCATATGAATAGTAAATGAATTAATTTCGATTTACTATTTTGTTACTTGAGTAATATATATACATCATATATATATTTTATTTGACGTCTCGGTGTATATGTGTGTGACCCCGAAGGCTCAAATGAAGTTGGCCATATAGTTATATGTTGTACCTTGAACATTAATCCTACAGACTCCCACTTGTGCATGGCACAACACCAAGTAACTATACAAACAATGGTAAGCGTCTAGCAACACGTCATTGTCCCCAAATTTATGTAAGGGTAGTTTCTCGAAACTGTTTATGGTAAGTTTTAATTGTCATTCGTCCTTTTGTTTCAGATACTTTAGTTAAACTTGAGATATGGATCATCGGTCATTCTCATTTGTTAAACAATTTTGTTTCTCGATCTTAGAACTGAATTAGATCACCAAATTAATTAAGTATCATCTTAATTATATCTGGGTGCGGCCACACAAATATCTTATTCATTCATCGGGGAGCTCAAAAAGTATCTAACTCCAAACATTTTAGAGGAACAAATCCTATATTGCATACACGTGTCTATCACGAGCTTTACATTATACCCAATAATGGCCTTTATAACAGCCTTATTTGAGACAGCATTTAACCATATCAAAGTACAATACTACACTCATCAAGACGGGCGTGCATCTCAAGTCTAAGGACATAAAGACATAATCACTAAAAGATTCAGTACTGACTACGATCCATGTAGTGACATCTCATGGTTGGGTCATTCTAATATTCATCATCAATGAATACATATGAATTTTGGTCTCAACAAGTTAACTATTCATCATCAATGAATATAACCAAAATTTCACATTAATCTTAATTCATATTATTCCCATAACATGACCGATTATGGAGATTTTGAATAATCAACAATTATTCATGGATTAAACATGCTAATATAGAACACAGTGATATAAATGAAAACGATCATACCAACTATATATCAATTTATTAATATAAAACTGCTTAATGTTCCAAAAATATCCAAATACTAAATTACAAATGAAAAAGATCAGCGGCATAACGAAGTTCAGTATTACTAGAATGATCATCATGCTTGTTGTGCTTCATGGGCTTCATGAAGGGGTCAGCCACATTATCATTTGTATGAACCTTTAAGAATACTAATATCATTCCTCTTAATGACTTAATGAATGTAGTCAAAATTTTGAAGAATGTGCCAGATACTTTTATGTATATGTGATTCTTTCGGAAGTATATTAACACTCGAACTATCACAGTACATATTATAGAAGATTAAATGTTGTGTACTACTCTGAGTATAACAACAAACTTCCTTATCCAGATAGCTTTCTGAGCAGCTTCTCAGTCAACAATGTATTCTGCTTTTGTTGTAGATTGTTCAATAGTGCTATGCCTAGAGCTCTTCCAATCAACTGTCTTGCCCATCATGACAAAGAAACAACGTGACTGGATCGAGATTCATCTTGATCAGTTTGGAAACTAGAATCAGTATAAAACTTAATACTTAACTCTTCTTCCAAACCACCGTAAACCAAGAACATATCATTAGTACTCTGCAAATACTAAAGAATATTCTTAACAATAATCCAATGTACTTCACCTGGATTATGTTGACAATGACTTGTCAAACTCAAAACTAACGAAACATCAAGTATAGTACATATCATGTCATACATAATGGATCATATAGCCGAAGCATATGTGATACATTTCATTTGTCTCATCTCATCTGCTATGATAGGACTTTTGAGACTTTCTCACGATTATGCCTTTTTGCATTGGCAAAGTTCCATGCTTGGAGTTTTGCATGCTAAATCTCTGCAAGATAATGTATGTACTTTGATTCAAACCAATAAGCCAATTGGATCTATTGTATTGATCCTCATTCCAATAATATAAGAAGCTTCATCAAGATCCTTTATGGAAATACATTTTCCAAGCCAAGACTTGACATCTTGCAAGTTGAAATGTTATTTCCAATAAGTAATATGTCATCAACATATAAGATCAAGAAGACTATTTTGCTCCCACTAGCTCTACTGTAAACTCAGGGCTTATCTTGGTTTTGAGAAAAATTAAACACTTTTATTTTCTCATTAAACTTAAGATTCTAGCTCCTGGATGCTTGCTTTAATCCATAAATAGATTTTAGAAGCTTGCATACTTTATTAGGATGCTTAGGATTCATAAACCCTTCCTGCTGAACTATATATACGTCCTCCCTTAGGTCGCCATTTAGGAAAGCGGTTTTGACATCCATTAGCTATATTTTATTATCATGAAAAGTAACCATGACAATAAGTATCCTAATTGTTTTAAGGCTCGCGACTGGTGAAAAACTTTCATCATAACCTTTTGTCACCAATCGAGCTTTAAAAGTGTTTACATTACCGTCCATATCAATCTTCCTTTGAAGACCCATTTTTACCTCATTGACTTACAATTGGGTAGAAGATCAATCAACTCTCATACTTGATTATCCTTCATAGACTGCATATCTGTATTCATAGAATCTAGTCATTTTCAGATTCAGGATCTGATATGGCCTCACGCAGCTAGAGGGTTCATCATAATCCCTTAGTTGAGGTTTATCTGAATTAATCAGATAATTAAAACTCATAATCCGATGAGTTCTACTAGATCTATAAAGTGCAGGTGTAACACGTTCTGGCTCACCAACAGTGCGCGCAGTTTCAACGTGTAGATTGCTAGTACTTACTGAAGGTATGTTACTTTAAAGTACTTAAATTTCTTCAAGATCTACTTTACTCCCAAAGACTTCTTGTAAGAGAAGATCTCTTTCCAGGAATTCAGCAAACCGAGCAGAAAACACGTTGTCTTCAGCTTGGTAGTAAAAGTAGTAACCCATTGTTTCCTTTATATATCGTACAAAGTAACATTAGATAGTTCTGGGTTCTAATTTGTTTGAAGTGTCATGCTTCACGTACGCTTTACAACCCCAGACTTTCAGATAAGACAACTTGGGATTCTTCCCATGCCATAACTCATATGGTGTCTTTTCTATCTTCATAGTTGGAATCACATTGAGTATGCCTGCAGCAGACTCTCATGCATATCCCTAAAATACGGTAGTATAGAAATCAGACTCATCATAAATCAAACTATATCAAGTAAAGTTCGATTCCTCTTACTCAGACACACCATTGTGCTGTGGAATGTAAGGTAGAGTGAACTATGAGACAATCTCACAATTCTTTAGGTGGTCCAAAAAACTCTTGATTCATAAACTTACTTACTCCATCAGAGCGAAGTGCTTTAATGGTCTTTCCAAGCTGATTATCTACTTCATTTTGGAATACTTTTGAATGTTAAAATAGCTTTATGTTTATGTTTCAGAAAGTGAACATAATCATAGCTACTGTACTCATCAGTAAATGTAATGAAGTAAAATTAACTAAATCTTTACATTGTTCTTAAAGGGCTACATACAACAGTATGTATTAGTCCTAAAAGATCTTTAGCTCTTTTACCTAAATCGGAGAAAGAAGCATTTGTCCTCTTTTCACATAAACATGACTCGCATACATGAAATGACTCAGAGTCAATTGATTCCAAAAGTCCATTAGATTGGAGTTTTGCAATGCATTGTTTGTTTATATGACCAATATGACAATGTTATAGATAGGTCTTATTCAAGTCTTGCTTGAGACTTTGGCGATGTAGGTATACACAGAATTCTCATTTGAAATTACACTATGCATATCAATTTCAAGAATACCATCACGTGGATAGGTATTAAGATAAATATATTATCCTTAGAAACTGAAATTCCTAAGTGTGTAAATGCAAGTTCAATACTAACATCTTTTAAACTATGTCCCTCACAGTATTGAGAGCATAATGCTATTGTTCCAACAAAACAATAAGACCACTTAGAGAAGTAAGTTCAGAGGTACCAATAGCTTTAACAAAAGCTTGATCCCCTTTCCCTACTTGCAAATCCAGTGTGTCTTTCTTCAGTCTATTACTTCTTCTCATTCCCTTCATATTGTTACAAGTGTGAAGGCCACAACCAGTTAACAAAGATCTAGGTATCACTAGAAGAAGTATATAACTATATATGGAATATACCTGATTTGCTAGTGTCACCATTGTTAGCTTTTCTCAGCTCAGATTGGAAGATAGGACAACTTCCTTCTCCAATTGCCAACCTTTCCACAATGGAAACATTCGGCGTCCTTTGTTGGGCTTTCCTTCTTGGAAGGTGGAGTATTTTTCCTAGCAAATGAATTGTCATTTTCCTTCTACAAAGTATTCGGCTTATTCTTTTTCACCCTTCAATCCTATTTCTTCCTGATCATCGAACAACATTCGATAATCATTTTGCTGAGCAGCAGCAACTGCCACAACAGGAAGAAAGGGTATGGGTTCTAAACTTTATTCAACTTCCAATTATGCTTCAGAACAATTCTCAGGTTGCAGTGCCAGTCTAGGAAGTTTGAACATTGAGTTTATCCTTCTCCAACAAAGAAGGAAGTGTGTTTTGGTTTACGTTTTGATTATTTAACTTCTACAATAGATATAAGATTCAATTTAGTATTTTCGATATTGAGCTTTAATAAATTAACTACCCAAGTTTTTATAATATTTTTAAAAAACAATTAATTTACGAAAGCCTAAGATCCACATAGAGGTTCCATAGCCACATCTGTTGATCAGCTAGCAGTTATAGAGTCTATTGGTAGGTAGCGGGTACCAACTGCATTACAAGTATAACTCTTAGATCTTTATGGGACCTAGAGATATATGTAGTCCAACAAACCACTATTATCTAATGGCATGTTTGTCCCATCATTACCTCGAACTCAGGTCTCGCCGTGAATACGATTAAGTCCTCCAATTTGAAAACAGTGAAAATTCACGCTAGTCTCACTAGATCGAAAAATCCACCTCGTGGCTATAATTCAGTCTAGTCTCACTAGATCAGAAAAATAACGAGGAGTGTTTGCAAGCTTATTGGATGTCATGACTTAAATTTGACGGGTATTTGAAAAAAGTTTGTGTCAACGAATAATTCATGCACACAAGATTCGCTACACTATTAGTTAATTTTTTTTAACCAACTGTATATGTCGATTATGTTTGTGATCTAATTTGTTATTTAATTTATAGGATATAAAAATAACAAATACACAAACGTGTAACGTTTTAAAACAGTTTTTAAAGATGTCGTCCATATATATTATTTGACTTTCAAAATCATTTAACATTAAACTCGTTAGAGTTTAACTTATTTTTTAATCTTTGAAACTCGTTTCGAGTTTTATTTAATGTTTTCATAAAAAACATATGTAATTTAAGTCTCAAAATTATTTAACTTTAAACTCGTTAGAGTTTAACTTTTTTTAAAATCATCAATTTTAATATTTGAAACTCGTTACCGGTTTTATTTAATGTTTTCATTAAAAACATTTAGTATATATTATAATCAACAATTAAATATAAATGCGTAAAATAAAACACAATCATGCATCACACACACATAACCTAGCCCAAAAATCCTATGCTTGATCCCATGAGCCGACATGAGATCAAGATGTCAAACTAAGGGTAATATCGTAGCTCCCACTTGATTCAAGAATCAAGTGAAAACTTGACAAACGTCATCGTTGTCAACTTGACTTGTTCGCCATCTTCTAAGCCAAAAGCATGTTGTATTTTATCTCCAATCTTCATCTTGTTACATTTATTTAAATTTAAAAATACAACTAAACTAGTACTTTTACAAATTGAAATAAACTTAAATACAATACTATGAAAATGAAAAATAAATATAATACAACTTTGGCTTCAAAATGGCCTTTCTAATAATTAAAATAATCAACATGATATAATATTGCCGTAATCAACAATCATAACAATCAAACACATAAGTCGGGGCATTACAGGCTATGTATGCAATCACAATTTTAATAACTTCATTATTAAAACCTATATATGGCTTGTCCATGGTTATAATGCATGTATATAACCATGGAATATAACAATCAACAATTATAATAAACATTCAAGCCATAACAATTAAATCTACAATTTAAAATAGTGATATTCTTTCAATCATATTTTTGCGTCACGAGGTTAAGTCTAAATCAACCGCGTTGACTTTAAAAACAAAAAAGGTTTCGACTTTTACTAATTCACCACAAAGCTAAATCTAAAGAAAATCACGCGACAATTAAGATGGTGTAAAAGCGGCTCGAATACCACTGATGAAAAATCGTGTGTACTTTTAAATCAGTTTAACGCAGCGGATAGTTAAAATAAAAATCAATTATTATTTTATAAATCATTTACAAAATTAAATATTCGTATATTTAAATTTAATAAAACATGCACATGATTAACGATCCCAAAGATTCAGTTACACCACTAATAATTGTCAAAATATGCAATTCACAAAGTGAGTAAACGATATACCTTTCTTGAAGAAACTGATTGAAGGAGAGAAACCTACGATCAAAAATATGACCGTCTCTTAGGATAGTCCACACTACAATTCAAACAACTGTCAATGGATGCTAGTCCAAATCCAAGTAACTTATTAATATAATCCGATTATATTAATAAAACAATAATAATTAATCCTCCATAAATGGATTCAATATGAACCAAAACTTAACCATGAGCTAGTTTGATTTTTGTGATACAATAACAACGAAGAGGATTTTGATTTTTCTTTATTTTCGTACTCTAAACAAGCATGTGTGTGTTTTCATTATCTCTTGCTTTTATAGAAATATTCCATATCCATATATGTAATATATGAAAACTAATAAGTTAAACGACTTTTGTAAAACGAGTCCAAAATTCAGTGGAATAAAATATTGCAATATCTTGCAAATATTTGATTCCCTTTTACGTTTATAAAGTCGTATTTCTCAAATACTTTAGGGGTATGTTAGGTAACTTATAATTAATAATTTCTATCATGTCGATTTATGTGAATAGTAAATTAATTAATTTCGTTTCATTTACTATTCATATGAATAGTAAATGAATTAATTTCGATTTACTATTTTGTTACTTGAGTAATATATATACATCATATATATATTTTGTTTGACGTCTCGGTGTATATGTGTGTGACCCCGAAGGCTCAAATGAAGTTGACCATATACTAATATGTTGTACATTTTACATTAATCCTACAGTATTGTAGTGTTTTTTATCAATAACATCTTTTGCTTTATATATATAAAATAAAAACTTATCTTATCATTCACATATTTATCTTAGTTTTCGTATTATGCTACATCATTTAGGTTAATAAAGTTGTGTATTTCTAATAACTCATCGGTCAAGGGTATTCGCGAGTCACATACATACATTGATGAATAATATTACCTTTTGACGGATACGCGAGTCCAGATGGGTAAAATATAACTGTCGGACGGGTGTATCTTTACAATTTGAGATAAATGTTTATATTGGGCTTCAACTTTGACTTATACATTTGTTTTGACTATATATATATATATATGTATATATATATATATATGTATATATATATATGTATGTGTATATATATATATATATATATATATATATATATATATATATATATATATATATATATATATATGTATATATCCAATTTAATATTAAGTTATATTTAAGTCCCGACAAAATTGTTAAGTTATATTTTAGTCCCGCGAAATAGCAGGTTATAAACTAATACAAAATGAATGCAAAATTTTAATACGAAATATTATAAACCTTTTTCCTAAGGTATATATAAGATTATTATTTATTATATACAACTATCTATACGTAAAAATTGCATTTTAAAATAGTTATCACATTTGAAAACATATCTAGCTATTACTATAAGTTTTTTGTAGCCAGTAGTCCTGTACCAAGTCTTAAAGGTTGCTATTGTAAGCATACTAGTTTTTTTTTTTTTTTTTGGAACGGCAGAAGAATTTTATTAAACCACTAGCGAGACGCTAGGAAAGAACAAAAACAACAAAGAAAAAAACTACAAAGATTCCAATGGATTTTGCAGCCATGTGGACCAGTTTATTCTAGCTTTTTTGTATCTAGAGAAAAGCCAAAAAAATGAAGAAACAATGATATTGTCTAAAACGTTCGCTATCCGGAAGTTCTTATCATTGAATATGTAACTATTCCTTAACCGCCATATGTTCCAAAGAGTCGAGAAAATAATGCTTCTCACCACCATGAGCCTCTTGCCGTTTAACTGGATCGAATCAAACCAAATCCAAAAGTCATCCAAAGAGTTCCATTTAGGAATAAATATGTTGATCCATGACCCAATGTTGCACCAAATTTGTCTACTAATATCACATGCACAAAAAACATGTGAAGCTGTTTCCTCATGAGAAACACACCAAATGCAGTTACCATGTGGGAGCTCGATACCTTTTCTAGCAATATTATCTTTTGTAGCGAGACGATTCAACCGGAGGCGCCATAAGAAGATGTTTATTTTTGAAGGGAACAACGCAGACCAAAAGGTGGGTCGAGTAAATTGGGCATTGAAGTGCAAGTCAATAGATTTCCTCGCAGCAGAAACCGAGTACTTATTATGTGATGCACCATCCCAAACCCAAGTGTCTGCCTCATTAGAAATCTGAATCGAGTTTAGGATGTCCAACAAAGAAGAAAGGCTCGAAGATTCAATACCTCCGCGAATATCCCGCCTCCAAAACCATAACCAATCTCCATTATTATATCGATCCGCAACAGAATCCTGTTTTTTCGTGTCTAACACAAGAAGACGAGGGAATCTGGATGCGAGAGCAGAATCTTCTATCCATGTATCAAACCAAAAGCTAGTGTGAGAGCCATTCCCCAGCTTAATGTGCATCAGATTATGCGCTAAAAAATTAGAAGAGTGAATCAAATGAACACACTTACAGATTGCAGCCCATATACCGGTCGAAGTTCTATTTGCATTAATATTACCACCTTGACTAGGACCATGTATCGCCGTAATGACCTTAACCCACAGAGAGTCTTTATTGTGCATGTATCTCCATCTCCACTTGTAGATAAGAGCAAAATTAAGAGAGGATAAACGAGTAACATTTAGACCTCCATTCTCACATGAATTTTGAATGAGGTTCCAATTTACCCAATGAATTTTTTTAGCGTTGTCCTTACCACCCCAAAAGAATGATGCACGAAGGGACTCTAAAGTCCGAATAATGGAGTTGGGAGCCTTGAAAAGCGACATATAGTATGTACCAAGGCCACCAAGAACTGACTTAATAAGCGTTAGGCTACCTCCGAAAGAAATCATGTTCGCCTTCCAAGAAGCTAGTCGCTTCTTCACCTTTAAAATAACTGGATCCCAGCTAGCTACTCTCGACATGTTTTGGCCCACAGGGAGGCCTAGAAACTGAAACGGAAGAGTCGAATGGGAGCAGCCCATATTAGTAGCTAGCCTCGCTACCTCCTGGACTGGAACCCCAATGCCAAATAAGTTCGATTTATGAAGGTTTATTTTTAAACCGGACACCGCGTAGAAACACCCAAGAAGCGTAATAAGGTTTGACGCGTTTTCATCATCCCATTCACCGATAAAAAGAGCGTCGTCTGCATAAATACAATGAGAGATAACCTCACCTTGATTGTAATTTCCAACCCGCAACCCACTAAATACAGAAGCTTCAAGTGCATCTTTCATGGCTGCTGTAAGGCCTTCCATACCAATTAAGAAGAGGAAAGGAGACAGCGGATCGCCTTGCCGAAGGCCCCTACCAATGTTAAACTCTGCTGACGGGCTTCCGTTCAAAAGAAGAGAAGCACAGGAAGAATTAAGACATGCACAAATCCATGATACCCATTTATCATTGAAACCCATATTTTTTAACATTGAAAAGATGAACTCCCAATTCATCGAATCAAAAACCTTATCAAAATCGACCTTAAAGAGGAAGGCTTTTTTGTTTTTCTTCTTGCACCAGTTAACTATTTCGTTAATAACGAGAGGTCCGTCAAGAATTTGACGACCCTTAATAAAAGCTGTCTGCTCCGAGCTAACGATATCGTTAATGACAAGGGCTAATCTATTGGCGAGAAGCTTTGCTAAGATTTTGTACTGAATGCCAATTAGACTAATAGGGCGGAAATCTTGAACATGAATAGGATGGTTCTTTTTCGGAATAAGGGAGAAGAACGAGGAGTTGCAACCCCGAGGTATCATACATCTATTCTCAAAATCATGAACCATGTTATAGATATCCGCCTTAACCGTGTCCCAAAAATGTTTGATAAATCTGAACGAAAAACCGTCTGGACCCGGAGCTTTATCGCACCCACAACACCACACCGCTTCCTTAATTTCTGCCTCTGAAAAATTTGAAGTCAAAAAGCATGCTTTGGAAGCCGAGAGCTGTTTAAGATATCTGCTAGGGGCTCGAACAGAGGCACAGTTAACATGTTTAAACTTTTCTGTGAAAAAATCATGAAAAATCTGTTTGACCCTTGTAGGAGAAGTCTCCCAAATACCGTTTGACATTATGCCATTTATTTGAAGCTTTTTCCTTATTCTATTGATGTTAGCATGGAAAAACGATGAATTTTCGTCACCCAAACTTGTTGCGAGTTTTTTATTCTTCTGGGCCACATTTGCAACTTCAATAGATTCAATAATTGCTAACTCTTTTAGGATCTCAGCCCTCTGATGTGCGAAAGAAGGGGGGTCATAAGCATTTGAAATTTGATCATCTATGTTCTTCAAACGATCCATAAGAGTATTCTTTTCCGAAGAAGTTTTTGATTGAGCAGATTTGTGCCACTCCTTTAACACAACCTTAACCCTTTTAAGTTTATCTTTGAAGCGAATTTGTGGATTGGAGCTCAAATAAACTTCTGGATTATTCCAACATTCAATCACTGTATCATCGAAACCCTTCATCTCAAACCATGATTTAAAAAGTTTAAACGGAGTGGGACCATAATCTCAGACATCATTACAAAGCAATATAGGACAGTGATCCGACCAAAGGTTTGAAAGAATAGTTCCTGAAATGTTCGGGAAAGCTTGTAGAAAACCATTTGAAGCAAGAAAACGATCAAGTTTGGCGTGTGAGGTAAAAGCTTTATTAACTCTAGTGTATGTCCTTCCTCCAAGAGGGATGTCAACCAAATTACCCTCTTCTATGAAATCATTAAAAGCATCAGATGTTCTTTGACAAAAGCTAGCACCAAATCTTTTCGAAGAGAACCGAATCGAATTGAAATCACCAAAAATGAGATATTCTCCCTCATTCAAAGACATGAATGAAAGAACAAACGACCATATACGTTTCTTTAGAACAAGAGACTGAGGCGCATAAATGTTAATGAGGAAGAATGTTGAAGAACAATTAACAAAGTTACCTTGAACTATTAACAGATTAGCAAAAGATATGATCCGAGTGCTAGAAAAGAATCGTTGGTCCCAAACCGTGACAATCCCTCCTGAATGTCCATGAGCACTAGAGGCTGCAACTTTGAAATGGAAGTTGCCCCAACAAGCTTTGATTGCGAAAAAATCAAGGGACGTCATCTTAGTTTCTTGAAGACCGAGAACCGCGATGGAATGATCGTTACAAAGTTTCTTAATCCAATTTTGTTTTTGTTTGGAAAACATCCCTCCACCAATATTTAAGGATAAACAATTCATAAAATCGTATTGAATCCTCCCATACTCAATATCACTGATTTGCTTTCTTTGGATGTATTACCCAAATCGTACCCAAGTATATTGCCTAGGTTAACATGCTTATTCCAAAAATTTTCCGACACTGCCGTAGAAGAGATGGACTGTGGGCTGCTATTTTGATTCATGTGAGTATGACTACTTTTGCTACCAATGGGAGAATGAAACCTGACACCATTAAAACCTGGGGGTTTTGAGAAAGAGGACGATTGTTTCGATTCATGATGATTCAGTGAATTTTCTTCAACAACCAAAGGAGGAATCTTGACATTATCACGTTTCAATTCATTTGGTTATGATTTCGGTGTAGCCTTTAGGTTGGATTGTTCTTCAATATCCACTTGTTTCGGTTTAGCAAACATAGGGATATCATAAGAATCAGGTACCACATCGAGTGAGTCATCCATGGAGTGTTCAGAATGCACCACAGATTTGTCCCCATCTGAATCGTAGTATTCTTAGGACCCATCCGAAGATGTTTCATCCTCAAAGTCCCTGATAGAAGGGCTTCAATCAGATGTCTCGCGTACTAGAACTTTGAAAATCTTGTTCTTAACAGTAACGTGAATAATATCATGTATATAATCAAGGCGCTCTGTGATGATACATAATTTTCCACATCCAGATCGACCTGGGTCATTGACGGTCACAGTAAACGATTTGTACCCAAAAAGGAGAGCAATCTTTCTTGAGATACCTTCTTTCCAGGCACACGCAGGTAGTCCGCTAATTTTGATCCAAACTGCGCGTTCTTTCACCACAAAGAACTCATCGAACTCTTTGTATTCATCTATGCATGATAGAATCTTTTCATGACATTTGAAGTTATTAAACGATTCAAGGTTTGGGAAAACAACGTCAATCCATGATCCACCCAAATGATTAAAGGTCAGACCAACGAATCCCTCTGTCTCCCAAATACGTTTAATACAAGGTATCAATTCTGGCTCTTTTATCTTGATAAACAAGAGTAAAGGTGCATCAGAAGTTTTAATCAGATCAGAATCAGGGATCACCAAAGATTTAAAAGGTTTAGCATGCACCTTAGGGTTATTACCATTAACGGCAGAAGCATATGAATTTTCGTTCAACGTACGGAAATCTTCAAAGTTTGGAATCCTGGAAGGATGAATGAGATTCATACCAATTGATTTAGGTGCAGAACTACGCTTAGGTAAATCATCTCTATTGAATCTCGCAAGCTTAGCATATATGTGATAATTTCCAATCCATACAGAAGAGAGACTGGATTCCAACGCGATTACCGATTCCACGTTTAAAAATCGAACGAAAGCGAATCGTGATGCTACTTTTGATAGTTTTCGTGCAATGTAAACGTCTAAAACAGTCCCCTGCTTCTTGCAGAGATCCCTAAGGTCATTGATGCCGAAAGTTCTTGGAAAATTGGTGATGTATATTGTGGTTGCGAGTTTTGCAGTGTCGATATGATCCTTGCGGGACATGATGATCAGATTGATGTCGATCCCCGGCGTTTGAGCCCGCCGGAGAGAATCCGAGATGGTGGAGAGAAACGGCGCTAGGGTTTTTTCAATTGGGGATTTTTTTCTCACTTCTTATTACATAAGGTTAATGTAAGCATACTAGTTTTGATATAGTTCGGTGTTCCTACGTAAAATAATTTTACTCAACAACTTAAACGGACGGATTATTTTATCACGATATCGTCAGGCAGCTAACCGTCTATCAAGGCTTACTAGAAGGGATCGATGGCTTTAAATTTATTATAACATGGGACTAATTCTACTACGCATTTCTATGGGTGAGTAAGGGAAGTATGACCTAGGTCGTTCTTTTAAGAAGACAACATAATCGAACCTTCATAATAGCAAACTAAGGCACTTAGTAGACTAACTATACTAAGGAGTAGTTTGCGGTAATTTTGGGTTTTCTAATTTCTAAGTTAAACAGATAAATAAATAAAGGGATAAAGATAAAATTTGTATTTCAGATAAGGTTAAAACAAATACATGTTATGATTTCATCAGTTACTTACTTAACTGAGATTGCATAATGCTGGCTCATGTATAGGTTATTTTGTGACTTGTGAAATTATTTGGCTTATAAATTTGTTTAAAAATCTAAAAGTTGATCTACATTTTATTAGAGGAAAAATCTCAAATTGATCTACACTTAGGGCCTGTTTACTAATGACTTATTGGACTTAATTGAGGCAAAGCATTTTTCGGTAAGATTTTGCAAGTGTTTCTTTACACCTTATTGGTTAATTTGGACTGACCGAATGACTTTGCCATAAATTTGAAAAAGGCTTGTGTTCCCCATATAGCACCCCTTTCTCAAATTTACCCTCTACTCTTTCATTTTATTCACCACCGTCTTTTAAAAACTCCATTATCACTATTGAAATCACCACTACTCCATCACCATCTAATCATCACTATCATCGTCGCTGAGTTCCGACACCATCTAATCATCACTATTGCCGTCGCTGAGTTCCGACACTGTCTAATCGTCACTATCGTTGCTGCTCCGATGACCTCCGCTATCTCAGATTTGGGTTTGTTCCTTACGATGTCTTAGGTTCTTGCTTCTATAGATTTCATCGACTTCCTGCTTTTAATTTGGTAGTATGTATGTTGTTTGTATTGAAAAAGGTTATAACTCATTGATTGAGGTGTTATGATTTTTGGGTTGTTTAATATGTCTACTGTGTAATCCATATAAAGAATCAAAACTTGAATTTGTGTTTGAACTTAGAACTTTGATTCCAAATCTGACGGGCGAATCATGAGTGATTTTGAGGATTTTTTTTGTTTAATTTATGTGAAAAACCAAAGACCCTGTTTGTTATTTTGTATAGTTGAAAATTGAATTATGTAATTTGTTTATTACCGGAAGAAATTTGGTCTTTAAATGTTTATATATTTTAAACCAATTCTACTTCAAATTAAAGAGTGTCGTTTTTGTTTTATGATTTTATTTAATTTTTAAATTAAAAGGGGCAGATTTGTCATTTTTATTATTAAGACGTTTTATTCAGCACAATAAGTAAACAAAATTTTCATTCAGGTGATTAACATATATAGCCATTCCATATCCATTCTGCCATCTTTATCCATAACTGATTTAATGAAAAAATTAGTAAACAGGCCCTTAATTTTAACAACGTTTATAAACAAAAATATAATAAGTTTAAACGTAGTCTTAATTAGTTATCCTTGTTATTTTTGTACACAAAATTAAGCAACTTTCAACTTGCAATTATGAAATGAAACTCTAAATCACTCTTTGATCATGCTTGTGTGTGGGAATCCATCGTGTCATGTACAAGAAACAAGTTGTTAGGTGGGTTCTTGTGGTCTAGATCGGGTTAGTTGAAACTACAACTTCAAGATACATTTCAAGAAACATCTTAATTGGACCCATTTGATAAATATAACTAGACACCTCCATTATGACTTGTGTTGCCTTGGCCAAAACCAATATATAATTTCTTCAATTTCATATTCTTTATTTTTCGTAATTCGTTACCGAAGATAACAGCAGTTTGAAAGTGAACCCACAACTTCTTAATTAATGGATCGTCCGGACACAACTCTCTTGTTGTTGATCGAGTATCTAATAATTGTAGATGACAAAAATAAAATGGGAAATAGCCAATTCTGATTATGTACGGTATAATGTGTAATTAACTATAAACCAAAGTTTGAAACTCTGATACTCAGAAGGGACACCACTTGAGGGTGGAGATAACAACTGATCACAAATAGTAAAGAAACATTCCAAAATTAGAGAACAGTTGATTATGGCCTACATTTAATAGACAGCAAGATATATATAGACATAAAATATTTTTCTATAAATAATCGTTTTTTCTTATAATGTTGGGTAGGAGTCAGTGACGGGGTCCGAATGCGATGTCGGAATTCGCCCACTCGATCATTTCCTTGGCCGAATATTACAGTCCTACTGTCACTCAAGAGGAAACTCCCACGTCGAATCCATACGGGCATCAGGTGTGGTAAAACCTCCTCGGGTGAGGCTCGAACGCAAGACATTCGCAACCTCCAAGGCCCCAGTAGCGATTCCAGGATCCAAATTCATTGAGGTCCTAAAAGATTTTTCGGGTACTAATTATATTTGAATCCTATTTTAATGGTTATTTACCTTAAAAAAGCTACAAATTCGAAATATATATTGGGTCCGACTAGTTAAATTTAGTGGTATGTTATACAGTTTAAAGGAAAAGGTATAAATTCTAAAAATATATGGGGTCTGCAGTTAAATTTAGTGGTGTCCTATACATTTTAAAGGTTATTTTCTACACAAAATTTCCAAACTAGTGGTGTCCCGTGATCCCACGGACTAAAGAGTAGACTCGCCATTGCGAGGCCCATGAAATGGGAGAGTAACCTCAAGGGAAATACTTTGCACCTCATGGTGATCAAAATCATGACCTCCCTTTTAGGAAGTCATGTCATCACCAATACACTAAGACCTTGAGGTTTTATGTTAAATCCTTATTAGAAACTATTGAAGTATATATATGTTTATGCTCAATCTAACATGGTTTATGTACAAGGTTAGTCATTTCTGGGTTAAGTGTCATTGTAGGTTCTTTAATCTTACATGGATGTACAAAGTGATGAACTCAATGTAGAAAGGATCACTGTTGAAAATATAAAAGGATTAAGGGACCAAAGTTGCACTTTATGTTAACTTATTATTATGTCCAATGGGCTATTGGTGTTTCTTTGAAAATTGGGCTAGTTACCAAAGAAGCCCACTGAAGCTCACTTTAATTTATTTTTAGTATTTAAGATTTTTTATTTGTTTAATTTATTTATCTCTTTTCAGTTTTCATCTCATCTGAATAGTTTTTTCTCTCTCTCTCTAGAATTAGGGTTTTCTAGTTCATACGATTACTGTAATTTGGTGAGTTAACAAGTTCAAATCGTATTGAACTTGTTGAGTGTGATTTACTGTGTGTTCTGTGAGGTTGAGTGAACGATCGGTTGTATTGTTTTTGGTTATTTTTTGACCTCTTGTGATTAGAGGATTCATTTTCTGTGATTGAAGGATTATATTGTGTGTTTTACTGTGCGTTTGTTCATGGTATCTGAGCGTAGGTTCTAGTAATTGTTTACTGTGCTGGTGATTTCATTCGTTTTGGATGAAATTAGGGTTTTGTGATTTGGTCAAGTTTATTTTATGGATCAAGATCTTGAATGTGTTTGGGTTCCAGAATGATTTGTTAGTGCTGATTTTGGTCAATCTCTGTTAGATCTAGAGTTTTCATTCGAAAACCCTAAATCTGGTAAATTAGGGTTTTCTCAAACCCTATTTTGGTCTTCCGCTGCTGATATTGATTCTGATCTTTATTCTTTTGTTTCTAAGTAAAAGAACACACTCACTGTAAGTCTTTTTTCATTATCCAACTCAAATCTGTGTCAATTCGTGAGTTTTTTGGGAGAAGTTCATCCTTGATTAGCTAACAAGATTAGTGTGAAAACATGGCTCTGTCTTCTCAGTCCAAACTACTCGCAGCCATTGGAGTAGTCAAGAAGAACAGTCTTCTTGACCTTATTACTCTGTTCTGTCAATTGAAGAGAGAAAGAAGTCCCGATCAGGCTACAAGTGGGACTAGAAGCGAGGGCCGCTATTCCGGTCAGCGTGCGGTCAGAAATTAATACAGACACAAAGGGCTTCGACAGGAAAGTCGTTTCGATCCAATTCATTCTTGGGGTCAAATAAAGACAAAAAAGGATATGTCAGTGACCTAGCATGGCGTAGGACAAGAAGAGCTTCCCTTCCTAGTCCTAGATCCGAGTTACTAGCTTTCTAGACCGACGGTTGTAGGACTCCCTCAGGTCAGCTTTAGTCGAGCTCCCCAGGTCTTTCAATTTGCTTTATATTTTTTGTATATTGTTTGCTCTAATATTGCGGGGGTGCCTGACTAGTAGTTAGTCCTTGGTGGTTTGTTTTTCTTTCCTTACAGGTACCTGAACCCTGGATTTGTTGGGGTTTTTTTTGTGTGCTACTTGTTTGATATTTTTTGATAGTTTATACATGCTAATTGGTTTACTGTGTGATTGTTTATATTGCTGGTGATTAATTGCCTTGATTATTCTTTTTTTTTTTGTGCTAAATTGTTAAAATGTCTGAGAGTGATGCATCTACAACTAGTATAACTAAAATAAGTAAATTAGAATTTAATGATCCATTGTACTTACCTCCTAGTGACACTTCTTAATGATCCATTGTACTTACCTCCTAGTGACACTTATGGTGCATCTTTAATCACTCAAAAGTTAAAAGGTAACGAGAACTATAATGTGTGGTCATGTGCTTAAAAACTTGCATTTCAAACTAAAAACAAGTTAGGTTTTATAGATGGCTCATGTGCTAGATTTGAGTATGAAGATGATGATGTTTTGTTCAATCAGTGGGATATGTGTAATTCAATGGTACTTACTTGGATTTTGTTGTCTTTGTCTGAAGATGTTTATAATGGTCAAATCTTTTCTAAAACTGCTGAGTCTGTATGGAACGAACTGAAAGAGACATATGATAAAATATATGCTTCTGTAACTTTTAATCTGTATCAAAAGAGTAATTCATGTAGTCAGTCTGGTCAACCTTTATCTGATTATTACCATAAGTTGAATGCAATGTGGAGACAATTTGATGACATGGTTAAAACTGATGATATTGTTTCTGCTAATAAGTCTTTTCAAAATCATAGTCAATTTTTAAAACTTATGCAGTTTTTGATGGGTTTAGATGATGTATATACTTCAATAAGGAGTCAAATCTTAACTAGTGATCCTTTTCTCAACTGTCAAAGTGGCTTTTTCTATTATTGCTAGAGATGAGTCCCATAGAATGAATTCCAATAATACACATGTAAAAACTCAAACCTCTGCATTTTTTAGTAAAACTGGCTATAACAACCTTCACAACAATGGTAATAACAGGAATTAATATAAGAATCCACCCTTAAAATGTACTAATTGATGTTAGGACATACTGTGGATAGATGTTTTGAACTTATTGGATATCCACCTAGTTATATTAAAAGCCTTTTAACCAAGGCTCTCCTAGGTTTAATAGTAATGCTAGTGCTACTAATAAAACTGATGATTGTAGTACTTCAACACAATTAACAAATGATCAAATTATGAAACTGTTAAGTCTTATTAAGGAGCAACCAGCTGCTGGGAAAGTGACTTCTAGTATGGCAGGTACTTTTGTAAATAATAATACATTCTTTAATGAAAATATTGAAATATTTTATTCCAGTAATAATGTTCAAAAGTATGAAAATATTTTAAATGGTTGGATCATTGATTCTGGTGCAAATCAACATATGGTTTCCTTTAGTGATAAATTAGTTAACGTTGTAGATGTTTCAGATTTGAATTTAAACGTTAATCATCCAAATGCTACTGTCAATAAAATAAACAAGTGGGAAACTTAAAATTGTCTGATAAAATTGAACTCAATGATGTGTTAGTTATACCACAATATTGTGTGAGTTTATTGTCTGTTAAAAACTTGTAAAAGATAATAATTTAGTTGTAAGTTTTGATACAAGTAAATGTTATATTCAGTATTTAGTTCAAAGAAAATTGATGGGGACTAGTAGTGAATCTGGTGGACTTTATTACTTTGATGACTTAAATAAAAGTAAGTCTTTTGCTGTAAAACTATCTGCTATTTCAAAAAGGAATTTCAATCTTTGGCATTGCAGACTTGGTCATCCTTCTGATCAAGTCTTAAAGGATTCAAAGTCAAAACTTAAACTTGAAAACTTTTCTGATGTCCCTTGTGAGGTCCGTCGTAAGGCAAAACAAACAAGTTAACCTTTTCCCATTAGTGGACATAAAACAAAAGGGCTTGGGGATCTTGTTCATTTAGATGTCTGAGACCTTATAGGGTTAAAAGTAAAGAAGGTTTCAGGTTTTTTGTTACTATTTTTGATGATTATTCTAGGACAGTTTGGGTTTATATGCTTAAATCAAAAGATGAAGTGTTTAGTTGTGTTGAAACTTTTGTAAACATGTTACTTACACAGTTTGAAAAACATGTTATAATTATTATAAGTGATAATGGAACTGAATTTCTAAACAAAAAAATGGCTTCTTTGATTAAACTTAAAGGAATAATTCATCAAACCTATTGTTCCTACACTCCTCAGCAAAATGGTATTGCTGAAAGGAAACATAGACGCCTTCTTAATGTTGTAAGGTCCCTTATGTTTCAGGGGGAAATCCCTCATTATCTTTGGTCTGAATGTGTATTAACTGCTACTTATATTATTAACAGGCTGCTATCTTCTGTTCTGAATGGGAAGTGTCCTTATGAGTTGGTTTATGGGTCAAGTCCAAATCTCTCCCACTTGAAATCTTTTGGATGTCTTTGTTTTTCCACTGTTTTAAATAATTCTGATAAATTTTCTTCAAGGTCAAGTAAATGTGTTTTTGTTGGTTATTCCAGTGCAAAAAGGTTATAAACTATTTTACTTAGAAAATAAAACCTTTTTAGTGTTAGGAGATGCAAAATTTTATGAACATATTTTTCCTTTTAAATTTGATTCTGTTCATAAAACTGTTTTTACTGAAGGAGAGTTGAACAATTTAAATTTCTTTGATTCTTATTTTGATGAGTCTGTGTCTGTGTCAAAAAAGACAGAAAATGATTTAAATTCCAATAATGAAGGGAGAGACAGTCTCATGGATGATGGCAACCACAGTCAAATTGTTGATCTTCAAGATTTAACAGTTGAAAGTGTACCTGCAACTTCCAATCATGAGAATAAAAGTGCAAAGCACACTGCCCCCGAGGATAATACTGATAATAGTGATAATGTTTTATCTGAACCTTCAGAAAATACACCTATTTTAAGTGAATCTGAACCTGTTTTAAGAAGAACAAGTAGGAAAAGTAATTTACCACCTAAATATGGTGATTATCTGTTAGGTGGTAAAGTCAAATATGGCTTAAACAGATATATGAATTACTCCAAAATTGAATATGAGAATTACTGTTTTGTTTCTAATCTTGACAAAGGTGTTGAACCAAAAACCTACTCTGAGGCTGCTCTCAATCAGAACTAGGTTAATGCTATGAACGAGAAAATGGAAGCCTTAAACAGAAATGGTACTTGGGTTTTAACTGATTTGCCTTTAGATAGAAAACTAATAGGTTGTAAATGGGTATATAGAATAAAGTATAAGTCTAGTGGTGAAATTGATAGGTATAAGGCTCGGTTAGTTACAAAAGGTTTTAACCAAAGAGAAGGATTAGATTTTGATGAAACTTTCAGTCATGTGGTTAAGATAGTTACTGTTAGAGTTCTAATTACCATTGTTGTTAGTAATGATTGGCCTTTGTTTCAACTAGATGTTAATAATTCTTTTCTATATGGTGATTTGACGATGTGTATAAAAGAGTCTGTAAGTTCGTTAAGTCTTTGTATGGTTTAAAACAAGCCCCTAGAAAGTGGAATGAAATATTCTATGATGCATTGTTTAAGTTTGAGTTTGTTAGAAGGGTTAATGATTATTCATTGTTTGTTAAACACACTGAAAACAATAGTGTTTTTCTCTTGTTTTATGTTGATGATATTGTGCTTACTCGTAATAATAATGAAGAAGTTAAAAGGTGTAAAAATTTTATAAATACAAAGTTTAAAATTAAAGATCTAGGAAATCTTAAATATTTTCTTGGCATAAAGTTAGTAGAGCATGATAGTGGTGTGTGTTTATCACATAGCAAGTATTATTTGGAGCTTATTTCTGAATTTGGTTTGTTAGCAAGTACGCCTGCTACAACTTCTAAGGAATGTGGTGTTATGTTGAGTAGTGCTGAAAACCATAGTGAGTCTGATTATTTGTTAACAAACATAAGTGAATATCAAAAACTTATTGGAAAACTAATCTACATCACTTTAACAAGACCTGACATTGCATATGTTGTACATTGTTTAAGTCAACATATGCACTCACCTTTGGCTTCACATTTTAAAGCTGCTACTAGAGTGTTAAGATATTTAAAAGGTTCTCCAGGTAAAGGCATTTTAATTTCCAATGGTGCAGGTATGGTCTTACTACTTATGTTGATTCTGATTATGGGAAATGTAGTTTTTCAAGAAAGTCTGTCACTGGTTTTTTTATTTACCTTGGAAAATCACTTGTTTCTTAGAACTCCAAGAAACAATCAACTGTTTCTAGGTCTTCAGCTGAAGCTGAATATAGAGCTTTAGCTGCTGTCACTTGTGAGATTATTTGGAGATTAAAGATCTTAAATGATTTAAAAGTTGTTCTAATTTGCCTCTAAAAGTTTTTTGTGATAATAAATCAACTCTTCAAATTGCTACGAATCCTGTTTTTCATGAAAGAACAAAGCATTTTGAAATTGATTTACATTTCGTTATAGAAAAAATTTCTACTGGGAAACTGAACAAATTTATTCAAATAAAAATACCTCAGATATTTTTACAAAAAGCTTAGTTAGTTCTCAACATAATCTCATTTGTGACAAGTTAACTTTATGTGACTTTTACCATGTTTAGATTGTGGGGCAGTATTGAAGTATGTACATGTTTATGCTCAATCTAACATGATTTATGTACAAGGTTACTCATTTATGGGTTAAGTGTCATTGTAGGTTCTTTAATCTTACATGGATGTACAAGGTGATGAACTCAATGCAGAAAGGATCACTATTGAAAATATAAAAGGATTAAGGGACCAAAGTTGCACTTTCTGTTAATTTATTATTCAGTCCAATGGGCTATTGGTGTTTCTTTGAAGATTGGGCTAGTTACCAAAGATGCCCACTAAAGCCCACTTTAATTTATTTTAAGTATTTAAGGTTTTTTATTTGTTTAGGTTTATTTATCTCTTTTCACTTTTCATCTCATATGTGAAATGTCCCGTTCTTATTGATTAAAAACGTTCCATATTAATTGATTTCGTTGCGACGTTTTGACCTCTATATGAGACGTTTTTCAAAGACTGCATTCATTTTTAAACAAACCATAACCTTTATTTCATCAATAAAGGTTTAAAAAGCTTTACGTAGATTATCAAATAATGATAATCTAAAATATCCTGTTTACACACGACCATTACATAATGGTTTACAATACAAATATGTTACAACAAAATAAGTTTCTTGAATGCAGTTTTTACACAATATCATACAAGCATGGACTCCAAATCTTGTCCTTATTTAAGTATGCGACAGCGGAAGCTCTTAATAATCACCTGAGAATAAACATGCTTAAAACGTCAACAAAAATGTTGGTGAGTTATAGGTTTAACCTATATATATCAAATCGTAACAATAGACCACAAGATTTCATATTTCAATACACATCCCATACATAGAGATAAAAATCATTCATATGGTGAACACCTGGTAACCGACAATAACAAGATGCATATATAAGAATATCCCCATCATTCCGGGACACCCTTCGGATATGATATAAATTTCGAAGTACTAAAGCATCCGGTACTTTGGATGGGGTTTGTTAGGCCCAATAGATCTATCTTTAGGATTCGCGTCAATTAGGGTGTCTGTTCCCTAATTCTTAGATTACCAGACTTAATAAAAAGGGGCATATTCGATTTCGATAATTCAACCATAGAATGTAGTTTCACGTACTTGTGTCTATTTTGTAAATCATTTATAAAACCTGCATGTATTCTCATCCCAAAAATATTAGATTTTAAAAGTGGGACTATAACTCACTTTCACAGATTTTTACTTCGTCGGGAAGTAAGACTTGGCCACTGTTGATTCACGAACCTATAACAATATATACATATATATTAAAGTATGTTCAAAATATATTTACAACACTTTTAATATATTTTGATGTTTTAAGTTTATTAAGTCAGCTGTCCTCGTTAGTAACCTATAACTAGTTGTCCACAGTTAGATGTACAGAAATAAATAAATAAATATTATCTTGAATCAATCCACGACCCAGTGTATACGTATCTCAGTATTGATCACAACTCAAACTATATATATTTTGGAATCAACCTCAACCCTGTATAGCTAACTCCAACATTCACATATAGAGTGTCTATGGTTGTTCCGAAATATATATAGATGTGTCGACATGATAGGTCGAAACATTGTATACGTGTCTATGGTATCTCAAGATTACATAATATACAATACAAGTTGATTAAGTTATGGTTGGAATAGATTTGTTACCAATTTTCACGTAGCTAAAATGAGAAAAATTATCCAATCTTGTTTTACCCATAACTTCTTCATTTTAAATCCGTTTTGAGTGAATCAAATTGCTATGGTTTCATATTGAACTCTATTTTATGAATCTAAACAGAAAAAGTATAGGTTTATAGTCGGAAAAATAAGTTACAATTCGTTTTTGTAAAGGTAGTCATTTCAGTCGAAAGAACGACGTCTAGATGACCATTTTAGAAAACATACTTCCACTTTGAGTTTAACCATAATTTTTGGATATAGTTTCATGTTCATAATAAAAATCATTTTCTCAGAATAACAACTTTTAAATCAAAGTTTATCATAGTTTTTAATTAACTAACCCAAAACAGCCCGCGGTGTTACTACGACGGCGTAAATCCGGTTTTACGGTGTTTTTCGTGTTTCCAGGTTTTAAATCATTAAGTTAGCATATCATATAGATATAGAACATGTGTTTAGTTGATTTTAAAAGTCAAGTTAGAAGGATTAACTTTTGTTTGCGAACAAGTTTAGAATTAACTAAACTATGTTCTAGTGATTACAAGTTTAAACCTTCGAATAAGATAGCTTTATATGTATGAATCGAATGATGTTATGAACATCATTACTACCTTAATTTCCTTGGATAAACCTACTGGAAAAGAGAAAAATGGATCTAGCTTCAATGGATCCTTGGATGGCTCGAAGTTCTTGAAGCAGAATCATGACACGAAAACAAGTTCAAGTAAGATCATCACTTGAAATAAGATTGTTATAGTTATAGAAATTGAACCAAAGTTTGAATATGATTATTACCTTGTATTAGAATGATAACCTACTGTAAGAAACAAAGATTTCTTGAGGTTGGATGATCACCTTACAAGATTGGAAGTGAGCTAGCAAACTTGAAAGTATTCTTGATTTTATGAAACTAGAACTTTTGGAATTTATGAAGAACACTTAGAACTTGAAGATAGAACTTGAGAGAGATCAATTAGATGAAGAAAATTGAAGAATGAAAGTGTTTGTAGGTGTTTTTGGTCGTTGGTGTATGGATTAGATATAAAGGATATGTAATTTTGTTTTCATGTAAATAAGTCATGAATGATTACTCATATTTTTGTAATTTTATGAGATATTTCATGCTAGTTGCCAAATGATGGTTCCCACATGTGTTAGGTGACTCACATGGGCTGCTAAGAGCTGATCATTGGAGTGTATATACCAATAGTAGATACATCTAAAAGATGTGTATTGTACGAGTACGAATACGGGTGCATACGAGTAGAATTGTTGATGAAACTGAACGAGGATGTAATTGTAAGCATTTTTGTTAAGTAGAAGTATTTTGATAAGTGTATTGAAGTCTTTCAAAAGTGTATAAATACATATTAAAACACTACATGTATATACATTTTAACTGAGTCGTTAAGTCATCGTTAGTCGTTACATGTAAGTGTTGTTTTGAAACCTTTAGGTTAACGATCTTGTTAAATGTTGTTAACCCAATGTTTATAATATCAAATGAGATTTTAAATTATTATATTATCATGATATTATCATGTATGAATATCTCTTAATATGATATATATACATTAAATGTTTTTACAACGATAATCGTTACATATATGTCTCGTTTAAAAATCATTAAGTTAGTAGTCTTGTTTTTACATATGTAGTTCATTGTTAATATACTTAATGATATGTTTACTTATCATAGTATCATGTTAACTATATATATATCCATTATATGTCATCATATAGTTTTTACAAGTTTTAACGTTCGTGAATCACCGGTCAACTTGGGTGGTCAATTGTCTATATGAAACATATTTCAATTAATCAAGTCTTAACAAGTTTGATTGCTTAACATGTTGGAAACATTTAATCATGTAAATATCAATCTCAATTAATATATATAAACATGGAAAAGTTCGGGTCACTACAGTACCTACCCGTTAAATAAATTTCGTCCCGAAATTTTAAGCTGTTGAAGGTGTTGACGAATCTTCTGGAAATAGATGCGGGTATTTCTTCTTCATCTGATCTTCACGCTCCCAGGTGAACTCGGGTCCTCTACGAGCATTCCATCGAACCTTAACAATTGGTATCTTGTTTTGCTTAAGTCTTTTAACCTCACGATCCATTATTTCGACGGGTTCTTCGATGAATTGAAGTTTTTCGTTGATTTGGATTTCATCTAACGGAATAGTTAGATCTTCTTTAGCAAAACATTTCTTTAAATTCGAGACGTGGAAAGTGTTATGTACAGCCGCGAGTTGTTGAGGTAACTCTAGTCGGTAAGCTACTGGTCCGACACGATCAATAATCTTGAATGGTCCAATATACCTTGAATTTAATTTCCCTCGTTTACCAAATCGAACAACGCCTTTCCAAGGTGCAACTTTAAGCATGACCATCTCTCCAATTTCAAATTCTATATCTTTTCTTTTAATGTCAGCGTAGCTCTTTTGTCGACTTTGGGCGGTTTTCAACCGTTGTTGAATTTGGATGATCTTCTCGGTAGTTTCTTGTATAATCTCCGGACCCGTAATCTGTCTATCCCCCACTTCACTCCAACAAATCGGAGACCTGCACTTTCTACCATAAAGTGCTTCAAACGGCGCCATCTCAATGCTTGAATGGTAGCTGTTGTAGTAGGAAAATTCTGCTAACGGTAGATGTCGATCCCAACTGTTTCCGAAATCAATAACACATGCTCGTAGCATGTCTTCAAGCGTTTGTATCGTCCTTTCGCTCTGCCCATCAGTTTGTGGATGATAGGCAGTACTCATGTCTAGACGAGTTCCTAATGCTTGCTGTAATGTCTGCCAGAATCTTGAAATAAATCTGCCATCCCTATCAGAGATAATAGAGATTGGTATTCCATATCTGGAGACGACTTCCTTCAAATACAGTCGTGCTAACTTCTCCATCTTGTCATCTTCTCTTATTGGTAGGAAGTGTGCTGATTTGGTGAGACGATCAACTATTACCCAAATAGTATCAAAACCACTTGCAGTCCTTGGCAATTTAGTGATGAAATCCATGGTAATGTTTTCCCATTTCCATTCCGGGATTTCGGGTTGTTGAAGTAGACCTGATGGTTTCTGATGCTCAGCTTTGACCTTAGAACACGTCAAACATTCTCCTACGTATTTAGCAACATCGGCTTTCATACCCGGCCACCAAAAATGTTTCTTGAGATCCTTGTACATCTTCCCCGTTCCAGGATGTATTGAGTATCTGGTTTTATGAGCTTCTCTAAGTACCATTTCTCTCATATCTCCAAATTTTGGTACCCAAATCCTTTCAGCCCTATACCGGGTTCCGTCTTCCCGAATATTAAGATGCTTCTCCAATCCTTTGGGTATTTCATCCTTTAAATTTCCCTCTTTTAAAACTCCTTGTTGCGCCTCCTTTATTTGAGTAGTAATGTTATTATGAATCATTATATTCATAGATTTTACTCGAATGGGTTCTCTGTCCTTCCTGCTCAAGGCATCGGCTACCACATTTGCCTTCCCCGGGTGGTAACGAATCTCAAAGTCGTAATCATTCAATAATTCAATCCACCTACGCTGCCTCATATTCAGTTGTTTCTGATTAAATATGTGTTGAAGACTTTTGTGGTCGGTATATATAATACTTTTGACCCCATATAAGTAGTGCCTCCAAGTCTTTAATGCAAAAACAACCGCGCCTAATTCCAAATCATGCGTTGTATAATTTTGTTCGTGAATCTTCAATTGTCTAGACGCATAAGCAATCACCTTCGTTCGTTGCATTAATACACAACCAAGACCTTGCTTTGATGCATCACAATAAATCACAAAATCATCATTCCCTTCAGGCAATGACAATATAGGTTCCGTAGTTAGCTTTTTCTTCAATAACTGAAACGCTTTCTCTTGTTCATCATTCCATTCAAATTTCTTCCCTTTATGCGTTAATGCAGTCAAGGGTTTTGCTATTCTGGAAAAGTCTTGGATGAACCTTCTGTAGTAACCAGCTAGTCCTAAAAACTGGCGTATGTGTTTCGGAGTTTTCGGGGTTTCCCACTTTTCAACAGTTTCTATCTTTGCCGGATCCACCTTAATACCTTCTTTGTTCACTATGTGACCGAGGAATTGAACTTCTTCCAACCAAAATGCACACTTTGAAAACTTAGCGTACAATTCTTCCTTCCTCAATACTTCTAACACCTTTCTCAAATGTTCACCGTGTTCTTGGTCATTCTTTGAGTAAATAAGTATGTCATCAATGAAAACAATGACAAACTTGTCAAGGTATGGTCCACACACTCGGTTCATAAGGTCCATGAACACAGCTGGTGCATTAGTTAAACCAAACGGCATGACCATAAACTCGTAATGACCGTAACGTGTTCTGAAAGCAGTCTTTGGAATATCATCTTCTTTCACCCGCATTTGATGATACCCGGAACGTAAGTCAATCTTTGAATAAACAGACGAGCCTTGTAGTTGATCAAATAAGTCGTCGATTCTCGGTAGTGGGTAGCGGTTCTTGATGGTAAGTTTGTTCAACTCTCGGTAGTCGATACACAACCTGAATGTACCATCTTTCTTCTTGACAAACAAAACAGGAGCTCCCCACGGTGATGTGCTTGGTCGAATGAAACCACGCTCTAAAAGTTCTTGTAATTGGCTTTGCAGTTCTTTCATCTCGCTGGGTGCGAGTCTGTAAGGAGCACGAGCTATTGGTGCAGCTCCTGGTACAAGATCTATTTGAAATTCAACGGATCGATGTGGGGGTAATCCCGGTAATTCTTTCGGAAATACATCAGGAAATTCTTTTGCGACGGGAACATCATTGATGCTCTTTTCTTCAGTTTGTACTTTCTCGACGTGTGCTAGAACAGCATAGCAACCTTTTCTTATTAGTTTTTGTGCCTTCAAATTACTAATAAGATGTAGCTTCGTGTTGCCCTTTTCTCCGTACACCATTAAGGGTTTTCCTTTTTCTCGTATAATGCGAATTGCATTTTTGTAACAAACGATCTCCGCTTTCACTTCTTTCAACCAGTCCATATCGATTATCACATCAAAACTCCCTAACTCTACTGGTATCAAATCAATCTTAAATGTTTCGCTAACCAGTTTAATTTCTCGATTCCGACATATATTATCTGCTGAAATTAATTTACCATTTGCTAATTCGAGTAAAAATTTACTATCCAAAGGCGTCAATGGACAACTTAATTTAGCACAAAAATCTCTACTCATATAGCTTCTATCCGCACCCGAATCAAATAAAACGTAAGCAGATTTATTGTCAATAAGAAACGTACCCGTAACAAGATCCGGGTCTTCCTGTGCCTCTGCCGCATTAATATTGAAAACTCTTCCACGGCCTTGTCCATTCGTGTTCTCCTGGTTCGGGCAATTTCTAATAATGTGGCCTGGTTTTCCACATTTATAACAAACTACATTGGCATAACTTGCTCCGACACTACTTGCTCCGCCATTACTCGTTCCGACACCATTTGTTCCTTTCGTTCTATTAACCCCTGGTCCGTAGACCTCACACTTCGCCGCGCTATGACCATTTCTTTTACACTTGTTGCAAAATTTGGTGCAGAACCCCGAGTGATTCTTTTCACACCTTTGGCATAGCTGCTTCTGATTGTTATTGTTGTTGCGGTTATTATTGTTGTTGGGATGATTGTTGTAGTTGCTGTTGTGGTTGTTGTTGTTGTTGTTGTTGTTGGGCCGTTTGTTGTAGTTGCGATTGATGTTGCGATTGTTGGGATAATTGTTGCGATTATTGTTGTAATTACTGTTGTTGTTGTATTGGTGGTTCTTATCACCGTTTTCCTCCCACTTTCTTTTGACTTGCTTCACATTGGCCTCTTCAGCAGTCTGTTCTTTAATTCTTTCTTCAATCTGGTTCACTAGTTTGTGAGCCATTCTACATGCCTGCTGTATGGAGGCGGGCTCGTGTGAACTTATATCTTCTTGGATTCTTTCCGGTAATCCTTTCACAAACGCGTCGATCTTCTCTTCCTCATCTTCGAATGCTCCCGGACACAATAGGCACAATTCTGTGAATCGTCTTTCGTATGTGGTAATATCAAATCCTTGGGTTCGTAACCCTCTAAGTTCTGTCTTGAGCTTATTGACCTCGGTTCTGGGACGGTACTTCTCGTTCATCAAGTGCTTGAATGCTGACCACGGTAGTGCGTACGCATCATCTTGTCCCACTTGCTCTAGATAGGTATTCCACCATGTTAACGCAGAACCTGTGAAGGTATGCGTAGCGTACTTCACTTTGTCCTCTTCAGTACACTTACTTATGGCAAACACCGATTCAACCTTCTCGGTCCACCGTTTCAATCCGATCGGTCCTTCGGTTCCATCAAATTCCAAAGGTTTGCAGGCAGTGAATTCTTTGTAGGTGCATCCTACACGATTTCCTGTACTGCTAGATCCAAGGTTATTGTTGGTATGTAGCGCAGCCTGTACTGCGGCTATGTTTGAAGCTAGAAAAGTACGGAATTCCTCTTCATTCATATTCACGGTGTGTCGAGTAGTCGGTGCCATTTCCTTCAAAATAGTTAAATGGAACAAGTTAATCATACAGAATATTAAGAGTAGTTAATAGTATTTCATAGCATAATATGAACTCATTTATAAAAGCTTTTTCTTCATATTAGCGTTTTATAAGTTTAAATTCGGGTAGTACCTACCCGTTAAGTTCATACTTAGTAGCTAATATACAATTCAACTACTACAATTCTATATGAAAAACTGATTGTAATAATATTTCGCGTTCAAACTTTTATACAATATTTTACAAACTTACAATACCGCTTATTTTACATAAAGCATGAAATATAGCACACAATAACTTTGATACAAGATAGTTGTGAAGACAATTCTAGCTAGTACACAAGTCGTTCGGCAAAGGCAATAAAGATACGTAATTCATACGTCCAGAAACAAGTCATGCATTCTGGTTTTACTAGGACTACTTCCCATCCTTGGTCTTGTGCAACATAACCGTTATGGCCGTTGATAAGACAGCGTGTTGTAACGTCATCAAAGGGACGAGGGTTACGTAATGTCCAACAGTCCCGTAATAATCTAAAAACCTCATTTCTTACCCCAATTACCGACTCCGTCACTTGTGGAAACGTTTTGTTTAATAGTTGTAGCCCGATGTTCTTGTTCTCACTTTGGTGAGAAGTGAACATTACTAATCCGTAAGCATAACATGCTTCTTTATGTTGCATGTTAGCCGCTTTTTCTAAATCACGAAGTCCAATATTCGGATATATTGAGTCAAAATAATTTCTTAACCCGTTGCGTAAAATAGCATTTGGGTTCCCCGCAATATATGCGTCAAAGTAAACACATCGTAACTTATGGGTTTCCCAATGTGATATCCCCCATCTTTCAAACGAAAGTCTCTTATAAACCAAGACATTCTTGGAACGTTCTTCGAATATCTTACAAACTGATCTCGCCTTAAATAGTTGTGCCGAAGAATTCTGGCCGACTCTAGACAAGATTTCATCAATCATGTCTCCGGGTAGGTCTCTTAAAATATTGGGTTGTCTATCCATTTTGTGTTTTTAAACTGTAAAATAGACAAGAGTTAGATTCATAAAAAAAATACTTATTAATACAAGCAATTTTTACATATATCATAAAGCATAAGAACACTATATTACATATATTACACCACACGAATACAACTATCTTATTCCGACTCGCTCGTTTCTTCTTCTTCGGTTTTGGTTCGTTTTGCCAAGTTTCTAGGGATATACGATGTTCCCCTAATACGAGCCGTCGTTGTCCACATTGGTTTAGAAAAACCTGGTGGTTTAGAGGTTCCCGGGTCATTGTTACAACTTAAGGACTTCGGGGGTTGACGATACATATAAAGTTCATCGGGGTTGGAATTAGATTTCTCTATTTTTATGCCCTTTCCCTTATTATTTTCTTTTGCCTTTTTAAATTCAGTTGGGGTAATTTCTATAACATCATCGGAATTCTCGTTGGAATCCGATTCATCGGAGAATTGGTAATCCTCCCAATATTTTGCTTCCTTGGCGGAAACACCATTGACCATAATTAACTTTGGTCGGTTGGTTGAGGATTTTCTTTTACTTAACCGTTTTATTATTTCCCCCACCGGTTCTATTTCTTCATCCGGTTCCGATTCTTCTTCCGGTTCCGATTCTTCTTCCGGTTCCGACTCTTCTTCCGGTTCCTCTTCGGGAACTTGTGAATCAGTCCACAAATCATTCCAATTTACATTTGACTCTTCATTATTATTAGGTGAGTCAATGGGACTTGTTCTAGAGGTAGACATCTATCACATAATATCAAACACGTTAAGAGATTAATATATCACATAATATTCATATGTTAAAAATATATAGTTTCCAACAAAAATGTTAAGCAATCATTTTTAAAGAAAACACGGTCGAAGTCCAGACTCACTAATGCATCCTAACAAACTCGATAAGACACACTAATGCAAATTTTCTGGTTCTCTAAGACCAACGCTCGGATACCAACTGAAATGTCCCGTTCTTATTGATTAAAAACGTTCCATATTAATTGATTTCGTTGCGACGTTTTGACCTCTATATGAGACGTTTTTCAAAGACTGCATTCATTTTTAAACAAACCATAACCTTTATTTCATCAATAAAGGTTTAAAAAGCTTTACGTAGATTATCAAATAATGATAATCTAAAATATCCTGTTTACACACGACCATTACATAATGGTTTACAATACAAATATGTTACAACAAAATAAGTTTCTTGAATGCAGTTTTTACACAATATCATACAAGCATGGACTCCAAATCTTGTCCTTATTTAAGTATACGACAGCGGAAGCTCTTAATAATCAC
This sequence comes from Rutidosis leptorrhynchoides, assembly GCF_046630445.1. NCBI lineage: Eukaryota > Viridiplantae > Streptophyta > Magnoliopsida > Asterales > Asteraceae > Rutidosis > Rutidosis leptorrhynchoides. The sequence continues at coordinate 391,456,324 of NC_092335.1, read as the reverse complement.
CTGAGAATAAACATGCTTAAAACGTCAACAAAAATGTTGGTGAGTTATAGGTTTAACCTATATATATCAAATCGTAACAATAGACCACAAGATTTCATATTTCAATACACATCCCATACATAGAGATAAAAATCATTCATATGGTGAACACCTGGTAACCGACAATAACAAGATGCATATATAAGAATATCCCCATCATTCCGGGACACCCTTCGGATATGATATAAATTTCGAAGTACTAAAGCATCCGGTACTTTGGATGGGGTTTGTTAGGCCCAATAGATCTATCTTTAGGATTCGCGTCAATTAGGGTGTCTGTTCCCTAATTCTTAGATTACCAGACTTAATAAAAAGGGGCATATTCGATTTCGATAATTCAACCATAGAATGTAGTTTCACGTACTTGTGTCTATTTTGTAAATCATTTATAAAACCTGCATGTATTCTCATCCCAAAAATATTAGATTTTAAAAGTGGGACTATAACTCACTTTCACAGATTTTTACTTCGTCGGGAAGTAAGACTTGGCCACTGTTGATTCACGAACCTATAACAATATATACATATATATTAAAGTATGTTCAAAATATATTTACAACACTTTTAATATATTTTGATGTTTTAAGTTTATTAAGTCAGCTGTCCTCGTTAGTAACCTATAACTAGTTGTCCACAGTTAGATGTACAGAAATAAATAAATAAATATTATCTTGAATCAATCCACGACCCAGTGTATACGTATCTCAGTATTGATCACAACTCAAACTATATATATTTTGGAATCAACCTCAACCCTGTATAGCTAACTCCAACATTCACATATAGAGTGTCTATGGTTGTTCCGAAATATATATAGATGTGTCGACATGATAGGTCGAAACATTGTATACGTGTCTATGGTATCTCAAGATTACATAATATACAATACAAGTTGATTAAGTTATGGTTGGAATAGATTTGTTACCAATTTTCACGTAGCTAAAATGAGAAAAATTATCCAATCTTGTTTTACCCATAACTTCTTCATTTTAAATCCGTTTTGAGTGAATCAAATTGCTATGGTTTCATATTGAACTCTATTTTATGAATCTAAACAGAAAAAGTATAGGTTTATAGTCGGAAAAATAAGTTACAATTCGTTTTTGTAAAGGTAGTCATTTCAGTCGAAAGAACGACGTCTAGATGACCATTTTAGAAAACATACTTCCACTTTGAGTTTAACCATAATTTTTGGATATAGTTTCATGTTCATAATAAAAATCATTTTCTCAGAATAACAACTTTTAAATCAAAGTTTATCATAGTTTTTAATTAACTAACCCAAAACAGCCCGCGGTGTTACTACGACGGCGTAAATCCGGTTTTACGGTGTTTTTCGTGTTTCCAGGTTTTAAATCATTAAGTTAGCATATCATATAGATATAGAACATGTGTTTAGTTGATTTTAAAAGTCAAGTTAGAAGGATTAACTTTTGTTTGCGAACAAGTTTAGAATTAACTAAACTATGTTCTAGTGATTACAAGTTTAAACCTTCGAATAAGATAGCTTTATATGTATGAATCGAATGATGTTATGAACATCATTACTACCTTAATTTCCTTGGATAAACCTACTGGAAAAGAGAAAAATGGATCTAGCTTCAATGGATCCTTGGATGGCTCGAAGTTCTTGAAGCAGAATCATGACACGAAAACAAGTTCAAGTAAGATCATCACTTGAAATAAGATTGTTATAGTTATAGAAATTGAACCAAAGTTTGAATATGATTATTACCTTGTATTAGAATGATAACCTACTGTAAGAAACAAAGATTTCTTGAGGTTGGATGATCACCTTACAAGATTGGAAGTGAGCTAGCAAACTTGAAAGTATTCTTGATTTTATGAAACTAGAACTTTTGGAATTTATGAAGAACACTTAGAACTTGAAGATAGAACTTGAGAGAGATCAATTAGATGAAGAAAATTGAAGAATGAAAGTGTTTGTAGGTGTTTTTGGTCGTTGGTGTATGGATTAGATATAAAGGATATGTAATTTTGTTTTCATGTAAATAAGTCATGAATGATTACTCATATTTTTGTAATTTTATGAGATATTTCATGCTAGTTGCCAAATGATGGTTCCCACATGTGTTAGGTGACTCACATGGGCTGCTAAGAGCTGATCATTGGAGTGTATATACCAATAGTAGATACATCTAAAAGATGTGTATTGTACGAGTACGAATACGGGTGCATACGAGTAGAATTGTTGATGAAACTGAACGAGGATGTAATTGTAAGCATTTTTGTTAAGTAGAAGTATTTTGATAAGTGTATTGAAGTCTTTCAAAAGTGTATAAATACATATTAAAACACTACATGTATATACATTTTAACTGAGTCGTTAAGTCATCGTTAGTCGTTACATGTAAGTGTTGTTTTGAAACCTTTAGGTTAACGATCTTGTTAAATGTTGTTAACCCAATGTTTATAATATCAAATGAGATTTTAAATTATTATATTATCATGATATTATCATGTATGAATATCTCTTAATATGATATATATACATTAAATGTTTTTACAACGATAATCGTTACATATATGTCTCGTTTAAAAATCATTAAGTTAGTAGTCTTGTTTTTACATATGTAGTTCATTGTTAATATACTTAATGATATGTTTACTTATCATAGTATCATGTTAACTATATATATATCCATTATATGTCATCATATAGTTTTTACAAGTTTTAACGTTCGTGAATCACCGGTCAACTTGGGTGGTCAATTGTCTATATGAAACATATTTCAATTAATCAAGTCTTAACAAGTTTGATTGCTTAACATGTTGGAAACATTTAATCATGTAAATATCAATCTCAATTAATATATATAAACATGGAAAAGTTCGGGTCACTACAATATGAATCGTTTTGTTTCTCTATCTGGAATTAAGGTTTTCTAGTTCATACGATTACTGTAATTTGGTGAGTTAACAAGTTCAAATCGTATTAAACTTGTTGAGTGTGATTTACTGTGTGTTCTATGAGGTTGAGTGAATGATCGGTTGTATTGTTTTTGGTTATTTTTTGACCTCGTGTGATTAGAGGATTCACCTTCTGTGATTAAGGGATTAATTCTCTATTTTATTGTGCATTTTTTTAGAAACATATCTTCGGTGATGAGAGAACGGGTCAGAAACGGTCACAAAATAACCAGATTAGACAGCGTGCACCAAAGTATAAATATTCCAACTCTCCTGGTAGCCCGAATAGTAAAATTGTAAATCACTATTAGCGCTTTGACCGGGGAAATGGATGGAAACTGTCACCGAATGTTACAGTTAGAAAACTACTTGTCCTCTCGAGTAGACTCACAGGGAATACGTATGCATATATCATTATTTGGTATTTACTTGATGAAAATCATTGGGTGAACAATAGATCCTGTTACTCAAACCAGCGATGTGCTTGCTTGAGTGGTACCAAGGGATTTAGAACCTAGCAAGGGCAAAAATGTGATTTTATTCAACTAAAAAACGAACCCTAGCAAGGAGCTAAGGGCATAACAAAGGTATAGAAAGTCATAAGTTCCAATTGGAAACTAAATGACCTCTATGATTTAAACAATGAAAAGAAATAGATCTAATAATATCAAACAAATTACATATATTACAAAAAGGCTCTTCAAAGACTATCCCGTTCCGAAACCGCCAAAGAACACAAAGAGTGGTAATCGTGACCACAATGATACGATCCTTACTGCCCGAACCAATCCTAGATCCTTCGACCCAACTATAAAACGAATCTCACGATGAAAACGAGGGCATATTACAAGCTAACGATAATCTAACCTTTCTCCACAAATCTGAAGCAACTACACAATTGAAGAAAAGATGATCTCGAACCTCCGTCCCATTCACGCATGTCAGCCAGACTATAGAAGCAACCTCAATTCCTCTCGTATACAAGTTCCAACATAGAGGTAAAGAATCCAATCAAAATCTTTATAGGAAAACATTAACCTTTTTTTTTATACCAAAAACGTAAACCACAACGTCTTTATATGAAACGAAGGAAGTAATCGTTGATCGATATACTCCCTTGACTTTTTTACTGTGACATACCATCCGAATTCAGCTTGAAAGACCTGTTGGGAATTTATGGACCCAAACAAAAATCACCAATTCAGATTTGGTGATCCCACAAAGAACAAACGAACGATAATAAAGAAAAGTAGAGAAAAATGACACAAGAGTTACGTGGTTATATGCAATCGGTTAGATTGCTTTAGTCCACGGCCAACTAGAGTGATTTTTATTTATATTTTCATACATATACTTTAGGGTTACAATAGGATGTATTTATAGTTACAAAACAACTTAGGGAACAAGGAAGGAACAATTCTGGAAGTTTCCTCCGTCAGTTCGAAGCCGCGACACGCCTCTAGAGAGCCGCGGTGCGCTCCTATGTGCAAATCCAGAACAGAAGCTTTCTTCCAACTCAAACATCTGAACGCGTGTAGGCCGCGTCGTGCCAGTATGGGCAGCGGCGCACCTTGATTTGTATCCGAATTTTCTCCTTTGTTTTGATATCCTTCACACATATGATAATCTCCCACTTGAAGATAGTAAAAAAAAAAAAACACAAAGCTAACCATTTCAACCAAGAATGTTGAACCACAATTTTTATACCGCCAATCAAACATGGGACACGCAAACTCAACATCGCAAGAAGAGCAGACTTTCGATACAAGGTCTTCAACACTACTTGTCGAAATCTAGCATCAATAACCCTTTATCACTCTAGTCGACCTCTTCTATCTTCAGTTAATAAGAAGACTAGTTGAAGTTATGCAAAACATCACCTTCCCGATCGTAACCACCTTAGTACACATATCAGTAGGATTCTCAGTACCAGGAATTTTCATAACAACTAAAGTACCATCTTCAATGAGTTCGCGAATTTTATAATACCTTAGCTTTATGTGTTTCGTATGACCATGAAACACCGGGTTCTTCCCTAAATGGATAGCACTTTGATTATCACAGTAAAGTATCCAATTTTGTTGAACTCGCCCTAACTCCATCATAAAATTCTTCAACCAGACTAGTTCTTTGCTTGCTTTGGCGGCGGCCATATACTCAGCCTCTGTTGTTGATAATGCAACACATCTTTGGAGTCTAGACAACCAACTAACTGCAGTCTTCCCAACCGTGAAAACATAACCCGTAGTGCTTTTTCCCGAATCATCACATCCACCCAAATCAGCATCAACGTATCTTCATAAAATAGAATCACCATTAGTGAATTGTAACCCCATTTTAGAAGTACCTTTTAAGTAGCGCAAAAGCCACTTTATTCCTTCCCAAAATTCAATACCCGGATTCGATATAAACCGACTCACAACTCCTACTGCATGAGCTATGTCGGATCTTGTACATACCATAGCATACATAACACCTCCAACCGCAGATGCATAAGGGACTTGAGCCATTGCCTCTTTCTGTTTATCAGTTGTAGGTGATTGACTCTTCGATAACTTCAAAGTACCACCTAAAGGCAAGGATCGTGCCTTTGAATCTTCCATGTTGAACCGCTCTAACACTTTCTCAATATACTTAGTTTGAGACAAAGTTAAAGTACCTTCAACTCAATTCCTTGTAATACTCATCCCGAGTATCTATTCAGCAGCAACCAAATCTTTCATTTCGAACTCGAGAGATAATTGCCTCTTCAACTTATTGATCTCCGGCATGTCTGATCCTGCAATAAACATATCATCAACATATTGTAAAAATATAACATAGGAGGACTTGAGTTTCTTCAAGTAACAACAATGATCCGAATTGCTTCTCGTGAAGCTTTTCCTAGTCATAAAGGCATCGAACTTGAAGTACCATTGCCGAGGTGCTTGTTTCAACCCATACAGACTTTTCTTTAATTTGCAAACCCACTTCTCTTTACCAATTACCTCGAAGCCCATAGGTTGCATAATGTAAATCTCTTCATTAAGATCCCCATGTAAAAACGCGGTCTTAACATCTAACTATTCTAGATGTAAGTCATCAGCAGCAACAATACTCAAACCCAACCGAATAGTAGTCATATTCACAACTGGTGAGAAAATATCTTTAAAATCGACCCCCTCCCTTTTTTTGAAATCCTTTAACTACCATCTGAGCCCTATACTGCTTTTTCCATTCTAACTCATATTTGACCCGAAAGACCCATATATTGTGCAATTACTTTTTATTTGGAGGTAATTTTACTTGTGACCATGCCTTTTTCTTTATTAGTGACCCTGTCTCTTCTATTATGGCAAGCTCCCACTGTATGGATTCTTTAGAATGTCTTACTTCAAAGTAACTCTCAGGTTCACCATTTTCGGTATAGAGTAAGTAGTTTGCTGATGGAGAAAACCTAACATTAGGTTTGGGCGTTTGATATGGTCGAAACGGACGGTTTTATTTATACGGTGTCGTTAGGTCGCATGGCGTCATAATCAACTATCAAGAGAGGGAGCAGTAGTTTTAAATTTATATTTAGCGGGGCCTAAATCTTACTACTCCTTATTATGAGCAAGGGAAGTATTACCTAGGGTTGTATTTTTGAGATATCAGTAATATGTAAGCTTAAGATAATCCTAAGGTGCAGGAGTAGTGGTTTTTTTTACCTAATTTTAGGTTTTCTACTTTATAAGCTGAAGTAAACTAGATGCGATAAAATTTGTAATTCAGATAGGGTTAAAACAAGTGCATGCTATGATTTTGTCAGTTACTTTGCCGAGATTATGGAATGCTGGCTCATGAATAGGTAGTGACCTTGTATTTATTACACTAGTCCTAAACGCCCCTGTCATAAGACATATCACTGGGTAATGCGATAGGCTTGAAGATTCTGAATAGACAGCAATGTCCCTTACCCCCGAAGCCCGTGCAGTCTGACTACAGGCATCCACGTTCAGATGGCTCATCCAATTGAGAAAATCGGTTGGGTGACGTATTAACATTCCACAAAGGTCTAAACTTTCTTAAGCACAATAGAATACATGAATTACCATATCCGAGAGACGTGATGTGCTTTGATGCTTTCGTTAATGATTGGGTTTAGAAGATAGTTAGGCCCTTAAAAGAGTTCAACCATAAAGAACACCATGGCCAAGTCGGGTTTTGACTACCATGAACACGTTCGGTTATCCTAACGGTCTAGTCCTTTATGTGTTTAAATAAATAGTTCCTTAATTAACCAAGAATCCCTCAAGAGGGGTGCAATGCTTGAGACCGCATTATGGTGAAGTGTACTAATCAGCACTGATCGGGTTCCATGGCCTTACTTAGCAGTGGTACAGCTTACAACAATCGTTGTGCTTCAGCGTGCACGTACTAAGTTTATATGCTTGGTGACTACACTAGCATGGTCTAGGACCGACAATATACTAGGGGTCTAGTTAGATGTTTCACTACGAAAGAGTCCTCAGTCGAAATCCAAGGCTCGGTGGACTTACTACAACCGGTGTGCCTCAGTCAAACTTATGTTGTATCCGATGGACTTCTCTTACCAAAGGGTGACACAGATAGTGTACTCTGAATCGGGGTTCGCGACTTCTCAATAACAGAGGCAATAACTACGTTCTATTAGTTGGAAAAGCGATTGAGTTTAAAGCATAATCGGAAAGTATCTCGACAATATACACAAGCCATAATATTATTTTGGCATTATAATGACTACATTATGGCATACACTAAAGATAACTACTCGCTAATCATGGCAACAATATCATAAAGCATAATAATGAAAAACATTATATGAAGATAAAGGATAGAAGTACCAGTAGATTAAACGAGTTCCGAATACAAAAGTGACAACTTCAAACTCCATACTACTCCTAATATAATCTTTGGCGTTCTTCTCCGGGTACAAGGTTTCCCCTACGGAGTTGAAGACCTTGAAAGTATGACTAATATTATAGAAAGAGAGAGAAAAAAGTGAATTAAAGTGTGTGTAAAAATGGATGGCAAAGACCCTTTAAATAGACTTGAAATTTTTCTACAAATGGCTGGCAGGCCGTTTGGCAAGCCATTTGACAAGCCGTTTGCAGGGGCTGTTTGCCAGGCTTGCCTATTTGTAGTGCCCGTTTGCCTTAGCCGTGTGGCAAGCCGTTTGGCCTGCCCTGGTTTGCTGAATTCACTGGATCGTAACTTGATTTCTGGTCTTTAACCGTTTTCGCTCTAGAATCTTCGTTTTAGCTCCGATTCTCTTCATTCTTTTTGCACCGTCTTCATAATCACTTGTTTTGCTGAATTCTTTTTGCGATAAAGTTTGGAACTTTAATGTTTTTGGGCCTTAATACCGGGGTGAAAACGTGACTTTTTAGCCGATATCAAATATTTCACACTTAGACTTTGCTTGTCCTCAAACAAACTTCTCATTTTTACCTTAAGAAATCTTTTCGGAGTTTCTTTTCTAATAGCCTAAGCGGTTTGCTTTTTATTATAAGAGAAAAAAATAAGGTGAGTTTTCTATGTTGGGGTTGAAACTATCTCTGCAAGCATGCGAGGAGGTTACATGACTTAGGCTAGCTTTCACGGGTCACTCAAATCACTCAAGTATTTAGGGTTCCCTATAGATCTAAGAAATGAATTCACTCATAGCCAGTCATGTTGCACTCATCGTCATAGGCTTGATAAAGACTCAAATCCTTGCTACTCATGTGAGAACGATATTAACCATAGCTTCTAGGTCATTTGTCAATGATGGAAAGGAATTTTGGAGTGGTGGTGAATTTTTTTAGAGTGTGAGGAAAGGGTAATTTAGTCTTTCTAAAGACTTTTATTCAGAATTTCAGAAAATTTAAGATAGATAAGAGTGCTGATATTTTTGAGAAGCACTGTTGAGCATTTGTGGTCAAGTTCTTCTTCAGCGTGTCTCTTTATAAGTTCTGCTCCTTTTTTTCAGAACTTTTTGAAAATTTATATTTTTTTGGAGATTTTATCTCGAGAAACTTTTTGCCGATAAACTTTTTCTAGACCTTTGCCATAATACTTGAGAGGTTTATAACATCGAGTTTTCGGAAGCAATCTCATTTTCTGGATTTTTCGAGTGATAGTGAAGATGATGTGGGTGTGGTAGAAGTAGTGGAGGTGTGAAAGGTAAATTTTGACAAATAGCTAGCTCTTCTGATTATAATGAAATCACATTTTGTTACATGGAAATACAGATCTAGAGCAAGTTCTGATTCTGAGTACAGACATCGGCACTCTCAACGAAAAATAGCGAAGCGTTAAAGTTGAATGTTGGTCTTATTTGGGTGCCTCACCATAATCAATATAGGTCGATAATGCCTAGTCATGCAATGCTCTATTAAAGATTTGGTTTGTCCCAACAAGATTTCCACCCTACTTAAGCCTTAATTTGATTTACAAACGTTTTAGGTTTTCAAAAATACTTTTTTGAAAAGGCTTTCTCTTGTTAAAAAATTTTGAATTTTGGCTTAAGAACTTGGAATCTTCGTAATGGGTTATTTTAATATAGCATAGAAAGATAATACGAACATCCCACACTTAGACGAACAATGTCCTCAATGTTCTCAGTGTATCCCACACTTGGGAGTTTTAGTTGAAGATTTGGGAATATTTGTCTAGTGTTTATTTTGGTTTGGATCCCACACTTAGTGATAAGTTAGGATGTGGCATGAATTAAATTTGAGCTAGTAACGGGAAGAAAGGAGTACCCCTAGCGAATGAAGATAGGTTGTTTCAGCAATCTTGGAAGTTACGTCCTTTATTGATCGGCTCATTTGTCATCCTTTATTCTTTTACTCTACTTTATTGCACGGGTTGCCTCCCGAGAAGCAATTTTGTTTAAGGTCATTGACTCGACCGTAATGATGCCTAAAAAGCAGACATTCACCTCTGGTAGCTGTAATCGTAGTCTTCTCAGGGAATGAGAGTCTTGGTGGATAGATTCGGAGAAAGTGTTGGACCAGAAGTGGTAACAGATTCGGTACTTCTCTTGAAGATCTTCTGAAAGAGAGATAATGTGCGGATTCGGCTCGTGACAAATCTTGAAGTCTGATGAGAACATGGTCTACGGCTCTGCTGATTGATCCATGAATGTCAATCATCGAGGCGGTGTTGGTGGTGATTACTTCTCTGATAGGGTATTCATTTTGGAGATCTTCGAATAGTGTCAGAAATTGTATCTTCAGTATCTCAAAATGTTCTGAACGGTGGTCTCCACAGTAGGAGTCTGTAGCCTTGCATAAATTTGTTAAGAGGCGAAGCTAAAAAGAAGTGAAAAGCAGTCCTGACCCAAGCATTAATGTCACCGTCTTTGAATATATCTCCTGACATCCAGCTTTGAATGTGAAACTAGGGTCCATGGATTCGTAGAAGATACGTGCTAACTGCTTCGTAACAAAGGTGACAATGTTGACTCGGTCTGCTTCCAAATGTGAGAACGGATTGTTGCGTCTTCCTTCTTCTGCTACTACGTCTCGTAACTCCTTGATAATCATATCAGCATGGTGATCAATTATTACGTAAAGCACTAGTCTATCTGGTGTTCTTTCAAAATTTTCTCTTTCCAAGAGAACGAAGAGGCTGTGAATATCTTTGATCATTTGCGAGAGAGAGTGATAAGTCGGACAACCGGTGGAAAGATCCATATACTTCCAAATGAGAGTCATTAGTGCTTGTTGGTTTGCTGAGAACGGAAGTGCAGATCCGGCTAAGATGTTTTAAACCTTAGAGTAAATGATCTTCTGACCTCGACAAAATCTTGTCTCGTTAATATTGCAAACCATTGATTTGTGCTCTCGTTGCCTTTCTTCATGGTAGATATGATCGTGAAGAGGATTGATAAATTCTTGAATGCGCCCTTCTAATATTTCAACATTATTATCTTCTCTTGGTGGATAGAGGTTGTATTCATCTTCAATAGCCTTGTTCCGCTCCTTTAAACGAGGTGTGAAAATGATTGTTAATCTACGGATGGCTTCGAGAATATCTTCTTCGGTGTCATTGATGAAGGTTATCATGTCACCGAGATTAGATATGACCGGAATCTGATCTAAAGAAGAGTCCGGCTCCTCTTGATCTGGTACAGGTGGAGAATATGAATCATCCAGAATATCTTCATTTTGCTCTTCTTCCTCGTCATCATCGGTATAGCTTCCTTCTTTCGTCTGATAAATGGGCTACTTCAGTATTCTAGTGTTTCACTTTGACACTGGCATGATCAATCTCTATATCTTTAACTTCGGAAACCTTAGCAGTTTTCTTTTTGAATCGAATAATTAAACTGTGATCATCCATCTCTAGCCTCATTAATTCTTCGTGATGATAGAAATTTGCTTCCAAGCTTAGAGAGAGTACTACCGCAGTTTCTTTTACGTCTCCCATTTCTTCTTCATCCTCAGATTCTTCCCCTTCCTCTATTTCTTCACAGGGATCCTCTTCTTCCATTTCTGGGTCGTCAGTAGACTGTGATTCGACACCCATTTTGATATCATCAGCTGGTGGTGGTGACTCATCATCGAAAGTGATCCGTCTGGTGGAAATAGCAAACATCTCTGCCTGTCAAGAAAGATCGGTAGGTTGGTCAATTTTTTTGGTAACGCTCTCCCCATGTGATCGCAAGATCAAGGTTTGATTGTACACATCAATGATATTCCTATCCGTTTCCATGAAAGCTCTCCCTAATACTATTGGCGTATGTAGGTCTTCCTTAATATCCATCACTACGAAATCCGTAGGATACAAGAATTTTTCGACTTTCACTAAGATGTTCTCAACTATGCCCTTAGGATATAGAATTATGTGATCGGCAAGTTGGATTGTCATTTTGGTTGGTGACAAGTCTCCTAGCTCTAATCTCTTGTAGAGAGAATAGGGAATTAGGTTGATACTTGCTCCTATATATGCTAGCGTATGAATGGTTCCAGATTGGTAGATTGAACATGGGAAAATGAATTGGCCTATATCTCCTAATTTCTTCGGTAGAGAGTTTCTAAGCAATGCTGAGCATTCTTCACTCAGTGGAATTTTGTTAGAATCTGGTATCCTTTCCTTTGTAGAGAGAAGCCTTCAAATGTATCTTTTATGGTTGGGAACTTTGGACATGGTGTCCTGGAATCTTCCGTCAAGTTTGTAGGTATCAAGCTTGGATGGATCTTCCAGTAGCCTTCCAGGATAAGGTACACAAACCGGAGTTTGAGTGGGCAGCTTCTGAGTATATTTCTATTTGTTCTTGAGCCTAGCTGACCTTCTCTGTGCTTCTTCCTTTAGGATTATGGATTCCATTTGCTTGTATTCTTCTATGTGGGGATTTTGGATAGTATTACTAGGTAATCTTCTTTGTGGTCGGGTTTCAAGGCGTTGTGATAACTGTCCGAGCTGCGTTTCTAGACTTTTGAGTAGAGCCAATTGGTTTCGCATGAGTCTGTGTTTGGTCTTGTCTAGACGCGGTTCTCTGATTTAGCTATTGTTGTTCTTGAATGAACTAAGTCAACTGATCATCAGTCTCGAGAGCAGGGTTGGGTACTTTCGTAATTTAGGTGGTTGGAGAATTTTCCTCAACTGGTGGTCTAGTGAGTGGAAGTGGTTGATCGTAGGTTAATTGAGATTGTTGGGGTGGATAAGGTGGGTAACGATAGCGAAAAGGGTGGTTATTTCTTTGAAATTGGTTAGCCCTAGGTTGTTGATTGAATCCGGGATTTGATTGATGAGTTGGGTAATGAACATAACAGACTGAACCGTCAGGATTCTCGTACTCAACTTGATATTCTTCAGTGGATTGCGGGTTGGTACAGTTAACACAGGCCTGAGCCTGGTTAACCTGATGCGGTTGAGTCTTCAATTCTCCGAGTTGTTTGGCAAGAGACCCCATCTTGTCCGTGAGGGATTTGATGGCCTCTGTTTGATTATTAAGTGCGAAGAGCGGAGCGGATGATGAAGTTGTTTCACCACTGTTCCAGTAATGATGATGCATATTCATGTTCTCGCGCAATTCCCATGCTTCATCTACGGTTTGGTTCATCAGATTTCCTTGAGTTGTTGCGTCGATCGTCGTCCTATGATTTACCGTAAGACCATTGTAGAAGGTACAGATTTGGGCTAACCGTTCTAGTTGGTGATTAGGGCATTTCTTCAGCAGGGTTTTGAATCGCTCCCATGGAGTGTAAATAGATTCATCATAACTTTGTTTAAAGTTAATGACGTCATTCTTAATCTTGGTCTGTTTAGATGGAGGGAAATATTTGCTTTAGAATTTAGTAGCCATCTCCGTCCATGACGTGATGGAATCTTTTTCCAATATTTCAAACCATGTTTGTGCATGATGAGTGAGAGAATAGGGGAACAAGTATAGCCGGACTATATCTTGTCCTATCCCTGGAAATGATGTGTGCGGAACATACATCTATTACCCTCAAATTTATACAAGATTCAAACACTACATATAAGCACACACAATTAACGAGCACTTAGAACCCGGTTATTATAGCACTTTAATGTAAGTATTCGTTTCAAGTTCGTCCCAAGAGAGCGGTGTAAGTCGAATAATTGAAACTATTAATTGTCTTAGGGTTTGTTTGATTGGGAGGGGGGTTTGATGGATTTTAATTAACAAGTAAAACGTGCACAAGTAAATAGACGTAAACTTAACAATTAAGACTAGTGACAGGTAACAAGTAACTAAATATTAAGAACTTAAATCAATTAACTAAGTAGTGTTCACTTATCTAATCCTCTCTATGCTTAGATTGCCTCATTTTACCCAAATTGCTATCGCATTAGTTGTTGAACTATGTTTAGCATCACTACCAAACCTCAATCAAATTATACTTTACGAACTCACATAAGCATTGCATTCTAAGATCAAGTTAAGCATGAATGGCTATTGAGATTATGCTTGGGTTAAATCACTTAGAACTCTTCAACTATCGAAATCACTTAAGATAATCGAACACCACTATGTCGACTAAAGGCCAATTGAAAACCAACTTAGATCAAGAACACAATCACTTGAAATCCTTAATCTAGTTGTCTAGATCACTAAAAGTGTTGAAGCATAAATTGATTCACTTCTCAAAGCACTAAGAGGGCTACTCAATCTATGTAATCAAAGTAAAGCCTAAAACAAATTCATAACAATGTATATATAGCTAACACAATAACACTTGTTCAGGTATTTCATTCAAATAACTTCATTCAATTGATTTAGGGCAAATCTTTGCATTAGAGATTCATAGATAAGCAAAAACAATGGATTTAGCCAATCATGGCTAAGATTACACTAATCATAAGCATTAAACCACAAATAAACATCATCTTAAGTTATTACAAGTAATTGATTCAAAATAGAGTAAGAAAAAGGTGGAGATTACAACCCAAATACAAAGAGATGAAGATCTAGAGCTAAAACTATGATAGAACTTGAGCTTGCTTCCTTCAATTAACCTTCAAACTCCAATGGATGATGAAATTAGGGTTTTTGGAAGTGAGAATCAGACTTAGAATTGCAGCTCTCCTCCAAAATGACCTAATCTCTTTCCTTTTATAGTGCTAAAATTCTGGGCTGAACAGTGACATGAGTGCCGTTTTTTGGCTCAGAAGCGGCGCTTTTGACATTCTTAAGGAGCGGCGCTTTTGAGGTTAGAAGCGCCGCTTTTGGCATTAGGAGTGGCGCTTTTGACATTGAGGAACGACGCTTCTGGCTACTGGTGGAAAATGGTGCCAAAACGTGTACCAGAACGTCGCTTTTAGGTGAGGTGCGGCGCTTATGTCCATCAGGAGTGGCGCTCTTTTCTTAGGAGCGGCGCTTTTAGAGCTGATTTCTGCACCTGCCATTCTCTTTGCCACTTTTGATCAAGACTTGGTCAATTTTACTCCAAATCAAGTTCTCTATAACGACTCGTCCTAATCCATCTGGACGAAGTCCATATTAATTACAAATGATTCACAATAGTTGATTTCATTGCGAGGTATTTGACCCCTATATGATACATTTTACAAACATTACATTCATTTTTAAAAGATAAACTTTCTTTACATCAAAAATTGACAGGCATGCATACCATTTCATAATATCCACTATCCAACTATAATTGACTTATTAATAATCTTGATGAACTCAATGACTCGAATGCAATGTCTTTTGAAATATGCCATGAATGACTCCAATTACGATCACTAAAATGAGCTAATGCACAGCGGAAGATCTCTTTATTACCTGAGAATAAACATGCTTTAAAGTGTCAACCAAAAGGTTGGTGAGTTCATTAGTTTATCATAAACGATCATTTTCATTATTTTAATAGAACACAAGATTTTCATTTCTCATAAATACACATCTCATATCAGGCATTTCGCAAACTGCATAGAGACAAAAATCATTCATATGGATTGAACACCTGGTAACTGATAATGCTAAAAACGAACATATATTTCATAGCATTATTCCTCAAGAAAGACAAGCTTTTAGTTGCAATTGTTCTATTTACAAGTGATATTCGTTTAAATATTAAAAGGTGAAGATAAAAGACAGATTCGACGAATTGAAGACGCAAACGACCAAAAAGCTCAAAAGTACAAAAGACAATCAAAGAGGTTCCAATTATTGATAAGAAACGTCTCGAAATTACAAAAGTACAAGATTCAAAACGCAAAGTACAAGATATTAAATTGTACGCAAGGACGTTCGAAAATCCGGAACCGGGACATGAGTCAACTATCAACGCCCGACGCAACGGACTAAAAATTACAAGTCAACTATGCACATAAATATAATATAATATTTAAATAATTCTTATAATTATTTAATATATTATATTTATTTAAAACCGTCGGTAAACAAAGAGCCAAACTCCTCTGAGCTGTAAAAGCAAACTCCGCGACTCGCGGAGTTTGAAGGCCAAAAAGGCCGCGAGTCGCGGAGCCCCAATTTCAGAAACTCCCTATAAAGCTCGCGCATTCTGATCGTAAAATCATCATCTTTTTCTTCTTCTCTTATAATACTACGTAAAAATTTATATTTATATTTTAATTTTAATTATAATTCTAATAATAAGGGTATGTTAGCGAATGTTGTAAGGGTGTAAGTCAAAATTCTGTCCGTGTAACGCTACGCTATTTTTAATCATTGTAAGTTATGTTCAACCTTTTTATATTAATGTCTCGTAGCTAAGTTATTATTATGCTTATTTAATCCGAAGTAATCATGATGTTGGGCTAATTACTAAAATTGGGTAATTGGGCTTTGTACCATAATTGGGGTTTGGACAAAAGAACGACACTTGTGGAAATTAGACTATGGGCTATTAATGGGTTTTATATTAACTAAACAATACCTTGTTAATTTAATATACAAACTTATAATTTGACGTATTTATATATAACCACATACGCTTGACTGGGTACGGTGGGCGGGATATCTATAAATACCAATAATTATTCATTTTACCGGATACGGAACTGGATTAATAGTTAATAAACTTGTTGAAACAGGGGTGAATTACATTCAAGGGTAATTGGTGTAATTGTTAACAAAGTAGTAAAACCTTGGTTTACACGCAGTCGATAACCTGGTGTATTCATTAAACAAAGTATTAAAACCTTGTTACAATTCGAATCCCCAATTAGTTGGAATATTTAACTTCGGGAATAAGAATAATTTGACGAAGGCTTTCGCTCTTTATATTTATGACTGATGGACTATTATGGACAAATCCGTATGGACATATTAAATAATCCAGGACAAAGGACAATTAACCCATGGGAATAAAACTAAAATCAACACGTCAAACATCATGATTACGGAAGTTTAAATAAGCATAATTCTTTTATTTCATATTTAATTTCCTTTATTTTATATTTAATTGCACTTCTAATTATCGCATTTTTATTGTTATTGTATTTAATTGCACTTTTAATTATCGTACTTTTTAATTATCGCAAGTTTATTTTATCGCACTTTTATTATTCGCAATTTCATTATCGTTATTTACTTTATGCTTT
The DNA here is from genome assembly GCF_046630445.1 of Rutidosis leptorrhynchoides. Classification (NCBI taxonomy): domain Eukaryota; kingdom Viridiplantae; phylum Streptophyta; class Magnoliopsida; order Asterales; family Asteraceae; genus Rutidosis; species Rutidosis leptorrhynchoides. The sequence goes on along the minus strand of NC_092335.1, from coordinate 391,439,323 downwards.
AATTTAAAGTCTTGTATTTATTTGGTTTTAACTGCGAATAAAGTTTTAAAATCGACAAACCGTCATTAAACGGTAAAAACCCCCCTTTATAATAATAATATTACTTATATATATATTTGTATTTTTATAAAAGTAAACTAATATAGCGTTAAGCTTTGTTTAAAAAGATTCCCTGTGGAACGAACCGGACTTACTAAAAACTACACTACTGTACGATTAGGTACACTGCCTATAAGTGTTGTAGCAAGGTTTAAGTATATCCATTCTCTAAATAAATAAATATCTTGTGTAAAAATGTATCGTATTTAATAGTATTTTCCTGCTAAAATTTAATAGTATTTTATACCCCTTAGCTTTGACATCAAGTATTTTTGGCGCCGCTGCCGGGGAGTCTCTTAAAAGCCGGAAGCGCAACGCTAATATAAAAAAAAAAAAAAAATTTAGTTTACTTTTATTAAAATTCGTTTTTATAAAAATACGTTTTAAATATTCGAAAATATAAAAAGAAAAACAAAAATATAAGTATTTTTAAGATTTTGTTAAATATTTAAGTTTTATAAGTTTCTTTATTTTTATATAAGTTTTATTTAAGTATTTTGTTTTTATTTAAAAACATATAAAAAAAATATATATAATTCTAGTTTTAAGATTTTTATTTATAAAATTATAAAATATTTCTATTTTAGTTTTTAGATATAAGTTTTTATTATATAAATACTTTTATTAAAACAGAAAATTAAAAAACAGAAATTAAAAATAAAAAAAAATTGCGTAAAATTTCAAACTGCTCCAGAGTTGAATTTTGGAACCCCGCGACTCGCGGGGTTTGATGCATTAAATACCGCAACTCGCGGAGAGGACCTGACACGCTGACAGAACCCTAATTCAGCATTAATTACGGGTAATTATTAATTATTATTATTATTTAACCCTAATTATTATTATTATTATTATTAGTTTTATTATTACTTTTACTTTTTATTTAATTTATATTTTAGTTAAATTAGTTTAATTAAATTGTAAAATTAATAGTTTTAATAAATAATTAATATAAAAATAATATTTTTATAAAAATTGTACTTTTTACAACTTTTTGTATATTTTTATATTTTGTCCCTTTTTAATCGTTTTAGCGTAATATTTGTATTTTTCGCTCATATTTAGTTTTAAACTTAGTTTTTGCCATAGTTATTTTTACTTCTAGATTTTTAGATTTTGCCGTAGAATTCCTTAAGTGCTTTTTCTTTAGACTAAGATTTAGGTGCTTTAGAATTTTGCGACGCCTTTTTAAGTTTTAGTTTCTTTTTAAGATATTTCCATTTAGGGATTTAGTTTTTCCTGTAAGCTTTAATATTTTTAGACGACTTTTACCTATGTATCAATTATCATTCCAATTAGTAATCTCAATTTGCGATTATAATTTTAAGTTAGTTGTAGTAATAAGGTTAGGTTAATCAAGTATTTTTAAGTTTTATAAGTTTCTTTAATTTTTCCGTCACCTTTTATTTTTCAACCATTTTTCTTTTTCAACCTTTTTCCGACGAACTCTTTTTCTTTCTTATTTCTCGCTATTCTAGTTTTTAGGACATAGATTTTTATTCTACTTCTTATCTAAATTTCTTAAAATTACGAAAATTTATTTTAAGTGGTTAAATTGATAGACATCAAAATTTTCTGGTTCGTAGTAATAGTTGGATTTGTACGTGGACCGGGTTATTGGAGCCAAACAGTCCTCAATTATATTGAGACCAAACGAATCCTGCCCCTCTGCTGCATCTTTTGGCTATTCGAAACGTGGGCAAAATCAGAAAAGTCTATTGATTGGATAACTTATTATAATTTTTCTTTCCTTTTAAAAACTAATAGGATATTCAGTGAATGCACCGAGCAAGACGATCACCACCTTTTGTACGTTCACCACCTGTAACTAGATCAAGACATTTAGCAAATATTACCACCGTTGATTTTTCTTTAGAATCGTCATCCAGTCGACCAAGTACTTCAGTTCAAATTTCCGATAATCCATTTTTTGAACCCGACCTCACAATTAAGAATCCGAAAAATATTCAGGAACAGTTCGTAGATCCTGAACCACTAAACTTTTCTCCGGAACCACCAATCATTCAAACAGAGATTGTTGAGGAACGAACCATTAAATCAGAATCCTCTAGTGATTCCGATTCAACAAATTCAATTATGGAGAATCTGGAACCTTTAAGTATGGAAGACCGAATGAGAGCTAAACGCACTGGCCAAGGTCACGCAATTACTCATCCAGACATTAATGCGCCAGATTATGAAATCAAAGGACAAATTCTACACATGGTGACTAATCAATGCCAATTTAGTGGTGCGCCGAAGGAAGATCCAAATGAACATCTACGTACCTTTAATAGGATCTGCACACTATTTAAAATCCGAGAAGTGGAGGATGAACAGATATATCTCATGTTATTTCCCTAGACTTTAAAGGGAGAAGCCAAAGATTGGTTGGAATCGTTACCTGAAGGGGCGATCGATACATGGGACGTTTTAGTTGAAAAATTTCTTAAACAATTCTTTCCTGCATCTAAAGCCGTAAGACTTCAAGCAGAAATTGTTACGTTCACACAGAAACCAAATGAAACTCTATATGAGGCGTGGACTAGATATGGAAAGTTATTAAGAGGATGTCCGCAACATGGTTTAGACACCTGTCAAATAGTACAAATATTCTACCAAGGATGCGACATCACTACAAGGAAAGACATAGATATAGCAGCTGGTGGTTCTATTATGAAGAAAACCGAAACTGATGCTTACAAAATTATTGATAACACTGCATCCCACTCACATGAGTGGCACCAAGAAAAAGATATCATTAGATCATCTAAAGCAGCTAGAGCCGATTCTAGCCATGACTTAGATTCCATTTCCGCAAAGATAGATGCTGTGGAAAGACGAATGGAAAAGATGACTAAAGATATTCACTCAATACGAATTAGTTGTGAGCAGTGTGGAGGACCACATTTGACAAAAGATTGTCTCAGTATTGAATTAACAATGGAACAAAGAGAGAATATTTCATACATAAACCAAAGGCCTGGAAATAATTATCAGAATAATTATCAACCGCCAAGACCGATTTACAATCAAAACCAGAATTATAACCGAAATATTCCATACAACAACCAACAAGGTCCTAGCAATCAACAAGTATCCAATAATACTTACAATCAGCAAAGACCTAATTTTCAAAACAAACCACCACAACAAACCGATGATAAAAAGCCGAATTTAGAAGATATGATGACGAAGCTAGTTGAAACTCAAACGAAGTTTTCCACATCTCAGAAACAAACCAATGAACAAAATGCTCAAGCATTTAGAAATCAACAAGCTTCTATTCAAAATCTGGAACAAGAAGTAAGTAACCTAGCAAGGTTAATAGGTGAAAGAAAACCGGGAAGTCTACCTAGTGATACAAATGCTAACCCCCGGAATGAAACAGCTAAATCTATTACCACAAGAAGTGGTACAACGCTTAAACCACCGGAAATACCTATAACTTCTGATGAAGCTATTCCTACTCCACAAGAACCACAACCTGATCAAGATAAGGAAAAAGAACCGGTAGTTGAAAAGGTTAATGAAGATAACACAGTTAAGGCTAAACCTTATGTTAAACCATACCAACCACCACTTCCTTACCCGAGTAAAATGAAGAAAGAGAAACTTGAAGCCGAGCAATCCAAATTCTTGGATATGTTTAAACAGATAAATGTAAATCTTCCTTTCATTGATGTGATTTCAGGAATGCCTAGATATGCTAAATTCTTGAAAGATCTAATCTCAAATAGAAAGAAAATGGAAGAACTCTCGGCTGTTACTATGAATGCTAATTGTTCAGCAGTGCTGTTGAATAAGATACCAGAAAAATTATCTGATCCAGGAAGTTTCACAATTCCATGTTTTCTGGGTAGTCTTAATTCAATAGAAGCATTGGCAGACTTAGGTGCTAGTATAAATCTAATGCCGTATTCACTATACGCTAAACTAGACCTTGGAGAATTGAAACCAACCAGAATAAGCATACAACTAGCCGATAGATCAATAAAATATCCTAGAGGGATAATGGAGAACATGATAGTTAAAGTTGGTACTTTAGTATTTCCTGTAGATTTTGTTGTTCTGGACATGGAAGAAGATTCTCAAGTTCCTCTCATATTAGGAAGACCATTCTTAAATACGGCTAAAGCAATGATAGACGTGTTCGGTAAGAAATTGACCCTAAGTATAGAGGATGAGAGTGTTACCTTTTCAGTTGATAGAGCAATGCAACAACCACAATCTGCAGATGATACATGTTATTATATTCAAACTATAGATGCACATGCAGAATTATTAGAAGAATTTCCAGAATTACAAGGAACAGGAGAATGTTCTTTAGGAGAAGGTAATGAACCAATTAATGAAGCTGAAATGTTAGCTACACTTATAGCTAATGGATATGAACCAACAACAGAAGAAATTCAAATGCTAAAAGAAGAAGACAGATATCGATACAAATCATCGATAGAAGAACCTCCGAAATTAGAGTTAAAGCCACTTCCAAACCATTTGGAATACGCTTATTTACATGGTGAATCTGAATTACCTGTAATAATATCATCTTCTCTTACTGAAAATGAGAAATCACAACTTATTTCTGTGTTGAAAGCTCATAAACCAGCCATTGCATGGAAGATTCATGATATTAAAGGAATAAGTCCTTCGTATTGCAAACATAAAATCCTTATGGAAGAAGGTCATAAAACGTATGTGCAACGCCAACGAAGACTAAATCCTAATATGCAAGATATAGTAAAGAAAGAGATTATTAAACTGCTAGATGCAGGTTTAATTTATCCAATTTCTGATAGTCCATGGGTAAGCCCAGTTCAATGCGTGCCTAAGAAGTGTGGCATGAATGTCATTACAAATGAGAAAAATGAGCTTATTCCTACTAGGACTGTAACAGGATGGCGTGTGTGTATTGATTATAGAAAATTAAATGACACCACCAGAAAAGATCACTTTCCCTTACCTTTCATAGATCAAATGTTGGAAAGATTAGCCGGAAATAGTTACTATTGTTTTCTAGATGGATTTTCCGGATATTTTCAAATTCCAATAGCACCCGAGGACCAAGAGAAAACCACATTCACGTGCCCTTATGGTACTTTTGCTTACAAACACATGCCATTTGGACTTTGCAACGCCCCTGCAACCTTTCAAAGGTGTATGATGGCGATTTTTCACGACATGATAGAAGAATGCATGGAAGTATTCATGGATGACTTTTCAGTCTTCGGTGATACATTTGAATCATGTCTAGTTAATCTTGAACGAATGCTAATTAGATGCGAAAAATCAAATCTAGTTCTTAATTGGGAGAAATGCCATTTCATGGTTAAAGAAGGCATCATTCTTGGACATAAAATTTCAAAAGAAGGAATTGAAGTGGATAGAGCTAAAGTAGATGTAATTGCTAAACTTCCACATCCCACCAATGTTAGAGGAGTTAGGAGTTTTCTAGGGCATGCCGGTTTTTACCGACATTTCATAAAAGATTTTTCTAAAATTGCCACTCCTATGAATAAACTCCTAGAAAAGGATGCTCCATTCATCTTTTCATATGAGTGTATCAAATCTTTTAATATTCTTAAAGAAAAACTCACTAATGCGCCGATCATGATCACACCAAATTGGAATCTACCATTTGAAATAATGTGCGATGCAAGTGATTTTGCAATGGGAGCCGTTTTAGGACAAAGGATTGAAAAACGATTTCAACCTATATATTATGCTAGTAAGACGTTACAAGGAGAAGACGTTACAAGGAGCACAAATGAACTATACACCTACTGAAAAAGAACTCCTTGCTATTGTCTTTGCTTTTGACAAATTTCGATCATATCTCGTTCTAGCAAAAACGGTGGTCTATACCGACCATTCTGCTCTTAGATACCTATTTTCAAAACAAGATGCTAAACCAAGATTAATCCGTTGAATCTTACTCTTACAAGAGTTTGATATTGAAATCCGAGATAAAAGAGGAGCAGAAAATCTCGCCGCTGATCATCTTTCTCGTCTTGAAAATCCCGAATTAGAAGTTCTAAATGAATCAGCCATACAAGACAACTTTCCTGATGAATATCTATTAAAGATAGATTATAAAGAAATCCCATGGTTTGCAGACTATGCAAATTATTTAGTATGTGGATTCCTGGAGAAGGGATTATCGTACCAAAAACGAAAGAAATTCTTCAGTGATATAAAACACTATTTCTGGGAAGATCCACATCTGTTTAAAAGTTGTCCCGATGAAATAATACGCCGATGTGTATTTGGAGATGAAGCTAGTAAAATATTAAACCATTGTCACACAGGACCAACAGGAGGGCATTATGGGCCTCAACTAATAACAAGAAAAGTTTATGATGCTGGATTCTATTGGCCTACAATTTACAAAGACGCACACCTTCTTTGCAAATCCTGTGATGCTTGTCAAAGAGCCGAAAAAATAAGTCAACGTGATGAAATGCCACAAAATGTCATCCAAGTATGTGAAGTATTTGACATTTGGGGTATTGACTTTATGGGTCCATTTCCAAAATCTCATAATAATCTATATATACTCGTAGCCATTGATTATGTATCTAAATGGGCGGAAGCACAAGCTCTCCCAACTAACGATGCACGAGTTGTAGTCAACTTTTTAAAACGTCTTTTTGCAAGGTTTGGAACACCGAAAGCTTTAATAAGTGATCGGGGAACTCATTTCTGTAATAATAAACTTGAGAAAGTACTTAAAAGATATGGAGTAACTCATAAAATCTCCACCGCATATCATCCACAAACAAGTGGACAAGTTGAAAATACCAACCGAGCTTTAAAACGTATTCTAGAGAAAACCATAGGATCAAATCCGAAGGAATGGTCCATTAAATTGGAGGATGCACTCTGGGCTTTTAGAACAGCCTACAAAACTCCAATTGGAACCACACCTTTTAGACTTGTTTATGGAAAAGCATGTCATCTTCCAGTAGAAATTGAACACAAAGCATTTTGGGCTTTGAAGACATGTAATCTTGATTTACATGAAGCCGGAAGTCTACGATTAAGTCAACTAAACGAATTAGAAGAGTTAAGACATGAAGCATACGATAATTCGTTAATCTATAAAGAAAGAACGAAGAAATGGCATGATAAAAGAATCAGAAGTTCAAAAGAATTTAAGGAAGGAGACAGAGTTCTTCTTTTCAATTCACGATTCAAGCTATTTCCTGGAAAATTGAAATCAAGATGGTCTGGACCATTCATAGTCAAAAGAGTTTTCCCATACGGAACGATAGAATTGATAAATTCAAATGGGATTAAATTTAAAGTTAATGGTCACAGAGTTAAACATTACATACATGGTCCGATGGAAGTTGACAATGAAGTTAATCATAATTTCACCACCCAAGAAAACCTTCAAAATGAAAACATAAATATGTTATCAACAACATATGAAAAATCAAAACTGGAATATAGGGAGGATTCAAATTTGAGTGATGAAGAAGAATTCCTATACAAAACCCCCATTCCAAGAAACGAAGAAAAATGTGAACAAGAAATTCAAATAGAAATGAAAGAACCAAGGAAAGAACACCCGAAAAAGGTTTACAAAGCAACTCGACGTACTAAAGCAGGAGACCCGGGTGAATTTATCATTTCTTGCTTACTTAATGATGGTGCTGTATATAATGGACTCGCAGATTTAGGAGCAAGTGCAAATATTATGCCTCTTTCCTTATACAAAAGATTAGGCATAGGTAAATTAAAACCAACCAAAATAGGTGTTCAATCATTTGACCAAACCATTAAACACCCGGTTGGAATAGCAAATAATTTACTTGTTAACGTGGGAAGTTTGACCTTTGTTACAAACTTCATAGTGATTAATATGGAGGAAAACCTTGATATTCCTCTAATCCTAGGTCGCCCATTTTTAGCAACCACCGAGGCATTCATTGATGTAAGAGAAGGTAGAATAACACTTAGGAATGGTGATACATCGATCACCTTTGTGAACCGAAAGTTTAGATCTCCACAAACCAAAACTGTTAGACCAATAAAAATGCATAAGTATGGGGAAGATGAAGAAACACTTAATGATGATCCAATCACAAAGAATGCCGTTGATGATACGAAATTAGATGAATCCATTTTTAACAGTTCAACGAAGAAACTTTATAAACGGATTCACGATGCTAAGATTAAAGGAAACTTTAAGTTATATAACCGATTAATATCCAATTTATCGTCAAAAGAAAAGGCAATGTTAGTTGAATTTGTGAAAGTTACGGAGGAAATCAACAAATGGATTGAAGTAAAAGTCAAAGATATACAAGTTGTTGATGATTCAATTGAAAATAATGTTAATCACAATTTCGACACCACAGCTGACTAAGTGTGGGGAGAATCAAAGGGGTTTATGTATTTCTGTTAGAGTTAGATTGTCTGTTTTTGTGTAGTTCTCGAAAATGGAACCCGAATGGTCTTTCCCTAGCAGACCCTAAAGAACTAGTCTTCTCCCCCCATTCTGAATTTTTATTTTTTTAGGTTTTTACAAAATGAAGACTGCCTGTGAACTAAACCATGGTCTGATGCTACACGCTTTGATCACTAAACGTAATAATGACATACTACCGAGTGAACTAGTATCAGTAATCAGAGAAAGAATGGACGGAGTTAGAAAAGAATCCAGATGCGAAGAAAATAAGTTACAATTTGGTAAAGGAAAATCAAAATCCGCAGCAAAAAGAAGAGCAAGACACCTAGAAAGATGTCACAAATGCGGAAAATGGTCACATGGAGGTAAATGTTCAAATAATCAAACCTATTCAAATACCGAATTTGTTACTTTATGCAGAGACGGACCATTCATATGTTTAGAAGAAAAGACACTAAATGCTCGAGGTTACGCCTATGTAGCCATGGAAAACCAATTAAACCGACTATCTTATGAATGGGATAGATCATATAACTAAGAAATCTATTTCACAGGTATGTCTGTACAGTTTTTATTTTTATTTTTATTTTTAACCTTTTGATAATAAACGCTAATTTGTTCGCTAAAAAGTATTAAATTGGTATTGAATAAAATTAGGTTTGGTGACCGAGATTATTGATATCATTCAAAAATTTATTACATCACTGCGAAATTTAACGTTTATTCTTAAGGTATAAATATCTTTAATTAATCAACCAAAAATATTTCAAAAATTCGTCATGAGTTAAATTAGGTCTTGGAACCGAAATTACTTTACCGAAAAGAGGGGCGCATATTTTTGATAATATTTGATTGATTAAAGTGGAATAAAAAGACAAAAAGATTTTTAATTTTATTTTTACCATATTTTTAAAATTAATATTTAAATCTTAAATTAATATTGTAAACTTTGTAAAAACAATATATTTAAAATTGTAAATATTTGAAAAATTAATATAAGTTTGCTGTGAATTTATAATATGAATTTTTAAATTAAGTTTGGTGTGAATTTTTTTTTTTATTTTTAAAATATGAATTTTTAATTTTATGCATTTTAAATTTTAAGTTTGGTGTGAATTTTTAATATTAATTTTGAATTTTATATTTAAGTTGTGTGAATTTAAAAACAAAAATTTACTTTATCTCATTAAGTTAAAAATATGATTTTTAAAATTCATCGTAAGTTGAAGACTAGGTCTTTGAACCGAAATTACTTTACCCGAGGGAGGGACGAGAACTTTTATTATCATTATTTTTAATCTTATTGAATTAAAGTATGCCAAAAACATTAAAAAAAACCCCAAAAATCTTAGCTTTTAAAACAATCGCTACAAAAAGACAAATTTTAAAATTTTGTCGAGGGACGGACTAGGACATCGATCCGAAACGACCTCGTCCTAAATAACAAGGGAAACAAAATTTTAAAATTAAGTACTTAATTGTTTTATAAGTTAATGATTATAAAAAAAAATATAGTAAACTCCGCGACTCGCGGAGTTTGGAGGTTTAATCCCCGCGAGTCGCGGAGGGACCAATTTACAGAAAAAATATAAAACGTAAAAAAAACAGATCAGTGCACTCCACAACTCAAACAAACTGCGAAATAACAGCGAAAATACCCGAAAAAATACACCCCAAAATCACAATTTTTAGCCGTTAATCACCAAATCTTTTACTAAAATCATGATGCTATCTAGGAATTACTCAAGAAAAACGGTAAATTTCTACACCTAAACACCATTTAATCCGAAATTAGTGTTCTTGAGCAATTTTTTTCCCCAATTTGATTTTGATGCTTTTTAGTGTAATTAGGCTTAAATTGTTTATGTATTATGCTTGTATAACCTAGATTGATGCTGTTTAACATGATTAGAAGCTTTAAACTTCAAATTTTGAGTAATCTAGGGTTTGTGTTCTTGAGCAAATTTGGGGCTTTTTGATATAAACAGGTTATGGCCGATTTTTGTCATGAATTGTTGCTAAATTAAGTAGTGTAACATGTCTAGGTAGTTAAATGATCCAAACTTTGAGCCTAAACATGATTTTGAGAATTAAAGTGGACTTTTTCAAGTCTAAAATTCATGAACTTGATTTTTGAAAGACAATACCATTTGAAACTTGTTTAATTGCTAGTAATGATTATTTTGACATGTTATTTGAGTTGAATGCTTATGAACTTGGCGAACATTTTCGTATATGCTTATTTGAAAAAGTGTAGATTTGATGAAAATATGAAAATAAGCTTAAGTTTGATATAAATTGATCATGTCATTGTAATTATTTTGATTGATGATTTTGCTGACACTAATGCATATTTGGATGCACAAAAATTGTGTTTGATGTGTTTTGCAGACTGAAAGGGGTGAATCTTCATCCCAAGCCCGCAATGCTCCTGCTGAGAATGCGGAACAACAGGAGGTGGATAACTACTACAAGCAGGATATACCTCATCCAGTCATGACCTTTTCTGATATGCACTTGGAAGAGTTGCACCCGAACCTGAGATTTGACAGACTTTGGATAGATTATCCAAAATATCAAAGAGGTTTGCATACTCTTCATTCTAAGGTTGTTGAGGTACCGAGGGTCATAGAATGGGGACCCTTAGAAGCTGTAGAATTGGCCGGGCCAATTAGGGAATTACTTCTACAGAGGTATGGTAATTCTACTTTAAATGACTGGGTACGTTTATTCACCATGCGTAGACCTGTATATAAAGTATGGTGTGAAGAATTATTGTGTAGTATAGAGTTGAATGATTGGGTAACTAGTTTAACCGATCGTTCTTTTATTAGATTTTTGTTAGGCGGTTCGATGCGCCACATGTCTTTACTGGACATGGCTCAGGCTTTACGTATATATACGCCTGAGGAGTTAGCATCTGCCGATTGTAGAGGGTTGATACTAAACGGTAGAAAGATAGATGAAAATTTTGATACACACGGTGTGTGGAGTCAAATGACAAGCCATCACCATTTCAAAGGGGGAAATTACTCTTATTTGGACATAGATAGAGCTGAATTAAGAGTAATTCATAGGTTTTTAGCTAATTCGATTACACAAAGGGGTAAGAACAAGGAAAAAGTAAATGAACAGGATTTGTTTTACCATATGTGTATTCGAGACCCACAAAGCGCTGTAAGTATACCGTATTGTGTGGGTTATTATTTATCAGCTATGGTTCGGGGGATGAGACCGCATAGCATAATAGGAGGTGGTATTTTTATTACTTTGATTGGTGAATATCTCGGTGTGGATATAAGTCGGGGGGGATTATTAGTAGAAGAACCAGAACCCCGCGATACTATAGGTTTAAATGTATAACATGGTGCGAAAGTTTTGAAAAGGCGAAATAACGCCGCAGTACCATACCATGGTAGACATCCACAGGTTGAGAGAAACCAACAGCAAGGTAATGTAGGAGGGGGGAATGAGATGCAAGAAATGCAAAGGTTTATAGCTTCTCAGGAGTACGAAAATGCTAGACAGAGAGCATTTGAAGATTGGCAAGTTCATCAGAACCAAATCATAGCTCATTGCCAACATATAGGTAGAAACTATATTCCTACACCGAAACCCATCTTCCCTCCCTGGTCTATAGAGATGCAGCCACCGTATCCTACGTATAACCCTGCCGCAGCATTCTATAGCACCTATGGTTATGCCTGGAACCCCTATTGGTATCAATATCATCCCTAGTCTACTTATTATATTTTTTTTTTATTTTGTAATTTGTAATGATTGATACGTTTAATACTTTTGTTAATATTGTAATAGTTTTTATAACTTTCTAACTTTTATTCTTAAATTTTAATAATTTTTGAATGTGGGGTAATATACCAAACTTCAAAAATATGTATATATGTTTGCAGTTTATCTTATCTACACAACAGGGTAAAACAACGCATTTTCAAAGACTGGCATTAAGTTCAGCAAAAGCAACTAATTTTGACGACAAGATGCAAAATATATGTGAAATAACAACAAGACGGAATGAACAAATGATGTGCACCATTTATCATTCAGCAAACAAACGCCAATATATTTGGAAACTTTGGTAAAATTTAATCATTTTCACACAAATCACCCTCAATAATTTAAATTGTTACTGATTTCTTGCAAATGAGGGCATTGCAAGATCTTAAGTGTGGGAAGGGGTTAAATTCTTTCGGATTTTAAAAATTTTTACTTTATACACTTGGTTACCATTAAAAATACTAGTAAAGCAGTAGTTGTATTAGAATCTAGTGCTCTCTGATAATAAAGAACAGCCCTAGTCTTATATACTGACTACCCAAATCTACTAAAATTTTTCAAAATTTTCAATTAAATAAACTCAAAATCATGTTTATACATATTTATGAACGATAAAACTAGGTTTTAACACCGAAATTATTGTTACCTCAAAAAGGACATAAATTGAGAAACAAACCAAAATGTTAAAATTCATTTAAAATGGAATAGAGGACGATAAAAAGGAAAATAAAAGCCAAGTGTGGGAAAATTTACCAAGTTATCTTAAACATATGTCACATATATCTGTAACAAATAACTGAAAATACTTTTGCTTTGGACTAAACTAAACTGTTTTACCCGATGAAAGAAAAGAAAATATGGATCTACACGATGAATCAATTCCATCATTAAAAGGAAGTAAAGTCTTCCGATAAAGACACGCGCTTCTTGATTTAGGTCATGAAGTTGTCGTCCAGACCAGCTGTAGGTTGACGAAAAATCTAGAAAAGTCATCACTAAAATCAGCAGGAAATCCACGGACCTCAGCATTAAACAGGGTCGCCAAGTGGTCAGATTTATCCTAACCATGAGAAGGATTTATCTCGTAAAATGGGGGGGCACCATGCAAATTAGCTGGATAAGACTAATGAATCAGATCCCCAGAAAGGATAATCTCCTTAAAGATTAAAAATCAGCTTTTAAAGACTGATATTACGCAATCTTAGAGATTGACCTTAAAGATTGAGAATTACAAACTCATGGAATTCAATGATATCTAAACTCGAGCTTGAACGAGAAAATATTTTGATCAAAATTACAAACCGATTTGTTTTCTGAAAACCCTATTTTCAATGCGTTCATTACCATTGAACGTAAAATCCTAGGAATTCACCTGGAATTCATTAGGTCACCTGAACCAAATCGGGAGTCAACCGTAATAACGGTGGTTGCATAGTGGTCAAAGACAGGACCTTGTGCCAGACCGAAAAATTATAAGGGTGAGCTTTACTATTGCTCCTACCAAGGATAGTAATTGCGTCCGACACGTTATAGACCATAATTAAAAGCATGTCAGGGGACATTGCCTTAACAGTTGGTTGTTCAACGCTTTCCTTTACAACCGGACGGTAGTTTACCGAAAGGTAATATACGGGACAAGTAAACTGGACGTGTTGCTTTCCAAATACAAGGTTAGCAAGTGGGTGACACAAAACCGCAAGTTTTGAGCTAAAATTTTCAAATCTGAAACCCACTAAACCCACAAAAATATTTTGCAAACACCGGTAAAGGGTTATTCCGGAAAACTTATCTAGGGTAAAAACTAGATTTAATTTTCAAAAGATCAAATGTTTTCATAAAGATCCAATTTCCTTAATGGATCTAAATTTTTATAGTCATGTGGGACTGTAAACCATATCGTTACTACCATTGTTTATACCACCGTATAGAAATCACTGATGTATAAAGTGTGAAGAATAAAGAAGTGATTCTTGTATTTCAAGATGATATTGCTTGAGGACAAGCAACGCTCAAGTGTGTGAATATTTGATAATGCTAAAAACGAACATATATTTCATAGCATTATTCCTCAAGAAAGACAAGCTTTTAGTTGCAATTGTTCTATTTACAAGTGATATTCGTTTAAATATTAAAAGGTGAAGACAAAAGACAGATTCAACGAATTGAAGACGCAAACGACCAAAAAGCTCAAAAGTACAAAAGACAATCAAAGAGGTTCCAATTATTGATAAGAAACGTCTCGAAATTACAAAAGTACAAGATTCAAAACGCAAAGTACAAGATATTAAATTGTACGCAAGGACGTTCGAAAATCCGGAACCGGGACATGAGTCAACTATCAACGCCCGACGCAACGGACTAAAAATTACAAGTCAACTATGCACATAAATATAATATAATATTTAAATAATTCTTATAATTATTTAATATATTATATTTATTTAAAACCGTCGGTAAATAAAGAGCCAAACTCCTCTGAGCTGTAAAAGCAAACTCCGCGACTCGCGGAGTTTGAAGGCCAAAAAGGCCGCGAGTCGCGGAGCCCCAATTTCAGAAACTCCCTATAAAGCTCGCGCATTCTGATCGTAAAATCATCATCTTTTTCTTCTTCTCTTATAATACTACGTAAAAATTTATATTTATATTTTAATTTTAATTTTAATTTTAATTATAATTCTAATAATAAGGGTATGTTAGCGAATGTTGTAAGGGTGTAAGTCGAAATTCTGTCCGTGTAACGCTACACTATTTTTAATCATTGTAAGTTATGTTCAACCTTTTTATATTAATGTCTCGTAGCTAAGTTATTATTATGCTTATTTAATCCGAAGTAATCATGATGTTGGGCTAATTACTAAAATTGGGTAATTGGGCTTTGTACCATAATTGGGGTTTGGACAAAAGAACGACACTTGTGGAAATTAGACTATGGGCTATTAATGGGTTTTATATTAACTAAACAATACCTTGTTAATTTAATATACAAACTTATAATTTGACGTATTTATATATAACCACATACGCTTGACTGGGTACGGTGGGCGGGATATCTATAAATACCAATAATTATTCATTTTACCGGATACGGAACTGGATTAATAGTTAATAAACTTGTTGAAACAGGGGTGAATTACATTCAAGGGTAATTGGTGTAATTGTTAACAAAGTAGTAAAACCTTGGTTTACACGCAGTCGATAACCTGGTGTATTCATTAAACAAAGTATTAAAACCTTGTTATAATTCGAATCCCCAATTAGTTGGAATATTTAACTTCGGGAATAAGAATAATTTGACGAAGGCTTTCGCTCTTTATATTTATGACTGATGGACTATTATGGACAAATCCGTATGGACATATTAAATAATCCAGGACAAAGGACAATTAACCCATGGGAATAAAACTAAAATCAACACGTCAAACATCATGATTACGGAAGTTTAAATAAGCATAATTCTTTTATTTCATATTTAATTTCCTTTATTTTATATTTAATTGCACTTCTAATTATCGCATTTTTATTGTTATTGTATTTAATTGCACTTTTAATTATCGTACTTTTTAATTATCGCAAGTTTATTTTATCGCACTTTTATTATTCGCAATTTCATTATCGTTATTTACTTTATGCTTTAATTTAAAGTCTTGTATTTATTTGGTTTTAACTGCGACTAAAGTTTTAAAATCGACAAACCGGTCATTAAACGGTAAAAACCCCCCTTTATAATAATAATATTACTTATATATATATTTGTATTTTTATAAAAGTAAACTAATATAGCGTTAAGCTTTGTTTAAAAAGATTCCCTGTGGAACGAACCGGACTTACTAAAAACTACACTACTGTACGATTAGGTACACTGCCTATAAGTGTTGTAGCAAGGTTTAAGTATATCCATTCTCTAAATAAATAAATATCTTGTGTAAAAATGTATCGTATTTAATAGTATTTTCCTGCTAAAATTTAATAGTATTTTATACCCCTTAGCTTTGACATCAGTAACCGACCTTAACAACATGCATATAGAATATCCCCCAGTATACAGTACGCAGCTAATATACTAAATAATACCTCGAAGTACTAAAGCATCCATACCCTGGATGGGGCTCGTTGGGCCCGATAGATCTAACTTTAGGATTTACGTCAATTAGTGGCTATTTCCCTAATTCTTAGGTTACCAGACTTGAAGGGGCAATATTCGGTTTAATAATCCAACCATATAATGTAGTTTTGATTACTTGTGTCTATTTCGTCAAACATTTATAAAAGTTGCGCATGTATTCTCAGTCCCAAAAATATATATTGCAAAATCATTTAAAAAGGGAGCAAATGAAACTCACGATACTGTATTTTGTAGTAAAAATACATATGACGGCACTGAACAAGTGCAGGGTTGGCCTTGGATTCACGAACCTATATCAATTGTATTTCTATTAAAACTCATGATGACAATTAACCAGTTCTTATATTTATATTATTAATATACTTCTTATATTAATAATTTATTTACTATATTCATTTATATATTTTAGATACTTAACAATTTATGTATATATCAAAATTCGAAGTATATGATATATCATTTATTATAAATACCCTATAATGATGTTTAGAAATATCGTATTATGTATTAAAACTTTATATTAATACATTTATAATATTTATTTGTAATAATAATAATGATATTACTAATCATTTTATTAATGAAAATATTTATATAAAATGTTAATTTTTAATAAAGGATTAGATAATATCTTTACTAATAATGTTAAGTTTTGATAAAAGTGATAGTTTTGATAAAATGATAACTTTGAAAATTTTTAGTTATATTGACACATCTAATAGAATTGATAATAATAATAATCATAACTTTAATAATGATAATAATAATAATATTAATAATAATAGTAATACTCATAATAATAATAATAATGATAATAACGAAAAGTTTAATAATAATGATAATGAAAATATTATTTTTGATAATAATACTTAATACAAAATAATAATAATAATAATAATAATAATAATAATAATAATAATAATAATAATAATAATAATAATAATAATAATAATGATAATAATGTTGATAATAATAATAATAATAATAATGATAATAATAATAATAATAATAATAATAATAATAATAATAATAATAATAATAGTAATAATAATAATAATGGAAATGAGAATAATAGTGTATACCCTTCTAAAAAGAGATGCTCCAAACGAGACTCGAACCCGACACCTCTCGCTTAACTCACAACACTTCATACCATTACTCTATCTGCTTTATTTCTATTTTAATCATAACCTTATTTCTATTTATCCCGTTTAATTTCATTTCGGCCCAACATTCAAGCAATCCAAATAGAAAGTGATTTAACTCGGCCCAACAGTTTAAAATAAGCCCAAGAGAGGAAACACCCATGGCCTATCATGGTTAATGGATCATGAACACACCTATTGATTTAATAAGCCTGATAAAAAAAATGTCAGTTGCTCGATTAGAATAAATCATGGCCGCCAAGTTCTTCATCCCTAATCGTTTCCCTTTTCTCACCATCGCTGTAGCAGTAGCAGTATCGCAATTATATCATTATTTATATTTTACGGTTTCATCATCATTTTCATCGTAATCATCATCATCAATATCATCACGCATCATCATCTTTATCATCACACATTACTATTAACGTTACTGTAGTAGAAGCAGTAGGGACACGTACAGCAACATTAATATTACGGTTATGGTAGTGGTTTTGGACTGAAAACAGTGACAGTAGCAGTAGTGATCAATAGCAGCAGTTTAGTGGTGTATTGGTGGTTTACAAAGATGATGATGAATAGTATTGGGTGTTTAATAATAGTTGAATTTGATCCTAATTCGAACACGTATCTTAATAGAATGGTAACAGCAGCAACATAGATTGATTTTTAAGCAGAAAACAGAAATATAACTGCACGTAGCAATAAGTTGTAGGTGATGGAATAAGCCGTTGATGATGGTTTTGATGTGTGGTTTGAGTCACGAAGATAAGCAGCAGGTTACAGAATCATTAGTAGTTGGGTTTTGGTTCGTTAAACAGAAATAGGAAGAAGAAAGTAAAATGAAGAGGTGGTGTTTAGGTTGGAGTAGGTGTCGTGCAAAAGAATGAAAGAAGGAAGTAAGGGAGAAAAGAGAGAGAGGTGAGGTGGTTGTTCATAAGGTGATTGAAGATGGCGGTTGCAAACAGAAATAATAAGTGGCGGTTTTTATGATGGTTCTTGGTCTTGTTTGAATAGAAACAGAAACGATAGCATAGCAGTAGCTCATACCTAGTTTATAAAGGTGATTGGAATAGTAACTAGTAAACAGAAGTAGCAATTGATCGACTAACTGCAGACCAAGTGGGTTTCGTTTTCTCTTTTCTTTTAAATCTGAACAGCAACGTAAACAGTGGTATAACAGTTTGTAGGTTTTGAGTAATGAAGGTGGAGATTCAAACGAGTTCTCAGTTACAAAAGTGAAGGGTGGAGATGATGAAAATTTGGTTGATCGTGGTTATGGGTGATGTAGTTCATGGTGATAGGAGGTCGTGGTTCAAATAGGAATAGAAACAGTATACGTAATAGTAGCTAGGTGTTGTTGTGTGGTTAAATGGTGGTTGATGGTACTAAATAGAAACCGAAGGGTGACGATGGAAGTGGTGGGTGGTGACCCTTTGTGGTTCATGACTGCATAACAGCAGCAAGAATAGCTGCTATATGCAGCTTCTTGATTGACAAAAACATAAAACTTTTTCAAAAATAATTTGTAGAGAGGGAGCGAGAGAGGAAGAAGAAGGTGGCGGTGATGGGAGGTGGTTGCAGAGGTGGTGGCCGTAGGTGAGTGAAGATGGTGGTCGATGGTTCCTCAACTTGATTGAAGATGGTGGTTTTTATGCTTGTAATAAATATGTATCAAGTATATATATGTACAATTAGATATATGATATGTAATATTATTATATATTAATAATTAATAATAATAATAATAATATTATGATATAAATAAAGTTTAACATGTGAAAAAGGGTGCAACTGTAACTCAAATAGAAAAGCCATCAGATGAATTGGCTTTTCCTACCGACACCTTATTACGGACCGGATCTCGTGCTCCGTTGATAGTAATTAGTGGCATATAAAAGTTCTCAGAAAAATTTCAAAATTTTAAATTAAGTATCTTTATTTATTTAGGTCGTTATGGTATAAAATTTGGTCATTAACTATTAAATAAAAATTACATCACTTGTCCCTCTCATTTATGGATGAAATATAAAAAGTGTTAAAACTTAACAAATAGTTCCTAAATACATTTTTAATAAGCCTAAAATTTATAGAACTCATTTTCGTATCACCGTTTATTTTAAAATTACATATATTCGTATCTAGACTCGCTTAATATTAATCGGAACATCAAACGAGTATTACAATCATTTAATATTTATTTTTAATATACTTTATTTATATATATAGATATATTTTAAATAATAATCATTATAATATTCTATTTTTATTTTATTAATTTTTAATAACAACAACATATAATACTTCAAATTATATTTTGAATTATTATTTATATATACATACACACATATCTATTTACAATTAATTATTCGTGAATCGTCGGAAATTGTCGAAGGTCAATTGAATGTATGAAATAGTTCAAAATTTTTTGAGTCTCAACATTACAGACTTTACTTATCATGTCGAAATCATTTAAAGATTAAGTTTAAATTTGGTCGGAAATTTCCGGGTCGTCACATTCTTAGCCCCCAAATTGCCATTTAGCTCATAAGCATATTAGATAGGCTCCATAATCATCAAAAACCAAATGAAATGAGGGAGATATTTCGAGATAAAACATGTATAACTAGAGCAATATCACCTGGCAGTTTGTAGGAGTTTGAAAAAGATATGAATTTATCAAGGTGAGAGTTAGGATCGTCATTCGGTAGTTCATGAAATTGACAACCATTTTGGATGAGCTGTATGATGTGATGCTTTAATTCGAACGAGTGCCCTTGAATCTTCAGGAATTTGATTGGTCCTCTTCGACTTTCAATCGAAGGTTTGGTGTTTTCTGCTAGAGTGATGCGTAATGCTATTTGATTTTTGATTCGTTCTTCTTTGCGTGCTTTAGAGATTATTGCATCTGGATCAGGTACGAATAACAACGGCCCTGTTCTAGATCGGGTTTTGGTCATACACTGAGTATGCCCTCTTGTTTAAAATTTAGGTAGATAAGCTAAGTTCCTAATTTAGTCTAAAAGTAAACTAAAGCAATCTTAATCTAAGGTAATCTAAGGTAAGTATCCTAAGTTTAATTATGTTTTTGGTTCTTGCTACTGATTCCCTGGTATTTTGATAACAGAGCTTCGTATGAACTATTCAACAAACCAAGTGGCCACTTCGACTACGGAGAGCCAGGATCCTTTTGGTTCCAATATAATTGGAGACTGTTCGAAAAATACAACAACCAAGTCCATGTATAATTGTCTTTCTTAGACACTTCTAAATGCTTGCAAATAGGTTTGATAGAAGCAGTATTGTCTGATTCCAGTCCCCCAGCAGTGGCACCAAAAACTCACCCCTCCCTTGATATGGCCGAAACGGACGATTTTATTTATGTGGCATCGTTAAGTCGCTAGGCGTCAGAATCAGCTATCAGGAGAGGAGGCAATAGTTTTAGATTTAAATTTAGCGGGGCCTAAATCGTACTACTCCTTATTATGGTGAGTAAGGGAAGTATGCCCTAGGGTCGAATTTTTAAGATATTAGTAGAATCGAACCTATAACTAAAGCTTAAGATTATCCTAAAGTGAAGGAGTAGTGGTTTATTACCTAATTTTAGGTTTTCTAGTTTATAAGATAAAATAAAGTAAATCTGATAAAATTTATAATTCAGATAAGGTTAAAGAAAGTGCATACAATGATTTCATTAGTTACTTTGCTGAGATTATGGAATGCTGGCTCATGAATAAGTAGTGCCCTTGTATTCACTACACTGGTCCTAACGACCATTGTCATAAGACATGTCACTGGGTAATGCGTTAGGCTTGAAGATTCTAAATAGACAGAAACGTCCTTTACCCCCGACGCCCGTGCAGTCTGACTACCGGCATACACGTTCAAATGGATCATCCAATTGAGCGACCTGGTTGGATGACGTATTCACATTCCACAAAGGTCTAAACTTTCTTAAGCACAATGAAATACAAGGTATTCCATATCCGAGAGACGTAATGTGTTTCGATGCATTCGTTAATGATTTGATTTTAAAAGATAGTTAGACCCTTAAAAAGAGTTCAACCTTTAAAGAACACCATAGTCTGGTCAGTTTGACTTCCATGAACACGTTCGGTTATCCTAACGGTCCAATCCTTTATGTGTTTAAACAAACAGTTCCTTAATTAACTAAGAATCCCTCAAGTGGGGTGCAATGCTTGAGACCGCATTATGGTGAAGTGTACTAATCAGCACTGACCGGGTTCCATGGCCTTACTTAGCAGAGGTACAGCTTACAACAACCGTTGTGCTTTAGAGTGCACGTACGAAGTTTATATGCTTGGTGACTACACTAGCATGGTCTGAGACCGACAATATACTATGGGCCTAGTTAGATGTTTCACTACGAAAGAGTCCTCAGTCGGAATCCAAGGATTGGTGGACTTACTAAAACCGGTGTGCCTCAGTCAAACTTACGTTGTATCCGATAGACTTCTCTTACCAAGGGGTGACACAGATAGTGTACCCTGAATCGGGGTTCGCAACTTCCCAATAACAGAGTCGATAACTACGTTCTATTAAGCGATTGAGTTTAAATGATAATTGGAAAGCATCTCGACAACATACACAAACCATAATATTATTACGACATTATAACTGACTACATCATAGCATACACTAAAGATAACTACTCGCTAATCATGGTAACAATATCACAAATCATAATGATAGAAGACATTATATAAATAAAGACAAAGGATAGAAGTACCAGTAGATTAAAGGAGTTCCGAATACAAAAGTGACAACTTCATACTCCATACCGCTCCTAATACAATCTTCGGCGTTCTTCTTCGGGTACTAGGTTTCCCGCACGGAGTCGGAGACCTTGAAAGTATGACTAATAGTGTAGAAACAGAGAGAGAGAGAGAGAGAGAGAGAGAGAGAGAGAGAGAGAGAGAGAAAGAAGTTAATTGAAGTGTGTGTAACAATGGATGACAAATGCCCTTTAAATAAGCTTGATTTTTGCTGGCATACGACTGTCTAGTCGTATGGCAAGCCGTATGGCCTGGCCGTTTGACCAGACAAACTGTTTGGCCTTTCCGTTTGCATGGCAGGCCGCTTCCTATATGGCAAGCCGTATGGAAAGCTGGATGGCAGGCCGTATGTCTGCCCTGGTTTGCTGTTTTGCTTGGATTGTTTTGCTTGTTCCTTGGATCGTAACTTGATTTCCGGGGTCGTAACTTGTCTTTCACTGTTTTGGCTCTAGAATCTTCGTTTTAGCTGCGATTCTCTTGATTCGTTTTGCGATGGCTTCATAATTACTTGATCTTCACTTTTAACCAATAAAGCGAGTATTTTGGCGATAAAGCTTGGTACTTTATTGGTTTTGGGCCTCAATACCGAAGTGAAAATGTGACTTTTTAGCCGATATCAAATTCCAATAAACCGCTGATTCTCGGTCCCTAGAGTTATACCTCTTCTTGAATTTCTTAACCTTCTTCGTACCTTTTTCATTCTTCCTGCCCCTGTTGTCAGTATTTAAGAGCGACCCTGACGATTCTCTGGAATTCCTCCTACGGGTATCTTCACCAAGAATGAAATCCCGAATCTCCTCAAACTTGAGTTTAGAAGTTCCCATAGAACTACTAACCGCCGTAACGGTACCCTACAAAATTTCAGGCAAAGAAGAAAGCAAGATCAGAGCTTGAAGTTCATCATCAAATACAATCTCCACCGAAGCAAGTCTTGAGATGAGATTGTTAAAATCATTGATATGATCCATAGCACTAGCACCCTCCTTCATCTTTTGGTTGAACAATTGACGCATGAGAAAAACCTTATTGGCAGCATTAGGTTTCTCATACATGTTTGTAAGTGCGTTAATGCACCCAAACGTAGTCTTCTCGTTGATAACGTTGTAAGCAACGTTTTTGGAAAGAGACATCATAACCGCCCCCAAAGCTTGGCGATCTAGTAGATCCCAATCTTCTTGTTTAACATCATCAGGTTTCTTCTCCTTTAAAGGTAAGTGCAGTCTTTTCTGATACAAATAATCCTCTATTTGCATCTTCCAAAACCCGAAATCCTTCCCATCGAACCGATCAATTCTAAACTTCCCTTCATCCGCCATCGTGCCCTTTAATCGAACATATGATTTGATACCAGTTGTTGGAAATTTATAGACCCAAACAACAATCACCAATTCAGATTTGGTGATCCCACAAACAACAAACGAACGATAATAAAGAAAAGTAGAGAAAACGACACTAGAATTACGTGGTTATATGCAATCGGTTAGATTGCTTTAGTCCACGGCCAACTAGAGTGATTTTTATTGATATATTCGTACATCTACTTTGGGGTTACCATAGGATGTATTTATAGGTACAAAACAACTTAGGGAACAAGAAAGAAACTGTAACACCCTGTCAAAATTGACATTGACGTAAATGTTAACTATGGTCCCAGTGCATGGCTTGACTTCTAAGTATCAGCAATGTTCTACAGTGGAAGCATAATATCTAAGTACCTGAGACAAAATATGCTTAAAAGTGTCAACCAAAAATGGTTGAGTGAACAACATAGGTTTATCAATAATAACCAGTAAAGTGTTTTAGACCACAAGATTTAGCTATCAAGTTTGATGTAGCAACATCGTTCAAAAGTAGTACTGATGTTATGATATCGAACTAAACAAAGTTACCCCATGACACCTTGAACTGTCAGTGTCGTTTAATCATTATTATGTAACCAAAGACCAACAGTCAACTGGTTAGAGACGTCGCTCTCAATATGCCTACTCACAATAACTAAGTTTGCGTTTATACGTAGCAATTAACGATATCATGGCAGGGATTTAGCATGAATCAAAGCATGGCAGCACAGTTAAACAGTTTTGAGTACTTGTGTCTAAGCGTAAAATAGTTTTAAAAGCACGCATGTGTCTCACCCCAAAAGTTTAAAATAAGTATATAAAGAAAGTTAAAAAGTGGGGCTATGAAGTTCACCTTAAAATATCAGGAGAAGATATAATAAGTACACGAATAATGAAGATCAAGAGTGATCTAGACTCCAACCTAAATAATACGATAGGTCAGAATATATCTAACTTATGTCATGTCATTGTATGATAGTCCTAGTGCTTGAAGTGGCTTTGGAATTATGTGACAAACGTTTTGAATAAGTATTACGCGTACTTTCTATTTTTAGTGAGTTTCTATTTTTAGAAATATTCTTTTTTTAAGAAAGTTTCTTTTTATAGTAAGTTTCTATTATTTAAAAGTTTCTTTATTTAGAAAGTCCACTTAAGTCAAACGAGAAAGTCAACCCAAAAGTCAACGATCAGCGTTGAAAGTCAACAAGACTCAAAACAATCTTTAAAACTTATTTATACTCATTTTAAAATCATATTATCATAATATTAATATTAGTAATTTAATGACTGAAAAATTACAAACTCAAAAATATTGTAAAAATGCCTAAACTGTCCACTTTGGGAATTTTTATAAAAATCAGTGGGACCTAACTTGAAAAATGGTCAATGCTAAGTGTTAGGTATTACCACAAAGAGACTACACAAAAAGTTTCGGAATCCAACTAAAATTGAGCAACTCGTGGAAACCGATGCCGTTTTGACATTTCAAAAATTTCGTTTCAGCTTTTCAGAAAAAGTACAAGTGCGCTCAGGTGACCGACTTTGACAATTTTTAAAACGACGCTCGGGACTCGGTTTTGAAAACGAGTAGAACCAATTGCTTCCTCTTGCTATCAAGATACTACATGATGTATTTGAAGGTTTTTAAACCTTTTAAATGACCGTGGTGATCGACACGATTTCGACAAAAACTCATTTTCTCAATCAGCATTATTTTAAGAAAATTTATTTTTATAAACTTTGAAAAATCATAACTAATTCATAAAAATTGCAAATGACATGAAACAAGAGTCCAAACTTATTAATTTTTCAATACGCACGCACTCGTGTCCTCATAATTTTAATATCATGTCATACGCATCCCGAGGTGACCTGATTAGATTCGTATGTATAAATATATTTATTCCAAAATTTATTTTAATCGTATCTTTTTAACCGTATGTCCGTTTTTAACGTTCTTTATATATTTTTGAGTCGCAACATCAATCCCGACATGATGGTGATATCCAATCAGTCCAGATCAGTCACGTTTTTCGAGGTTACATCAGCTGTGATTATTTGTATATATATAAAATGACTTAATTACACGTTTGGTCACTGTGGTTTGTCAAAAATTGCAACTTTAGTCACTATGATTTTTTTTTGCAAGTTTAATCACTGTGGTTTCAAAAAATTACAATTTTAGTCACTGAGTTTCACAGACGTTTATTTGCTCCGTTAAAAGACATCATGTGCTGATCACGTGAGGGGTATTTTTGTCCTTATAGTTTTTTCTTTTACTTTTTCTTTTTCTTCACCTTTTCCTCTCCACCAAAAATCAATAAACCCTAAATTGCTTTTCCCCTTTTCTTCAATCAATTTCCAAACATCAAACATATATTTAAATTTTACAAACCCAATCTATCTTCAATCAAACATATTAAGCCCGAAAAAAAAAATATATACGGACTATCAAACATATCATCACAAACTCAGTTTTCCAAACCATTTTCTTCCATCAATTTCCATATATCAAACATATATTCAAATTATACATCTGGTAAAAAAAAAAAAAAAACTTTTTCTAACTTTCACCCACTAACCTGCACTATATTTTTCAAAATACAAGCAAGTTCCGACCGCCGTGATTGCAGGTTCCGACAGCCGTGGTTGTAGGTTCCGGCTACCACGATTGGTAACCCCACACATAATTCTTAGATCTAATATATTTATTTTACCCACACATAATTTTTTAATCAGATCTATCTATTTTATCTATAAATAAATGTTGCAATTGTTAAAACTTGGTTGTTAACCCAAACACCTTCACACTTCAACACTTAAATACCCATTTACCTTTAAGCTTCGGGAAAAAAAATCAAACAGCTAAAAAAGTGAAACAGCGACCACTACCCCATGTTTTCATTACCATCGAATAGATCGAAGTTTGTGCTTCGTTTGCAGCCGCTAACTTGGAAAAAGAAAACGATGGTCGGATTTCGTGGCCGTCACCGCCATCGAACCACCATAACCTCCGTTTGCAGCCTCTAACCTCCGTTGTTCTCCGCCATTTACCACCGTCGCCGTCCACCTGAAGTCCTTCATTTCAATCTGACTCCATAGATCTAAAAACGCAGCCAGGTTGCGGATTTGATGTATGATTTGAGCGAAAATCAGTTAAATGGAAGGATTTGCTGATATGTTTATTTTATGGAAATTGATTGAATAAAATGGTTTGAAAAAGTGGGTTTGCTCTAATATGTTTAATATTTTTTTTTCCAGACTTGATAATATGGAAATTGAAGAAAATATTTGATTGAAGACAGATTGGGTTTGTAACATTTTAATATATGTTTGATGTTTTGAAATTGATCGAAGATGTTGGGGATAATCATGTTGGGGTTTATTGATTTTTGTTGGAGATGAAGAGGTATAAAAGGGAAAAAGTAGGACAAAATTTAGAAGGACGAAAATACCCCTCACGTGATCAGCACATGATGTCTTTAGACGGAGAAAATAAATGTTTGCGAGACTCGGTGACTAAAATTGTAATCTTTTAAAACCACAGTGACTAAATTTGCAAAAAATAAACCATAGTGACTAAAGTTGCAATTTTTGACAAACCACAGTGACCAAACGTGTAATTAAGTCATATAAAATTTATATAACTTCAATAATTCATAACTTGAGTTTCATATGTCCGTTTAACGCAAATCTTATATGTAAATTGCACTACTCTTCATGAGGATCACGTTGAACAACTTAGATTCATCTAAAATATTGGCAAGTTTCCCAAAAATATTAAATACAGATCTGACCCAATTAATTTTTATTAAAAATTAAGTTTTTAACATGTTTTAATTATTCAAACACCATAAAAATTATCCACAAGCACTACAACTAATCATACAACTAAAATAACATAATAATAAGTAATAATTGAAAAAGATGAAGTTTAGGTCTACCTCAAATCAAGAAAAGAGACGGATAGAAACGTATAACGGATCGAGAGGAACTCAAATATCCAATTTGTTTTGAAAGAGGATGAAGAATTATAGTGATGAAGATTAGTCGATGGTTTTGGGGGTTTTGGGTTTCCAGTCGAACACAAAGAAACAGGAAGAAGAGCTGATGTTTTTTTAATGGATAAAAGTCTACTTTAAGCATTATATAGTAATTATCATAGAATAATAAAAATAAATAAATCTTGAGCCTAATTTTGTGGGGTTGAGCCGACATGGGGGTTGTATATTTATTAATTTTTTTATTTTATATTTTATTTATTTATTTTCTTTTTTGAAAACATCCCATATCAAAATAGATAAGTACCAAAATTAATAGAAGATTATTAATAAATAAGTAGGAGAAAATAAAAAAAAATATACATGGTGGACTAATCCCCCTTTGGTCGGCCGAACTAGTTAATGTATTTTTTATTTTTTTTCCTAAGCTTATCCCTAATATATGTATATAATTATTTAAATTGTATAATGGGTTAAATACAATTTTAGAAAGGAAATTAGACAACCCATGACCTACCATAAAAATGGTTCGGCTATTTGGGCTAAGATTATGGCCTAAAATAAATAGTTAAATTTATCATTTGGACCGAACAATTAAACGAACTTAATTCGACAAATAGAATATTGCGCGATTTATGACACGCGAGGAGAATAATATTTCATGAAATAAAACATAGGGATATTTTATTATTACGAATGACATAAGAATGTCACACAGAAGAATTCGAATTTGGAAATCACGAATATATAATCGTTGGTTTGAAAACTGAGACATTTATCGAATAAAAATGTTATACGTAGGAACGTGCTAACACGTAATCACTCATTAATTTTAATACTTGTAATATTAACTAAAGTATATTATAAAAATAATTTAAACTTTAATTAACAAAATGTGTAGACTAAAAATTAATATTTGGTCAGCGTTGTATTAAAGTAGAGTAATTACTTATTAATTTCAATATTAATAAGCATGCAGAAAGCCTAGGCGTAAAATAGTCATTTCAAGTATGAAAATTTGAGGGTTGTTATAGTATCCCCCTGTTAATTCATCCCGAAGTTTTAGGTAGACTTCTCGGATACATCAGCGGTTGAGAAGAGAGAGATGGGAATATTTTCTATTTAATTTGGTCTTCACGTTCCCAGGTATACTTGGGGCCATGTCGTGAATTCCATTGGATTTTTAACATAAGAATATTATTCTGTTTCAAGCATTTAAATCTTACGATCCATAACTTCTACAAGTTCTTCTATGATGTGCATTTTATTATCAATGCGAAGGTCATTCAAAGGAATAACAAGAGTGTCATCTGACTAGGTTTCCTCAAAAAAGATGATGATGCCATACAAGCTTTTCAGCGGGTGCATGAAATGTGGCATGAACATTACTAGGCTCAAAACCTTGAGTGTTTACGCCACAATACTAGGGCAGACAAACAGATACGATTACGTGGAGATTACGGCCATGTACTTTGATGCATGGCATGTATTTGTACAAATTTTTAATTCCGAAAGGTAACCATAGACATGATGTCTAATGTGAATAAATGAGACGAGATGCCAGCTGAAGAATCATTAATCAGGCTTATATTCAAAGCAAGCCATAACTAAAATGCCCTCATAATGGTCAGAGTGAAAATATATCGTTTAGTATACTATAATATATGTGAACTTATCGTTGGGAAGAATTTTTGAAAGCGCATTTGCAAAATATAGCTATATGATTATGATTTAAGTTACATAGGTTGAAATTCGACTAGGATGACACCTAGCTGCAGTCAATGAAGGAAGAGTAGACACATCAATGTATTAATTGTTTAAGGTATCCCCTTCAGAGAGGATAGCGAGGATCATAGATTAAAATAATTTATATTACGTTTCCGAAAGGGAACCGTACGAAAGGTGTGATCTCTTAATGAGAGGGACGCCCTCGCAGAGACGGAGAGTCAATTTAGGGTTTATCCTCACTCATAAGTTTAAGTGCGGATGAGAAGAAAATGTGAATTATTGTAAATAATGAATAATTTACACTAGGTGAGAGAATGTTCGAAAATAATTTCTCATGCCACAAATGTAAGACCCGGATTATGATTGTTCAGTAGTGTAAATATGGTACATAAAGTGTGGAAGCATTGTACAGTTAAACAGAGATCAAAAACTGCTCAGGCCTTTGTGCGCGCCGCGCAGGTATATGTGTGCGCTCCGCGCACTGCTACTGTTGGAAGTTTCCAGCTTTTTAAATCAAAGTTAAATGAAAGGCATTGTGGTCTTTTCATATGAGAACAAGTTTGGGGATGTAATGGCCAGATGGGTGGTGGATGAAACACACTTAACTTTATCACCAACCACCTCATCTCTCCAATTCAATTTCTGTAGTGAGAAAACCCTTTAAGTGAGAGAAAGCTCAAATCGAGAAGGAAGAAGTTGTTTTCGGGCCAAATTGCGTGTATTAAAGTTGTTCATCTAGCCTTTAGCTACATTTTGGTTGTGGTGGTATGTTTTAACTTTGATTTCCTTACTTTGATTTATATAAGGGTTTGGGTTTGGGTGAATGGTGAACATAAAACCCATATTTGGTGATTTTGGGTGTTCTTGGGTAAGATTGAGTCATGAGGACTCAATAACAACTAACCTAGGGTTTTAAAGTGTCGATTGGTGTTTATGAGCCTTAATTGGTTAGTTAATTACTAGCACACCTAGTTACTAAGTAAATGGGTGTTAGTTGGGTTAGTAGATGACCCGAAATGGGTGTGTTGACTTTAAAATGGTCAATTGGGTAATGATTGACCTAATTGGGAAAGATGGATATGAAATACCCCGATTTTTGTGGTAGTTAGCGTTGTTGTACCTTAATCACTAGCTTTTAGTGATTAATGATGGTCTTGACCTTAAATGGACGGTTTTGGTGTAAATTGGTGATTTAATGCATTAAGTCATTAAATGCACATGAGTAGGTTGTTGGTATTTAGTCCAACTAGTTGAGTCTTGATTTTATATTATTATTATAGGTGATTTTGTTGACGGTTGAAGAGTTTGTGGGCTTACCTTCGTTTTGGATACAAGGTGAGTGGAATAATTATATGCGTATGTATATAATGTATTTATTTGTATGCTATGGTATGAACCAAAGAGCCGGTAGTGCCATAGTATGTACGATTGTGCTACGATGTGAACCAAAGAGCCGGTAGCATCGTAGTACGTGTGTTGTAGTGTGAACCAAAGAGCCGGTAGCACTTAGCGCGAGTATGACTCGGGTTGTGCTGTAAACCAAAGAGCTGGTAGCATCATAACCGATGCGTATGGTGTGAACCAAAGAGCCGGTAGCACTATGACGCGGGTATGGTTAACCATATGTATTTTTTATGCGATGTAGTGTAGCATATTGTATTGTTCGATTATATGCCATTGATTATGCTAGTTGGGGTTTTGGAGATTATTAGCTTCGTACTTGAGATGGTATGCTAATTATTGCTAGCATTTATGCGGTATGTGAGTAAGTGTTTGCAAGTAGGTATATTATATATGTATGTGTATAATTAATGCATTCACTAAGCGTTTTGCTTACCCTCTCGTTGTTTACCTTTTTATAGGCTCCGGCGTGGACAAGGGAAGGGCGTTCGTTTGGATTAGTGATCCCGCTTTGTTATGTTAGAAGAAGCTTTTGGACCTATAGCCTTTTGAAGTTTGACCGAGATTTGGGTAGTTTAACCCCCAAACATCATGCTCTAGTGTTGTTTGGAATTTAAACTAATTTGGTCAAAACTTATGTTTTGTACAAATCTCGTAATACGGCCATATGTGGGCCCGGCGTCGTAAAACTAGTTTTATTATTGAAACGTGTTAGTTTTACTTATATTGTTGTGTTGTGAAAAGCATTTCGTCTAAATATGTCGAGAAGTGGGAGATCATTAAACGAAAATTGAACATTTTGGACAGCGGGCTGCCAGCCCTTGTGCGCGCCGCGCACACAAGGGGCTGCGAGCCGCGCACCCTGCTGATATAAAAAAAAAAAAATTATTACGCGTATTCGTTTGTATAACGGGTTAGGTCGTTACAAGCGGTATCAGAGCATGGTCTAAGGGATTTAGGCGACTTGAGATAGGTGCCTAGACTTAGACTTTATTGTGAATGCGCTTTATGCGGGACTTGTAGGAGACGGGTCAGACCGGGGATTTGTTAGTGCCTAGGTTTAGGTGAATTAACTATGCGCTAATTGTTTTGTGTTGTATTTGCAATCATCAAGCAAGATAGACGTTGTACTAGCAAGTTAATGCGACGTGCTCGCGCAACAATGATTAGCTACCATTGTTACGGGTTTAAATCGTTTCAAACAAGCGATGTACGACGATTGTTGAGCAAGATGGGGCGGTGTGAGATGTACATATATTCTTTTATGTTATGTCTTTTCGTCTCATTGTTTAACCTATTTTCGTTTTATAGTATGAAGATGAGAAACGGACCCGAGAACAATGAAGGGGGTACGAGTGAGGATATCGAGTTTACGGCCAAGGTAGAGGCCATTATGCAAAGGCGTCATGCGGCCTTTCTAGAGGATGTTAGGAAGGTTCTTAGATTCGATTGATGAGCAAGTAGTCAATCTAGTTAAGGAACAAGTTAAAATTGTTCTTCAAGAGGATAACGTTGGAAGGCGAGACTTTGACTATAAAAATTTTAAGGATGCTCAACCTCCCATCTTTGAGGGTGAACGAGACCCGCTCAAGAGTGCTTATTGGATCTCCGACACAGAGGGGGCTTTTCGTACTAGTGAGTGCCCTCTTGATAAAAGGACAAGATATGGTAGTAGCATGATGAGGGGTGATGCCAAGTTGTGGTGGGATGCAAAAATCCGACTTTATGGCAAAGAACAAAGTATGAGTTTGACGTCGGATGAGTTTAAGGAAGAATTTTTCAAGCAGTACCAAACTTCGGCCGATCTTTCGAGGCTTAAGGACGAGTTGCGTACTTTGAGGCAAGGGTCAATGGATTTGAACACTCTCAAGTCCACTTTCTTATCAAAGACCCAGTATTGCCCGAAGTGTGTCGGGAATGACCATATGTTGAAAGAAGATTTCTATCGAACCTTGAATGGTAACTATCAAGAAAGGATTAGTAGGAATTCGGCGAAAACTTTTGGTAAGTTGTTTGATATCGCTAAGGGTTTTGAGTCGCTTGCTCCGAGAAAGAGTGACTTCACCTTTGGCAAACGAAAATTTGAAGCTACTAGCCACTCGAACAAGAAGAGTAAGAGTGTGACCGAGAGCATCGGTAGTGTAATAAAGAAGGTAACCGAAGGACGGAATGTCCCAATTTGAGGAATGATCAAGTTAAGAAGCTAGAAAAGGCGGCGGGGATGGCGAGGGGATGAAATTACTTAATGACCCATGATGAGACCAAGCAATCAAACGAAGTTGTCTCATGTACTTTCATGGTTAACTCTAATCCGGCAAGGATCCTATTTGATAGCGGTGCTAATTTATCGTTTATTTCTCCAAGATTTGTGTCTAAGCTTGATAAACCGCCAGCTAAGTTAAGTCATCCGGTAGAAGTTGAAATAGTGGATGGTAAGATGGTGCTAGGGGTTGATGTTTGTAATGATTGTGATATTGTGTTTGGTACTGAAACGTTTAAAATTGATCTTACCCCGATGACCTTGGGTGAATTCGATATTGTCGTTGGTATGGATTGGCTCGATCGTTATAGGGCCGATATTGCATGCCATGAAAAATCTATTCGTGTGAAGACCCCAAGTGGGGGAGAGTTAATTATTCATGGCGAGAGACGGAGAAGACTTGTGCCATTATGCACTTATGCACGGGCATGTTGTTTTCTTGTTAGTGGTGGCATGGCTTTTCTTGCTCATGTAGTTGATACTCGTGAGGAGCCACCATCCATTCATGAAATTTCGGTGGTTAGTGAATTCGAAGACGTTATTTCGGATGAATTACCGGGTGTTCCGGTGGAAATACAAGTTGAATTTTGCATCGAGTTGGTTCCGGGTGCTACTCCCATTGCTAAAACACCTTATCGTTTAGCACCAACGAAAATGCAAGAGTTGTTAAATCAAACCCAAGAGTTGCTCGAAAAGGGTTTTATTCGACCGAGTGCTTCACCATGGGGCGCTCCGGTTTTATTCGTGAAGAAGAAAGATGGTAGTATGCGGAGGTGCATCGATTATCGGGAATTGAATTAAGTGACGATCAAGAATCGCTATCCATTGCCTCGGATTGAAGATTTGTTTGATCAACTTCAAGGCGCAACTTATTTTTCTAAAATTGACTTACGGTCCGGCTATCACCAAATGCGGGTCCGTGAGGAAGATATTGAGAAAACGGCCTTTCGAACGCGCTATGGGCATTTTGAGTTTGTCGTTATGCCTTTTGGTCTTACGAATGCACCGGCGGCATTCATGGATCTTATGAACCGAGTGTGCCAACCTATGTTGGACAAGTCGGTGATTGTATTCATTGACGACATACTTGTCTATTTGAAGAGTATGAAGGAACATGAACATCATTTGCGTGGTGTGTTGAAGACGTTGCCGAAGGAGAAGTTATATGCAAAATTCTCCAAATGTGAACTTTGGCTAAGGGAAGTTCAATTCCTTGGCTATTGTCAATAAAGATGTTATTTAAGTAGATCCGGGGAAGATTGAGACGGTAAAAAGTTGGGGACGACCGACTACGCCTACGAAAATCTGAAGTTTTCTCGGATTGACCAGTTATTATCTTCGATTTATCCAAGTCTTTTCTAAGATCGCTTCTCCATTGACGAAGTTGACGAGAAAGAACGCGAGATTTAATTGGGAAAACGAGCAAGAAATTGCTTTCCAATTGTTAAAAGAGAAGTTGTGTCAAGCTTCGGTGTTAGTCTTGCCGGAAGGTGTAGAGGACATGACGGTTTATTGTGATGCTTCTTTAAATGGAATCGTGTGTGTTCTAATGCAAAGCGTTAAAGTAATCGCTTATGCCTCTCGACAATTAAAGGAACACGAAATGAGATACCCGACTCACGATCTTGAATTGGTGGTAGTGGTTCATGCGTTGAAAATTTGGCGCCATTACTTGTACGGTGTCAAGTTTAAGATTTATTCGGATCACAAGAGCTTAAAACATATTTTTGACCAACGAGATTTGAATTATCGTCAATGTAGGTGGATGGATTGAAATGTCCCGTTCATATTGATTATAAACGTTCCATTTTAATTGATTTCGTTGCGAGGTTTTGACCTCTATGTGAGACGTTTTTCAAAGACTGCATTCATTTTTAAAACAACCATAACCTTTATTTTTTCTATAAAGGTTTAAAAAGCATTACGTAGATTATCAAATAATGATAATCTAAAATATACCGTTTACACACGACCATTACATAATGGTTTACAATAAGAATATATTACATCAAAAATAATTTTCTTGAATGTAGTTTTTACATAATATCATACAAGCATGGACTCCAAATCTTGTCCTTATTTTAGTATGCAACAACGGAAGCTCTTAATAATCATCTGAGAATAAATATGCTTAAAACGTCAACAAAAATGTTGGTGAGTTATAGGTTTAACCTATATATTATCAAATCATAATAATAGACCACAAGATTTCATATTTCAATATACATCCCATACATAGAGATAAAAATCATTCATATGGTGAACACCTGGTAACCGACATTAACAATATGCATATAAGAATATCCCCTATCATTCAAGGAAATCCTTCGGACATGATAAAAACGAATTCGAAGTACTAAAGCATCCGGTTCTTTGGATGGGGTTCGTTAGGCCCAATAGATCTATCTTTAGGATTCGCGTCAATTAGTAGATCGGTTTACTAATTCTTAGGGTACCAAGCAAAAGGGGCATATTCGGCTTCGATCATTCACCCATATAATGTAGTTTCATTTACTTGTGTCTATTTCGTAAAACATTTATAAAACTGCATGTATTCTCATCCCACAATATTAAATTTTAAAAGTGGGACTATAACTCACTTTCACAGATTTTTACTTCGTCGGGAGTAAGACTTGGCCACTGGTCGATTCACGAACCTATAACAAATATATACATATATATATATATATCAAAGTATGTTCAAAATATATTTACAACATTTTTAATACATTTTGATGTTTTAAGTTTATTAAGTCAGCTGTTCTCGTTAGTAACCTACAACTAGTTGTCCATAGTTAGATGTACAGAAATAAATTGATATATATTATCTTGAATCAATCCACGACCCAGTGTATACACGTCTCAGGCTAGATCACAACTTAAAGTATATATATTTTTGGAATCAACCTCAACCCTGTATAGCTAACTCAAACATTACTGCATATAGAGTGTCTATGGTTGTTCCAAATAATATATATATACATGGGTCGATATGATATGTCAAAATATTTGTATACGTGTATATGGTATCCCAAGATTACATAATATATTAGAATACATGTATAATACAATATAAGTTAGCTAGGATATGATTTGTATAGAATTGTTACAATATTTCCCGTAGCTACAACAATCAAAAAATATCCAATCTTGTTTTACCCATAACTTCTTCGTTTTAAATCCGTTTTGAGTGAATCAAATTGCTATGGTTTCATATTGAACTCTATTTTATGAATCTAAACAGAAAAGGTATAGGTTTATAGTCATAAAGATGAGTTACAAGTCTTTTTTGTAAGAGGTAGTCATTTCAGTCGAAAGAACGACGTCTTGATAACCATTTTGAAAAACATACTTCCACTTTGAGTTTAACTATGATTTTGGATATACTTTCATGTTCATAAGAAAAATCATTTTTCCAGAAGAACAACTTTTAAATCAAAGTTTATCATAGTTTTTAATTATCAAACCCAAAACAGCACGCGGTGTTACTACGACGGCGTATGTCCGATTTTACGGTATTTTTTGTGTTTCCAGGTTTTAAATCATTAAGTTAGCATATCATATAGATATAGAACATGTGTTTAGTGGATTTTAAAAGTCAAGTTAGAAGGATTAACTTTTGTTTGCGAACAAGTTTAGAATTAACTAAACTATGTTCTAGTGATTTCAAGTTTAAACCTTCGAATAAGGTAGTTTTATATATATGAATCGAATGATGTTATGAACATCATTACTACCTCAGGTTTTGTGGATAAACCTACTGAAAATGAGAAAAATAGATCTAGCTTCAAAGGATCCTTGGATGGCTTGAAAGTTCTTGAAGCAGAATCATGACACGACAACAAGTTCAAGTAAGAATTTCACTCGAAATAAGATTGTCATAGTTATAGAAATTGAATCAAAGTTTGAATATGAGTATTACCTTGTATTAGAAAGATATCTTACTATAAATAAGAAAGATTTCTTGAGGTTGGATGATCACTTTACAAGATTGGAAGTAAGCTAGCAAACTTGGAAGTATTCTTGATTTTATGAAACTAGAACTGATAGAATTTATGAAGAACACTTAGAACTTGAAGATAGAACTTGAGAGAGATCAATTAGATGAAGAAAATTGAAGAATGAAAGTGTTTATAGGTATTTTTGGTCGTTGGTATATGGATTAGATATATAGGATGTGTAATTTTGTTTACATGTAAATAAGTCATGAATGATTACTAATATTTTTGTAATTTTATGAGATATTTCATGCTAGTTGCAAAATGATGGTTCCCACATGTGTTAGGTGACTCACATGGGCTGCTAAGAGCTGATAATTGGAGTGTATATACCAATAGTACATACATCTAAAAGCTGTGTATTGTACGAGTACGAATACGAGTGCATACGAGTAGAATTGTTGATGAAACTGAACGAGGATGTAATTGTAAGCATTTTTGTTAAGTAGAAGTATTTTGATAAGTGTATTGAAGCCTTTCAAAAGTGTATGAATACATATTAAAACACTACATGTATATACATTTTAACTGAGTCGTAAAGTCATCGTTAGTCGTTACATGTAAATGTTGTTTTGAAACCTTTAGGTTAACGATCTTGTTAAATGTTATTAACCCATTGTTTATTATATCTAAAGAGATGTTAAATTATTACATTATTATGATATTATGATATATTAATATATCTTAGTATGATATATATACAGTTAAATGTTGTTACAACGATAATCGTTACATATATGTCTCGTTTCGAAATCATTAAGTTAGGAGTCTTATTTTTGTGACGACCCGTCCAAATCCATCTAGATGAACACGTCATTCATTGATTTCATTGCGAGGTATTTGACCTCTATATGATACGTTTTGTAAACATTGCATTCTTTTCAAAAGGTACACAATAAATGAATATCAATTTCTAAGGTTTTCAACGTTTGATGATTTATACATATAGACAATCACCATAAATAATAGTTTACCATAATACATCCGTTGACAATGAAGTCAAAATAAGATACACGGTGATGATTTTATGAATGCACATAGCTTGTATCACATATAAGCAAACAGCGGAAGACTTCTAGAAACCCGAGAATAAACATGCTTAAAAGTGTCAACACAAAGGTTGGTGAGTTCATAGTTTTAATGTTGCGCATAATAGTTTAACAAAACGAGACGTGCCTTATATAAGGATTCATTTACTCGGTTGGTAATATTCAAAAATCCAATTTATCAATCTTACAAACAAGTTGTTTAAATATTAATTGCAGATTCAAAAGCAATTCCAATTAACGTCAATCATAATTCAGTTGATCATATCTTTTGATTCGTTCACCGAAATTACGCGATTTCTAAATGAAAAGTTATTGATTTTTCGCCAGCTTTTCAAAAACATGCATATCATATACCTTTTATTAGTAATATATGTATTTAATTCGTGATTCATCATAAACTGTTTAACGACGAAATTTAGCATACAAGCATGCATAAACATATATACTCGAGCACTAGACATGGATACATTATTAATATATAAAAGATAAGATATAAGTGCTTACGTATCAATATTGAGATTCAATATTGTAGGAAAGTACGTAGATGCAACAGAGATGATAAACATTAGTTTGACTCACAAGCAAAACCCTCAAATCGTACCCATAACCTCCATGGCTATAACCCATAATTTCTTTAGCTTTATCCCGCTCGAAAACCCATTTTGAAATTGTTTGGCCGTAACCTCGTCGTAATATTTTATGTAAAATACTAATAATAACGGTAACGATATCTGATAATACTAATACTAATACTAATAATAATAAGATTAATATTATTAATCTTAATAATAATAATAATAATAATAATAATAATAATAATAATAATAATAATAATAATAATAATAATAATAATAATAATACAGATAGAGTAGATGGAAAGATATATGTTCGATCAAAATAGAAAATGAATGAATTTATAGGACCTGGCTTGAAAAAGTACCCCATGCGATCGCATGAGGTTTGCACTGGTTTGCCATGCGATCGCATGGCTGAAAAATCCAGCTCACATCTGTTTTGTCCTACGCTTGTCGACATATTTATTAATTATATTTATAATATATAATTTATATAATTAATTATATATTATATTAAATTCACGTGCATTGTTGACTTGTAATTTTTGTTCCGATAAGTCGTACGTCATCACGCGACTTATGTCCCGGTTCCGGTTTTTCGAGTTTCCCTTCGTATGCTGTGAAAACTTGTAATTTACATTTTGAAACACGTACCTTTGTCAAAATATAGCCTTAAATTATCCCTAAATTATATCACTTGAAATATAATTTATACATTTGAGTGTTTTGGTCATTTACTTCTTTAAATCATCGTCTCGCTATTTGTTAATATATATTTAATATCAAATCATTTTTAAGATTAAGTTAATATTTTATTTTATCACCTTGTAATATATATATATACATTTTCATTTTGAAATAGTGTTTTACTGTAGTAAAGTTTTTTTACTGTAGTAAATAGTGATTTTCGAAAACACTGTAGCATTTTTGGGTACTGTAGCAATTCGAAAATACTGTAGCAAATTAGTGTTTTATTTGTTCATCTTAAACGTTTTAGTTCACTTATCTAAATATCAATCGAATTAACAAACGAATGTTACTATCGTTTACTAAATAACTTGTAATTATATATATATATATATATATATATATATATATATATATATATATATATATATATATATATATATATATATATATATATATATATATATATATATATATATATATATATATATATATATGCACATTAAGTTATATATATATATATATATATATATATATATATTGTTCGTGAACCGACGAGAACAGTCAAAGAATAATTGATTATATGAATATAGTTCCAAAACTTTCGTGACTCAACATTACAGACTTTGCTTATCTTGTCGGAAACGTTAATCATACAAAGATTAAGTTTAAATTTGGTCAGAAATTTCCGGGTCATCACAGTACCTACCCGTTAAAGAAATTTCGTCCTAAAATTTGAGTGAGGTCGTCATGACTAATAATAAAAATGTTTTCATGACGTATATGAGTTGATAAATAGAGTTTTATCACCGTTGAATAATATGGATAAAACAATCCGATTATTCAAAGCGTATGAGAGAAGTTATCGTAATAGAGTGAAATGAAGAATAAAGATTCGTCTTAACTTTTGACGTAGTAACGATTGATTTTCGGAATTTAAGGAATAAAAAATCTTCGTAATCTAAATAAGATTTGATTATTCGGGAATTAAGGAGATTAAGATCTTCTTTAATTATATACGGTCATCTGCCTCGATTACTTTGTCTGTTATTTCGCTATAAATTGACCTCTTCCGTTCATTTGTTTTCACCACTCCTATAAACTTCTTCCTTATTTCATACTTTCAAAAGATTGTGAAAATGCTTCATCTAGTTCTGATTCTTGACATACTCCTAACTTTCATATCTGTCATTCTTTTTTTTTCATCTACCACCAGAGGAAGTTATTTTCTTCTACCACTACCTTGGGGTTATAGTATTTCATTCTCCTGTGTCTTTATATTGCTATACGCATTGATATACACGGTTTGTAATATATGTGTTATTGTCAGGATTTATATTTTTCCTTTATATTTAGGAGCTCCATTCTTTCGTTTTTCCTTCCCGACTTCAAGTCAAGCGAATAATGGTCCAGAATTCATAGGTATGGAGTTTTGGACGAACATAGTTAATTTTCCGAGAAGGTAATCGTAATGGCACGATCTTGATTTGTTAAATTACCAGAATATTAAGAAAGATAGAACTATCAAGAAGATATGTTCTTAATATGTTTGGAGATTGGGTAGAATGTAAGAGTCGTGTAACATGGCACATGATGACGGTATGGACTGTGAATCATCATGTTTCATTAGAAACTCAGCATGACTTACTGTAATATAATCACGTTGATCAAGTGTCATTATATTATACTAACTCATGCTTCAGCTCCCAACACCACTTCAAAAATATTCATATTTTAAACTCGAAGGTTTCAGAATTTAGAAAATAAAATAGTTTCTTTTATAATGTTACACAGATATCGCAAGGAGAAAATTGATTTCCGATAAGAATGATTATGGAATTATCTCCAGAAATATGGAGGATATTTATAATGAAAGATACGATGATATCTTAGAATTTCTAATATCAGAGGATGATGAAGAATATTGTTCGCAAGGGTTTAGATTCGGAAGCAAGGTATTCATTAATGGCTTCAGCAGATACTGAATCATTTAGATTCTTTGAAGGCAGGTTTATTCTTTGTGATTTGTCCACAGCCTCCTTCATACTTTGCTCAATCAGTTTTTCAGTACCAAACTTTCTCTTTTTCTGTGCTTTTCTAATTCGCTACTCTTTATCATCAAACTTTTGACTGTTAAGGTCATTTACAGTTTTTGCCGCTTCATCAGCATTTTTCAAGATTCAGAGTATTGATTCGTAGACTGGTAGCTTTTCAGATTTTCAGAATGAAAGCTCATAATTCTAAGAGATGAATGTTATATATATACATATGATGTTCTAGTACAGTTTTGAAGTCAAAGTATAGATTTGAAAGATGTAAGAATCTTAGAGTGATGATATCGGTTATATCTTGACTTGAATTCTGATATGTTAAAATCAGAATATGTAATTGAATTTGATGAGTATGGTTGTTTTGATTTCTATGAAAGAGTATATCTTGATGTGAAAGTAGTGAGCATAGTTGATGATTTGTTGAATCAGAATTGAAGAATGTAACATATTATTTGTGAATTTATATATCTCTCGGGTATTACCTACCCGTTAAAATATTCTCACCATTAACAGTTTGTACAACAGAATTTTCTTAGTTATAATCTTTATGAGAATATACCTACATATATATTTTCTTTAGATGTAATCATGGATTTAATGAGTTAACATAATATTAATCTCATCTGGTTTTCGACTAGGACTAGAATATATAATCTCTAAAACTTTTATTAACTACATATTCTCTGTAGAATATTTCTTCAATGAAGTTATGAATCAATACTTCATCGTTTATTTTTGTTGGTATTCCTTGGTATCTATGGTGCGTATGACGTTGATGTTCGAGGTACAGATTGTGATGTTGAGGTGTGGGAAGCGGATGTTGTTGTTGGTGGTGGTAATGATACTGTTGGTGTTGATGATGGTGGTACTGTTCATGCCGGTGATGCTGCTGGTGTTTGTGGTATTGAGGCTTGCAATGTGGATGTTGCTGGTGGTACTGGTTATGCTGCTGGTGCTGCTGCTGGTGTTTGTAATCTTTACAACATATTCTCCAAAGCCACTACCCGAGCGCGAAGCTCGTTGACTTCTTCTATTATACCGGGATGATCAGTGGTTCGAACGATTGGATAAATAAGATTTATAATATGGGATAGTATATAATCATGATGAGATACTCTGGAAATGAGAGAGAAAATAGTATTACGAATAGGTTCACCGGTAAGTGCTTCAGGTTCTTCGCCAAGAGGTGAATGTGGTGGATGGAAGGGATCACCTTCTTCTTGTCTCCAATGATTAAGTAGGCTACGAACCCATCCCCAATTCATCCAGAATAGGTGATGGCTGATTGGTTGATCCATTCTAGTTACACTTTCTTCAGAGTTCAGGTGAATATCCATATCGGAATAGCTGTCAGAATTTAAGGAATTTGAACTAGATACGGGATCCATCTTGTATAATTAGATAGATAATTTTTGATATGAAATAGATTATAGAATTTAGATTGGTACTCTTCAATACATAATTTACATATGTATATATAATACCAAAATCCTGTAAATTACGGAGAAATTTTTAGAAGATGGAAGTCAAAGTTTACTGTAATAGATATGCCAAGATATGAATTTTGTCTATACACTATCTATGCAATCATTGCAATAAGACGCATTTAGACTTAATATGATAGACATGTAATTTCTGACATGAAATGATAAGCAAAACTTTTGACATGCAGACACAGTCGAAGTCCAAACTTACTAATGCATCCTAACAACTATCAGTAAGACACACTTATGCAAGACCTGGTTCACTAGGACCAATGCTCTGATACCAACTGTGATGACCCATCCAAATCCATCTGGACGAACACGTCATTCATTGATTTCATTGCGAGGTATTTAACCTCTATATGATACGTTTTGTAAACATTGCATTCTTTTCAAAAGGTACACAATAAATGAATATCAATTTCTAAGGTTTTCAACGTTTGATGATTTCTACATTTAGACAATCACCATAAATAATAGTTTACCATAATACATCCGTTGACAATGAAGTCAAAATAAGATACACGGTGATGATTTTATGAATGCAAAGTTTTCTTGAATAAAGCAACCTTTGTGTTGACACTTTTAAGCATGTATGAATCCATGCACATAGCTTGTATCACATATAAGCAAATAGCGGAAGACTTCTAGAAACCTGAGAATAAACATGCTTAAAAGTGTCAATTCAAAGGTTGGTGAGTTCATAGTTTTAATGTTGCGCATAATCTGTATATAAAGGTGAATCACAAGTTTTCAATTATTTCATCCAGAAACGTTTATCAAAATATTCTACGAAATTGAGCACCCTGGTAACTAAACTTAACGTATATATAATTTATACCCTTTGTATAATCACCTTAATAATACATGCAAACCAACGTGTACGCTTCTCAAATAGCATACGTTCGTTAAAAGGCTAGTGCTCTAGCTCGGACGGGGATATCAAGCCCTATGGATCCATATACAACTACTCGCGCCCACCAGTTCTTATAACCGGCAGTTACTAGTTACCAAAGCTAAGGGATTTTTGGTTCAAACTCAGTGTAGAATTTAGTATGTACTTGTATCCATTGTGTTTAAAATAAAGTGTATGTATTCTCAGCCCAAAAATATAAATTGCAAAAGCAATTAAAAAGGGAGCATATGAAACTCACCTTAGCAGCATATAAAGTCATTCACCAAAATGTGACCAAAACTCGGATTACCAAATAACCGTAGATCTCAACCTAGAGAACATATGTTGGTCAATAAATGTCTATCAAGCTAGGTCAGGTCATAGTGTATCACAATCCTAATGCTCAAGATCGACATACAAAAGTTATCCAAAGTCGTTTTAAAAAGTCAATTTTGACAATAGTTTAACAAAACGAGACGTGCCTTATATA
The DNA here is from genome assembly GCF_046630445.1 of Rutidosis leptorrhynchoides. Lineage (NCBI taxonomy): Eukaryota > Viridiplantae > Streptophyta > Magnoliopsida > Asterales > Asteraceae > Rutidosis > Rutidosis leptorrhynchoides. Next base: position 391,394,987 of record NC_092335.1, on the reverse strand, counting down.
AGGATTCATTTACTCGGTTGGTAATATTCAAAAATCCAATTTATCAATCTTACAAACAAGTTGTTTAAATATTAATTGCAGATTCAAAAGCAATTCCAATTAACGTCAATCATAATTCAGTTGATCATATCTTTTGATTCGTTCACCGAAATTACGCGATTTCTAAATGAAAAGTTATTGATTTTTCGCCAGCTTTCCAAAAACATGCATATCATATACCTTTTATCAGTAATATATGTATTTAATTCGTGATTCATCATAAACTGTTTAACTACGAAATTTAGCATACAAGCATGCATAAACATATATACTCGAGCACTAGACATGGATATATTATTAATATATAAAAGATAAGATATGAGTGCTTACGTATCAATATTGAGATTCAATATTGTAGGAAAGTACGTAGACGCAACAGAGATGATAAACACTAGTTTGACTCACAAGCAAAACCCTCAAATCATACCCATAACCTCCATGGCTATAACCCATAATTTCCTTAGCTTTATCCCACTCGAAAACCCATTTTGAAATTGTTTGGCCATAACCTCGTCGTAATATTTTATGTAAAATACTAATAATAACGGTAACGATATCTGATAATACTAATACTAATAATAATAAGATTAATATTAATAATAATAATAATAATAATAATAATAATAATAATAATAATAATAATAATAATAATAATAATAATAATAATACAGAGAGAGTAGATGGAAAGATATATATTCGATCAAAACAGAAAACGAATGAATTTATAGGACCTGGCCTGAAAAAGTACCCCATGCGATCGCATGGGGTTTGCACTGGTTTGCCATGCGATCGCATGGCTGAAAAATCCAGCTCACATCTGTTTTGTCCTACGCTTGTCGACATATTTATTAATTATATTTATAATATATAATTTATATAATTAATTATATATTATATTAAATTCACTTGCATAGTTGACTTGTAATTTTTGTTCCGATAAGTCGTACTTCATCACGCGACTTATGTCCCGGTTCCGATTTTTCGAGTGTCCCTTCGTATGCTGTGAAAACTCGTAATTTACATTTTGGAACACGTACCTTTGTCAAAATATAGCCTTAAATTATCCCTAAATTATATCACTCGAAATATAATTTATACATTTGAGTGTTTTGGTCATTTACTTCTTTAAATCATCGTCTCGCTATTTGTTAATATATATTTAATATCAAATCGTTTTTAAGATTAAGTTAATATTTTATTTTATCACATTGTAAAATATATATATATACATTTTCATTCTGTAGCAAATAGTGATTTTCGAAAACACTGTAGCATTTTTGGGTACTGTAGCAATTCGAAAATACTGTAGCAAATTAGTGTTTTATTTGTTCATCTTAAACGTTTTAGTTCACTTATCTAAATATCAATCGAATTAACAAACGAATGTTACTATCGTTTACTAAATAACTTGTATATATATATATATATATATATGTATATATATATATATATATATATATATATATATATATATATATATATATATATATATTACTATCGTTTACTAAATAACTTGTAATCATATATATATATATATATATATATATATATATATATATATATATATATATATATATATATATATATATATATATATATATATATATATATATATATATATATATATATATATGCACATAAAGTTATATATATATATTATTCGTGAATCATCGAGAACAGTCAAAGAATAATTGATTATATGAATATAGTTCCAAAACTTTCATGACTCAACATTACAGACTTTGCTTATCGTGTCGGAAACGTTAATCATACAAAGATTCAGTTTAAATTTGGTCAGAAATTTCCGGGTCATCACATTTTTACATATGTAGTTCATTGTTAATACACTTAATGACATGTTTACTTATCATTTATCATGATTAAACATAGTGTATCAATATCTTAATATGATTCATATATATTTAGTAAGACGTTGTTATAACGATAATCGTTATATATATCGTTTCGAGTTTCTTAATTCAATAAACTCAATTTTATGTATATAACTCATTGTTAAAATACCTAATGAGATACTTACTTATCATAATGAGATACTTACTTATCATTAGGAAAGTTGTCTTGTATGGCCGATTCATTTAGAATTTCTAACTCAGGATTTTCAAGACGAGAAAGATGATCAGCGGCGAGATTTTCTGCTCCTCTTTTATCTCGGATTTCAATATCAAACTCTTGTAAGAGTAAGATCCAACGGATTAATCTTGGTTTAGCATCTTGTTTCGAAAATAGGTATCTAAGAGCAGAATGGTCGGTATAGACCACCGTTTTTGCTAGAACGAGATATGAACGAAATTTGTCAAAAGCAAAGACAATAGCAAGGAGTTCTTTTTCAGTAGTTGTGTAATTTGTTTGTGCTCCTTGTAACGTCTTACTAGCATAATATATAGGTTGAAATCGTTTTTCAATCCTTTGTCCTAAAACGGCTCCCATTGCAAAATCACTTGCATCGCACATTAGTTCAAACGGTAGATTCCAATTTGGTGTTATCATGATCGGCGCATTAGTGAGTTTCTCTTTAAGAGTATTAAAAGATTTGATACATTCATCTGAAAAGATGAATGGAGCATCCTTTTCTAGGAGTTTATTCATAGGAGTGGCAATTTTAGAAAAATCTTTTATGAAACTTCGGTAAAAACCGGCATGCCCTAGAAAACTCCTAACTCCTCTAACATTGGTGGGATGTGGAAGTTTAGCAATTACATCTACTTTAGCTCTATCCACTTCAATTCCTTCTTTTGAAATTTTATGTCCAAGAACGATGCCTTCTTTAACCATGAAATGGCATTTCTCCCAATTAAGTACTAGATTTGATTGTTCGCATCTAATAAGCATTCATTCCAGATTAACTAGACATGATTCAAATGTATCACCGAAGACTGAAAAGTCATCCATGAAAACTTCCATGCATTCTTCTATCATGTCGTGAAAAATCGCCATCATGCACCTTTGAAAGGTTGCAGGGGCGTTGCAAAGTCCAAATGGCATGCGTTTGTAAGAAAAAGTACCATAAGGGCACGTGAATGTGGTTTTCTCTTGATCTTCGGGTGCTATTGGAATTTGAAAATATCCGGAAAATCCATCTAGAAAACAATAGTAACTATTTTCGGCTAATCTTTTCAACATTTGATCAATGAAAGGTAAGGGAAAGTGATCTTTTCTGGTGGTGTCATTTAATTTTCTATAATCAATACACACACGCCATCCTGTTACAGTCCTAGTAGGAATAAGCTCATTTTTTTTATATGTAATGACAGTTATGCCACCCTTCTTAGGCACGCATTGAACTGGGCTTACCCATGGACTATCAGAAATTGGATAAATTATACCTGCGTCTAGCAGTTTAATAATCTCTTTCTTAACTACATCTTGCATATTAGGATTTAGTCTTCGTTGGCGTTGCACATACGTTTTATGACCTTCTTCCATAAGGATTTTATGTGTGCAATACGAAGGACTTATTCCTTTAATATCATGAATCTTCCATGCAATGGCTGGTTTATGAGCTTTCAACACAGAAATGAGTTGTGATTTCTCATTTTCAGTAAGAGAAGACGATATTATTACAGGTAATTCAGATTTTCCATGTAAATAAGCGTATTCCAAATGGTTTGGAAGTAGCTTTAACTCTAATTTCGGAGGTTCTTCTATCGATGATTTATATCGATATCTGTCTTCTTCTTTTAGCATTTGAATTTCTTCTGTTGTTGGTTCATATCCATTAGCTATTAGTGTAGCTAACATTTCAGTTTCATCAATTTGTTCAGTTCCTTCTCCTAAAGAACATTCTCCTGTTCCTTGTAATTCTGGAAATTCTTCTAATAATTCTGCATGTGCATCTATAGTTTGAATATAATAAATGTACAACAACTTGGGTGGTCAATTGTCTATATGAAACATATTTAAATTAATCAAGTCTTAACAAGTTTGAATGCTTAACAAGTTGGAAACACTTAATCATATAAATAACGATTTCATTTAATATATATAAACATGGAAAAGTTCGGGTCACTATAGTACCTACCTGTTAAATAAATTTCGTCCCAAAATTTTAAGCAGTTGGAGGTGTTGACGTATCTTCTGGAAATAAGTGCGGGTATTTCTTCTTCATATGATCTTCTCATTCCCAGGTGAACTCGGGTCCTCTACGAGCATTCCATCGAACTTTAACAATTGGTATCTTGTTTTGCTTAAGTCTTTTAACCTCACGATCCATTATTTCGACGGGTTCTTCGACGAATTGAAGTTTTTCGTTGATTTGGATTTCGTCTAACGAAATAGTGAGATCTTCTTTAGCAAAACATTTCTTCAAATTTGAGACGTGGAAAGTGTTATGTACAGCCACGAGTTGTTGTGGTAATTCAGGTCGGTAAGCTACTGGTCCGACACGATCAATAATCTTGAATGGTCCTATATACCTTGGATTTAATTTCCCTCGTTTACCAAATCAAACAACGCCTTTCCAAGGTGCAACCTTAAGCATGACCATCTCTCCAATTTCAAATTCTATATCTTTTCTTTTAATGTTGGCGTAGCTCTTTTGTCGACTTTGGGCGGTTTTCAACCTTTGTTGAATCTGGATGATCTTCTCGGTAGTTTCTTGTATTATATCCGGACCCGTAATCTGTCTATCCCCCATTTCATTCCAACAAATCGGAGACCTGCACTTTCTACCATAAAGTGCTTCAAACGGCGCCATCTCAATGCTTGAATGGTAGCTGTTGTTGTAGGAAAATTCTGCTAACGGTAGATGTCGATCCCAACTGTTTCCGAAATCAATAACACATGCTCGTAGCATGTCTTCAAGCGTTGGTATTGTCCTTTCGCTCTACATATCAGTTTGTGGATGATAGGCAGTACTCATGTCTAGACGAGTTTCTAATGCTTGCTGTAATGTCTGCCAGAATCTTGAAATAAATCTGTCATCCCTATCAGAGATAATAGAGATTGGTATTCCATGTCTGGAGACGACTTCCTTCAAATACAGTTGTGCTAACTTCTCCATCTTGTCATCTTCTCTTATTGGCAGGAAGTGTGCTGATTTGGTGAGACGATCAACTATTACCCAAATAGTATCAAAACCACTTGCAGTCCTTGGCAATTTAGTGATGAAATCCATGGTAATGTTTTCCCATTTCCATTCCAGGATTTCAGGTTGTTGAAGTAGACCTGATGGTTTCTGATACTCAACTTTGACCTTAGAACACGTCAAACATTCTCCTACGTATTTAGCAAGATTGGCTTTCATACCCGGCCACCAAAAAAGTTTCTTGAGATCCTTGTACATCTTCCCCGTTCCAGGATGTATTGAGTATCTGGTTTTATGAGCTTCTCTAAGTACCATTTCTCTCATATCTCTAAATTTTGTTACACAAATCCTTTCAGCCCTATACCGGGTTCCGTCTTCCCGAATATTAAGATGCTTCTTCGATCCTTTGGGTATTTCATCCTTTAAATTTCCCTCTTTTAAAACTCCTTGTTGCGCCTCCTTTATTTGAGTAGTAAGGTTAGTGTGAATCATTATATTCATAGCTTTTACTCGAATGGGTTCTCTGTCCTTTCTGCTCAAGGCTTCGGTTACCACATTTGCCTTCCCCGGGTGATAACGAATCTCAAAGTCATAATCATTCAACAATTCAATCCATCTGCGCTGCCTCATGTTCATTTGTTTCTGATTAAATATGTGTTGAAGACTTTTGTGGTCGGTATATATAATACTTTTGACCCCATATAAGTAGTGCCTCCAAGTATTTAATGCAAAAATAACCGCGCCTAATTCCAAATCATGCGTCGTATAATTCTGCTCGTAAATCTTCAATTGTCTAGACGCATAAGCAATTACTTTCGTTCGTTGCATTAATACACAACCGAGACCTTGCTTTGAGGCTTCACAATATATCACAAAATCATCATTCCCTTCAGGTAATGACAATATAGGTGCCGTAGTTAACTTTTTCTTCAACAATTGAAATGCTTTTTCTTGTTCATCCTTCCATTCAAATTTCCTCCCTTTATGCGTTAATGCAGTCAAGGGTTTTGCTATTTTGGAAAAATCTTAGATGAATCTCCTGTAATAACCAGCTAGCCCTAAAAATTGGCGTATATGTTTCGGAGTTTTTGGAGTTTCCCACTTTTCAACGGTTTCAATCTTTGCTGGATCCACCTGAATACCTTCTTTGTTCACTATATGACCGAGGAATTGAACTTCTTCCAACCAAAATGCACACTTTGAAAACTTAGCGTACAGTTTTTCTTTTCTCAGCAACTCTAGCACTTTTATCAAATGTTCTTCGTGCTCTTGATCATTTTTAGAGAAAATAAGTATGTCATCGATGAAAACAATGACAAACTTGTCAAGATATGGCCCACACACTCGGTTCATGAGGTCCATGAACACAGCTGGTGCGTTAGTCAATCCAAACGGCATAGCAATAAACTCGTAATGACCGTAACGCGTCCTGAAAGCAGTCTTTGGAATATCATCCTCCTTCACCCGCATTTGATGATACCCGGAACGTAAATCGATCTTCGAATAAACTGACGAGCCTTGTAGTTGATCAAATAAGTCGTCGATTCTCGGTAGTGGGTAACGGTTCTTGATGGTAAGCTTGTTCAACTCTCGGTAGTCGATACACAACCTGAATGTACCATCTTTCTTCTTGAAAAACAAAACAGGAGCTCCCCACGGTGATGTGCTTGGTCAAATGAAACCATGTTTTAAAATTTCTTGTAATTGACTTTGAAGTTCCTTCATTTCGCTGGGTGCGAGTCTGTATGGAGCGCGAGCTATTGGTGCAGCTCCTGGTACAAGATCTATTTGAAATTCAATAGATCGGTGTGGAGGTAGTCCAGGTAATTCTTTTGGAAATACATCAGGAAATTCTTTTGCGACAGGAACATCATTGATGTTCTTTTCTTCATGTTTAACTTCCTCGATGTGTGCTAGAATGACATAACAACCTTTTCTTATTAGTTTGTGCGCCTTAAAAACTACTAATAAGATTTAACTTCGCGTTGTTCCTTTCTCCGTACACCATTAAAGGTTTTCTTTTTTCACGCATAATGCGAATCGTATTTTTGTAACAAACGACCTCTGCTCTTACCTTCTTTAACCAGTCCATGCCAATTATTACATCAAAACTCCCTAACTCGACTGGTATTAAATCAATCTTAAATGTTTCATCACCCAGTTTAATTTCTCTATCCCGACATATATTATCTGCTGAAATTAATTTACCATTTGCTAATTCGAGTAAAAATTTATTATCCAAAGGCGTCAATGGGCAACTTAATTTAGCACAAAATTCTCTACTCATATAACTTCTATCCGCACCCGAATCAAATAAAACATAAACAGATTTATCGTCAATAAGAAACATACCCGTAACAAGCTCCGGGTCTTCCTGTGCTTCTACCGCATTAATATTGAAAACTCTTCCACGGCCCTGCCCATTAGTATTCCCATGATTCGGGCAATTTCTAATAATGTTTCCTGGTTTTCCACAGTTATAACAAGCAGCGTTGGTATTACTTGCTCCGACACTATTTATTCCGGCATTACTTGTTCTGACACTATTTGTTCCTTTAGTTCTGTTAAACTTTGGTCTATAGACCTCACACTTTATCGCGCTATGACCATTTTTTTTACACCTTTTGCAAAATGTCGTGCAAAACCCCTGATGATTTTCTTCACACCTATGACATGGCTGTTTTTAGTTTTTGTTTCTGTTGTTATTATTGAGGTTGTTGTTGGGATTGTTATTGTTATTGAAACGGTTGTTGTAGTTGTTGTTGTTGTTGTTGGGATGTTTATTGTAGTTATTGTTCGGATTGCAGTTATTGTTGCGATTGTTGTTGCGGTTGTTGGGATAGTTGTTGCGATTGTGGTTGTAATTGTTATTGTTGTTGTACTGGTGACTCTTGTCACCGTTTTCCTCCCACTTCCTCTTGAGTTGTTTCGTGTTGGCTTCTTCGGCCGCCTACTCTTTAATTCTTCCCTCAATCTGATTTATGAGTTTATGAGCCATTCGACTTGCCTTTTGTATGGAAGTGGGCTCGTGTGAACTCACATCTTCTTGAATCCTTACTGGTAACCCTTTTACAAATGCGTTGATCTTCTCTTCTTCATCTTCGAACGCTCCCGGACACAATAGGCACAACTCTGTGAATCATCGTTCATACGTGGTATTGTCGAACCCTTGTGTTCGTAACTCTCTAAGCTCTACCTTGAGCTTATTGACTTCGTTTCTAGGACGGTACTGCTCGTTCATCAGTTGCTTAAATGCCGACCACGGTAGTGCGTAAGCAGCATTTTGTCCTACCTGTTCAAGATAGGTGTTCCACCACGTTAACGCAGTACCTGTGAAGGTATGCGTAGCGTACTTAACTTTGTCCTCTTCAGTACACTTACTTATGGCAAACACCGATTCGAATTTCTCGGTCCACCGTTTCAATCCAATTGGTCCTTCGGTTCCATCAAATTCTAAAGGTTTGCAAGCAGTGAATTCTTTATAAGAGCATCCTACACGATTTCTTGCGCCGTTAGCTACATTGTTAGATTCAGTGTTATTGTTGGTATGTAACGCAGCCTGTACTGCGGCTATGTTTGCAGCAAGAAAGGTACGAAAGTTCCTCTTCGATCATATTCATGGTGTGTCGAGTAGTCAGTGCCATTTCCTTCAAAATAGCCAACTGAATCGAGTTAATCATACAGAATATTAAGAGTAGTCAATAGTATTTCGTAGCATAATATGAACTCATTTATAAAAGCTTTTTCTTCATATTAGCGTTTTATAAGTTTAAATTCGGGTACTACCTACCCGTTAAGTTCATACTTAGTAGCTAATATACAATTCAACTACTACAATTCCATATGAAAAACTGATTATAATAATATATCACATATAAATATTCTTCAAACTTACAACATCGCTATATTACATATAAGATGAAATATAGTACACTTTGATACATGACAGTTTTGAAGATAAATCTAGTTAATACGCAAGTTGTTCAGTAAAGGAAATAAAGACACATAATTCATAAGTCCAGAAACAAGTCATGCATTCTGGTTTTACTTAGATAACTTCCCATCCTTAGTCTTATGGAAAATAACCGTTATGACCATTGGCTAGGCAGCATGTTGTAATGTCGTCAAAAGGACGAGGGTTTTGTAATGTCCAACAGCCCCGTAACAATCTAAAAACCCTGTTTCTCACCCCCAACTACTGAATCTGTCACTTGTGGGAAGGTTTTATTTAAAAGCTGCAATCCGATGTTCTTTTTCTCACTTTGGTAAGAAGCGAACATCACTAACCCGTAAGCATAACTTGCTTCTTTATGTTGCATGTTAGAAGCTCTTTCTAATTCACGAAATCCTATGTTGGGATATGTTGAGTCAAAATAGGTTCTTAACCCGTAGCGTAAAATTGCATTTGGGTTCCCCGCATTTAACGCTTTAAAGAAAACACGGCGTAACTTACGGTCTCCCCAATGTGATATACCCCACCTATCAAAGGAAAGCCTTTTATAAACTAAGGCATTTATGGAAAGTCTTTCAAATGTTTGACAAGTTAATTTTGCCATAATTAATTGTGCTGATGAATTCTGACCGACTCTAGACAAGATTTCCTTAATCATATCCTCTGGTAGATCTTCTAAAATATTCGGTTGTCTACCCTTAACGTCCATTTTGTTTTTATACTGTAAAATAGACAAGGATTAGATTCGTAAAAGATAATTAACAGAAAATACAAGCAATTTTTACATAGAACATAAAAGTACAAGCACACTACAATACATATAATACACAACATGATTACAACTCTCTAATCTGAATTACTGGTTTCTTCTTCTTCGGACTTGGTTCGTTTTCCTAATTTTCTAGGAATATATGGTGTTCCTCTAATACGAACCATCGTTTTCCACAATGGTTTAGAAAAACCTGGTGGTTTAGAGGTTCTCGGGTCATTGTTACATTTTAGAAAATACGGATGTTGCCGATACATATAAAGTTCATCGGGGTTGGAATCGGGTATCTCTATTTTTATACCTTTTCCCTTATTATTTTCTTTCGCTTTATTAAATTGGGTCGAGGTAATTTCTATAACATCATCGGAATCCTCATCGGGATCCGATTCATCGAAAAATTGATAATCTTCCCAATATTTTTCTTCCTCGGTGGAAACACCATTGACCATTATTAACTTTGGTTCGTTGGTTGAGGATTTTCTTTTATTTAATCGATTTACTATAGGTATCAATATTTCTTCCTCCGGAACCTCTTCTTCTTCCGGTTCCTCCTCTTTCGGTTCCTCCTCTTCCGGTTACTCTTCTTCCGGTTCCTCCTCTTCCGGTTCCTCCTCTTCCGGTTCCTTTTCTTCCGGTTCCTCTTCGGGAATTTGTGAATCTTCCCAAAATATATTCGACTCTTCATTATTATTAGGTGAATCGATGGGATTTGTACTAGTGGTAGACATATATCACACAATATCAAACACATTAAGAGGTTAATATATCACATAATATTTACATGTTAATAATATATAGTTTCCAACAAAAGTGTTAAGCAATCGTTTTTAAAGAAAACACGGTCGAAGTCCAGACTCACTAATGTATCCTAACAAACTCGATAAGACACACTAATGCAAATTTCTGGTTCTCTAAGACCAACGCTCGGATACCAACTGAAATGTCCCATTCATATTGATTATAAACGTTCCATATTAATTGATTTCGTTGCGAGGTTTTGACCTCTATATGAGACGTTTTTCAAAGACTGCATTCATTTTTAAAATAACCATAACCTTTATTTAATCTATAAAGGTTTAAAAAGCATTACGTAGATTATCAAATAATGATAATCTAAAATATACCGTTTACACACGACTATTACATAATGGTTTACAATAAGAATATATTACATCAAAAATAAGTTTCTTGAATGCAGTTTTTACATAATATCATACAAGCATGGACTCCAAATCTTGTCCTTATTTTAGTATGCAATAGCGGAAGCTCTTAATAATCACCTGAGAATAAACATGCTTAAAACGTCAACAAAAATGTTGGTGAGTTATAGGTTTAACCTATATATTATCAAATCATAATAATAGACCACAAGATTTCATATTTCAATATACATCCCATACATAGAGATAAAAATCATTCATATGGTGAACACCTGGTAACCGACATTAACAAGATGCATATAATAATATCCCCTATCATTTCGGAAAATCCTTCAGACATGATAAAAACAAATTTGAAGTACTAAAGCATCCGGTACTTTGGATGGGGTTCGTTAGGCCCAATAGATCTATCTTTAGGATTCGCGTCAATTAGTAGATCGGTTTACTAATTCTTAGGCTACCAAGCAAAAGGGGCATATTCGGCTTCGATCATTCACCCATATAATGTAGTTTCATTTACTTGTGTCTATTTCGTAAAACATTTATAAAACTGCATGTATTCTCATCCCACAATATTAAATTCTAAAAGTAGGACTATAACTCACTTTCACAAATTTTTACTTCGTCGGGAGTAAGACTTGGCCACTGGTCGATTCACGAACCTATAACAAATATATACATATATATATCAAAGTATGTTCAAAATATATTTACAACATTTTTAATACATTTTGATGTTTTAAGTTTATTAAGTCAGCTGTCCTCGTTAGTAACCTACAACTAGTTGTCCATAGTTAGATGTACATAAATAAATTAATATATATTATCTTCAATCAATCCATGACCCAGTGTGTACACGTCTCAGGCTAGATCACAACTCAAAGTATATATATTTTTGGAATCAACCTCAACCCTGTATAGCTAACTCAAACATTACTGCATATAGAGTGTCTATGGTTGTTCCAAATAATATATATACATGGGTCGATATGATATGTCAAAACATTTGCATACGTGTATATGGTATCCCAAGATTACATAATATATTAGAATACATGTATAATACAATATAAGTTAGCAAGGATATGATTTGTATAGAATTGTTACAATATTTTCCGTAGGTACAACAATCAAAAAATATCCAATCTTGTTTTACCCATAACTTCTTCGTTTTAAATCCGTTTTGAGTGAATCAAATTGTTATGGTTTCATATTGAACTCTAATTTATGAATCTAAACAGAAAAAGTATAGGTTTATAGTCAGAAATATAAGTTACAAGTCATTTTTGTAAGAGGTAGTCATTTCAGTCGAAAGAACGACGTCTGGATGACCATTTTGAAAAACATACTTCCACTTTGAGTTTAACCATGATTTTCGGATATAGTTTCATGTTCATAATAAAAATCATTTTCCCATAAGAACAACTTTTAAATTAAAGTTTATCATAGTTTTTTAATTATTAAACCCAAAACAGCCCGCGGTGTTACTACGACGACGTATGTCCAGTTTTACGGTGTTTTTCGTGTTTCCAGGTTTTAAATCATTAAGTTAGCATATCATATAGATATAGAACATGTGTTTAGTTGATTTTAAAAGTCAAGTTAGAAGGATTAACTTTTGTTTGTGAACAAGTTTAGAATTAACTAAACTATGTTCTAGTGATTTCAAGTTTAAAACTTCGAATAAGGTAGTTTTATATATATGAATCGAATGATGTTATGAACATCATTACTATCTCAGATTTTATGGATAAACCTACTGGAAATGAGAAAAATAGATCTAGCTTCAAAAGATCCTTGGATGGCTTGAAAGTTCTTGAAGCAGAATCAAGACACGAAAACAAGTTCAAGTAAGATTTCCACTCGAAATAAGATTGTTATAGTTATAGAAATTGAATCAAAGTTTGAATATGAGTATTACCTTGTATTAGAAAGATATCTTACTGTAAATAAGAAATATTTCTTGAGGTTGGATGATCACTTTACAAGATTGGAAGTAAGCTAGCAAACTTGGAAGTATTCTTGATTTTATGAAGCCAAAACTTATAGAATTTATGAAGAACACTTAGAACTTGAAGATAGAACTTCAGAAAGATCAATTAGATGAATAAAATTGAAGAATGAAAGTGTTTTAGGTGTTTTTGGTCGTTGGTATATGGATTAGATATAAATGATGATTAATTTTGTTTACATGTAAATAAGTCATGAATGATTACTAATATTTTTGTAATTTTATAAGATATTTCATGCTAGTTGCCAAATGATGGGTCCCACATGTGTTAGGTGACTCACATGGGCTACTAAGAGCTGATCATTGGAGTGTATATACTAATAGTACATACATCTAAAAGCTGTGTATTTTACGAGTACGAATACGGGTGCATACGAGTAGAATTGTTGATGAAACTGAACGAGGATGTAATTGTAAGAATTTTTGTTAAGTAGAAGTATTTTGATAAGTGTCTTGATGTCTTTCAAAAGTGTATGAATACATATTGAAACACTACATGTATATACATTTTAACTGAGTCGTTAAGTCATCGTTAGCCGTTACATGTAAATGTTGTTTTGAAACCTTTAGGTTAACGATCTTGTTAAATGTTGTTAACCCATTGTTTATTATATCTAAAGAGATGTTAAATTATTACATTATCATGATATTATGATATATTAATATATCTTATTATGATATATATATAGTTAAATGTTGTTACAACGATAATCGTTACATATATGTCTCGTTTCGAAATAATTAAGTTAGTAGTCTTGTTTTTACATATGTAGTTCATTATTAATACACTTAATGACATGTTTACTTATCATTTATCATGATTAAACATAGTGTATCAATATCTTAATATGATTCATATGTATTTAGTAAGACATTGTTATAACGATAATCGTTATATATATTGTTTCGAGTTTCTTAATTCAATAAACTCAATTTTATGTATATAACTCATTGTTAAAATACCTAATGAGATACTTACTTATCATAATATCATGTTAACTATATATATAATCATATATATGTCATCATATAGTTTTTACAAGTTTTAACGTTCGTGAATCACCGGTCAACTTGGGTGGTCAATTGTCTATATGAAACCTATTTAAATTAATCAAGTCTTAAAAAGTTTGATTGCTTAACATGTTGGAAACACTTAATCATTTAAATAACAATTTCATTTAATATATATAAACATTGAAAAGTTCGGGTCACTACATGGATGTGGTAAAGGATTATGATTGTGAGATACTTTATCATCCAGGTAAAGCGAATGTGGTCGCGGATGCGTTAAGTCGGAAGATTCAACATCTGGCGATACGAGTAGGATCGTTACGCATGATTATTACTAACGATTTTCTTGTAAGGCTCGGTGAGATTCAAATTGAAGCTTTTGTTAACAATAAGCATGAGGAATGAATCGTTGGACAAATGGAGTCTATTACGGTTTGTTGTCTTTTCAAGGAAGAGTGTGGGTGCCAAGAATGGGAGATTATCGATGAGTGCTACTTGATGGAGCACATAAGTCAAAGTATTCCATTCATCCGGGTGCAACGAAGATGTATCTCGTTTAAAGAAAGAGTATTGGTGGTCGGGCATGAAACGTGATGTTGTAAAGTATGTTGAACAATGTGTCACGTGTTTGCAAGTTAAGGCCGAACATCAAAAGCCGTATGGTAAGCTACAACCGTTGGAAGTCCCAAAATGGAAATGGGAGCACATTACCATGGACTTCATCACAAAGTTACCGAAGACGGCGAGAACCCAATTTGATACGATTTGGGTGATAGTTGATCGGTTGACGAAAAGTGCTCTATTTCTTCCCATTCGGGAAGCAATATCGTCGGAGGCTTTGTCAAAGTTGTTTATCAAGGAGGTGATATCGAGACATGGGGTTCCTATATCTATTATTTTGGATCGGGATACTCGTTTCACATCTCGGTTTTGGAATAAGTTTCATGAAGATATGGGTACACAATTGAGAATGAGGACGGTGTACCATCCTCAAACGGATGGTCAAACCAAACGTACGAATAAAACATTAGAGGATAAGTTACGGGAATGCATTATTGATTTCGGGGGTAGTTGGGATGAGCACTTGCCTTTGGTGGAATTCTAGTACAATAATAGTTATCATACTAGTATCGGGATGCCACTTTATGAGATACTTTATGGGCGGAGGTGTCGAACTCCGATTTGTTGGGGTGAAGTGGGACAAAGGGAAATCGGGAGTACCGATTTGGTTTTGGAGACAAATAGCAAGATTGAAATGATTCGAACTCATTTGAAAGCGGCTCAAGATAGACAAAAGTCGTATGCCAAAAAATGTAGGTGATTGATTGAGTTCGAAGAAGGTGACATGGTGATGCTTAAGGTTTCGCCATGGAAGGGTATTATTCGGTTTCGAAAATGGGGAAAGTTAGCTCCTCGGTTTATTGGGCCATTTAAGATTTTAGCTCGTGTTGGTGAAGTTGCGTATCGTTTGGAATTACCCGAAGAGCTTGCTGGGATCCATAATACATTTCATGTTTCCCATCTCCGTAAATGTCTTGCGGATGATTCTTCATGGATGCCATTAGACGAAATTGAGCTAAACAACAAGTTGGAGTATGTTGAGGAACTGATTGCTATACTCGACGAAAAGGAGAAAAGGTTGAGGAATAAAGAGGTGAGAACTTATAAATTTTAATGGCGTCGTAGTAAAGGTTCCGAGTTCACATGGGAGCCCGAAGAGTTTGTGTTGGTGTATCTTCCCTCTTGTCATACGGCTTGGATCGCGAGGACGCGCTCTGATTCAAGTGGCGAAGAGTTGTAAGACCCGAATTATGATTGTACGGCAGTGTAAATATGGTACATAAAGTGTGGAAGCATTGTGCAGTTAAACAGAGATCAGAAACTGCTCAGGCCTTCGTGCGCGCCGCGCAGGTATATGTGTGCGCGCCGCGCAATGCTACTGTTGGCAGTTTCCAGCTTTTTAAATCAAAGTTAAATGAAGGGCATTGTGGTCTTTTCACATGAGAACGAGTTTGGGGATGTAATGGTCAGATGGGTGGTGGATAAAACACACTTAACTTTATCACCAACCACCTCATTTCTCCAATTCAATTCCTAGAGTGAGAAAACCCTTTAAGTGAGAGAAAGCTCAAATCAAGAAGGAAGAAGTTGTTTTCGGGCCAAATCGCGTGTATTAAAGTTGTTCATCTAGCCTTTAGCTACGTTTTGGTTGTGGTGGTATGTTCTAACTTTGATTTCCTTACTTTAATTTATATAAGGGTTTGGGTTTAGGTGAATGGTGAACATAAAACCCATATTTGGTGATTTTGGATGTTCTTGGGTAAGATTGAGTCATGAGGAGTCAATAACAACTAACCTAGGGTTTTAAATTGTCGATTGGTGTTTATGAGCTTTAATTGGTTAGTTAATTACTAGCACGCCTAGTTACTAAGTAAATGGGTGTTAGTTGGGTTAGTAGATGACCCGAAATATGTGTGTTGACTTTAAAATGGTCAATTGGGTAATGATTGACCTAATTGGGAAAGATGGATACGAAATACCCCAATTTTTGTTGTAGTTAGCGTTGTTGGACCTTAATCACTAGCTTTTAGTGATTAATGATGGTCTTGGCCTTAAATGGACGGTTTTGGTGTAAATGGGTGATTTAATGCATTAAGTCATTAAATGCACACGAGTAGGTTATTGCTATTTAGTCCAACTAGTCGAGTGTTGATTTTATATTATTATAGGTGATTTCGTTGACGGTTGAAGAGTTTGTGGGCTTACCTTCATTTTGGATACAAGGTGAGTGGAATAATTATATGCGTATATATATAATGTATTTATTTTTATGCTATGGTATGAACCAAAGAGCCGGTAGTGCCATAGTCTGTACGATTGTGCTACGATGTGAACCAAAGAGCCGGTAGCATCGTAGTACGTGTGTTGTAGTGTAAACCGAGGAGCCGGTAGCACTTAGCGTGAGTATGACTCGGGTTGTGATGTGAACCAAAGAGCCGATAGCATCATAACCGATGCGTATGGTGTGAACCAAAGAGTTGGTAGCACCATGACGCGGGTATGGTTAACCATATGTATTGTTTATGCGATGTAGTGTAGCATATTGTATTGTTCGATTATATGCCATTGATTATGCTAGTTGGGGTATTGGAGATTATTAGCTTCGTACTTGAGATGGTATGCTAATTATTGCTAGCATGTATGCGGTATGTGAGTAAGTGTTTGCAAGTAGGTATATTATATATGTATGTGTATAATTATTGCATTCACTAAGCGTTTTGCTTACCCTCTCGTTGTTTACCTTTTTATAGGCTCTGGCGTGGACAAGGATATGGGCGTTCATTTGGATTAGTGATCCCGCTTCGTTATGTTAGGAGAAGCTTTTGAACGTATAGACTTTTGAAGTTTGACCGAGATTTGGGTAGTTTAACCCCCAAACATCATGCTCTAGTATTGTTTGGAATTTAAACTAATTTGGTCGAAACTTATGTTTTGTACGAAACTCGTAATACTTCCAAATGTGGGCCATGCGTCGTAAAACTAGTTTTATTATTGAAACGTGTTAGTTTTACTTATATTGTTGTGTTTTGAAAAGCGTTTCATCTAAATATGTCGGGAAGTGGGAGATCATTAAACGAAAATTGAACATTTTAGACAGCGGGCTGCCAGCCCTTGTGCGCGCCGCGCACACAAGGGGCTGCGCGCCGCGCACCTTGCTGATATAAAAAAAAAAATTTATTACGCGTATTCGTTGGTATAACGGGTTGGGTCGTTACAACAAAATATTGAATCACAGAATTGATGATTACGAGGGTGTTGCGGTTTAGCCGTGAAATACTTCTCATCATTCAACCTCAAAAGGGAAAAGTTTATGAGAACATAGAGTTTTGATTGATGAACTTAATGATAAGTTTCGGAGGGCGAGAGGAATTGTAATTAATATGTGGTACAAAAAAAAAATTATATAAATAAGCAATACAAATTTTATAGAAGTTCGAGTGTTTTAAGGTGACAATGTAAAAAGGAACGAAGTTCTTAGTAAAATTAGAGTTATCTACATCGTGTACTATTTTAAGTAAAATTACTTTTGAATTAGTTAAAATGTAAAAGAATTGATTCGTAAAAGTGGAAGTATAATTTGATATGTACTAGTCAAAATAAGTAAAGGTAAATTTATTTATATAATATATATGATTTTATAAATCGCATAAGTGAAAGTAATTTCTATAAGTTTTGAGATAATTTGAAATCAAAATGATTTGTAAGAAATTTTGGAAAATAGGATATTTGTATTTCAGAGGTTATGTGTTTGAGAAAGATTGATTGAAGATCGAGTGGAGGACCTTGGACTATCGGGTGACAGTTGAGCAACAAATGTTACGAGGTAAAGAAAACTAATGAATTAACTGTTATCAGGGCATAAGTTCTTGAACCAAAATGTTCAGGTATGCAGCTGTTACTGACAAGCGAGATATGAATGGTAGAGTATGAGGATGAGAATTTATCACCCACTGATTTTGCAAAATTCCGAACCGGTATGACTAACATTAAAGTAAGAAGGATGATGGTGTGATTATCATCAAATGAGTAATCTCTCTGAATGAGTTAGGAATTAGTGTTGCGTAAGAAAGAGTATCAAATAAGATCTGCAACTTTTAATCGTTCGAGTGATAGTGAAAGTTCGAGAACTCGGCATGAATAATCTGATAGTGACCTAGACAAGTATAAAGACATGCTAAAGCAGTGACTTTCGACTATGTAGTGATCTTTTGAATTCAACCTTAACTAGCCTGAGAGGAGGATACGTTAGAGTATGATGGAATTATTTCAATTGTTATAGCAGATTTCAGATGTAATGAGTTTAGCTCAAGCCGCAACCCACGGGGAAATGGAGGAACTTATGATGGTGTATTTCACCTTTGAATTTCGAATTGACAGTGATCGATTATTATTTGAGTATGACATCATTACATGCATGGTGCCAAGTAATCTACTATAAATAAATGCACAAGCGCGAAAGTTTCTTGACTATGGTAATCAAAAGATTCTTATTGGAAGGTCCTATTCTTCATGAGATTATGCCTGTGAGATATTGACCATCTCGGCACAGAGAACGTGATAGTGAATGTGGTGTTTATAATATCTTCGTTTGAATATTCAAATGAAAATTTTGCGAGTGGTTGTCTCTTATTTTCGACGGGTTTCCTAATGGGTTTATGAAAATCTACACCAGGAGCGTAATTACAGATAACAGGAGGCATGCTTCGAAGAAATTTCGGGGGGTGTCTCTTCAGGTCACTTAAGAACATGCATCCTTCCTTTCAACGGGGATATGATAGTGATTAAGCGTGATAATTAGGCGTCAAAGATAAGGAGATAGGTTGTTTAAGAAAGAAAGAATGCAAAGTTTTACAACATTTATGGCATAGGAGAATTTGTTAATCTACTCATGGGTATGAGATAGATAGTTTGGCTGAAACGATCTCTTTGTATATCTATAAATCAGATGATAATTACCCTTCATGTAATAACATTTAGATTTTTGAATTAATGTATTAGGAATTTTTCTTTGATTCACTTTTATTCCATATGTCATGATATTGGAATTTCTATATGAATTACCGTAATATAATCACGTTGGCCAATCGTCATTATATTTCGCTAACTCATATTTTCACTTCGATATCACCCCATAAGGTCAGAATATGTGATCAAACTTAGATAGTTGACGTTGGAATGTTGAGTCATGAGTGACATTCCTTGGTTTCACCAACCGAGATGGTCTTATAAAAGAACTCGCGTGAGTCAAAGAATATTTTGAACCACAAATGGGAGTTCCTCCCGGAGTCTAAATATAAGAGAGAGATGTGGATATGACCGTTTGATGTAAGTAATAATATTCTAAAGCTATAGGTCGGCGTTAGACTAGACTCTAATGCACCCTATTATTCAAGGTTGACCACATTAGGACTGCCTAGTTCCCTACAACCTGGCTCTGATACCAACTGTAACACCCCATCAAAATTGACATTGACGCAAATGTTAACTCTGGTCCCAGTGCAAGGCTTGATTTCTAAGTATCAGTAAAGTTCTATAGCGGAAGCATAATATCTAAGTACCTGAGACAAAACGTGCTTAGAAGTATCAATCAAAAAATGGTTGAGTGAACAACATAGGTTTATCAATAATAACCAGTAAATTGTTTTAGACCACACGATTTAGTTATCAAGTTTGATGTAGCAACATCGTTCAAAAGTAGTGCTGAAGTTATGATATCGAACTAAACAAAGTTAGCCCATGACACCTTGAACTGTCAGTATTGTTTAATCATTATTATGTAACCAAAGACCAATGGTCAACTGGTTAGAGACGTCGCTCTCAATAGGCCTACTCACAATAACTAAGTTTGCGTTTATACTTAGCAATTAACGATATCATGGCAGGGATTTAGCATGAATCAAAGCATGGCAGCACAGTTAAACAGTTTTGAGTACTTGTGTCTAAGAGTAAAACAGTTTTAAAAGAAAGCATGTGTCTCACCCCAAAAGTTTAAAATAAGTATATAAAGAAAGTTAAATAGTGGAACTATGAAGTTCACCTTAAAATAGCAGGAGAAGATATAACAAGTACACGAATAATGAAGATCAAGAGTGATCTTGACTCCAACATAAATAATACGATAGGTCAGAATATATCTAACTTATGTCATGTCATTGTATGATAGTCCTAGTGCTTGAAGTGGCTTTGGAATTATGTGACAAACGTTTTGAATAAGTATTACGCGTACTTTATATTTTTAGTGAGTTTCTATTTTTAGAAATACTCTTTTTTTTAAGAAAGTTTCTTTTTATTGTAAGCTTCTATTATTTAAAAGTTTCTTTATTTAGAAAGTCCACTTAAGTCAAACAAAAGTCAAACGAGAAAGTCAACTGAAAAGTCAACGATCAGCGTTAAAAGTCAACAAGACTCAAAACAATCTTTAAAACTTATTTATACTCATTTTAAAATCATATTATCATAATATTAGTATTAGTAATTTAATGGCTTAGAAAAATTACAAACTCAAAAATATTGTAAAAATGCCTAAACTGTCCACTTTGGAAAGTTTTATAAAAATCAGTGGGACCTAACTTGAAAAAGGGCCAATGCCAAGTGTTAGTTTTTACCACAAAGAGACTACACAAAAATTTTCGGAATCCAACTTAATTTGAGCAACACGTGGCAACCGATGCCGTTTTGACATTTCAGTAATTTCGTTTCAGCTTTTCAGAAAAAGTAAAAGTGCGCTCAGGTGACCGACTTTGACAATTTTTATAACGACGCTCGGGATTCAGTTTAGAAAACGAGTAGAAACAATTGCTTCCCGTTTCTATCAAGATACTACATGATTTATTTGAAGATTTTTACAGCTTTTAAATGACAGTGGTGATCGACACGATTTTGACAAAAACTCATTTTGTCAATCAGCATTATTTTTAAGAAAATTTATTTTTATAAACTTTGAAAAATCATAACTAATTCATAAAAATTGCAAACGACATGAAACAAGAGTCCAAACTTATTAATTTTTCGATACGCACGCACTCGTGAACTCATAACTTTAATATTGGGTCGTACGCACCCCGAAGTAACCTGATCAGATTCATATGTATAAATATATTTATTCCAAAACTTGTTTTAATCGTATCTTTTTAACCGTACGTACGTTTTTAACGTTCTTTATATATTTTTGAGTCGCAACATCAAACCCGAAAAGATGGTGATATCCAATCAGTCCAGATCAGTCACGTTTATCGAGGTTACGTCAGCTGTGATTATTTGTATATATATAAAATTTATATAAACTTCAATAATTCATAACTTGAGTTTCATACATCCGTTTAACGCAAATCTTATATGTAAATTGCACTACTCCTCATGAGGATCACGTAGAGCAACTTAGTTTCATCATAAAATATTGGCACGCTTCCCAAAAATATTAAATACAGATCTGACCCAATTAATTTTTATTAAAAATTAAGTTTTAAACATTTTTAATTATTCAAACACCATAAAAATTATCCACAAGCACTACAACTAATCATAGAACTAAAATAACATAATAATAAGTAATAATTGAAAAGGATGAAGTTTAGATCTACCTCAAATCAAGAAAAGAGACAGATAGAAACGTAGAACGAATCGAGAGAAACTCAAATATCCAATTTGTTTTGAAAGAGAATGAAGAATTATAGTGACGAAGATTAGTCGATGGTTTTGGGGGTTTTGGGTTTCCAGTCGAACGCAAAGAAACAAGAAGAAGAGCTGATGTTTTTTTTTAAATGGATAAAAGTCTAGTTTAAGCATTATATAGTAATTATCATAGAATAATAAAAATAAACAAATAAATCTTGAGCCTAATTTTGTGGGGCTGAGCCGATATGGGGGGCTGTATATTTATTAATTTTTTTTGTTTATTTTATATTTTATTTATTTATTTTCTTTTTTGAAAACATCCCATATCAAAATAGATAAGTACCAAAATTAAAAGGAGATTGTTAATAAATAAGTAGGAGAAAATAAAAAAATATATATATACATGGTGGACTAATCCCCCTTTTGGTCGGCCGAACTAGTTGGAGTATTATTATTATTATTATTTTTTCCTAAGCTTATCCCTAATATATGTATATAATTATTTAAATTGTATAATGGGTTAAATACAATTTTAGAAAGGAAATTAGATAACCCATGACCTACCATAAAAATGGTTCGGCTATTTGGGCTAAGATTATGGCCTAAAATAAATTGTTAAATTTATCATTTGGCCCGAAGGATTAAACGAACTTAATTCGACAAATAGAATATTGCACGATTTATGACACGCGAGGAGAATAATATTTCATGAAATAAAACATAGGAATATTTTATTATTACAAATGACATAGGAATGTCACACAGAAGAATTCGAATTTGAAAATCACGAATATATAATCGTTGGTTTGAAAACTGAGACGATTCATCGAATAAAAATGTTATACGTAGGAACGTGCTAACATGTAATCACTCATTAATTTTAATACTTGTAATATTAACTAAAGTATATTATAAAAATAATATAAACTTTAATTAACAAAATGTGTCGACTAAAAATTAATATTTGGTCAGCGTTGTATTAAAGTAGAGTAATTACTTATTAATTTCAATATTAATAAGCATGCAGAAACCCTAGGCGTAAAATAGTCATTCCAAGTATGGAAATTTGAGGGTTGTTATAGAAACAATTCTGGAAGTTTCCTCCGTCAGTTCGAAGCCGCGACGCGCCTCTAGAGAGCCGCGGCGCGCTCCCATGTGCAAATCCGAAACAGAAGCTTTCTTCCAACTCAAACATCTGAACGCGTGTAGGCCGCGTCGCGCCAGGAAGGGCCGTGGCGCGCCTTGATGTGTATCCGAATTTCCTCATTTGTTTTGATATCCTTCACACATCTGACAAGACCAACAGTCCTCACGATCATTAAGAACACAATCGCTAATTGCAACCGTTAACTGAAATCTTATGTGTCAAAATTAAATCGGTGCTTTGGTTCTGTTTTTATCTATCATGTATAGTTAAAACATTCATATGAATTCACATCGAGAACTATAAAACAGAATATTCATGAATGGTTAAAAGGTCCATGGACTAAGAAGCTACAAAAATGTAAATCACATTGTATTCTGCTCTTTCAAGATCATTGAAGTTTCACACTAATGCGAAGCCCGGTTTGGTTGAGGCTTTTGTAGCTTAACTACAAAGATTTGATGCTAAAGAACTGGAAAAATAAAAGAGGAAAAAGAATCCATTGTATAAGAGACAAGATCACGTGATTAGATCACATTTAGTTATTTTATATTGTAAATATTATTTTCATATTCTTTTTATCTTTTTCGCCAAGATATGTATTGTATATAAATATATAAATAATATCATCCACAATTGTGTGGAGAATTATTTTCTTATATGGTATCAGCCTAATTTTTATCCGATCCTTACGATCAACTAAAATAATACGTCTTCTCTCTTTTCTTTTCAACAATCAACTCTTGTTCACCGAATTTCACAATCGGTAACTTTGTTCATCGAATAAAAAAAAAGGTGTTTGCAATATTGTTTCACCTCCTTAAAAGATACCTTTGCTTCTTTCTTTTCTTTTATTCTCGATCGTCTCATCCATCGTAATTACGGAGTAAGGAGTATTATTTAATCTTCTTGAATCAGTGGGTCAAGCATAGTACTTGTTGACGTCAATTTGAAGCAATACTTTTTTATATATTAAGCCATAACACAACACTATTATTGTGTGTTACCCGCCTCACAGGCCATCATGAAAGGTCATGCCTTTAGTAGACGACTCTCTCATTGTCAGTTATGTCGTAATGAGGGACACTATGCTTCTGCTTGTCCTGATCTCTATACTTATGCATCTCGCTCATCTGGTAACTCTAATTCTCCGGTTTGGTATATTGGTTCAGGGGCAACCGCACACATGATTTCATCATCATCTATTCTTGACTCAGCCGCACCCTACCCAGGCAATGAGAAAGTCATGGTTGGTAATGGTAACTCGATACCGATATCACATATCGGCTCTTCCCTCATCTCTAATGATATTAAACTGCTAGATGTTCTTGTTGTCCCTTATATTACCAAAAATCTTTTATCTATTAGCAAATTAACATCTGATAACCCTGTTGACATATTATTTAATGACCAAGAGTTTGTTATTCAGAATAGACTTACAAAAGTTGTTCTAGCAACATGTCGACGTACTCAAAATCTTTATGTGCTTGAACGGGGACACAAGGCTTTTCTTTCGAAGTTACATTCCATCAAACTTCGTGACTCTTTTGAACTATGGCATAGTCGTCTAGGACATGTCTCATTTGACATTATTTTATTATTGAATAAATTAGGACGGTTATCGGTCACATCGTTATTACCGAAACCGGTCCTTTGTTCATCATGTCAACTCTCTAAGAGTAAACGTTTGTCCTTTATTAATAACGAAAAGCGTTCTTCTCACGTCTTAGACTTGATACATTGTGATTTGTGGGGCCCTGCTCCTGTTATGGCTACGCATGGATATAGATATTATGTAATATTTGTGGATGACTTCTCACGTTTCACTTGGTTTTACCCACTAAAGGCTAAATCTGATTTTTTCAGCGTGTTTACAGCTTTCTTAAATCTTGTACAAACTCAATTTGAGTGCAAGGTCAAAGTGTTTCAAAGTGACGGGGGTACAGAATTTATTAATGCCAAAGTTAAATCTTTAAATTTGGACGCTGGTACGCATCATCGAATATAGTGTCCTTATACACCACAGCAAAATGGTAGAGCTGAGCGCAAACACCGTCACATCACTGAAACAGGATTGGCTATGATGTTCCACTCGCATGCTCCTGCTTCTCTATGGATGGATGCTTTTAGCTCTGCTACTTACATTATTAATAGGCTGCCATCACGAGTTTTACTCAACAAAAGTCCTTATGAGTTCTTCTTTGCATCCACACCACATTATGGTAACTTTCGTACCTTTGGATGTCGTGTCTTCCCTTATTTAAGAGACTACTCATTACACAAACTTGCTCCTCGTAGTATTTCTTGTGTTTTTATTGGATACAACTCCCAATACAAAGGGTTTCGTTGCTTAGATATTACCACTGGCCGTGAATATGTTACACGTCATGCACAGTTTGATTAAGCAGTTTTTCCGTTCAAAGGAAATTCACCCTATGTTGATCCTGCAAGTTTGGTATTTTTGGATTACATGGATGCAGCAGCTCCTATTCGGCCTTCTACTTCACCTGACACTATAGTTTCTAGCTCATCTTTTCCACCTGCTACAGGTGCAGCTACAGGTGCCTCAACATCAGAAACTTTGTCTCCTGCCTCTTCGTGCACACTTTGTCATGACCATGATATGCAGTCACAATCCAATCATGTCAATGATCCTAATGTGTCTTGATCTGCTACTCCTTGTCACCTACTTTCACAACCTGGTCATGCCAGTTGATAATGCTAAAAACGAACATATATTTCATAGCATTATCCCTCAAGAAAGACAAGCTTTTAGTTGCAATTGTTCTATTTACAAGTGATATTCGATTAAATAACAAGTGATATTCGTTTAAATAATAAAAGGTGAAGACAAAAGACAGATTCGATGAATTGAAGACGCAGACAACCAAAAAGCTAAAAAGTACAAAGTAAAATCAAAGTGGTTCAAATTATTGATAAGAAACGTCTTTAAAATTACAAGAGTACAAGACACAAAACGTAAAGTACAAGATATTAAATTGTACGCAAGGACGTTCGAAAATCCGGAACCGGGACCAGAGTCAACTCTCAACGCTCGACGCAACGGACTAAAAATTACAAGTCAACTATACACATAAATATAATATAATATATAAATAATTCTTAAAATTATATATATATTATATTATATATATAAACCGTCGGCAAATAAATAAACAAAAGTATGTGAGCTGTAAAAGAAGGCCATGCGATCTCATGGCCAGAAGGCACAAATGCCATGCGATCGAATGGTGAACAGTATCAGGCCACATCCTATAAAAAGCAACGAATTCAGTCGAATGTAAATATATATTTTCAATCTCTCTCTCACAGATATATATATATATATATATATATATATATATATATATATATATACATATATATATATATATATATATATATATATATATATATATATATATATATATATATATATATATATAGTGGACCAATCCATGGATAAGCACTAAATGGGGCACAAACGGGATAAGTAAAATTTCAAATTTTTTTTTTTAAAAAAAAAACGATCCTTTAATATGCAAATAGAAGAAAACGAAAAAATTTTAAAAAGTTTTTTAACAAAATCGTTCAAAAATCGATGATGAATGGTAAACATCGATGATGAATGGTAAAATTAACCATTCATCTGGTTAATTTATCATTCATTTTGTTCGCGATGAATGATAAAATTAATCAATGCTAAAAAAAGCAGATGAATGGTTAATTTAACCATTCATCTGTTTATGATGAATGATAAAAAAAATAGATGAATGGTTAATTTAACCATTCATCTGATTTTTTATAGCATTGATTAATTTTATCATTCATCGTGAACAAAATGAATGATAAATTAACCAGATGAATGGTTAATTTTACCATTCATCATCGATTTTTGAAAGATTTTGAACTTTTTTTTTTTATGAAAAAAATTGATTAGATGTGCATTTTAATGCAGATTTGTGAATGTAAAAAAAATTCAAAAAAAAAAAATTTTTATTTTGCTTATCTCGTTTGTACTCCTTTTAAGCTTATCCATGGATCGTGCCCCTATATATATATATATTATAATTTTAATTTTAATTTTAATTTAAGATTAATAATAATAAGGGTATGTTAGCGAATGTTGTAAGTGTGTAAGTTGAAATTCTGTCCGTGTAACGCTACGCTATTATTAATCATTGTAAGTTATGTTCAACCTTTTTAAATTAATGTCTCGTAGCTAAATTATTATTATGCTTATTTAAGCCGAAATAATCGTGATGTTGGGCTAAATATTAAGATTGGGTAATTGGGTTTTGTACCATAATTGGGGTTTGGACAAAAGAACGACACTTGTGAAAATTAGACTATGGGCTATTAATGGGCTTTATAATAACTAAATGATACCTCGTTAATTTAATATATAGACTTATAATTTGACGTATTTATATATAACCACATACGCTTGACTGGGTACGGTGGGCGGGATATCTATAAATACCAATGATTATTCATTTGACCGGATACGGGGATGGATTAATAATCAATAGACTTGTTGAAACAGGGGTGAATTACATAAAAGGGTAATTGGTGTAATTGTTAACAAAGTAATAAAACCTTGGATTACACGCAGTCGATAACCTGGTGTATTCATTAAACAAAGTATTAAGACCTTGTTATAGTTCGAATCCCCAATTAGTTGGAATATTTGACTTCGGGTATAAGGATAATTTGACGAAGACTCTCGCACTTTATATTTATGACTGATGGACTATTATGGACAAAACCGTATGGACATATTGAATAATTCAGGACAAAGGACAATTAACCCATGGTAATAAACTAAAAATCAACACGTCGAACATCATGATTATGGAAGTTTAAATAAGCATAATTCCTTTATTTCATATTTTATCGCACTTTTATTTACTGTCATTTTATTTAATTGCACTTTTAATTATCGTACTTTTTAATTATCGCAATTTTATTTATTGTCATTTTATTTATCGCATTTTAATTTATCGCACTTTAATTATTGTCATTTACTTTACGCTTTAAATTAAGTAATTTTTATTTTTAATATTTTACATTAGGTTTAACTGCGACTAAAGTTTTAAAATCGACAAACCGGTCATTAAACGGTAAAAACCCCGTTTTATAATTATAATACTACTTATATATATATATATATATATATATATATATATATATATATATATATATATATATATATATATATATATATATATATATATATATATGTATATATATATATACAAATATAGTTTTAAAAATATAGCGTTAAACTTGGCTAGCTCCCTGTGAAACGAACCGGACTTACTAAAAACTACACTACTGTATGATTAGGTACACTGCCTATAAGTGTTGTAGCAAGGTTTAGGTATATCCACTTTATAAATAAATAAATAACTTATGTAAAATTGTATCGTTTTTAATAGTATTTCCTAGTAAAATATAAGCTATTTCGTATACACCTCGCATAACATCAAGTATTTTTGGCGCCGCTGCCGGGGAAAAACAACGCCGAAAGCGAAACGCTATATAAAAAAAAATTTATTAAGTTTTAATTTCTTTTTGTAAAAATACGTTTTAAATATTAAAAATATAAAAATATAAAAAGAAAAACAAAATATATATATATATATATATATAAGAGTTTGTTAAATATATATATAAAATTATAAAGTTTCTTTATTTTTATTTTAGTTTTTAAAATATAAGTTTTTATTTGTTTATATAAATATTTTATAAAAACAGAAAAAAAAATATACGGGCTACTACACTGTAGCAGCATAACTTCTGGCCTGGTTTCCTAATTCATGCGACCGCATGAATATCCAACTAGCACTCCATGCGATCGCATGGAGTGATTTGACTGGCCTGATCATAGTACGTACGAAATTAGGGTTAAAGTTTAATTATTATTATTATTATTAATTAATTAAGATTAGGGTTTAATTTAATATTAGTTAATTTTAGTTTTAATAAATTTGTAATTTAAGTGATAATTAGTTTTAATAAATATATAAACTTAATACTTTTATAAAATAATAATATAAAAATAATATTTTTATAAAATAAATAATTTTATCACTTTTTATATCTTTTTATATTTCGTATCTTTTTAATCGTTTATTCGTAAATTGTATATTTTTCGTTCGTAATTAGTTCGTAACTTAATATTTTGCCATAGTTATTTTTATTTCTAGATTTTTAGGCTTTGCCGTAAAATCCCTTGAGTACTTTTTCTTTAAGACTAAGATTTAGATGCTCTAGAAATTTGCGACGCCGTTTTAAGTTTTAAGATTTTAGTACTTTTTAAGTTATTGCCGTTTTGAATATAGAATTCTTTTAAGCTTTAATATTTTTAGACACAACTTTTAATTCCTAGATTTTAGACTTTTAAATTTCGACGCGCTACGTTCTTTTTATTATTTTTCGACCTTTTATTTTTCGACGTTTTTCGACGCACTCTTTTTCTTTTTCATTTCGACGCTCTAGTTTTTAGGACTTAGAATTTTTTCAATTTCTTCTCTAAAATTTCTTTAAATTTCAACGAAAAATTATTTTAAGCGGTTAAATTGATAAACATCCAAAATTTGTTGGTTCGTAGTAATAGTTGGATTTGTTAGTGGCGAGTTGTGGACTTCCGATTTAAAGGGTCCTGGCTACCTGCTGCATCTATTGGCTATTCGAAACGTGGGCAAAATCAGAAAAGTCTATTAATTTGATAATTTATATAATTTTTATCTTTTATAACTAATAGGATATTCAGTGAATGCACCGAGCAAAACGTTCACCACCTTTTATACGTTCATCACCTGTAACTCGATCAAGACATCTAGCCAATATTGTCGCCGTTGATTTTTCTTTAGAATCGTCATCTAGTTGACCAAGTACTCCAATTCAAATTTTCGATAATCGATTTTTTGAACCCGACCTCACAATTGAGAATCCGGAGGATATTCAGGGACAATTCAGAGATCTTAAACCATTAATCTTTCCTCCAGAACCACCAATCATTCAAACAGAGATTGTTGAGGAAGAAACCATTAAATCAGAATCCTTTAGTGATTCAGATTCAACAAATTCAATCATGGAAAATCTGGAACCTCTAAGTATGGAAGACCGAATGAGAGCTAAACGGACTGGCCAAGGTCATGAAATTACTCAACCAGACATTAATGCGCCAGATTATAAAATCAAAGGACAAATACTACACATGGTAACAAATCAATGCCAATTTAGTGGTGCGTCGAAGGAAGATCGAAACGAACATCTTCGTACATTTAACAGGATCTGTACTCTATTTAAAATCCGAGAAGTTGAGGATGAACAGATATATCTCATGTTATTTCCCTGGACTTTAAAGGGAGAAGCCAAAGATTGGTTAGAATCGTTACCTGAAGGGGCTATTTATACATGGGACGTCTTAGTTGAAAATTTTCTTAAACAATTCTTTCCGACATCTAAAGCCGTAAGACTTTAAGGAGAAATTGTTACGTTCACACAGAAGCCAAATGAAACTCTATATGAGGCGTGGACAAGATTTGGAAAGTTATTGAGAGGATGTCCGCAACATGGTTTAGACACTTATCAAATAGTACAAATATTCTATCAAGGATGCGACATCACTACAAGAAAAGACATCGATATAGCAGCTGGTGGTTCTATTATGAAGAAAACCGTAACTGAAGCTTACAAAATTATTGATAACACTGCTTCCCACTCACATGAGTGGCATCAAGAAAAAGATATTGTTAGATCATCTAAAGCGGTTAGAGCCGATTCTAGCCATGACTTTGATTCCATTTCCGCAAAGATAGATGCTGTCGAGAGACGAATGGAGAAGATGACTAAAGATATTCACTCAATACGAATTAGTTATGAGCAGTGTGGAAGCCACATTTGAAAAAAGATTGTCTCAGTATTGAACAAACATTGGAACAAAGAGAGAATGTTTCATACATGAACCAAAGGCCTGAAAATAATTATCAAAATAATTATCAACCGCCAAGACCAATCTACAATCAAAACCAGAATTATAACCAAATTGTTCCATACAACAACCAACAAGGTCCTAGCAATCAACAAGTATCCAACAATACTTACAATCAGCAAAGACCTATTTTTCAAAATAAACCACCACAAACCGATGATAAAAAGCCAAATTTAGAAGATATGATGTCAAAGCTAGTTGAATCTCAAACGCAGTTTTTCACATCTCAGAAACAAACCAATGAACAAAAATGCTCAAGCATTTAGAAATCAACAAGCTTCTATCTAAAATTTGGAACAAGAAGTGGGCAACCTAACAAGGTTGATAGGTGAAAGAAAATCGGGGAGTCTACCTATTGATACAAATGCTAACCCCCGGAATGAAACAGCTAAAGCCATTACCACAAGAAGTGGTATTACACTTAAACCACCTGAAATACCTGTAATTTCTGATGACTCTATTCCTACTCCATAAGAACCACAACCTGAGCAAGATAAGGAAAAAGAAACGATAGTTGAAAAGGTTAATGAAGATAACACAGTTAAGGCTAAACCTTATGTTAAACCATACCAACCACCACTTCCTTACCCGAGTAAAATGAGAAAAGAAAGACTTGAAGCCGAGCAATCCAAATTCTTGGATATGTTTAAACAAATAAATGTAAATCTTCCTTTCATTGATGTAATTTCAGGAATGCCTAGATATGCTAAATTCTTGAAAGATCTAATCACAAATAGAAAGAAAATGGAAGAACTCTCGGCTGTTACTATAAATGCTAATTGTTCTGCAGTGCTGTTGAATAAGATACCAAAAAAATTATCAGACCCAGGAAGTTTCACAATTCCATGTTTTTTGGGTAGTCTTAGTTCAATAGAAGCATTGGCAGACTTAGGTGCTAGTATAAATTTAATGCCGTATTCACTATACGCTAAACTAGACCTCGAAGAATTGAAACCAACAAGAATAAGTATACAACTAGCCGGTCGATCAGTAAAATATCCTAGAGGGATAATGGAGAACATGATAGTTAAAGTTGGTACTTTAGTATTTCCAGTAGATTTTGTTATTCTGGACATGGAAGAAGATTCTCGAGTTCCTCTCATATTAGGAAGACCATTCTTAAACACGGCTAAAGCAATAATAGACGTGTTCGATAAGAAATTGACCCTAAGTATAGAGGACGAGAGTGTTACCTATTCAGTTGATAGAGCCATGCAACAACCGCAATCTGCAGATGATACATGTTATTATATTCAAACTATAGATTCACATGCAGAATTGTTAGAAGAATTTCCAGAATTACAAGGAACAGGAGAATGTTCTTTAGGAGAAGGAACTGAACCAATTGATGAAGCTGAAATGTTAGCCGCACTTATGGCTAATGAATATGAACCAACAACAGAAGAACTTTAAATGCTAAAAGAAGAAGACAGATATCGATACAAATCATCGATAGAAGAACCACCGACATTAGAGTTAAAGCCACTTCCAAACCATTTGGAATACGCTTATTTACATGGTGAATCTGAATTACCTAAAATAATATCATCTTCTCTTACTGAAAATGAAAAATCTCAACTCATTTCTGTGCTAAAAGCTCATAAATCAGCTATTGTATGGAAGATTCATGATATTAAAGGAATAAGTCCTTCGTATTGCACACATAAAATCCTTATGGAAGAAGGTCATAAAACGTATGTGCAACGCCAACGAAGACTAAATTCGAATATGCAAGATGTTGTTAAGAAAGAAATTATTAAACTGCTAGATGCAGGTTTAATTTATCCAATCTCTGATAGTCCATGGGTAAGCCCAGTTCAATGTGTACCAAAGAAAGGTGGCATGACTGTCATAACAAATGAAAAAAATGAGCTTATTCCTACTAGGACTGTAAGAGGATGTCGTGTTTGTATTGATTATAGAAAATTAAATGACGCCACCAGAAAAGATCACTTTCCCTTACCTTTCATTGATCAAATGTTGGAAAGATTAGCCCGATATAGTTACTATTGTTTTCTTGACGGTTTTTCCGGATACTTTCAAATTCCAATAGCACCCACGGACCAAGAGAAAACCACGTTCACGTGCCCTTATGGTACTTTTGCTTATAAACGCATGCCATTTGGACTTTGCAACATCCCTGCAACCTTTCAAAGGTGCATGATGGCGATTTTTCACGACATAGTAGAAGAATGCATGGAAGTATTCATGGATGACTTTTCAGTCTTCGGTGATACTTTTGAAACATGTCTAGTTAATCTTGAACGAATGCTTATTAGATGCGAACAATCAAATATAGTACTTAATTGGGAGAAATGCCATTTCATGGTTAAAGAAGGCATCGTTCTTGGTCATAAAATTTCAAAAGAAGGAATTGAAGTGGATAGAGCTAAACTAGATGTAATTGCTAAACTTCCACATCCCACCAATGTTAGAGGAGTTAGGAGTTTTCTAGGGCATGCCGGTTTTTACCGACGTTTCATAAAAGATTTTTCTAAAATTGTCACTCCTATGAATAAACTCCTAGAAAAGGATGCTCCATTCATCTTTTCAGATGAATGCATCAAATCTTTTAATATTCTTAAAGAAAAACTCACTAATGAACCAATCATGATAACTCCAAATTGGAATCTACCGTTTGAACTAATGTGCGATGCAAGTGATTTTGTATTGAGAGCCGTTTTAGGACAAAGGATTGAAAAACGATTTCAACCTATTTATTACGCTAGTAAGACGTTACAAGGAGCACAAACAAATTACACAACTACTAAAAAAGAACTCCTTGCTATTGTCTTTGCTTTTGACAAATTTCGTTCATATCTCGTTCTAGCTAAAACGGTGGTCTATACCGACCATTCTGTTCTTAGATACATATTTTCAAAACAAGATGCTAAACCACGATTAATCCGTTGGATCTTACTCTTACAAGAATTTGATATTGAGATCCGAGATAAAAGGGAGCAGAAAATCTCGCCGCTGATCATCTTTCTCGTCTTAAAAATTCCGAATTAGAAGTTCTAAATGAATCGGCCATACAAGATAACTTTCTTGATGAATATCTATTGAAGATAGATTATAGTAAAATTCCATAGTTTGCAGACTATGCAAACTACTTAGTATGTAGATTCCTTGAAAAAGGATTATCGTACCAAAAACGAAAAAATTCTTTAGTGATATAAAACACTATTTCTGGGAAGATCCACATTTGTTTAAAAGTTGCCCCGATGGAATAATATGCCGATGCATATTTGGGGATGAAGCCAGTCAAATCTTAAACCATTGTCACACAGGACAAACCGGAGGGCATTATGGGCCTCAACTTACAGCAAGAAAAGTCTACGATGCTGGATTCTATTGGCCTACAATTTTCAAAGACGCACACCTTCTTTACAAATCCTGTGATGCTTGTCAAAGGGCTGGAAAAATAAGTCAACGTGATGAAATGCCACAAAATGTCATTCAAGTATGTGAAGTATATGACGTTTGGGGTATTGAATTTATGGGTCCATTTCCAAAATCTCATAATAATCTCTACATTCTCGTTGCCATTGATTATGTATCTAAATGGGCGGAAGCACAAGCTCTCCCAACTAACGATGCACGAGTTGTAGTCAATTTTTTAAAACGTCTTTTTGCAAGGTTCGGAACACCGAAAGCTTTAATAAGTGATCGGGGTACTTATTTTTGTAATAATCAACTTGAGAAAGTTCTCAAAAGATATGGAGTAACTCATAAAATCTCAACCGCTTATCATCCACAAACAAGTGGACAAGTTGAAAATACCAACCGAGCTTTAAAACGTATTCTTGAGAAAACCATAGGATCAAATCCGAAGGAATGGTCCATGAAATTGGAGGATGCACTCTGGGCTTTTAGAACAGCCTACAAAACTCCAATTGGAATCACACCTTTTAAACTCGTTTATGGAAAAGCATGTCACCTTCCAGTAGAAATTGAACACAAAGCATTTTGGGCTTTGATGACATGTAATCTTGATTTACATGAAGCTGGACGTCTACGGTTAAGTCAATTAAATGAATTAGAAGAATTAAGACATGAAGCATACGAAAATTCGTTAATCTATAAGGAAAGAACGAAGAAATGGCATGATAAAAGAATCAGAAGTTCAAAAGAATTTAAGGAAGGAGACAGAGTCCTTCTTTTTAATTCACGATTCAAGTTATTTTCTGGAAAATTGAAATCAAGATGGTCTGGACCATTTATAGTCAAAAGAGTTTTCCCATATGGAACAATAGAGTTAATAAATTCAAACGGGATTGAATTTAAAGTTAATGGTCACAGAGTTAAACATTACATACATGGTCCGATGGAAGTTGACAATGAAGTCAATCATAATTTCACCACCCAAGAAAACCCTCAGAATGAAAACATAAATATGTTATCAACAATATATGAAAAACCAAAATTGGAAGACGGGGGAGCTTCAAGTTGGAGTGATGAAGAAGAATTCTTATACAAACCTCCCATTCCAAGAAACGAAGAAAAATGTGAACAAGAAGTTCAAGTAGAAGTGAGAGAACCAAGAAAAGATCACTTGAAAAAGGGTAACAAACCAACTCTACTTACAAAAGTAGGAGACCCAGGTGAATTTATCATTTCTTGCTTGCTTAACGATGATGTTATGTATAATGGACTCGCAGATTTAGGAGCAATGCAAATGTTATGCCTCTTTCCTTATATAAAAGATTAGGTTTGGGTAAATTAAGACCAACCAGAATAGGTGTTCAATTATTTGATCAAACCATTAAACACCCGGTTGGAATAGCAAACAATTTACTTGTTAAAGTGGGAAGTTTGATCTTTGTTGCAAATTTCTTAGTTATTAATATGGAGGAAGACCTTGATATTCCTCTAATTTTAGGTCGCCTATTTTTAGCAACCACCGAAGCGTTCATTAATGTAAGAGAAGGTAGAATAACATTAAGGGATGGTGACAAATCGGTTACCTTTGTGAACCGAAAGTTTAAATCTCCACCAACCAAAACTGTTGAACCAATAAAAACGCCTTAGTGTGAGGAAGATAAAGCAACAACCAATGATGACCTAATAACAAAGAACCCCGTTGTTGATACGAATTTAGATGAACCCATTTTCAACAGTTCAACGAAGAAACTTTATAAACGGATACAAGATGCTAGGATTAAGGGGAACTTTAAGTTATGTAACCGATTAGTATCTAATTTGTCGCCTAAAGAAAAGGCAATGTTAGTTGAATTTGTGAAAGTTACAGAGGAAATCAACAATTGGCTTGAAGTAAAAGTCAGAGATATACAAGTTGTTGATAGCCCAATTGAAAACAAAGTTAATCACAATTTCGACACCACAGCTAACTAACTGTGGGGAGAATCGAATCTTTTTAGGGTTATATATATTTCTGCTAGAGTTAGATATTCTGTTTTCGTGTATTTTTCGAGAATGGAATCCGAATGGTCTTTCCCTAGCAGACCCTAAAGAACTAGTCTTCTCCCTCCATTCTGAATTTTTATTTTTTTAGGTTTTACGAGATGAAGAATTCCTTTGATCTGAACCATGGCCTAATGCTACACGCTTTGATTACTAAACGTAATAATGACATACTTCCGAGTGACCTAGTGTCAGTAATAAGAAGCAGATGTGACGAAGTAAGGAAAGAACTCAGGAAAGATCATCATAAGATGCATTTTGGTAAAGGAAAATCAAAATCCGCAACAAAAAGATGAGCACGACACCTTGAAAGATGTTATAAATGCGGAAAATGGTCACACGAAGGTAAATGTTCAAATAATCAAACATATTCAAATACCGAATTTGTTACTCTATGCAGAGAAGGACCGTTCATATGTTTAGAAGAAAAGATATTGAAGAATCGAGGTTACGCTTACGTAGCTATGGAAAATCAAATCACACGACTCTCCTATGAGTCGGCTAAAGCAGGTCTCTGAGAATTCTATCTCACAGGTAAGTATGTACAGTTTTTTTTTATTTCTTTTAACCTTTTGATAATAAACGCTGGATCGTTCGCTATAAAGTATTAAATTGGTATTCAATAAAATTAGGTATGCGTAACCGAAATTATTGATATCGTACAAAAATTTATTACATCACTGCGAAATTTACCGTTTATTCTTAAGGTATAAATATCTTTAATCAATCAATCCTAAAATATTTCAAAAATTCGTCAGGAGTAAAACTAGGTTATGGAACCGAAATTACTTTATCGAAAAGAGGGGCGTATATTTTTAATAATGTTTGATTGATTAAAGTGGGATAAAAGACCAAAAAGATTTTTAATTTTTACTTTGTTTTTAAAATTAATATATAAATATTAAATTAATATTGTAAACTTTTTAAAATCAATATATTTAATTTTGTAACTATTTGAAAAATTAATATTTTTAATATAATTTTGTATGTATAAAAACAAAAGTATAATATAAATTTGGTGTGAATTTTTAATTTTAATAATATGAATTTTTAATCTTATGCATTTTAAATTTAAATTTGGTGTGAATTTTTAATTTTAATAATATGAATTTTTAATCTTATGCATTTTAAATTTAAGTTTGGTGTGAATTTAAAAACAAAAATTTACTTTATTTCATTAAGTTAAAAATGTGATTTCTAAAAATTCGTCGTGAGTTGAAAACTAGGTCGTTGAACCGAAATTGCTTTACCCAAGGGATGGACGAGAAATTTTATTATCATTATTTTTAATCTTATTGAATTAAAGTATGCCAAAAACATTTTAAAAAATCCAAAAATCTTTGCTTTTAAAACAACGCTTTAAAATGACAAATTTTTAAAATTTTGTCGAGGGAGGGACTAGGACAACGATCCGAAACGCCCTCGTCCTAAATAACAAGGAAAACAAAATTTTAAATTTATTTAATTTTTGTTTTATAAGTATAAGATTTTATAAAATAAAAAAAAAAAAAAAAAAACCCCCAGGACCCCATGCGATCGCATGGGGTTTGGTCTTGAAAACCATTCGATCGCATGGTGTTAAAAATCTGGTCAGAAACAAAAAAGAGTAGCTCGCTGCTTCTGTCTCACTCCACACTCATACACAAACACGAACACATACACACATACACTCTTCAAATCACAAATTTTCACCCAAATTTCACCAAATTTCTCACAAAACTTCGCTACAATCATGCCTAGGTTCGGATTTTTTAGCAAGAAGGTAAAAATTACACTCCTAAACTCTTAAATTTCTTAGTTTTTGTGATAATTACTAATATTTTACCTAATTTGATTTTGTCAATTTTTAGTGTAATTAGAGTTAAATTATTAGTATTTTATGCATATATAACCCAGATTGATGCTATTTAACATGATTTGAGGCCAAAAACTTCAAAAAATTTAGAAATCTAGGGTTTGTGTTCTTGAGCAATTTGGGGCTTTTTGATATAAACAGGTTATGGCCAATTTTTGTCATGAATTATTGCTAAATTAAGTAGTGTAACATGTTTAGGTAGCTAAATGATCCAAACTTTGATCCTAAACATGATTTTTGAGAATTAAAGTAGACTTTTTAGGTCTAAAATTCATGAACTTGATTAAATTAATGTAAATGTCATTTGAAACTTGTTTAATTGCTAGTAATGGTTATTTTAACATGTTATTTGAGTTGAATGCTTATGAACTTTGTAAACATTTTCATAAATACTTATTTGAAAAAGTGTAGAATTGTTAAAATTGTGAAAATGTGTATAAGTTTAATTTTGATTAAACATGTTATTGTAATTGTTTCAAGTTGTTATTTTGCTAACACTAATGCATATTTGGATGCACAAATTTTGTGTTTAATGTGTTTTGTAGAAAAATACCGATACTGATGGTGCATCATCATCATCTAGGCAACCTGCTCCAGAACCTGAACTAGAAATGCAATATGAGCCACAATATGAACCAGAACCTGAACAGGAGCAACAACAGGAACAACAACAACAACCTGATCAACACGTACCATATTATGATCCGCAATAAGAATATGTTAATGCCTACAAAATTTTTCCGATTCATCCGATAGTAGAACACCCAACGATTCATAAAGAACAGTTGCATCCTAATTTGAGATTTGATCGAAGCTGGAGAGATTACCCGGCGTATCAAAATAACAAATTCAAACTGGTAACGA
This sequence comes from Rutidosis leptorrhynchoides, assembly GCF_046630445.1. NCBI lineage: Eukaryota > Viridiplantae > Streptophyta > Magnoliopsida > Asterales > Asteraceae > Rutidosis > Rutidosis leptorrhynchoides. Next base: position 391,355,537 of record NC_092335.1, on the reverse strand, counting down.
AAAATGTAGAAGTGCCGAGGGTAATCGATTGGAAGCCTTTGGAAAGGGTCCAACTAGTTAACTCAGTTAGACAGCATCTGATCCAAAGGTATGGCAGCTCTTCTTTTCCCGATTGGAAATGTTTATTCACCATTCGTAGGCCTGTATATAAGGAATGGTGTGTTGAGCTTATGAGTACTATATCACTTAATGCGGATGTAGTTAGGTTAGATGATAGAAGTTTTCTTAGATTTTTACTTGGCCGTAGGATGTACAGGATGTCCATGCTGGACATGGCCAGGGCTTTACAGATTTACACTCCTTGTGAATTACTACTACCCGATTGTACAAATTTGATTTATCATGGGGAGCGGGTAGATAGGAATTTTGACGCGGACGCCTTCTGGAGGCGTATGTCAGATTATAATGTTTTTACGCTGGGAGGAAGACACTCCTATTTAGATATTAACAAAGCAGAGATACATATTATACATAGATTTTTAGCTAATTCGATTACACAAAGAGGTAAAAACAAGGAGAAGATGACCTTACACGACTTATTTTACCTTAAGTGTATTCGAAACCCTAGAAGCTTTGTTAAATATCCCCTACTGTGTTGGTTTTTATCTGTCCAAAATGGTAGCAGGAATACAGGATGGGGGAATAATAGGAGGAGGTATTTTTGTTACTCTCATTGGAGAGTATTTGGGTGTAGATAGGGACCAAGGGGGTCCACTGATGGTGTGTAGGGAACAGGTTGATACTTTAGGATTGAAGGTCTATCAGGGTGCTAAGGTATTAAAAAGTAGACGTAATCAGGCAATGCCATATGATGGTCGTCATCCACAGGTAGAGAGAGGTTCAGATGAGGAAATGGAGGAACCGGATGACATTAGGGATGTCATTAGGGAGGCTATGACTAACGTCTACCAGCATATAGATGAGGTAGAAATGTCAAACGAGGGTAGATTTAGTCAGTTCGAGTAGTGGCACGCCGAGAATATGTACGAGCATTCTAGGCAACATCAGCATGATAGATGGCACTATCATCAGCATCAGATCATGAGCCAGCTATCACCTCAAGTACCAAATAACTACGTACCGACCCGACCTGCATACTATCCTCCACACCAGCCCGATATGCGACCACCATTTACTCTCTACGACCCTAACCAGGCCTATCAGTACACCTATAACCAACCATGGAACCCGCCCGACGACATGAACTGGAACCCCTGTCCAGATTGATATAGTTCCCGTTGGTGATTTTTATTTTTATTATCTTTATTTATTTTTATGTTTAAACATATAATATTGTGATACTTTTAATGTAATTTTTAATATTTTTATTATGTTGTACTAATATTTCATATTTGATTTGAAAGTGTGATGTTAAGTCCCATTTCAAATTACCATGCATTTTATTATTTGTATGTATGTATATTGTCAATTGTACACAACAGGGTAAAACAGCGCATTTTCAAAGACTGGCATTAAGTTCAGCAAAAGCTACTAATTTTGACGATAAAATGAAAAACAAATGTGATGCAACAACAAGACGGAATGAACAAATGATGTGCACCATTTATCATTCAACAAACAAACGCCAATATGTTTGGAAACTTTGGTAAAATTTAATCATTTTTCTACGCTAATCACCCTCAATAATTTAAATTGTTACTGATTTCTTGCAAATGAGGGCATTGCAAGATCTTAAGTGTGGGAAGGGGTTAAATTCTTTCAGATTTTTAAAATTTTAATTTAAATACTTGGTTACCATTAAAAATACTAGTAACGCAGTAGTTGTATTAGAATCTAGTGCTCTCTGATAATAAAGAACAGCCCTAGTCTTATATACTGACTACCCAATTCTAGTAAAATTTCTGACTACCCAATTCTATTAAAATTTTTCAAAATTTTCAAACAAATGAATTCAAAATCATGTTTATACAAATTTATGAACGATAAAACTAGGTGTTAACACCGAAATTATTGTTACCTCTGAAAGGACATAAATTGAGAAACAACCCAAAAGGTTAGAATTCATTTAAAATAGAATAGAGGACAATAAAAAGGCAAAGAAAGGAGAATAAAAGCCAAGTGTGAGAAAAATTTACCAACTTATTTAGAACATATGTCACATATTTTTGTATAAATAATTGAAGATACTTTTATTTTGGATGATATTTATCAGTTTTACCCAGGTTATTATAATATAAATGAAATTTAAAAGGAAGTAAAGTCTTCCGAGAGAAAAAGACACGCGCTTCTTGATTTAGGTCAGGAAGTTGTCGTCCAGACCAGTTGTAGAGTCTACGAAAAACCTTGAAAAGTTTTCTCAAAAATTAGCTGGAAATCCACGGACCTCAGCATCAAACAGGGTCGCCAAGTGGTCAGACTTATCCTAACCATGAGAGGATCTGTCTCGTACAATGGGGGGTACCATGCAAATTAGCTTATAAGACTAATGAATCAGATCCCCAGAAAGGATAATCTCCTTAAAGATCAAAAATCATCTTTTAAGACTGATATTACTCAATCCTTGAGATTAACCTTAAAGATTGAGAATTACAAACTCATGGAATTCAATGATATCTAAACTCGAGCTTGAACGAGAAAATATTTTGATCATATTACAAACCGATTTGTTTTCTGAAAATCCCATTTTCAATGCGTTCATTACCATTGAACGTAAAATCCTAGGAATTCACCTGGAATTCATTAGGTCACCTGAACCAAATCGGGTGTCAACCGTAAGAACGGTGGTTGCATGGCATGGTCAAAGACAGGACCTTGTGCTAGACAGAAAAACTATAGGGTGATCTTTACTATTGCTCCTACAAAGAATAGTAATTGCATCCGACACGATATAGACCATAATCAAAAGCATGTCACGGGACATTGCCTCAACAGTTGCTTGTTCAACGCTTTCCTTTACAACCGGACGGTAGTTTACCAAAAGGTAATATACGGAGCAAGTATACTGGACGTGTTGCTTTCCTAATACAAGGTTAGCGGGTTATTCCATAAAACTTATCTAGGGTAAAAGCTAGATTAAATTTTCAAAAGATCAAATGTTTTTATAAAGATCCAATTTCCTTAAGGATCTAAATTTTCATAGTCATGTGGGACTGTAAACCACAACGTTACTATCATTTTTTATACCGCCGTATAGAAATCACCGATGTACAAAGTGTGAAGAATAAAGAAGTGATTCTAGTATTTTTATTTCAAGACTATATTGCTTGAGGACAAGCAACACTCAAGTGTGGGAATATTTGATAATGCTAAAAACGAACATATATTTCATAGCATTATCCCTCAAGAAAGACATGCTTTTAGTTGCAATTGTTCTATTTACAAGTGATATTCGTTTAAATAATAAAAGGTGAAGACAAAAGACAGATTCGACGAATTGAAGACGCAAACGACCAAAAAGCTAAAAAGTACAAAGTACAAAGTACAAAGTGGTTCAAATTATTGATAAGAAACGTCTTTAAAATTACAAGAGTACAAGACACAAAATGTAAAGTACAAGATATTAAATTGTACGCAAGGATGTTCGAAAATCCGGAACCGGGACCAGAGTCAACTCTCAACGCTCGACGCAACGGACTAAAAATTACAAGTCAACTATGCACATAAATATAATATAATATATAAATAATTCTTAAAATTATATATATATATATTATATTATATATATAAGCCGTCGGCAAATAAACAAACAAAAGTATGTGAGCTGTAAAAGAAGGCCATGCGATCTCATGGCCAGAAGGCACAAATGCCATGCGATCGCATGGTGAACAGTATCAGGCCACATCCTATAAAAAGCAACGAATTCAGTCGAATGTAAATATATATTTTCAATCTCTCTATCACAGATATATATATATATATATATATATATATATATATATATATATATATATATATATATATATATATATATATATTATAATTTTAATTTTAATTTTAATTTTAATTTAAGATTAATAATAATAAAGGTATGTTAGCGAATGTTGTAAGTGTAAGTCGAAATTCTGTCCGTGTAACGCTACGCTATTATTAATCATTGTAAGTTATGTTCAATCTTTTTAAATTAATGTCTCGTAGCTAAATTATTATTATGCTTATTTAAGCCAAAATAATCGTGATGTTGGGCTAAATATTAAGATTGGGTAATTGGGCTTTGTACCATAATTGGGGTTTGGACAAAAGAACGACACTTGTGGAAATTAGACTATGGGCTATTAATGGGCTTTATATTAACTAAATGATACCTCGTTAATTTAATATATAGACTTATAATTTGACGTATTTATATATAACCACATACGCTTGACTGGGTACGGTGGGCGGGATATCTATAAATACCAATAATTATTCATTTGACCGGATACGGGGATGGATTAATAATCAATAGACTTGTTGAAACAGGGGTGAATTACATAAAAGGGTAATTGGTGTAATTGTTAACAAAGTAATAAAACTTTGGATTACATGCAGTCGATAACCTGGTGTATTTATTAAACAAAGTATTAAGACATTGTTACAGTTCGAATCCCCAAGTAGTTGGAATATTTGACTTCGGGTATAAGAATAATTTGACGAAGACTCTCGCACTTTATATTTATGACTGATGGACTATTATGGACAAAACCGTATGGACATATTGAATAATCTAGGACAATTAACCCATGGTAATAAACTAAAAATCAACACGTCGAACATCATGATTATGGAAGTTTAAATAAGCATAATTCCTTTATTTCATATTTTATCGCACTTTTATTTACTGTCATTTTATTTAATTGCACTTTTAATTATCGTACTTTTTAATTATCGCAATTTTATTTATTGTCATTTTATTTATCGCACTTTAATTATTGTCATTTACTTTACGCTTTAAATTAAGTTATTTTTATTTTTAATATTTTACATTAGGTTTTAACTGCGACTAAAGTTTTAAAATCGACAAACCGGTCATTAAACGGTAAAAACTCCCTTTTATAATAATAATACTACTTATATATATATATATATATATATATATATATATATATATATATATATATATATATACAAATATAGTTTTAAAAATATAGCGTTAAACTTGGCTAGCTCCCTGTGGAACGAACCTGACTTACTAAAAACTACACTACTGTACGATTAGGTACACTGCCTATAAGTGTTGTAGCAAGGTTTAGGTATATCCACTTTATAAATAAATAAATAACTTGTGTAAAATTGTATCATTTTTAATAGTATTTTCTAGTAAAATATAAGCTATTTCGTATACACCTCGCATAACATCAAGTATTTTTGGCACCGCTGCCGGGGAAAAACAACACCGAAAGCGAAACGCTATATAAAAAAAAATTTATTAAGTTTTAATTTATTTTTGTAAAAATACGTTTTAAATATTAAAAATATAAAATATAAAAACAAAAACAAAATATATATATTTTTAAGAGTTTGTTAAATATATATATAAAATTATATAGTTTCTTTATTTTTATTTTAGTTTTTAAAATATAAGTTTTTATTTGTTTATATAAATATTTTATAAAAACAAAAAAAAAGTATACGGGCCACTACACTGAAGCAGCCCAACTTCTGGCCTGGTTTCCTAATTCATGCGACCGCATGAATATCCAACTAGCATTCCATGCGATCGCATGGAGTGATTTGACTTGCCTGATCATAGTACGTACGAAATTAGGGTTAAAGTTTAATTATTATTATTATTATTATTAATTAATTAATTAAGATTAGGGTTTAATTTAATATTAGTTAATTTTAGTTTTAATAAATTTGTAATTTAAGTGTTAATTAGTTTTAATAAATATATAAACTTAATACTTTTATAAAATAATAATATAAAAATAATATTTTTATAAAATAAATAATTTTATCACTTTTTATATCTTTTTATATTTCGTATCTTTTTAATCGTTTATTCTTAAATTGTATATTTTTCGTTCGTAATTAGTTCGTAACTTAATATTTTGCCGTAGTTATTTTTATTTCTAGATTTTTAGGCTTTGCCGTAAAATCTCTTGAGTACTTTTTCTTTAAGACTAAGATTTAGATGCTCTAGAAATTTGCGACGCCGTTTTAAGTTTTAAGATTTTAGTACTTTTTAAGTTATTGCCGTTTTGAATATAGAATTCTTTTAAGCTTTAATATTTTTAGACACAACTTTTAATTCCTAGATTTTTGACTTTTAAATTTCGACGCGCTACGTTCTTTTTATTATTTTTCGACCTTTTATTTTTCGACGTTTTTTCGACGCACTCTTTTTCTTTTTCATTTCGACGCTCTAGTTTTTAGGACTTAGAATTTTTTCTATTTCTTCTCTAAAATTTCTTTAAATTTCAACGAAAAATTATTTTAAGCGGTTAAATTGATAAACATCCAAAATTTGATGGTTCGTAGTAATAGTTGGATTTGTTAGTGGCGAGTTGTGGGCTTCCGATTTAAAGGGTCCTGGCTACCTGCTGCATCTATTGGCTATTCGAAACGTGGGCAAAATCAGAAAAGTCTATTAATTTGATAACTTATATAATTTTAATCTTTTATAACTAATAGGATATTCAGTGAATACACCGAGCAAAACGTTCACCACCTTTTATACGTTCACCACCTGTAACTCGATCAAGACATCTAGCCAATATTGTCACCGTTGATTTTTCTTTAGAATCGTCATCTAGTTGACCAAGTAATCCAAATCAAATTTTCGATAATCCATTTTTTGAACCCGACCTCACAATTGAGAATCCGGAGGTTATTCAGGGACAATTCAGAGATCCTGAACCATTAATCTTTCCTCTGGAACCACCAATCAATCAAACAGAGATTGTTGAGGAAGAAACCATTAAATCAGAATCCTTTAGTGATTCAGATTCAACAAATTCAATCATGGAAAATCTGGAACCTCTAAGTATGAAAGACCGAATGAGAGCTAAACGGACTGGCCAAGGTTATGCAATTACTCAACCAGACATTAATGCGCCAGATTATGAAATCAAAGGACAAATACTACACATGGTAACAAATCAATGCCAATTTAGTGGTGCGTCGAAGGAATATCGAAACGAACATCTTCGTACATTTAATAGGATCTGTACTTTATTTAAAATCCAAGAAGTTGAGGATGAACAGATATATCTCATGTTATTTCCCTGGACTTTAAAGGGAGAAGCAAAGATTGGTTAGAATCGTTACCTGAAGGGGCGATTGATACATGGGACGTCTTAGTTGAAAATTTTCTAAAACAATTCTTTCCGGCATCTAAAGCCGTAAGACTTCAAGGAGAAATTGTTACGTTCACACAGAAGCCAAATGAAACTCTATATGAGGCGTGGACAAGATTTGGAAAGTTATTGAGAGGATGTCCGCAACATGGTTTAGACACTTATCAAATAGTACAAATATTCTATCAAGGATGCGACATCACTACAAGAAAAGACATCGATATAGCAGCTGGTGGTTCTATTATGAAGAAAACGGCAACTGAAGCTTACAAAATTATTGATAACACTGCTTCCCACTCACATGAGTGGCATCAAGAAAAAGATATTGTTAGATCATCTAAAGCGGTTAGAGCCGATTCTAGCCATGACTTTGATTCCATTTCCGCAAAGATAGAAGCTGTCGAGAGACGAATGGAAAAGATGACTAAAGATATTCACTCAATACGAATTAGTTGTGAGCAGTGTGGAGGACCACATTTGACAAAAGATTGTCTCAGTATTGAACAAACAATGGAACAAATAGAGAATGTTTCATACATGAACCAAAGGCCTGGAAATAATTATCAAAATAATTATCAACCGCCAAGACCAATCTACAATCAAAACCAGAATTATAACCGAAATGTTCCATACAACAACCAACAAGGTCCTAGCAATCAACAAGTATCCAACAATACTTACAATCAGCAAAGACCTATTTTTCAAAATAAACCACCACAAACCGAAGATAAAAAGCCAAATTTAGAAGATATGATGTCAAAGCTAGTTGAATCTCAAACGCAGTTTTTCACATCTCAGAAACAAACCAATGAACAAAATGCTCAAGCATTTAGAAATCAACAAGCTTCTATCTAAAATTTGGAACAAGAAGTGAGCAACCTAGCAAGGTTGATAGGTGAAAGAAAACCGGGGAGTCTACCTAGTGATACAAATGCTAACCCCCGGAATGAAACAGCTAAAGACATTACCACAAGAAGTGGTATTACCCTTAAACCACCTGAAATACCTGTAATTTCTGATGACTCTATTCCTACTCCACAAGAACCACAACCTGAGCAAGATAAGGAAAAAGAAACGATAGTTGAAAAGGTTAATGAAGATAACACAGTTAAGGCTAAACCTTATGTTAAACCATACCAACCACCACTTCCTTACCCGAGTAAAATGAGAAAAGAAAGACTTGAAGCCGAGCAATCCAAATTCTTGGATATGTTTAAACAAATAAATGTAAATCTTCCTTTCATTGATGTAATTTCAGGAATGCCTAGATATGCTAAATTCTTGAAAGATCTAATCACAAATAGAAAGAAAATGGAAGAATTCTTGGCTGTTACTATGAATGCTAATTGTTCTGCAGTGCTGTTGAATAAGATACCAAAAAAATTATCAGACCCAGGAAGTTTCACAATTCCATGTTTTTTGGGTAGTCTTAGTTCAATAGAAGCATTGGCAGACTTAGGTGCTAGTATAAATTTAATGCCGTATTTACTATACGCTAAACTAGACCTCGAAGAATTGAAACCAACATGAATAAGTATACAACTAGCCGGTCGATCAGTAAAATATCCTAGAGGGATAATGGAGAACATGATAGTTAAAGTTGGTACTTTAGTATTTCCAGTAGATTTTATTATTCTGGACATGGAAGAAGATTCTCGAGTTCCTCTCATATTAGGAAGACCATTCTTAAACACGGCTAAAGCAATAATACACGTGTTCGATAAGAAACTGACCCTAAGTATAGAGGACGAGAGTGTTACCTATTCAGTTGATAGAGCCATGCAACAACCGCAATCTGCAGATGATACATGTTATTATATTCAAACTATAGATTCACATGCAGAATTGTTAGAAGAATTTCCAGAATTACAAGGAACAGGAGAATGTTCTTTAGGAGAAGGAACTGAACCAATTGATGAAGCTGAAATGTTAGCCGCACTTATGGCTAATGAATATGAACCAACAACAGAAGAACTTCAAATGCTAAAAGAAGAAGACAGATATTGATACAAATCATCGATAGAAGAACCACCGACATTAGAGTTAAAGCCACTTCCAAACCATTTGGAATACGCTTATTTACATGGTGAATCTGAATTACCTGTAATAATATCGTCTTCTCTTACTGAAAATGAAAAATCTCAACTCATTTCTGTGCTAAAAGCTCATAAACCAGCTATTGCATGGAAGATTCATGATATTAAAGGAATAAGTCCTTCGTATTGCACACATAAAATCCTTATGGAAGAAGGTCATAAAACGTATGTGCAACGCCAACGAAGACTAAATCCGAATATGCAAGATGTTGTTAAGAAAGAAATTATTAAACTGCTAGATCCAGGTTTAATTTATCCAATCTCTGATAGTCCATGGGTAAGCCCAGTTCAATGTGTACCAAAGAAGGGTGGCATGACTGTCATAACAAATGAAAAAAATGAGCTTATTCCTACTAGGACTGTAACAGGATGGCGTGTTTGTATTGATTATAGAAAATTAAATGACGCCACCAGAAAAAGATCACTTTTACTTACCTTTCATTGATCAAATGTTGGAAAGATTAGCCCGAAATAGTTACTATTGTTTTCTTGACGGTTTTTCTGGATACTTTCAAATTCCAATAGCACCCGAGGACCAAGAGAAAACCACGTTCACGTGCCCTTACGGTACTTTTGCTTATAAACGCATGCCATTTGGACTTTGCAACGCCCCTGCAACCTTTCAAAGGTGCATGATGGCGATTTTTCATGGCATGATCGAAGAATGCATGGAAGTATTCATGGATGACTTTTCAGTCTTCGGTGATACTTTTGAAACATGTCTAGTTAATCTTGAACGAATGCTTATTAGATGCGAACAATCAAATATAGTACTTAATTGGGAGAAATGCCATTTCATGGTTAAAGAAGGCATCGTTCTTGGTAATAAAATTTCAAAAGAAGGAATTGAAGTGGATAGAGCTAAAGTATATGTAATTGCTGAACTTTCACATCCCACCAATGTTAGAGGAGTTAGGAGTTTTCTAGGGCATGCCGGTTTTTACCGACGTTTCATAAAAGATTTTTCTAAAATTGCCACTCAGATGAATAAACTCCTAGAAAAGGATGCTCCATTCATCTTTTCAGATGAATGCATCAAATCTTTTAATATTCTTAAAGAAAAACTCACTAATGAACCGATCATGATAACTCCAAATTGGAATCTACCGTTTGAACTAATGTGCGATGCAAGTGATTTTGCAATGAGAGCCGTTTTAGGACAAAGGATTGAAAAACGATTTCAACCTATTTATTACGCTAGTAAGACGTTACAAGGAGCATAAACAAATTACACAACTACTGAAAAAGAACTCCTTGCTATTGTCTTTGCTTTTGACAAATTTCGTTCATATCTCGTTCTAGCTAAAACGGTGGTCTATACCGACCATTCTGCTCTTAGATACATATTTTCAAAACAAGATGCTAAACCACGATTAATCCGTTGGATCTTACTCTTACAAGAATTCGATATTGAGATCCGAGATAAAAAGGGAGCAGAAAATCTCGCCGCTGATCATCTTTCTCGTCTTAAAAATTCCGAATTAGAAGTTCTAAATGAATCGACCATACAAGATAACTTTCCCGATGAATATCTATTGAAGATAGATTATAGTGAAATTCCATGGTTTGCAGACTATGCAAACTACTTAGTATGTGGATTCCTTGAAAAAGGATTATCGTACCAAAAACGAAAGAAATTCTTTAGTGATATAAAACACTATTTCTGGGAAGATCCACATTTGTTTAAAAGTTGTACCGATGGAATAATACGCCGATGCGTATTCGGGGATGAAGCCAGTCAAATCTTAAACCATTGTCACACAGGACAAACCGGAGGGCATTATGGGCCTCAACTTAAAGCAAGAAAAGTCTACGATGCTGGATTCTATTGGCCTACAATTTTCAAAGACGCACACCTTCTTTGCAAATCCTGTGATGCTTGTCAAAGGGCCAGAAAAATAAGTCAACGTGATGAAATGCCACAAAATGTCATTCAAGTATGTGAAGTATTTGACGTTTGGGGTATTGACTTTATGGGTCCATTTCTAAAATCTCATAATAATCTCTACATTCTCGTTGCCATTAATTATGTATCTAAATGGGCTGAAGCACAACCTATCCCAACTAACGATGCACGAGTTGTAGTCAATTTTTTAAAACGTCTTTTTGCAAGGTTCGAAACACCGAAAGCTTTAATAAGTGATCGGGGTTCTCATTTTTGTAATAATCATCTTGAGAAAGTTCTCAAAAGATATGGAGTAACTCATAAAATCTCAACCGCTTATCATCCACAAACAAGTTGACAAGTTGAAAATACCAATCGAGCTTTAAAACGTATTCTAGAGAAAACCGTAGGATCAAATCCGAAGGAATGGTCCATGAAATTGGAGGATGCACTCTGGGCTTTTAGAACAGCCTACAAAACTCCAATTGGAACCACACCTTTTAAACTCGTTTACGGAAAAGCGTGTCACCTTCCAGTAGAAATTGAACACAAAGCATTTTGGGCTTTGAAGACATGTAATCTTGATTTACATGAAGCTGGACGTCTACGGTTAAGTTAATTAAACAAATTAGAAGAATTAAGACATGAAGCATACAAAAATTCGTTAATCTATAAGGAAAGAACAAAGAAATGGCATGATAAAAGAATCAGAAGTTCAAAAGAATTTAAGGAAGGAGACAGAGTCCTTCTTTTCAATTCACGATTCAAGTTATTTCCTGAAAAATTGATATCAAGATGGTCTGGACCATTTATAGTCAAAAGAGTTTTCCCATATGGAACAATAGAGTTAATAAATTCAAATGGGATTGAATTTAAAGTTAATGGTCACAGAGTTAAACATTACATACATGGTCCGATGGAAGTTGACAATGAAGTCAATCATAATTTCACCACCCAAGAAAACCCTCAGAATGAAAACATAAATATGTTATCAACAACATATGAAAAACCAAAATTGGAAGACGGGGGAGCTTCAAGTTGGAGTGATGAAGAAGAATTTTTATACAAACCTCCCATTCCAAGAAACGAAGAAAAATGTGAACAAGAAGTTCAAGTAGAACTGAGAGAACCAAGAAAAGATCACTTGGAAAAGGGTAACAAACCAACTCTACTTACAAAAGTAGGAGACCCAGGTGAATTTATCATTTCTTGATTACTTAACGATGATGATATGTATATTGGACTCGCAGATTTAGGAGCAATGCAAATGTTATGCCTCTTTCCTTATATAAAAGATTAGGTGTGGGTAAATTAAGACCAACCAGAATAGGTGTTCAATTATTTGATCAAACCATTAAACACCCGGTTGGAATAGCAAACAATTTAATTGTTAAAGTGGGAAGTTTGACCTTTGTTGCAAATTTCATAGTTTTTAATATGGAGGAAGACCTTGATATTCCTCTAATTTTAGGTCGCCTATTTTTAGCAACCACCGAAGCGTTCATTGATGTAAGAGAAGGTAGAATAACATTAAGGGATGGTGACAAATCGGTTACCTTTGTGAACCGAAAGTTTAGATCTCCACCAACCAAAACTGTTGAACCAATAAAAATGCCTAAGTGTGGGGAAGATAAAGCAACAACCAATGATGACCTAATAACAAAGAACCCCGTTGTTGATACGAATTTAGATGAACCCATTTTCAACAGTTCAACGAAGAAACTTTATAAACGAATTCAAGATGCTAGGATTAAGGGGAACTTTAAGTTATGTAACCGATTAGTATCTAATTTGTCGCCTAAAGAAAAGGCAATGTTAGTTGAATTTGTGAAAGTTACAGAGGAAATCAACAATTGGCTTGAAGTAAAAGTCAGAGATTTACAAGTTGTTGATAGCCCAATTGAAAACGAAGTTAATCACAATTTCAGCACCACAGCTAAATAAGTGTGGGGAGAATCGAATCTTTTTAGGGTTATATATATTTCTGTTAGAGTTAGATTTTCTGTTTTCGTGTATTTTCCGAGAATGGAATCCGAATGGTCTTTCCCTAGCAGACCCTAAAGAACTAGTCTTCTCCCTCCATTCTGAATTTTTATTTTTTTAGGTTTTACGAGATGAAGAATTCCTTTGATCTGAACCATGGCCTAATGTTACAAGCTTTGATTACTAAACGTAATAATAACACACTTCCGAGTGACCTAGTGTCAGTGATAAGAAGCAGATGTGACGAAGTAAGGAAAGAACTCAGGAAAGATCATCATAAGATGCATTTTGGTAAAGGAAAATCAAAATCCACAACAAAAAGAAGAGCACGACACCTTGAAAGATGTTATAAATGTGGAAAATGGTCACACAAAGGTAAATGTTCAAATAATCAAACATATTCAAATACCGAATTTGTTACTCTATGCAGAGAAGGACCGTTCATATGTTTAGAAGAAAAGATATTGAAGAATCGAGGTTACGCTTACGTAGCTATGGAAAATCAAATCACACGACTCTCCTATGAGTCGGCTAAAGCAGGTCTCTGAGAATTCTATCTCACAGGTAAGTATGTACAGTTTTCTTTTATTGCTTTTAACCTTTTGATAATAAACGCTGGATCGTTCGCTATAAAGTATTAAATTGGTATTCAATAAAATTAGGTATGCGTAACCGAAATTATTGATATCGTACAAAAATTTATTACATCACTGTGAAATTTACCGTTTATTCTTAAGGTATAAATATCTTTAATCAATCAATCCTAAAATATTTCAAAAATTCGTCAGGAGTAAAACTAGGTTATGGAACCGAAATTACTTTACCGAAAAGAGGGGCGTATATTTTTGATAATGTTTGATTGATTAAAGTGGGATAAAAGACCAAAAAGAATTTTAATTTTTACTTTGTTTTTTGAATTAATATATAAATATTAAATTAATATTGTAAACTTTTTAAAATCAATATATTTAAGTTTGTAAATATTTGAAAAATTAATATTTTTAATATAAGTTTGTAAGTATAAAAACAAAAGTATAATATAAATTTGGTGTGAATTTTTAATTTTAATAATATGAATTTTTAATCTTATGCATTTTAAATTTAAATTTAGTGTGAATTTTTAATTTTAATAATATGAATTTTTAATCTTATGCATTTTAAATTTAAGTTTGGTGTGAATTTAAAAACAAAAATTTACTTTATTTCATTAAGTTAAAAATGTGATTTCTAAAAATTCGTCGTGAGTTGAAAACTGGTCGTTGAACCGAAATTGCTTTACCCAAGGGAGGGACGAGAAATTTTATTATCATTATTTTTAATCTTATTGAATTAAAGTATGCCAAAAACATTTTAAAAAACCCAAAAAATCTTTGCTTTTAAAACAACGCTTTAAAATGACAAATTTTTAAAATTTTGTCGAGGGACGGACTAGGACAACGATCCGAAACGCCCTCATCCTAAATAACAAGGAAAACAAAATTTTAAATTTATTTAATTTTTGTTTTATAAGTATAAGATTTTATAAAAAAAAAATAAAAAAAACCAGGACCCCATGCGATCGCATGGGGTTTGGTCTTGAGAACCATGCAATCGCATGGTGTTAAAAATCTGGTCAGAAACAAAAAAGAGTAGCTCGCTGCTTCTGTCTCACTCCACACTCATACACAAACACGAACACATACAAACATACACTCTTCAAATCACAAATTTTCACCCAAATTTCACCAAATTTCTCACAAAACTTCGCTACAATCATGCCTAGGTTCGGATTTTTTAGCAAGAAGGTAAAAATTACACCCCTAAACTCTTAAATTTCTTAGTTTTTGTGATAATTACCAATATTTTACCTAATTTGATTTTGTCAATTTTTAGTGTAATTAGAATTAAATTGTTAGTATTTTATGCATGTATACCCTAGATTGATGCTATTTAACATGATTTGAAGCCAAAAACTTCAAAAATTTTAGAAATATAGGGTTTGAGCAATTTGGGGCTTTTTGATATAAACAGGTTATGGCCGATTTTTATCATGAATTATTGCTAAATTAAGTAGTGTAACATGTTTAGGTAGCTAAATGATCCAAACTTTGATCCTAAACATGATTTTTGAGAATTAAAGTAGACTTTTTAGGTCTAAAATTCATGAACTTGATTAAATTAATGTAAATGTCATTTGAAACTTGTTTAATTGCTAGTAATGGTTATTTTAACATGTTATTTGAGTTGAATGCTTATGAACTTTGTAAACATTTTCTTAAATGCTTATTTGAAAAAGTGTAGAATTGTTAAAATTGTGAAAATGTGTATATGTCATAACCCGACCTTAACCATAAGGACGAATACAATAACATATGATTTCATCGCGAGGTATTGACCTCTATATGCGACATTTTTCAAAAACTGCATTCGTTTTTACAATACAAACCATAGCTTTTATTACAAATACAAGGTTTAAACAACTTAATAATGATTATCGTTTAGCGATAATCTTAGACTTACAAACTTTACATGTGATAATAACAATACGACTTCCAATATATTTTACATTACAAATCCTCCGATATGCAGTTTTATTTTTGACACAAATATGCATACTCAAGATCTTGCTTAAATTCAACATGTTGCAGCGGAAGCTTTTAGTTATCACCTGAGAATAAACATGCTTAAAACGTCAACATAAAGTTGGTGAGATATAGGTTTAATGCCGGCAATGTTATAAATATAGACCACAAGATTTCATATATAAACGTTCTAATAAAAATATTCTAAGTTGTTGAGCACTTGATAACCATACTTAACATTTAATCAACGTCGCATATTCCCTTTATTATGAAATCTTACTACACTGTACCAAGTGTAGTCACCGAAATGAAGTACTGTGCAACCGTTGAATACTGGTCGTCCAGTCCGGTTGGGGTTGTCAGGCCCGATAGATCTATCAACAGGATTCGCGTTTACAATACCTCATGTAAATAGTAGTTACCAAGTTACAGGGAAGTATGCTAGTGGTACAACTCAACGTAGAATATATATTTTTAATCACTTGTGTCCATAACGTAAATCATAAAATGCATGTATTCTCATCCCGAAATATTTAGAGTTTAAAAGTGGGACTATATACTCACTTTTGTCTTGAAGGTATTTAACTCGACTTGGTCTCTGATAGATATCACGAACCTAACCATATATATAATATATCAACATATTTTCTTTTTAAGTAATCATTATATATATATATATATATATATATATATATATATATATATATATATATATATATATATATATATATATATATATATATATATACACACACTTTTAATACTTTTAATATTTTCTTAATCCGTAGTTAGCAGTCCGATGTTAGTGGTCCACAATTAGTTGCTTAAATAAAATAAATAAAGACCCCATCGTATTCGTATTGATCAGAATTAATCTCGACCCATGGTACCATGTTGTCAAGTGACGTGTTGCGTACATAAAGTACCGTGTTGTCAAATGACGTGTTGCGTACAATCATGAGGTCTTATGATTAATCTTCTCGTGTTGTTTACGGGTGGTCCTGAAATATATAAAATCAAATCATAAGTAAATATATATTAAATATTATGTTAATTAGCCAAGATATGATTAATCCGATTTTGTCATAATATGATATATTACAGGTCTTGAAGTGTTTTTAAAAATCAAATTAGAAGGATCTATTTAGTTTGCGAACAAGTTTGAAATCACTCAAACTATGTTCTTGTTGTTAAAATTTTACAACACAAAATAAGATAGCTATATAAATATGAATCGAATAAGGTTATTAATAAGGTTACTACCTCAAGTTACTTGGACAAAGCTACTGGAAAAGGTAAGAAAAATCTTGGAATCAAAAGAGTGGTGGAGTGGGATTGAAAGATTGGAAGTAATCTCCTTGAAATCGGATGACTATATTGATACGTTCTTGAGTAGGTAAATGAAGAGAGATTAGGGAGTGAATTAACTTGAAAGAAAATTGGAAATGAAATTGTATGTGTGTGTGAGCAAAATATCATGATTATGGGATGGATATATAGGAGATTTAGTTTGTTTTCTTGCACAAAAGTCACACATGAGGTTAAATGGCTGGTTCCCACATGTAACATCATGTCTAGTGGCTGGTCATTGAAGTTTATTGTTGAAATATACCAACAGTAAATACGTATAGAAGCTGGGTATGATACGGTTACATATACCCTAGATATACTTGTAGAAATTTTGAGGAATCGGAACGAGAATTCAAATATGGACGGGTTTATAACTGTAAAAGAGGCTCAAAACTGGGCTTTTATTTTTGGGTCAAACCGGGCCAAAATAAAATTTTAAGACATTTTTAATAAAGCAATGTTAGCCCAGCCAGGGGCTCGATCCCAGCCAGGGGCTCTGCCCCTTGGACCCCGCCAGGGGTTGCCACCCCTTGGACCCCTCTTATCGGGGGCGCTGCCCCCGAACCCCCGTCATAATCAAGATAAGTTCAAACAAGTGTGCACTCCACACTTCCCCAAACTTGTTCGATATTTATCAAGATTATTTTGGTTACAAATTAATCCCATTACACTTAAATCATATTGGTGACATAGATCACCAACACATTATAGATTGTAAGTATATATGTCAAAGAACATTACATATAGTTATCGTTTTGAAAACTTAAGTTAATGGTCTCAAAGTATACTTATAACTCATTGTTGTTAGTTCACAATGAAATGTTAAACCATCCTTAAATCATGTTAAATATGTATAGATATGTACATATACATAATCGTATAATTATCGTGTGTTATATAGTTCGTGATATCATCGGTCAAATTGGACGGTCAAACGTTGTGTGAAACTCTTTTCAAAAACATAAGTCTCAATAGTTTGGATTGCTTATCATTTTGGTAAGGTTTATTTTATGTAAATATTAATCTCATAAGTATAAAATGATCGGAAAAATCCGGGTCGTTACAGTACCTACCCGTAAAATAAATTTCGTCCCGAAATTTTAAAGTTGTACCTATTTTGCGTTGTCGGGAAACAAATGTGGATACTTTTGTTTCATCTGATCCTCTCGTTCCCAAGTAAACTCGGGACCCCTTCGAGCATTCCAACGAACCTTGACGATTGGTATGTTGCTCTGCTTGAGTTGTTTAACTTCACGGTCTATGATTTCGACTGGTTCTTCTATGAATTGTAGTTTCTCGTCGACTTGGATTTCTTCAAGAGGAATGGGGAGATCTTCCTTTGCAAGACATTTCTTGAGGTTTGAAACGTGAAATGAATTATGTACCCCGGCGAGTTGTTGTGGTAACTCGAGTCGATAAGCTACCGGTCCGATGCGTTCGATGATCTTGAACGGGCCTACATACCTTGGGTTCAGTTTACCCCTTTTTCCAAAATGTATTACACCTTTCCAAGGTGACACCTTTAGCATAACCATGTCACCGATCTGAAACTCTAATGGTTTCCTTCGAACATCGGCGTAGCTCTTTTGGCGACTACGGGCTGTTTTCAATCTCTCCTTGATTTGCACTATCTTCTCAGTAGTTTCATGGATGATCTCGGGACCAGTTAATTGTCGATCTCTTACTTCATTCCAACAGATAGGGGATCTACACTTCCTTCCATACAGTGCTTCGAATGGTGCAGCTTTAATGCTCGCATGATAACTATTATTATACGAGAATTCTGCTAATGGTAGATATTTATCCCATCCGTTTCCAAAATCGATCACACATGCCCTGAGCATGTATTCAAGAGTCTGAATTGTTCTTTCACTCTGCCCGTCAGTTTGAGGATGATATGCGGTGCTCATATCCAAACGGGTTCCCAGGGCCTCCTGTAGTGATTGCCAAAACTTTGATGTAAATCTACTATCACGATCGGATATAATGGAAATAGGTATTCCATGCATTGAAACAATTTCCTTTATGTATAATCGTAACAGTTTCTCCATTCTATCCGTTTCCTTTATAGGCAAGAAATGTGCAGATTTGGTGAGACGATCAACTATTACCCAAATGGTGTCATAACCCCAGGCAGTCTTAGGTAACTTTGTGATGAAATCCATGATAATACCATCCCATTTCCATTCTGGGATTTCTGGTTGTTGAAGTAACCCTGACAGCTTCTGGTGTTCTGCTTTGACTTTGGAACAAGTTAAACATTCCCCAACATATGTTGCAACATCTGTCTTTAAATTAGGCCACCAATAATGCGTCTTAAGATCTTGATACATCTTTCCAACTCCAGGATGTATCGAGTATCTTGTCTTATGTACCTCGTTCAATATCAACTTCCTTAATCCACCCAACTTCGACACCCAAATACGGTTTGCGAAATATCGAATTCCGTCTTCCCGTATAACGAGATGCTTCTCATACTTCTTCATTATTTCATTTCCTATGTTTTCTTTAGTAAGAGCTTCTCGTTGAGCCTCTTTGATTTGTGAGTTGAGATTCATGCGAATTTTTATGTTCATTGCTCGTACTCGAATTGGTTCCCGTTCCTTTCTTCTTAGAGCGTCGGTCACTACATTCGCTTTCCCGAGATGATAGCGAATCTCACAATCATAGTCGTTTATCAGCTCGACCCACCTACGTTGCCTCATGTTCAGCTGTTTCTGATCAAAAATATGTTGAAGGCTTTTATGATCAGTAAACACAGTGCATTTAACCCCATATAAATAGTGTCTCCATATCTTCAATGCAAACACTACTGCTCCGAATTCTAAATCATGCGTCGTATAATTCCGCTCGTGAATCTTCAATTATCGGGATGCGTATGCTATAACTTTCTTCCGTTGCATAAGGACGCAACCAAAACCTTGTCGCGAAGCGTCACAATATATCTCAAAATTATCGTTCCCTTCAGGTAATGACAAAATAGGCGCTGTAGTCAACTTCTTCTTCAGTAATTGAAATGCACTCTCTTGCTCAGAAGTCCATTCGTACTTCTTCCCTTTTTGCGTTAACGCTGTTAATGGTTTAGCTATTCGGGAAAAATCTTGAATAAACCTTCTATAATAACCAGCTAAACCCAAAAATTGGCGTATCTGCGTTGGTGTCTTAGGAGTCTCCCATTTTTCATTGGCCTCAATTTTAGCTGGATTAACCTGAATTCCTTTGCTGCTAACAACGTGGCCAAGAAATTGCACTTCTTTCAACCAAAATGCACACTTAGAAAATTTGGTGTATAACTGTTCTTTTCTTAACAATTCTAATACCAACCTTAAATGCTGCTCATGCTCTTGCTCACTCTTGGAATAGATAAGAATATCCTCAATGAAAACGATAACAAACTTATCTAAATACGGACTACAAACTCGATTCATGAGGTCCATGAATACAGCTGGCGCATTAGTCAACCCAAACGGCATGACCAAAAATTCGTAATGACCGTAGCGTGTCCGTAAAGCAGTTTTCGGAATATCTTCTTCTTTGACGCGTTGTTGATGATAGCCCGACCTTAGGTCGATTTTCGAGTAAACACATGATCCTTGCAATTGATCAAATAAGTCATCAATTCTCGGTAGTGGATACCGATTCTTGATAGTTAACTTATTTAATTCACGATAATCTATACACATTCGGAAAGATCCATCTTTCTTCTTGACGAATAAAATCGGAGCTCCCCACGGTGAAGTGCTCGGTCGAATGAAACCACGGTCCAGTAATTCTTGTAACTGGCTTTATAACTCTTTCATCTCAGATGGTGCAAGTCTATATGGAGCACGAGCCACTGGTGCAGCTCCTGGTACTAGATCTATTTGAAATTCTACAGATCTAAATGGAGGTAATCCCGGCAACTCTTCCGAAAATACTTCAGGAAAATCTCTTACCACAGGCACGTCGTTGATGCTCTTCACTTTTTCCTTCGTTTCGACTTTATTAACATGTGCTAGGATAGCATAGCACCCTTTCTTCAAGCACTTTTGAGCTTTCAAACAACTAATGAGTTTTAGCTTTGAGTTACCCTTCTCTCCATAAATCATTAATGGCGTTCTATCCTTACGAGGAATGCGAATTGCCTTCTTGGCGCACACAACTTCAGCTCCTACTTTGGACATCCAGTCCATGCCAACTATTACATCAAAACTTCCTAATTCTACGGGTATCAAATCAATCTTAAATGTTTCTCCGGCTAAATTTATTTTACAATCACGGAAAATTTTATCGGCTTTAATTAGTTTACCATTAGCTAACTCAATCATGTACTTAGCATCTAGAGGTAATGATGAACAATTTAATTTAGTGTGAAAGTCTCTACACACGTAACTTCTATCGGCACCAGTATCAAATATAATAGATGCGGATAATTTATTAATGGTAAACGTACCCGTAACAAGCTCCGGGTCTTCATACGCCTCTCTAGCATTAATAACAAATGCTCTTCCACGTGCAGATCCGTTATTCTTCTCTGGATTTGGGCACTGACTCTTATAATGACCCTATTTCCCACACCCATAACAAGTAATAGTGGCCAAGGCAGTTCTATTTGCATTGGTGGCAGGAGTCTTGGTACCGTTTGTATTTGTAGCGGGAACCCTACAATCTTCAGCAAGATGACCTTTTCGATTACAATTGTTGCACACCACATTACAATAACCAGAGTGATGTTTGTGGCATCTGTTACATAAAGGATTTCGTCCTTTGTAACCTGAGTTTGAACCGCTACCCGCACCTTGCGTGGTTTCTTGTTTCTTGTTGGATTGTTGATGATTACCTTCCCACTTTCTTTTATTTCCCGATGTCTTGACATCGGTGTTCTTATCCAGAATAATCTGGTCCATCAACTCGTTCGCCATGGTGATAGCTTCATGAATAGTCTTGGGTTTGGATGCTGTAACATTTGCCTTGACCTTTTTAGGCAAACCGTCTTTGTACAGTTCAATCTTCCGTTCTTCGATTGGTACCAATTCGGGACATAGCAAAGCTAATTCCATGAATCGCTGATTGTAGTTGGTGAGTTCAGTACCAAAAACTTTCAGGCTTCGTAATTCAGCTTCCAACTTCCTAACCTCGTTCCTTGGACAATATTCGTTGATTAGCATTGTTTTGAATTCTTCCCAAGGAGTATCATAAGCTACATCTCCTCCTACGGCCTTCACATAGTTTTTCCACCACGTGAGTGCACTATCTTGTAGGGTGCACGATGCATACTTGGTTATGTCCTTCTCAATACAACCACTGATTTTAAACACAGACTCAATCTTTTCGATCCACCGGGTTAAACCAACCGGTCCTTCTGTTCCACTGAATGATGAGGGCTTGCAACCTTGAAAAGTTTTGTAAGTGCACCCCACACGAGGATTTGGGTTAACTGCAGCACCTCTTGCAGCCTCGACCCATAACATTCTGTCGTTCACTCGCTGATTGATGAGTTCCTGGATTTCTTGTTCCGTCATTCGGTTCAATCGCGCCATAATCTTCAACAAGAATGAAAAAAAATAATTATTCACATGTAATATTATAGATGTAGTATGTATTTACAGTACATCGTAGCTTATTAATAATATGAACCAGTTATTATTATAAAAGCTTTTTCTTCTTATTAGCGTTTTATAATTATATCTAGGGTAGTACCTACCCGTTAAAGTTCATACTTAATAGCTTAGTACAAAAATCAATTACTACCACCCAAATAATACTTAACCATGGAAAATTATTGCATTTCACACTTCACTATTTTACATATGCTTATCTTACATCAAACATTAAGCAAACCACACTAGTAGTATTATACAAAACATTATATGATCACATGGTTTAAAACAACTGCGCATCATTTAACCCAAAGCGTTTGTGTTCAAAGAAATCGCTTAAAGGTTATCCTGGTTGTCTCCCTGCGTTTTAGCTGAGGAACCGAAGAACTGGATGTTGGGATAGAACTAATAGGAATAGCGGGAATAGGTGTGGTAGTATCTGGTGGAGTTGGTGCGACAACATTCTCTCTAGACTCGGGATTTGGATTTTCCATTTCAGTAGCCTTTCATTTCTTTCCTCGTTCGAACTTGTCTTTCGTAATTTCCTGTATTTCTTCCTCCTCAGGATCACTTTCTGGTTCCTCTTCAATTGATTCATCCGAAACTCGTGAGTCTTCCCCAAAGGTGTCGTTTTCATCATCGGATAGGTTAATGACTAGAACACCATCTGAAGATTCTGGTTCGGAGTCACTGAATGTGATAATAAGTTCTAAGCCAGACATCTATCACATAACAACTAGCACGTTAATACCACATAATATTTACATATTAATTTTTAACCAACAAGGATAAGCAATACTTTTCGAAATCAAACACGGTCAAAGTCCAGACTCACTAATGCATCCTAACAAACTCGATAAGATACACTAATGCAAATTTTCTGGTTCTCTAAGACCAACGCTCTGATACCACATGTCATAACCCGACCTTAACCATAAGGACGAATACAATAACATATGATTTCATCGCGAGGTATTGACCTCCATATGCGACATTTTTCAAAAACTGCATTCGTTTTTACAATACAAACCATAGCTTTTATTACAAATACAAGGTTTAAACAACTTAATAATGATTATCGTTTAGCGATAATCTTAAACTTACAAACTTTACATGTGATAATAACAATACTACTTCCAACATATTTTACATTACAAATCCTCCGATATGCAGTTTTATTTTTGACACAAATATGCATACTCAAGATCTTGCTTAAATTCAACATGTTGCAGCGGAAGCTTTTAGTTATCACCTGAGAATAAACATGCTTAAAACGTCAACATAAAGTTGGTGAGATATAGGTTTAATGCCGGCAGCGTTATAAATATAGACCACAAGATTTCATATATAAACGTTCTAATAAAAATATTCTAAGTTGTTGAGCACTTGATAACCATACTTAACATTTAATCAACGTAGCATATTCCCTTTATTATGAAATCTTACTACATCGTACCAAGTGTAGTCACCGAAATGAAGTACTGTGCAACCGTTGAATACTGGTCGTCCAGTCCGGTTGGGGTTGTCAGGCCCGATAGATCTATCAACAGGATTCGCGTTTACAATACCTCATGTAAATAGTAGTTACCAAGTTACAGGGAAGTATGCCAGTGGTACAACTCAACGTAGAATATATATTTTAATCACTTGTGTCCATAACGTAAATCATAAAATGCATGTATTCTCATCCCGAAATATTTAGAGTTTAAAAGTGGGACTATATACTCACTTTTGTCTTGAAGCTATTTAACTCGACTTGGTCTCCGATAGATATCACGAACCTAACCATATATATAATATATCAACATATTTTCTTTTTAAGTAATCGTTATATATATATATATATATATATATATATATATATATATATATATATATATATATATATATATATATATATACTTTTAATACTTTTAATATTTTCTTAATCCGTAGTTAGCAGTCCGATGTTAGTGGTCCACAATTAGTTGCTTAAATAAAATAAATAAAGACCCCATCGTATTCGTATTGATCAGAATTAATCTCGACCCATGGTACCATGTTGTCAAGTGACGTGTTGCGTACATAAAGTACCGTGTTGTAAAATGACGTGTTGCGTACAATCATGAGATCTTATGATTAATCTTCTCGTGTTGTTTACGGGTGGTCCTGAAATATATAAAATCAAATCATAAGTAAATATATATTAAATATTATGTTAATTAGCCAAGATATGATTAATCCGATTTTGTCATAATATGATATATTACAGGTCTTGAAGTGTTTTTAAAAATCAAATTAGAAGGATCTATTTAGTTTGCGAACAAGTTTGAAATCACTCAAACTATGTTCTTGTTGTTAAAATTTTACAACACAAAATAAGATAGCTATATAAATATGAATCGAATAAGGTTATGAATAAGGTTACTACCTCAAGTTACTTGGACAAAGCTACTGGAAAAGGTAAGAAAAATCTTGGAATCAAAAGAGTGGTGGAGTGGGATTGAAAGATTAGAAGTAATCTCCTTGAAATCGGATGACTATATTGATACGTTCTTGACTAGGTAAATGAAGAGAGATTAGGGAGTGAATTAACTTGAAAGAAAATTGGAAATGAAATTGTATGTGTGTGTGAGCAAAATAGCATGATTATGGGATGGATATATAGGAGATTTAGTTTGTTTTCTTGCACAAAAGTCACACATGAGGTTAAATGGCTGGTTCCCACATGTAACATCATGTCTAGTGGCTGATCATTGAAGTTTATTGTTGGTATATACCAATAGTAAATACGTATAGAAGCTGGGTATGATACGGTTACATATACCCTAGATATACTTGTAGAAATTTTGAGGAATCGGAACGAGAATTCAAATATGGACGGGTTTATAACTGTAAAAGAGGCTCAAAACTGGGCTTTTATTTTTGGGTCAAACAGGGCCAAAATAAAATTTTGAGACATTTTTAATAAAGCAATGTTAGCCCAGCCAGGGGCTCGACCCCAGCCAGGGGCTCTGCCCCTTGGACCCCGCTTATCGGGGGCGCTGCCCTCGAACCCCCGTCATAATCAAGATAAGTTCAAACAAGTGTGCACTCCACACTTCCCCAAACTTGTTCGATATTTATCAAGATTATTTTGGTTACAAATTAATCCCATTACACTTAAATCATATTGGTGACATAGATCACCAACACATTATAGATTGTAAGTATATATGTCAAAGAACGTTACATATAGTTATCGTTTTGAAAACTTAAGTTAGTGGTCTCAAAGTATACTTATAACTCATTGTTGTTAGTTCACAATGAAATGTTAAACCATCCTTAAATCATGTTAAATATGTATAGATATGTACATATACATAATCGTATAATTATCGTGTGTTATAAAGTTCGTGATATCATCGGTCAAATTGGACGGTCAAACGTTGTGTGAAACTCTTTTTAAAAACATAAGTCTCAACAGTTTGGATTGCTTATCATGTTGGTAAGGTTTATTTTATGTAAATATTAATCTCATAAGTATAAAACGATTTGAAAAATCCGGGTCGTTACAGTATAAGTTTAATTTTGATTAAACATGTTATTGTAATTGTTTCAAGTTGTTATTTTACTAACACTAATGCATATTTGGATGCACAAATTTTGTGTTTAATGTGTTTTGCAGAAAAATAACGATACTGATGGTGCATCATCATCATCTAGGCAACCTGCTCCAGAACCTGAACCAGAAATGCAATATGAGCCACAATATGAACCAGAACCTGAACAGGAGCAACAACAGGAACAACAACAACAACAACCTGATCAACACGTACCATATTATGATCCGCAACAAGAATATGTTAATGCCTACATAATTTTTCCGATTCATCCGATAGTAGAACACCTAACGATTTATGAAGAACAGTTGCATCCTAATTTGAGATTTGATCGAAGCTGGAGAGATTACCCGACGTATCAAAATAAAAAATTCAAACTGGTAACGAAAAATGTAGAAGTGCCGAGGGTAATCGATTGGGAGCCTTTGGAAAGGGTCCAACTAGTTAACTCAGTTAGACAGCATCTGATTCAAAGGTATGGCAGCTCTTCTTTTCCCGATTGGGAACGTTTATTCACCATTCGTAGGCCTGTATATATGGAATGGTGTGTTGAGCTTATGAGTACTATATCACTTAATGCGGATGTAGTTAGGTTAGATGATAGAAGTTTTCTTAGATTTTTACTTGGCCGTAGGATGTACAGGATGTCCATGCTGGACATGGCCAGGGCTTTACAGATTTACACTCCTGGTGAATTACTACTACCCGATTGTACAAATTTGATTTGTCATGGGGAGCGGGTAGATAGGAATTTTGACGCGGAAGCCGTCTGGAGGCGTATGTCAGATTATAATGTTTTTATGCTGGGAGGAAGACACTCCTATTTAGATATTAACAAAGCAGAGCTACGTATTATACATAGATTTTTAGCTAATTCGATTACACAAAGAGGTAAAAACAAGGAGAAGATGACCTTACACGAATTATTTTACCTTAAGTGTATTCGAAACCCTAGAAGCTTTGTTAATATTCCCTACTGTGTTAGTTTTTATCTGTCCAAAATGGTAGCAGGAATACAGGACGGGGGAATAATAGGAGGAGGTATTTTTGTTACTCTCATTGGAGAGTATTTGGGTGTAGATAGGGACCAAGGGGGTCCACTGATGGTGTTTAGGGAACAGGTTGATACTTTAGGATTGAAGGTCTATCAGGGTGCTAAGGTATTAAAAAGTAGACGCAATCAGGCAATACCATATGATGGTCGTCATCCACAGGTAGAGAGAGGTTCAGATGAGGAAATGGAGGAACCGGATGACATTAGGGATGTCATTAGGGAGGCTATGACTGACGTCTACCA
Organism: Rutidosis leptorrhynchoides; assembly: GCF_046630445.1. Taxonomy (NCBI): domain Eukaryota; kingdom Viridiplantae; phylum Streptophyta; class Magnoliopsida; order Asterales; family Asteraceae; genus Rutidosis; species Rutidosis leptorrhynchoides. Next base: position 391,327,967 of record NC_092335.1, on the reverse strand, counting down.
GCGTATAGATGAGGTAGAAATGACAAACGAGGGTAGATTTAGTCAGTTCGAGCATTGGCACGCCGAGAATGTGTACGAGCATTCTAGGCAACGTCAGCATGATAGATGGCACTATCATCAGCATCAGATCATGAGCCAGCTATCACCTCAAGTACCAAATAACTACGTACCGACCCGACCTGCTCACTATCCTCCACACCAGCCCGATATGCGACCACCATTTACTCTCTACGACCCTAACCAGGCCTATCAGTACACCTATAACCAACCATGGAACCCGCCCGATGACATGAACTGGAACCCCTATCCAGATTGATATAGTTCCCGTTGGTGATTTTTATTTTTATTATCTTTATTTATTTTTATGTTTAAACGTATAATATTGTGATACTTTTAATGTAATTATTAATATTTTTATTATGTTGTACTAATATTTCATATTTGATTTGAAAGTGGGATGTTAAGTCTCATTTCAAATTACCATGCATGTTATTATTTGTATGTATGTATATTGTCAATTGTACACAACAGGGTAAAACAACGCATTTTCAAAGACTGGCATTAAGTTCAGCAAAAGCTACTAATTTTGACGACAAAATGAAAAACAAATGTAATGCAACAACAAGACAGAATGAACAAATGATGTGCACCATTTATCATTCAACAAACAAACGCCAATATGTTTGGAAACTTTGGTAAAATTTAATCATTTTTCTACGCTAATCACCCTCAATAATTTAAATTGTTACTGATTTCTTGCAAATGAGGGCATTGCAAGATCTTAAGTGTAGGAAGGTGTTAAATTCTTTCAGATTTTTAAAATTTTAATTTAAATACTTGGTTACCATTAAAATACTAGTAATGCAGTAGTTGTATTAGAATCTAGTGCTCTCTGATAATAAAGAACAGCCCTAGTCTTATATACTGACTACCCAATTCTAGTAAAATTTCTGACTACCCAATTCTAGTAAAATTTTTCAAAAATTTCAAATAAATGAATTCAAAATCATGTTTATACAAATTTATGAACGATAAAACTAGGTGTTAACACCGAAATTATTGTTACCTCGGAAAGGACATAAATTGAGAAACAACCCAAAAGGTTAGAATTCATTTAAAATAAAATAGAGGACAATAAAAAGGTAAAGAAAGGAGAATAAAAGCCAAGTGTGAGAAAAAGTTACCAAGTTATTTAGAACATATGTCACATATTTTTGTACAAATAATTGAAGATACTTTTGTTTTGGATGATATTTATCAGTTTTACCCAGGTTATTGTAATATAAATGAAATTTAAAAGGAAGTAAAGTCTTCTGAGAGAAAAAGACACGCGCTTCTTGATTTAGGTCAGGAAGTTGTCGTCCAGACCAGTTGTAGAGTCTACGAAAAACCTTGAAAAGTTTTCTCAAAAATCAGCTGGAAATCCACGGACCTCAGCATCAAACAGGGTCGCCAAGTGGTCAGACTTATCCTAACTATGAGAGGATCTGTCTCGTACAATGGGGGGGGGCACCATGCAAATTATCTTATAAGACTAATGAATCAGATCCCCAGAAAGGATAATCTCCTTAAAGATCAAAAATCAGCTTTTAAGACTGATATTACTCAATCCTTGAGATTGAACTTAAAGATTGAGAATTACAAACTCATGGAATTCAATGATATCTAAACTCGAGCTTGAACGAGAAAATATTTTGATAAAATTACAAACCGATTTGTTTTCTGAAAATCCCATTTTCAATGCGTTCATTACCATTGAACGTAAAATTCTAGGAATTCACCTGGAATTCATTAGGTCACCTGAACCTAAATCAGGTGTCAACCTTAAGAACGGTGGTTGCATAGTATGGTCAAAGACAGGACCTTGTGCTAGACAGAAAAACTATAGGGTGATCTTTACTATTGCTCCTACAAAGGATAGTAATTGCATCTGACACGATATAGACCATAATCAAAAGCATGTCACGGGACATTGCCTCAACAGTTGCTTGTTCAACGCTTTCCTTTACAACCGAACGGTAGTTTACCAAAAGGTAATATACGGAGCAAGTATACTGGACGTGTTGCTTTCCTAATACAAGGTTAGCAAGTGGGTGACACAAAACCTCAAGTTTTGAGCTAAAATTTTCAAATCTGAAACCCACCAAACCCACAAAAATAATTTGCAAACACCGGTGAAGGGTTATTCCGGAAAACTTATCTAGGGTAAAAGCTAAATTAAATTTTCAAAAGATCAAATGTTTTCATAAAGATCCAATTTCCTTAAGGATCTAAATTTTGATAGTCATGTGGGACTGTAAACCACAACGTTACTATCATTTTTTATACTGTCGTATATAAATCACCGATGCACAAAGTGTGAAGAATAAAGAAGTGATTCTAGTATTTTTATTTCAAGACTATATTGCTTGAGGACAAGCAACACTCAAGTGTGGGAATAATTGATAATGCTAAAAACGAACATATATTTCATAGCATTATCCCTCAAAAAAGACATGCTTTTAGTTGTAATTGTTCTATTTACAAGTGATATTCGTTTAAATAATAAAAGGTGAAGACAAAAGACAGATTCGACGAATTGAAGAAGCAAACGACCAAAAAGCTAAAAAGTACAAAGTACAATTAAAGTGGCTCAAATTATTGATAAGAAACGTCTTTAAAATTACAAGAATACAAGACATAAAACGTAAAGTACAAGATATTAAATTGTACGCAAGGACGTTCGAAAATCCGGAACCGGGACCAGAGTCAACTCTCAACGCTCGACGCAACGGACTAAAAATTACAAGTCAACTATGCACATAAATATAATATAATATATAAATAATTCTTAAAATTATATATATATTATATTATATATATAAACCGTCGGCAAATAAACAAACAAAAGTATGTGAGCTGTAAAAGAAGGCCATGCGATCTCATGGCCAGAAGGCACAAATGCCATGCGATCGCATGGTGAACAGTATCAGGCCACATCCTATAAAAAGCAACGAATTCAGTCGAATGTAAATATATATTTTCAATCTCTCTCTCACAGATATATATATATATATATATATATATATATATATATATATATATATATATATATATATATATATATATATATTATAATTTTAATTTTAATTTTAATTTAAGATTAATAATAATAAGGGTATGTTAGCGAATGTTGTAAGTGTAAGTTGAAATTCTGTCCGTGTAACGCTACGCTATTATTAATCATTGTAAGTTATGTTCAACCTTTTTAAATTAATGTCTCGTAGCTAAATTATTATTATGCTTATTTAAGCCAAAATAATCGTGATGTTGGGCTAAATATTAAGATTGGGTAATTGGGCTTTGTACCATAATTGGGGTTTGGACAAAAGAACGACACTTATGGAAATTAGACTATGGGCTATTAATAGGCTTTATATTAACTAAATGATACCTCGTTAATTTAATATATAGACTTATAATTTGACGTATTTATATATAACCACATACGCTTGACTGGGTACGGTGGGCGAGATATCTATAAATACCAATAATTATTCATTTGACCGGATACGGGGATGGATTAATAATCAATAGACTTGTTGAAACAGGAGTGAATTACATAAAAGGGTAATTGGTGTAATTGTTAACAAAGTAATAAAACCTTGGATTACACGCAGTCGATAACCTGGTTTATTCATTAAACAAAGTATTAAGACCTTGTTACAGTTCGAATCCCCAATTAGTTGGAATATTTGACTTCGAGTATAAGGATAATTTGATGAAGACTCTGGCACTTTATATTTATGACTGATGGACTATTATGGACAAAACCGTATGGACATATTGAATAATCCAGGACAAAGGACAATTAACCCATGGTAATAAACTAAAAATCAACACGTCGAACATCATGATTATGGAAGTTTAAATAAGCATAATTCCTTTATTTCATATTTTATCGCACTTTTATTTACTGTCATTTTATTTAATTGCTCTTTTAATTATCATACTTTTTAATTATCGCAATTTTATTTATTGTCATTTTATTTATCGCATTTTAATTTATCGCACTTTAATTATTGTCATTTACTTTACGCTTTAAATTAAGTTATTTTTATTTTTAATATTTTACATTAGATTTTAACAGCGACTAAAGTTTTAAAATCGACAAACCGGTTATTAAACGGTAAAAACCCCCTTTTATAATAATAATACTACTTATATATATATTTATATATATACAAATATAGTTTTAAAAATATAGCGTTAAACTTGGCTAGCTCCCTGTGGAACGAACCGGACTTACTAAAAACTACACTACTGTACGATTAGGTACACTGCCTATAAGTGTTGTAGCAAGGTTTAGGTATATCCACTTTATAAATAAATAAATAACTTGTGTAAAATTGTATCGTTTTTAATAGTATTTCCTAGTAAAATATAAGCTATTTCGTATACACCTCGTATAACATCCCAGTGATTCCGATGTGCCTAATTCCAGGTCTTCTACTGTCACTACCGGTCATTCTATGGTTACACGTTCTAAGGCTGGAATTTTTAAACCAAGGCATATCGTTGATCTAGCTCAGCTTGCTTCTTCTGGCCTTCATCAAGCATTGTTTTTGCACACTGAACAACGTGGATTTAAAACTGCTTTTAAAGATCCGGGTTGGTTAAAAGCTATGAGAGATAAGATGCATGCGTTACAAAATAATCAAACATGGGAACTTGTACCACGACCAAAGCATGGCAACATTGTTGTGAAAGGACCCGTTCATATACATTATAAACGATTCACAATAGTTGATTACATTGCGAGGTATTTGACCTCTATATGATACATTTTACAAACATTGCATTCGTTTTTAAAAGACAAAGTTTCTTTACATTGAAAATTGACAGGCATGCATACCATTTCATAATATCCACTATCCAACTATAAATTAATTTAATAATAATCTTTGATGAACTCAATGACTCGAATGCAACGTTCTTCGAAATATGCTATGAAAGACTCCAAGTAATATCTTTAAAATTAGCAAATGCACAGCGGAAGATTTCTTTAATACCTGAGAATAAACATGCTTTAAAGTGTCAACCAAAAGGTTGGTGAGTTCATTAGTTTATCATAATCATTTATTTCCATCATTTTAATAGACCACAAGAATTTCATTTCCAGTTCTCATAAATATACGTCCCATGCATAGAGACAAAAATAATCATTCATATGGTGAACACCTGGTAACCGATATTAACTAGATACATATAAGAATATCCCCTATCATTCCGGGATCCTCCTTCGGACATGATATAAATTTCGAAGTACTAAAGCATCCGGTACTTTGGATGGGGTTTGTTAGGCCCAATAGATCTATCTTTAGGATTCGCGTCAATTAGGATGTTTGTTCCCTAATTCTTAGATTACCAGACTTAATAAAAAGGGGCATATTCGATTTCGATAATTCAACCATACAATGTAGTTTCAATTACTTGTGTCTATTTCGTAAAACAATTATAAAAACAGCGCATGTATTCTCAGTCCCAAAAATATATATTGCAAAAGCATTTAAAAAGGGATTAATGAAACTCACGCATATAAATATTGTAAAACAGTTAATAAAGCATTTTCATGTATTCTCAGCCCAAAAACTTAAAGGGTAAAAGGGCAAATGAAACTCACACATATAAATATTGTAAAACATTTAATAAAGCATTTGCATGTATTCTCAGCCCAAAAATGTAAAGAGTAAAAAGGGCAAATGAAACTCATCATACTGTATTTCGTAGTAAAAATACATATAACGTCATTGAACAAGTGCAAGGTTAGCCTCGGATTCACGAACCTAAATTAATTATATATAATTATGTGTTGGTCAATATTTGTCTAACAAATTAGGTCAAGTCATAGTGTACCACAATTCTAATGCTCGAGACTAATATGCAAAAGTCAACAAAAGTAAATTTGACTCAAAATAATTTCCAAAAATCTATACATGATTAATATATAGTTTAAATATCGTCGTTTTATATTTTTAAATATTTTTAAAAGATTTATTAGAGTAATAATATAATTTATTTATTAATAGATAAAATTCTATATTAAATTTATGTAATAAAATATACTTTTATATATATTAAGTAATAAAATTTATAGGGTTCATTTAATATCATAAAGATAATATGATATGTATTATTAAAGTAAGTTATTACACGTAGTAAAATATGTTTGTATCACATATTTATTTGATAAAATAATATCTATAATGATAGTAAGTAAAAGTTGTATTATTTTGTAATAATAATTATTATTATAAAAATATCAATATTTATAATTACTAAGATGACATTATGATAAAACGATAATTCTAATTATGATAACTTTAATATTTACGATAATTTTTAATATTATCTTTAAAATAATAATTCTATTTAAAATAATAATAATAATAATGATATTTTATAGTAACAATGACATTTCTATTAAAATGATAATTTTTATTAAAATGATAGTTTTAATACTAACAATACTTTTAATAATAATAGTAATGATAAAAATAATAAGAACGATAATTTTATCTAAATCAATATCTTATAATATTTTAATTTCATCATGATACTCTTACTCATTATTTTCTAATCGTTTCGTTTAATAGCTTTTAATCATCTTTTATATCGTGTTCATAATAATGATAATAATAGTAACCAAAATAATTAGGTGTTACAAATATTTGTTTTAATTACACTAATATTAATAATGATAGTTACTATAACATTATTAACGATAATACTAATAATTATCTTAATGATAATACAGTAATAATACTAATAACAATAATAATAACCATTTTTAAATAATGATATATATATTAATAATGATAATAATAATACTAATACTAATAATAATAATAATAATAATAATAATAATAATAATAATAATAATAATAATAATAATAATAATAATAATAATAATAATAATAATAATAATAATAATAATAATAATAATAATAATAATAATAATTGGATAATAATAATAATACTAATTACAACTTTAACGATAATAACGATAGTAATAATATTAAAAAAATAACAATTTTTAATGATAAATCCCTTTTATTGATAAAGATAATAATAATGATAATAATAAGATAAAACTAGAACGACGATAAAAATGACGATAATAATAATCATTTTTAATAAAAATATCGAAAATTCAATTGATTATAACTTCTAATCCGTTCATCGAAACCATTCGATATCTAAAGGAAAAGTTCTTAATTTTTCGCTAGCTTTCCAAGGACATGCATATCTTATACCTTATCTCAACCGCAAGTGTAACTAATTCAATATTCAACCTAACTTGTCTAAGGGCAATATCAAAAGTACAAGCATGAATAATCCTAAATACTCGAGCACTAGTCAGGGATACACTATTAGTATGTAAAAGATAAATTATGAGTACTCACGTATCAATATTGAGATTCAATATTGCAGGAAAGGTACGTAGACGCAACGGAAATGATAAACACTATATTGACCTCACTAGCATACCCATGAACCATACTCAATCACCTCCATAGCTATAACCCATAATTTCCTTAATCCTATCATACTCGAAAAACAATTTCGAAATCACTCGGACAGTACTCCGTCGTAATATTTTATGTATACTAATAATATCTTGAAATAATACGGAGTATATATATATATGTAAATCGATTGAGAGAGTTTAGAGAAAAATATTTTCAAGTTTCTATGAAATAATGAAACCTATTGAATTCTATTTATAATAGATTTTTGAATTATTAAAGTGAATTATTAATGTATGAATTATTAAAGTGAATTATTAAAGTATGAATTATTAAAGTGAATTATTAAAGTATGAATTATTAAAGTGAATTATTAAAGTATGAATTATTAAAGTGAATTATTAAAGTATGAATTATTAAAGTGAATTATTAAAGTTAAAGTAAAGTAAAAATAAAGTAAATGTAAAGTTTAAGTATAGTAAAAGTATAAAACTATGTACGTATAATACGCGTATAAATATATATAATATTAATTTAAATCGTTATATATATTTAATAAAATAAAATATAAATATCATTATCTTTATCATACTAGTTAAGTAATGAGTTGTCAAAAGTGGTTCTAGATATTTATAAAAGTTATATACGTTTTAATAATAAAGTTCTTTTTAAACTAAAAACGTTTTTGTACATTTGAAACTAAATAGATCAATCGAGTCTTTATGAGATTCAATCTTCCACTATCCTTTGTCTAGTTCTCAATGATTGACAATTTGTTCTTATTTATAAATTACTTTACCATTTTCCGAATATTGTTAAAATGGAAAGATTTCTCAAATCAACATGGGCCTTTCAACAGAGACTTGTAATCATAATTCAATATATCTGATAATTCAATCATTTGATCTTATCTTCTAATTACATTGATAAACATTTTGAAACAGATACAATCATATAAAGTATTTAATCTAATATTTTGTTTACGTTTCAAGTTATAATATATATACACATATACATATATAATCATATTTGTTTAATGGTTCGTGAATCGTTGGAACTTGGTCGAGGTTGAATGAATGTATGAACAGAGTTTAAAATTCTTTCAATTTAACTTAACAAATGTTGCTTATCGTGTCAGAAACATATAAAGATTAAAGTTTAAATTTGGTTGGAAATTTCCGGGTTGTCACAGTACCTACCCGTTAAAGAAATTTCGTCCCGAAATTTGAGTGAAAAGGTCGTGAATGATAATAAGTATTTTTCATGATGCATACGGGCTGAAAATTAGAGTTTTATCATCAGCGAATAATTTGGATAAACAATCCATTTATATGAAGAGTACAAATGAAGCTAACATAGAAGAGTGAAATGAGTAAGTGTAGATTCATCTTATCATTTGACGTAGATATAATTGATTCTCAGATTTCAAGGGATTTGAAGAAAATCTTCTTAATAAGATTTGACTCTCCGGTAATCAAGGGAATTAGGATCCGCTTTAAATGTGATCGTCCATTTTAATTGTTCTGTAGGAGATTTTCTTATAAATTCACCTCCTTCGTTTCCTTACAACTCACACCTTCTGTTGATGCATTTTATACAACTCCCTTGACATCTACCCACGTCCATTACAGGTACAACAATTTACAGGCCACCATGATTGCTCGTTATTATCCTATCCGTGTTTGTATGTGGTTACAGGAACTGCAGGAACGAGATTTAGATGTTTGACTATGTTAGACTTAGTCAGACGTACGAGTGAAGCCTCACTAGTACGGCTAACAGGATCATACGCACGGTTGATGCTGAGCTAAGTCACAATTACAACCTAAATGAGAAGACACGAGTGAGTGATCACCCGTACGGCTGATAAAGCCAACTCGTACGTGTGATGAATGAATCATATGGGTGAGTCAACAGCAGGGGTATATAAAGTCTTATATTCTTCATTTTACGTTAAGCCTCTCATTTGTTACACACACTCAGATCTAGTGAGCTCCTCTGATTCTCTCTCAGTCCAAATCACCCAGGTGGTGAATAATAGCTCTAGGTGTTGATCTAATCACACTTGATTTAGTTGTGGTTTGACTAAGTTAATCAAAAAAAAAACTTAACCTATTCACTAGAGGGTTTGATTCACTTATTCCGCCATTGTGTGAGTTAAATCTGTTGATTTCTAAGTTCCTAGTCATGTTTCATCACCTTCTATTCTTTCCCCCTCAACTCATATTTTAAAGTATTCATCAATATGCTCCATCCAGTTCTGATTCTCGATATACTTCTAACTTTCATATCGGTCATTCTTCTTTTTCATCTACCGCCGGAAGAATCTATTTACTTCTACTATACTCTTGGGTTTATAGTGTTTCTAGTTCTCCCGTGTCTTTATATTGCTATATGCATCAATATATATGGTTCATAATTTCTGGTTTGTCGTTGGGATTTATATGTTCCCTTATATTTCAAAGTCTCTGCTTCTGTCTTCTATAATCATTATCATTCACAGTTAATGCTCTCTTTTATTTGCTGCAATTTATACTCCAATTTCTATTTCGGAGTTTTGTCCTTTCGTTTCTTCTTCTTGTGATTAAGCATCGCTTGTAATGGTCCATAATTCACAGATATGAATTTCGGAACGAACATTGTTAATGTTCTAGGACGAAAATTGTGATGGCACGATCTTGATTTGTCAAATTACTAGAATACCTTGGAAAAGGCCGAATCATCAAGAAATATTTTCTTGATATTTTAGAGGTTAAATAGAATACAAGAGTCTTATAACATGGCACATGATGATGTTATGATCTGTGAATCATCACGTTCCATTTAGAAACTCAGCATGACTTACTGTAATATAATCACATTGATCAAGTGTCATTATATTATACTAATTCATGCTTCAGTTCCCAACATTACTTCAAAATATTCCTATTTTAAACTTGAATGTTTCAGAATTTAGAAACTAAAATAGTTTCTTTTATGATGTAATACAGATAGCGCGAAGAGGTAAATGATTTCAAATAAGAAAAATTAAGAAAATATCTTCAGAAATATGGAGGATATTTATAATGAAAGATATGATGATATTTTAGAATTTCTAATATCAGAGGATGATGAAGAATATTGTCCGCAGCGGTTTAGAGTCAGGAGCAATGTATTCGTTAATGACTTCAGCAGGTACTGAATCGTTTGGATCCTTTGAAGTCAGGTTCAGTCTTTGTAATTTGTCCACAGCCTCCTTCCTACTTTGCTCAATCCGTTTTCCAGTTCCAAAACTTCTCTTTTTCTGCGCTTTGCCAGCACACTTCATCATTATAATCCAGCTTTTACCGTTTAAAGTAGTTTATAGTTTTTGCTGCTTCATCAGCATTTTTTTTTCTTTTTCGGAGAACCAATTTGTAGTTCGGAGTGTTTTTCAGAAACTTCACATTCAAATTAAGTCCAGAAGATAGACGTTATATATACACATATAACTGTTGGCGTAGACATCCTGCGAGATTTCAAAATACTGATTGCTAATTTCTAATGATTCGTATGGCAATTCTCATTACAAGATGCGAATGAGTAAATGATGGGGTTTCAATGAATAATTATAATGACTTTTTGGAGAGGCTAAAGTCAAAGGGTAATGAAGTTGTTGGTACATCTGCTAATAATGTGGTGGAATGTAAAAGGTTCCCTGGTAACAATGGTGTATATCTCAAGGTTATAATAAGGTTAGTCTGACTGAAAAGTCGAAGTTGACTTGCTGGAGCTATGACAAAACTGGCTACTTTGAATAGGAGTCGCAAAGTTATTTTTTCTAATAAATGCCAAAGAATCTGACGCGGATACGTTATTTAAACTTTTACTTTGGTTTCAAGAGTTTTTCGGGTACATAACTGTGGGTAACATGTGGTTGGATCATCATCTCGATTGCTCATCATTCGAAGTGTCTTCAGAAATTTTTGAAGGGTTTGAACACAGATTGTAATCGTTAACATACATTTGATGTTCTAACACAGTTTTGAAGTCAAAATATAGCTTGTGAAAGATGTAATGATCTAAGAGTGATGATTTTGGTTATATCTCAAGTTGAATTTTGAGATTTCAAAATCAGAATATGTAATTAAATTTTGAATGAGTATGGTTGTTTTGATTTCTATAAAAGAATGTATATTGTTGTGAAAGTAGGGAGTATAATGGATGATTTGCTGAATCAGATTCGAAGAATGTAACATATTAATTGTGAATTTATATATCTCTCGAGTATTACCTACCCGTTAAAAAAATTTCACAATTAATATTTTGTACAAAAGAATTTTATTACAGTCTTTATGAAAATATATATATATGTATATTTTCTTCAGATGTAACATAGATTTAATGAGTTAATGTTAAATTAAACTCATTTGATTTACAGTTGAAACTAGAATTGAATAATTCCTAAAGGCTTTAAAAAGTACATAACTTTTACGCAGTATTTCTTTAATGACATTGAAATTATGAATCAATACTTCGTTATTTGTTGATGTATGATGTTCGGTTCGTGGAATTCTTGTGAATTTCGCAAAGTACGAATGATGTTATCTGAAAAGTTTCGGGTACATCGATGATGAAAGTGTAAAATCAAATATATACTTGATTTATTATGAATTGAAATTTGTTGAATTGCGACAGAGATTGTAGTTAACGCTGGTTAAGTTGCGGCCGAAGGACGTACATTATTGCATATTTGTAATATGAATTAACCGAGTAGTTAAGATTCACACACAATAGCTTAGCACGGAAAGATTTATTTCAATATATATATATATAATATACATATAATTTCTTCAGAGGGAATGAGTTAATTCTTCATAACTCGTTGATACAATATACACGTTATTGATTCGTAATGATGTCCACAGTGATTCTTGAACTGACGGAGTTTGTGATGTTATCGGTGTTGTTGATTCGGATGTTGACTGTACTGACGATGCTGGTAACGCTGACGGTACTGTTGATGCTGTTGGTAAAGCAAGTTTAGCTTGTTAATCACACACCATTTTTGTCAGGGTTTCTACTCTTCCTTCTATCATTTTGGTTCGTTTAACTGATTTATGGTTAGGGCTAGATTAGATAATCTCTAAGACTTTAGAGATTACATAATCGCCGCGGAATGTTTTTCCAATGAAGTTATGAATTAATACTTCGTCAGTTATTGTTGTTGGTACTCCTTGGTATCTATGGTGCGTATGATGTTGATGCTCGTGGGACAGATTGTGAAGTTGAGGTTTACGACACGGTTGTGGTTGGAGGTGGTAATGGTACTGTTGGCGTTGATGATGGTGGTACTGGTTATGCTGCTGGTGTTTGTAATCTTTGCACCATATTCTCCAAAGCCACTACCCGAGCGCGAAGCTCGTTGACTTCTTCTATTATACCGGGGTGATTGTCGGTTCGGACGAGCGGATAAATATAATCTAGAATTTGATGTAGTATATAATCGTGACGAGATACTCTGGAAATGGAAGAGAAAATGGTGTTTTCGGATTGGTTCACCGGTAAGTGCTTCAGGTTCTTTGTTAAGAGGGCAATGGGGTGGATGGAAGGGATCACCTTCTTCTTGTCTCCAATGATTGAGGAGGCTAAGAACCCATCCCCAATTCATCCAGAATAGATGATGGCTGATTGGTTGATCCATTCCGGTCACACTGCTTTCAGAGCTGGAGTGGGATTCCATTTCGGAATCCGAGGAACTTGAATTAATGATGAATTCCATTTCGTACGATTGAATAAGGATTTTTCGATATGAAATGATTTTCGGTTATCGGATGGTATTCTAATTACATAGAATATCCATAGATATAGAATAAAAGATTTCGCAGATTACGGAGGAATTTGCAGGATATGTCAGGTAAAGTTTAAAGTAACAGATACGATAAGATATGATTTAGCAGATACGCTAAGATATGAATTTTGTCTATACACTACTCATGCAATTAATGTAGCAAGACGTGTCTAGACTAGTAATGATAAGCAGGTAATTTCTTAAGAATGATAAGCAGATGATTTCCGACTAAAAATGATAAGCAAAACTTTTGACATGCAGACACGGTCGAAGTCCAGACTCACTAATGCATCCTAACGACTTATCAGTTAGACACACTAATGCAGACATGGTTCGCTAAGACCACCGCTCTGATACCAACTGAAAGGACCCGTTCATATACATTATAAACGATTCACAATAGTTGATTACATTGCGAGGTATTTCACCTCTATATGATACATTTTACAAACATTGCATTCATTTTTAAAAGACAAACTTTCTTTACATTGAAAATTGACAGGCATGCATACCATTTCATAATATCCACTATCCAACTATAAATTAATTTAATAATAATCTTTGATGAACTCAATGACTCGAATGCAACGTTCTTCGAAATATGCTATGAAAGACTCCAAGTAATATCTTTAAAATGAGCAAATGCACAGCGGAAGATTTCTTTAACACCTGAGAATAAACATGCTTTAAAGTGTCAACCAAAAGGTTGGTGAGTTCATTAGTTTATCATAATCATTTATTTCCATCATTTTAATAGACCACAATAATTTCATTTCCAGTTCTCATAAATATACGTCCCATGCATAGAGACAAAAATAATCATTCATATGGTGAACACCTGGTAACCGACATTAACTAGATACATATAAGAATATCCCCTATCATTCCGGGATCCTCCTTCGGACATGATATAAATTTCGAAGTACTAAAGCATCCGGTACTTTGGATGGGGTTTGTTAGGCCCAATAGATCTATCTTTAGGATTCGCGTCAATTAGGGTGTCTGTTCCCTAATTCTTAGATTACCAGACTTAATAAAAAGGGGCATATTCGATTTCGATAATTCAACCATACAATGTAGTTTCAATTACTTGTGTCTATTTCGTAAAACAATTATAAAAATAGCGCATGTATTCTCAGTCCCAAAAATATATATTGCAAAAGCATTTAAAAAGGGATTAATGAAACTCACGCATATAAATATTGTAAAACAGTTAATAAAGCATTTTCATGTATTCTCAGCCCAAAAACTTAAAGGGTAAAAGGGCAAATGAAACTCACACATATAAATATTGTAAAACATTTAATAAAGCATTTGCATGTATTCTCAGCCCAAAAACGTAAAGAGTAAAAAGGGCAAATGAAACTCACCATACTGTATTTCGTAGTAAAAATACATATAACTTCATTGAACAAGTGCAAGGTTGGCCTCGGATTCACGAACCTAAATTAATTATATATAATTATGTGTTGGTCAATATTTGTCTAACAAATTAGGTCAAGTCATAGTGTACCACAATCCTAATGCTCGAGACTAATATGCAAAAGTCAACAAAAGTAAATTTGACTCAAAATAATTTCCAAAAATCTATACATGATTAATATATAGTTTAAATATCGTCGTTTTATATTTTTAAATATTTTTAAAAGATTTATTAGAGTAATAATATAATTTATTTATTAATAGATAAAATTCTTTATTAAATTTATGTAATAAAATATACTTTTATATATATTAAGTAATAAAATTTATAGGGTCCATTTAATATCATAAAGATAATATGATAGGTATTATTAAAGTAAGTTATTACATGTAGTAAAATATGTTTGTATCACATATTTATTTGATAAAATAATATCTATAATGATAGTAAGTAAAGTAAAAGTTGTATTATTTTGTAATAATAATTATTATTATAAAAATATCAATATTTATAATTACTAAGATGATATTATGATAAAACGATAATTCTAATTATGATAACTTTAATATTTACGATAATTTTTAATATTATCTTTAAAATAATAATTCTATTTAAAATAATAATAATAATAATGATATTTTATAGTAACAATGACATTTCTATTAAAATGATAATTTTTATTAAAATGATAGTTTTAATACTAACGATACTTTTAATAATAATAGTAATGATAAAAATAATAAGAACGATAATTTTATCTAAATCAATATCTTAAAATATTTTAATTTCATCATGATACTCTTACTCATTATTTCCTAATTGTTTCGTTTAATAGCTTTTAATCATCTTTTATATCGTGTTCATAATAATGATAATAATAGTAATCAAAATAATTAGGTGTTACAAATATTTATTTTAATTACACTAATATTAATAATGATAGTTACTATAACATTATTAACGATAATACTAATAATTATCTTAATGATAATACAGTAATAATAATAATAACAATAACAATAACCATTTTTAAATAATGATATATATATTAATAATGATAATAATAATACTAATACTAATAATAATAATAATAATAATAATAATAATAATAATAATAATAATAATAATAATAATAATAATAATAATAATAATAATAATAATAATAATAATAATAATTGGATAATAATAATAATACTAATTACAACTTTAACGATAATAACGATAGTAATAATAATAATAAAATAACAATTTTTAATGATAAATCCCTTTTATTGATAAAGATAATAATAATGATAATAATAAGATAAAACTAGAACGACGATAAAAACGACGATAATAATAATCATTTTTAATAAAAATATCGAAAATTCAATTGATTATAACTTCTAATCCGTTCATCGAAACCATTCGATATCTTAAAGGAAAAGTTCTTAATTTTTCGCTAGCTTTTCAAGGACATGCATATCTTATACCTTATCTCAACCGCAAGTGTAACTAATTCAATATTCAACCTAACTTGTCTAAGGGCAATATCAAAAGTACAAGCATGAATAATCCTAAATACTCGAGCACTAGTCAGGGATACACTATTAGTATGTAAAAGTTAAATTATGAGTACTCACGTATCAATATTGAGATTCAATATTGCAGGAAAGGTACGTAGACGCAACGGAAATGATAAACACTATATTGACCTCACGAGCATACCCATGAACCATACTCAATCACCTCCGTAGCTATAACCCATAATTTCCTTAATCCTATCCTACTCGAAAAACAATTTCGAAATCACTCGGACAGTACTCCGTCGTAATATTTTATGTATACTAATAATATCTTGAAATAATACGGAGTATATATATATATGTAAATCGATTGAGAGAGTTTAGAGAAAAATATTTTCAAGTTTCTATGAAATAATGAAACCTATTGAATTCTATTTATAATAGATTTTTGAATTATTAAAGTGAATTATTAAAGTATGAATTATTAAAGTGAATTATTAAAGTATGAATTATTAAAGTGAATTATTAAATTATGAATTATTAAAGTGAATTATTAAAGTATGAATTATTAAAGTGAATTATTAAAGTATGAATTATTAAAGTGAATTACTAAAGTTAAAGTAAAGTAAAAATAAAGTAAAGGTAAAGTTTAAGTATAGTAAAAGTATAAAACTATGTACGTATAATACGCGTATAAATATATATAATATTAATTTAAATCGTTATATATATTTAATAAAATAAAATATAAATATCGTTATCTTTATCATACTAGTTAAGTAATGAGTTGTCAAAAGTGGTTCTAGATATTTATAAAAGTTATATACGTTTTAATAATAAAGTTCTTTTTAAACTGAAAACGTTTTTGTACATTTGAAACTAAATAGATCAATCGAGTCTTTATGAGATTCAATCTTCCACTATCCTTTGTCTAGTTCTCAATGATTGACAATTTGTTCTTATTTATAAATAACTTTACCATTTTCTGAATATTGTTAAAATGGAAAGATTTCTCAAATCAACGTGGGCCTTTCAACAGAGACTTGTAATCATAATTCAATATATCTGATAATTCAATCATTTGATCTTATCTTCTAATTCCATTGATAAACATTTTGAAACAGATACAATCATATAAAGTATTTAATCTAATATTTTGTTTATGTTTCAAGTTATAATATATATACACATATACATATATAATCATATTTGCTTAATGGTTCGTGAATCGTTGGAACTTGGTCGAGGTTGAATGAATGTATGAACATAGTTTAAAATTCTTTCAATTTAACTTAACAAATATTGCTTATCGTGTCGGAAACATATAAAGATTAAAGTTTAAATTTGGTTGGAAATTTCCGGGTTGTCACATGTTGGGTCAAAATGGGTTTTTCGCATCAAGTTTAAATCGGATGGCTAAATTGATCGACTGAAAGCCCGTATAGTTGCACAAGGTTTTACTCAAGTACCTAGCATTGATTACTCATTCACCTTCAGCCCAGTTGTTAAAGCATCTACTGTTCGCATTGTGTTATCTCTTGCTACACTTCACAACTGGCCTCTTCATCAACTCGATGTTAACAACGCATTTCTCAATGGCCATCTCACAGAGACAGTGTTTATGGAACAACCTCCGGTATTTATCAATCAAAGATTTCCATCTCACGTCTGTCGACTCAAGAAAGCTTTGTATGGTCTCAAACAAGCACCTCAAGCTTGGTTTCAACGGCTCCGAAATTTTCTTATTCAGCTTGGGTTTTCGTGTAGTCGAGCAGACCCCTCGCTTTTCATCTACAAAAAAGGTTCATGCCTTCTTTACTTGCTTGTATATGTGGATGATTTAATTATTACAGGAAATCACAGTAGCACCATTCGCAAGTTCATCTCTCGCCTGAATGAGGAATTTTCCATTAAAGATCTTGGTCATCTCAGCTATTTCTTGGGGCTCGAAGTAGCTTACACAAATTCTGGTTTATTCTTGAGCCAAACCAAATATGCTCATGATATTTTGGTTCGAGCTGGTTTAGTGGACTCCAAACCAGCTGCAACACCACTAGCTGCTGCTGAGAGCTTTACATCGCATGGTATCCTTTTCAAGGATCCTACCTTCTATCGCTCGCTTGTTGGTGCATTACAATATCTAACGATTACCCGCCCCGACATTTCTTATGCGGTCAATCAAGTTAGTCAGTTTCTTCATGCACCCACCACTGATCATTTTCAAGCCGTGAAGCGGATTAAACGGTATGTCAATGGTACACTTGTCTATGGTTTGTCTTTTCATCATGCTTCAAAACCTTAGTTACTTGGATACTCTGATGCTGACTGGGCCCGATGTATTGAGACAAGACGTTCTATGTATGGTTATTCTATATTTCTTGGTGGTAACCTTATTTCATGGAGTGCCAAGAAGCAGCCAACCGTGGCTAGGTCTAGTTGTGAATCGGAGTATCGTGCTTTAGCTAACACTGCAGCCGAAATCGTATGGATCACACATCTTCTTCGTGAACTTTATGTATTGCCTACAGAAAGACCGACCATTCTATGCGACAACAAGAGTGCAATCTTTCTAAGTCAAAATCCTGTTTCTAACAAGAGGTCAATACATATTGACATTGATTATCACTTTGTTCGTGAGCTCGTATCTTCCGGAAAGCTCTACACCAAGTTTGTTCCAACGACACTTCAACTTGAGGACATCTTTACCAAAAGTCTTCCTCGTCCATTGTTTGAATCGTTTCGTAGCAAGCTTCATGTTGGTCCTCCACCAGTTCGCTTGAGGGGGGTATTAGAGACAAGATCACATGATTAGATCACATTTAGTTATTTTATATTGTAAATATTATTTCCATATACTTTTTATCTTTTTCTCCAAGATATGTATTGTATATAAATATATCAATAATATCATCCACAATTGTGTGGAGAATTATTTTCTTATACATTGCCATAACATCTTGACAAGATCCATTATTTCAGTCTTTTTTCACATGTTTGGTAGCAATTTGGTTATTTACTTATAGTAGGTCAAAAAGAGATGTGTCTTTATCTCAAACAGGTTAAAAATAGATAAGTGTGCTAAGCATGGAATGGGTCAACCAAGTCGAAAGTCATCAAACGTATATACTTTATGAATGCATTAATGCATACCTTAATCGTTTTTAATTCTAATATTTCTTGTATAGTTATGGTAATTATACGGATTTTGCAGTCTTGTTTAACGTATTTGTGAAGGTGTAAATTAGCAGAAACATTTAACCATATGTTTCCTTATGAAAACCACTAAATCCAACCCGTAAGAATCGGATGCGTTTGAAATACCTCCAACAAATACCATCTATGTAACGGGAACAATGGGAATCTACATGTGTTAGTATGGGTTCCTATGACCCCACTAGCTTGGAATTTTTAATTACGATTTACTCTTTAAAATAGGACACCACTAAATTTATCTTTAGGACCCGTATATCTTTTAGATTCTTGGTTTTTAGAGGTAAATAACCAATAATATACCCTTCAAATATAATTAGTTTTGAAATAAATTTAAGACCCCAATGAGATTTCATCCTAGATTCGCCACTGGACGGGAACAAGACTAGTCCCATTGTGGAAGTGGTGCAAATTCTTGACACGAATGCGACTCGAAACGCAATCACATCTGCAAAGAGTTTTCCACATAGCGGACCTTGACTTTTAAGGCAATGGATATCATTTGCACCGAAACTTAGTTGGTATGATTAACGTATTAGTTATTTATATATGTAGAAGAAACATAAGATGATTGTCCAAACATATTAATTAACTAATATACTAAAAGGAATTTAGTGTTCATGGTGGCAATATGGAAAACACCAACTTTGGGGATATTATGGTATACTTTTTTTTTAAAAAATTTAAAAAAAAAAAAAAACTTTTTAATTATACCTTTTATTACTTTCTTTTTACCATTATTTTTTACCCATTTACTTTTTAAACATTTAGTAGCTCGATCGTTAATTGTTTTTTACCGTTCAATGAACCGAACGCTAAATGACCCGTTAAACTTTTTTTAACCGATCAAAACTACCCCGCAGCGAATCGCGGGCTCTATCCTCGTTTAGACCAATTACCCACACCGACCGTCTTACCAATCCAAACAAACCTCAAATCAATTTTATATTATAACATATCGAAACTCAAAATGATTACATATCAAAGATTACTCGCCACAATATATCAATTTTTTTACAAAACTCAATGTAAGGTTTAGTGACCCAACACTATTAGTAATTCCAAAAAATTACTCAACCCACATGATAAAATTAGTAAAACTAGATTATGAATCAACAGATTATCAAACCAGAAATAAGAATCAATTGTATTCAATCATAATTGAAATACAGATGAACACTCTCAATACACACAATACAAACACTTAAAGTGTATAAACTAATCTTGAACAATGAATTAAATATTAATGAATCAAGTTAAGAAGATGATATGAAAACACTAGAACGATCGAATGAATCAGATGAGATAATGAGAGAGAGAAATTAATAAATAAAAATAAAGGGTATTTATAATGGGGGATGATTCTCACACACTGTTTTTTGATCCTCACACACCAATTTACTTGAACTCCTCCCTAATAATAGGGTAAAAGGGTGTGTGAGGATCAAAAAACAGTGTGTGAGAATCATCCCCCATTTATAATATCCCAAAATATCCAGCTTTGCAACTTGGTCTCCAAGTATTAATCTTCACAACTTTAGCCCTTCAAGAAATCCAAACAGCAATCTACACCTTTTAACTTTGCAGCAACAACTTCTAAATGTATTATCTTCATATCCAAAACAAGTGAACCTACAATTCACCAATACAATGAATAATTTGAAATATGACAAATGATCCTTGCTAGATTATGATTTTAACACCCTCCCTTAAACTAAGCATGGAACATGTTTACAAGTTTCAGTTTATCACATAAAAAGTTATGCTGTTTAATGCTTAACCCTTTTGTGAATATATCTGCAATTTGATAATTAGTGTTAATGTCATAAATTTCAATGACCCCTGAAGTACATTTATCCCTTACAAGATGTAAGTCTATCTCAAAATTTTTGACCTTTCATGAAAAACAGGATTGGCTGCAAGTTGAATTGCAGATCTATTATCACAATACAACTTAACTGGCAAACGATTTTTAATATTAAGATCAATTAAAATATTAATAATCCATAAAATTTCAGTAGTTGCAGATGCCATAGCTCTGTATTCAGATTCTGTAGAGGATCTGGATATAGTAGCTTGTTTTTTACTCTTCCATGAAATTAAAGAGTCACAAAAGAAAACAGCAAAACCTATAATAGACTTTCTGTTAGTAATACACTTACCCCAGTCTCCATCTACATAAGCTGATAAAGACAAATTATCTGACCTTGAGAGAAGAACTCCTTTACAAGTAGAAGCTTTTAAGTATCTTAACAGTCTTAAAGCTATTTTTAAATGAGATTGTAATGGACTATGCACAAACTAACTCAAGCAACATACAGTAAAAGAAATATTTGGTCTAGTCATAGTAAGATATATTAATTTTCCTATCAGCTTTTGGTATTCAGTTACATTATTTAAAAGATGATCATTATCAGTTGGAATAGAAGACATAACAACATTAGTTTCTAAAGGAGAACCAACAAATTTACAACCTAATAGACCCAATTCTTCTAAAGCTCAATGCAATATTTCCTTTGAGAAGGACATAAACAATTTTCAGATTTTAAAACTTCTATGCCCAAAAAATATTTTAACTCTCTTAAATCTTTTATAAGAAATTTACTTTTTAAGAAAGTTTTAAAATCATCAATTTCACTTTCATTATTACCAGTAATTACAATGTTATCTACATATACAAGTAAAGCAAGAAAAACAGAATCAATATTCTTAACAAATAAGGAATAATCACTTATGCTTTGAATAAAACCATTTTCTTTTAAAGCTAATGTTAACTTTTCATTCCATTGCCTTGGAGCTTGTTTCAAACCATATAAAGATTTTGTAAGTTTACATACTCTAGTTTCATTACAGTCATAATATCCTTGCGGCAGTTCCATGTAAACATCCTCAAGTAGGTCACCATATAAAAAAGCATTATTACCTATCTTCTATTAGGGAAAGTATTCCTCGCAATCTGATTGGTCCACGTGGCAGCTCCCCTCACATGAAATTACTGTTCACGTTTCCAAGGTATGCCTTATTATTATTTATTTTTATTTCGTATTTGTATATTGTATCTGTATGTATCGGGTTTTTAATTTTTTTATTGTTAACGGCTGACTTTCAGTGTTTGAGTGGAGAAAGGAGAAACAAACCGTCCGACCAGCTACTGCTCACCCTCTCCTCTTTCTCTGTCGCCTTACCCTGCTCCCTTCTCCCTCACCCTGCTCCTTCCTCCCTTACCCCGTTGCTTTATAGCTTATTGATTTCCCATGGATTCTTCACAGTCACTCCAAACCAATTTCTCTCCTTGGTTACAAAAAATTGATTGGTTGCAGAAGTACAATTGCTTACGGGTTCGTTACTCTGTTCTTAATCTTTTTAATTGATGTTGTTCGATTTCTATTCTTGGCTGTGGTTTTCGCATTGTTCTTGCATTGTTCAGCATGTTGTTCATTCTCAGTCGTTTTGATTTTTTGTCCTTTCATTGTTTGGTAATTCCCGTTATGAGGGGTTATCGAAAAAGGGGAAAAAACTCAGCCGAATCGAATGTAGTTGGTGCTTCTGTTTCAAAAAGTGTTGTACCTTCAGGCCTGCGCGCCGTTTCCTATAAAGAATCTAAGAAAAGGGCTTCTCTTCGTAGGGCACATGCCAGTGCTTCGGATTCTGCTGATGGTATGCTGCTGTTTCTTATTCGATTTTATTGTTGTTGATGCTCTTTTAAAAAGTTTTAACAAATATTTGTTCTTGTAGTTTGTCTGACTATATGTATGCTGGTTTACTGTCAAGTGCACTATCTTTGCCATAATTTATTTTTTGTTTCTATGTTGTTTACTATGACTTGCAATATCTTAGATCATGTTGTGTTTTGTTTGTTTGTGCTTTTCATATATGTGTGTTGTATTTTATATGTGTATGCTGTTTTTTATGCTCATTAGATTTGTTTTATTTTACCATATAGCAAATAACAGTTTCAGCCTTGAATATGTATTTTGTATTTTTGTTGCCATTGTGGAGTGCAAGAGCCACTAAAATTGATAGCTTTACACATTTGCTAGCCTGGTATTTGTTATTTGTTGTTTGTTGCATGTATCAATATTCTGGTGAGCTTTAGTATGTCTTCTATTTTTATACAAATTCTGCTACCTTTATTTTGTAAAAAGTGAACTGGAGTTCTGCATTCCTTTTGTTATTGTGGGTGTTTGGTTTTTTCCCATTTGTTAAAGCAACTGCAGCTTTGCTAGCTTTATAAAGTAGTTCTGCTACTTTCATAAAACAGCTCATTTTACTGGCAGTTACCGTTGTTGAGTGCACAAGTGATTTTCCTCTTTTCGTGCCTTTTCGTTCCTCTTTTCGTGCCTGTTTATACTTTCTGACAATTGCCTTGTATTTGCGCAGAAATATCTCTTTTATACCCTGATTCAGGGGACTGTACGGTCGTTTGTATGCAGTGCGAGTCTTTGTTCTTGCGCGTTGGCATAACAAAAACTATTGTATACGCTGTTTTTTGTCCGAATTTACCGACTTCAAAGCACCACCGCCTGCTAAAGAAGACCATAGCCACAGATAAATTATGTAAACACTTAATATATATTTATATTTAGTACTGATTATTTGCTTCCTTTTGATAGTATGGCACAAATAATGGTGCTGGCACAGCTGATACCGGGTGATAGTGATAGAACAATTTCAGCGAGAATTTACCGCAAGTGGGTTACTTACAGTTATCACAACCAGGCTCCGACCGGTTACTGTTGCATGCTCATCGATGAAATGGTATTCGTATTTTACATCTCTGCTGACCTGTTTTCATCTTTTATTTATGCCGTCTGTTTGATGCTCTTTACATGTTGCAGCACTACCCTATGCTTGTGAATATGCGATACAGTGATAAAGCTTACTTTGACGAGCTTATGCACTTGAACAAGATGTATGTGATAACAAACTTCTCGGTTCATGCTACAACTCGCTGGGAGAAGATATTACCAGGGCCAACGACATTGTTGTTTGATTGCAAGACAGGTTT
This sequence comes from Rutidosis leptorrhynchoides, assembly GCF_046630445.1. Lineage (NCBI taxonomy): Eukaryota > Viridiplantae > Streptophyta > Magnoliopsida > Asterales > Asteraceae > Rutidosis > Rutidosis leptorrhynchoides. Next base: position 391,303,504 of record NC_092335.1, on the reverse strand, counting down.
TGAAGACCTTCCATTTGCAGACTACCCTGACCATTACTTCCAGTTTGTTGCTTACAATCAATTACACATACGTGTACCAAACACCACTGTGCTCGCTGGTATGTTTTGCATAGTATCTTACGCTTTCGATTTAAATGCTTAGACATACATTGATATGGAATATATGTAAACAGACTACATTGGCTGCATTGATCGCCTTAAAGACCCGGTGGTGATTGGAGACATTAACCGCAAACAGCTTATAAGAAGAACAATCGACATCACCAATCTTGAGTAAACCATTATTTAGGAAAAATAAATAAATATATGCATCATTTGGGAATTTCTTTATTTAATTTTCAAACTTTTGAACACAGCAACATTTACTAAAAAGAATGTGTTGCTGGGAAAAAAACTGAATCGTTTTTCGCAACAAGGGTGTACCAGTGTCGATTACTTTTGACAAACAGCAGCACACATTTTTTTCCTTTTAGTTTTTTTTAGTCTCTATTTCTAACTGGCAGTTTCACACACATTTGTGTATAGCGGTGATACAATTCAGCTTACTCTCTGGAACGAGCTTGCAACTTCTTTTGACTCGGACGCATACGATGATATGGAAAAACCAGTTGTGTTGGCGGTCAGCTCATGCCGCCCTAAGCTTTACCGTGGTATGTTAAAATTTTAAGCACAAACCTTGTAATTACTATATGAAATTGTTATGTGCCCATTAATAAAATTTGTTTATGACCATGGGTTGCCTTTTTTTTTTTTGCTTTAACGACTCGATAGACGAGTAAGCATTGTCTTTTAAAGTAGCTACCCGCGCCTTTTTACTATATCGCTGATTACTAACTTGCATTGGATATTCATGCAGTCACCGTGCGCGCTTCTTGACAAACCCACCATTGATCATCAACCGACAGCGATCACCGGACATGGCAATAGAACGGTTTCGCAATAGATTTGCCCTGCAAGAACTTCTGACCCACAACTTGAACAACTACAAGGTAGGCTTGCTACTGTATACTGTACAATCTATTTTACCAACTATTTACGTTTCCGTTAAATATCTCTCAAACTGACCTAATAATATACGTATAAATTTACAATTCCCAGAATGTAGACTTCACTTGTGAAGGCACGATTGAACAAGTTGGTGGAAACAGAGACTGGTATTACAAAAGTTGCAGCGATTGTTTGTTGAAAGTCACGGAGGACATTGACGCTCCCAACAGTTACACATGCCTGGTCCACGGTACCAAAGCTACCTACACACCCACGTAAGAACACCTTGCAACCATAAATTTTCTCCTACTTAACTGCAGACTAACTGACTGCTTTGATGACATGTTTCAGCTACTGCTTCAAAACTATCGTCAACGACACATCGAATATTGCGTTCTTTACCTTTTTCTCGGAAGCGGGTGATGTAATTGTTGGAGCCACTTGCAGTGACCTCGTAATAAACAGAGGTTATGATTAGCCTCAGGAACTACCACCCATCATAAGAGCCATAGAAGGGCAGACTCACACATTCCAGTTCCACTACAACCCTCAATCAAGGAAAACGCATCCAGAATTCATCGTCACAAGGCTTCTTGATGAAATACCAAACGTAGCGACAAACACTGATGCGCCTAACACCTCCACAGAAGTCAAGGATTTAGCAACAGGTTCGCCACCTGCATAATTATGTCTTTGTTCATTGCACTCTATTCTTGAATTTATTAATGTCCCAACTTACGCAGCCTACATTCAGTTTTGTTTCATAACCTACAACCTGCACTTATACATCTTATTTGTGCCCAGCTGAAGTTGCCACAGACAGCACAAACAGCACGCCTCCACCGACTGTCCAGTTACTGATGCCGGAGCAGCCAAAGAAAGGGAAACCAGAAAAAGGGAGTTCAAAGACGATGATCAAACGAGCTTTATTCATTGAAGAGTCCAAGAAGGGTAACACATGAGGAAGGAAAAAGCTCGACGTAGTTCAGGCCTGATCGTAGGCGCGGTAGCGGGCACAATGGGCAGTTTCTTTTGGTTTGGCAGCTAGAAGCTTGTAAACCACATTACTTGGTGTTGCTTTGCAAAACTTTTTTAGTCGTGCGTTAATTATTTGTGTGCTCACTGAAAACTTGGTTTGTGTACCTGTATTTGTAATCCTTGACTGGTTTAGGATGTAAATTATCATTGTATGTTAGCTTCCTGATCGTTGATGAAACAATTTGGTTTGTACATTATGGTTTTTATGTATTGGTATGTTTCTGCAAATTTCTGTTACGAAATGTAGACTTCTAAATGAATGTTCTAAGTCGGGTATTTTCAGTATGTTTATTTAATTAGTTGCATTCTGTTTCCCTCAATTTAGTATTGGTAGTCAATTGTACAATCTATTATACTTATGGTTTGTATTTTTCAACCAGTTGTTATACTTACATATTGTTGTCTACTCTGATCGGTACTGCATGACATGCTTGCATGCTTTCAGCTCTAATTTAAACAGTTGATGCTGCTGACCAAAGTTACCTGCACTAAAGACTTAGTGCATCATTTACACCAAGGCATTCAAAGCTATCAACCAAACCTACAATCAACATTTAATTTTTGGGAAGCTCAAGAAATCTCCTTTCACCTGACCAGATCTTCTATCTACTTACTTCACCTACAAAATCACCTTAACCATCTCCATCTACTTCATCACCAATTCTGTCTCAGCAAACAGCATAAAATCAGCACTGCTCAAAGGAAAAGGTTTGTTTCCCTTCTTGATCACTTTACAATTGCACATCTGTTGCTTTTCTATACAGGTCTGCAACCTCTTTTTCCCTTCTGTTTATGTTTTTTTTTTTTTAAACTTGTGAGATATACTGATTTTCAAACCAACATCTAAATAGGCAATGCATATAGTTACCTACAAACAGAAATAGAAACACAGCAAAATCTGCACAATAGCAAAAAAACTGCACACAAATCTGTATAGAAACCTGCAAATAGTCATTGAATGCTGACGTCATTGTGTGTTCTTATACTAACATCAGCAGGCTTTCTTTTAATATTTCTGAAATTCCTGCTACTTCTTTACCTCCATTTTTAATACAGCAAACCACCTATGACAATCTTATTTAATAAGTTTTTAACATGTTTAACAAAAGTATATTTGGACAAGTCAGTTATATCCAGGTATTCTGCATCTGAAATTTGTTTCCTTGTATACATAAATTAACAGCGACAACATGAATGCTAGCGACGATTATTTTTTCGTGACCATACCGCGGGGAAATGTATGGGTAAGTTGTTTATTTTCATGCTAAAGTCTGTTACATATAAATTATACATTCCTGAATGGCATTCATAAGAAGACTAAAGAATGTTTTTTCCTATACAGCGCCTACCAGAAGAAGCACTTGAGATACAAGAGTTAGTTGGCGGGTTCACTTATGAATGAATTGATGCTTTCGACAGGACCCACACCTGGAAGCTGTTGGAAACCAGAAACACATCGAAACAAAAGTTGTATGTCTCTACTGACTGGAGAAGATTCCTCAATTTAAATGACTATGAACCAGGCGACGAAGTGTGGATTGTATTTGAACGTACTGAAACTGAAATGTCCCGTTCTTATTGATTAAAAACGTTCCATATTAATTGATTTCGTTGCGAGGTTTTGACCTCTATATGAGACGTTTTTCAAAGACTGCATTCATTTTAAAACAAACCATAACCTTTATTTCATCAATAAAGGTTTAAAAAGCTTTACGTAGATTATCAAATAATGATAATCTAAAATATCCTGTTTACACACGACCATTACATAATGGTTTACAATACAAATATGTTACAACAAAATAAGTTTCTTGAATGCAGTTTTTACACAATATCATACAAGCATGGACTCCAAATCTCGTCCTTATTTAAGTATGCGACAGCGGAAGCTCTTAATAATCACCTGAGAATAAACATGCTTAAAACGTCAACAAAAATGTTGGTGAGTTATAGGTTTAACCTATATATATCAAATCATAATAATAGACCACAAGATTTCATATTTCAATACACATCCCATACATAGAGATAAAAATCATTCATATGGTGAACACCTGGTAACCGACATTAACAAGATGCATATATAAGAATATCCCCATCATTCCGGGACACCCTTCGGATATGATATAAATTTCGAAGTACTAAAGCATCCGGTACTTTGGATGGGGTTTGTTAGGCCCAATAGATCTATCTTTAGGATTCGCGTCAATTAGGGTGTCTGTTCCCTAATTCTTAGATTACCAGACTTTATAAAAGGGGCATATTCGATTTCGATAATTCAACCATAGAATGTAGTTTCACGTACTTGTGTCTATTTTGTAAATCATTTATAAAACCTGCATGTATTCTCATCCCAAAAATATTAGATTTTAAAAGTGGGACTATAACTCACTTTCACAGATTTTTACTTCGTCGGGAAGTAAGACTTGGCCACTGGTTGATTCACGAACCTATAACAATATATACATATATATATATCAAAGTATGTTCAAAATATATTTACAACACTTTTAATATATTTTGATGTTTTAAGTTTATTAAGTCAGCTGTCCTCGTTAGTAACCTACAACTAGTTGTTCACAGTTAGATGTACAGAAATAAATCGATATATATTATCTTGAATCAATCCACGACCCAGTGTATACGTATCTCAGTATTGATCACAACTCAAACTATATATATTTTGGAATCAACCTCAACCCTGTATAGCTAACTCCAACATTCACATATAGAGTGTCTATGGTTGTTCCGAAATATATATAGATGTGTCAACATGATAGGTCGAAACATTGTATACGTGTCTATGGTATCTCAAGATTACATAATATACAATACAAGTTGATTAAGTTATGGTTGGAATAGATTTGTTACCAATTTTCACGTAGCTAAAATGAGAAAAATTATCCAATCTTGTTTTACCCATAACTTCTTCATTTTAAATCCGTTTTGAGTGAATCAAATTGCTATGGTTTCATATTGAACCCTATTTTATGAATCTAAACAGAAAAAGTATAGGTTTATAGTCGGAAAAATAAGTTACAAGTCGTTTTTGTAAAGGTAGTCATTTCAGTCGAAAGAACGACGTCTAGATGACCATTTTAGAAAACATACTTCCACTTTGAGTTTAACCATAATTTTTGGATATAGTTTCATGTTCATAATAAAAATCATTTTCTCAGAATAACAACTTTTAAATCAAAGTTTATCATAGTTTTTAATTAACTAACCCAAAACAGCCCGCGATGTTACTACGACGGCGTAAATCTGGTTTTACGGTGTTTTTCGTGTTTCCAGGTTTTAAATCATTAAGTTAGCATATCATATAGATATAGAACATGTGTTTAGTTTATTTTAAAAGTCAAGTTAGAAGGATTAACTTTTGTTTGCGAACAAGTTTAGAATTAACTAAACTATGTTCTAGTGATTACAAGTTTAAACCTTCGAATACGATAGCTTTATATGTATGAATCGAATGATGTTATGAACATAATTAATACCTTAAGTTCCTTGGATAAACCTACTGGAAAACAAAAAAATGGATCGAGCTTCAATGGATCCTTGGATGGCTCGAAGTTCTTGAAGCAGAATCATGACACGAAAACAAGTTCAAGTAAGATCATCACTTGAAATAAGATTGTTATAGTTATAGAAATTGAACCAAAGTTTGAATATGATTATTACCTTGTATTATAATGATAACCTACTGTAAGAAACAAAGATTTCTTGAGGTTGGATGATCACCTTACAAGATTGGAAGTGAGCTAGCAAACATGAAAGTATTCTTGATTTTATGTTACTAGAACTTGTAAAATATATGAAGAACACTTAGAACTTGAAGATAGAACTTGAGAGAGATCAATTAGATGAATAAAATTGAAGAATGAAAGTGTTTGTAGGTGTTTTTGGTCGTTGGTGTATGGATTAGATATAAAGGATATGTAATTTTGTTTTCATGTAAATAAGTCATGAATGATTACTCATATTTTTGTAATTTTATGAGATATTTCATGCTAGTTGCCAAATGATGGTTCCCACATGTGTTAGGTGACTCACATGGGCTGCTAAGAGCTGATCATTGGAGTGTATATACCAATAGTACATACATCTAAAAGCTGTGTATTGTACGAGTACGAATACGGGTGCATACGAGTAGAATTGTTGATGAAACTGAACGAGGATGTAATTGTAAGCATTTTTGTTAAGTAGAAGTATTTTGATAAGTGTCTTGAAGTCTTTCAAAAGTGTATGAATACATATTAAAACACTACATGTATATACATTTTAACTGAGTCGTTAAGTCATCGTTAGTCGTTACATGTAAATGTTGTTCTGAAACCATTAGGTTAACGATCTTGTTAAATGTTGTTAACCCAATGTTTATAATATCAAAAGAGATTTTAAATTATTATATTATCATGATATTATGATGTACGAATATCTCTTAATATGATATATATACATTAAATGTCGTTACAACGATAATCGTTACATATATGTCTCGTTTCAAAATCATTAAGTTAGTAGTCTTGTTTTTACATATGTAGTTCATTGTTAATATAATTAATGATATGTTTACTTATCATAATATCATTTTAACTATATATATAACCATATATATGTCATCATATAGTTTTTACAAGTTTTAACGTTCGTGAATCACCAGTCAACTTGGGTGGTCAATTGTCTATATGAAACCTATTTCAATTAATCAAGTCTTAACAAGTTTGATTGCTTAACATGTTGGAAACATTTAATCATGTAAATATCAATCTCAATTAATATATATAAACATGGAAAAGTTCGGGTCACTACAGAAACCAGGTTCTGCGTTGCATGGGATGACGTTCACGACTTTGATGAGCTTATGTGATTGATCTGTTTAGCAATGCAAGCCTTAAGATTCTGCACATTTTCAGCACAATATGCAGAATTATTAGAAGTTTCTTATATATGTATTCACCTATTGTGTTTGTCTTTTGATGGTTAGATATTATACTTGTAGTACTTAGTTTATTAATGATGTAAATTGTGGTAAACGATTTCCGATGGGTATGCCACTTCTAATGAATGATTATAACCTCTGAAGGTTAATTTTGAACTGTTTAATTTTTTTCAAACCCTTATATTTGTCTAATTTTTATCAATAATATTTAACCGCGTAGCGCGTACCTTCAATCTTGTTTATATCAAGTTGAAACAATTTCCAGTTATTCTGAATTGCTAAGGTTAATAAACATTTAACAGTGACCACTTTACACACAAGAGAGAAAGTCTCCTCATAATCAACACCTTCTCTTTGACTATAACCTTTAGCAACCAATCTAGCTTTATACCTTTCTATCTCTCCTGTTGACCTATATTCAATTTTATAAATCCACCTACAACCAATAGGTTTCCTATCACTAGGTAAATCAGTTAAGACCCATGTATTGTTCCTAAATAAAGCTTCCATTTTCTCATTCATTGCATTTACACAATTAGGATCATTTGAAGCTTGTTCTTAATTTTTATCTCAAAATATTTATTCAGACTAGAAATAAAGCAAAAATTTTCAGAACTCAAGTTTGAGTAATTAACAACTTTTTCCAGACCATATTTAACTTTACCTTCAATTATAAAATCATCAAATTTTCTAGGTAAAATAGACACTCTATCAGATCTTCTGGTACTGGCAACCTCATTTAAATCATTAACAAACATATTTGGAATAGAATCATTGCCTTTAGGGATATTATGTATATGACTACTGTCACCACTTGAGGTACCTAGGTTACCTCCACCTACAGAATGAGAATCATTTGTAGGGGTTGCCACCTGGTGACCTTGGTTAGACAATCCTCTCCCTTCCTAATCGGGACTTAAAGTATCTTTGTATCCCTTTTTTCAGGCTCCATAAAATATACAACTTTTATTTCCAAACTCCATAATTTGTATCCCTTTTTTCAAAAGATTATCCAATAAAAACCGCTTTTTCAGATTTAGAAGAAAACTTTTCACTTTCATTTAAAAATTAAGAAAACACAAGACATCCAAAAGACTTTAAATGAGAGAGGTTTGGTTCAAAACCATGAACCAATTTAAAAGGAGTTTTGCTAGCCAGAATCTTTGAAGGTGTCCTGTTAATCAAATAAGTTGCAGTTAGAATGCACTCACTCCAAAACCTAAGAGGAATCCCCCCTAAACATTAGACATCTAGCTACATTTAGAAAATGTCTATGTTTCCTTTCAGCCACCCCATTTTGTTGAGAATTATATGTAATGGTGGTTTGATGAATTATACTTTTAGACTTAATCATATTATCCATTTGAAAATTTACAAACTCAAACCCATTATCAGTTCTTATAATTTTAACCTTTTTATAAAATTGATTAAAGATTAGGTTAACACAATTTTCAATGTGACTCACAACATCTGATTTAGTCTTTAACATATATAACCAGGTGGCCCTAGTATAATCATCAACAATAGTCAAGAAAAATGTAAACCCTTCTATACTAACTACGCTATAAGGTCCTACAAGTACATATGAAAAATTTCTCCTAAACATTTTGTTTTATGATCACTTATTGGAAAAGGATCCCTTGTATGTTTTGATTTTAAACAAATATCACAAGGAGTTTCTAAATCATTTTTGTTCAATTTTAGTTTATCCTTTGGAACAGATAAAACTGGACCTAATGGATGACCTAATCAGCAATGCCGTAACAATGCAGACTCACAAACAGCAGTACTATAACACACAGTATCACCTTTACCAAACAAATGAAGACCTTTATGCTACCTACCAGTCCCTAGGGTGTTTCTTGACATCAAATCCTGTATGCAACACTTATGTTTATCAAACCCAACAAATAACTCATTGTCTTGAACCAATTTGCTAACAGACAACAAAGACACACAGTATCCAAGAACAACCAGCACATCATACAGAATTATTCTTGATGTAAGTTTTAAGTTTAATATTTTCCTAACTTGAGCTTTAGTTCCATTAGGAAGTGAAACCTTAAGATTAAAATCAGATATATTAATTACATTATGAAGTTCTTTTTCAGAAACAGATTCTACCTTCCATACTAGCACAAACATTAGAAGATTGTGCAGCAGGCTCATTAAGTAAACTCAGAAGTTTTAGCATTTGTTCATTTGTAAGTGAAGGAATAGAAGATGAAGAAGTGGTAGCACCAGAAGTATCAGAAATAGAACATGAAACATTAGAAGTAGAGTTATTAGATCTAAAAGATCTGTTATTCTGATTTATAGGTTTCTTATAATGTGAAGGATAACCAATAATCTCAAAACATCTATCAATAGTATATCCAATCTTATTACATTTTGTGCATTTTAGATTAGGATTAGGACCTCTATTAATACTAGATTTGTTATTATAAGTGAAATTGGATCCAGAACTTCTAACTTGAGATACAAAAGCAGTGTTATGACTTTTATTTGAAAAACTATTAGTAGCAATCTTCCCTATATATTACTGCAAAAGCAGCTTTAACATCAGGAAGAGGATCTCTTAGTAATAGATTTCTCCTTATATGCATAAAATCATCATCTAATCCCATAAGAAATTGATTGTCTTAAAATTTTTGTGTGATTTTGTAAAATTGGTGCAGCAGCACATGTGCACTCAGGTATTTTAACCATCTCATCATATTGTTTCCATAAAGAATTAAGATTATGATAATAGTCAGAAATAGAAATTCCATTTTGTTTCAAAGAATTGATTTTAGAATGCAAATTAAAAATCATGGATCCATCCACTTTATTATAGGTTTCTTTAAGTTCAGTCCACACAACAGATGCAATAGTAGAAAATATTTGACCAGAATAGAGATCTTCAGAAATAGATCACAACAACCAAGAAAGAACAACATAATTGCACATATCCCATTGACTAGTAAGAACATGATTATCAGTATTTTTAATGCATGTTTCATCCACAAACCCTACTTTATTTTTAGTAGATAATGCTAACATTATTGACCTACTCCATATTGTATAATTTTATGTTCCTTTTAATTTTACAGAAATAATTGGTGTACCAGTAGTGTCACTAGCATGCAAATAAAGAGGATCACCAAATCTATCTTACTAACCAATGTAATAGCAGAACCAGAACCTTCATCACTAGACATTATGACAGATACAGAATAAAACAAGAAAGCAGATAGAAGACAAACAACAAACAAATAAAATAACCAAGATAGCAAACAATAAACAACCAGATAGCAAGAAGAATAACAAATAAACAATTAATCCTAGAAAAGCCTAAGAACATAGAATCCCACAAACAACTCCAATGGCTTCTAGAAGAAGAACATACTTACAAAACTCTAGCAAAGCAATTGGTTAAAAAATAGCCTAAGCAACCTGCAATAGTCTCAAAGTATACAAACAATAATGAATGAAAACACACTACAGAACAAAGTTATAAGGTCTGTGAAGAATAATCTTAACAGACAACTCCAAAGTTTATGAAAAGTAGGAATCGGATAACCAGGGACAAGTTTCCACGCCAATCTAGTTGACATGTCAAGTATAGTTATCTACCTCAAATTCCACGAGTATACACAAATCCAGAAGAAGAATGAAAGAGGACTTACAGACTTCTTTCAAGTAAGACAACAAACAAAAATAACAGCGGAAGAAACAATAAGAATCACCATATATGAATCTTCAATCGATTAGCAGTACCCAAACCCTAATTTAAAAAATTAGGGTTTCCAGATCAAATCAAGAAGATCTAAACACCACAATCCGAAATCAAATCTAAAAGAAGAACAAGAACCTACTCAGATCAATAATCCAAGTAATCGAACAATCGAAATCAAGTAAACCCTAATTTCGAACAAAAAACCCCAATTCTTCAATCGAACAATCAAACAATCAAGAACCGATCACAGAATCAATCTGTAAAGCTCTGATACGATGATAAAATTAGTAAAACTAGATTATGAATCAACAAATTATCAAACAGAAATAAGAATCAATTGTATTCAATCACAATTGAAATACAGATGAACACTATCAATACTCACAATACAAACACCTAAAGTGTATAAACTAATCTTGAACAATGAATTCAAGATTAATGAATCAAGTTAAGAAGATGATATGAAAACCCTAGAACGATCGAATGAATCAGATGAGATAATGAGAGAGATAAATTAATAAATTAATAAATAAATAAAAATAAATGGTATTTATAATATCCCAAAATATTTAGCTTTGCAACTTGGTCTCCAAGTATCAATCTTCACAACTTTAGCCCTTCAAGAAATCCACATAGCAATCTACACCCTTTAACTTTACAACAACAACTTCTAAATGTATTATCTTCATATCCAAAACAAATGAACCTACAATTCTCCAATACAATGAATAATTTGAAATATGACATATGATCCATGCTAGATTATGATTTTAACACCACAAAGATAAACGAAGACAATAACCAGAAAAATAAGAACGTGATAATATAACGTGGTTATATGTAATCAACGGTTGATTACTTTAATCCATGAACCAAAGTAGAGAGATTTTATTAATAGAATTCATGATACATGTTATGGATTACAATAAGGTGTTTATATAGGAAAAACTCAACAAGGAAACAACTTAACAAGCAAGAAAAACGCGTTTTTAGAAGTTTCTTCCCCTTAGGTACAACTCGCGATCGCGAGTTCTTGTGTGCATCTCCTTTCGCGATCGCGAGATGCATGTCGAGCTCTTCTTCCAGTCGCGAGTTTCATTCTCCCCATCGCGTGTCCTGATCACACTAACCTCGCTATCGGGAGTTACCCCTGCTTCTTTATTTTTGTTTAAGCTCCTTCACTCCTACACTCAAATCAGGAAACAATCTCTCAAACTAACACTCAACAACCTTCAAGAAATATGTAACATCCCAAAAATTTGGAGTATTATTTTAAATGGTAATTTAATAATACCAAGGGTGATCAAGATGTTCGAGACGTTGTAGTGACTTGAAATATTATTATTTCCAATGATGATATTGTGTTGGGAGCGTCGGGAATTTTGATGTTCAAAAGTTTGATGTATGTTGCGAGGTTATGCGCGAGTTCACCGTTTTGGTCATAACTTTCTCGTACGAACTCGGATTGAGGCGAATCAAAAGCCCAGACGACCGTAATTCGAGCCCAGTTATTTTTAATTTCAAGTTGTGAGCTGGAAGGCTCCAAGAGCACCGCTCTTGGGCTAGGAGTGCCGCTTTTGGACCTGTTTGGGTGCTGATTGTATTTTTGGACTTTTAAATGAAGGGTACATTGGTCAATTCACTTGTGAACGTGTATATGGATTGGAAAGTAGATTATTATCCTCATTTTATCTCCTTTCTCATCCACAAAACTCTCTCATCCTATCCTAGTAAGAGAAACCCATTTTTAGAGAGAGAGAGAGAGAGCTCAATCGAGGAAGAAGGAGCTCGAATCGGGTGAATGGACAAGAATTAAAGTTGTTCCTCTTTCTCTTAGCTATGTTTTGATTGTAGTGGTAAGTCTTGAATCCGAATTTTAGTGTTTGATTCTTGTTTTGTGTTAGGTTTTGAGTTAGTGTTGGGTTATAAACCCCATTTCTTGTGATTTTGGGGGTTTTTGGGTAAGATTCATGTAAGTAAGCCTAAATCGGCGACTTAGGGTTTTGAATGATGAAATTGTAAGTTTAGGTCTTGCATGTGTTGGTTTAAACCTTAGAACACTTGTGTACTAGTGATTTTCATGTTGTGTTGACTTGATTTTGGGTGTAAACCCTAATTTAGGTCAAAATGGGTCAAGTGGGTATTTTGGGTCAAGTAAGCTTGATTTGGTGTCAAACTAAGTTTTGAGTCAAGTTTTGGTGAATCAAGTATGTAATCACTAGCCGTTAGTGATTTTGGGCATTTTTAGGACTTATGTCAATATGGGTGAATTGAATTAGGTCGAATTTGGTAATGACACTAATTTTGGATTAAACAGATGTTAAACACTTTTGTTAAGTGTTAAATGGTGTTTTTGAATAAAAGTGATTGTGGGAAGTGATTTGGGTTAAAATGGCATTTTAACATAAGTCAAACGCGGTCAAACGCAATATGGGTCAATATCGCACGTGTTGGGGCTTTGTTGTAAATGACGTTTGAAATAATTACTTCCTAAGTAGTAATTTAGTGTTAAGACCTAGGTTGGTCTAGTTGGTGTCAAGTATAATTTGGGTTAAATTTTACTTTGTAGAGTGGGTTTAAATTACCACCCGAAGTGGTAATTGGTTTGTGTCCATTAGGTGTTAAATAGGTGGGTTTTGACGAGCAAGGTGAGATCCCTTAGCTAAGGGATGTGGGTATCGGATTCTCTTTTAGAGAATTGTTATTTATGTGTATATTGTGCCTATGTGTTATATAGGTGGTTACTTCCTCGGATTTGAGGATGGAGATCTGGTTATACATGACTTGTTCGGGCATTCCAAGGTGAGTGGAATAAATATATGTGTATGTATGTGATGTACTTATTTGTGTAGCGTGAGATGTGAAGTGTCGATGTGTTAAGACACCACATTTCACGTGATGAATGAAGTGTCGAAGTGTTTAGACACCACTCCGGAAAGTATAATGGGTGAATTGTCGAAGTGTTAAGACACCACTCCAGAAATTGTAATGGGTGAAGTGTCGAAGGGTTAAGACACCACTCCGGGATGTATGATGGGAGAAGTATCGAAGTGTTAAGATACCACCTGGGGGTTAGTGATACGCGGTGTTAAGTACACTAATGGATGTTGTGAACTCCGAAGGTCTTTTGCGAGCACCATTCCCTTGTACGATTGGTTAACCATGGTTATGTGTTGTAGTTTTAGCATATTAAATTGTGAACTATATGCTATTGGCGATGCTAGCTTATTGTGAATTGCGAATATTTAATTTTGCATTGTGATTGCATAGTTATTGAATTGCTAGCTCATATGCGGTATTTGTGTAAGTGTTTGCAAGTAAGTAGATTATATGTATATGTATAATTATTGCATTCACTAAGCTTTATGCTTACCTCTCTTGTTGTTTACCTTTGTAAATATGTATATATATATATATATATATATATATATATATATATATATATATATATATATACATATATATATATATATACATATATATATATACATATATATATATATACATATATATATATACATATATATATATATATACATATATATATATATATATATATATATATATATATATATATATATATATATAAACTAGCTAGTTGTTAGACTAGATGCGTAGGAGCGCTTGGGCTCGATGGGGTAGCTTCTGGATATTTGGACTCGGATTGGGGATTTGGTAGTCCCCGGGATTATGCTCTTGGTATCGGGTTGGGTTCTTGAGTATTAATCCACGTTTTGTGTAATTGGGTCGAAATTGTTACCTTAATTGTAACGGGTCGTTTTGTTGCAACTAATGATTGTTCATGGTTATGTAAGGCTAAAATGTGTAAAAGGCGATATTGTGTGTCATAATGAACTTGTGTTTGGGTTCTTGGAGTGTAAACTTATGTTTGGGTAATTGGGTTTGGATGACACTTAGTCAAATTTCAAATTTGCAACATTCAGGTGCAGGAGCGCCGCTCTTAGGGGCAAAAGCGCCACTCCTGGTCAGTATCTGGTAGTCTTTATATTATCAGTCATCAGAAGTGCCGTTTTTGGCAATAAAAGCGCCGCTCCTTAGTCACAAAAGCGCCGCTCCAGCTTTAAAAAAAATGTCAGTTTTTCGTTATCGAGTTGTGGTCATTTCAAGTGGTATCAGAGCATAGTCTAAGGGAATTAGGTGACCTTGGAATAGGTGCCTAGTCTTAGACTTATTGAAGGTTGTGTGTTATTTGCGGGACTTGTAGGAATACGGGTCGGATTGGGATTTGTTGGTGTCTTAGAGTAGGCGACTAACTAGGACTTGTGTTTGTCCAAAGTGTGATTATATGGGGACTTATTTCATGAGTAAATTAGTGTCTGAGATAGCTAGTGCCTAATGTAAGTAGGCAAACTTGAACGTTGTTTTAGTGATACTCACCTAGGTTGTAGGTTGACTTGTTGTTGAGGTGTACATGTGTGAATTTATTATTATATTGTATATAGGTGCATATATAGGTATCTATTGGTGCCGTGTCCTAGAGACGAATCTATTGGAGAGATTCGGATGTTTGGCGGTTTTGAGTGATCGAGATTCACCGTAAGGACTTCGGTCATTCGGGTACTAGGAGTTATCGCATGTTATTTTGTGTGAATGTTGCGTCAGCCCGGGTAAAGTACTTTGCGTGACCATGTGAAAATGGTAAGGTACGCAATTGTAATAGTGACTGATCACCATTATTACAAAAGTGTATATTGACACCAAGCATGACATGACGAGTATCGAACGGAGGAAATGTGGCATGGTTGGGGTAGAACGGGATGAATTAGGAATATTCTATTGGTTCCTAAGGTATAGTTGTCTCTGTTGATGTGCTTGTTGTCACATCGGGTTCATTGTGAGTCGAGAAGTGTTATGGTGGTTTCGGTTAGCTAAGGTGAGAGAGCAAACTCACGACTTTGGCGCGCGCTTAGTCAGCCTAAGTAGTGGGTGCACTATGAGATTGTCATTGGTTGTAGTTACTTATCGTAAATAGGATGACCGATTTATGTGTATTGTGTGTGTGCGACGAGGACTTGAATTCTGTAATGGGATGCAACAAGTCTAATTATTGTAGTTTTGGGTTACTGTAACAACCCAACCCGTTATCCGACCAAAAACATGTCATAAAAAAAAATTTCTGGAGCAGCACATCTGGACGGCGTCCATCTATCTAGACGGTGTCCAGTTCTGAAGACTGGGACGGCGTCCAGAATAACTGCAAAATTCTGTTCAGCTTTACATTTACACGCGGGCGGAAAACCCGCTTCCCGACACTTTTAAACCAAAACGTTTTCGCAACATGTTATAATAATTAAAACTAAGAGTTTTCCATAATAAAAACCAAGTTTTACGACACCGGGCCCACATCGGCCATTTTACAACTTTCGTACAAAACTACGAGTTTTCGGCCACATTAATTTTAACATTAAATAAAGACCGAGCATGGGATTGGGGATACGCTACCCAATCCTAATCAAATCCAAAAGCAAGTCTTCTAAAGCAAACTACGCAAGTCCACTAATTCCCGCTTACCCGGTCCTCCGCATCCTTGCAAATCTATAAAAAGTCAACAACGAGAGGGTAAGCTAACGCTTAGGGAATGATAATATACTACATGCATATATATGCATAACATGGACACGTCACACAAATATCCAAATACCGCATACCGGAGCATCCAAGCATAAAGGCAAGCTAGTCTAAGCATACCGTAAGATCACTAAGCAATGAGCTAAAGATACATCCACAAAATATAAGTTCACCAACAACGATGTGAACAATGCCAATAAACTACACCCGGAGGGTTAGCTATATCACGACAAAACAACGTTATACGTATACAATATATATATATATATATATATATATATATATATATATATATATATATATATATATATATATATATATATGTATGTATGTATATATATATATATATATATAACTCGAATAACATAAATTGCTTACGCTTACAACGCAACAACCATGGTTAACCAAATCTTCTCAAGGGAATGACTTCGCGAAACAAGTCATCGATGTTCATAACAACCATTAGTGCACTTAACACTTCGTACACTAACCCCACGTGTGGCATCTTAACACTTCGATACTTCACCCCGGGTGACGTCTTAACACGTCGACACTTCACCCCGAGTGGTGTCTTAACACTTCGACACTTCACTCTTCATTTTACTTGAGGTGGCATCTTAACACGTCGATACTTCACCTCGAGTGGCGCCTTAACACATCGGCACTTCACCCGTTATTCTCTTGGAGTGGTATCTTAGCACATCGATACTTCACTCTGGGTGGTGTCTTAACACGTCGACACTTCACCCCGTCACATTACTTTGAGTGGTGTCTTAGCACATCGACACTTCACTCGTCACGTGAAATGTGGCATCTTAGCACATCGACACTTCACATCTCATGCTATAACAATTAAATACATTATATACCCACGCATATAATTATTTCACTCACTATATTAACCCTTCGTCATTGGGGTTATATAAGTCCACATCACACGCCCATGTGATAAAGTACACACAAAGTGTGCACCTCGCCAAAGTGGTCAACCAAACTGCACAACCGTGCCAATTGGACCTATACAAAAGTCCACCAAATCCATCTATACGTGAAGTGAGCTCTATAACCGAGAACCACTTCACCCGACCCGCACCCATCCTACACATACATATGCATATAGAATATTAACACTCACCTTATCGCCTTGCTGAATGCTTCCAAGTAATCCGCGACTCGTCAATGGAAAATACCTATTCTATTATCACAAATACCACAACATAATTAGGGTGGATTTACAAACCAACCCAATTTACACTTAGTGCAATTTTGACCCAATTGCACTTCCAAGCACAAACCGCGCCCAAACTAACCAATATTCACTAACACGAGTGAAAATGGTCCTAAAACACCAATTAAACCCGATCACAAGTGTTAAACAAGTGTCATACCAATTTTGACACCGAAACCCTAATTTTGACCCATTTTAAAATTAGTTAACCAAACACACCCAAAAGTGTTCCAACACTTCCAATATCACTAAACCTAGTGATTAAACTCATTATCAAACCCTAATCAAGGCCAAATCGTCAACCGACCCAAAACCTGCCAAGTGACAAGAATAACAAGTCACCATAAACCTACTTCATCATCTAGAAGGGTTTTACAACAAACTAGCTCAAAACCCTAACTTGAATATCAAATCTAACAATTGAAATTCGGAGTTTGAGCTTACTAATACTACCACAACGTAGCTAGGAGCGAGATGAACAACTTTAGAACCCGAGCTTTAGCGAGAATCCGACTCCTTCTTCTCCAAATCCACCTCTCTCTCTCTCTAAAACCCTTACTCTCTCTCTCTCTAGATGAGGTTGATAGTGTTTGTATGGGTGTAAAGTGATCCAAAAATGATCAAGGGATCAGCCTTGAAGGCTCCAAACCGGCACCCAAGTGAAATTACCATTTTGCCACTTTTTAAACTAATTAAAACTGCTGGCTCGACAGACAGTTTGGACGGCGTCCCAAACCTTGGACGGCGTCCCACCTTTTGTTGCTGGACGGCGTCCCCTATCTAGACGGCGTCCCGATCTACTACAAAATCAGAAACAGAAACAGGGTGTTACAACTCTCCCCCACTTAGAATCGATCACGTCCTCGTGATCCTCGTCACTTAACCGTACGGACCACACTCAAGGGTCCTCAATATAAGTCCTAATCCGACTTTCCCAAGCAATTCTTCCCAATGAATCACCTTTAACAACTAAAATCGTCACACACGATTTATCAAATCACAATTCGAGCACTAAAACCATGCTCAATCCCTCGCATCGGGAAAACTCCTCCAATCTCTGACCGAGATATCAAACCTCTAGCGTACCATTGCCAAGTACAATGCTAAAGTAACCAAGTCACAACCTAAGGTCAGCAACCCGAAACGATGAAGACCAATCCAAACGAATCCCTACGAATAACACTTACCGCTAAACATCCCTTGTAGTGCGCAATACGACCAATACGCAACTACCGTAACATCATAATCCAATCGGTTAAAACCGATAGCGCCCAAACGACTATGGCAATGCTAATCCCAAGGTGTACAAAATCGACTACTGTCACACCCGTATCAACATGTGAGCAAACACGGATATCGCATCACTAATCATACAACATGGTCCGCACGACCCCACCATCGGTGTATAAAACAACCGATAGTTCCCGCAACGTGGTCCTTACGACCCACCATTGGTGTATCAAACAACCAATAGATCGCACGACATGAAGGCTGGCCGAAAACACACACGCCTTAGTGAATCCGAACTACACGCGACTCACTACCTTCACCACAACAACAAACGGGATTGGCCGAACTACACGCGCCATAGTGAATCCGAACTACACGAGAGTCACTTTCCCTGAGGAATGACCGAACTACACGAGTCATTTGTGAATTCGAACTACACGAGACTCACTCCTCAATACAATGACCAAAACCACACGAGTCATTTGTGAATCCGAACTACACGAGATCCACTTCCACAATAAGATGACCGAAACCACACGCGTCATCGTGAATCTGAAACCACACGCGATCCACTACCATGATGAAGTCAGCGGACCCCGAAGGTCATGCTCCACCAATCAATAATCCCATGATGAATTCAGCAGACCCCGAAGGTCATGCTTCACCAATCTCAACACCGGACGAAGTCAGCGGACTCCGAAAGTCATGCTTCACTGATATAACACCTTGCTCATGATGAAGTCAGCGGACCCTAAAGGTCATGCTCCACCAATCGCATACTCCCATGATGAAGTCAGCGGACCCTAAAGGTCATGCTTCATCAATCACCAACCATGATGAAGTCAGCAGACCCTAAAGGTCATGCTTCATCAATCAACGCCCTTTTGGCCTCGAACGATGAGTAGCGTAACATCGCGCTCTGCTACGCCATAGTGAATCCTAACGGATACCACTAACCATTCACACACTCGAGCAAGAACCACCTATATCAAACATAGGCACAAAACAATAATTCTCTAGAAGAGAATCCGACACACACCTCCCTTAACCGAAGGATTTCACCTTGCTCGCCAAACACGTCCATTATCTCTCAACGAGACTTACCACATTACCACCTCGGTGATAATTCAAATCCAAACCATAAGTACAATTTATCCGAAATTGTACTCTACCACAAATCGACCAAAACCATGTCTCGACAATATTTTTTTCGGATCTACCAAAAGCATCATCCGAAATCTCACACTAAAACTTCCTCGTGCGGGAGTGTAACTCCCCCACTTGGAACTACGTTCCAATATCACAACTCGTACAACCGTACAATGCTACCAAAGGTAGACTTTACCAACAATTGGGCTCACACGACCCATCACCACATCTTGCCCCAACCTTGAGCACACGAAAGATTTCAATCACTCCCTAAACACTTCGAACGAAAAGTGTACCACAATTACATAAACTTTAATCCCGCAATCATCCAATTGCTATAGTTTGTCAAATTCCCACCTAGTCACTCATGTACCGACGGGTTTCTTCGGTACCCTAAGTACAATGTAACCTCAATACCATCAGAGTCGAACACCACGCTAGTAGGTATAAAAGAGGCACCTAATGTCGCGTCACGTAGACTCCTTTACCAACATACATCGAGATCCAAAACTCTCGATCTCAAGGGTTTTAACCACCCGTCGAACCTCGTGGTTCATCAATTCAACACAAATGCGAACACGTGCTTAATATCCGAACACCGAAGCCCACATATATGGCTTGGTAGAAACAATTCCCAATACTAAGGAATGCTTGGTTGCACCAAGTCTTACGCCCTTCGCCCGACAATCGAAACGTCACCATAGGGTACTTCCATTAGGAACGTCACCCATATCAATAACATGCACAACATAATGCATCTAATAAACTCAACTCAACGGCACATAATAAATAATCAAAGGACATATTTATTAAAATGAAACTTACCTTAACGTCTCCTTACCGCACCTGTCCCCGCTAACTTGGGACACTCCGACTTACGATGTCCTTCTTCTTGACAATGGAAGCACACCATGCCATCACCCCTTGGCACCGAACATTCCCAAGACTTGTGACCCCTCACGCCACAATTATAACACCTAGATGCACTAGAATCTGATATACTCGTCCGTGTACCACCAGTGCTCACACTCGGACCCTTAGTCCTCTTACTTAGAGCACCATACGAAACAACCCTTCTATCACTTGAAGGTTCACAAATCTTCGATCGCGAATACGACTCAAAACCTCTAGCCACCGCGAATAATTCCACAAACGACTTCGCGTAACCCCGGCTAATCTTACTCTTCAAGTCATCATTCAAAGTCCGATAGAAATCCTCCATCAACAAACGATCATTCCCCAAATACTCCGGGCAAAAACGAGCCTTCGCCATAAAGGTCGTCTTGAGAGTATTCAAATCCATAGAACCCTGTTGCAAATTTCGCAACTCATTACGCAATTTCGACAAGTCGGCTGAAGTCCGGAACTCCTCGAAGAATTCCTTCTTAAACCCGTCCCACGATAACGCCATAAACGGTTCACCACCGACAAGATCAATCTTACCATCCAACCAATCCTTTGCCCTACCCCGCAACAAACTAGTAGCGAGTCTTGTCCTCTTCTCAGGAGGGCATTCAATAGTACGAAAACACCCTTCGACATCCGAGATCCAAGTTGTGCTTACCAAAGGATCCGGTTTTCCGTCGTACATCGGGGATTTAGTCCTCACGAAGCTCTTAAGACAACGCTCCATTTCACCACTACATTGAAGTTCGGAATACTTCCTATCCATTTCTTCTCGAAACGCACCCATTTGCTCTGCAACGGCGGCCGCAACTCTAGCGTTAAACTCCAAATCGTCCGTCTCGATCCCGTTTCCCGTCGCCATTCTAAGGAATGCAAAAGCGATTAGATCACGAACGTATAAAGCATACACACAATACCGCCCCCATCTTGCTAAACACTCGTCGTACATTACTTGTTAGACATGATTTGCACCCGTAATTAGGTTTGCAAGTCCTTATTACGCACACACGTCGTCGTCGTCGTCTCAACTCGTTAGTACAACAACCACCTCGCTCGATGATATAACCAAGACAACGACAATTCCACGCGATATAAACACACGCAAGGGAATATCATCACAACACAAGCCAAAAAATCCTAGTTAGTCCACCTACAAACAAGGCACTAACTATAACCCGTTCTGACCCGTTCACCTACAAGTCCCGCAACAAATAAGCACACACAAAATTCTAAGTCTAGGCACCTATCTCAAGTCGCCTAAATCCCTTAGACCATGCTCTGATACCACTTGTAACAATCCAACCCGTTATCCGACCAAAAACGTGTCATAAAAAAATTTTCTGGAGCAACACATCTGGACGGCGTCCAGCTATCTGGACGGCGTCCAGTTTTGAAGACTAGGACGGCGTCCAGCCATCTGGGACGGCCTCCAGAACAACTGCAAAATTCTGTTCAGCTTTACATTTACACGCGGGCGAAAAACCCGCTTCCCGACACTTTTAAACCAAAACGCTTTCGCAACATGTTATAATAATTAAAACTAAGAGTTTTCCATAATAAAAACAGAGTTTTACGACACCGGGCCCACATCGTCCGTTTTACAACTTTCGTACAAAACTACGAGTTTTCGGCCACATTAATTTTAACATTAAATAAAGACCGAGCATGGGATTGGGGATACGCTACCCAATCCTAATCAAATCCAAAAGCAAGTCTTCTAAAGCAAACTACGCAAGTCCACTAATTCCCGCTTACCCGATCCTCCGCATCCTTGCAAATCTATAAAAAGTCAACAATGAGAGGGTAAGCTAACGCTTAGTGAATGATAATATACTACATACATATATATGCATAAAATGGACACGCCACACAAATATCCAAATACCGCATACCGGAGCATCCAAGCATAAAGGCAAGCTAGTCTAAGCATACCGTAAGATCACTAAGCAATGAGCTAAAGATACATCCACAAAATATAAGTTCACCAACAACGATGTGAACAATGCCAATAAACTACACCCGGAGGGTTAGCTATATCACGACAAAACAACGTTATACGTATATAAAATATATATATATATATATATATATATATATATATATATATATATATATATATATATATATATATATATATATATATAACTCGAATAACATAAATTGCTTACGCTTACAACGTAATAACCATGGTTAACCAAATCTTCGCAAGGGAATGACTTCGCGAAACAAGTCATCGATGTTCATAACAACCATTAGTGCACTTAACACTTCGTACACTAACCCCACGGGTGGCATCTTAACACTTCGATACTTCACCCCGGGTGACGTATTAACACGTCGACACTTCACCCCGAGTGGTGTCTTAACACTTCTACACTTCACTCTTCATTTTACTTGAGGTGGCATCTTAACACGTCGATACTTCACCTCGAGTGGCGTCTTAACACATCGGCACTTCACCCGTTATTCTCTTGGAGTGGCATCTTAGCACATCGATACTTTACTCTGGGTGGTGTCTTAACACGTCGACACTTCACCCCGTCACATTACTTTGAGTGGTGTCTTAGCACATAGACACTTCACTCGTCACGTGAAATGTGGCGTCTTAGCACATCGACACTTCACATCTCACGCTACAACAATTAAATACATTATAAACCCACGCATATAATTATTCCACTCACTATATTAACCCTTCATCGTTGGGGTTATATAAGTCCACATCACACGCCCATGTGATAAATTACACACAAAGTGTTCACCTCGCCAAAGTGGTCAACCAAACTGCACAACTGTGCCAATTGGACATATACACAAGTCCACCAAATCCACCTATATGTGAAGTGAACTCAATAACCGAGAACCACTTCACCCGACCCGCACTCATCCTACATATACATATGCATATAGAATATTAACACTCACCTTGTCGCCTTACTGAATGCTTCCAAGTAATCTGCGACTCGTCAATGGAAAATACCTATTCCATTATCACAAATACCACAACATAATTAGGGTGGATTTACAAACCAACCCAATTTACACTTAGTGCAATTTTGACCCAATTGCACTTCCAAGCACAAACCGCGCTCAAACTAACCAATATTCACTAACACGAGTGAAAATGGTCCTAACACACCAATTAAACCCGATCACAAGTGTTAAACAAGTGTCATACCCATTTTGACACCGAAACCCTAATTTTGACCCATTTCAAAATTAGTTAACCAAACACATCCAAAAGTGTTCCAACACTTCCAATATCACTAAACCTAGTGATTAAACTCATTATCAAACCCTAATCAAGGCCAAATCGTTAACTGACCCAAAATCTGCCAAGTGACAAGAATAACAAGTCACCATAAACCTACTTCATCATCTAGAAGGGTTTTACAACAAACTAGCTCAAAACCCTAACTAGAATATCAAATCTAACAATTGAAATTCGGAGTTTGAGCTTACCAATACTACCACAACGTAGCTAGGAGCGAGATGAACAACTTTAGAACCCGAGCTTTAGCGAGATTCCGACTCCTTCTTATCTAAATCCACCTCTCTCTCTCTAAAACCCTTACTCTCTTTCTAGATGAGGTTGAGAGTGTTTGTGTGGGTGTAAAGTGATCTAAAAATGATCAAGGGATCAGCCTTGAAGGCTCCAAATCGGCACCCAAGTGAAATTACCATTTTGCCCCTTTTTAAACTAATTAAAACTGCTGGCTCGACAGACAGTTTGGACGGCATCCCAAACCTTAGACGGCGTCCCACCTTTTATTGCTGGACGGCGTCCCCCTATCTAGACGGCGTCCCGATCTACTACAAAATCAGAAACAGAAACAGGGTGTTACAGTTACACTTCGTAGAGTGTATGGTTAGGGAACCGTGTAAGGATTCTAGTTGTAAGTTGCCTTGCAATTGGCGAATCGAGGAGTCTTCGGGTCATTAAACTCATGGGAGTAGGACCCGTATGGCGATGATCGCGTAAGTGTGTTGCAGATTATAAGGTAACATTCCTAACGGAATATCCCTTGTAGTATTGGTTGTGTCGATGTGCGGAAGGGTGTAAGACTTGGTGTTTCCAAGCATCTCCTTAATGTTGGATGAAGGGTTTCGTTAGGCTATGTCGTTTGGCCTTGTGGAAATTGCGGGTAGCGTATGATCTCTAGGAACGTTTTATAAGACAATAAACCGTAAGGTTTGTCAGGTAGGTATGACTTCGGGTCATTATTATGAAGAGACGGGTGACATCAGGTGTATGGAACCCAAAGATCGAGTTTCTAAATCTCAGTAGATTGTGGTGGGAGTCTACATGACACTGCGTCAGGTGCCTCCTTATACCTGCTAGTGTGATGTTCAACTCTGGTGATGGTGTGATCATTTTGTGCTTAGGGTGCCCGTGAGATACCCTTGGAAGCATCGAAGATTACAATAGTGATCAACGGGTGATAGTAATTCGACAGTTGCGAAAGTCAAAGTTTAAGAGCATTGTGGCAAATACTTCTTATGAAGTGACGGATGAGCGAATCTTGTTGCTCTTAAGTGATAGATGGGTAAAGATGACCGGTGAGCCGATGATGGACTTAATGGTCGGTTAGGCCGAAGGTTATGATGACGTGCTGATATTGCGATCGATGCATGATATCAGCTAAAAAGTCATGTTTTAACCTCGGTATTAAGGCCCAAAAAGAATAAATTTATCGCCAAAATACTCGCTTCATCAGTTAAAATTGAAGAACAAGTGATTACGAATACGGTGCAAGAGGAATCAAGTAAATTGGAGCTAAAACGAAGATTCTAGAGCGAAAACGGTGAAAGACAAGAAATCAAGTTACAATCCAGCGAATCAGCAAGCCAAACGGGTTGCCAAACAGGCTGCCAAATGGCCTGCCAGTGTGGCAAACGGCCTGCCACACTCCCAAGTCAAACGGCTACAGCAAACGGGCTGGGCCGGCAAACGGCCCCTGCAAAAAGCCTGCCAAATGGCTTGCCAAATGGCCTGCCAGTCGTTTGCAGGCAAAATTCAAGCTTATTTAAAGGGTCTTTGTCATCCATTTCAACACACACTTCAATTCACTTCTTTCTCTCTCTTTCTACAATATTAGTCATACTTTCAAGGTCTTCAACTCCGTGCGGGAAACCTAGTACCCGAAGAAGAACGCCGAAGATTGTTTTAGGAGCGGTCTGGAGTTTGAAGTTGTTACTTTTGTATTCGGAACTCGTTTAATCTACAGGTACTTCTACCCTTTGTCTTTATATAATGTTTTCCATTATTATGCCTTGTGATATTGTTGCCATGATTAGCGAGTAGTTATCTTTAGTGTATTGTAACAACCCCCAAATAGGGTCTGGGGTATTTGTGACTAATTATATCAAATCACAGTTGTATAAACGAGAACGACTCTATATGAGATGTTTTATTGAGTTTTGCAGCGGAAGATAAATAGATTACATTGTATTTAGAGCATTAAATGTCTTTAATTGATATGATATGTAATGAAGACTCTAAGCACAGCAAGCAATCATCATCAAATTAGCAAATGCAAGTCTTTCAAATTATCCATGAATGACTCGTTGTAATGTTGCATTCAATTAGCAAATACACAGCGGGAGCATAATTTATAAGTACCTGAGAATAAACATGCTTAAAAAGTCAACACGAGGTTGAGTGAGTTCATAGGTTTATCATAAATCAATAGTTCAATATAGTATTAGACCACAAGATTTTAGTTTAAAGCTGATTAATACCAAATATATCAATCAAAAGAGTTTGCTGTTTGTAATATCGTGACTAAACAAAGTTACCCAGTGACACTTGTTATTCATGTCGTTGAATCATTATTATGTAGTCAAAGACCAACGGTCAACTGACTAGAGACGTCACTCTCAGTAGCGCTACTCATAATAACTAAGCTTGCATCTTATACCTCAGCAATTAACGATATTACGGCAGGGATTTAGCATAACAAAGCACGTATATAGCATAAAAGTTTGAGTACTTGTGTCTAACGTGTAAAACAGTTATAAAAGTTGCGCATGTATTCTCAGCCCAAAAATATATAAAAACGGAGCTATGAAAACTCACGATGCGATACGATAGTTTGTAGTAAATATGTATATGATGGCACTGAACAAGTGCAGGGTTTTCCTCGAAATCACGAACCTATATCAAGTATATATATTAACACATATACTCGTAATCGAATAAGTTTATATATATTATTTCAATTGTTACATATTTCTATATATATTCTTTTATATATATTATATATGATAGTAATTTATTTGATAAAATAATATTAATAACGATAATGAATAAAGAGTTGTATTATTTTGTAATAATAACAATAATAATATTAGTAGTAAAAATAATAATAATAATAATAATAATAATAAGTAGTTTTTAATGAAAATGATAATAACAATAGTTCTTAATAATAAAAATACTTATTTTACAATAAAATGATAATGAAAATAATAATTTTTGATAATAATACTTGATACTAGTAATAATAATAATAATAATAATAATAACTATAATAATTATGATAATAATAATCTTAGTAATAATGATAATAATACTAAAGTAATAGTTTTTATCATAATGGTACTACTAATAAAACCTAAGTGATAATACTAGTGATGATAACAATATTAATTATATTAGTGATAATAATAATAATAATACTAAATGATAATAATACTTAATTATAAGAATACTAACAATAATAATACTAATATCTAATAATAACATTAATAAATATAATAATAATAATAATAATAATAATAATAATAATAATAATAATAATAATAATAATAATAATAATAATAATAATAATAATAATAATAATAATAATGATAATAATAATAATAATAATGATAATAATAATAATAATAATAATAATAATAATAATAATAATAATAATAATAATAATAATAATAATAATAATAATAATAATATGAGAACTACCTTATAAAGCTTTTTCCAAAATTTTTTTACCCAAGACGGGACTCGAACCCTCGACCTCCCGTTAACCCACAAACACCCTACACCACTCTTCTGCTTCTTCTTTTCTTAATTAAAACAGAGTTTAATTATATAAGACCCGTATAATAAGTTGTTCTTCTTCTTCGTTCTTCATTCAACCAGAGATCAATCCAACTTAACAATTAAATTATTTGTTCGATTTAAAACTTGATTTGAAACATAAACGTTCCATGTGAGTGTTTGAATTAATAGAAAAGCGAGAAAAAAAATAAAATTTTTTTTTAGCAGGCCTGCTGTTCGTCGGAATATATATAAAAAAAATTTTGATTTTTGATTTTAAGGACGTTATAGACTTAGATTCCTTCATGAAATAGTTTTCTAATCACATCTAGAAACTGTTAGAATCTTCAATTGAATTTGAAACACAAAAACGATTACGAATTTGATCGAAGAACAACATTTGACTTTTGAAAACAAGAACTTTGACTTGAGAATTCGAACTCGATAATTGAAATGGGAACCTAGGATTTTGCAGAGAGTATGAATGAAGGATTCCTAACAAGATTGCATTAATACATTTTGAAATTTCATTCGTTTTTGAAGCTTTTGAAAAATGAAACATGAACAGAGGTACGAGCATATATATATAAAAATATCTCCGTTAAATTCATCAAATAAAAGCTGTTAAAAAGTGTTGTGTAATTGCTGATGATAATGGAAGATCGATTATTTTATAGCCAATAATAGGGTCGACATTTTCAAATTGAGCAGGCAAGAAAATATAAAAAATAAAGCAGATCAATAAAAAAATAAGCTGATCGTGGGATAAAAAAATAGATAATAATAAAATAAATAAAAGCATATATCACAATCTGATGATGATAAAAAAATTATGCAGCTGATTCACGTTTTAATAAAAAATTTAGTACATATCTTTTGACTTTTAATTTATTTTTTAATTGATATTAATTATTAATAAATATATTAATTAATAACTAATTAATAAATATATTGATAATAATAATTTGATAATATATTAATAAAAGTAATAATAATGATAATAATAGAAATAATAATAATATTAATAATAATAATACTATTAATAATAATTATATTACTAATAATATGTAATATTAATAATAATGAAAATGATTATAAAAATAATATTATTAATGATAATAATAATATTATTTTTACAATAATAATAATTAATACAAATGTTAATAATGAAATTAATATAACATTTATATGTTAAGTTGTAATTAAATGCAATATATTAATATTATATATAACATATCTTGAATATTTAATACTTATACATTTTATAAATTTATTACAATATACATATAGTATCTATTATGTATAGAAATATATGTGTGTGTATATATATATATATATACATACATATTTATTTACACACAAGGTTCGTGAATCGTCGGAATTAGTCGAAGGATAATTGAATTTTTGAAAACAGTTCAAAAATTTTGAGATTCAGTTTAACTGACTTTGAATATCATGTGAGAATTACATAAGGATTAAGTTTAACTTTAATCAAAAATTTCCGGGTTGTCATAGTACCTACCCGTTAAAAGAAATTTTGTCCGGAAATTTAGTTATTGCCATCAGTCGGCGTTGTTTGTAAATAGGTGAGGATATTTTCGTTTTATTTGGTTTTCACGTTCTCAGGTTAACTCGGGGCCTTACGTGAATTCCTACGGATAGAATATTTTTGTTTCGAGAGTTTAAATCATACGATCCATAAATTCTATGAAGTGCATTTTATTATTAATGCAGAGGTTATCTAAAGGATTTAACAAGAGTATCATTGATTAGGTTTTCTCAGAAAGAGATGATGACGCTATACAAGCATTTCAATACACACGAAATGTGTTATGAATAATAGTGAGCTTATATAAACCTTGAGCGTTTATGCCACAATATTAGGATAGACAACATAGAGAGGAGTTCGTGAAAATCACAGTCATGAAATTTGATAGAGATCGTCATTGTTTACAACTAGAATGATGAATATGAGTTGAAAAATTGAGTTTTATCAACATTGGATAATATGGATGTAACTATTCGATTATAGAAAGAGTATAAACGAAGCTATCACAAAAGAGTGAAATGAGGAAATCAAATGTTCGTCTTAACTTTTGACATAGTTATAGTCATTTTCCTGAATTTAAGGGATTTAAAGAAATCTTCGTAAATCTTTATAAGATTTGATTCTCCGATAATTAAGGAAATTATGATTCTCTTTTATTAAATGCGGTAGTCTGTCTTGATTTCTATGTCAGATATTTCGCTATAAATTTGTCTCTTACGTTCTATTATTTTCACCACTCCTATACTTTCTTCCTCAATTCATACTTCCAAAAGATTGTGAAAATGCTCAATCCAGTTCTTGTTCTTGACTTTATATTGGTTATCGCCACAATCATCCTTCTTTTCCAACTCCCACCGGAGGAGTCTGTTTACTTCTACTATTACCTTGGAGTTATAGTATTTTTAATTCTCCCGTGTCTTTATATTGCTATACGCATTGATACACACGGTTTGTAATTTCGGTGGATTTTATATTTTCTTTATATTTCGGAGTTCCATTCTTTTGTTTTCTCTTCTCAACTTTTAGTAAAGCGAGTAATGGTTCAGAATTCGTAGATATGAATTTTGGAATGAACATAGCTACTGTTCTAAGGAAGAAATGTTAATAACACAATCTGACTTGTTAAATTACTAGAAAATCATTGAAAAGACCGAATCATCAAGAAAAGTATTTTCTTGATATGTTTAGAGATTAAGTAGAAGGTAAGAGTCTTGTAACATGGCAAATGATGATTATAAAGTCTATGAATCATCATCTTCCATTAAAAATTTAGCATGATTTACTGTAATATAAACACGTTGGCCTGACGTCGTTATATTATACTAACTCATGCTTTAATTCCCAACACTTTTCCAGAATTCATTCATAATTTATAATTAGGTTTTACAGAAGTTTCCAATATAATGTAATACAGATAGCACGAAGACGTATATAATTTCGGACGAGAATATTTATGAAAATATCTTCAGAAATATCGAAGATATTTATGATGATATTTTGGAATTTCTAAGTTCGAAAGTTGATGAAGAAAAATTTTTCACAAGCTTTAAACATGACTTCGGAGCAAGATATTCTCTAAAGATTTCATCGGATCTAGAATTACCTGGATTCTTTGAATATAGGGTTTGGTCCTTGTATTTGTCCTTGGTCTCCTTTATGGTTAGCTCAATCCATTTTTCAGTTCCAAATCTGATCTTTTTCAATACGTCATTCTTTATCATCAAACTTTTGGCCATTAAGACCATCTATAGATTTTGCTGCTTTGTCAGCATTCCCAAGGTTAACGAATCTGAATCATTGGTTATCAATTCGAAGTGTTTTTCAAGAATTTTGAATTTGAGCGTTGAACGCAGGATGTAGACGTTAACGGATCTAACGGTTGTCGAAGAAATGTTGTAAATGATAATTTCGGTGGTTTGATGTGATAATCCATCACAGAATGCGAATGAATATAATTTAGGAATGTAGTGATCTTTAGGAAGATAACACTTGCTAAAGCTTTAATTGGATTCTGATATGTCAAAATATGTAGTGGTTGTTCTTTAGTGAACGGATACATATATCTTGTGAATATAAGTAGTGTAGTTACTGACAATTGAATCCGAATTGAAGAATGTACAATGTAACATATTAATGTGAGATATAAATATTTCTCGGGTATACCGACCCGTTAAAATATTTTCACAATTAACAGTTTGTACAAAAGAATTTTAATTACAATCTTTATGAAAATATAAGTACATATATATTTTCCTTCAGATGTAATCATGGATTTAATGAGTTAATATAGTATTAAACTCATTTGATTTACGGTTGAAACGAGAATAAATAATCTCCAAAACTTTAGAGATTACATAATTGTTGTGAAATATTTCTTTAATGAAGTTATGAATCAATACCTTCATCGTTACACTTGATTTATTATGAAATGAAGTTTATTGTGTTGAAGCAGTGATTAACAATTATTAAGTCATTAACGAAGGGTGTACATCATAGCATATTAGTGATATGAATCAACCAAGTAGTACATACTAGTTAAGATTCACACGTAATAGCTTAGTACGAAAAGATTTATTATTGTTCCAAATCATATATATATATATATATATATATATATATATATATATATATATATATATATATATATATATATATATATATATATATATATATATATATATATATATATATATATAAAGTATACATATATAATTCTTCAGGAAGAATGAGTCAATACATCTTAACTCATTATTACTAATATTCCATAGTATCTATGGGGCGTATGATGTTGATGTTTGAGGTACTGAGTGGGATGCGGATGTGGTTGTTGATGAAGCTGATGCTATTGGTGGTGATGTTGATGGTACTGGTGGTGCTGGTTATGCTGCTGGTGCGGCTGATGCTCTTAGATTTTGCACCATATTCTCCAGAGCCACTACTCGAGCTCGAAGGTCGTTGACTTCTTCTATTATACTAGGATAATTGGCGGTTCAGACAAGAGGACGAATAAGATCTAGAATTCTAGATATTATATATTCGTGATGGGATATCCTGGAAATGAGGGTGAAAAGGGTGTTCTGGA
This sequence comes from Rutidosis leptorrhynchoides, assembly GCF_046630445.1. NCBI lineage: Eukaryota > Viridiplantae > Streptophyta > Magnoliopsida > Asterales > Asteraceae > Rutidosis > Rutidosis leptorrhynchoides. The sequence goes on along the minus strand of NC_092335.1, from coordinate 391,271,044 downwards.
TTGGTTCGCCAGTAAGTGCTTCAGGTTCTTCGCCAATAGGGCAATGTGGTGGGTGAAAAGGATCACTTTCTTCTTGTCTCCATTGATTAAGTCGGCTACGAACTCATCCCCAACTCATCTAGAAAAGATGATGACTAATTGGTTTGTTCGTTCCGGTTACGCTGCCTGTGGAGCTCGAGGAATCAAGTGAGTAATCCATATTATATGATCGGATAAAGGGTTTTCGATATGAGATGAGTGTTGAATACTAAATGATATATCTTCATCTCCTCGAATACGTATATATAACAAAAAGATTTAGTAATTTGTGGAGAAAATTTAGGAATAGTGGTAGACAAAGTTTACTAGGATAGATATGATAAGATATGAATTTGTCTGTACATCATTTATGCAATAATTGCAGTATGACGTATCGAGATACAAATGATAAGTATGTAATCAGATAATCTTTCGATTAAAGACTTTCAATTCGTGATGGCCTATTCAGGTCTAGGGGCTTAAGCTATAGGATCCTTTAAATCGATAATCCAAACCCTTCCATTCTAGAGTTTCGTAGACGCCATCCGTCAAGAAAATTCAATGATCAAAAATAACAAGAAAGCAAAGATTTTGAAAGTAATGAATATGAATAGTAGAGATTTCAAGAATCATGGTTAACATTTCATGTAATACGTATGTAATACACAAAACCATGATAGATGACAAAGGAATGTCGAGAATTTCAGAAATCATGGTCTCGCATTTAAATGTGGTGGCGGAATTGGATAGTACTTAGGAGAGTGAGCAGAGTTCTTAGGTTGGCTCGGCATTCTAAGATATGTAAAGTTTCTAAAGTATAGTGTAGCATTTAACAATTAAAGGCAACAATTAAAGGCACTATGGTCAAGGAAAGTTGTAGTCCTACATTGCTAAGGTACCTAATTGTATAAGGCACACTTAAAATGAAATCCTGGTTCTCTACAACAAAACTGCTCTGATACCAACTGTAACAACCCCCAAATAGTGCCTGGGGTATTTGTGACTAATTATATCAAATCACAGTTGTATAAACGAGAACGACTCTATATGAGACATTTTATTGAGTTTTGCAGCGGAAGATAAATAGATTACATTGTATTTAGAGCATTAAATTTCTTTAATTGATATGATATGTAATGAAGACTCCAAGCACGGCAAGCAATCATCATCAAATTAGCAAATGCAAGTCTTTTAAATTATCCATGAATGACTCGTTGTATTGTTGCTTTCAATTAGCAAATACACAGCGGGAGCATAATTTATAAGTACCTGAGAATAAACATGCTTAAAAAGTCAACACGAGGTTGAGTGAGTTCATAGGTTTATCATAAATCAATAGTTCAATATAGCATTAGACCACAAGATTTTAGTTTAAAGTTGATTAATACCAAATATATCAATCAAAAGAGTTTGCTGTTTGTAATATCGCTACTAAACAAAGTTACCCAGTGACACTTGTTATTCATGTCGTTGAATCATTATTATGTAGTCAAAGACCAACGGTCAACTGACTAGAGACGTCACTCTCAGTAGCGCTACTCACAATAACTAAGCTTGCATCTTATACCTTAGCAATTAACGATATTACGGCAGGGATTTAGCATGACAAAGCACGTATATAGCATAAAAGTTGGAGTACTTGTGTCTAACGTGTAAAACAGTTATAAAAGTTGCGCATGTATTCTCAGCCTAAAAATATATATAAAAAGGGAGCTATGAAAACTCACTATACGATACGATAGTTTGTAGTAAATATGTGTATGATGACACTGAACAAGTGCAGGGTTGTCCTCGAAATCACGAACCTATATCAAGTATATATATTAACACATATACTCGTAATCGAATAAGTTTATATATATTATTTCAATTGTTACATATTTCTATATATATTCTTTTATATATATTATATATAATAGTAATTTATTTGATAAAATAATACTAATAACGATAATGAATAAAGAGTTGTATTATTTTGTAATAATAACAATAATAATATTAGTAGTAAAAATAATAATAATAGTAAGTAGTTTTTAATGATAAAAATAATAATAATAGTAAGTGATAGTACTAGTGATAATACTAGTAATGATAACAATATTAATTATATTAGTGATAATAATAATAATACTAAATGATAACAATACTTAATTATAAGAATACTAACAATAAGAATACTAATATCTAATAATAACATTAATAAATATAATAGTAATAATAATAATAATAATAATAATAATAATAATAATAATAATAATAATAATAATAATAATAAAAATAATAATAATAATAATAATAATAATAATAATAATAATAATAATAATAATAATAATAATAATAATAATATGAGAACTACCTTATAAAGCTTTTTCCAAAAAACATTTGCCCAAGACGGGACTCGAACCCCCGACCTCTCGTTAACCCACAAACACCCTACACCACTCTTCTACTTCTTCTTTTCTTAATTAAAATAGATTTTAATTATATAAGACTCGTATAATAAGTTGTTCTTCTTCTTCGTTCTTCGTTCTTCATTCAACTAGAGATCCATCCAACTTAACAATTAAATTATTTGTTCGATTTAAAACTTGATTTGAAACATAAACGTTCCATGTGAGTGTTTGAATTAATAGAAAAGCGAGAAAAAAAAAAAAATTTAACAAGCCTGCTGTTCGTCGGCATATATATAAAAAAAATTTGATTTTTGATTTTAAAGACGTTATAGACTTAGATTCCTTCATGAAATAGTTTTCTAATCACATCTAGAAACTGTTAGAATCTTCAATTGAATTTGAAACACAAAAACGATTACGAATTTGATCGAAGAACAACATTTGACTTTTGAAAACAAGAACTTTGACTTGAGAATTCGAACTCGATAATTGAAATGGGAACCTAGGATTTTGGAGAGAGTATAAATGAAGGATTCCTAACAAGATTGCATTAATACATTTTGAAATTTTATTCGTTTTTGAAGCTTTTGAAAAATGAAACATGAACAGAGGTACGAGCATATATATATAAAAATATCTCCGTTAAATTCATCAAATAAAAGCTGTTAAAAAGTGTTGTGTAATTGCTGATGATAATGGAAGATCGATTATTTTATAGCCAATAATAGGGTCGACATTTTCAAATTGAGCAGGCAAGAAAATATAAAAAATAAAGCAGATCAATAAAAAAATAAGCTGATCGTGGGATAAAAAAAAAGATAATAATAAAATAAATAAAAGCATATATCACAATCTGATGATGATAAAAAAATTATGCAGCTGATTCACGTTTTAATAAAAAATTTAGTACATATCTTTTGACTTTTAATTTATTTTTTAATTGATATTAATTATTAATAAATATATTAATTAATAACTAATTAATAAATATATTGATAATAATAATTTGATAATATATTAATAAAAGTAATAATAATGATAATAATAGAAATAATATTAATATTAATAATAATAATACTATTAATAATAATTATATTACTAATAGTATGTAATATTAATAATAATGAAAATGATTATAAAAATAATATTATTAATGATGATAATAATATTATTTTTACAATAATAATAATTAATACAAATGTTAATAATGAAATTAATATAACATTTATATGTTAACTTGTAATTAAATGCAATATATTAATATTAATATTATATATAACATATCTTGAATATTTAATACTTATACATTTTATATATTTATTACAATATACATATAGTATTTATTATGTATAGAAATTATATGTGCATATATATATATATATATATATATATATATATATATATATATATATATATATATATATATATATATATATATATATATATATATATATATATATATATATATATATATATATATATATATATATATATATATATATATATATATATATATACATACATATTTATTTACACACAAGGTTCGTGAATCGTCGGAATTAGTCGAAGGATAATTGAATTTTTGAAAACAGTTCAAAAATTTTGAGATTCAGTTTAACTGACTTTGAATATCGTGTGAAAATTACATAAGGATTAAGTTTAAATTTAATCAAAAATTTCCGGGTTGTCATATGTATGGTATGATGTAGTCAGTTATAATGCCGAAATAATATTATAGCTTGTGTATGTTGTCGAGATGATTTTCGAATATGCTTTGAACTCAATCACTTTTCCAACTAATAGAACGCAGTTATTGGCTCTGTTATTGGGAAGTCGCGAACCTCGATTCAGAGTACACTATTTGCGTCACCCCTTGGTAAGAGAAGTCTATCGGACACAACTTAAGTTTGACTAAGGCACACTGGTTGTAGTAAGTCCACCGAGCCTTAGATTTCGACTGAGGACTCTTTCGTAGTGAAATATCTAACTAGACCCCTAGTACATTGTCGGTCCTAGACCATGCTAGTATAGTCACCAAGCATATAAACTTCGTACGTGCACGCTGAAGCACAACGTTTGTTGTAAGTTGTACCTCTGCTAAGTTAGGCCATGGAACCCGTTCAGTGCTGATTAGTACACTTCACCATAACGCGGTCTCAAGCATTGCACCCCGCTTGAGGGATTCTTGGTTAATTAAGGACCTATTTGTTTAAACACATAAAGGATTGGACCGTTAGGATAATTAAACGTGTTCATGGAAGTCAACTTTGACTTGGCCATGGTGTTCTTTATGGTTGAACTCTTTTTAAGGGCCTAACTATCTTTTAAATCCAATCATTAACGAAAGCATCGAAGCACATCACGTCTCTCGGATATGGAAAACCCTGCATCCTATTATGCTAAAGAAAGTTTAAACCATTGTAGAATGTTAATACATCACCCAACTTATTCGCTCAATTGGATGAGCCGTCTGAACGTGTACACCTGTAGTCAGACTGCACAGGCGTCGAGCGTAAAGGACGTTGTTGTCTATTCAGAATCTTTAAGCCTATCGCATTTCCCATTGACATGTCTTATGACAGGGGTGTTTAGGACCAGTGTAATGAATACAAGGTCACTGCCTATCCATGAGCCAACATTCCATAATCTCGGCAAAGTAACTGACGAAATCATAGCACACGCTTGTTTTAACCTTATCTGAATTACAAACTTTATCATATTTACTTTACATCATTTTATAAACTAGAAAACCCAAATTAGTTAACAAACCACTACTCCTGCACCTTAGAATTATCTTAAGTTTTAGATATATGTTCGATTCTACTGATATCTCAAAAATATGACCCTAGGTCATACTTTCCTTACTCATAATAAGGAGTAGTACGATTTAAGGCCCGCTAAATATAAATTTAAAACCCATTACCCCCTTGTTTGTGGTTGATTCTGACGCCTTGCGGCCTAACGACACCGCATATACAAAACTGTCTGTTTCGGCCTTATCATTGTGGTAACTAGGTTTTTGGCGCTGCTGCCGGGGAACTGGTATCAGACAATACTGCTTTTATCAAAACTTATTCACAAGCATTCAGTGGTGTCTAAGAAAGACAATTATACACGGACTTGGCTGTTGGATTTTCCGAACAGTCTCCAATTATATTGGAACCAAAAGGATCCTGCCTTTTCGTAGTCGGCCTGGCCACTTGCTTTGTTGAATAGTTCGTGCAAAGCTCTGTTATCGAAATACTAGGGAATCAGTAGCAAGAACCAAAAATATAATTAAACTTAGGATAATTAGATTAGATTACCTTAGACTACTTTAGATTAAGACTGCCTTAGATTACCGTAGACTACCTTAGATTACTTTAGAATATCCTTAGATTACTTTAGACTAGAATAGGAACTTAGTTTATCTGCCTAAAATATAAAAACAAAAAGGCATACCCAGTGTTTGACCCAAACTCGATCTAGACCAGGGCCGTTGTTATTCGTACCTGATCCAGACGCAATAATCTCTAAAGCACGCAAGGAAGAACAAATCAGAAATCAAATGGTGTTACGCGTTACTTTAGCAGAATACACTAAACCCTCGATTGAAGGTCAAGGAGGACCAATCAGATTCCCAGAGATTCAAGGACACTCGTTCGAGTTAAAACATCACATCATACAGCTCATCCAAAATGGCTGTCAATTTCATGGACTACCGAATGACGATCCTAATTCTCACCTGGATAAATTAATATCTCTTTCGAACTCCTACAAACAGCCAAGGATAGGACAAGATATAGTCCGGCTATACTTGTTCCCCTATTCTCTCACTCATCATGCACATACATGGTTTAAAGGATTGAAAAAAGATTTCATCACGTCATGGACGGAGATGGCTACTAAATTCCTAACCAAATATTTCCCTCCTTCTAAACAAACCAAACTTAAGAATGACATCATTAACTTCAAAAAAAGTTATGATGAATCTCTTTACACTGTATGGGAGTGATTCAAAACCTTGCTGAAGAAATGTCCTAATTATCTGTTAGAACGGTCAGCTCAAATCTGTACCTTCTACAATGGTCTTACGGTAAATCATAGGATGACGATCGATGCCGCAGCTCAAGGAAATCTGATGAACCAAACCGCAGACGAAGCATGGGAGTTGCTCGAGAACATGACAATGAATCATCATGACTGGAACAGTGGTGAAACAACTTCATCATCTGCATCACTCTCCGCACTTAATAATCAAACAGAGGCCATCAAATCTCTCGCAGACAAGATGGAATCTCTTGCAAAACAACTCGGAGAATTGAAGACACAATCACAACAAGTTAACCAGGTCTAGGCCCGTGTTAATTGTACCAACCCGCAACCTACTGAAGAATATCAAGTTGAGTACGAGAACCCTGACGGTTCAGTCTGTTACGTTCAATATACAGCTCATCAATCAAATCCCGGATTCAATCAACAACCTAGGGATAGCTAATTCCTAACAAACAACCAACCTTTTCTTTATCGTTACCCACCTTATCCACCCCAACAATTTCAATTGACCTACGATCAACTACTTCCACTCACTGCTCCACCAGCTGAGGAAAATTCCCCAACCACCCAAATTACGAAAGTAACCAACCCTACTCTTGGAACTGATGATCAGTTAACATAGTTCATCCAAGGGCAACAACAGCTAAATCAGATAACTACATCTAGACAAGACCAGACGGAGATACTAATGAGAAATCAATTAGCTCTGCTCAAAAGTCTAGAAACGCAGCTCAAACAGTTATCACAACGCCTTGAAACCCGACCACAAGGAAGGATACCTAGTAATGCTATCCAAAATCCCCACAAAGAGGAAGCTAAGCAAATGGACTCCATAATCCCAAAGGAAGAACCACAGAGAAGGTCAACTAGGCTCAAGAACAAATCGACATATACTCAGAAGTTATCCACCACAACTCCGGTTCGTGTACCTACCCTGGAAGGCTACGGGAGGAACTATCAAAGCTTGATTCCTTCAAACTTGATGGAAGATTCCTGGACACCATGTACAAAGTCCCCAATTAAAAGAGATATATCCGAAGGCTTCTCTCTAAAAAGGAAAGGATACCAGATTCTAACAAAATTCCATTAAGTGAAGAATGCTCGGCATTACTCGGAAACTCTCTACCGTAGAAGCTAGGAGATACGGGCCGATTCATTTTCCTGTGTTCAATCTACCAATCTGGAACCATTCATGCGCTAGCAGATTTAGAAGCAAGTATCAACCTATCCCTTACTCTCTCTACAAGAGATTGGAATTAGGGGACCTATTACCAACTAAAATAAAAATCCAACTTGCCGATCACACAATCTGTGACGACCCAAATTTCCAACCAAATTTAAACCTAACCTTTATATGTTTCCGACACGATAAGCAGAATTTGTAATGTTGAATCTCAAAAAGTTTGGAACTACATTCATGTAATCAATTACCCTTTGACTGTGTTCGACGATTCACGAACAATTATGTGTATATAGATATGTATATATAATATATAATAACTGAAAACATTAACAAAGTATTTGATATATATGATACTTTACATGAACGTATTTGTTTCGATATATTTATCGACAGAATTAAGAGATAATATCAAATGATTGAATTATCAGATACATTATGATATGATTACGGGCCAATGTTATGAGGTCCACTGTGATTTAAGAAATCTATTCTTTTTGACAATATTCGGAAAATGGTAAAGTGATCTATAAGTAAGAACGTGGAGTGTAAATAACTTAAATGTTGGATATCGACAAGTTAAGTAACTCGACATTTTTCATTAAGATGATTTCATACGTTTATTAAACCTTTGGATTTTATCCCATGCTTCACCAACAGACTGTAAGTTAAAAACTTGAAACCTATTATGAATATATATAATTCTACTTTTCTAAAATGTTTTATGATATAACGATTTAAATTAATATTAAATATATTTATACGCGTATTATACGTACATAGTTTTATACTTTTACTATACTTTAACTTTACCTTTACTTTACTTTTACTTTACTTTTACTTTACTTTAACTTTAATAATTCACTTTAATAATTCATACTTTAATAATTCATACTTTAATAATTCACTTTAATAATTCATACTTTAATAATTTACTTTAATAATTTAAAAATCTATTATAAATAGAATTCAATAGGTTTTATTATTTCATAGAAACTTGAAAATATATTTCTCTAAACTCTCTCAATCGAATTACATATATATATTTACTTAGTATTATTTCAAGATATTATTAGTATACATAAAATACTACGACGGAGTTATATTCAGACGATTTCAAAATAAGTTTTCAAACGGGATAGAGCTAAGGAAATTATGGGTTATAGCTATGGAGGTTATGGATATTGTTCGAGGGTATTGCTCGTGAGGTCAACCTAACGTTTATCATTTTCGTTGCGTCTACGTACTTTCCTGCAATATTGAATCACAATATTGATACGTGAGCATTCATATCTTATCTTTTATATATTAATAGTGTATCCCTGACTAGTGCTCTAGTATATATGATTATGCATGTTTGTATGCTTAGTTTTGTCGTTAAATAGTTTATGATAAATCACGAATTTGATACATATGCTACTGAGATAAGGTATATGATATGCATGTCGTTGAAAAGCTAAAGAAAAATTAATAACTTTTCATTTAGAAATCGTGTGGATTCGATGAACGGATTAAAAGATATGGTCAACTGAATTATTATTAATTTTAATATTATTATTAAAACGATTATTATAATTGTTATCAGTTGATGTTATTACTAAAATTATTTTTATTACTAAAAATTAATATTTTTATTGAAACTATCATTTTATTTTTTTTATCATTATTATTATTATCAATATTATTTAATCAAATAAATATGCGTACAAAGATATTTTTACCACACGTAATATAATTACATTAATAATACATACCACTATATTTTTATGATATTAAGTGAATTTTATAAATTTTATTACTTGAGATATATAAAAGTATATTTTTATCATATATGAATTTAAATATAAATTTTTATTTATTAATAAATGACTTGTATTATTTAGTATAATAAGATCTGATAAATATATTTAAATATATAAAACGACTATATATAAGTTATATAATAAACATGTATAGATTTTGGAAGTCATTTTGGGTCAAGTTGACTTTTGTTGACTTTTGCATGTCGGTCTCGAGCATTAGGATTGTGATACACTACGACCTGACCTAAATTGTTAGACAGATATTGACCAACATATAAATATATATATACTTAATATAGGTTCATGAATCCGAGACAAACCCTGCACTTGTTCAGTGCCGTCATATACATAATTGCTACGAAATACAGTATTGTGAGTTTCATTTGCTCCCTTTTTAATTGCTTTTGCAATATATATTTTTGGGCTGAGAATACATGCGCTGTTTTATAAATGTTTTACGAAATAGACACAAGTACTAAAACTAATTCTACGTGGGTTTAAACCAGAAATATACCCTTAGCTTGGTAACATTAAACTAGTTGTCTATGTACGGTAGGCGCGAATCCTAAAGATAGATATATTGGGCCTGACAAACCCCATCCTGACTATGGGATGCTTTAGTACTTCGAGGTTATATTAAACACACCTAATCTGGTGTACTTCAGAGGGTAAAACATGAACGTTAAGGCTTGTTACCGGGTGCCTACAACTTATAGAATACTTTTATACACTTGCGAGTGTACACATATTTAGAAACGGAAATCTTGTGGTCTATTAATATATTGAAATGATTGATATGATAAACCTATGAACTTACCAACCTTTTGGTTGACACTTTTAAGCATGTTTATTCTCAGGTATTAAAGAAATCTTCCGCTGTGCATTAGCTCATTTTAAGGATATTACCTGGAGTCATTCATGACATACTTTGAAAGACGTTGCATTCGAGTCATTGAGTTCATCAAGATTAATATTAAGTCAATTATAGTTGGATGTAATATGAAATGGTATGCATGCCATCAATTTTTGATGTAAAGAAAGTTTGTCTTTTAAAAACGAATGCAATGTTTGTAAAACGTATCATATAGAGGTTAAATACCTTACGATGTAATCAACTATTGTGAATCGTTTATAATGTATATGAACGGATCCTTTCAGTTGGTATCAGAGCGGTGGTCTTAGCGAACCAGGTCTTGCATTAGTGTGTCTAACTGATAGTTGTTAAGATGCATTAGTGAGTCTGGACTTCGACCGTGTCTGCATGTCAAAAGTTTTGTTTATCATTTTTAGTCTGAAATCATCTACTTACCATCCTTAGGAAATTACCTGCTTATCATTCTTAGTCTAGACACGTCTTGCTGCATTGATTGCATGAATAGTGTATAGACAAAATTCATATCTTAGCGTATCTGCTAAATCATATCTTATCGTATCTATTACCGTAAACTTTGCCTGACATATTACGTAAATTCCTCCGTAATCTATGAAATCATTTGATCTATATATATATATATATATATATATATATATATATATATATATATATATATATATATATATATATATATATATATATATATATATATATATATATAGATATTCTATGTAGTTAGAATACCACCCGATAGCCGGAAAATAATTTCGTATCAAAAAAATCCTTTATCAAATCGTACGAAATGGAATTCGTCATCAGTTCAAGTTCCTCAGATTCCGAAATGGAATCCCACTCAAGCTCCGAAAGCAGTGTGACTGGAATGGATCAACCAATCAGCCATAATCTATTCTGGATGAATTGGGGATGGGTTCGTAGCCTCCTTAATCATTGGAGACAAGAAGAAGGTGATCCTTTCCATCCACCACATTGCCCTCTTGGCAATGAACCTGAAGCACTTACCTGCGAACTTGTCCGAAACACCATTTTCTCTCTCATTTCCAGAGTATCTCGTCATGATTATATACTACACCAAATTCTAGATCTTATTTATCCGCTCGTCCGAACCGTCAATCACCCTGGTGTAATAGAAGAAGTCAACGAGCTTCGCGCTCGGGTAGTGGCTTTGGAGAATATGGTGCAAAGGTTACAAACACCAGCAGCAGCACCAGTAGCATAACCAGTACCACCATCAACAATATCAACAGTACCATTACCACCACCACCAACAACCGCATCGCAAACCTCAACTTCACAATCTGTCCCACGAGCATCGACGTCATACGCCATGTAGATACCAAGGAATACCACAACGATGAAGTACTGATTCATAACTTCATTGGGAAAACATTCTACGACGATTATGTAATTTCTAAAGTTTAGAAATTATCTATCCTAGCCTTAACCATAAATCAAATGAGTTTAATTTAATATTAACTCATTAAATCTATATTACATCTGAAGAAATATACACATATATATTTCCATAAAGACTGTAATAAAATTCTTTTGTACAAAATATTAATTGTGAATTTTTTTTTTAACGGGTAGGTAATACCCGAGAGATATATAAATTCACAATTAATATGTTACATTCTTCAAATCTGATTCAGCAAATCATCCATTATACTCCCTACTTTCACAACAATATACATTCTTTTATAGAAATCAAAACAACCATACTCATTCAAAATCTAATTACATATTCTGATTTTGAAATCTCAGAATTCGATTCAAGATATAACCGAAATCATCACTCTTATATTTCTACATCTTTCAAAACTATACTTTGACTTCAAAACTGTCCTAGAACCTCATTTCTATTCATGGAACTCACAAAAATATTTGTATCATTCAAAATCTTAGAAAATCATATGTATATTAACAATTACAATATGTGTTCAAACACTTCGAAATTATTAAAGACATGCGAGATGATGATCCAACCACACATTACCCACTGCCATGCACCTGAAAAGCTCTCGAAACCAAAGTTATAGTTTAACACGTATCCGTATCAGATCCTTTGATATTTATTACCAAATATAATTTTTCAATCTCTTTTCAAAATAGACAGTTTTGTCATAGCTTCAACAAATCACCTTCATTTGTTTATACGAATAAACCTTATTATAACAATTACCCCTTCATCATTGTTACCGGGGAACCTTTCATATCTCGCCACATTAGCAGTAAACTTATCAACAACTTCATTAACCTTCGACTTAAGCCTCTCCGAAAAGCCACTATACTTATTCATTAAAACCCCATCATGTACTCACCTACATCCTGTAACAATAATTATCACACCAACTATTGGGAATTAGCAATCAGTATTTTGAATTTCGCGACAATTTTACGTCAAAAGTTATATGTATACATATAACGTCTATCTCCTAGACTTACATACTTCGAATGTGAATTTTCTGAAAAACATCCCAAACTATGAACTAGTTCTCCGAAATTGGAAAAATGCTGATGAAGCAGCAAAAACTGTAAACGACTTTAACAGTCAAAAGTTTGATGATAAAGAATAGTATGGTGGTAAAGCTGAGAAAAAGAGAAGGTTTGAAACTGGAAAACGGATTGAGCAGACCATGAAGGAGGCTGTGGACAAATCACAAAGACTAAACCTGCCTTCAAATGATCCAAATGATTCAGTGTCTACTGAAATAGTTAGCAAACACCTTACTTCTTATTCTAAACCTTCACAGACAAATCTTCTTCATCATCCATCTATGTTAAGAATTCTAAGATATTATCGTATCTTTTATTATAAATATCTTCGATATTCCTGAAGATATTTTCACAACTATTCTTATCCAAAATCTTCTATCTATTCGCAATATCTGCATTACAACATAAAAAGAAACTGTGTTAGTTTCTAAATTCTGAAGAAAAAAAAATTCGAATTTAAAATAGGAATGTTTTTGAAGTAGTATTGGGAACTGAAGCATAAGTTAGTATAATATAATGACACTTGATCAATCTGATTATATTACAGTAAGTCATACTGAGTTTCTAATGGAACGTGATGATTCACAGAACATACCGTCATCATGTACTATTTACACGACTCTTACATTCTACCCAATTTCCAAACATATTAAGAACATATCATCTTGATAGCTCTATATTTTAGGATATTCTGGTAATTTGCCAAATCAAGATCGTGCCATTACGATTTTCTTCTTGGAACATTAACTATGTTCATCCAAAAATTCATATCTACAAATTCTGGACCATTATCCGCTTGACTTAAGGTCGGGAAGAGAAAACGAAAGCATGAAGCTCCGAAATATAATGGAGAATATAAAGCCCGATAACAACCCCGAAATTACAAACCTTGTATATCAATGCGTATAGCAATATAAAGACACGGGAGGATGAAAAACACAATAACCCCAAGGTAATGGTAGAAGAAAATAACTTCCTCCGGTGATAGATGAAAAAAGAAGAATGACAGATATGAAAGTTAAGAGTATATCAAGAATCAATACTGGATGAAGCATATTAACGAATGCTTTAAAGTATGAATTGGGGAGAAAGACTAGAAGGTGTGAGCTGTGGAAATAAAGAAATGAAGGGGTGGATTTATAGTAAAATATCAGACAGAGAAATCGAGACAGATTATCACATTTAATCAAATAAGATCCCGATTTCCTTAATCGCCAAAGAACCAAATCTTATTGCAAAGATTTTCTTTAAATTCCATGAATTCCGGAAATCAATCATAACTACGTCATCGGTTAAAACGAATATACGTTTACTCATTTCACTCTCTTGAAATAGCTTCACTTATACTCTTCGCGTAATCAAATTGTTTTATCTATATTACTCAATGATGATAAAACTCTATTTATCAACTCATATTCGTCATGAAAACATTTTTAAAGTTAGCCATGACGACCTCGATCAAATTTCGGGACGAAATTTCTTTAACGGGTAGGTACTGTGACGACCCGGAAATTTCCGACCAAATTTAAACCTAACCTTTATATGTTTCTGACACGATAAGCAGAATTTGTAATGTTGAATCTCAAAAGGTTTGGAACTACATTCATGTAATCAATTACCCTTTGACCGTGTTCGACGATTCACGAACAATTATGTGTATATAGATATGTATATATAATATATAATAACTGAAAACATTAACAAAGTATTTGATATATATGATACTTTACATGAACGTATTTGTTTCGATATATTTATCGACAGAATTAAGAGATAATATCAAATGATTGAAATATCAGATACATTATGATATGATTACGGGCCAATGTTATGAGGTCCACTGTGATTTAAGAAATCTATTCTTTTTGAAAATATTCGAAAAATGGTAAAGTGATCTATAAGTAAGAACGTGGAGTGTAAATAACTTAGATGTTGGATATCGACAAGTTAAGTAACTCGACATTTTTCATTAAGATGATTTCATACGTTTATTAAACCTTTGGATTTTATCCCATGCTTCACCAACAGACTGTAATTTAAAAACTTGAAACCTATTATGAATATATATAATTCTACTTTTCTAAAATGTTTTATGATATAACGATTTAAATTAATATTAAATATATTTATACGCGTATTATACGTACATAGTTTTATACTTTTACTATACTTTAACTTTACCTTTACTTTACTTTTACTTTACTTTTACTTTACTTTAACTTTAATAATTCACTTTAATAATTCATACTTTAATAATTCACTTTAATAATTCATACTTTAATAATTCACTTTAATAATTCATACTTTAATAATTCACTTTAATAATTTAAAAATCTATTATAAATAGAATTCAATAGGTTTTATTATTTCATAGAAACTTGAAAATATATTTCTCTAAACTCTCTCAATCGAATTACATATATATATTTACTTAGTATTATTTCAAGATATTATTAGTATACATAAAATACTACGACGGAGTTATATTCAGACGATTTCAAAATAAGTTTTCAAACGGGATAGAGCTAAGGAAATTATGGGTTATAGCTATGGAGGTTATGGATATTGTTCGAGGGTATTGCTCGTGAGGTCAACCTAACGTTTATCATTTTCGTTGCGTCTACGTACTTTCCTGCAATATTGAATCACAATATTGATACGTGAGTATTCATATCTTATCTTTTATATATTAATAGTGTATCCCTGACTAGTGCTCGAGTATATATGATTATGCATGTTTGTATGCTTAGTTTCGTCATTAGATAGTTTATGATAAATCACGAATTTGATACATATGCTACTGAGATAAGGTATATGATATGCATGTCGTTGAAAAGCTAAAGAAAAATTAATAACTTTTCATTTAGAAATCGTGTGGGTTCGATGAACAGATTAAAAGATATGGTCAACTGAATTATTATTAATTTTAATATTATTATTAAAACGATTATTATAATTGTTATCAGTTGATGTTATTACTAAAATTATTTTTATTACTAAAAATTAATATTTTTATTGAAACTATCATTTTATTATTTTTATCATTATTATTATTATTATCAATATTATTTAATCAAATAAATATGCGTACAAAGATATTTTTACCACACGTAATATAATTATATTAATAATACATACCACTATATTTTTATGATATTAAGTGAATTTTATAAATTTTATTACTTGAGATATATAAAAGTATATTTTTATCATATATGAATTTAAATATAAATTTTTATTTATTAATAAATGACTTGTATTATTTAGTATAATAAGATCTGATAAATATATTTAAATATATAAAACGATTATATATAAGTTATATAATAAACATGTATAGATTTTGGAAGTCATTTTGGGTCAAGTTGACTTTTGTTGACTTTTGCATGTCGGTCTCGAGCATTAGGATTGTGATACACTACGACCTGACCTAAATTGTTAGACAGATATTGACCAACATATAAATATATATATATACTTAATATTGGTTCATGAATCCGAGACAAACCCTGCACTTGTTCAGTGCCGTCATATACATAATTGCTATGAAATACAGTATTGTGAGTTTCATTTGCTCCCTTTTTAATTGCTTTTGCAATATATATTTTTGGGCTGAGAATACATGCGCTGTTTTATAAATGTTTTACGAAATAGACACAAGTACTAAAACTAATTCTACGTGGGTTTAAACCAGAAATATACCCTTAGCTTGGTAACATTAAACTACTTGTCTATGTATGGTAGGCGCGAATCCTAAAGATAGATCTATTGGGCCTGACAAACCCCATCCTAACTATGGGATGCTTTAGTACTTCGAGGTTATATTAAACACACCTGATCTGGTGTACTTCAGAGGGTAAAACATGAACGTTAAGGCTTGTTACTGGGTGCCTACAACTTATAGAATACTTTTATACACTTGCGAGTGTACATATATTTATAAACGGAAATCTTGTGGTCTATTAATATATTGAAATGATTGATATGATAAACCTATGAACTCACCAACCTTTTGGTTGACACTTTTAAGCATGTTTATTCTCAGGTATTAAAGAAATCTTCCGCTGTGCATTAGCTCATTTTAAGGATATTACCTGGAGTCATTCACGACATACTTTGAAAGACGTTGCATTCGAGTCGTTGAGTTCATCAAGCTTAATATTAAGTCAATTATAGTTGGATGTAATATGAAATGGTATGCATGCCGTCAATTTTTGATGTAAAGAAAGTTTGTCTTTTAAAAATGAATGCAATGTTTGTAAAACGTATCATATAGAGGTCAAATACCTCGCAATGTAATCAACTATTGTGAATCCTTTATAATGTATATGAACGGATCCTTTCACAATCCGATATCCTAAGGGTATAGTTGAAAACGTCTTGGTGAAAGTCGACAAATTCTTGTACCCTACGGATTTCGTAGTGATGGACATTCAGGAATACCTACACACACCAATACTGTTAGGAAGACTATTTGTACAATTCTTGGCAACCTTTGTTAACAAAACAAGGATATTGAGATCTGATCACTGAATGGACGATATAGCAGGATATTATGATGAATGTATGATTGTTGGCGATTCCCCGAAGGTAGTACGAAGGTATCGTACTTTACGCCATCAAGAAACGAAGGTAACTTATTGAGAGTATTGTATGTGAGTAATTATGACTTAGAGTGAATGTCTTCTCTAGAGGTCATGTTCTCCTTTTTATAGGGTTAGGCAATAGCTCTATCACCAGCTTTGTAGGTGGATTCAGTCTTCGAGGCGATTTCTGATGAGACAAAGGGGACCTTCCCTTCGGCCGACTGCAGCTCCTGCTGGCTCAAGAAAGCTACCCTGCGACATTCCTCTTTTGTCATTTGGATGTTAGTGTAAGCGTATTTGGTCAACCCGCTTACTTCTCTTCTTCAGTTTAGGTAATCTTGTGACTTTAGGAGAAGTCCTTGTCTATTGGTAACTGTGATTTCTTCATCACTGTGTTCCTTCATTACCATTGCTTCGTATAACAGAAGTGGTTCCCTACTGACTCTGAATATTGGAATTCTTCTTTGGTAGCATTCTTCTTTTATCATTTGGACGCCTTTATTTGAGTTTGGGAATATCCCGCCCTTGGTCTGTATTTGACATATGTGTTCTTGTGATCCATTCTTATGTCATTTATCCTCGTTAGGCGTGATATCTCCGTTAGCTTAGCTTCATTTATCTTGTCGGGGAGATACACTATCAAGCCCCCCAGTTTAATTTTACGAAGCTTTCTGACCAAGCTTTGTTGAATTAAACTCAATCTGCCACTTGATTACTTGATTTGACGCTTGTGATCCCAACAATTATTTACCCAGGTTTTATTTACCTTTTTGCCCCTACTGAAGTTTTTCCATCTAATTAGACTTAAAGGGTGAAATGGTAATTGCCGGTACGGTTACCAAAGTAACTCTGTGATGGTTGGGACGGTTTTTTGCTCGAGGGTAATAAAGAGTTAATCTTTGATTTTTCTCTTTTATTTTTTCCTTTCTTTTTTCTTTTGTTTCTTTTCATCATCCGATCATCTTCTTTAGTTCTCAAAAAGGCATTGCTCCCACACTGTTATCTTTTTTTGTTATTTTTTTATGGCTAAAGTAGGGCTTCGATCTCTTTCTAGTGTTGTGACCCCTGAACGCTGTGAACGCCTCTGTAAAACCCTAGGTCTTAAAGAGGACGACATAATTTTTCCGGAATCCGGAAGTTTATGCTGGACTTTCCGGCACATTACGTCGGAATGTACACACAATCATTTATAGAATGTAACCTCAAGATCCCCATTTCATCATTTTTCCTTAGCGTTCTTGATTACTTCAAAGTCCATGTTTCGATTGTTCACCCTCTTGCCATCAAGAAGATCCTGGCTTTTGAATATATGTGCAAAGCATATGGCGGCCAGCCTTCCGTTGACCTATTTCGCTGTTTCTTTCAAATCGGTGATGCTGGGAATTGGGTTACAATTGCCAAGCGTCGTAAAAAGAGGGGTAGTGTGATTAATACTCCCATGTGTTTTGCTTCTTCCATTCCTGATGTAAGGAATTGAAAAAATTCCTTTGTCTATATCAAGAAATCTTTTTTCTTTCCGGACAAATTTCCAAATACCGTTGATAGCAGGTGGGCCACTGTGTCCAAGCAATATAGTGATCATATTCCTGAGGATGCTAAGAATGATCCTCTCTACGGTAGGATTTGTCATCATCCTATAATACCTTCCACTCTTCCGGATTCCCTTCTTTTTAAGCTCGGCATGGCACCTTCATGGGAAAGAGGCGAAGCTATTCCTGTGTACTTTTGTGGGGAAAGGGGTAGGTCTTGCATGCCCATAGGTCTTATTTCTGATTGACCCTTTTGTTTTAATTTTCTGACATTGCTTGCTTTTACAGAGATGTCTTTACGAAATGTTATTAAGTCCTTTGGGGTGAAACAAATGACTGAAGCTATTCGTGCTAGCACTATTGTTAAGGAGCTTGGTTCTCCTTCTTGTTCTGGTTTTATGGAGGTGGACAGTAAACCAGAGAAATTGGCTGAATCGAGTGCTCCCAAGGATCAACACAGCGCTAAGATTGCTTTAGAGCATGAGCCTATTAATGTTGATGCAGAGCCTGAAGTGTCCAATAGTATTCCTGTTAGGGCGTCTAGGCGTCAGAAAGCTGCCAGGAAAATGAAAGAGGTGGTTTCTGGTTCTCCCTTGAAAAAAGCTAAGTTTGCTTTTCGAGATGAAGATACTGATGACGAAGCTGCGGTTGAAGGTTCTGGCGATAATGTTCTCTTGGGTACATTTATTTGTTAGTGTTTTTTATTTGAACCATGCTTTGTTCTCGAATATATCTTTGCGTCTGTGTAGGTGATATTCCTGATATCCCTTCTTTGGAAGCTTGTTTCGATGTGTTTGAAGAAATGATTCCTTCTGAGTTTGAAGATGCCTTTGTGGATACCTCTAAGCTTATTGATGTTTATACTGTTCATTGCTATCGTTCTGCTATCTATAACCACCTCGTCCTGTCCCGTTTGAAGCAGAAATATGGCGATGTTGTGTGCCTAGAGAAGGAGGTGGAAGAGCTTAGGGATGTCAATGCATTTTCCAAAGAATCTGTGAAGATGCTCCAGGAGCGATTGTTATTGAGCACATCTTGGGAAGAGGAGGTGAAATCAGTCAAAAGTGAGATTCTGAGCATGCAGGAGAAACAGAAGCTTGATGAAAAGAGGATTGCTGACTTGGAAGAGGATAACAAGGCTCTTCGTCAGAAAGAGAAAGCATTTACAGATCAGAAGAAGAGGTTTGATGGTTTAAAAGCAGATTATTCTGATGTAATTTCCAAGGTCATTCCCCATGTATGCGGGCAGGTTATTCGCAGTAAAGAGTTAAGCACATTTTTTGGTGATGTTGTTCTTGCTGGCAAACTTGAGGAGAGGTGCAAATTGTTGACCGAGTTATCCGAGCAGGGAAAGCTTGAGCTTAGCAGCAATCCTGAGTATACCAATCAGGCTTCAGCCCTTGTTGATGCTGCATGTGCTTGTTTTTCTGATGCTGAGCTCAACTATGTCACCTCTGTTGCTGCTCACACTGATGTTAAGCCTGTGGAGCTCCTCGCCTTAGTTGCGGAGCAATGATCTTTGACGTTGGTTTGTTTTATGATCCTCTTTTGATGTAATGGCCTGTGTGCCAGTTACCTTATGTCTAGTGTACTTTTATCAGGCTTGTGTGCCTGCTGATTCTGAGCTTTGTTGCCTATAAACAATTTGTACTCAGTATTTTGTGGGTCATCATGCCCATCTATGTGTTATTGCTCTATTTAACTTTAGGCAGATTATGCCTTTGGGTTTTTTGGTTGCTTTTTGGTCATCTAGGTGTGACTCTTTAGTGCCGAAATATATGCACTTATTTCATTGTAGAATATTACCTTTTTGTGTATTGCTTAGGTATAAGGAGTATTCCTCTTGTGAATACTTTGCAATATCTTCGGTATACTTCCTGCACAATGCTTAAGTATGAGAGGTATTCCTCTTTTGCGTATTGCTCGAGTTTGACAAGTATTCCTCTTGGGAATACTTTGCAATAGCTTCGGTATACCTCTTGGGTTACCTCTTGCATATCGCTTAAGTTTGACAAGTATTCCTCTTGGGAATACTTTGCAATAGCTTCGGTATACCTCTCGGGTTACCTCTTGCATATCGCTTAAGTTTGACAAGTATTCCTCTTGGGAATACTTTGCAATAGCTTCGGTATACCTCTTGGGTTGCCTCTTGCATATCGCTTAAGTTTGACAAGTATTCCTCTTGGGAATACTTTGCAATAGCTTCGGTATACCTCTTGGGTTACCTCTTGCATATCGCTTAAGTTTGACAAGTATTCCTCTTGGGAATACTTTGCAATAGCTTCGGTATACCTCTTGGATTACCTCTTGCATATTGCTTAAGTTTGAAAAGTATTCCTCTTGGGAATACTTTGCAATAGCTTCGGTATACCTCTTGGGTTACCTCTTGCATATTTCTTAAGTTTGACAAGTATTACAATATTAAGCTTGGTGTTTCCAAAAGATAGTAGGATTTTATTCAAATTTCTTGTGGTAGGAAGCGTGTGAGTTTCAACTACCCATTACAAATTTTCCTACTTTCATACAACTAAAAGTCTAGAAATAAAACTTTCAAAGGTTTACTCCGTTCTAGGTTCTGGGGACCTGTTTCCCTTCCGTGGTTTTAAGCTTGTATGAACCGTTCCCAAAGGTTTCGGAGATTATGTATGGGCCTTCCCAAGTTAGACCCATCTTTCCTTCGTATTCTACTTTGCTAGTGCTGTTGAGCCTTAGAACATAGTCCCCTACCTTATATACCAATGGTTTGACTCGTTTGTTGTAATACTTCTCAATCGTTTTCTTGTATGCTGCTTCCCGAATCAGCGCAGCTTCCCTTATTTATTCCATAAGGTCAAGATTAAGACAGAGGTTCTCCTTGTTTTCTTCAACATTCGCGGTTCTGTTGGTTAATACATGTATCTCCGCGGGGAGTACCGCCTCAGTGCCGTAAACTAAGCTGTAGGGGGTTTCTCCGTTACTCCTTCTGGGTGTGGTTCGGTAAGCCCATAGAACTAGGGGGAGTTCTTCCATCCATCCTTGGTGGCATTTACCCAATCGCTTCTCGAGGCCTTTTAAGATATCCATGTTGGTTACTTCAACCTGTCCGTTCCCTTGTGGGTGGTAGATGGAAGTGAAGGTTTACTTTATCTGCAGTTTCTCGTAGAACACCGGGAAGATACCTTCGGCGAATTGTTTTTCATTATCCGAAACGATTTCTTGGGGTATCCCAAAATGGGATACGATGTGTTCCTAGACTAATTTTTCTATATGTTTCCCCGTCGTGGTGATTAGTGGTTTTGCTTCCGTCCACTTTTTGAAGTAGTCTATCGCAACTACTAACCATTTGTAACCTCCTGGAGCCTCGGTGAGTGGACCCACTAGATCTATGCCCCATTTTGAGAAAGGCCATGCTGATAGCACCGATATCATCTCTTACTTTAGCTGTTTTTGAACTTTAGCAAGGATCTGACATGGCTTACAGGTTCGTAAGAGTTTGACTGTATCTTCGTGCATGGTTGGCCAGTAGTACCCCATCCTTAGTATCTTTGCCACGATTGACCTTGGTCCGGAGTGAAGTCCACATATACCTTCATGCACTTCTCTGATGATCATTGAGGCTAGGTTTGGTCCGACACATCGAAGCCATTGGGTAAGGAAAGATTTTCTATACAGAGCTTCGTTCATCATTTTGTATGATGGTGCTTTGATCTGGATCTTTCGTGCTTCCTTTTTATCTTCGGGTAAAATCCCGAGTTCCAAGTATTCCCTTATTGGCTTCATCCATGTGTTTTCTTCTTTAGTGACTAAGTCGTGGACTTCCTGAGCTTCGATGGACCCTTTTTCTAACACTTCGACCAATACTTCTTTTGCGAGGTACGCGAAGGTGATAGAAGCTAATTTGCTCAGAGCATCTGCTTTCTTGTTTTGACTCCTCCTCACATGTTCGATTGTGAAGCTTCTAAAGCTTTCCATTAGTTCCTTAACCTTTGACAAGTAGAGTTATATGGTAGGTTGTCTTGCTTCGAAGATACCTAAGACCTGGTTAGCGACAAGTTGGGAATCTACAAAGGCTTGCAAATGCTCGATTTTCATCTCTTTCGCTATTCTGAGCCCGGCGAGAAGAGCTTCGTACTCTACTTCATTGTTGGTGGTGTTGAATTCAAAGCGCAGCGCATAAGTAAACTATTGCCCTTCTGGGTTAATAAACATGAGCCCTGCCCCTGATCCGTCAGAGCTAGAAGCTCCGTCGGTGAACAGTTTCCATTCCTTTGTTTCAACAGGTGGAGTGATAATCTGTGTGAAGGTAGAGTCACTCTCTTCATTTATCTCCGTGGTTTCTGCCATGAAGTCTCCTAATACTTGGGCCCTAATTGAATGACGAGCTTGGAAATCGATGTCATGTTCCCCGAGCTCTATGGCCCATTTGGCCATCCTATCATACTTTTCTGGCTTCATGAGTACCTGCCTAATTTGCTTGTTAGTTAACACAATGATAGGATGAGCTTGAAAGTACCTCCGTAGTTTCCTTGTTGTGTGGACTAGAGCAAGCGTGAGCTTTTCGAGCTCTGGGTAGTTGGCTTCCGCACCTTGTAGAACCCGGCTTACGAAGTATATTGGAACCTATACCTTTTCTCGCTCTGCTACTAACACCGTACTGATGCATTCTTTCGACGTTGTTAGGTAGAGATAGAGTGTTTCTCCTGGCTTCGGCGACGTCAGGGTTGGCAGGTTAGCTATGTGTGCCTTCATATCAACGAAGGCTTGTTCTGCTTCTTCGGTCCATGATATCTTTTTTGCTCCCAAACATCCTTTTAAAACTTTGAGAAAAGGTAACTGTTTTTCAGCCCCCCTGGATAGGAAACGGCTTAATGACGCTAGCTTCCCGTTTAAGCTCTGCATTTCTTTGAATGTGGTTAGTGTTTTGAGTTGTTGTAGTTTGTCTACTTTCTCTGGGTTTGCTAAGATTCTTTTCTTAGTGATATAATATCCTAGGAACCTCCCTTCTTCTACCCCGAACGAGCATTTCTTGGGGTTTAGCTTCATGTTGACTGTTCGAAGCGTATCAAAGGTTTCTTGAATGTCTTTCAACAAAGTGCTTTCTTCGGAGCTTTTGATCACCATGTCGTCAACATAGGCTTCCAAGTTTCTCCCCAATTGCTTACGAAAAACTTTGTCTACCAACCTTTGGTATGTAGCTCCGGCATTCTTTAGTCCGAATGACATCTTCTTATAACAATAGATCCCCTTACTTGTGAAGAACGATGTCTTTTCTTCATCTTCTTCGACCATTTGAATCTGATGATAACCCTTGTAGGCGTCAAGAAAACACTTATATTTGTACCCGGTTAGGGATTCCATCTTCCAATCAATCTCCGGCAGAGGATAGCAATCCTTTGGGCAAGCTTTGTTGATATTTGTGAAATCAACACAAATTCTCCATCCTCCGTCAGATTTCTTCACCATGACGGGATTCGCAACCCAAGTGGGGTATTTTGCTTCTCGGATTATATCAGCTTGGAGTAATTCTTCGACCTCTTTGCAAGCAGCCTCATCTCTCTCGCTGGCGAGGTTTCTTTTCTTCTGATGTATCGGCTCTAGGTGCTTGTATTCGTTGATCTTATGCTCTGTCGAGAAGGTTGTTCCATCGATATTGAGCATTCGAGGGATACCGGTCATATCTCTGTATTCCCAAGCGAAGATATCAATGTTGGCCTATAGTAGCATGCGAAGCTTTTTCTTCGTTTTCGTAGGTAGTGAAGATTCGATGGTCACTTTTTGCTCAGGGAACAGAGGGTTGATGGAGATTTTCTCTTCGCTCGAATCTTCTTCTCCAGTTTCAAGGATACATTCCCCTGGCCTTTCCTCTGTTTCCCTGATAGCCATGATTACTTTTTCTCGATCATAGGCCGAAGCTAGGGTACCAATCCCTTCGGGCGTGTAGAACTTAACTAATTGGTGTATAGTAGATGCAATTATTCCCATTTTCATCATGGCTACTCTTCCTAGCAGAATGTTATTCTGTGAGGTGGACCGGACTACTACAAAGTCTAGTGTTTCGGTCATGGATAACGGTGGTTCTCCAATGGTGAGATTGAGGTCTATCTCTCCGATAGGACAGAATCTTTCCCCGGAGAATCCAACTAGAGGTACTCTTGGTGGACTTAGGCGGGCTTTAATGGCAGGGCTGAGCTGATTGAAGCAATGCTCATACATGATGTCGCATGCACTGCCGCCATCCAGGTAAACTCGATGTACATCTCTCTCGTAGATCCGTCCGTTGATTGTAACAAGTTTATCAGAGAGAGTGATGGTATCAAGTGCTGGGAAGGAGATCTCTTCCCAGTCTTTCACTTCGCTTTTTCTTCCCCTCTTGTAGCTCCCTAGTTTCTCGATGGCGAAGCATTCTATAACCATCAGTATGGCGTTGTCGGCATTTGTTTTCTTTTCTTCGGGCTTAGGTTCTTGCTTCGGTGTCTTCGGGTTGCGTATGCCCTTTACCAGATGCGTTAATTTTCCAGATCTGACTACCTCCTCTATGGCCTGAAGTCATTGTGAAAGTCACAAAATTTGCTTGTATCCCTCATCTTCCCCTTGCTATTTAGCTTTGGTGGAGCCTTAAAAGCTTGGGTATCTCTTTTGGTAGCTAGGATCTCTTTAGGCGACTTCATCAACGTTCCGAGGATCCCGGGGGTATTTTCCCTTCGGTAAGGGGAAAACCTGTTCCGTTCGTTCCTTCTCCTGGGCTTCTCTTCGCGATGACTTGTCTTTTCTTTTCGCTTAAAACCTTGAGATTCTTCGTATACGAAGCTATTGGCGGTGTCTTTAGCATCTAACCAAATGTATGCCTTGTCTAGCAAAGCTTCGTAAGTGTCGGGGAAATCTCAACTAAGATGCTCTACCAATGCTCGGGTCCTAAATCCGTATAATAGTCCCGAGATTCTTTGTGACTCGGGGAGTCCTGGGATTTGTTGGGTTTCATCCGTATACCGGATGAGAAAAGCTCTCGAAGCTTCGTTATCCTTCTGCTTGATACTGTGAGCAACAACATGGTTCTTCTTGTGTTTCTTTTGCTGGCTGAACTTCGACCTGAAATGTCATTTAAGGTCCTCGAAACTCGAGATGGAATCCTTTGCTAAAGAGTCAAACCAGATTCTTGCATCGGTTTTGAGCATGTATGAGAATGCATGGCAAGCTACGGCAGTGTCCCATCTTGACATTCGAGTCGCACCTTCGAAGACATTCATAAAATCATCAGGGTTATCTTTCCCCTCGTAATATACCAGATGGGAAGGTATCTTTATCCCGACAGGTAGCGGGTGGTTTTGTATTGAAGATACAAAAGGGGTTTTCTGACTTTTCCAGGATTGGTCTAAGTATCCACCAACGTTTCCATTAGCTTCGTGGTGAAGATTGGTCGCTACGAGGGCGCCTCCGGCATACACATTTTGGTAGGGTAAGCTAACCCACGGATTACCTCCGTTCCATATTTGCAGCCCCATAGGCAAAGAAGCGTTTTGATGAGTCACTATGGGAATAACTCCTGTGGCTGGTGGGACCGTGCTGGTGTTAGGCATGTTTTGCGAAAAAATGGGAAACGGACTCTTGAAGGTATATTACTGCGTAACTGGTCCTCCGGTGTTGCCCAACGGGGCACTGGTGGTTATCATTGAATGAGCCGGTTGCGAAGGCACCGGCTGAAGAGTGATGTTCGGAGGGATTTCCAGTTGTAAGATCTGGGTTGGTTGGTAAGAGGGAGACTTCTTGTTGGTCTTGCCTCCATTTCTATTTCTTCGTCAATGTCCTCGCTATCATACGTGAGGGTTCACCGACTTTGTAGGTGCCCCTCTTCTCTTAATTTTTTGATAACGGCGCGTATGTTATCGTGGTTGTTGAGTATGAAAGTTTTGTCGATTAACGGCGGTGGCCCAGAATCACTCTGATCTGTGGTTATTGGCATAGTAGGAGTAATAGGCGTCTGTGTCCCGGTTTCATGCTGGTCTACCTCAGATGGTAAAGAGAAACCTGGTGGTGGGTGATCAGATTCTGCCATGATCTTATGTTTTTCTCAAACAAAGTGAATATTGAAGTGGTGTCCCACGGATGGCGCCAATTGTTTGTACAATTCTTGGAAACCCTTGTTAACGAAACAAGGATATTGAGATTTGATCGCTGAATGGACGATATAGCAGGATATTGTGATGAATGTGTGATTGTTGGCGATTCCTCGAAGGTAGTACGAAGGTATCATACTTTACGCCACCAAGATATGAAGGTAACTCATTGAGAGTATTGTATGTGAGTAATTATGAATTAGAGTGAATGACTTCTCGAGAGATCATGTTCTACTTTTTATAGGGTTAGGCAATATCTCTATCACCAGCTTTCTAGGTAGATTCAGTCTTCGAGGCAATTTCTGATGAGACAAAGGGGACTTTCCCTTCGTCCAACTGCAGCTCCTGCTGGCTCAAGAAAGCTACCCTACAACATTCCTCTTTTGTCATTTGGATGTTAGTGTAAGCGTATTTGGTCAACCCGCTTACTTCTCTCCTTCAGTTTAGGTAATCTTGTGACTTTAGGAGAAGTCCTTGTCCATTGGTAACTGTGATCTCTTCATCACTGTGTTCCTTCATTACCATTGCTTCGTATAACGGAAGTGGTTCCGTACTGACTCTGAATATTGGGATTCTTCTTTGGTAGCATTCTTCTTTTACCATTTGGGCGCCTTTATTTGAGTTTGGGGATATCCCGCCCTTGGTTTGTATTTGACATATGTGTTCTTGTGATCCATTCTTATGTCATTTATCCTCGTTAGGCACGATATCTCCTTTAGCTTAGCTTAGTTTATCTTGTCGGGGGGATACACTATCAAAGACCATTCATGAATACAGCTAGGACTGTCATTGATGTGTACAATTAGATCAGGAGGAGCCGAACTCCTCTTCAGATCGGATTCCGGTCATATCTACTCAAGCCGACATGATAACCTTCATCAATGACACCGATGAATTTGAAGATATTCTAGAAGCCATCCTTAAATCAACAATTGATTTCACGCTACGCTTAACAGAACGAATCATGGCTATTAGAGACGAATACAACCTTTATCTACAGAGAGAAGAAAATAATGTTGAAATCCTAGAAGAATGCATTGAAGACTTTATCAATACCCTTCATGATCATATCTACCGCTAAGAAAGGCAACGAGAGCACAATTCAGTAGTTCACACTGTTCTTGAAACAACATTCTGTCGAGATCAGAAGATCATTTACTCTAAGGTTTACAACGCCTTAGCCGGATCTACACTTCCCTTCTCAATAAATCAACGAGCACTACTGACTCTCATCCGGAAGCATATGGATCTTTCCACCGGACGCCTGACTTATTACTCTGATTTGCAAATGATAGAGGATATTCACAGCTTCTTCGCTCTCTTGAAAAGAGATAATTTTGAAAGCACACCAGAGAGGCTAGTGATCTACGTAACGATTGATCACCACGCTGATCTGATTATAAAGGAATTACGAGACGCAATCATAGAAGAAGTAAGACGCAACAATCCATTTTGTCATCTTGAACCAGACCGAGTCAACATTGCCACCTATGTTACAAAGCTGATAGCACGTATCTTCCAAGAATCCACAGATCCTAGTTTCACATTCAAAGCCGGATGTTGAGAGATATACTCAAAGACGGTGACATTAATGCTTGGGTCGGGGGTGCTCTTCACTTCTTTCCAGCTTCACCTCTTAGTAAATCTGTGCAAGGCTACAGACTCCTACTGTTGAGACCACCGATCAGAAGATTTTAAGATACTGAAGGTACAATTTCTGACACTATTTGAAGATCTACGGAATGAACATCCTACCAGAGAAGTAATCACCACCAGCACTGCCTCAATGATTGACATTCATGGATCAATCAGCAGAGCAGTGGATCATATTCTCATCGGACTTCAAGATTTATCACGAGCCGAAGCCGCACGTTATCTATCTTTTAGAAGATCTTCAAGAGAAGTACCGAATCTACTACCACTTTTGGTCCGACACTTTCTCAGGATTTATCCACCAAGACTCACATTCCCTCGCGAAGACTAAGATCACAATTACCAGAGGGGAATGTCTGCTTTTTAGGCACCATTACGGTCCAACCAACGACCTTAAACAAACGCGCTTCTCGGGAGGCAACCCGTGCAATAAAGTAGAGTTGAAGAATAAAGGATGACAAATGAGCCGATAAATAAAGGACGTAACTTCCAAGACTGCAAGCCAGCCAGCTTCTTCACAAGCTACCACATCTGCTAGGGGTCCTCCTTTCTTCCCGTTACTAGCTCAAATTTTAAAATTATGCCACATCCTAGCTTATCACTAAGTGTGGGATCCCAACCCAAATAAACACTAGATAAATATTCCCAAATCTTCAACTAAAACTCCTAAGTGTGGGATACACTAGGAATAATGAGGACAATGTTCGTCTAAGTGTGGGATGTTGGTATAATCTTTTATGTTGTAATAATAACCCATTATGAAGATTTTAAAGTTCTTAAGCCAAATTTCAAACAATTTTAACAAGAGAAAACCTTTTCGAAAAAGTATTTTTGAAAACCTAAAGCGTTTGTAAATAAAATTAAGGCTTAAGTAACGTGGAAATCTTGTTAGGACGAACCGAATCTCTAATAGAGCATTGAACGACTAGGCATTATCGACCTAATTTGATTATGGTGGGGCACCTAAATAAGACCAGCATTCATCTTTAATGCTTCGCTATTTTTTGTTGAGAGTGTTGATGTCTGTACGCATAATCAGAACTTGCTCTAGATCTACATTTCCAAATAACGAAATGAGATTCGGTTATAATCAGAAGAGCTAGCCATTTGTCAAAAATAAGCCTTTCACACCTCCACTACTTCTACCACACCACCTTATCCACATCATCTTTACTATCACTCGAAAAACCAGAAAATAAGATTTCTTCCGAAAACCCGATGTTATAAACCTCTCAAGTATCATGGCAAAGGTCTTGAAAAAGTTTATCGGAAAAAAGTTTCTCGAGATAAAATATCCAAAAAATAAAAAAATTTAAACAAAAATTAAAAAATTTTCAAAAGTTCTAAAAAAAAGGAGCAGAACTTATATAGAGAAACGCCGAAAAGAACTCGACCACAAATGCCTATCACTCCAAAAAGGAAGAATAGCTCAAAAGTGCTTCTCGAAAATACCAGCACTCCTATCTATCTTAAATTTTCCGAAACTCCGAATAAAAGTCTTTAAAGACTATTTTACCCTTGTTCTCACCCTTTAAAACAACTTCACCACCACACCAAAATTCCTTTTCATCATTGACAAATGACCTAGAAGCTATGGTTACTAGCGTTTTCACATTAGTAGCAAGGATTTGAGACTTTATCAAGCCTATGATGATGGGTGCAGCATGACTGGCTATGAGCGAATTCATTCCTTAGATCTATAGGGAACCCTAAACACTTAAGTGATTTGAGTGACCCGTGAAAGCTAGCGTAAGTCATATAACCTACTCGCATGCTCGCAGAGATAGTTTCAACCCTAACATAGATGACTCATCTTATTTTTTGCTCTTAAAAAGCAAACCGCTTAAGCTATTAGAAAAGAAACTCCGAAAAGATTTCTTGAAGTAAAACGAGAAGTTTGCTTTAGGACAAGCAAAGTCTAAGTGTGCGATATTTGATATCGGCTAAAAAGTCACGTTTTCACCTCGGTATTAAGGCCCAAAAACAATAAAGTTCCAAACCTTATCGTCAAAATACTCGCTTCGTCAGTTAAAACTGAAAAACAAGTGATTACGAAGACGGTACAAGAAGAATCAAGTAAATCGGAGCTAAAACGAAGATTCTAGAGCGAAAACGGTGAAAGACAAGAAATCAAGTTACGATCCAGCGAATCAGCAAGCCAAACGGGCTGCCAAACGGGCTGCCAAACGGGCTGCCAAACGGCTTGCCACACGCCCAAGTCAAACGACCACAGCAAATGGGCTGGTCTGGAAAACGGCCCCTGCAAACGGCCTGCCAAACAGTCTGCCAGCCGTTTGTAGGCAAAATTCAAGCTTATTTAAAGGGTCTTTGTCATCCATTTCAACACACACTTCAATTCACTTCTTTCTCTCTCTTTCTGCAATATTAGTTATACTTTCAAGATCTTTAACTCCGTGCGGGAAACCTAGTACCCGGAGAAGAACGCCGAAGATTGTATTAGGAGCGGTCTGGAGTTTGAAGTTGTCATTTTTGTATTCGAAACTCATTTAATCTACTGGTACTTCTATCCTTTGTCTTTATATAATGTTTTCCATTATTATACCTTGTGATATTGTTGCCATGATTAGCGAGTAGTTATCTTTAGTGTATGTTATGATGTAGTCAGTTATAATGCCCAAATAATGTTATGGCTTGTGTATGTTGTCGAGATGCTTTCCGATTATGCTTTGAACTCAATGGCTTTTCCAACTAATAGAACGTAGTTATTGGCTCTGTTATTAAGAAGTTGTGAACCCCAATTCAGAGTACACAATCTTTGTCACCCCGCGTAAGAGAAGTCTATCGGGTACAATGTAAGTTTGACTGAGGCACACCGGTTGTAGTATGTCCACCGAGCCTTGGATTCTGATTGAGGACTCTTTCGTAGTGAAACATCTAACTAGATCCCTAGTACATTGTCGGTCCTACACCATGCTAGTGTAGTCACCAAGCATATAAACTTCGTACCTGCACGCTGAAGCACAACGGTTGTTGTAAGCTGTACCTCTGCTAAGTAAGGCCATGGAACCCGGTCAGTGCTGATTAGTACACTTCACCATAACGTGGTCTCAAGCACTGCACCCCGCTTGAGGGATTCTTGGTTAATAAAGTAACTGTTTGATTAAAACATAAATAATTGGACCGTTAGAATAACCGAACGTGTTCATGGAAGTTAACTTTGACTTGGCCATGGTGTTCTTTGTGGTTGAACTCTTTTTAAGGGCCTAACTATATTTTAAACCCAATCATTAACGAAAACATCGAAGCACATCACGTCTATCGGATATGGAAAACCCTGTATCCTATTATGCTTAAGAAAGTTTAGACCATTGTGGAATGTTAATACGTCACCCAACCGAGTCACTCAATTAGATGAGCCGTCTGAACGTGTATGCATGTAGTCAGACTGCACGGGCGTCGGGGGTAAGGGACGTTGATGTCAATTCAGAATCTTCAAGCCTATCGCATTACCTAGTGACATGTCTTATGACATGGGCGTTTAGGACCAGTGTAATGAATATAAGGTCACTGCCTATCCATGAGCCAGCATTCATAATCCCGATAAAGTAACTGATGAAATCATAGCATGCGCTTGTTTTAACCTTATCTAAATTACAAACTTTATCGTATTTACTTTACTTCATTTTATAAACTAGAAAACCAAAATTAGTTAACAAACCACTACTCCTTCACCTTAG
The DNA here is from genome assembly GCF_046630445.1 of Rutidosis leptorrhynchoides. Taxonomy (NCBI): domain Eukaryota; kingdom Viridiplantae; phylum Streptophyta; class Magnoliopsida; order Asterales; family Asteraceae; genus Rutidosis; species Rutidosis leptorrhynchoides. The sequence continues at coordinate 391,238,672 of NC_092335.1, read as the reverse complement.
AATTATCTTAAGTTTTAGATATAGGTTCGATTCTACTAATATCTCAAAAATACGACCCTAGGTCATACTTCCCTTACTCATAATAAGGAGTAGTATGATTTAGGCCCCGCTAAATATAAATTTAAAACCCATTACTGCCTTGTTTGTGGTTGATTCTGACGCCTTGCGGCCTAACGACACCGCATATACAAAACCGTCCGTTTCGGCCATATCAATGCAATTATTGTGTCGGATGGGTCACTTTTATCCATGAGAGTGAGCAATTATTGATAAAGGTTCATTGCGTGGAAGGTCGGGTGACTGAGATGCACGACTAATTAAGCGGAGTGGCATATGCCTAAGCTTAGAGACGTAGGTAGAACTTTGGTGGAGTTCACTTTGCGAATGAAGAAGGTTTGTAAATTGTGATTTCTGGTATGAAGGTGCGATGTTGTCGCGTGTACGACATCTCAAGTGACTGTGTATGTCGGCTCTGAGAGCCTCAAGTGAATTCGTGGTGATTTGGAGTATATGACCAACGAGGAGAATGGTCATGTGTGTCGTGGAATGACAATTTCGCGGGATGTTATTATTTTGGCCGTGAGAATGCGGAGCTGAATCCTAAGTGGGGGAGTTTATACTACCGCCCGAGGAATCTCCGGTGGTGTTAGATCAAGTGAAGTATAAGACTTCTTAGGTAAGGTGGTTGTGTAGTACCAAAGTGTGGTACGACTGATAATGCTAAAAATGAACACATATTTCATAGCATTATCCTTCAAGAAAGACATGCTTTTAGTTGCAATTGTTCTATTTCCAAGTGATATTCATTTAAATAATAAAAGGTGAAGACAAAATACAGATTCGATGATTTGAAGACGCAAACGACCAAAACGCTAAAAAGTACAAAGTACAATCCAAGTGGTAAAATTTATTGATGAGAAACGTCTAAAAATTACAAAAGTACAAGCCGCGAAACGCAAAGTACAAGATATCTAAGCGTACGAAAGGATGTTCGAAAATCCGGAACTGACACATGAACCCACTATCAACGCGCGACGCAACGGACCTAAAATTACAAATTAACTGTGCACATAAATATAATATAATATATAATTTATTATGTAAATTATATATATATTATATTTATATATTAAATAAATAAACGTCGGCAAGCTAGGATCCAAATCCTGCGTGAGCTGGAATTCGAAGCTCCGCACTCGCAGAGCTGTGAGGAACAAATCCTCAGCACTCACGGAGCACACCAGGGCCCAAATTCCACTATAAAAGGCGATGCAATTCGACGAAATATTTACACCATCTTCAATCTTCCTTCTGTAAACATATATATATTTATAATTTTAATTTTAATTTTAATTTAAGTTTAATAATAATAAGGTTATTATAGCGAATTTTTTAAGGTTTTATAAGTCGAAATTCTGTCCGTGTGACACTACGCAATTAATACTCATTGTAAGTTATGTTCAACATTTTTAAATTAATGTCTCGTAGCTAAATTATTATTATGTTTATTTAAGCCGAAGTAATCGTGATGTTGGACTAAATATTAAGACGGGGTTATTAGACTTTGGACTATAATTGGGGTTTGGATAAAAGACCGACACTTATGGAAATTGGACTATGGGCTATTAATGGGCTTTATATTTGTTTAACTGAATGATAGTTCGTTAATTTAATATAGAGATTTACAATTTGAGGTAATTATAAATAACCACATACACTCGATCGGACACGATGGGCGGGATATTTATAAATACTAATAATCGTTCATTTGACCGAACACGGGGATGGATTAATAGGCAATGGACTCATTAAAACAGGGGTGGATTACATACAAGGAGATTTGGTGTAATTGTTAACAACGTATTAAAACCTTGGGTTACACGCAGTCGATAACCTGGTGTAATCATTAACAAAGTATTAAGACCTTGTTACAGTTTAAGTCCCCAATTAGTTGGAATATTTGACTTCGGGTATAAGGGTAATTTGACGAGGACACTCGCACTTTATATTTATGATCGATGGACTATTATGGACAAAAAAACCAGATGGACGTATCGAATAATCCAGGACAAAGGACAATTAACCTATGGTAATAAATTAAAATCAACACGTCAAACATCATGATTACGGAAGTTTAAATAAGCATAATTCCTTTATTTTATATCTCATCGTACTTTTATTTACCGCCATTTTATTTACTGTCATTTTAATTATCGTACTTTTATTTTATCCCACTTTTATTTATCGTCATTTACTTATCGCACTTTAAATTATTGCACTTTTAATTATCGTATTTTTATTTTATCGCATTTTTATTTATCGTCATTTACTTTATGCTTTAAATTAAGTTATATTTATATTTAATATTTTATATTAGGTTTTAACTGTGATTTAAATCTTAAAATCGACAAACCGATCATGAAACGGTGAAAACCCCCTTTATAATAATAATAATACTACTATATTACTTATATATATATATATATATATATATATATATATATATATATATATATATATATATATATATATATATATATATATATATATACAAATATAGTTTAAAATATATATAGCGTTAAACTCAGCTAACTCCCTGTGGAACGAACTGGACTTACTAAAAACTACACTACTCTACGATAAGGTACACTGCCTATAAGTGTTCTAGCAAGGTTTAGGTATATCCATTCTATAAATAAATAAATAACTTGTGTAAAATTGTATCATATTTAATATTATTTCGTAACAAAATTAATAGTATTTCATACTACACCTCGCACACATCAAGTATTTTTGGCGCCGCTGCCGGGGAAAAATCACGCCGAAGCGAAACGCTATAAAAAAAATTAGTTTTTAAGCCATTTCTATAAAAATATAATTTTATATAAGTTTTAAAATATAAAAACATAAAAAAAGTTTATATTTCTATATTTTTAAGTGTTTAAATTAAAAAGTTTTTTTTTTAGTTACAAAAACTAATAAGTATTTTTTTTAAAAGTTTTATTTAAATTATTTTATCTATAAATTAAAAAAAGAAAAAAAAATATTTTACGCTGAACCTGCATATTTTGGCCTGCATCAATCTGAGACTGCGTAACTCCGCACTCGCGGAGCCGTCTGACAGGTTAAACCCTCAGTCTGCATTTATTACGAAATTAGGGTTATAATTTAATTATTATTAATTATAATTAGGGTTTAATTAAATATTAATTAGTATATCTTATTTTTAATTCTAGTTTTAATTAATATTATTAAGTATAATAATTATTATTAAATATATAGAATAATATTTTTATAAAAATAAATTTTTTTATAAAAATTGTATTTTTATAACTTTAGTTTTATTTTTAACTTTTGTATCTTTATTCATTTAATTTGTAATTTGTATTTTTTATCTTTCGTAATTAGTTTTAAACTTAATATTTTGCCGTAGTTATTTTATATTTCTAGATTTCTAGGCTTTGCCGTAAAATCCCTTAAGTAATTTTTCTTTAGATTAAGATTTAGGCGCTTTAGAATTTTACGACGGCGCTTATCGCTTTAATATTTAATAGATTTTAGTGTCTATTAAGTTATTTCCATTTTGGATACAGAATTCCTTTTAAGGTTTAATACCTTTAGACGCAACTTTTAATATTTAGTTTCTAGACTTTTAAGTTTCGACGCTTTACTTTCTTATTAATATTTTTCGACCTTTTATTTTTCGATGTTTTTCGACGCACTCTTTTTCTTCCTCTTATTTCTCGACGCTCTAGTTTTTAGGACATAGATTTTATCTTCAAAATTTCGACGAAAAATTATTTTAAGCGGTTAAATTGATAGACATCCAAAATTTTCTGGTTCGTAGTAATAGTTGGATTTTTGAGTGGCGAGTTGTGGGCTTCCGATTTAAAGGGTCCTGGCTACCTGCTGCATCTATTGGCTATTCGAAACGTGGGCAAAATCAAAAAAGTCTATTAATTTGATAACTTATATAATTTTTTTAATTTTTATAATTAATAGGATATTCAGTGAATGCACCGAGCAAAACGTTCACCACCTTTCATACGTTCACCACCTGTAACTCGATCAAGACATCTAGCCAACATCATCGCCGTTGATTTCTCTTTAGAATCGTCATCTAGTCGACCAAGTACTCCAATTCAAATTTCCAATAATCCATTTTTAGAACCAAACCTCACAATTGAGAACCCGGAGGATATTCAAGGACAATTCAGAGATCCTGAACCACTAATCATTCCTCCTGAACCACAAATCATTCAACCGGAGATTGTAGAAGAAGAAACCATTAAATCAGAATCCTCTAGTGATTCAGATTCAACAAATTTAATCATGGAAAATATGGAACCTCTAAGTATGGAAGATCGAATGAGAGCTACGCGCACTGGCCAAGGTCATGCAATTACTCAACCAGACATTAATGCGCCAGATTATGAAATCAAAGGACAAATCCTACACATGGTAACTAATCAATGCCAATTTAGTGGTACGCTGAAGGAAGATCCAAATGAACATCTTCGAACCTTTAATAAGATCTGTACTCTATTTAAAATCAGAGAAGTTGAGGATGAACAGATCTATCTAATGTTATTTCCCTGGACTTTAAAGAGAGAAGCCAAAGATTGGTTAGAATCGTTACCTGAAGGGGCGATTGATACATTGGGATGTTTTAGTTGAGAAGTTTCTTAAAAGATTCTTTCCGGCATCTAAAGCCGTAAGACATCAAGGAGAAATTGTTACGTTCACGCAAAAGCCAAATGAAACTCTATATGAGGCATGGACAAGATTTGGAAAGTTGTTGAGAGGATGTCCTCAACATGGTTTAGACACTTATCAAATAGTACAAATATTCTACCAAGGATGCGACATTACTATATGAAAAGACATCGACATAGCAGCTGGTGGTTCTATTATGAAGAATACCACAACTGAAGCTTACAAAATTATTGATAACACAGCCTCCCACTCACATGAGTGGCATCAAGAAAAAGGCATCGTTAGATCATCTAAAGCGACTAGAGCAGATTCTAGCCATGACTTTGATTCCATTTCCGCAAAGATAGATGCTTTCGAGAGACGAATGGAAAAGATGACTAAAGATATTCACGCAATACGAATTATTTGTGAGCAGTGTGGAGGACCACATTTGACAAAAGATTGTCTCAGTATTGAACAAACAATGGAACAAAGAGAGAATGTTTCATATATAAACCAAAGGCCTGGAAATAATTATCAGAATAATTATCAACCGCCAAGACCAAACTACAATCAAAATCAGAATTATAACTAAAATGTTCCATACAACAACTAACAAGGTCCTAGCAATCAACAAGTATCTAATAATACTTACAACCAGTAAAGACCTATTTTTCCAAATAAACCACCACAAACTGATGATAAAAAGCCAAATTTAGAAGATATGATATCGAAACTAGTTGAATCTCAAACGCAGTTTTTCACATCTCAGAAACAAACTAATGAACAAAATACTCAAGCATTTAGAAATCAACAAGCTTCAATCCAAAATCTAGAACAAGAGGTGAGTAACCTAGCAAGGCTGATAGGTGAAAGAAAACCAGGGAGTCTACCCAGCGATACAAATGCTAACCCCCGAAATGAAACAGCTAAAGCCATTACAACAAGAAGTGGTATTACACTTAAACCACCTGAAATACCTGTAATTTCTGATGACTCTATTCCTACTACACAGGCACTACAGCCTGAGCAAGAGAAGGAAACAGAACCGGTAGTTGAACAGGGTTAATGAAGATAACACAGTTAAGGCTAAACCTTATGTTAAACCATACCAACCACAGCTTCCTTACCCGAGTAAAATGAGAAAAGAAAGACTTGAAGCCGAGCAATCCAAATTCTTAGATATGTTTAAACAAATAAATGTCAATCTTCCTTTCATTGATGTAATTTCAGGAATGCCAAGATATGCTAAATTCTTGAAAGATCTAATAACAAATAGAAGAAAAATGGAAGAACTCTCGGCTGTTATAATGAATGCTAATTGTTCTGCAGTGCTATTGAATAAACTACCAGAAAAACACTCAGATCCAGGAAGTTTCATAATTCCATGTTTTCTGGGCAGTCTTAGTTCAATAGAAGCATTGGCAGACTTAGGTGCTAGTATAAATTTAATTCCGTATTCACTATACGCTAAACTAGACCTCGGAGAATTGAAACCAACAAGAATAAGCATACAACTAGCCGATCGATCAGTAAAATATCCTAGAGAGATAATGGAAAATATGCTAGTTAAAGTTGGTACTTTAGTATTTCCAGTAGACTTTGTTATTCTAGACATGAAAGAAGATTCTCGAGTTCCTCTCATATTAGGAAGACCATTCTTAAATACGGCTAAAGCAATAATAGACGTGTTTGGTAAGAAATTGACCCTAAGTATAGAGGACGAGAGTGTTACCTTTTCAGTTGATAGATCCATGCAACAACCGAAATCTGTAGATGATACATGTTATTATATTCAAATCATAGATTCACATACAGAATTGTTACAAGAATTTCAAGAATTACAAGGAATAGGAGAATGTTCTTTAAAAGAAGGAACTGAACCAATTAATGAAGCTGAATTGTTAGCTGCACTTATGGCTAATGATTACGAACCAACAACAGAAGAACTTCAAATGCTAAAAGAGGAAGACAGATATCGATACAAATCATCGATATAAGAACCACCGATATTAGAGTTAAACCCACTTCCAAACCATTTGGAATACGCTTATTTACATGGTGAATCTGAATTACCTGTAATAATATCGTCTCATTTCTGTGCTAAAAGCTCATAAACCAGCTATTGCATGGAAGATTCATGACACTAAAGGCATAAGTCATTCGTATTGCACACATAAAATCCTTATGGAAGAAGGTCATAAAACATATGTGCAACGCCAACGAAGACTAAATCCTAATATGCAAGATGTTGTTAAGAAAGAAATTATTAAACTGCCAGATGCACGTCTAATTTATCCAATCTCTGATAGTCCATGGGTAAGCCCAGTTCAATGCGTACCTAAGAAGGGTGGCATGACTGTCATCACAAATGAAAAAGATGAGCTTATTCCTACTAGCACTGTAACAGGATGGCATGTTTGTATTGGTTATAAAAAACTAAATGACGCCACCAGAAAAGATCACGTTCCCTTACCTTTCATTGATCAAATGTTGGAAAGGTTAGTTGGGAATAGTTACTATTGTTTTCTTGGCGGTTTCTCCGGATACTTTCAAATTCCAATAGCACCCGAGGACCAAAAGAAAACCACATTCACGTGCCTTTATGGTACTGTTGCTTATAAACGCATGCCATTTGGACTTTGCAACGCCCCTGTAACCTTTCAAAAGTGCATGATGGCAATTTTTCACGACATGATAGAGGAATGCATGGAAGTTATCATGGATGACTTTTCAGTCTTCGGTGATACTTTTGAAACATGTCTAGTTAATCTTGAACGAATGCTTATTAGATGCGAGCAATCAAATCTAGTTCTTAATTGGGAGAAATGCCATTTCATGGTTAGAGGAGGCATCGTTCTTGGTCATAGAATTTCAAAAGAAAGAATTGAAGTGGATAAAGCTAAAGTAGATGTAATTTCTAAACTTCCACATCCCACCAATGTTAGAGGAGTTAGGAGTTTTCTAGGGCATGCCGGTTTTTACCGATGTTTCATAAAAGATTTTTCTAAAATTGTCACTCTTATGAATAAACTTCTAGAAAAGGATGCTCCATTCATCTTTTCGGATGAATGCATCAAATATTTAAATATTCTTAAAGAAAAACTCACTAATGCGCCGATCATGATAACTCTAAATTGGAATCTACCATTTGAACTCATGTGCGATATAAGTGATTTTGCAATGGGAGCCGTTTTAGGACAAAGGATTGAAAAACGATTCCAACCTATCTATTACGCTAGTAAGACGTTACAAGGAGCACAAATGAATTACACAACTACTGAAAAAGAACTCCTTGCTATCGTCTTTGCTTTTGACAAACTTCGTTCATATCTCGTTCTAGCTAAAACGGTGGTCTATACTGATCATTCTGCTCTTAGATACCTATTTTTAAAACAAGATGCCAAACCACGATTAATCCGTTGGATCTTACTCTTACAAGAGTTCGATATTGAGATTCGAGATAAAAAAGGGAGCAGAAAATCTCGTAGCTGATCATATTTCTCGCCTTGAAAATCCTGAATTAGAAGTTCTAAATGAATCGGCCATACAAGATAACTTTCCTGATGAATATCTTTTGAAAATCGATTATAATAAAATTCCATGGTTTGCAGACTATGCAAACTACTTAGTATGTGGATTCCTTGAAAAAGGGTTGTCATACCAAAAACGAAAGAAATTCTTTAGTGATATAAAACACTATTTTTGGAAAGATCCACATTTATTCAAAAGTTGTCCCGATGGTATAATACGCCGATTCGTATTCGGAGATGAAGCTAGTCAAATCTTAAACCATTGTCACACAGGACCAACAGGTGGGCATTATGGGCCTCAACTCATAGCAAGAAAAGTTTATGACGCTGGATTCTATTGGCTTACAATTTTCAAAGATGCACACCTTCTTTGTAAATCCCGTGATGCTTGTCAAAGGGCCGGAAAAATAAGTCAACGTGATGAAATGCCACAAAATGTCATTCAAGTATGTGAAGTATTTGACGTTTGGGGTATTGACTTTATGGGTCCATTTCTAAAATATCATAATAATCTATACATTCTCGTTGCCATTGATTATGTATCTAAATGGGTGGAAGCACAAGCTCTCCTAACTAACGATGCACGAGTTGTAGTCAACTTCTTAAAATGTCTTTTTGCAAGGTTCGGAACACCGAAAGCTTTAATAAGTGATCAGGGTACTCATTTTTGTAATAATCAACTTGAGAAAGTTCTCAAAAGATATGGAGTAACTCATAAAATTTCAACTGCTTATCATCCACAAACAAGTGGACAAGTTGAAAATACCAACCGAGCTTTAAAATGTATTCTAGAGAAAACTGTAGGATCAAATCCAAAGGAATGGTCCATGAAATTGAAGGATGCACTCTGGGCTTTTAGAACAGCCTACAAAACTCCAATTGGAACCACACCTTTTAAACTCGTTTACGGAAAAGCATGTCACCTTCCAGTAGAAATTGAGCACAAAGCATTTTGGGCTTTGAAGACATGTAATCTTGATTTACATGAAGCCGGACGTCTACGGTTAAGTCAACTAAATGAATTAAAAGAATTAAGACACGATGCATATGAAAATTCGTTAATCTATAAGGAAAGAACGAAGAAATGGCATGATAAAAGAATCAGAAGTTCAAAAGAATTGAAGGAAGGAGACAGAGTTCTTCTTTTCAATTCACGATTCAAGCTATTTCCTGGAAAATTGATATCAAGATGGTCTGGACCATTCATAGTCAAATGAGTTTTCCCGTATGGAACAGTAGAGTTAATAAATTCAAATGGGATTGAATTTAAGGTTAATGGTCACAGAGTTAAACATTACATAGATAATCCAATGGAAGTTGAAGATGAAGTTAATCACAATTTCGACACCACAACTAACTAAGTGTGGGAAGATTCGAATATTTTAAGGGTAATACGAATTTCTGTTAGAGTTAGTTGTTCTGTTTTCGTGTAGTTTTTGAGAATGGAATCCGAATGGTCTTTCCCTAGCAGACCCTAAAGAACTAGTCTTCTCCCTCCATTCTGAATTTTTATTTCTTTTAGGTTTTACGAGATGAAGAATTCCTTTGATTTGAACCATGGTCTACTACTACACGCTATGATTACTAAACATAATAATAACACCTTCCCGAGTGAACTGGTATCATTCATAAGAGGAAAAATGGACGAAGAGAGGAAAGAACTCAGGAAAGATCATCATAAGACACATTTTGGTAAAGGAAAATCAAAATCCGCAACAAAAAGAAGAGCACGACACCTTGAAAGATGTCATAAATGCGGAAAATGGTCACACGAAGGTAAATGTTTGAACAATTAAACACATTCCAATTCTGAATTCATTACTCTATGCAAAGAAGGACCGTTCATATGTTTAGAAGAAAAGTTATTGAAGAATCGAGGTTACGCTTATGCAGCAATGGAGAACCAAATCGAATGACTCTCCTATGATTCGGCTAAAGCAGGTCTCTGAGAATTCTATCTCACAGGTAAGTATGTACAGTTTTTATTTGTTTTTATTTATTGCTTTTAACCTTTTGATAATAAACGCTGAATCGTTCGCTATAAAGTATTAAATTGATATTCAATAAAATTAGGTATGCGAAACCGAAATTATTGATATCATACAAAAATTTAATTCATCACTGCGAAATTTACCGTTTATTTATAAGGTATAAATATCTTTAATCAATCAATCCAAAATATTTCAGAAATTCGTCAGGAGTAAAACTAGGTAATATAGCCAAAATTACTTTACCCAAAAGAGGAAGTATATTTTTGTTAATATTTGATTGATTAAAGTGTGATAAAAGACCAAAAAGATTTTTATTTTTATTTTTACCTTATTTTTAAAATTAATATATAACTATATTTTTTTAAATATAAGATTGTAAAATTAATTTATATAAAAAATAATAATATTTATATGAACTTTTATTAATATGCACATTTTAAATTTAAGTTTGGTGTGAATTTAAAAACAAAAATGTACTTTATTTCATTAAGTTGAAAAAATGATTTCTAAAATTCGTCGTGAGTTGAAGACTAGGTCGTTGAACCGAAATTGCTTTACCCGAGGGTGGGACTAGAAATTTTGAAATCATTATTTTTAATTTTATTGATCTAAAGTATGCCAAAAACATTAAAAACCCAAAAAACTTTGCTTTTAAAACAATTGCTTTAAAATGACAATTTTTAATTTTTGTCAAGAGACGAACCAGGTAAACATACCGAAACGCCCTCAATCTAAGGAAACAAAATTTTAAAAATTAATTAATTAATTGTTTTAATAGTTAAAAGATTTAATAAAAAAAATAAAAAACTACCGCACTCGCGGAGCTCCTGAAGGTAAATAGCACCGCAGTCGCGGAGCTTCCAAAACCGAGACAAGTTAATTGGTCGAGACAGACCAGTTCACACACACAATCACATTTTTCTGCGAAAAAACACCCAAAAACCCTCTCAAAATCATGATTTTTCACCGTTAATCATCAAATTTTTTTGCTAAAATCATGTTGAGAAGAATCCTATCAAGAAGTTTTGCAAGGAGATCGGTAATTTCTACATCTAAACACTCTTTAATCCGGATTTTTAGTGTTCTAGATCAAAATTATACCTAATTCGATTTTGATGATTTCTAGTTTAATTGTGCTTAAATTGTTTGTATATTATGTTTGTATAACCTAGATTAATGCTATTTAACATGATTAAAAGCCTTAAACTTCAAATTTTGAGTAATCTATGGTTTGTGTTCTTGAGCAAAATTGGGGCTTTTTGATATAAACGAGTTATGGCAGAATTTTGTTGTTAGTTCATGCTTAATTAAGTAGTGTAACATGTTTAGGTTGCTAAATGATCAAAACTTTGATCCTAAACATGATTTTTGAGCAAGATTGTTGACTTTTTAGTCAAAAATGCGTGAACTTGATTAATTTGATATGAATGCCATTTGAAACTTGTTTAATTGCTATAATAATTATTTTTGACAAGTTTTAGAAGATGAATGCTTAGAAACATTGTATACATTTTGATATATGTTTATTTGTAAAAGTGTAGAATTGTTAATTTTATGAAATTGTGTATAAGTTTAATATTGTTTAAACATGTCATTATGATTGTTTTGATTTATGATTTTGCTAACACTAATGCATATTTGGATGCACAAAATATTGTGTTTAATTTGTTTTGCAGACTGAAAGGGGTGAATTTTCATCCGCTTCTCAAGCTCACAATGCTCCTCCTGAGAATGCAGACGAACATGAGATTAACAACCAATACAGACAAAATCTACCGCATCAATTCATTTCATATTCAAATATACAATTGGTAGATTTGCACCCTAATTTAAGATTTGACAGACATTGGATAGATTATCCAAAATATCAGAGGAACTTACACACCCTTCAGTCAAATAATGTTGAAGTACCCAGGGTAATAGATTGGGAACCGTTAGAAACAGTGGGATTGGCTGAGCCAATCAGAGAATTACTTACACAAAGGTATGGTAATTCTACTATTAATGATTGGGAATGATTATTCAATATACGTAGGCCTGTATATAGAGAATGGTGTGTAGAATTATTATGTAGTGTTGAAATAAATAATCGGGTAGCTACCTTAATCGATCGGAACTTTATTAGATTTTTGTTAGAAGGTGTGATGCGCCATATGTCTCTATTAGATATGGCTCAGGCTTTGTGTATATTTATGAAATGCCCCATTCATACCGATTATAAACGATTCACAATAGTTGATTACATCGCGAAGTATTTTTGGTTGGTGAAAAGGATAGCCTTCTTCGCGTCTCTATTGATTAAGTCGACTACGAACCCATCAGATGAATTGATGATGGCTGGTTGGTTGATCCATTCTGGTTATACTGTTTTCAGAGCTCAGGTGGATATCCATATCAGAATAGCTGTCGAAATCTGAGGAATTCGAACTGGTTGAGGGATCCATCTCGTACGATCAGATGGAGGATTTTCGATATGAATAAGATTATAGGATGTAGATTAGTATCCTGCAATACATAATTTACATATGCACATATAATACTAAAATTCCATAAGTTACGGAGGAATCTACGGAATCTGTCAGGCAAAGGTAACAATAACAGATACGCTAAGATATGAATTAGCAGATATGCTAAGATATGAATTTTGTCTATACACTGGTCTGGACGACAACTTCCTGACCTAAATCAAGAAGCGCGTGTCTTTTTCTCGAAAGACTTTACTTCCTTTTAAATTCCATTTATATTACAATAAATTGGGTAAAACTGATTAATATCGTCCAAAACAAAAGTATCTTCAATTATTTGTACAAAAATATGTGATATATGTTTTAAATAACTTGGTAAATTTTTCTCACACTTGGCTTTTATTTTTCTTTCTTTGCCTTTTTATTCTCTTCTATTCCATTTTAAATGAATTCAAGGGTTTTGAGTTGTTTCTCAATTTATGTCCTTTCTGAGGTAACAATAATTTCGGTGTTAACACCTAGTTTTATCGTTCATAAATATGCATAAACGAGATTTTGAATTCATTTATTTAAAAAAAAAAATTAAAAATTTTACTAGAAGTGGGTATTCAGTATATGATAATGATAAAAACGAACATATATTTCATAGCATTATTCCTCAAGAAAGACAAGCTTTTAGTTGCAACTGTTCTATTTACAAGTGATATTCGTTTAAATAATAAAAGGTGAAGACAAAAGACAGATTCGACGAATTGAAGACGCAAACGACCAAAAAGCTCAAAAGTACAAAATACAATCAATGAGGTTCCAATTATTGATAAGAAACGTCTCAAAATTACAAGAGTACAAGATTCAAAACGCAAAGTACAAGATATTAAATTGTACGCAAGGACGTTCGAAAATCCAGAACCGGGACCAGAGTCAACTCTCAACGCTCTACGCAACGGACTAAAAATTACAAGTTAACTATGCACATAAATAAAATATAATATTTAAATAATTCTTATAATTATTTATATATTATATTATTATTTATAAACGTCGGCAAGAAAGAAAACAAAGATATGTGACTTCTCCCAGCTGGCCATGCGATCGCATGGCCTGGAGGCACAAAAGCCATGCGATCGCATGGCTCTGAAATCCAGCCCAGGTCCTATAAATTCAACGCGTTTTGGCCAAAATATATCCACCTATCTCTCTATCCTACAAACGTAATATATATATATATATATATATATATATATATATATATATATATATATATATATATATATATATATATATATATATATATATATATATATATATATATATATATATATATATATATATATATTATAATTTTAATTTTAATTTTAATTTTAATAATAAGGGTAGGTTAGCGAATGTTGTAAGGGTGTAAGTCGAAATTCTGTCCGTGTAACGCTACACTATTTTTAATCATTGTAAGTTATGTTCAACCTTTTTACATTAATGTCTCGTAGCTAAGTTATTATTATGCTTATTTAATCCAAAGTAATCATGATGTTGGGCTAATTACTAAAATTAGGTAATTGGGTTTTGTACCATAATTGGGGTTTAGACAAAAGAACGACACTTGTGGAAATTAGACTATGGGCTATTAATGGGCTTTATATTTGTTTAGCTAAATGATAGTTTGTTAATTTTAATATAAAGATTTACAATTGGGCGTCCCTATAAATAACCATATACACTCAATCGGACACGATGGGCGGGATATTTATATGTACGAATAATCGTTCATTTAACCGGACACGGGAATGGATTAATAGCCACTAGAATTATTAAAATAGGGGTGAAATTATGTACAAGGACACTTGGCATAATTGTTAACAAAGTATTAAAACCATGAGTTACACTCAGTCGACATCCTGGTGTAATTATTAAACAAAGTAATAAAACCTTGTTACAGTTTAAGTCCCCAATTAGTTGGAATATTTAACTTCGGGTATAAGGATAATTTGACGAGGACACTCGCACTTTATATTTATGACTGATGGACTGTTATGGACAAAAACCAGACGGACATATTAAATAATCCAGGACAAAGGACAATTAACCCATGGGCATAAAACTAAAATCAACACGTCAAACATCATGATTACGGAAGTTTAAATAAGCATAATTCTTTTATTTCATATTTAATTTCTTTTATTTCATATTTAATTGAACTTCTAATTATAGCACTTTTATTTATTGTTATTGTATTTAATTGCACTTTTAATTATCGTACTTTTTAATTATCGCAAGTTTATTTTATCGCACTTTTATTATTCGTAATTTCATTATCGTTATTTACTTTACGCTTTAAATTAAGTCTATTTATTTATTATTTTACATTTGGTTTTAACTGCGACTAAAGTTTTAAAATCGACAAACCGGTCATTAAATGGTAAAAACCCCCTTTATAATAATAATATTACTTATATATATATATTTGTATTTTTATAAAAGTAAACTAATATAGCGTTAAGCTTTGTGAAAAATATTCCCTGTGGAACGAACCGGACTTACTAAAAACTACACTACTGTACGATTAGGTACACTGCCTATAAGTGTTGTAACAAGGTTTAAGTATATCCATTCTATAAATAAATAAATATCTTGTGTAAAATTGTATCGTATTTAATAATATTTTATACCCCTCTGCTCAAACATCAAGTATTTTTGGCGCCGCTGCCGGGGAACGCCGAAGCGAAACGCCACACACATAAAAAAAAGATTTTTATTTTTAGTACGCTTTTGTAGAAATACGTTTTAAATATTCGAAAATATAAAAAGAAAAACAAAAATATAAATATTTTTAAGAGTTTGTAAGTTATATAAAAGTTTCTTTATCTTTATTTTATAAAAATATAAGTTTTATTTAATTTATATAAATATATTACATAATTTTATTTAAACAGAAAAAAAAGTAATAAACTTTCTGCCCAATCACTGTTGCAGCCCAGAGCCTGGCCCAATTTCGCAAGCCATGCGATCGCATGGAAAATCAACTAACACCTCATGCGATCGCATGAGGTGATTTGACAGGCCTGGTAACCTCAGCAGCCTTTTTAGGGTTTTAATTAATATATAATTATTATTATAACCCTAATTAGGGTTTAATTTTTAATTATTAATTTAGTTTTTATTATTAATTTGTATTATTTAGTTTAATTAGTATAATTAAATTATAAAATTAATAGTTTTATAAAATAAATAATATAAAAATAATATTTTTATAAAAATTGTAATTTTTACAACTTTTTATATATTTTTATATTTTGTCCCTTTTTAATAGTTTTAGCATAATTTTTGTATTTTTCGCTCGTATTTATTTTTAACTCATAGTTTTTGCCATAGTTATTTTTACTTCTAGATTTTTAAGCTTTGCCGTAAAATCCCTTAAGTGCTTTTTCTTTATACTAAGATTTAGGTACTTTAGAATTTTGCGACGCCTTTTTAAGTTTTAGTTTCTTTTTAAGTTATTGCCATTTGGGATATAGTTTTTCTTGTAAGCTTTAATATTTTTAGACACCTTTTACCTATGTATCAATTATCATTCCAATTAGTAATCTCAATTTTAGATTATAATTTTAAGTTAGTGATAGTAATAAGGCTGGGTTAGGCGAATGTTTTAAAGTTTTATAAGTCACTCTTTTTATTTCTTATTTTTCAACGCCTTTTTCAATTTTTCTTTTCTTTTTCGACCTTTTTCGACGCGCTCTTTTTCTTTCTTATTTCTCGCTATTCTAGTTTTTAGGACATAGATTTTTATTCTACTTCTTATCTAAATTTCTTAAAATTACGAAAATTTATTTTAAGTGGTTAAATTGATAGACATCAAAATTTTCTGGTTCGTAGTAATAGTTGGATTTGTACATGGACCGGGTTATTGGAGCCAAACAGTCCTCAATTATATTGAGACCAAACGAATCCTGCCCCTCTGCTGCATCTTTTGGCTATTCGAAACGTGGGCAAAATCAGAAAAGTCTATTGATTGGATAACTTATATAATTTTTCTTTCCTTTTTAAAAACTAATAGGATATTCAGTGAATGCACCGAGCAAGACGTTCACCACCTTTTGTACGTTCACCACCTGTAACTAGATCAATACATTTAGCAAATATTACTGCCGTTGATTTTTCTTTAGAATCGTCATCCAGTCAACCAAGTACTCTAATTCAAATTTCCGATAATCCATTTTTTGAACCTGACCTCACAATTGAGAATCCGGAGAATATTCAGGGACGATTCATAGATCCAGAACCACTAAACTTTCCTCCGGAACCACCAATCATTTAAACAGAGATTGTTCAGGAACGAACCATTAAATCAGAATCCTCTAGTGATTCGGATTCAACAAATTCAATTATGGAGAATCTGGAACCTCTAAGTATGGAAGACCGAATGAGAGCTAAATGCACTGGCCAAGGTCACGCAATTACTCATCCAGACATTAATGCGCCAGATTATGAAATCAAAGGACAAATTCTACACATGGTGACTAATCAATGCCAATTTAGTGGTGCGCCGAAGGAAGATCCAAATGAACATCTTCGTACCTTTAATAGGATCTGCACACTATTTAAAATCCGAGAAGTGGAGGATGAACAGATATATCTCATGTTATTTCCGTGGACTTTAAAGGGAGAAGCCAAAGATTGATTGGAATCGTTACCTGAAGGGGCGATTGATACATGGGATGTTTTAGTTGAAAAAGTTCTTAAACAATTCTTTCCGGCATCTAAAGCCGTAAGACTTCAAGCAGAAATTGTTACGTTTACACAGAAACTGAATGAAACTATATATGAGGCGTGGACAAGATTTGGAAAGTTATTGAGAGGATGTCCGCAACATGGTTTAGACACCTATCAAATAGTACAAATATTCTACCAAGGATGCGACATCACTACAAGGAAAGACATAGATATAGCAGCTGGTGGTTCTATTATGAAGAAAACCGAAACTGATGCTTACAAAATTATTGATAACACTGCTTCCCACTCACATGAGTGGCACCAAGAAAAAGATATCGTTAGATCATCTAAAGCAGCTAGAGCCGATTCTAGCCATGACTTAGATTCCATTTCCGCAAAGATAGATGCTGTCGAGAGACGAATGGAAAAGATGACTAAGGATATTCACTCAATACGAATTAGTTGTGAGCAGTGTGGAGGACCACATTTGACAAAAGATTGTCTCAGTATTGAATTAACAATGGAACAAAGAGAGAATATTTCATACATAAACCAAAGGCCTGGAAATAATTATCAGAATAATTATCAACCGCCAAGACCGATTTACAATCAAAACCAGAACTATAACCGAAATATTCCATACAACAACCAACAAGGTCCTAGCAATCAACAAGTATCCAACAATACTTACAATAAGCAAAGACCTAATTTTCAAAACAAACCACCACAACAAACCGATGATAAAAAGCCGAATTTAGAAGATATGATGACGAAGCTAGTTGAAACTCAAACGCAGTTTTTCACATCTCAAAAACAAACCAATGAACAAAATGCTCAAGCATTTAGAAATCAACAAGCTTCTATTCAAAATCTGGAACAAGAAGTAAGTAACCTAGCAAGGTTAATAGGTGAAAGAAAACCGGGAAGTCTACCTAGTGATACAAATGCTAACCCCCGGAATGAAACAGCTAAAGCCATCACCACAAGAAGTGGTACAACACTTAAACCACCTGAAATACCTGTAACTTCTAATGAAGCTATTCCTACTCCACAAGAACCACAACCTGATCAAGATAAGGAAAAAAAACCGGTAGTTGAGAAGGTTAATGAAGATAACACAGTTAAGGCTAAACCTTATGTAAAACCATACCAACCACCACTTCCTTACCCGAGTAAAATGAAGAAAGAGAAACTTGAAGCCGAGCAATCCAAATTCTTGGATATGTTTAAACAGATAAATGTAAATCTTCCTTTCATTGATGTAATTTCAGGAATGCCTAGATATGCTAAATTCTTGAAAGATCTAATCTCGAATAGAAAGAAAATGGAAGAACTCTCGGCTGTTACCATGAACGCTAATTGTTCAGCAGTGTTGTTGAATAAGATACCAGAAAAATTATCTGATCCAGGAAGTTTCACAATTCCATGTTTTCTGGGTAGTCTTAGTTCAATAGAAGCATTGGCAGACTTAGGTACTAGTATAAATTTAATGCCGTTTTCACTATACACTAAACTAGACCTTAGAGAATTGAAACCAACAAGAATAAGCATACAACTAGCCGATCGATCAATAAAATATCCTAGAAGGATAATGCAGAACATGCTAGTTAAAGTTGGTACTTTAGTATTTCCAGTAGATTTTGTTGTTCTGGACATGGAAGAAGATTCTCAAGTTCCTCTCATATTAGGAAGACCATTCTTAAACACGGCTAAATCAATGATAGACGTGTTCGGTAAGAAACTGACCCTAAGTATAGAGGACGAGAGTGTTACCTTTTTAGTTGATAGAGTAATGCAACAACCGCAATCTGCAGATGATACATGTTATTATATTCAAACTATAGATTCACATGCAGAATTGTAAGAAGAATTTCTAGAATTACAAGGAACAGGAGAATGTTCTTTAGGAGAAGGTAATGAACCAATTGATGAAGCTGAAATGTTAGCTACACTTATAGCTAATGGATATGAACCAACAATAGAAGAAATTCAAATGCTAAAAGAAGAAGACAGATATCGATACAAATCATCGATAGAAGAACCTCCGAAATTAGAGTTAAAGCCACTTCCAAACCATTTGGAATACGCTTATTTACATGGTGAATCTGAATTACCTGTAATAATATCGTCTTCTCTTACTGAAAATGAGAAATCACAACTTATTTCTGTGTTTAAAGCTCATAAACCAGCCATTGCATGGAAGATTCATGATATTAAAGGAATAAGTCCTTCGTATTGCACACATAAAATCCTTATGGAAGAAGGTCATAAAACGTATGTGCAACACCAACGAAGACTAAATCCTAATATGCAAGATGTAGTTAAGAAAGAAATTATTAAACTGCTAGATGCAGGTTTGATATATCCAATTTCTGATAGTCCATGGGTAAGCCCAGTTCAATGCGTACCTAAGAAGGGTGGCATGACTGTCATTACAAATGAAAAAAAATGAGCTTATTCCTACTAGGACTGTAACAGGATGGCGTGTATGTATTGATTATAGAAAATTAAATGACGCCACCAGAAAAGATCACTTTCCCTTACCTTTCATTGATCAAATGTTGGAAAGGCTACCCGGAAATAGTTACTATTGTTTTCTAGATGGATTTTCCAGATATTTTCAAATTCCAATAGCACCTGAGGACCAAGAGAAAACTACGTTCACGTGCCCTTATGGTACTTTTGCTTACAAACGCATGCCATTTGGACTTTGCAACGCCCCTGCAACCTTTCAAAGGTGCATGATGGCGATTTTTCACGACATGATAGAAGAATGCATGGAAGTTTTCATGGATGACTTTTCAGTCTTCGGTGATACATTTGAATCATGTCTAGTTAATCTGGAACGAATGCTTATTAGATGCGAACAATCAAATCTAGTACTTAATTGGGAGAAATGCCATTTCATGTTTAAAGAAGGCATTGTTCTTGGACATAAAATTTCAAAAGAAGGAATTAAAGTGGATAGAGCTAAAGTAGATGTAATTGCTAAACTTCCACATCCCACCAATGTTAGAGGAGTTAGGAGTTTTCTAGGGCACGCTGGTTTTTACCGACGTTTCATAAAAGATTTTTCTATAATTGTCACTCCTATGAATAAACTCCTAGAAAAGGATGCTCCATTCATCTTTTCAGATGAATGTATCAAATCTTTTAATATTCTTAAAGAGAAACTCACTAATGCGCCGATCATGATAACACCAAATTGGAATCTACCATTTGAACTAATGTGCGATGCAAGTGATTTTGCAATGGGAGCCGTTTTAGGACAAAGGATTGAAAAACGATTTCAACCTATATATTATGCTAGTAAGACGTTATAAGGAGCACAAACGAACTATACAACTACTGAAAAAGAACTCCTTGCTATTGTCTTTGCTTTTGACAAATTTCGTTCATATCTTGTTCTAGCAAAAACGGTGGTCTATACCGACCATTCTGCTCTTAGATACCTATTTTCAAAACAAGATGCTAAACCAAGATTAATCCGTTGGATCTTACTCTTACAAGAGTTTGATATTGAAATCCGAGATAAAAGAGGAGCAGAAAATCTCGCCGCTGATCATCTTTCTCATCTTGAAAATCCCGAATTAGAAGTTCTAAATGAATCGGCCATACAAGACAACTTTCTTGATGAATATTTATTGAAGATAGATTATAATGAAATACCATGGTTTGCAGACTATGCAAACTACTTAGTATGTGGATTCCTTGAAAAAGGATTATCGTACCAAAAACGAAAGAAATTCTTCAGTGATATAAAACACTATTTTTGGGAAGATCCATATCTGTTTAAAAGTTGTCCAGATGGAATAATACGCCGATGTGTATTCGGAGATGAAGCTAGTAAAATTTTAAACCATTGTCACACAGGACCAACAGGAGGGCATTATGGGCCTCAACTAACAGCAAGAAAAGTTTATGAAGCTGGATTCTATTGGCCCACAATTTACAAAGACGCACACCTTCTTTGCAAATCCTGTGATGCTTGTCAAAGGGCCGGAAAAATAAGTCAACGTGATAAAATGCCACAAAATGTCATTCAAGTATGCGAAGTATTTGACATTTGGAGTATTGACTTTATGGGTCCATTTCCAAAATCTCATAATAATGTCTATATTCTCGTAGCCATTGATTATGTATCTAAATGGACGGAAGCACAAGCTCTCCCAACTAACGATGCACGAGTTGTAGTCAACTTTTTAAAACATCTTTTTGCAAGGTTTGGAACACCGAAAGCTTTAATAAGTGATCGGGGTACTCATTTTTGTAATAATCAACTTGAGAAAGTTCTTAAAAGATATGGAGTAACTCATAAAATCTCCACCGCATATCATCCACAAACAAGTGGACAAGTTGAAAATACCAACCGAGCTTTAAAACGTATTCTAGAGAAAACCGTAGGATCAAATCCGAAGGAATGGTCCATTAAATTGGAGGATGCACTCTGGGCTTTTAGAACAGCCTACAAAACTCCAATTGGAACCACACCTTTTAGACTTGTTTATGGAAAAGCATGTCATCTTTCAGTAGAAATTGATCACAAAGCATTTTGGGCTTTGAAGACATGTAATCTTGATATACATGAAGCTGGACATCTACGATTAAGTCAACTAAACGAATTAGAAGAATTAAGACATGAAGCATACGAAAATTCGTTAATCTATAAAGAAAGAACGAAGAAATGGCATGATAAAAGAATCAGAAGTTTAAAAGAATTTAAAGAAGGAGACAGAGTTCTTCTTTTCAATTCACGATTCAAGCTATTTCCTGGAAAATTGAAATCAAGATGGTCTGGACCATTCATAGTCAAAAGAGTTTTCCCATACGGAATGATAGAATTAATAAATTCAAATGGGATTGAATTTAAAGTTAATGGTCACAGAGTTAAACACTACATAGATAGTCCAATGGAATTCGACAATGAAGTTAATCACGATTTCGATACCACAGCTAACTAAGTGTGGGGAGAATCAAGTCTTTAAAGGATAATATGTATTTCTGTTAGAGTTAGATTGTCTGTTTTCGTGTAGTTCTCGAAAATGGAACCCGAATGGTCTTTCCCTAGCAGACCCTAAAGAACTAGTCTTCTCCCCCCATTCTGAATTTTTATTTTTTTTAGGAAATGAAGACTGCCTGTGAACTAAACCATGGTCTAATGCTACACGCTTTGATCACTAAACGTAATAATGACACACTACCGAGTGAAATAGTATCAGTAATCAGAGAAAGATTGGACGGAGTAAGAAAAGAATCTAGATGCGAAGATAATAAGTTACAATTTGGTAAAGGAAAATCAAAATCTGCAGCGAAAAGAAGAGCACGACACCTAGAAAGATGTCACAAATGCGGATAATGGTCACATGGAGGTAAATGTTCAAATAATCAAACCTATTCAAATACCGAATTTGTTACTTTATGCAGAGACGGACCGTTCATATGTTTAGAAGAAAAAATACTGAATGCTCGAGGTTACGCCTATGTAGCCATGGAAAACCAATTAAACCGACTATCTTATGAATGAGATAGATCATATAACTAAGAATACTATCTCACAGGTAAGTCTGTACAGTTTTTATTTTTATTTTTAACCTTTTGATAATAAACGCTAATTTGTTCGCTATAAATTATTAAATTGGTATTGAATAAAATTAGGTTTGGCGACCGAAATTATTGATATCATACAAAAATTTATTACCTCACTGCGAAATTTAACGTTTATTCTTAAGGTATAAATAACTTTAATCAATCAACCCAAAATATTTCAAAAATTCGTCATGAGTTAAATTAGGTCTTGGAACCGAAATTACTTTACCGAAAAGAGGGGCGTATATTTTTAATAATATTTGATTGATTAAAGTGGGATAAAAAGCCAAAAATATTTTTAGTTTTATTTTTACCATGTTTTTAAAATTAATATATAAATCTTAAATTAATATTGTAAACTTTGTAAAAACAATATATTTAAAATTATAAATATTTGAAAAATATAATATAAGTTTGGTGTGATTTTATAATATGAATTTTTTAAATTAAGTTTGGTGTGAATTTTTTAATTTTTAAAATAAGAATTTTTAATTTTATGCATTTCAAATTTTAAGTTTGGTGTGAATTTTTAATATTAATTTTGAATTTTATGTATTTTTATTTTAAGTTTGGTGTGAATTTAAAAACAAAAATTTACTTTATCTCATTAAGTTAAAAAAATGATTTTTAAAATTCGTCGTAAGTTGAAGACTAGGTCATTGAACCGAAATTGCTTTACCCGAGGGAGGGACGAGAACTTTTATTATCATTATTTTTAATCTTATTGAATTAAAGTATGCCAAAAACATTTAAAAAACCCAAAAAAATCTTTACTTTTAAAAACCGCGCTTTGATTTGACAAATTTTAAAATTTTGTCGAGGGACAGACTTGGACAACGATCCGAAACGCCCTCGCTCCTAAAGGAAAATAAAATTTTTAAAATTTAATTAATTATAAGTTTTATAAAGTATAAGGTTTTAAAAAAAAAATACCTGAAATCACTGTAGCCGGCACCCCATGCGATCGCATGGGGTTTGCACTTGGAACCCATGCGATCGCATGGGGACCAAATGCAGGCCTGATACAAAACAGCCAGCGAGCTGTCTTCCTCACCACAACACACATTCATTCACGAAAATACCTCAAATCTTCACCAAATTTCATCAATTTTCCACCGTAAATCGTCATTTTTCTTGCTCTAATCATGCCTAGATTCCCATTCTTCAGCAAAATGGTAAAAATTACACCCCTAAACTCTATAAATTCCTAGTTTTTGTGATAATTATCAATTTTTTACCTAATGCAATTTTGTTAATTTCTAGTGTAATTAGTATTAAATTGTTAGTATTTTATGCATGTATAACCTAGATTGATGCTATTTAACATGATTTGAAGCCAAAAACTTCAAAATTTTTAGAAATCTAGGGTTTGTGTTCTTGAGCAATTTGGGGCTTTTTGATATAAACAGGTTATGGCCGATTTTTGTCATGAATTATTGCTAAATTGAGTAGTGTAACATGTTTAGATAGTTAAATGATCCAAACATTGATCCTAAACATGATTTTTGGAGATTAAAGTGGACTTTTTAAGTCCAAAATTCATGAACTTGATTAATTTGATATATTTGCCATTTGAGACTTGTTTAATTATTAGTAATGACTATTTTGACATGTTATTTGAGTTAAATGCTTATGAATTTTGTATACATTTTCATATGTGCTTATTTGAAAAGTGTAGAATTGTGAAAAATTGTGAAAATGTGTATAAGTTTAATGTTGATTTAATATGTTATAGTGATAGTTTTAAGTTGTTATTTTGCTAACACTAATGCATATTTGGATGCACAAATTTTGTGTTTAATGTGTTTTGCAGAAAGCCGATACTGGAGGTTCAGGAGCATCATCATCTAGACGACCAGCACCAGCACCAGAACCAAAACCAGAAATGCAACACGAACAACAACCACAACAAGAACCACAACAACAGCCTGATCAGCACATACCTTATTATGATCCGGTACAGTTTGTTGATGAATTCATAGTATTCCCAATGAGGCCGCCAGTAGAATTCCCAATGATTCCTGAGCACACTCTACATCCTAATCTGAGATTTGATAGAAGATGGAGAGATTACGAGACATATCAAAGGAACAAATTCAAATTGGTAACAAAAAATGTAGAGGTGCCAAGGGTAATCGATTGGGCCCCTTTAGAAACGGTCCATCTAGCTGACCATGTTAGACAGCTTTTAGTTCAAAGGTATGGCAGTTCTTCTTTTACAGATTGGGAACGTCTTTTCACCATTCGTAGACCTGTATATAAGGAATGGTGTGTTGAGTTGATAAGTACTGTATCACTTGATACAAATATAGTTAGAATAGATGATAGAAGATTTCTTAGGTTTATCCTTGGCGGTAGGATGTACAGAATGTCCATGCTGGACATGGCCAGGGCCTTACAGATATATACTCCTGGTGAGTTGCTATTACCCGATTGTACAAATTTGATTCATTATGGTGAAAGAGTAGATAGTAACTTTAACGCTGACGCCATTTGGAGGCGTATGTCACATTTTGATGTTTTTACACGAGCAGGAGGACACTCCTATACACATATTGACAGAGCCGAGCTTCGTATTATTCATAGATTTTTAGCTAACTCGATTACACAGAGAGGTCATAATAAAGAAAAAATTACCTTACATGATTTATTCTACCTAAAGTGTATTCGGGATCCTAGAAGCTTTGTCAATATCCCTTACTGTGTTGCTTTTTATTTATCTAAAATGGTAGAGGGAATGCAGGACATGAGTATAATAGGAGGAGGTATTTTGTTACTCTCATTGGAGAGTATTTAGGTGTTGATAGGAACCAAGGGGGTCCATTACAGCTTTGTAGAGAACAGGTTGAGCCCTTAGGATTGAAAGTTTATGTGGGTGCTAAGGTATTGAAAAGTAGACGTAACCAGGCAGTACCCTATGAGGGATCTCATCCTCAGGTAGAGAGAGGCTCAGACGAGGAAATGGAGGAGGCGGAAGACATTAGGGATGTCTTTCGAGATGCTATTCTTGATGTCCACGTTCGTATAGATGAGGAAGCAATGACGAACGCGGCCAGACATAGTATGTATGAGCAGTGGAACTCCGAGCGAGTATACGAGGATTATAGGTGACGCCAACACGATAGCTGGTTAGTTCATCAGCACCAAATCATGAGCCAGCTATCATATCAGGTACCAAATAACTATGTACCTACTCGACCTGCTCATTTTCTGCCACATAGCCCCGATATCCGACCACCCTTTAACCGGTATGACTATAACCAAGCCTATCAGAACACCTATAACCAACAATGGAACCCACCTGACGAGATGAACTGGAACCCATATCCAGACTGATTTAGTTCCATTTGGTTATTTATATGATTTTTATGTTTTTATCTTTTTACTTATTCATGTTTAAACTTATGTTATTGAATATACTTATGTAATCTTTATCATTTTTATTATTATTGTGTACTAATATTTCACATTTAGAATTTGAAAGTGGGATATTAAGTCCCATTTCAAATTGCCATGCATGTTTATATTTGTATGTATGTATATTGTAAATTGTACAAAACAGGGTAAAACAGCGCATTTTCAAAGACTGGCATTAAGTTCAGTAAAAGCTACTAATTTTGACGACAAGATGACAAATAAATGTGATGTAACAACAGACGAAATGAACAAATGATATGCACCATTTATCATTCAGCAACCAAACACCAATATGTTTGGAAACTTTGGTAAAATTTAATCATTTTTACGCTAATCACCCTCAATAATTTAAATTGTTACTGATTTCTTGCAAATGAGGGCATTGCAAGATCTTAAGTGTGGGAAGGGGTTAAATTCTTTCGGATTTTTAAAATTTTTATCTTAAACACTTGGTTACCATTAAAAATACTAGTAACGTAGTAGTTGTATTAGAATCTAGTGCTCTCTGATGATAAAGAACAGCCCTAGTCTTATATACTGACTACCCAATTCTAGTAAAATTTTTCAAAATTTTCAATTAAATGAACTCAAAATCATGTTTATACATATTTATGAACGATAAAACTAGGTGTTAACACCGAAATTATTGTTACCTCAGAAAGGACATAAATTGAGAAACAAACCAAAATGTTAAAATTCATTTAAAATGGAATAGAGGACAATAAAAAGGAAAATAAAAGCCAAGTGTGGGAAAAATTACCAAGTTATCTTAAACATATGTCACATATTTCTGTAACAAATAACTGAAAATACTTTTGCTTTGGACTAAACTATTTTACCCGGTGAAAGAAAAGAAGAGATGGATCTACACGATGAATCAATTCCATCATTAAAAGGAAGTAAAGTCTTCCGAAAAAGAAACATGCTTCTTGATTTAGGTCATGAAGTTGTCGTCCAGACCAGCTGTAGGTTGACGAAAAATCTAGAAAAGTCATCACTAAAATCAGCAGGAAATCCACGGACCTCAGCATCAAACAGGGTCGCCAAGTGGTCAGACTTATCCTAACCATGAGAGGATCTGTCTTGTAAAATGGGGAGGGCACCGTGCAAATTAGCTGGATAAAACTAATGAATCAGATCCCCAGAAAGGATAATCTCCTTAAAGATTAAAAATCAGCTTTTAAGCCTGATATTACTCAATCCTAGAGATTGACCTTAAAGATTGAGAATTCAAACTCATGAAATTCAATGATATCTAAACTCGAGCTTGAACGAGAAAATATTTTGATCAAATTATAAACCGATTTGTTTTCTGAAAACCCATTTTCAACGCGTTCATTACCATTGAACGTAAAATCCTAGGAATTCACCTGGAATTCATTAGGTCATCTGAACCAAATCGGGTGTCAACCGTAAGAACGGTGGTTGCATAGCATGGTTAAAGACAGGACCTTGTGCCAGACCGACAAATTATAAGGGTGAGCTTTACTATTGCTCCTACAAAGGATAGTAATTGCGTCCGACACATTATAGACCATAACTAAAAGCATGTCAGGGGACATTGCCTTAACAGTTGCTTGTTCAAGGCTTTCCTTTACAACCGGACGGTAGTTTACCGAAAGGTAATATACGGGACAAGTAAACTGGACGTGTTGCTTTCCTAATACAAGGTTAGCAAGTGGGTGACACAAAACCGCAAGTTTTGAGCTAAAATTTTCAAATCTGAAACCCACCAAGCCCACAAAAATATTTTGCAAACACCGGTGAAGGGTTATTCCGGAAAACTTATCTAGGGTAAAAACTAGATTTAATTTTTAAAAGATCAAATGTTTTCATAAAGATCCAACTTCCTTAATGGATCTAAATTTTATAGTCATGTGGGACTGTAAACCACATCGTTACTACCATTGTTTATACCGCCGTAAAGAAATCACTGATGTACAAAGTGTGAAGAATAAAGAAGTGATTCTTGTATTTCAAGACTATATTGCTTGAGGACAAGCAACGCTTAAGTGTGGGAATATTTGATAATGCTAAAAACGAACATATATTTCATAGCATTATTCCTCAAGAAAGACAAGCTTTTAGTTGCAACTGTTCTATTTACAAGTGATATTCGTTTAAATAATAAAAGGTGAAGACAAAAGATAGATTCGACGAATTGAAGACGCAAACGACCAAAAAGCTCAAAAGTACAAAATACAATCAATGAGGTTCCAATTATTGATAAGAAACGTCTCAAAATTACAAGAGTACAAGATTCAAAACGCAAAGTACAAGATATTAAATTGTACGCAAGGACGTTCGAAAATCCGGAACCGGGACCAGAGTTAACTCTCAACGCTCTACGCAACGGACTAAAAATTACAAGTTAACTATGCACATAAATAAAATATAATATTTAAATAATTCTTATAATTATTTATATATTATATTATTATTTATAAACGTCGGCAAGAAAGAAAACAAAGATATGTGACTTCTCCCAGCTGGCCATGCGATCGCATGGCCTGGAGGCACAAAAGCCATGCGATCGCATGGCTCTGAAATCCAGCCCAGGTCCTATAAATTCAACGCATTTTGGCCAAAATATATCCACCTATCTCTCTATCCTACAAACGTAATATATATATATATATATATATATATATATATATATATATATATATATATATATATATATATATATATATATATATATTATAATTTTAATTTTAATTTTAATTTTAATTCTAATAATAAGGGTAGGTTAGCGAATGTTGTAAGGGTGTAAGTCGAAATTCTGTCCGTGTAACGCTACGCTATTTTTAATCATTGTAAGTTATGTTTAACCTTTTTACATTAATGTCTCGTAGCTAAGTTATTATTATGCTTATTTAATCCGAAGTAATCATGATGTTGGGCTAATTACTAAATTTGGGTAATTGGGTTTTGTACCATAATTGGGGTTTGGACAAAAGAACGACACTTGTGAAAATTAGACTATGGGCTATTAATGGGCTTTATATTTGTTTAGCTAAATGATAGTTTGTTAATTTTAATATAAAGATTTACAATTGGGCGTCCCTATAAATAACCATATACACTCAATCGGACACGATGGGCGGGATATTTATATGTACGAATAATCGTTCATTTAACCGGACACGGGAATGGATTAATAGCCACTAGAATTATTAAAACAGGGGTGAAATTATGTACAAGGACACTTGGCATAATTGTTAACAAAGTATTAAAACCTTGAGTTACACTCAGTCGACATCCTGGTGTAATTATTAAACAAAGTAATAAAACCTTGTTACAGTTTAAGTCCCCAATTAGTTGGAATATTTAACTTCGGGTATAAGGATAATTTGACGAGGACACTCGCACTTTATATTTATGACTGATGGACTGTAATGGACAAAAACCAGACGGACATATTAAATAATCCAGGACAAAGGACAATTAACCCATGGGCATAAAACTAAAATCAACACGTCAAACATCATGATTACGGAAGTTTAAATAATCATTATTCTTTTATTTCATATTTAATTTCCTTTATTTCATATTTAATTGCACTTCTAATTATAGCACTTTTATTTATTGTTATTGTATTTAATTGCACTTTTAATTATCGTACTTTTTAATTATCGCAAGTTTATTTTATCGCACTTTTATTATTCGTAATTTCATTATCGTTATTTACTTTACGTTTTAAATTAAGTCTATTTATTTATTATTTTACATTTGGTTTTAACTGCGACTAAAGTTTTAAAATCGACAAACCGGTCATTAAACGGTAAAAACCCCCTTTATAATAATAATATTACTTATATATATATTTGTATTTTTATAAAAGTAAACTAATATAGCGTTAAGCTTTGTGAAAAAGATTCCCTGTGGAACGAACCGGACTTACTAAAAACTACACTACTGTACGATTAGGTACACTGCCTATAAGTGTTGTAGCAAGGTTTAAGTATATCCATTCTATAAATAAATAAATATCTTGTGTAAAATTGTATCGTATTTAATAATATTTTATACCCCTTTGCTCAAACATCAGTATATAAGACTAGAGATGTTCTTTATTATCAGAGAGCACTAGATTCTAATACAACTACTGCGTTACTAGTAAAGTTTAATGGTGGCTATTAAACCAAGTGTATAAGTAAAAAAAAAAATTTTAAACCGGAAGAATTTAATCCCTTCCCACACTTAAGATCTTGCAATGCCCCCATTTGCAAGAAATCAGTAATCAATTTAAATTATTGAGGGTGATTAGCTTAGAAAAATGATTAAATTTTACTAAAGTTTCCAAACATATTGTTGTTTGTTTGAATGATAAATGGTGCACATCATTTGTTCATTCCTGCAGTTGTTATTTCACATATATTTTGCATCTTGTCGTCAAAATTAGTTGCTTTTGCTGAACTTAATACTAGTCTTTGAAAGTGCTCTGTTTTACCCTGTTTTGTACATGAGATAAACTACAAACATATATACATATTTTTGAAGTTTGGAATATCACCCCACATTCAAAAATTATTAAAATCTAATAATAAAAGTTAGAAAACTATAAAAACTATTACAGTATCAAAAGAAGTGTGACGACCCGGGAATTTCCGACCAAATTTAAACTTAATCTTTATATGATTTCGACACGATAAGCAAAGTCTGTAATGTTGAGTCTCACAAATCTTTGAACTATTTCATGAAATCATTTGATCTTTAACTATTTCTGACGATTCACGAACAATTGTGTGTAAATAAAAATTTAAGTATATATATATATATATATATATATATATATATATATATATATATATATATATATATATATATATATATATATATATATATATATATATATATATATATATAAATTATAACATGTCATTACTAGTAGAAAATATTATCAGTAATAATCTTTATTATTATAAATATCATTAATATTATTAGCATTATTTAATTGTTTTTAATATTATTAAAATCATTAGAATTATTTGTATTATTGTAAATTATTATTATTAGAAAATAAAATATTAACATTAATAATATTATTATTATCATTTTGTATTATTATTATTTATTATTATTATTAACATAATTATTATTATTACTAATATTTTATTATTTATTAATATTAATTAAATTATATAAATAAATAAAAATAGAATTTGGTTCCAATCAGTTTTAAGTTGCAATCAAGATGTTTACGTTTTGTTTTATGTCTCTAGATTGGAATACAAATTGAAATCAATCAAAGAAAACCCTTACATATAATCCGTGAGTTGAATTATTAATTAAAGGTACTGTGTTTGTTTCTCACTATCTTATTCCTATATAGATACATATACACCCATAACATGCTTAATCTAACCATCGACAAACACAAATCACTTGATAATGTCTCTTGTTACTAGGTCGTTTGATGTGAAGCGAGGTGTATATAAAATAGTTTATATTTTACTAGGTAAAACTATTAAATACGATACAATTTTACACAAGATATTTATTTATTTATAGAATGGATATACTTAAACCTTGCTACAACACTTATAGGCAGTGTACCTAATCGTAAAGTAGTGTAGTTTTTAGTAAGTCCGGTTCGTTCCACAGGGAAATCTTTAAACAAAGCTCAACGCTATATTAGTTTACTTTTATAAAAATACAAATATATATATAAGTAATATTATTATTATAAAGGGGGGTTTTTACCGTTTAATGACCGGTTTGTCGATTTTAAGACTTTAGTCGCAGTTAAAACCTAATGTAAAATATAAAATAAATACAAGACTTAAATTAAAGCGTAAAGTAAATAACGATAATGAAATTGCGAATAATAAAATTGCGATAATTAAAAAGTACGATAATTAAAAGTGCGATTAAATAACAATAAATAAAAGTGCGATAATTAGAAGTGCAATTAAATATAAAATAAAGGAAATTAAATATGAAATAAAAGAATTATGCTTATTTAAACTTCCGTAATCATGATGTTTGACGTGTTGATTTTAGTTTTATGCCCATGGGTTAATTGTCCTTTGTCCTGGATTATTTAATATGTCCGTCTGGTTTTTGTCCATAACAGTCCATCAGTCATAAATATAAATTGCAAGTGTCCTTGTCAAATTATTATTATACCCGAAGTTAAATATTCCAACTAATTGGGGATTCGAATTGTAACAAGGTTTTAATACTTTGTTTAATGAATACACCAGGTTATCGACTGCGTGTAAACCAAGGTTTTACTACTTTGTTAACAATTACACCAATTACCCTTGAATGTAATTTCACCCCTGTTTTAATTATTCTAGTGGCTATTAATCCATTCCCGTGTCCGGTTAAATGAACGATTATTCGTACATATAAATACCCCGCCCATCGTGTCCGATCGAGTGTATATGGTAAATTATAGGGACGCCCAATTGTAAATCTTTATATTAACATTAACAAACTTTCATTTAGTTAAACAAATATAAAGCCCATTAATAGCCCATAGTCTAATTTCCACAAGTGTCGTTCTTTTGTCCAAACCCCAATTATGGTACAAAGCCCAATTACCCAATTTTAGTAATTAGCCCAACATCATGATTACTTCATTTTAAATAAGCATAATAATAACTTAGCTACGAGACATTAATGTAAAAAGGTTGAACATAACTTACAATGATTAAAAATAGCGTAGCGTTACACGGACAGAATTTCGACTTACACCCTTACAACATTCGCTAACATACCCTTATTATTAGAATTATAATTAAAATTAAAATATAAATTATAAATATAAATATAAATTTTACGTATGAAGAGGAAGAAAAAGATGATTAAATTTGATCAGAATTCGGTTGGCTTTATAGCCAGAGTTGAAAATTGGGGCTCCGCGACTCGCGGCAAAATGCCCTTAAAACTCCGCGAGTCGCGGAGATGTATTTACAGCTCACACCCTTGGAGTTTCTTGCTGCCGACGGTTTTTAATATATATATATAATATATATATAATTAATATAATTAATTATATATTATATTATATTTATATACATAGTTAACTTGTAATTTTTAGTCCGTTGCGTCGAGCGTTAAGAGTTGACTCTGGTCCCGGTTCCGGATTTTCGAACGTCCTCGCGTACAATTTAATATCTTGTACTTTGCGTTTTGAATCTTGTACTCTTGTGATTTCGAGACGTTTCTTATCAATAATTGGAACCTTTTCGATTGTCTTTTGTACTTTTGAGCTTTTTGGTCGTTTGCGTCTTCAATTCGTCGAATCTGTCTTTTGTCTTCACCTTTTATTATTTAAACGAATATCACTTGTAAATAGAACAATTGCAACTAAAAGCTTGTCTTTCTTGAGGAATAATGCTATGAAATATATGTTCGTTTTTAGCATTATCAAATATTCCCACACTTGAGCGTTGCTTGTCCTCAAGCAATATCGTCTTGAAATACTAGAATCACTTCTTTATTCTTCACACTTTGTACATCAGTGATTTCTATACGGCGGTATAAACAATGGTAGTAACGATATGGTTTACAGTCCCACATGACTATAAAAATTTAGATCCATTAAGGAAATTGGATCTTTATGAAAACATTTGATCTTTTGAAATCTAGTTTTTACCCTAGATTAGTTTTCCGGAATAACCCTTTACCGGTGTTTGCAAAATATTTTTGTGGGTTTGGTGGGTTTCAGATTTGAAAATTTTAGCTCAAAACTTGCGGTTTTGTGTCACCCACTTGCTAACCTTGTATTAGGAAAGCAACACGTCCAGTTTACTTGTTCCGTATATTACCTTTCGGCAAACTACCGTCCGGTTGTAAAGGAAAGCGTTGAACAAGCAACTGTTAAGGCAATGTCCCGTGACATGCTTTTGATTATGGTCTATAACGTGTCGGACGCAATTACTATCCTTGGTAGGAGCAATAGTAAAGCTCACCCTTATAATTTTTCGGTCTGGCACAAGGTCCTGTCTTTGACCATGCTATGCAACCACCGTTCTTACGGTTGACACCTGATTTAGTTCAGGTGACCTAATGAATTCCAGGTGAATTCCTAGGATTTTACGTTCAATGGTAATGAACGCATTGAAAATAGGGTTTTCAGAAAAAAAATCGGTTTGTAATTTTGATCAAAATATTTTCTCGTTCAAGCTCGAGTTTAGATATCATCGAATTCCATGAGTTTGTAATTCTCAATCTTTAAGGTCAATCTCAAGGATTGAGTAATATCAGGCTTAAAAGCTGATTTTTAATCTTTAAGGAGATTATCCTTTCTGGGGATCTGATTCATTAGTCTTATCCAGCTAATTTGCATGGTGCCCCCCCATTGTACGAGATAAATCCTTCTCATGGTTAGGATAAATCTGACCACTTGGCGACCCTGTTTAATGCTGAGGTCCGTGGATTTCCTGCTAATTTTAGTGATGACTTTTCTAGATTTTTCGTCAACCTACAGCTGGTCTGGACGACAACTTCATGACCTAAATCAAGAAGCGCGTGTCTTTTTCGGAAGACTTTACTTCCTTTTAATGATGGAATTGATTCATCGTGTAGATCCATCTCTTCTTTTCTTTCATCGGGTAAAACAGTTTAGTTTAGTCCAAAGCAAAAGTATTTTCAGTTATTTGTTACAGATATATGTGACATATGTTTAAAATAACTTGGTAAATTTTCCCACACTTGGCTTTTTATTTTTCTTTTTATCGTCCTCTATTCCATTTTAAATTAATTTTGACATTTTAGTTTGTTTCTTAATTTATGTCCTTTCCGAGGTAACAATAATTTCGGTGTTAAAACCTAGTTTTATCGTTCATAAATATGTATAAACATGATTTTGAATTCATTTAATTGAAAATTTTGAAAAATTTTACTAGAATTGGGTAGTCAGTATATAAGACTAGGGCTGTTCTTTTTTATCAGAGAGCACTAGATTCTAATACAACTACTGCTTTACTAGTATTTTTAATGGTAACCAAGTGTTTAATATAAAAATTTTAAAATCCGAAAGAATTTAATCCCTTCCCACACTTAAGATCTTGCAATGCCCTCATTTGCAAGAAATCAGTAACAATTTAAATTATTGAGGGTGATTTGTGTGAAACTGATTAAATTTTTACCAAAGTTTCCAAATATATTGGCGTTTGTTTGCTGAATGATAAATGGTGCACATCATTTGTTCATTCCGTCTTGTTGTTATTTCACATATATTTTGCATCTTGTCGTCAAAATTAGTTGCTTTTGCTGAACTTAATGCCAGTCTTTGAAAATGCGTTGTTTTACCCTGTTGTGTACATAAGATAAACTGCAAACATATATACATATTTTTGAAGTTTGGTTTATTACCCCACATTCAAAAATTATTAAAATCTAAGAATAAAAGTTAGATAATTATAAAAATGATTACAATATTAACAAAAGTATTAAACATATCAATAATTACAAATTACAAAATAATAAAAAAATAAGTAAACTAAGGATGATATTGGTACCAATAGGGGTTTCACGCATAACCATAAGTGCTATAGAATGCTTCAGCAGGGTCATACGTAGGATATGGTGGCTGCATCTCTATCGACCAAGGAGGGAAGACGGGTTTCGGTGTAGGAATATAGTTTCTACCTATATGTTGGCAATGCGCTATGATCTGGTTCTGATGAACTTGCCAATCTTCAAATGCTCTCTGTCTAGCATTTTCGTATTCCTGAGAAGCTATAAACCTATGCATTTCTTGCATCTCATTCCCCCCTCCTACATTACCTTGCTGCTGGTTTCTCTCCACCTGTGGATGTCTACCATGGTATCGTACTGCGGCGTTATTTCGCCGCTTCAAAACTTTCGCACCATGGTATACATTTAAACCTATAGTGTCGCGGGGTTCTGGTTCTTCAACTAATAATCCCCCCCGACTTATATCCACACCGAGATATTCACCAATCAAAGTAATAAAAATACCACCTCCTATTATGCTATGTGGACGCATCCCCCGAACCATAGCTGATAAATAATAACCCACACAATATGGTATACTTACAGCGCTCTGTGGGTCTCGAATACACATATGGTAAAACAAATCTTGTTCATTTACCTTTTCTTTGTTTTTACCCCTTTGTGTAATCGAATTAGCTAAAAACCTATGTATTACTCTTAATTCGGCTCTATCTATATCCAAATAAGAGTAGTTTCCCCCTTTGAAACGGTGATGGCTTGTCATTTGACTCCACACACCGTGTGTATCAAAATTTTCATCTATCTTTCTACCATTTAGTATCAATCCTCTACAATCGGCAGACGCTAACTCCTCAGGCGTATATATACGTAAAGCCTGAGCCATGTCCAGTAAAGACATGTGGCGCATCGAACCGCCTAACAAAAATCTAATAAAAGAACGATCGGTTAATCTAGCTACCCGATCATTCAACTCTATACTACATAACAACTCTTCACACCATACTTTATATACAGGTCTGCGTATGGTGAATAAACATATCCAGTCATTAAAAGAAGAATTACCATACCTCTGTACAAGTAATTCCCTAATTGGCCCGGCCAATTCTACATCTTCTAAGGGTCCCCATTCTATGACCCTCGGTACCTCAACAACCTTGGAATGAAGAGTATGCAAACCCCGTTGATATTTTGGATAATCTATCCAAAGTCTGTCAAATCTCAGGTTCGGGTGCAACTCTTCCAAATGCATATCGGAAAAGGTCATGACTGGATGAGGTACATCCTGCTTGTAGTAGTTATCTACCTCCTGTTGTTCCAAATTCTCAGCAGGAGCATGGCGGGCTTGGGATGAAGATTCACCCCTTTCATTCTGCAAAACACATCAAACACAAATTTTGTGCATCCAAATATGCATTAGTGTCAGCAAAATCATCAATTAAAATAATTACAATGACATTATCAATTTATATCAAACTTAAGCTTATTTTCACATTTTTATCAAATCTACACTTTTTCAAATAAGCATATACGAAAATTTTCGCCAAGTTCATAAGCATTCAACTCAAATAACATGTCAAAATAATCATTACTAGCAATTAAACAAGTCTCAAATGGCATTATCTTTCAAAAATCAAGTTCATGAATTTTGGACTTGAAAAAGTCCACTTTAATTCTCAAAATCATGTTTAGGCTCAAAGTTTGGATCATTTAACTACCTAGACATGTTACACTACTCAATTTAGCAACAATTCATGACAAAAATCGGCCATAACCTGTTTATATCAAAAAGCCCCAAATTGCTCAAGAACACAAACCCTAGATTATTCAAAATTTGAAGTTTAAGGCTTCTAATCATGTTAAACAGCATCAATCTAGGTTATACAAGCATAAT
The DNA here is from genome assembly GCF_046630445.1 of Rutidosis leptorrhynchoides. Taxonomy (NCBI): domain Eukaryota; kingdom Viridiplantae; phylum Streptophyta; class Magnoliopsida; order Asterales; family Asteraceae; genus Rutidosis; species Rutidosis leptorrhynchoides. The sequence continues at coordinate 391,200,955 of NC_092335.1, read as the reverse complement.
ACATAAACAATTTAAATCTAATTACACTAAAAAGCATCAAAATCAAATTGGGAAAAAATAGCTCAAGAACACCTAATTTCGAATTAATGGTGTTTAGGTGTAGAAATTTACCGTTTTTCTTGAGTAATTCTTAGATATCATCCTTCTCAACATGATTTTAGCAAAAAATTTGGTGATTAACGGTTAAAAATTGAGATTTTGGGGGGTTTTTTTCGTGTTTTTGCGGAGCTTTTCGCGTGCAGTTTTGCAGTATGTTTTTGTTTTGGGGAGTAAACTGATCAGTTTTTGCGTTTTATTTTTTTTTCTGGGTTTTGGTCCCTCCGCGAGTCGCGGAGGTTTTGCACTGCAAACTCCGCGAGTCGCGGAGTTTGGTATTTTTTTTTTTTTTTTTTTTTTATATAATCATTAACTTCTTAAAACAATTTAGTAATTAATTTTAAAATTTTGTTTCCCTTGTTATTTAGGATGAGGTCGTTTCGGATCGATGTCCTAGTCCGTCCCTCGACAAAATTTTAAAATTTGTCTTTTTGTAGCGATTGTTTTAAAAGCTAAGATTTTTGGGTTTTTTTTTTTCAATGTTTTTGGCATACTTTAAATCAATAAGATTAAAAATAATGATAATAAAAGTTCTCGTCCCTCCCTCGGGTAAAGCAATTTCGGTTCAAAGACCTAGTCTTCAACTTACGACGAATTTTAAAAATCATATTCTTAACTTAATGAGATAAAGTAAATTTTTGTTTTTAAATTCACACAACTTAAATATAAAATTCAAAATTAAAAATTAAAAATTCACACCAAACTTAAAATTTGAAATGCATAAAATTAAAATTTCATATTTTAAAAATTAAAAATTCACACCAAACTTAATTTAAAAATTTATAAATTCATATCAAACTTATATTAATTTTTCAAATATTTACAATTTTAAATATATTGTTTTTACAGAGTTTACAATATTAATTTAAGATTTAAATATTAATTTTAAAAACATGGTAAAAATAAAATTAAAAATCTTTTTGTCTTTTTATCCCACTTTAATCAATCAAATATTATCAAAAATATTCGCCCCTCTTTTCGGTAAAGTAATTTCGGTTCCAAGACCTAATTTAACTCATGACGAATTTTTGAAATATTTTGGGTTGATTGATTAAAGATATTTATACCTTAAGAATAAACGTTAAATTTCGCAGTGATGTAATAAATTTTTGAAGGATATCAATAATTTCGGTCGCCAAACCTAATTTTATTTAATACCAATTTAATACTTTTTAGCGAACAAATTAGCGTTTATTATCAAAAGGTTAAAAATAAAAATAAAAATAAAAAACTGTACAGACATACCTGTGAAATAGATTTCTTAGTTATATGATCTATTATATTCATAAGATAGTCGGTTTAATTGGTTTTCCATGGCTGCATAAGCGTAACCTCGAGCATTCATTGTCTTTTCTTCTAAACATATGAACGGTCCGTCTCTGCATAAAGTAACAAATTCGGTATTTGAATAGGTTTGATTATTTGAACATTTACCTCCATGTGACCATTTTCCGCATTTGTGACATCGTTCTAGGTGTCGTGCTCTTCTTTTCGCTGCGGATTTTGATTTTCCTTTACCAAATTGTAACTTATTATCTTCGCATCTGGATCCTTTTCTAACTCCGTCCATTCTTTCTCTGATTACTGATACTAATTCACTCGGTAGTATGTCATTATTACGTTTAGTGATCAAAGCGTGTAGCATTAGACCATGGTTCAGTTCACAGGCAGTCTTCATTTCGTAAAAACCTAAAAAAAATAAAAATTCAGAATGGGGGGAGAAGACTAGTTCTTTAGGGTCTGCTAGGGAAAGACCATACGTGTTCCATTTTCGAGAACTACACGAAAACAGACAATCTAACTCTAACAGAAATACATATTATCCTTTAAAGACTTGATTCTCCCCACACTTAGTTAGCTGTGGTGTCGAAATTGTGATTAACTTCGTTGTCGACTTCCATCGGACCATGTATGTAATGTTTAACTCTGTGACCATTAACTTTAAATTCAATCCCATTTGAATTTATTAATTCTATCGTTCCGTATGGGAAAACTCTTTTGACTATGAATGGTCCAGACCATCTTGATTTCAATTTTCCAGGAAATAGCTTGAATCGTGAATTGAAAAGAAGAACTCTGTCTCCTTCTTTAAATTCTTTTGAACTTCTGATTCTTTTATCATGCCATTTCTTTGTTCTTTCTTTATAGATTAACGAATTTTCGTATGCTTCATGTCTTAATTCTTCTAATTCGTTTAGTTGACTTAATCGTAGACGTCCGGCTTCATGTAAATCAAGATTACATGTTTTCAAAGCCCAAAATGCTTTGTGTTCAATTTCTACTGGAAGATGACATGCTTTTCCATAAACAAGTCTAAAAGGTGTGGTTCCAATTGGAGTTTTGTAGGCTGTTCTAAAAGCCCAGAGTGCATCCTCCGATTTAATGGACCATTCCTTCGGATTTGATCCTACGGTTTTCTCTAGAATACGTTTTAAAGCTCGGTTGGTATTTTCAACTTGTCCACTTGTTTGTGGATGATATGCGGTGGAGATTTTATGAGTTACTCCATATCTTTTAAGAACTTTCTCAAGTTGATTGTTACAGAAATGAGTACCCCGATCACTTATTAAAGCTTTCGGTGTTCCAAACCTTGCAAAAAGACGTTTTAAAAAGTTGACTACAACTCGTGCATCGTTAGTTGGGAGAGCTTGTGCTTCCGCCCATTTAGATACATAATCAATGGCTACGAGTATATATAGATTATTATGAGATTTTGGAAATGGACCCATAAAGTCAATACCCCAAATGTCAAATACTTCACATACTTGGATGACATTTTGTGGCATTTCATCACGTTGACTTATTTTTCCGGCCCTTTGACATGCATCACAGGATTTGCAAAGAAGGTGTGCGTCTTTGTAAATTGTAGGCCAATAGAATCCAGCTTCATAAACTTTTCTTGCTGTTAGTTGAGGCCCATAATGCCCTCCTGTTGGTCCTGTGTGACAATGGTTTAATATTTTACTGGCTTCATCTCCAAATACACATCGGCGTATTATTCCATCGGGACAACTTTTAAACAGATGTGGATCTTCCCAAAAATAGTGTTTTATATCACTGAAGAATTTCTTTCGTCTTTGGTACGATAATCCTTTTTCAAGGAATCCACAAACTAAGTAGTTTGCATAGTCTGCAAACCATGGGATTTCTTTATAATCTATCTTCAATAGATATTCATCAGGAAAGTTGTCTTGTATGGCCGATTCATTTAGAACTTCTAATTCGGGATTTTCAAGACGAGAAAGATGATCAGCGGCGAGATTTTCTGCTCCTCTTTTATCTCGAATTTCAATATCAAACTCTTGTAAGAGTAAGATCCAACGGATTAATCTTGGTTTAGCATCTTGTTTTGAAAATAGGTATCTAAGAGCAGAATGGTCGGTATAGACCACCGTTTTTGCTAGAACGAGATATGATCGAAATTTGTCAAAAGCAAAGACAATAGCAAGGAGTTCTTTTTCAGTAGTTGTATAGTTCGTTTGTGCTCCTTGTAACGTCTTACTAGCATAATATATAGGTTGAAATCGTTTTTCAATCCTTTGTCCTAAAACGGCTCCCATTGCAAAATCACTTGCATCGCACATTAGTTCAAATGGTAGATTCCAATTTGGTGTTATCATGATTGGCGCATTAGTGAGTTTTTCTTTAAGAATATTAAAAGATTTGATACACTCATCTGAAAAGATGAATGGAGCATCCTTTTCTAGGAGTTTATTCATAGGAGTGGCAATTTTAGAAAAATCTTTTATGAAACGTCGGTAAAAACCGGCATGCCCTAGAAAACTCCTAATTCCTCTAACATTTGTGGGATGTGGAAGTTTAGCAATTACATCTACTTTAGCTCTATCCACTTCAATTCCTTCTTTTGAAATTTTATGTCCAAGAACGATGCCTTCTTTAACCATGAAATGGCATTTCTCCCAATTAAGTACTAGATTTGATTTTTCGCATCTAATTAGCATTCGTTCCAGATTAACTAGACATGATTTAAATGTATCACCGAAGACTGAAAAGTCATCCATGAATACTTCCATGCATTCTTCTATCATGTCGTGAAAAATCGCCATCATACACCTTTGAAAGGTTGCAGGGGCGTTACAAAGTCCAAATGGCATGCGTTTGTAAGCAAAAGTACCATAAGGGCACGTGAATGTGGTTTTCTCTTGATCTTCGGGTGCTATTGGAATTTGAAAATATCCGGAAAATCCATCTAGAAAACAATAGTAACTATTTCCGGCTAATCTTTCCAACATTTGATCTATGAAAGGTAAGGGAAAGTGATCTTTTCTGGTGGCGTCATTTAATTTTCTATAATCAATACACACACGCCATCCTGTTACAGTCCTAGTAGGAATAAGCTCATTTTTCTCATTTATAATGACAGTCATACCACCCTTCTTAGGTACGCATTGAACTGGGCTTACCCATGGACTATCAGAAATTGGATATATCAAACCTGCATCTAGCAGTTTAATAATCTCTTTCTTAACTACATCTTGCATATTAGGATTTAGTCTTCGTTGGCGTTGCACATACGTTTTATGACCTTCTTCCATAAGGATTTTATGTGTGCAATACGAAGGACTTATTCCTTTAATATCATGAATCTTCCATGCAATGGCTGGTTTATGAGCTTTCAACACAGAAATGAGTTGTGATTTCTCATTTTCAGTAAGAGAAGACGATATTATTACAGGTAATTCAGATTCACCATGTAAATAAGCGTATTCCAAATGGTTTGGAAGTGGCTTTAACTCTAATTTCGGAGGTTCTTCTATCGATGATTTATATCGATATCTGTCTTCTTCTTTTAGCATTTGAATTTCTTCTGTTGTTGGTTCATATCCATTAGCTATAAGTGTAGCTAACATTTCAGCTTCATCAATTGGTTCATTACCTTCTCCTAAAGAACATTCTCCTGTTCCTTGTAATTCTGGAAATTCTTCTAATAATTCTGCATGTGCATCTATAGTTTGAATATAATAACATGTATCATCTGCAGATTGTGGTTGTTGCATTGCTCTATCAACTGAAAAGGTAACACTCTCATCCTCTATACTTAGGGTCAGTTTCTTACCGAACACGTCTATCATTGCTTTAGCCGTGTTTAAGAATGGTCTTCCTAATATGAGAGGAACTTGAGAATCTTCTTCCATGTCCAAAACAACAAAATCTACTGGAAATACTAAAGTACCAACTTTAACTAGCATGTTCTCCATTATCCCTCTAGGATATTTTATTGATCTATCGGCTAGTTGTATGCTTATTCTGGTTGGTTTCAATTCTCCAAGGTCTAGTTTAGCGTATAGTGAATACGGCATTAGATTTATACTAGCACCTAAGTCTGCCAATGCTTCTATTGAACTAAGACTACCCAGAAAACATGGAATTGTGAAACTTCCTGGATCAGATAATTTTTCTGGTATCTTATTCAACAGCACTGCTGAACAATTAGCATTCATAGTAACAGCCGAAAGTTCTTCCATTTTCTTTCTATTCGTGATTAGATCTTTCAAGAATTTAGCATACCTTGGCATTCCTGAAATCACATCAATGAAAGGAAGATTTACATTTATCTGTTTAAACATATCCAAGAATTTGGATTGCTCGGCTTCAAGTTTTTCCTTCTTCATTTTACTCGGATAAGGAAGTGGTGGTTGGTATGGTTTAACATAAGGTTTATCCTTAACTGTGTTATCTTCATTAACCTTTTCAACTACCGGTTCTTTTTCCTTATCTTGATCAGGTTGTGGTTCTTGTGGAGTAGGAATAGTTTCATCAGAAATTACAGGTATTTCAGGTGGTTTAAGTGTTGTACCACTTCTTGTGGTAATAGCTTTAGCTGTTTCATTCCGGGGGTTAGCATTTGTATCACTAGGTAAACTTCCCGGTTTTCTTTCACCTATTAACCTTGCTAGGTTACTTACTTCTTGTTCCAGATTTTGAATAGAAGCTTGTTGATTTCTAAATGCTTGAGCATTTTGTTCATTTGTTTGTTTTTGAGATGTGAAAAACTGCGTTTGAGTTTCAACTAGCTTCGTCATCATATCTTCTAAATTTGGCTTTTTATCATCGATTTGTTGTGGTGGTTTGTTTTGAAAGTTCGGTCTTTGCTGATTGTAAGTATTATTGGATACTTGTTGATTGCTAGGACCTTGTTGGTTGTTGTATGGAATATTTCGGTTATAATTCTGGTTTTGATTGTAAATCGGTCTTGGCGGTTGATAATTATTCTGATAATTATTTCCAGGCCTTTGGTTTATGTATGAAATATTCTCTCTTTGTTCCATTGTTAATTCAATACTGAGACAATCTTTTGTCAAATGTGGTCCTCCACACTGCTCACAACTAATTCGTATAGCATGAATATCTTTAGTCATCTTTTCCATTCGTCTCTCGAAAGCATCTATCTTTGCGGAAATGGAATCTAAGTCATGGCTAGAATCGGCTCTAGCTGCTTTAGATGATCTAATGATATCTTTTTCTTGGTGCCACTCATGTGAGTGGGAAGCAGTGTTATCAATAATTTTGTAAGCATCAGTTTCGGTTTTCTTCATAATAGAACCACCAGCTGCTATATCTATGTCTTTTCTTGTAGTGATGTCGCATCCTTGGTAGAATATTTGTACTATTTGACAGGTGTCTAAACCATGTTGCGGACATCCTCTTAATAACTTTCCATATCTTGTCCACGCCTCATATAGAGTTTCATTTGGCTTCTGTGTGAACGTAACAATTTCTGCTTGAAGTCTTACGGCTTTAGATGCAGGAAAAAATTGTTTAAGAAATTTGTCAACTAAAACATCCCATGTATCGATCGCCCCTTCAGGTAACGATTCCAACCAATCTTTGGCTTCTCCCTTTAAAGTCCAGGGAAATAACATGAGATATATCTGTTCATCCTCCACTTCTCGTATTTTAAATAGTGTGCAGATCCTATTAAAGGTACGTAGATGTTCATTTGGATCTTCCTTCGGCGCACCACTAAATTGGCATTGATTAGTCACCATGTGTAGAATTTGTCCTTTGATTTCATAATCTGGCGCATTAATGTCTGGATGAGTAATTGCGTGACCTTGGCCAGTGCGTTTAGCTCTCATTCGGTCTTCCATACTTAAAGGTTCCAGATTCTCCATAATTGAATTTGTTGAATCGGTATCACTAGATGATTCTGATTTAATAGTTCGTTCTTCAACAATCTCTGTTTGAATGATTGGTGGCTCCGGAGGAAAGTTTAATGGTTCGGGATCTACAAACCGTTCCTGAATATTCTCCGGATTCTCAATTGTGAGGTCGGGTTCAAAAAATGGATTATTGGAAATTTGAACTGAAGTACTTGGTCGACTGGATGACGATTCTAAAGATAAATCAACGGCGGTTATATTTGTTAAAAGATGTCTTGATCTAGTTACAGGTGGTGAACGTACAAAAGGTGGTGAACGTCTTGCTCGGTGCATTCACTGAATATCCTATTAGTTTTAAAAAGGAAAGAAAAATTATAATAAGTTATCCAATCAATAGACTTTTCTGATTTTGCCCACGTTTCGAATAGCCAAAAGATGCAGCAGAGGGGCAGGATTCGTTTGGTCTCAATATAATTGAGGACTGTTTGGCTCCAATAACCCGGTCCACGTACAAATCCAACTATTACTACGAACCAGAAAATTTTGATGTCTATCAATTTAACCACTTAAAATAAATTTTCGTAATTTTGAGAAATTTAGATAAGAAGTAGAAAAAATTCTAAGTCCTAAAAACTAGAATAGCGAGAAATAAGAAAGACAAAGAGTTCGTCGCAAAAGGTCGAAAAAGAAAAATGGTTGAAAAATAAAAGGTGACGGAAAAATAAAAGAAACTTATAAAAACTTAAAAATACTTAACTAATTTAACCTTATTACTACAACTAACTTAAAATTATAATCGCAAATTGAAATTACTAATTGGAATGATAATTGGTACATAGTAAAAAGGTCTAAAAATATTAAAGCTTACAGGAGAAACTAAATCCCAAATGGAAATAACTTAAAAAAAAAAAACTAAAACTTAAAAAGGCGTCGCAAAATTCTAAAGCACCTAAATCTTAGTCTAAAGAAAAAGCACTTAAGGAATTCTACGGCAAAGCCTAAAAATCTAGGAGTAAAAATAACTATGGCAAAAACTAAGTTTAAAATTAAATATGAGCTAAAAATACAAATATTACGCTACAACGATTAAAAAGGTACAAAATATAAAAATATATAAAAAGTTGTAAAAAGTACAATTTTTATAAAAATATTATTTTTATATTATTTATTTTATTAAACTATTAATTTTACAAATTTTAATAAAACTAATTAAACAAAATACATAAATTAAAAAGTAAAAGTAAAATTAAAACTAATAATAATAATAATAATAATAATAATTAGGTTTTAATAATAATAATTAAAAATAACCCGTAATCAATGCTTGATTAGGGTTTTTGTCCGTGTGTCAGATGGCCTCCGCGAGTCGCGGTGTTTAATGAGGAAAACCCCGCGAGTCGCGGGGTTCAGGAATTCAGTTGACAGCTGATAATTTTTACGCGTTTTCTTTATTTTTTTTTCTTTTTTTTTTTATTTTCTGTTTTCTGTTTTTTAAATAAATAAAAGATTTTAAAATAAAACTTATATTTTTATAAACTAAAATAGAAATAAAGAAACTTATAAAACTTAAATATTTAACAAAATCTTAAAAATACTAATATTTTTGTTTTTTCTTTTTTATATTTTCGAATATTTAAAACGTATTTTTACAAAAACGACTTTTAATAAAAGTAACTAAAAATCTTTTTTTTTTTTTATATTAGCGTTGCGCTTCCGGCTTTTAAGAGTTTTTCCCCGGCAGCGGCGCCAAAAATTACTTGATGTGAAGCGAGGTGTATATAAAATAGTTTATATTTTACTAGGTAAAACTATTAAATACGATACAATTTTACACAAGATATTTATTTATTTATAGAATGGATATACTTAAACCTTGCTACAACACTTATAGGCAGTGTACCTAATCGTAAAGTAGTGTAGTTTTTAGTAAGTCCGGTTCGTTCCACAGGGAAATCTTTAAACAAAGCTCAACGCTATATTAGTTTACTTTTATAAAAATACAAATATATATATAAGTAATATTATTATTATAAAGGGGGATTTTTACCGTTTAATGACCGGTTTGTCGATTTTAAGACTTTAGTCGCAGTTAAAACCTAATGTAAAATATAAAATAAATACAAGACTTAAATTAAAGCGTAAAGTAAATAACGATAATGAAATTGCGAATAATAAAATTGCGATAATTAAAAAGTACGATAATTAAAAGTGCGATTAAATAACAATAAATAAAAGTGCGATAATTAGAAGTGCAATTAAATATAAAATAAAGGAAATTAAATATGAAATAAAAGAATTATGCTTATTGATATTGCTCTAAACATACATATTATTCGACGTAATATCACTTATATTTCATAGGTTTTTATCATCTACAAAGACATTCAATGCGCATTTCACGAGAAAAACGACAAAAGTGGATAAGAGCTTGCTATTTGAAGATTCGACGATAAAACGATAGTTTTAACCAGATTTATATCAAGAAACGTTTATCCGAATGAAAGTACAAGATAGATGAAGAAAAGAGTTCAAATGTAAAGTGCCAAGTCAGTACACGTCAACACGGGATCAACAGAGAACGAACGAAAAAGAAAAATAAAGAAAACTGCTTTTACTCTTACACGAATAGTGTAGGTCTACACGAATAGTGTAGAATATTTTTACACGAATAGTGTAGGTCTACACGAATCGTGTAGAATATTTGTTCTTACACGAATAGTGTAAGTCTACACGAATCGTGTAGAATATTTGTTCTTACACGAATAGTGTAGCCATACACGAATCGTGTAATGTTAGGCCGAATTAATCATTTTGTCAGACATGGGCGGCTTGCTTTTTAAGTTTTAAAACATTTCTTTTTAACTCAAATGGTGTACAGCAAGGAAAGCAACAGTCAAAGTTCATCAACTATACCTAATATCTCAAGCATAAATATGGAGTACGTTCAGAGGAAAAATACACAGAGAATATATCATATTTCACATATCATTTACTATACATAATTACTATTGTCAATTTTATTACTTGTATCAGTTTCAATAAATTTCAAGGTTCAATATTAGAATTAGTTTCAAATATTAAAGGGGTATTGTTCGTGATCAAGGGTGTTATTGTACGCGTGAAAGGGGTGTTATTATTGTAATTTTTCTACCGTTTGAAGTTAATGCAAGTGAAGATATTTTAGTAAGTTTACTCTGTTAAAATTAGCGTTGTTATTATGTTTGCATATCTATATTTTTATGTCTACCTTAGTGTAATGGATAGCTAAATTTCCCTAGTGTTTGCTTAAATGTAGAGCCCCTAGTGAAATGGATTGTTACCATTAGTAAAAGTTAAAATGTAACTTTAGTATTTTTAATATTGAGCCTAGTTAAAAGAACCATTTTTATGTAATTAGATATTTAACCCTTGCCACTTAATTTAGTAAATGTAAATAACGAAAGTTATATTTATTTACCTAAATTAAGCTTCAACATTAAAAATGATCTAGACGAATTTATGGATAAGTTATTAACACCAATTTAGAAATAAACTTCGGTGGTTTGGGTGATATCAATAAATTATATGAAGGTGAAATTATAAAAAGGGAAACCGTTATAATTTGGGTGTTGGCGAAGGTCAAAACTAGGCTAGGTCTCAATTTAAATGCTTAGAGAATAGTAGCTTTCTAAAAAGAATCCAATGAAAATTAGATTTTATTTAGTTAAGTTGTAACTTTATATTTATTCGAGAGAAAAATGTAAAGTTTGATACTAGAACATTTTAATAGGGCGTAAAAACTTGAAACAATCCATGGACCTAGGGGTGACACAATTAAGTAAACACTCCCATTTACCTCATTTATATTTCTTATAAAATTATTATCATCTTTATTTACGAATTATAAGTTTAAAATATATAAAAATCTATAAATAAAACATTTAATGTTCGTAACAGTATTTGTCACATATTTTTCACTTACACGAATCGTGTAGCCTCACACGAATCGTGTAAGGCTTGACGCGGCTACAGTATCATCTAGGTCAAAAATTAGGGTTTTGATTAATTAATTATTTATAATTAGGTTATTAGTTATTTTTATTATATAATTAGTTTTAATTAGTATAAAATGCTTAAATAAATGTTTTAATCCTAAAATTAGTATTAATTATAAGTTTATAAATTGTAACTAGTTTATAATCAGTAAATTAATTAATTTCCTTTTTATTTGTATTAAGTTTAGTTAAAAATGTCATTTAGTTAATTTAATTAAGTTTATATAATTATTGCTTAAAACAAAAATCTAAATATATAGTTTTATTAAAAATTACTATTTTACTATTTACCATTTTGTAATATAATTATCGCATAAAAAAATTAGCATAATTTCATTTAGTTCCCTTTTAAGTTAATTATTGTAATCTTGTAATTTTATTTAGCAAATTAGTTAAGTTATTATCTTTTACTGTTATGTTACAATTGCCTAATCCAAAACCCTCTTTAATTAAGTTTGACATCAAAGACTATTAAAAGAAAACCATTAAACGCTCCATCTCCCTGTGGAACGAATCGGATTTACCATCAAACTAAACTACACGAATAGGACTAGTTGCCTATATATATGTGTGAAATCAACCTAAAATCTATAAAATACCACATATACAATAAATCAATTCGTGTAACAAAACAACTCAAATCCGTCATAAATAAAGGTCTCGATCCAGCACATCAACTTTTTGGCGCCGCTGCCGGGGAGTTGGCAGTTAAATAAATAGATAATTTTTCTGATTCGTAGTAGTAGTTGGATTTGTACGTGGACCGGGTTGTTGGATCACCAATTTTATTGGTCTTTGAAGGATCCTGCCCCTCTGCTGCATCTTTTGGCTATTCGAAACATGGGCAAAAATCAGAAGGATAATCTGTTTGTTTAAAGGTTTTTATCATTGTTTTTATGTTATTCGATCCTCTCGAGGAAATTCATTACCAAGAAAGTTCAAAGTTTTTGAATAAATCCTGTAATTCTTTGTACAATTTCCCAAATTGTATGATCCGTTCAATCCTAAACTCGTTAAACTTAATCCGGAACCTCAAAGAATTAATAAAGGACAAAAACAACAAAAAGAAATAGGAAGTACTTTTAAAACACCGAAAAACACTAAAAAAGAGAAACAAATAGGTAACCCTAGATAAACCTTTAGTGAAGTGATCTCATAATAGAAATTAATGTATGAACTTACGTTCCTCCAACGCTGAATTAACTCCTTCACATCCTGAACCCGAAAGAAGATTCCACGAACGCTTAAGAACTCAAGAAGTAGAATCTCTTGCTAAAAATTTAGAGTCACTTTTCTTAGAATCCGACTCTGAACCAATAATTCAACCAATCATAGAGCCGATTATTAAAGAAGAAGAAGAAATGGCTGATACAAATCAAACGATGGAAGCATTAATGAAGGCCACAAGAAAAGGTCAAGGCCACGCAATCATCCAACCCCCGATGACTGATGGCTTTGAAATAAAAGGTCAATTTTTACACATGGTAACTAATACATGCCAATTCGGTGGAGCTCCAAATGAGGATGCTAACGAGCATCTTCGTAAGTTTGTAAGCATTTGCAAGCTTTTCAAAATCAAAGATGTCACCGATGAAGTTGCATGTTTAAAAATCTTTCCATGGTCCTTAAAAGATGAAGCTAGAGATTGGCTAGACTCATTACCTGAAGGCTATATTGAAGACTGGAATGATATGATGGACAAATTTTTGTCAGAATTCTTTCCTGCTTCAAAAGCAGCAAAATTACAAAGTGATATAAATCACTTTAAACAAAAGCCAAATGAAACTCTTTATGAAGCTTGGACTCGATTCAATAAAATGCTTCGAATATGTCCTCAACACGGGTTAAATACATTCCAAAAGGTCCAAATATTCTATAAAGGAGTCAATGTGACAACTAGAAAAGATATAGATGTTGCAGCTGGAGGTTCGATCATGAAGAAAACACCTGAAGACGCTCACACAATCATTGCTGATTTAGCCTCCCATTCTCATAATTGGCATCAAGAAATAGAATTTTCTAGATCATCAAATGTTGCTAGTATTGAAAGCAATGATGAAATTGCTTCTTTAAAAGTTCAAATAGCAAATCAAGCAAGGCAAATCGAGAAAGTAACCAAGGAAATGCATGCTATCAGAGTAGGATGTGAACTGTGCCAAGGTCCCCATCTTACTAGAGATTGTGATCAAAGTACAATGGAAGAACAAGCAAATTTCTTAGGATACTTACGAAAAGGTGAAATGAACTTCAGTGATTTTCCAGCTATAGAAGCAAACAACCGAAAATATCCTCCTATAAATAGCTATCAAGTAGGAGGACCTTCAGGATCAAATAATAACTATCAAAATAATAATAACTATCAAGGAGGAAATCCAGGTTACCAAAACAATCGGAATTTTCCAAATCAAAATCAAAGAAATCCACCACCAGGTTATAATAACCGAAATCAACCTCAACGAAATTACCAAAATAATTTCCAACAAAATCAACCACAACCACTAGCACTTATGCAACCAAAACCATTAGCAATTATGCAACCTCAACCCGAGAGGAAATCTGGTTTAGAAGATCTCTTAAGAGATTTTATGGTTAAGCATGAGCAAAATGCAGAGCTCCAAACTCAGCAAATCCGAAATCAACAAGCCACGATTCAGATTTTAGAAAGAGATGTTGGAAGGATCTCACAGTTACTAACAGAGAGACCACCAATTGCAAGTAACCCTCCGTTTATACTAAAGAAGAATGATCCTCAAGCCCCAGCATATTCACAAGTGAATGCTATTTATAGTTTCTGTGAGGATGAAGCAAGTTTCAAAACACCGGAGCATAGTCCTATTTTTACTCTTGGGTGTGAAGATGATGATGAAGAGTGTGATGAGTTTATATTTTCTGATTTATCCAATATGGCGGATTACACTCCTTATCAAGAGATGGATGATACCCGAGTTGAAAGTGTGAAAAGTATAACATGTGAAGATGAAGAGATCCGAGTTGGTGACATAACTCCCGAGTATGGTGATTATTTGATGAGGTTGATGTCGGGAAATCATGCAGAAGTGCAGAAAATAGAAACCACCAAGCCTTCCGAATTTAGGGTTGATGATGATTTGAAGGTGATCAAGGAAGAAGTGAAAGATACGGTGAAGCAAGCACCTAAAGTGGAAGACTATAAAGAACCCATTCCATACCCGCATGCACTTTTATCCGAAAAACCAAAGGAGAATCATTGTAAGCCTTTAAATACGGATAATATTTGTGTAAATGTACCTTTGGTTGATGTTATTGCAGGTATGCCAAACTATGGGAAATTCTTGAATGATTTGATGGCAAAAGAAGGAGTGTGTGAGCAGGCATCATCCGCATTCCTTGAAGCAGAATGTGCTACTATTGTGAAAAAGAATGAATTACCACCTAAGTTAGGTGATCCCGGACCATTCATAGTACCTTGTAAGCTTAATGATTCTAGAACTCTTAGATCATTAGCTGACTCGGGTGCAAGTATAAATCTCATGCCTTATTCCATTTACTCGCATTTGAACTTAGGTGAACTTAAACCAACCAATTCAGGCATTAGATTCATTGATCAGTCGGTTAATAAACCTATAGGGATTGCTGAAAACTTAGTAGTAAAAACAGGTGAACTTGAGTTTCTAGCTGACTTTGTAGTTGTAGACATGAAGGAAGATAAGTTTGTACCTATTATTTTAGGTAGACCATTCTTAGCAACTGCATGTGCTTTAACAGATTGGAAAACAGGAAAACTAGTTTTGAAGGATAGAGGCAAGAGTGCAACCTATCAAACTGAGTTTAGTATGAACCCACCACCCACACCGATAGTTTCAGTGAATATTGTTGACAATGTCAAACCCATTAGTCAACAAGCTAAGTGTGGGGAGGGTGATGAGGAGAAACTAGATAGTAAACCGCCCAATGATAGTGTTGTTGAGAAAACCATGAAGAAGTTATATGGTAGGATTAGAAATGCTATGTCGAAAAAAGATAAACATTTGAGAGAGAGATTGATTTCAAACCTATCAAAACTTGAGAAAAATAAGTTGAAAAAACTGGTTGAAGAGTCAAGATTTTCGGACTCTTGGTTATTATCAAAAATTAGTGGTAAGAATGGTTGCAGTAATGGTTCTATTGGAGTAAAGAAGGGTGATGTTTATCACCCCGACGTTAGTTAAAATTAGGGTGGAGTCGCGTGAACGACTCGCTAATAAACTTCACAAATTGTAAATAGTCCCATTCGTGTGTCTCGTTTTTATTTTAAATTCCTTTTTATTTGTATTTCTCATATACTTGTTTTAAAATTTAAAAATGTTAATCTTTTTAACACAAAAATAGAGTGTTTTTATTTTATTTTAAATTTGTTTTCGAAAAATATTAAAACTTTAACTTTTAATGAATTGAAATTTTATAAATTGAATTTAAAAATTTATAAACGGATTAAGATCAGGTATAACAACCGAATTTCCGTTACAAATATAAATTTATAAAAGATATTTTAAATTTAATTGATTATAAGTTATATAAAAAAAATATAAAATGAGAAAAAGTAAAAAAAAAAAAAAAAAAAACTTATTATGTTTTTATTTTTTATATATTAGCAAGAAAATATAGTGTGGGGTAAAAATGTGTTGAACGATTGAATTAAAACCCCATATTTTGTGTGTTTTTAACATGGTTTTGACAGGTACAGACGAAAATGCAATTAGACGAAACGAAACATCAAATTACATTGTGATACAAACATTGGATATGATCGTAGGTAAAACAATTTGAAAATCCAAATCGGTTAACAAAGGAAGTTCCAAATACTCTACATTTTTTGTCCTCTCAAATTTATACATTATTATCTGATTTTATGTAATGAGGGCATTACATAATCTTAAGTGTGGGGTGGGAATATATAAATTCTCGAGAACTAATAAGTTATTGGTTTTTATGAAAATTTGAAAATTTTTAAACAAATGTATCTAATCAATTTTTAAGGTAACTACGAGCAATTAAAGATCAGGTGTAAAAACCGAAATTGTTGTCTCCGTACATTAAAAATACATAAGTTTATTTGTTTAAAACTTATAAAAGAAAACCATTTATAACAAGAATTTATAAATCCTTATATTGAGAACCATTTATCACATGTTTCTTTGAAGTTTATTGCAGATATCATTGCTACAGAATGTATAAACCTGAATATTCCATTATCACGAGTAATAGAGGATGAATCAAATCCATCCCGTAAGGAAGTAAAGTCTTCCGAATTGACACACTTGCTAACTTATGTTAGAAGATGTAGTCCAGAACAGCTGTAGGTTGACGAAAAATCTTGAAAAGTCATCCCTAAAATCGGCTGGAAATCCACCTAACCTCAGCATCAAACAGGGTTTTTGGTGGTCAGACTTATCCTAACCATGAGAAGGATATGTCCCGTACAATGGGGGGGCACAATGCAAATTAGCTTTTAAGACTAATGAATCTAATCCCCAGATGGATGATCTCCGTAAAGATTAACCGCATCTATGTTTGACCGCGGTCAACATACATATGCCATAACAAATTGAGGTGTGCAAACTCATGGTTCACCGATGATATTTGGACACGATATAATTTTGTTCTAAAACTTATGCTATTTTATGAATTATATTTGTGTAAAACCATTTTTTGGACATTCGGCTTCAAGTTCCATGATACTACAATCATGGGGGCGAATAGCTTGCTAATCGCCGACTGAGACTTCGGTTTTCAGTTACCCTCAACCGGAATTTGAGGTTAAAACCGGAAAACGTGTCTAGTGTAAAAACTAGCATGACATTTTATAAAATCATAAAACGTTTTCACAAGGTCCAATTTTCCCTAAGGATCCAAATTTTTAAACCCTAATCACGAGTTTCATGTTTGTTTCTGTTGTCAGAATTTCGTTTCGTGTGCGTGTGATCCAATAAATACTGTGTTGTGTAATATATTTCATATAGCGTGTGTTTCATTTCGTGTAGTGTGTGTTGTGTGATCTAAATGTTCGATAGAGAAAAATATATAATGTTCTAACTCTGTTAAAAGATGTAATTGCTTGAGGACAAGCAACGTTCTAGTGTGGGGTATTTTGATATTGCTCTAAACATACATATTATTCGACGTAATATCACTTATATTTCATAGGTTTTTATCATCTACAAAGACATTCAATGCGCATTTCACGAGAAAAACGACAAAAGTGGATAAGAGCTTGCTATTTGAAGATTCGACGATAAAACGATAGTTTTAACCAGATTTATATCAAGAAACGTTTATCCGAATGAAAGTACAAGATAGATGAAGAAAAGAGTTCAAATGTAAAGTGCCAAGTCAGTACACGTCAACACGGGATCAACAGAGAACGAACGAAAAAGAAAAATAAAGAAAACTGCTTTTACTCTTACACGAATAGTGTAGGTCTACACGAATAGTGTAGAATATTTTTACACGAATAGTGTAGGTCTACACGAATCGTGTAGAATATTTGTTCTTACACGAATAGTGTAAGTCTACACGAATCGTGTAGAATATTTGTTCTTACACGAATAGTGTAGCCATACACGAATCGTGTAATGTTAGGCCGAATTAATCATTTTGTCAGACATGGGCGGCTTGCTTTTTAAGTTTTAAAACATTTCTTTTTAACTCAAATGGTGTACAGCAAGGAAAGCAACAGTCAAAGTTCATCAACTATACCTAATATCTCAAGCATAAATATGGAGTACGTTCAGAGGAAAAATACACAGAGAATATATCATATTTCACATATCATTTACTATACATAATTACTATTGTCAATTTTATTACTTGTATCAGTTTCAATAAATTTCAAGGTTCAATATTAGAATTAGTTTCAAATATTAAAGGGGTATTGTTCGTGATCAAGGGTGTTATTGTACGCGTGAAAGGGGTGTTATTATTGTAATTTTTCTACCGTTTGAAGTTAATGCAAGTGAAGATATTTTAGTAAGTTTACTCTGTTAAAATTAGCGTTGTTATTATGTTTGCATATCTATATTTTTATGTCTACCTTAGTGTAATGGATAGCTAAATTTCCCTAGTGTTTGCTTAAATGTAGAGCCCCTAGTGAAATGGATTGTTACCATTAGTAAAAGTTAAAATGTAACTTTAGTATTTTTAATATTGAGCCTAGTTAAAAGAACCATTTTTATGTAATTAGATATTTAACCCTTGCCACTTAATTTAGTAAATGTAAATAACGAAAGTTATATTTATTTACCTAAATTAAGCTTCAACATTAAAAATGATCTAGACGAATTTATGGATAAGTTATTAACACCAATTTAGAAATAAACTTCGGTGGTTTGGGTGATATCAATAAATTATATGAAGGTGAAATTATAAAAAGGGAAACCGTTATAATTTGGGTGTTGGCGAAGGTCAAAACTAGGCTAGGTCTCAATTTAAATGCTTAGGGAATAGTAGCTTTCTAAAAAGAATCCAATGAAAATTAGATTTTATTTAGTTAAGTTGTAACTTTATATTTATTCGAGAGAAAAATGTAAAGTTTGATACTAGAACATTTTAATAGGGCGTAAAAACTTGAAACAATCCATGGACCTAGGGGTGACACAATTAAGTAAACACTCCCATTTACCTCATTTATATTTCTTATAAAATTATTATCATCTTTATTTACGAATTATAAGTTTAAAATATATAAAAATCTATAAATAAAACATTTAATGTTCGTAACAGTATTTGTCACATATTTTTCACTTACACGAATCGTGTAAGGCTTGACGCGGCTACAGTATCATCTAGGTCAAAAATTAGGGTTTTGATTAATTAATTATTTATAATTAGGTTATTAGTTATTTTTATTATATAATTAGTTTTAATTAGTATAAAATGCTTAAATAAATGTTTTAATCCTAAAATTAGTATTAATTATAAGTTTATAAATTGTAACTAGTTTATAATCAGTAAATTAATTAATTTCCTTTTTATTTGTATTAAGTTTAGTTAAAAATGTCATTTAGTTAATTTAATTAAGTTTATATAATTATTGCTTAAAACAAAAATCTAAATATATAGTTTTATTAAAAATTACTATTTTACTATTTACCATTTTGTAATATAATTATCGCATAAAAAAATTAGCATAATTTCATTTAGTTCCCTTTTAAGTTAATTATTGTAATCTTGTAATTTTATTTAGCAAATTAGTTAAGTTATTATCTTTTACTGTTATGTTACAATTGCCTAATCCAAAACCCTCTTTAATTAAGTTTGACATCAAAGACTATTAAAAGAAAACCATTAAACGCTCCATCTCCCTGTGGAACGAATCGGATTTACCATCAAACTAAACTACACGAATAGGACTAGTTGCCTATATATATGTGTGAAATCAACCTAAAATCTATAAAATACCACATATACAATAAATCAATTCGTGTAACAAAACAACTCAAATCCGTCATAAATAAAGGTTTTTGTCCATAACAGTCCATCAGTCATAAATATAAATTGCAAGTGTCCTTGTCAAATTATTATTATACCCGAAGTTAAATATTCCAACTAATTGGGGATTCGAATTGTAACAAGGTTTTAATACTTTGTTTAATGAATACACCAGGTTATCGACTGCGTGTAAACCAAGGTTTTACTACTTTGTTAACAATTACACCAATTACCCTTGAATGTAATTTCACCCCTGTTTTAATTATTCTAGTGGCTATTAATCCATTCCCGTGTCCGGTTAAATGAACGATTATTCGTACATATAAATACCCCGCCCATCGTGTCCGATCGAGTGTATATGGTAAATTATAGGGACGCCCAATTGTAAATCTTTATATTAACATTAACAAACTTTCATTTAGTTAAACAAATATAAAGCCCATTAATAGCCCATAGTCTAATTTCCACAAGTGTCGTTCTTTTGTCCAAACCCCAATTATGGTACAAAGCCCAATTACCCAATTTTAGTAATTAGCCCAACATCATGATTACTTCGTTTTAAATAAGCATAATAATAACTTAGCTACGAGACATTAATGTAAAAAGGTTGAACATAACTTACAATGATTAAAAATAGCGTAGCGTTACACGGACAGAATTTCGACTTACACCCTTACAACATTCGCTAACATACCCTTATTATTAGAATTATAATTAAAATTAAAATATAAATTATAAATATAAATATAAATTTTACGTATGAAGAGGAAGAAAAAGATGATTAAATTTGATCAGAATTTGGTTGGCTTTATAGCCAGAGTTGAAAATTGGGGCTCCGCGACTCGCGGCAAAATGCCCTTAAAACTCCGCGAGTCGCGGAGATGTATTTACAGCTCACACCCTTGGAGTTTCTTGCTGCCGACGGTTTTTAATATATATATATAATATATATATAATTAATATAATTAATTATATATTATATTATATTTATATACATAGTTAACTTGTAATTTTTAGTCCGTTGCGTCGAGCGTTAAGAGTTGACTCTGGTCCCAGTTCCGGATTTTCGAACGTCCTCGCGTACAATTTAATATCTTGTACTTTGCGTTTTGAATCTTGTACTCTTGTGATTTCGAGACGTTTCTTATCAATAATTGGAACCTTTTCGATTGTCTTTTGTACTTTTGAGCTTTTTGGTCGTTTGCGTCTTCAATTCGTCGAATCTGTCTTTTGTCTTCACCTTTTATTATTTAAACGAATATCACTTGTAAATAGAACAATTGCAACTAAAAGCTTGTCTTTCTTGAGGAATAATGCTATGAAATATATGTTCGTTTTTAGCATTATCATCGTTCTTCTCAAAACCATTAACCATACCACCATCATCTATATCCGATCACCATCACTTAAGACCATCATAACCTTGTGATTTCTATTTATTCGATCAACTCTATACTATCACTAGATGAACACCACACTTGTTGCTGTAATCATCTTCGACTAACATATCTCTCTTCCTCTATCTCTAACCATTAAATCACCAACACTACTTTCATCATCACCCTTGGCTAACCACGGCAACCGAAGAACCAATCATATCATCACCATTCGACTGTCAACCTCCAATGCCACCATGAAGCCATCAAAGTAAGAGCACCAAACCATCTTACTTTTACTGCTATTCCACGTCTGATTTATTGTTTAAATAGCCCAAGAAACATCACAGCCACCTCAACTATAACCATCGTGAGCCACACCCTTTCTCTCCTTCTCTCTTGTTTTCTTTATTTGTGACCCACTTACAACAAGCTAACTACTGCAACCTTATTTTTTTTTCTTTCTTTTCTGTTCATCGTTGATCACCACAAAGAACCACCATCACATTACCTGTACCATGGATTCTGTTTTATCGCTATGCAGCTGCTCATATTGATGTTGTTGTTAACTGCTACTGCACACTATATGCTTTTAGTTTTGCTCATAACCTTTTAAGATAAATTAAATCAAAGTAGACACATGATTATAATTAGTGGGATTATAAAGTTTTGATGGGATCCAATATACCCTTTACTACAAATCTTTCGAACATAAGGGACCACAATAGGACACGAATCAATTATCAGATTATCAAAATATTTAGGGTAATGACCATCGGTGGGGTCTTGTAACCTCTCCTGACCCGTTACAATTGTGCAAGCTCAAAACAGAAGCCAATTAAATGATCGATGAAAAGCGAATAAACCTATTATACTGTTATTGGATTGGAGTGATCTGAAAAGTCATACAAGTGGAGCATGATTAGCACTTTAAAGTCGACCATAAGGGATAGTTTATATTTATTTTAGACTTCTTTTCGATTACCTTTATTGACCAACGAAATACCACTAATTAAGAAGTGAACTTCAATTTAAACCTGGCATATTGCTAAGTGGGCTGCTGTATTTCTATTTTATACATGGGCTGTATTCTTTGGCCAAGATCCAAGTTATTTTGCGAGCTAAGTTACTCCAATTGCCTGTTGGGCTGCTGCTGTGTTATGCCTTCTGTATTAAACGCTAAACCGATGAGAACAAGATAATGGTGAATCAATATGATGATGATATTCTGGTAGATGATGCTGATAGCTAGGTGTGATAATAATAATGATATACAGTTATAACTAGCGGTGATAATTATGAGTTTAAGATTGATGATGTATGATTCTAAGATAATAATGATCAGGATGATCATTAAGAGGATGGTGATATACGAATGATGATGATAATACTCTTAAATGAAGCGATGATGATGATGATGATGTCAGTTTATGATAAACGTAATTAGAAGATGGATGAATGATAATTAGTGAAGTTGTGTTGATGAAAATGGTAGGAGTTAACCAGTCCCATACATGTTATATAAATTATCGAACGAACTAGAACAGAAATAAAAGAGCGGTTCAATGGTTGAGCGTGTGTATGCTTATTCGAGAGGTCACGGGTTCGAACCCGGTCGCTGCCATTTCTTTTTAGGAAAACTTTTAAGGTAGTTTTATCTATTATTATCATTATTATTATTATTTTTATTATTATTATTATGATAATTGTTATTATATCCTAACATTTAAAAATATGATTTTTATTAATCTAATTCATAGTATTATCATTTTTAAAATTTTTATTAACAAAAGTATTTTTATTAAAAATTATTATTTTCATTATTATTATAAGTATTATTATCATTAAAAAACTATCATCATTATTATTATCAATCTTACCACATATATTATTATCATTATAAGAATTATTATTTTTAAAATCATAATTATTATTATTATCATTATTAAGTATAATTACTAATATTATTATTATAAAATAATACAATCTTTTAGTTATTATTAATAATATTATTTTATCAAATGATTATTAGTTACATAACATTATAGTTAAAAAAAAACATATAACATATCTATTTTTAACGTTTTATAATAAGTACTAATTATTTAGTTAAAGTACATAAAATAGAAATATTTAAATTATTTATTTACTAATAATATGTAAATTTAGTTGTTCGATTACAATTATGTGTGTTAATATATATATATACATAAATGATAATAGGTTCGTGAATCCGAGACCAACCTTGCACTTGTTCAATAAAGTTATATGTATTTTTACTATAAAATACAGTATGGTGAGTTTCATTTGCTCCCTTTTTAATTGCTTTTGCAATATATATTTTTGGGCTGAGAATACATGCGCTGCTTTTATAAATGTTTACAAAATAGACACAAGTACTTAAAAATATATTCTACGTTGAGTTGTACCACTGGCATATTTCCCTGTAGCTTGGTAACTACTATTTACATGGGTATTGTAAACGCGAATCCTGTTGATAGATCTATCGGGCCTGACAACCCCAACCGGACTGGACGACCAGTATTCAACGGTTGCACAGTACTTCATTTTGTTACTACACTTGGTACAGTGTAGGGAGATTTCATAATAAAGGGAATATGCGACGTTGATTAAATGTTAAGTATGGTTACCAAGTGTTCAACCACTTAGAATGCTTTACATACACTTGCGAGGGTATTATGTTTATGATTATGAAATCTTGTGGTCTATTAACATATTGAAATGATTGTTATGATAAACCTATGAACTCACCAACCTTTTGGTTGACACTTTTAAGCATGTTTATTCTCAGGTACGACTTAAGTCTTCCGCTGTGCATTTGCTCAATTTAAGGACATTACTTGGAGTCGATCATCGCAATGGGACCAAATGTTGATGATTTCGTCCAGGTGGATAAGGACGGGTCGTTACAGGTGGTATCAGAGCGGTGGTCTTAGCGAACCAGATCTTGCATTAGTGTGTCTAACTGATAGATGATTAGATGCATTAGTGAGTCTGAACTTCGACCGTGTCTGCATGTCAAAAGTTTTGCTTATCATTCCGTGTAGAAAATTTCCTGCTTATTATTTTTAGGGAATTATTTGCTTATCATACTTAATCTAGACATATCTTACTGCATTAACTGCATGATTAGTGTATAGACAAAACTCATATCTTAGCGTATCTGCTAAATCATATCTTAGCGTATCTATTACGATAGACTTTGCCCGATATCTTCCGTAAATTTTTTCGTAACTTAGGGGAAACTGGTACTATATATATCTATGCATATGATGCATTGAGGATACCATCTAACTATCAATTGTTGTCACTAAACTCTTCTTACCAAAAATCTTTTCTGAGATCGCGTAAGATGGCCTCTACGAATCGACCAAGTTCCTTTGACTCTGAAGACAGCGTGACAGGAGCACACCAACCAATCAACTACCGTGATTACTGGAGAAAATGGGGGTGGGTTCGTGACATATTCACCCTATGGAGAAGGGAAGAAGGTACTCCATATCATGAACCGAATCTACCACCTAACCTTGGAGTACTTGACCCGCTAACCGGCGAACCCGTTCGCAACACCGTTTATACCCTTTTTGCAAGAATTTTTCGTCTTAAGACTACCATTAACGGAACTAGAGAAGATATCCGACCTTTACCTCACACTGATAACCAACCAGGGTTAGTAGAAGAAGTTAGAGAACTCCGAGCTCGAGTATTAACTTTAGAGAGCACGGTACACAATTTGCAAGCACCAGCAGTATCACCAACACCAGTAACATCACCAGCTTCAGAACCAATGGTACCAGTACCACCAATAACCCAAGTTTCAACAATCCATGCCTCACCATCTCATTCTGTACCTCGAGTATAATCATCGTTCTACGAATCGTTCTACATCAATTACCTTTGTTCGACATGACGATTATGTAATCTTTGATGTTTTAGAGATTATATATTCTCGTTCTAACGGTAAATTAAATGAGATTAATATCATATCAACTCATTAAATCTATATTACATCTGAATAAAATATATATGTAAGTATATTTTCATAAAGATTGTAATTAAAAATTCTTTCGTACAAACTGTTAATGATGAAAATATTTTAACGGGTAGGTAGTACCCGAGGAATATTTAGATTTCACATTAATAAGTTACACTGTACATTCTTCGAATCTGATTCAATGGTCATTTACTATCCTACTTACAATCACCAATATACGAATCTGTTCACCACAGAATAACCATTTTTATTCAATTTCATATTTGGATTTTGACCTATCAGAATCCAACAAGTGGCATAATGAAGAAAACATTGGACATGATAAAATTTGTTAGAAACAAACAAATTAATTATAAAGAATTTTGTTAAGAATCCACGCTAACTGTTCCTAGCTAACTGTTTCCAGCTAACTGTTAATTCCGTATTACATTTTATTTATCGCAATTTACATTCTCGCAATTTTATTTATCGTCATTTAATTTCAGTTATTTACTTTTACGCACTTTAAATAACGGGACACGTATACAAGGTTTCGACCTATCATATCGACTCATCTATATATATATTTCGGAACAACCATAGACACTCTATATTTGAATGTTGGAGTTGGCTATACAGGGTTGAGGTTGATTCCAAAATATATATATGGTTTGAGTTGTGATCAATACTGAGACCGGTACACGGGTCACGATACGTATTAATTAATTAGAATATTATATATTAAATTATGTATGAATATATTGGATTATTGGACAATTGGACTATTGGACTGCTAACTTTGGGCAATTAAAATGAATTAAAATACTGATTATAACATATGAAACTAAATAATTCTTCAAGTTTGCCACTTGATTTCATCTTAAACCTCATTCATATCTCGACGATTACAATCTGTGTTCAAACCTTTCACGATTCTTGAAAACACCTCGATCGAGAGGATGAACCAGCTGCACTTCATCTATGAAAGAAAAGATTGATGCATATAGTTATACACCTGAAAACCCCTCAGAAACTGAGAAAACGTTTAACACGTAGCTGTACTAATTCCTTTAGTGTTATTATTACCCAAAATGATTTGGTAATCCCTTTCAAAGTAGCAAATTTTATCACAGCTCCAGCAAGTCAACTCCGATTTTTCATTCGAAATAACCTTATTATAACCTTGATATATATGTATACTCTTTATTGTTACTGGAGAATCTTTTATATTCCACCATATTACCATCAGCGTTTAATCATCTAAAAATATGATTCTCCTGAAACTACCTCAGTTTGATACCCGATGACCCAGATCCGTTAACTTTGAAAATGCTGATAAAGTAGCATGTTGTAGATGGTCTTAATGGCCAATAGTTGATGATAAAGAAGGAAGTGTTAGGAACGCTCGATAGAAAATTTGGTACTAAAAATCGGATTGAGCACACCGTGAAGGAAACAAAGAACAAATACAAATACCAAACCCTATATTCAAAGAATCCAGGTAATTCTGGATCCGATGAAATCTTTAGAGAATATCTTGCTCCAAAGTCGTGTTAAAATCTTGCGGAAAATCTTTCTTCATTCACCTTCGAACTTAGAAATTTCAAAATATCATCATAAATATCTTCGATATTTCGGAGGATATTTACATAAATATTTTTGTCCGAAATTATCTACCTCTTCGTGTTTCCAGTATCCCATTATATTGGAACTTCGGTAACATCCAAGTATAAATTATGAATGAATTGTGGAGAAGTGTTGGGAACTGAAGCATGAGTTAGTATAATATAATGCGCTTGGCCAACGTGATTATATTACAGTAAATCATGCTGAGTTTCTAATGAAATGTGATGATGGTTCACAATAGATTATACCATCATCATGTGTCATGTTACATAACTCTTTCATTCTACATAACCTCCGAACTTATCAAGAAGAATATATTCTTGATAATTCTATCTTCAGTAATTTTGATAAATTTGAAAATCAAATCGTGCTATCACGTTCCTTCTTGCCTAGAACATTATAATCATTCGAACTTCTATATTTACGAATTCTGGACTATTATTCGCTTGACTTGAAGTCGGGAAGAGAAAACAAAAGCATAGAGCTTCGAAATATAAGGGAGAATATAAAGCCCGATAACAACACATAAATTACAAACCGTGTATGTCAATGTTTATCGCAACATAAAGACACGGGAGAATTAAAAACAATATAACCCCAAAGGCGAAGTAGAAGAAATTAGATTCCTCTGGTGGAAGTTGAAAAAGGAGAATGAATGTTGCGATAGTAAGGATGAGGACAACGATCAGAACTGGATTAAGCATTTTCACAATTGTTTGAAAGTATGGATCGAGAAGAAAGAATTGAAGTGGTGAAAATAATGGAACGAAAGAAGTCCATTTATAGTGAAAATACTAGACAAAGAAATCAAGACAGATTTTCGCATTTAATTGGAGAGATCCTAATTTCCTTATTCGCCGAAGAGGCAAATCTTTTAGATTTTAAAGATTTTCTTTAATCCCTTGAATTCCGGAATTCAACCAAGACAACGTCAAAAGTTAAGACGCACCTTATTTTCTAAATTCCACCATGACTACAGCAAAAAGTTAAATCTCTATCTCAATCTGTTGTGACAGCTTCACTCGTACGCTTCACCTAACCGAATCATTTTATCTATATTACTCAATAATGATAAAACTCTATTTAGCAACTCATATTTATCATGAAAACATTTTTATTGTTAGCCATGACCACCTCACTCAAATTTCGGGACGAAATTTCTTTAACGGGTAGGTACTGTGACGACCCGGGAATTTCTGACCAAATTTAAACTTAATCTTTATATGATTTCGACACGATAAGCAAAGTCTGTAATGTTGAGTCTCACAAATCTTTGAACTATTTCATGAAATCATTTGATCTTTAACTATTTCTGACGATTCACGAACAATTGTGTGTAAATAAAAATTTAAGTATATATATATATATATATATATATATATATATATATATATATATATATATATATATATATATATATAAATTATAACATGTCATTACTAGTAGAAAATATTATCAGTAATAATCTTTATTATTATAAATATCATTAATATTATTAGCATTATTTAATTGTTTTTAATATTATTAAAATCATTAGAATTATTTGTATTATTGTAAATTATTATTATTAGAAAATAAAATATTAACATTAATAATATTATTATTATCATTTTGTATTATTATTATTTATTATTATTATTAACATAATTATTATTATTACTAATATTTTATTATTTATTAATATTAATTAAATTATATAAATAAATAAAAATAGAATTTGGTTCCAATCAGTTTTAAGTTGTAATCAAGATGTTTACGTTTTGTTTTATGTCTCTAGATTGGAATACAAATTGAAATCAATCAAAGAAAACCCTTACATATAATCCGTGAGTTGAATTATTAATTAAAGGTAATGTGTTTGTTTCTCGCTATCTTATTCCTATATAGATACATATACACCCATAACATGCTTAATCTAACCATCGACAAACACAAATCACTTGATAATGTCTCTTGTTACTAGGTCGTTCTTCTCAAAACCATTAACCATACCACCATCATCTATATCCGATCACCATCACTTAAGACCATCATAACCTTGTGATTTCTATTTATTCGATCAACTCTATACTATCACTAGATGAACACCACACTTGTTGCTGTAATCATCTTCGACTAACATATCTCTCTTCCTCTATCTCTAACCATTAAATCACCAACACTACTTTCATCATCACCCTTGGCTAACCACGGCAACCGAAGAACCAATCATATCATCACCATTCGACTGTCAACCTCCAACGCCACCATGAAGCCATCAAAGTAAGAGCACCAAACCATCTTACTTTTACTGCTATTCCACGTCTGATTTATTGTTTAAATAGCCCAAGAAACATCACAGCCACCTCAACTATAACCATCGTGAGCCACACCCTTTCTCTCCTTCTCTCTTGTTTTCTTTCTTTGTGACCCACTTACAACAAGCTAACTACTGCAACCTTATTTTTTTTTCTTTCTTTTCTGTTCATCGTTGATCACCACAAAGAACCACCATCACATTACCTGTACCATGGATTCTGTTTTATTGCTATGCAGCTGCTCATATTGCTGTCGTTGTTAACTGCTACTGCACACTATATGCTTTTAGTTTTGCTCATGACCTTTTAAGATAAATTAAATCAAAGTAGACACATGATTATAATTAGTGGGATTATAAAGTTTTGATAGGATCCAATATACCCTTTACTACAAATCTTTCGAACATAAGGGACCACAATAGGACACGGATCAATTATCAGATTATCAAAATATTTAGGGTAATGACCATCGGTGGGGTCTTGTAACCTCTCCTGGCCCGTTACAATTGTGCAAGCTCAAAACAGAAGCCAATTAAATGATCGATGAAAAGCGAATAAACCTATTATACTGTTATTGGATTGGAGTGATCTGAAAAGTCATACAAGTGGAGCATGATTAGCACTTTAAAGTCGACCATAAGGGATAGTTTATATTTATTTTAGACTTCTTTTCGATTACCTTTATTGACCAATGAAATACCACTAATTAAGAAGTGAACTTCAATTTAAACCTGGCATATTGCTAAGTGGGCTGCTGTATTTCTGTTTTATACATGGGCTGTATTCTTTGGCCAAGATCCAAGTTATTTTGTGAGCTAAGTTAGTCCAATTTCCTGTTGGGCTGCTGCTGTGTTATGCCTTCTGTATTAAACGCTAAACCGATGAGAACAAGATAATGGTGAATCAATATGATGATGATATTCTGGTAGATGATGCTGATAGCTAGGTGTGATAATAATAATGATATACAGTTATAACTAGCGGTGATAATTATGAGTTTAAGATTGATGATGTATGATTCTAAGATAATAATGATCAGGATGATCATTAAGATGATGGTGATATACGAATGATGATGATAATACTCTTAAATGAAGCGATGATGATGATGATGTCAGTTTATGATAAACGTAATTAGAAGATGGATGAATGATAATTAGTGAAGTTGTGTTGATGAAAATGGTAGGAGTTAACCAGTCCCATACGTGTTATATAAATTATCGAACGAACTAGAACAGAAATAAAAGAGCGGTTCAATGGTTGAGCGTGTGTATGCTTATTCGAGAGGTCACGGGTTCGAACCCGGTCGCTGCCATTTCTTTTTAGGAAAGCTTTTAAGGTAGTTTTATCTATTATTATCATTATCATTATTATTTTTATTATTATTATTATGATAATTGTTATTATATCCTAACATTTAAAAATATGATTTTTATTAATCTAATTCATAGTATTATCATTTTTAAAATTTTTATTAACAAAAGTATTTTTATTAAAAATTATTATTTTCATTATTATTATAAGTATTATTATCATTAAAAAACTATCATCATTATTATTATCAATCTTACCACATATATTATTATCATTATAAGAATTATTATTTTTAAAATCATAATTATTATTATTATCATTATTAAGTATAATTACTAATATTATTATTATAAAATAATACAATCTTTTAGTTATTATTAATAATATTATTTTATCAAATGATTTTTAGTTACATAACATTATAGTTAAAAAAAACATATAACATATCTATTTTTAACATTTTATAATAAGTACTAATTATTTAGTTAAAGTACATAAAATAGAAATATTTAAATTATTTATTTACTAATAATATGTAAATTTAGTTGTTCGATTACAATTATGTGTGTTAATATATATATATATATATATACATAAATGATAATAGGTTCGTGAATTCGAGACCAACCTTGCACTTGTTCAATAAAGTTATATGTATTTTTACTACAAAATACAGTATGGTGAGTTTCATTTGCTCCCTTTTTAATTGCTTTTGCAATATATATTTTTGGGCTGCGAATACATGCGCTGCTTTTATAAATGTTTACAAAATAGACACAAGTACTTAAAAATATATTCTACGTTGAGTTGTACCACTGGCATATTTCCCTGTAGCTTGGTAACTACTATTTACATGGGTATTGTAAACGCGAATCCTGTTGATAGGTCTATCGGGCCTGACAACCCCAACCGGACTGGACGACCAGTATTCAACGGTTGCACAGTACTTCGTTTTGTTACTACACTTGGTACAGTGTAGGGAGATTTCATAATAAAGGGAATATGCGACGTTGATTAAATGTTAAGTATGGTTACCAAGTGCTCAACCACTTAGAATGCTTTACATACACTTGCGAGGGTATTATGTTTATGATTATGAAATCTTGTGGTCTATTAACATATTGAAATGATTGTTATGATAAACCTATGAACTCACCAACCTTTTGGTTGACACTTTTAAGCATGTTTATTCTCAGGTACGACTTAAGTCTTCCGCTGTGCATTTGCTCAATTTAAGGACATTACTTGGAGTCGATCATCGGAATGGGACCAAATGTTGATGATTTCGTCCAGGTGGATAAGGACGGGTCGTTACAAGAAGTATTAAAAGTATAAAATTACAAGTTACAAAATAAATAAAAATAGGAATAAAAGAAAATTACGGTTGATGAGGATGGTTCCAGTAGGGATTCCATTCATAGCCGTAAGTGCTGTAGAATGCTTGAGCTGAGTTATATGTAGGGAACGGTGGTCGGGTCTGTATAGTCCAGGGAGGAAATATGGCCCGTTGAGTAGGATTGTAGTTTGTATTTATGTAGGCACAATGGCTTATGATTTGGCTTTGATAATATTGCCAATCTGCAAATGCTCATTGTCTAGCCATTTCATACTCATTTTGGGCCAATAAAATTTGCATTTCTGTCATCTGATTCCCTCCTCCCTCATTACCTTGCTCCTGATCTCTTTATACCTGTGGATGCGCGCCATCATATAGTACTGCAGAGTTATGTCGTTTCTTTAAAACCTTTACACCATGATACACGCATAAATCTATTCTATCACGGGGTTCTGGTACTATAATTAATAATCCCCCTGACTTCTATCCACATTGAGATACTCATCAATTAAAGTAATAAAGATACCACCTCCTATTATACTATTAGGCCGCATACCCCTAACCATTACCGATAAATAATAACCCACACAATAAGGTATGTTCACAACGCTCTGTGGGTCTCGAATACACATGAGGTAAAATAGATCATTTTCATTCACCTTCTCTTTGTTCCTACCTCGCTGTGTAATCGATTTTGCTAAAAATCTATGGATCACTCTTTGCTCAGCTCTATTAATATCAGTATAAGAGTAATATCCCCTACGAAATCAGTTATGGCCAGTCATTCTACTCCATATTCCATTCATATCAAAATTTTCATCAACCCACCCTCCTACCATTAATTATCAACCTTTGACAATCAGTAGATGCTAGTTCCTCAGGCGTATATTTTCATGACCTGTCCTAATCCATCTGGACGAATACATTACATTTGGTTACATCGCGAGGTACTTGACCTCTATATGATACATTTTACAAACATTGCATTCATTTTTGAAAAGACAGTCTTTCATTACATCGAAAGTTGACGACATGCATACCATTTCATAATATATCCAACTATAATTGACTTAATAATAATATTGATGAACTCAACGACTCGAATGAAACGTCTTTTGAAATATGGCATGAATGACTCCAAGTAATATCTTTAATATGAGCAAATGCACAGCGAAAGATTTCTTTCATACCTGAGAATAAACATGCTTTCAAGTGTCAACCAAAAGGTTGGTGAGTTCATTAGTTTATCATAAATAATCATTTCATAATTTTAATAGACCACAAGATTTCATATTTCCATTTCTCAAAAACATACGTCCCATGCATAGAGACAAAAAAACCATTCATATGGATTGTACACCTGGTAATCGACATTAACAAGATGCATATAAGAATATCCCCTATCATTCCGGGACATCCATCGGACATGATAAAACAACATCGAAGTACTAAAGCATCCGCAACCATGGATGGGGTTCGTTAGGCCCAATAGATATATCTTTAGGATTCGCGTCAATTAGTAGATCGGTTTACTAATTCTTAGGTTACCAAGCAAAAATGGGCACATTCGGCTTCGATCATTCAACCATAGAATGTAGTTTCAATTACTTGTGTCTATTTCGTAAAACATTTATAAAAGCGCATGTATTCTCAGTCCCAAAAATATATATTGCAAAAGCATTTAAAATGAGAGTAATGAAACTCAACTAATGTATTTTGTACAAAATACATATGACTATATTGAATAATGCAGGGTTGGCCTCGGATTCACGAACCTATATTAATTGTATTTCTATTAAAAACATATAATAGAAATCTCCAAATTTTATTTATTAATTATATAATTTTTATGTGTTTGTAGTTATATAAATTTTTATAGTAAATTTTATTTATTACATATACTTTATTTATATGTATTATATCTTGAGTTATATGTGATATATATCTATGTTATATAATTACATTTAAAATACTTAATATCTATTCATTCAGTCATATTAATATATCTATATATATAATATATGTTTAGTATTATATTAAAAACCGATAGTTTGTTATATGTAAGTATTTATAGAAATAATGTTAATATGTTTGATATATGGTATATAAACTATTAATATAATTATAATATATGTATTAAGTATATTTCAAGTACAAAATATATATCTGTAACAAAAATGATAGTTTTGTTAATAATGATTTACTGATAATAATAACTTTATTAAAATGATAGAATTAACAATAATAATGATATTGTTAAAAATGATACTTGTGTTTAATAATAATAATAATAATAATAATAATAATAATAATAATAATAATAATAATAATAATAATAATAATAATTACAAAAGTGATATTAATACTAATATTAATGAAAATAATGATAACTCGTATAATAATAATAATAATAATAATAATAATAATAATAATAATAATAATAATAATAATAATAATAACAATAATAATAATAATAATAATAATAATAATAATAATAATAATCCTAATCATAATAATAATAATAATAATATGATTATTAGTGATAATAATAATAATAATATTCGTATTTGTATTTATAATCCTAATAAATGAAAATTTGTATCATCATACTTATATTAGTAATCATAACATTAATGATTAATTTTTCATAATACTTAATAATAATAATAATAATAATAATAATAATAATAATAATAATAATAATTATTATTATTATAATAACAATAATAATAATAATAATAATAATAATAATAATAATAATAATAATAATAATAATAATAATAATAATAATAATAATAATAATAATAATAATATCCATAATGATAAGTGTAATAATAACAATAAGAATAATAATCATAATAACAATACAAATAATAATAATAATAATAATAA
Organism: Rutidosis leptorrhynchoides; assembly: GCF_046630445.1. Lineage (NCBI taxonomy): Eukaryota > Viridiplantae > Streptophyta > Magnoliopsida > Asterales > Asteraceae > Rutidosis > Rutidosis leptorrhynchoides. Next base: position 391,166,421 of record NC_092335.1, on the reverse strand, counting down.
TAATAATAATAATAATAATAATAATAATAATAATAATAATAATAATAATAATAATAATAATAATAATAATAATAATAATAATAATAATCAATTTAGAAGTTGAAAACTACTTCCAAAATTCGGAATAAAAAGAAATGTCTCAGCCGGGTCTCGAACCCGAGACCTCTCGCTCCCCCGAAAACACACCCAACCATTACTCTATCTACAGTTTTTTTATATTTTAATACGCCATTTATTGTTATTTAACCCGTCTGTCTTGCTTCCCTTAGTTCTTCTTCTTCTTTTCTCTCATAATTAAATCGACCAAAAACAAAATCCGATTAAACATAGAAATGAATTGATTTTATTTTTGAAGACGAAACAGAATCAAACGTTTGAGGTTTATGATTTGACAGAAAGGAAATAAAAAAAAATATATACAGCAACAGCCTTTTTTAAAAATACGAAGAACTCAAACATTGATATTGAAATTCAATTGGTTTTAGCTCATGGTTCCAATATAAAATAGGTTCTAATTTGTTTTTAGAAACTTTCTGAATTGTCAATTGAAACAGAATCATCAAAACGAGTATGAATTTCACCAAGAACAATTTTTGTTGACTTTTTTTTCAAAATCTTTGACTCGTAAATTTGAATTTGATAATTGAAATTAGAAGTTGAAACTTTTCAGGAAGTTCGTTTAGATGATTCTAAATAAAACTGCATTTCTAGATTTTTTAATTTCATTAAAAATCGAGGTTTAAGAAGAAAAAAAATATACGAACAGAGTACCCTTTTTCTTCATTATCCTTCTGTTTAATCTTTGATTTTCAAGAACATAGTTATTGTATAAGTGATATTGGTGTTGGGAGGTTACATGAATTCCTTAACACTGGTCCTAGTCGATATATGTACCCATTTGTGGTGTTGACAGAATTCCACCAACCAAATTCACCTCTTGACGATGAACCTGAAGCACTTACCGACGAACCTATCCGAAACACCATTTTCAGCTTCATTTCCAGAGTAGCTCGACACGATTATATTCTATCCATAATTCTAAACCTTATTTATCCTCTCGTTCCGACCGACAATCATCCCGGAATAATGGAAGAAGTCAACGAGCTTCGTGCCTGAGTTGTAGCCTTGGAAAGTATGATGCAAAATTTACCAGCTTCAGCAACATCATCGGTACCAACAGTACCATCAGTAACAGCACCAGTACCATCAACAATCCATACCTCAACATCTCATTCTGTACCTCGAGTATAATCTTCGTTCTACGTATCGTTCTACATCATTTATCTTCGTTCTATATGGCAATTATATAATCTCTAATGTTTTAGAGATTATGTATTCCAGTTTTAACGGTAAATCAAATGAGATTAATATTATATTAACTCATTAAATCCATGATTACATCTAAAGAAAATATATATGAAAGTATATTTTCATAAAGATTGTAATTAAAAACTCTATCGTATAAACTGTTAATGATGAGAATATTTTAACGGGTAGGTAATACCCGAGAAATATTTAGATTTCACATTAATAAGTTACACTGTACATTCTTCAAATCTGATTCAACATTCATTTACTATCCTACTTACATCTACAGAGATACGAATCCGTTCACCGCAGAATAACCATTTTTATTCAATTTCATATTTGGATTTTGACCTATCATAATCCAACAAGTGGCATAATGAAGAAAACATTGGACAAAATAAAATTTGTTAGAAACCAACAAATTAACTATGAAAAATTTTGTTAAGAATCCACGCTAACAAAATTCTAGCTAACTGTCCATAGCTAACTGTTAATTCCTTATTACATTTTATTATTGCAATTTATTTATCGCAATTTATATTCTCGGAATTTTATTTATCGTCATTTAATTTCTGTTATTTATTTTACGCACTTTATTTATCGTCATTTAAATACTGTTATTTACGCATTTAAATATCGGGACACGTATATAAGGTTTTGACATATCATATCGATACATCTATATATATTATTTGAAATAACCATAGACACTCTATATGCAGTAATACTGGAGTTAGCTATACAGGGCTGAGGTTGATTCTACAATAATATATATACTTTGAGTTGTGATCGAGTCTGAGACATGTACACGGGTCACGATAAGTATTAATTAATTTGAATATTATATATTAAGCTATATATGAATTATTAGACTGTTAACTGTGGACTATCGACTGTAAACTAATAACATTGGACAATTAAAATGAATTAAAATATTGATTATAACTTATGAAACTAAACATTTCTTCAAGTTTGCCACTTGATCTCATCTTAAACCTCATTTGTATCTTGACGAATACAATCTGCATTCTAACCTTTCATGATTCTTAAAAACATCTCAATCAAGAGGATGAACCAACCGCACTTCATCTACGGAAGAAGAGATTGATGCATATGGTTATGCACCTAAAAACACTCGGAACTTGAGAAAACGATTAACACATATCTGTGCTAACTCCTTTAGCATTACTATTACCAAAAAATAACTTTGCAATCCCTTTTCAAAGTAGCCAATTTTGTCACAGCTCCAGCAAGTCAACGTCAACTTTTTATTCGAATTAGATTTATTATAACCTTGATATATATGTTGCCCTATATGTCATTGTTATCGGAGAACCGTTTACATTCCACCACATTAACAGTAAACATACCAACAAATTCATTGATCTTTGACTTTCCAAAAAATCATTATATTTATCGAAACCCTATCATATACTTATCCGCATCTTATAACAAGAATCGACATACCAATTACCGGGAATCAGCAAATCTGTATTTTGAATCTCGCAATGTTTCTACATCAACAATTATATGTATACATATAACATTTATCTCTTAGAATTATGATCTTCCATTCTGAAATTTGGAAAAGCACCCAGTCTACAAATCAATACTCTGAATGTTGAAAAAGCTGAATGAAGCAGCAAAAACTGTAAACAACCTTAACAGTTGAAAGTTGATGATAAAGAATGGAACGTTGGAAACACTCAATAGAAAATTTAGTACCGAAAAGCGGATTATGCGAAACTATGAAGGAGACTGTAGACAAATCACAAGGACTAAACTTGTACATAAAGAATCTTGATGATTATGTTTCTGATGAAATCTTTAGCGATTACCTTGCTCCTAACTCTACATTTTTACGAACAAATCTTCTACATCATCCTTTGATATTAGAAATTCTAAGATATCATCGTATCTTTCATTATAAATATCCTCGATACTTTTGAATATATTTTCATAATTATTCTTATCTGAAATCATTTATCTCCTCGCATTATCTGTACTACATCAGAAAGGAAACTGTTTTAATTTCTAAATTCTGAAAGATTTCGAACTTAAAATATGAGTGTTTTGAAGTAGTGTTAGGAATTGAAACATGAGTTAGTATAATATAATGACACTTTATCAACGTGATTATATTACAGTAAGTCATGCTGAGTTTTTAATGAAATGTGATGATTCATAGATCATAACGTCATCATGTGCCATGTTACACGACTCTTACATTCTATCTAATCTCTAAACATATCAAGATCATATTTTCTTGATAGTTCTATCTTTTCTCAGTAATTCTGGTAATTTGACAAATTAAGATCGTGCTATTACAATCTCTCTTTTAGAACATAAATCATGTTCATTCAAAATCAATACCTACGAATTCTAGACCATTATTCGCTTGACTTAAAGTCAAGAAGAGAAAACAAAAGTATGGAACTCCAAAATACAAAGAAACGAAGAGGGTGGATTTATAATGAAATGTCAGACAGAGCAATCGAGACAGATCATCGCATTTAACCAAAGAGGATCCTAATTTCCTTAATTACCGAAGAATCAAATCTTATTACGAATATTTTCTTTAAATCCTTTGAACTCCGGAAATCAACTCTATCAACGTCAAAAGATGTGATGAAACTTTACTTTTCTCATTTCATTATTTTGTGATAGCTTCACTCTTACTCTTCACAAAATCAAATTGTTTTATCTATATTAACCAATGATAATAAAACTCTATTTATCAACTCATATTCATCATGAAAATATTTTTATTGTTAGCCATGACCATCTCACTCAAATTTTGGGACGAAATTTCTTTAACGGGTAGGTACTGTGACGACCTGGAAATTTTCGACCAAATTTAAACTTGACCTTTATATGTTTCCAAAACGATAAGCAAAGTTTGTAATGTTGAGTCTCAAAAACTTTGAACTATTTTATATATCCAGTTGACTTTTGGCTATTCCCGACGATTCACGAACAATTGCTTGTAAATAAATATGTACATATATATAAATGTAAATACATATAATGATTTGAAATTATAAATTATAATTTAATCACTAGAATTAAATATGAAAGATAATATATAAGATAATAAATTTGTGAGTTAAAATGAACCTATATATATATATATATATATATATATATATATATATATATATATATTCAATACATAAGTATTATTATAATAAATATTTAAGATTCAATATATTATAATATAATTAATAAATTGTATTGTATTAAAGTTTAATTACAAGTTTAGATGTAATTGTTATATTAATATTATTATCAATACTTTCATTATTATCATTATTTGTAAAATTTGATACGTATAATTTATTATATTATTATTAGTATTAGTATGATTATTGTTATCATTATTGTTATTATCAATGTTACCATATTATTATTATTATTATTATACCTATTCTTTAAACTATAATTTTTAATATCATTAACAAGTAGTATATTTATCATTACTATAATTAGATTAGTTATCAATAACTATTATTATTATTATTATTATTATTATTATTATTATTATTATTATTATTATTATTATTATTATTATTATTATTATTATTATTATTATTATTATTATTATTATTATTATTATTATTATTAATTAGTATTAATATTATTAATGTGTTTCTTTATATTAATTATATATTAAAAAAATGTGTGAATCCATTACATGTATATCTCAACTATAGGATTTGTTTCCTATTTCTAATTGATATTCAGTACCAATCAAATGTACTACGCACATAAGCTGTTAGATATCCCTATCTGCTTTTTTTAATTTTTTTTGTTTCTCCTATTTGTCTTGGTGAAATTCTGTCAACACCACAAATAGGTACATATATCGACTAGGACCAGTGTTAAGGAATTCATGTAACCTCCCAACACCAATATCAATTATACAATAACTATGTTCTTGAAAATCAGAGATTAAACAGAAGAATAATGAAGAAAAACGGGTACTCTGTTCGTATATTTTTTTCTTAAACCTCAATTTTTAATGAAATTGAAAAATCTAGAAATGCAGTTTTATTTAGAATCATCTAAACGAACTTCCTTTAAAGTTTCAACTTCTAATTTCAATTATCAAATTCGAATTTATGAGTCAAAGATTTTGAATAAAAAGTCAACAAAAATTGTTCTTCGTGAAATTCATACTCGTTTTGATGATTCTGTTTCAATTGACAATTCAGAAAGTTTCTAAAAACAAATTAGAACCTATTTTATATTGGAACCATGAGCTAAAACCGAATGAATTTCAATATCAATGTTTGAGTTCTTCGTATTTTAAAAAAAAGGCTGTTGCTGTATATATTTTTTTATTTCCTTTCTGTCAAATCATAAACCTTAAACGTTTGATTCTGTTTCGTCTTCAAAAATAAAATCAATTTATTGCTACATTTAATTGGATTTTGTTTTTGGTCGATTTAATTATGAGAGAAAAGAAGAAGAAGAACTAAGGGAAGCAAGACAGACAGGTTAAATACCAATAAATGGCGTATTAAAATAGAAAAAAACAGCAGATGGAGTATTGGTTGGTGTGTTTTCAGGGGAGCGAGAGGTCTTGGGGGCGAGAGGTCTCGGGTTCGAGACTCGGCTGAGACATTTCTTTTTATTCTGAATTTTGGAGGTAGTTTTCAATTTCTAAATTGATTATTATTACTATTATAATTATTATTATTATTATTATTATTATTATTATTATTATTATTATTATTATTATTATTATTATTATTATTATTATTATTATTATTATTATTATTATTCTCATTGTTATTATTACACTTATCATTATGGATATTATTATTATTATTATTAAGTATTATGAAAAATTAATCATTAATATTATGATTACTAATATAAGTATGATGATACAAATTTTCATTTATTAGGATTATAAATACAAATACGAATATTATTATTATTATCACTAATAATCGTATTATTATTATTATTATTATTATTATTATTATTATTATTATTATTATTATTATTATTATTATTATTATTATTATTATTATTATACCAGTTATCATTATTTTTATTAATATTAGTATTAATATCACTTTTGTAATAATTAGTATTATTATTATTAAACACACGTATCATTTTTAACAATATCATTATTATTGTTAATTCTATCATTTTAATAAAGTTATTATTATCAGTAAATTATTATTAACAAAACTATCATTTTTATTATAGATAAATATTTTGTACTTGAAATATACTTAATACATATATTATAATTATATTAATAGTGTATATACCATATATCAAACATATTAACATTATTTATATAAATACTTACATATAACAAACTATCGGTTTTTAATATAATACTAAACATATATTATATATATAGATATATTAATATGACTGAATGAATAGATATTAAGTATTTTAAATGTAAATATACAACATAGATATATATATCACATATAACTCAAGATATAATACATATAAATAAAGTATATGTAATAAATAAAATTTAGTATAAAAATTTATATAACTACAAACACATAAAAATTATATAATTAATAAAAAAATTTTGGAGATTTCTATTTTATGTTTTTAATAGAAATACAATTAACATAGGTTCGTGAATCCGAGGCCAACCCTGCATTATTCAATATAGTCATATGTATTTTTACTACAAAATACATTAGGTGAGTTTCATTACTCCCTTTTTAAATGCTTTTGCAATATATATTTTTGGGACTGAGAATACATGCGCTTTTATAAATGTTTTACGAAATAAACACAAGTAATTGAAACTACATTATATGGTTGAATGATTGAAGCCCAATATGCCCCTTTTTGCTTGGTAACCTAAGAATTAGTAAACCGATCTACTAATTGACGCGAATCCTAAAGATAGATCTATTGGGCCTAACGGACCCCATCCATGGTTGCGGATGCTTTAGTAATTCGATGTTGTTTTATCATGTCCGATGGATGTCCCGGAATGATAGGAGATATTCTTATATGCATCTTGTTAATGTCGATTACCAGGTGTTCAATCTATATGAATGATTTTTTTGTCTCTATGCATGGGACGTATGTTTATGAGAAATGGAAATATGAAATCTTGTGGTCTATTAAAATTATGAAATGATTATTTATTATAAACTAATGAACTCATCAACCTTTTGGTTGACACTTGAAAGCATGTTTATTCTCAGGTATGAAAGAAATCTTCCGCTGTACATTTGCTCATATTAAAGATATTACTTGGAGTCATTCATGACATATTTCAAAAGACGTTGCATTCGAGTCGTTGAGTTCATCAAGATTATTATTAAGTCAATTATAGTTGGATATATTATGAAATGGTATGCATGTCGTCAACTTTTGATGTAATGAAAGATTGTCTTTTCAAAAATGAATGCAATGTTTGTAAAATGTATCATATAGAGGTCAAGTACCTCGCGATGTAACCAAATGTAATGTATTCGTCCAGGTGGATTAGGACGGGTCATGAAAATATACGCCTGACGAACTAGCATCTACTGATTGTCAAAGGTTGATAATTAATGGTAGGAGGGTGGGTTGATGAAAATTTTGATATGAATGGAATATGGAGTAGAATGACTAGCCATAACCGATTTCGTGGGGGATATTACTCTTATACTGATATTAATAGAGCTGAGCTAAGAGTGATCCATAGATTTTTAGCAAAATCGATTACACAGCGAGGTAGGAACAAAGAGAAGGTGAATGAAAATGATCTATTTTACCTCATGTGTATTCGAAACCCACAGAGCGTTGTGAACATACCTTATTGTGTGGGTTATTATTTATCGGTAATGGTTAGCGGTATGCGGCCTAATATTATAATAGGAGGTGGTATCTTTATTACTTTAATTGCTGAGTATCTCAATGTGGATAGAAGCCAGGGGGATTATTAATTGCAGTACCAGAACCCCGTGATAGAATAGATTTATGCGTGTATCATGGTGCAAAGGTTTTAAAGAAACGACATAACGCTGCAGTACCATATGATGGCGCGCATCCACAGGTAGAAAGAGATCAGGAGTAAGGTAATGCGGGAGGAGGGAATCAGATGACCGAAATGCAAATTTTATTGGACCAAAATGAGTATGAAATGGCTAGACAACGAGCATTTGCAGATTGGCAATATTATCAAAGCCAAATCATAAGCCATTGTACCTACATAAATACAAACTACATTCCTACTCAACCTGCCATATTTCCTCCCTGGACTATACAGACCCGACCACCGTTCCCTACATATAACCCAGCTCAAGCATTCTACAGCACTTACGGCTATGAATGGAATCCCTACTGGAACCATCCTCATCAACCGTAATTTTCTTTTATTCCTATTTTTATTTATTTTGTAACTTGTAATTTTATACTTTTAATACTTCTTTTGATACTGTAATAGTTTTTATAGTTTTCTAACTTTTATTATTAGATTTTAATAATTTTTGAATGTGGGGTGATATTCCAAACTTCAAAAATATGTATATATGTTTGTAGTTTATCTCATGTACAAAACAGGGTAAAACAGAGCACATTCAAAGACTGGTATTAAGTTCAGCAAAAGCAACTAATTTTGACGACAAGATGCAAAATATATGTGAAATAACAACTGCAGGAATGAACAAATGATGTGCACCATTTATCATTCAAACAAACAACAATATGTTTGGAAAATTTGGTAAAATTTAATCATTTTTATATGCTAATCACCCTCAATAATTTAAATTGATTACTGATTTCTTGCAAATGGGGGAATTGCAAGATCTTAAGTGTGGGAAGGGATTAAATTCTTTCGATTTAAAAAAAAAAATTGACTAATACACTTGGTTTAATAGCTACCGTTAAACTTTACTATTAACGCAGTAATTGTATTAGAATCTAGTGCTCTCTGATAATAAAGAACAACCCTAGTCTTATATACTGACTACCCACTTCTATTAAAATTTTTAATTTTTTTTTAAATAAATGAATTCAAAATCTCGTTTATACATATTTATGAACGATAAAACTAGGTGTTAACACCGAAATTATTGTTACCTCGGAAAGAACATAAATTGAGAAACAACCCAAAACCCTTTAATTCATTTAAAATAGAATAGAAGAGAATAAAAAGGTAAAGAAAGAAAAATAAAAGGCAAGTGTGGGAAAAATTTACCAAGTTATTTAAAACATATATCACATATTTTTGTACAAATAATTGAAGATACTTTTGTTTTGGACGATATTAATCAGTTTTACCCAGTTTATTTTAATATAAATGGAATTTAAAAGGAAGTAAAGTCTTCTGAGGAAAAGACACGTGCTTCTTGATTTAGGTCAGGAAGTTGTCGTCCAGACCAGTTGTAGAGTCTACGAAAAACCGTGAAAAGTTTTCTCGAAAATCAGCTGGAAATCCACGAACCTCAGCATCAAACAGGGTCGCCAAGTGGTCAGACTTATCCTAACCATGAGAGGATCTGTCTCGTAAAATGGGTGGCACCATGCAAATTAGCTTATAAGACTAATGAATCAGATCCCCAGAAAGGATAATCTTCTTAAAGATTAAAAATCAGCTTTTAAGCCTGATATTACTCAATCCTTGAGATTGACTTTTAAAGATTGAGAATTACAAACTCATGTAATTCGATGATATCTAAACTCGAGCTTTAACGAGAAAATATTTTGATCAAATTAAAAACCGATTTGTTTTCTGAAAAACCCATTTTCAATGCGTTCATTACCATTGAACGTAAAATCCTAGGAATTCACCTGGAATTCATTAGGTCACCTGAACCAAATCGGGTGTCAACCGTAAGAACGGTGGTTGCATATCATGGTCGAAGATAGGATCTTGTACCAGACCAAAAAACTATAGGGTGATCTTTACTACTGCTCCTACAAAGGATAGTAATTGCATCCGACACGTTGTGGACCATAATCAAAAGCATGTCATTAGACATTGCCTTAACAGTTGCTTGTTCAATGCTTTCCTTTACAACCGGACGGTAGTTTACCGAAAGGTAATATATGGAACAAGTAAACTGGACGTGTTCCTTTCCTAATACAAGGTTAGCAAGTGGGTGACATAAAACCATAAGTTTTGAGATAAAATTTTCAAATCTATAACCCACAAAACCCACAAAAATAATTTGCAAACACCGGTGAAGGGTTATTCCGGAAAACTTATCTAGGGTAAAAGCTAGATTGAATTTTCAAAAGATCAAATGTTTTCATAAAGATCCAATTTCCTAAAGGATCTAAATTTTTATAGTCATGTGGGACTGTAAATCACATCATTACTATCATTATTCATACCGCCGTATCAAAATCACTGATGTACAAAATGTGAAGAATAAAGAAGTGATTCTAGTAAAGTTATATTCAAGTTATATATTGCTTGAGGACAAGCAACGCTCAAGTGTGGGAATATTTGATAATGCTAAAAATGAACACATATTTCATAGCATTATCCTTCAAGAAAGACAAGCTTTTAGTTGCAATTGTTCTATTTCCAAGTGATATTCGTTTAAATAATAAAAGGTGAAGACAAAAGACAGATTCGGCGATTTGAAGACGCAAACGACCAAAACGCTAAAATGTACAAAGTACAATCCAAGTGGTTCAATTTATTGATGAGAAACGTCTAAAAATTACAAAAACAAGCCGCGAAACGCAAAGTACAAGATATCTAAGCATACGAAAGGACGTTCGAAAATCCGGAACCCAGACATGAATCCACTATCAACGCGCGACGCAACAGACCTAAAATTACAAATTAACTATGCACATAAATATAATATAATATATAATTAATTATGTAAATTATATATATATATATATATATATATATATATATATATATATATATATATTATATTAAATAAATAAACGTCGGCAAGCTAGGATCCAAATCCTGCGTGAGCTGGAATTCGAAGCTCCGCACTCGTGGAGCTGTGAGGAACAAATCCTCAGCAGTCGCGGAGCACACCAATAAAAGGCGATGCAATTCGACGAAATATTTACACCATCTTCAATCCTCATTCTTTAAACATATATATATATATATATATATATATATATATATATATATATATATATATATATATATATATATATATATATATATATATATATATATATATATATATATATATATATATATATATATATATATATATATATATATATATATATATATATATATTTATAATTATAATTATAATTTTAATTTAAGTTTAATAATAATAAGGTTATTATAGCGAATGTTTTAAGGTTTTGTAAGTCAAAATTCTGTCCGTGTAACACTACGCGATTAATACTCATTTAAGTTATGTTCAACCTTTTTAAATTAATGTCTCGTAGCTAAATTATTGTTATGTTAATTTAAGTCGAAGTAATCGTGATGTTGGACTAAATATTAAGACGGGGTTATTGGGCTTTGGACCATAATTGGGGTTTGGATAAAAGACCGACACTTGTGGAAATTGGACTATGGGCTATTAATGGGCTTTATATTGTTTAACTGAATGATAGTTCGTTAATTTAATATACAGATTTACAATTTGAGGTAATTATAAATAACTACATACACTCGATCGGACACGATGGGCAGGATATTTATAAATACTAATAATCGTTCATTTGACCGGACACGGGGATGGATTAATAGTCAATGGACTCATTAAAACAGGGGTGGATTACATACAAGGACACTTGGTGTAATTGTTAACAACGTATTAAAACTTTGGGTTACACGCAGTCGATACCCTGGTGTAATCATTAACAAAGTATTAAGACCTTATTACAGTTTAAGTCCCCAATTAGTTGGAATATTTGACTTCGGGTATAAGGGTAATTTGATGAGGACACTCTCACTTTATATTTATGACCGATGGACTATTATGGACAAAAAAACCAGATGGACGTATCGAATAATCCAGGACAAATGACAATTAACCTATGGTAATAAATTAAAATCAACACATCAAACATCATGATTACGGAAGTTTAAATAAGCATAATTCCTTTATTTTATATCTCATCGTAATTTTATTTACCGTCATTTTATTTACTGTCATTTTAATTATCGTACTTTTATTTTATCGCACTTTTATTTATCGTCATTTACTTATCGCACTTTAAATAATTGCACTTTTAATTATCGTATTTTTATTTTATCGCATTTTTATTTATCGTCATTTACTTTACGCTTTAAATTAAGTTATATTTATATTTAATATTTTACATCAGGTTTTAACGGTGATTTAAATCTTAAAATCGACAAACCGGTCATTAAACGGTAAAAACCGCCCTTTATAATAATAATAATAATACTACTATATATATATATATATATATATATATATATATATATATATATATATATATATATATATATATATATATATATATATATATATATATATACAAATATAGTTTAAAATATATATAGCATTAAGCTCAGCTAGCTCCCTGTGGAACGAACCGGACTAACTAAAAACTATACTACTCTACGATTAGGTACACTGCCTATAAGTGTTGTAGCAAAATTTAGGTATATTCATTCTATAAATAAATTAATAACTTGTGTAAAATTGTATCATATTTAATATTTTTTCGTAACAAAATTAATAGTATTTCGTACTACACCTTGCACACATCAACGACACCAAGTGTGAAGTTTGAGATCTCGGAGTGAGAGAATGAAGCTGTCGTTGTGGGTGATCTCGTAGTGAAAATCTGGGTTGTCGTGAAACTCGGACAGTATTATTGAATGGGAAAGAGTTCGATATCGAGGTGAATACTGTATTTTTTCATGTTGGGAAACGGGAGCGTGGAAATCGTCAGTGGATTATTCCACTTTATTGACGATTGTGAGGCAGGGAGTGCCGGTTCCGATTGTCTCATATAGAGACACACGGATGTTGTTTGGTTGCGAGGGTGTGTTCCCTAGTGATGCGACCCTTTGGTTGCATTGAAATGTCAAGGCCACCTTAACGGACGGTCTTGGCAAGAGGATTCACCCGGCGTTGGTGGATATTTTGTGGGTCATGTGGCGGATTACGAATTTGTTGTGATGATAAATCGTTGTTTTTCGGGATTCTAGTATACGAATAGTTTCTATGCTAGTGCTAGGAAGCCGTCATGTGTGGTCATATGGTAGGGTTTAGAGTAGAAACCCTGTGTCGAGTGTTGATGTTTTGGCTAGATCGTGGTATATTATTGTCGTCCTGGATTAATCCAGTGATGGATGGTCGTTTGCGGAGCGATTGATGGGAAAGTTTGTGCCCCTAGTGTGATTATTTGGTGATACCGAAATTTCTTCGTTGAAGGAATGTCCCGGTTGTAGAAATGGAGGAAGTTGGTTCTTGGTTCTGAGAGCATTCATGATTGGCCGGTTGAGTGGTGCGTTTACGAGTAGTTGAAGTACGGAGTATTACCGCGGTATGGATCCTTCTTGTATTGGGTTAATGCAAGACTTGGTTCACGGCGTAGTGGAATTAGTAGATCGTGGTGGATGATATAGTTATGGATGTAGCTTGTTGCGAGTTGTAGCTGAGAGAACTTGAAGGAATATATAGCATTTTTTGTATTTCCCAAGTAGGCATTTTGGACGTTGAGTGTATGAGATACCGCTTGTTGCGGTAATGCACGCTAGTGATTATTAACACGTGGTGAGATATTCGGGTTAATGGAAATTGTGGTGGACATCGAGTTTAGATTTATGTCGGAGGACCATAGAGGGAGGGTTCACTTTGTTAAGTGACGAGGATCACGGGGACGTGATCGAATATAAGTGGGGGAGAGTTGTAACATCCCGAAAATTTAGAGTATTATTTTAAATGGTAACTTAATAATACCAAGGGTGATCGAGATGTTTGAGACGTTTTAATGACTTGAAATATTATTATTTCCAATGATGATATTGTGTTGGGAGCGTCGGGAATTTTGATGTGCAAAAGTTTGGTGTATGTTGCGAGGTTATGCGCGAGTTCACCGTTTGGGTCATAACTTTCTCGTGCGAACTCGGATTGAGGCGAATCAAATGCCCAGACGATCGTAATTCGAGCCCGGGCATTTTTAATTTCAAGTTGTTAGCTGGAAGGCTCCAGGAGCGCTGCTCTTGGGCTAGGAGCGCCGCTTTTGGACCTGTTTGGGTGCTAATTGTATTTTTGGACTTTTAAATTAAGGGCACATTGGTCAAATCACTTGTGAACGTGTATATAGCTTGGAAAGTAGATTCTTATCCTCATTTTATCTCCTTTCTCATCCACAAAACTCTCTCATCCTATCCTAGTGAGAGAAACCCATTTTTAGAGAGAGAGAGCTCAATCGAGGAAGAAGGAGCTCGAATCGGGTGAAAGCACAAGAATTAAAGTTGTTCCTCTTGCTCTTAGCTATGTTTTCTTTGTAGTGGTAAGTCTCGAATTCGAATTTTAGTGTTTAATTCTTATTTTGTGTTAGGGTTTGAGTTAGTGTTGGGTTATAAACCCCATTTCTTGTGATTTTGGGAGTTTTTGGGTAAGATTCATGTAAGTAAGCCTAAATCGGTGACTTAGGGTTTTGAATGACGAAATTGTAAGTTAAGGTCTTGCATGTGTTGGTTTAAACCTTAGAACACTTGTGTACTAGTAATTTTGGTGTTCTGTTGACTTGATTTTGTGTGTAAACCCTAATTTAGGTCAAAATAGGTCAAGTGGGTATTTTGGGTCAAGTAAGCATGATTTGGTGTCAAACTAAGTTTTGAGTGAAGTTTTTGTGAATCAAGTATATAAATACTTGGTTTAAGTGTTAATTGGTGTTTTAAAAACATAATCACTAGCTGTTAGTGATTTTGGGCATTTTTGGGACTTATGTCAAAATGGGTGAATTGAATTAGGTCAAATTTGGTATTGACACTAATTTTGGATTAAACGGATGTTAAACACTTTTGTTAAGTGTTAAATAGTTTTTTTTTTAATGAAAGTGATTGTGGGAAGTGATTTGGGTTAAAATGGCATTTTAACATAAGTCAAACGCGGTCAAACGCAATATGGGTCAATATCGCACGTGTTGGGATTTTGTTGTAAAAGACATTTGAAATAATTTCTATCTAAGTAGTAATTTAGTGTTAAGACCTAGGTTGGTCTAATTAGTGTCAAGTATAATTTGGGTTAAATTTTACTTTGTAGAGTGGGTTTAAATTACCACCCGAAGTGGTAATTGGTTTGTGTCCATTAGGTGTTAAATGGGCGGGTTTTGACGAGCAAGGTGAGATCCCTCGGCTAAGGGTGAAGTGTCGAAGTGTTAAGACACCACTCCGGAAAGTATAATGGGTGAAGTGTCGGAGTGTAAAGACACCACTCCGGGATTTATGATGGGTGAAGTATCGAAGTGTTAAGATACCACCCGGGGGTTAGTGATACGCGGTGTTAAGTACACTAATGGAGGTTGTGAACTCCGATGGTCTTTCGCTAGCACCATTCCCTTGTACGATTGGTTAACTATGGTTATGTGTTGTAGTTTTAGCATATTAAATTGTGAACTATATGCTATTGGCGATGCTAGCTTATTGTGAATTGCGAATATTTAGTTTTGCATTGTGATTGCATAGTTGTTGAATTGCTAGCTCGTATGCGGTATTTGTGTAATGTATAATTATTGCATTCACTAAGCTTTATGCTTACCCCTCTCGTTGTTTACCTTTTTACAGAAACTGTGATTGTGAAGCTAGCTAGTTGTTAGACTAGATGCGTAGGAGCGTTTGGGCTCGATGGGGTAGCTTCTGGATATTTGGACTCAGATTGGGGATTTGGTAGTCCCCGGGATTATGCTCTTGGTATCAGGTTGGGTTATTGAGTATTAATCTACGTGTTGTGTAATTAGGTCGAAATTGTCACCTTAATTGTAACGGGTCATTTTGTTGCAACTATTGATTGGTCATGGTTATGTAAGACTAAAATCTGTAAACGGCGGTATTTTATGTCATAATGAACTTGTGTTTGGGTTCTTGGAGTGTAAACTTATGTTTGGGTAATTGGGTTGGGATGACACTTAGTCAAATTTCGAATCTGCAACATTCAGGTGCAGGAGCGCCGCTCTTAGGGTCAAAAGCGCCGCTCCTGGTCACCATCTGGTAGTCTTTTTGATCAGTCGTCGGAAGTGCCGCTTTTGGCAACAAAAGCACCTCTCCTTAGTCACAAAAGCGCAGCACCTGGGGTGTGGTGCGCCGCTCCTGCTTTTAAAATAAAATGTCTGTTTTTCGTTATCGGGTTGTGGTCGTTTCAAAATAATGTGTTTATGAAGCAAACTAACTCTGAATCAATCTCACTAATCTCAGTGTAACACCAAGATGATGAATACAATGAGAGAACGAAACCTTAGAGCATCCGGTGTGGGCAAGGTCACCCCGGCGTCGGTTTGACCGCTGATAATGCTAAAAACGAACACATATTTCATAGCATTATCCCTCAAGAAAGACAAGATTTTAGTTGCAATTGTTCTATTTACAAGTGATATTCTTTTAAATAATAAAAGGTGAAGACAAAAGGCAGATTCGACGATTTGAAGACGCAAACGACCAAAAAGCTAAAAAAGTACAAAGTACAATCAAAGTGGTTCAATATATTGATGAGAAACGTCTAAAAATTACAAATGTACAAGCCGCAAAACGCAAAGTACAAGATATTAAATTATACGAAAAGGCGTTCGAAAATCCGGAACCGAGACATGAACCAACTTTCAACGCTCGACGCAACGGAGCTGAAAGTACAAGTCAACTATGCACAAGAATATAATATAATATTTAAATTTAAATAATTCATAATAAGAATAATAATAAATAATAAAAAGTTGTTAATTGAGCATAGTTGAGGGGTCATAAGTGAAAATTTCAAATTTATCATTTGCCTATAAAACGAGACTACAGAGAATGAAGAAAGACACCTTTTTCCAATCTTCTTTCTCTATATATGTAATTTTTATATTTATATATATTTATAATTATAATTTTAATTTAAGTTTAATAATAATTGAGTTATTGTAAGAAATATTTTACGGGTTTTAAAGTCGGAACTCTGTCCGTGTAACGCTACGCAATTATTCACCACTGTAAGCTATGTTCTTCCTTTTTAAATTAATGTCTCGTAACTAAGTTATTATTATGCTTATTTGAGCCGAAGTAATCATGATGTTGGACTAAATATTAAAGATTGGGTTATTGGATTTTGTAACATAATTAGGGTATGGACAAAAGACCGACACTTGTGGACATTGGACCATGGACCATTAATAGATGGGGGGTATTGTCTAATCGAATGACAACTCTTTGGAGTCTGTCGAACCTATCTTCAAATTAGTTAATCTAATAATTATTAAATGATTATGCATGTCCTATTTAGTGACGTTTATACGACATCTTTTACAATCATTTAATTAATCAATTGGGTTGGGTAATTTATTATTCATTTTGGCCAAGTGGGTAAATTAATAATCATGGACTAATTAAAACAGGGGTGGATTACATACAAGGGTAATTGGTGTAATTTTTAACAAAGTATTAAGACCTTGTTACAGTTCGAATCCCCAATTAGTTGGAATATTTGACTTCGGGTATAAGGTTAATTTGATGATCATTTTATAATTATGACCGATGAACTATTATGGGCAAAAACCAGATAGGTATCAAATAAATCCAGGACAGAGGACAATTAACCCAGCATAATAAATTAAAATCAAAACGTCAAACATCATGATTACGGAAGTTTAAATAAGCATAATTCTTTTATTGTATTTCTCATCGTACTTTCATTTACTCGCAATTTTATTTATTGTCATTTTAATATTGTTATTTATTTTACGCACTTTAATTATCGTCATTTATCTGTACGCTTAAAATATAAAATTGACAAACCGGTCATTAAACGGTAAATCTCCCCAAAGTTACCTATAATTACTATATCTAGTTTAACTACTTAATTAACTAATTTGACCTAGTAAGACACCCAATAATAGTGTCCACGGATCGACCTCTCGGACTTTACCGTAGCTATATTATTACACGATAGGTATACTTGCCTTTTGTGTTTTAGTTTAATTTAGGTGATTTCCTGTAGTAAATAAATATAAAACTGATAGCCGTTTCATACACACCCTCTAGAACACATCAAGTTTTTGGCGCTGCTGCCGGGGACACTTTTTGTGTCTTCATGGGGTATTTAATTTTTTTTAGTTTTTTATTAATTAAAGATATATTAATTTAAATATAATAATTTAATAAATATAATAATATAATAATATTGAAATAAAATATAATAATATAATAATATTGAAATAAAATATAATAATATAATAATAATTTTGAATTAAATTTGAATCGTAAAGTTTTAAAAAGTCGTATATATTAAATACTTCAGGGGTATATTATGTAACTAATAATTAATAATTTCTATTATGTCGCTTTCATGTGAATAGTAAATTAATTAATTTCGTTTCATTTATTATTTATGAATAGTAAATGAGTTAAAAAAAGTTTTTTAAAAAAAATAATAAAAAAAATTATTAATTTCGTAAAAAAAAATTTAAAAAAAAATTTTAAATCCTTAAAAAAGAAGTATTAAAATCGTTAAAAAAATATAAAAATAAAAATTTTTTTAAAAAATTTTTTTTTTTTTTAAATATATATATATTTTTAAGATTTTGTCTATAAAATTAAAAAAATATATATATTTATTTTAAGTTTTATTACCTTTAGATTTTTAGACTCTAGTTACAACTTTTAGTATTAAGTTTAATTTTACCATAGTTATTTTTATACTTTTAGATTTTTAGGCTTTGCCGTAAAATCCTCAAGTGCTTTTTCTTTAGACTAAGATTTAGGTGGCTTAAAATTTTGCGACGCCGTGTTAAAATTTTAGTATCATTTTAAGTAATTGTCGTTTTTCGTTTAGAATCCCTTTTAAGTTTCGACGCGCTACTTTCTTATTTTTATTTTTCGACCTTTTATTTTTTCGACGTTTTTCGACGCAATCTTTTTCTTTCTTATTTCTCGACGCTCTAGTTTTTAGGACATAGAATTTTCTATTTCTTCTCTAAAATTTCAAACGAAAAATTATTTTAAGCGATTAAATTGATAGACGTCTAAATTTTCTGGTTCGTAGTAATAGTTGAATTTGTTAGTGGCGAGTTGTGGGCTTCCGATTTAAAGGGTCCTGGCTACCTGCTGCATCTATTGGCTATTCGAAACGTGGGCAAAATCAGAAAAGTCTATTAATTTGATAACTTATATAATTTTTATTTTTAAAACTAATAGGATATTCAGTGAATGCACCGAGCAAAACGTTCACCACCTTTCATACGTTCACCACCTGTAACTCGATCAAGGCATCTAGCCAATATTGTTGCCGTTGATTTTTCTTTAGAATCATCATCTAGTCGAACAAGTTCTCCAACTCAAATTTCCGATAATCCATTTTTTGAACCCGACTTCACAACAGAGAATCCGGAGGATATTCAAGGACAATTTCAAGATCCTGAACCACTAATCATTCCTCCTGAACCACAAATAGTTAAATCAGAATCTTCTAGTGATTCGGATTCAACAAATTCAATTATGGAAGTAACGGAACCTCAAAGTATGGAAGACCGAATGAGAGCCACACGCACGGGCCAAGGTCACGCCATTAATCAGCCAGATGTTAGAGCATCAGATTTTGAAATCAAAGGAAAAATCCTACACATGATCACCAATCAGTTCCAATTTGGTGGTACAACAAAAGAAGATCCAAATGAACATCTTCGAACTTTTAACAGGATTTGTAATCTATTTAAAATCCGAGAAGTTGAGGATGAAACTATTTATCTTATGTTGTTCCCATGGACTTTAAAAGGAGAAGCCAAAGATTGGTTAGAATCGTTACCTGAAGGAACGATTGACTCATGGGATATTTTAGTTGAGAAATTTCTTCAAAGATTCTTTCCGGCATCTAAAACCGTGAGACTTCAAGGAGAAATTGCCACGTTCGTGCAAAAGCCAAATGAAACGTTATATGAGACATGGACAAGATTCGGAAGGATGTTGAGAGGATGTCCTCAACACGGTTTAGATACTTTTCAAATAGTGCAAATTTTCTATAAAGGCGTCGACATCGCCACACGAAAAGACATCGACACAGCAGCTGGTGGTTCCATTATGAAGAAAACCGCAACCGAAGCTCACAAGATCATTGATAACACAGTATCCCACTCTCATGAGTGGCATCAGGAAAAAGATATTTTTCATTCATCTAAAGCGGCTAGAGCCGATTCTAGCCATAACTTTGATTCTGTTTCCGCAAAAATAGATGCTTTCGAGAGACGAATGGAAAAGATGACTAAAGATATTCACGCAATACGAATCACTTGTGAGCAATGCGTGTAACGACCCAAATCCATTTAACCAAAAACAGAGTACATTTTTTTTTTATTTAGTTAGGTCCCATTAATATAATACATTTTCAACTCTGTTTTAATCGAAACATAACATCATAAGGATACGTTTAACAATCTATCATGACCCTTGGCACACAAATTACACTTTACAAAATCATTTGTAATAATGACCCGATCACAAGAAATACGGGTTAAGACTCAATAACCCAACCCAATACCAAGAGCATAATCTCGGGAACTACCAAATCCCCAGTCCGCGTCCAAATATCCAAAAGCTACCCCGTCGAGCCCAAGCGCTCCTAAGCATCTAGTCTACAACTAGCTAGCTTCATAATCACAATACCTGTAAAAAGGTAAACAACGAGAGGGGTAAGCATAAAGCTTAGTGAATGCAATAATTATACACATACATATATAATATACCTAATTGCAAACACTTACTCACATACCGCATACATGATAGCAACACAAATAGCTTATCATCACAATACAAAGCTATAAACCTCCAATACCACAAGCTAGCACAACAATAGCATATATATAACACGAACAATATAGTATGCTACACTACAACACAATAACCATGGTTAACCAATCGTACAAGGGATGGTACTCGAATTTCCCATTGGTGTTCATAACATCCATTAGTGTACATAGCACCTCGTATCACTAACCCCCGGGTGGCATCTTAACACCTCGATACTTCACCCTCGGGTGGCGTCTTAACACCTCGACACTTCACCCTTTAACATGGAGTGGCGTCTTAACACCTCGACACTTCACTCCTAGGTGGCATCTTAACACCTCGATGCTTCACCTCGAGTGGCATCTTAACACCTCGATGCTTCACTCGTCACGTGAAACGTGGTGTCTTAACACCTCGACACTTCACATCTCACGCTACCACAAATAAATATATTATATACCTACGCATATAATTATTCCACTCACCTCGTGAACTCGAGCATTACAAACCATGCACGAAATCTTCACCACACGCAACCGAGCAAGATTTTACCTATAATACGCATATAGGTATACACATAATCAACATACAACCCCATTTGGACTCTCGACCCGCCCAAATGAACAACAAGTGCAAAATATACCCTTTTGCACTTTTAACGCTACCCGAAGGTCCAAAACTAGCGAGACTAGTTCCCGCGTTCTCGAAATACCCAATTATGTCAACTTTAACCTTTAAACGCATACTAGCTCGTATTTTACACAAAACCCATTCCATGGTTGACCAAGTTTGACTTTATTGCTAAAACACCAAATTTTAACCTAAAATCACTTCTCGCGAGTAATTACATGAAAAGCATCATTTAACACTCAACAAAAGTGTTTAACATCCAATTAATCCAAATTAGTGTCATCCTCAATTTTGACCCAATTCAAATTGCTCATTTTGACCAAAGTCATAAAACGCCCCAAAATCACTAACGACTAGTGATTATATTTCCAAGACAACCACTAACACTTAAATCAAGTATTTACCTACTTGATTTACCAAAACTTGATTTAAAACTTAATTTGACAACGAATCGAGCTTACTTGTCCCGAAATGCCCATTTGACCCGTTTTGACCTAAATTAGGGTTTACACCCAAAAACCAAGTCAACACAAATGTTCTAACGTTTAACCAACATACGCAAGACCCAAACTCATAATTTCATCACTCGAAACCCACTTTGACACATAAACCCTAATTTTGACCCATTTCAAAATTAGTCAACTCGAATACACCCAAAAGGGTTCCAACGCTTCCAAAATCACTAAACTAAGTGATTACACCCAAAACCAAAGCCTAATCATGGTCAAAACGTCAATCAACCCAAAACCCGCCATGTATCAAAAATAACTAGTTTCCATAAACCCACTTCATCATCTAAATGGGTTTTACAACTAAAAAGCTAAAAACCCTAACTTGAATACCAAATCATAAAGATGAATTTCGGAGTTAGAACTTACCATCACTATCACAACGTAGCCGTGAACAAGGAGAACAACTTTAACTCTTGAGACCCGACCCGAATCACTCTTCTTCATCCCCGATTCGAGCTTTCTCTCTCTAAACCCTTTACTCTCTCTCTAGGGTTTGGGGTGTGAGTGGGAGGGAAGAAATGAGAAGGAAATGAGGTTTAGATAAGATTGGGATCAGTTTTATGGCCAAAGACCCGTCCATATGTGAAATACCAACTTTGCCCCTCATTTAACTCATTAAAAGGCTGAAAAGTACCAGAACGTGCCTATTGTCGCGCCGCGGAGCAGGTTTGTCGTGCCGTGGCCCAAAGGGTGGTTTTAGATCACTTTTTTTAAGCTTTCTGACCCTCAAAATAGGCATTTGTCGCGCCGTGGCCATTCTGGTCGCGCCGCGGCATTTGCCTGTTTCATCTGAACTTCAGCAAACTTGTTTTGGCCATAACTTTTTGACCGTAACTCCGTTTTCGATGAATCAAATATCGTTGAAAACGTAATGAGATTTCCTATCCAATGGTAAGGTTTTTGAACATCAAATATAACTTTATTTGGGATCCAAATATACGCTTACATGCCTCGTATTTTGAATGTCGTTCGAAATAACACGTAACTGAAAACGGGTGTTACAACTCTCCCCCACTTAAATTGGATCACGTCCTCGTGATCCGCACCAACACTAGAAGATAAGAACTTCTCCCTCGAACATTTTCGCTTCCAACGCGAAGTCACACATGTAGTAATCACGCACCCGAATTCTCGCTTCGTGCACTGACTCAACATTTAACAACAATATCGGGTAATCAACCCTCGAGTCAAAACAACTGCAACCGTTTGCTCCTACGCCGAGTATCCTCGTACCATACACTTCACAATCGTCTTAAAAGTAGAGCATTTCACCGATAACCATCGTCATCACGCCTCACGATCCTACGAAACACAACCAAGCCCGACATCCATAACATCTACCGTGAATTTTAAGATCTCACCACACGCTAATAATCACTAGCGTGCACTACCGCAACATGCGATATTTCATACACTCAATGTCCATAATTTCCATTTAGGAAAATACGAACAACACCACATATCCCTTCAAGTTTTCTCGGCTACAACACGTAATAAGCTGTATCCATAACTATATCACCCAAAGCGATCTACTAAATCCACCACGTCGTGAACCATGTTTTGCATTAATCCCAATCGAGAAGGATTCATGCTTCCTTGAAACTCCGTGCTCCATCGGTTCATAAACGTACTAGTCAACCGGTCATTCATGAACACTCTCTGGACCGAGTACCAAATTCCTCCGGCTCCACAACTGGGTCATTCCTTCAACGAATAAATTTCGGTAACCCCAAAATAATCACTTAGGAGCACCACTTTCCCACCAATCGATCCGCGCATGACCATTCGTCACTGGATTAATCCAGGACGACAATAATACACCACGATTTAGACGAAATATCAACACTCGACACAAGATTTCTCCCTTAAACCCTACAACACATCCATACACAATGGCTTCCTAGTACTATCATGGAAACTATTCGTGTACTAGAATCCCGTCAGCAGCGAATTATCAACATAACAATTCGCAATTCGCCACACGACCCACAAAATATTCACCAACGCCGGGTGAATCCTCCTACATTGACCGTCCATTGAGGATGGCTTCAACATTTCGATACAACCAACAGGTCACATCACTAGGGAACACACTCTTGTAAATAAACAACAACCGCGTGTCTCGACGTGAGACAATGAGAACTGGCACTCCCCGCCTCATAACCATCCACAAAGTGGAATAATCCACCGAAAATCCTCACGATCACGTTTCCCGACAGGGAAAATACAGTATTCACCACCACCTCGAACTCGTACTCACTCGACAGTACTATTCGAGTTTCACACCAACCCAAATTTATATCACGAGAGCACCTGCAATAACAGTTACATTCTCTCACTTCCGTGATATCAAACTTCACACTTGGTCTCATACCGCACTTGGTACTGCACGACCACCTTATACAAGAAGACTTACGCTTCACTTGATCTAACACCACCGGATATTCCTCGGGCGGCAGTAAAAACTCCCCCACTTAGGATTTATCTCTCCATTCTCACCGCCAAGATGATAACATCCCGCGGAATTGTAATTTCACGTCATACCTGACCATTCTCACCGTTGGTCATAAACATCAAATCACCGCAAATTCACTTTAGGCTCTTAGAGCCGACATGTACTATCACTTGAGACGTCGTACACGCGACGACATCGCACCGTCATACCACAAATCATAATTTACAGCTCTTCATCGTTCGCAAAGCGAACTCCACCAAAGTCCCACACACGCCTCTATGACTAGGCATATGCCACTCCACTTAATCAGTCGTGCATCACAGTCGAGATCACCCGACCTTCTACGCAACGAACCATTATCAACAATTGCTCACTCTCATGGGGAAGAGTGACTAATCCGACACAATAATTGCATCGACCGCAATATCAACGCTTCATCATAACCTTCGACCTAATCGACCATTAAGCCCATCACCGGCTCACCGGTCATCCTTACTCGTCCATCACATAAGAGCAACAAGATTTGCTCATCTGCCACTTCATAAGAAGTATTTACTGCAATGCTCCTAAACTTCGACTTTTGCAACCGTCGAATTACTATCACCCTTCGATCACTATTTAAAATCTTCGATGCTTCCAAAGGGTATCTCACAAGCACCCTAAGCACAAAGTGATCACACCATCATCGGAGTTGAACATTACACTAGTAGGTATAAGAAGGCACCTGACGCCGTGTCATGCAGACTCCTACCACAATCAACCGAATTTTAGAAACCCGATCTTTAGGTTCCATACACCCGATGTCACCCATCTCTCAATAATAATGACCCGCAGTCATACCTACCCGGCAAACCTTACGGTTTATCGTCTTATCGAAAATTCCTAGCGATCACACGCTACCCGCAATAGTCCACAAGGCCAAACGATATAGCCTCACGAAACCCTTCATCTAACACTAAAGATATGCTCGGGAACACCAAGTCTTACACCCTTCTACATCTCGATAACACCACTACTACAAGGGATATTCCGTTAGGAATGTTACCCTACAATCCATAACGCACTAACGCAATCACCATCATACGGGTCCCACTCCCATGAGTTTAACGACCCAACGACTCCACGATTCGCCAATTCCAAGGCGACTCACAACAAGAATCCCAACACGATTCTCTAACCACACACTCTACCGAGTGTAACTCAAAACTACAATCATTAGACTTATTGCATTCCATTACGGAATTCAAGTCTTCGCCGCACACACGCACACGTAAATCGGTCATCCTAGTTACGATAGGTAACTAAAACCAATAACATTCTCAACAGTACACCCACTACTTAGGGTGACTAAGCACGCGCCAAACTCGTGAGTTGCTCACTCACCTTAGCTAACCGAATCCAGCGTAACACTTCCCGACTCGTAAAGAACTCGACGTGACAACAAGCACATCACTCGAGACCACTATATCCTAGGAATCAATAAAAGATTCCTAACACGTCCCGTTCTACCCCAACCATGCCACGTTTCCTCCGTTCGGTACTTGTCATGTCATGCTTGGTGTCAAAATACACTTTCGTAATAATGGTGATCGGTCACTATTACAAATGCGTACCTTACCATTTTCACATGGTCATGCAAGGTACTTTCCCGGACTGACGCAACATTCACATAAAATAACACGCGATAACTCCTAGTACCCGAATGACCTAAGTCCTTACCGTGAACTTGATCACTCAAACAGCCAAACATGCGAATCTCTCCAATAGATTCGTCCCTAGGACACCGCACCAAAAGACACCTGTATATATACACCAATATACAATAATAATAAACGTACACAAGTATACCACAACAATAAGTCAACCTACAACCTAGGTGACTATCACTAAAACAACGTCCAAGTTTGCCTACTTACATTAGGCACTAGCGATCTAAGGCACTAATTTACACATGAAATAGGGCCCCACATAATCCCACATTGGACAAGCACTAGTCCTAGTTAGTCACCTACTCTAAGGCACTAACAAATCTCAATCCGGCCCGTACTCCTACAAGTCTCGCAAATAACGCACCACTGTCAATAAGTCTAAGACTAGGCACCTATTCCAAGGTCACCTAATTCCCTTAGACTATGCTCTGATACCACTTGTAACGACCCAAATCCATTTAACCAAAAACAGAGTACATTTTTTTTATTTAGTTAGGTCCCATTAATATAATACATTTTCAACTCTGTTTTAATCGAAACATAACATCATAAGGATACGTTTAACAATCTATCATGACCCTTAGCACACAAATTACACTTTACAAAATCATTTGTAATAATGACCCGATCACAAGAAATACGGGTTAAGACTCAATAACCCAACCCAATACCAAGAGCATAATCTCGGGAACTACCAAATCCCCCATCCGCGTCCAAATATCCAAAAGCTACCCCGTCGAGCCCAAGCGCTCCAAAGCATCTAGTCTACAACTAGCTAGCTTCATAATTACAATACCTGTAAAAAGGTAAACAACGAGAGGGGTAAGCATAAAGCTTAGTGAATGCAATAATTATACACATACATATATAATATACCTAATTGCAAACACTTACTCACATACCGCATACATGCTAGCAACACAAATAGCTTATCATCACAATACAAAGCTATAAACCTCCAATACCACAAGCTAGCACAACAATAGCATATATATAACACGAACAATATAGTATGCTACACTACAACACAATAACCATGGTTAACCAATCGTACAAGGGATGGTACTCGAATTTCCCATTGGTGTTCATAACATCCATTAGTGTACTTAGCACCTCGTATCACTAACCCCCGGGTGGCATCTTAACACCACGATACTTCACCCTCGGGTGGCGTCTTAACACCTCGACACTTCACCCTTTAACATGGAGTGGCATCTTAACACCTCGATGCTTCACCTCGAGTGGCATCTTAACACCTCGATACTTCACTCGTCACGTGAAACGTGGTGTCTTAACACCTCGACACTTCACATCTCACGCTACCACAAATAAATATATTATATACCTACGCATATAATTATTCCACTCACCTCGTGAACTCGAGCATTACAAACCATGCACGAAATCTTCACCACACGCAACCGAGCAAGATTTTACATATAATACGCATATAGGTATACACATAATCAACATACAACCCCATTTGGACTCTCGACCCGCCAAAATAAACAACAAGTGCAAAATATACCCTTTTGCACTTTTAACGCTACCCGAAGGTGCAAAACTAGCGAGACTAGTTCCCGCGTTCTCGAAATACCCAATTATGTCAACTTTAACCTTTAAACGCATACTAGCTCGTATTTTACACAAAACCCATTCCATGGTTGACCAAGTTTGACTTTATTGCTAAAACACCAAATTTTAACCTAAAATCACTTCTCGCGAGTAATTACATGAAAAGCATCATTTAACACTCAACAAAAGTGTTTAACATCCAATTAATCCAAATTAGTGTCATCCTCAATTTTGACCCAATTCAAATTGCTCATTTTGACCAAAGTCATAAAACGCCCCAAAATCACTAACGACTAGTGATTATATTTCCAAGACAACCACTAACACTTAAATCAAGTATTTACCTACTTGATTTACCAAAACTTGATTTAAAACTTAATTTGACAACGAATCGAGCTTACTTGTCCCGAAATGCCCATTTGACCCGTTTTGACCTAAATTAGGGTTTACACCCAAAAACCAAGTCAACACAAATGTTCTAACGTTTAACCAACATACGCAAGACCCAAACTCATAATTTCATCACTCGAAACCCACTTTGATACATAAACCCTAATTTTGACCCATTTCAAAATTAGTCAACTCGAATACACCCAAAAGGGTTCCAACGCTTCCAAAATCACTAAACTAAGTGATTACACCCAAAACCAAAGCCTAATCATGGTCAAAACATCAATCAACCCAAAACCCGCCATGTATCAAAAATAACTAGTTTCCATAAACCCACTTCATCATCTAAATGGGTTTTACAACTAAAAAGCTAAAAACCCTAACTTGAATACCAAATCATAAAGATGAATTTCGGAGTTAGAACTTACCATCACTATCACAGCGTAGCCGTGAACGAGGAGAACAACTTTAACTCTTGAGACCCGACCCGAATCACTCTTCTTCATCCCCGATTCGAGCTTTCTCTCTCTAAACCCTTTACTCTCTCTCTCTAGGGTTTGGGGTGTGAGTGGGAGGGAAGAAATGAGAAGGAAATGAGGTTTAGATAAGATTAGGATCAGTTTTATGGCCAAAGACCCGTCCATATGTGAAATACCAACTTTGCCCCTCATTTAACTCATTTAAAGGCTGAAAAGTACCAGAACGTGCCTATTGTCGCGCCGCGGAGCAGGTTTGTCGCGCCGTGGCCCAAAGGGTGGTTTTAGATCACTTTTTTTAAGCTTTCTGACCCTCAAAATAGGCATTTGTCGCGCCGTGGCCATTCTGGTCGCGCCGCGGCATTTGCCTGTTTCATCTGAACTTCAGCAAACTTGTTTTGGCCATAACTTTTTGACCGTAACTCCGTTTTCGATGAATCAAATATCGTTGGAAACGTAATGAGATTTCCTATCCAATGGTAAGGTTTTAGAACATCAAATCTAACTTTATTTGGGATCCAAATATACGCTTACATGCCTCGTATTTCGAATGTCGTTCGAAATAACACGTAACTGAAAACGGGTGTTACAATGCGGTGGACCACACTTAATGAAAGATTGTAATGTTGAGCAAATGATGGAACAACTAGAGAATGTTTCCTACATAAACCAAAGGCCGGGAAATAATTATCAAAATAATTATCAACCGCCAAGGCCAAACTTTAATCGAAATCAAAATATTCTTTACAATCCAAATGGACCTAATAATAACTCATACAACCAACAAGGTCCGAATAACCAACCAACTCAAAACAACACTTTCAATCAACAAAGACCTGGCTTGTATAAACCTCCACAACAAACCGAAGAGAAAAAGTAAAATCTGGAAGAAGTGGTATTTAAGCTAGTTAAATCTCAAATACAATTTATTACATCTCAAACCCAAACGAATGAGAGGTTTGATCAGTCATTTAGAACT
Organism: Rutidosis leptorrhynchoides; assembly: GCF_046630445.1. Taxonomy (NCBI): domain Eukaryota; kingdom Viridiplantae; phylum Streptophyta; class Magnoliopsida; order Asterales; family Asteraceae; genus Rutidosis; species Rutidosis leptorrhynchoides. The sequence goes on along the minus strand of NC_092335.1, from coordinate 391,136,505 downwards.
CAACAAGCTTCCATTTTGAATCTAGAAAAACAAGTAGGTACTCTTGTTAGATTGATGAGTGAAAGGGAACAAGGAAAGCTACCGAGTAATAATGAAGTAAATCCTCGGAATGAAAATGTTAACATGGTATCAACAAATTCTGAAAAACCAACACCAGAAGATGGGAAAGTTTTAGATGTGAGTAACAATGAAGAAGTTACAACACCACCACCACCCGAGTATGTAAAGCCAGTAGTGGCACCATACAGACCACCCATACTGTTTCTAAGAAAAGGAGTTGAGTATGAGCAAGTAATAGGTAATAAAGTTTGTGATACCTTTGGAAAGAAGAAAAAGAATAAGAAAGTGCAAGAAACAAAAACCGTAAAGATAAACCCGGTGAAGACAGTTCCACCAAAAGTTCCACCTAGGGTAGGTGATCCGGGTGAATTTATTGTTCCTTGTCTACTAAGTGACTGTGTCATGTATGATGCACTAGCAGATTTAGGTGCAAGTGTGAGTGTTATGCCTCTTTCATGATATAAGAGATTAGGAGTAGGTGAGTTAAGTCCAACGGATATGAGTGTTCGACTCCTTGATCAAACCATTAAGCACCCAGTTGGAATTGCTGACAACCTACCCGTTCAAGTAGGTAATTTAACCTTTCTAGTCGAATTCATTGTCATTGACATAGAAGAGGACCCAAACATTCCTCTAATTTTAGGTCGACCATTCTTAGCGTCCACCGGGGCGTTATTTGATGTAAGAAAGGGTAGAATGACACTTAGTAATGATGAGAAATCGATCACCTTTATGATTCAAAAGTCTAAATCTCCACCAACCAAAACCATTGAACCAGCAAAAACGATTGGTAAGAACCATATTGTTTTACCAACTCCAATGGTAGTGCTCAACAATAATAAAACGCCTAAGTGTGGGGAAAATGAAGTAACACCTAATGATGACCTGATAACAAAGAACCCCGTTGTTGATACAAAATTAAATGATCCCATTATTAATAGTTCAATGAAGAAACTTATTAAACGGATTCGCGATGCTAGAACCAAGGGGAACTTTAAGTTATGTAACCGGTTAGTATCCAATCTGTCGCCTAAAGAAAAGGCGAAATTAGTTGAATTTGTGGATATTACATAAGAATCCGACCAATGGCTTAAAGCAAAAGTCACAGATATGCAAGTTGATTATGGTCCAAGAAAAATTGACGATGAAGTTAATCACAATTTTGACACCACAGCTACCTAAGTGTAGGGAGATTCAAAATGTTCTAAAAAGAAAATGCTGTCTAGAGTTAGTTGTTCTGTTCTCGTGTAGTTCCGAGAATGGAATTCGATTGGTCTTTTCCACTAGCAGACACTAAAGAACTAGTTTTCTCCCCCCATTCTGAATTTTTTTTTGTTTTGTAGGTTTTATATGAAATTAATATGCTTTTTAAATTTAAGTTTTGTGTGAATTTAAAAACAAAAATGTACTTTATTTAATTAAGTTAAAAATATGATTTCTAAAATTCGTGTAAGTTGAAAACTAGGTCGTTGAACCTAAATTGCTTTACCCGAGGGCGGGGCGACAAATTTTGTTATCATTATTTTTAATATTATTGATCTAAAGTATACCAAAAAAATATTAAAAAAACCCCAAAAATCTTTGCTTTTAAAACAATCGCTTTAAAAACGACAAATTTTAAATTTTGTCGAGGGACGGACTAGGTAAACATACCGAAACCACCTAAAGTAAAAGGAAACAAAATTTTAAAAAAAAATTATTCATTAAAATTGTTTTAATAAATAAAGGTTTTTATAAAAAAAAATATATATATATTATATATATGTTTGTAGTTTATCTTATGTACAAAACAGGGTAAAACAACGCATTTTCAAAGACTGACATTAAGTTCAGCAAAAGCTACTAATTTTGACGACAAGACGCAAAATATCAAATGTGATGTAAAACAATATGTTTGCAAACTCGGTAATTTTAATCATTTTTCTACAATAATCACCCTCATGAATTTAAATTTTTACTGATTTCTTGCAAATGAGGGCATTGCAAGATCTCAAGTGTGGGGAATGGTTATAAATTCTCTCGGGTTTACACTTAGTTTAATTGCCAAATTTTGTGAAAATTTAAAAAAATTTCAACTAAATGAATTCAAAATCATGTTTATACATATTTATGAACGATAAAACTAGGTGTTAATGCCGAAATTATTGTTACCTCGGAAAGGAAATAAATTGAGAAACACCCTAAAACGCTTGAATTCATTTAAAATGGAATAGAGATGAATAAAAAGGCAAAGAAAGAAATAAATAAAAGCTGAGTGTGGGAAGAATTCACCAAGTCCTTTAAAACATATATCACATATCTGTACAAGCTTATTGCAGGTACTTTTTTTTTGGACTAAACTAATCAGTTTTACCCGATTTACTGTAATATATTCGAAAGAAAGATGGATCTACACGATGAATCAATTCCATCATTAAAAGGAAGTAAAGTCTTCTAAAAAAGACACGCGCTTCTTTATTTAGGTCAAGAAGTTGTCGTCCAGACCAGCTGTAGGTTGACGAAAAATCTAGAAAAGTCATCTCTAAAATCAGCAAGAAATCCACGGATCTCAGCATCAAACAGGGTCGCCATGTGGTCAGACTTATCCTAACCATGAGAGGATCTGTCTCGTAAAATGGGGAGGGCACCGTGCAAATTAGCTTGATAAGACTAATGAATCAGACCCCCAGTAAGGATAATCTCCTTAAAGATTAAAAATCAGCTTTTAAGCCTGATATTACTCAATCCTTGAGATTGACTTTAAAGATTGAGAATTACAAACTCATGGAATTCGATGATATCTAAACTCGAACTTAAACGAGAAAATATTTTGATCAAATTACAAACCGATTTGTTTTCTAAAAACCTATTTTTAATGCGTTCATTACCATTGAACGTAAAATTCTGAGAATTCATCAGAATTCATTAGGTCACCTGAACCAAATCGGGTGTCAACCGTAAGAACGGTGGTTGCATAGCATGGTCGAAGACAGGACCTTGTGCCAGACGAAAAACTATAGGGTGATCTTTACTATTGCTCCTACAAAGGATAGTAATTGCATCCGACACGATATAGACCATGAACATCAGCATGTCACGGGACATTGCCTTAGCAGTTGCTTGTTCAACGCTTTCCTTTACAACCGGAAGGTAGTTTACAGAAAGGTAATATACGGAACAAGTAAACTGGACGTGTTGCTTTCCTAATACAAGGTTAGCAAGTTGGTGACACAAAACCATAAGTTTTGAGCAAAAATTTTCAAATCTAAAACCCACACAACCCACAAAAACATTTTGCAACACCGGTGAAGGGTTATTCTGGAAAACTTATCTAGGGTAAAAACTAGATTGAATTTTCAAAAGATCAAATGTTTTCATAAAGATCCAATTTCCTAACGGATCTAAATTTTTATAGTCATGTGAGACTGTAAACCACATCGTTACTATCAATGTTCATAACCGCCGTATTGAAATCACTGATGTACAAAGTGTGAAGAATAAAGAAGTGATTCAAGTATGTTTTTATTTCAAGACTATATTGCTTGAGGACAAACAACGCTCAAGTGTGGGAATATTGATAATGCTAAAAACGAACACATATTTCATAGCATTATCCCTCAAGAAAGACAAGATTTTAGTTGCAATTGTTCTATTTACAAGTGATATTCGTTTAAATAATAAAAGGTGAAGACAAAAGGCAGATTCGATGATTTGAAGACGCAAACGACCAAAAAGCTAAAAAGTACAAAGTACAATCCAAGTGGCTCAATATATTGATGAGAAACGTCTAAAAATTACAAACGTACAAGCCGCAAAACGCAAAGTACAAGATATTAAATTATACGAAAAGGTGTTCGAAAATCCGGAACCGAGACATGAACCAACTTTCAACGCTCGACGCAACGGAGCTGAAAGTACAAGTCAACTATGCACAAGAATATAATATAATATTTAAATAATTCATAATAAGAATAATAATAAATAATAAAAAGTTGTTAATTGAGCATAGTTAAGGGGTCATAAGTGAAAATTTCAAATTCATCATTTGCCTATAAAACGAGACTACGGAGAATGAAGAAATACACCTTTTTCCAATCTTCTTGCTCTATATATGTAATTTATATATTTATATAAATTTATAATTATAATTTTAATTTAAGTTTAATAATAATTGAGTTATTGTAAGAAATGTTTTACGGGTTTTAAAGTCGGAACTCTGTCCGTGTAACGCTACGCGATTATTCACCACTGTAAGCTATGTTCTTCCTTTTTAAATTAATGTCTCGTAACTAAGTTATTATTATGCTTATTTGAGCCTAAGTAATCATGATGTTTGACTAAATATTAAAGATTGAGTTATTGGATTTTGTACCATAATTAGGGTATGGACAAAAGACCGACACTTGTAGACATTGGACCATGGACCATTAATAGATGGGGGGTATTGTCTAATCGAATGACAACTCTTTGGAGTCTGTCGAACCTATCTTCAAATTAGTTAATCTAATAATTATTAAATGATTATGCATGTCCTATTTAGTGACGTTTATACGACATCTTTTACAATCATTTAATTAATCAATTGGGTTGGGTAATTTATTATTCATTCTGGCCAAGTGGGTAAATTAATAATCATGGACTAATTAAAACAGAGGTGGATTACATACAAGGGTAATTGGTGTAATTGTTAACAAAGTATTAAGACCTTGTTACAGTTCGAATCCCCAATTAGTTGAAATATTTGACTTCGGGTATAAGGTTAATTTGACGATCATTTTATAATTATGACCGATGAACTATTATGGACAAAAACCAGATAGGTATCAAATAAATCCAGGACAAAGGACAATTAACCCAGCATAATAAATTAAAATTAAAACGTCAAACATCATGATTACGGAAGTTTAAATAAGCATAATTCTTTTATTGTATTTCTCATCGTACTTTCATTTACTCGCAATTTTATTTATTGTCATTTTAATATTGTTATTTATTTTACGCACTTTAATTATCGTCATTTATCTGTACGCTTAAAATATAAAATCGACAAACCGGTCATTAAAAGGTAAATCCCCCTAAAGTTACCTATAATTACTATATCTAGTTTACCTACTTAATTAACTAATTTGACCTAGTAAGACACCCAATAATAGTGTCCACGGATCGACCTCCCGGACTTTACCTTAGCTATATTATTACACGATAGGTATACTTGCCTTTTGTATTTTAGTTTAATTTAGGTGATTTCCTGTAGTAAATAAATATAAAACTGATAGCCGTTTCATACACACCCTCTAGAACACATCAGCCGCCGACCGTCGCCCCACACCCTTCCGGCATCGGGGCAGCGTCGAAGATGTCGGCGTCAATGCCAGGACTACGGTTCTTGGTTGTGTTTGTGGGGCCGTTTTCAAAATTATACCCGTTGTCGTTGGCTTTTTTTTTTTTAATTCATTTTCTTCATCCCTATATATAACCCAACAATTTCATTATTTACACACACAACAAATATTCTAATTTCTTCATAATTTTCCACAAAAAATTTTCTTTTTTCTTCACAAAAAAATATGGCCAATCGTTGCTTGATCAACCTCGATGTCCACCACAATGGCAAACTTTCCGATAACCGCCAATATTGGTACGACGGGTACACACAATCGTTCGAAGCTCTAGATGTTACCGGCTTCGATGTAGAACGCGTTGTAAGCTTTATACGCGATATGGTAGATTGCGAAGCCGCCGACGTTTGGTACTGTGACGAGGTCACGGATTTGTTCAATAAATTTCAATCCGAAGCCGTGTGGGAACGAATGGTCGGAAAGGCCAAACTGACGAACAAACGTATTACGTTGTACTGTAGGAACGTGTGGAGCCTTCCGGCTTCGAACGGTCGAGATGATGATACGTCTTCGCATGAATCCGGATCTCCCACTCGCTATGGCCGATAAATTGTTGTTATTTTTAATAAGTAATTTTTAGGATTTAATAAGTAAGTTTATGATTAATAAGTAATTTTAGGACTTTTTAATAACTTTTAAATTTAGGTTTTTAATTGTAATCGTTTTAGGATTTTTTTTTTTTTAATAAAAGTGTATTTTAGGACTTTTAATGTATTTTTAAATTTTATATTTGTTCGTATTTTTATTAATTCTATTTAATGATGTGTTAAAAATATATAAGAAAATGTATAAATAAATAATTGGTGGACCATATCTTCTCTCTCCAAGACACTGAACTGACATTCTTCCCAATTTCCCTGTTTTTCACCAGTGTCAGTTTTCAGTGTCAGTCCAGTCAGCGTCCAGTCATCAGCAAAACACTGAACTAACACTGAACTGACGCATTACCACACCCAGTGCTCTTAGAAGATATGAACGAGATTGAGAAACACAAACTGGTGTGTGAGAAAATATTCCAGAAGGAAATTTTTTATTCTATAATTAGGTATTTATATATTTATATTTTAGCAAATACCCAATAATTTACTCTATGCCTCTTGACTTCAATATTTCATATTTCAGTCACAAACACTTCTATTCAGCCAACACAAGTTGTGTTCTCATTTCTGTCACAAAACTTTAATTTGAAGAAAATTAACATTTCTATAGAACATCAATTAGCTGCATCTCTACATCCTCTCAATCTCATCAACATTATCCTGCGCAAACTAGACGTCTAAAATAAAGTACAAGAACAAGCTGATAAGATTATAAATATCAGAAACAAGATTGACATACTTTTATTAGGAACGAGTAGGTGACCCCTAACAAGACTTAATAACACAATGTTACCAAATTCACTGACAATAAACGGATTACATGTGATGAACACGAAGAAACTAGCAAGAACGTAAAGCACGAGAATTTAACGAAGTTATATGTAATAAAACTTGATTACTTTAATCTTTGGTCAACCAAAGAGTATTCTTTTATTAATCTTCGTAGGTATACATTGCAAGTTACATATAGGGATATGTATAGTGCAAAATACGAATTAGTATCGCGACACAATGAGGAGTCTTAAGTCGAAACCAATTCCTTCTTGCCACCGCCGTTCTCGCGACCGGATAGATATCCTCGCAGTTGCGAAGTCCTTTATACGGCAAACCTATTTCTTCTTTTTCTGACCATCTTTTCGCGACCCTATTTCGTGAACTTGCGGTCGCGAATTTTCTCCATCTCATAATCCTTGTTTAACTCGAATTCGCACTCAACTTTAACACCATTCTTCTTTTAAGTCTTTAGTTTCCACTTCAAAATTGACTAAAAGTGTCATTAATCGTTTTTTAACATAATGATCATGAGTGTGAACCCCGTAAAATCAGTAAAATTTAAACTTAATACAGTATCAATTTTGGTTTGATTTCCGAGTTTCAAGTGAGAAATCATAACTTAAATACAGTATTAATTTTGGTTTGATTACCTAGTTTCAAGAGAGAGTGAATTATTTTGTCTTTGTCAATAAGGTTTCAAAGAAAGATTGGTGGAACCTACCGATCTTTATACATGTTTGGTATACATATAGTGATATAGATAGATGATCAATTTCCAAACAAGCCATTGAATAGTTCCCTTATCACAACACAAATTTTTTATTCTTTTTTTTTTTTCACTTTTGTAAATTAAATTATTACCTCTTTCTCTAAGACCCCAATCTACCATTCTTATGCATGTAACTTAGATGTACTACACACCCAATTTTACCAATATGTGTACATACTTTCGCCAAGAGTATCAGATTCCTTTTCTCCCCCACATTACAAACTATGGACTCTTAATCAATCTTATCCTCTTGACTTCAATCTTATTTTTTCATCCATTAAAATATTGAATTTTGTTTATAAAGCTTTATAACTATAGTTCTATTTTTATATATGTAAATACTACATTGCTAATCGACTATTGACCGAAACGCCCATTTTTTAACGAACTATAACAAATCGCCATTAAAATAAGAAAATTGTCAAAATGTCCTAGCAAGTCGTAAGGTACCTTGCGAGCCTTACGACTTCGGCAATGCCCGTTCATCGTCGAGAAAACTCAGGTTGTGGACTAGTGTGGTCAAGTCGCAAGGCTTGAGAGAAAAAAAACGAAGAATTTAATTGACAAATAAAGTAATAATTACAATCTCTTTCAATATACGGATTTTTTTTTGTTGTACTCATATTTTAGGAAGCGTTTGGCCTGGTTATGTAGCATATTAGGCACACTCTGACGAGAACGCTGGCGCATTTAGTGTTGAAGGCTTTGGACCTAAGAGTAAAAAAAGGCGTATTGCCGAAGTTTAAGCCGAATGTTGTTACTGGTTCGGGTTGTGATGCGTGTAGACCGGGGAATGTGGTCGTCACTGATTCAAGTATCTTGCATAATTTGGCGAAAGTAGCTACTGGCAACGGTGCAGGTAGAGAGTTTTGTATTTTCGCTAATGTAGCATGTAATGGTTTTTGCCGGGAATGGTTTATGCATTCGAGGAAATTCCAAGGGGCCGGGGTGAAGAGATTTGGTCCTAAAGGTGGGAGACGATGGATAAGGTAAAGAAGAGAGCGAGAATGGATGATTCGTTTAACTTGAGGGACTACGTTGATGACATTGCCTTTGAGAACCGATCCAAAATGTATTTACAGACGTTATGGAGGGTGGACCGAGTGTGAAGGCTTCGTTGGTGTCAAGTTCAGTTAAGTCAGATGTTTAAATTGGTTTTTGTGAAGAGTTAGCGAGACGCGGGTTGATTCCTCCTTCATCGGATACTCTCGTTGGTGATGGTCGGATATCGTCACAACTTATTCTTTTAGCTCTTGCGCGGCAAAGTCGTCGATAATAACAAGGTCGAAGATGTGGTCGCTTCGCTAGGTTCCATGAATACGAAAGGGAAGTCCGTGGTTGATTCGATGGGTTGTAGTCGTTAGTTGCTTGCATATTCATGTTTAGTTAGTTGTTTTTCATCTACTACTGCTCTGTTTGTTTCATGTTTAGTGATTTGTTTGTTGTTGTCGAAACGGAGTTCGGGTTTAGTTAGCTTTTGTTCGATTGGTTTGGTTGGTTTTATTTTACTGTCCTCGAGCCTCGTTGTCTATTTGTATCTTTGCTTGTCTTTTTCTTTTTCCGAGAAAATTATTGTTTATAGTATTCGTTTTTTAGCCGGAATTTTTTTTCATTTTTTTTACATTTAAATTTAAATCGGGACAAATAAAGTAGTTTAATCTTGTTAGTATGATCCTTGTATTTTTGTCACTAATTCAAGTCACAAAGATTTCCATAACCGACACTAATGTTCTAAAGTATGCTTCAAGTAATTATTGATTTTATTAAAAGTCTTCATATATATATATATATATATATATATATATATATATATATATATATATATATATATATATATATATATTTTTTTTTTTTTTTTTTGTTTTTTTTTTTTTGAACGGCGCATTTTTAGCATCAATAGATCATTTATTTCAACAACCCTAATTTGCATGTATCACACACGTTCGGGCGGAAACCCGAACCCGATCGACGGTACCCGGGAACACATCCATTCGGGCAGTGTTTCTAGTAGAGGTCCGTGAACGAATCCGGTAAAACCTCCCTATAGGGTCAATATTTATCACCATTATTGATGTTCAACTGATTTAAAGAAAATCATGTCATCCTCAAGGATCACCTCTCCCAATCCCATTACACAAAGTACATGGAAAAAACCGTTAGACTATGCCCGCAAGTTCTCTTGATATTTATTTATAAAATTCATTGGATATGAGAATGCATAAAAATGTGTAAATATAAGGATGAGACGAGTGGTGTTGAAAGTTAGGTGAGGCAGCTTTCACTATCCATGCCAGGTATGTGGCTGGATGATGTCGACCTTAAACCTCAATATTTTCTTATATATTTCTGGCAAAACATATACAAATACCAATTCATGATTTTTTGTGACAAAATTACCCATTGGCCCCTAATGTTTGCTCAAAGTTTCATGAATGGTTCTAAAATATATTTTTAACGTGGATGAATTCCCCAATGTTCCAAAAAATTTCGTCGTTGGTCTAATTAGGTAACATACATTGATTTTCAATGTTAGTGTTTATAGTAAATAAACGGCAACTAGACTGTTACGACAATTGTGGGATTCACTAAGACTTGTTATACGATTGACATGCAATCGTAAAAAGACTACAAAGTCCGTGTGCATTTCACGCGATACACACTAATGTTGCTAATTCACGTCTGTTATCTAATGGGACCTACGATGAAACTTTTTGAAACATTAGAGTCATTCATATAAAAAAAATATTTTAGGTCCGTCCATAAAACTTTGAGCAAACATTAGAGCAAATGCCGTTTTATTGTCAATGATGTAATTTTGTCTTCTTTTATTGTTTCTGAAGTTATTTGTAAAATAAATAAATAAATAAATAACATTACCTTCTCAAAATATTATCAAATAGATTATTTATATTTAAGATGTGATCGAAAATCTTCTATGGACTCATTTACAGATTCAATCAATTCACCGACTAAAAAGATAGACTATATATATATATATATATATATATATATATATATATATATATATATATATATCTTCGTTAATAAACCATGTCTACTCTACAATTTTTATATGTCCCAAACTTTTTTAAAAATAACTGTTAGACGGATTAGATTAGGCTCAAGTCCGTTTGTGAGCTTGATTCCATTAGGATTTAGTTTTTTATTTAGGGTTTGTAACATAATATGCTACGGGGTTTCATTCTATAACACAATCAACTATAAATACATTAATATCGAAAAAACGGGAATATAGTCAAAATTCTTGTTTGCAGCGTTGAAGAATATTGTTATTGTCGACAAAAGTAGCATATCAAAGCGGTACTTGATCCTTAGGCACAACAAGCCACGACATAAAAGAAAAAAAAACGCTACGGAAAAGGAGAAGCCGTCAAGAAATCTGCAACTGCATCAACGAATATCAGTTTATTTAATGCGGCAAATAAGAAAAAAAAATTACTTTTGTTTTTTATTTGTTTGTGTTTTTTCATTATTAGTGTGTTGGGGAAGGATGTTGGTTTATGTTTAACGATAATATTAATCTTAACCAATGATAAATAAGTGTTTTGATGATGACACATGCACATAACCAAAAGTGATGGTAGACATCTTGACATAAATATATGAGACGACCCGTCCTAATCCATAAGGACGAATACAATAACATATGATTACATTGCGAGGTATTTGACCTCTATATGATACATTTTACAAACATTGCATTCGTTTTAGAAGACGAACTTTCATTACATTGAAAGTTGACAGACATGCATACCATTTCATAATATCCATCTATAAATGACCTAATCTGTCATTTGATTAATCATAATCTTTATTGAACTCAACGACTTGAATGCAACGTCTTTTGAAATATGTCATGAATGACTCCAAGTATTATCTTTAAAATGAGCAAATGCACAGCGGAAGATTTCTTTCAATCTTGAAAATAAACATGCTTTCAAGTGTCAACCAAAATGGTGGTGAGTTCATTAGTTTATCGTAATCAATCATTTTCATAATTTTAATAGACAACAAGATTTCATATTTCAATTTCTCATAAACATCATGCATGCATATAGCCATCTGCATAAAAATCATTCATATGGATTGAACACCTGGTAACCGACATTAACCATAATGCATAGAATATCCCCACAGACATCGACGTCTGTATAATAATAATCTCGAAGTACTAAAGCCATCCATAGACATGAATGGGGGTTGTTAGGCCCAATAGATCTATCTTTAGGATTCGCGTCAATTATGGGCCATTTCCCTAATTCTTAGGTTACCAGACTTGAAGGGCGATATTCGATTTCGATAATCCAACCATAGAATGTAATTTCGATTACTTGTGTCTATTTTGTAAAACATTTATAAAAGCATCGCATGTATTCTCAGTCCCAAAAATATATATTGCAAAAGCATTTAAAAAGGGAGCAAATGAAACTCACAATACTGTATTTCATAGTAAAAATACATATGACGGCATTGAACATGTGCAAAGTTGGCATCGGATTCACGAACCTATATTAAGTATATATATTTATATGTTGGTCAATATCTGTCTAACAATTTAGGTCAAGTCGTAGTATATCACAATCCTAATGCTCGAGACTAATATGCAAAAGTCAACAAAAGTCAACTTGACCCAAAATAACTTCCAAAATCTATACATGATTATTATATAGCTTAAATATAGTCGTTTTATATATTTAAATATATTTAACAGATTTTATTAGAGTAAATAATATAAATCATTTATTATTAAATAAAAATTTATATTAAAATTTTAATATAATAAAAATATACATTAAAATTTTAATATAATAAAAATATACTTTTATATATCTTAAGTAATAAATATCATAAAAATATAGTGGTATGTATTATTACTGTAATTATATTATATGTGGTAAATTATCTTTGTATCACATATTCATTTGATAAAATAATATTGATAATAATAATAATAAGTAAAAGTTTTATTATTTTGTAATAATAATAATAATTATTATTCTACTAATAATAATAACAATATTTATATTTACTAATGATGATATTAATTATGATAAAATGATAATTCTAATCATGATAATTTTAATAATAATGATACCTTTTAATTTTAACAGTAATAATAATAATATTCTATAAAAATAATAATTCTATTCAAAATGATAATTTTTAATAATAATAATAATACTAAAATGATAATAATAATGATATTTTATAATAACAATGATATTTCTATTAAAAATGATAATTTTAGTAAAAATGATAGTTTTAATATTAATAATACTTTTAATAATAATAATAATGATAAAAATAATGAAAACAATATTTTTATCTAAATCAATATCTTACAATATTTTAATTTCATCATGATGCTTATACTCGTTATTTCCTAATCGATTTGTCTAATAGCTTTTAGTCCTCCTTTATATCGCATTCATAATAATGATAATAATGACAATTACAATAATTAGATGATACTAATATTAGTTTTAATGATAATGATACTAATAAGTATTATATTAATTTTAATGATAATACTAATAATAATAATAATAATAATAATAATAATAATAATAATAATAATAATAATAATAATAATAATAACGATAGTAATAATAATAACAATAACAATTTTTAATAATAATACTTATATTAATAATGATAATAATAATAATAATAATAATAATAATAATAATAATAATAATAATAATAATAATAATAATAATAATAATAATAATAATAATAATAATAATAATAATAATAATAATTATTAGATAATAATAATAACGACGATAATAACGACGATAGTAATAATAATCATTTTAACAATAAGAATACTAAAATTAATAATAACTCAGTTGACCATATCTTTTAAACCGTTCATCGAAATCATACGCTTTCTAAATGAAAAGTTATTGATTTTTCGCCAGCTTTCCACCGACATGCATATCATATACCTTATCTCAATAGCATATGTATTAAATTCATGATCTATCATATGCTATTTAACGATGAAATTAAACATTCAAGCATGCATAGACATATATACTCGAGCACTAGTTAGGAATACACTATTAATATATAAAAGTTAAGATATGAATGTTCACGTATCAATATTGTGATTCAATATTGCAGGAAAGTACGTAGACACGACGAAGATGATAAACACTAGGTTTGACTCACGAGCAATACCCCCGAATCATACCCATAACCTCCATAGTTATAACCCATAATTCTGTGAGAAGAAAAGAGACGCGCAAACGACTCTATAATCAAAACTACCTATCTCTATATGGTTGTTTATTAGGACTATGTTATGTCCAAGTGTTTTAATTGTTTTATTACTTTATTATGAATGTAAGAGCAATGTAGCTCCTAAGTGTTTAAATGTTTAAGTGATGAAGAATTATTAATAAAATATTATGTTCGTATTATGTTTGTGTTATTTAATATTCTTGTCAAGTTATTTATTCAATTCAAAAGAAGTCCGCAAAAGTGCGCGCAAATCATATTATGATCCTACAAATTGAGTAACATCACTCTTTCCGTTATTTTTTATTATGTCCTTTGTTTATTTATTTCATTCTTTTATTTATAAATGCAATGAGGACATTGCATAATCTAAGTGTGGGGAGAGAAGTGATTAATCACTTGAAAAATTATAAAAGATACTATCAAATTTTCCCGAAAAGGTTGAAAAATGGGTATAATTTTAAATTTTTTTTTTCCAATTTTTCGAAAGTATAAATTCTTAGTCAAACTTATGTCTTTCTACTAACTTAATCTTAATGCTAATAAAAGAACTACTCTCAATTTCGAGATCGGATTACTTTTTTAAGATAAGGAAGTTAAAAGCCAAAAATTGTGAAACGAATGCAAGCTTATAGCCACTACCATATGGCATAAGAAGCATGGACCACTGAGGCAGCAAAAGAGTCCCAAATAAGGGCCAATTTAGAAAATTACCAAATGTAAAGCAAATGCTAAGCATGAAAGTAAAAGAAATGAAATGGAAAAAGAGCCCAATGAAGGCCAACAAAAGAAAAGAGTTCCAATGAGAACCATATATTTATAAAAGTTAGAAAACAAAAGAGTCCAATGATGACCAAACTATATAAATCTGACTTAATAAACCTTTAGGACTACTTGTAATTCTTGGTCTGGTTCAGACTAGTTCTTATGAATAATAAATACTAACTTCTTATTAAGACATACTTTTGACTTTGCAATTTTACTTTAATACTCATGATATAATTTATAAGGTTTACTTGAGGACAAGTAAAGGTTTAAGTGTGGGGAATTTGATAACTCCTAAATTATACAGTTTTTTGATAACATTTTGAGGAGTTATCTTAGTATTTTTGAGTCATTTTGATACCAAAACACACTAAAATGGGTAAAAATGGGAAAAAGATATTTCTAATGATTATGTCCAAGTTATGTATTAAACAGGATCAAAAATGAAGAAAATTGCAGATCGGCTGTATGAAGCCGCCGGCATGGTTCTAAGGAAGCCGCCGGCTTTGAAGGAAAAATACCAGAATGTTCCAGAATCGATAATAATTGAAAGAACTTGTTGATCAAGAAAAAGGCAAAGGAAGCCGCCGGCTTCCCAATGAAGCCGCCGCCTTCCCAATGAAGCCGCCGGCCTGGTTTACACGTTTTCTCAACTTATTGATCAAGTTCAAGTAAAAATGGAAACAAAATCAAGATAAAATCAGAAAGATCTGGCGAATCAAGTGAATCCGCCGGCATGGCTATGAAGCCGCCGGCTTCAGTATGACGGTTATAAGGATTGACTTGCTAATCAAGTTTAACTTGCACGAGGAGTCACCGACTCAAGGTAAGCCGCCAGCTTCCCAATAAAGCCGCCGGCTTGGCAAACCGCCCCAAAATACTATAAATTGAAGCCCCTGGTCTCAGTTTTCATATGTTCAAAAATTCAGAAGTTTGTAGAAGTAGATAGTTCATTTTTAGGGGTTTTTTCTAAACCCTTAGGTTAGATTTACTCTTTTGTAATCAAGATTCAAGATTTTATTCAAGTAATTTTACATCTACCTTCTTTACAAGGTATGATTCTATCTTTAATTTATTGTTTTGTCTATTTTATTTTCTGTAATTGTTTCTGTTCATCTTTTATCATGAACTAAACGTTCATAGTGATTACGTGGACGAAAGTCAAACTTCATCTGGAATTCAGATGAAGCCGCTGGCTTCACACTCAAGCCGCCGGCTTGGTGTGAAGGAAGCCACCGGATTCGTGCTTCATCCTGTGCAGTTTCTGGTTCTTTTCTAGATCTGTATGGTTGAGTTTCTGTGATGATCTTTAAACTGTTTTGAATCTGTTTTGCTTGATTACACTTGTTTGCCATGCTTAATGTTTAAATAACATGATTTTAAGGTTGATTAGTCCTTGATATGATAAATCTATTATTTGATTCATGCTACTTATTTAGATCTAGTCCATCAAACTTGTTAAATTGAATTGCATATAACTAAGTTAAAGAGTTTAATAGTGATAAATTTATTTGATTTGAATTACGCTTATATAATAGAGGTTGATATTGTTAGGTTTAATCGAAGATCCTTCGTTTGGATTTGTTTAATTAATGATTGCATGAAAACTTAGTAGTAATTGGCTTTCAGCTAGTAACTTGAGTTGATCTACTTGGTGTTCAATAGCTTATATAATTCGTCAGTCTATTTGCATATTGATCCTCATCACAAGATTGGTATGTATCATGTAATTGAATTGAACATGAAGAATTAAGATGTTAGTTATGCACATCACATATCTAGCATATGCTTTAAATCCTACTTATTGATTGATATGCAACACTTAGTTTAACCTATTAAGGGATAATAATTGGTCTATGATTGTTATTCTACTTTGTGTTAATATAAGTCATGAAACTTATTTAATATGAATCCCGTATGAATTGATTGTCTATGTAATCACTTGTATAATCACTTGTATACTTATTTGTATCTTTATCTTTACTTTTGAATCTTCAATTCCTTATATTATTATGTTTATCTTTTAAAAAGCAAACTCTTTCCTAAGAGAAATCTATCCTATAAAAGACATAAAAATATATCTTTAATTCTTTAATAAGAATTAAATAATAAAAACAACTCTTATCGACACCACCCGTATCATGGGACGATAACCTTACATACTACCTCTGATCGGGTTTTGTTGCTCGTTAGGGTGTTAAAGTGTAATAATTAAAAGGTTTTATAAATTTAAAAGTTGAAGATTAAGCTAAGCACTACTGCACACACTTTCAACACACCAACTTTTTGGCGCCGCTGCCGGGGATTGGCGTGGTAAATACGGAAATTGGATATACTTTGGTTATTGATATTTCTTGAAAACGGTTGATGACTGTCTTCCTTTAGGAGAGGGTTGCTGGGGTTCCGATTTAAAGGCTCCTGCCCAAACCTAGACGCTGACGGGTCACTTAAGTATTGAAAGATTCAATAGGCCATGTATGTTTGATTATTCGTTGTTATGCGATAAAAGTTGTTATTTAATATTTATATTATTAATTACGTCTGTAATATTTAATATATTTAATAATTTAAAATCTACTTATACTCTAAGATACTTCTTAAATAGAAAATCTAAATATATAAATCCTTTAAGGCTTAAAAGATTTTCTCCTAAAACATTTCTTTTCATGATTCTAGATCAAATGATTACTCGATCCAAGAAACTGGTCTTACAAAGAACGTTGTCAAATCCTGATATATTATTTAAACTTTCTAAGGATTCGAAAATAGTTAAGAAATTAGATTTCCAAGAAGGAGCTATGTGATGGCCCCGTTAAAACACTTAACGGCTCCGTCACTTGGTCCCACAGCTTGATCGAACTTAAATGAATTTAACAAACGACATTGCATTCTTTTATTTCCAAAAGTTTCCCAAAAAGGAAAGCATACCAAAATATGTAGTTTAAAAGTAACCCAACATATTAATAATCCAAAGTTGACACAAAACATTGTCAACAATCCACAAGTATTAATTATTCAAAAACTGAATGCAAGCCAAAGTTTCCTAATGTTTCATAAAAATCTGCCCAAATGCATGCAGACTCTTCTAAACACAGCGGAAGCATCACATAAACTCAAGTACCTGTGAAAACATGCGAGTAAACTGTCAACACAAAGGTTGAGTGAATTATAGGTTTAAATAATTGAATAACTTTAGACCACAAGATTTAAAAATGTTAGAAAACATTAAACATTACTCCATTATCAATGAGCCACCTGGTAACCACTTAACCCTTTATTTACCCTTGCCAAACACAATAAATGATATACACCGGACAGTGTATCTACAACAAAATACGAAGTACTAAACATTCAGATTATAAATTGCTAGCGCGACTAGCTCGAAATGGGGTTGTCAAACCCGATAGATCTATCCGTAGGGTTCGCGTTCACCAGTAGAAACCAATGATTACAGTTACCAGACTAGGGAATATTTTTGTCCAACTCACAATGAATAATTTAAATTTAATTGTCACTTGTGTCTAAACGTGAAATAAAATGCATGTAATCACATCCCAAAAATATACTTTGAAAAGTATGTAAAAACGGGACTATAACTCACCTTAATAGTAACGAAGTAACCAACACAAATAAGCGAACAGCAAATGAGTACAGTGATCAGGAATGATCACAACGCCGACCTATAAATAAAGCAGGTCGATATAAATAACTAACTTAGGTCAAGTCTTAGTATGATAGCTATTGTACATGTTGCAAGTAGACATAGAACAATACTCAACATGCAACGGTTTGATCGGAACAACGTACAGACACACACTTTCTATTTTTAGAAAGTTTCTATTTTTAGCAGGTTTCCATTTTTGGAAAGTTTCTATTTTTGGAAAGTTTATAAGTTAGGAAAGTTTCCTTAATTAGAAAGTCAACAAAAGTCAACTGAAAGTCAAAGTTAACCGAAAGTCAACTCAAAAGTAAACCTTGGTCAAACATAGTCAACGTAAATTTTAAAAGTGTAAGTTATAATAATAATGTAAGTTATAATGTTTATTAAAGTTAAATATGTCTAATTATGTCATAACATAAGTTTAATTAAATTAAAATGAATTATTAAAGTTAATATAAGTTTAAATGATATAATTAATATAACATAAGTATTTAATTAATTAATTAAATATTAGTCATAATATAAGTATTATCAATTAATAATAAATTTTAATCATATCATAAGTATTATTAATTAATTATGAATTATTAATCATATCATAAGTTTCTAATTACAATTATTAAACCATAAGTATTTAATAATTAACTTATAATTAAATAATAACTAAGCCTTATAATAATTAAATAATTAATTAATCCTTATTATAAGTCTTATAATAATAATCTTATAATATAAGTTTAATACTTATCATAAGTATTTTCTATTAATAATAAAAGTATTATTAATCATAAGTTTAATTAAAATGTTAATTAAATCATAAGTAATAATTAAATGATATAATAAATATATATCATAAGTCTTAAATTATAATAATTACTTTTTATATCATAAGTAATTTAATAATAATAAAAATCATTATTTATATCATAAGTTTTAATAATTAACCATAAGTTTTAAATCAAAAGTTCTTCGGGTCGTATCCTGAGCCCCGGGTGTCGGTTTTCGGCGAGCCTTACATATATCTCCGCCTAAGTAAACCACCCGACACTTTGGTACACTCAAGAACACACCATGAACAGCCCACAAGTCGTGATATGCAGCCAATACACTACTTGGAACTTCAATTCAACCAAAAACGTGTTTTTAGACGTAACGGGTGATTCGTGGCTCGGATTGAGATGACCTGAATATGAAAGTTCACCCCACCATCAGTCCTAACACACTAACACACCCTAAAGTCACCAAATATGGTCACAAAGTCGGACCAAACCTGGTTCATACCAAAATCACATTTCAATCTTAACAAAATACCACTTTGATCATAATTAGGGCTCCGGAAATCGAAACAACATGAATCCGGAGTCTAAAATTAATGTCTTGATGAGAGGAACTCATTTATATACTTTATTTTATGATCAACATCAGTTACAAAGTCAGAAACACACGAACAAGCTGCTGTCCCAATTTTATCAAACCGAATAATACGCAATCGAGCAATTCTACGCATACAATCAACATTACAACAATTAATAATCATCATACTAATAATATAAACATAAAATACAAAAAAATAAATAAAAATTAAAAGTTCTAGGGTTAGGGTTTATACCCTAATCAAGAAACAATTAGTATGATCGCGTAGAGAACGGAACGAGGAATTCGATTGTATGAACGATCTCTAGATCCAAGCTTGAAAAATTGATGAAGATGATGATGTTGGGTGGTGTTGGGCAACGGCCAAGGAACAAAGGGAAGGAGAAATTGGGAGAAAATTATGAGTATTAGGTTTTAGGAAATTTTGTAAAGTGAATTTGGAAAATAAAATGGGAAAAACAAAATACTTCCCCCCTCTAAAGAGGTTCGGCCAATGGGTGTGTGTGGGGTGGGCCCCACTAGCCCAATTTCACTTAATGTCCAATAACTTGTGGCCCGAACGCTCGATCGAAACCCGAAACGCGAAAACGCACTTACGCGATTAAAAATCCGGAGAGATAACAAACGCGCGACGAAAAATAAATATAAATACACTATATAATTATATGATCTTAAAATATCATATTTAAAATAAATAGGATTTAAATATCCCAAAGACGCGACCGTTGGTTTAAAAACCGAAAAGATTCGCCGGATAGAAATCCGCGATTCGTATAAACGTACGATTTAAAATATGAATACATATATTCACATAACACATAATAATTAATATATTATTACTAAAATAATAATATAGGTCATGAAATGACGTAACAAAATTAACAGTTAACGGTCGTTAAATAATTAACGGTAAAAGATAACGGAAAAAGTAGGGTCGTGACAGTACCTTCCCGTTACGGAAATTTCATCCCGAAATTTAAGCAGGTGCAGGGGTTGACTCAGTATCTGGGAACAAATGCGGGTACTTCTGCCTCATCTGATCTTCACAACGAAATAAGTTTCTTGAATGCAGTTTTTACACAATATCATACAAGCATGGACTCCAAATCTTGTCATTATTTAAGTATGCGACAGCGGAAGCTCTTAATAATCACCTGAGAATAAACATGCTTAAAACTTCAACAAAAAATGTTGGTGAGTTATAGGTTTAACCTATATACATCAAATCGTAACAATAGACCACAAGATTTCATATTTCAATATACATCCCATACATAGAGATAAAAATCATTCATATGGTGAACACCTGGTAACCGACATTAACAAGATGCATATATAAGAATATCCCCATCATTCCGGGACACCCTTCGGACATGATATAAATTTTGAAGTACTAAAGCATCCGGTATTTTGGATGGGGTTTGTTAGGTCCAATAGATCTATCTTTAGGATTCGCGTCAATTAGGGTGTCTGTTCCCTAATTCTTAGATTACCAGACTTAATAAAAAGGGGAATATTCGATTTCGATAATTCAACCATAGAATGTAGTTTCACGTACTTGTGTCTATTTTGTAAATCATTTATAAAACCTGCATGTATTCTCATCCCAAAAATATTAGATTTTAAAAGTGGGACTATAACTCACTTTCACAGAGTTTTACTTCGTCGGGAAGTAAGACTTGGCCACTGGTTGATTCACGAACCTATAACAATATATACATATATATCAAAGTATGTTCAAAATATATTTACAACACTTTTAATATATTTTGATGTTTTAAGTTTATTAAGTCAGCTGTCCTCGTTAGTAACCTACAATTAGTTGTCCACAGTTAGATGTACAGAAATAAATCAATAAATATTATCTTGAATCAATCCACGACCCAGTGTATACGTATCTCAATATTGATCACAACTCAAACTATATATATATATTTTGGAATCAACCTCAACCCTGTATAGCTAACTCAAACATTCACATATAGAGTGTCTATGGTTGTTCCGCAATATATATAGATGGGTCGACATGATAGGTCGAAACATTGTATACGTGTCTATGGTATCTCAAGATTACATAATATACAATATAAGTTGATTAGGTTATGGTTGGAATAGATTTATTACTAACTTTCACGTAGGTAAAATGAGTAGTTTTTATCAATCTTGTTTTACTCGCCAATTCTTCGTTTCTAATCCGTTTTGAGTGATTCCAGTGGTCACGGTTTCGTATTGAACTTAAATTTATGTATATAAATAGAAAAAGTATAAGTTTATTGTCAGAAATACAAGTTACAAGTCGTTTTTGAAAGAGGTAGTCATTTTCGTCGAAAGAACGACATCTTGATGACCATTTTGAAAAACATACTTTCACTTTGAGTTTAACCATGATTTTTGGATATAGTTTCATGTTCATAAGAAAAATCATTTTTCCAGAAGTATAGCTTTTAAATCAAAGTTCTTCTTAGCTTTTAATTATCCCAACCAAAACAGCCCCCGGTTTTACTACGACGGCGTATATCCAGTTTTATGGTGTTTATCGTGTTTCCGGGTTTTAAATCATTAAGTTAGCATATCATATAGATATAGAACATGTGTTTAGTTGATTTTAAAAGTCTAGTTAGAAGGATTAACTTTATTTACGAACAAATTTAGAATTAACTAAACTATGTTCTAGTGATTACAAGTTTATAACGTTGAATAAGACAGCTTTTTATGTATGAATCGAATGATGTTATGAACATCATTACTACCTCAAGTTCCTTGGATAAACCTACTGGAAATGAAAAAAATGGATCAAGCTTCAAAGGATCCTTGGATGGCTTGAAAGTTCTTGAAGCAGAATCATGACACGAAAACAATTTCAAGTAAGATTTCCACTCGAAATAAGATTGTTATAGTTATAGAAATTGAATTAAAGTTTGAATATGATTATTACCTTGTATTAGAAAGATAACCTACTGTAAGTAACAAAGGTTTCTTAATCTTGGATGATTACTTGGAATGGATTTAGAAAACTTGGAAGTAAACTTGCAATCTTGGAAGTATTCTTGATTTTATGAAACTAGAACTTTTGGAATTTATGAAGAACACTTAGAACTTGAAGATAGAACTTGAGAGAGATCAATTATATGAATAAAATTGAAGAATGAAAGTGTTTGTAGGTGTTTTTGGTCATTGGTGTATGGATTAGATATAAAGGATATGTAATTTTGTTTTCATGTAAATAAGTCATGAATGATTACTCATATTTTTGTAATTTTATGAGATATTTCATGCTAGTTACCAAATGATGGTTCCCACATGTGTTAGGTGACTCACATGGGCTGCTAAGAACTGATCATTGGAGTGTATATACCAATAGTACATACATCTAAAAGTTGTGTATTGTACGAGTACGAATACGGGTGCATACAAGTAGATTTGTTGATGAAACTGAACGAGGATGTAATTGTAAGCATTTTTGTTAAGTAGAAGTATTTTGATAAGTGTCTTGAAGTCTTTCAAAAGTGTATGAATACATATTAAAACACTACATGTATATACATTTTAACTGAGTCGTTAAGTCATCGTTAGTTGTTACATGTAAATGTTGTTTTGAAACCTTTAGGTTAACGATCTTGTTGAATGTTGTTAACCCATTGTTTATTATAACAAATGAGATGTTAAATTGTTATATTATCATGATATTATGATATATAATATATATTAGTATGATATATATACAGTTAAATGTCATTACAACGATAATCGTTACATATATGTCTCGTTTCGAAATCATTAAGTTAGTAGTCTTATTTTTACATATGTATTTCATTGTTAATACACTTAATAATATATTTACTTATCATTTAACATAATTAACCAAGTGTATCAATATATTAATATGATTCATATGTACCTAGTAAGACGTTGTTATAACGATAATCGTTATATATATCGTTTTCGAGTTTCTTAAATTAATAGTCTCATTTTTATGTATATAACTCATTGTTAAAATACCTAATGAGATACATACTTATAATAAAATCATGTTAACTATATATATAACCATATATATGTCATCGTATAGTTTTTACAAGTTTTAACGTTCGTGAATCACCGGTCAACTTAGGTGGTCATTTGTCTATATGAAACCTATTCCAATTAATCAAGTCTTAATAAGTTTGATTGCTTAACATGTTGGAAACACTTAATCATGTAAATATCAATTTTATTTAATATATATAAACATGGAAAAGTTCGGGTCACTAAAGTACCTACCCGTTAAATAAATTTCTTCCCGAAATTTTAAGCTGTTGAAAGTGTTGATGAATCTTCTAGAAATAGATGCGGGTATTTCTTCTTCATCTGATCTTCCTGCTCCCAGGTGAACTCGGGTCCTCTACGAGCATTCCATCGAACCTTAACAATCGGTATCTTGTTTTGTTTAAGTCTCTTAACCTCACGATCCATTATTTCGACGGGTTCTTCAATGAATTGAAGTTTTTCATTGATTTGGATTTCGTCCAATGGAATAGTGAGATCTTCTTTAGCAAAACATTTTTTCAAATTTGAGACATGGAAAGTGTTATGTACAGCCGCGAGTTGTTGAGGTAGCTCCAGTTGGTAAGCTACTGGTCCGACACGATCTATAATCTTGAATGGTCCAATGTACCTTGGATTTAGTTTCCCCCGTTTACCAAATCGAACAACGCCTTTCCAAGGTGAAACCTTAAGCATGACCATTTCTCCAATTTCAAACTCTATATCTTTTCTTTTACTGTCCGCGTAGCTCTTTTGTCGACTCTGGGCGGTTTTCAATCTTTGTTGAATTTGGATGATTTTCTCGGTAGTTTCTTGTATTATCTCCGGACCCGTAATCTGTCTATCCCCCACTTCATTCCAACAAATCGGAGACCTGCACTTTCTACCATAAAGTGCCTCAAACGGCTCCATCTCAATACTAGAATGTTAACTGTTGTTGTAGGAAAATTCTGCTAACGGTAGGTGTCGATCCCAACTGTTTCCGAAATCAATAACACATGCTCGTAGCATGTATTCAAGCGTTTGTATCGTCCTTTCACTCTGCCCATCAGTTTGTGGATGATAGGCAGTACTCATGTCTAGACGAGTTCTGAATGCTTGCTGTAATGTCTGCCAAAATCTTGAAATAAATCTGCCATCCCTATCAGAGATAATAGAGATTGGTATTCCATGTCTGGAGATGACTTCCTTCAAATACAGTCGTGCTAAATTATCCATCTTGTCATCTTCTCTTATTGGCAGGAAGTGTGCTGACTTGGTGAGACGATCAACTATTACCCAAATAGTATCATAACCACTTGCAGTCCTTGGCAATTTAGTAATGAAATCCATGGTAATGTTTTCCCATTTTCATTCCGGGATTTCAGGTTGTTGTAGTAGACCTGATGGTTTCTGATGTTCAGCTTTGACCTTAGAACACGTCAAACATTCTCCTACATATTTAGCAATATCAGCTTTCATACCTGGCCACCAAAAATGTTTCTTAAGATCCTTGTACATCTTCCCTGTTCCAGGATGTATTGAGTATCTGGTTTTATGAGCTTCTCTAAGTACCATTTCTCTCATATCTCCAAATTTTGGTACCCAAATTCTTTCAGCCCTATACCGGGTTCCGTCTTCCCGAATATTAAGATGCTTCTCCGATCCTTTGGGTATTTCATCCTTTAAATTTTCCTCTTTTAAAACTCCTTGTTGCGCCTCCTTTATTTGAGTAGTAAGGTTAGTGTGAATCATTATATTCATAGATTTTACTCGAATGGGTTCTCTGTCCTTCCTGCTCAAGGCGTCGGCTGCCACATTTGCCTTCCCCGGGTGGTAACGAAACTCCAAGTCGTAATCATTCAACAATTCAATCCACCTACGCTGCCTCATATTCAGTTGTTTCTGATTAAATATGTGTTGAAGACTTTTGTGGTCGGTATATATAATACTTTTGACCCCATATAAGTAGTGCCTCCAAGTCTTTAATGCAAAAACAACCACACCTAATTCCAAATCATGCGTCGTATAATTTTGTTCGTGAATCTTCAATTGTCTAGACGCATAAGCAATCACCTTCGTTCGTTGCATTAATACACAACCGAGACCTTGCTTTGATGCGTCACAATAAATCACAAAATCATCATTCCCTTCAGGCAATGACAATATAGGTGCCGTAGTTAGCTTTTTCTTCAATAATTGAAACGCCTCCTCTTGTTCATCCTTCCATTCAAATTTCTTCCCTTTATGCGTTAATGCAGTCAAGGGTTTTGCTATTCTGGAAAAGTCTTGGATGAACCTTCTGTAGTAACCAGCTAGTCCTAAAAATTAACGTATATGCTTCGGAGTTTTTGGGGTTTGATGTGTTGCACGTGGTGTACGAAAATACTATTATTTTTAATACAAAATACTACAAAATATGACACAAGTTTTATTAATTTACGAATGGGATATACCTAAACCTTGCTACAACACTATAGGCAGTGTACCTAATCGTAGAGTAGTGTAGTTTTTAGTAAGTCCGGTTCGTTCCACAGGGAGCTGGTGATACTTACTATATTTTTAACTATATTTATATAAAATATATATAATTATATAAGTAGTAATATTATTATAAAAGGGGGGTTTTACCGTTTAATGACCGGTTTGTCGATTCTATATTTTAAGCGTAAAGATAAATGACGATAATTAAAGTGCGTAAAATAATGACAATAAATAAAATGACAGTAAATAAAATTGCGAGTAATAAAATGACAGTAAATAAAGATACGATGAGAAATATAATAAAAGAATTATGCTTATTTAAACTTCCGTAATCATGATGTTTGACGTGTTGATTTTAATTTATTACCATGGGTTAATTGTCCTTTGTCCTGGTTTATTTGATACGTCTATCTGGTTTTTGTCCATAATAGTCCATCGGTCATAAATATAAAGTGCGAGTATCCTCGTCAAATTACCCTTATACCCGAAGTCAAATATTCCAACT
This sequence comes from Rutidosis leptorrhynchoides, assembly GCF_046630445.1. NCBI lineage: Eukaryota > Viridiplantae > Streptophyta > Magnoliopsida > Asterales > Asteraceae > Rutidosis > Rutidosis leptorrhynchoides. Next base: position 391,109,867 of record NC_092335.1, on the reverse strand, counting down.
GATTAAGGATTTAAACTGTGACGCAGTTATCACTTCTGTCAACAATTACACCAGTTATCACTGTATGTAATCCACCCCTGTTTTAATTAGTTTATGAATATTAATTCATCCACTTGATCAGAATGAATAATCAATTACCCAACCCAATTGATTAATTAAATGATTATAACAGATTCCATATGAACATCACTAAATAGGACAACCATAATCATTATTAATTATTAGGTTAATTAATTTGAAGATAGGTTCGACAGACTCCAATGAGTTGTCACTCAATTAGACAATACCCCCCATCTATTAATAGTCAATAGTTCAATTTCCACAAGTGTCGGTCTTTTGCCCAAACCTTAATTATGGTCCAAAGTTCAATAACCCCTTCTTAATATTTTAGCCCAACATCACGATTACTTCGGCTCAAATAAGCATAATAATAACTTAGTTACGATACATTAATGTAAAAAGGTTGAACATAACTTACAATGATTAAAAATAGCGTAGCGTTACACGGACAGAATTTCGACTTACACACTCAAACGATCTCTATCATAAATCTTATTATTATCATAATTTAAAATTAAAATTAAGATTATTGTTATATCTTATTAAGTTAACATTATGATAGAGATATAGAATATAGATATTGATAATTGATATTGATAAATAAGAAAAAGATAGAAAAAGGTGTGTTTTTACATTACGATTACAAAGCCTTTTATAGGCGAATTTAGAAATTGAATTTTCACTTATGACCCCTGAACTATGCTCAATTAACAACTTTTTATTATTTAATATTATTCTTATTATGAATTATTTAAATATTATATTTTATTCTTGTGCATAGTTGACTCGTAATTTTTACACCGTTGCGTCGAGCGTTGAGAGTTGACTCTGGTCCCGGTTCCGGATTTTCGAACGTCCTTGCGTACAATTTTATATTTTGTACTTTGCGTTTTGTAACTTGTACTCTTGTCATTTTTAGACGTTCCTCATCAATAATTTGAACCTTTTTGATTGTATCTTGTACTTTTGAGCTTTTTGGACCTTTGTGTCTTCAATTCGTCGTTTTCGCCTTTTGTCTTCGCACTTATTTAAAATAAACGAATATTACTTGAAAATGGAACAATTGCAACTAAAATCTTGTCTTTCTTGGGGGATTTTGCTATGAAATATATGTTCCTTTTTAGCCTTATCAATATCCCCACACTTGAGCGTTGCTTGTCCTCAAGCAATACAGTCTTGAAATAATATAATACATCACACGAATCACTTCTTTATTCTTCACACTTTGTACATCAGTGATTTTGATAGAGCGGTATAAACAATGATAGTAACGATATGGTTAAAGGTGGGTGTGTCTTTTATATTTGCCTCGGGTTTAGGTCAACGACACTTGCAATCAAATAGCCGATTTACTTTCGGTTTCCAAAGCAAAGTGCACATTTGAAAGGCGGTTTACAGTCCCACATGACTATAAAAATTTAGATCCTTTAGGAAATAGGATCTTTATGAAAACATTTGATCTTTTGAAAATTCAATCTAGCTTTTACCCTAGATAAGTTTTCTGATTTGATCCACCATTGGTGTTGCAAAATATATTTGTGGATCATTATTTTGGCTAAAACTTTTAGGCTCGTGTAATCCACTGCTATCCCGGTATCGGAAAGCACACATCCAGTTTACTTGTTCCGTATATTACCTTTCGGTAAACTACCGTCCGGTTGTAAAGGAAAGCGATGAATAAGAAACTGTTAAGGCAATGTCCCGTGACATGCAGATGATTATGGTCTTATTAACGTGTCGGATGCTAGAACTATCCTTGGTAGGAGCGATAGTAAAGATCATCCTATAATTTTTTGGTCTGGCACAAGGTCCTGTCTCCGACCATGCTATGCAACCACCGTTCTTACGGTTGACACCCGATTTGGTTCAGGTGACCTAATGAATTTCAGGTGAATTCCTAGGATTTTACGTTCAATGGTAATGAACGCATTGAAAATAGGTTTTCAGAAAACAAATCGGTTTTATTTTTGATCAAAATATTTTCTCGTTCAAGCTCGAGTTTAGATATCATTGAATTCTATGAGTTTGTAATTCTCAATCTTTAAGGTCAATCTCTAGGATTGAGTAATATCAGTCTTAAAAGCTGATTTTTGATCTTTAAGGAGATTATCCTTTCTGGGAATTTGATTCATTAGTCTTATCAAGCAAATTTGCACGGTGCCTCCCCATTGTACGAGATAAATCCTTCTCATGGTTAGGATAAATCTGACCACTTGGCGACCCTGTTTGATGCTGAGGTCCGTGGATTTCCAGCCGATTTTAGTGATGACTTTTCTAGATTTTTTGTCAACCTACAGCTGGTCTGGACGACAACTTCATGACCTAAATCAAGAAGCGCGTGTCTTTTTCGGAAGACTTTACTTCCTTTTAATGATGGAATTGATTCATCGTGTAGATCCATCTCTTTTTTCAAAAGTATTACAATAAATCGGGTAAAACAGTTAATTTAGTCCAAAACAAAAGCACCTGAAATAAACTTTACACAAACATGTGATAGATAGTTTTTAATTGAATAACTTGGTATATTCTCCCCACACTTAGTTTCTTTCTTTGCCTTTTTATTCTCCTTTATTCCATTTTAAATGAATTCAAGCGTTTTGGGTTGTTTCTCAATTTATGTCCTTTTTGAGGTAACAATAATTTCAGTATTAACACCTAGTTTTCATCGTTCATAAATATATATAAACATGATTTTGATTTCATTTAGTTGAAAATTTTTCAAATTTTCGCAAAATTTGGCAAATAAACCAAGTGTAAACCCGAGAGAATTTATAACCCTTCCCCACACTTAAGATCATGCAATGCCCTCATTTGCATGAAATCAGACTCTAATTATAAATTCATGAGGGTGATTAGTGTAGAAAAGTTATTGGAAATACCGAGTTTGCAAACATGTTGTTTTATATCACATTTGATATTTTGCGTCTTGTCGTCAAAATTAGAAGCTTTTGCTGAACTTAATGACATTCTTTGAAAGTGCGCTGTTTTACCCTGTTTTGTACATAACATAAAATACAAAAATATATATACATATTTTTAAAGTTTGATATATTATCCCAAATTTAAAAATTTATAAAATATAATATATATATATATATATATATATATATATATATATTTTTGCATACTTTAGATCAATAAAATTAAAAAAATAATGATAACAAAATTTATCGCCCCGTCCTTGGGTAAAGCAATTTCGGCTTAATGACCTAGTCTTCAACTCACGACGAATTTTAGAAATCATTTTTTCAACTTAATGAATTAAAGTAAATTTTGTTTTTAAATATCACACAAAACTTAAAAGCATATTAATTTCATATAAAACCTAAAAAAACAAAAATTCAGAATGGTGGGAGAAAACTAGTTCTTTAGTGTCTGCTAGCGGAAAAGACCAATCGGATTCCATTCTCGGAACTACACGAGAACAGAACAACTAACTCCAAACAGCATTTTCTTTTTAGAATATTTGAATCTCCTCACACTTAGGTAGATGTGGTGTCGAAATTGTGATTAACTTCATCGTCAATTTCTCTTGGACCATAATCAACTTGCATATCTGTGACTTTTGCTTTAAGCCAGTGACCAGCTTTTTCCGTAATATCCACAAATTCAACTAGCTTCGCCTTTTCTTTAGGCGACAGATTGGATACTAACCGGTTATATAACCTAAAGTTTCCCTTACTTTTAGCATCAATAACCCGTTTAAAAAGTTTCTTCATTGAACTGTTAATAACGGGGTTATTTAATTTCGTATCAACTATGGGGTTCTTTATTATCAAGTCATCATTAGGTGTTACTTCATTTTCCCCACACTTAGGCGTTTTATTATTGCTAAGCACTACCGTTGGAGTTGGTAAAACAACATGGTTATTACCAATCGTTTTTACTGGTTCAACGGTTTTAGTTGGTGGAGATTTAGACTTTCGAATCATAAAGGTGATTGATTTGTTACCACTTTTAAGTGTCATTCTTCCATTTCCTACATCAAATAACGCCCCGGTGGACGCAAAGAATGGTCGACCTAAAATTAGAGGAACGTTTGGGTCCTCTTCTATATCAATGACAATAAATTCGACTAGAAAGGTTAAATTACCTACTTGAACGGGTAGGTTGTCAGCAATTCCAACTGGGTGCTTAATGGTTTGATCAAGGAGTCGAACACTCATATCCGTTGGAGTTAACTCACCTACACCTAATCTCTTATATAATGAAAGAGGCATAACACTCACATTTGCACCTAAATCTGCTAGTGCATCATACATGACACAATCACTAAGTAGACAAGGAACAATAAATTCACCCGGATCACCTACCCTAGGTGGAGGTTTTGGTGGAACTGTCTTCACCGGGTTTATATTTACGGCTTTTGTTTCTTGCACTTTTTTATTCTTTTTCTTCTTCTTCTTTCCAGAGGTATCACAATCTTTATTACCTATCACTTGCTCATACTCAACTCCTTTTCTTGGAAACGGGATGGGTGGTTTGTATGGTGCCACCACTGGCTTTACATACTCGGGTGGTGGTGGTGTAACTTCTTCATTGTTACTCTCATCTAAAACCTTCCCATCTTCTGGTGCTGGTTTTTCAGAATTCGTTGAAACCATATTAACATTCTCATTCCGAGGATTTACTTCAGTATTACTCGGTAGCTTTCCTTGTTCCCTCTCACTCATCATGCTAGCAAGAGTACCTACGTGTTTTTCTAGATTCAAAATGGAAGCTTGTTGAGTTCTTAATGACTGATCAAATCTCTCGTTCGTTTGGGTTTGAGTTTCAATAAATTGTGTTTGAGATTCAACTAGCTTGAATACCACGTCTTCCATATTTGACTTTTTCTCTTCGGTTTGTTGTTGTGGTTTATATAAGCCAGGTCTTTGTTGATTGAAAGTGTTGTTTTGAGTTGGTTGGTTATTCGGACCTTGTTGGTTATACCAGTTATTTTCGGGTCCTTTTGGATTGTAAAGAATGTTTTGATTTCGATTGAAGTTTAGCTTTGGCGGTTGATAATTATTTTGATAATTATTTCTAGACCTTTGGTTCATATAGGAAACATTCTCTCGTTGTTCCAATGTTGGTTCAATGTGACAATCTTTCAATAAGTGTGGTCCACCGCATAGCTCACAACTGATTCGTATTGCGTGAATATCTTTATTCATCTTTTCCATTCGTCTTTCGAAAGCATCTATTTTTGCTGAAACGGAATCAAAGTCATGGCTAGAATCGGCTCTAGCCACTTTAGATGAACGAAAAATATCTTTTTCTTGATGCCACTCATGCGAGTGGGAGGCTGTGTTATCAATAATTTTGTAAGCTTCAGTTGCGGTTTTCTTCATAATGGAACCACCAGCTGTTATGTCGATGTCTTTTCTTGTAGCGATGTCTACGCCTTTATAGAAGATTTGCACTATTTGAAAAGTATCTAATCCGTGTTGAGGACATCCTCTCAACATCCTTCCGAATCTTGTCCACGCCTCATATAATGTTTCATTTGGCTTTTGCGCGAACGTAACAATTTCTCCTTGAAGTCTCACGGCTTTAGATGCCGGAAAGAATTGTTTAAGAAATTTTTCAACTAAAACATCCCATGTATCAATCGCCCCTTCAGGTAACGATTCTAACCAATCTTTGGCTTCTCCCTTTAAAGTCCAGGGAAATAACATGAGATAAATTTGTTCGTCTTCCACTTCTCGGATTTTGAATAGTGTACAGATCCTATTAAACGTACGAAGATGTTCGTTTGGGTCTTCATTCGGCGTACCACTATATTGGCACTGATTAGTTACCATGTGTAGAATTTGTCCTTTAATTTCATAATCTGGAGCATTAACTTTTGGTTTAATAATGGCGTGACCTTGGCTAGTGCGCTTAGCTCTCATTCGTTCTTCCATACTTAGAGGTTCTAGAATTTCCATGATTGGATTTGTTGTATCCGAATCACTAGAGGATTCTGATTTAACGGTTTGGTGTTCAGGATCTTGGAATTGTCCTTGAATATCTTCCGGGTTCTTAGTTGTGAAATCGGGTTCAAAAGATGGATTATCGGAAATTTGAGTTGAAGTTCTTGTTCGACTAGATGACGATTCTAAAGAAAAATCAACGGCGACAATATTTGCTAGATGTCTTGATCGAGTTACAGGTGGTGAACGTATGACCGGCGGCGAACGTCTTGCTCGGTGCATTCACTGAATATCCTATTAGTTTTTAAAAAGGAAAGAAAAATTATAATAAGTTATCCAATTAATAGACTTTTCTGATTTTGCCCACGTTTCGAATAGCCAAAAGATGCAGCAGAGGGGCAGGATTCGTTTGGTCTCAATATAATTGAGGACTGTTTGGCTCCAATAACCCGGTCCACGTACAAATCCAACTATTACTACGAACCAGAAAATTTTGATGTCTATCAATTTAACCACTTAAAATAAATTTTCGTAATTTTAAGAAATTTAGAGAAGAAGTAGAAAAAATTCTAAGTCCTAAAAACTAGAATGGCGAGAAATAAGAGAGAAAAAGATTGCGCGTCGAAAAGTGTCGAAAAATGAAAAAGATTGAAAAATAGGCGTCGAAAAATAAAAATAAGAAAGTAGCGCGAAAAATGGCGTCGCAAAATTCTAAAGCACCTAAATCTTAGTCTAAGGAATAAGCACTTAAGGGATTTTACGGCAAAGCCTAAAAATCTAGAAATAAAAAAATAACTACGCCAAAAATAAACTTAATACTAAAAGTTGCGACTATAGTCTAAAAATCTAAAGGTAATAAAACTAAAAATAATTTTTTTTTTTATATATATAGACAAAATCTTAAAAAAATATATTTTTTTAATTTTTTTTTTTTAATACGAAATAAAATTTTATTTTAATACGTTTCTTTTCAAGCCATAAAGGAACCAAACACCAAGTCTTCTTTATTTTGTGGAGCAGGTTTGGGAATTAAAAAGTCTTAATATGCCAACAGTATAAGTTTTGACAAATTGGACATTATAGATATTATAATAGGATGCTTTATCAACTTTAGACAATTGATACAAGTGGGACGGTTTATATTATATGGCCGACATATTGAATAGGTGATTAGAATTATAAAATTCAAAAGGTGGGATTTATACTTGTGTAAAATTTGTTACCCCTGTTAAGAAAAATCCACCGTTTGGATCATAAAAAATTATATCTTTTTTTTTTTTCAACACGGGGTGCATTTGATCCGTCTAATCCAAGCTTTTTATTATATGATGTTTTAAGTATATTTTATACCGTCTAATTTCTACTTGTGTAAAATTATATGTCGGTGTTAAAATAGAAAAAGGAAATAGAAAATATAAAGCATTTTATTGAAAATACATGGGAACAAACACTAGCTCATGGCCACCCATTCCTTGCAAGTTGACAAGTGATATATTATTTTTAAGATATCAAAACGTTAATGGTGGGGTCAATTTGCAATATGATGAGCTGTATATGAAAGTAATCGAATTATTTAAGCTCAGAAAATCACGGGTCGATTCAACTTTTTTTTTTTTTTTTTTTTTAATATGAACTAGTAGTCTTTTGGGAAAATGAAAATATATGAGAAAGTTGGTAGTCACTTTATGACTTGAGTCCTCTTTTATATTGAGTCCTCTTTTATATTGGCACTTTTTCGTGTGGAGAAATGCTATTCTCACACAAATTTTTTTTACACAAAATATTTTACACACTTAGCTGGCATCCCATGTGTGCTCCACGTCAAGCAACTTCCACACCGGTTTATTTTTGGATAAATATTTCAATCTGAATTAACTATCTTTTCATATATCAAAATAATATCTACGGAGTAATTAATTTATTTTTCTTTAGGTCAAATTAGAATTATAATATAATTATTCACACACACGTTACTAGAGGAGTCCTAGTATATTAATATGGGTGATTTTTTTTTTTTAGGATAAAGGATATGGCTGAACATTTAGCTCTTCATCGTGTGACTTATCTTCTTCTCCTTCGCATAGTAAGTAGTACTATACAAATCCGTTGTTATTGATTTTTAAAACTTGGTATTCAAATTGATGATGATAGTTAGAAATTATTTTATTTTCTGAATCTAAGTTGTTTTTACTACGGAGTATTACACTAACTAAATAAAACTATTATAGTATTTATTTATTCTTTTTTTTCTATTTTTTTTAAAGAAAAAATGATAGTGGAAACAATGATAGTGGGTTTTTTTTTTAAAACTAGTACAACAAAAGAGGGACAAAGCGTGTCATTTTTTTTTCTTTTTTACAAATATAAATTAAAAATATAGTGTTTTGCCTAATCCCCGGCAGCGGCGCCAAAAACTTGATGTGTTGCACGTGGTGTACGAAAATACTATTATTTTTAATACAAAATACTACAAAATATGACACAAGTTTTATTAATTTACGGATGGGATATACCTAAACCTTGCTACAACACTATAGGCAGTGTACCTAATCGTAGAGTAGTGTAGTTTTTAGTAAGTCCGGTTCGTTCCACAGGGAGCTGGTGATACTTACTATATTTTTAACTATATTTATATAAAATATATATAATTATATAAGTAGTAATATTATTATAAAAGGGGGGTTTTACCGTTTAATGACCGGTTTGTCGATTCTATATTTTAAGCGTAAAGATAAATGACGATAATTAAAGTGCGTAAAATAATGACAATAAATAAAATGACAGTAAATAAAATTGCGAGTAATAAAATGACAGTAAATAAAGATACGATGAGAAATATAATAAAAGAATTATGCTTATTTAAACTTCCGTAATCATGATGTTTGACGTGTTGATTTTAATTTATTACCATGGGTTAATTGTCCTTTGTCCTGGTTTATTTGATACGTCTATCTGGTTTTTGTCCATAATAGTCCATCGGTCATAAATATAAAGTGCGAGTATCCTCGTCAAATTACCCTTATACCCGAAGTCAAATATTCCAACTGATTAAGGATTTAAACTGTGACGCAGTTATCACTTCTGTCAACAATTACACCAGTTATCACTGTATGTAATCCACCCCTGTTTTAATTAGTTTATGAATATTAATTCATCCACTTGATCAGAATGAATAATCAATTACCCAACCCAATTGATTAATTAAATGATTATAACAGATTCCATATGAACATCACTAAATAGGACAACCATAATCATTATTAATTATTAGGTTAATTAATTTGAAGATAGGTTCGACAGACTCCAATGAGTTGTCACTCAATTAGACAATACCCCCCATCTATTAATAGTCAATAGTTCAATTTCCACAAGTGTCGGTCTTTTGCCCAAACCTTAATTATGGTCCAAAGTTCAATAACCCCTTCTTAATATTTTAGCCCAACATCACGATTACTTCGGCTCAAATAAGCATAATAATAACTTAGTTACGATACATTAATGTAAAAAGGTTGAACATAACTTACAATGATTAAAAATAGCGTAGCGTTACACGGACAGAATTTCGACTTACACACTCAAACGATCTCTATCATAAATCTTATTATTATCATAATTTAAAATTAAAATTAAGATTATTGTTATATCTTATTAAGTTAACATTATGATAGAGATATAGAATATAGATATTGATAATTGATATTGATAAATAAGAAAAAGATAGAAAAAGGTGTGTTTTTACATTACGATTACAAAGCCTTTTATAGGCGAATTTAGAAATTGAATTTTCACTTATGACCCCTGAACTATGCTCAATTAACAACTTTTTATTATTTAATATTATTCTTATTATGAATTATTTAAATATTATATTTTATTCTTGTGCATAGTTGACTCGTAATTTTTACACCGTTGCGTCGAGCGTTGAGAGTTGACTCTGGTCCCGGTTCCGGATTTTCGAACGTCCTTGCGTACAATTTTATATTTTGTACTTTGCGTTTTGTAACTTGTACTCTTGTCATTTTTAGACGTTCCTCATCAATAATTTGAACCTTTTTGATTGTATCTTGTACTTTTGAGCTTTTTGGACCTTTGTGTCTTCAATTCGTCGTTTTCGCCTTTTGTCTTCGCACTTATTTAAAATAAACGAATATTACTTGAAAATGGAACAATTGCAACTAAAATCTTGTCTTTCTTGGGGGATTTTGCTATGAAATATATGTTCCTTTTTAGCCTTATCAGGGTTTCCCACTTTTCAACGGTTTCGATCTTTGCCGGGTCCACCTGGATACCTTCTTTGTTCACTATGTGACCGAGGAATTGAACTTCTTCCAACCAAAATGCACACTTTGAAAACTTAGCGTACAGTTTTTCTTTCCTCAATACTTCTAGCACTTTTCTCAAATGTTCTTCGTGCTCTTGATCATTCTTTGAGTAAATAAGTATGTCATCGATGAAAACAATGAAAAACTTGTCAAGATATGGCCCACACACTCGGTTCATAAGGTCCATGAACACAGCTGGTGCGTTAGTCAATCCAAACGGCATAACCATAAACTCGTAATGACCATAACGCGTCCTAAAAGCAGTTTTTGGAATATCATCGTCCTTTACTCGCATTTGATGATATTCAGAACGTAAACCGATCTTCGAATAAACCGACAAGCCTTGTAGTTGATCAAATAAGTCATCAATTCTCGGCAGTGGATAACGGTTTTTGATGGTAAGTTTGTTCAACTCTCTGTAGTCAATACACAACCTAAATGTACCATCCTTCTTCTTGACAAACAAAACAGGAGCTCCCCATGGTGATGTGCTTGGTCGAATGAAACCACGTTCTAATAGTTCTTGCAGTTGGCTTTGCAGTTCTTTCATCTCGCTGGGTGCGAGTCTATAAGGAGCACGAGCTATTGGTGCAGCTCCTGGTACAAGATCTATTTGAAATTCAACAGATCGATGTGGAGGTAGTCCCGGTAATTCTTTCGGAAATACATCGGGAAATTCTTTTGCGACGGGAACATCATTGATGCTCTTTTCTTCAGTTTGTACTTTCTCGACGTGTGCTAGAACAGCATAGCAACCTTTTCTTATTAGTTTTTGTGCCTTCAAATTACTAATAAGATGTAGCTTCATGTTGCCCTTTTCTCCATACACCATTAAGGGTTCTCCTTCTTCTCGTACAATGCGAATTGCATTTTTATAACATACGATCTCTGCTTTCACCTTCTTCAGCCAGTCCATGCCAACTATTACATCAAAACTCCCTAACTCTACTGGTATCAAATCAATCTTAAATATTTCGCTACCCAGTTTAATTTCTCGATTCCGACATATATTATCTGCTAAAATTAATTTACCATTTGCAAATTCGAGTAAAAATTACTATCCAAAGGCGTCAATGGACAACTTAATTTAGCACAAAAATCTCTACTCATATAGCTTCTATCCGCACCCGAATCAAATAAAACGTAAGCAGATTTATTGTCAATAAGAAACGTACCCGTAACAAGCTCCGGGTCTTCCTGTGCCTCTGCCGCATTAATATTGAAAACTCTTCCGCGGCCTTGTCCATTCGTGTTCTCCTGGTTCGGGAAATTTCTAATAATGTGGCCCGGTTTCCACATTTATAACAAACTACATTGGCATAACTTGCTCCGACACTACTTGCTCCGCCATTACTCATTCTGACACCATTTGTTCCTTTCGTTCTGTTAACCCCTGGTCCGTAGACCTCACACTTAGCCGCGCTATGACCATTTTATTTACACTTATTGCAAAATTTGGTGCAGAACCCCGAGTGATACTTTTCACACCTTTGGCATAGCTGCTTCTGATTGTTATTGTTGTTGCGATAATTATTGTTGTTGGGATGATTATTGTAGTTGCTGTTGTTATTTTTGTTGTTGTTGTTGTTATTGTTGTTGGGTCGTTTGTTGTAGTTGCGATTGATGTTGCGATTGTTGGGATAGTTGTTGCGATTGTTGTTGTAATTTCTGTTGTTGTTGTATTGGTGATTCTTATCACCGTTTTCCTCCCACTTTCTTTTGACTTGCTTCACATTGGCTTCTTCAGCAGTCTGTTCTTTAATTCTCTCTTCAATCTGGTTTACTAGTTTGTGAGCCATTCTACATGCCTGTTGTATGGAGGCGGGCTCGTGTGAACTTATATCTTCTTGGATTCTTTCCGGTAATCCTTTCACAAACGCGTCGATCTTCTCTTCCTCATCTTCGAACGCTCCCGGACACAATAGGCACAATTCTGTGAATCATCTTTCGTACGTGGTAATATCAAATCCTTGGGTTCGTAACCCTCTAAGTTCTGTCTTGAGCTTATTCACCTCGGTTCTGGGACGGTACTTCTCATTCATCAAGTGCTTGAATGCTGACCACAGTAGTGCATAAGCATCATCTTGTCCCACTTGCTCTAGATAGGTATTCCACCATGTTAACGCAGAACCTGTGAAGGTATGCGTAGCGTACTTCACTTTGTCCTCTTCAGTACACTTACTTATGCAAACACCGATTCGACCTTCTCGGTCCACCGTTTCAATCCGATCGGTCCTTCGGTTCCATCAAATTCCAAAGGTTTACAGGCAGTGAATTCTTTGTAGGTGCATCCTACACGATTTTCTGTACTGCTAGATCCAAGGTTATTATTGGTATGTAGTGCATCCTGTACTGCGGCTATGTTTGAAGCTATAAAAGTACGGAATTCCTCTTCATTCATATTCACGGTGTGTCGAGTTGTCGGTGCCATTTCCTTCAAAATAGTCAAATGGAACAAGTTAATCATACAGAATATTAAGAGTAGTTAATAGTATTTCGTAGCATAATATGAACTCATTTATAAAAGCTTTTTCTTCATATTAGCGTTTTATAAGTTTAAATTCAGGTAGTACCTACCCGTTAAGTTCATACTTAGTAGCTAATATACAATTCAACTACTACAATTCTATATGAAAAACTGATTATAATAATATTTCGCGTTCAAACTTTTATACAATATTTTACAAACTTACAATACCGCTTATTTTACATAAAGCATGAAATATAGCACACAATAACTTTGATACAAGATAGTTGTCAAGATAATTCTAGCTAGTACACAAGTCGTTCAGCAAAGGCAATAAAGACACGTAATTCATACGTCCAGAAACAAGTCATGCATTCTGGTTTTACTAGGACTATTTCCCATCCTTGGTCTTGTGGAACATAACCGTTATGGCCGTTGATAAGACAGCGTGTTGTAACGTCGTCAAAGGGACGAGGGTTACGTAATGACCAACAGTCTCGTAATAACCTAAAAACCTCATTTCTTACCCCAATTACCGACACCGTCACTTGTGGGAACGTTTTGTTTAATAGTTGTAGCCCGATGTTCTTTTTCTCACTTTGGTGAGAAGCGAACATTACTAACCCGTAAGCATAGCATGCTTCTTTATGTTGCATGTTAGCCACTTTTTCTAAATCATGAAGTCCTATATTCGGATACATTGAGTAAAAATAATTTCTTAACCCGTTGCGTAAAATAGCATTTGGGTTCCCCGCAATATATGCGTCAAAGTAAACACATCGTAACTTATGGATTTCCCAATGTGATATCCCCCATCTTTCGAACGAAAGCCTTTTATAAACCAAGGCATTCTTGGAACGTTCTTCGAATGTCTTACAAACTGATCTCGCCTTAAATAGTTGTGCCGAGGAATTCTGACCGACTCTAGACAAGATTTCATCAATCATGTCTCCGGGTAGGTCTCTTAAAATATTGGTGTGACGACCCGGAAATTTTTGACCAAATTTAAACTTTAATCTTTATATTATTCCGACACGATAAGCAAAGTTTGTTAAGTTAAATCTCAAAAATTTAAACTGTGTTCATACATTCATTATAACCTCGACCAAATTCCGACGAATCACGAACCGTTATATATAAATAGATATGTATATGTATATATATATATTATAACTTGAGAATATTAATAAAGTATTAAACGTATAATACTTTACACGAACGTATTTGTTTCAATATGATTTTCGACGAAAAAAAATATATTAAATGATTGAATTATCAGAAACATTGAATTATGATTACAAGTCTCTGTTGAGAGGTCCACTATGATTTGAGAAAATCTATTCCTCTTAACGATATTCAGAATAATTTGTAAAGCTATTTATAAATAAAAACAAAAAGTGTCATTTACGAAAGTTAGACAAAAGTTAGTAGAGAATTGGTTTCCATAATATTCTATTAATCTATTTTCAAACGTACAAAGACGTTTTCAGTTTAAAAAGAACTTTATTATTAAAACGTATATAACTTTTATATATATCTAGAGTCACTTTTGACAACTCATTACTTAACCAGTATAATAAATATAACGATATTTATATTTTATTTCATTAAATATATATAACGATTTAAATTAATATTATATATATTTATACGTGTATTATACATACATAGTTTTTTATACTTTTACTATACTTTAACTTTACCTTTACTTTACTTTTACTTTACTTTAACTTTAATAATTCACTTTAATAATTCATACTTTAATAATTCACTTTAATAATTCATACTTTAATAATTCACTTTAATAATTCACTTTAATAATTCATACTTTAATAATTCACTTTAATAATTCATACTTTAATAATTCACTTTAATAATTCATACTTTAATAATTCACTTTTATAATTCAAAAATCTATTATAAATAGAATTCAATAGGTTTCATTATTTCATAGAAACTTGAAAATATATTTCTCTAAACTATATATATATATATATATATATATATATATATATATATATATATATTTGCTCTGTATTATTTCAAGATATTATTAGTATACATAAAATATTACGATGGAGTGCTGTCCGAGTGATTTCAAAATAGTTTTTTTGAATGAGTCGAAGCTAAGGAAATTATGGGTTATAGCTATGGAGGTGATGGGTATGGTTCATGGGTATGCTCGTGAGGTCAATCTAGTGTTTATCATCTCCGTTGCGTCTACGTACTTTCCTGCAATATTGAATCTTAATATTGATACGTTCGTGAATCCGAGGCCAACCTTGCACTTATTAAATGACGTTATATGTATTTTTACTACGAAATACAGTATTGTGAGTTTCATTTCCTCCCTTTTATATATATATTTTTGGGACTGAGAATACATGCGCTGTTTTTATAAATGTTTTACGAAATAGGCACAAGTACTAAAACTAATTCTACGTGGGTTTAAACCAGAAATATACCCTTAGCTTGGTAACATTAAACTACTTGTCTATGTACGGTAGGCGCGAATCCTAAAGATAGATCTATTGGGCCTGACAAACCCCATCATGACTATGGGATGCTTTAGTACTTCGAGGTTATTTTAAACACACCTGATCTGGTGTACTTCAGAGGGTAAAACATGAACGTTAAGGCTTGTTACCGGGTGCCTACAACTTATAGAATACTTTTATACACTTGCGAGTGTACATATATTTATAAACGGAAATCTTGTGGTCTATTAATATATTGAAATGATTGTTATGATAAACCTATGAACTCACCAACCTTTTGGTTGACACTTTAAAGCATGTTTATTCTCAGGTATTAAAGAAATCTTTCGCTGTGCATTAGCTCATTTTAAGGATATTACTTGGAGTCATTCATGGCATATTTTGAAAGACGTTGCATTCGAGTCATTGAGTTTATCAAGATTATTATAAAGCCAATTATAGTTGGATGTATTATGAAATGGTGTGCATGCCGTCAACTTTCGTTGTAAAGAAAGTTTGTCTTTTAAAAACGAATGCAATATTTGTAAAATGTATCATATAGAGGTCAAATACCTCGCGATGTAATCAACTATTGTGAATCGTTTATAATGTATATGAACGGGTCCTTTCAGTTGGTATCAGAGCGGTGGTCTTAGCAAACCAGGTCTGCATTAGTGTGTCTAACTGATAGTCGTTAGGATGCATTAGTGAGTCTGGACTTCGACCGTGTCTGCATTTCAAAAGTTTTGCTCATCATTCTTGTCGGAAATTACCTGCTTATCATTCTTAGTCTAGACACATCTTATTGCATTGATTGCATGAATAGTGTATAGACAAAATTCATATCTTAGCGTATCTGCTAATTCATATCTTAGCGTATCTGTTACTGTAAACTTTGCCTGACATATTCCGTAAATTCCTCCGTAATCTACGAAACCTTTTGCTCTATATAATTAGAATACCACCCGATAGCCGGAAAATCATTTCATATCGAAAAATTCTTTATTCAATCGTACGAAATGGAATTCGTCATTAGTTCAAGTCCCTCGGATTCCGAAATGGAATCCCACTCAAGTTCCGAAAGCAGTGTGACCGGAATGGATCAACCAATTAGTCATCATCTATTCTGGATGAATTGGGGATGGGTTCGTAGCCTCCTTAATCATTGGAGATAAGAAGAAGGTGATCCCTTCCATCCACCACATTGCCCTCTTGGCGAAGAACCTGAAGCACTTACCGACGAACCTATCCGAAACACCATTTTCTCTCTTATTTCTAGAGTATCTCATCACGATTACATACTACACCAAATTCTAGATTTTATTTATCCGCCCGTCCGAACCGACAATCACCCCGGTGTAATAGAAGAAGTCAACGAGCTTCGCGCTCAGGTAGTGGCTTTGAAGAACATGGTGCAAAGGTTACAAACACCAGCAGCAGCACCAGCAGCATAAACAGTACCACCATCAGCAACACCAACAGTACCATCACCACCACCAACAACAACATCCACATCCCACACCGCAACATCACAATATGCATCTCAAACATCAACGTCATACGCCCTGTAAATATCCAGGAATATCAACAACAACAAACGATGAAGTATTAATTCATAAACTTCATTGAAGAGATATCTTTGCGGCAGTTATGTAATCTCCAAAATCTTAGAGATTATTTAATTCTGACCGTAAATCGGATGAGTGAACGGAGATGGTAGAGTAGAAACTTTGATCGAAAATGGTGTACGATTTACAAGCTAGAATTGTTTTACCAACAGCATCAACAGGACCGTAGCATCATCAGCACAGTCAGTGCCGTCAGTATCGTCAGAATCAACAGCACCTGTAACATCACAAACTCTGTCAGTTCAAGAATCATTGTGGACATCATTACGAATCAACAACAAATATATTGTATCAACGAGTTATGAAGTATTAACTCATTTCCAATCGAAAGATTTATATGTATATTTTATATGTATAAATTTTTAAAGCATAATAAATCTTCCCGTACTAAGCTATTATGTGTGAATCTTAACTACTCAGTTAATTCATATTACAAATATGCAATGATGTACGTCCTTCGTCCGTAACTTAACCATCGTTAATTACAATCTCTGTCTCAATTCAATAAAAAATCCAATTCATAATAAATCAAGTGTATTATTCGAATATATGTTTGATTTTACACTTTCATCATCGATGTACTCGAAACTTTTCAAATAACATCATTCGTACCTTGCGAAGTTCACAAGAATTTCACGAAAACCAACAAATAACAAAGTAATGATTCATAATTTCAATATTATTGAAGAAATACTTATGCAATTTATAAAGTTTTAGGGATTACTCAATTCTAGTTCCAACCATAAAACAAATGAGTTTAATTTAATATTAACTCATTAAATCTATATTACATCTAAAGAAAATATACACATATATTTTCATAAAGAGTGTAATAAACTTCTTTTGTACAAAATATTAATTGTGAAAATTTTTTTAACGGGTAGGTAATACCCGAGAGATATATAAATTCATAATTAATATATTACATTTTTTGAAACTGATTCAGCAATCATCAACTATACTCCCTACTTTCACAACAATATCCATTCTTTCATATAAATCAAAACAATCATACTCATTCAAATTTAATTACATATTCTGATTTTGAAATCGCATAATTCAATTCGAAATATAACCAGTATCATCACTCTTAGAATCCTATATCTTTCAAAGCTATATTTTGACTTCAAAACTGTGTTAGAACATCATATGTATTAACGATTAAAATATGTGCTCAAACTCTTCGAAATTCCTGAAGACACTTCAACTAAGGAACAATCGAGATGATGATCCAACCACATGTTACCCACAGTTATACACCTGAAAAACTCTCAAAACCCAAGTCATAGTTCGACACGTATCCGTGTTAGACCCTTTGGCATTTACTAGCTAAAATAACTTTTCAATTCCGTTTCAAAATAGACAGTTTTGTCACAGCTCCAGCAAGTCATCTTCGACTTCTCAATCAAAACAGTCTTATTATAACCTCGATAGATATGTTGCCCTTTCTCCAATGTTACCGGGGAATCGTTTATATTCACCACATTAGCAATAAACTTACTAACAACTTCATTGATCTTTGACTTTAAAAAAAAAAAAATCATTATAATTATCGAAATCCTATCATATACTCATTCGTACCTTATAACAAGAATTGCCATACCAATTATTGAGAATCAGCAATCAGTATTTTGAAACCTCGCAGCATGTCTACATCAACAATTACATATACACACAACGTCTACCTCGAAGACTTACATTTTTTGAATGAGAAATTTCTGAAAAACACCCTAAACTGCGAACCAGTTCTCAAAATTTTGAAAAATGCTGATGAAGCAGCAAAAACTGTAAACGACCTTAACAGTAAAAAGTTGGATGATAAAGGATAGTATATTGGCAAAGCTCAGAAAAAGAGAAGCTTTGGAACTGGAAAACGGATTGAGCAAAGTATGAAGGAGGCTGTGGACAAATCACAAAGGCTGAACCTGCCTTCAAAGAATCCAAATGATTCAGTACTTGCTGAAGTCATTAACGAATACCTTGCTCCTGACTCTAAACCCCTGCGGACAATATCCTTCATCATCCTCTGATATTAGACATTCTAAGATATCATCGTACCTTTTATTATAAATATCATCCATACTTCTGAAGATATTTTTATAATTATTCTTATCTGAAATCATTTACCTCTTCGCGCTATCTGTATTATATCATAAAAGAAACTATTTTAGTTTCTAAATTCTGAAACATTTGAGTTTAAAATAGGAATATTCTTGAAGAAGTGTTGGGAGCTGAAGCATGAGTTAGTATAATATAATGACACTTGATCAACGTGATTATATTACAGTAATTCATGCTGAGTTTCTAAATGGAACATGATGATTCACAGATCATAACGTCATCATGTGCTATGTTACACGACTCTTGTATTCTCTTTGATCTCGAAATATCAAGAAAATATTTCTTGATGATTCGTCCTTTTCCGAGGTATTCTGGTAATTTGACAAGTCAAGATCGTGTCATTACAATTTCCTTCCTGGAACATTAACAATGTTCATTCCAAAATTTATATCTGCGAATTCCGGACCATTACAAGCGGTGCTTAATCGCAAGAAGAAGAAACGAAAGGACGAAGCTCCGAACTAGAAATGGGAGTATAAATCATAGCAAATAGAAGAGAGCATTAACTATGGATGACAATGATTATAGAAGAAGCAAGGACTTTAAAATATAAGGGAAGATATAAAACCCAACAACAACCCAAAAATCACAAACCGTATATATCAATGCATATAGCAATATAAAGACACGGGAGAACTAAAAACACTATAAAACCAAGAGTATAGTAGAAGTAAATAGATTCTTCCGGAGGCAGATGAAAAAGAAGAGCGACAGATATGAAAGTGAGGAGTATATCAAGAATCAGCACTGGATGGAACATATTGACAAATACTTTAAAATATGAGTTGAGAAGGTGTCAGTTGTAAGAAAACAAATGAGGTGGATTTATAGTGAAATATCCGACAGAGAAATCAAAATGGATTATCGCATTAATTCGAAGAGGATCATAATTTCCTTAATCGCCGAATAATCAAATCCAATATATTTTACAAAGATTTTCTTTTCGGAGATCAATCGTGATGACGTCAAAAGATACGACGAATCACTATTATCTTATTTCATTCATTTACGATAACTTCACTCATACGCTTCGAGTAATCGAATTATTTTATCCATTCTTCTTGAACATGATAAAACTCTATAATCGTTATAATAACATTCCCATTGTTAGTCATGACGACCTCTATCAAATTTCGGGGACGAAATTTCTTTAACGGGTAGGTACTGTGACGACCGGGAAATTTTTGACCAAATTTAAACTTTAATCTTTATATTATTCCGACACGATAAGCAAAGTTTGTTAAGTTAAATCTCAAGAATTTTAAACTGTGTTCATACATTCATTATAACCTCGACCAAATTCCGACGATTCACGAACCGTTATATATAAATAGATATGTATATGTATATGTATATATATATTATAACTTGAGAATATTAATAAAGTATTAAACGTATAATACTTTACACGAACGTATTTGTTTCAATATGATTTTCGACGAAAAAAAATATATTAAATGATTGAATTATCAGAAACATTGAATTATGATTACAAGTCTCTGTTGAGAGGTCCACTATGATTTGAGAAAATCTATTCCTCTTAACGATATTCAGAATAATTTGTAAAGCTATTTATAAATAAAAACAAAAAGTGTCATTTACGAAAGTTAGACAAAAGTTAGTGGAGAATTGGTTTCCATAATATTCTATTAATCTATTTTCAAACGTACAAAGACGTTTTCAGTTTAAAAAGAACTTTATTATTAAAACGTATATAACTTTTATATATATCTAGAGTCACTTTTGACAACTCATTACTTAACCAGTATAATAAATATAACGAAATTTATATTTTATTTCATTAAATATATATAACGATTTAAATTAATATTATATATATTTATACGTGTATTATACATACATAGTTTTTTATACTTTTACTATACTTTAACTTTACCTTTACTTTACTTTTACTTTACTTTAACTTTAATAATTCACTTTAATAATTCATACTTTAATAATTCACTTTAATAATTCATACTTTAATAATTCACTTTAATAATTCATACTTTAATAATTCATACTTTAATAAATCACTTTAATAATTCATACTTTAATAATTCACTTTAATAATTCATACTTTAATAATTCACTTTTATAATTCAAAAATCTATTATAAATAGAATTCAATAGGTTTCATTATTTCAAAGAAACTTGAAAATATATTTCTCTAAACTATATATATATATATATATATATATATATATATATATATATATATATATATATATATATATTTGCTCTGTATTATTTCAAGATATTATTAGTATACATAAAATATTACGACGGAGTGCTGTCCGAGTGATTTCAAAATAGTTTTTTTGAATGAGTCGAAGCTAAGGAAATTATGGGTTATAGCTATGGAGGTGATGGGTATGGTTCATGGGTATGCTCGTGAGGTCAATCTAGTGTTTATCATCTCCGTTGCGTCTACGTACTTTCCTGCAATATTGAATCTCAATATTGATACGTTCGTGAATCCGAGGCCAACCTTGCACTTATTAAATGACGTTATATGTATTTTTACTACGAAATACAGTATTGTGAGTTTCATTTTGTAAAGACCCGTCCTTATCCATCTGGACAAAGTCTTCAACATTTGGTGCCATTGCGATGATCGACTCCAAGTAATGCCTTTAGTATGAGCTAATGCACAGCGGAAGACTTAATTCGTACCTGAGAATAAACATGCTTTAAAATGTCAACATAAAGTTGGTGAGATATATAGGTTTGATGCTAGCAGCGTTATAACTATGGATCACAAGATTTCATATGTAAACATTTTAATAAAATATTCTAAGTGGTTGAGCACTTGGTAACCATACTTAACATTTTCACGTCGCATATTCCCTTTAATATGAAATCTTACTACACCGTACCAAGTGTAGTCACAAAACGAAGTACTGTGCAACCGTTGAATACTGGTCGTCCAGTCCGGTTGGGGTTGTCAGGCCCGATAGATCTATCAACAGGATTCGCGTTTACAATACCGCTGTAAATATTAGTTACCAAGCTACAGGGAAGTATGCCAGTGGTACAACTCAACGTAGAACATATTTTTCAGTTACTTGTGTCCATATCGTAAAACATAAAATACATGTATTCTCATCCCGAAATATTTAGAGTTTAAAAGTGGGACTATATACTCACCTAATGTATTTTGTAGTAAAAATACATATAGCATCATTGATCAAATACAAGGTTGGCCTCGGATTCACGAACCTATATCATTTGTATATATATTAATACACCAAATGGTAATCGAACCTGTTTATATTATTAATAATAATATAGTAGTTTTTATACTTTATATAGATAAATTTATATTTCATCGATTCAATTTATATAACTAATACTTATACTGTATCATATGTTATATTTATTTGTTAAAATATTAGTTTTGATAATAACAATAATTCTTAATCATAATAAAATAATAATAACAAATTAATAATTTTAAATAAAAATATTAATTTCAATGATATTACCAATTCTAATGATAGATTTTAAAAGAAATGACGTTAATAATTATAAATATATTGATAGTACTAATATTTATAAAATGTTATTAATACTAATATTAATGAAAATAATGATATCTTTCATTATTTTCATAATCATGATAGTAATAATCTTAATCTTAATAATATTAATAATACATATCCTAATAATGATAATAACAATAATAATGAAAATAATATTATAAATAATAATAAAATTTAACTACCTTCAATAGCAAAAAGCTTTAAAAAGAGTAATGCTCCAAGAGGGACTCGAACCCGTAACCTCCCGCTTGCCCATCAACCCCTTAACCAGTGAACTGTTTCTGTTTTTCTGAATCTATAGTCGACCCAATACTAATTAACCCGTAATATTTGTTTCTTATTCCTCTTTCTTCTTAAAAAAAAAAAATCGACAGGAGACTCATCTTTCTTCTAATCAACGAGTACTAAATCGCGTTTTTGGACTTGTAACGAAATCTACTCGATCTATATAGAATTCTAAGTTTTAAAAAAAATAATTTATATAGAATTGTAACAGCAAGCTGTTACCGTCGCAGCAAAAAAAATAAATAAATGATTTTTGATTTTAATCGCGTATTAGACTGAGGTTATAACATGAATCAGTTTAGAAAACATTCATAAAAATATTCTGGATCGTCAATTTAACTCAATTCAAAACAGATAACTCGAATTCACTTGATGAACAAAATTTGACTTTTTGTTTCAAAAACTTTGACTTTCAAAATTCGTTTTTAACTCAGTGAATTGAAGTATGTGACTTTCCAGATAATTTCAGTAGGAGATTACTAACTAAGCTGCATATTTAGTTTTGAAAATTGACTCGAATTCAAGTGATTGAAGAAAAAGTATCGGTACAGGGGACGGGACAGTATGTTGTTCCTCCTTAATTTCTGTTTGATTTTCGATAAAAAAAATCTGTGAAAGGATTATAGTTTGAGAGTGGTGCTGAATAATGAAATAACTTCTGGTAATCGATTTATATCATGTGAAAGGTTTTTATGAACACAACATCACGGTTAAACAGAAAGACCAGGAAAAAAAAATAGTGATCTGATTAAGACTACATATGTAACCAATTAACATCTTGCATCTATATATATACGTGTATCTATATCTGTTTTATATATAAAAAAAATGGATTATAAATCTATTTACCTATATATGTATTTATATGTATATATATCTGAAATATATATATATTATACATATTTATCTAACCAGATATATTTGTATCCTTGTATAATATTTGAATATGGGTTTATTTATATAATCTACATCTAATTAAATCAGTATTTTATATATATATTAAGAAACATAATAATATACACATTAATATTTAACATTATTATTAATATTAATAATAGTAACCAAATTTAGTTATAATAATAATAATAATAATAATTTTAGAGAAAATAATAATCTTGATGATAATTAACCATTATAATAATTATACATGGAAATCTTTTAGATATTACCACTTATTTAATTACATTTTTAATTTCAATTAATTAAAAGTACTTTATTAATTTAAATGTTATATATACACTTATATTCATATTTATTAAATAATTGTTCGTGAATCGTCGGTAATGGTCAAAGGGTAACTGATTATCCGAATATAGATTTCAGACTTTCTAGACTTAATATTACAGATTTTGCTTATCGTGTCGGAAACATATAGAGTTTAAGGTTTAAATTTGGTCGGAAATTTCCGGGTCGTTACAGTACCCACCCGTTAAAGAAATTTCGTCCCCGAAATTTGGTAGAGGTTGTCATAAATAACAATAGAAATGTTTTCATGACGAATATGAGGTAATAATGTAATTTTATCATTATGGATAGATATAGAAAAAAAAATTTCGATCATGTGAAGCGTACGAGCGAAGCTATCACAAAAGAGAGTGAATGAGTAATATAATATCGTTTTAACTGATGACGTGGTTATGATTGATTTCCGGAATTTAAGGGATTTAAAGAAAATCTTATGTAATAAGGTTTGGTTCTGCGGCGATCAGGATCTTCTTTGATTTAATGCAGCAAATCTGTTCTGATTTCTCTGTCGGATATTTCTCTATAAATTCACCCCCCTTCGTTTCCTTATTTCCATATCCTACATCTTTTACGCTTTTTCCTTAATTTCTATCTTAAAACATTTGCCAATATGCTCCATCCCGTTTTGATTTTTGTTATACTTCTAACTTTCATATCTTTCATTCTTCTCTTTCTTCTGCTGCCAGAAAAATCTATTCATTTCTATGATTTCCTTGGAATTATAATGTTTTTAATTCTCCCGTGTCTTTACGTTGCAATACGTATTGATATACACGGTTTGTAATTTCTGGGTGATTGTTGAGTTTTATATCTTCCCTTATACTTCAATGTTCCCGCTTCTGTCCTCTATAGTCATTGTCATCCACAGTTAATACCCTCTTTTATTTGCTGTGATTTATACTCAAATTTCTATTTTTGGGGCTTTGTCCCTTCGTTTCTTCTTCCCGTTCTCAAGTCAAGCAACAATGATCCGACATTCGTAGATATGAAATTTGGAATGAACATAGCTACTGCTCTAAGGAAGAAAGGGTATTGACATGATTTTGATTTGTCAAATTACCAGAATATCCAGGAAAATAGAACTATCAAGATGATTTGTTCTTAATATGTTTCGGAATTGGATAGAATGTAAAAGTCGTGTAACATGGCACATGATGACGGTACTGTGAATCATCATATTCCATTAGAAACTTAACATGACTTACTGTAATATAATGAAGTTGATCAAGTTTCATTATATTATACTAATTCATGTATCAGTTCCCAACACTACTTCAAAACATTCATATTTAAACTCGAAGATTTTAGAACTTAGAAACTAACACAGTTTCTTTTATGTTGTAACGTAGATGTTACGGAGTGGTAAATGTTTTCAGATAAAGATGGTTGTGAAAATATATCCAGAAATATGGAGAATATGTATAACGGAAGATATGAAGATATCTTATAATATCTAAGATAAGATGATGGTGATGAATATCATCTTGAAAAGTTTAGAATAAGGAGTAGAGTTCTTACTAACGGTTTCAACAGGCACGGAATCGTTTGGATTCTTTGAAGTCAGGTTTAGTTTTCATGATTTGTTCACTACCTCCTTCATACTTTGCTCAATCCGTTTTCCAGTTCTAAACCTTCTCTTTTTCTCAGCTTTACCACCTTACTATTCTTTGTCATCAAACTTTTGACTGTTAAAGTCGTTTATGATTTTTGCTGCTTCATCAGCATTCCAAGAACTACTTCACAGTTCAGGGTATTTTTTTTTTCAGAAACTTCATATTCGAAGTATGAAATTCTTAGGGATAAATGTTTTAGGTATGATTGAAGAAGTTCTGCGAGATTTTCAAAATACTGATTGCGGATTCTACCAAAGAGATAACGAGCTGCTGATGATGTTGTAGAATATAAAAGGTTCTCCGGTAACGATAGCGAAAGGACAAGGTATAAATATCGAGGTTATAGTAAGAGTAGTCTTTCTGGGAAGTCGAAGTGAAGATGTGACAAAATTTGCTGCTTGAAATGGAATCGTGTGGTTGTTTTTGCTAATGAATGATAAGGAATTCGACGCAGATAGGTTTTAACTATAACTTCGGTTTCGAAAGTTTTTCAGGTGCATAACTGTATGCATAAATCTTTCTTCCATAGACGAGATGCGACTGATTCAAATAAGGTTTAGTATAAAATCAAGTGGCAAACTTGAAGAATTATTTAGTTTCATATGTTATAATCAATATTTTAATTCATTTTAATTGTCCAAAGTTAGCAGTCTAATTGTCCAATGGTTCAATGATCCAATATATTCATATATAATTTAATATATAATATTCGAATTAAATAATACGTATCATGACCCGTGTACCGGTCTCAGTGTCGATCACAACTCAAAGTATATATATATTTTGGAATCAACTCCGACCCTGTATAGCCAACTCCCACCTTCACATATAGAGTGTCTATGGTTGTTCCGAAATATATATATAGATGGGTCGATATGATAAGTCGAAACCTTGCATACGTGTCCCGTTATTTAAAGTGCGTAAAAGTAAATAACAGAAATTAAATGACGATAAATAAAATTGCGAGAATGTAAATTGCGATAAATTAAATGTTAATCAGTTAGCTGGGAACAGTTAGCCGGAACAGTTAGCGTGAAATCCTATCACAATTCCAATTAATTAATTCGTTTGTTTCTAACACTTTTTATTTTTGTCCAATGTTTTCTTCGTTATGCCACTTGTTGGATTCTGATAGGTCAAAATCCAAATATGAAATTTGAATAGAAATGGTTATTCTGTGGTGAACGGATATGTATATCGGTAGTTGTAAGTAGGATAGTAAATGATCGTTGAATCAGATTCGAAGAATGTACAGTGTAACTTATTAATGTGAATTCTAAATATTCCTCGGGTACTACCCACTCGTTAAAATATTTTCACCATTAACAGTTTGTACAAAAGAATTTTAATTACAATCTTTATGAAAATATATATTTGCATATATATTTTCTTCAGATGTAATCATGGATTTAATGAGTCAATAAGATATTAAACTCATTTGATTTACCATTAATACTAGATTACATAATCTCTAAAACTTTAGAAATTACATAATCGCCATGTCGAGCGAAGATAATCGATGTAGAACGATTCGCAGAACGATGATTATACTCGAGGTGCAGAATGAGATGGTGAGGCATGGATTGTTGAAACTTGGGTTATTGGTGGTACTGGTACCGTTGGTGCTGAAGCTGGTGATGTTACTGGTGTTGGTGATACTGCTGGTGCTTGCAAATTGTGTACCGTGCTCTCTAAAGTTAACACTCGAGCTCGGAGTTCTTTAACTTCTTCTACTAACCCTGGTTGGTTATCAGTGTGAGGTAAAGGTCGGATATCTTCTCTAGTTCCGTTAATGGTAGCCTCAAGACGAAAAATTCTTGCAAAAAGGGTATAAACGGTGTTGCGAACAGGTTCGCCGGTGAGCGGGTCGAGCACTCCGACGTTAGGTGGTAAGTTCGGCTCGTGATATGGAGTACCTTCTTCATTTCTCCATAGGGTAAGTATTTCGCGAACCCATCCCCACTTTCTAAAGAAATCACGGTAGTTGATCGGTTGGTGCGCTCCCGTCACGCTATCTTCGGAGTCAGAGGAACTTTGTCGATTCGTGGAGGCCATCGTGCGCGATCACAGAAAAGATTTTTGGTATGAAAAGCTTAGTGACAGCAAATAATAGTTGGATGGTATTCTCAATGCATAATATGCATAGATATATATAGTACCAGGATCCCTTAAATTACGGAGAAATTTACGGAAGATATTAAGCAAAGTCTATCGTAATAGATACGCTAAGATATAAATTTGTCTATACACTATCTATGCAATAAAGGCAGTAAGGCATGTCTAGACTTAAGAATGGTAAGCAGGCAATTCCCTAAGGATGATAAGTAGATGATTTCCGACTAGAAATGATAAGCAAAACTTTTGACATGTAGACACGGTCAAAGTCCAGACTTATTAATGTACCCTAACAACTACTAGTCAGACACACTAATGAAAGTCCTGGTTCGCTAAGACCAACGCTCTGATACCACCTGTAAAGACCCGTCCTTATCCATCTGGACAAAGTCTTCAACATTTGGTGCCATTGCGATGATCGACTCCAAGTAATGCCTTTAGTATGAGCTAATGCACAGCGGAAGACTTAATTCGTACCTGAGAATAAACATGCTTTAAAATGTCAACATAAAGTTGGTGAGATATATAGGTTTGATGCTAGCAGCGTTATAACTATGGATCACAAGATTTCATATGTAAACATTTTAATAAAATATTCTAAGTGGTTGAGCACTTGGTAACCATACTTAACATTTTCACGTCGCATATTCCCTTTAATATGAAATCTTACTACACCGTACCAAGTGTAGTCACAAAACGAAGTACTGTGCAACCGTTGAATACTGGTCGTCCAGTCCGGTTGGGGTTGTCAGGCCCGATAGATCTATCAACAGGATTCGCGTTTACAATACCGCTGTAAATATTAGTTACCAAGCTACAGGGAAGTATGCCAGTGGTACAACTCAACGTAGAACATATTTTTCAGTTACTTGTGTCCATATCGTAAAACATAAAATACATGTATTCTCATCCCGAAATATTTAGAGTTTAAAAGTGGGACTATATACTCACCTAATGTATTTTGTAGTAAAAATACATATAGCATCATTGATCAAATACAAGGTTGGCCTCGGATTCACGAACCTATATCATTTGTATATATATTAATACACCAAATGGTAATCGAACCTGTTTATATTATTAATAATAATATAGTAGTTTTTATACTTTATATAGATAAATTTATATTTCATCGATTCAATTTATATAACTAATACTTATACTGTATCATATGTTATATTTATTTGTTAAAATATTAGTTTTGATAATAACAATAATTCTTAATCATAATAAAATAATAATAACAAATTAATAATTTTAAATAAAAATATTAATTTCAATGATATTACCAATTCTAATGATAGATTTTAAAAGAAATGACGTTAATAATTATAAATATATTGATAGTACTAATATTTATAAAATGTTATTAATACTAATATTAATGAAAATAATGATATCTTTCATTATTTTCATAATCATGATAGTAATAATCTTAATCTTAATAATATTAATAATACATATCCTAATAATGATAATAACAATAATAATGAAAATAATATTATAAATAATAATAAAATTTAACTACCTTCAATAGCAAAAAGCTTTAAAAAGAGTAATGCTCCAAGAGGGACTCGAACCCGTAACCTCCCGCTTGCCCATCAACCCCTTAACCAGTGAACTGTTTCTGTTTTTCTGAATCTATAGTCGACCCAATACTAATTAACCCGTAATATTTGTTTCTTATTCCTCTTTCTTCTTAAAAAAAAAAAATCGACAGGAGACTCATCTTTCTTCTAATCAACGAGTACTAAATCGCGTTTTTGGACTTGTAACGAAATCTACTCGATCTATATAGAATTCTAAGTTTTAAAAAAAATAATTTATATAGAATTGTAACAGCAAGCTGTTACCGTCGCAGCAAAAAAAATAAATAAATGATTTTTGATTTTAATCGCGTATTAGACTGAGGTTATAACATGAATCAGTTTAGAAAACATTCATAAAAATATTCTGGATCGTCAATTTAACTCAATTCAAAACAGATAACTCGAATTCACTTGATGAACAAAATTTGACTTTTTGTTTCAAAAACTTTGACTTTCAAAATTCGTTTTTAACTCAGTGAATTGAAGTATGTGACTTTCCAGATAATTTCAGTAGGAGATTACTAACTAAGCTGCATATTTAGTTTTGAAAATTGACTCGAATTCAAGTGATTGAAGAAAAAGTATCGGTACAGGGGACGGGACAGTATGTTGTTCCTCCTTAATTTCTGTTTGATTTTCGATAAAAAAAATCTGTGAAAGGATTATAGTTTGAGAGTGGTGCTGAATAATGAAATAACTTCTGGTAATCGATTTATATCATGTGAAAGGTTTTTATGAACACAACATCACGGTTAAACAGAAAGACCAGGAAAAAAAAATAGTGATCTGATTAAGACTACATATGTAACCAATTAACATCTTGCATCTATATATATACGTGTATCTATATCTGTTTTATATATAAAAAAAATGGATTATAAATCTATTTACCTATATATGTATTTATATGTATATATATCTGAAATATATATATATTATACATATTTATCTAACCAGATATATTTGTATCCTTGTATAATATTTGAATATGGGTTTATTTATATAATCTACATCTAATTAAATCAGTATTTTATATATATATTAAGAAACATAATAATATACACATTAATATTTAACATTATTATTAATATTAATAATAGTAACCAAATTTAGTTATAATAATAATAATAATAATAATTTTAGAGAAAATAATAATCTTGATGATAATTAACCATTATAATAATTATACATGGAAATCTTTTAGATATTACCACTTATTTAATTACATTTTTAATTTCAATTAATTAAAAGTACTTTATTAATTTAAATGTTATATATACACTTATATTCATATTTATTAAATAATTGTTCGTGAATCGTCGGTAATGGTCAAAGGGTAACTGCTTATCTGAATATAGATTTCAGACTTTCTAGACTTAATATTACAGATTTTGCTTATCGTGTCGGAAACATATAGAGTTTAAGGTTTAAATTTGGTCGGAAATTTCCGGGTCGTTACACATTTGCTCCCTTTTATATATATTTTTGGGACTGAGAATACATGCGCTGTTTTTATAAATGTTTTACGAAATAGGCACAAGTACTAAAACTAATTCTACGTGGGTTTAAACCAGAAATATACCCTTAGCTTGGTAACATTAAACTACTTGTCTATGTACGGTAGGCGCAAATCCTAAAGATAGATCTATTGGGCCTGACAAACCCCATCCTGACTATGGGATGCTTTAGTACTTCGAGGTTATTTTAAACACACCAGATCTGGTGTACTTCAGAGGGTAAAACATGAACGTTAAGGCTTGTTACCGGGTGCCTAAAACTTATAGAATACTTTTATACACTTGCGAGTGTACATATATTTATAAACGGAAATCTTGTGGTCTATTAATATATTGAAATGATTGTTATGATAAACCTATGAGCTCACCAACCTTTTGGTTGACACTTTAAAGCATGTTTATTCTCAGTTATTAAAGAAATCTTTCGCTGTGCATTAGCTCATTTTAAGGATATTACTTGGAGTCATTCATGGCATATTTTGAAAGACGTTGCATTCGAGTCATTGAGTTCATCAAGATTATTATAAAGCCAATTATAGTTGGATGTATTATGAAATGGTGTGCATGCCGTCAACTTTCGTTGTAAAGAAAGTTTGTCTTTTAAAAACGAATGCAATGTTTGTAAAATGTATCATATAGAGGTCAAATACCTCGCGATGTAATCAACTATTGTGAATCGTTTATAATGTATATGAACGGGTCCTTTCAATTGGGTTGTCTATCCATTTTGTGTTTTTATACTGTAAAATAGACAAGAGTTAGATTCATAAAAAAATACTTATTAATACAAGCAATTTTTACATATATCATAAAGCATAAGCACACTATATTACATATATTACACCACACAAATACAACTATCTTATTCCGACTCGCTCGTTTCTTCTTCTTCTTCTTCTTCGGTTTTGGTTCGTTTTGCCAAGTTTCTAGGGATATATGATGTTCCCCTAATACGAGCTGTCGTTTTCCACATTGGTTTAGAAAAACCTGGCGGTTTAGAGGTTCCCGGGTTATTGTTACAACTTAAGAAATACGAGTGTTGACGATACATATAAAGTTCATCGGGGTTGGAATTAGATTTCTCTATTTTTATGCCCTTTCCCTTATTATTTCCTTTTGCCTTTTTAAATTCAGTTGGGGTAATTTCTATAACATCATCGGAATTCTCGTCGGAATCCGATTCATCGGAGAATTGGTAATCCTCCCAATATTTTACTTCCTTGGCGGAAACACCATTGACCATAATTAACCTTGGTCGGTTGGTTGAGGATTTTCTTTTACTTAACCGTTTTATTATTTCCCCCACCGGTTCTATTTCCTCCTCCAGTTCCTCCTCCTCTGGTTCCTCCTCTTTCGGTTCTGATTCTTCTTCCGGTTCTGATTCTTCTTCCGGTTCTTCTTCGGGAACTTGTGAATCAGTCCAATATATATTCGACTCTTCGTTATTATTAGGTGAGTCAATGGGATTTGTCCTAGAGGTAGACATCTATCACACAATATCAAACATGTTAAGAGATTAATAAATCACATAATATATACATGTTAATAATATATAGTTTCCAACAAAAATGTTAAGCAATCATTTTTAAAGAAAACACGGTCGAAGTCCAGACTCACTAATGCATCCTAACAAACTCGATAAGACACACTAATGCAAAATTCTGGTTCTCTAAGACCAACGCTCGGATACCAACTGAAATGTCCCGTTCTTATTGATTAAAAACGTTCCATATTAATTGATTTCGTTGCGAGGTTTTGACCTCTATATGAGACGTTTTTTAAAGACTGCATTCATTTTTAAAACAAACCATAACCTTTATTTCATAAATAAAGGTTTAAAAAGCTTTACGTAGATTATCAAATAATGATAATCTAAAATATCCTGTTTACACACGACCATTACATAATAGTTTACAATACAAATATGTTACATCGAAATCAGTTTCTTGAACGCAGTTTTTACACAATATCATACAAACATGGACTCCAAATCTTGTCCTTATTTTAGTATGCAACAGCGGAAGCTCTTAGTATTCACCTGAGAATAAACATGCTTTAAACGTCAACCAAAATGTTGGTGAGTTATAGGTTTAACATATATATATCAAATCGTAAAAATAGACCACAAGATTTCATATTTCAATACACATCCCATACATAGAGATAAAAATCATTCATATGGTGAACACCTGGTAACCGACATTAACAAGATGCATATATAAGAATATCCCCATCATTCCGGGACACCCTTCGGATATGATATAAATTTCGAAGTACTAAAGTATCCGGTACTTTGGATGGGGTTTGTTAGGCCCAATAGATCTATCTTTAGGATTCGCGTCAATTAGGGTGTCTGTTCCCTAATTCTTAGATTACCAGACTTAATAAAAAGGGGCATATTCGATTTCGATAATTCAACCATAGAATGTAGCTTCACGTACTTGTGTCTATTTTGTAAATCATTTATAAAACCTGCATGTATTCTCATCCCAAAAATATTAGATTTTAAAAGTGGGACTATAACTCATTTTCACAGATTTTTACTTCGTCGGGAAGTAAGACTTGGCCACTGTTGATTCACGAACCTATAACAATATATACATATATATATCAAAGTATGTTCAAAATATATTTACAACACTTTTAATATATTTTGATATTTTAAGTTTATTAAGTCAGCTGTCCTCGCTAGTAACCTACAACTAGTTGTCCACAGTTAGATGTACAGAAATAAATCGATAAATATTATCTTGAATCAATCCACGACCCAGTGTATACGTATCTCAGTATTGATCACAACTCAAACTATATATATATTTTGGAATCAACCTCAACCCTGTATAGCTAACTCCAACATTCACATATAGAGTGTCTATGGTTGTTCCGCAATATATATATATATATATAGATGGGTCGACATGATATGTCGAAACATTGTATACGTGTCTATGGTATCTCAAGATTACATAATATACAATATAAGTTGATTAGGTTATGGTTGGAATAGATTTATTACTAACTTTCACGTAGGTAAAATGAGTAGTTTTTATCAATCTTGTTTTACTCGCCAATTCTTCGTTTCTAATCCGTTTTGAGTGATTCTAGTGGCCACGGTTTCGTATTGAACTTAACTTTATGAATCTAAATATAAAAAGTATAAGTTTATAGTCAGAAACACAAGTTACAAGTCGTTTTTGAAAGAGGTAGTCATTTCCGTCGAAAGAACGACATCTTGATGACCATTTTGAAAAACATACTTTCACTTTGAGTTTAACCATGATTTTTGGATATAGTTTCATGTTCATAAGAAAAATAATTTTTCCAGAAGTATAGCTTTTAAATCAAAGTTCTTCTTAGCTTTTAATTATCCCAACCAAAACAGCCCCCGGTTTTACTACGACGACGTATATCCAGTTTTATGGTGTTTATCGTGTTTCCGGGTTTTAAATCATTAAGTTAGCATATCATATAGATATAGAACATGTGTTTAGTTGATTTTAAAAGTCTAGTTAGAAGGATTAACTTTATTTGTGAACAAATTTAGAATTAACTAAACTATATTCTAGTGATTACAAGTTTATAACGTTGAATAAGACAGCTTTTTATGTATGAATCGAATGATGTTATGAACATCATTACTACCTCAAGTTCCTTGGATAAACCTACTGGAAATGAAAAAAATGGATCTAGCTTCAAAGGATCCTTGGATGGCTTGAAAGTTCTTGAAGCAGAATCATGACACGAAAACAATTTCAAGTAAGATTTCCATTCGAAATAAGATTGTTATAGTTATAGAAATTGAATTAAAGTTTGAATATGATTATTACCTTGTATTAGAAAGATAACCTACTGTAAGTAACAAAGGTTTCTTGATCTTGGATGATTACTTGGAATGGATTTAGAAAACTTGGAAGTAAACTTGCAATCTTGGAAGTATTCTTGATTTTATGAAACTAGAACTTTTGGAATTTATGAAGAACACTTAGAACTTGAAGATAGAACTTGAGAGAGATCAATTAGATGAAGAAAATTGAAGAATGAAAGTGTTTGTAGGTGTTTTTGGTCATTGGTGTATGGATTAGATATAAAGGATATGTAATTTTGTTTTCATGTAAATAAGTCATGAATGATTACTCATATTTTTGTAATTTTATGAGATATTTCATGCTAGTTGCCAAATGATGGTTCCCACATGTGTTAGGTGACTCACATGGGCTGCTAAGAGCTGATCATTGGAGTGTATATACCAATAGTACATACATCTAAAAGTTGTGTATTGTACGAGTACGAATACGGGTGCATACGAGTAGATTTGTTGATGAAACTGAACGAGGATGTAATTGTAAGCATTTTTGTTAAGTAGAAGTATTTTGATAAGTGTCTTAAAGTCTTTCAAAAGTGTATGAATACATATTAAAACACTACATGTATATACATTTTAACTGAGTCGTTAAGTCATCGTTAGTCGTTACATGTAAATGTTGTTTTGAAACCTTTAGGTTAACGATCTTGTTGAATGTTGTTAACCCATTGTTTATTATAACAAATGAGATGTTAAATTGTTATATTATCATGATATTATGATATATAATATATCTTAGTATGATATATATACAGTTAAATGTCGTTACAACGATAATCGTTACATATATGTCTCATTTCGAAATTATTAAGTTAGTAGTCTTATTTTTACATATGTATTTCATTGTTAATACACTTAATAATATATTTACTTATCATTTAACATAATTAACCAAGTGTATCAATATCTTAATATGATTCATATGTACCTAGTAAGACTTTGTTATAACGATAATCGTTATATATATCGTTTTCGAGTTTCTTAAATTAATAGTCTCATTTTTATGTATATAACTCATTGTTAAAATACCTAATGAGATACATACTTATAATAAAATTATGTTAACTATATATATAACCATATATATGTCATCGTATAGTTTTTACAAGTTTTAACGTTCGTGAATCACCGGTCAACTTGGGTGGTCATTTGTCTATATGAAACCTATTACAATTAATCAAGTCTTAATAAGTTTGATTGCTTAACATGTTGGAAACACTTAATCATGTAAATATCAATTTCATTTAATATATATAAACATGGAAAAGTTTGGGTCACTACATAACTCTCGGTAACTCAGTAATAAAATCCATTGTAATCCCTTCCCACTTCCACTCGGGAATCTCGGGTTGCACCAACGGTCCAGACGGTTTTTGATATTAAGCTTTAACCTTAGCACCGGTCAAACACTTAGCCACATACGTAGCCACATCACCTTTCAAATTTGGCCATCAATACAGTTCCTTAAGATCATGATACATCTTTCC
The DNA here is from genome assembly GCF_046630445.1 of Rutidosis leptorrhynchoides. Classification (NCBI taxonomy): domain Eukaryota; kingdom Viridiplantae; phylum Streptophyta; class Magnoliopsida; order Asterales; family Asteraceae; genus Rutidosis; species Rutidosis leptorrhynchoides. The sequence goes on along the minus strand of NC_092335.1, from coordinate 391,073,637 downwards.
TGTACCAGGATGAATAGAGTACCTAGACTTATGAGCCTCATCTAAAACAAGAACTTCGGAACCCAAAGACGTCCTGCAAAGTACCTAGTACCATCTGCTCGAATCTCAAATTTCTTAGCCATACCTCTTACATTCTCATTCACAAAATTCTCTTCCTTTAAGGCTTCTTGTTGTGCCTCAAGAATCTGCCTTGCGAGGTTTGTTCTAATTGTCATATTCAAGGCCCTAAACTTGCGAGGTTCAGCCCTTTCTTTATGACTCAACGCATCCGCCACAACATTGGCCTTACCTGGATGAAACAAAAGTTCACAATCGTAATCATTCAACGTCTCAATCCATCTTCGTTGTCTAATGTTCAACTGTTTCTGATCGAGGATATGTTGAAGACTTTTGTGATCTGTGTACACAGTACTCTTGACCCCATACAAATAATGTCTCCAAATCTTAAGTGCAAAAACAACGGCCCCCAACTCTAAATCATGAGTTGTATAGTTCTTCTCGTGAATCTTTAACTGACGTGACGCATACGTAATGACTGTCTTTCGCTGCATCAAAACACAGCCAAAGCCCTGACGCGAAGCATCACAATAAACAACAAAATCATCATTACCCTCAGGTAGTGATAATATCGGAGCGGTAGTCAACTTCTTCTTTAAAATCTGAAAAGCAGTCTCTTGTTCATCCTTCCACTCATACTTCTTCCCCTTATGCGTTAATGCAGTCAAAGGTTTTATGATACGAGAGAAATCTTGAATGAACCTTCGATAGTAACCTGCTAATCCTAGGAACTGACGAATCTGGGTAGGAGTTTTCGGAGTTTCCCACTTTTCAATCGCCTCAATCTTAGCAGGATCAACTTGTATCCCTTGCTTACTAACAATATGTCCAAGGAATTGAACTTCTAATAACCAGAATGCACACTTAGAGAACTTAGCGTACAATTCTTCTTTTCTCAACAGATCAAGCACTAACCTCAAATGTTCCTCGTGCTCTTCATCACTCTTCGAATAAATAAGGATGTCGTCGATAAACACAATAACGAACTTGTCCAGGTAGGGTCTACACACACGATTCATGAGGTCCATGAACACAGCAGGTGCATTTGTCAATCCGAACGGCATAACAAGAAACTCAAAGTGATCGTAATAGTTGCGAAAAGCAGTTTTTGAAACATCATATTCTTTAACACGCAACTGATGATAGCCGGAACGAAGATCGATTTTTGAATAGACAGATGAACCCTGAAGCTGATCGAACAGATCATCAATTCTCGGAAGGGGATAACGGTTTTTAATAGTAAGCTTGTTCAACTCACGATAATCAATGCACAAACGATAAGAACCATCCTTCTTCTTAACAAACAGAACAGGAGCTCCCCAAGGGGACGAACTAGGATGAATGAAACCCTTGTCTAACAACTCGCGGAGTTGACTTGACAATTCTTGAAGTTCGGAAGGCGCAAGACGATAAGGAGCACGTGCTACAGGAGCAGCACCGGGAACAAGATCAATTTGAAATTCTACCGCGCGCTGCGGCGGAAGGCCAGGTAAATCTTCGAGAAATACCTCGGGAAAATCCCTAACAATATGAACATCTCCAACACTCTTCGTTTATTTTTCGGAATCAACAACATGGGCTAGAATAGCATGACAGCCTTTGCGAAGATGTTTAAGAACTTTCAAACAGCTAATAAGATTTAACTGTCGGCACCTCTTATCTCCAAAAACCATCAGCGGCTCTCCAACCACATTAGTAATACGAATAGCTTTATCATAACAAACAATCTCAGCACGATTCGCAGATAACCAATCCATCCCAATGACAACATCAAAACTACCAAGTTCAATCGGTACCAAATCTATCTCAAAATCTCTACCAGCTAAACTAATGTTACATTTATGATGCACAGTCTTAGCAGTAAGCACTTTACCATTAGCTATTTCAATAACATAAGTATTGTCTAAAGGAGTTAACGGTGTTTTGATTTTTGGACTTAATTTACTCGACACAAAACTCAAATCAGCCCCTGAATCAAATAGTACATAAACTGATAAATCGTTGACCGAGAACGTACCAGTAACAAGTTTAGGATCTTCCTCAGCATCCCTAGCGTTAATGTTGAACGCTCTACTACGTGCAGTCTCTGCAGTCTTCTTGTTGGGACAGGCATCCCGAAAATGCCCCGGCTTCCCACACTCGTAACAAACTCTCGGATTACCACCATTATTCGACTTTCCATTACCATTACCATTACCGCCTCTATTACCAGCATTATTACCATTATTACCACCTACAGCAGGAGTAGCAGAACTCGGCAGAAGCACCGTACAATCCTTAGCAATGTGTCCCTGTTTGGAACACCTCTTGCAAGTCACAGTACAGAAACCATCATGAGCCTTGTAACAACGAGGACACATGCTGACTGCGGTTATTTGAACCAGAAGTATCCTGCTTTTTCTGCTGACTCTGGTTTTGATTGCGATTATTATCCCACTTTCTCTTCCCATTATCAGCTTTCTTAACAGTCTCTTCACTGGGTTCGGTTACAGCAGCCTTGCTTCTTCTCAAGATCTTATCATTCAACTTATGAACCATTGACATCGCGGCCTCAATAGTCTGGGGCTCACTAGATTCAACTCCATGTTCAATTTTCTCAGACAACCCATCAATGTAAGCTTCAATCTTAAGATTCTCATCGGCATAAACATTAGGGCACAATAAAGTCAACTCAAAGAATCTCTGCTTGTAGGCATCTAATTCGGTGCCCTTCATTTTCAAGTTTTTAATTCAACCTCTAACTTCTTAAGCTCACCCCTCGGACGGTAGCGGGTGATCATTCTTTCCTTGAAATTATTCCAAGTTAAACCATAAGCCACATCATTTCCCAAACTGTTAACCAAGTTGTTCCACCAGGTCAATGCACTATCCTTCAAAGTGCAGCTAGCAAAACTAACCTTGTCCTCCTCTCGGACTCGACTAACCCTAAAAATAGACTCGATTTTCTCGAACCAGCAGGTAAGTCCTATGGGTCCTTCTGTACCAATGAATTCCTGTGGGCGACTTGCCATGTACGTTTTGTGGGAGCATCCCACCTGATTATTGTTCGCATTAGCATTTGCATTAGCATTCACTACCATAGCAGCAGCTATCCCTTCGGTAACAATACGTTGGATACGGGCTTCGTTGGACTCTCTAGGAGGCATGATCTTCAAAACAGAATAACACAATGCGTCCTGAAACCACAAGCAACGCGTTTAGTACTAACGGTTGTGTTATAAAGGAATAGATCGAACATGAAAAGATTAACCATTAAAATAATAGTCAATAAACACTATGAGTAATAACATGACAGTTATGATTGTTATAGAAATAACCACCACATGCATACATATTTTATGATAACATCATACAACATACATAGCACCTAACATACATGATCTACATTACGCATAATATAACATGCCAAGAGTCACAACATCAGAAATAAAATGTGATAATGATAATAGATGTCATAAAAATAACCATCCATACATAATGAAAAACATCCCATAACAAAACCTTAATAAAATCCTCGAGAAAACGCCGTACATAATCCAAAAATGTATGTATGAAAGGACATTATGTCTTATGAAATAAGTAATCAATCATGAATCATCATATCACATCTGCTTAGAGCGGGTGTGATAAGCTGGGCCAGCATGAGTCTCAGCAGAGGGCTCATACTTCCGCAACTTTTCTTTCACTTCTTCCAACTCTGCCTTCAAACCACGAACTGTGCTCTAGAGAGCCTCGAACCTAGCGTCAACTTCACGGTTACGCTTACGATTCTCAAACCCAACATTGTTCTTGAAGCTAACAAACGAATCCATACTAGCTCGAATCTGGTCCATCATCTCGTTGTGTGGCAAAGTACGCATACAATCACTAAGAGCATTAATATGCGTCACTTCATTGTAAGCCATGTTCATATGAGTAAGAGTGGAAAAGTAGTAGTGAACAGGATCATCGATCTCTGGTTGATCAGCACGGCGTCTGGCAGCAGCCGGAGGAGCAGGAGCAGCAACGGAGTTATCGCTCGAAGTCGACATCTGCAAACAGTAAAACCGCAAACCACATACCAAAAGATATAAATGCTAATGATATAACTCATACGAAATGAAATGCATAATAATGCTATAGCAAAAGGGTCGGGCTGTAGACTAGACTCTAATGCACCCTAAGAACCACGGGTTGACCACATTAAGACCGCCTAGTTCCCTACAACCAGAGCTCTGATACCAACTGTGATGGCCCCGTCAAAACACTCAACGGCTCCGTCAATTGGTCCCACAGCTTGATCGAACTTAAATGAATTTAACAAACGACATTGCATTCTTTTATTTCCAAAAGTTTCCTAAAAAGGAAAGCATACCAAAATATGTAGTTTAAAAGTAACCCAACATATTAATAATCCAAAGTTGACACAAAACGTTGTCAACAACCCACAAGTATTAATTATTCAAAAACTGAATGCAAGCCAAAGTTTTCTAATGTTTCATAAAAATCTGCCCAAATGCATGCAGACTCTTCTAAACACAGCGGAAGCATCACATAAACTCAAGTACCTGTGAAAACATGCGAGTAAACTGTCAACACAAAGGTTGAGTGAATTATAGGTTTAAATAATTGAATAACTTTAGACCACAAGATTTAAAAATGTTAGAAAACATTAAACATTACTCCATTATCAATGAGCCACCTGGTAACCACTTAACCCTTTATTTACCCTTGCCAAACACAATAAATGATATATACCGGACAGTGTATCTACAACAAAATACGAAGTACTAAACATTCCGATTATAAATTGCTAGCACGACTAGCTCAAAATGGGGTTGTCAAACCCGATAGATCTATCCGTAGGATTCGCGTTCACCAGTAGAAACCAATGATTACAGTTACCAGACTAGGGAATATTTTTGTACAACTCACAATGAATAATTTAAATTTAATTGTCACTTGTGTCTAAACGTGAAATAAAATGCATGTAATCACATCCCAAAAATATACCTTGAAAAGTATGTAAAAACGGGACTATAACTCACCTTAATAATAACGAAGTAACCAACACAAATAAGCGAACAGCAAATGAGTACAGTGATCAGGAATGATCACAACGCCGACCTATAAATAAAGCAGGTCGATATAAATAACTAACTTAGGTCAAGTCTTAGTATGATAGCTATTGTACATGTTGCAAGTAGACATAGAACAATACTCAACATGCAACGGTTTGATCGAAACAGCGTACAGACATACACTTTCTATTTTTAGAAAGTTTCTACTTTTAGCAGGTTTCTATTTTTGGAAAGTTTCTATTTTTGGAAAGTTTATAAGTTAGGAAAGTTTCCTTAATTAGAAAGTCAACAAGAGTGAACTGAAAGTCAAAGTTAACCGAAAGTCAACTCAAAAGTCAACCTTTGTCAAACATAGTCAACGTAAATTTTAAAAGTGTAAGTTATAATAATAATGTAAGTTATAATGTTTATTAAAGTTAAATATGTCTAATTATGTCATAACATAAGTTTAATTAAATTAAAATGAATTATTAAAGTTAATATAAGTTTAAATGATATAATTAATATAACATAAGTATTTAATTAATTAATTAAATATTAGTCATAATATAAGTATTATTAATTAATAATAAATTTTAATCATATCATAAGTATTATTAATTAATTATGAATTATTAATCATATCATAAGTTTCTAATTACAATTATAAAACCATAAGTATTTAATAATTAACTTATAATTAAATAATAACTAAGCCTTATAATAATTAAATAATTAATTAATCCTTATTATAAGTCTTATAATAATAATCTTATAATATAAGTTTAATACTTATCATAAGTATTTTCCATTAATAGTAAAAGTATTATTAATCATAAGTTTAATTAAAATGTTAATTAAATCATAATTAATAATTAAATGATATAATAAATATATATCATAAGTCTTAAATTATAATAATTACTTTTTATATCATAAGTAATTTAATAATAATGAAAATCATTATTTATATCATAAGTTTTAATAATTAACCATAAGTTTTAAATCAAAAGTTCTTCGGGTCGTATCCTGAGCCCCGAGTGTCGGTTTTCGGCGAGCCTTACATATATCTCCGCCTAAGTAAACCAGCCAACACTTTGGTACACTCAAGAACACACCATGAACAGCCCACAAGTCGTGATATGCAGCCAATACACTACTTGAAACTTCAATTCAACCAAAAATGTGTTTTTAGACGTAACGGGTGATTCGTGGCTCGGATTGAGATGACCCGAACATGAAAGTTCGCCCCACCATCAGTCCTAACACACTAACACACCCTAAAGTCACCAAATATGGTCACAAAGTCGGACCAAACCTGGTTCATACCAAAATCACATTTCAATCTTAACAAAATACCACTTTGATCATAATTAGGGCTCCGGAAATCGAAACAACATGAATCCGGAGTCTAAAATTAATGTCTTGATAAGAGGAACTCATTTATATACTTTATTTTATGATCAAAATCAGTTACAAAGTCAGAAACACACGAACAAGCTGCTGTCCCAATTTTGTCAAACCGAAAAATATGCAATCGAGCAATTCTACGCATACAATCAATATTACAACAACTAATAATCATCATACTAATAATATAAACATAAAATACATAAAAATAAATTAAAATTAAAATTTCTAGGGTTAGGGTTTATACCGTAATCAAGAAACAATTGGTATGATCGCGTAGAGAACGGAACGAGGAATCCGATTGTATGAACGATCTCTAGATCCAAGCTAGAAAAATTGATGAAGATGATGATGTTGGGTGGTGTTGGACGATGGCCAAGGAACAAAGGGAAGGAGAAGTTGGGAGAAAATTATGAGTATTAGGTTTTAGGAAATTTTGTAAAGTGAATTTGGAAAATAAAATGGGAAAAACAAAATACTCCCCCCCTCTAAAGAGGTTCAGCCGATGGGTGTGTGTGGGGTGGGCCCCACTAGCTCAATTTCACTTAATGTTCAATAACTTGTGGCCCGAATGCTTGATCGAAACCCGAAACGCGAAAACGCACTTACGCGATTAAAAATCCGGAGAGATAACAAACGCGTGACGAAAAATAAATATAAATACACTATATAATTATATGATCTTAAAATATCATATTTAAAATAAATAGGATTTAAATATCCCAAAAAAGCGACCGTTGGTTTAAAAACCGAAAAGATTCGCCAGATAGAAATCCGCGATTCGTATAAACGTACGATTTAAAATATGAATACATATATTCACATAACACATAATAATTAATATATTATTACAAAAATAATAATATAGGTCATGAAATGACGTAACCCAATTAACAGTTAACGGTCGTTAAATAATTAACGGTAACAGATAACGAAAAAAGTAGGGTCGTGACAAACTACTTCTTGTGATGATTCATTATCTAGCCCTCCATCTAGTCCTGATTCTAATTTGGGATGTCTTTTTGGTTCAGAAATTGAAATGACTGATTCAATGGAAGCATTACTGAAAGCTGGTCGGGAAGGATTAGGTCATGCTATTACTCAGCCCGAAATTAAAGAGAATTTTGATATTAAGGGTCCTATTTTTCATTTGCTAAAAGATAATCAATTTAGGGGTACGGAGAAGGAAGATGCTAATGCCCACATTCGGAATTTTAAAGATATCTGTAATCTATTTAACATTAATAATGTGGAGAGTAATATTATTTATCTTCGTCTCTTCCCATGGTTACTAAAGGATGAAGCTATGGAATGGTTGAACTCGTTACCTGAAGGAGATATTACTAGTTGGGATACAATTGTTGAGAAGTTTCTCACTCGATTCTTTCCCGCGTCTAAAACTGTCACCCTTCAAACTGAAATTGCTAATTTTCGTCAGAAAACTAGCGAGTCTCTTTATTCTGCGTGGGTTCGATTTGGTCAAATGCTTAGAGGTTGTCCGTAACATGGTTTGGATAAGTTTAAAAAGGTAACTACTTTCTATAAGGGTTGTGATATTGCTACAAGAAGAGAAATTGATACATCTGCTGGAGGAAACATTATGAGCAAAACTGCCGAAGAAGCCAAAACTCTTATTAACAAGTTGGCTGCTCATTCCCATGAATGGCACCAAGACTCAGATATTTCTCGTTTGGTGAAATCTGTTAGTTATGATTCTGAAGATATGGTTAAAGCTATGAATGTGCAATTGGGTAATTTAGGAAGGCTGATTGAAAAGCTTACTAAGGAAATGCATATGATTAAGGTAGGTTGTGAAAAATGCCAAGGTCCTCATGCTACTAAAGATTGTGTTGCTAGTCTTACCATGGAGCAAGTCGAGAATGTTTCGTATGTTAATCAATTTCAAGGAAACCCGAATTACCGAAATAATTATAATACGCCTTATCCTGCTAATAATAATAAAAACCCACCTGGTTTCTTTCCTGTTAGAGCACCCTTCATTCCAAATTCTTCTAATGCTCAAAAATCTAATCTTGAAGAAAGCATCCTCACTTTTATCAAAAATTAAAATAAAGCTAATGATATCATAAAAGCTCAACTTTCCCAAGTACAAAATAATCATCAAGCGTCCATTCAAAACTTAGAATGCAATGTTACTAAGTTATTCAAACTTGTCGAGGGAAAAGTTCCAGTTGAATCTGAAGTTTCTAAGGAAGTTCGTTTTGAGAAGGTGAATGTTATTAGGGAAGTAAATAGGGTTGATGTTTATGAACCTGGTTTGAAGTATTTATGGGAGTTTGATATGGTTGAGGAAGAATATGATTAGGAAATAAAGAAGTTAATTGCTACCGAAGAAGATAAGTCAAAAGATGATAAGGTTCGAGGTCTTGATCGTGATGAGGTAATTTTCATGCATGAGTTGTTTGATGAGAAGGAAGAATAAGTTAATAAAAAGGTTGATGAAAATAATGAAGTTAATAGTGAAAAATCTGAAAAATCAGAATGTGAAGATAAAGATGATTGGTTAGCTGGTACTATGAGACAGTTGGAAGAAAGGAAAAAGGAAGGTTTCTGCCCTCTTTATTCCTTCACAATTAATCCGATAGATCCATATTCATCACCTGACGTTCCTGTTGCTATGTGCACTGATCTTAGGGAATTTCAAATCCCTTGTTTAATTCGTGGTCCAATACCAGTTATGGGATTAGCTGATACTGGTTCTAGCATTAATGTTATGCCATTTTCTGTCTATAATCGTTTAGGATTACCATCATTGGAACCAATCAAAGGAAATGTTTGTTTTGCTGATAGTCGTCTACATGAGCCGTTGGGGATTGTTAAAAAAGTTGAAGTTATTGTTGGTTATGCTTTCTACAAAATTGATTTTGTTGTGATGGACATGAAAGAAGATCCGATAACTCCTTTAATCTTAGGATCTCCGTTTTTAGCTACCGCTCGTGCTACCATTAACTATGCTGATAATTCATTAACTATTCGTTATGGTGCAATATTTGAGTCTATTCCGTTAGTTCCAAGATCCAAAGTTCCTCGCTCTAATGTTAAAATGGTTAAGGTTGATAAAGAGGATGATGATGACTTTACCGTGGATAAAATTGTTACTGAATTCATAAAAGATCAATATAAACTTAGCACTGAAGTGAGAAAACATATCCATGAGTTAAGTGTTTCATTCGAAATGTCTTTTCGTAGGGGTCTTGACATCACATTAAATTTCTTGCAACAAATTAAAGCGTTGAATGAGTATGAAAAAAGTAAGTGTGAAGAGAATAAGTCTAAGGAGTAATTCCGTGAGAAGAAAAGAGACGCGCAAACGACTCTATAATCAAAACTACCTATCTCTATATGGTTGTTTATTAGGACTATATTATGTCCAAGTGTTTTAATTGTTTTATTACTTTATTATGAATGTAAGAGCAATATAGCTCCTAAGTGTTTAAATGTTTAAGTGATGAAGAATTATTAATAAAATATTATGTTCATATTATGTTTGTGTTATTTAATATTCTTGTCAAGTTATTTATTCAATTCAAAAGAAGTCCGCAAAAGTGCGCGCAAATCATATTATGATCCTACAAATCGAGTAACATCACTCTTTCCCTTATTTTTTTATTATGTTCTTTGTTTATTTATTACATTCTTTTATTTATAAATGCAATGAGGACATTGTATAATCTAAGTGTGGGGAGAGAAGTGATTAATCACTTGAAAAAGTATAAAAGATACTATCAAATTTTTCCGAAAAGGATGAAAAATGGGTATAATTTAAAAAAAAAAAATTTCAATTTTTCGAAATATAAATTCTTAGTCAAACTTATGTCTTTCTACTAACTTAATCTTAATGCTAATAAAAGAACTACTCTCAATTTCGAGATCGGATTACTTTTTTAAGATAAGGAAGTTAAAAGCCAAAAATTGTGAAACGAATACAAGCTTATAGCCACTACCATATGGCATAAGAAGCATGGACCACTGAGGCAGCAAAAGAGTCCCAAATTGAAATGTCCCGTTCATATTGATTATAAACGTTTCATATTAATTGATTTCGTTGCGAGGTTTTGACCTCTATATGAGACATTTTTCAAAGACTACATTCATTTTTAAAACAACCATAACCTTTATTTTATCAATAAAGGTTTCAAAAGCATTACGTAGATTATCAAATAATGATAATCTAAAATATACTGTTTACACACGACCATTACATAATGGTTTACAATAGAAATATATTACATCGACATATGTTTCTTGAATGCAGTTTTTACACAATATCATACAAACATGGACTCCAAATCTTGTCCTTATTTTAGTATGCAACAGCGGAAGCTCTTAGTATTCACCTGAGAATAAACATGCTTTAAACGTCAACAAAAATGTTGGTGAGTTATAGGTTTAACCTATATATATATATATATATATATATATATATATATATATATATATATATATATATATATATATATATATATATATCAAATCGTAACAATAGACCACAAGATTTCATATTTCAATACGCATCCCATACATAGAGATAAAAATCATTCATATGGTGAACACCTGGTAACCGACATTAACAAGATGCATATATAAGAATATCCCCATCATTCCGGGACACTCTTCGGATATGATATAAATTTTGAAGTACTAAAGCATCCGATACTTTGGATGAGGTTTGTTAGGCCCAATAGATCTATCTTTAGGATTCGCGTCAATTAGGGTGTCTGTTCCCTAATTCTTAGATTACCAGACTTAATAAAAAAGGGCATATTCGATTTCGATAATTCAACCATAGAATGTAGTTTCACGTACTTGTGTCTATTTTGTAAATTATTTATAAAACCTGCATGTATTCTCATCCCAAAAATATTAGATTTTAAAAGTGGGACTATAACTCACTTTCACAGATTTTTACTTCGTCGGGAAGTAAGACATGACCACTGGTCGATTCACGAACCTATAACAAATATGTACATATATATCAAAGTATATTAAAAATATATTTACAACACTTTTAATACATTTTGATGTTTTAAGTTTATTAAGTCAGCTGTCCTCGTTAGTAACCTACAACTAGTTGTCCAACGTTAGATGTACAGAAAAAATTGATATTTATTATCTTGAATCAATCCACAACCTAGTGTATACATGTCTCAGGCTAGATCACAACTCAAAGTATATATATTTTTGGAATCAACCTCAACCCTGTATAGCTAACTCCCTCATTACTGCATATAGAGTGTCTATGGTTGTTCCAAATAATATATACACATGGGTTGATATGATATGTCAAAACATTTGCATACGTGTCTATGGTATCCCAAGATTACATAATATATTATAATACATGTATAATACAATATAAGTTAGCTAGGATATGATTAATATAGATTTGTTACCAATTTTCACGTTGCTACAACAAGAAAATTTATCCAATCTTGTTTTACCCATAACTTCTTCATTTTAAATCCGTTTTGAGTGAATCAAATTGCTATGGTTTCATATTGAACTCTATTTTATGAATCTAAACAGAAAAAGTATAGGTTTATAGTCAAAAATATAAGTTACAAGTTATTTTTGTAAATGTAGTCATTTTAGTCGAAAGAACGACGTCTAGACGACCATTTTAGAAAACATACTTCCACTTTGAGTTTAACCATGATTTTTGGATATAGTTTCATGTTCATAAGAAAAATAATTTTCCCAGAAGGACAACTTTTAAATCAAGTTTATCATAGTTTTTAATTAACTAACCCAAAACAGCCCGCGGTATTACTACGACGGCGTATGTCCGGTTTTACAGTGTTCTTCGTGTTTCCAGGTTTTAAATCATTAAGTTAGCATATCATATAGATATAGAACATGTGTTTAGTTGATTTTAAAAGTCAAGTTAGAAGGATTAACTTTTGTTTGCGAATAAGTTTAGAATTAACTAAATTATGTTCTAGTGATTATAAGTTTAAACCTTCGAATAAGATAGCTTTATATGTATGAATCGAATGATGTTATGAACATCATTACTACCTCAAGCTTTCTGGATAAAGCTACTGGAAATGAGAAAAATGGATCTAGCTTCAAAGGATCCTTGGATGGCTTGAAAGTTCTTGAAGCAGAATCATGACACGAAAAACAAGTTCAAGTAAGATTTCTACTCGAAATAAGATTGTTATAGTTATAGAAATTGAATCAAAGTTTGAATATGAGTATTACCTTGTATTAGAAAGATATATTACTGTAATAAATAAAGATTTCTTGAGGTTGGATGATCAATCTACAAGATTGGAAGTAAGCTAGCAAACTTGGAAGTATTCTTGATTTTATGAAACTAGAACTTGTAGAATTTATGAAGAACACTTAGAACTTGAAGATAGAACTTGAGAGAGATCAATTAGATGAAGAAAATTGAAGAATGAAAGTTTTTGTAGGTGTTTTTGGTCGTTGGTGTATGGATTAGATATAAAGGATATGTAATTTTGTTTTCATGTAAATAAGTCATGAATGATTACTCATATTTTGTAATTTTATGAGATATTTCATGCTAGTTTCCAAATGATGGTTCCCACATGTGTTAGGTGACTCACATGGGCTACTAAGAGCTAATCATTGGAGTGTATATACCAATAGTACATACATCTAAAAGCTGTGTATTGTACGAGTACGAATACGAGTGCATACGAGTAGAATTATTGATGAAACTGAACGAGGATGTAATTGTAAGCATTTTTGTTAAGTAGAAGTATTTTGATAAGTGTCTTGAAGTCTTTAAAAAGTGTATGAATACATATTAAAACACTACATGTATATACATTTTAACTGAGTCGTTAAGTCATCGTTAGTCGTTACATGTAAGTGTTGTTTTGAAACCTTTAGGTTAACGATCTTGTTAAATGTTGTTAACCCAATGTTTATAATATCAAAGGAGATTTTAAATTATTATATTATCATGATAATATGATGTATGAATATCTCTTAATATGATATATATACATTAAATTTCGTTACAACGATAATCGTTACATATATGTCTCGTTTCAAAATCATTAAGTTAGTAGTCTTGCTTTTACATATGTAGTTCATTGTTAATATACTTAATGATATGTTTACTTATCATAATATCATGTTAACTATATGTATATCCATATATATGTCATCATATAGTTTTTACAAGTTTTAACGTTCGTGAATCACCGGTCAACTTGGGTGGTCAATTGTCTATATGATACCTATTTCAATTAATCAAGTCTTAACAAGTTTGATTGCTTAACATGTTGGAAACACTTAATCATGTAAATAACAATTTCATTTAATATATATATAAACATGGAAAAGTTCGGGTCACTACACAAATAAGGGCCAATTTAGAAAATTGTCAAATGTAAAGCAAATGCTAAGCATGAAAGTAAAAGAAATGAAAATGAAAAAGAGCCCAATGAAGGCCAACAAAAAAAAAAGTTCCAATGAGAACCATATATTTATAAAAGTTAGAAAACAAAAGAGTCCAATGATGACCAAACTATATAAATCTGACTTAATAAACCTTTAGGACTACTTATAATCCTTGGTCTGGTTCAGACTAGTTCTTATGAAAAATAAATACTAACTTCTTATTAAGACATACTTTTGACTTTGCAATTTTACTTTAATTCCTATGATATAATTTATAAGGTTTACTTGAGGACAAGTAAAGGTTTAAGTGTGGAGAATTTGATAACTCCTAAATTATACAGTTTTTTGATAACATTTTAAGGAGTTATCTTAGTATTTTTGAGTCATTTTGATACCAAAACACACTAAAATGGGTAAAAATGGGAAAAAGATATTTCTAATGATTATGTCCAAGTTATGTATTAAACAGGATTAAAAATGAAGAAAATTGCAGATCGGCTGTATGAAGCCGCCGACATGGTTATAAGGAAGTCGCCGGCTTTGAAGGAAAAATACCAGAATGTTCCAGAATCGATAATAATTGAAAGAACTTGTTGATCAAGAAAAAGGCAAAGGAAGCCGCCGGCTTCCCAGTGAAGCCGCCGGCCTGGTTTACACGTTTTCTCAACTTATTGATCAAGTTCAAGTAAAAATTGAAACAAAATCAAGATAAAATCAGAAAGATCCGGCGAATCAAGTGAAGCCGCCGGCATGGCTATGAAGCCGCCGGCTTCAGTATGATGGTTATAAGGATTGACTTGCTAATCAAATTTTAACTTGCACGAGGAGTCACCGACTCAAGGCAAGCCGCCGACTTCCCAATGAAGCCGCCGAATTGGCAAACCGCCCCAGAATACTATAAATTGAAGCCCCTGGTCTCAGTTTTCATATGTTCAAAAATTCAAAAGTTTGTAAAAGTAGATAGTTCGTTTTTAGAGGTTTTCTCTAAACCCTTAGGTTAGATTTACTCTTTTTTAATCAAGATTCAAGATTTTATTCAAGTAATTTTACATCTACCTTCTTTACAAGGTATGATTCTATCTTTAATTTATTGTTTTGTCTATTTTATTTTCTGTAATTGTTTCTGTTCGTCTTTTATCATGAACTAAACGTTCATAGTAATTACGTGGACGAAAGTCAAACTTCATCTGGAATTCAGATGAAGCCGTCGGCTTCACACTCAAGCCGCCAGCTTGGTGTAAAGGAAGCCGCCGACTTCGTGCTTCGTCCTGTGCAATTTCTGGTTCTTTTCCAGATCTGTATGGTTGAGTTACTGTGATGATCTTTAAACTGTTTTGGATCTGTTTTGCTTGGTTACACTTGTTTGCCATGCTTAATGTTTAAATAACATGATTTTAAGGTTGATTAGTCCTTGATCTGATAAATCTATTATTTGATTCATGCTACTTGTTTAGATCTAGTCCATCAAACTTGTTAAATTGAATTGTATGCAACTAAGTTAAAGAGTTTAATAGTGATAAATTTGTTTGATTTGAATTACGCTTATATAATAGAGGTTGATATTGTTAGGTTTAATCGAAGATCCTTCGTTTGGATTTGTTTAATTAATGATTGCATGAAAACTTAGTAGTAATTGGCTTTCAGCTAGTAACTTGAGTTGATCTACTTGGTGTTTAATAGCTTATATAATTTGTCAGTCTATTTGCATATTGATCCTCACCACAAGATTGGTATGTATCATGTAATTGAATTGAACATGAAGAATTAAGATGTTAGTTATGCACATCACATATCTAGCATATGCTTTAAATCCTACTTATTGAATGATATGCAACACTTAGTTTAACCTATTAAGGGATAATAATTGGTCTATGATTGTTATTCTACTTTGTGTTAAAATAAGTCATGAAACTTATTTAATATGGATCCTGTATGAATTGATTGTCCATGTAATCACTTGTATAATCACTTTTATACTTATTTATATCTTTATCTTTATTTTTGAATCTTCAATTCCTTATGTTATTATGTTTATCTTTTAAAAAGCAAACTCTTTCCTAAGAGAAATCTATCTTATAAAAGACATAAAAATATATCTTTAATTCTTTAATAAGAATTAAATAATAAAAACAACTCTTATCGACACCACCCGTCTCATGGGATGATAACCTTACATACTACCTCTGATCGGGTTTTGTTGCTCGTTAGGGTGTTAAAGTATAATAATTAGAAGGTTTTATAAATTTAAAAGTTGAAGATTAAGCTAAGCACCACTGCACACACTTTCAACACACCAGGGTTGATGTTATTTTGTCTTGCGATCGCATGACTTGGTTTGCCAGCCCATAATTGATTAACTTCTTCTGCCGACACTTATTTATATATATATATATATATATATATATATATATATATATATATATATATATATATATATATATATATATATTAAATCTTTATAATTATATAAATATTATATTATATTTACGTATATGGTTAACTTGTAAAATTAATTCCATTGACTTGGACATTGTCACTTAACTAATGTCGCGGTTCTGGATTTTCAATCGAAGTTTCGTACGCTTAAAAAACTTGCACTTTACGTTACGTGACTCGTACCCTTGTCAAAATATAGACTAAAATCATTGATAAACAATATTACACGAAGTGTAACTTATACATTTAGGTGTTTTGGTCATTTGCTTCTATAAATCGACTTCTCGTTGTTTTATTAAAATATATATAATAATATATAAACAATATTACTTAAATCAAAACGTTTTATAACTATATTAATATTACTTTGTAATATATATATATATATATATATATATATATATATATATATATATATATATATATATATATATACATATATATACATATATCTTCATTTAGAAATATAATTTATATATATAAATGGAATATTTATTTAATATAATATTTAGTTTTTCAAAATTAATTATTTTTCAAAGTCCGTTTTATATAATTTAAACTCGTTTAAATAATAGAAGCTATTATATCAAATAATGTTTTTGATAATGTGAAAACTAAATAATTAATTTTACCAAGGGACACGAGGCAATCACTGTAAAGCATGCTTTTGAAAATTAAACGGAAATCTCCATAAACTTTTGACTAACTCTCGTTAATGACACTTTTGTTCTTACTTGTAAATCACTTACCAAATATTCCGAATACCGTTAAAAAGGGAAAGATTTCTTAAATCATAGTGGACTTCACTACAGATACCCGTAATCATATCACAATGAATCTGATGATTCAATTATTTGATATTATCTTCTAATTCCATCGATAAACATATTGATACAAATACATTCATGTAAAGTATTATACATATACTACTTTGTTAACGTTTCAATTAATATAACCATATATTATATATACATATCTATACACATAAATGTTCGTGAATCGTCGAGCACGATCAAAGGGTAATTGATTACATGAATGTAGTTACAAAATTTTTGAGATTCAACTTTACAAACTTTGCTTATCGTGTCAGAAATATATAAAGATTAAGTTTAAATTTGGTCAGAAATTTTCGGGTTGTCACAGTACCTACCCGTTAAATAAATTTCGTCCCGAAATTTGAATGGGATGGTCATGGCTGACAATAAGTATGTTTTCATGACGAATATGAGTTGGTAATTAGAGTTTTATCATTATTGAGTAATATGGATAAAACAATTCGATTACGAAAAGAGTATAATTGAAGCTATCACAAAAGAGTGAAGTAAATAAATGCGGGTGCGTCTTAGTCGGTGACGTAGTCACGGTTGATTTTCGGAATTCAAGGGATTTGGAGGAAATCTTCGAAATAAGATTTGATTCTTCGGTAATTAAGGGAATTAAGATCCTCTTTGGTTAAATGCGATGATCTATTTCGATTGCTCTGTCGGATGTTTCACTATAAATCCACCCCCTTTATTTCCTTACTTCCACATCTCCCATCTTCTATACTTTCTTCCCCGATTCATACTTCTAAAACATTTGTCAATATGCTTGATCCAGTTCTGATCCTTGATATGTTCCTAACTGGCGCAACAATTATCCTTTTTTTCCAACTTCCTCCGAAGGAATCTATTTACTTCTATTTTGCTCTTGGGGTGGTGATTTTCATAATCCTTCCTTGTATTTGTCTTTCCATAATTATTGACATCTACGGTTAATGATCTTTTCCGTTTGTTGCGATTTATACCCCCTTTCTATTTTGAAGCTCAATGCTTTTGTTTTCTTTTCGCAAGTAATGGTCCAGAATTCGTAGATATGGAGTTTCAAATTATCATAATATACAAAGTAGAAAGGAAAAGGTAATAGCACGATTTGATTTGTCAAATTACCAGAATATCCGAAAAAGACTGAATCATCAAGAAAAAATATTTTCTTAATAGTTTATTAGAATGAAAGAGTTATGTAGCATGGCACATGATGACGTTATTATCTGTGAATCATCACGTTCCATTAGAAACTCAGCATGACTTACTGTAATATAATCACGTTGATCAAGTGTCATTATATTATACTAACTCATGCTTCAGTTCCCAACACTACTTCAAAAACATTCATATTTTAAACTCGAAGGTTTCAAAATTTAGAAATTAAAATAGTTTCTGTTATGATGTAACACAGATATCGCGAAGAGATAAGTGATTTCAGATAAGAATAGTTAAGAAAATATCTTCAAAAATATCGAGAATATTTATAATGAAAGATATGATGATATCTTAGAATTTCTAATATCGATGAATGATGAAGAAGATTTTTCCGTAAGTTTTAGAGTCAGGAGCAA
The DNA here is from genome assembly GCF_046630445.1 of Rutidosis leptorrhynchoides. NCBI lineage: Eukaryota > Viridiplantae > Streptophyta > Magnoliopsida > Asterales > Asteraceae > Rutidosis > Rutidosis leptorrhynchoides. Next base: position 391,054,917 of record NC_092335.1, on the reverse strand, counting down.
GGTATTGGTTAATGACTTCAGTAGATACTGAATCATTTGGATTCTTTAAAGGCAGGTTTAGTCTTTGTGATTTGTCCACAGCCTCCTTCATGGTTTTCTTAATCTGTTTTCCAGTTCCAACATTTCTGATCTTTGCCAACATACTATTCCTTATCATCAAACTTTCAACTGTTATGGTCGTTTACAGTTTTTCCTGCTTCATTCAGCTTTTTGCAAAATTCGGAGAACTAGTTCGCAGTTTAGGCTGTTTTCTAGAAACTTCACATTCGAAGTATGTAAGTCTTGGAGATAGATGTTATATGTATATATATAACTTTTGACGTAGAACTGCTGCGAAATTCGAGAATAATGATGCAAGCTTTTTGGTATGGCAACTACCATTACAAGATGCAGATGAGTACATGATAGGATTTCAATGAATAAGTATAGTGATTTTTCGAAGAGGCTTAAAGATCAATGAAGTTGTTGGTAAGTTTACTGCTAATGTGGCGAGATATAAAAGGTTTCCCGGTAACAATGACGAAGGGGTAATCGTTATAATAAGGCTTATTCGAATGTACAATTGAAGTTGATTTGCTGGAGCTGTGACAAAACTGTCTACTTTGAAAAGGGATTGAAAAGTTATTTTTGGTAATAAATGCCAAAGGATCTAACAAGGATATGTGTTAAACTATAACTTTGGTTTCGAGAGTTTTTCAGGTGCATAACTGTGGGTAACATATGGTTGGATCATCATCTCGATTGTTCATTATTTGAAGTGTCTTTAGAAATTTCGAAGGGTTTGATCGTAGATTGTCATCATTAATATACATATGATGTTCCAGAATTTTGAACGATAAGAATATCTTTCTAGGTTTTGTGAACATAAGTGGTGTTCTAATACAGTTTTAAAGTCAAAGTATAGCTTTGAAAGATGTAGGAATCTAAGAGTGATGTCTTCTGTTAAATCTTGAGTTGGATTTTGATTTGTCAAAAATCAGAATGTGTAATCAAATTTGAATGAGAATAGTTGTTTTGATTTCTATGAAAGAATGTATATTGTTGTGAAAGTAGAGAGTATGATTTGCTGAATTAGAATCTAAGAATGTAACATATTAATTGTGAATTTATATACGTTTCGGGTATTACCTACCCGTTAAAAGTTTCACAAGTTAATATTTTGTACAAGAGAATTTTATTACAGTCTTTATGAAGATATATGTATATTTTCTTCATATGTAATACAGATTTAATGAGTTAATATTAAATTAAACTCATTTGATTTTCGGCTGGAATTAGAAATGAATACTCTTTAAAGCTTTAGAATGTACGTAATCTTCGCGGATTATTTCTTCAACATAAATGAAATCATGAATCAATACTTCATTATTCATTTTTTTATTGATATTTCTTCTGTGAATGATGTTGGTGCTCGTGGAATTCTTGCGAACTTCGCAAGATATGAATGATATTTTCTAGGAGGTTTCAAGTATATCGAAGATGAAAGTGTAAAATCAAACATATAATTGAATAATACACTTGGTTTATTATGCAATGGAATTCATTGAATTGAAACAGAGATTATAGTTAACGATGGTTAAGTTGTTAACTAAGGATGTACATCATAGCATATTAGTAATATGAATTAACCGAGTAGTATCTACCCTTATTCAATTCAGACATAATAGCTTAGTACAAAAAGATATATTGTGGTTTAAAAATTCATATACATATAGATTCTTCAGAGGAAATGAGTTAATACTTGATAACTCGTTGATACAATATATCTGTAACGTCCTCCCAATAGGGTCTGGAAGGAACGTCACTAATATCAAAACATACCAACATATTATAATAAACGAGAACAATACTAAATGATAAATTTAATTTTAATGAGTACGCAGCGGAAAATGAAATATCGTTACAATGACAGGAATAACAATATCGTAAATATTCACATGCAGAAGTAATAAATGCGATATCTCTTGATTCTATGTCCAAGTAGCATCACATAAGCAGTAAGTATAAGAGCTTGAATCAAACAACACCTGAGACAAAACATGCTAAAGTGTCAACCAAAAAGGTTGAGTGAAGTTCATAGGTTTAACAAAAAGTTTGTCATTGTTTTAGAACACAAGATTTAGTTTGTAAAGTTGATCTCCCGCAGGATCAAAAAGTTATGCCAATGCGTGATATTTAGACTAAACGTTCAAGTTTGCCCCATGACAAGTTGTGTCTGTCCTTGTCGGTTTAATTTTATTAATAAGTAATACAATGACTTGGTCAAATGTATCGGGGACGTTACTCCCGATAGGCCTACCCCCAATAATTAAGCATGCCGCAGCAATTAAAAATATTACTGTAGGGACTAGTCGGACATAGCCGGGTATAGCATAGTTTAGCAGTTTGGTACTCGTGTCTAAAGTGTAAAAAGTAAAAACAGCATGTGTCTCACCCCAAGTAAAAGTAAGTAAGTTTGCTAGCAATTAAAGAGGGGCTATGAATTCACCTTAGTAAGTAGAGAGAGAGTTATTCCTCGGAATAAAGAGTTGAACGAGTGAGCAGGAAAGTCAACCTATTGACATTTAAGAGTAGTTAAGTGTTTTGCCCATGTTTAAGTTTAAGTATGTGTTTGTTTTACTAAGTTTCTATTCCTAGTAAGTTACTATTTTTATAAAGTTTCCATTTTTAGAAAGTTTCTTATTTTACTAAGTTTCTATGACTAGAGAGTTTCTACTTTTATCAGTGTTTTCCATTTTAGAATACTTGCCGTATTAGATAAGCTTCCAATCACCCCTTTCCCTTCGAATGGCTAATTTAGATCTAGGGGCTTGAGCCATAGGACCCTTTAAATCGGAAATCCAAACCCTCTGCCTAGAATCTCATAGAAACCATTCGTCAAGAAAGTTCGAAGATCTATACATCTCTAATACATATCCCAAAATGTTTTTATGTTACAATATAAGTAGTAGGTTATAGGTGCTAGTAATAGTAATAGTGTATACATGTTATTTATTTTATTTTTAATTGCATATAATTTATAACATTATTTACATGTTTCGGTAAAAATAATAACCGAAGTAAAAAGTAAAAAGTAAAAAGTAAAAAAAATAAAAGGTAAGAAAAGAATACTTACTAGTAGTAATTCTTCAAAGAGAGAATGAGAGAAATTTTGGTGTGAGTTTGAATGAGAAATGAAGGGTATTTATACTTGAAAAAATTAGGTAAAAAGAATAAAATAATTAAAATAAAAAGAAATATTTTAATTCTTAATGGGATTTTAAAATTAAAAAGTATTAAATGTTAGGTCATGGAATAATGCACACAATAAAATAATAAAAGTAGTTTTTTCATTACAATTTTTAATTAAAAAGTAATTTATTTATTTATTTATTTATTTTTATTTTTTTATTTTAAGGATTTTTTTTATATAAATAAACAAATTGATTTAATGCTTTTCCAAGAATATTTGTCAATAATATTTTATTTTATTTTTATTTTTTTTATTTAATTAATAAATACAAATTTTTCATAAAAATAATAAATAATTCGGTATTTTGTATTTTTAATAATAATTATGATTTTAATTATTAAACTATAGTTTTAGTAAGTTTGTAAATATCATTACATTTATATATAATTAGATTTATTATATAGTTAAATATATAATACATTAACTAAATAATAAAAGTGATACAAAGTTTATATACTTAGTTAAATTAGGTCAAATTATATAAATTAATAATATATTATTTATTTAAGCGTACATTGTTGACTAAAAATTACTATTCGGTCAATATTTAATTGTATATAACAACCCTTAATACATATAGTCAGACATATAACCCTAGGGTTAATTCAGTAAATTTAGAAGTCGAAAAGTGAGGGTTGTTACAGTACCTCCTCGTTAATAAAAACTTCGTCCCGAAGTTTTAGGTAGACTTCTCGGATGCATCAGCGGTTGAGAAGAGATGGGGATATTTTTGTTTCATTTGGTCTTCACGTTCCCAGGTATACTCGGGGCCACGTCGTGAATTCCAACGGATCTTAACAATAGGTATGGTGCTTTGTTTTTTAAGCGTTTAGCAGATCGGTCCATGACTTCTATGGGTTCCTCTATGAAGTGCATTTTATCATCAATGCGAATGTCATCCAAAGGAATAACGAGAGTGTCATCAGCGAGACACTTTTTAAGATTCGAGACATGAAATACGTTGTGTACGCTGCTAAGTTCAGCAGGTAATTCTAATCGATAAGCCACGGGTCCGATCCTTTTAGTAATCTTGAAGGGTCCAACAAAATGCGGACTTAGTTTGCTTAGTTTGCTTCGTTTATCAAAACGAACGATGCCTTTCCAAGGGGATACTTTCAACATGACTTTGTCACCAACTTGGAATTCCAAATCTTTCCGACCTTTATTAGCATAGCTCTTCTATCGGCTGCGGGCAGTTTCTATTCGTTTCTTAATCTGAACTATCTTTTCGGTTGTCTCGTGTATGATTTCAGGACCAGTTAACTGTCTGTCCTCTAATTCATCCCAGCACAGTGGGGATCTACATTTTCATCCGTATAAGGCCTCAAAAGGTGCAGCCTTAATACTTGAGTGGTAACTATTATTGTAAGAGAATTCAACCAAAGGCAAATGTCTATCCCAGCCTTTGCCGAAGTTGATAACATAAGCGCGAAGCATATCTTCCAATGTTTGAATGGTTCGTTCACTTTGACCATCGGTGTGCGGATGATAAGCAGTACTCATGTCGAGTTGAGTTCCAAGAGCAGTTTGTAAAGATTTCCAGAATCTGGAAATGAATCTACTGTCACGATCGGATATGATTGATATAGGAACACCATGACGAGAGACAATTTCTTTGATATACAGTTGTGACAATCTCTCCATCTTGTCGGTCTCCTTGATCGGTAAGAAATGAGCAGATTTAGTAAGACGATCTACTATGACCCATATAGTATCATTGCCACTAGAAGTCTTTGGCAATTTAGTAATAAAGTCCATAGCAATACATTCCCACTTCCACTGCGGAATATCGGGTTGTGTCAACAGACCAGAAGGCTTTTGATGTTCAGCCTTGACTTTCAAACAAGTGAGACACTTACTAACATAAGTAGCAATGTCGGCTTTCATATTAGGCCACTAGTAGAATTCCTTCACATCGTGGTACATCTTACTGGAACCCGGATGAATAGAATACCTAGTCTTATGCGCTTCATCCAAGACTAGTTTACGGAGATTACCGAAGCGGGGAACCCAAATTCTGTTGCCAAAGTACCGTGTACCATTAGCTTTCACTTGGAGTTGGTTCTCGAATCTGATAGGTCCTTCACCTTCGATAAGTGTTGGTTTAATAGCTTCCAGTTGAGCTTCGCAGATTCGTGATATAAGATTTGATTTAATTTTCAGGTTTAAGGCACGAACACGTTTAACATCGTCTTTTCGACTAAGGGCATCAGCAACTACGTTTGCCTTGCCAAGATGATATTCCATCTTACAATCATAATCGTTCAATAACTCGAGCCATCGGATTTGCCTCATATTCAGCTGTTTTTGATCAAAGATGTGTCGAAGACTTTTATAGTCAGTGTACACCGTAAACTGGGTACCATATAGATAATGTCTCCATATCTTTAATGCAAATACCACGGCACCTAACTCAAGGTCGTGTGTGGTATAGTTCTCCTCGTGTTTCTTCAACTGTCTAGATGTGTAGGCAATAACCTTTTCACGTTGCATTAAAACACAACCAAAGCCTTGCTTTGAGGCATCGCAGTAAACAACAAAATCGTCAGTACCTTCAGGTAAAGATAGAATCGGGGCTGTGGTCAACTTCTCTTTCAGAATCTTGAAAGCAGATTCCTGTTCTTCGGACGACTCAAACTTCTTCCCTTTTTGAGTTAGCTTCGTAAGAGGTTTGGCAAGAAGGGAAAAATCCTTTATGAATCTCCGATAATAACCGGCAAGTCCCAAAAATTGACGAATATGCTTCACAGTCTTTGGTATCTCCCAGTTCTGGATAGCGGTAATCTTAGCTGGATCGACATGTATTCCATTACTATCAACAACGTGTCCGAGGAATTATACGGTTTTGAGCCAAAACTCGCACTTAGAAAACTTAGCGTAGAGTTGTTCCTTTCATAAGAGTTCAAGAATCACGCGCAGATGTTGCTCATGTTCCTTCTCACTCTTGGAGTAGATCAAAATGTCATCAATGAAAACAATGACGAATTTATCGAGATAAGGTTTACAAACACGGTTCATGAGATCCATGAAAACGGCAGGAGCATTGGTCAAACCAAAAGGCATGACACAGAATTCATAGTGCCCATAATGAGTGCGAAAAGCAGTCTTAGGAATATCATATTCCTTAACTCTAAGTTGGTGATATCCGGACCTCAAATCAATCTTTGAATAAACACTTGACCCTTGAAGTTGGTCGAATAGATCATCAATACGTGGCAACGGATAACGGTTCTTCATAGTAAGCTTGTTAAGTTCGCGGTAATCAATGCACATCCTTAATGTACCATCTTTCTTTTTAACAAATAGAATAGGAGCTCCCCATGGGGACGAGCTTGGACGAATGAAACCTTTGTCCAATAGTTCTTGGAGCTGGTTGGAAAGTTCCTTCATTTCGGAAGGTGCTAAACGGTATGGTGCTTTAGCAATAGGAGCAGCACCGGGAGCTAAATCAATTTGAAATTCAACTTGTCGAGGGGGTGGAAGACCAGGAAGATCTTCGGGAAACACATCGGGATAGTCTCTAACCACTGGTACATCTTCAATACGCTTCTCTTCCGATTCGATCAGCTTAACGTGGGCTAGAATGGCTGGATAACCTTTCATAAGGTATTTGCGGGTTTTGATATAGGAGATGATATTGAGATTAGAACCACTCTTTTCACCTTGGATGATGAGAGTATCTCCATTCCCCAATGGAACATTAACAGTTTTATCGTAACACATGATAGCAGCATGTAATGGACGTAACCAATCCATACCAACTACGACGTCAAAACTTCCGAGTTTGACCGGCAAAAGGACTATCTTAAATTCTTTATCGGCTAAGATTAGGTTGCAGTTTTTATAGATTTTATCGACTTACATGACCTTTCCATTGGCTACTTCTTCTAATCTTTTAGTTTCTAAGGGTTGAGGCTTTTCAGCAAATAGGGTACAAAAATCACTAGACACGTAACTTCTGTCGGCACCAGTATCGAATAAAATAGTTGCATAGAAATTATTGACAAGATACGTACCCGTGATAACTTCATCTTCATCTCGGGCTTCAGCAGCAGTAATAACAAACGCACGACCCTTCGCAGCAGTAGCATTAGCTCCAGTAGCGGGATTATCTTTCTTCTTAGGACAATTCGGACTAATGTGTCCCTTCTCTCCACAAGTATAGCATGTAGGAGGAGCTTTGGCCGGAACAATAGCCTTATCCTTCGGAGGAGTCTTAAACGTCTTAGCAACGTGTCCCACTTTCTTACACAACGCACAAACCGCAGTACACTTCCCCGGGTGATGCCTCTCACAACGAATACAGAAAGGATAAGTACCCTTATAATTCGACCTTGTACCATCCGCAGGCTTCTTATTATCATTCTGAGCAGAACCTTGAGATGGCTCAAACTTCCTCTTACCATCATTACCCTTGGTTTCAACTTGCTTATTGGTTGACGCCCTTCTTCTCTTGGCCAACATGAGATTTTGTGCCATGAAAATCACATCATTAAAAGTAACCTTCTCAGCAGCAATAACATTCCCTTGAACATCCTCCTGAAGACCTTCAATATACCGCTCAATTCTTCTAGCTTCAGTAGGAAACATTTCAGGACATAGAGTAGAAAGCTCCAGATAACGATTGGTATAGTTCTCAATGTCAGTACCCTTGACCTTGAGTTCCCAGAACTCAGCTTCAAGTTTCTGAACTTGACTTCGAGGACAGAATTTGTTGACCATCATGCTTTTGAGTTCATCCCATGGAATTGCATTAGCATTATCAATTCCTACGGACTTGGCATGAGCAGTCCACCAAGTTAAAGCATTGCCACCTGAAATGTCCCGTTCTTATTGATTAAAAATGTTCCATATTAATTAATTTCGTTGCGAGGTTTTGACCTCTATATGAGACGTTTTTCAAAGACTGCATTCATTTTAAAACAAACCATAACCTTTATTTCATCAATAAAGGTTTAAAAAGCTTTACGTAGATTATCAAATAATGATAATCTAAAATATCCTGTTTACACACGACCATTACATAATGGTTTACAATACAAATATGTTACAACAAAATAAGTTTCTTGAATGCAGTTTTTACACAATATCATACAAGCATGGACTCCAAATCTCGTCCTTATTTAAGTATGCGACAGCGGAAGCTCTTAATAATCACCTGAGAATAAACATGCTTAAAACGTCAACAAAAATGTTGTTGAGTTATAGGTTTAACCTATATATATCAAATCATAATAATAGACCACAAGATTTCATATTTCAATACACATCCCATACATAGAGATAAAAATCATTCATATGGTGAACACCTGGTAACCGACATTAACAAGATGCATATATAAGAATATCCCCATCATTCCGGGACACCCTTCGGATATGATATAAATTTCGAAGTACTAAAGCATCCGGTACTTTGGATGGGGTTTGTTAGGCCCAATAGATCTATCTTTAGGATTCGCGTCAATTAGGGTGTCTGTTCCCTAATTCTTAGATTACCAGACTTAATAAAAAAGGGCATATTTGATTTCGATAATTCAACCATAGAATGTAGTTTCACGTACTTGTGTCTATTTTGTAAATCATTTATAAAACCTGCATGTATTCTCATCCCAAAAATATTAGATTTTAAAAGTGGGACTATAACTCACTTTCACAGATTTTTACTTCGTCGGGAAGTAAGACTTGGCCACTAGTTGATTCACGAACCTATAACAATATATACATATATATATCAAAGTATGTTCAAAATATATTTACAACACTTTTAATATATTTTGATGTTTTAAGTTTATTAAGTCAGCTGTCCTCGTTAGTAACCTACAACTAGTTGTCCACAGTTAGATGTACAGAAATAAATCGAAAAATATTATCTTGAATCAATCCACGACCCAGTGTATACGTATCTCAGTATTGATCACAACTCAAACTATATTTATTTTGGAATCAACCTCAACCGTGTATAGCTAACTCCAACATTCACATATAGAGTGTCTATGGTTGTTCCAAAATATATATAGATGTGTCGACATGATAGGTCGAAACATTGTATACGTGTCTATGGTATCTCAAGATTACATAATATACAATACAAGTTGATTAAGTTATGGTTGGAATAGATTTGTTACCAATTTTCACGTAGCTAAAATGAGAAAAATTATCCAATCTTGTTTTACCCATAACTTCTTCATTTTAAATCCGTTTTGAGTGAATCAAATTGCTATGGTTTCATATTGAACTCTATTTTATGAATCTAAACAGAAAATGTATAGGTTTATAGTCGGAAAAATAAGTTACAAGTCGTTTTTGTAAAGGTAGTCATTTCAGTCGAAAGAACGACGTCTAGATGACCATTTTAGAAAACATACTTCCACTTTGAGTTTAACCATAATTTTTGGATATAGTTTCATGTTCATAATAAAAATCATTTTCTCAGAATAACAACTTGTAAATCAAAGTTTATCATTGTTTTTAATTAACTAACCCAAAACAGCCCGCGGTGTTACTACGACGGCGTAAATCCAGTTTTACGGTGTTTTTCGTGTTTCCAGATTTTAAATCATTAAGTTAGCATATCATATAGATATAGAACATGTGTTTAGTTGATTTTAAAAGTCAAGTTAGAAGGATTAACTTTTGTTTGCGAACAAGTTTAGAATTAACTAAACTATGTTCTAGTGATTACAAGTTTAAACCTTCGAATAAGATAGCTTTATATATATGAATCGAATGATGTTATGAACATCATTACTACCTTAAGTTCCTTGGATAAACCTACTGTAAAAGAGAAAAATGGATCTAGCTTCAACGGATCCTTGGATGGCTCGAAGTTCTTGAAGCAGAATCATGACACGAAAACAAGTTCAAGTAAGATCATCACTTGAAATAAGATTGTTATAGTTATAGAAATTGAACCAAAGTTTGAATATGATTATTACCTTGTATTAGAATGATAACCTACTGTAATAAACAAAGATTTCTTGAGGTTGGATGATCACCTTACAAGATTGGAAGTGAGCTAGCAAACTTGAAAGTATTCTTGATTTTATGTAACTAGAACTTGTAGAATATATGAAGAACACTTAGAACTTGAAGATAGAACTTGAGAGAGATCAATTAGATGAAGAAAATTGAAGAATGAAAGTGTTTGTAGGTGTTTTTGGTCGTTGGTGTATGGATTAGATATAAAGGATATGTAATTTTGTTTTCATGTAAATAAGTCATGAATGATTACTCATATTTTTGTAATTTTATGAGATATTTCATGCTAGTTGCCAAATGATGGTTCCCACATGTGTTAGGTAACTCACATGAGCTGCTAAGAGCTGATCATTGGAGTGTATATACCAATAGTACATACATCTAAAAGCTGTGTATTGTACGAGTACGAATACGGGTGCATACGAGTAGAATTGTTGATGAAACTGAACGAGGATGTAATTGTAAGCATTTTTGTTAAGTAGAAGTATTTTGATAAGTGTATTGAAGTCTTTCAAAAGTGTATAAATACATATTAAAACACTACATGTATATACATTTTAACTGAGTCGTTAAGTCATCGTTAGTCGTTACATGTAAGTGTTGTTTTGAAACCTTTAGGTTAACGATCTTGTTAAATGTTGTTAACCCAATGTTTATAATATCAAATAAGATTTTAAATTATTATATTATCAATGACCCGGGAACCTCTAAACCACCAGGTTTTTCTAAACCAATGTGGATCACGACGGCTCGTATTAGGGGAACATCATATATCCCTAGAAACTTGGCAAAACGAACCAAAACCGAAGAAGAAGAAACAAGCGAGTCGGAATAAGATAGTTGTATTCGTGTGGTGTAATATATGTAATATAGTGTGCTTATGCTTTATGATATATGTAAAAATTGCTTGTATTAATAAGTATTTTTTTTTATGAATCTAACTCTTGTCTATTTTACAGTATAAAAACACAAAATGGATAGACAACCCAATATTTTAAGAGACCTACCCGGAGACATGATTGATGAAATCTTGTCTAAAGTCGGTCAGAATTCTTCGGCACAACTATTTAAGGCGAGATCAGTTTGTAAGACATTCGAATAACGTTCCAAGAATGTCTTGGTTTATAAGAGACTTTCATTTGAAAGATGGGGGATATCACATTGGGAAACCCATAAGTTACGATGTGTTTACTTTGACGCATATATTGCGGGGAACCCAAATGCTATTTTACGCAACGGGTTAAGAAATTATTTTGACTCAATATATCTGAATATTGGACTTCGTGATTTAGAAAAAGCGGCTAACATGCAACATAAAGAAGCATGTTATGCTTACGGATTAGTAATGTTCGCTTCTCACCAAAGTGAGAACAAGAACATCGGGCTACAACTATTAAACAAAACATTTCCACAAGTGACGGAGTCGGTAATTGGGGTAAGAAATGAGGTTTTTAGATTGTTACGGGACTGTTGGACATTACGTAACCCTCGTCCCTTTGACGACGTTACAACACGCTGTCTTATCAACGGCCATAACGGTTATATTCCACAAGACCAAGGATGGGAAGTAGTCCTAGTAAAACCAGAATAAATGACTTGTTTCTGGACGTATGAATTACGTGTCTTTATTGCCTTTGCTGAACGACTTGTGTACTAGCTTGAATTATCTTCACAACTATCTTGTATCAAAGTTATTGTGTGCTATATTTCATGCTTTACGTAAAATAAGCGGTATTGTAAGTTTGTAAAATATTGTATAAAAGTTTGAACGTGAAATATTATTATAATCAGTTTTTCATATAGAATTGTAGTAGTTGAATTGTATATTAGCTACTAAGTATGAACTTAACGGGTAGGTACTACCCGAATTTAAACTTATAAAACGCTAATATGAAGAAAAAGCTTTTATAAATGAGTTCATATTATGCTACGAAATACTATTAACTACTCTTAATATTCTGTATGATTAACTTGTTCCATTCAACTATTTTGAAGGAAATGGCACCGACTACTCGACACACCGTGAATATGAATGAAGAGGAATTCCGTACTTTTCTAGCTTCAAACATAGCCGCAGTACAGGCTGCGCTACATACCAACAATAACCTTGGATCTAGCAGTACAGGAAATCGTGTAGGATGCACCTACAAAGAATTCACTGCCTGCAAACCTTTGGAATTTGATGGAACCGAAGGACCAATCGGATTGAAACGGTGGACCGAGAAGGTTGAATCGGTGTTTGCCATAAGTAAGTGTACTGAAGAGGACAAAGTGAAGTACGCTACGCATACCTTCACAGGTTCTGCGTTAACATGGTGGAATACCTATCTAGAGCAAGTGGGACAAGATGATGCGTACGCACTACCGTGGTCAGCATTCAAGCACTTGATGAACGAGAAGTACCGTCCCAGAACCGAGGTCAATAAGCTCAAGACAGAACTTAGAGGGTTACGAACCCAAGGATTTGATATTACCACGTACGAAAGACGATTCACAGAATTGTGCCTATTGTGTCCGGGAGCATTCGAAGATGAGGAAGAGAAGATCGACGCGTTTGTGAAAGGATTACCGGAAAGAATCCAAGAAGATATAAGTTCACACGAGCCCGCCTCCATACAACAGGCATGTAGAATGGCTCACAAACTAGTGAACCAGATTGAAGAAAGAATTAAAGAACAGACTGCTGAAGAGGCCAATGTGAAGCAAGTCAAAAGAAAGTGGGAGGAAAATGGTGATAAGAATCACCAATACAACAACAACAGTAATTACAACAATAATCGCAACAATTATCCCAACAATCGCAACATCAATCGCAACTACAACAAACGGCCCAACAACAACAACAACAACAACAACAACAACAACAACAACAACAGCTACAACAATCATCCCAACAACAATAATAACCGCGACAACAACAACAATCAGAAGCAGCTATGCCAAAGGTGTGAAAAGTATCACTCGGGGTTCTGCACCAAATTTTGCAACAAGTGTAAAAGAAATGGTCATAGCGCGGAGAAGTGTGATGTCTACGGACCAGGGGTTAACAGAACGAAAGGAACAAATGGTGTCGGAACGAGTAATGGCGGAGCAAGTAGTGTCGGAGCAAGTTATGCCAGTGTAGTTTGTTATAAATGTGGAAAACCGGGCCACATTATTAGAAATTGCCCGAACCAGGAGAACACGAACGGACAAGGCCGCGGAAGAGTTTTCAATATTAATGCGGCAGAGGCACAGGAAGACCCGGAGCTTGTTACGGGTACGTTTCTTATTGACAATAAATCTGCTTACGTTTTATTTGATTCGGGTGCGGATAGAAGCTATATGAGTAGAGATTTTTGTGCTAAATTAAGTTGTCCATTGACGCCTTTGGATAGTAAATTTTTACTCGAATTAGCAAATGGTAAATTAATTTCAGCAGATAATATATGTCGGAATCGAGAAATTAAACTGGTTAGCGAAACATTTAAGATTGATTTGATACCAGTAGAGTTAGGGAGTTTTGATGTGATAATCGGTATGGACTGGTTGAAAGAAGTGAAAGCAGAGATCGTTTGTTACAAAAATGCAATTCGCATTATACGAGAAAAAGGAAAACCCTTAATGGTGTACGGAGAAAAGGGCAACACGAAGCTACATCTTATTAGTAATTTGAAGGCACAAAAACTAATAAGAAAAGGTTGCTATGCTGTTCTAGCACACGTCGAGAAAGTACAAACTGAATAAAATAACATCAATGATGTTCCCATTGCAAAAGAATTTCCCGATGTATTTCCGAAAGAATTACCGGGATTACCCCCACATCGATCCGTTGAATTTCAAATAGATCTTGTACCAGGAGCTGCACCAATAGCTCGTGCTCCTTACAGACTCGCACCCAGCGAGATGAAAGAACTGCAAAGCCAATTACAAGAACTTTTAGAGCGTGGTTTCATTCGACCAAGCACATCACCGTGGGGAGCTCCTGTTTTGTTTGTCAAGAAGAAAGATGGTACATTCAGGTTGTGTATCGACTACCGAGAGTTGAACAAACTTACCATCAAGAACCGCTACCCACTACCGAGAATCGATGACTTATTTGATCAACTACAAGGCTCGTCTGTTTATTCAAAGATTGACTTACGTTCCGGGTATCATCAAATGCGGGTGAAAGAAGATGATATTCCAAAGACTGCTTTCAGAACACGTTACGGTCATTACGAGTTTATGGTCATGCCGTTTGGTTTAACTAATGCACCAGCTGTGTTCATGGACCTTATGAACCGAGTGTGTGGACCATACCTTGACAAGTTTGTCATTGTTTTCATTGATGACATACTTATTTACTCAAAGAATGACCAAGAACACGGTGAACATTTGAGAAAGGTGTTAGAAGTATTGAGGAAGGAAGAATTGTACGCTAAGTTTTCAAAGTGTGCATTTTGGTTGGAAGAAGTTCAATTCCTCGGTCACATAGTGAACAAAGAAGGTATTAAGGTGGATCCGGCAAAGATAGAAACTGTTGAAAAGTGGGAAACCCCGAAAACTCCGAAACACATACGCCAGTTTTTAAGACTAGCTGGTTACTACAGAAGGTTCATCCAAGACTTTACCAGAATAGCAAAACCCTTGACTGCATTAACGCATAAAGGGAAGAAATTTGAATGGAAGGATGAACAAGAGAAAGCGTTTCTGTTATTAAAGAAAAAGCTAACTACGGCACCTATATTGTCATTGCCTGAAGGGAATGATGATTTTGTGATTTATTGTGACGCATCAAAGCAAGGTCTCGGTTGTGTATTAATGCAACGAACGAAGGTGATTGCTTATGCATCTAGACAATTGAAGATTCACGAGCAAAATTATACGACGCATGATTTGGAATTAGGCGCGGTTGTTTTTGCATTAAAGACTTGGAGGCACTACTTATATGGGGTCAAAAGTATTATATATACTGACCACAAAAGTCTTCAACACATATTTAATCAGAAACAACTGAATATGAGGCAGCGTAGGTGGATTGAATTGTTGAATGATTACGACTTTGAGATTCGTTACCACCCGGGGAAGGCAAATGTGGTAGCCGATGCCTTGAGCAGGAAGGACAGAGAACCCATTCGAGTAAAATCTATGAATATAATGATTCATAATAACCTTACTACTCAAATAAAGGAGGCGCAACAAGGAGTTTTAAAAGAGGGAAATTTAAAGGATGAAATACCCAAAGGATCAGAGAAGCATCTTAATATTCGGGAAGACGGAACCCGGTATAGGGCTGAAAGGATTTGGGTACCAAAATTTGGAGATATGAGAGAAATGGTACTTAGAGAAGCTCATAAAACCAGATACTCAATACATCCTGGAACGGAGAAGATGTACAAGGATCTCAAGAAACATTTTTGGTGGCCAGGTATGAAAGCCGATGTTGCTAAATACGTAGGAGAATGTTTGACGTGTTCTAAGGTCAAAGCTGAGCATCAGAAACCATCAGGTCTACTTCAACAACCCGAAATCCCGGAATGGAAATGGGAAAACATTACAATGGATTTCATCACTAAATTGCCAAGGACTGCAAGTGGTTTTGATACTATTTGGGTAATAGTTGATCGTCTCACCAAATCAGCACACTTCCTACCAATAAGAGAAGATGACAAGATGGAGAAGTTAGCACGACTGTATTTGAAGGAAGTCGTCTCCAGACATGGAATACCAATCTCTATTATCTCTGATAGGTATGGCAGATTTATTTCAAGATTCTGGCAGACATTACAGCAAGCATTAGGAACTCGTCTAGACATGAGTACTGCCTATCATCCACAAACTGATGGGCAGAGCGAAAGGACGATACAAACGCTTGAAGACATGCTACGAGCATGTGTTATTGATTTCGGAAAAAGTTGGGATCGACATCTACCGTTAGCAGAATTTTCCTACAACAACAGCTACCATTCAAGCATTGAGATGGCGCCGTTTGAAGCACTTTATGGTAGAAAGTGTAGGTCTCCGATTTGTTGGAGTGAAGTGGGGGATAGACAGATTACGGGTCCGGAGATTATACAAGAAACTACCGAGAAGATCATCCAAATTCAACAACGGTTGAAAACCGCCCAAAGTCGACAAAAGAGCTACGCTGACATTAAAAGAAAAGATATAGAATTTGAAATTGGAGAGATGGTCATGCTTAAAGTTGCACCTTCGAAAGGCGTTGTTCGATTTGGTAAACGAGGGAAATTAAATCCAAGGTATATTGGACCATTCAAGATTATTGATCGTGTCGGACCAGTAGCTTACCGACTTGAGTTACCTCAACAACTCGCGGCTGTACATAACACTTTCCACGTCTCGAATTTGAAGAAATGTTTTGCTAAAGAAGATCTCACTATTCCGTTAGATGAAATCCAAATCAACGAAAAACTTCAATTCATCGAAGAACCCGTCGAAATAATGGATCGTGAGGTTAAAAGACTTAAGCAAAACAAGATACCAATTGTTAAGGTTCGATGGAATGCTCGTAGAGGACCCGAGTTCACCTGGGAGCGTGAAGATCAGATGAAGAAGAAATACCCGCATCTATTTCCAGAAGATTCGTCAACACCTTCAACAGCTTAAAATTTCGGGACGAAATTTATTTAACGGGTAGGTACTGTAGTGACCCGAACTTTTCCATGTTTATATAAATTAATTAAGATTGATATTTACATGATTAAATGTTTCCAACATGTTAAGCAATCAAACTTGTTAAGACTTGATTAATTGAAATATGTTTCATATAGACAATTGACCACCCAAG
This sequence comes from Rutidosis leptorrhynchoides, assembly GCF_046630445.1. Taxonomy (NCBI): domain Eukaryota; kingdom Viridiplantae; phylum Streptophyta; class Magnoliopsida; order Asterales; family Asteraceae; genus Rutidosis; species Rutidosis leptorrhynchoides. Next base: position 391,037,938 of record NC_092335.1, on the reverse strand, counting down.
TTGACCGGTGATTCACGAACGTTAAAACTTATAAAAACTATACGATGACATATATATGGTTATATATATAGTTAACATGTTTTTATTATAAGTATGTATCTCATTAGGTATTTTAACAATGAGTTATATACATAAAAATGAGACTATTAATTTAAGAAACTCGAAAACGATATATATAACGATTATCGTTATAACAACGCCTTACTAGGTACATATGAATCATATTAAGATATTGATACACTTGGTTAATTATGTTAAATGATAAGTAAATATATTATTAAGTGTATTAACAATGAAATACATATGTAAAAATAAGGCTACTAACTTAATGATTTCGAAACGAGACATATATGTAACGATTATCGTTGTAACGACATTTAACTGTATATACATCATACTAAGATATATTATATATCATAATATCATGATAATATAATAATTTAACATCTCATTTGTTATAATAAACAATGGGTTAACAACATTCAACAAGATCGTTAACCTAAAGGTTTCAAAACAACATTTACATGTAACGACTAACGATGACTTAACGACTCAGTTAAAATGTATATACATGTAGTGTTTTAATATGTATTCATACACTTTTGAAAGACTTCAAGACACTTATCAAAATACTTCTACTTAACAAAAATTCTTACAATTACATCCTCGTTCAGTTTCATCAACAATTCTACTCGTATGCACCCGTATTCGTACTCGTACAATACACAGCTTTTAGATGTATGTACTATTGGTATATACACTCCAATGATCAGCTCTTAGCAGCCCATGTGAGTCACCTAACACATGTGGGAACCATCATTTGGCAACTAGCATGAAATATCTCATAAAATTACAAAAATATGAGTAATCATTCATGACTTATTTACATGAAAACAAAATTACATATCCTTTATATCTAATCCATACACCAACGACCAAAAACACCTACAAACACTTTCATTCTTCAATTTTCTTCATCTAATTGATCTCTCTCAAGTTCTATCTTCAAGTTCTAAGTGTTCTTCATAAATTTCAAAAGTTCTAGTTTCATAAAATCAAGAATACTTTCAAGTTTGCTAGCTCACTTCCAATCTTGTAAGGTGATCATCCAACCTCAAGAAATCTTTGTTTCTTATAGTAGGTTATCATTCTAATACAAGGTAATAATCATATTCAAACTTTGGTTCAATTTCTATAACTATAATAATCTTATTTCAAGTGATGATCTTACTTGAACTTGTTTTCGTGTCATGATTCTGCTTCAAGAACTTCGAGCCATCCAAGGATCCGTTGAAGCTAGATCCATTTTTCTCTTTTCCAGTAGGTTTATCCAAGGAACTTAAGGTAGTAATGATGTTCATAACATCATTCGATTCATACATATAAAGCTATCTTATTCGAAGGTTTAAACTTGTAATCACTAGAACATAGTTTAGTTAATTCTAAACTTGTTCGCAAAGAAAAGTTAATCGTTCTAACTTGACTTTTAAAATCAACTAAACACATGTTCTATATCTATATGATATGCTAACTTAATGATTTAAAACCTGGAAACACGAAAAACACCGTAAAACCGGATTTACGCCGTCGTAGTAACACCGCGGGCTGTTTTGGGTTAGTTAATTAAAAACTATGATAAACTTTGATTTAAAAGTTGTTATTCTGAGAAAATGATTTTTATTATGAACATGAAACTATATCCAAAAATTATGGTTAAACTCAAAGTGGAAGTATGTTTTCTAAAATGGTCATCTAGACGTCGTTCTTTCGACTGAAATGACTACCTTTACAAAAACGACTTGTAACTTATTTTTCCGACTATAAACCTATACTTTTTCTGTTTAGATTCATAAAATAGAGTTCAATATGAAACCATAGCAATTTGATTCACTCAAAACGGATTTAAAATGAAGAAGTTATGGGTAAAACAAGATTGGATAATTTTTCTCATTTTAGCTACGTGAAAAATTGGTAACAAATCTATTCCAACCAAAACTTAATCAACTTGTATTGTATATTATGTAATCTTGAGATACCATAGACACGTATACAATGTTTCGACCTATCATGTCGACACATCTATATATATTTCGGAACAACCATAGACACTCTATATGTGAATGTTGGAGTTAGCTATACAGGGTTGAGGTTGATTCCAAAATATATATAGTTTGAGTTGTGATCAATACTGAGATACGTATACACTGGGTCGTGGATTGATTCAAGATAATATTTATCGATTTATTTATGTACATCTAACTGTGGACAACTAGTTGTAGGTTACTAACGAGGACAGCTGACTTAATAAACTTAAAACATCAAAATATATTAAAAGTGTTGTAAATATATTTTGAACATACTTTGATATATATGTATATATTGTTATAGGTTCGTGAATCAACCAGTGGCCAAGTCTTACTTCCCGACGAAGTAAAAATCTGTGAAAGTGAGTTATAGTCCCACTTTTAAAATCTAATATTTTTGGGATGAGAATACATGCAGGTTTTATAAATGATTTACAAAATAGACACAAGTACGTGAAACTACATTCTATGGTTGAATTATCGAAATCGAATATGCCCCTTTTTATTAAGTCTGGTAATCTAAGAATTAGGGAACAGACACCCTAATTGACGCGAATCCTAAAGATAGATCTATTAGGCCTAACAAACCCCATCCAAAGTACCGGATGCTTTAGTACTTCGAAATTTATATCATATCCGAAGGGTGTCCCGGAATGATGGGGATATTCTTGTATATGCATCTTGTTAATGTCGGTTACCAGGTGTTCACCATATGAATGATTTTTATCTCTATGTATGGGATGTGTATTGAAATATGAAATCTTGTGGTCTATTATTATGATTTGATATATATAGGTTAAACCTATAACTCACCAACATTTTTGTTGACGTTTTAAGCATGTTTATTCTCAGGTGATTATTAAGAGCTTCCGCTGTCGCATACTTAAATAAGGACGAGATTTGGAGTCCATGCTTGTATGATATTGTGTAAAAACTGCATTCAAGAAACTTATTTTGTTGTAACATATTTGTATTGTAAACCATTATGTAATGGTCGTGTGTAAACAGGATATTTTAGATTATCATTATTTGATAATCTACGTAAAGCTTTATAAAACCTTTATCTATGAAATAAAGGTTATGGTTTGTTTTAAAAATGAATGCAGTCTTTGAAAAACGTCTCATATAGAGGTCAAAACCTCGCAACGAAATCAATTAATATGGAACGTTTTTAATCAATAAGAACGGGACATTTCAGACGATACATATAAAGTTCATCGGGGTTGGAATTAGATTTCTCTATTTTTATGCCCTTTCCCTTATTATTTTCTTTTGCCTTTTTAAATTCAGTTGGGGTAATTTCTATAACATCATCGGAATTCTCGTCGGAATCCGATTCATCGGAGAATTGGTAATCCTCCCAATATTTTGCTTCCTTGACGATAACACCATTGACCATAATTAACCTTGGTCGGTTGGTTGAGGATTCTCTTTTATATAACCGTTTTATTATTTCCCCCACCGGTTCTATTTCTTCTTCCGGTTCCGATTCTTCTTCCGGTTCCGACTCTTCTTCCGGTTCCTCTTCGGAAACTTGTGAATCAGTCCACGAATCATTCCAATTTACATTTGACTCTTCATTATTATTAGGTGAGTCAATGGGACTTGTTCTAGAGGTAGACATCTATCACATAATATCAAACGCGTTAAGAGATTAATATATCACATAATATTCACATGTTAAAAATATATAGTTTCCAACAAAATTTGTTAAGCAATCATTTTTCAAGTAAACACGGTCGAAGTCCAGACTCACTAATGCATCCTAACAAACTCGATAAGACACACTAATGCAAAATTCTGGTTCTCTAAGACCAACGCTCGGATACCAACTGAAATGTCCCGTTCTTATTGATTAAAAACGTTCCATATTAATTGATTTCGTTGCGAGGTTTTGACCTCTATATGAGACGTTTTTCAAAGACTGCATTCATTTTAAAACAAACCATAACCTTTATTTCATCAATAAAGGTTTAAAAAGCTTTACGTAGATTATCAAATAATGATAATCTAAAATATCCTGTTTACACACGACCATTACATAATGGTTTACAATACAAATATGTTACAACAAAATAAGTTTCTTGAATGCAGTTTTTACACAATATCATACAAGCATGGACTCCAAATCTCGTCCTTATTTAAGTATGCGACAGCGGAAGCTCTTAATAATCACCTGAGAATAAACATGCTTAAAACGTCAACAAAAATGTTGGTGAGTTATAGGTTTAACCTATATATATCAAATCATAATAATAGACCACAAGATTTCATATTTCAATACACATCCCATACATAGAGATAAAAATCATTCATATGGTGAACACCTGGTAACCGACATTAACAAGATGCATATATAAGAATATCCCCATCATTCCGGGACACCCTTCGGATATGATATAAATTTCGAAGTACTAAAGCATCCGGTACTTTGGATGGGGTTTGTTAGGCCCAATAGATATATCTTTAGGATTCGCGTCAATTAGGGTGTCTGTTCCCTAATTCTTAGATTACCAGACTTAATAAAAAAGGGCATATTCGATTTCGATAATTCAACCATAGAATGTAGTTTCACGTACTTGTGTCTATTTTGTAAATCATTTATAAAACCTGCATGTATTCTCATCTCAAAAATATTAGATTTTAAAAGTGGGACTATAACTCACTTTCACAGATTTTTACTTCGTCGGGAAGTAAGACTTGGCCACTGGTTGATTCACGAACCTATAACAATATATACATATATATATATATCAAAGTATGTTCAAAATATATTTACAACACTTTTAATATATTTTGATGTTTTAAGTTTATTAAGTCAGCTGTCCTCGTTAGTAACCTACAACTAGTTGTCCACAGTTAGATGTACAGAAATAAATCGATAAATATTATCTTGAATCAATCCACGACCCAGTGTATACGTATCTCAGTATTGATCACAACTCAAACTATATATATTTTGGAATCAACCTCAACCCTGTATAGCTAACTCCAACATTCACATATAGAGTGTCTATGGTTGTTCCGAAATATATATAGATGTGTCGACATGATAGGTCGAAACATTGTATACGTGTCTATGGTATCTCAAGATTACATAATATACAATACAAGTTGATTAAGTTATGGTTGGAATAGATTTGTTACCAATTTTCACGTAGCTAAAATGAGAAAAATTATCCAATCTTGTTTTACCCATAACTTCTTCATTTTAAATCCGTTTTGAGTGAATCAAATTGCTATGGTTTCATATTGAACTCTATTTTATGAATCTAAACATAAAAAGTATAGGTTTATAGTCGGAAAATAAGTTACAAGTCGTTTTTGTAAAGGTAGTCATTTCAGTCGAAAGAACGACGTCTAGATGACCATTTTAGAAAACATACTTCCACTTTGAGTTTAACCATAATTTTTGGATATAGTTTCATGTTCATAATAAAAATCATTTTCTCAGAATAACAACTTTTAAATCAAAGTTTATCATAGTTTTTAATTAACTAACCCAAAACAGCCCGCGGTGTTACTACGACGGCGTAAATCCAGTTTTACGGTGTTTTTCGTGTTTCCAGATTTTAAATCATTAAGTTAGCATATCATATAGATATAGAACATGTGTTTAGTTGATTTTAAAAGTCAAGTTAGAAGGATTAACTTTTGTTTGCGAACAAGTTTAGAATTAACTAAACTATGTTCTAGTGATTACAAGTTTAAACCTTCGAATAAGATAGCTTTATATATATGAATCAAATGATGTTATGAACATCATTACTACCTTAAGTTCCTTGGATAAACCTACTGTAAAAGAGAAAAATGGATCTAGCTTCAACGGATCCTTGGATGGCTCGAAGTTCTTGAAGCAGAATCATGACACGAAAACAAGTTCAAGTAAGATCATCACTTGAAATAAGATTGTTATAGTTATAGAAATTGAACCAAAGTTTGAATATGATTATTACCTTGTATTAGAATGATAACCTACTGTAAGAAACAAAGATTTCTTGAGGTTGGATGATCACCTTACAAGATTGGAAGTGAGCTAGCAAACTTGAAAGTATTCTTGATTTTATGTAACTAGAACTTGTAGAATATATGAAGAACACTTAGAACTTGAAGATAGAACTTGAGAGAGATCTATTAGATGAATAAAATTGAAGAATGAAAGTGTTTGTAGGTGTTTTTGGTCGTTGGTGTATGGATTAGATATAAAGGATATGTAATTTTGTTTTCATGTAAATAAGTCATGAATGATTACTCATATTTTTGTAATTTTATGAGATATTTCATGCTAGTTGCCAAATGATGATTCCCACATGTGTTAGGTGACTCACATGGGCTGCTAAGAGCTGATCATTGGAGTGTATATATCAATAGTACATACATCTAAAAGCTGTGTATTGTACGAGTACGAATACGGGTGCATACGAGTAGAATTGTTGATGAAACTGAACGAGGATGTAATTGTAAGCATTTTTGTTAAGTAGAAGTATTTTGATAAGTGTATTGAAGTCTTTCAAAAGTGTATAAATACATATTAAAACACTACATGTATATACATTTTAACTGAGTCGTTAAGTTATCGTTAGTCGTTACATGTAAGTGTTGTTTTGAAACCTTTAGGTTAACGATCTTGTTAAATGTTGTTAACCCAATGTTTATAATATCAAATAAGATTTTAAATTATTATATTATCATGATATTATCATGTATGAATATCTCTTAATATGATATATATACATTAAATGTCTTTACAACGATAATCGTTACATATATGTCTCGTTTAAAAATCATAAATTTAGTAGTCTTGTTTTTACATATGTAGTTCATTGTTAATATACTTAATGATATGTTTACTTATCATATTTTCATGTTAACTATATATATATCCATATATATGTCATCATATAGTTTTTACAAGTTTTAACGTTCGTGAATCACCGGTCAACTTGGGTGGTCAATTGTCTATATGAAACATATTTCAATTAATCAAGTCTTAACAAGTTTGATTGCTTAACATGTTGGAAACATTTAATCATTTAAATATCAATCTCAATTAATATATATAAACATGGAAAAGTTCGGGTCACTACACCACCCAATGAGCTAGTGGCATACTTTACTCGATCGTTATCACCACAGTTGCAAATACGGAAAATAGATTCCATCTTCTCGAACCAACGGACTAGTTCGACAGCTTCTTCAGTCCCCTTAAATGCAGGAGGATGACAGTTTGAAAAATCCTTGTAGGAACAAGGTTTCGGTTGTGGATTAGCATGGTTAGCTTGGGCGTTGCCTTGGGCGGCAGCGAGTAACTGTTGGAATTGCTCAGTAGTTAACACAACATTGTTAACGGTTGGTGCAGCTAAACGAACCATGATGTCACTACATAAAAGTGAACATAAGTCGGATAAGTTAACAAATTTGAGCAATTACAAGTAGGAATAAGATAAAGTATTAATATCACATGATATAAATAAAACACTTTATATTATTAAGGAACTAGGCATTAAATAAGCCTTTTAATATATGATTCGAAAATAGAAATAGTTTTAAGGCATAGCCTTTACATAGATGGAAAATAGAAAGATAACTAAAGAATATTAAGATTCATATTCCTTCTTCTCATCCTCAACCTTCTTCATAAACTTCTCAACTTTCTCATTCTTCTCCTTTTGTTTCTCATGCAGGAACTCGAGATTATCATAAAGGTTAGAAACTTCATTGTTGATTACATGGTACTTGTGGTCCCTTATAGAAAGTTGATTATTCACGCGGTTTTCCTCCATCTTCAATCTAAGGTCAACATCTTCTCTTAGGTAGGAGAGAGATTGCTTCCCCCATCGGGTATTTCTATCACCTTCATACTTCACCAACTTTATCTCTTTCTTTAGTTCAGCATTTTCCTCCATGAGCTTCTTGATCGCTAGGTCTTTTTCCTTCATTTGAAAATCGATCCTTGCAATATGGCGAATTAGGTCATCGGTAGTTTTTCGCAGATTCATGAGCTCGTACTTGGCATCAACTTCATCGTAGAAAGGAGATCGGGATCTTTTCTTTGACGGCCTAGTTTCTTCAAGACATTTCCTCTTGTCTTTATTCCTCGGGGTTGGATAGTATTCAGGAGACCCATGTAACTTTAGAGTAGTATTTGGGCTATAATTTGGTGAAGGAGGACCACCAAAGCCATAAGGTGGACTTTGGACTGGTCTTTCTGTGGAAGACCTTTCAGTATCTTTTTCGGTTGGCTTGAAAATATTCATTTTGGTCGTTTGAGGATAATTAGACATCCTAACATTAGGAAGGATATTTTGATTAGAATCTTTAAGTCAAGTTTATTAAAACATAATCGTTAAGATTATGGGGCAATCCTAAGTGCTTTAATTCTAAGGCAGGAAAGGTTATAGTTTCCTAGATTGCTAAGGCACCCTAGCTAACAAGTAAGGCACACATAAAAATGCAATCCTGGTTCTCTATAACAGCCTGGTTATGCTCTGATACCAATCTGTAACGTCCTCCCAATAGGGTCTGGAAGGAACGTCACTAATATCAAAACATACCAACATATTATAATAAACGAGAACAATACTAAATGATAAATTTAATTTTAATGAGTACGCAGCGGAAAATGAAATGTCGTTACAATGACAGGAATAACAATATACTAAATGTTCACATGCAGAAGTAATAAATGTGATATCTCTTGATCCTATGTCCAAGTAGCATCACATAATCAGTAAGTATAAGAGCTTGAATCAAACAGCACCTGAGACAAAACATGCTAAAGTGTCAACCAAAAAGGTTGAGTGAAGTTCACAGGTTTAACAAAAAGTTTGTCATTGTTTTAGACCACAAGATTTAGTTTGTAAAGTTGATCTCCCGCAGGATCAAAAAGTTATGCCAATGCGTGATATTTAGACTAAACGTTCAAGTTTGCCCCATGACAAGTTGTATCTGTCCTTGTTGGTTTAATTTCATTATTAAGTAATACAATGACTTGGTCAAATGTATCAGGGACGTTACTCCGGATAGGCCTACCCCCAATAATTAAGCATGCCGCAGCAATTAAAAATATTACTGTAGGGACTTAGTCGGACATAGCCGGGTATAGCATAGTTTAGCAGTTTGGTACTTGTGTCTAAAGTGTAAAAAGTAAAAACAGCATGTGTCTCACCCCAAGTAAAAGTAAGTAAGTTTGCTAGCAATTAAAAAGGGGCTATCAATTCACCTTAGTAAGTAGAGAGAGAGTTATTCCTCGGAATAAAGAGTTGAACGAGTGAGCAGGAAAGTCAACCTATTGACATTTAAAAGTAGATAAGTGTTTTGTCCATGTTTAAGTTTAAGTATGTGTTTGTTTTACTAAGTTTCTATTCCTAGTAAGTTACTATTTTTATAAACTTTCCATTTTTAGAAAGTTTCTTATTTTACTAAGTTTCTATGACTAGAGAGTTTCTACTTTTATCAGTGTTTTCCATTTTAGGATACTTGCCGTATTAGATAAGCTTCCAATCACCCCTTTCCCTTCGAATGGCTAATTTAGATCTAGGGGCTTGAGCCATAGGACCCTTTAAATCGGAAATCCAAACCCTCTTCCTAGAATCTCATAGAAACCATTCGTCAAGAAAGTTCGAAGATATATACATCTCTAATACATATCCCAAAATGTTTTTATGTTATAATATAAGTAGTAGGTTATAGGTGCTAGTAATAGTAATAGTGTATACATGTTATTTATTTTATTTTTAATTGCATATAATTTATAACATTATTTACATGTTTCGGTAAAAATAATAACCGAAGTAAAAAGTAAAAAGTAAAAAGTAAAAAAAATAAAAAGTAAGAAAAGAATACTTACTAGTAGTAATTCTTCAAAGAGAGAATGAGAGAAATTTTGGTGTGAGTTTGAATGAGAAATGAGGGGTATTTATACTTGAAAAAATTAGGTAAAAAGAATAAAATAATTAAAAGAAAAAGAAATATTTTAATTCTTAATGGGATTTTAAAATTAAAAAGTATTAAATGTTAGGTCATGAGATAATACACAAAATAAAATAATAAAAGTAGTTTTTCCATTACAATTTTTAATTAAAAAGTAATTTATTTATTTATTTATTTATTTTTAAGGATTTTTTTATATAAATAAACAAATTGATTTAATGCTTTTCCAAGAATATTTGTCAATAATATTTTATTTTATTTTTATTTTTTTATTTAATTAATAAATACAAATTTTGCATAAAATAATAAATAATTCGGTATTTTGTATTTTTAATAATAATTATGATTTTAATTATTAAACTATAGTTTTAGTAAGTTTGTAAATATCATTACATTTATATATAATTAGATTTATTATATAGTTAAATATATAATACATTAACTAAATAATAAAAGTGATACAAAGTTTATATACTTAGTTAAATTATGTCAAATTATATAAATTAATAATATATTATTTATTTAAGCGTACATTGTTGACTAAAAATTACTATTCGGTCAATATTTAATTGTATATAACAACTCTTAATACATATAGTCAGACATATAACCCCAGGGTTAATTCAGTAAATTTAGAAGTCAAAAAGTGAGGGTTGTTACAATATCTGTTGATGATTGTGGTGTCGATATCGTTGATGGTTATTGAACGGGTGTAGCTTGTGGTGCTACAGGTGTTGCTGGTGTTGGTGATACTGATGGTGATGCTGGTGCTGACGATGCTGAGGGTATTGTTGATGCTGCTGGTATAACAAGTCTAGCTTGTAAATCATGCACCATTCTTGTCAGGGTTTCTACTCTTCCTTCTATCATTTTGGTTCACTCACCTGATTTAGGGCTAGGGCTAGAATAGATAATCTTTAAGACTTTAGAGATTATATAATCACCGCAGAATGTTTTTCCAATGAAGTTATGAATCAATACTTCATCGGTTATTGTTGTTGGTACACCTTGGTATCTATAGTGCATATGAGGTACAGATTGTGATGTTGAGGTGTGAGATGCGGATGTTGTTGTTGGTGGTGGTAATGGTACTGTTGATGTTACTGATGGTGGCAATGTTGATGCCGGTGATGCTGCAGGTGCTTGTAACCTTTGCACCATATTCTCCAAGGCCACTACCCGAGCGCGAAGTTCGTTAACTTCTTCTATTATACCGGGGTGATTGTCAGTTCGAACGAGCGGATGAATAAGATCTAAAATTTGAGATAATATATAATCGTGACGAGACACTCTGGAAATGAGAGAGAAAATGGTGTCTCGGACAGGTTCGCTGGTAAGTGCTTCAGGTTCTTCGCCAAGGGGGCAATGTGGTGGATGGAAGGCATCACATTTTTCTTGTCTCCAATGATTGAGGAGGTTACAAACCCATCCCCAATTCATCCAGAATGGATGATGGCTAATTGGTTGATCCATTCCGGTCACACTGCTTTCGGAGCTCGAGTGAACTATTGGAGAGTTCCATTTCGTATGTTTGAATAAAGAATTTTTCGATTTGAAATGATTTTCGGCTATCAGATGGTATTCTAATTACCTAGAATATCTATATATATAGAACAAAAGATTTCGTAGATTTTGGAGGAATTTACGGAATATGTCAGGCAAAGTTTACAGTAATAGATACGTTAAGATATGAATTAGCAGATACGCTAAGATATGAATTTTGTTCATACACTATCTATGCAACGAATGCAGTAAGACGCGTCTAGACTTAAGATGATAAGTAGGTAATTTTTCGACAAAAATGATAAGCAAAAATTTTGACATGCAGCCACGGTCGAAGTCCAGACTCATTAATGCATCTTAATATCTATCAGTTAGACACACTAATGCAAGACCTGGTTTGCTAAGACCACAGCTCTGATACCACATGAGACGACCCATCTGTAGTGACCCGAACTTTTCCATGTTTATATATATTAATTGAGATTGATATTTACATGATTAAATGTTTCCAACATGTTAAGCAATCAAACTTGTTAAGACTTGATTAATTGAAATATGTTTCATATAGACAATTGACCACCCAAGTTGACCGGCGATTCACGAACGTTAAAACTTGTAAAAATGACATGACGATATATATATGGATATACATATGGTTAACATGAGATTATGATAAGTAAGTATCTCCATAAGTATATTAACAATGAGTTATATACATATAAACAAGACTACTAACTTAAGGATTTCGAAACGAGACATATATGTAACGATTATCGTTGTAACGACATTTAAATGTATATATATATCATATTAAGATATATTAATATATCATAATATCATGATAATATAATAATTTAACATCTCATTAGATATAATAAACAATGGGTTAACAACATTAATTGAGATCGTTAATTTAAAGGTTTCAAAACAACACTTACATGTAACGACTAACGATGACTTAACGACTCAGTTAAAATGTATATACATGTAGTGTATTTAGATGTATTAAAATACTTTTGGAAGACTTCAAGACATATATCAAAACACTCATACTTAACGAAAATGGTTACAGTTACTTTTCCATTCTTTTCTTTCATCAAAAATTCTAGTCGTATTCTTACCCGTATTATATACAGCTTCAAAACGTACTTACTATGAGTATATACCAATAGGAACTAGCATGGGATTCCACTCTTGATTATGTCATGTATGACTAATCAATTTTAACTTCTACCATGAGCTAGTCAACTAACTAGAACTCCTTTTAACCCCACTCACCACTCACCAATTACCACTCATCATTCACTCCATTTCACTTCCAATTCTCTTTCTAATTCTCTCTCAACACACACACACACACTATTATGAAAGTATTTTTCCAGTAGTTAATCATCATCTTCATCAAAAATCACTTCAAGAATCAAGCTATAATCATCATAGGAAGAACACTTCAAGAACACTTCAAAAATCCCTTCAAGTTTACTAATTTACTTCCAAGCTTTCTAATCCATTCCAAGTAATCATCTAAGATCAAGAAACCTTTGTTATATACAGTAGGTTATCTTTCTTATTCAAGGTAATATTCATATTCAAACTTTGATTCAATTTCTATAACTATAAACTATCTTAATTCGAGTAAAAATCTTACTTGAACTTGTTTTTGTGTCATGATCCTACTTCAAGAACTTTCAAGCCATCCAAGATCCTTTGAAGCTAGATCATTTCTTGTCACTTCCAGTAGGATTACCTACTAAACTTGAGGTAGTAATGATGTTCATAACATCATTCGATTCATATATATAAAACTATCGTATTCGAAGGTTTAAACTCGTAATCACTAGAAATAGTTTAGTTAATTCTAAACTTGTTCGCAAACAAAAGTTAATCCTTCTAACTTGACTTTTAAAATTAACTACACACATGTTCTATATCTATATGATATGCTAACTTAATGATTTAAAAGCTGGAAACACGAAAAACACCGTAAAACCGGATTTACGCCGTCGTAGTAACACCGCGGGCTGTTTTGGGTTAGGTAATTAAAAACTATGATAAACTTTGGTTTAAAAGTTGTTATTCTGAGAAAATGATTTTTATTATGAACATGAAACTATATCCAAAAATTATGGTTAAACTCAAAGTGGAAGTATGTTTTCTAAAATGGTCATCTAGACGTTGTTCTTTCGACTGAAATGACTACCTTTACAAAAACGACTTGTAACTTATTTTTCCAACTATAAACTTATACTTTTTCTGTTTAGATTCATAAAATAGAGTTCAATATGAAACCATACCAATTTGATTCACTCAAAACGGATTTAAAATGAAGAAGTTATGGGTAAAACAAGATTGGATAATTTTTCTCATTTTAGCTACGTGAAAATTGGTAACAAATCTATTCCAACCATAACTTAATCAACTTGTATTGTATATTATGTAATCTTGAGATACCATAGACACGTATACAATGTTTCGACCTATCATGTCGACACATCTATATATATTTCGGAACAACCATAGACACTCTATATGTGAATGTTGGAGTTAGCTATACAGGGTTGAGGTTGATTCCAAAATATATATAGTTTGAGTTGTGATCAATACTGAGATACGTATACACTGGGTCGTGGATTGATTCAAAATAATATTTATCGATTTATTTCTGTATATCTAACTGTAGACAACTAGTTGTAGGTTACTAACGAGGACAGCTGACTTAATAAACTTAAAACATCAAAATATATTAAAAGTGTTGTAAATATATTTTAAACATACTTTGATATATATGTATATATTGTTATAGGTTCGTGAATCAACCAGTGGCCAAGTCTTACTTCCCGACGAAGTAAAAATCTGTGAAAGTGAGTTATAGTCCCACTTTTAAAATCTAATATTTTTGGGATGAGAATACATGCAGGTTTTATAAATGATTTACAAAATAGACACAAGTACGTGAAACTACATTCTATGGTTGAATTATCGAAATCGAATATGCCCCTTTTTATTAAGTCTGGTAATCTAAGAATTAGGGAACAGACACACTAATTGACGCGAATCCTAAAGATAGATCTATTGGGCCTAACAAACCCCATCCAAAGTACCGGATGCTTTAGTACTTCGAAGTTTATATCATATCCGAAGGGTGTCCCGGAATGATGGGGATATTCTTATATATATGCATCTTGTTAATGTCGGTTACCAGGTGTTCACCATATGAATGATTTTTATCTCTATGTATGGGATGGGTATTGAAATATGAAATCTTGTGGTCTATTGTTACGATTTGATATATATAGGTTAAACCTATAACTCACCATCATTTTTGTTGACGTTTAAAGCATGTTCAATCTCAGGTGAATACTAAGAGCTTCCGCTGTTGCATACTAAAATAAGGACAAGATTTGGAGTCCATGTTTGTATGATATTGTGTAAAAACTGCATTCAAGAAACTGATTTCGATGTAACATATTTGTATTGTAAACCATTATGTAATGGTCATGTGTAAACAGGATATTTTAGATTATCATTATTTGATAATCTACGTAAAGCTTTTTAAACCTTTATTTATGAAATCAAGGTTATGGTTTGTTTTAAAAATGAATGCAGTCTTTGAAAAACGTCTCATATAGAGGTCAAAACCTCGCAACGAAATCAATTAATATGGAACGTTTTTAATCAATAAGAACGGGACATTTTAGTTGGTATCCGAGCGTTGGTCTTAGAGAACCAGAAAATTTGCATTAGTGTGTCTTATCGAGTTTGTTAGGATGCATTAGTGAGTCTGGACTTCGACCGTGTTTTCTTTAAAAATGATTGCTTAACATTTTTGTTGGAAACTATATATTTTTAACATATGAATATTATGTGATATATTAATCTCTTAACGTGTTTGATATTATGTGATAGATGTCTACCTCTAGAACAAGTCCCATTGACTCACCTAATAATAATGAAGAGTCAAATGTAAATTGGAATGATTCGTGGACTGATTCACAAGTTCCCGAAGAGGAACCGGAAGAAGAGTCGGAACCGGAAGAAGAATCGGAACCGGAAGAAGAAATAGAACCGGTGGGGGTAATAATAAAACGGTTAAGTAAAAGAGAATCCTCAACCAACCGACCAAGGTTAATTATGGTCAATGGTGTTATCGCCAAGGAAGCAAAATATTGGGAGGATTACCAATTCTCCGATGAATCGGATTCCGACGAGAATTCCGATGATGTTATAGAAATTAACCCAACTGAATTTAAAAAGGCAAAAGAAAATAATAAGGGAAAGGGCATAAAAATAGAAAAATCTAATTCCAACCCCGATGAACTTTATATGTATCGTCAACCCCCGAAGTCCTTAAGTTGTAACAATGACCCGGGAACCTCTAAACCACCAGGTTTTTCTAAACCAATGTGGACAACGACGGATCGTATTAGGGGAACATCATATATCCCTAGAAACTTGGCAAAACGAACCAAAACCGAACAAGAAGAAACGAGCGAGTCGGAATAAGATAGTTGTATTCGTGTGGTGTAATATATGTAATATAGTGTGCTTATGATTTATGATATATGTAAAAATTGCTTGTATTAATAAGTATTTTTTTTATGAATCTAACTCTTGTCTATTTTACAGTATAAAAACACAAAATGGATAGACAACCCAATATTTTAAGAGACCTACCCGGAGACATGATTGATGAAATCTTGTCTAGAGTCGGTCAGAATTCCTCGGCACAACTATTTAAGGCGAGATCAGTTTGTAAGACATTCGAAGAACGTTCCAAGAATGCCTTGGTTTATAAAAGGCTTTCGTTCGAAAGATGGGGGATATCACATTGGGAAATCCATAAGTTACGATGTGTTTACTTTGACGCATATATTGCGGGGAACCCAAATGCTATTTTACGCAACGGGTTAAGAAATTATTTTGACTCAGTATATCCGAATATAGGACTTCGTGATTTAGAAAAAGCGGCTAACATGCAACATAAAGAAGCATGTTATGCTTACGGGTTAGTAATGTTCGCTTCTCACCAAAGTGAGAACAAGAACATCGGGCTACAACTATTAAACAAAACGTTCCCACAAGTGACGGAGTCGGTAATTGGGGTAAGAAATGAGGTTTTTAGGTTATTACGAGACTGTTGGTCATTACGTAACCCTCGTCCCTTTGACGACGTTACAACACGCTGTCTTATCAACGGCCATAACGGTTATGTTCCACAAGACCAAGGATGGGAAGTAGTCCTAGTAAAACCAGAATGCATGACTTGTTTCTGGACGTATGAATTACGTGTCTTTATTGCCTTTGCTGAACGACTTGTGTACTAGCTAGAATTATCTTCACAACTATCTTGTATCAAATTTATTGTGTGCTATATTTCATGCTTTATGTAAAATAAGCGGTATTGTAAGTTCGTAAAATATTGTATAAAAGTTTGAACGCGAAATATTATTACAATCAGTTTTTCATATAGAATTGTAGTAGTTGAATTGTATATTAGCTACTAAGTATGAACTTAACGGGTAGGTACTACCCGAATTTAAACTTATAAAACACTAATATGAAGAAAAAGCTTTTATAAATGAGTCCATATTATGCTACGAAATACTATTAACTACTCTTAATATTCTGTATGATTAACTTGTTCCATTTGACTATTTTGAAGGAAATGGCACCGACTACTCGACACACCGTGAATATGAATGAAGAGGAATTCCGTACTTTTCTAGCTTCAAACATAGCCGCAGTACAGGCTGCGCTACATACCAACAATAACCTTGGATCTGGCAGTACAGGAAATTGTGTAGGATGCACCTACAAAGAATTCACTGCCTGCAAACCTTTGGAATTTGATGGAACCGAAGGACCGATCGGATTGAAACGGTGGACCGAGAAGGTTGAATCGGTGTTTGCCATAAGTAAGTGTACTGAAGAGGACAAAGTGAAGTACGCTACGCATACCTTCACAGGTTCTGCGTTAACATGGTGGAATACCTATCTAGAGCAAGTGGGACAAGATGATGCGTACGCACTACCGTGGTCAGCATTCAAGCACTCGATGAACGAGAAGTACCGTCCCAGAACCGAGGTCAATAAGCTCAAGACAGAACTTAGAGGGTTACGAACCCAAGGATTTGATATTACCACGTACGAAAGACGATTCACAGAATTGTGCCTATTGTGTCCGGGAGCATTCGAAGATGAGGAAGAGAAGATCGACGCGTTTGTGAAAGGATTACCGGAAAGAATCCAAGAAGATATAAGTTTACACGAGCCCGCCTCCATACAACAGGCATGTAGAATGGCTCACAAACTAGTGAACCAGATTGAAGAAAGAATTAAAGAACAGACTGCTGAAGAGGCCAATGTAAAGCAAGTCAAAAGAAAGTGGGAGGAAAACGGTGATAAGAATCACCAATACAACAACAACAGCAATTACAACAATAATCGCAACAATTATCCCAACAATCGCAACATCAATCGCAACTACAACAAACGGCCCAACAACAACAACAACAACAACAACAACAGCAACTACAACAATCATCCCAACAACAATAATAACCGCAACAACAACAACAATCAGAAGCAGCTATGCCAAAGGTGTGAAAAGTATCACTCGGGGTTCTGCCCCAAATTTTGCAACAAGTGTAAAAGAAATGGTCATAGCGTGGCGAAGTGTGAGGTCTACGGACCAGGGGTTAATAGAACGAAAGGAACAAATGGTGTCGGAACGAATAATGGCGGAGCAAGTAGTGTCGGAGCAAGTAGTGTCGGAGCAAGTTATGCCAATGTAGTTTGTTATAAATGTGGAAAACCGGGCCACATTATTAGAAATTGCCCGAACCAGGAGAACACGAATGGACTAGGCCACGGAAGAGTTTTCAATATTAATGCGGCAGAGGCACAGGAAGACCCAGAGCTTGTTACGGGTACGTTTCTTATTGACAATAAATCTGCTTACGTTTTATTTGATTCGGGTGCGGATAGAAGCTATATGAGTAGAGATTTTTGTGCTAAATTAAGTTCTCCATTGACGCCTTTGGATAGTAAATTTTTACTCGAATTAGCAAATGGTAAATTAATTTCAGCAGATAATATATGTCGGAATCGAGAAATTAAACTGGTTAGCGAAACATTTAAGATTGATTTGATACCAGTAGAGTTAGGGAGTTTTGATGTGATAATCGGTATGGACTGGTTGAAAGAAGTGAAAGCAGAGATCGTTTGTTACAAAAATGCAATTCGCATTATACGAGAAAAAGGAAAACCCTTAATGGTGTACGGAGAAAAGGGCAACACGAAGCTACATATTATTAGTAATTTGAAGGCACAAAAACTAATAAGAAAAGGTTGCTATGCTGTTCTAGCACACGTCGAGAAAGTACAAACTGAAGAAAAGAGCATCAATGATGTTCCCATTGCAACAGAATTTCCCGATGTATTTCCGAAAGAATTACCGGGATTACCCCCACAGCGATCCGTTGAATTTCAAATAGATCTTGTACCAGGAGCTGCACCAATAGCTCGTGCTCCTTACAGACTCGCACCCAGCGAGATGAAAGAACTGCAAAGCCAATTACAAGAACTTTTAGAGCGTGGTTTCATTCGACCAAGCACATCATCGTGGGGAGCTCCTGTTTTGTTTGTCAAGAAGAAAGATGGTACATTCAGGTTGTGTATCGACTACCGAGAGTTGAACAAACTTACCATCAAGAACCGCTACCCACTACCGAGAATTGATGACTTATTTGATCAACTACAAGGCTCGTCTGTTTATTCAAAGATTGACTTACGTTCCGGGTATCATCAAATGCGGGTGAAAGAAGATGATATTCCAAAGACTGCTTTCAAAACACGTTACGGTCATTACGAGTTTATGGTCATGCCGTTTGGTTTAACTAATGCACCAGCTGTGTTCATGGACCTTATGAACCGAGTGTGTGGACCATACCTTGACAAGTTTGTCATTGTTTTCATTGATGACATACTTATTTACTCAAAGAATGACCAAGAACACGGTGAACATTTGAGAAAGGTGTTAGAAGTATTGAGGAAGGAAGAATTGTACGCTAAGTTATCAAAGTGTGCATTTTGGTTGGAAGAAGTTCAATTCCTCGGTCACATAGTGAACAAAGAAGGTATTAAGGTGGATCCGGCAAATATAGAAACTGTTGAAAAGTGGGAAACCCCGAAAACTCCGAAACACATACGCCAGTTCTTAGGACTAGCTGGTTACTACAGAAGGTTCATCCAAGACTTTTCCAGAATAGCAAAACCCTTGACTGCATTAACGCATAAAGGGAAGAAATTTGAATGGAATGATGAACAAGAGAAAGCGTTTCAGTTATTGAAGAAAAAGCTAACTACGGCACCTATATTGTCATTGCCTGAAGGGAATGATGATTTTGTGATTTATTGTGATGCATCAAAGCAAGGTCTCGGTTGTGTATTAATGCAACGAATGAAGGTGATAGCTTATGCGTCTAGACAATTGAAGATTCACGAACAAAATTATACGACGCATGATTTGGAATTAGGCGCGGTTGTTTTTGCATTAAAGACTTGGAGGCACTACTTATATGGGGTCAAAAGTATTATATATACCGACCACAAAAGTCTTCAACACATATTTAATCAGAAGCAACTGAATATGAGGCAGCGTAGGTGGATTGAATTATTGAATGATTACGACTTTGAGATTCGTTACCACCAGGGGAAGGCAAATGTGGTAGCGGATGCCTTGAGCAGGAAGGACAGAGAACCCATTCGAGTAAAATCTATGAATATAATGATTCATAATAACCTTACTACTCAAATAAAGGAGGCGCAACAAGGAGTTTTAAAAGAGGGAAATTTAAAGGATGAAATATCCAAAGGATCGGAGAAACATCTTAATATTCGAGAAGACGGAACCCGGTATAGGGCTGAAAGGATTTGGGTACCAAAATTTGGAGATATGAGAGAAATGGTACTTAGAGAAGCTCATAAAACCAGATACTCAATACATCCTGGAACGGGGAAGATGTACAAGGATCCCAGGAAATATTTTTGGTGGCCGGGTATGAAAGCCGATGTTGCTAAATACGTAGGAGAATGTTTGATGTGTTCTAAGGTCAAAGCTGAGCATCAGAAACCATCAGGTCTACTTCAACAACCCGAAATCCCGGAATGGAAATGGGAAAACATTACCATGGATTTCATCACTAAATTGCCAAGGACTGCAAGTGGTTTTGATACTATTTGGGTAATAGTTGATCGTCTCACCAAATCAGCACATTTCCTGCCAATAAGAGAAGATCACAAGATGGAGAAGTTAGCACGACTGTATTTGAAGGAAGTCGTCTCCAGACATGGAATACCAATCTCTATTATCTCTGATAGGGATGGCAGATTTATTTCAAGATTCTGGCAGACATTACAGCAAGCATTAGGAACTCGTCTAGACATGAGTACTGCCTATCATCCACAAACTGATGGGCAGAGTGAAAGGACGATACAAACGCTTGAAGACATGCTACGAGCATGTGTTATTGATTTCGGAAACAGTTGGGATCGACATCTACCATTAGCAGAATTTTTCTACAACAACAGCTACCATTCAAGCATTGAGATGGCGCCGTTTGAAGCACTTTATGATAGAAAGTGCAGGTCTTCGATTTGTTGTAGTGAAGTGGGGGATAGACAGATTACGAGTCCGGAGATTATACAAGAAACTACCGAGAAGATCATCCAAATTCAACAACGGTTGAAAACCGCCCAAAGTCGACAAAAGAGCTACGCTGACATTAAAAGAAAAGATATAGAATTTGAAATTGGAGAGATGGTCATGCTTAAAGTTGCACCTTGGAAAGGCGTTGTTCGATTTGGTAAACGAGGGAAATTAAATCCAAGGTATATTGGACCATTCAAGATTATTGATCGTGTCGGACCAGTAGCTTACCGACTTGAGTTACCTCAACAACTCGCGGCTGTACATAACACTTTCCACGTCTCGAATTTGAAGAAATGTTTTGCTAAAGAAGATCTCACTATTCCGTTAGATGAAATCCAAATCAACGAAAAACTTCAATTCATCGAAGAACCCGTCGAAATAATGGATCGTGAGGTTAAAAGACTTAAGCAAAACAAGATACCAATTGTTAAGGTTCGAAGGAATGCTCGTAGAGGACCCGAGTTCACCTGAGAGCGTGAAGATCAGATGAAGAAGAAATACCCGCATCTATTTCCAGAAGATTCGTCAACACCTTCAACATCTTAAAATTTCGGGACAAAATTTATTTAACGGGTAGGTACTGTAGTGACCCGAACTTTTCCATGTTTATATATATTAATTGAGATTGATATTTACATGATTAAATGTTTCCAACTTGTTAAGCAATCAAACTTGTTAAGACTTGATTAATTGAAATAGGTTTCATATAGACAATTGACCACCCAAGTTGACCAGCGATTCACGAACGTTAAAACTTGTAAAAATGACATGACGATATATATATGGATATACATATGGTTAACATGAGATTATGATAAGTAAGTATCTCCATAAGTATATTAACAATGAGTTATATACATATAAACAAGACTACTAACTTAAGGATTTCAAAACGAGACATATATGTAACGATTATCGTTGTAACGACATTTAAATGTATATATATCATATTAAGATATATTAATATATCATAATATCATGATAATATAATAATTTAACATCTCATTAGATATAATAAATAATGGGTTAACAACATTAATTGAGATCGTTAACTTAAAGGTTTCAAAACAACACTTACATGTAACGACTAACGATGACTTAACGACTCAGTTAAAATGTATATACATGTAGTGTATTTAGATGTATTAAAATACTTTTGGAAGACTTCAAGACATATATCAAAACACTCATACTTAACGAAAATGGTTACAGTTACTTTTCCATTCTTTTCTTTCATCAAGAATTCTAGTCGTATTCTTACCCGTATTATACACAGCTTCAAAACGTACTTACTATGAGTATATACCAATAGGAACTAGCATGGGATTCCACTCTTGATTATGTCATGTATGACTAATCAATTTTAAGTTCTACCATGAGCGAGTCAACTAACTAGAACTCCTTTTAACCTCACTCACCACTCACCAATTACCACTCATCATTCACTCCATTTCACTTCCAATTCTCTTTCTAATTCTCTCTCAACACACACACACACTATTATGAACGTATTTTTCCAGTAGTTAATCATCATCTTCATCAAAAATCACTTTAAGAATCAAGCTATAATCATCATAGGAAGAACACTTCAAGAACACTTCAAAAATCCCTTTAAGTTTACTAATTTACTTCCAAGCTTTCTAATCCATTCCAAGTAATCATCTAAGATCAAGAAACCTTTGTTATATACAGTAGGTTATCTTTCTTATTCAAGGTAATATTCATATTCAAACTTTGATTCAATTTCTATAACTATAAACTATCTTAATTCGAGTAAAAATCTTACTTGAACTTGTTTTTGTGTCATGATCCTACTTCAAGAACTTTCAAGCCATCCAAGATCCTTTGAAGCTAGATCATCTCTTGTCACTTCCAGTAGGTTTACCTACTAAACTTGAGGTAGTAATGATGTTCATAGCATCATTCGATTCATATATATAAAACTATCTTATTCGAAGGTTTAAACTCGTAATCACTAGAACATAGTTTATTTAATTCTAAACTTGTTCGCAAACAAAAGTTAATCCTTCTAACTTGACTTTTAAAATTAACTACACACATGTTCTATATCTATATGATATGCTAACTTAATGATTTAAAACCTGGAAACACGAAAAACACCGTAAAACCGGATTTACGCCGTCGTAGTAACACCGCGGGCTGTTTTGGGTTAGTTAATTAAAAACTATGATAAACTTTAGTTTAAAAGTTGTTATTCTGAGAAAATGATTTTTATTATGAACATGAAACTATATCCAAAAATTATGGTTAAACTCAAAGTGGAAGTATGTTTTCTAAAATGGTCATCTAGACGTCGTTCTTTCGACTGAAATGACTACCTTTACAAAAACGACTTGTAACTTATTTTTCCGACTATAAACCTATACTTTTTCTGTTTAGATTCATAAAATAGAGTTCAATATGAAACCATAGCAATTTGATTCACTCAAAACGGATTTAAAATGAAGAAGTTATGGCTAAAACAAGATTGGATAATTTTTCTCATTTTAGCTACGTGAAAATTGGTAACAAATCTATTCCAACCATAACTTAATCAACTTGTATTGTATATTATGTAATCTTGAGATACCATAGACACGTATACAATGTTTCGACCTATCATGTCGACACATCTATATATATTTTGGAACAACCATAGACACTCTATATGTGAATGTTGGAGTTAGCTATACAGGGTTGAGGTTGATTCCAAAATATATATAGTTTGAGTTGTGATCAATACTGAGATACATATACACTGGGTCGTGGATTGATTCAAGATAATATTTATCGATTTATTTCTGTACATCTAACTGTGGACAACTAGTTGTAGGTTACTAACGAGGACAGCTGACTTAATAAACTTAAAACATCAAAATATATTAAAAGTGTTTTAAATATATTTTAAACATACTTTGATATATATGTATATATTGTTATAGGTTCGTGAATCAACCAGTGGCCAAGTCTTACTTCCCGACGAAGTAAAAATCTGTGAAAGTGAGTTATAGTCCCACTTTTAAAATCTAATATTTTTGGGATGAGAATACATGCAGGTTTTATAAATGATTTACAAAATAGACACAAGTACGTGAAACTACATTCTATGGTTGAATTATCGAAATCGAATATGCCCCTTTTTATTAAGTCTGGTAATCTAAGAATTAGGGAACAGACACCCTAATTGACGCGAATCCTAAAGATAGATCTATTGGGCCTAACAAACCCCATCCAAAGTACCGGATGCTTTAGTACTTCAAAATTTATATCATATCCGAAGGGTGTCCCGGAATGATGGGGATATTCTTATATATATGCATCTTGTTAATGTCGGTTACCAGGTGTTCACCATATGAATGATTTTTATCTATATGTATGGGATGTGTATTGAAATATGAAATCTTGTGGTCTATTGTTACGATTTGATATATATAGGTTAAACCTATAACTCACCAACATTTTTGTTGACGTTTAAAGCATGTTTATTCTCAGGTGAATACTAAGAGCTTCCGCTGTTGCATACTAAAATAAGGACAAGATTTGGAGTCCATGTTTGTATGATATTGTGTAAAAACTGCATTCAAGAAACTGATTTCGATGTAACATATTTGTATTGTAAACCATTATGTAATGGTCGTGTGTAAACAAGATATTTTAGATTATCATTATTTGATAATCTACGTAAAGCTTTTTAAACCTTTATTTATGAAATAAAGGTTATGGTTTGTTTTAAAAATGAATGCAGTCTTGAAAAACGTCTCATATAGAGGTCAAAACCTCGCAACGAAATCAATTAATATGGAACGTTTTTAATCAATAAGAACGGGACATTTCACCGTCCTAATCCATAAGGACGAATACAATAACATATGATTACATTGCGAGGTATTTGACCTCTATATGATACATTTTACAAACATTGCATTCGTTTTGGAAGATGAACTTTCATTACATCGAAATTTGACAGACATGCATACCATTTCATAATATCCATCTAAAAATGACATAATCTGTCATTTGATTAATCATAATCTTTATTGAACTCAACGACTTGAATGCAACGTCTTTTGAAATATGCCATGAATGACTCCGAGTATTATCTTTAAAATGAGAAAATGCACAGCGGAAGATTTCTTTCAATCCTGAGAATAAACATGCTTTCAAGTGTCAACCAAAAGGGTGGTGAGGTCATTACTTTATCGTAATCAATCATTTTCATAATTTTAATAGACCACAAGATTTCATATTTCAATTTCTCATAAACATCATGCATGCATATAGCCATCTGCATAAAAATCATTCATATGGATTGAACACCTGGTAAACGACATTAACCATAATGCATAGAATATCCCCACAGACATCGACGTCTGTATAATAATAATCTCGAAGTACTAAAGAATCCATACACATGAATGGGGGTTGTGAGGCCCAATAGATCTATCTTTAGGATTCACGTCAATTAGGGGCCATTTCCCTAATTCTTAGGTTACCAGACTTGAAAGGCGATATTCGATTTCGATAATCCAACCATAGAATGTAATTTTGATTAATTGTGTCTATTTCGTAAAACATTTATAAAAGCATCGCATGTATTCTCAGTCCCAAAAATATATATTGCAAAAGCATTTAAAAATGGAGCAAATGAAACTCACAATACTGTATTTCGTATTAAAAATACATATGACGGCATTGAACATGTGCAAAGTTGGCCTCGAATTCACGAACCTATATTGAGTATATATATTTATATGTTGGTCAATATCTGTCTAACAATTTAGGTCAAGTCGTAGTATATCACAATCCTAATGCTCGAGACTAATATGCAAAAAGTCAACAAAAGTCAACTTGACCCAAAATAACTTCCAAAATCTATACATGATTATTATATAACTTAAATATAGTCGTTTAATATATTTAAATATATTTAACATATTTTATTGAGTAAATAATATAAATCATTTATTATTAAATAAAAATTTATATTAAAATTTATATATAATAAAAATATACTTTTATATATCTTAAGTAATAAATATCATAAAAATATAGTGGTATGTATTATTACTGTAATTATATTATATGTGGTAAATTATCTTTGTATCACATATTCATTTGATAAAATAATATTGATAGTAATAATAATAATAAGTAAAAGTTATATTATTTTGTAATAATAATAGTTATTATTATTCAACTAATAATAATAACAATGTTTATATTTACTAATGATGATATTAATTATGATAAAATGATAATTCTAATCATGATAATTTTAATAATAACGATAACTTTTAATTTTAACAGTAATAATGATAACTTTTAATTTTAACAGTAATAATAATAATATTCTATAAAAATAATAATTCTATTCAAAATGATA
Organism: Rutidosis leptorrhynchoides; assembly: GCF_046630445.1. Taxonomy (NCBI): domain Eukaryota; kingdom Viridiplantae; phylum Streptophyta; class Magnoliopsida; order Asterales; family Asteraceae; genus Rutidosis; species Rutidosis leptorrhynchoides. The sequence goes on along the minus strand of NC_092335.1, from coordinate 391,011,324 downwards.
ATTTTTAATAATGATAATACTAAAATGATAATAATAATGATATTTTATAATAACAATGATATTTCTATTAAAAATGATAATTTTAGTAAAAATGATAGTTTTAATATTAATAATACTTTTAATAATAATAATAATGATAAAAATAATGAAAACGATATTTTTATCTAAATCAATATCTTACAATATTTTAATTTCTTCATGATGCTTATACTCGTTATTTCTTAATCGATTTGTCTAATAGCTTTTAGTCCTCCTTTATATCGCATTCATAATAATGATAATAATGATAATCATAATAATTAGATGATACTAATATTAGTTTTAATGATATTGATACTAATAAGTATTATAATAATTTTAATGATAATACTAATAATAATAATAATAATAATAATAATAATAATAATAATAATAATAATAATAATAATAATAATAATAATAATAATAATATTAATAATATTAATAATAACCTTAATGATAATAACAATAGTAATAATAATAACAATAACAATTTTTAATAATAATACTTATATTAATAATGATGATAATAATAATAATAATAATAATAATAATAATAATAATAATAATAATAATAATAATAATAATAATAATAATAATAATAATAATAATAATAATAATAATAATAATAATAATAATAATAGTAATAGTAATAATAGTAATAATAATTATTAGATAATAATAATAACGACGATAGTAATAATAATCATTTTAACAATAATAATACTAAAATTAATAACAACTCAGTTTACCATATCTTTTAAACCGTTCATCGAAATCATACGCTTTCTAAATGAAAAGTTATTGATTTTTCGCCAGCTTTCCAACGACATGCATATCATATACTTTATCTCAATACCATATGTATTAAATTCATGATCTATCATAAGCTATTTAACGACGAAATTAAACATTCAAGCATGCATAGACATATATACTCGGGCACTAGTCTGGGATACACTATTAATATATAAAAGTTAAGATATGAATGCTCACGTATCAATATTGAGATTAAATATTGCAGGAAAGTACGTAGACATGACGAAGATGATAAATACTAGGTTTGACTTACGAGCAATACCCCCGAATCATACCCATAACCTCCATAGCTATAACTCATAATTTCCTTAGCTCTATCCCGCTCGAAAAACCCGTCTTGTAATAACTCGAGCATCACTCTGTCGTAATATTTATGTATAATATTAATACTAATAATAATAATATTAATAATAATAATAATATAAATAATACTCCCTCCGTCCCAAATCTATTATCCATTATTCCATTTTGGGATGTCCCAAATTAATTGTCCAGATTCCTTTTCAACCAATCAAAAGAGGTTAATCTGGAGAGAGAAGATATATTATTGGTAGAGAATGAAGTTAGTGGGTTTTTCTAAAACTGCGTGCTTTTTGTCTGGGGACAATAGATTTAGGACGGAGGGAGTAATAATAATCTTACAGAGGGAGTAGAGGGAGTAATGAGGGTGTGTGTGTGTTCGAGCAAACTGGCCAATTTATACACATTTTCTAAATTCTGACCCCATACGATCGCATGGGGTTGATGTTATTTTGTCATGCGATCACATGACTTGGTTTGCCAGCCCATAATTGATTAACTTCTTCTGCCGACACTTATTTTAATATATTATAATTATATATATATATATATATATATATATATATATATATATATATTAAATCTTTATAATTATATAAATATTATATTATATTTACGTATATAGTTAACTTGTAAAATTAATTCTATTGACTTGGACGTTGTCACTTGATTAATGTCCCGGTTCCGGTTTTTCAATCGAAGTTTCGTACGATTAGAAAACTTGCACTTTATGTTACGTAACTCGTACCCTTGTCAAAATATAGACTAAAATCATTGATAAACAATATTACACGAAGTGTAACTTATACATTTGGGTGTTTTGGTCATTTGCTTCTATAAATCGACTTCTCGTTGTTTTATTAAAATATATTTAATAATATATAAACAATATTACTTAAATCAAAACGTTTTATAACTATATTAATATTACTTTGTAAAATATATATATACATATATCTTCATTTAGAAATATAATTTATATATATAAATGGAATATTTATTTAATATAATATTTAGTTTTTTAAAACTAATTATTTTTCAAAGTCCGTTTTATATAATTTAAACTCGTTTAAATAATAGAAGCTATTATATCAAATAATGTTTTTGATAACGTGAAAATTAAATAATTAATTTTACCAAGGGACACGAGGCAATCACTGTAAAGCATGCTTTTGAAAATTAAACGGAAATCTCCATATTTGACTAACTCTCATTAATGACACTTTTGTTCTTACTTGTAAATCACTTACCAAATATTCCGAATACCGTTAAAAAGGAAAAGATTTCTTAAATCACAGTGGACCTCACTATAGATACCCGTAATCATATCACAATGAATCTGATGATTCAATTATTTGATATTATCTTCTAATTCCATCGATAAATATATTGAAACAAATACGTTCATGTAAAGTTTTATACATATACTACTTTGTTAACGTTTCAATTAATATAACCATATATTATATATACATATCTATACACATAAATGTTCGTGAATCGTCGAGCACGGTCAAAGGGTAATTGATTACATGAATGTAGTTACAAAAGTTTTGAGATTCAACTTTACAAACTTTGCTTATCGTGTCGAGAATATATAAAGATTAAGTTTAAATTTGGTCAGAAATTTTCGGGTTGTCACAATATACAAGTTCACTAATCCACACTTACTCTAGCAAAATATCAGACCAAATGAAGCTTAAAATAAAATATATACCATACAACTTGGTCCACGGTGGACCGCATGTCAGACCGTGGGAATCATGTACCTTGGTTTATGAAACCAGGTACACGGTCGACTCCACGACTGACCGTGGATCGACCGCAGAATGTTCTGTCCAAATCTCTTGATTAAATAAAGTTTGACCACTTAGGGGCATCTATAATTCATGAAACTTGTTTCAACATGCTTAGAATAGTTGCCCTCTTCATATCCAAAAGAGTTTTGGTCAATAGAACGCTAATCTTAGTTAATCACACCTAATGACACCTTAATGATGTTTTAGCCTTGATTAAAGATAACACATAAGTGTTACAGGATAACTTGTGCTCCTAAAATATATCTAGACATAGTTAGGATGGTCATCAAGTCCCAACCAAGAGTTGCTCCTTTCTTTTACATGTGTTGGACATTAATGTATACTTATACATTAATCTTGCAAATCCCACATTGCAAGTAAACTTACATAGCCTTGGTATAGTGCTATGTCATCAGTATGTATTTACTCCTAGATTATTTGCTAAGTGATCTGTTGCTAGTCATTACATAAATATTACTTGATTATTTGTTATTATTATACGAGTATTATTTGACTATGTGCTAAATGCCAACTTGCTAGTAGTTACTTAATATATATGTATGAACTTTGTCTTGCTATAAGCAATAGGTTAGGAAACTACAAATGTATGTTTAGTCAACCCAAATGCATTAAGTGTAACTTGGTTGATAACAATTGATATGTCATAATCAAAAATTCTTAAGTGCTTAAAGAATTATTAACACACATATGGAGATATCATAAGAGACATGTTTTAGTTTAGCAACACGTCTAAGAATGGTTGAGTCTTGATTAACATGATGTCTTAGAACATGCTTATTTGAACTTATTTGTTTCACTAGGTAAGACATCATTAACACATCTAATTAATCCATGTGTACGCTTAAAGATGAATAAATGACATGCATAATGAGTAATTAGGTTTTTGTCATCAATGACATGTTGGCCAACCAATAGGACTTAAGCAAGTGTGTTAAAAACAAACAAAAAATTATGACAAATCTGAGATTACTTTAATTGATTATCAGGACTTGTATCCAAAAATGTTGGGGTTCCCTCTTTGGTTATGACAAGTCACTATCAAAAGAATACAACCAAGGAGAATCATACACTAAATGCATATAGTACTTGTATAGGATGTTGGGTATCTTTTGCACGTATTAAATAAAGTAAAGAGGCCAAAAGAACCAAGTTTGAATGGATTCAAACGGCCATACAAGGGCGAGATGAAAATGACCTGACAACGTGCGGTCGACCCACGGTCGACCGTGGGCTGAGCCGCAACAACGACTAGTTTTTTTTTTTATCTCTCTCTCTAAATACAAGACTTGGAGAGCTTTGAAGATTTGACCCTCCTGCATGCTTCAACTCAAATTCATCAGTGACTCACAAGATCATAATTCATATATATTTTTGTGATTAGCAAGAGAAGTTCAATGATCTCATAGATTATAGAAGTGTTGTAAACTTACTATCAAATTACTATCTTTGTGAGTTTACTTAGTGTTGTATTATCCTTTGAATTGTCTTAGGATTTTCATCACTAGAAAGGGTGAGTCTTGTACTTTGTAACTAGAAGCATAAGCTAGCTTAGCTGTCATCTTACTTAAAGGGAACTAGGAAATTGATTAATTCCATTGAGGATTAATACTTGTCCAAGGTGAAGAAAAGTTGATCTAAATTAGAGTTAATCTTTCAAAAGGATAGAAAGATTAGGTTTGTTGTCTACAAAGGAGTATAAGATTTGTAAATCGAATCTCCATCGGGTTTGGAGAAAAGGCTTAGTGAAGTAATACTCTCGATTAGTGAATCGGGGAGTGGATTAAGGTGGATTAGTTAACATCCACCTGAACCACTATAAATCCTTGTGTTTGTGTTCTTTAATTTACTTTCCACAGTACTTCAAACCTAAACACTACACACATTGAGTTTGAGTTGATCAAGTTGATCAAGAATTGTTCAAATCTTGTTGATCATCGTAAAAGTTATAAAAATCGTATTAAGTAACGATTCACTCCCCTCTAGTTACTTACATAGCGTTTTCTTTCAGTCCGAGCTTTCACGATTTCGCCACTCGAACTGCGGGGGAATGTTAGACGGATTAGGTTAGGCTCAAGTCCGTTTGTAAGCTTAGGTCCATTAAGGCTTAGTTATGTATTTAGGGTTTGTAACATAATATGCTACGGGCATCATTCTATAACAATAACTATAACTAACAAAATATTACTAACATTGAATTCACTCTAATTGAATTTACTCTAATATTTTACTATTAATCATTTATTTCCAATAAGAATGTAATTAAACTTACTTTGAAAATAAAAAAATTGACATTTATCTAATACTTTCTTAAACTCACTATAAATTCATATCAAATAGTTTTTTGGATGGAAATAGTAGTAAAAAGTTAATCTGATACTAATGTGATTAATGGCAATGCTACTCAAATTTCTTTCTTTAGTCATGACATGATCATCCGTAAATTTTCACGTAAATTTTCACGCGCAATAGTTCATATGTTTTTAGGATTGAACTAGTCCGGATCCGGCCTGCGCGATGCGGTGGGGGCTTTCGGCCTTTTTATTCATATTTAACGTAGTGTTGTGTATTTACAGAGGGGAAAACGGCGCATGTCTTAAGCACCGTTTTAGATGTCGTTGTCTTAAGCGTTTTTTTAAAAGTGTCCGTTTCGAACGTAGTTATTTCGTTTTGTTCATAAAAATTTTTCGAGTGTAACGGTGCTGTCGGAAAAATTTAGCTTGCGGCGAACAGAAAGATACGGGTTATCGTTGTGTTAAGCGTTTTTTAAAAAGTGTGTGTTTCGCGTATAGTTAGTCACGTTGGATTCGTGAGACTTTTTTGAGTTGAACGGTGGTATCGAAAAAATTTAACTCGCACCGAGCGAGAAGATATGGCCCGTTATAAATTTGGAAGGAATTAGTTTCTTTTATTTTAAAAAAATTATATGTTTACACTTTCTACCCTTGAAAAAGTGTAAACTTGAGGAGCTGTTATGTAAATTGAGGCGAATTTGAGGGACCGATTATAGTGTGAATGTAAGCTCAAAAATACAGTCAAAATTAAAAAAAAACTACATAATTTGGCATGAGTTTTAGTATATAAAGATTAATAATTAATATTTTCATAAAAATTTATATCAACTCATGAAACTCGTTTTCACCGAGAAGAGATTCTCAATGCTTTTTCTTCTAAATATTTTAAATTGACTAAATTGTCTGGTTTGCTGAAATTCCACCAACACTCCCTGAAGTATTTTTCTCACCCTGACAGTCCCTATGATTTGCAGATTTTGTGCTTACAGTCCAAAGCATAAACGTCCGTTAACATTTAACGTCCAGGAGCATCATGTGCTGGTCACCTGAGATTATATATGTTTTTCTATGCAAAACACTGATCAAGTGCGTCGACATAACCGACCTTCTGTCTGCGCTTCCAATTCTCAATTTTAGGTTACGAAAATCACTTCGCGAATATCACGAATCGTAAAACCTATATGAAGATCATGAATTGTTTTTGCGGAAGACGAGTCGTACTTCGAATATCTAGGGCATCGAAAGACACATGCGGCGTTTTTATGGATGTTTAAATAAGGTACACGTATGATAACTATGTTTACAACTTCAAATTTTTCAACTGTGAAAAACATAAAAGTGTTTGTATCCATTAAATCAAAATAAGTGATTTTACCACCAACATAGTCCCTTCTTGGAGAATCTTTAAACCTACCATAATGATACAGTTTAATAGTAAAACAATTCTCATGTATATCTACAAAAAATAACATAAAACGTATCAAGATAAATGTTCTGTAATCGACAATAATACCAATGACTTCATATATGTTCTGTAATCGACAACATAAATGTTTTGTAATCGACTACATAAAGACGTCATATACTTTCTGTAATCGACAACATAAACCATTTGTAACGACAACATAAAACAACAATTTGATCATAAATACATTGTAATCGACAATAAGAACAACGACTAATCATTTATATCTTTCATACATTGCTGATACATCTCAGAATCATGAGTTCGAATAGTGTATGAGTTATATTCCCTCCGTCTCATTTCAATAGTCCCCATTTGACTTTCAATGTCTTTTTTACTCAACTTTTTCATGACCCGTCCTAATCCATCTGGACGAATACATTACATTTGGTTACATCGCGAGGTACTTGACCTCTATATGATACATTTTACAAACATTGCATTCATTTTTAAAAGACAAACTTTCTTTACATCAAAAATTGACGACATGCATACCATTTCATAATATATCCAACTATAATTGATTAATTAATAATCTTGATGACTCAACGACTCGAATGTAACGTCTTTTGAAATATGTCATGAATGACTCCAAGTAATATCTCTAAAATGAGCAAATGCACAGCGGAAGATTTCTTTCATACCTGAGAATAAACATGCTTTAAAGTGTCAACCAAAAGGTTGATGAGTTCATTAGTTTAACATAAATAAACATTTCCATCATTTTAATAGACCACAAGATTTTCATTTTCAGTTCTCATAAATATACGTCCCATGCATAGAGACAAAAATCATTCATATGGATTGAACACCTGGTAACCGACATTAACAAGATGCATATAAGAATATCCCCTATCATTCCGGGACATCCATCGGACATGATAAAACAACATCTAAGTACTAAAGCATCCGCTACAACGGATGGGGTTTGTTAGGCCCAATAGATCTATCTTTAGGATTCGTGTCAATTAGTAGACTAGTTTACTAATTCTTAAGTTATCAAGTAAAAAGGGGCATATTCGGCTTCGATCATTCAACCATATAATGTAGTTTCGATTACTTGTGTCTATTTCGTAAAACAGTTATAAAAAATTGCGCATGTATTCTCAGCCCAAAAATATAAAGGGTAAAAAGGCAAATGAAACTCACCATACTGTATTTTGTAGTAAAAATACACATGACTATATTGAACAATGCAGGGTTGGCCTCGGATTCACGAACCTATTGTAGTGACCCGAACTTTTCCATGTTTATATATATTAATTGAGATTGATATTTACATGATTAAATGTTTCCAACATGTTAAGCAATCAAACTTGTTAAGACTTGATTAATTGAAATTTGTTTCATATAGACAATTGACCACCCAAGTTGACCGGTGATTCACGAACGTTCAAAACTCGTAAAAACTATATGATGACATATATATGGATATATATATATATATATATATATATATATATATATATATATATATATATATATATATATATATATATATATATATATATATATATATATATATATATATAGTTAACATGATACTATGATAAGTAAACATATCATTAAGTATATTAACAATGAACTACATATGTAAAAACAAGACTACTAACTTAATGATTTTTAAACGAGACATATATGTGACGATTATCGTTGTAAAGACATTTAATGTATATATATCATATTAAGAGATATTCATACATGATAATATCATGATAATATAATAATTTAAAATCTCATTTGATATTATAAACATCGGGTTAACAACATTTAACAAGATCGTTAACCTAAAGGTTTCAAAACAACACTTACATGTAACGACTAACGATGACTTAACGACTCAGTTAAAATGTATATACATTTAGTGTTTTAATATGTATTTATACACTTTTGAAAGAATTCAATACACTTATCAAAATACTTCTACTTCACAAAAATGCTTACAATTACATCCTCGTTCAGTTTCATCAACAATTCTACTCGTATACACTGGGTCGTGGATTGATTCAAGATAATATTTATCGATTTATTTCTGTACATCTAACTGTGGACAACTAGTTGTAGGTTACTAACGAGGACAGCTGTCTTAATAAACTTAAAACATCAAAATATATTAAAAGTGTTGTAAATATATTTTGAACATACTTTGATATATATGTATATATTGTTATAGGTTCGTGAATCAACCAGTGGCCAAGTCTTACTTCCCGACGAAGTAAAAATCTATGAAAGTGAGTTATAGTCCCACTTTTAAAATCTAATATTTTGGGATGAGAATACATGCAGGTTTTATAAATGATTTAAAAAATAGACACAAGTACGTGAAACTACATTCTATGGTTGAATTATCGAAATCGAATATGCCCCTTTTTATTAAGTCTGGTAATCTAAGAATTAGGGAACAGACACCCTAATTGACGCGAATCCTAAAGGCAGATCTATTAGGCCTAACAAACCCCATCCAAAGTACCGGATTCTTTAGTACTTCGAAATTTATATCATATCCGAAGGGTGTCCCGGAATGATGGGGATATTCTTATATATGCATCTTGTTAATGTCGGTTACCAGGTGTTCACCATATGAATGATTTTTATCTCTATGTATGGGATGTGTATTGAAATATGAAATCTTGTGGTCTATTATTATGATTTGATATATATAGGTTAAACCTATAACTCACCAACATTTTTGTTGACGTTTTAAGCATGTTTATTCTCAGGTGATTATTAAGAGCTTCCGCTGTCGCATACTTAAATAAGGACGAGATTTGGAGTCCATGCTTGTATGATATTGTGTAAAAACTGCATTCAAGAAACTTATTTTGTTGTAACATATTTGTATTGTAAACCATTATGTAATGGTCGTGTGTAAATAGGATATTTTAGATTATCATTATTTGATAATCTACGTAAAGCTTTTTAAAACCTTTATCTATGAAATAAAGGTTATGGTTTGTTTTAAAAATGAATGCAGTCTTTGAAAAACGTCTCATATAGAGGTCAAAACCTCGCAACGAAATCAATTAATATGGAACGTTTTTAATCAATAAGAACGGGACATTTCAGTTGGTATCCGAGCGTTGGTCTTAGAGAACCAGAATTTTGCATTAGTGTATCTTATCGAGTTTGTTAGGATGCATTAGTGAGTCTGGACTTCGACCGTGTTTACTTGAAAAATGATTGCTTAACAAATTTTGTTGGAAACTATATATTTTTTACATATGAATATTATGTGATATATTAATCTCTTAACGCGTTTGATATTATGTGATAGATGTCTACCTCTAGAACAAGTCCCATTGACTCACCTAATAATAATGAAGAGTCAAATGTAAATTGGAATGATTCGTGGACTGATTCACAAGTTCCCGAAGAGGACCGGAAGAAGAGTCGGAACCGGAAGAAGAATCGGAACCGGAAGAAGAATCAGAACCGGATGAAGGAATAGAACCGGTGGGGGAAATAATAAAACGGTTAAGTAAAAGAAAATCCTCAACCAACCGACCAAGGTTAATTATGGTCAATGGTGTTTCCGCCAAGGAAGCAAAATATTGGGAGGATTACCAATTCTCCGATGAATCGGATTCCGACGAGAATTCCGATGATGTTATAGAAATTACCCCAACTGAATTTAAAAAGGCAAAAGAAAATAATAAGGGAAAGGGCATAAAAATAGAGAAATCTAATTCCAACCCCGATGAACTTTATATGTATCGTCAACCCCCGAAGTCCTTAAGTTGTAACAATGACCCGGGAACCTCTAAACCACCAGGTTTTTCTAAACCAATGTGGAAAATGACGGCTCGTATTAGGGGAACATCATATATCCCTAGAAACTTGGCAAAACGAACCAAAACCGAAGAAGAAGAAACAAGCGAGTCGGAATAAGATAGTTGTATTCGTGTGGTGTAATATATGTAATATAGTGTGCTTATGCTTTATGATATATGTAAAAATTGCTTGTATTAATAAGTATATTTTTTTTTATGAATCTAACTCTTGTCTATTTTACAGTATAAAAACACAAAATGGATAGACAACCCAATATTTTAAGAGATCTACCCGGAGACATGATTGATGAAATCTTGTCTAGAGTCGGTCAGAATTCTTCGGCACAACTATTTAAGGCGAGATCAGTTTGTAAGACATTCGAAGAACGTTCCAAGAATGCCTTGGTTTATAAAAGGCTTTCGTTCGAAAGATGGGGGATATCACATTGGGAAATCCATAAGTTACGATGTGTTTACTTTGACGCATATATTGCGGGGAACCCAAATGCTATTTTACGCAATGGGTTAAGAAATTATTTTGACTCAATATATCCGAATATTGGACTTCGTGATTTAGAAAAAGCGGCTAACATGCAACATAAAGAAGCATGTTATGCTTACGGATTAGTAATGTTCGCTTCTCACCAAAGTGAGAACAAGAACATCGGGCTACAACTATTAAACCAAACGTTTCCACAAGTGACGGAGTCGGTAATTGGGGTAAGAAATGAGGTTTTTAGATTGTTACGGGACTGTTGGACATTACGTAACCCTCGTCCCTTTGACGGCGTTACAACACGCTGTCTTATCAACGGTCATAACGGTTATGTTCCACAAGACCAAGGATGGGAAGTAATCCTAGTGAAACCAGAATGCATGACTTGTTTCTGGACGTATGAATTACATGTCTTTATTGCCTTTGCTGAACGACTTGTGTACTAGCTAGAATTATCTTCACAACCATCTTGTATCAAATTTATTGTGTGCTATATTTCATGCTATATGTAAAATAAGCGGTATTGTAAGTTTGTAAAATATTGTGTAAAAGTTTGAACGCGAAATATTATTATAATCAGTTTTTCATATAGAATTGTAGTAGTTGAATTGTATATTAGCTACCAAGTATGAACTTAACGGGTAGGTACTACCCGAATTTAAACTTATAAAACGCTAACATGAAGAAAAAGCTTTTATAAATGAGTTCATATTATGCTACGAAATACTATTAACTACTCTTAATATTCTGTATGATTAACTTGTTCCATTTGACTATTTTGAAGGAAATGGCACCGACTACTCGACACACCGTGAATATGAATGAAGAGGAATTCCGTACTTTTCTAGCTTCAAACATAGCTGCAGTACAGGCTGCGCTACATACCAACAATAACCTTGGATCTAGCAGTACAGGAAATCGTGTAGGATGCACCTACAAAGAATTCACTGCCTGCAAACCTTTGGAATTTGATGGAACCGAAGGACCGATGGGATTGAAACGGTAGACCGAGAAGGTCGAATCGGTGTTTTCCATAAGTAAGTGTACTGAAGAGGACAAAGTGAAGTACGCTACGCATATCTTCACAGGTTCTGCGTTAACATGGTGGAATACCTATCTAGAGCAAGTGGGACAAGACGATGCGTACGCACTACCGTGGTCAGCATTCAAGCACTTGATGAACGAGAAGTACCGTCCCAGAACCGAGGTCAATAAGCTCAAGACAGAACTTAGAGGGTTACGAACCCAAGGATTTGATATTACCACGTACGAAAGACGATTCACAGAATTGTGCCTATTGTGTCCGGAAGCATTCGAAGATGAGGAAGAGAAGATCGACGCGTTTGTGAAAGGATTACCGGAAAGAATCCAAGAAGATATAAGTTCACACGAGCCCGCCTCCATACAACAGGCATGTAGAATGGCTCACAAACTAGTGAACCAGATTGAAGAAAGAATTAAAGAACAGACTGCTGAAGAGGCCAATGTGAAGCAAGTCAAAAGAAAGTGGGAGGAAAACGGTGATAAGAATCACCAATACAACAACAACATCAATTACAACAATAATCGCAATAATTGTCCCAACAATCGCAACATCAATCGCAACTACAACAAACGGCCCAACAACAACAACAACAACAACAACAACAGCAACTACAACAATCATCCCAACAACAATAATAACCACAACAACAACAATCAGAAGCAGCTATGCCAAAGGTGTGAAAAGTATCACTCGGGGTTCTGCACCAAATTTTGCAACAAGTGTAAAAGAAATGGTCATAGCGCGGCGAAGTGTGAGGTCTACGGACCAGGGGTTAATAGAACGAAAGGAACAAATGGTGTCGGAACGAGTAATGGCGAAGCAAGTAGTGTCGGAGCAAGTTATGCCAATGTAGTTTGTTATAAATGTGGAAAACCGGGCCACATTATTAGAAATTGCCCGAACCAGGAGAACACGAATGGACAAGGCCGCGGAAGAGTTTTCAATATTAATGCGGCAGAGGCACAGGAAGACCCGGAGCTTGTTACGGGTACGTTTCTTATTGACAATAAATCTGCTTACGTTTTATTTGATTCGGGTGCGGATAGAAGCTATATGAGTAGAGATTTTTGTGCTAAATTAAGTTGTCCATTGACGCCTTTGGATAGTAAATTTTTACTCGAATTAGCAAATGGTAAATTAATTTCAGCAGATAATATATGTCGGAATCGAGAAATTAAACTGGTTAGCGAAACATTTAAGATTGATTTGATACCAGTAGAGTTAGGGAGTTTTGATGTGATAATCGGTATGGACTGGTTGAAAGAAGTGAAAGCAGAGATCGTTTGTTACAAAAATGCAATTCGCATTATACGAGAAAAAGGAAAACCCTTAATGGTGTACGGAGAAAAGGGCAACACGAAGCTACATCTTATTAGTAATTTGAAGGCACCAAAACTAATAAGAAAAGGTTGCTATGCTGTTCTAGCACACGTCGAGAAAGTACAAACTGAAGAAAAGAGCATCAATGATGTTCCCATTGCAAAAGAATTTCTCGATGTATTTCCGAAAGAATTACCGGGATTACCCCCACATCGATCCGTTGAATTTCAAATAGATCTTGTACCAGGAGCTGCACCAATAGCTTGTGCTCCTTACAGACTCGTACCCAGCGAGATGAAAGAACTGCAAAGCCAATTACAAGAACTTTTAGAGCGTGGTTTCATTCGACCAAGCACATCACCGTGGGGAGTTCCTGTTTTGTTTGTCAAGAAGAAAGATGGTACATTCAGGTTGTGTATCGACTACCGAGAGTTGAACAAACTTACCATCAAGAACCGCTACCCACTACCGAGAATCGACGACTTATTTGATCAACTACAAGGCTCGTCTGTTTATTCAAAGATTGACTTACGTTCCGGGTATCATCAAATGCGGGTGAAAGAAGATGATATTCCAAAGACTGCTTTCAGAACACGTTACGGTCATTACGAGTTTATGGTCATGCTGTTTGGTTTAACTAATGCACCAGCTGTGTTCATGGACCTTATGAACCGAGTGTGTGGACCATACCTTGACAAGTTTGTCATTGTTTTCATTGATGACATACTTATTTACTCAAAGAATGACCAAGAACACGGTGAACATTTGAGAAAGGTGTTAGAAGTATTGAGGAAGGAAGAATTGTACGCTAAGTTTTCAAAGTGTGCATTTTGGTTGGAAGAAGTTCAATTCCTCGGTCACATAGTGAACAAAGAAGGTATTAAGGTGGATCCGGCAAAGATAGAAACTGTTGAAAAGTGGAAAACCCCGAAAACTCCGAAACACATACGCCAGTTTTTAGGACTAGCTGGTTACTACAGAAGGTTCATCCAAGACTTTTCCAGAATAGCAAAACCCTTGACTGCATTAACGCATAAAGGGAAGAAATTTGAATGGAATGATGAACAAGAGAAAGCGTTTCAGTTATTGAAGAAAAAGCTAACTACGGCACCTATATTGTCATTGCCTGAAGGGAATGATGATTTTGTGATTTATTGTGACGCATCAAAGCAAGGTCTCGGTTGTGTATTAATGCAATGAACGAAGGTGATTGCTTATGCGTCTAGACAATTGAAGATTCACGAACAAAATTACACGACGCATGATTTGGAATTAGGCGCGGTTGTTTTTGCATTAAAGACTTGGAGGCACTACTTATATGGGTCAAAAGTATTATATATACCGACCACAAAAGTCTTCAACACATATTTAATCAGAAACAACTGAATATGAGGCAGCGTAGGTGGATTGAATTATTGAATGATTACGACTTTGAGATTCGTTACCACCCGGGGAAGGCAAATGTGGTAGCCGATGCCTTGAGCAGGAAGGACAGAGAACCCATTCGAGTAAAATCTATGAATATAATGATTCATAATAACCTTACTACTCAAATAAAGGAGGCGCAACAAGGAGTTTTAAAAAAGGGAAATTTAAAGGATGAAATACCCAAAGGATTGGAGAAGCATCTTAATATTCGGGAAGACGGAACCCGGTATACGGCTGAAAGGATTTGGGTACCAAAATTTGGAGATATAAGAGAAATGGTACTTAGAGATGCTCATAAAACCAGATACTCAATACATCCTGGAACGGGGAAGATGTACAAGGATCTCAAGAAACATTTTTGGTGGCCGGGTATGAAAGCCGATGTTGCTAAATACGTAGGAGAATGTTTGACGTGTTCTAAGGTCAAAGCGGAGCATCAGAAACCATCAGGTCTACTTCAACAACCCGAAATCCCGGAATGGAAATGGGAAAACATTACCATGGATTTCATCACTAAATTGCCAAGGACTGCAAGTGGTTTTGATACTATTTAGGTAATAGTTGATCGTCTCACCAAATCAGCACACTTCCTGCTAATAAGAGAAGATGACAAGATGGAGAAGTTAGCACGACTGTATTTGAAGGAAGTCATCTCCAGACATGGAATACCAATCTCTATTATCTCTGATAGGGATGGCAGATTTATTTCAAGATTCTGGCAGACATTACAGCAAGCATTAGGAACTCGTCTAGACATGAGTACTGCCTATCATCCACAAACTGATGGGCAGAGCGAAAGGACGATACAAACGCTTGAAGACATGCTACGAGCATGTGTTATTGATTTCGGAAACAGTTGGGATCGACATCTACCGTTAGCAGAATTTTTCTACAACAACAGCTACCATTCAAGCATTGAGATGGCGCCGTTTGAAGCACTTTATGGTAGAAAGTGCAGGTCTCCGATTTGTTGGAGTGAAGTGGGGGATAGACAGATTACGGGTCCGGAGATTATACAAGAAACTACCGAGAAGATCATCCAAATTCAACAACGGTTGAAAACCGCCCAAAGTCGACAAAAGAGCTACGCTGACATTAAAAGAAAAGATATAGAATTTGAAATTGGAGAGATGGTCATGCTTAAAGTTGCACCTTGGAAAGGCGTTGTTCGATTTGGTAAACGAGGGAAATTAAATCCAAGGTATATTGGACCATTCAAGATTATTGATCGTGTCGGACCAGTAGCTTACCGACTTGAGTTACCTCAACAACTCGCGGCTGTGCATAACACTTTCCACGTCTCGAATTTGAAGAAATGTTTTGCTAAAGAAGATCTCACTATTCCGTTAGATGAAATCCAAATCAACGAAAAACTTCAATTCATCGAAGAACCCGTCGAAATAATGGATCGTGAGGTTAAAAGACTTAAGCAAAACAAGATACCAATTGTTAAGGTTCGATGGAATGCTCGTAGAGGACCTGAGTTCACCTGGGAGCGTGAAGATCAGATGAAGAAGAAATACCCGCATCTATTTCCAGAAGATTCGTCAACACCTTCAACAGCTTAAAATTTCGGGACGAAATTTATTTAACGGGTAGGTACTGTAGTGACCCGAACTTTTCCATGTTTATATATATTAATTGAGATTGATATTTACATGATTAAATGTTTCCAACATGTTAAGCAATCAAACTTGTTAAGACTTGATTAATTGAAATAGGTTTCATATAGACAATTGACCACCCAAGTTGACCGGTGATTCACGAACGTTAAAACTTGTAAAAACTATATGATGACATATATATGGTTATATATATAGTTAACATGATACTATGATAAGTAAACATATCATTAAGTATATTAACAATGACCTACATATGTAAAAAAAGACTACTAACTTAATGATTTTTAAACGAGACATATATGTAACGATTATCGTTGTAAGGACATTTAATGTATATATATCATATTAAGAGATATTCATACATGATAATATCATGATAATATAATAATTTAAAATCTCATTTGATATTATAAACATTGGGTTAACAATATTTAACAAGATCGTTAACCTAAAGGTTTCAAAACAACACTTACATGTAACGACTAACGATGACTTAACGACTCAGTTAAAATGTATATACATGTAGTGTTTTAATATGTATTCATACACTTTTGAAAGACTTCAATACACTTATCAAAATACTTCTACTTAACAAAAATGCTTACAATTACATCCTCGTTCAGTTTCATCAACAATTCTACTCGTATGCACCCGTATTCGTACTCGTACAATACACAGCTTTTAGATGTATGTACTATTGGTATATACACTCCAATGATCAGCTCTTAGCAGCCCATGTGAGTCACCTAACACATGTGGGAACCATCATTTGGCAACTAGCATGAAATATCTCATAAAATTACAAAAATATGAGTAATCATTCATGACTTATTTACATGAAAACAAAATTACATATCCTTTATATCTAATCCATACACCAACGACCAAAAACACCTACAAACACTTTCATTCTTCAATTTTCTTCATCTAATTGATCTCTCTCAAGTTTTATCTTCAAGTTCTAAGTGTTCTTCATAAATTCCAAAAGTTCTAATTTCATAAAATCAAGAATACTTTCAAGTTTGCTAGCTCACTTCCAATCTTGTAAGGTGATCATCCAAAATCAAGAAATCTTTGTTTCTTACAGTAGGTTATCATTCTAATACAAGGTAATAATCATATTCAAACTTTGGTTCAATTTCTATAACTATAACAATCTTATTTCAAGTGATGATCTTACTTGAACTTGTTTTCGTGTCATGATTCTGCTTCAAGAACTTCGAGCCATCCAAGGATCCGTTGAAGCTAGATCCATTTTTTTATTTTCCAGTAGGTTCATCCAAGGAACTTAAGGTAGTAATGATGTTCATAACATCATTCGATTCATACATATAAAGCTATCTTATTCGAAGGTTTAAACTTGTAATCACTAGAACATAGTTTAGTTAATTCTAAACTTGTTCGCAAACAAAAGTTAATCCTTCTAAATTGACTTTTAAAATCAACTAAACACATGTTCTATATCTATCTTATATGCTAACTTAATGATTTAAAACCTGGAAACACGAAAAACACCGTAAAACCGGATTTACGCCGTCGTAGTAACACCGCGGGCTGTTTTGGGTTAGTTAATTAAAAACTATGATAAACTTTGATTTAAAAGTTGTTATTCTGAGAAAATGATTTTTATTATGAACATGAAACTATATCCAAAAATTATGGTTAAACTCAAAGTGGAAGTATGTTTTCTAAAATGGTCATCTAGACGTCGTTCTTTCGACTGAAATGACTACCTTTACAAAAATGACTTGTAACTTATTTTTACGACTATAAACCTATACTTTTCTGTTTAGATTCATAAAATAGAGTTCAATATGAAACCATAGCAATTTGATTCACTCAAAACGGATTTAAAATGAAGAAGTTATGGGTAAAACAAGATTGGATAATTTTTCTCATTTTAGCTACGTGAAAATTGGTAACAAATCTATTCCAACCATAACTTAATCAACTTGTATTGTATATTATGTAATCTTGAGATACCATAGACACGTATACAATGTTTCGACCTATCATGTCGACACATCTATATATATTTCGGAACAACCATAGACACTCTATATGTGAATGTTGGAGTTAGCTATACAGGGTTGAGGTTGATTCCAAAATATATATAGTTTGAGTTGTGATCAATACTGAGATACGTATACACTGGGTCGTGGATTGATTCAAGATAATATTTATCAATTTATTTATGTACATCTAACTATGGACAACTAGTTGTAGGTTACTAACGAGGACAGCTGACTTAATAAACTTATAACATCAAAATATATTAAAAGTGTTGTAAATATATTTTGAACATACTTTGATATATATGTATATATTGTTATAGGTTCGTGAATCAACCAGTGGCCAAGTCTTACTTCCCGACGAAGTAAAAATCTGTGAAAGTGAGTTATAGTCCCACTTTTAAAATCCAATATTTTTGGGATGAGAATACATGCAGGTTTTATAAATGATTTACAAAATAGACACAAGTACGTGAAACTACATTCTATGGTCGAATTATCGAAATCGAATATGCCCCTTTTTATTAAGTCTGGTAATCTAAGAATTAGGGAACAGACACCCTAATTGACGCGAATCCTAAAGATAGATCTATCGGGCCCAACAAGCCCCATCCAAAGTATCGGATGCTTTAGTACTTCGAAATTTATATCATATCTGAAGGGTGTCCCGGAATGATGGGGATATTCTTATATATGCATCTTGTTAATGTCGGTTACCAGGTGTTCACCATATGAATGATTTTTATCTCTATGTATGGGATGTGTATTGAAATATGAAATCTTGTGGTCTATTATTATGATTTGATATATATAGGTTAAACCTATAACTCACCAACATTTTTGTTGACGTTTTAAGCATGTTTATTCTCAGGTGATTATTAAGAGCTTCCGCTGTCGCATACTTAAATAAGGACGAGATTTGGAGTCCATGCTTGTATGATATTGTGTAAAAACTGCATTCAAGAAACTTATTTTGTTGTAACATATTTGTATTGTAAACCATTATGTAATGGTCGTGTGTAAACAGGATATTTTAGATTATCATTATTTGATAATCTACTTAAAGCTTTTTAAACCTTTATTGATGAAATAAAGGTTATGGTTTGTTTTAAAATGAATGCAGTCTTTGAAAAACGTCTCATATAGAGGTCAAAACCTCGCAACGAAATCAATTAATATGGAACGTTTTTAATCAATAAAAACGGGACATTTCAGTTGGTATCAGAGCGTTGGTCTTAGAGAACCAGAATTTTGCATTAGTGTGTCTTATCGAGTTTGTTAGGATGCATTAGTGAGTCTGGACTTCGACCGTGTTTACTTGAAAAATGATTGCTTAACAAATTTTGTTGGAAACTATATATTTTTAACATGTGAATATTATGTGATATATTAATCTCTTAACGCGTTTGATATTATGTGATAGATGTCTACCTCTAGAACAAGTCCCATTGACTCACCTAATAATAATGAAGAGTCAAATGTAAATTGGAATGATTCGTGGACTGATTCACAAGTTCCCGAAGAGGAACCGGAAGAAGAGTCGGAACCGGAAGAAGAATCAGAACCGGAAGAGGAGGAACCGGATGAAGAAATAGAACCGGTGGGGGAAATAATAAAACGGTTAAGTAAAAGAAAATCCTCAACCAACCGACCAAGGTTAATTATGGTCAATGGTGTTTCCGCCAAGGAAGCAAAATATTGGGAGGATTACCAATTCTCCGATGAATCGGATTCCGACGAGAATTCCGATGATGTTATAGAAATTACCCCAACTGAATTTAAAAAGGTAAAAGAAAATAATAAGGGAAAGGGCATAAAAATAGAGAAATCTAATTCCAACCCCGATGAACTTTATATGTATCGTCAACCCCCGAAGTCCTTAAGTTGTAACAATGACCCGGGAACCACTAAACCACCAGGTTTTTCTAAACCAATGTGGAAAATTACGGCTCGTATTAGGGGAACATCATATATCCCTAGAAACTTGGCAAAACGAACCAAAACCGAAGAAGAAGAAACAAGCGAGTCGGAATAAGATAGTTGTATTCGTGTGGTGTAATATATGTAATATAGTGTGCTTATGCTTTATGATATATGTAAAAATTGCTTGTATTAATAAGTATTTTTTTTATGAATCTAACTCTTGTCTATTTTACAGTATAAAAACACAAAATGGATAGACAACCCAATATTTTAAGAGACCTACCCGGAGACATGATTGATGAAATCTTGTCTAGAGTCGGTCAGAATTCTTCGGCACAACTATTTAAGGCGAGATCAGCTTGTAAGACATTCAAAGAACGTTCCAAGAATGCCTTGGTTTATAAAAGGCTTTCGTTCGAAAGATGGGGGATATCACATTGGGAAATCCATAAGTTACGATGTGTTTACTTTGACGCATATATTGCGGGGAACCCAAATGCTATTTTACGCAATGGGTTAAGAAATTATTTTGACTCAATATATCCGAATATTGGACTTCGTGATTTAGAAAAAGCGGCTAACATACAACATAAAGAAGCATGTTATGCTTACGGATTAGTAATGTTCACTTCTCACCAAAGTGAGAACAAGAACATCGGGCTACAACTATTAAACAAAACGTTTCCACAAGTGACGGAGTCGGTAATTGGGGTAAGAAATGAGGTTTTTAGATTGTTACGGGACTATTGGACATTACGTAACCCTCGTCCCTTTGATGACGTTACAACACGCTGTCTTATCAACGGCCATAACGGTTATGTTCCACAAGACCAAGGATGGGAAGTAGTCCTAGTAAAACCAGAATGCATGACTTGTTTCTGGACGTATGAATTACGTGTCTTTATTGCCTTTGCTGAACGACTTGTGTACTAGCTAGAATTATCTTCACAATTATCTTGTATCAAAGTTATTGTGTGCTATATTTCATGCTTTATGTAAAATAAGTGGTATTGTAAGTTTGTAAAATATTGTATAAAAGTTTGAACGCGAAATATTATTATAAACAGTTTTTCATATAGAATTGTAGTAGTTGAATTGTATATTAGCTACTAAGTATGAACTTAACGGGTAGGTACTACCCGAATTTAAACTTATAAAACGCTAATATGAAGAAAAAGCTTTTATAAATGAGTTCATATTATGCTACGAAATACTATTAACTACTCTTAATATTCTGTATGATTAACTTGTTCCATTTGACTATTTTGAAGGAAATGGCACCGACTACTCGACACACCGTGAATATGAATGAAGAGGAATTCCGTACTTTTCTAGCTTCAAACATAGCCGCAGTACAGGCTGCGCTACATACCAACAATAACCTTGGATCTAGCAGTACAGGAAATCATGTAGGATGCACCTACAAAGAATTCACTGCCTGCAAACCTTTGGAATTTGATGGAACCGAAGGACCGATCGGATTGAAACGGTGGACCGAGAAGGTCGAATCGGTGTTTGCCATAAGTAAGTGTACTGAAGAAGACAAAGTAAAGTACGCTACGCATACCTTCACAGGTTCTGCGTTAACATGGTGGAATACCTATCTAGAACAAGTGGGACAAGATGATGCTTACGCACTACCGTGGTCAGCATTCAAGCACTTGATGAACGAGAAGTACCGTCCCAGAACCGAGGTCAATAAGCTCAAGACAGAACTTAGAGGGTTACGAACCCAAGGATTTGATATTACCACGTACGAAAGACGATTCACAGAATTGTGCCTATTGTGTCCGGGAGCATTCGAAGATGAGGAAGAGAAGATCGACGCGTTTGTGAAAGGATTACCGGAAAGAATCCAAGAAGATATAAGTTCACACGAGCCCGCCTCCATAAAACAGGCATGTAGAATGGCTCACAAACTAGTGAACCAGATTGAAGAAAGAATTAAAGAACAGACTGCTGAAGAGGCCAATGTGAAGCAAGTCAAAAGAAAGTGGGAGGAAAACGGTGATAAGAATCACCAATACAACAACAACAGCAATTACAACAATAATCGCAACAATTATCCCAACAATCGCAACATCAATCGCAACTACAACAAACGGCCCAACAACAACAACAACAACAACAACAACAACAACAGCAACTACAACAATCATCCCAACAACAATAATAACCGCAACAACAACAACAATCAGAAGCAGCTATGCCAAAGGTGTGAAAAGTATCACTCGGGGTTCTGCACCAAATTTTGCAACAAGTGTAAAAGAAATGGTCATAGCGCGGTGAAGTGTGAGGTCTACGGACCAGGGGTTAATAGAACGAAAGGAACAAATGGTGTCGGAACGAGTAATGGCGGAGCAAGTAGTGTCGGAGCAAGTTATGCCAATGTAGTTTGTTATAAATGTGGAAAACCGGGCCACATTATTAGAAATTGCCCGAACCAGGAGAACACGAATGGACAAGGCCGCGGAAGAGTTTTCAATATTAATGCGGCAGAGGCACAGGAAGACCCGGAGCTTGTTACGGGTACGTTTCTTATTGACAATAAATCTGCTTACGTTTTATTTGATTCGGGTGCGGATAGAAGCTATATGAGTAGAGATTTTTGTGCTAAATTAAGTTGTCCATTGACGCCTTTGGATAGTAAATTTTTACTCGAATTAGCAAATGGTAAATTAATTTCAGCAGATAATATATGTCGGAATCGAGAAATTAAACTGGTTAGCGAAACATTTAAGATTGATTTGATACCAGTAGAGTTAGGGAGTTTTGATGTGATAATCGGTATGGACTGGTTGAAAGAAGTGAAAGCAGAGATCGTTTGTTACAAAAATGCAATTCGCATTATACGAGAAAAAGGAAAACCCTTAATGGTGTACGGAGAAAAGGGCAACACGAAGCTACATCTTATTAGTAATTTGAAGGCACAAAAACTAATAAGAAAAGGTTGCTATGCTGTTCTAGCACACGTCGAGAAAGTACAAACTGAAGAAAAGAGCATCAATGATGTTCCCGTCGCAAAAGAATTTCCTGATGTATTTCCGAAAGAATTACCGGGATTACCCCCACATCGATCCGTTGAATTTCAAATAGATCTTGTACCAGGAGCTGCACCAATAGCTCGTGCTCCATAAAGACTCGCACCCAGCGAGATGAAAGAACTGCAAAGCCAATTACAAGAACTTTTAGATCGTGGTTTCATTCGACCAAGCACATCACCGTGGGGAGCTCCTGTTTTGTTTGTCAAGAAGAAAGATGGTACATTCAGGTTGTGTATCGACTACCGAGAGTTGAACAAACTTACCATCAAGAACCGCTACCCACTACCGAGAATCGACGACTTATTTGATCAACTACAAGGCTCGTCTGTTTATTCAAAGATTGACTTACGTTCCGGGTATCATCAAATGCGGGTGAAAGAAGATGATATTCCAAAGACTCCTTTCAGAACACGTTACGGTCATTACGAGTTTATGGTCATGCCGTTTGGTTTAACTAATGCACCAGCTGTGTTCATGGACCTTATGAACCGAGTGTGTGGACCATACCTTGACAAGTTTGTCATTGTTTTCATTGATGACATACTTATTTACTCAAAGAATGACCAAGAACACGGTGAACATTTGAGAAAGGTGTTAGAAGTATTGAGGAAGGAAGAATTGTACGCTAAGTTTTCAAAGTGTGCATTTTGGTTGGAAGAAGTTCAATTCCTCGGTCACATAGTGAACAAAGAAGGTATTAAGGTGGATCCGGCAAAGATAGAAACTGTTGAAAAGTGGGAAACCCCGAAAATTCCGAAACACATACGCCAATTTTTAGGACTAGCTGGTTACTACAGAAGGTTCATCCAAGACTTTTCTAGAATAGCAAAACCCTTGACTGCATTAACGCATAAAGGGAAGAAATTTGAATGGAAGGATGAACAAGAGAAAGTGTTTCAGTTATTGAAGAAAAAGCTAACTACGGCACCTATATTGTCATTGCCTGAAGGGAATGATGATTTTGTGATTTATTGTGACGCATCAAAGCAAGGTCTCGGTTGTGTATTAATGCAACGAACGAAGGTGATTGCTTATGCCTCTAGACAATTGAAGATTCACGAGCAAAATTATACGACGCATGATTTGGAATTAGGCGCGGTTGTTTTTGCATTAAAGACTTGGAGGCACTACTTATATGGGGTCAAATGTATTATATATACCGACCACAAAAGTCTTCAACACATATTTAATCAGAAACAACTGAATATGAGGCAACGTAGGTGGATTGAATTGTTGAATGATTACGACTTTGAGATTCGTTACCACCCAGGGAAGGCAAATGTGGTAGCCGATGCCTTGAGCAGGAAGGACAGAGAACCCATTCGAGTAAAATCTATGAATATAATGATACATAATAACCTTACTACTCAAATAAAGGAGGCGCAACAAGGTGTTTTAAAAGAGGGAAATTTAAAGGATGAAATACCCAAAGGATCGGAGAAGCATCTTAATATTCGGGAAGACGGAACCCGGTATAGGGCTGAAAGGATTTGGGTACCAAAATTTGGAGATATGAGAGAAATGGTACTTAGAGAAGCTCATAAAACCAGATACTCAATACATCCTGGAACGGGGAAGATGTACAAGGATCTCAAGAAACATTTTTGGTGGCCGGGTATGAAAGTCGATGTTGCTAAATACGTAGGAGAATGTATGACGTGTTCTAAGGTCAAAGCTGAGCATCAGAAACCATCAGGTCTACTTCAACAACCCGAAATCCCGGAATGGAAATGGGAAAACATTACCATGGATTTCATCACTAAATTGCCAAGGACTGCAAGTGGTTTTGATACTATTTGGGTAATAGTTGATCGTCTCACCAAATCCGCACACTTCTTGCCAATAAGAGAAGATGACAAGATGGAGAAGTTAGCACGACTATATTTGAAGGAAGTCATCTCCAGACATGGAATACCAATCTCTATTATCTCTGATAGGGATGGCAGATTTATTTCAAGATTCTGGCAGACATTACAGCAAGCATTGGGAACTCGTCTAGACATGAGTACTGCCTATCATCCACAAACTGATGGGCAGAGCGAAAGGACGATACAAACGCTTGAAGACATGCTACGAGCATGTGTTATTGATTTCGGAAACAGTTGGGATCGACATCTACCATTAGCAGAATTTTCCTACAACAACAGCTACCATTCAAGCATTGAGATGGCGCCGTTTGAAGCACTTTATGGTAGAAAGTGCAGGTCTCTGATTTGTTGGAGTGAAGTGGGGGATAGACAGATTACGGGTCCGGAGATTATACAAGAAACTACCGAGAAGATCATCCAAATTCAACAACGGTTGAAAACCGCCCAAAGTCGACAAAAGAGCTACGCTGACATTAAAAGAAAAGATATAGAATTTGAAATTGGAAAGATGGTCATGCTTAAAGTTGCACCTTGGAAAGGCGTTGTTCGATTTGGTAAACGAGGGAAATTAAATCCAAGGTATATTGGACCATTCAAGATTATTGATCGTGTCGGACCAGTAGCTTACCGACTTGAGTTACCTCAACAACTCGCGGCTGTGCATAACACTTTCCACGTCTCGAATTTGAAGAAATGTTTTGCTAAAGAAGATCTCACTATTCCGTTAGATGAAATCCAAATCAACGAAAAACTTCAATTCATCGAAGAACCCGTCGAAATAATGGATCGTGAGGTTAAAAGACTTAAGCAAAACAAGATACCAATTGTTAAGGTTCGATGGAATGCTCGTAGAGGACCTGAGTTCACCTGGGAGCGTGAAGATCAGATGAAGAAGAAATACCCGCATCTATTTCTAGAAGATTCGTCAACACCTTCAACAGCTTAAAATTTCGGGACGAAATTTATTTAACGGGTAGGTACTGTAGTGACCCGAACTTTTCCATGTTTATATATATTAATTGAGATTGATATTTACATGATTAAATGTTTCCAACATGTTAAGCAATCAAACTTGTTAAGACTTGATTAATTGAAATAGGTTTCATATAGACAATTGACCATCCAAGTTGACCGGTGATTCACGAACGTTAAAACTTGTAAAAACTATATGATGACATATATATGGTTATATATATAGTTAACATGATATTATGATATGTAAACATATCATTAAGTATATTAACAATGAACTACATATGTAAAAACAAGACTACTAACTTAATGATTTTGAAACGAGACATATATGTAACGATTATCGTTGTAACGACATTTAATGTATATATATCATATTAAGAGATATTCGTACATCATAATATCATGATAATATAATAATTTAAAATCTCTTTTGATATTATAAACATTGGGTTAACAACATTTAACAAGATCGTTAACCTAAAGGTTTCAAAACAACATTTACATGTAACGACTAACGATGACTTAACGACTCAGTTAAAATGTATATACTTGTAGTGTTTTAATATGTATTCATACACTTTTTAAAGACTTCAAGACACTTATCAAAATACTTCTACTTAACAAAAATGCTTACAATTACATCCTCGTTCAGTTTCATCAACAATTCTACTCGTATGCACCCGTATTCGTACTCGTACAATACACAGCTTTTAGATGTATGTACTATTGGTATATACACTCCAATGATCAGCTCTTAGCAGCCCATGTGAGTCACCTAACACATGTGGGAACCATCATTTGGCAACTAGCATGAAATATCTCATAAAATTACAAAAATATGAGTAATCATTCATGACTTATTTACATGAAAACAAAATTACATATCCTTTATATCTAATCCATACACCAACGACCAAAAACACCTACAAACACTTTCATTCTTCAATTTTCTTCATCTAATTGATCTCTCTCAAGTTCTATCTTCAAGTTCTAAGTGTTCTTCATAAATTCCAAAAGTTCTAGTTTCATAAAATCAAGAATACTTTCAAGTTTGCTAGCTCACTTCCAATCTTGTAAGGTGATCATCCAACCTCAAGAAATCTTTGTTTCTTACAGTAGGTTATCATTCTAATACAAGGTAATAATCATATTCAAACTTTGGTTCAATTTCTATAACTATAACAATCTTATTTCAAGTGATGATCTTACTTGAACTTGTTTTCGTGTCATGATTCTGCTTCAAGAACTTCGAGCCATCCAAGGATCCGTTGAAGCTAGATCCATTTTTCTATTTTCCAGTAGGTTCATCCAAGGAACTTAAGGTAGTAATGATGTTCATAACATCATTCGATTCATACATATAAAGCTATCTTATTCGAAGGTTTAAACTTGTAATCACTAGAACATAGTTTAGTTAATTCTAAACTTGTTCGCAAACAAAAGTTAATCCTTCTAAATTGACTTTTAAAATCAACTAAACACATGTTCTATATCTATCTGATATGCTAACTTAATGATTTAAAACCTGGAAACACGAAAAACACCGTAAAACCGGATTTACGCCGTCGTAGTAACACCGCGGGCTGTTTTGGGTTAGTTAATTAAAAACTATGATAAACTTTGATTTAAAAGTTGTTATTCTGAGAAAATGATTTTTATTATGAACATGAAACTATATCCAAAAATTATGGTTAAACTCAAAGTGGAAGTATGTTTTCTAAAATGGTCATCTAGACGTCGTTCTTTCGACTGAAATGACTACCTTTACAAAAATGACTTGTAACTTATTTTTACGACTATAAACCTATACTTTTCTGTTTAAATTCATAAAATAGAGTTCAATATGAAACCATAGCAATTTGATTCACTCAAAACGGATTTAAAATGAAGAAGTTATGGGTAAAACAAGATTGGATAATTTTTCTCATTTTAGCTACGTGAAAATTGGTAACAAATCTATTCCAACCATAACTTAATCAACTTGTATTGTATATTATGTAATCTTGAGATACCATAGACACGTATACAATGTTTTGACCTATCATGTCAACACATCTATATATATTTCGGAACAACCATAGACACTCTATATGTGAATGTTGGAGTTAGCTATACAGGGTTGAGGTTGATTCCAAAATATATATAGTTTGAGTTGTAATCAATACTGAGATACGTATACACTGGGTCGTGGATTGATTCAAGATAATATTTATCAATTTATTTATGTACATCTAACTGTGGATAACTAGTTGTAGGTTACTAACGAGGACAGCTGACTTAATAAACTTAAAACATCAAAATATATTAAAAGTGTTGTAAATATATTTTGAACATACTTTGATATATATATGTATATATTGTTATAGGTTCGTGAATCAACCAGTGGCCAAGTCTTACTTCCCGACGAAGTAAAAATCTGTGAAAGTGAGTTATAGTCTCACTTTTAAAATCTAATATTTTTGGGATGAGAATACATGCAGGTTTTATAAATGATTTAC
Organism: Rutidosis leptorrhynchoides; assembly: GCF_046630445.1. Classification (NCBI taxonomy): domain Eukaryota; kingdom Viridiplantae; phylum Streptophyta; class Magnoliopsida; order Asterales; family Asteraceae; genus Rutidosis; species Rutidosis leptorrhynchoides. Next base: position 390,982,607 of record NC_092335.1, on the reverse strand, counting down.
AAAATAGACACAAGTACGTGAAACTGCATTCTATGGTCGAATTATCGAAATCGAATATGCCCCTTTTTATTAAGTCTGGTAATCTAAGAATTAGGGAACAGACACCCTAATTGACGCGAATCCTAAAGATAGATCTATCGGGCCCAACAAGCCCCATCCAAAGTATCGGATGCTTTAGTACTTCGAAATTTATATCATATCCGAAGGGTGTCCCGGAATGATGGGGATATTCTTATATATGCATCTTGTTAATGTCGGTTACCAGGTGTTCACCATATGAATGATTTTTATCTCTATGTATGGGATGTGTATTGAAATATGAAATCTTGTGGTCTATTATTATGATTTGATATATATAGGTTAAACCTATAACTCACCAACATTTTTGTTGACGTTTTAAGCATGTTTATTCTCAGGTGATTATTAAGAGCTTCCGCTGTCGCATACTTAAATAAGGACGAGATTTGGAGTCCATGCTTGTATGATATTGTGTAAAAACTGCATTCAAGAAACTTATTTTGTTGTAACATATTTGTATTGTAAACCATTATGTAATGGTCGTGTGTAAACAGGATATTTTAGATTATCATTATTTGATAATCTACTTAAAGCTTTTTAAACCTTTATTGATGAAATAAAGGTTATGGTTTGTTTTAAAATGAATGCAGTCTTTGAAAAACGTCTCATATAGAGGTCAAAACCTCGCAACGAAATCAATTAATATGGAACGTTTTTAATCAATAAAAACGGGACATTTCATAACAAACCCCATCCAAAGTACTGGATGCTTTAGTACTTCGAAATTTATATCATATCCGAAGGGTGTCCCAGAATGATGGGGATATTCTTATATATGCATCTTGTTAATGTCGGTTACCAGGTGTTCACCATATGAATGATTTTTATCTCTATGTATGGGATGTGTATTGAAATATGAAATCTTGTGGTCTATTATTATGATTTGATATATATAGGTTAAACCTATAACTCACCAACATTTTTGTTGACGTTTTAAGCATGTTTATTCTCAGGTGATTATTAAGAGCTTCCGCTGTCGCATACTTAAATAAGGACGAGATTTGGAGTCCATGCTTGTATGATATTGTGTAAAAACTACATTCAAGAAACTTATTTTTTTGTAACATATTTGTATTGTAAACCATTATGTAATGGTCGTGTGTAAACAGGATATTTTAGATTATCATTATTTGATAATCTACGTAAAGCTTTTTAAAACCTTTATCTATGAAATAAAGGTTATGGTTTGTTTTAAAAATGAATGCAGTCTTTGAAAAACGTCTCATATAGAGGTCAAAACCTCGCAACGAAATCAATTAATATGGAACGTTTTTAATCAATAAGAACGGGACATTTCACCTATATCATTTGTATATTTATTAATATACATAGTTTTAATCGAACAATATATATATAAATTTATTAGTTATATACTTTTTATATTAATAATATATATGTTTCATATATTTATTTTGTTATATAAAATATTACTTTTCGTTATATTATATGTATTAAATATATTTTTATATATGTATATATCATTTGTTTGTTAAAAATAGTAATTTTAGTAATACAATAAAAATGATATTAATCATAAGACTTAATATTACTAAATAAGGTATTATTGTTATTAATTATATTAATGATATTTATAATAATAATTGTAAAATATAAAAAAAAATTTGTTAATGATACTTATAATAATGATTTTAGTAATTACCTATTAATAACACTCATTATAATATAAATAACCATACTTATAATGATAATAATAAGAATAATGATTATGATACTTATAATGATAATTGTATTACTAATAATAATTATAATACTAGCAAGAATACTAATAAAAATATTATCGTTCATAAAATGATACAAGTATTAATTTTTTTAATGATAGAAATATTAATGCTAATAAGATTAATCATAACCCTAATATTGATATTAATACTATATTAATAATAATGTTAATAATTATACTTATTAATACTAATGATAATATGGTCCCTAATGTTTATATATATACTTATCATATTAGTAGTAATAATAATTGTAATACTTATTAATAACAATAATAATAATAATAATAATAATAATAATAATAATAATAATAATAATAATAATAATAATAATAATAATAATAATAATAATAATAATAATAATAATAATAATAGAAATGGACTACCTCATAGAGTTTTAAAAAAAAATTGCCCTTGCAGGGCTCGAACCCGTGACCACTCGAAAACCGACATCCCTCTTAACCATCCAGCTACTCGTGTCTTTCTGTTTTATATTCAAGCCGATTATATTTAACCCGTAGTACTTATTCTTCTTCTTCCTTAATACTTCAATCGATCTACAATCTCTCTACTTCAATTTGTTTGTTTGATTTATGGTTTGTACTTGAAACAGACACAATCCCAGGTGAGGGTTTGAATTAGTTTAGCATAAAACCAAAAAAAAAAAAACAAAAAATAGCAGTAGCAGCAAAATATGCTCGCGAAGAACACAACAACTCCAACATCAAAAATCAATTTTAAGGGTGTTTTAGATCATGGTTACTAAATGAAAAAGGTTTTAAATCATCCTTAAAAACTTTTTGGATCATCAATTGTACCTGAATCAATCTCTAAAACATCAATTTGATTGAAGAACATCTGTTTGACTTTTTATCTCGAAACTTTGACTTTTGAAATTCTTACTCGCTACTAAATATTAGCAATTGAAACTTTGCAGAAAGTTTTTATGGTAGATTTGTAACAACTTTGCATTTACACATTTTGACTTTTCAATCGAAATCAAGGTTTTCAAAAATTGAAATAAAAACAGAGATAACGAGCTCTTTTTAAAGAAATGGGTTTAATTTAACTGATAAAAGCAGATACTTGCAGTTATATTTGATAATGAGAGTGAAGAAATTGAATGCATTACTTAATGAGTAATTGATCTTTATAAAACTGAGGATGGGTCGTCAATAATACTCCATTGTACAGAAACAAATAAAAGAAATATAAAAGATGAAATCAGATTGTACTATGGATTGAGATATGTAACAACTTAAGGGATTCAAACAAAAATCAACTACAGAAATTGATGGAGAGGTGTAACTGAATTCGATTCCAAGCATATACAGCCGAATTTTATATACTTTTTGTTAATAATTAATAATTAATAATTAAAATTATATTAATAATAATGATCTAAATAATATTGATCATATCTGTTATCTAAGGATTTTTGTATTGGACTGAATTTACCTATCTTAGATTGATTTTCAACATACACGTTCCTTTTATATTTACAGTTTATTTATATAATATAAATATATTAATAAGAATACAATTGATATTATAAAACAAATACTATTAATAATAATAATTGAAATAATAATATTAATATTAACAATTAATAATAAAAATGTTATTAATAATAATGATAATAATATTGATAAAGGTACTATTAATAATATTGATAATCCTTGATACGTTTGAAAATAATTAATAATAATGATAATAAAAATGATATAAATAAAATACCGATACTAATACTAAAAATGATAAAATACTAATAACATTAATAATAATCATGCCCAATAATAATACTAATATTTATCATTATAGCTTTACTACTAGTTATAACAATGATGATAATCATAATATTATATTATTTATATTAATTATTTATATTATTAATGATAATAATATTACTAGTAAAAATAATAACATAACAATTTTTATATATCATGTTTCATATCTATTACAGAATATTATTAATACAGATATTTATTTTAATAGTAATGAAAGTAATACTATTATCATAACAACTATATTTTAAATTTGTGATTACATTTTATGTATTAATATTACAAGTTATTACTTATGTAATGTAATGTTTACTAATTTTATAATATATAATTTAATATTTATGCACTATATACATATTAAAATATACATATAATAGTTACATGTATTTATACGTAGATTCATTTTAAATTTCAACTTACTTATTTTGTTTCTTATTTTATATATTTAACTCTAAGGTTTAAATTATATTTTTTTTTATTTTTTTTATTTATCATATATACATATACATACATATATACATATTTATTTACAAACAATTGTTCGTGAATCGTCGAGCACAGTCAGAGGGTAATTGATTACATGAACACAGTTCAAAGTTTTTAAAATATCAACATTACAGACTTTTCTTATCGTATCGAAATCAAATAAGATTCAAGTTTAAATTTGGTCAGAAATTCCCGGGTCATCACAGTACCTACCCGTTAAAGAAATTTCGTCCCGAAATTTGAGTGAGGTCGTCATGGCTAACAATAAATATGTTTTCCTGACGAATATGAGCTGATAAATAGAGTTTTATCATTATTGAATAATACAGATAAAATAATTCGATTATTCGAAGAGCACGAATGAAGCGATCACAAAAGAGTGAAATGAATAAACGAAGTTTCGTTTTAACTTTTGACGTTGTCTTGGTTGAATCCCGGAATTCAAGGGATATAAAGAAAATCTGCGAAATCTAAAAAATTTGATTCTTCGACGAATAAGGAAATTAAAATCTCTATAATTAAATACGATGATCTGCCTCGATTACTCTGTCTGATATTTCCATTATAAATTAAACTCTTTCCGTTCCATTATTCTCACCATTCCTATACTTTCTTTCTTAGTTTATACATCCAAAAGATTGTGAAAATGCTTAATCCAGTTCTAATCCTTGATATTTTTATAATTATCATTTCTGTCATCCCTCTTTTCAATCTTTCCACCAGAAAAATCTGTTTACTTCTTTTATTACCTTGGGGTGATACTATTCTTAATTCTACCGTGTCCTTATGTTGCTATTCATATTAATATCCATGGTTTGTAACCTCTGTATTGTTATTGGGCTTTATATTTTCTCTTATATTTTGGATCTCTTTGCCTTTTTATTATCCTCTCGACCTCTAGTAAAGCGAGCAACGGTTCAGAATTCGTAAGTACGGAGTTTTCGAATGAACTTAATGTTCTAACCAAGAAAGAACGTAATCGTACGATTTGATTTGTCAAATTATCAGAATCATTGAGAATAGAACTATCAAGAATATACTTTCTTGATATGTTCAGAAGTTAATCAGAATGAAAGAGTTATGTAACATGACACATGATGACGTTATAATATGTGAATCATCATGTTCCATTTAGAAACTCAGCATGACTTATTGTAATATAATCACGTTGATCAAGTGTCATTATATTATACTAACTCATGCATCAGTTCCCAACATTACTTCAATAACATTCATATTTTAAGCTCGAAAGTTTACAGAATATAGAAACTAACAGTTTCTATATGATGTAACACTAATAGCACGAAGAGATTAATGATTTCAGATAAGAATAGTTATGAAAATATCTTCAGAAATATGGAAGATATTTATAATGAAAGATACGATGATATTTTGAAATTTCTAATATCGAAGGATGGTGAAGAAAATTTGTCCGCAAGAGTTTGGAGTCAAAAGCAAGGTATTCGCTAAAGATTTCATCAGAAACAGAATCATCAGAATTCTTAATGTACAAGTTTAGTCCTTGTGATTTGTTCAGAGACTCCTTCGTAGTATGCTTAATCAGTTTTTTTTTTTTTTTTTTCAGTTTCACACTTTTTCCGAGCTTTGCCAACATACAATTCTTTATCATCAACTTTTGGCTGTTGAGGTCGTTTACAGTTTTTGTTGCTTCATTCAACTTTTCAAAATTCAGAGTATTAATTCGCAGACTGGGTGCTTTTCAGAATTTCAGAATGGAAGATCATAGTTCTAAGAGATAAATGTTATATGGATACATATAACTGTTGATGTGGAAACGTTGCGAGATTCACAATACAAATTTGCTGATTCCCGGTAATTGGTATTACAATTCTTGTTACAAGATGCGGATGAGTACATGATGAGACTTCAATAGATAAATTTAGTGATTTGTCGGAGAGATTTAAACCAAGGAACAACGAGGTTGCTGGTACATCTGTTGGTAATATTGTAGAATATAAAAGGTTCCCCGGTAACAATAAAAGAGCACGCATATATATCAAGGTTATAATAAGGCTAATCTGAATGAAAAGTCGAAGTTGACTTGCTGGAGCTGTGACAAAATTGGCTAATTTGGAAAGAAATGTCAAAGTTTATTTTCGGTAATAACAACACCAAAGGAGCTAGCACAGATACGTGTTAAACGTTTACTCAGGTTCCGAGAGTTTTTCAGGTGCATAACTATATGTATCAATCTTTTCTTCTGTAGATGAAGTTTGGTTGGTTCATCCTCTCGATTGAGGTGTTTTCAAGATTCACAAAAGGTTTGAACGCAGATTGTAATCGTCAAGATACAAATGAGGTTTAAGATGAAATCAAATGGTAAACTTGAAGAATTGTTTAGTTTCATATGTTATAATCAATATTTTAATACTTTTTAATTGTCCAATCTTATCAGTCCACAGTCGATAGTCCAAAGTTAACAGTCCAGTAATTCATATATAGTTTAATATATTATATTCGAATTAATTAATACGTGTCGTGACCCGTATATGTCTCAGACTCGATCACAACTCAAACTATATATATTATTGTAGAATCAACCTCAACCATGTATAGCTTACTCCAGCATTACTGCATATAGAGTGTCTATGGTTATTCCAAATAATATATATAGATGCGTCGATATGATATGTCAAAACCTTTTATACGTGTCCCGATATTTAAAGTGCGTAAAATAAATAACAGGAATTAAATGACGATAAATAAAATTGCGAGAATAAAAATTGCGATAGTAAATTGCGATAAATAAATTGCGATAATTAAATTGCGATAATGTAATAGGGAATTAACAGTTAGCTAGGAACAGTTAGCTAGGATTTTGTTAGCGTGGATTCTTAACAAAATTTCTCATAGTTAATTTGTTTGTTTCTAGCAAATTTTATTTTGTTCAATGTTTTCTTCATTATGCCACTTGTTTGATTCTGATAGGTCAAAATCCAAATATGAAATTGAATGAAAATGGTTATTTTGTGATGAACGGATTCGTACTTCTGTGGTTGTAAGTAGGATAGTAAATGATTATTGAATCAGATTCGAAGAATGTACAGTGTAACTTATTAATATGAAATCTAAATATTCCTCGGGTATTACCTACCCGTTAAAATATTTTCATCATTAACTGTTTTGTACGAAAGAATTTTTAATTACAATCTTTATGAAAATATACTTACATATATATTTTTCTCATATGTAATCATGGATTTAATGAGTTAATATGATATTAACTCATCTGATTTACCGTTAGAACAAGAATATATAATCTCTAAAACATTAGAGGTTACATAACCATCATGTTGAACGAAGATAAATGATGTAGAACGTCATGTAGAACGGTGATTATACTCGAGGTACAGAATGAGATGTTGAGGCATGGATTGTTGATGGTACTGGTGCTGTTATTGATGGTACTGTTGGTGCCGGTGATGTTGCTGAAGCTGGTAAATTTTGCGCCATATTCTCCAAATTGATTACTCGAGCGCGAAGTTTGTTGACTTCTTCTATTATTCCGGAATGATTTGTCGGTCGGAACGAGCGGATGAATAAGGTTTAGAATTGTGGATAGAATATAATCATGTCGAGCTACTCTGGAAATGAGGGTGAAAATGGTGTTTCAGATTGATTCACCGGTAAGTGCTTCGGGTTATTCGTCAAGAGGGCAATTTGGTTAGTGGAAAAGATCGCCTTCTTCGCGTCTCCATTAATTAAGTCGACTACGAACCCATCTCCAATTCATCTAGAATAAATGATGGCTAATTGGTTGATTCTTTCCGGTTATACTGCTTTCGGAGCTCGAGTGGAAATCCATATCAGAATAGCTGTCGGAATAACTATCGGAATAGCTATCAAAATCTGAGGGACTCGAACTGGTTGAGGGATTCATCTCGTACGATTAAATGAAGTATTTTCGATAAGAAATAGATTATAGGATGTAGATTAGTACCCTGCAATACATAATTTACATATGCATATATAATACTAAAATCCCATAAGTTACGGAAACTGTCAGGCAAAGGTAACAATAACAGATACGCTAAGATATGAATTTTGTCTATACACTATTCATGCAATCAATGTAGTAAGATGTGTCTAGACTTTAAGGATGATAAGCAATTAATTTTCGACACTAAATGATAAGCAAAACTTTTGATATGCAGACACGGTCGAAGTCCAGACCCACTAATGCATCCTAACGACTTATCAGTTAGACACACTAATGCAGACCTGGTTCGCTAAGACCTCCGCTCTGATACCAACTTTCATAGTTGGGGACACCACACGTCCCACCCAGTGCCTTTTCAGCTAACCGCCTGGTGACCACTGAGTGTACCTCAGATACTGATTTTAGGGCCTGCCTCTCGGCAATTGCCAATCCTCGTAAGGGATCGCAAGGAGTAAGAGCCAATGCTTCATCACAGGTAACACTGTGAGAACCTCCTTTACGACTAACCCGCCACACATGGACGGCGTTATACCAGCTCTGATGCCAACTTTCATGACCCGTCCTAATCCATCTGGACGAATACATTACATTTGGTTACATCGCGAGGTACTTGACCTCTATATGATACATTTTACAAACATTGCATTCGTTTTTAAAAGACAAACTTTCTTTACATCAAAAATTGACGACATGCATACCATTTCATAATATATCAAACTATAATTGACTTATTAATAATCTTTATGAACTCAACGACTCGAATGTAACGTCTTTTGAAATATGTCATGAATGACTCCAAGTAATATCTCTAAAATGAGCAAATGCACAGCGAAAGATTTCTTTCATACCTGAGAATAAACATGCTTTAAAGTGTCAACCAAAAGGTTGGTGAGTTCATTAGTTTAACATAAATAAACATTTTCGTCATTTTAATAGACCACAAGATTTTCATTTTCAGTTCTCATAAATATACGTCCCATGCATAGAGACAAAAATTATTCATATGGATTGAACACCTGGTAACCGACATTAACAAGATGCATATAAGAATATCCTGTAACATCCCGCATTTTTCCGTTAAATTATTTTAGCGCCCGTCTTTTTATTTTAAATAATATCCTTCGTAACTAGATTCGTATCCTCCGATAGCTAACATTCTTAATATTTTTGTTATTGGATCATAACGTCTCCCGTACTCTCGTGTAATTTAAAATAATTCGTTTGGTTAAATCCCTCACCCGACTACAAACTTGAGGGACTAAGCTTGCCACCCGGGCAAACTTGACTAACTAGTAACTCCTCTCTACCACACACTTCATTTCATCACCTCCCTCCTCTTTTTCTTTCTTTCCTTTTATGCTCTCAAACACCTAAACCATTGATTCATCATCTAAATTCGGATTTGGAAGCTAACATCAAAACAAATTACATATTTGGAATCCTCTCTTCATCCTCTACAATTTGGTACCAATTTCACCTCCTTTGGATAACTTTCTAAAATCACTAGATTTTGTGTTCTTGATGTTTTTGAATTATAAAAGTGTTAATTAGTGTCTATGGCTCCTGTATAACATGAATATATGTTTTGTTTGTTCGATTTGTTATTTTGAGTAACTAGTTTGAACACTTGAAAATGGGTTTGCTTAATCTTTGATTTTGGAAGATTAAATGTTGTTAAATTGTTAAAGTTCATGTTTTAATTGTGTTACTAGTATCACTAGCTTCATTTTGATGTGTAGGTTGATTTGTAAAACTTTAAAAACATGATTAATGATTTTGTAATTCTTGATTAGGGATTGATCATTCTTGAGATGAACTTTTTGATACTTGAATGCCATGGAATGTTAATTGTTAGTGTTTAGTTGTAATGCATGTTTCATTACCTTCAAAACGGCATATTATATGTGTGAATTGGATTCCCGAAACTTAAAATGCATTTTGTGAACTTGAAACTTGAAAATGGACTTTAAATGATCACATGACGAGAAATTGGTAATTGGAAATGATGCTTTTGTTTGATGAAACATGTTTAGTTATGTTCCTTGTCAAAAGAGCTATCCAACGATATAAGGTGCGAGTTCTAAATGTTTACGGTTTGCGTTTCGTGCTAAAACGAATTTTGGATCAAGACTTGAACATTTGAAACTGGCCAGGTACCAGCTCCAGTGTATTGTCGCGGTGCGACAATTGTGGGCCGCGGCGCGGCATAAGCCATGTCCAGGCTCTGACTTCCTTGGTCAAAAATAAGAAAAATGTTTGGCACGCTATGGACCTCCGATTCACATGAGACTTGTTCTAACATGCTTATATATGAATAAAAACCTCAGAAAAATAGTTCGAGACCCGACCCGAACGCGTTGACTTTTTCGTTGACTTTGACCCGACCAAAGTTTGACTTTTGTCAAACTTAACCAAATGATTATGCAATCTTTCTAACATGATTCTATACTTGTATCTTGCATGAAACTTGACAATTTGATTCACATGCTTTATAATCGAGTCGTAGCGAACCATAGGACTAATTGAACATCTTTAACCTATCGTGTTAACCGTTATTGATACAACCTATATGTTTAGGTCAAGACTAGCTTTGTCTTTACACGCGTTTACTTGTTGAAGTACTTTATTACTCTTGCACTCAAGGTGAGATCATAGTCCCACTTTTACTCTTTTGAACTTATATTTGGGATGAGAAAGCATAAACATTTCTTTTTAACTAAGTGAACACAAGTACAGGAAAACAAACATTCTACATACGAGTTTAGAACGAAATCCTCAATTCAATTATCATTAGTTACACTTGCAGGGTGTAAGTATAGGCGTGAACTTATGTTGTATGGCCATATGGGTTTGACAAACCCTCATTCGGACGGTTCGCTACCGTTATTCGGATGAAATATATTTTCGGGAAACAGTGTATGTTCTAACACTATTGTGATGGGGTACTATGGAAGGAAACGTTAAGCCTTGATAATTGGGTGCTCGTGAATATTAACTTTTAGAATGTATTACTATTTATCAATGTTGCAAATCTTGTGGTTCGACTTACTTTTACTTATTTACTTATTTAAACCTATGATTTCACCAACATTTTCGTTGATAGATTTCTATGTTTTTCTCAGGTCTTTGAACGATATGTGAAACATGCTTCCGCTCATTATTTGATACTTGCATTGGATGTCGAGTATATGTGCATACATGGAGCGTCTTTTGACTTTATTTAAAACTGTGTCGCATAGGTTTCCTTTGTACTTATAACTTTGTAACGTAACTTTTGGATGAACAATTCTTGTAAACTGTGAAACAAATCTTTACTTTTGAAAGGAATGCGACATATCTTTGGTCAAACGTCATTTTAAAGACTTACGACCACGCAATGGGACCTAAGTAGTCGGCGCCGTCAATGACGATTTGGTCGGGTCGCTACAGATGGTATCAGAGCTTTGGTTGTAGGGATTTAGAGTTCATTGGTGTCAACCCCGAGTCATAGGGTACATTAGTGAATCTAGACTACAACCGGCATATAGACTTAAAGTAGGAATTACTTGACTATTTGTGCATTTATACTCGAACGTTTCTACTCATATCTAACTCTTGCTTCATCTTGATCTCACGTTGTTTAATTTGATTGACGCGCCACCTTGACTTTGTGAAATGATGTCGAATGCACATATGAATTAGGGTAATATAATTGCCGGGATTATATTACGGTGACTCATATGAACGTTCTGACATTTTGACATAAAGAATTTGAGGTGAGTCAAGGAAAATTTTCTTTTTATCTTGATTTCATATCACGATTAGTATTATTGATAATACTAATCAACGGTATTCTTGTGTCATGAAGGAACAATGGCTCACCAAGGCCAACACGATACTCCTCCCGAAACTCTAGGACAAGCTCTTCAACGAATAATAACCACCGCCATGGGTACGGCCGTAGCCGATCACTTTTCCAATAACAACAATCGTGGAGCCGGTAATCCAAGCGAGTGTTGCTCCTACAAAAACTTCATGAAGTACAAACCTCCCATTTTCGATGGAACCGGGTGACCGATTGCTCTCACCCGATGGTTCGAACAAACGGAAGCCGTTTTTAACATAAGCGATTGTCAGGACCAAGATAAGGTCAAGTTTTCCACCCTCACTTTCACCGGTGTTGCTCTCTCATGGTGGAACACGTACGTACAATCGGTGGGTATCGATGAAGCCCACAAACTCTCCTAGACCGAATTAAGAGAAAGAATGATCACCGAATACTTCCCGAGCGACGAGACTCGAAGGCTCGAATAGGGGCTAAGAAATTTAAAAACGGTCGGGAATGACCTCGAAGCTTATAATCAACAGTTTGCCGAACTATCCATAAGTTTTCCGAGCCTCATGACTCCCGAGTCCCTAAGAGTTGAACTTTACATGGATGGCCTCCCTAAGAGCATTCAACACGGGGTAATGTCATACAAACCCACTAACCTACAAGAGGCTTTAGCGATGGCCCGCCAATCTATAAAAACAGTGAATGAAATTGAAGCACCGGCACCAACGGCCGAGGACCAACCGGGTAACAACAAAAGAAAATGGGAAGCCTCTCCATCAAGCAACCACAACCACAACAACTTCGTCAAGAAGCCTTTCACCTCCGGTGGCAAGAAGGGGTATGCCGAAAACCTACCTTATTGTAACAAATGCCACAAACATCATTTGGGCGAATGTGGTAAACCATTTTGCATCAGGTGTCAAAGAAGTGGCCATGTGGCCCATATTTGTAAAAGTGCCGCCCCCGTTGCTAAAAAGGGGCCCAATGTACTAAAAACGAGTGTTTGTTTCGAATGTGGCCAACCGGGTCATTTTAGGAATGCATGTCCAACGAAGAAACCAACCCCAACACACGCCGTTGGACTTTCAACATCAACACCTAGGATGCCCGAGATGACAACTAGTCACGGGTACGTGTCTTCTCAAAATCTTCATGTTTATTCGATTCGGTTACCGTTAGACGTTTTAAAATCAAGGCTTTGATTCGTACTCTTTGCACTCCACCTTTTTCCTTTAAATACTACTTAAGCAATTTAAGTGACCAATGGAAAAATATTGTGTACCTATAAATTTTATCGGAGGATATACGTTAAACTTATTGGGTGGATAATTTGAATTGTGACTTGATACCTATAGAACTAAGGAGCTCAAAACCTATTCGTTAAGGAGAAATGTTTCCCTACAATTATGTATAAATCATTGGAACTAAGTAACTTTCGATTGAAAACCGATACCCTCTTCCTCGTATCCATGACCTCATGATTATTTGCATGAATCTCGCGTATATTCCAAACCGACCTCTGTTCCGGTTATCATCAATTGAGAGATCAGGGAGAAGATGTCTCCTAACCCTCTTTTTAAACTCGCTATGATAGTTGTAAATTTCTTTTAGTACCGTTCGATTATCTAGGCCTCCGCCCGTATTCATAGGCCTCCTGAACCGCGTTTGTAAACTTATCTAGATGAATCCGTTGTCGTATTTATAGATGATGTCTAAACCTATTCAGGTAAAGAAGAAAACGAACGACATCTTCGTCTTACGCTCGAACTCTTGAGAAAAGAGAAACTCTATGCCGAATTCTCCAAGTGAGAATTTTAGTTAAACGAAGTCCAATTTTTAGACCATGTTGTAAGTGGTCAAAGTATTTCAATACATCTCGCAATCAGAACCACACGTAATCGGAAAACCCTCACGACTCAGACTTGTATTCGTAAAATCTTAGATCTCGCCGGTTATTACTAAAGATTCATTTCCGATTTTTCTCATGCTGCACGACCTTTAAACTCGTTAACTCACTGAGGGAAAAATTTAAACCTCTCCGTGTCCGAACTTTGAACATGATCTTTCACACAAACCTTACTAGCTAAATTTGTTTAGCACACTGGAACTTAAATATGGAAATATTTCTACTTGAACGCCCGAAAGGCATACTCTCTCGACTCGAAATCAAGAAAATTGAAATTCGTTAATTTGCTCGAAAAATTTGAATACTTAATCATGGACCCGATCAACTTTCTCGTCAACACATGCCACGTTACATAGCTCTGTTATTTCACCATTTTCCGCCTGATATTACTGGAACTTAAGATAACACCCAATCCAAGGATACTTCACCCTGCTTTGACTTATCATACAACTACGTGTACTATCTCGTTTCCCACCAAGTCTTAACAATTGACCACTAGATGCGCGACATGGTTACCTCAAGGTGTGAACTCATCCTATTCTAAGTTCTCATTTTACTCCTTTCTTATCGCTCGCACTCCCGTATAAGGAAACTTTTTATAAAACTTCTCAATGGAGAGAGAAACTCTTCACATTATATTAGTATTCGCCACGAGAGTGTATAGTCCTAACAACCATTTTCGGGAACCAATGGATCTTTCGCGGTGCGGACCTCTTAAGAAACGAAACCTGTTCAAATGTGTTTTAAACAAAATTCTAGCTCGGCACGACGTGCCATCTCCATAAAAATTTCAAAATTGAGATACTCGCCTCACTTCTAAATTCGGGATGCCTTACAAGGAACCTCGGGGACCCGTCCAAATATGAGTGCCGCGTATCATCCACAAACCAACGGACCAAACAAACTTATGATTCAAATCTTGGAAAGACATGTTACAAACTTGTATTGTTGCCTTTAGTTGTCTCCTCTCACACAGTAGTTACCACTCGTGTATTAACGCCCCACCTTTCGAAACCTTACATCACCACAAGTGTCGTTCTCCTATTTCGTTGGACCGAAGTAGGTGACAAGCAAATCATCAGATTCGAAAGCATTTAAGAAATAACCGTTGAGATAATTCAAGTCCGAGAAGGACTCAAGACGACCCGTAGTCGCCAAAAGGGCTATACCGATATTCTACGTAAACCTCTCGAATCCCAAGTCAGTAACCGTGTAATATTGAGAACCCGCACCTTGGGAAGGTGTAATCCGTTTCGGGAATCAGGGAAAGTTAAAACCGCGTTATATTAATCCTTTTGAAACCTTGGGGCGTATTGGAACCGCTCCTACCGTTTAGAACTTCTGACTCAATTAAGTTTCCGTTTACCCTACGATCCATGCAACAAACTTAGAGCCGTGTCCTACAGAACAGGAACGTGCTACTCTCCTAGATAAACTTACTATTAATGGCAAACTCCCCTTCATGGGAAACTGGTTGAAATTGTGGATCGTAAAACTAAGTCTTAATACAAACTGAAATCTCGACTGTCAAAATTTGTGGGAATGCCCAAGGACGTATCTACACTTATTCATAGCATTGACAACGTAAGGTCTTGAGTAAGAAACAACGACTATCACTTACAACTAAATTTCGGGACGAAATTTCTTTTAAGGTGTGGGTAATGTAACATCCCGCATTTTTCCGTTAAATTATTTTAACGCCCGTCTTTTTATTTTAAATAATATCCTTCGTAACTAGATTCTTATCCTCCGATAGCTAACATTCTTAATATTTTTGTTATTGGATCATAACGTCTCCCGTACTCTCGTGTAATTTAAAATAATTCGTTTGGTTAAATCCCGCACCCGACTACAAACTTGAGGGACTAAGCTTTCCACTCGTGAAAACTTGACTAACTAGTAACTCCTCTCCACCACACACTTCATTTCATCACCTCCCTCCTCTTTTTCTTTCTTCCCTTTTATGCTCTCAAACACCTAAACCATTGATTCATCATCTAAATTCGGATTTGGAAGCTAACATCAAAACAAATTACATATTTGGAATCCTCTCTTCATCCTCTACAATTTGGTACCAATTTCACCTCATTTGGGTAACTTTCTAAAATCACTAGATTTTGTGTTCTTGATGTTTTTGAATTATAAAAGTGTTAATTAGTGTCTATGGCTCGTGTATAACATGAATATATGTTTTGTTTGTTCGATTTGTTGTTTTGAGTAACTAGTTTGAACACTTGAAAATGGGTTTGCTTAATCTTTGATTTTGGAAGATTAAATGTTGTTAAATTGTTAAAGTTCATGTTTTAATTGTGTTACTAGTATCACTAGCTTCATTTTGATGTGTAGGTTGATTTGTAAAACTTCAAAAACATGATTAATGATTTTGTGATTCTTGATTAGGGTTTGATCGTTCTTGTGATGAACTTTTTGATATTTGAATGCCATGGAATGTTAATTGTTAGTATTTAGTTGTAATGCATGTTTCATTACCTTCAAAACGGCATATCATATGTGTGAATTGGATTCCCGAAACTTAAAATGCATTTTGTGAACTTGAAACTTGGAAATGGACTTTAAATGATCACATGACGAGAAATCGGTAATTGGAAATGATGTTTTTGTTTGATGAAACATGTTTAGTTATGTTCCTTGTCAAAAGATCTTTCCAACGATATAAGGTGCGAGTCCTAAATGCTTACGGTTTGCGTTTTGTGCTAAAACGAATTTTGGATCAAGACTTGAATATTTGAAACTGGCCAGGTACGAGCTCCCGTGTATTGTCGCGGCGCGACAATTGTGGGCCGCGGTGCGGCATAAGCCGTGTCCAGGCTCTGACTTCCTTGGTCAAAAATAAGAAAAATGTTTGGCACGCTATGGACCTTCGATTCACATGAGACTTGTTCTAACATGCTTATATATGAATAAAAACCTCAGAAAAATAGTTCGAGACCCGACCCGAACGCGTTGACTTTTTCGTTGACTTTGACCCGACCAAAGTTTGACTTTTGTCAAACTTAACCAAATGATTATGCAATCTTTCTAACATGATTCTATACATGTATCTTGCATGAAACTTGACAATTTGATTCACATGCTTTATAATCGAGTCGTAGCGAGCCATAGGACTAATTGAACATCTTTGACCTATCGTGTTTACCGTTATTGATACAACATATATGTTTAGGTCAAGACTAGCTTTGTCTTTGCACGCGTTTACTTGTTGAAGTACTTTATTACTCTTGCACTCAAGGTGAGATCATAGTCCCACTTTTACTCTTTTGAACTTATATTTGGGATGAGAAAACATAAACATTTCTTTTTAACTAAGTGAACACAAGTACAGGAAAACAAACATTCTACATACGAGTTTAGAACGAAATCCTCAATTCGATTATCATTAGTTACACTTGCAGGGTGTAAGTGTAGGTGTGAACTTATGTTGTATGGCCATATGGGTTTGACAAACCCTCATTCGAACGGTTCGCTACCGTTATTCGGATGAAATATATTTTCGGGAAACAGTGTATGTTCTAACACTATTGTGATGGGGTACTATGGAAGGAAACGTTAAGCCTTGATAATTGGGTGCTCGTGAATATTAAATTTTAGAATGTATTACTATTTATCAATGTTGCAAATCTTGTGGTTCGACTTACTTTTACTCACTTACTTATTTAAACCTATGATTTCACCAACGTTTTCGTTGACAGATTTCTATGTTTTTCTCAGGTCTTTGAATGATATGTGAAACATGCTTCCGCTCATTATTTGATACTTGCATTGGATGTCGAGTATATGTGCATACATGGAGAGTCTTTTGACTTTATTTAAAACTGTGTCGCATAGGTTTCCTTTGTACTTATAACTTTGTAACGTAACTTTTGGATGAACAATTCTTGTAAACTGTGAAACAAATCTTTACTTTTGAAAGGAATGCGATATATCTTTGGTCAAACGTAATTTTAAAGACTTACGACCACGCAATGGGACCTAAGTAGTCGACGCCGTCAATGACGATTTGATCGTGTCGCTACATATCCTCTATCATTCCGGGACATCCATCGGACATGATAAAACAACATTGAAGTACTAAAGCATCCGCTACAACGGATGAGGTTTGTTAGGCCCAATAGATCTATCTTTAGGATTCGCGTCAATTAGTAGACTGGTTTACTAATTCTTAGGTTACCAAGTAAAAAGGGGCATATTCGGCTTCGATCATTAGACCATATAATGTAGTTTCGATTACTTGTGCCTATTTCGTAAAACAGTTACTACCTCCGTCCCACCAGAAGTGTCCACATTTCTATTTTGGGATGTCCCATTTCAAGTGTCCACTTTGTGTTTCAACCAATGAGAAGAGGTTATTCTGGAGAGAGAAGATTTCTGATTGGTGGAAAATGAAGTTAGTGGGATTTTCTAAAACTGTGTGCAAAAAGTAAGTGGACACTTGTAATGGGACGGAGGGAGTATAAAAAATTGCGCATGTATTCTCAGCCCAAAAATATAAAGGGTAAAAAGGCAAATGAAACTCACCATACTGTATTTTGTAGTAAAAATACATATGACTATATTGAACAATGCAGGATTGGCCTCGAATTCACGAACCTATATCATTTATATATTTATTAATATACATAGTTGTAATCGAACAATATATATATAAATTTATTAGTTATATACTTTTTATATTAATAATATATATGTTTCATATATTTATTTTGTTATATAAAATATTACTTTTCGTTATATTATATGTATTAAATATATTTTTATATATGTATATATCATTTGTTTGTTAAAAATAGTAATTTTAGTAATACAATAAAAATGATATTAATCATAAGACTTAATATTACTAAATAAGGTATTATTGTTCATAATTATATTAATAATATTAATAATGATATTTATAATAATAATTGTAAAATATAATTTTTTTTTTGTTAATGATACTTATTATAATGATTTTAGTAATTACCTATTAATAACACTCATTATAATATAAATAACCATACTAATAATGATAATAATAAGAATAATGATTATGATACTTATAATGATAATTGTATTACTAATAATAATTATAATACTAGCAAGAATACAAATAAAAATGTTATCGTTCATAAAATGATACAAGTATTAATTTTTTTAATGATAGAAATATTAATGCTTATAAGATTAATCATAACCTTAATATTGATATTAATACTATATTAATAATAATGATAATAATGATACTTATTAATACTAATGATAATATGGTCCCTAATGTTTATATATATACTTATCATATTAGTAGTAATAATAATTGTAATACTTATTAATAACAATAATCATAACAATAACTATAACAATAACAATAACAATAACAATAACAATAACAATAACAATAATAATAATAATAATAATAATAAAAATAATAATAATAATAATAATAATAATAATAATAATAATAATAATAATAATAATAATAATAATAATAATAATAATAATAATAATAATAGAAATGGACTACCGCATAGAGTTTTAAAAAAAAATTGTCCTTGCAGGGCTCGAACCCGTGACCACTCGAAAACCGACATCCCTCTTAACCATCCAGCTACTCGTGTCTTTCTGTTTTATATTCAAGCCGATTATATTTAACCCATAGTACTTATTCTTCTTCTTCCTTAATACTTCAATCGATCTACAATATCTCTACTTCAATTTGTTTGTTTGATTTATGGTTTGTACTTGAAACAGACACAATCCCAGGTGAGCGTTTGAATTAGTTTAGCATAAAATAAAAAAAATTAAAAAAAAATAGCAGTAGCAGCAAAATATGCTCGCGAAGAACACAACAACTCCAACATCAAAAATCAATTTTAAGGGTGTTTTAGATCATGGTTACTAAATGAAAATGGTTTTAAATTATCCTTAAAAACTTTTTGGATCATCAATTGTACCTGAATCAATCTCTAAAACATCAATTTGATTGAAGAACATCTGTTTGACTTTTTATCTCGAAACTTTGTCTTTTGAAATTCTTACTCGCTACTAAAAATTAGCAATTGAAACTTTGCAGAAAGTTTTAATGGTAGATTTGTAACAACTATGCATTTACACATTTTGACTTTTCAATCGAAATCAAGGTTTTCAAAAATTGAAATAAAAACAGAGATAACGAGCTCTTTTTAAAGAAATGGGTTTAATTTAACTGATAAAAGCAGATACTTGCAGTTATATTTGATAATGAGAGTGAAGAAATTGAATGCATTACTTAATGAGTAATTGATCTTTATAAAACTGAGGATGGGTCGTCAATAATACTCCATTGTACAGAAACAAATAAAAGAAATATAAAAGATGAAATCAGATTGTACTATGGATTGAGATATGTAACAACTTAAGGGATTCAAACAAAAATCAACTACAGAAATTGATGGAGAGGTGTAACTGAATTTGATTCCAAGCATATACAGCCGAATTTTATATACTTTTTGTTAATAATTAATAATTAATAATTAAAATTATATTAATAATAATGATCTAAATAATATTGATCATATCTGTTATCTAAGGATTTTTGTATTGGACTGAATTTACCTATCTTAGATTGATTTTCAACATACACGTTCCTTTTATATTTACAGTTTATTTATATAATATAAATATATTAATAAGAATACAATTGATATTATAAAACAAATATTATTAATAATAATAATTGAAATAATAATATTAATATTAACAATTAATACTAAAAATGTTATTAATAATAATGATAATAATATTGATAAAGGTACTATTAATAATATTGATAATCCTTGATACGTTTGAAAATAATATATAATAATGATAATAAAAATGATATAAATAAAATACCGATACTAATACTAAAAATGATAAAATACTAATAACATTAATAATAATCATGCCCAATAATAATACTAATATTTATCATAATATTTATCATTATAGCTTTACTACTAGTTATAACAATGATGATAATCATAATATTATATTATTTATATTAATTATTTATATTGTTAATGATAATAATATTACTAGTAAAAATAATAACATAACAATTTTTATATATATCATGTTTCATATCTATTACGGAATATTATTAATATAGATATTTATTTTAATAGTAATGAAAGTAATACTATTATTATAACAACTATATTTTAAATTTGTGATTACATTTTATGTATTAATATTAAAAGTTATTACTTATGTAATGTAATGTTTACTTATTTTATAATATATAATTTAATATTTATGCACTATATACATATTACAATATACATATAATAGTTACATGTATTTATATGTAGATTCATTTTAAATTTCAACTTACTTATTTTGTTTCTTATTTTATATATTTAACTCTAAGGTTTAAATTATATTTTATTTATTTTTTTTATTTATCATATATACATATACATACATATATACATATTTATTTACAAACAATTGTTCGTGAATCGTCGAGCACAGTCAGAGGGTAATTGATTACATGAACACAGTTCAAAGTTTTTGAAACATCAACATTATAGACTTTGCTTATAGTATCGAAATCAAATAAGATTCAAGTTTAAATTTGGTCGGAAATTCTCGAGTCATCACAAACTTTAACTCGAAATATCTTTATTTGTGTTATATATTATTTGATGAAAATTATACCAATCAAAACACATTTAAACATCAATCCATTCATATAAATTTCATCAAGTAATATGTAACACAAACAAAAATATGTGGAGTCAAAGTTGAGCAAAAGAGACTTTAAAAGTTAAATGATGACTATTAGAATGAGACAGAGGGAGTAATAATTCTTGATCGTGATTTAGGGTTTACGGCATAAAAAGAAACTAATGGAACTAAAAGGTTGGTTTTTTTGAAATGGATGTAATAGTGATAGGCGATCGATAATACGTAATATGTGTGTTTGCATAGAAAAACTCGAAAATAACCTCACGTGACTAGCACATGATGCTCCTGGACGTTAAATGCTAACGGACGTTTGTGCTTTGGACTGTTGACACAAAATATGCAAACTCTAGGGACTGTTAGGGAGAAAAGAATACTTAAGGGACTGTTGACGGAATTTCAAAAAATTACAGGGACTATTGGCACAATTTTGTCTAATAAATTATATAGAATAGTTGAAAAAAGGGATGATGTTGACATTTTCATGAATGTGATGGAGTGTTTGCTTTCTTTGCCCTTCTTTAGAGACAATTTATTTCAGGACAAACACGATAACGCTTCAAGTAATTTACATCATATTATTAAGATGATTAAGAATATAGAATATCAAAGTTTGGGTGACTAGAAAATTTTCAATCGCTAAAACAACACAACCAATTGATAAATTTACCCTTCTGTCATTGATGCTATTAAGAAAATTCTAATTGCAGATTCCAATCTCAATTTCTCATTAGCAAGTTAAAAAGTTTTAATAATACTGAAAAACTAAATTTGTCACGACATGTTTAGTTAGTATGAGAAACGTGTAGCATTGACTTAATTAAAATTATTTAAAAAAAATCTATCATACTTTTGTTTTAACAGTACTCTCGCAGTTACATAACCCGCCCCCAACTGCTACCCAGGAGGAAACCCGACTCTATCCGAGGGCATGTGCGGTAAAACCCCTCTCCCCAACTGCCCCCGCAACGCGATGTGCGGAAGGCACCATTGGGTGGAATTCAAGGGTAAATGGACAACCTTGTGTGCAATGTTGCACCCCATGAAAGTCGAACTCCCGACCTCTCGTTAAGAGGGGCAGACCACTATCACACTGTAATTACAATATCATTACCAGAAGTTTCATGTTAAAATTTCACTATTAGCATATCTTAACTTGAACACTAAAAGCGTCAGAAATAGTAGTGATATATCCATCTCGTTAAGACGACTTATATCAGAGTAAAAATATCAATTTATCTAGCATGAACACCGAAAAACTTATATATATATATATATATATATATATATATATATATATATATATATATATATATATATATATATATATATATATATATATATATATATATATATATATATATATAAGGGCAGGTTCAAATGAAAACCACTAAAAAGGTGAGAATTGCGAGAACTGCGAGAACTATATAATTTAATAGTTTTTATGCGTTTAAATGCAACAAATTACATGCAAATGTTAATTAATGCACATATCATTAACAAACATATGTTCATTAGCTAAAATTACATGTTAAAGTGTTAATTATGTGAAACTGTTCACATGTTCGGAAACAAATATGCACATTTGAACGAGAAACTATATATTTAATTATATAGGTAAAATATAAGTGTTTTTCAACTATTTTATGTTCATTCATCCTCTTCATCAAGGTTTATGTGTGATTCAATCTGGTTACATGTGAAAATCTTTATAAATTAAAAGTTCTCGCAGTTGTCGCCTTTTTTATGGTTCTCGTTTGAACTTTTGGATATATATATATATATATATATATATATATATATATATATATATATATATATATATATATATATATATATATATATATATATATATATATATATGAAACTTCATGTACACTTACATGGTGCGGGACTATTCAGAGGCGAAGCTAGAAATTCAAGATAAGGGGGCTTGAATTATTTATATATCGTAACTTATAACAAAGGAACATGGTCACATCTTTTGAACAATAGTACCGATAAATATTGTATGATACTGAATAAAAGAAACAAAAATCATAACAATTACTGAGTATTTTTTTTCTAATTACAGAGTATTTTTTTTTCAAATTACAGAGTATTTTTTCTAACATTAAATCATCCCAAACTAATATAACTTGTACTAAAATTATAGAATAATAATAGTTAAACTTTGGTTGTTGAGGGTGACTAAGCACCACCCTGTCCCCCTGTCTCCGCCATTGGGACTATTGTGTTGTTACAAAGACAAATTATGCGTTCTTGGTAGGTCTTACAAATAGGAATACTTGGATCCTTATGTAGCTGGCCTTTGAATATACTATTAATTAAAATTAATTAACATGTTTTTGGTATTTACAGTGAAGAGCAATGCTACATTAAAATAACCTTTCGGGTACTTAGGTGTGGCTAGTTAGTTAGATTGACATGTACCAAAAAATTTGAAAAAGAAGCGTTCATTCATTCAGGTTGAGAAACATGCATGATTACGAGTATATAATTGCAAAATTCATTTTATATACCAAACCAACTATATTATGGGTATGATAATAAGTTGGATTTGCTAGGGAAAATGGTCTTACACATTTCCAACTCGCTAAGATAAAAAAGGTAAAGAAATTTAAAGGCGTGTATCTATGTGGAAACTCCTAAAACAACGAAAAATTACACGTTATATAAAGAGAAAAAATTACTATATATCTCTCATCATCCCCCACTTTCACAGTTTTTATTTTTTTTTTAGAAAAATACTCCTTCCGTCTCATAAAATTGTCCTGTTTTGACTTTCAAAGTTAATATTTCGCAACTTTGACTATAAATATATTTATTTTTATAATAAAATATTTGATAAAATATATATGAGTGGATTGAGTTTTAAATGTACTTTTTATTGGTATAAGTATCACCAACTATATATAACACAAATAAAGATATTCGAGGTCAAAGTTAAAAAGAATTGACTTTGAAAAGTCAATACAGGACAATTATTATGGGACGGGGGAAATACCAAACATTTCTCTGAGGTTGAACTTGTCCTCAGTTAAACTTGGTCATTGTGGGTTTATTTTTGATTGAAAAATGGTATGGTTACTTGTTCCACATTGATAGATGGAAAAAATGAGGGATGTAGTCTTTGGCTATAAAGATGTTTGTCCCACAATGGTAGATGGAAGAAAGTGTGGGTGACTCGACTGGTTATAAAAGGAGGTTATGGACATACTTTCAATTTACTCCAATCAATACACTTTAATTATTTGATTATTTCTTTCTTTCTTACCCATGTTTGAGATTTGTGTTAGTTAAATACTTTGGAGAGTGTAGTTGGTTTAAGAGAGTCGTCTATGTCATTGTAACAATTTGTGATATAGTGTATTTCTCTCTTTGGAGGCCCGTGGTTTTTCTCCTGTTTTGAAATTTCCACGTTAAATTCTTGTATTGTGGATTATTCTTATTTCTTTACTGTTATTGTTGAACTGGGTGGTGGGACAATTTAAAAACTTGCACTATAAAGGAAATATGAATCAGTATATATAGAAAATTCTCTCGCTATTTGTAGTGACCCGAACTTTTCCATGTTTATATATATATTAAATGAAATTGTTATTTACATGATTAAGTGTTTCCAACATGTTAAGCAATCAAACTTGTTAAGACTTGATTAATTGAAATAGGTTTCATATAGACAATTGACCACCCAAGTTGACCGGTGATTCACGAACGTTAAAACTTGTAAAAACTATACGATGACATATATATGGTTATATATATAGTTAACATGATTTTATTATAAGTATGTGTCACACCCCCAGTTAGGGCCTGTGCGAAATGTGATTCAATATCATAATACATACCAATATATTATAAAATGAGAACAAATACTATATGAATAAAACCAAATTTGCAGCGGAAGGATTAATAATGTCGTTACAAGAATTATAAATTGTTCAAATGCAGAAAAGTAAATATGTGATAAGTCTTGATCCTAGCCAAGTAAGTCATCACGTAAGCAGTAGATATAGAGGTCCTGATCATTCAGTACCTGAGACAAACATGCTAAAAGTGTCAACCAAAAAGGTTGAGTGAAATTCATAGGTTTAACAAATATGATTGACCGTTTGTTCTTAGATCACAAGATTTGTTATAAAAGTAGATCACGCAGATCCAAAAGTAGTACTGATTCGTGATATTTTAGACTAAACGTTTGTTTTGTTGCCCCGATGATAAGTTGACAGTACCTTATCACCATGTTTAAATCATTATTAAGTAATACAAAGACATCGCGGTCAAATGTATCGGGGACGTTACTCCCGATAGGCCTACCTCCAATAATTAAGAATGCCTTATCCTGAAAGCAATTAAAAAATATCACTGTGGGGTCTTAGTAGCATAAGCTAGTCATAGCATAGTTTAAGTTCGTACTTGTGTCTAAGTTGTTTAAAGTATAAAAGCAGCATGTGTCTCACCCCAGTAAGTATAAAAAGTGCTATAGCAATAAGAGTGGGGCTATGAAAGTCACCTTAGTAATTCGATGAGATAAAGTAATCCTTAAAGAGGAAGTATGGATGATCGAAGCACGGAATAAGTCAACCTAAGAATAAGTTGAGAATAGTTTAGATGTTTTGCCCGTATTATGATAAGTGTAAGTATTTTCTTTTATAGTAAGTTTAAAGAAGGTTTATCGTTTTGGAAAGGCTTTTCATACTAGACAAGCTTCCAATCTAACACTTTCAATTTAAAATGGCCTTTTCAGGTCATAGGTTTCTGAGCCACAGGATCCTTTAACTCGGTAATCCAAACTCTCCGCCTAGACTTTCGAGCGTTCATCCACTCGAGAAAGATCAAGATCTATACCCATCTAATATACCGTTCCAATACGTTTTTAGGTGCGTATAGGAATACAACACTTTAAATACTTTATACAATAAGTATTTACTTAAGTTCGATTGTATTATCGTTATTAAGATTGTTTGGTTTTTAAATCCTAATAATAAGTAGGATATATTTAAGTAGGTAAACAAGTGTTATACATAGAAATTGTGTTTTATGAATGGGTATGTGTTAATATCAAGTTAATATGTATATATATATATATATATATATATATATATATATATATATATATATATATATATATATATATATATATATATATATATATATATATATATATATATATATATATATATATATCTTATATGTTAAAATATGTATAGTTTAATTTTAAGTTTTATGTCAATATAAGTACCAATAATTATCTAAAAATGCTAACAAGTGTTTTATTGATTTCATAACAGTAAGTGACATGTATAAAACATTATAAAAATTTTCTATACATAAATATTAAGTTTTATGTATTAAATATTAAATTTTTTTTATAGCTAAAATACAAATAAATAGATAAATAAGTTTAACAACACATTTTATATTTTTCTTAGGTTCTACTGACCAAAATAAACTTAAGAAAAATTTATAAATTTTTGTTATGGTGTAAAAGTATTTATTTTTAATTTCTTTTTCGGTTCAAGATAAATCAAAGTTTATAAAGTAATAATTATATATCAACTCAATTAATTCATCTAAAATTTTCGTATGCCTAATATAGTGTATTAAGCTTAGAAAAATTATTTGTACATTTATATTAATAGTTTAACTATTTAATTCAACTTTTGTATTGTTTTTAGTTTAAATTTGGAATTAAATAGAAATATATAATTATTAATTCTAAAAATAATTTTTATAACTTTCTTATTAGTTCCTAAGTAATTTCCATTGATTATTGTAGTCATAAACATGTTATATCATTAAATTCTATTTTTCTTTTTAAAATAGATTTTCCGGTACTGTAGCAAAAGTAGAAGAAAATACAAATTAATTATTTAAATTGACAAATAAATCTCAAATAAATTTTTATAATTACTTTTATGACCTAAGGAACAAGCAAAAATTATAAAACATAATATATAAAATTGTTTACTATTTATTTCTTCATTATCTATATATACTAAATATAAAAAAAATCAGTTTTTGATTTTTAATAAATATAAATTCGAATGTATAATTCATAAAAATAATTTTTATAGTCATTAGGATACTTAATACTAATTATCATGTATTTACATTATTTATTATAATTAATTTCGTATTTATTTGGTATTTAACATAAAACTAGCACAAAAATATGATAAAAACTAAATAAAAACTATAAAAATAATATAGAGAACTTACAAAAATAATTTTTGCAGAGGTTTGAGAGTATAATCTTCAAGTGAGAATTAATTTTTGAGGTGTAAAGGATTTTGAAAGAAATGGCTAGTATTTATAGGTGAAAACTTGGTATAAAAAAAATGTATAAAAGAAATAAAAAGAAAAAGAAAAAGAAAAGAAAAATAAAAATATTAATAATTGTGTCAGCCCATAATTTGTATTAAATAAAGAAAAGTATTTTTATAAAGCTAGATCTAGATCTAGATCTAGAATAAAATTAAAAAAATAAAAAGAAAAAAGTATTAAATTTTTTTTTGTTTACTATTCGGCGCTACAGTAACTTTTTTTATATATATACATATATATATATATATATATATATATATATATATATATATATATATATATATATATATATATATATATATATATATATATATATATATATATATATATTTTTTTTACAATGACTATAACCTTCATTTTTATAAAAGATATCATTGTATAGATTAGTTTTTGTAAGTGGTAACATATTTACATAAACTTTACATCTTATAAATATGTATATACTTTTTAGTTATATATAAATATATATGTATATATAACTTTGTCAAGTATAAAGTTTATAAATTTAACTAATAAACTTATGTTACTTGATATGAATTTATATGTTGTAAACTTATTTATTTTAAGTATACATTATATAAATTACTTGATAAGTTTAGGTTTCGTTATATAATATAAACTTATAGATGTACTTTGTTGAATAATATTTATCCGTTTAACGTTTGTTAGTTTCGTATATATATATATATATATATATATATATATATATATATATATATATATATATATATATATATATATATAACGACCATTCATTAATACTTAATCTTTTTTTTTTCGGGCATTTTAAATTATACGGAAGAAAATATAGATGAAAAAATGAGGGTCGTTATAGTACCTCCCCGTTAATGAAAACTTCGTCCCGAAGTTTTAAGTGGAGTTCCCGTCTGCTTCATCAACAGTTGGGAAGAGATGGGGGTATTTCCGTATCATTTGGTCTTTGCGTTCCCAGGTATATTCGGGGCCTGTACGCGAATTCCAACGGACTTTAACAATAGGTATGTTGCTCTTACGAGTTTCTTTGACCTCTTCTTTCATAATCTCTATAGGTTCTTAGATAAAGTGCATTTGCTCATCAATGCGGATATCATCCAAAGGAATAACAAGAGTATCTTCGGCGAGACACTTTTTCAGATTTGAGACATGAAACACATCATGTACTTGACTTAGTTCAGCTGGAAGTTCTAATCGATACGCAACGGGACCGATTCTTTGAATAACTTTGAAAGGTCCAACATAACGCGGACTGAGTTTACTTCGTTTTCCGAAGCGGATAACACCCTTCCAAGGAGATACTTTCAACATAACGTTATCTCCAACTTGGAATTCTAACAGTTTTCGGTGAGGGTCGGCATAACTCTTTTGTCGACTACGAGCGGTTTCTAAACGCTTCTTGATTTGCACGATCTTTTCGGAAGTTTCATGAATAAGTTCAGGACCAGTTAATTGTCTGTCCTCGAGTTCATCCCAACACAACGGAGATCTACATTTGCGACCGTATAAAGCTTCAAATGGTGCAGCTTTAATACTAGAGTGATAGCTGTTGTTGTAAGAAAACTCGGCTAAAGGTAGGTGTTTATCCCACCCTTTACCGAAATCGATAACACATGCTCGTAGCATATCCTCCAACGTTTGGATAGTTCGTTCACTTTGACCGTCTGTTTGCGGATGATAAGCTGTACTCATGTCGAGTCGAGTTCCAAGAGACGCTTGCAAGGATTTCCAGAAATTGGAAGTAAATCGACTATCGCGATTCGAGATAATAGAAGTAGGGACACCATGACGAGTAACAATCTCTTTAACATAGAGTCGAGCTAACTTTTCCATTCTGTCAGTCTCTTTGATTGGTATGAAATGTGCAGATTTAGTGAGACGATCAACTATGACCCAAATCGTATCATTGCCATTTGCAGTCTTAGGCAATTTTGTGATAAAGTCCATAGCTATACCATCCCACTTCCACTGTGGAATATCGGGTTGAGTTAGAAGACCAGAAGGCTTTTGGTGCTCGGCTTTGACTTTCGAACAAGTAAGACACTTACTCACATAAGTAGCAATGTCGCCTTTCATGTTGGGCCACCAGTAGAACTCTTTCATATCCTGATACATTTTACTAGAACCGGGATGAATAGAATACCTAGTCTTATGTGCTTCATCCAAGACTAGTTCACGGAGATTACCATGACGAGGAACCCAAATTCGATTACCAAAGTATCTTGTACCATTAGACTTAACTTGCAGTTGGTTCTCGAAATTTATAGGTCCTTCACCTTCGATAAGTGTCGGTTTAATAGCTTCCAATTGAGCTTCACAGATTCTTGAAATAAGATTCGATTTGATTTTTAGGTTTAAAGCACGAACACGTTTAACATCGTCTTTTCGGCTAAGGGCATCGGCAACTACATTCGCCTTGCCAGGATGATATTTCAGCTCACAATGATAATCGTTCAATGTCTCGAGCCATTGGCTTTGCCTCATATTCAGCTGTTTTTGACCAAAGATGTGTCGAAGACTTTTATGGTCAGTGTACACGGTAAAATAGGTACCATAGAGATAATGTCTCCATATCTTTAATGCAAATACCACGGCACCTAACTCAAGGTCGTGTGTGGTATAGTTCTCCTCGTGTTTCTTCAACTGTCTAGATGCGTAGGCAATAAACTTTTCACGTTGCATTAAAACACAACCAAAGCCTTGCTTTGAGGCATCACAGTAAACAACAAAATCTTCAGTACCTTCAGGTAAAGATAGAATCGGGGCTGTGGTCAACTTCTCCTTCAGAATCTTGAAAGTAGATTCCTGTTCTTCGGACCACTCAAACTTCTTCCCTTTTTGAGTTAGCTTCGTAAGAGGTTCGGCAAGAAGGAAAAAATCCTTTATGAATCTCCGATAATAACCGGCAAGTCCCAAAAATTGACGAATATGCTTCGCAGTCTTTGGTATCTCCCAGTTCTGGATAGCGGTAATCTTAGCTGGATCGACATGTATTCCTTTACTATCAACAACGTGTCCAAGGAATTGTATGGTTCTAAGCCAAAACTCACACTTAGAAAATTTTGCGTAGAGTTGTTCTTTTCTTAAGAGTTCAAGAATTAATCGTAAATGTTGCTCATGTTCTTTCTCGCTTTTAGAATAGATCAAGATGTCGTCGATGAAAACAATAACGAATTTATCAAGGTAAGGCTTGCAAACACGGTTCATAAGATCCATAAATACGGCTGGAGCATTGGTTAAACCGAAAGGCATAACACAGAATTCGTAATGTCCGTATCGGGTGCGGAATGCAGTCTTAGGAATGTCGGATTCCTTGACTCTGAGCTGGTGATAACCGGATCTTAAATCAATCTTAGAATAAACGCTTGACCCTTGAAGTTGGTCGAATAGATCATCAATGCGAGGTAACGGGTAACAGTTCTTTATGGTAAGCTTGTTGAGCTCTCGGTATTCAATACACATTCTCAACGTACCATCCTTCTTTTTGACAAATAAGACAGGAGCTCCCCACGGGGACGTACTTGGACGAATAAAACCTAGATCCAAAAGTTCTTGGAGTTGGTTAGAAAGTTCCTTCATTTCGGAAGGTGCTAAACGATACGTGTGAAGACCCGTCCTAATCCATCCGGACGAAGTCCATATCGATTATAAACCATTCACAACAGTTGATTACATCGCGAGATACTTGACCTCTATATGATACATTTTACAAACATTGCATTCGTTTTTGAAAAGACAAACTTTCATTACATCGAAAGTTGACAGGCATGCATACCATTTCATAATATATCCAACTATAATTGACTTGATAATAATCTTGATGAACTCGACGACTCGAATGCAACGTCTTTTGAAATATGCCATGAATGACTCCAAGTAATATCTATAAAATGAGCAAATACACAGCGGAAGATTTCTTTCGTACCTGAGAATAAACATGCTTTAAAGTGTCAACCAAAAGGTTGGTGAGTTCATTAGTTTAACTTAAACAATCGTTTCCATCATTTTAATAGACCACAAGATTTCAGATTTCCATTTCTCATAAACATACGTCCCATGCATAGAGACAAAAATATCATTCATATGGATTGAACACCTGGTAACCGACATTAACAATATTCATATATAAGAATATCCCCATCATTCCGGGATCCTCCTTCGGACATGATATAAATTTCGAAGTACTAAAACATCCGGTACTTTGGATGGGGCTTGTTGGGCCCGATAGATCTATCTTTAGGATTCGCGTCAATTAGGGTGTCTGTTCCCTAATTCTTAGATTACCAGACTTAATAAAAAGGGGCATATTCGACTTCGATAATCCAACCATAGAATGTAGTTTCACGTACTTGTGTCAATTTCGTAAAACAGTTATAAAAGTTGCGCATGTATTCTCAGCCCAAAAATATAAAGGGTAAAAAGGCAAATGAAACTCACGATACTGTATTTTGTAGTAAAAATACATATGACGTCATTGAACAATGCAGGGTTGGCCTCGGATTCACGAACCTATATCAATTGTGTATATATTAATACGTATAATGTAAGTTACAAAATTTCATTTATTAATATGTATTATTTATATATTATAGTTTTGTAGAATTTATTCTAACCTTTATTTTAAAACGTATACTTATATTATATTTTAAGTTATATTTTATATATATATATCGATTTTATGTATATATATCTATAATGATTTACGTTTATATAAATAGTGACATTAATATATTTATATACATATATTTGTGGTTAGTATTGTATTTATGAAATTTTATTAGTTTGTTATGTGAATTATTAATACAATCCTAGTATATACCATAAGTATATATATAGTGTACAAAAGATTTATTTGTTAAAATAATAATTTAGATAATAATGATTTACTAATAATAATAATAATAATTTTATTAATAATGATAATACTAATAGCAAAAAAAAATGAAAATGATAACTGTTAATGATACTAATAATAATAACTCTAAAATAATATTAATACTAATACCATACTTATGTTAATAATAAGGGTTCTAATATTTATAAAATGATAAATGATAATCATAATAATACTAGTAAATATTAATGATGATACTGATAAATATGATATTATTAATTGTAAATGTACTGATGATACTATTATTTATAAACCGGTACAAATTCTAATATTGATGATAATAATATATTTTTATTTCCTTCATAATAATAATAATGATAATCATAATCCTAATGATGATAAAATACTAAAATGATAAGTTTATTACTAATAATAATATTATTAATACCTATCATAATAATAATAGTAATGTCTATAATACTTTCAAATATGATAACAAGTATGATACTAATAATAACAATAACAATAACAATCAAAACAATCACAATAATAATAATAATACTAATAATAATTAATATATAATAACAATAATAAAATTAGAAAAGAAAACTACCTCACATGAAAAGAGTTTCAAAAAAAAAAAAGAAACTACCGTCCTCTGGACTCGATCTCGTGACCACATGCTCACACGCAAACACTCTCGACCATCCCACCAATTCTGATTCTCTGTACTAATATCGAATTTAAATTTTATATATAAACTGTTTTTCTTCTATTCCTCTTCTTCTCCACAAGTCTCACGGATTCAACAAAACATCAATAACCAAAAAAAAAAAATCAGGGTTCCTTTTAAAGCTTCAAAACATTACAGAAAAAAAATAATTCGGGTTCTAAAATAAAAAAAAAAACAACACTAAAGGCCTACTGCAGCGTCGGTTCTTGGAACAAAACAAAAAAAATTGATTTCGTAATAGATAACATTATAGATAATGTTTATAACACGAAATAGTTTTCTAAACATGTATAAAAACTACTGGAATCGTCAATTTGATCAGAAACATATACACGAACGCGAATTTGTCTCAAGAACAATTGTTGACTTTTTTTAAACTAAACTTTGACTTCAAAATTCAAGATCGATATAAAGATTTGAGAGTTGAGATTTTGCAGATAGATTCAAAGAAAGATTTCTAACCTTTCTGCATTTTTAGATTTTGAAACTTTATTCGAAATTGAATTAAGAGAAAAAAAAATTGGAGCGTGCAGAGAAGAGGAAAAAAAAAAATATCGCTGTGCTCTTTAATCCCATTGGATTTCCTTTTTATTTGATTTGCAATTATACATAATCATTTTGTAATAATAGAGATCGGTTGATAAAAAATGGAGAAAATGTCAACACAGGTTCACGAGTTTGGAGCAGGAAAGAAACAAAAAAAAAATAATAATAATAGAGATAAAGGATACAGAGGTCAAGCGTATAATATAGATCCCTACTGTTTTTTTTAATTAATAATAATAATATATAATAACAATACTATTAATATCTAATAATATTAATAAAATTAATAATAATGATAAATATAATATTAATGATAATAATAATTGTAAAAATGATAATAATAATAATAATAATAATAATAATACCATACTAATTATGATAATATTAATATTTTATCGATAATAATAATATTAGTAATAATAATCTAATTTATACATCTAATTTCATCTTTATATGATATAAAGTGATATTATGAATACAAATATTGATATTTGACGATACAAATAACATTACTACAACAACTATATTTGTATTTAAATTTAATTTATTAATATCATCTATTATTATGTAATATTTAATAATTATGTAATATGTATTGTAACATATACTGAATATTATATATTTATGCATTTTAATATAAATATATTATAATATTTATTTACATACTAATTATATTATACTTATGTATGTAATTATGAAAAATATAAATGTTTTATATATGTAAGTATTATATATATATATTTATTAAAATAGTACATTATTTCATCATAGATATATTATAAATTTCTACATATACATAATATAATAATTATGTATAAAATCATATATATATAGTTATATTTATGTATATATGTATACTACCATATATATAAAATCATGTTTTAAATGTTGAGTAGATGATTAATTATGTATATTAAACAATTAACTACAAAGTATAACATTGTACATTTAATATTTTGATAACGTTGGTAAAATATGTTTGAATCATTTATATACAATATACTATATATATTCAAAATGAAAATCTTTAGTTATTAAATGTTATCTATTATAATAACAAAATTACTTAATAGTTCATTAATACTAATATAATTAGTTTTATATATAATTATTTATATTTACATTCTTAGTTACAATTAAAGGTTCGTGAATCGTCGGAAATAGTTAAAGGTCAAATGTTATCATGAAATAGTTCAAACATAATGAGACTCGGTTTAATAGACTTTGCTTATCGAGTCGAATCATATAAGATTATGTTTAAATTTGGTCGGAAATTCCCGGGTCATCACAGTACCTACCCGTTAAAGAAATTTCGTCCCGAAATTTGAGTGAGGTCGTCATAGCTAACAATAAATATGTTTTCCTGACGAATATGAGTTGATAACTTGAGTTTTATCATCATTGAGTAATATGGATAAAAATAATTCAATTATTCGAAGAGTGCGAATGAAGCTATTCACAAAAGGATGAAATGAGAAACAAAGATTTGTTTTTAACTTTTGACGTAGTCAGGTTTGAATTTAGAAAATAAGGCGCGTCTTAACTTTTGACATTGCCTTGGTTGAATTCCGGAATTTAAGGGATTTAAAGAAAATCTTGAAGATCTATAAAATCTGATTCTTCGGGATTTATGGAAATTAAGATCTCTTTAATTAAATACGGTGATCTGCCCCGATTACTACGTCTGATATTTCCAGTATAAATTAAGCTCTTCCTTTCCATTATTCTCACCATTCTTATACTTTCTTTCTTAGTTCATACATCCAAAAGATTCTGAAAATGATTAATCCAGTTCTGATCCTTGTCCTCATCCTTACTATCGCAACAATCATTCTCCTTTTCCAACTTCCACCAGAGGAATCTGCTTTCTTCTACTTCGCCCTCGGGATTATAATGTTTTTAATTCTCCCGTGTCTTTATGTTGCGATAAACATTGATATACACGGTTTGTAATTTATGTGTTGTTATCGGACTTTATATTCTCCCTTATATTTCAAAGCTCTATGCTTTTGTTTTCTCTTCCCGACTTCAAGTCAAGCGAATAATGGTCCAGAATTTATAGATATAGAGTTTCGAATGATTATAATGTTCTAAGCATGAAGGAACGTGATAGCACGATTTGATTTTCAAATTTATCAACATCACGGAAGATAGAACCATCAAGAATACATTTTCTTGATTTGTTACGGAGTTAAGTAGGATGAAAGAGTTATGTAACATGGCACATGATGACGTTATGATCTGTGAATCATCACGTTTCATTTAGAAACTCAGCATGACTTACTGTAATATAATCACGTTGATCAAGTGTCATTATATTATACTAACTCATGCATCAGTTCCCATCATTACTACAATAACATTCATATTTTAAGCTTGAAAATTTACAGAATATAGAAACTAACAGTTTCTATATGATGTAATACTGATAGCACGAAAAGATTAATGATTTCAGATAAGAATAGTTATAAAAATATCTCCAGAAATATGGAGGATATTTATAATGAAAGGTACGATAATATCTCAGAATATCTAAGATCAGAGGATGATAGAAACTATTGTCTGCAAGGGTTTAGAGTAAGGAGCAAGTTATTCACTATAGACTTTAGCAGACATTGAATTATTTGGATTCTTTGAAGTCAAACTTATTCTTTGTGATTTATCCACGGCTTTCTTCATAGTTTCGCATAATCTGCTTTTCGGTACTATATTTTCTATTGAATGTTTCCAATATATTGATACACAGGAAGCACGAAGAGGTATATAATTTCGGACGAGAATATTTATGAAAATATCCTCAGAAATATCAAAGATATTGATGATGATATTTTGGAATTTCTAAGTTCGACGGTTGATGGAGAAAGATTTTCCGCAAGATTTTAACATGACTTCGGAGCAAGATATTCTCTAAAGATTTCAACGGATCCAGAATTACCTGAATCCTTTGAATATAGGATTTGGTCCTTGTATTTGTCCTTGGTCTCCTTCATGGGTAACTCAATCTGTTTTTCAATACCCAATTTTCTATCGAGCGTTCCTAACACTCCTTTCTTTATCATCAAACTTTTGTCCGTTTAGACCATCTACCATTTTTCTGTTTCCTCTGCATTTAATGCTATGATATCTGAATCATCGGTTATTAATCCGAGGTGGTTTCAGGAGAATTGTGTTTTTAGATGATTAAACGCTGATGGTAATATGATGGAATATGAAAGGTTACCTGGTAACAATAAAAGAGCACGCGTATATATAAACGTTATAATAAGGTTGTTTCGTACGAAAAGTCGAAGTTGACTTGTTGGAGTTGTGACAAAATTGGCTAATTTTGAAAAGGGATCGCAAAGTTGTTTTTGTTAATAAATGCCAAAGGATCTGACGCGGCTACGTGTTGAACTTTTACTCAATTGCCGAGAGTTTCTCAGGTGCATAACTATATGCATAAATCTTTCCTTCCGTAGATGAAGTGCGGTTGATTCATCCTATCGATTGAGGTGTTTTCAAGAATCATGAAAGGTTTGAACGCAGAATGTAATCGTGAAGATACAAATGAGGTTTAAGACGAAATCAAGTGGCAAACTTGAAGAATTGTTTAGTTTCATATGTTATATTCAATATTTTAATTCATTTTAATTGTCCAATGTTATTAGTCCACAGTCGATAGTCCACAGTTGACAGTGCAATCATTCATATATAGTTTAATATATAATATTTGAATTAATTAATACGTATCGTGACCCGTGTACATGTCTCAGACTCGATCACAACTCAAAGTATATATATTATTATAGAATCAACCTCAACCCTGTATAGAGAACTCGATCATTACTGCATATAGAGTGTCTATGGTGATTCCAAATAATATATATAGATGTGTCGATATGATATGTCAAAACCTTGTATACGTGTCCCGATATTTAAAGTGCGTAAAATAAATAACAGAAATTAAATGACGATAAATAAAGTGCGTAAAGTAAATAACAGAAATTAAATGACAATAAATAAAATTGCGAGAATATAAATTGCGATAAAATAAATTGCGATAAATAAATTGCGATAAATAAAATGTAATACGGAATTAACAGTTAGCTAGGAACAGTTAGCTTGGATTTTGTTAGCGTGGTTTCTTAATAAAATTTAATATTGTTAATTAGTCTGTTTCTAATCAATTTTTATTGTGTCCATTATTTCTTCATTATGCCACTTGTTGGATTCTGATAGGTCAAAATTCAAATATGAAATTGAATTTGAATGAAAATAGTTATTCTTTGGTGAACGTATAAGTATCCCGGTGGTTGTAAATAGGATAGTGAATAACTGTTGAATCAGATTCGAAGAATATACAGTGTAACTTATTAATGTGAAATTTAAATATTCCTCGGGTATTACCTACCCGTTAAAATATTTTTATTATTAACAGTTTGTACAAAAGAATTTTTAATTACAATCTTTATGAAAACATATATACATATATATTTTCTTCAGATGTAATCATGAATTTAATGAGTTAACATGATATTAAACTCATTTAGTTTTCAGTTGGAACTAGAATAAATAATCTCTAAAACATTAGAGATTACATAATCACCATGTCGAACGAAGATAACTGATGTAGAATGTCATGTAGAATGATGATTATACTCGAGGTATAGATTGAGATGTTGAGGCATGTGATATTGAAATTTGGGTTGTTGGTGGTACCGTTGGTGCCGGTGATTTGGATGAAGCTGGTACGTTTTGCACCATATTTTCCAAGACTACAACTTATGCGCGAAGTTCGTTAACTTCTTCTATTACACCGGGATGATTGTCGGTTCGGACGAGCGGATGAATGAGGTTTAGAATCTGAGATAGTATATGATCGTGATGAGATACTTTGGAAATGAGAGAGAAAATGGTGTCTCGAACAGGTTCGCCGGTAAACGTTTTAGGTCCATTGTCAAGAGGTGAATTTGGTTAGTGGAAATGATCGCCTTCTTCGCGTTTCCATTGATTAAGTCGACTACGAACCCATCTCCAATTCATTCAGAATAGATGATGGCTAATTGATCGATTCATTCCGGTTACTCTGCTTTCGGAGCTCGAGTGGAAATCCATATCGAAATAGCTGTCGTAATAACTATCGAAATAGCTATCGAAATCAGATGGACTCGAACTGGTTGAGGGATTCATCTCGTACGATCAGATGAAGGATTTTTGATAAGAAATAGATTATAGGATGTAGATTAGTACCCTGCAATACATAATTTACATATGCATATATAATACTAAAATCCCATAAGCTACGGAGGAATCTACGGAAGCTGTCAGGCAAAGGTAACAATAACAGATACGCTAAGATATAAATTTAACTATACACTGTCTATGCAATAAAGGCAGTAAGACGTGTCTTAGACTTTAAGGATGGTAAGCAAATAATTTTTCGACACTAAATGATAAGCAAAACTTTTGACATGCAAACACGGTCGAAGTCCAGACTCATTAATGCATTCTAACGACTATCAGTTAGACTCACTAATGCAAGACCTGGTTCGCTAAGACCACCGCTCTGATACCAACTGTGAAGACCCGTCCTAATCCATCCGGACGAAGTCCATATCGATTATAAACCATTCACAACAGTTGATTACATCGCGAGATACTTGACCTCTATATGATACATTTTACAAACATTGCATTCGTTTTTGAAAAGACAAACTTTCATTACATCGAAAGTTGACAGGCATGCATACCATTTCATAATATATCCAACTATAATTGACTTGATAATAATCTTGATGAACTCGACGACTCGAATGCAACGTCTTTTGAAATATGCCATGAATGACTCCAAGTAATATCTATAAAATGAGCAAATACATAGCGGAAGATTTCTTTCGTACCTGAGAATAAACATGCTTTAAAGTGTCAACCAAAAGGTTGGTGAGTTCATTAGTTTAACTTAAACAATCGTTTCCATCATTTTAATAGACCACAAGATTTCAGATTTCCATTTCTCATAAACATACGTCCCATGCATAGAGATAAAAATATCATTCATATGGATTGAACACCTGGTAACCGACATTAACAATATTCATATATAAGAATATCCCCATCATTCCGGGATCCTCCTTCGGACATGATATAAATTTCGAAGTACTAAAACATCCGGTACTTTGGATGGGGCTTGTTGGGCCCGATAGATCTATCTTTAGGATTCGCGTCAATTAGGGTGTCTGTTCCCTAATTCTTAGATTACCAGACTTAATAAAAAGGGGCATATTCGACTTCGATAATCCAACCATAGAATGTAGTTTCACGTACTTGTGTCAATTTCGTAAAACAGTTATAAAAGTTGCGCATGTATTCTCAGCCCAAAAATATAAAGGGTAAAAAGGCAAATGAAACTCACGATACTGTATTTTGTAGTAAAAATACATATGACGTCATTGAACAATGCAGGGTTGGCCTCGGATTCACGAACCTATATCAATTGTGTATATATTAATACGTATAATGTAAGTTACAAAATTTCATTTATTAATATGTATTATTTATATATTATAGTTTTGTAGAATTTATTCTAACCTTTATTTTAAAACGTATACTTATATTATATTTTAAGTTATATTTTATATATATATATCGATTTTATGTATATATATCTATAATGATTTACGTTTATATAAATAGTGACATTAATATATTTATATACATATATTTGTGGTTAGTATTGTATTTATGAAATTTTATTAGTTTGTTATGTGAATTATTAATACAATCCTAGTATATACCATAAGTATATATATAGTGTACAAAAGATTTATTTGTTAAAATAATAATTTAGATAATAATGATTTACTAATAATAATAATAATAATTTTATTAATAATGATAATACTAATAGCAAAAAAAAATGAAAATGATAACTGTTAATGATACTAATAATAATAACTCTAAAATAATATTAATACTAATACCATACTTATGTTAATAATAAGGGTTCTAATATTTATAAAATGATAAATGATAATCATAATAATACTAGTAAATATTAATGATGATACTGATAAATATGATATTATTAATTGTAAATGTACTGATGATACTATTATTTATAAACCGGTACAAATTCTAATATTGATGATAATAATATATTTTTATTTCCTTCATAATAATAATAATGATAATCATAATCCTAATGATGATAAAATACTAAAATGATAAGTTTATTACTAATAATAATATTATTAATACCTATCATAATAATAATAGTAATGTCTATAATACTTTCAAATATGATAACAAGTATGATACTAATAATAACAATAACAATAACAATCAAAACAATCACAATAATAATAATAATACTAATAATAATTAATATATAATAACAATAATAAAATTAGAAAAGAAAACTACCTCACATGAAAAGAGTTTCAAAAAAAAAAAAGAAACTACCGTCCTCTGGACTCGATCTCGTGACCACATGCTCACACGCAAACACTCTCGACCATCCCACCAATTCTGATTCTCTGTACTAATATCGAATTTAAATTTTATATATAAACTGTTTTTCTTCTATTCCTCTTCTTCTCCACAAGTCTCACAGATTCAACAAAACATCAATAACCAAAAAAAAAAATCAGGGTTCCTTTTAAAGCTTCAAAACATTACAGAAAAAAAATAATTTGGGTTCTAAAATAAAAAAAAAAAAAACACTAAAGGCCTACTGCAGCGTCGGTTCTTGGAACAAAACAAAAAAAATTGATTTCGTAATAGATAACATTATAGATAATGTTTATAACACGAAATAGTTTTCTAAACATGTATAAAAACTACTGGAATCGTCAATTTGATCAGAAACATATACACGAACGCGAATTTGTCTCAAGAACAATTGTTGACTTTTTTTAAACTAAACTTTGACTTCAAAATTCAAGATCGATATAAAGATTTGAGAGTTGAGATTTTGCAGATAGATTCAAAGAAAGATTTCTAACCTTTCTGCATTTTTAGATTTTGAAACTTTATTCGAAATTGAATTAAGAGAAAAAAAAATTGGAGCGTGCAGAGAAGAGGAAAAAAAAAAATATCGCTGTGCTCTTTAATCCCATTGGATTTCCTTTTTATTTGATTTGCAATTATACATAATCATTTTGTAATAATAGAGATCGGTTGATAAAAAATGGAGAAAATGTCAACACAGGTTCACGAGTTTGGAGCAGGAAAGAAACAAAAAAAAAATAATAATAATAGAGATAAAGGATACAGAGGTCAAGCGTATAATATAGATCCCTACTGTTTTTTTAATTAATAATAATAATATATAATAACAATACTATTAATATCTAATAATATTAATAAAATTAATAATAATGATAAATATAATATTAATGATAATAATAATTGTAAAAATGATAATAATAATAATAATAATAATAATAATAATAATACCATACTAATTATGATAATATTAATATTTTATCGATAATAATAATATTAGTAATAATAATCTAATTTATACATCTAATTTCATCTTTATATGATATAAAGTGATATTATGAATACAAATATTGATATTTGACGATACAAATAACATTACTACAACAACTATATTTGTATTTAAATTTAATTTATTAATATCATCTATTATTATGTAATATTTAATAATTATGTAATATGTATTGTAACATATACTGAATATTATATATTTATGCATTTTAATATAAATATATTATAATATTTATTTACATACTAATTATATTATACTTATGTATGTAATTATGAAAAATATAAATGTTTTATATATGTAAGTATTATATATATATTTATTAAAATAGTACATTATTTCATCATAGATATATTATAAATTTCTACATATACATAATATAATAATTATGTATAAAATCATATATATATAGTTATATTTATGTATATATGTATACTACCATATATATAAAATCATGTTTTAAATGTTGA
Organism: Rutidosis leptorrhynchoides; assembly: GCF_046630445.1. NCBI lineage: Eukaryota > Viridiplantae > Streptophyta > Magnoliopsida > Asterales > Asteraceae > Rutidosis > Rutidosis leptorrhynchoides. Next base: position 390,939,740 of record NC_092335.1, on the reverse strand, counting down.
GTAGATGATTAATTATGTATATTAAACAATTAACTACAAAGTATAACATTGTACATTTAATATTTTGATAACGTTGGTAAAATATGTTTGAATCATTTATATACAATATACTATATATATTCAAAATGAAAATCTTTAGTTATTAAATGTTATCTATTATAATAACAAAATTACTTAATAGTTCATTAATACTAATATAATTAGTTTTATATATAATTATTTATATTTACATTCTTAGTTACAATTAAAGGTTCGTGAATCGTCGGAAATAGTTAAAGGTCAAATGTTATCATGAAATAGTTCAAACATAATGAGACTCGGTTTAATAGACTTTGCTTATCGAGTCGAATCATATAAGATTATGTTTAAATTTGGTCGGAAATTCCCGGGTCATCACAATACGGTGCTTTAGCAATGGTTGCAGCACCTGGAGATAAATCAATTTGAAATTCAACTTGACGAGGTGGTGGAAGACCAGGGAGATTTTCGGGAAACGCATCGGGAAAATCTTTAACAACCGGGACGTTTTCAATACGCATTTCTTCGAATTTGATCATTTTAACGTGAGCTAGTATGGCGGAGTAACCTTTCACAAGGTACTTACGGGCTTTAAGACATGAGATGATATTAAGATTGGAACAACTTCGTTCGCCTTGGATAATAAGAGTTTCTCCACTTCCTAACGGAATTTGAACGGTCTTATCGAAACACATGATGGCTGCTCTCAATGGACCTAACCAATCCATTCCAACCACTACATCGAAACTACCTAGCTCGACCGGCAAAAGGTCTATCTTGAATTCCTTATCGGCTAGAATTAGGTTGCAGTTTTTATATATTTTATCAATTTTCATTAACTTCCCATTAGCCACTTCTACTAATCGTCTGGTTTGTAGGGTTTGGGGCTTTTCAGTAAAAAGGGTGCAAAACTCATTTGACACATAACTCTTATCGGCTCCCGTATCAAATAAAATAGTGGCATAACAATTATTGACGAGGTACGTACCGGTAATGACCTTATCCTCATCACTGGCTTCTGCAGCAGTAATCACAAAAGCACGACCTTTGGCAGTAGCATTTGCTCCAGTAGCTGGAGTATCTTTCTTCTTTGGACAATTCGGGCTAATATGCCCCTTTTCACCACAAGTATAGCATGTTGGAGGAGCTCTAGCCGGAACAATGGCTCTATTCTGAGGTAGGGTTCTACAAGTCTTTGCAGCATGGCCTATCTTCTTACATATTGTACACACAGCAGTGCACTTTCCCGGATGATGCCTTTCACATCTAGAACAAAACGGACTAGTACCCTGATAACCGGGTCTCGTACCATTCGCCGGTTTCTTATTAACATTTTGAGCTGAACCCTGAGATGGTTCAAATTTCCTCTTATTGTCACCATTTTTAACTTCAACTTGTTTATTAGCCGAAACTCTCATACGTTTAGCCATCATTAAACTCTGTGCCATGTGGATCACAGCATCCACAGTAACCTTCTCGGCAGAAATCACATTCCCTTGAACATCCTCGGGTAGACCCTCTATATACCGCTCTATCTTGCGGGCTTCAGTTGGGAACATTTCGGGACATAAGGTACAGAGCTCCAGAAAACGATTGGTATAGCTTTCGATATCGGTTCCTTTAACTCTGAGTTCCCAGAACTCAGCTTCGAGCTTTTGGACTTGACTTCTTGGGCAAAACTTATTGACCATCATTCCTTTGAGTTCATCCCATGGGGTAGCATTAGCATTATCTATTCCCACAGATTTGTATGAGCAGTCCACCATGTCATAGCATTGCCAGTGAGTGAACTTGTGGAAAACTTCACTCGATCATTATCTCCGCAGTTACAGACACGAAAGATTGATTCTAGCTTTTCAAACCATCGGACCAGTTCTACGGCTTCTTCTTTTCCACTAAAAGTGGGTGGGTTACAGTTCTTAAAATCTTTATAGGAGCAAGTTTTAGAAGGAACATTATGATTGTTATTGTTATTGCCTTGGGCGGCTGCTAGCAACAATTGAAATTGTTCAGTAGAAAGAGTGACATTTGGTATAAGATTGTTGTTGTTGTTGTTGTTGCCACGAGTTGAGTGAGCCATTGATCTTCAATACGTAAATACATTATTAGTTGAAGAATCAAGGTGTTATAAGTTTACAATCATGATTTATAACGTTTGCACAACACACATAGGTGAATAAGACAATATGCTTAAATAAACACTTAACATTATTGGAAAACGAGGCATTATATAAGCCTTTATTACACGAGTTTGGAATGGAAAAAGTTTAGGCATAAGCCTTTACATAGATGGGTAAATGGAAAATAGGAAAACAAAAGATAGGTTTTAGTTCTTCTTTTTCTCGTTCTCAGCTTCCTTCATAAATTTCTCTATCTTTTCATTTTTCTCCTTTTGTTTCTCGTGGAGGTATTCAAAATTATCGTAGAGGTTAGTGATGCGGCTGTTGACAAAGTTGTTGTTGAAATCCTTGATAGCCAGTTGATGATTGATTCGGTTTTTCTCTATTTTCATCTTAGACTCAACTAGTTCTTGGAGGTAGGCAAGAGATTGCTTTCCCCAACGGGTATTCCGTTCTTCCTCAGTATTCACTTTCATTACTGTCTCCATCACTTTGTCCATGTTATTTTTCACAAGTTTTTCTAGCTTTTCAGTTTGAGAGTCGAAGGACTCTTTGATGATTTCTTTCAAGATTGTGTTTTCTTTTTCTAGGTTGTTTAGACGCACTTCTATTCGAGCAACATGACGTCTACTAAACTTCCTATTCTTCTCACAACTACTCTGAAGGTTGAGGATATTAGACTTCACCCTTACGTGTTCCATGTTATTACAAAATAATGGATCGGCTTCTCTAGTGGCGGCGGGTTCGGGTTGTTTTCTCTTTCGAGATGAGTTTTCAGATGATTCTTTAATAGGGTCTTCTTCAGGCTCATAACCTGAGAAGTCACTATCATAGTTAGGGAGGTCTTGAAGAGCATTCCGTTTGGGAGTATTCATCGGTTGATGAGAGTCAGCAGTATTGGCATGATGTTTTCCTTTGCTTTCATTTCTCGGGGTTGTATAATATTCGGGAGACCCACGCGAGTTGTAACGAGTGTTCTGGCTATAGTTCATTGGTGGTGAAGGAGGACTATAAAGTGGGCTTTGAACTGATTTTTCGGTAGAAGATCCTTCAGTATCTTTCTCAGCTGGTTTGAAAAGAGTCATTTTGTTTATTTGATGATAGCTTGACATTCTAACATTAAGATAGAGATTTTGATTAGATTTTTAAGCTAGGATTGTAAAGAATGAGAGGTAGGGTTGAACTCTTTGCTTTAACATTCTAAGGTAATCCTAAGTGATTTAAAGTCTAAGGCAGGAAAAGTTATAGTTTCCTAGATCGCTAAGGTACCCTAGCTAACAAGTAAGGCACACATAAAATGCAATCCTGGTTCTCTATAACAGCCTGGTTATGCTCTGATACCAATCTGTCACACCCCCAGTTAGGGCCTGGGCGAAATGTGATTCAATATCATAATACATACCAATATATTATAAAATGAGAACAAATACTATATGAATAAAACCAAATTTGCAGCGGAAGGATTAATAATGTCGTTACAAGAATTATAAATTGTTCAAATGCAGAAAAGTAAATATGCGATAAGTCTTGATCCTAGCCAAGTAAGTCATCACGTAAGCAGTAGATATAGAGGTCCTGATCATTCAGTACCTGAGACAAACATGCTAAAAGTGTCAACCAAAAAGGTTGAGTGAAATTCATAGGTTTAACAAATATGATTGACCGTTTGTTCTTAGACCACAAGATTTGTTATAAAAGTAGATCACGCAGATCCAAAAGTAGTACTGATTCGTGATATTTTAGACTAAACATTTGTTTTGTTGCCCCGATGATAAGTTGACAGTACCTTATCACCATGTTTAAATCATTATTAAGTAATACAAAGACATCGCGATCAAATGTATCGGGGACGTTACTCCCGATAGGCCTACCCCCAATAATTAAGAATGGCTTATCCTGAAAGCAATTAAAAAATATCACTGTGGGGTCTTAGTAGCATAAGCTAGTCATAGCACAGTTTAAGTTCGTACTTGTGTCTAAGTTGTTTAAAGTATAAAAGCAGCATGTGTCTCACCCCAGTAAGTATAAAAAGTGCTATAGCAATAAGAGTGGGGCTATGAAAGTCACCTTAGTAATTCGATGAGATAAAGTAATCCTTAAAGAGGAAGTATGGATAATCGAAGCACGGAATAAGTCAACCTAAGAATAAGTTGAGAATAGTTTAGATGTTTTGCCCGTATTATGATAAGTGTAAGTATTTTCTTTTATAGTAAGTTTAAAGAAGGTTTATCATTTTGGAAAGGCTTTTCATACTAGACAAGCTTCCAATCTAACACTTTCAATTTAAAATGGCCTTTTCAGGTCATAGGTTTCTGAGCCACAGGATCCTTTAACTCAGCAATCCAAACTCTCCGCCTAGAATTTCGAGCGTCCATCCACTCGAGAAAGATCAAGATCTATACCCATCTAATATACCGTTCCAATACATTTTTAGGTGCGTATAGGAATACAACACTTTAAATACTTTATACAATAAGTATTTACTTAAGTTCGATTGTATTATCGTTATTAAGATTGTTTGGTTTTTAAATCCTAATAATAAGTAGGATATATTTAAGTAGGTAAACAAGTGTTATACATAGAAATTGTGTTTTATGAATGGGTATGTATTAATATCAAGTTAATATGTATGTATATATATATATATATATATATATTTATCTTATATGTTAAAATATGTATAGTTTAATTTTAAGTTTTATGTCAATATAAGTACCAATAATTATCTAAAAATGCTAACAAGTGTTTTATTGATTTCATAACAGTAAGTGACATGTATAAAACATTATAAAAATTTTCTATACATAAATATTAAGTTTTATGTATTAAATATTAAATTTTTTTATAGCTAAAATACAAATAAATAGATAAACAAGTTTAATAACACGTTTTATATTTTTCTTAGGTTCTACTGACCAAAATAAACTTAGAAAAAATTTATAAATTTTTGTTATGGTGTAAAAGTATTTATTTCTAATTTCTTTTTCGGTTCAAGATAAATCAAAGTTTATAAAGTAATAATTATTATATCAACTCAATTAATTCATCTAAAATTTTCGTATGCCTAATATAGTGTATTAAGCTTAGAAAAATTATTTGTACATTTATATTAATAGTTTAACTATTTAATTCAACTTTTGTATTGTTTTTAGTTTAAATTCGGAATTAAATAGAAATATATAATTATTAATTCTAAAAATAATTTTTATAACTTTCTTATTAGTTCCTAAGTAATTTCCATTGATTATTATAGTCATAAACATGTTATATCATTAAATTCTATTTTTCTTTTTAAAACAGATTTTTCGGTACTTTAGCAAAAGTAGAAGAAAATACAAATTAATTATTTAAAATGACAAATAAATCAAACATAAATTTTTATAATTACTTTTATGACCTAAGGAACAAGAGAAAATTATAAAACATAATATATAAAATTTTTTACTATTTATTTCTTCATTATCTATATATACCGAATATAAAAAAAATCAGTTTTCATTTTTAATAAATATAAATTCGAATGTATAATTCATAAAAATAATTTTTATAGTCATTAGGATACTTAATACTAATTATCATGTATTTACATTATTTATTATAATTAATTTCATATTTATTTGGTATTTAACATAAAACTAGCACAAAAATATGATAAAAACTAAATAAAAACTATAAAAATAATATAGAGAACTTACAAAAATAATTTTTGCAGAGGTTTGAGAGTATGATCTTCAAGTGAGAATTAATTTTTGAGGTGTAAAGGATTTTGAAAGAAATGGCTAGTATTTATAGGTGAAAACTTGGTATAAAAAAAATGTATAAAAGAAATAAAAAAGAAAAAGAAAAGAAAAATAAAAATATTAGTAATTGTATCAGCCCATAATTTGTATTAAATAAAGAAAAGTGTTTTTATAAAGCTAGATCTAGATCTAGATCTAGAATAAAATTAAAAAAATAAAAAGCAAAAAGTATTAATTTTTTTTTGTTTACTATTCGGCACTACAGTAACTTTTTTTTATATATATACATATATATATATATATATATATATATATATATATATATATATATATATATATATATATATATATATATATATATATATATATATATATATATATATATATATTTTACAATGACTATAACCTTCATTTTTATTAAAGATATCATTGTATAGATTAGTTTTTGTAAGTGGTAACATATTTACATAAACTTTACATCTTATAAATATGTATATACTTTTTATTTATATATAAATATATATGTATATATAACTTTGTCAAGTATAAAGTTTATAAATTTAACTAATAAACTTATGTTACTTGATATGAATTTATATGTTGTAAACTTATTTAAGTATACATTATATAAATTACTTGATAAGTTTAGGTTTTGTTATATAATATAAACTTATAGATGTACTTTGTTGAATAATATGTATCCGTTTAACGTTTGTTAGTTTCGTATATATATATATAACGACCATTCATTAATACTTAATCTTTTTTTTTTCTTTCGGGCATTTTAAATTATACGGAAGAAAATATAGATGAAAAAATGAGGGTCGTTATAGTATGTATCTCATTAGGTATTTTAACAATGAGTTATATATATAAAAATGAGACTATTAATTTAAGAAACTCGAAAACGATATATATAACGATTATCGTTATAACAACGTCTTACTAGGTACATATGAATCATATTAAGATATTGATACACTTGGTTAATTATGTTAAATGATAAGTAAATATATTATTAAGTGTATTAACAATGAAATACATATGTAAAAATAAGACTACTAACTTAATGATTTCGAAACGAAACATATATGTAACGATTATCGTTGTAACGATATTTAACTGTATATATATCATACTAAGATATATTATATATCATAATATTATGATAATATAATAATTTAACATCTCATTTGTTATAATAAACAATGGGTTAACAACATTCAACACGATCGTTAACCTAAAGGTTTCAAAACAACATTTACATGTAACGACTAACGATGACTTAACGACTCAGTTAAAATGTATATACATGTAGTGTTTTAATATGTATTCATACACTTTTTAAAGACTTCAAGACACTTATTAAAATACTTCTACTTAACAAAAATGCTTACAATTACATCCTCGTTCAGTTTCATCAACAATTCTACTCGTATGCACCCGTATTCGTACTCATACAATACACATCTTTTAGATGTATGTACTATTAGTATATACACTCCAATGATCAGCTCTTAGCAGCCCATGTGAGTCACCTAACACATGTGGGAACCATCATTTGGCAACTAGCATGAAATATCTCATAAAATTATAAAAATATGAGTAATCATTCATGACTTATTTACATGAAAACAAAATTACATATCCTTTATATCTAATCCATACACCAACGACCAAAAACACCTACAAACACTTTCATTCTTCAATTTTCTTCATCTAATTGATCTCTCTCAAGTTCTTTCTTCAAGTTCTAAGTGTTCTTCATAAATTCCAAAAGTTCTAGTTTCATAAAATCAAGAATACTTCCAAGATTGCAAGTTTACTTCCAAGTTTTCTAAATCCATTCCAAGTAATCATCCAAGATCAAGAAACCTTTGTTACTTACAGTAGGTTATCTTTCTAATACAAGGTAATAATCATATTCAAACTTTAATTCAATTTCTATAACTATAACAATCTTATTTCGAGTGGAAATCTTACTTGAAATTGTTTTCGTGTCATGATTCTGCTTCAAGAACTTTCAAGCCATCCAAGGATCCTTTGAAGCTAGATCTATTTTTCTCATTTCCAGTAGGTTTATCCAAGGAACTTGAGGTAGTAATGATGTTCATAACATCATTCGATTCATACATATAAAGCTATCTTATTCGAAGGTTTAAACTTGTAATCACTAGAACATAGTTTAGTTAATTCTAAACTTGTTCGCAAATAAAAGTTAATCCTTCTAACTTGACTTTTAAAATCAACTAAACACATGTTCTATATCTATATGATATGCTAACTTAATGATTTAAAACCTGGAAACACGAAAAACACCGTAAAACCGGATTTACGCCGTCGTAGTAACACCGCGGGCTGTTTTGGGTTAGTTAATTAAAAACTATGATAAACTTTGATTTAAAAGTTGTTATTCGGGGAAAATGATTTTTATTATGAACATGAAACTATATCCAAAAATTATGGTTAAACTCAAAGTGAAAGTATGTTTTCTAAAATGGTCATCTAGACGTCGTTCTTTCGACTGAAATGACTATCTTTACAAAAATGACTTGTAACTTATTTTTCTGACTATAAACCTATACTTTTTCTGTTTATATTCATAAAATAGAGTTCAATATGAAACCATATCAATTTGATTCACTCAAAACGGATTTAAAATGAAGAAGTTATGGGTAAAACAAGATTGGATAATTTTTCTCATTTTAGCTACGTGAAAATTGGTAACAAATCTATTCCAACCATAACTTAATCAACTTGTATTGTATATTATGTAATCTTGAGATACCATAGACACTTATACAATGTTTCGACCTATCATGTCGACACATCTATATATATTTCGGAACAACCATAGACACTCTATATGTGAATGTTGGAGTTAGCTATACAGGGTTGAGGTTGATTCCAAAATATATATAGTTTGAGTTGTGATCAATACTGAGATACGTATACACTGGGTCGTGGATTGATTCAAGATAATATTTATCGATTTATTTCTGTACATCTAACTGTGGACAACTAGTTGTAGGTTACTAACGAGGACAGCTGACTTAATAAACTTAAAACATCAAAATATATTAAAAGTGTTGTAAATATATTTTGAACATACTTTGATATATATGTATATATTGTTATAGGTTCGTGAATCAACCAGTGACCAAGTCTTACTTCCCGATGAAGTAAAAATATGTGAAAGTGAGTTATAGTCCCACTTTTAAAATCTAGTATTTTTGGGATGAGAATACATGCAGGTTTTATAAATGATTTACAAAATAGACACAACTACGTGAAACTACATTCTATGGTTGAATTATCGAAATCGAATATGCCCCTTTTTATTAAGTCTGGTAATCTAAGAATTAGGGAACAGACACCCTAATTGATGCGAATCCTAAAGATAAATCTATTGGGCCTAACAAACCCCATCCAAAGTACCGGATGCTTTAGTACTTCGAAATTTATATCATATCCGAAGGGTGTCCCGGAATGATGGGGATATTCTTATATATGCATCCTGTTAATGTTGGTTACCAGGTGTTCACCATATGAATGATTTTTATCTCTATGTATGGGATGTGTATTGAAATATGAAATCTTGTGGTCTATTGTTACGATTTGATATATATAGGTTAAACCTATAACTCACCAACATTTTTGTTGACGTTTAAAGCATGTTTATTCTCAGGTGAATACTAAGAGCTTCCGCTGTTGCATACTAAAATAAGGACAAGATTTGGAGTCCATGTTTGTATGATATTGTGTAAAAACTGCATTCAAGAAACTGATTTCGATGTAACATATTTGTATTGTACACCATTATGTAATGGTCGTGTGTAAACAGGATATTTTAGATTATCATTATTTGATAATCTACGTAAAGCTTTTTAAACCTTTATTTATGAAATAAAGGTTATGGTTTGTTTTAAAAATGAATGCAGTCTTTGAAAAATGTCTCATATAGAGGTCAAAACCTCGCAACGAAATCAATTAATATGGAACGTTTTTAATCAATAAGAACGGGACATTTCACTATTCATATTCTTCAAATCTCAATTTCGCTATGGTGTGGATTCTTCTTCAACGACAACTTATTGATCATCATTTTGTTGTTGTCAACATTATTTCAACCTTGGTTAGATAAAGATAACTATGCTTCCACATTTAAAATACTGTCTAAACAAATCGACAATTATAATTCTTTCCACCACAAAAGAATATCACCACTTAAAATAAACCATACTAGATATTCACCTCGGCGCATTATGGCACAAACTTTCCCTGTTTGGATCACTAAGAATCACCCACATGAATTTTCAACATACAACTTACATTAAAGCCAAACGAATTCCCATGGGTAAAACTTGTGGAACCACTAACCATTTACAAGTGTAGATTAAAACCCTCAATTACACTAAATTTTCAACACAAGCATCCTTTTACATAGTGGTGTAGATACACAATGAGAATATATGACATGAGTTTAAAGAAAAACAAAAAACTTCTTAATGAAAGAGACATTGCTAACAACATTGGAGCACTTTGCGAATCTACTCAAATTACCTAACATACCCAGACTTACCACTCATCTAGAACATCAGATTATTCCAAGAGTAATACTTATTCATATCCCCACACACAAGTTATGTATATTATAATGAAGATATGTTTTTACTTTCTAGTTTTTTCTCCTTAGATAGGGGTTCTCTTCAAACTTCAAAGTTTCTTTCTGGTACATCAGAATTGGTTTTACATGTTCATAGGACGATTATAATGATAACATCAACCACAAAACTTAGTCTTCATCATCAACCTCAACTTGAATTACCTTTGGTTCCGAAACAATAATATTAATATGAAAGGACTGATTCCCGTTTTACGAAAAACGACCCTATATATATATATATATATATATATATATATATATATATATATATATATATATATATATATATATATATATATAACACAGCATCAGGTGCAACGCACCTTATTATAGGTGTGGCGCTCCTCAACATAGTTGCGGCACACCAAGTGATAATTACGGCGCACCATAAAGCTGACTTTTGACACCTCAAATTCAGTAGCATATTTCCACATTCTGGTGCGGCGCATTCCTTTCAGGTGCGGCGCACCATGTGCCGAAACTTCAGTTTCAGTCCTAAAACCCCTTTTTCGACTCATTTCCAAGTACACATTCGACACCAAAATGCAGTTTTCAATTAACACTTGTTTTAATGTCATAAATCACTTCAAATAAAGCAACCAACACTTAACCAAGTTTAAAACACTACTTGGGTGACCTATGACCCGTTATATAACAAAAAGACCCAAATTAAAAAACCATCGATTCAAGTCTCAACGATCCCAAACCGACACCAAGAGCGTACTCCCAGGGACTCATCAACCCCTCTTAGTGAACAAGTATCCAATATCCATCTCGCCAAGTGCTCTAGCAATGTCTAAGTATCTAGTCTAAAGCTAGATATCTTCGCCACATCAACCGGTACCTATGAAAAGGTAAACAACAATGATGGATAAGCAAAAACTTAGTGAATGCAATAATTATATATAAATACACAAATCACCTTACTTGTAAACACTTACACAACCACGCACACAAAGCTAGCAACTCAATTAGCATGTATTCATAAAATTTAGCACTAAATAAACAACACAGACAATATGGTTAACCATAATTACTGGGGGATGGTAAACGCACAACCAATAGTGTATATACAACACACGATATAACACTATTCCCCGAAGTGGTCGTCAACGCACGATGTGAAGTGGTCAGAAAATCGGTCACAACTACCAATCTCGCACTTGTCGAATAAACGACATATGGATTTACCAACACGCGGTATACACCATTTCACTATGTGGTTCCCAACGCAGTTAAGTGAATCCAACGTACGGATAACACTATTACCACATCACCCGCAATTTATGTACACATATATATATTAATATTTCTCGAATTATACATATTTATCCTCGCAATATCTTTCTCGTTTTGTTGGGTTTTGAAGAGTTTAATGATCGGAAGTGATGATTTATTGATGAGTTTGTGGTTCAAGGAAAAAATAGTCCAAAAGTCAAAATTTATGCAAAATATTCAAGACTTGAGCCTAAGAAATGAACCAAGTGAAGTTTTGGAGTGAAAACGAAGTTCCAGGATCAAAAGCAGCGCTCCTAAGGTCAAAAGCGACGCTCCTATGTGCTAAAACGTGTATTAAAAAGTCAGTGACCAAAAGCGATGCTCTCAGCCTCAAAAGAGGCGCTTTCAGGTCAAAAGCGGCGCTCCTGTCTATTGCGGCGCACCCAAAAGTGGTGCTTCTACCCCTATTGCGGGGTTCCTGACGCTGATTCAGCCCAAAAATTTAGCTGACCTATAAAAGCTTATTTGGGGTTTTTGAGTGGGAGAGCTGCACTTTAGGGCCGTTTTGGAACCCAAATTGGGTTCCAATCATGATTCCATGAAGATCAAGCTCAAATCCATGCTCCTAACTCTAATTCCATGAAGATTAGTGATAGATTCACATCATCCATTCTCCATTTTAGTGTTTCTTCTCCAGTTTGGAAGTTACTTTTCTCCATTTTAGTTGCAATGATGAATGATTGTTATTTCTTTGATTTATTTATTGTTTATGCAATCATTATAGCTTAGATTACTTGTATTCACTTGATTTGTAAACTAGATGCTTGGATTTTGCCCTAATCTATGAATTGGGTGTTTGAATGAGTTGATGATTATTGTGCTTGATTGATGATCCATTGCTATGCATTTTTTCTAGACTTTACTTTGATTACATAGATTGTCTAGCTTTTCTAAGTGATTTGATTAGTGAAACAATTTGTGCTTCAACACCTTAGGTGATCTAGACAACTAGGTTAAGGATTTCAAGTGATTGTGTTCTTAGTCTATGTTGGTTCTCAATTGGTCTTTAGTCAACATAGTGGTGTTTGATTATCTTAAGTAATTTTGATAATTAAAGGATTTTAAGTGATTTTAATCCTAAATCGAGTCTCAATGATCTCACTCAAAACATAGTTTGATCTCTTGAAATGAGTCTACGTGAGTTAATGAATTTCATTTGATTAAGGTTTTATGGAAGTTGATGAATGGAAATGAAACTATATGTTTGAACATTATTGTGTAATGAATGAATTGAGTAAACCATGGCAAAAGGTGGAATAATCAAGTGGACACGTTTTTATCTTATTTGTTAATCTCTTTTGGTTTAAGTTTAGCTTAATCAATACTTTTTTAAATCTTTATCAAAACCCCCAATCAAATTAGGATAATTGCTAGTGTTTTGAGATTCATGTAAATTGCTCCATGTGGAACGAACCTTGACTGAATACTTGCTAGTTGCTATAATGATCAGGTTAATGTTGCTCGGGCGTTTGTGTTAATTGGTTAAGTGTTTGATCACTCTTTTTATATAATTAAAAGTTGAGAAAACGGACGATCACAATCAACTTTTTGGCACCACTGTCGGGGAGCGGTTTTTAATTAAATTATGAAATATTTGCTAGTAGTTGTTCGATCCTTTTGTAAGAATTTCATTCTTGCAAAAGTTACTTTTTGTTTATATTTGCTTGTATTCGGAAAACGCTTGTTTGTTTGTGGTGTGATTAAGCTATATGGTGAAGTATGATGCTTTGTGTGACTACTTGATGTCAAGAATCGCGAATTATGTTCAATAATTGATGGGAGACTCAAGTCACATAGGTTTGGATGATGGTTAATTGGGAATGAATGATGATAACGGGTACATGGGCATGAACAATGAAGATTATTTGGGTATGAATGATGGTTATGGGTATATGAATGATGGTTACATGGGTATGAATGACAACGGTTATATGGATTCTTCGTAAGCTAATGTTAAGCCGTACGGTTATTGTGGTGTTTATGATGGTTGTTATAGAGACGGGGGTTATGATGATAGTTACATGAATGATTTCGCCTCCATTGATCAACCTTGTAATTATGGTCCTATTTCTAATTTTGACTTTATGAGTCAACCAATGGACTATTGTTATGAGGGGGGATGATTTGACATGGGATTCTTCTCAATTTCAATTTAAAAATCGATAATAAAAGGAGATCGATCCGAATTTACTAGATTTATTCTTAAACGTTGTGAGAACCCACCTTAACCGTATGGAGACTTTAATTCAAGAGAGAATAGATTTGAGGGAAATGTTAGAAATTCAACAATCTTCAATTCAAATCTTAGAGAAAATCGTGAGCTCCATGCTCCCTTTAGTTGATGATTTTGTATCCACTACCATTTCACCACCCACTTCACCCGTAGTCTCTACTTCTCGGTCAAGAAATTGGGTCTTTTATGATGATGATGATGATGATGATGATGATGGTGTAAACTTTTATCCCAAGACCGACGTAGTAAATATTGCACAAGTACTTGAATCTTTGATAACCAATGATGTAGATGAGGATGAAGATAGTGAGGATGATGAATTTGATGAAGATGATGAAAGTGATGAGGAAGATGGCGAATTGATTAAAGCTTTATCAACGTCCAATGTTTTTAAAGTCTATGATAATCCACTCGGGGTTGGTGAAGATGTTTGTGATAAGGATAATGATGACGGTGAAGATGATGGTAATGAGTATGAAGAAGTTAGTGAGAGTGATGAGGAAGATGATGAAGTGAGTGAAACTTTGCCAACACCCAACATTTTTACAATTCATTATAATCCACTTGGTGATGGAAAGTATGATAGTGATGATGATAGTGAAGATGATAATAATGAAGGAGATGAGGCTGAGAATATCATACCCGAAACTTTCAAAGTGTACAACAATCCTCTCGGGTATGGTATAGATGATTTTAAGGAGGTTTTGCAACTCGGGGTTGATGATTCGTGTTTGTGTGAGCCGATTAAGAAAGCGAACCTCGTGCTCAAAACCGTGTTTGGAAGAGAGTCAATTGTTGACTTTTGGGTTGGTTCAATCTTCTTGATGCAAATGAAGAAGATTATTCTCTTCTTATACACCTCCCGAGGGGTTAATGATTGGCTCACTCTCTTGATTTGTGGAACTTTTTCCACCGATTTCACATGTCGTCCGATAAAGTGTGGGGGAGAATCACCCCGATAAGAAATGTTGAGAAGACGTGGACGAGTCAAGATAAAGACTCGTTAATCAAAATCAAAGCTAAAGGAAGTATGGCGATGCGGATATGTGATGATAACTTCATGCAATTTGACAATTACTTGTAGAAATGGCCTTTAGTCTAGGGTACTTCTATCTCTTTTCCAATTTTGTCCACTCAAATTTATTACTTTATTTTGATTTCATGTAATGAGGGCATTACATGATCTCAAATGTGGGGGGAGAGAAAAATTCTCATGGACTTAACTTTATAGAAAATTACACCTAATTTTAAAAATTTCCTAAGTATATTATTGAATTGTTGAAAAGTTTGACTAAAATAAGCCATAACTTACCTTTTAGGGTGAATCAACTCCACCCTTTTTGAGGAATTAAAGTCTTCCTTTGTTTTGCAAAAGTTCAAGTGGGAGTAAAGTCTTCCACTTTCAAAGTGATTCATGTGTTTAAAGTTGAAATTTTGAAAGAGAATCAAAATTGTTGCATGAAAGTAAAGTCTTTCATGTTTACTTCAAAAACCAAATGTTTAAAGCCTCAAGCTTTAACACTTCCGGATGACTCAAGTCCATCCATTTTTAGGGAGTCAAGTCTCCCGAATGTCGTTCTATTTGGTGTGGGAGACTTCCTAATCCACACCATTTTATATTGTCATTGGTTGTCTCATCATTTTACGATGTTTCAATCGATGTATCATACCGTGGGAAGAGGAGCCACCGAGCTTCACCGTCTGCTATCTTCTTGATGAAGAGAAATGGCTTCATGCTAGTGTTGCTAGACAACACACGCCATAGCCAAAAGCTATGGCACACTTGTGCTATCAATTAACGGAAAGGTAGTAACTACTTCCTACCTTTTCTCAACATAAGCATCAAATCTTGTTATGTGGGAAGTAGACGAGTGAATAAATGCTTTAAGATTTGACACTCCCGGGAGAGTCAAGTCCTCCCAACGTTTCATTTTGGAAGTCAAGTCTTCCAAACTTGGAAGTAAAGTCTTCCAAGTTATGCTGTGTTCCAAGCTTGGGAGAAAAGTCTCCCAAGTCAAGTTCGACCCTTTTAAGGAAGTAAAGTCTTCTTAGTGCTTCAAAATGTTGAATTGATGGACCTCTTAATTAGCCACGTGGTGAAATGTCCCGTTCTTATTGATTAAAAATGTTCCATATTAATTGATTTCGTTGCGAGGTTTTGACCTCTATATGAGACGTTTTTCAAAGACTGCATTCATTTTTAAACAAACCATAACCTTTATTTCATCAATAAAGGTTTAAAAAGCTTTACGTAGATTATCAAATAATGATAATCTAAAATATCCTGTTTACACACGACCATTACATAATGGTTTACAATACAAATATGTTACAACAAAATAAGTTTCTTGAATGCAGTTTTTACACAATATCATACAAGCATGGACTCCAAATCTTGTCCTTATTTAAGTATGCAACAGCGGAAGCTCTTAATAATCACCTGAGAATAAACATGCTTAAAACGTCAACAAAAATGTTGGTGAGTTATAGGTTTAACCTATATATATCAAATCGTAACAATAGACCACAAGATTTCATATTTCAATACACATCCCATACATAGAGATAAAAATCATTCATATGGTGAACACCTGGTAACCGACAATAACAAGATGCATATATAAGAATATCCCCATCATTCCGGGACACCCTTCGGATATGATATAAATTTCGAAGTACTAAAGCATCCGGTACTTTGGATGGGGTTTGTTAGGCCCAATAGATCTATCTTTAGGATTCGCGTCAATTAGGGTGTCTGTTCCCTAATTCTTAGATTACCAGACTTAATAAAAAGGGGCATATTCGATTTCGATAATTCAACCATAGAATGTAGTTTCACGTACTTGTGTCTATTTTGTAAATCATTTATAAAACCTGCATGTATTCTCATCCCAAAAATATTAGATTTTAAAAGTGGGACTATAACTCACTTTCACAGATTTTTACTTCGTCGGGAAGTAAGACTTGGCCACTGGTTGATTCACGAACCTATAATAATATATACATATATATCAAAGTATGTTCAAAATATATTTACAACACTTTTAATATATTTTGATGTTTTAAGTTTATTAAGTCAGCTGTCCTCGTTAGTAACCTACAACTAGTTGTCCACAGTTAGATGTACAGAAATAAATCGATAAATATTATCTTGAATCAATCCACGACCCAGTGTATACGTATCTCAGTATTGATCACAACTCAAACTATATATATTTTGGAATCAACCTCAACCCTGTATAGCTAACTCCAACATTCACATATTGAGTGTCTATGGTTGTTCCGAAATATATATAGATGTGTCGACATGATAGGTCGAAACATTGTATACGTGTCTATGGTATCTCAAGATTACATAATATATAATACAAGTTGATTAAGTTATGGTTGGAATAGATTTGTTACCAATTTTCACGTAGCTAAAATGAGAAAAATTATCCAATCTTGTTTTACCCATAACTTCTTCATTTTAAATCCGTTTTGAGTGAATCAAATTGCTATGGTTTCATATTGAACTCTATTTTATGAATCTAAACAAAAAAAGTATAGGTTTCTAGTCGGAAAAATAAGTTACAAGTCGTTTTTGTAAAGGTAGTCATTTCAGTCGAAAGAACGACGTCTAGATGACCATTTTAGAAAACATACTTCCACTTTGAGTTTAACCATAATTTTTGGATATAGTTTCATGTTCATAATAAAATTCATTTTCTCAGAATAACAACTTTTAAATCAAAGTTTATCATAGTTTTTAATTAACTAACCCAAAACAGCCCGCGGTGTTACTACGACGGCGTAAATCCGGTTTTACGGTGTTTTTCGTGTTTCCAGGTTTTAAATCATTAAGTTAGCATATCATATAGATATAGAACATGTGTTTAGTTGATTTTAAAAGTCAAGTTAGAAGGATTAACTTTTGTTTGTGAACAAGTTTAGAATTAACTAAACTATGTTCTAGTGATTACAAGTTTAAACCTTCGAATAAGATAGCTTTATATGTATGAATCAAATGATGTTATGAACATCATTACTACCTTAAGTTCCTTGGATGAACCTACTGGAAAAGAGAAAAATGGATCTAGCTTCAATGGATCCTTGGATGGCTCAAAGTTCTTGAAGCAAAATCATGACACGAAAACAAGTTCAAGTAAGATCATCACTTGAAATAAGATTGTTATAGTTATAGAAATTGAACCAAAGTTTGAATATGATTATTACCTTGTATTAGAATGATAACCTACTGTAAGAAACAAAGATTTCTTGAGGTTGGATGATCACCTTACAAGATTGGAAGTGAGCTAGCAAACTTGAAAGTATTCTTGATTTTATGAAACTAGAACTTATGGAATTTATGAAGAACACTTAGAACTTGAAGATAGAACTTGAGAGAGTTCAATTAGATGAAGAAAATTGAAGAATGAAAGTGTTTGTAGGTGTTTTTGGTCGTTGGTGTATGGATTAGATATAAAGGATATGTAATTTTGTTTTCATTTAAATAAGTCATGAATGATTACTCATATTTTTGTAATCTTATGAGATATTTCATGCTAGTTGCCAAATGATGGTTCCCACATGTGTTAGGTGACTCACATGGGCTGCTAAGAGCTGATCATTGGAGTGTATATACCAATAGTACATACATCTAAAAGCTGTGTATTGTACGAGTACGAATACGGGTGCATACGAGTAGAATTGTTGATGAAACTGAACGAGAATGTAATTGTAAGCATTTTTGTTAAGTAGAAGTATTTTGATAAGTGTATTGAAGTCTTTCAAAAGTGTATGAGTACATATTAAAACACTACATGTATATACATTTTAACTGAGTCGTTAAGTCATCGTTAGTCGTTACATGTAAATGTTGTTTTGAAACCTTTAGGTTAACGATCTTGTTAAATGTTGTTAACCCAATGTTTATAATATCAAAAGAGATTTTAAATTATTATATTATCATGATATTATGATGTACGAATATCTCTTAATATGATATATATACATTAAATGTCGTTACAACGATAATCGTTACATATATGTCTCGTTTCAAAATCATTAAGTTAGTAGTCTTGTTTTTACATATGTAGTTCATTGTTAATATACTTAATGATATGTTTACTTATCATAATATCATGTTAACTATATATATAACCATATATATGTCATCATATAGTTTTTACAAGTTTTAACGTTCGTGAATCACCGGTCAACTTGGGTGGTCAATTGTCTATATGAAACCTATTTCAATTAATCAAGTCTTAACAAGTTTGATTGCTTAACATGTTGGAAACATTTAATCATGTAAACATCAATCTCAATTAATATATATAAACATGGAAAAGTTCGGGTCACTACAGTACCTACCCGTTAAATAAATTTCGTCCCGAAATTTTAAGCTGTTGAAGGTGTTGACGAATCTTCTGGAAATAGATGCGGGTATTTCTTCTTCATCTGATCTTCACGCTCCCAGGTGAACTCGGGTCCTCTACGAGCATTCCATTGAACCTTAACAATTGGTATCTTGTTTTGCTTAAGTCTTTTAACCTCACGATCCATTATTTCGACGGGTTCTTCGATGAATTGGAGTTTTTCGTTGATTTGGATTTCATCTAACGGAATAGTGAGATCTTCTTTAGCAAAACATTTCTTCAAATTCGAGACGTGGAAAGTGTTATGTACAGCCGCGAGTTGTTGAGGTAACTCAAGTCGGTAAGCTACTGGTCCGACACGATCAATAATCTTGAATGGTCCAATATACCTTGGATTTAATTTCCCTCGTTTTCCAAATCGAACAACGCCTTTCCAAGGTGCAACTTTAAGCATGACCATCTCTCCAATTTCAAATTCTATATCTTTTCTTTTAATGTCAGCGTAGCTCTTTTGTCTACTTTGGGCGGTTTTCAACCGTTGTTGAATTTGGATGATCTTCTCGGTAGTTTCTTGTATAATCTCCGGACTCGTAATCTGTCTATCCCCCACTTCACTCCAACAAATCGGAGACCTGCACTTTCTACCATAAAGTGCTTCAAACGGCGCCATCTCAATGCTTGAATGGTAGCTGTTGTTGTAGGAAAATTCTGCTAACGGTAGATGTCGATCCCAACTGTTTCCGAAATCAATAACACATGCTCGTAGCATGTCTTCAAGCGTTTGTATCGTCCTTTCGCTCTGCCCATCAGTTTGTGGATGATAGGCAGTACTCATGTCTAGACGAGTTCCTAATGCTTGCTGTAATGTCTGCCAGAATCTTGAAATAAATCTGCCATCCCTATCAGAGATAATAGAGATTGGTATTCCATGTCTGGAGACGACTTCCTTCAAATACAGTCGTGCTAACTTCTCCATCTTGTCATCTTCTCTTATTGGTAGGAAGTGTGCTGATTTGGTGAGACGATCAACTATTACCCAAATAGTATCAAAACCACTTGCAGTCCTTGGCAATTTAGTGATGAAATCCATTGTAATGTTTTCCCATTTCCATTCCGGGATTTCGGGTTGTTGAAGTAGACCTGATGGTTTCTGATGCTCAGCTTTGACCTTAGAACACGTCAAACATTCTCCTACGTATTTAGCAACATCGGCTTTCATACCCGGCCACCAAAAATGTTTCTTGATATCCTTGTACATCTTCCCCGTTCCAGGATGTATTGAGTATCTGGTTTTATGAGCTTCTCTAAGTACCATTTCTCTCATATCTCCAAATTTTGGTACCCAAATCCTTTCAGCCCTATACCGGGTTCCGTCTTCCCGAATATTAAGATGCTTCTCCGATCCTTTGGGTATTTCATCCTTTAAATTTCCCTCTTTTAAAACTCCTTGTTGCGCCTCCTTTATTTGAGTAGTAATGTTATTATGAATCATTATATTCATAGATTTTACTCGAATGGGTTCTCTATCCTTCCTGCTCAAGGCATCGGCTACCACATTTGCCTTCCCCGGGTGGTAACGAATCTCAAAATCGTAATCATTCAATAATTCAATCCACCTACGCTGCCTCATATTCAGTTGTTTCTGATTAAATATGTGTTGAAGACTTTTGTGGTCGGTATATATAATACTTTTGACCCCATATAAGTAGTGCCTCCAAGTCTTTAATGCAAAAACAACCGCGCCTAATTCCAAATCATGCGTCGTATAATTTTGTTCGTGAATCTTCAATTGTCTAGACGCATAAGCAATCACCTTCGTTCGTTGCATTAATACACAACCGAGACCTTGCTTTGATGCGTCACAATAAATCACAAAATCATCATTCCCTTCAGGCAATGACAATATAGGTGCCGTAGTTAGCTTTTTCTTCAATAACTGAAACGCTTTATCTTGTTCATCATTCCATTCAAATTTCTTCCCTTTATGCGTTAATGCAGTCAAGGGTTTTGCTATTCTGGAAAAGTCTTGGATGAACCTTCTGTAGTAACCAGCTAGTCCTAAAAACTGGCGTACGTGTTTCGGAGTTTTCGGGGTTTCCCACTTTTCAACAGTTTCTATCTTTGCTGGATCCACCTTAATACCTTCTTTGTTCACTATGTGACCGAGGAATTGAACTTCTTCCAACCAAAATGCACACTTTGAAAACTTAGCGTACAATTCTTCCTTCCTCAATACTTCTAACACCTTTCTCAAATGTTCACCGTGTTCTTGGTCATTCTTTGAGTAAATAAGTATGTCATCAATGAAAACAATGACAAACTTGTCAAGGTATGGTCCACACACTCGGTTCATAAGGTCCATGAACACAGCTGGTGCATTAGTTAAACCAAATGGCATGACCATAAACTCGTAATGACCGTAACGTGTTCTGAAAGCAGTCTTTGGAATATCATCTTCTTTCACCCGCATTTGATGATACCCGGAACGTAAGTCAATCTTTGAATAAACAGACGAGCCTTGTAGTTGATCAAATAAGTCGTCGATTCTCGGTAGTGGGTAGCGGTTCTTGATGGTAAGTTTGTTCAACTCTCGGTAGTCGATACACAACCTGAATGTACCATCTTTCTTCTTGACAAACAAAACAGGAGCTCCCCACGGTGATGTGCTTGGTCGAATGAAACCACGCTCTAAAAGTTCTTGTAATTGGCTTTGCAGTTCTTTCATCTCGCTGGGTGCAAGTCTGTAAGGAGCACGAGCTATTGGTGCAGCTCCTGGTACAAGATCTATTTGAAATTCAACGGATCGATGTGGGGGTAATCCCGGTAATTCTTTCGGAAATACATCGGGAAATTCTTTTGCAATGGGAACATCATTGATGCTCTTTTCTTCAGTTTGTACTTTCTCGACGTGTGCTAGAACAGCATAGCAACCTTTTCTTATTAGTTTTTGTGCCTTCAAATTACTAATAAGATGTAGCTTCGTGTTGCCCTTTTCTCCGTACACCATTAAGGGTTTTCCTTTTTCTCGTATAATGCGAATTGCATTTTTGTAACAAACGATCTCCGCTTTCACTTCTTTCAACCAGTCCATACCGATTATCACATCAAAACTCCCTAACTCTACTGGTATCAAATCAATCTTAAATGTTTCGCTAACCAGTTTAATTTCTCGATTCCGACATATATTATCTGCTGAAATTAATTTACCATTTGATAATTCGAGTAAAAATTTACTATCCAAAGGCGTCAATGGACAACTTAATTTAGCACAAAAATCTCTACTCATATAGCTTCTATCCGCACCCGAATCAAATAAAACGTAAGCAGATTTATTGTCAATAAGAAACGTACCCGTAACAAGCTCCGGGTCTTCCTGTGCCTCTACCGCATTAATATTGAAAACTCTTCCACGGCCTTGTCCATTCGTGTTCTCCTGGTTCGGGCAATTTCTAATAATGTGGCCTGGTTTTCCACATTTATAACAAACTACATTGGCATAACTTGCTCCGACACTACTTGCTCCGCCATTACTCGTTCCGACACCATTTGTTCCTTTCGTTCTATTAACCCCTGGTCCGTAGACCTCACACTTCGCCGCGCTATGACCATTTCTTTTACACTTGTTGCAAAATTTGGTGCAGAACCCCGAGTGATTCTTTTCACACCTTTGGCATAGTTGCTTCTGATTGTTGTTGTTGTTGCGGTTATTATTGTTGTTGGGATGATTGTTGTAGTTGCTGTTGTTGTTGTTGTTGTTGTTGTTGTTGGGCCGTTTATTGTAGTTGCGATTGATGTTGCGATTGTTGGGATAATTGTTGCGATTATTGTTGTAATTGCTGTTGTTGTTGTATTGGTGATTCTTATCACCGTTTTCCTCCCACTTTCTTTTGACTTGCTTCACATTGGCCTCTTCAGCAGTCTGTTCTTTAATTCTTTCTTCAATCTGGTTCACTAGTTTGTGAGCCATTCTACATGCCTGTTGTATGGAGGCGGGCTCGTGTGAACTTATATCTTCTTGGATTCTTTCCGGTAATCCTTTCACAAACGCGTCGATCTTCTCTTCCTCATCTTCGAATGCTCCCGGACACAATAGGCACAATTCTGTGAATCGTCTTTCGTACGTGGTAATATCAAATCCTTGGGTTCGTAACCCTCTAAGTTCTGTCTTGAGCTTATTGACCTCGGTTCTGGGACGGTACTTCTCGTTCATCAAGTGCTTGAATGCTGACCACGGTAGTGCGTACGCATCATCTTGTCCCACTTGCTCTAGATAGGTATTCCACCATGTTAACGCAGAACCTGTGAAGGTATGCGTAGCGTACTTCACTTTGTCCTCTTCAGTACACTTACTTATGGCAAACACCGATTCAACCTTCTCGGTCCACCGTTTCAATCCGATCGGTCCTTCGGTTCCATCAAATTCCAAAGGTTTGCAGGCAGTGAATTCTTTGTAGGTGCATCCTACACGATTTCCTGTACTGCTAGATCCAAGGTTATTGTTGGTATGTAGCGCAGCCTGTACTGCGGCTATGTTTGAAGCTAGAAAAGTACGGAATTCCTCTTCATTCATATTCACGGTGTGTCGAGTAGTCGGTGCCATTTCCTTCAAAATAGTTAAATGGAACAAGTTAATCATACAGAATATTAAGAGTAGTTAATAGTATTTCGTAGCATAATATGAACTCATTTATAAAAGCTTTTTCTTCATATTAGCGTTTTATAAGTTTAAATTCGGGTAGTACCTACCCGTTAAGTTCATACTTAGTAGCTAATATACAATTCAACTACTACAATTCTATATGAAAAACTGATTGTAATAATATTTCGCGTTCAAACTTTTATACAATATTTTACAAACTTACAATACCGCTTATTTTACATAAAGCATGAAATATAGCACACAATAACTTTGATACAAGATAGTTGTGAAGACAATTCTAGCTAGTACACAAGTCGTTCGGCAAAGGCAATAAAGACACGTAATTCATACGTCCAGAAACAAGTCATGCATTCTGGTTTTACTAGGACTACTTCCCATCCTTGGTCTTGTGCAACATAACCGTTATGGCAGTTGATAAGACAGCGTGTTGTAACGTCATCAAAGGGACGAGGGTTACGTAATGTCCAACAGTCCCGTAATAATCTAAAAACCTCATTTCTTACCCCAATTACCGACTCCGTCACTTGTGGAAACGTTTTGTTTAATAGTTGTAGCCCGATGTTCTTGTTCTCACTTTGGTGAGAAGCGAACATTACTAATCCGTAAGCATAACATGCTTCTTTATGTTGCATGTTAGCCGCTTTTTCTAAATCACGAAGTCCAATATTCGGATATATTGAGTCAAAATAATTTCTTAACCCGTTGCGTAAAATAGCATTTGGGTTCCCCGCAATATATGCGTCAAAGTAAACACATCGTAACTTATGGGTTTCCCAATGTGATATCCCCCATCTTTCAAACGAAAGTCTCTTATAAACCAAGACATTCTTGGAACGTTCTTCGAATGTCTTACAAACTGATCTCGCCTTAAATAGTTGTGCCGAAGAATTCTGGCCGACTCTAGACAAGATTTCATCAATCATGTCTCCGGGTAGATCTCTTAAAATATTGGGTTGTCTATCCATTTTGTGTTTTTAAACTGTAAAATAGACAAGAGTTAGATTCATAAAAAAAATACTTATTAATACAAGCAATTTTTACATATATCATAAAGCATAAGAACACTATATTCCATATATTACACCACACGAATACAACTATCTTATTCCGACTCGCTCGTTTCTTCTTCTTCGGTTTTGGTTCGTTTTGCCAAGTTTCTAGGGATATATGATGTTCCCCTAATACGAGCCGTCGTTGTCCACATTGGTTTAGAAAAACCTGGTGGTTTAGAGGTTCCCGGGTCATTGTTACAACTTAAGGACTTCGGGGGTTGACGATACATATAAAGTTCATCGGGGTTGGAATTAGATTTCTCTATTTTTATGCCCTTTCCCTTATTATTTTCTTTTGCCTTTTTAAATTCAGTTGGGGTAATTTCTATAACATCATCGGAATTCTCGTCGAAATCCGATTCATCGGAGAATTGGTAATCCTCCCAATATTTTGCTTCCTTGGCGGAAACACCATTGACCATAATTAACTTTGGTCGGTTGGTTGAGGATTTTCTTTTACTTAACCGTTTTATTATTTCCCCCACCGGTTCTATTTCTTCATCCGGTTCCGATTCTTCTTCCGGTTCCGATTCTTCTTCCGGTTCCGACTCTTCTTCCGGTTCCTCTTCGGGAACTTGTGAATCAGTCCACAAATCATTCCAATTTACATTTGACTCTTCATTATTATTAGGTGAGTCAATGGGACTTGTTCTAGAGGTAGACATCTATCACATAATATCAAACACGTTAAGAGATTAATATATCACATAATATTCATATGTTAAAAATATATAGTTTCCAACAAAAATGTTAAGCAATCATTTTTAAAGAAAACACGGTCGAAGTCCAGACTCACTAATGCATCCTAACAAACTCGATAAGACACACTAATGCAAATTTTCTGGTTCTCTAAGACCAACGCTCGGATACCAACTGAAATGTCCCGTTCTTATTGATTAAAAACGTTCCATATTAATTGATTTCGTTGCGAGGTTTTGACCTCTATATGAGACGTTTTTCAAAGACTGCATTCATTTTTAAACAAACCATAACCTTTATTTCATCAATAAAGGTTTAAAAAGCTTTACGTAGATTATCAAATAATGATAATCTAAAATATCCTGTTTACACACGACCATTACATAATGGTTTACAATACAAATATGTTACAACAAAATAAGTTTCTTGAATGCAGTTTTTACACAATATCATACAAGCATGGACTCCAAATCTTGTCCTTATTTAAGTATGCGACAGCGGAAGCTCTTAATAATCACCTGAGAATAAACATGCTTAAAACGTCAACAAAAATGTTGGTGAGTTATAGGTTTAACCTATATATATCAAATCGTAACAATAGACCACAAGATTTCATATTTCAATACACATCCCATACATAGAGATAAAAATCATTCATATGGTGAACACCTGGTAACCGACAATAACAAGATGCATATATAAGAATATCCCCATCATTCCGGGACACCCTTCGGATATGATATAAATTTCGAAGTACTAAAGCATCCGGTACTTTGGATGGGGTTTGTTAGGCCCAATAG
This sequence comes from Rutidosis leptorrhynchoides, assembly GCF_046630445.1. Lineage (NCBI taxonomy): Eukaryota > Viridiplantae > Streptophyta > Magnoliopsida > Asterales > Asteraceae > Rutidosis > Rutidosis leptorrhynchoides. The sequence continues at coordinate 390,913,114 of NC_092335.1, read as the reverse complement.
ATCTATCTTTAGGATTCGCGTCAATTAGGGTGTCTGTTCCCTAATTCTTAGATTACCAGACTTAATAAAAAGGGGCATATTCGATTTCGATAATTCAACCATAGAATGTAGTTTCACGTACTTGTGTCTATTTTGTAAATCATTTATAAAACCTGCATGTATTCTCATCCCAAAAATATTAGATTTTAAAAGTGGGACTATAACTCACTTTCACAGATTTTTACTTCGTCGGGAAGTAAGACTTGGCCACTGGTTGATTCACGAACCTATAATAATATATACATATATATCAAAGTATGTTCAAAATATATTTACAACACTTTTAATATATTTTGATGTTTTAAGTTTATTAAGTCAGCTGTCCTCGTTAGTAACCTACAACTAGTTGTCCACAGTTAGATGTACAGAAATAAATCGATAAATATTATCTTGAATCAATCCACGACCCAGTGTATACGTATCTCAGTATTGATCACAACTCAAACTATATATATTTTGGAATCAACCTCAACCCTGTATAGCTAACTCCAACATTCACATATAGAGTGTCTATGGTTGTTCCGAAATATATATAGATGTGTCGACATGATAGGTCGAAACATTGTATACGTGTCTATGGTATCTCAAGATTACATAATATATAATACAAGTTGATTAAGTTATGGTTGGAATAGATTTGTTACCAATTTTCACGTAGCTAAAATGAGAAAAATTATCCAATCTTGTTTTACCCATAACTTCTTCATTTTAAATCCGTTTTGAGTGAATCAAATTGCTATGGTTTCATATTGAACTCTATTTTATGAATCTAAACAAAAAAAGTATAGGTTTCTAGTCGGAAAAATAAGTTACAAGTCGTTTTTGTAAAGGTAGTCATTTCAGTCGAAAGAACGACGTCTAGATGACCATTTTAGAAAACATACTTCCACTTTGAGTTTAACCATAATTTTTGGATATAGTTTCATGTTCATAATAAAATTCATTTTCTCAGAATAACAACTTTTAAATCAAAGTTTATCATAGTTTTTAATTAACTAACCCAAAACAGCCCGCGGTGTTACTACGACGGCGTAAATCCGGTTTTACGGTGTTTTTCGTGTTTCCAGGTTTTAAATCATTAAGTTAGCATATCATATAGATATAGAACATGTGTTTAGTTGATTTTAAAAGTCAAGTTAGAAGGATTAACTTTTGTTTGTGAACAAGTTTAGAATTAACTAAACTATGTTCTAGTGATTACAAGTTTAAACCTTCGAATAAGATAGCTTTATATGTATGAATCGAATGATGTTATGAACATCATTACTACCTTAAGTTCCTTGGATGAACCTACTGGAAAAGAGAAAAATGGATCTAGCTTCAATGGATCCTTGGATGGCTCAAAGTTCTTGAAGCAAAATCATGACACGAAAACAAGTTCAAGTAAGATCATCACTTGAAATAAGATTGTTATAGTTATAGAAATTGAACCAAAGTTTGAATATGATTATTACCTTGTATTAGAATGATAACCTACTGTAAGAAACAAAGATTTCTTGAGGTTGGATGATCACCTTACAAGATTGGAAGTGAGCTAGCAAACTTGAAAGTATTCTTGATTTTATGAAACTAGAACTTTTGGAATTTATGAAGAACACTTAGAACTTGAAGATAGAACTTGAGAGAGTTCAATTAGATGAAGAAAATTGAAGAATGAAAGTGTTTGTAGGTGTTTTTGGTCGTTGGTGTATGGATTAGATATAAAGGATATGTAATTTTGTTTTCATGTAAATAAGTCATGAATGATTACTCATATTTTTGTAATCTTATGAGATATTTCATGCTAGTTGCCAAATGATGGTTCCCACATGTGTTAGGTGACTCACATGGGCTGCTAAGAGCTGATCATTGGAGTGTATATACCAATAGTACATACATCTAAAAGCTGTGTATTGTACGAGTACGAATACGGGTGCATACGAGTAGAATTGTTGATGAAACTGAACGAGAATGTAATTGTAAGCATTTTTGTTAAGTAGAAGTATTTTGATAAGTGTATTGAAGTCTTTCAAAAGTGTATGAGTACATATTAAAACACTACATGTATATACATTTTAACTGAGTCGTTAAGTCATCGTTAGTCGTTACATGTAAATGTTGTTTTGAAACCTTTAGGTTAACGATCTTGTTAAATGTTGTTAACCCAATGTTTATAATATCAAAAGAGATTTTAAATTATTATATTATCATGATATTATGATGTACGAATATCTCTTAATATGATATATATACATTAAATGTCGTTACAACGATAATCGTTACATATATGTCTCGTTTCAAAATCATTAAGTTAGTAGTCTTGTTTTTACATATGTAGTTCATTGTTAATATACTTAATGATATGTTTACTTATCATAATATCATGTTAACTATATATATAACCATATATATGTCATCATATAGTTTTTACAAGTTTTAACGTTCGTGAATCACCGGTCAACTTGGGTGGTCAATTGTCTATATGAAACCTATTTCAATTAATCAAGTCTTAACAAGTTTGATTGCTTAACATGTTGGAAACATTTAATCATGTAAACATCAATCTCAATTAATATATATAAACATGGAAAAGTTCGGGTCACTACACGTGGGGCCCTAATTCTACGAACCTCCGTCAATGCTTTCGCCCTACTATGAAAGAAACCATAGAGTTGTGATAGAAAGCTTGATGAGTGCCGGTCATCCCGAGCCCGGGTTGACCAATAAAGATAGGGGTACCCAGTCCCCTAGCTTTGGCACACCCACCTTAACCCAAATTTGGAATTGACGATCATTAATTATAATTGACGATCATTATTTGGAATTGACGATCATTGGTGTTTTGGGGGCATGGAGGTGGAAGAGGGATAACCATCGCAGGTTGATTAGGTGAGCATACTTTTTGGAGGCGTACAATTAACATGATGGACTTCTTGGTGGATGGTAATTTTTATGATATTTATGGCCCTTATTCATTTCAGGTGCATTTGGGATCATTTGGGTACACTTTGGGTCTAATTAGTTGAATTTGAGAAGATTGTAAATAAATTTGAGATTTGATTGATATTTTGGTGAGTTAATAGCTATCCCGTGAATCCTACATATTTGGTCAAGGTCAAGGAGGTCAAAGTATGAGTTTGTAAAGATTTGATTCTTGGTGATTGATGTTTGATGACCTTCTAGGAGATGAAGTTGACTTTGACCGGGGAATGGTTGATTCGGGTAGACTTAGGTTTGAAATGTGATTGTGTTGGTATTTCAGGATTGAAGACTTGAAAATGTGCTAGTTTAAGAGATCGTTTGAAGCGTTACATTGCGTTTGTGTTAGAAGAAGAAGAAGAAAAGATGAGTTTGTGTTTGGTCCTAAGCAATTGCAAGTTTTGGAGGTCACTCAAGCTATCGAGATGCATATTCATAAAAGGTATCAATTGTTCCCCAAACTTTTTGCACTTTGGCTTTGATCACCTATTTGCTCTTCATCTTTAAGGCTTGTTTCGTTGATTTGCTGGCTTGAGGACATGCAAGGTTCAAGTGTGGGGATTTGATATTGCTCGAATTATACATATTTATCCTCACAATATCTTTCTCGTTTTGTTGGGTTTTGAAGAGTTTAATGATCGGAAGTGATGATTTATTGATGAGTTTGTGGTTCAAGGAATAAATAGTCCAAAAGTCCAAATTTATGCAAAATGCTTAAGACTTAAGCCTAAGAAATGAACCAAGTGAAGTTTTGGAGTGAAAATGAAGTTCCAGGGTCAAAAGTGGCACTCCTAAGGTTAAAGAAGCGCTCCTATGTGCTAAAACGTGTATTAAAAAGTCAGTGACCAAAAGCGGCGCTCTCAGCCTCAAAAGCGGTGCTTTTACCCCTATTGCGGCGCTCCTGTCTATTGCGGCGCACCCAAAAGCGGTGCTTTTACCCCTATTGCGGCGCTCCTAACGCTGATTCAGCCCAAAAATTCAGCCGACCTATAAAAGCTTATTTGGAGTTTTTGAGTGGGAGAGCTGCACTTTAGGGCCATCAAGTTCAAGCTCAAATTCATGCTCCTAACTCCAATTCCATGAAGATTAGTGATAGACTCACATCATCCATTCTCCATTTTAGTGTTTCTTCTCCATTTTGGTAGTTAGTTTTCTCCATTTTAGTTGTAATGATGAATGATTGTTATTTCTTTGATTTATTTCTTGTTTATGCAATGATTATAGCTTAGATTACTTGTGTTCACTTGATTTGTAAACTAGAAGCTTGGATTTTGCCCTAATCTATGAATTGGGTGTTTGAATGAGTTGATGATTATTGTTCTTGATTGATGATCCATTGCTATGCATTTGTTCTAGACTTTACTTTGATTACATAGATTGTCTAGCTTTTCTAAGTGATTTTATTAGTGAAACAATTTGTGCTTCAACACCTTAGGTGATCTAGACAACTAGGTTAAGGATTTCAAGTGATTGTGTTCTTAGTCTATGTTGGTTCTCAATTGGTCTTTAGTCAACATAGTGGTGTTTGATTATCTTGAGTGATTTTGATAATTAAAGGATTTTAAGTGATTTTAATCCAAAATCGAGTCTCAATGATCTCACTCAAAACATAGTTTGATCTCTTGAAATGAGTCTACGTGAGTTCATGAATTTTATTTCATTAAAGTTTTATGGAAGTTGACGAATGGAAATGAAACTATATGTTTGAACATTATTGTGTAATGAATGAATTGAGTAAACCATGGCAAAAGGTGGAATAATCTAGTGGACACGTTTTTATCTTATTTGTTAATCTCTTTTAGTTTAAGTTTAGCTTAATCAACACTTTTTCAAATCTTTATCAAAACCCCTCAATCAAATTAGGATAATTGCTAGTGTTTTGAGATTCATGTAAATTGCTCCCTGTGGAACGAACCTTGACTGAATACTTGCTAGTTGCTATAATGATCGGGTTATTGGTGCTCGTGCGTTTGTGTTAATTGGTTAAGTATTTGATCATTGTTTTTATATAATTAAAAGTTGAGAACACGAACGATCACAATCATATATAATCATTCCACTCACCTAAAAAAGCGCGCACTTGTCATGTAAGCATGATCTCCGTCATCACATCCGAGCAAGTAATAAACCATATAACACATAGGCACACAAAACATGTAAAAGGCCATTCTCTGCAAGAAAATTCTCACAAGCATCCCTTATCCTAAGAATTTCACCTTGCTCACTAAACACCCGCCTATTTAGACACCTAAATAAGCATAAACCCAATTACCACTTTGGATGGTAATTATAACCCGCACTAACAAGTTTATATCTCATAAATTATACAGTGCTTTGATAGCATTTTGAGGAGTTATCTTGGTATTTTTGAAGCTATTTTAATACTTAAATACACTAAAACGGGTAAAAACGGGAAAATAGGTATTTTTAATATTTTGTTGAAGTTGTGTATTGAATAGGAGTAAAGACAGTCAAAAGTGCAGAAAACTTGACGAAGCCGCCGGCATAAGGAAACCGAAGCCACCGGCTTACCTTCTATATACTAGAATATTCCAAATTTGATCGCAGAAATTGAAGAACTTGGTGACCAAGCAAAAATACAGCCAAGCCGCCGGCTTAACACTGAAGCCGCTGGCTTATGTAACGCGGTTTAAACTTCTTGCTGCTCAAGTTCAAGTTACATTTAGAAGTTATTCTCATCTTTATCCGAAAGAAGTCAAGCCGCCGGCTTCACAATGAAGACGCCGGGTTTACAATGAAGCCGCCGGCTTAAGTTATACAGAAAGATTCAACGTACGCTTCAAGATCACATTTTACGTAGGCCCCACTCGAAGTTATGGGAAGCCACCGGCTTCACACCCAAGCCGCCGGCTTGTGTTGGCGGTTTCAGAAACTATAAATACAGGCCTTGGGGTCAGTTTTATGCAGTTCAGATTTTTTGTACTCTGCATTCAGAGGAAACTCACGAAATAGTTAGGGTTTTTATCTATTACAACATTCAAGTTATTCAATCAAGTATTTGTTTTTTAATTCCTTTATGTCGGTATGATTTCTTCCATTAATCATAGTCTTTTATTTTTTGTTACTTTAGTTATGGGCGAACAGCCTTACATATGCATGAACTATGTAACACCTTGTGAACATTGCTTAATTATTTGAATTGCGTGAAAGAAAACAGAAAAACGGATATGGTGTATGAAGCCGCCAGCTTCATATACCAGATCCGCCGGCTTCATCATTATATTATGCAGATTTGTTACGATTTAAATTCAGATAAAATAAAACAGTATTTGGCAAAAATATCCAATAGAGTCAACGAAGCCGCCGGCTTCGTTGACTAAGCCGCGGGCTTTATCTACTAATTGTAGAAATATTTAAATTCGACAGCATCTCTGGATTATCTGTTATGTCTTATGTCTGATTAAAATACCACTGTTTGAATAGTCTGATTTAAATAAACACAATTACTATTAAGTTTTAACTAGAACATCACTAGGATTAAAACTTAGTAAATTTAAACATGATAAAAATCGGATCATTATAATAGTGAGGGTTATAGCTAGTAACTATAATCAAGGTTTGGTTAATCATATTAAACCTACTATCAGGTCTTAAAGAGGCAGTAAATCTAGACATCTATTCTAGGATTAACCTGATCAACTAGTCTTAGATTAGATATTCTGAGGTCGTTATTAAATTTGAGTTAGGTTTAAATTCAAAAGAAAATGTGAGCAAGGTGCGAAAGGTTCAAGCATGTGTTTTATTTAATATTGTTATTTCTTCAATTTATTTACTTGCAATTTAATTGTTTCTTATTTCTTTGTTAATCAAAGCAACTAAATCTTAAAATCAAAATTACATCTTTTGAATCCACTCGTTCTCTTGGGACGAACCTTAACTTACTAAATACTAAATTACATTTGATCGGATTTCGTTGCTCGTTAGGGAGTTAAAAGTAAATCATAAATTAAGATATTATATATTTAAAAGTTAGATTAAAATATAAGCAATTCTGCACACACTTTTTACACACCAACTTTTTGGCGCCGCTGACGGGGAGCGCAGTGGAATCATAAGAATATAAATTAAAACACCAAAGACAAGTGGTGACTGTCCTCCTTTAGGGAAAGGTTGCTGGGTTTCCAATTTAAAGGGTCCTAGCGGAACCTAGACATTGACGACCATTTATTGGTGAATAAAATAAGCACTTAAAAATAAAACAATGAATAATTCAAAACTTTCGATGGAGGATCACTTAAAATCTTCACAACAAATTCATGGAACTGCTATAATTCCACCAACTATTAAAACTAATTTCACTATCGAAAAACAAATATTAGACTTAATTAAAGAAGAATGTCAATTCAACGGAACTATTAAGGAAGATGGTTACCAACATCTTCGCAATTTTACTAGTATATGCACGTTATTTAAATATAATGAAATAGAAGACGAACAAATTTATCTTATCCTTTTTCCTTGGACACTCAAGAGAGAAGCTAAAGACTGGTTTAATCAACTTGCTGAAAGAAAAATATCTACATGGGATCAAATGGTTGAAGAATTTTTAAAACGATTTTTTCCACATTCTAAAATGATAAGGCTGCAGAATATGATAACTCAATTTAAACAAGGCCCTCAAGAAACTTTGAATAATACATGGACTAATTATGAAAAATTAATAAAGTCATGTATTCAACATGGATTAAACGATGTCCAAAGATTGATGCAATTCTATAAAAATATCACAATTTCTACTAGAAAAGAAATTGATACCGTCGCTGGTAGTTCAGCTCTTTATAAAACTCCCGAGGAATTACAACAATTAATATCTGAGTTAGTCATTCAATCACATGATTTGTATCAAGCAAATAATAATCAACGGGAAACTAAAATTGAAGATAAAAATGAAATATATACATTACAAAATAAAATACAAGTTCTAGAAAAAGAGTTAAAATTTCATGTCCCATCCTAATCCAACTGGACGAATACATTTCATTTGGTTACATAGCGAGGTACTTGACCTCTATATGATACATTTTACAAACATTGCATTCATTTTTTAAAAGACAAACTTAAATTACATCGACAGTTGACGGCATGCATACCATTTCATAATATATCCAACTATAATTGACTTAGTAATAATCTTGATGAACTCGACGACTCGAATGCAACGTCTTTTGAAATATGTCATGAATGACTCCAAGTAATATCTCTAATATGACCAAATGCACAGCGGAAGGTTTCTTTAATACCTGAGAATAAACATGCTTTAAAGTGTCAACCCAAAGGTTGGTGAGTTCATTAGTTTTTCATAATCAATCATTTTCAATAATATAATAGACCACAAGATACTCATAATTAGAAAACAATCTGTGCAGGTCTACTCCTGCTGTAAAATCATTCATATGAAGAACAACGGAACCTTTCAAAAAACTCACCAACGGTAGCTAATGTGTAGTGCAATGACAAAATCATCTCACCGCGGTAGTTAATACAATATAATTCTTACAACGGGGGCTAATGCGTACGCAATGCAAAATCATCCCTCCGAGGGTAGCTGAAACGGGGGCTAACGCGTACGCAATGCAAAATCATCCCTCCGTTACCAACTACAAAGTTGACTATAATACAATACAATACATCGGGGGCTAGTGCATGCGTACAATGCAAAATCATCCCGCCGATGGTAGTTAATACGGGAGCTAATGCGTACGCAATGCAAAATCATCTCTCCGTTAACTACTAAATCGAACCTCTGAATCCAAATAATTCTATCATAGAATGTAGTTTTGAATATTTGTGTCTATTTCATCAATCATTTATAAAAGCAGTTCATGTATTCTCAGTTCAAAAATATATCTCAAAAGCATTTAGGAAACAGTTATAAAAACAACGCATGTATTCTCAGTCCCAAAAATATAAAGAGTAAAAGGGAATCAAATGAACTCACAATACTGTATTTTGTAGTAAAAATACATATGACGACATTGAATACTGAACAATGCAGGGTTAGCCTTGGATTCAAGAACCTATATTATATATATATATATATATATATATATATATATATATATATATATATATATATATATATATATATATATATATATATATATATATATATATATATATATATATATATATATATATATATATATATATATGTATGTATATTAACACATATAATGGTAATGGAACAAATTTATATATTATTAGTGATTTAATTGTTTTTTTTAATTATATGTTTCATTAATAACCTAATTAATTATATTTACTAATATAAAATATTAATATAGTTATGTTAGATGTAGTAGATATAGTTTTATATAACTAACAGTTATTTGATAAATTAATATTGATAATAATAAATAAAAAGCTGTTTAATTTTAAAATAATAATAGTAATAATAACAAAACAATAGTTTTTATAAAGGTGATACTTTTAGTAATAATGATAAAAATGATAACTTTAATAAAAATGATACTTTTAAAATAAAAAAATATATTAATTTTAATAATAATAAATACTAATAATAATAACTATAAAAATAATGATTTTACTAATAATAATAATAATAATGATACTAATATTTACATTAATAACTATAATGATAATAATAATACTAATTCTTATGTTATTAATGATAATAATAATAATAATAATAATAATAATAATAATAATAATAATAATAATAATAATAATAATAATAATAATAATAATAATAATAATAATAATAATAATAATAATAATGATAAAAGAAGATACCTTAATCAGCTTAAAGCTTAAAAAAAATAAATGCCATAGCCCGGGCTCGAACCGACGACCTCTTGCTCAACTGCTAACACCCCAAACCATTCATCCAATTATGTATTTTTAATATACTATGAAACCCATTTATTTTTAATCTATTGTCTTCGGTCCAATAGAAAAAAAGGCTCGACCCAACAATAAACTAGAACAAGCCTAACAATAAACTAGAACAAGCCAAAGAATTGACTTGTTATGTTCTCGATCTGAGCCAGGAATCAGAAAAAAAGGCAGTAGCAGGTTAAGAGCTTCGGCTCATCTTCATCCTCGTTATCATCTTAATATTCGTGATCTTCACACTCGTTACACCATCATCAACATCAAAATAATAACAGTAACATCGTTATTATATCAGAAGAAGAAACAGAAAACGCATCACTTTAATCATGATTACAATATCATCGAGTTCAACCTATCATTATTGTATATCATCATCAACATCATAAATGACATCATCAATAACATTATGCATCGTGATTCATCATTATGGTCATCATTATTCTGCCATAATATAGAATCATCATCATCATAAACGTTTCACTGTTCATCATCTCTTTCACTAGTCATCATAAATCTTACGGTTTATAACATCATCTTTATCTCCTTTTGATCAGAAAAAGAAAACATGAAGCATGATCGTTGTACCATCATCATTAATGTACCCTCGTCAATACCCATTATTGTTCATTGTCTTCTTCAATTAATCATCATCATTTCTCCTTCGTTACTCTGCTACAGGAGCAACAGCACTCTAGCAGCAGTAGCAGAATCGATGATAGAGCAGGAGAGTCGTGATGGTTGTCAGTTAGAAATGAAAACAGAAAAGAAGAGGAAAAGAGAAAAATCTTAAACACGAAGGTGGTGTTTATGTATGGTGGTTTTCTTAGTGGCCAATTGTACTTGTGGTGGTCGATTTATGTGGGTGGTATCGGGTTTCAAATGGTGATGGTGATGGTTTATGGTTGGGTCTTCGATCAAGAATAGGAGCAGAGGGTGATCTTTGGTAGTGAATGAAGGAAGTGTAGAAACAGAAAGGCGATATCAATTATTGGTTTTGAATGGTATAATATGCTACAGCAGTTGTAGCAGTGAAACTGCATCAGATGGGTTGCAGTATTAACAATACTAGTCGCGATGGTGGTGATGAAGTTTTGATTGTTCAAACTACGATCATAACGAGATAGGGAGGTGGTTGATGGTAATCAGGTTTTGATGGTAGTTCTTGGAGATGAGATGGTGAGGATGATGGTCGTAAGTTGTTTGATGATGAATTATAAGAGTAGAGAAGAAATTATAAAGTGGTGATGTTATATCTTCATATTCCTCTGCCTATATGTATATGATATATATTTATATATATTAGTTTAAATGTGATCAATCATCAACACTGTACTGAATAGTAAACGCACAGTATAGCAGCCCGAACTTTTAGATTTTTCTTACCGACAGTTTTCACGGACGTTGTATCGTGCAAAATCAGTGGCGAATAAAAGTGTTCAAAAAAATTCCATATTTTTAAATTAACTATATTTATTTATTTTGGTCATTATGGTATAAAATTCGAACATTAACTTGTTAAATAAAAATTACCTCAACTGTCCCTCTCATTTATGGGTGAAAAATAAAAAGTGTTGAAATTTAATAACTAGGTCCTAAATATAATTTTAGTAAGCCTAAAATTTATGGAACTCATTTTCGTATCACCGTTTATTTTAAAATTACAATAGTTTGAATTTAACTTGCTTAATATTAATCGAAACATCAAATGAGTATTACAATTATTTAATATTTATTTTTAATATACTTTATTTATATATAGAGATATATTTTAAATAATAATTATTATTTTTACATAATTATTTTCTAACAATTACATCATAAATTATATTTCAAATCATATATATATATATATATATATATATATATATATATATATATATACATACCTATTTACAAATAGTTGTTCGTGAATCGTCGGAAATAGTCAAAAGGGTAATTTGAATATATGAACATAGTTTCCAAAATTTTCGAGACTCAACATAACAGACTTTGCTTATCGTGTCAAAGATATTAAATCATATCAAGAGTTTGGTTTAAAATTAGTCTAAATTTTCCGGGTCGTCACAGTACCTACCCGTTAAAGAAATTTCATCCCGAAATTTGAGTGAGGTCGTCATGGCTAACAGTAAAAATGTTTTCATGACGAATGTGAGTTGATAAATAGGTTTTTATCAACATTGAGTTATATTGATAAAATAATTCGATTAATCGAAGAGTACGAATGAAGCCATCACTAAATAGTGAAACGAGAAAGACAAGTTTCATCATAACTTTTGACTAGTCATGGTTGAATTCAGAAAATAAGGTGCGTCTTAACTTTTGACGTTGTCTTGGTTGAATTCCGGAATTCAAGGGATTTAAAGAAAATTTTCGAAATCTAAAAGATTTGATTCTTCAGCGAATAAGGAAATTAGGATCTTCTTTGGTTAAATTCGATATTCTGTTTTGATTTTTCTGTCGGATATTTTCACTATAAATGAACCTCTTTCGTTCCATTATTTCCACAACTCTCATCTTTTATACTTCAATTCATATTTCCAAAACATTTGTCATATTATCAGAAGTCACTGAAAAAGATAGAACTATTAATAAAAATATGTTCTTGATATGTTTAGAGATTAGGTAGAATGTAAGAGTCGTGTGACATGGCACATGATGACGTTAGGGTCTGTGAATCATCATGTTTCATTAGAAACTCAGCATGACTTACTGTAATATAATCACGTTGATCAAGTGTCATTATATTTTACTAACTCATGCATCAATTTCCAACACTACTTCAAAATCATTCATAATTCAAACTCAAATTTTAAAGAAATTTAGAAACTAAATTAGTTTCCTTTATGATGTAATATAGATAGCACGAAGAGATAAATAATTTCGGACGAGAATATTTATGAAAATATCTTCAGAAATATCGAAGATATTTATGATGATATTTTGCAATTTCTAAGTTCGATGGTTGATGAAGAAAGATTTTCTGCAAGATTTTAACATGAGTACAGAGCAAGATATTCGTTGAAGGTTTCATTGGATCCAGAATTACCTGGATTCTTTGAATATGGAGTTTGGTCCTTGTATTTGTCCTCGGTCTCCTTCAGGGTTAGCTCAATCCATTTTTCAGTACTAAATTTTCTATTGAGCGTTCCCAATCTTCCATTCTTTATTGTCAAACTTTTGGTCATTTAGACCATCTACAATTTTGCTGTTTCCTCTGCATTTAATGCTACCATATCTGAATTGTCGGTTATCAATCCGTGGTGGTTTCAAGAGAATTGTGTTTTTAGTTGATTAAACGCTGATGGTAATATGGTGAAATATAAAAGGTTCCCTGGTAACAATAAAAGAGCACGCATATATATCAAGGTTGTAATAATAATAATAAGGTTGTTTTGAATGAAAGTCGAAGTTGCCTTGCTGGAGCTGGGACAAAATTGGCTATTTTGGAAAGGGATTGCAAAGTTATTTTCGATAATAATAACGCTAAAGAAATTAGCACAGCTACGCGTAAAAGGGTTACTCAGTTTCTGAGAGTTTTCAAGTGCATAACTATACGCATCAATCTTTTCTTCTGTAAATGAAGTGCGATTGGTTCATTCTCCCGATTGAGGTGTTTTCAAGAATCACGAAAGGTTTGAATGCAGATTGTAATCGTCAAGATACAAATGAGGTTTAAGATGAAATCAAGTGGCAAACTTGAAGAATTGTTTAGTTTCATATATTATAATCAATATTTTAATTCATTTTAATTGTCCAATATTGACAGTCCACAGTTAGCAGTTCACAATTTGTAGTTCAACAATTCATATATAGTTTAATATATAATATTCGAATTAATTAATACGTATTCGTGACCCATTGTATACATGTATCAGACTCGATCACAACTCAAAGTATATATATTATTATAGAATCAACCTCAACCCTGTATAGCTAACTCCAGCATTACTGCATATAGAGTGTCTATGGTTATTCCAAATAATATATATAGATGCGTCGATATGATATGTCAAAACCTTGTATACGTATCCCGATATTTAAAGTGTGTAAAATAAATAATAGAAATTAAATGACGATAAATAAAGTGCGTAAAGTAAATAATAGAAATTAAATGACGATAAATAAAATTGCGATAATTAAATTGCGATAAATAAACTGCGATAAATAAAATGTAATCAGTTAGCTAGGAATAGTTAGCTAGGATTTTTGTTAGCGTGGATTTTTAATAGAATTTCTCATAGTTAATTCGTTTGTTTCTAACAAATTTTTATTTTGTCTAATGTTTTCTTCATTATGCCACTTGTTGGATTCTGATAGGTCAAAATCCAAATATTAAATTGAATGAAAATGGTTATTCTGTGGTGAATCGGATTCGTATATCTGTGGATGTAAGTAGGATACTTAATGACCGTTGAATAAGATTCGAAGGATGTACAGTGTAACTTATTAATGTGAAATCTAAATATTCCTCGAGTATTACCTACCCGTTAAAATATTTTCATCATTAATAGTTTGTACAAAAGAATTTTTAATTACAATCTTTATGAAAACATATATTTTCATATATATAATTTCTTCAGATGTAATCATGGATTTAATGAGTTAATATGATATTAAACTCATTTGCTTTTCGGTTTGAGCTGGAATAAATAATCTCTAAGACTTTAGAGATTACATAATCGCTATGTAGAACGAACGTAATTAATGTAAAACGATACGTAGGATGATAATTATACTCGAGATACAGAATAAGATGATGAGGCATGGATTGTTGATGATACTGGTGCTGTTACTGATGGTACTGTTGGTATCGGTGATGTTGCTGAAGCTGGTAAATTTTGCACCATATTTTCCAAAACTACAACTCTAGCGCAAAGCTTGTTGACTTCTACTATTACTCCGGGATGATTGTCGGTCGGAACGAGCGGATGAATAAGATTTAGAATTGTGGATAGAATATAATCGTGATGGGATACTCTGGAAATGAGAGATAAAATAGTATTACGAACAGGTTCGCCGGTAAGTGCTTCAGGTTCATAGCGAAGAGGGTGATTTGGTTGGTGGAAAGGATCACCTTCTTCGCGTCTGCATTGATTAAGCCGACTACGAACCCATACAATGAATTGGGGATGGCTGATTGGTTGATTCATTCTGGTGACACTGCTTTCGAAGCTTAGGTGAAACTCATGTCGGAATAGCTGTCGAAATCCGAGGAATTCGAACTGGTTGAGGGATTCATCTCGTACGATCAGATGACGGATTTTCGATAAGAAATAGATTATAGGATGTAGATTAGTACCCTGCAATACATAGTTTCCATATGCATATATAATACTAAAATCCCATAAGTTACGGAGGAATCTACGGAAGCTGTCAGGCAAAGGTAACAATAATAGATACGCTAAGATATGAATTCATCTATACACTGTCTATGCAATAGAGGCAGTAAGACGTGTCTAGACTTTAAGGATGATAAGCAAATAATTTTTGACACTAAATGGTAAGCAAAACTGTTGACATGCAGACACGGTCGAAGTCCAGACTCACTAATGCATCTAAGCAACTATCAGTTAGACACACTAATGCAAGACCTGGTTCGCTAAGACCACCGCTCTGATACTAACTTTCATGTCTCACCCTAATCCACCTGGATGAATACATTTCATTTGGTTACATCACGAGGTACTTGACCTCTATATGATACATTTTACAAACATTGCATTCGTTTTTTAAAAGACAAACTTTCATTACATCGACAGTTGACGGCATGCATACCATTTCATAATATATCCAACTATAATTGACTTAGTAATAATCTTGATGAACTCGACGACTCGAATGCAACGTCTTTTGAAATATGTCATGAATGACTCCAAGTAATATCTCTAATATGAGTAAATACAGCGGAAGGTTTCTTTAATACCTGAGAATAAACATGCTTTAAAGTATCAACCAAAAGGTTGGTGAGTTCATTAGTTTTTCATAATCAATTATTTTCAATAATATAATAGACCACAAAATACTCATAATTAAAAAACAATCTGTGCAGGTCTACTCCTGCTGTAAAATCATTCATATGAAGAACAACGGAACCTTTCAAACAACTCACCAACGGTAGCTAATGTGTAGTGCAATGACAAAATCATCTCACCGTGGTAGTTAATACAATATAATTCTTACAACGGGGGCTAATGCGTACACAATGCAAAATCATCCCTCCGAGGGTAGCTGAAACGGGGGCTAATGCGTACGCAATGCAAAATCATCCCTCCGTTACCAACTAAAAAGTCGACTATAATACAATACAATACATCGGGGGCTAGTGCGTACGTGCAATGCAAAATCATCCCGCCGATGGTAGTTAATACGGGAGCTAATGCGTACTCAATGCAAAATCATCTCTTCGTTAACTACCAAATCGAACCCCTGAATCCAAATAATTCTATCATAGAATGTAGTTTTGAATATTTGTGTCTATTTCATCATTCATTTATAAAAGCAGTTCATGTATTCTCAGTTCAAAAATATATCTCAAAAGCATTTAGGAAACAGTTATAAAAACAGTGCATGTATTCTCAGTCCCAAAAATGTAAAGAGTAAAAGGGAATCAAATGAACTCACAATACTGTATTTTGTAGTAAAAAAACATATGACGACATTGAATACTGAACAATGCAGGGTTGGCCTTGGATTCACGAACCTATATAATTATATATATATATATATATATATATATATATATATATATATATATATATATATATATATATATATATATATATATATATTCACACATATAATGGTAATGGAACAAATTTATATATTATTAGTGATTTAATTATTTTTTTTAATTGTGTGTTTCATTAATAACCTAATTAATTATATTTATTAATATAAAATATTAATATAGTTATGTTAGATGTAGTAGATATAGTTTTATATAACTAACAGTTATTTGATAAATTAATATTGATAATAATGAATAAAAAACTGTTTTATTTTAAAATAATAATAGTAATAATAACAAAACAATAGTTTTTATGAAGGTGATACTTTTAATAATAATGATAAAAATGATAACTTTAATAAAAATGATACTTTTAAAATAAAAAAATATGTTAATTTTAATAATAATAAATACTAATAATAATAACTATAAAAATAATGGTTTTACTGATAATAATAATGATACTAATATTTACATTAATAACTATAATGATAATAATAATACTAATTCTTATGTTATTAATAATAATAATAATAATAATAATAATAATAATAATAATAATAATAATAATAATAATAATAATAATAATAATAATAATAATAATAATAATAATAATAATAATAATGATGATGATAAAAGAAGACTACCTTAATCAGCTTAAAGCTTAAAAAAAATAAATGCCATAGCCCGGGCTCGAACCGACGACCTCTTGCTCAACCGCTAACACCCCAAACCACTCATCCAATTATGTATTTTTAATATACTATGAAACCCATTTATTTTTAATCTATTGTCTTTGGCCCAACAGAAAATAAGGCTCGGCCTAACAATAAACTAGAACAAGCCCAACAATAAACTAGAACAAGCCCAAGAATTGACTTGTTATGTTCTCAATCTGAGCCAGGAATCAGAAAAAAAAACTGCAGTAGCAGGTTAAGAGCTTCGGCTCATCTTCATCCTCGTTATCATCTTAATATTCGTGATCTTCACACTCGTTACACCATCATCAACATCAAAATAATAACAGTAACATCGTTATTATATCAGAAAAAGAAACAGAAAATGCATCATTTTAATCATGATCACAATATCATCGAGCTCAACCTATCGTTATTGTATATCATCATCAACATCATAAACGACATCATCAATAACATTATGCATCGTGATTCATCATTATGATCATCATTATTCCACCATAATACAGAATCATCATCATCGTAAACTTTTCACTGTTCATCATCTCTTTCACTCGTTATCATAAATCTTACAGTTTATAACATCATCTTTATCTCCTTTTGATCAGAAACAGAGAACATGAAGCATGATCGTTGTACCATCATCATTAATGTACCCTCGTCAATACCCATCATTGTTCATTGTCTTCTTTAATTAATCATCATCATTTTCTCCTTCGTTAATCTGCTGCAGGAGCAACAGCACTCTAGCAGCAGTAGCAGAATCGATGATAGAGCAGGAGAGTCGTGATGGTTGTCAGTAGGAAATGAAAACAGAAAAAGAAGAAGAAAAGAGAAAAATCTTAAGCACGAAGGTGGTGTTTATGTATGGTGGTTTTCTTGGTGGCCAATTGTACTTGTGGTGGTCGATTTATGTGGGTGGTATCGGGTTTCAAATGGTGATGATGATGGTTTTTGGTTGGGTCTTCAATCAAGAATAGGAGAAGAGGGTGATCTTTGGTAGTGAATGAAGGAAGTGTAGAAACAGAAAGACGATATCAATTATTGGTTTTGAATGGTATAATATGCTACAGCAGTTGTAGCAGTGAAACTGCATCAGATGGGTTGCAGTATTAACAATACTAGTCGCGATGGTGGTGATGAAGTTTTGGTTGTTCAAACTATGATCATAACTAGATAGGGAGGTGGTTGATGGTAATCAGGTTTTGATGGTAGTTCTTGGAGATGAGATGGTGAGGATGATGGTCGTAAGTTGTTTGATGATGAATTATAAGAGTAGAGAAGAAATTATAAAGTGGTGATGTTATATCTTCATATTCCTCTGCCTATATGTATATGATATATATCTATATATATTAGTTTAAATGTGATCAATCATCAACACTGTACCGAATAGTAAACGCACAGTATAGCAGCCTGAACTTTTAGATTTTCTTACCGATAGTTTTCACGGACGGTGTATCGTGCGAAATGAGTGGCGGATAAAAGTGTTCAAAAAAATCCCATATTTTTAAATTAACTATATTTATTTATTTTGGTCATTATGGTATAAAATTCGAGCATTAACTTGTTAAATAAAAATTACCTCAACTGTCCCTCTCATTTATGGGTGAAAAATAAAAAATTGTTGAAATTTAATAACTAGGTCCTAAATATAATTTTAGTAAGCCTAAAATTTATGGAACTCATTTTTGTATCACCGTTTATTTTAAAATTACAATAGTTTGATTTAACTTGCTTAATATCAATCGAAACATCAAATGAGTATTACAATTATTTAATATTTATTTTTAATATACTTTTTTTATATATAGAGATATATTTTAAATAATAATTATTATTTTTACATAATTATTTTCTAACAATTACATCATAAATTATCTTTCAAATCATATATATATATATATATATATATATATATATATATATATATATATATATATATATATATATATATATATATATATATTTAAATATATACATACCTATTTACAAATAATTGTTCGTGAATTGTCGGAAATAGTCAAAAGGGTAATTTGAATATATGAACATAGTTTCAAAAATTTTCGAGACTCAAAATAACACACTTTGCTTATCGTGTCAAAGATATTAAATCATATGAAGAGTTTGGTTTAAAATTAGTCAAAATTTTCTGGGTCGTCACATAAAAGAATTAAAAGAAAATTCTGTTTTAGAAAATGTCTCTCTCATCTCGCAAAAAAAAAAAAACTATACGTAAGGGACAGCGGATATGATACAAGGATATATCTATAATCAAACTGAATTATATAATGTTATTCTATATAAAATCTTCGAGCTATGTCATAATCATCAAAATCTGATACTTGACCTAGGAAAAGATTTGGGAACTTTATCTAAACAATTAACTATTAGAGAAATCGAAACGTTACCATCAAATACATTAGAAAACCCTAAGGGAAATCAAGAAATTCAAGCTATAACTACTAGGAGTGGTAAAACGACAAAAGATCCTATTATGCCCAGTCAAGAGGAAAGTCAAGAATCACTTAAGAAAACTAGTAATGAAAAGAGTATTGATGACATTCTTCCTGAAAAAACTACATTGTGACGACCCGGAAAATTTCGACTAATTTTAAACCGAACTCACGATACGATTTATTAATTCTGACACGATAAGCAAAGTCTGTTATCCTGAGTCTCAAAATTTTTGAACTGTTTTCTTACATTCATTAAACTTCGACTGCTCTCGACGATTCATGAACCACTATTTGTAGATAGATATATATATATATATATTTAAATATATGAATATATAATCTGAAATATAATTTAAAATATTATATGATGTAATTGTTAGAATTTATAAAAATAATATATAATGATTAGTATTTAAAAACATATCTATATATGTAAATGAAGTATATAGAATATATATATAGTTCGAATTTATTTTGTAATCGACAGTAACGCTTAATTATCATTTGATCGATATTAAACAAATGAACTTATGGGATTAAATAAAGGGTGATCTAAAAATGAGCTATATAAATTATAGGCTTATTAAAAGTATATCTAGGATCTAATTATTTAATTTCTAACACTTTTTATATTTTACCGTGGATCAAGCGCGGACAATTGAGTTAATATTTTTTATTTAATAAAATTTAAATAATTAATGACCAATTTTAGTCCATAATGATTAAAATAATTAAAGATATTTAATATAAAATTTTGAGATTCTTCCGAAGGATTTTATCCACCATTGATTAATCACGGAATACGATTTAGCACTCCGTGAAAACTGTCGGTAGATAAATCTAAAAATTGAAGACTGCTTTACTGTTTCTCTATTTCTTTCACACGTTTCTTTCCAGTTTGATTTCTTATATAATAATAATAATAATAATAATTATTATTATTATATATATATATATATATTTATATATATATATATATATATATATATATATATATATATATATATATATATATATATATATATATATATATAGATTATAGTACAAAGAAATTTGTTTGATCCTGTAGTTTCTTGAAAACGTGAAATCTGAAAACATAAAGAAAAGAAAAAGTAAAAGTTGATGATTAACTGAATTTGTTGATCAAAATAATATTCTTGCTTCTTTGTCCATTATTTAGCTATTATAACTATATCTACATATAAACTTATACATACATACAAAATATGGAGATATGCAAATCGTCTATCACCATAATCACAAACCCCACACATCTCTATTGTTTATTTCCTTTATGGTAATTGATCCTCTTTTCCTGTTCCTACTTCAATCATTCCACTTATATTATATATTTATATAGATATTATAGATACATACATTGATGACAACCTATCAAACCACTAATGCATACTACCACTTTTATCTTTCTATTTCTTTCTTATTTCATTCGAGCGCCACCTTGTACTATACTGCTACGGTTTCTTCTTGTTTAACACATCACCACCAAGGAAAATGCTATTTATTTGATTATCTCATCAAACACTATAACCACATAAGAACACCTTGAACTGCAACTACTGCTATACTTTGTTTCTCTCCTGTTCACCATCAGAACTGCACAAAACCACGAATAAGTTACTGCACCTGCTCGAAACTATTGCTGTGCAATTGTTGCTGTTTGCTGCTATGTTTCTGTGAGGTATCAATACCTCAATAACCCATAAAATACTAGACCAAACCAAAGTCATTTATCATTTGTTACATTGACAATGAACAACTAAGCCAAAAATGGCCAAAGAGTCAACCTGTTTGACCAGGCATAACAGTTACCCATATTTAACCCAAACCCATTTTGACAATCAATCTAAAATCCACCCGACCCACCCATTTAAACACGTCAGGTTCTGGTGTGCGTAGAGGTGTATACGAAATAGTTATATTTTTATTGCGAAATATTATTAAATACGATACAATTTTACACAAGTTATTTATTTATTTATAGAGTGGATATACCTAAACCTTGCTACAATACTTATAGGTAGTGTACCTAATCTTACAGTAGTGTAGTTTTTAGTAAGACCGGTTCGTCCACAGGGAACTAGCCTAGTTTAACGCTATATTTTTAAAACTTTATTTGTATAAATATAAATATATATATAAATATATATATATATATATATATATATATATATATATATATATATATATATATATATATATATATATAATATTATTATTATAAAAGGGGGTTTTTACCATTTAGTGACCGGTTTGTCGATTTTATATCTTAAGTCGCAGTTAAAACCTAATGTAAAATATTAAAAATAAATATAACATAATTTAAAGCGTAAAGTAAATAACAATAATTAAAGTGCGATTAAATAAAATGACAATAAATAAAATTGCGATAATTAAAATGTACGATAATTAAAAATGCGATAAATAAAATGACAGTAAATAAAAGTGCGATAAAATATGAAATAAAAGAATTATGCTTATTTAAACTTCCGTAATCATGATGTTTGACGTGTTGATTTTAATTTATTACCATGGGTTAATTGTCCTTCATCCTGGATTATTCGATATGTCCATACGGTTTTGTCCATAATAGTCCATCAGTCATAAATATAAAGTGCGAGAGTCTTCGTCAAATTATCCTTATACCCGAAGTCAAATATTCCAACTAATTGGGGATTCGAATTGTAAGAAGGTCTTAATACTTTGTTTAATGAATACACCAGGTTATCGACTGCGTGTAATCCAAGGTTTTATTACTTTGTTAAAAATTACACCAATTACCCTTGTTTGTAATTCACCCCTGTTTTAACAAGTCTATTGATTATTAATCCATCCCCGTGTTCGGTCAAATGAATAATTATTGGTATTTATAGATATCCCGCCCCCTGTACCTAGTCAAGCGTATGTGGTTATATATAAATACGTCAAATTATAAGTCTATATATTAAATTAACGAGGTATCATTTAGTTAATATAAAGCCCATTATTAGCCCATAGTCTAATTTCCACAAGTGTCGTTCTTTTGTCCAAACCCCAATTATGGTACAAAGCCCAATAACCCCGTCTTTAATATTTAGCCCAACATCACGATTACTTCGGTTTAAATAAGCATAATAATAACTTAGCTACGAGACATTAATTTAAAAAGGTTGAACATAATTTACAATGATTAATAATAGCGTAGCGTTACACGGACAGAATTTTGACTTACACACTTACAACATTCGCCACTATAACCTTATTATTAAACTTTAATATTAAAATTATAATTAAAATATAAATATAAATATATTTGAGAGTAAGAGAGATTGAAGTATTATGAGTAAAAATTTGGCCAGAATTCGTTGTATTTAAAGAATGTGGCATGCTACAGTAACTCATGCGGTCGCATGAGTTTTGTGCCTTCTGGACATGCGATCGCATGACCGTCATTTCCTGGTCACATACTTTTTGGCTCCTAGCTTGTCGACATATTTATTTAATATATATATAATATATATAATTTTATATAATTATATATATATATATTATATTATATTCATGTGCATAGTTGATTTGTAATTTTAGCTCCGTTGTGTCGCGCGTTGATAGTTGGTTCATGTCCCGTTCCGGATTTTCGAACGTCCTTTCGTACTATTTAATATCTTGTACTTTGCGTTTTGCGGCTCCTACTCTTGTAATTTTTAGACGTTTCTCATCAATAATTTGAACTATTTTGATTGTACTTTGTACTTTTTAACTTTTTGGTCGTTTGCATCTTCAATTCGTCGAATCTGTCTTTTGTCTTCACCTTTTATTATTTAAACGAATATCACTTGTAAATAGAACAATTGCAACTAAAAGCTTGTCTTTCTTGAAAGATAATGCTATGAAATATATGTTCGTTTTTAGCATTATCAAATATTCCCACACTTGAGCGTTGCTTGTCCTCAAGCAATATAGAACTTGAATATAACTTTACTAGAATCACTTCTTTATTCTTCACACTTTGTACATCAGTGATTTTAATACGGCGGTATGAACAATGGTAGTAACGATGTGGTTTACAGTCCCACATGACTATAAAAATTTAGATCCTTTAGGAAATTGAATCTTTATGAAAACATTTGATCTCTTTGAAAATTCAATCTAGCTTTTACCCTAGATAAGTTTTCCGGAATAACCCTTCACCGGTGTTTGCAAATTGTTTTTGTGGGTTTGGTGGGTTTCAAATTTGAAAATTTTAGCTTAAAAGTTGCGGTTTTGTGTCACCCACTTGCTAACCTTGTATTGGGAAAGCAACACGTACAATATACTTGCTCCGTATATTACCTTTCGGTAAACTACCGTCCGGTTGTAAAGGAAAGCGTTGAACAAGCAACTGTTGAGGCAATGTCCCGTGACATGCTTTTAATTATGGTATATATCGTGTCGGATGCAATTACTATCCTTTGTAGGAGCAATAGTAAAGATCACCCTATAATTTTTCGGTCTGGCACAAGGTCCTGTCTTCGACCATGCTATGCAACCACCGTTCTTACGGTTGACACCCGATTTGGTTCAGGTAACCTAATGAATTCCAGGTGAATTCCTTAGATTTTACGTTCAATGGTAATGAACGCATTAAAAATGGGTTTTCAGAAAACAAATCGGTTTGTAATTTTGATCAAAATATTTTCTCGTTCAAGCTCGAGTTTAGGTATCATCGAATTCCATGAGTTTGTAATTCTCAATCTTTAAAGTCAATCTCAAGGATTGAATAATATCAGTCTTAAAAGCTGATTTTTGATCTTTAAGGAGATTATCCTTTCTGGGGATCCGATTCATTAGTCTTATAAGCTAATTTGCACGGTGCCCCCCATTGTACGAGACAGATCCTCTCATGGTTAGGATAAGTCTGACCGCTTGGCGACCCTGTTTGATGCTGAGGTCCGTGGATTTCGAGCTGATTTTCGAGAAAACTTAAGGTTTTTCGTAGACTCTACAACTGGTCTGGACGACAACTTCCTGACCTGAATCAAGAAGCGCGTGTCTTTTTCTCTCGGAAGACTTTACTTCCTTATAAATTCTATTTATATTACAATAAACTGGGTAAAACTGATTAATTTCGTCCAAAACAAAAAGTATCTTTAATTATTTGTACAAAAATTATGTGATATATGTTCTAAATAACTTGGTAAATTTTTCCTACACTTGGCTTTTATTTTCCTTTCTTTGCCTTTTTATTTTCCTCTATTCCATTTTAAATGAATTCTAACATTTTAGGTTGTTTCTCAATTTATGTCCTTTCTGAGGTAACAATAATTTCGGTGTTAACACCTAGTTTGTTCGTTCATAAATATGTATAAACATGATTTTGAGTTCATTTAATTGAAAATTTTGAAAAATTTTACTAGAATTGGGTAGTCAGTATATAAGACTAGGGTTGTTCTTTATTATCAGAGAGTACTAGATTCTAATACAACTACTGCGTTACTAGTATTTTTAATGGTAACCAAGTATTTAAATTAAAAATTTTTAAAAATCCGAAAGAATTTAACCCCTTCCCACACTTAAGATCTTGCAATGCCCTCATTTGCAAGAAATCAGTAGCAATTTAAATTATTGAGGGTGAGTAGGGTAGAAAAATGATTAAATTTTACCAAAGTTTCCAAACATATTGACGTTTTTTTTTAAATGTTTTTGGCATACTTTAGATCAATAAGATTAAAAATAATGATAATAAAATTTCTCGTCCCGCCCTCGGGTAAAGCAATTTCGGTTCAATGACCTAGTCTTCAACTCACGACGAATTTTAAAAATCATATTTTTAGCTTAGTGAAATAAAGTAAATTTTTGTTTTTAAATTCACACCAAACTTAAATTTAGAATGCATAAAATTAAAAATTCATTCAAATATAATTAATATTTTTAATTTTACAAACTTATATTAAAAATAGTAGTTTAAAATATTTACAAACTTAAATATATTGATTTTAAAAATTTATAATATTAATTTTAAAAACATGGTAAAGATAAAATTAAAAATCTTTTTGGCCTTTTATCCGACTTTAATCAATCAAATATTATCAAAAATATACGCCCCTCTTTTCGGTAAAGTAATTTCGGCTATATTACCTAGTTTTACTCTTGACGAAATTTTGAAATATTTTGGATTGATTGATTAAAGATATTTATACCTTAAGAATAAACGGTAAATTTCGCAGTGATGTAATAAATTTTTGTATGATATCAATAATTTCGGTTTCGCATACCTAATTTTATTGAATATCAATTTAATACTTTATAACGAACGATTCAGTGTTTATTATCAAAAGGTTAAAAGCAATAAAATAAAATAAAAACTGTACAAACTTACCTATGAGAAAGAATTCTCAGAGACCTGCTTTAGCTGACTCATAAGAGAGTCGTGTGATTTGGTTTTTCATAGCTACATAAGTGTAACCTCGATTCTTCAATAACTTTTCTTCTAAACTTATGAACGGTCCTTCTCTGCATAGAGTAACAAATTCGGTATTTGAATATGTTTGATTGTTCGAACATTTACCTTCGTGTGACCATTTCCCGCATTTATGACATATTTCAAGGTGTCGTGCTCTTCTTTTTGTTATGGATTTTGATTTTCCTTTACCAAAATGTGTCATATGATGATCTTTCCTTACTTCGTCACATCTGCCTCTTATTACTGATACCAGGTCACTCGGGAGTGTGTCATTATTACGTTTAGTAATCAAAGCGTGTAGCATTAGACCATGTTTCAAATCAAAGGAATTCTTCATCTCGTAAAACCTAAAAAAAATAAAAATTCAGAATGGGGGGAGAAGACTAGTTCTTTAGGGTCTGCTAGGGAAAGACCATTCGGATTCCATTTTCGGAAACTACACGAAAACAGAATATCTAACTCTAACAGAAATAAATATTATCCTTAAAAGACTTGATTCTCCCCACACTTAGTTAGTTGTGGTGTCGAAATTGTGATTAACTTCGTTTTCAATTGGACTATCAACAACTTGTATATCTCTGACTTTTGCTTCAAGCCAATTGTTGATTTCCTCTGTAACTTTCACAAATTCAACTAACATTGCCTTTTCTTTAGGCGAAAAATTGGATACTAATCGGTTACATAACTTAAAGTTCTCCTTAATCCTAGCATCTTGAATCCGTTTATAAAGTTTCTTCGTTAAACAGTTGAAAAGGGGTTCATCTAATTTCGTATCAACAACGGGGTTCTTTGTTATCAGGTCATCATTGGTTGTTGTTTCATCTTCCCCACACTCAGGCATTTTTATTGGTTCAACAGTTTTGGTTGGTGGAGATCTAAACTTTCGGTTCACAAAGGTGACCGATTTGTCACCATCCCTAAGTGTCATTCTACCTTCTCTTACATCAATGAATTCCTCGGTGGTTGCTAAAAATGGGCGACCTAAAATTAGAGGAATATCAAGGTCTTCCTCCATATTAATAACTATGAAATTTTCAACAAAGGTCAAACTTCCCACTTTAACGAGTAAATTGTTTTCTATTCCAACTGGGTGTTTAATGGTTTGATCAAATAATTGAACACCTATTCTGGTTGGTCTTAATTTACCCACACCTAATCTTTTGTATAAGGAAAGAGGCATAACATTTGCACTTGCTCCTAAATCTGCGAGTCCATTATACATAGCACCATCATTAAACAAGCAAGAAATGATAAATTCACCTGGGTCTCCTACTTTAGTAAGTAGAGTTGGGTTGTTAACCTTTTCCGGGTGATCTTTTCTTGGTTCTTTCACTTCTACTAGAACTTTTTTTTCACATTTTTCTTCGTTCTTGGAATGGGAGGTTTGTATAGGAATTCTTCTTCATCACTCCAATTTGAAGCTTTCCCGTCTTCCAATTTTGGTTTTTCATATGTTGTTGATAACATATTTATGTTTTTATTCTGAGAGTTTTCTTGGGTTGTGAAATTATGATTGACTTCATTGTCAACTTCCATAGGACCATGTATGTAATGTTTAACTCTGTGACCATTAACTTTAAATTCAATCCCATTTGAATTTATTAACTCTATTGTTCCGTATGGGAAAACTCTTTTGACTATGAATGGTCCAGACCATCTTTATTTCAATTTTCCAGGAAATAGCTTATCGTGAATTGAAAAGAAGAACTCGGTCTCCTTCTTTAAATTCTTTTGAACTTCTGATTCTTTTATCATGCCATTTCTCCGTTCTTTCCTTATAGATTAACGAATTTTCATATGCTTCATGTCTTAATTCTTCTAATTCGTTTAATTGACTTAACCGTAGACGTTCGGCTTCATGTAAATCAAGATTACATGTCTTCAAAGCCCAAAATGCTTTGTGCTCAATTTCTACTGGAAGATGACATGCTTTTCCGTAAACGAGTTTAAAAGGTGTGGTTCCAATTGGGGTTTTGTAGGCTGTTCTAAAATCCCAGAGTGCATCCTCTAATTTTATGAACCATTCCTTCGGATTTGATCCTACGGTTTTCTCTAGAATACGTTTTAAAGCTCGGTTGGTATTTTCAACTTGTCCACTTGTTTGTGGATGATAAGCGGTTGAGATTTTATGAGTTACTCTATATCTTTTGAGAACTTTCTCAAGTTGATTATTACAGAAATGAGTACCCCGATCACTTATTAAAGCTTTTAGTGTTCCAAACATTGCAAAAAGACGTTTTAAAAAGTTGACTACAACTCGTGCATCGTTAGTTGGGAGAGCTTGTGCTTCCGCCCATTTAGATACATAATCAATGGCAACGAGAACGTAAAGATTATTATGAGATTTTGGAAATGGACCCATAAAGTCAATACCCCAAACGTCAAATACTTCACATACTTGAATAACATTTTGTGGCATTTCATCACGTTGACTTATTTTTCCGGCCCTTTGACAAGCATCACAGGATTTGCAAAGAAGGTGTGCTTCTTTGAAGATTGTAGGCCAATAGAATCCAGCATCGTAAACTTTTCTTGCTGTAAGTTGAGGCCCATAATTCCCTCATGTTGGTCCTGTGTGACAATGATTTAAGATTTGACTAGCTACATCTTCGAATACACATCAGCGTATTATTCCATCGGGACAACTTTTAAACAAATGTGGATCTTCCCAGAAATAGTGTTTTATATCACTAAAGAATTTCTTTCGTTTTTGGTACGACAACCCTTTTTCAAGGAATCCACATACTAAGTAGTTTGCATAGTCTGCAAACCATGGAATTTGCATAGTCTGCAAACCATGGAATTTCATTATAATCTATCTTCAACAGATATTCATAAGGAAAGTTATCTTGTATGGCCGATTCATTTAAAACTTCTAATTCAGAATTTTCAAGACGAGAAAGATGATCAGCGGCGAGATTTTCTGCTCCCTTTTTGTCTCGGATATCAATATCGAACTCGTGTAGGAGTAAGATCCAACAGATTAATCGTGGTTTGGCATCTTGTTTTGAAAATAGGTATCTAAGAGCGGAATGATCGGTATAGACCACCGTTTTAGCTAGAACGAGATATGAACAAAATTTGTTAAAAGCAAAGACAATAGCAAGGAGTTCTTTTTCAGTAGTTGTGTAATTTGTTTGTGCTCCTTGTAACGTCTTACTAGCATAATAAATAGGTTGAAATCATTTTTCAATCCTTTGTCCTAAAACAGCTCCCATTGCAAAATCACTTACATCGCACATGAGTTCAAATGGTAGATTCCAATTTGGAGTTATCATGATCGGCGCATTAGTGAGTTTTTCTTTAAGAATATTAAAAGATTTGATGCATTCATTTGAAAAGATGAATGGAGCATCCTTTTCTAGGAGTTTATTCATAGGAGTGGGAATTTTAGAAAAATCTTTTATGAAACGTCGGTAAAAACCGGCATGCCCTAGAAAACTCCTAACTCCTCTAACATTGGTGGGATGTGGAAGTTTAGCAATTACATCTACTTTATCTCTATCCACTTCAATTCCTTCCTTTGAAATTTTATGACCAAGAACGATGCCTTCTTTAACCATTAAATGACATTTCTCCCAATTAAGTACTAGATTTGATTGCTCGCATCTAATAAGCATTCGTTCATGATTAACTAGATATTATTCGAAAGTATCACTGAAGACTGAAAATTCATCCATGAAAACTTCCATGCATTCTTCTATCATGTCGTGAAAAATCGCCATCATGCTCCTTTGAAAGGTTGCAGGGGCGTTGTAAAGTCCAAATGGCATGCGTTTGTAAGCAAAATTACCATAAGGGCACGTGAATGTGGTTTTCTCTTGGTCCTCGGGTGCTATTAGAATTTGAAAGTATCCGGAGAAACCGTCAAGAAAACAATAGTAACTATTCCCAGCTAATCTTTCCAACATTTGATCAATGAAAGGTAAGGGAAAGTCATCTTTTCTGGTGGCGTCATTTAATTTTCTATAATCAATACAGACACGCCATCCTGTTACAGTCTTAGTAGGAATAAGCTCATTTTTTGCATTTGTGATGACAGTCATGCCACCCTTCTTATGTACGCATTGAACTGGGCTTACCCATGGACTATCAGAGATTAGATAAATTAAACCTGTATCTAGCAGTTTAATAATTTCTTTCTTAACAACATCTTTCATATTAGGATTTAGTCTTCGTTGGCGTTGCACATACGTTTTATGACCTTCTTCCATAAGGATTTTATGTGTGCACTACGAAGGACTTATGCCTTTAATATCATGAATCTTCAATGCAATAGCTGGTTTATAAGCTTTTAGCACAGAAATAAGTTGAGATTTTTCATTTTTCGTAAGAGAAGGCGATATTATTACAGGTAATTCAGATTCACCATGTAAATAAGCATATTCCAAATGGTTTGGAAGTCGCTTTAACTCTAATTTCGGTGGTTCTTCTATCGATGATTTATATCGATATCTGTCTTCCTCTTTTAGCATTTGAAGTTCTTCTGTTGTTGGTTCGTATTCATTAGCCATGAGTGCAGCTAACATTTCAGCTTCATTAATTGGTTCAGTTCCTTCTCCTAAAGAACATTCTCCTGTTCCTTGTAATTCTGGAAATTCTTCTAAAAATTTTGCATGTGAATCTATAGTTTGAATATAATAACATGTATCATCTGCAGATTGCGGTTGTTGCATGACTCTATCAACAAAAAAGGTAACACTCTCGTCCTCTATACTTAGGGTCAGTTTCTTACCGAACACGTTAATTATTGCTTTAGCCGTGTTTAAGAATGGTCTTCCTAATATGAGAGGAACTTGAGAATCTTCTTCCATGTCCATAATAACAAAATCTACTGGAAATACTAAAGTACCAACTTTAACTAGCATGTTTTCCATTATCCCTCTAGGATATTTTACTGATCGATCGGCTAGTTGTATGCTTATTCGTGTTGGTTTCAATCCTCCAAGGTCTAGTTTAGTGTATAATGAATACGACATTAAATTTACACTAGCACCTAACTCTGCCAATGCTTCTATTGAACTACGACTACCCAGAAAACATGGAATTGTGAAACTTCCTGGATCTGATAATTTTTCTGGAATCTTATTCAATAGCACTGCAGAATAATTAGCATTCATAGTAACAGCCGAGTGTTCTTCCATTTTCTTTCTATTTGTGATTAGATCTTTCAGAAATTTAGTATATCTAGGCATTCCTGATATCACATCAATGAAAGGAAGATTTACATTTATTTGTTTAAACATATCCAAAAATTTGGATTGCTCGGCTTCAAGTCTCTCTTTTCTCATTTTACTCGGGTAAGGAAGTGGGGGTTGGTATGGTTTAACATAAGGTTTAGCCTTAACTGTGTTATCTTCATTAACCTTTTCAACTACCGGTTCTGTTTCCTTATCTTGCTCAGATTTTGGTTCTTGTGGAGTAGGAATAGAGTCATCAGAAATTACAGGTATTTCAGGTGGTTTAAGTGTAATACCACTTCTTGTGGTAATAGCTTTAGCTGTTTCATTCCGAGGGTTAGCATTTGTATCACTAGGTAGACTTCTCGGTTTCCTTTCACCTATCAACCTTGCTAGGTTACTCACTTCTTGTTCTAGATTTTGGATAGAAGCTTGTTGATTTCTAAATGCTTGAACATTTTGTTCATTGGTTTGTTTCTGAGATGCGAAAAATTGAGTTTGAGATTAAACTAGCTTCGACATCATATCTTCTAAATTTGGCTATTTATCATCGGTTTGTGGTGGTTTATTTGGAAAATGGGTCTTTGCTGATTATAAGTATTATTGGATACTTGTTGATTGCTAGGACCTTGTTGGTTGTTGTATGGAACATTTCGGTTATAATTCTGATTTTGATTGTAGATTGGTCTTGGCGGTTGATAATTATTCTGATAATTATTTACAGGCCTTTGGTTTATGTATGAAACATTCTCTCTTTGTTCCATTATTTGTTCAATACTGAGACAATCTTTTGTCAAATGTGGTCCTCCACACTGCTCACAACTAATTCTTATTGAGTGAATATCTTTAGTCATCTTTTCCATTCATCTCTCGACAGCATCTATTTTTGCGGACATGGAATCAAAGTCATGGCTAGAATCGGCTCTAGCTGCTTTAGATGATCTAACGATATCTTTTTCTTGATGCCATTCATGTGAGTGGGAAGCAGTGTTATCAATAATTTTGTAAGCTTCAGTTGCGGTTTTCTTCATAATGGAACCACCAGCTGCTATATCGATGTCTTTTCGTGTAGTGATGTCACATCCTTGGTAGAATATTTGTACTATTTGATAAGTGTCTAAACCATGTTGCGGACATCCTCTCAATAACTTTCCAAATCTTGTCCACGCCTCATATAGAGTTTCATTTGGCTTCTGTGTGAACGTAACAATTTCTCCTTGAAGTCTCACGGCTTTAGATGCCGGAAAAAATTGTTTAAGAAAATTTTCAACTAAGACATCTCATGTATCAATCGCCCCTTCAGGTAACGATTCTAACCAATCTTTGGCTTCTCCCTTTAAATTCCAGGGAAATAACATGAGATATATCTGTTCATCCTCCACTTCTCGGATTTTAAATAGAGTACAGATTCTATTAAAGGTACGAAGATGTTTATTTGGATCTTCCTTCGGCGCACCACTAAATTGGCATTGATTAGTTACCATGTGTAGGATTTGTCCTTTGATTTCATAATCTGGCGCATTAATGTCTGGTTGAGTAATTGCGTGACTTTGGCCAGTGCGTTTAGCTCTCATTCGGTCTTCCATACTTAGAGGTTCCAGATTTTTCATAATTGAATTTGTTGAATATGAATCACTAATGGATTATGATTTAATGGTTTCTTCCTCGACAATCTCTGGATGAGTGATTTGTAGTTCAGGAGGAATGATTAGTGGTTCAGGATCTCTGAATTGTCCCTGAATATCCTCCGGGTTCTCAATTGTGAAGTCGGGTTCAAAAAATGGATTATCGGAAATTTGAATTGGAGTACTTGGTCGACTAGATGACGATTCTAAAGAAAAATCAACGACGACAATATTGGCTAGATGTCGTGATCGAGTTACAGGTGGTGAATGTATAAAAGGTGGTGAACATTTTGCTCGGTGCATTCACAGAATATCCTATTAGTTATAAAAGATAAAAATTATATAAGTTATCAAATTAATAGACTTTTCTGATTTTCCCACGTTTCAAATAGCCAATAGATGCAGAAGGTAGCCAGGACCCTTTAAATCGGAAGCCCACAACTCGCCACTAACAAATCCAACTATTACTACGAACCAGAAAATTTTGGATGTCTATCAATTTATCCACTTAAAATAATTTTTTGTCGAAATTTAAAGAAATTTTAGAGAAGAAATAGAAAATTCTATATCCTAAAAACTAGAACGTCGAGAAATAAGAAAGAAAAAGAGCGCGTCGGAAAAACGTCGAAAAATAAAAGGTCGAAAAATAAGCGTCGAAAAATAATAAAATGCAGCGTCGAAACTTAAAAGTCTAAAAATTAAATATTAAAACTTACGTCTAAAGGTATTAAAGCTTAAAGGAATTCTAAATCCAAAACGGCAATAACTTAAAAAGTACTAAAATCTTAAAACGGCGTCGCAAAATTCTAAAACACCTAAATCTTAGTCTAAAGAAAAAGTACTTAAGGGATTTTACGGCAAAGCCTAAAAATCTAGAAATATAAAATAACTACGGCAAAATACTAAGTCTTAAAACTAATTACGAACGATGAATATACAATTTTACGAATTAAACGATTAAAATATACAATTTTATAAAAAGATATAAAAAGTGATAAAATTACAATTTTATAAAAATATTATTTTTATATTACTATTTTATAAAAGTATTAATTTTTATATATTAATAAGACTAAATAAAACTTAATATTACAAATTAATTAAAAAACTAAAACTAAATATTAAATAATTAAACCCTAATCTTAATTAATAATAATAATAATTATTAATTACAACCCTAATTCGACTGCCCTAGGTTTCAGACGTGTCAGACATTACCATGCGGTCGCATGGATTTGAAGCTTTCGGTTCATGCGATCGCATGAGCCTGAATTTCGGATCACAAATTGAGCTGCTACAGTACCAGGCCCGATTATTTTTACTTTTTTTCTGTTTTATATTTTTGTAAAATATTTATATAAAACTAAATAAAACTTATATTTAAAAACTAAAATAAAAATAAAAATAATTTATAATTTTATATATTTTGAACAACTCTTAAAAATATATATATTTTATTTTTCTTTTTATATTTTTGTATTTTTAATATTTAAAACGTATTTTTATAAAAGTAAATTAAAAAATCTTTTTTTATAGCGTTTCTCTTTTGGCGTTGTTTGTCCCCGGTAGCGGAGCCAAAAATACTTGGTGTACGTAGAGGTGTATACGAAATAGTTATATTTTTATTGCGAAATATTATTAAATACGATACAATTTTACACAAGTTATTTATTTATTTATAGAGTGGATATACCTAAATCTTGCTACAATACTTATAGGCAGTGTACCTAATCGTACAGTAGTGTAGTTTTTAGTAAGTCCGGTTCGTCCACAGGGAACTAGCCAAGTTTAACGCTATATTTTTAAAACTATATTTGTATATATATATATATATATATATATATATATATATATATATATATATATATATATATATATATATATATATATATATATATATATATATAAGTAATATTATTATTATAAAAGGGGGTTTTTACTGTTTAATGACCGGTTTGTCGATTTTATGTATTAAGTCGCAGTTAAAACCTAATGTAAAATATTAAAAATAAATATAAAATAATTTAAAGCGTAAAGTAAATAACAATAATTAAAGTGCGATAAAATTAAATGACGATAAATAAAATTGCGATAATTAAAAAGTACGATAATTAAAAATGCGATAAATAAAATGACAGTAAATAAAAATGCGATAAAATATGAAATAAAAGAATTATGCTTATTTAAACTTCCGTAATCATGATGTTTGACGTGTTGATTTTAATCTATTACCATGGGTTAATTGTCCTTCGTCCTGGATTATTCGATATGTCCATACGGTTTTGTCCATAATAGTCCATCAGTCATAAATATAAAGTGCGAGAGTCTTCATCAAATTATCCTTATACCCGAAGTCAAATATTCTAACTAATTGGGGATTCGAATTATAACAAGGTCTTAATACTTTGTTTAATGAATACACCAGGTTATCGACTGCGTGTAATCCAAGGTTTTATTACTTTGTTAACAATTACACCAATTACCCTTGTATGTAATTCACCCCTGTTTCAACAAGTCTATTGATTATTAATCCATCCCCGTGTCCGTTCAAATGAATAATTATTAGTATTTATAGATATCCCGCCCACCGTACCCAGTCAAGCGTATGTGGTTTTATATAAATACGTTAAATTATAAGTCTATATATTAAATTAACGAGGTATCATTTAGTTAATATAAAGCCCATTAATAGCCCATAGTCTAATTTCCACAAGTGTCGTTCTTTTGTCCAAACCCCAATTATGGTACAAAGACCAATAACCCCGTCTTTAATATTTAGCCCAACATCACGATTACTTCGGTTTAAATAAGCATAATAATAACTTAGCTACGAGACATTAATTTAAAAAGGTTGAACATCACTTACAATGATTAATAATAGCGTAGCGTTACACGGACAGAATTTCAACTTACACACTTACAACATTCGCCACTATAAACTTATTATTAAACTTTAATATTAAAATTATAATTAAAATTAAAATATAAATATATTTGAGAGTAAGAGAGATTGAAATATTATGAGTAAAAATTCGGCCAGAATTCGTTGTATTTAAAGAATGTGGCCTGCTACAGTAACTCATGCAGTCGCATGAGTTTTGTGCCTTCTGGCCATGCGATCGCATGGCCTTCATTTCCTGGTCACATACTTTTTGGCTCCTAGCTTGTCGACATATTTATTTAATATATATAATATATATAATTTTATATAATTATATATATTTATATTATATTATATTCATGTGCATACTTGATTTGTAATTTTAGCTCCGTTGCGTCGCGCGTTGATAGTTGGTTCATGTCCTGGTTCCGGATTTTCGAACGTCCTTTCATACTATTTAATATCTTGTACTTTGCGTTTTGCGGCTCGTACTCTTGTAATTTTTAGACATTTTTCATCAATAATTTGAACCATTTTGATTGTACTTTGTACTTTTTAGCTTTTTGGTCGTTCGCGTCTTCAATTCGTCGAATCTGTCTTTTGTCTTCACCTTTTATTATTTAAACGAATATCACTTGTAAATAGAACAATTGCAACTAAAAGCTTGTCTTTCTTGAAGGATAATGCTATGAAATATATGTTCGTTTTTAGCATTATCAGGTTCTGCTCCTAATAACTCGCATGCTTTTAGAAATATCATAGGATTTGGTTTCTCAGCTGCAACCTAATCAACACGGGTCATTATGACTATGTATATACACACACCCACATCACCAACTACTACACAATATTTTACCTGTGTACTGCAGCAAAAATGCAACTGCTAGTCTACTTTTTGTTTACAGCCTATTATCACCTTAAACCACCACAGACTCGCCCCCACCATCAAAATAATTCATGTGTTACTGTAATCTGTTGCTGCTACCAAATTGTTTATGTCTGACGAGTAAGACACCAACCAAAACCTGCAAAACCATCATCACCATAATCATAATACCAAGAACTATTAAAACTTGCTATTATTTTATTTCTATTCGATAACCATTCAAACCTGGAATCCATGACTACTGCTGCATGTCCCTATAATATTTCGATCAGACCCAAACAGCTTCGAATATGTCGAACAATTTCATTATTTTTCGTTTACCATGGAGTACCCAAATCAAAACCCACCAAGAACACCAATTATTACTATTCATGTTTGATACATTTAAAAAGTACAGAGTAAATAAATAGAGAGATGAAGAAATTAAAAGAATTTAATTACCTATTTCACCAATTAAGAAACCGATTACCTGATCGAATGATGATGGATCGATGGTGAACAAGGAACAACCGAAACCCTATTCTGCTACCCACTGTACAGCTCCGGTTCGTTTTAATCGATTAAAGACTAAACCGGATTTCTCTTTTTGTTGTACTAATTGGGGTTAGATAATTAAATGTTATTGGGCCAGGTATTCTCAGTTGGGCCGAATATGATGTGGGGCCGATGGCAGACTAGACATAGAATCAATATCGGTGTAAATGAATTTTGCGTCTGAGATTATATCAGATAAAATGGAACGGACGAGTGGTTTAAGGTTGTTTCGGGTGAGCGAGAGGTCACGGGTTCGAGCCTGGTCTGTGGCATTTTTCTTTGGAAAAGCTTTTAAAGGTAGTATACTTATTATTATTATTATTATTATTATTATTATTATTATTATTATTATTATTATTATTATTATTATTATTATTATTATTATTATTATTATCATCATTATTATTATTAATATGATTATCATTATTAGTATTGTTATTATTAAAAATTATTATTACTACAATTATATTATTCTTATTATTATTATTTTTACTATTAGTATCATTATTATTATTATTACAACTATATTATTATTAAAAGAATCAGTATTAGTAAAACTATCATTTTATCATTATTATTAAAAACATCATTTTCAGTAAAATTATCATTATTATTAAAGTTATTATCTTTATTAAAAGTATCATTTTTTAAAATTAGCATATTTATTGTTATTATCACTATTATTACTATCATTATTATTATTATTATCCTTAATCTAGTATTATTACAATTAATAATTTAACAAATAAATGATCTTTATATAAAAAATATATAATTAATACACACAAATTAATTATATTACTATCTTTATTCATTTAAAATATATAAAATGAATATATTTAATTAAATAATGAAACCTATAAGTTATTAATATAAAATGATATCACTAATAAATAAATATATAAATTTATTCGATTACAATTATATGTGTTAATATATATATATATATATATATATATATATATATATATATATATATATATATATATATATATATATATATATATATATATATATATATATATATATATATATATATATATATATATATATATATATATATATGATATAGATTCGTGAATCTGAGGCCAACCTTGCACTTGTTCAGTGCCGTCATATAAATAATTGCTACGAAATACAGTATTATGAGTTTCATTTACTCCCTTTTTAAAAGCTTTTGCAATATATATTTTTGGGACTGAGAATA
Organism: Rutidosis leptorrhynchoides; assembly: GCF_046630445.1. Taxonomy (NCBI): domain Eukaryota; kingdom Viridiplantae; phylum Streptophyta; class Magnoliopsida; order Asterales; family Asteraceae; genus Rutidosis; species Rutidosis leptorrhynchoides. The sequence goes on along the minus strand of NC_092335.1, from coordinate 390,874,605 downwards.
CATGCGCTTTTTTTATTAAAGTTTTATGAAATAGACACAAGTAATCGAAACTACATTCTATGGTTGGGAACGGACCCCCAAATTGATGCGAATCTTGAAGATAGATCTATGGACTTTGACACGTCCCATCCAGGTTATGGATGCTTTAGTACTTTGATTTTATATACAGATGAGTGTACCTGTATATTTGGGGATATTCTAGATGCATTTGTTAATGTCGGTTACCAAGTGTTCACCATATGAATGATTTTTGCATATGAGTGTTCCTGCAGTTAACTATGAAAATGAAATCTTGTGGTCTATTAAAACTATGGAATGATTGATTACGATAAACTAATGAACTCACCAACCTTTGGTTGACACTTTTAAGCATGTTTATTCTCAGGTATTAAAGAAACCTTCCACTATGCATTGCTCATTTTAAAGATATTACTTGGAGTCGTTCATGGCATATTTCAAAAGATGTTGCATTTGAGTCGTTGAAGTTAACAAGTTTATTATTAAGTCATTGATAGTTTGATATATTATGAAATGGTATGCATGCCTGTCAATTTTCGTTGAAATGAAAGTTTGTCTTTTAAAAACGAATGCAATGTTTGTAAAATGTATCATATAGAGGTCAGAACCTCGCGATGTAATCAACTATTGTGAATCATTTATAATCAATATGAACGGGTCATTAAAGTAGGTATCAGAGCGGTGGTCTTAGCGAACCAGGTCTTGCATTAGAGTGTCTAACTGATAGATATTAAGATGCATTAATGAGTCTGGACTTCGACCGTGTCTGCATGTCAAAAGTTTTGCTTATAATTTTTGTCAAAAATTACCTGCTTATCATCTTAAGTCTAGACGCGTCTTACTGCATTCATTGCATAGATAGTGTATAAAAAAATTCATATCTTTACATATCTATTATAGTAAACTCTGTCTGACATCTTTCAAAAATTTCTCCGTAACTTATGGAATCTTTGTATTATATATACATATGTAAATTATGTGTTGAAGAATACCAAATCTAAGTCCTATAATCTAATTCATACCAAAAATCATTTCCCTGCTTATATAAGATGGATCCTGTATCTAGTTCAAATTCCTTAGATTCTGACAGCTATTCCGATATGGATTTCCATTCGAGCTCTGAAAGCAGTGTGACCGGAATGGATCAACCAATTAGTCATAATCTATTCTGGATGAATTGGGGATGAGTTCGTAGCCTACTTAATCATTGAAGACAAGAAGAAGGCGATCCCTTCCATCCACCACAATTCCCTCTTGGCGAAGAACCTGAAGCACTTACCGGCGAACCAGTTCGAGTCACTATTTTCTCTCTCATTTCCAGAGTATCTCGTCACGATTATATACTATCTCAAATCCTAGATTTTTTCGTCCGATCGTCCGAACTGACAATCATCCTGTTGTAATAGAAGAAGTCAACGAGCTTCGCGCTCGAGTATTGGCTTTGGAGGATGTGGTGCGAAGATTACAAGCACCATCAGTAACACCAGTACCACCAACAACATCTACATCGCAAGCCTCAATACTACGAACACCAACAGCATCACCGGCATCAACAGTACCACCATCAGCAACATCAACAGTACCATTACCACCACCAACAACAACATCTGCATCCCACACATCAACATCACAATCTGTACCTCTAGCATCAATGTCATACGCACTGTAGATACCAAGGAGTACCAACAACAATAACCGATGAAGTATTAATTCATAACTTCATTGGAGAAACATTCTGCGGTGATTATGTAATCTCTAAAGTCTTAGAGATTATCTATTCTAGACTTAACCATAAATCAGATGAGTGGACCGAAATGATTGAAGGAAGAGTAGAAACCCTGACAGGAAGGGTGCGTGATTTACAAGCTAGACTTGTTATACAAACGCCACCGGTAGTACCACCAGCATCACCATCAGTATCACCAACACTAGCAACACTTGTAGCACTACAAGCTACACCATCTCCATAACCATCAACGACATCAATACCACAATCATCAATGGGTATATTGAAATAACGAGTTATGGAAGTATTAACTCATTATTTCCAAGGAATTTATATATTATATAATTTTGAAACCATAATATATCTGTTTGAACTAAGCTATTATGTATGAATTGAAAAGGAGTAGATACTGCTCGGTTAATTCGTATTACTGATGCTATGATGTACATCCATCGTTAATGATTTAATAATCGTTAACTATAATCTCTGCTTCAGCTTAATAGATTCCGTTTCATAATAAACTAAGTGTATTATTCAATTACATGTTTGATTTTACACATTTGATATACTCGAAACTTTCTAGAAAACATTATCGTATCTTACGAAGTTCACAAGAATTCCACGAGCACCAACATCATTCACCAAGGAAATATCAATAAAATGAATAATGAAGTATCGATTCATAATTTCTTGTACGTTGAAGAAATAATCTGCGAAGATTACGTAATTCCTAAAATTTTTAGAGATTATTGAATTCTAGTTCCAGCCAAAAATCAAATGAGTTTAATATTACATTAACTCATTAAATCTGTATTTCATCGAAAGAAAATATACATATATATATTTTCATAATGACTGTAATAAAAATTCTCCTATACAAAATATTACTTGTGAAACTTTTAACGGGTAGGTAATAACCAAGAGATATATAAATTCACAATTAATATGTTACATTCTTGATTTTGATTCAGCAGATCATTAACCATACTCACTACTTTCACAACGGTGTGCGTTCTTTCATAAAAATTAGAACATCCATTCTAATTCAAATTCAATTACATATTTTGATTTTACCAGATTAGAATTCGAGTAAATATTAACTGAAGACATCACTCTTAGATTCCTACATCTTTCAAACCGTACTTTGAATTCAAAACTGTGCTAGAACGTCACTTTATTCACAAAACTCATAAGGATATTCGTATCATTCAAGATTCACGACTTCATCATACATATATTGACTATGACAACTTGCGTTTAAACCCTTCAAAATTTCTGAAGACACCACAACTATTGAACAATCGAGAAGATGAACCAACTACATATTATCTACAAAAAGAAGAAATTATGCATATAGTTATGCATTTGGAGAACACTAGGAACCTAAGTAAAAGTTTAACACGTATCCGTGTCAGATCTTGTAGCATTATTATTACCCAAAATAACTTTGCAATCCCTTTACAAAGTAGCAAATTTTGTCACAGCTCCAACAAAACAACTTCTACTTTTCATTCGGAGTAGCCTTATTATAACCCTAATATATACGATTACCCTTTCCATCATTGTTACCGGGGAACCTTTTATTTCCTACCACATTAGCAGTAAACTTACCAACAACTTCATTGATCTTTGACTTTCTGGAAAATCATTATATTCATTGAAACCCTATCATGTACTCATCTACATCTTGTAACAATAATTGCCATACCAACTACAGGGAATTAGCAATCAGTATTTTGAATCTCGCAATGTTTCTACATAAACATTTATATGTATACATATAACATTTATCTCTTAGAAGTATGATCTTCCATTCTGAAATTCTTAAAAGCATGCAGTCTACGAATGAAGCAGCAAAAACTGTAAATTACATTAACAGCCAAAAGTTTGATGATAAAGAATAATGTGTTGACAAAGCTCAGAAAAAGAGAGGGTTTGGAAAACGAATTGAAAAAACCATGAAGGAGGCTGTGGACAAATCACAAAGACTAAACCTGCCTTTAAAAAAATCCAAATGATTCAGTGTCTGCTGAAGTCATTAGCTAATACCTTGCTCCTGAATCTAATCCCTTACGGATAAATCTTCTTCATCATCTTTAGATATTAGAAATTCTAAGATATCATCGTATCTTTCATTATAAATATCCTCAATATTTTCATAACTATTCTTGTCTGAAATCATTTATCTCTTCGCGTTATCTGTATTACATCATAAAGGAAACTGATTAGTTTCTATATTCTGTAAACCTTCGAGTTTAAATTATGAATGTTTTTGAAGAAATGTTGGGAACTGAAGCATGAGTTAGTATAATATAATGACACTTGATCGACGTGATTATATTAAAGTAAGTCATGCTGAATTTTTAATGGAAGGTGATGATTCACAAACCATAACGTCATCATGTGCCATGTTACATAACTCTTTCATTCTACTTAACCTCTGAACCTATCAAGAAAATATATTCTTGATAGTTCCATCTTCCGTAATTCTGGTAATTTACCTAATCAAATTGTGCTATTACATTTCTTTCTGCTTAGTATATTATGATCATTTAAAACTTCATACATACGAATTCTGGATCATTATTCGCTTTACTTAAAGTCGGGAAGGAAACAAAAGCATGGAACTCCAAAATATAAGGGAAAATATAAAGTCCGACAACAACACACAAATTATAAACCGTGTATATCAATGCGTATAGCAATATAAAGACACGGGAGAATTAGAAATACTATAACCCCAAGAGCGTGGTAGAAGTGAAAATATTCTTCTAGTGGAAGATAGAAAAGAAGAATGACTGTATATATGGTCAATATTATAACAAGGATCAATACGGGATTGAGCATATTAACGGATCTTTTGGAAGTATGAATTGATGCAGAGATTATAGGAGTGGTGAAAATAATGGAACGGAAGAGGTTAATTTATAGCGAAATATCAGCCATAGAAATCGAGACAGATTACCACATTTAATTAAAGAGGATTCTAATTTCCTTAAATCCCGAAGAATCGTATCTTATATAGATTACAAAGATTATCTTTAAATCCCTTGAATTCTGAAATTCAATCGTGACTACGTCAAAAGTCAAGACGAATCTTATATTCCTCATTTCACTAGTTTGTGATAGCTTCACCCGTACTCTTTACGCAACCGAATTGTTATATTCATATTACTCAATGATGATAAAACTTTATTTATTAACTCATATTCGTCATGAAAACATTCTTATTGTTAGCCATGACGACCTCAATCAAATTTCGGACGAAATTTCTTTAACGGGTAGGTACTGTGACGACCCGGAAAATTTCGACTAACATGATAAGCAAAGTCTTTTATCCTGAGTCTCAAAATTTTTGAACTGTTTTCCTACATTCATTAAATTTCGACTGCTCTCGACTATTCATGAACCACTATTTGTAAATAGATACATATATATTTAAATATATGAATATATAATTTGAAATATAATTTACAATATTATATGATGTAATTGTTAGAATTTATAAAAATAATATATAATGATTAGTATTTAAAAACATATCTATATATGTAAATGAAGTATATAGAATATATATATATTTCAAATTTATTTTGTAATCGACAGTAACGCTTAATTATCATTTGATCGATATTAAACAAATGAACTTATGGGATTAAATAAAGGGTGATCCAAAAATGAGTTATATAAGACTAAAAGTATATCTAGGATCTAATTATTTAATTTCTAACACTTTTTATATTTTACCCGGGATCAAGCGCGGACAATTGAGTTAATTTTTTTTTATTTAATAAAATTTAAATAATTAATGACCAATTTTAGACCATAATGATTAAAATAATTAAAGATATTTAATATAAATTTTGAGATTCTTCCGAAGACTTTTATCCACCATTGATTAATCACGGAGTACGATTTAGCACTCCGTGAAAATTGTTGGTAGATAAATCTAAAAATTAAAGACTGCTTTACTGTTTCTCTATTTCTTTCAAACGTTTCTTTCCAGTTTGATTTCTTATATTATAATAATTATATATATATATATATATATATATATATATATATATATATATATATATATATATATATATATATATATATATATATATTATATAGATTATAGTACAAAGAAATTTGTTTGATCCTGTAGTTTCTTGAAAACGTGAAATCTGAAAACATAAAGAAAAGAAAAAGTAAAAGTTGATGATTAACTGAATTTGTCGATCAAAATAATATTCTTGCTTCTTTGTCCATTATTTAGTTATTATATCTATATCTACATATAAACTTATACATATGTTCAAAATATGGAGATATGCAAATCGTCTATCACCATAATCACAAACCCCATACATCTCTCTTGTTTATTTCCTTTATGGTAATTGATCCTCTTTTCCTGTTCCTATTTCAATCATTCCACTTATATTATATATTTATATAGATATTATAGACACATACATTGATGACAACCTATCAAACCACTAATGCATACTACCACTTTTATCTTTATATTTCTTTCTTATTTCATTCGAGCACCACCTTGTACTATATTGCTACGATTTCTTCTTGTTTAACACATCACCACCAAGGAAAAAACTATCTATTCGATTATCTCATCAAACACTATAACCACATAAGAACACCTTGAACTGCAGCTACTGCTATACTTCGTTTCTCTCCTGTTCACCATCATAACTGCACAAAACCACGAATAAGTTACTGCACATGCTCGAAACTATTGCTGTACAATTGTTGCTGTTTGCTGCTATGTTTCTGTGAGGTATCAATACCTCAACAACCCACAAAATACTAGACCAAACCAAAGTCATTTATCATTTGTTACATTGACAATGAACAACTAAGTTAAAAATAGCCAAAGAGTCAACCTGTTTGACCAGACATAACAGTTACCCATATTTAACCCAAACCCATTTTGACAATCCATCTAAAATCCACCCGACCCACCCATTTTAACATGCCTAAGATACGTAACGTTTACCTCTTTGAAGGAATGAACGTCGCCTCCCCAAATCCAAGCATCACAGTCACATCTCGGGCACCATGTATATCGTTTCTACGGTCATCACCTACAGGGACTGCATCCTCAGGTTCTGCTCCTAATAACTCGCACGCTTTTAGAAAAATCGTAGGATTTGGTTTCTCAGCTGCAACCTAATCAACACGGGTCATTATGACTATGTATATACACACACCCACATTACCATCTACTACACAATATTTTCCTGTGTACTGCAGAAAAAATGCAACTGCTAGTCACTTTTTATTTACAGCCTATTATCACCTTAAACCACCACAGACTCGCCCCCACCATCAAAATAATTCATGTGTTACTGTAATCTATTGCTGCTACTAAATTGTTTCTGTCCGACGAGTAAGACACTAACCAAAACCTGCAAAACCATCTTCACCATAATCATAATACCAAGAACTATTAAAACTTGCTATTATTTTATTTCTATTCGATAATCATTCAAACCTGGAATCCATGACTACTGCTGCATGTTCCTATGATATTTCGATCAGTCCCAAACAGCTTCAAATATGTCGAACAATTTCATTATTTTTCGATTACCATGGAGTACCCAAATCAAAACTCACCAAGAACACCAATTATTACTATTCATGTTTGATACATTTAAAAAGTACAGAGTAAATAAATAGAGAGATGAAGAAATTAAGAGAATTTAATTACCTATTTCACCAATTAAGAAACTGATTACCTGATCGAATGATGATGGATCGATGGTGAACAAGGAAAAACTGAAACCCTATTCTGCTACCCACTGTACAGCTCCGGTTCATTTTAATCGATTAAAGACTCAACCGAATTTCTCTTTTTGTTGTACTAATTGGGGTTAGATAATTAAATGTTATTGGGCCAGGTATTCTCAGTTGGGCCGAATATTATGTTGGGCCGATGGCAGACTAGACATAGAATCAATATCAGTGTAAATTAATTTTGCGTCTGAGATTATATCAGATAAAATGGAACGGACGAGTGGTTTAAGGGTGTTTCGGGTGAGCGAGAGGTCACGGTTTCGAGCCCGGTCTGTGGCATTTTTCTTTGGAAAAGCTTTTAAAGGTAGTATACTTATTATTATTATTATTATTATTATTATTATTATTATTATTATTATTATTATTATTATTATTATTATTATTATTATTATTATTATTATTATTTTTAATATTATCATTATTATTATTAATATGATTATCATTATTATTATTGTTATTATTAAAAATTATTATTACTACAATTATATTATTCTTATTATTATTATTTTTACTATTAGTATCATTATTATTATTATTACAACTATATTATTATTAAAAGAATCATTATTAGTGAAACTATCATTTTATCATTATTATTAAAAACATCATTTTCAGTAAAATTATCATTATTATTAAAGTTATTATCTTTATTAAAAGTATCATTTTTTAAAATTAGCATATTTATTGTTATTATCATTATTATTACTAGCATTATTATTATTATCCTTAATCTAGTATTATTACAATTAATAATTTAACAAATAAATGATCTTTATATAAAAATATATAATTAATACACACAATTTAATTATATTACTATCTTTATTTATTTAAAATATATAAAATGAATATATTTAATTAAATAATGAAACCTATAAGTTATTAATATAAAATGATATCACTAATAAATAAATATATAAATTTATTCGATTACAATTATATGTGTTAATATATATATAAATGATATAGGTTCGTGAATCCGATGCGAACCTTGCACTTGTTCAGTGTCGTCATATGAATAATTGCTACAAAATACAGTATTGTGAGTCTCATTTGCTTCCTTTTTAAATGCTTTTGCAATATATATTTTTGGGACTGAGAATACATGTGCTGCTTTTATAAATGTTTTACGAAATAGACACAAGTAATCGAAACTACATTCTATGGTTGGGAAAAGACCCTCAAATTGACGCGAATCCTGAAGATAGATCTATGGACTTTGATACATCCCATCCAGATTATGGATGCTTTAGTACTTCGATTTTATATACAGATGCAAGGTTGAAGAATTCGGATCTCGAGGAGATCTCGTTTGGATTTTTTAGGGAGATCTCGGCATCTTGGAATAATCTCGGGGAGATCTCGGACGTTGACTTACGTTGACTTTATAGTTTTTTTTAATAAAAATAAACATAAAAAGATAAATATATGTATATTTGTATACGTTTTTACGACATTTTACAAAAATATCCGAGAAATAAGCGAGAAAATCTTAGAAATTACGAATTTTACAAGCAAATCTTACAAATTAGCAAGAAAATCTGAAAAATCGTGACTTTGGCTGAGTTTGACCAGGTTGACCGAGAAATCTCGGGAGATGAATATCTCGTCTCGGTTGGGTTCTAAAAATGATATCTCGGGGGAGATCTCAGGGAGATCTCGGGAGATTTACAACACTGTACAGATGAGTGTACCTGTATATTTGGGGATATTCTAGATGCATTTGTTAATGTCGCTTACCAGGTGTTCACCATATGAATGATTTTTACAGATGAGTGTTCCTGCAGTTAACTATGAAAATGAAATCTTGTGGTCTATTAAAACTATGGAATGATTGATTACGATAAACTAATGAACTCACCAACCTTTGGTTGACACTTTTAAGCATGTTTATTCTCAGGTATTAAAGAAACCTTCCGCTGTGCATTGCTCATTTTAAATATTACTTGGAGTCGTTCATGGCATATTTCAAAAGACGTTGCATTCGAGTCGTTGAAGTTAACAAGATTATTATTAAGTCATTGATAGTTTGATATATTATGAAATGGTATGCATGCCTGTCAACTTTCGTTCAAATGAAAGTTTGTCTTTTAAAAACGAATGCAATGTTTGTAAAATGTATCATATAGAGGTCAGAACCTCGCGATGTAATCAACTATTGTGAATCGTCTATAATCGATATGAACGGGTCATTAAATACATCACCTAAAAATGATAAACCCTTAGAACCTATTCCATACCCTCAACAACTTAGGAAAGAGAAACAACAAAAACGTCTAGAGAACTTCGCTAATATGTTCAACCAGATAAACGTTAATATACCTTTAATAGATTTATTAAAAGAAAACCCACATTATGGAAAATGCTTAAAAACTTTATTATCTAATAAAGGTAAAGATGCTAAAAAATCTTCTAGGTTTATAATAAAAGAATGTAAAGCTATCTTTCAAAAATATGACATACCTGAAAAATTAGGAGATACGGGCGTTAGCAGATACGGGCGCTAGTATAAATTTAATGCCATATTCGTTATATAAAAGACTAGGTCTAGGAGAATTAATTCCCACTAGAATGTCTATTTGTTTGGCCGATAGTTCTTTTAATTATCCAATAGGCATAGCCGAAAATATACCCGTAAAAATCGAAAAATTCACTTTTCCCGCTGATTTCGTTATTCTAGAAATGAAAGAAAATGATAAAATACCAATAATATTAGGTAGACCATTCCTAAGAACCGCTGCTTTTGAATTTAAAATGCAAACTAATACATATAGCCTGGAAATAGGTGATGATAGAATTACTTTAAATAACCAAGTTGAGCTAGATCTCACTTGCCCTACAATAAAATATGTAGAAACATGTGTTGATGAAGAATTCGATGAGTTTTTATTAATGGACGTAAATGAATTTGTTTGTGAAATAAAAGAAGAAAACCCTGATGATGAATTTGAAGAATTAATGAAAGATGAAATGAATGAATTAATAGAGGAGGGACATGAACCTACAACTAATGAATTAAGAATAAAACACTCTCTCGAAGCTCCTCCAAAACTAGAATTAAAAGAATTACCTTCTCATATAGAATACGTATTTCTTAAATAAAATTCCGAACTTCTCGTAATTATTTCCTCCGAATTATCTAAAGATAAAAAAGAACAGCTCTTAGATGTCTTAAAAAACATAAAAAGGCCTTTGCTTGAAAAACCTATGATATTCCGGAGATTGACCCCACCTTCTGTACTCATAAAATCCTGTTAGAAGAAAACTCAAAACTCGTAATTCAAAGACAAAGACGTATAAATCCTAATATAGATGAAGTAGTAAAAAAGGAAGTGATAAAACTGTTAGACACAGGAATGATTTATCCTATATCCGATAGCCAATGGGTGAGCCCAGTCCAGTGTGTCCCTAAAAAGGGAGGAACCACTGTTATCTTAAATGAAAATAATGAATTAATTCCTACTCGAACCGTTACCGGTTGGTGAGTTTGTATAGATTACCGTAAACTAAATGAAACTACCCGAAAAGATCATTTTCCCTTCCATTTATTGATCAAATGATTAAAAGATTAGCCGAAAAAGAATACTACTATTTCTTAGATGGTTTCTCTGGATATTTTCAAATTCCAATTGACCCTAAGGATCAATAGAAAACCACTTTCACTTATACTTTGGTACTGTCGCTTATCGAGAATGCCGTTTGGGTTATGTAATGCCCCTAGCACTTTCCAAAGATGTATGACAACCATCTTTCACGACATGGTGGAAGATTTTATGGAAGTCTATATGGATGACTTTTTCGTCTTCGGAACATCCTTTGACTCTTGTTTATCTAGTCTTGATAAAATGCTCGCTCGTTGTGAAAAGACAAACCTTGTTCTTAATTGAAAAAATGCCATTTCATGTTGAAAGAAGGCATTGTCCTTGGACATAAAATTTCTAACAAAGGGATCGAAGTTGATAAAGCAAAAATCAATGTTATTTCCAACCTTCCCGAACCTACTAATGTTAAATCAATTAGAAGTTTCCTAGGACATGCTGGATTTTATAGACGTTTCATTTAAGATTTCTCTAAAATTGCTTGACCATTAACTAAACTCTTAGAAAAAGATGCCCCTTTTTAATTTAATGAAGATTGTAAAAAAGTTTTCTCTATTTTAAAAGAAAAACTCACTAATGCACCTATTATTATATCACCCGATTGGTCAAAACCCTTCGAACTCATGTGTGACGCTAGTGATTATGCAGTAGGAGCTGTCTTAGGGCAATGAAAAGATAAACATTTTCATCCAATCTACTATGCCAGTAAAACACTAGCAGGTGCTCAATTAAATTATACAACCACAGAAAAAGAACTGTTAGCCATAGTCTTCGCTCTTGATAAATTTCGACCATATTTAATCATGAATAAAGTAACAGTTTACACCGATCATTCTGCTCTTAAATATTTATTTAATAAACCCGACTCTAAATCTCGACTTTTGCGATGGGTTCTACTCCTACAGGAATTTGACATGCAAATTATTGATAAGAAAGGAGCTGAGAATCTCATAGCAGATCATCTTTCACGTTTAGAGAATCCTAATCTAGACAACTTAGATGAAATTCATGATACAATCCCTGACAAATGTCTAATGATGATCTTAGATGAGTCATATCCATAGTTTGCTGACTTTGCAAACTATCTTGCTGCTAAAGAACTAGGAAAAGATTTAACTTATCAACAAAGAAAACAATTCTTCTCCGATTTAAAACATTACTTCTAAGAAAATCCTTACTTATTCAAAGTATGTCCCGACCAAATTACGTGCCGATACGTTCATGATAAAGAAGCAAATGAAATCCTATTACAATGCCATAGTAGTGCACCAGGAGGACACTTTGGCCCTAACTACATTTCTCGTAAAGTTCTAGATGCAGGATTTTATTGGCCTACCATATTCCAAGATGCACATAAATTACTCCAGTCTTGTGATGCATGTCAAAGAGGAGGAAACCTCTCTAAACGTGATGAAATGCCTCGTCAGAATATTCAAGTATGAGAAATATTTGATGTGTGGGGTATTGATTTCATGGGACCATTTCCTTCTTCCGAAAGGAATCAATATATTCTTGTAGCAGTTGACTACTTTCTAAATGGGCTGAAGAAAAAGCTCTTCCTACTAATGACTCACGAGTAGTGGTTGATTTTCTAAAGAAACTATTTTGTCGATTTGGTTTTCCAAAAGCTTTAATTAGTGAGCGTGGAACCCATTTCACCAATCAACTACTCGAGAAAGTTCTAAAAAGATATGGGGTTAACCACCATTTCTCTACAGCTTACCATCCTCAAACAAGTGGTCAAGTTGAAAACACTAATCGAGGATTAAAACGGATTCTCAAACGAAGCGCTGAGAATAATCTGAAACTCTGGTTGCGAGAATTAGATTATGCATTATAGGCTTTCCAAACTGCATATAAGACACCTATAGGGACTACTCCTTTTAGGTTGTTTTATGAAAAAGCTTGTCATATACCTGTTGAAATTGAACACCTTGCGTATTGGGCTTTAAAACAATGTAACTTAGATCCTAAAGAAGCTGGAAAGAACCGACTTCTTCAATTAAATCAACTCGATGAACTTAGCCTTTCTACTTATGAAATTTCGCTAACATATAAAGAGAAGACTAAAAAATGGTATGATGCTCGTATTAAAAACATCAAAAGCTTCAACCAGGAGATAAAGTTCTAATTTTTCAATCTAAATACAAATTTTCTCCTGGGAAATTAAGGTCTAAATGGATGGGCCGTTTTATAGTTAAACATCTTTTCCAACTGGATATGTTGAGTTATATAATAAGAAAGGAGACACCTTTAAAATAAATGGACATCGTTTAAAAATTTACTTTGAGAAATATGCGTTACCAGGAGGGGAAGTAATTTCCCTTACTACCATTCAAGTTTGAAAAATATAAATAAATTACTGTAGAGTTTGTAAATTAGCTGTATATTCTGATAAAATTCGAAAAATTCAAAATTTAAAAAACAAATTCTAAAAGGAAGCCGCCTTCTTAAGCTCACGAAGCCGCCGGCTTGGTATGTGCAGAAAAAGATGCAACCGTGTCAATCATAAACGCTTTTTGACCTTGAAGCAGTCGGCTTGGCTATTGAAGTTGTCGGCTTATACTGCAGACGGGTTTTAAACCCGAATCCGCCTCACTTTTCCATTTTCACACCCACAACCTCCAAAAACGCTCTCAAAATCCAAAAATTGCCGTTTCTTTCATCTATCTTCATAACAACCATGGCTGGAAAAGTAAGTGTCGATTTTTAATTCTGCATTGTTAAATTCTTTTTATTTCTGGCAAATTGCTATCACTTCCTCTGCCATGCCATGAAGCCGCTGGCTTAAGCAAAGAAGCCATCGGCCTCGTTCTCCTCTGTTGAAATTGATAATATTTGTTAGTTTGCTTATCTAGGAATTATTAAGAATTGCTTAGAAATTACTGTTATGATAAATATTGTTAAGATTGTAATGAGAAAACTTAAAAATCTGCACATGTTTAATAGGCATATAAAGCCGTCGGCTTCGTATTAAAGCCGCCGGTTTCATCTTAACTAAACATGAATCGGAAATTGCTGTTTAAACAGGTTGGAGAAAATTGAAAATTTCTTTTGCAGGTTATGAAGCCGCATGCGTGGGCTATTGAAGCCATCGGCTTCGTTACAAAAATTTTAATTTTTAATTTTTATTGCTAATGTTTGTTCAAACTGTGTTAAAACAGAGAGTTAGAAACACGGAAGAACCCGATCCAGCTGCAATTAACATTTATTGGGCTTCATTACACTAGTGGTTGAGGTTTCCATAGGATCATCATAGGTTCCAAATCATGGCTCTTAGACTTAAGAGAATGATGCGTCGGGAGATGTTAGCACCTTGTATGATTGATTGGTCAGCTTTAAACTCTGATGGGTTGACACTTGCTTATAAAGAAATGATGCTAACTAATTACTTGGTTCCTTTGGCTAATGGAGGGGGGATGAATGTGGTTATGAAAGAGTGGTTAATTTGTTTAATATTCATATGCCTATCTATCCTAATCTCACTTATGAGTTATTGGCAACTGCTGCTTGTTCCCGTCACGCTCAGAGTGTGACAGATACTCCATTCTTTAGGTTTCGACTGGGTGGACGTGAGCAGTCGATGAGTATGGTGAATATTGCGTAGGCTTTAGGGATTTATGGGGAGTTTGCTCAGGCTGTTTGGTTTGGAGAGTTTCTTGATGGTACTTCTAAACAGGGCTATTCGGGCCTTAATCAGGATGCTTTTGATTATAATGCTGCATGGAGTCAATTTGCTTTTCCTTACATGCGATGCTTCCAAGTCTTGCTTTCTCACACTATCTCCTTGCGAAAGGAGAATACAGAGAAGTTGACTCAGCTCGATTGTTGGTATTTGACTCAGATGTTTAACCATCAGCCGGTTAACATTCCTTATTGTGTAGCTGATTATTTAAGTGGTACAGCCAGGGGTAGGACGCAGGGCAGTGCTGTTTGTGGTGGTCATTTTGTGAGTTTGATTGCTAGGTGGTTAAGGATTCCGGTTAATGGTTTAGGTACTCTTCAGAATGAGGTTGGTCGTGTTAATGTGAGGATTTGGTTGAATTCTAAGGTAGTTATGCGAGGGCCAGGCGAGAGTTTTGTTCTGTATAATCCGCCAGTGGGTCATTTGATGCAGGCTGTGCACCAGCAGAATGCGCCGCATACTGAGGCTTCGAGCAGCCGTTCTAGGGGTAGTCTTAGAGGTGGTCGTGGTAATGCAGATGACTTAGATTATGTGATTGAGATGATGACAGCCCTGAATACTCGCCAGGGTGATATGTCAGATATGATGGGTACTCATCATAATGAGTTGATGACGTATGGACTACTTGATTCAGTGGGGAGTCCATAATTTTGAGAGGTTTTATGATCATTACCCGAGTACTGAGCCCTTTAACCCTATTACGAGCCACCACCACCGTATCCTCCGATGTTGCATTCCCACATGCGCATTATAACCGTGCTTATGCCTTGTCTCAGATTCAGCCGGTTGTTGATAATGATGAGGAGGAGATCAGGAGGTTCCCTTGATGATCATTGATTATGTTATGTTATGTTTGTTCTAGACATTATTATTACTACTTCTATTCTAATGATTCGTACTCATGGTCTGTAGTAACTTTGATTATGTTTAATTATCGTATGTGTGGAACTTTTTATTATATATATTTGCTGTTATGATTGATTGCCGGTTACAAGTTTGTGATGATGATTGAAGAGCGGATAGGTGATGAAGCAATTAAAGATGTTTCTCGACTACATTAAAAGCTTAAAAAGGGGAGATTTGCTTTTCTCGATTATAATTATATCTCTTTTTATCTTATTATGCAATGATGACATTACAACTTTCTAAGTGTGGGGTGGAAGATGATTAAATAAATTGCTTATTTTCATAACTAAAACAAATGCAAAAATGGGAATAATTTAAAATTTTTCAACATATCATATGAAACATTGTAAATGATAAAGAAATATTTTAGGATGATGAGTTAGCCTTATTATTTTTAAATCAATTTTCAGCCAGTTTACCCTGACCGTTAGCACCCAATATGTGTGCTAGATATAATTAGTTACATTAGAAACCTAAACCTTTGTAGGAATAACCCAACTAAAACAAATTTCCATTCCTAACCCTATTTTTGGAAGTATAAATTCTTAGGGTGCGTTTGATAAAACTGAATGATTTAGTGCTAAATGGTTCATAATCTGAATGATCCAGAGCCTTTGAATAAACATGGTTCAGAATGAAAATAAGCTGTTTGATAATCATTTTGAATGAACAATGTTAAAAGGATAAAAATTACCTTATTAACGTGTTACACGAATAAAACCTTCAATATACATGTTTATTAAGTATCATGGATATGATTTGAGATCGATATTACTGAAAATTTATGTGCTTAATGGTTAAGAGAGTGTTTCAACTCTGAATGGTTCAGCGCTGAATGCTGAACTATTCAGCATCATATGTCATTCAGAGGTCAGAAACAAATGCCCTGAATGCTGAATGGTTCAGCATTCAACACTGAACCATTCAGTTAAGAGGTAAACAAATGCACCCTTAGTCAAACTTATGTCTTTTCATTAATCTAATCTTAAGCCTAATAAAACTACTCTCAACTTCGAGATCGGACTACTTGTTTAAGATATGAAGTAAATGCCAAAAATTGTGAAACGATTGCAAACTTATAACCACTACCATGGAATAATAAGCATGGACCATTGAGGCAGCAAAAGAGTCCCAATGAGGGCCAATTTAAAAAATTGCCAAATGTAAAGCTAATGTTAAGCATGAAGCAAAAGAAATGAAAAATTAAAAGAGCCCAATGAAGGCCAATAAGAGTGATGAGAACGAGAGAAAAGAGTTCCAATGAGAACCACACACTTTTAAATTCTAGTTAGAAAATAAAAGAGTCCAATGATGACCAACTTGTATAAATCAGGATTAATAAACATTAGGACCACTTGTACTCTTTGGTCTGGTTCAGACTAGTTCTTATAATAATAACTAAACTCTAATGATTAGACATATATATATATATATATATATATATATATATATATATATATATATATATATATATATATATATATATATATATATATATATATATATATATATATTATTTTTTTACTCTGCAATTTTGCTTCCGCCTTTATACCAATTTTTCTGGTGTCATGTCTACCTGTTAAAACCAACTACGTATTTTACCCAGTTATGATATTTCTTTTTGACACAAAATATGAAAGGTTCTAAAAGATAATAAATGTTGAAAATATCGGAATAATTTAAAATTTTACTTGAAGACAAGTAAAAGCTCAAATGTGGGGTATTTGATAACTCCTAAATTATACAGTATTTTGATAGCATTTGGAGGACTTATCTTGGTATATTGAAACCATTTTAATACTTAAATACACTAAAACGGGTAAAAATGGGAAAATAGGTATTTTTAATATTTTGTAGAAGTTGAATATTAAACAGGAGTAAAAACAGTCAAAAGTGCAGAAAACTTGACGAAGCCACCGGCATAAGGATACCGAAGCTGTCGGCTTACCTTCCATATTCCAGAATAATCCAGATTTGATCGCAGAAATTGAAGAACTTGGCGACCAAGAAAAAATGCAGCCCAAGTTAAATTTAGAAGTTATTCTCATCTTGATCCGGAAGCAGTCAAGCCGCCGACTTCACAATGAAGCTACCGGCTTAAGTTATACAGAAAGATTCGACGTACTCTTCAAGATCACGTTTTACGTAGGCCTCACTCTATGTTATGGGAAGCCGCCAGTTTCACACCCAAGCAGCCGACTTGAGTTGGCAGTTTCAGAAACTATAAATAGAGGCCTTGGGGTTAGTTTTATGCAGTTCAGAATTTTTGTAATCTGCATTCAGAGGCAATTCACGAAATAGTTAGGGTTTTTATCTATTACAACATTCAAGTTATTCAATCTATAACACCAAGATTGTACACCAAATTGGGTAGAAATGAACACCTTCTTCACAATCTAGCTTTCTCTCACTAAAGTTTCTTCCACTCTTTAAACATGGAGCTCCCAAGAAATATCTAGAATTGATAATGAGAGTTCTAGACCAGAAATTTGGGTTAAAACCTGCCACATGCAAAGTTGTACTTTAATCCCCAAATTTACAACATTTATAAAACACTCCCTGCCCATTTCCAGACACAGATACGGTGTACCATTGAGGTGATGCGGCGCACCCGATCGTTCAAAAATCTGGGTTGTTACATAAAAATGCTCAAATGATATGATATTTTTATATCTCCATCCATACACAAAGTTTGGAATTATTTTTTAAGATATAACAAATTTGAGATGCTCTTTGTAACACCCTGATTTTTTTTATTTTTTATATCATAGCGGAAGACTGATTTTACATAAATACCCTTAGCAAACATGATTACCATAAATCATTAGTTAATTACTTAGTTACAAACCACCGGCGTTACGTTAAACGACTAGTTACATATTTTAAAAGTTAAGACATCAGAGTTCGTCTTGTCAAACATATCTTCAACCCGACTCTGTCACTACCAGCACTAAGATTCCAAAACCTGCAAGAGAGGATGTGAGGGGGGGTTAGCACAAGGCTAAGTGAATGGAATTATCTAACAGATCTAGCATACAGTATCAACTTGTACAACTACAGCAGCTACAACAATCAATAACATGCAATTGGTAACTAACAACTAATCATCTGGCAACTAACAACTAACAACTATCAACTGGCAAATGGCATTTAGCAACTAGCTACTATGCTACAACTGGAGACTCGGTGGCTTGTACAGGCATACGACCACTAGCTGATCAGTCTAGCGTCTATCGAAAGTCCTTACTACTAAACAACAATCAGTATCCAACTGGACCCAAGCTCAACTAGGTTGACCTCTCTGAGCTGAACCTAACAACTATAGGTCCCAACTGGCAACTACAACTTGTGCACACAACTGTTAAGCAACTACCACTACGGACAACTGTCACTACTACTAGCCTGGCAACTCTACAGTGATTATTATTACAACATATCTACTAAGCATAGCAACTATAAACAGTATAACATAGTAGCACAACTTGCTACTCTATACTACACCCGGAGATAATCCCACTAATCGATTACTAGCAACAGAAGGCACTCAGAATTCTAATCTTATTGAGCCTTCTCTTCGTCTTTGTCACCTGAGAATAGACATAACACAGTCAGTAATCATGTCTTGATAACAACCCGACAACAAGAAAACAATACCAATATCAACACTTAATCACTTTACAACTGGTCTGCCAACCGTACGAGTAACACCATCACATGCACTTTTGATAACACTCTACCGTGCAGTTGACAACTCACTCGTACGTTTGGTCTATGACCAAACATCCTACAGTGACTCACCTAATCCGTATGGTTCACCACACGAGTGACCAGTGACTCGTACGAGTCACGTCTCAACCGTACATATCATTACAATCAAAACAATAGTTCTCCTTAACTACTCATTCGCACGGTTCAACACATGGTTGACTATCTCACCCGTACGAGTGAATGCTCACTCGTGCGAGTGATGAAGAACAGTAGCAAAAACTATTTAGACGGGTTTTGACCCAATATGAACAACATAAAATATCAATTCATACACTAAATTAACACATACAAACATGTAATCACAATATGATAAGTCTACACCATAATTTCAACCCATAACGACACTCAAATGCGTGCAAAACAAGGCATACACCCTAAAACCCCTTTTTCTGACCAAAATAAATTTTGATCTAGTTTCTTAAAAGTTTACCATTGAAAATTACTCTTCAATACAATTCCAAAGATATTTGATTCATTAAAAAATGAGTTACGGTTTGAAAGTTACGCCCTTTTCAATTTTACCAAACGCTGACCAGTGCTCACTCGCGCGGATGAGACCTCACTCGTGCGAGTGAGTCCTCAACCATGTGGTTGAGCCTCAAACGTGTGGTCACTCGTACGAGTGACCTGCCACTCATGTGGGAGCTGAAGAACAGCTCCTGCACGCTGATTTTTTCCATTTTGGCCCAAAAACTCAATTTTTGCAAGTTCTAACACCAAAACCACTTCAAAAACATCATATAAACTATATAGCAACTATTTCTAACATCAATTAACACATACAAACACATAATATGAAGATTCAAGCTTAAAATCACACTTTTTATTCAAGAACACAAAACCCATTTAATCAAGAATCAAAGCAAGGATTCAAGTAAACAAACCTGATTAGATGATCACAAGGATGATAATAATCACTCCTTAAAGTCTCTTGATACGATTTATAGCTTAGATTTAATTAGAGTTGTGAAGGGGATGAAATTTAGGTACGGTTCTTGTTTCTAAATTTAGGGAAAAATGGACAAGAAGTGTCCAGATCACACCTTAAATGGGTATTAAACCCATACCCCATAACACACGGGTATTTACCAGTTATCTAATATCTTTCGTACCTTGTTAGGAGGCCCTAACGGAGTCCAAATTAAACAAACGAACCTGTTTTGTGACCCTTGTCACAAACTGGTCTTAACCAAATCATCAAATAATCAAATACATACAATTATTAAAATCACTAATTACGCCATACCCAAGGGTACAATGGTCGTTTCAACTAGGCTCAAAACGCGAGTGTTACACTATTGCCCTAGTACAACTACTTCAGCTCATCCTAAAGCTCCTTGTTTTATGATAGTCTATGCACATTTGCAAAAACATTCTTTAAAAGACATGAACGAATCGCACTTTCCGCTCACAAATTAACATCATCTCATTCTTATTCATCGAACTTACTAGTTCAGCCAAAAATATCGACAAAAATTGTAACATCCTATTACCGGGCCTAGTTAAAATGACCCTTTTGACCTTGGGTGTGTTTGTATGCTATATTAATAATTATATGTTTATAATTATTTGGTTGTTTAGTTGAGACCAGTTTGTGACAAGGGTCATAGAACATGTTCGTTTGTTTAATTTGGACTCCGTTAGGGCAGTCAAATTAAGTACGAAAGATATCAGATAACTGGTAAATACCCGTTTGTGATGGGATTGTGTTTAACACAAATATATAAGCATGGCATCAGCCATTTCTTGAAGCTTCGTGAGATTTCGTTTATTTCACACACTTATTCCTAATTTACTCTCATGCTTAAAAACCCTAATCTCTTGAATCTTGATTTTGAGTCTAAATTGTGTTTTGTAATCAGTTGCTACTGATTTCGTGTCATAACAAGGTAAGAATTCATTTTCATGATGTAGTCTGTGTTTAAATGGAGTCTTTAGTTAGGTTTTTATCTAAGTGGGTTTTGATGTCAAATTGGTTGATTTTGATGTTGGTTTGGTGTAAAACGTTATGGTTTATGTTCCTTTAGCTGTTATAAACATTTTTTAAGCTTCGTTCGGTGTCAAAACGTTTAGAAATTGAGATTTAGGTGATTTTGGTTTGAAACCCGTCAGTTTCTGCTGCCGTTGCTCTATGAATACAACCGTACGGTTGTAGATTGCAACTGCACGGGTAGACTATGCAACCGTACGGGTGCATGTGCAACCGTACGGATGCAGGGGTGTTGGTGCAACCGGGCAGTGGGTGTGCAACCGTAAGGGTGCACGATGCAACCATACGAATGGACTTGCAACCGTACGGATGCATGTGCAACCGTACGGATGCAGATCAGTGATGCATTGTTGTGTAATTTGGCTGTTCTTTTAGCCGTTATGCTGCCCGCATGACTTATGATAATCAGGATGTAAATTCTGAAAATGCATAAGTGTTAGGTAGACTTTTGGTGAAACTTTTGTTACTTATTTGCTGTTTTGTGCTGTTTTGTGCAAACAGACAGAAACTAACTTGGTTTATGCTATTATCAGGTGGAAAGGACGAAGAGAAGCCTCAGTAAGATTAGAATTCCGAGTTCCTTCTGCTGCTGGTAATCGGTGAGTGAGATTATCACTTGGTGTAGCATAGAGTAGCAAGTTGCGCTACTATGTTTATATTGTTGTTAGTTACCATGTTTAGTAATTATATTGTACAGTTGATTATAGTTAGGGTTGTCATGCTTTTAGTTGTATTAGTTGCCTATAGTAGTAGTAGTAGTAGTAGTAGTAGTAGTAGTAGTAGTAGTAGTAGTAGTAGCAGTAGTAGTAGCAGTAGTAGTAGTAGTAGTAGTAGTAGTAGTAGTAGTAGTAGTAGTAGTAGTAGTAGTAGTAGTAGTAGTAGTAGTAGTAGTAGTTGACTGGTTCCATGTGCATAAGTTGTTTTTGTTGAAACCTTGATCTGTTAGATTCAGCTCAGAGAGGTCAACCTAGTTGTGGTTGGGTCTAGTTGGCTACTCTTTGTTGAGTATAGTGCTGAACGACGCATCACCTGCGTGTGGATGACTATACTGGAGATTCAGTAGTAAAGACTATCGGTAGACTCTAGTCTGATCAGCTAGTGGTCGTGTGCCCGTACAAGCCGCCGATCCTCAAGTTGGAGTATAGTTGTCAGTTGCTAGTTGGAGCATAGTTTCCAGTTGCTAGTTGGAGCATAGTTGATAGTTGCTAGTTGCTAGTTGCTAGTTGCTAGTTGCTAGTTGTTGTATGTTGTAAGTTGTTGTGGTTGCAGTGGTACAAGTTGGTATTGTATGTTAGACCTCTTGATAGTTCCATTCACTTAGCCTCGTGCTAACCCCTCACCTCTTCCCTTGCAGGTTCTAGATCTTAGTGCTGGTAGGGACGGGAGTCGGGTTGAAGATATGTTTGACAAGACGAACTCTGATGTCTTAGCTTTTGTAAATATGTAACTTGTCATTTAACGTAACACATGTGGCTTGTAATAAAGTAATTAACCAGATGATTTGTGATAATCTTGTTTGTAATTAACTAAGGCTATTTATGTAAAATCAGTCTTCCGCTATGATTAAAAAAAATCAGGGTGTTACATAAACAAGGAAGGATTGACCCTTTAAAGCATTGTGTAACATGGACTGGATTAATACATGATTTACTAAGCTTGTCACAAGTCATGATTGATCGTATTATCAAATTTATTTACAACAAATCTCAATGGAATGAACTTCAACATCATACCTGTATCCTGAAAAAAGTATTTTACACTAAAATATTATATTACTGTCCATTTAGTGATGCACCAGAAAAAAGTCCTAAGAAAGTGAGGTGGCTCACGATGGACCACTTAAGTACCAGGTGTTGGTTATTAGTATACATTAGAATCGAAGTGAGTCTAGAGTATTTACACGAGTTGAAAAGGTGCGACTTTGATGCAACCACAGAACATACTCTAAACCACTGAAACTAAGATACTTATACAATCAATATATATCATTTCTAATGTGGAAGCTCAGACAAAAATTACAACCACATAATATACTCCAAATTTCTATAACCAAGAATGACGCGAAACAAATGGCTCTAATAGTAGTTGTTAAGAGAAATGACCTCACTAATTCCCAACAAACGGCCAATTGAAAAACAATAAACAACACACGGCCAATTGAAAAACAACAGATAAACTAAATTAAACAAAAGAATATTCATGAAAACTTCAAAATAAAGAGAAAAATTACGGGACTCTGAAAAAATCTCATAAATTGTTACAATCACATAGACCACTCACAATTTATCATCTTGACCTCCTTTACTCTAAAACCTAAAGCTCTTATAATTATAGATACCATCATGAACCTGTTTTCAAGTTGAACTTAATTTCCAAGTGTATTTGATCCCCGAATATCTCAAAATTTAAAAACTAAACACTTTCATTAGGATTATAGATATTTTCCTTGAAGTTTTAAAAACTAATGCTCTATTTATTTGATTTTATTAAGTACACATACATACATTCACATGTAGGTAATACACATACAATTGTGTACATGATTCATTTAAATGTTTATGTAACACCCAAATATTTATGGTACATAGATTTAAAATGATGTACGTAGGGTGGGTGAAGCGTGGTATAAATTTAAAAGCAGACAGTCTGTGTAGACCCTTGTGCGCACCGAACAGGGTTAAGGGTGCGCGCCGCGCACCATGCCTGCGACAGATTTCTGTCTTTTTCCAATTTGAATTAAATGAGGGGTTTTTTGGTCATTTCACTTGAGGCCGGATCTGAGGCCATATCAGCTGGGTTGGATCTAGTTTTGGATCACATTCACATCCACAAACACTCCCATCTTATCTTAGAGAGAGAGAGTGAGTTCTAGAGAGAGGAAGCTTGAATGGATGATGGAGATTGTGATTTTTGCTTGTTGCAAGTTGTAGCGAGAACTTGAAGTGATATGTGGTGCTTTTCATATTTCTTAAATGGGAATTCTGGACATTGAGTGTGTGAGATATCGCTTGTTGCGGTAGTGCACGCTAGTGATTATTAGTGTGTGGTGAGATCTTAGAATTTACGAAAGATGTTATGGATGTCGGGCTTGGTTGTATTTCGTAGGATCGTGAGGCGTGACGACGATGGTTGTTGGTGAATTGTTCTACTTTGGGTTGATTATGAAATGTATTGTACGAGTTGGGTACTCGGTGTAGGCGCAAACGGTTGTTTTGACTCGAGGGTTGATTACCCGATATTGATGTAAAATGTGATGCGTTAGTGTACGAGGCGAGGATTCGGATGCGTGATTACTACATGTGTGACCCCGCGTTGGAAGCGGGAAGGTTCAAGGGGGGAGCGCTTAACTTCTAGTATTTGGTGCGAATCACGAGGACGTGATCGATTCTAAGTGGGGGAGAGTTGTAACACCCAAATATTTATGGTACATAGAGTTAAAATGATGTACGTAGGGTGGGTGAAGCGTGGTATAAATTTAAAAGCAGACAGTCTGTGCAGACCCTTGTGCGCGCCGCTCAGGGTTAAGGGTGCGCGCCGCGTACCATGCCTGCGACAGATTTCTGTCTTTTTCCTATTTGAATTAAATGAGGGGCTTTTTGGTCATTTCACTTGAGGCCGGATCTGAGGCCATATCAGCTGGGTTGGATCTAGTTTTGGATCACTTTCACATCCACAAAACTCCCATCTTATCTTAGAGAGAGAGAGTGAGTTCTAGAGAGAGGAAGCTTGAATGGATGATGAAGATGGTGATTTTTGCCCAAATTGAAAGTGGGTTTTGGTTCTCCTTGGTGTTTCTTGTTACTAGCTCGGTTTTGGAGTTGAGGTAAACCCTAGATTCGATTTAATTACTTTGATTTTGATTTGGGGTTAGGGTTTGAGCTAGTTAGGGTTATAAACCCCATTTCTTGTGAAATTTGGGGGTTATGGGTATTGTTAGTGTAATTAAACCCAATTATTGTGGGTTTAGGGTTAGATGACAAATTTGGAAGCATTTGTCATTGGTTTGGGTGTTAATCACTAGATTGTAAGTGTGTTGGTGATTTAGATGTTCATAAGAACATGTTAGTTGGTTAAAATGGGTGTTAACCTTGATTTGGAGTCAAACTAAGATATGAGGTCAAGATTTGATGAATCAAGTATATAAATGTTTGATTTAGGTGTTAATTGGTGTTTTGAAAATATAATCACCAGTCGTTAGTGATTTTGGGCGTTTTCGGGACTTATGTCAAAATGGGTGAAATGAATTGGGTTAAATTTGGTAATGACACTAAGTTTGGATTAATTAGATGATAAGCAATTTTGTTAAGTGTTTAATGGCGTTTGATATGATTACTACCTAAGTAGTAATTTAGTGTTAAGACCTAGGTTGGTTTAAATGGCGTCAAGTATAATTTAGGTTAAATTGTACTTGTTGAATGGGTCGGAATTACCACCCGTAGTGGTAATTGGTGAAGTCCACTTTAGGTGTCTAAATGGGCAGATTGTGGAAGTAGGTATAAACCCTCGGTTAGGAGTGTTGGAGTCGAATTCTCTTGTAGAGAATGTATGTTGATTGTGTGTATATCTATAAGCGTATTATAGGTAAAAGCTTGCTCGGTTCGTTTGGAGGCGGTTTACATATATGATTTGTGCGGGCATCTCGAGGTGAGTGGAATGATTATACATGTGTGTATATAATGTATCTATTTGTAGGGCGGGGGAGGGGCCGTGTATGCATTGTCTATACCACCAAGAGTTAGTGATATATTTCGTTGTACACTAACTATGGATATTTCGTTGCCCAAATCGCCTAAGAGTTAGTGATATATTTCATTGTACACTAACGATGGACATTTCGTTGTCCAAACCGACAAAGAGTTAGTGATATATTTCGTTGTACACTAATGATTGCTTTTGAACGGATATTTCGTTGTCCGAATAGCCTAGGGGTTAGTGATATATTTCATTGTACACTTACGGTTGTTATGAACACCGGTGGGAAATTCGAAGTACCATTCCCTTGTGTTATTGGTTAACCATGGTTACATGTTGTAGTGTAGCATATTATATTATTCGAGTTATATATGCTATTGTTGTGCTAGCTTGTGGTCTTGAAGATTGTAGCGTTATACTTTGCGATGGTATGCTATATAAATTGCTAGCGTGTATGAGGTATTTGTGTAAGTGTTTGCAAGTAGGTATATTATATATGTATATGTATAATTATTGCATTCACTAAGCGTTAGCTTACCCTCTCGTTGTTTACCTTTTTACAGGTATCGTGTTATGAAGCTAGTTAGTCGTTAGCCTAGATGTGTAGGAGCGCTGAGGATCGACGGGGTAGATATTAGATATTTGGACGCGGATTGGGGATTTGGTAGTCCCCGGGATTATGCTCTTGGTATCGGGTTGGGTTATAGAGTCCTAACTCGTCTAAATGTAGATTGGGTTGAACTTGTATTTTTGTACTTAATGGTAATTTGGGCATATGTGGGCCTGGTGTCGTAAAACTCGTTTTGTTATTGGAACGTGTTAGTTTTACTTATTGTAATATGTCGTGAAAGCCGTTTTGTCAAATAGTGTCGGGAAGTGGTAGATCTTTTTGCGTAAAATGAACATTTTGATCAGAACTGTCCAGGCCTATGTGCGCGCCGCGCACATAGGGGGTTGCGCGCCGCGCACCCCACTGTAAATAAAAAAAAATCTTTTGCTGCGAATTTGGTTGGATAACGGGTTGAGTCTTTACAAGTGGTATCAGAGCATAGTCTAAGGGAATTAGGTGACCTTGGAATAGGTGCCTATTCTTAGATTTATTGGCGGTTATGCATTATTTGCGGGACTTGTAGGAATACGGGTCGGATTGAGATTTGTTAGTGCCTTAGAGTAGGTGACTAACTAGGACTTGTGTTTGTCCAATGCGGGATTATGTGGGGCCTTATTTCGTGAGTAAATTAGTGCCTTAGATTGCTAGTGCCTAATGTAAGTAGGCGAACTTGGACGTTGTTTTAGTGATAGTCGCATATGTTGTCGGTTGACTTGTAGTTGCGGTGTACTGTGTATATCTATTATTATATTGTATATAGGTGTATATATATACAGGTATTTATTTGTGCGGTGTCCTAGGGGCAAGTCTATTGGAAAGATTCGAATGTTTGATAGTTTTGAGTGATCAAGTTCACGGTAAGGACTTGGTCATTCGGGTACTAGGAGTTATCGCGTGTTATCTTGTGTGAATGTTGCGTCAGTCCGGGTAAAGTACTTTGCGTGACCATGTGAAAATATTAAGGTACGCATTTGTAATAGTGACCGATCACCATTATTACGAAAGTGTATCTTGACTTCAAGCATGACATGATGAATACCGAACGGAGGAAACGTGGCATGGTTGGGGTAGATTCGGGATAAATTAGGAATCTTCTATCGGTTCCTAGGATATAGTTGTCTCGGGTGATGTGCTTGTAGTCACATCGGGTTCATTGCGGGTCGGGAAGTGTTACGGTGGATTCGGTTAGTTATGTGAGTGAGCAAACTCACGAGTTCGGCGCGTACTTAGTCACCCTATGTAGTGAGTGCACTATTGAGATTGTCATTGGTTGTAGTTATCCATCGTAACTAGGATGACCAATTTATATGCGTGCGTGTGTGCGTCGAGGACTTGAATTCCGTGAAGGAATGAGACAAGTCTAATGATTTTTGTTGGGTTACACTCGGTAGAGTGTGTGTGGTTAGAGAATCGTGATAGGATTCTAATTATGAGTCGCCTTGGAATTGACGAATCGAGGAGTCTTCGGTTCATTAAACTCATGGGAGTGGGACCCATATGATGATGATTGTGTTAGTGTGTTGTGGATTATAGGGTAACACTCCTAACGGAATACCCCTTGTTGTTGTGGTTGTACCGATATGTGGAAGGGCGTAAGACTTGGTGTTTCCAAGCACCTCTCAGCGTTAGATGGAAGTTTTTTTTTCGTTAGGCTCTATCGATTGGCTTTGTGGAAATTACGGATAGCGTGTGATTGCTAGGAACTTTCGATAATACAATAAACCGTAAGGTTTGTCAAGTAGGTATAACTTCGGGTCATTATTGTGGAGAGACGGGTGACATCGGGTGTGTGGAACCCAAGGTTCGAGATTCTAAAATTCGGTAGGTTACGGAGGGAGTTTGCATGACACGACATCATGTGCCTTCTTATACCTGCTAGTGTGATGCTCAACTCTGGTGATGGTGTGATCGTTGTGCTTAGGGTGCCCGTGAGATACCCTTAGAGGCAGCGGAGATTACAATAGTGATCGACGGGTGATAGTGATTCGACGATTGCGAAAGTCGAAGTTTAAGAGCATTGCGGTAAATACTTCTTATGAAGTGACGGGTGAGCGCATCTTATTACTCTTAAGTGATGGACGAGTGAAGATTACCGGTGGACCGGTGATGGATTTAATGGTTGGTTAGGCCAAAGGTTATGATGAAGTGTTGATATTGCGGTCGATATAATTAATGTGTCGGATTGGTCACTCTTCCCCATGAGAGTGAGCAATAGTTGATAAAAGTTTGTTGCGTGGAAGGTAGGGTGACCTAGACCGAGATGCATGACTGATTAATTGGAGTGGCGTATGCCTAGGCTTAGAGGCGTACATAGGATTTCGATGGAGTTTGCTTTGCGATCGATGAAGGGCTATTAGTTGTTAATCGTGGTACAAAGGTACGATGTCGTCGCCTGTACGACATCTCTAGTGATTGTGCATGACGGCTCTGAGAGCCTAAAGTGAATTTACGGTTGTTTGGTGTGGATGACCAACGATGAGGGTGATCAGGTGTTTCGTGAAATGGGAACTCCGCATGATGTAATCATCTTGGCGGTGAGAAATGGAGCTAAATCCTAAGTGGGGGAGTTTTTACTGATGTAACAAGGAAGCTTCGTTGGTGTTTGTATGGTGAAATGTCGGGGTGTACCCTGCTAAGCCTCAATAGGTGTTCAGAGTTCCTAACGAGGAAGAGTGATGTGTTTTTGATGTCGACTCGAGATCGTGCATTACGATTGTGAGTTATTATTTGGGAATTTTATGCGTGAAGATTGTGATGATGGGATCGAAGGAAGTGTAAGACTTCCTATGTAAGGTGGTCGTATAGTACCAATGTGCGGTACGAGACCAAATGTGAAGTTTGAGATCCCGGAGTGAGAGAATGAAGAGGTCGTTGCGGGTGCTCCCGTATTGAAAAATCCGGGTTGGTGTGAAACTCAGGTAGTAGTGTTGAGGGAGTATGAGTTTGATATCATGGCGAATGCTGTATTTTCCCTATCGGGAAATGTGATCTTAGAAATTTTCAGTGGATTATTCCACTTTATGGACGATTGTGAGGCAAGAGTGTCGGTATTGATTATCTCACGTAGAGACGCGCGGATGTTGTTTGGTTGCACGAGTGTGTACCCTAGTGATGTGACCCCTAGGTCGCATCAAAATGTCGAGACCATCCCTAACGGACGGTCTAGGTAAGAAGGTTCACCCGGATTTGGTGACTATTTTGTGAGTCGTCTGGCTAATTGTGGAAATTTTGTGTTGATGTTTCGTCTAACTCGCGGTGTACTATTGTCATCCTGGATTAATATAGTGACATATAGTCGTGTGCGGATTGATCGGTGGGAAGGTGGTACCCCTGAAGTGATTATTTTGGGATTCCCGAAAATTCTTCGTTGAAGGAATGATCCGGTGTGGAGCCGGAGGAAGCTAGGTTCTTGGTCTAGATAATATTCATGAATGATCGGTTGAGTAGTACGTTTATGAACCGATGGAGTACTGAGTTTTGAGGAAGCGTGAATCCTTCTCGATGGGGATTAATGCAAGACATGGTTCATGACGTAGTGGATTTAGTAGATTGTGTTGGGTGATATGGTTATGGATGTAGCTTGTTGTAAGTTGTAGCGAGAACTTGAAGTGATATGTGGTGCTTTTCGTATTTCTTAAATGGGAATTCTGGACGTTGAGTGTGTGAGATATCGCTTGTTGCGGTAGTGCACGCTAGTGATTATTAGTGTGTGGTGAGATCTTAGAATTTACGAAAGATGTTATGGATGTCGGGCTTGGTTGTATTTCGTAGGATCGTGAGGCGTGACGATGATGGTTGTCGGTGAATTGTTCTACTTTGGGTTGATTGTGAAATGTATTGTACGAGTTGGGTACTCGGTGTAGGCGCAAACGGTTGTTTTGACTCGAGGGTTGATTACCCGATATTGATGTAAAATGTGATGCGTTAGTGTATGAGGCAAGGATTCGGATGCTTGATTACTACATGTGTGACCCCGCGTTGGAAGCGGGAAGGTTCAAGGGGGGAGTGCTTAACTTCTAGTATTTGGTGCGGATCACGAGGACGTGATCGATTCTAAGTGGGGGAGAGTTGTAACACCCAAATATTTATGGTACATAGAGTTAAAATGATGTACGTAGGGAGGGTGAAGCGTGATATAAATTTAAAAGCAGACAGTCTGTGGAGACCCTTGTGCGCGCCGCGCAGGGTTAAGGGTGCAAGCCGCGTACCATGCCTGCGACAGATTTTTGTCTTTTTCCAATTTAAATTAAATGAAGGGCTTTTTGGTCATTTCACTTGAGGCCAGATCTGAGGCCATATCAGCTGGGTTGGATCTAGTTTTGGATCACTTTCACATCCACAAACACTCCCATCTTATCTTAGAGAGAGAGTGAGTTCTAGAGAGAGGAAGCTTGAATGGATGATGAAGATGGTGATTTTTGCCCAACTTGAAAGCGGGTTTTGGTTGTCCTTGGTGTTTCTTGTTACTAGCTCGATTTTGGAGTTGAGGTAAACCCTAGATTCGATTTAATTACTTTGATTTTGATTTGGGGTTAGGGTTTGAGCTAGTTAGGGTTATAAACCCCATTTTTGTGAAATTTGGGGGTTATGGGTATTGTTAGTGTAATTAAACCCAATTATTGTGGGTTTAGGGTTAGATGATAAATTTGGAAGCATTTGTCATTGGTTTGGGTGTTAATCACTAGATTGTAAGTGTGTTGTTGATTTAGATGTTCATAGGAACATGTTAGTTGGTTAAAATGGGTGTTAACCTTGATTTGGAGTCAAACTAAGATATGAGGTCAAGATTTGATGAATCAAGTATATAAATGTTTGATTTAGGTGTTAATTGGTGTTTTGAAAATATAATCACCAGTCGTTAGTGATTTTGGGCGTTTTCGGGACTTATGTCAAAATGGGTGAAATGAATTGGGTCAAATTTGGTAATGACACTAAGTTTGGATTAATTGGATGATAAGCACTTTTGTTAAGTGTTTAACGGCATTTGATATGATTACTACCTAAGTAGTAATTTAGTGTTAAGACCTAGGTTGGTTTAAATGGCGTCAAGTATAATTTAGGTTAAATTGTACTTGTGGAATGGGTCGGAATTACCACCCGTAGTGGTAATTGGTGAAGTCCACTTTCGGTGTCTAAATGGGCGGATTGTGGAAGTAGGTATAAACCCTCGGTTAAGGGTGTTGGAGTCGAATCCTCTTGTAGAGAATGTATGTTGATTGTGTGTATATCTATATGCGTATTATAGGTAAAAGCTTGCTCGGTTGCGTTTGGAGGTGGTTTACATATATGATTTGTGCGGGCATCTCGAGGTGAGTGGAATGATTATACATGTGTGTATATAATGTATCTATTTGTAGGGCGGGGGAGGTGCCGAGTATGCATTGTCTATACCACCAAGAGTTAGTGATATATTTCGTTGTACACTAACGATGGATCTCGTTGTCCAAATCGCCCAAGAGTTAGTGATATATTTCGTTGTATACTAACGATGGACATTTCGTTGTCCAAACCGACCAAGAGTTAGTGATATATTTCGTTGTACACTAATGATTGCTTTTGAACGGATATTTCGTTGTCCGAATAGCCTAGGGGTTAGTGATATATTTCGTTGTACACTAAAGGTTGTTATGAACACCGGTGGGAAATTCGAAGTACCATTCCCTTGTGTTATTGGTTAACCATGGTTACGAGTTGTAGTGTAGCATAATATATTATTCGAGTTATATATGCTATTGTTGTGCTAGCTTGTGGTCTTGAAGATTGTAGCGTTATACTTTGCGATGGTATGCTATATAAATTGCTAGCGTGTATGAGGTATTTGTGTAAGTGTTTGCAAGTAGGTATATTATATATGTATATGTATAATTATTGCATTCACTAAGCGTTAGCTTACCCTCTCGTTGTTTACCTTTTTACATGTATCGTGTTATGAAGCTAGTTAGTCGTTAGACTAGATGTGTAGGAGCGCTGGGGCTCGACGGGGTAGCTATTGGATATTTGGACGCGGATTGGAGATTTGGTAGTCCCCGGGATTATGCTCTTGGTATCGGGTTGGGTTATAGAGTCCTAACTCGTCTAAATGTAGATTGAGTTGAACTTGTATTTTTGTACTTAATGGTAATTTGGGCATATGTCGGCCCGATGTCGTAAAACTCGGTTTATTATTGGAACGTGTTAGTTTTACTTATTGTAATATGTCGTGAAAGCCGTTTTGCCAAATAGTGTCGGGAAGTGGTAGATCTTTTTGCGTAAAATGAACATTTTGATCAGAACTGTCCAGGCCTATGTGCGCGCCGCGCACATAGGGGGTTGCGCGCCGCGCACCCCACTGTAAATAAAAAAAAAAATCTTTTGCTGCGTATTTGGTTGGATAACGGATTGAGTCGTTACAGTTTACAAAAATCTCAAATAGGTGATAAGATATACAACCTATGCATCACAACAAAAAATGCCACTCCTTCCTTACTCAAGCTAGTATCATAATTTTCTTTAAATTAATACCATTTACAAGACTATATTTGCATATCTCTCTCTCTCTCTCTCTCTCTCTCTCTCTCTCTCTTACACAATCTCTTTCAAGATCTATCTGCTGAAAGCTAGGATAATATAATTGTTAGTAGATTGATCATTAACTCAAGCTAAAGCTAGCAAGCTTGGTAGATCATGAGTTGCAATGGAATGGCTTTCTTCCCTACCAATTTCATGTTACAATCAGACTCTGGTCATGAAGATGACCATATTACCCCTCACACTCTTTCTCCAATTCTCCAACCTTGCACCACTACTCAGGACTTTCATGGTAATTAACTGATATATTTACTGTCTCTTTAGATCTCCATATATATGAATTCTTTTATTATTTTGCATTTTTTTGTACTCTGAGAGTGTTATAGCTACTGTGGTAATATATTTTAAAAGTGGTCTCAAGATTCTTGAACCTCATGCATAGTGTTGTGTACCGTACAACTTGTCTCTGCACATGGCTGTGAATATTCTAAAATGACACTAGTTAAATTGCTTGCTGAAAAAGTTTGAATCTTTACTCCTCAGTTACTGATCCGTAGCTAGCACTACCTAGTGCTATATTTGGTACTAGCAAAAGATACTTCTTCAAGAATCATGATTATGTTGCTTTAAAGAGTTGTACTGTACAACTCAACCATCCACAATAGCTTTCTGAAAGCTTCAATCTTTACATATATGATCATTAATTGATTTATCATCTCAAAAAATCATATCTTTTTTATTGTCATAGTTAAAAATTCTTATGTCATAATGCATCTATGCAAACTAAACCTGGTGCATTCATAAGTTATATGTGCAACTTCATTTGAGTTTATGATCAAGTTTAAATCTTTCACTCAATATATTAAGGGCACAATTAATGTTGTCAACAATGGCATCATCCAAATGGGTTCTCCAAAAAGTTTATATCTTTAATAAAATATAGTTTGATCATATACAGGAGTAGCTTCATTCTTGGGAAAAAAATCAATTCCATATGCCAATGAAATATGTGATCAAGAAACAAATAATGGTGATGACGATTTATCGGATGATGGGTTACTTGGAAATGAGAAAAAGAGAAGATTAAACATGGAACAAGTGAAAACACTTGAAAGAAACTTTGAGTTGGGAAATAAACTTGATCCTGAGAGGAAAATGCAGCTAGCAAGGGCACTTGGGTTGCAACCAAGACAAATTGCTATATGGTTTCAAAATAGAAGGGCAAGATGGAAGACTAAACAATTAGAAAAAGATTATGATGTGCTCAAGAAACAATATGATACAATCAAGGCTCAAAATGACTCACTTGTGTCTCAAAACCATAAACTTCATGTTGAGGTAATTACTTATATTGTTGCATATTATGTTATTCACTTGTAAGATCCATTTATTGAATTTTAGTTGTATATGAAGATTTGAGTGGAATTAGATGATCTAAAGGTAAGACTTTGTGATAACTTCAAAATAGGTCTTGCTATCTTAGTAAAAAAATACTTCTTATCTCCGAATAACCAGAACGATAAAAATATGTTATTCCCACATATTACTTTAACAATAATTATGATTTTTTCTCTATATATAGATCTAAGTAGTTTAGGAGGAACCACTAGCCCAATTTGGGCCTCTTTGGTGTTTCTAATAAACTAGTGAAAAGACCCGTGGAATCACGAGTTTGTTTAAACGAAACAGTTTAATGACATGTTTTAGGTCTTAAGTGAACGTAAATGATAAAGTTATTTAGTTTAATGACCCGTGAAACCACAACGTCCGACTAAGAAACTCGCTAGCTGAACATTTCATCAAACACCTAAAATGCATATTAAACAATCTACATCTAATCATAAGAGATAATATTGGTTGTCATTTTATTTTAAAAGTGTAAATTAAAATATAAATTTAGAATTGGTTTCTTTCCGCCTATCTTTTATACCTTCTCGTACTCAATTCAAAATAATTAATTAAAATAATTCAAAATTATTTAATTTTAATAATTAAAATAATTATTAATAATATTTAATAATAATAATTAATAAAATTTAATTTTAATTCAAAATTATTTAGATTGATGATATCACCCACCATGTTTAGATTTTTTTCTTTTTCTTTTTGATTTTTTTCTTAACAAAGGAATTGACTTAATAATGAAATCATCATTATAACATTTTAATATTAACTATAGATAGATTAGCTTTTCCAAAAAAGAAGGAACCACTAGGATATAATATATAAACGGGCCTCTGGCTCGACAGTATCGCGAGATGACCCTTCTAGCTAAGAAGTTGAAGGTTCGAGTCTTATTTTGGACAGTTTGTATAAATATTCGAGAAGTAATTTGTGATAGTTGTGTGAATGAGTTTGTCCTTTAGAAAAAAGATATTATATTCATACTTTAAATTTAGGGGATTGGGTATTGTTATAGTTATAGTTACTATATATAATACGTATGACATTACATATTCTTAATTCTTGTTGATTAACTTGATAGTACTTATCCCAGATAATGGCACTTAAGAACAAGGAACCAACAGAATCAATCAACCTCAATATTAAGGAAACAGAAGGTTCTTGCAGCAACAGAAGTGAGAATAGTTCTGAGATCAAACTAGACATCTCAAGAACACCAGCAATCGATAGCCCGTATCAACATCAGCAACAACCAATCCCTAATCTCTTTCAATCATCCATTATTGATAGATCTCATCATCAGATCTTCCATAATTTATCATCAAGAGCAACGGATAATGATCATCAAAATCATTTACATGACCATAAAATCGATCAATCGGTTAACGTTAAAGAAGAAAGTTTGTGCAATATGTTTGGTAATATTGAAGATCAATCTGGGTTTTGGCCATGGTTAGAACATCAACAACAGTTCAGTTAAGAACTGGTGATCATGACAATCGATCTACTTTAATTCTTGTTTGGATTGGAATTAATTGTTCTTGAGATTTGAAGTATGTACTTGAATTACTAGTGTAAAAATTAGAAGAGTACTATTATTATTTTATTAATATTATTAATTACTATTAGTTATATTATTCATTATTGTTATATAAGTTTCCAATTCAATATATGATTATTTTTAATTTTTAATCCCGTTTCACAATATTCTAGTAGTTAATTTATGTGTTCATATATCCATTCTCTATGTCCTAAAAATATAAGTAATACGGAGTATTAATATTCACTTTTAGCCAAAACAATATTTTTAATTTTATTAATTATATAAAGAGAAACTTTATAACACATGTAAGGATTTTACTCTTTTCATAAACTCGGTGCATTTTTATATTTGATATCTTAATTTAGATGAGGCCGGGGGTAATATATAAACGTGTAGTACGTGAGCTTAATTAAAAAATAATTGCGGGGTCCAGCATATTTTAAAATAGTTTCGTTAATTTCTTATCGTTGAAAACAACATTTTGGAAAGCAAATAGCCGTTGTAAGTACGAAAGGGCCAGTCTTAGGGTATCTCTAAGTGACCTTATCTTCGTAACAATAAAGTCTAGGTGCGGTTATATGTATATATTCATAAAAATTACGGAGTATATGAATATTCAGTGTGGTGTATAAGTTCGTTGCCTTTATACATAATGATGATATGTGCGAGTGTGAAGGTGTAAATTTCGCACAATCCATACGCAACAAAGGTGTTCCGGGGTGGTGAGACGAGGTGAAGGACAAAAAGATAGTCATGATCAGACCAGCAATGGGGTCTGCTCTTTCTTTTTTGAAAGAGTATGCCAGTATGATCTTAATGCGAATTATGTTCAAAGTAAGCGCACAAGAATAAAGCACAATGTATTAGTTTGAAAACTCTATAAAAAGAAGTGTGTCAATCTCATTTAAGGGTTAGATTCTGTTACAAGTGAAAATACTATATACATCAAAAGTTTAAAGTTTTGATTGAGAGATTACATGGATCATTCTTAACGGGACGTGGTGGTTATACATTTTAAGATACTGATCTTAGAATGATAATCATATAAGGTCCTTGTAACAATAATCTCAACCTCCTTTTGCACTTGAATTTGTTTTAATCTTTATGAATTGAAATAAGAATCATTTGACGTCATCCGTAAACCAATTTGTAAAAATTACTTTTTGAATTAAAGATAATCATCTTATGATATAATTATTTGAATTTAATTGTTTCAAATTAGTTTCTTTTCCAGGATTCGTTGCTGAAAATCGATGATTATGGCAACAAACGAGCGTATTGTCTAATGACCCGTCCTAATCCTTCTGGACGAAGTCTTCAATAGTTGGTCCCATTGCGAGGTTCTGACTTCTATATGCCATGAACGACTCCATGTAATATGAGCAAATGCACAGCGAAAGATTTCTTTCAAACTTGAGAATAAACATGCTTTAAAGTGTCAACCAAAAGGTTGGTGAGTTCATAAGTTTATCATAAACAATAAAAAATCATCATTTTAATAGACCACAAGATTTAAATGCTGCATGGTACAAATGGGCCCGAATCCTATACTCACCTGTAATGTACATGCGATATCTTTTAAATACAGTACACCTTTCTCGTGTACGAAATCATCTTTCATAAATCATAGTAACCGTACACATATCTCGTGCACAAAAATAACATACACATAACATGTGTATAAAATCATTCTCTCGATACATAACATTCACTTTTCATTTCTTTCATAGCTTGGCTTGGTAACCGACCTTAACATATAATGCGCATAATAATATCCCCAAAACAGAACATCTCGTCTGTATAATAATCATATAAACTTCGAAGTACTAAACACCACGCCCACTAGCCCTTCTGTCTAGTGAACATTCTGGGTGGGGGTGTTAAACCCGGTAGCTACCTTTAGGATTCGCATCAATTAGGCGTGCACTAATTCTCAAAATTAGTGATGTTCCCTAATTCTTAGGTTACCAAGCAATAATAATCAGGAGAAAAATATTAATATCAATTGTGGCAATTATCACGTCCACATAATTTAATGGTGGCAATTATCACGTCCATATAATTCATTCGAGGAATGTTTTGCTTGTGTCTATCTCGTCAAACATTTATAAAAGCATTTCATGTATTCGAAGTTCAAAATGTATTTCAAAAGCATTTAATAAAGCAGTTGAAAAAAAGCGCATGTATTCTCAGTCTCAAAAATGTAAAGAGTAAAAGGGAATCAAATGAACTCACCTATTGTATTTTGTAGTAAAAATACATATGACGATATTTAACAACTGAACAATGCAGGGTTGGCCTCGGATTCACGAACCTATATCATTTGTATATATATTAAAACATATACTTGTGATCGTACAAATTTTTATATATCTTATTATTAGTTGTTATTTTATTAACATATATATTGATAACTTCTTTAGTTATTTATTTTTGTAGGCATTAATTGAATAATTAATATCATTACAAAATGTTATTATAGTTATGTGTTATGTTATAAACATATTTTTATATAGAAAAAAATCTTTATTCAATATATTAATAATACTAATAATAAAAATGATAAAATTTATACTAATTATGATATTACAAGTAATTATGACATTACAAAAATGAGAAATAATAATGATACTATATATATACAGTGATAAAAGTGATAATAATAAAGTTAATAGAAATAACAATGATTTTAAATAAGGATTTTAAATACTATGTTGTATTGAAGCATTAATTTCAATATTTTCTTTAAATCATAATCTAATCAAAGTTTTAACTTAATCATTTTCATAATAATATTTATTTTCAAGATTTCTATGATTACAATCTTAACAATATCATTAAAACTTTTATGTTTATAGTTATAATCATCGAGATCTTCGTATTTAATTTATAAACTAAAGACTAAAGTTCCTATAACATCATGTCGTAATCCTAATCCCTATAATAATAATAATAATAATAATAATAATAATAATAATAATAATAATAATAATAATAATAATAATAATAATAATAATAATAATAATAGTAATACCTATAATAATAATAGTTTGATAAAATTAATAATAATATTATAACAATATTTAGTAACAATACTAGTAATGATAATGATAATAATATTAGTAATAATAACAATTATAACAATAATAGTTAATACTTGCAATAACAATAACAATCATAATAATAATAATAATAATAATAATAATAATAATAATAATAATAATAATAATAATAATAATAATAATAATAATAATAATAATAATAATGATAATAATGATAATAATAATTATAATAAAGGAAATGATTATAGATAAAAAAAAATGAGCTACCTTTCATAAAAGGCTTTTTGGAAAGAAAAAAAAAGGCACCATTTGGGAATTGAACCCGTGACCTCTTGAAACACGTCACTCCCCTAAACCAGTTGAGCTGCTGCTCATTTCTGATTAAAACCCACGAATAATT
This sequence comes from Rutidosis leptorrhynchoides, assembly GCF_046630445.1. Classification (NCBI taxonomy): domain Eukaryota; kingdom Viridiplantae; phylum Streptophyta; class Magnoliopsida; order Asterales; family Asteraceae; genus Rutidosis; species Rutidosis leptorrhynchoides. The sequence goes on along the minus strand of NC_092335.1, from coordinate 390,834,896 downwards.
TTATTTAAATGGTTTTCTGTCTCATCTTCTTCTTCCAGATAATACGTCGACCAGAGGATCAAATTTAACAAACCTAATAACTAATTTAAGGTTTGAATTATAATTCGAATTTGGAACATAAGTAAATGGGTTATGGGTGTTTGTATTAACAGTAACAAAAAGAAATTTAAATAAACTAAAAAAATAAAAAAACTTCTGCTGTATATATCGCGTAAAAAAATAACTTAATTCATGATTTTGAAATCTAGACACTTATATGATGTAATTACAACATGAAATAGGTTCAAAATCATTCCTAGAAACATTATAAATAATCAATTTGACTAAAGGTTTCAATACGAATCCGAATTTCACCAATAATCAAAACGTTTGACTTTTGATAATTAAACTTTGACTCCACAATTTGAGTTCGATAAAAAAAATTGGAACTTCAAACCTTGCAGATAGTTTAAACACTTCAATCCTAATACTTCTGCATTTCTAGATTTTAAAGAATGATTAAATTTTGAGTTTTGGCTAAAAAGGTTCATGAACAGAGACGAAGGAGCTGTAATGTAACAATCCTCACTTTTCGACTTCTAAATTTACTGAATTAACCCTAGGGTTATATGTCTGACTATATAAATTAAGGGTTGTTATATACAATTAAATATTGACCGAATAGTAATTTTTAGTCAACAATGTACGCTTAAATAAATAATATATTATTAATTTATATAATTTGACATAATTTAACTAAGTATATAAACTTTGTATCACTTTTATTATATAGTTAATGTATTATATATTTAACTATATAATAAACCTAATTATATATAAATGTAATAATATTTACAAACTTACTAAAACTATAGTTTAATAATTAAAATCATAATTATTATTAAAAATACAAAATACCGAATTATTTATTATTTTTATGCAAAATTTGTATTTATTAATTAAATAAAAAAATAAAAATAAAATAAAATAAAATATTATTGACAAATATTCTTGGAAAAGCATTAAATCAATTTGTTTATTTATATAAAAAAATCCTTAAAATAAATGAAAAAAAATAAATAAATAAATAAATTACTTTTTAATTAAAAATTGTAATGGAAAAACTACTTTTATTATTTTATTTTGTGCATTATCCCATGACCTAACATTTAATACTTTTAAATTTTAAAATTCCATTAAGAATTAAAATATTTCTTTTTCTTTTAATTATTTTATTCTTTTTACCTAATTTTTTCAAGTATAAATACCTCTCATTTCTCATTTAAACTCACACCAAAATTTCTCTCATTCTCTCTTTGAAAAATTACTACTAGTAAGTATTCTTTTCTTACTATTTATTTTATTTACTTTTTACTTTTTACTTTTTACTTTTTACTTTTTACTTCGGTTATTATTTTTACCGAAACATGTAAATAATGTTATAAATTATATGCAATTAAAAATAAAATAAATAACATGTATACACTATTACTATTACTAGCACCTATAACCTACTACTTATATTGTAACATAAAAACATTTTGGGATTTGTATTAGAGATGTATAGATCTTCGAACTTTCTTGACGAATGGTTTCTATGAGATTCTAGGCAGAGGGTTTGGATTTCAGATTTAAAGGGTCCTATGGCTCAAGCCCCTAGATCTAAATTAGCCATTCGAAGGGAAATGGGTGATTAGAAGCTTATCTAATACGACAAGTATCCTAAAATGGAAAACACCGATAAAAGTAGAAACTCTCTAGTCATAGAAACTTAGTAAAATAAGAAACTTTCTAAAAATGGAAACTTTATAAAAATAGTAACTTACTAGGAATAGAAACTTAGTAAAACAAACACATACTTAAAATTAAACATGGGCAAAACACTTAACTACTCTTAAATGTCAATATGTTGACTTTTCTGCTCACTCGTTCAACTCTTTATTCCGACGAATAACTCTCTCTCTACTTACTAAGGTGAATTCATAGCCCCTCTTTATTGCTAGCAAACTTACTTACTTTTACTTGGGGTGAGACACATGCTGTTTTTACTTTTTACACTTTAGACACAAGTACCAAACTGTTAAACTATGCTATACCCGGCTATGTTCGACTAAGTCCCTACAGTGATATTTTTAATTGCTGCGGCATGCTTAATTATTGGGGGTAGGCCTATCGGGAGTAACGTCCCCGATACATTTGACCAAGTCATTGTATTACTTAATAATGAAATTAAACCGACAAGGACAGACACAACTTGTCATGGGGCAAAACTTGAACGTTTAGTCTAAATATCACGCATTGGCATAACTTTTTGATCCTGCGGGAGATCAACTTTACAAACTAAATCCTGTGGTCTAAAACAACGACAAACTTTTTGTTAAACCTATGAACTTCACTCAACCTTTTTGGTTGACACTTTAGCATGTTTTGTCTCAGGTGCTGTTTGATTCAAGCTTTTATACTTACCGCTTATGTGATGCTAATTGGACATAGGATCAAGAGATATCGCATTTATTACTTCTGCATGTGAACATTTACGATATTGTTATTCCTGTCATTGTAACGACATTTCATTTTCCGCTGCGTACTCATTAAAGTTAAATTCATCATTTAGTATTGTTCTCGTTTATTATAATATGTTGGTATGTTTTGATATTAGTGACGTTCCTTCCAGACCCTATTGGGAGGACGTTACATGTAAAGAAAATATAACCATAATTTAACAACAAAAATTGATTACTAGCAGTTGTGTTTTGATGTTTGAGAGTGAGGAATAATTGGATGACTCCTCTAATAATAAGTGTTAATTGGCTATATTATAATAAAAGAAAAAAAAATAGCTGGTTGGCTATATTATAATAAAAGAAAAAAAAATAGCTGGATCCATTATTCGTACAGGAAGAAAAAGGTAAGAAAACAAAAAAAATGAAATAGATTGGTAACAAACTTTTGGATTATACTTGTGGATTTAAATCAATAGGTATCAATTAGTTAGACAAATTACACAAGATGATAGAGACTTGAATCTGAAAAACGTCTTTTATCTGTGTTTATAAATGTAAACACTGTATTTATGTTTATATCTGTATCGTAATTATTTATTTATATATTTGTAAACATGTATCTATCTATATATATTTATAACTGTAACTTGTATATGTATATGTATTTATATATATCTTTATTTGTATAACTATATATATATATTTGTATATTAAATATATAAAGAAACATAATAATAATAATAATAATAATAATAATAATAATAATAATAATAATAATAATAATAATAATAATAATAATAATAATATTATAATTTATTAAATTTCATAATTATATCATAATATTATTAGTACTGTTATTAATATTAATATTTACTTTAATAATAATAACCTTATTTCAACAACTATATTTTAACTTGTTTGATATATATATATATATATATATATATATATATATATATATATATATATATATATATATATATATATATATATATATATATATATATATATATATATATATATATATATATATATATATATATATATATATATATATATATATTACAATATTTACTATACATAGAAATTATATTTATTTATATATAGATTCATTTTAAATTATAACATAATTATTTTGTATTTTGTTTTACATACTTAATTTAAATTATATTTCATTATTTCCAATTATTATTTATCTTATATCTATATATAATTATACGTATTTATTTACCAACAAATTGTTCGTGAATCGGCGGGAACAGTCAAAGGGTCAATTGAATATATGAACATAATTCCAAAGTTTTCGAAACTCAGCATACAGACCTTGCTAATCTTGTCGGTAACATATAAAGATTAAGTTTAAATTTGGTCGAAAATTTCCGGGTCATCACAGTACCTACCCGTTAAAGAAATTTCGTCCTGAAATTTGAGTGAGGTGGTCATGGCTAACAATAGAAATGTTTTTATGACGAATATAGGTTGATAAATAGAGTTTTATCTTTATGGATAATACAATTTGATTGCGCGATGAGTATTAGTGAAGCTATCGTAAAAGAGTGAAATGAGAAAGATGAAATTTCGTCATATCTTTTGACGCAGATAGGGTTGATTTCTGGAGTTTAAGGGATTTAGAGGAAATCTTCGAAATCTAAAAGATTTGATTCTTCAGCGAATAAGAAAATTAAGATCTTTATAATTAAATACGGCGATCTGCCTCGATTACTCTGTCTGATATTCCCATTATAAATTAAACTTTTTCCATTCCATTATTTTCACCACTCTAATACTTTCTTTCTCGATCCATGCTTTCAATGATTGTGAATATGCTTAATCCAATTCTGGTTCTTAACCTCATTCTGACTATCGCAACAATCATTCTTCTATTCCAACTGCCACCAGAGGAATCTGTTTACTTCTACTTCGCTCTTGGGGTAATACTATTCTTAATTATACCGTGTCTTTATATTGCTATTCGTATTAATATTCATGGTTTGTAACCTCCGTGTTATTATTGGGCTTTATATTTTCTCTTATATTTTAGAGTTCTTTGCCTTTTTATTATCTCCTCAACCTCTAGTAAAGCGAGTAACGGTCCAAAATACGTAATTATGGAGTTTCGAAAGTACTTAATGTTCTAAACAAGAAAGAATGAAATCGCACGATTTAATTTGTCAAATTACCCGAATCGCTGAGAATAGAACTATCAAGAATATATTTTCTTGATATGTTTAGAAGTTAAGCAGAATGAAAGAGTTATGTAACATGGCACATGATGACGGTAGGGTCTGTGAATCATCATATTCCATTAGAAGCTCAGCATGACTTACTGTAATATAATCACGTTGATCAAGTGTCATTATATTATACTAACTCATGCTTCAGTTCCCAACACTACTTCAGAATTCATTCATAGTTTATACTTAGATTTTACAGAAATTTCCAATATAATGTACTACAGATAGCACGAAGAGGTATATAATTTCAGACGAGAATATTTATGAAAATATTCTCAGAAATATCGAAGATATTTATGATAATATTTTGGAATTTCTAAGTTCGAAAGTTGATAAATAAAAATTTTCCGCAAGATTTTAACATGGGTACGGAATAAGATATTCGTTGAAGGTTTCATCGGATCCAGAATTACTTGGATTCTTCGAATATATGGTATGGTCCTTATTTTTTACCTTGGTCTCCTTCATGGTTTGCTCAATCTGTTTTTCAGTACCAAATTTTCTATCGAGCATTCCTAACACTCCTTTCTTTATCATCAACTTTTGGCCGTTTAGACCGTCTACAATTTTTCTGTTTCCTCTGCATTTAATGCTACAATATCTGAATCATCGGTTATCAATCCGAGGTGGTTTCAGAAGAATTGTGTTTTTAGATGATTAAATGCTGATGGTAATATGGTGGAATATAAAAGGTTCCCAGATAGCAATAAAAGGGCACGCATATATATCGAGGTTATAATAAGGTTGTTTCGAATGAAAAGTCGAAGTTGACTTGCTGGAGCTGTGACAAAATTGGCTATTTGAAAAAGAACTGCAAAGTTATTTTGGGTAGTAATAACACTAAAGGAATTAGCACAGCCACATGTTAAACGTTTACTCAGGTTCCGAATGTTTTCAAGTGCACAATTATATGCATCAATCTCTTCCTACGTAGATGAAGTGCGGTTGGTTCATCCTCTCGATTGAGGCGTTTTTCAAGAATCATGAAAGGTTTGAATCGCAGATTGTAATCGTCAAGATACAAATGAGATTTAAGATGAAATCAAGTGGCAAACTTGAAGAAATGTTTAGTTTCATATGTTATAATCAATATTTTAATTCATTTTAAATGTCCAAGGTTTTAGGTCCACAGTCTATAGTCCACAGTTACAGTCCAATAATTCATATATAATTTAATATATAATATTCGAATTAATTAATACGTATCGTGACCCGTGTACATGTCTCAGACTCGATCACAACTCAAACTATATATATTATTGTAGAATCAACCTCAACCCTGTATGAAAGGACCCGTTCATATACATTATAAACGATTCACAATAGTTGATTACATCGCGAGGTATTTGACCTCTATATGATACATTTTACAAACGTTGCATTCATTTTTTAAAAGACAAACTTTCTTTACATCAAAAATTGACGGCATGCATACCGTTTAATATTACATCCAACTATAATTGACTTAATATTAATCTTGATGAACTCAACGACTCGAATGCAACGTCTTTCAAAGTATGTCATGAATGACTCCAGGTAATATCCTTAAAATGAGCTAATGCACAGCGGAAGATTTCTTTAATACCTGAGAATAAACATGCTTTAAAGTGTCAACCAAAAGGTTGGTGAGTTCATTAGTTTATTATAATCAATCATTTCCGTAATAGTAATAGACCACAAGATTTCAGTTTCCATAAATATCTGTACACTCGCAAGTGTTTAAAAGTATTCTATAAGTTGTAGGTACCTGGTAACAAGCCTTAACGTTCATGTTTTACCCTCTGAAGTACACCAGATCAGGTGTGTTTAAAATAACCTCGAAGTACTAAAGCATCTCATAGTCAGGATGGGGTTTGTCAGGCCCAATAGATCTATCTTTAGGATTCGCGCCTACCGTACATAGACAAGTAGTTTAATGTTACCAAGCTAAGGGTATATTTCTGGTTTAAACCCACATAGAATTAGTTTTAGTACTTGTGCCTACTTCGTAAAACATTTATAAAACAGCGCATGTATTCTCAGCCCAAAAATATATATTGCAAAAGCAATTAAAAAGGGAGCAAATGAAACTCACAATACTGTATTTCGTAGCAATTATGTATATGACAGCACTGAACAAGTGCAGGGTTTGTCTCGAACGTATCAATATTGTGATTCAATATTGCAGGAAAGTACGTAGACGCAACGAAAATGATAAACGTTAGGTTGACCTCACGAGCAATACCCTCGATCAATACCCATAACCTCCATAGCTATAACCCATAATTTCCATAGCTCTATCCCATTTAAAAACTTATTTTGAAATCGTCTGAGTATAACTCCGTCGTAGTATTTTATGTATACTAATAATATCTTGAAATAATACAAAGAAAATATATATATGTAATTCGATTGAGAGAGTTTAGAGAAATATATTTTCAAGTTTCTATGAGATAATGAAACCTATTGAATTCTATTTATAATAGATTTTTGAATTATTAAAGTGAATTATTAAAGTATGAATTATTAAAGTGAATTATTAAAGTGAATTATTAAAGTATGAATTATTAAAGTGAATTATTAAAGTGAATTATTAAAGTATGAATTATTAAAGTGAATTATTAAAGTATGAATTATTAAAGTTAAAGTAAAATAAAAGTAAAGTAAAGGTAAAGTTAAAGTATAGTAAAAGTATAAAACTATATACGTATAATACGCGTATAAATATATATAATATTAATTTAAATCGTTATATATATTTAATAAAATAAAATATAAATATCGTTATCTTTATCATACTGGTTAAGTAATGAGTTGCCAAAAGTGGTTCTAGATATTTATAAAAGATATATACGTTTTAATAATAAAATTCTTTTTAAACTGAAAACATTTTTTGTACTTTTGAAACTAAATCAAATAAATATGATAATTTTGTTTTCCAAAACTAAATATATTTAAGAATCATTTTGTTAAAAGGTTAAAATAATGGAAATCGTTATATCACAAAACATTTTAGAAAAGTAGAATTATATATATTCATAATAGGTTTCAAGTTTTTAAATTATAGTCTGTTGGTGAAGCATGGGATAAAGTCCAAAGGTTAAATAAACGTATGAAATCATCTTAATGAAAAATGTCGAGTTACTTAACTTGTCGATATCCAACATCTAAGTTATTTACACTCTACGTTCTTATTTTCATATTAAATAAAATGAAAGTTAACATAGTTATCTTATCAAGGTCACGAGGAAAATATTATAAAACATGCCTTGGAAATTAAACAGGAATTTCCACTAACCCTTGTCTAGTTCCCGTTAATTGACACATTTGTTCTTATTTATAAATCACTTTACCATTTTCCAAATGTTGTCAAAAAGAATAGATTTCTTAAATCACAGTGGACCTCATAACATAGGCCCGTAATCATATCATAATGTATCTGATAATTCAATCATTTGATATTATCTCTTAATTCTGTCGATAAATATATCGAAACAAATACGTTCATGTAAAGTATCATATATCTAATACTTTGTTAATGTTTTCAGTTAATATTATATATTATATATACATATCTATATACTCATAATTGTTCGTGAATCGTCGAACACGGTCAAAGGGTAATTGATTACATGAATGTAGTTCCAAACTTTTTGAGATTCAATATTACAAATTCTGCTTATCGTGTCGGAAACATATAAAGGTTAAGTTTAAATTTGGTCGGAAATTTCCGGGTCGTCACAGTACCTACCCGTTAAAGAAACTTCATCCCGAAATTTGATCGAGGTCGTCATGGCTAACAATAAGAATGTTATTATGACGAATATAAGTTGATTCATAGGGTTTATCATGATTGAGAAATATGGATAAAATAATTCGATTACTCGAAACGTATGAGTGAAGCTATCATAAAAAAGTGAAATGAGAAAATAGGGATTCGTCTTATCTTTTGACGTCATCACGGTTGATCTCCGGATTAAAGAAAATCTTTGTAATCTATATAGGATTTGATTCTTCGGTGATTAAGGAAATTATGATCCTCTTCGATTTAATGCGATGATTCATCTCGATTTTTCTGTCGGATATTTCACTATAAATCCACCTCATTCGTTTCCTTTTAATTCACACCTTCTATTCTTTCTCACTCAATTCTTACTTTAAAATTATTCGTCAATATGCTTCATCCAGTGCTAATTCTCGATATACTCCTCACTTTCATATCTGTCGCTCTTCTTTTTCATCTGCCTCCGGAAGAATCTATTTACTTCTACTATACTCTTGATTTTATGGTGTTTTTAGTTCTCCTGTTTCTTTATATTGCTATATGCATTGATATATACAGTTTGTGATTTCTGGGTTGTTGTTGGGTTTTATATCTTCCCTTATATTTCAAAGTCCTTGCTTCTTCTATAATCATTGTCATCCACAGTTAATGCTCTCTTCTATTTGCTATGATTTATACTCCCATTTCTAGTTCGGAGCTTTGTCCTTTCGTTTCTTCTTCTTGCAATTAAGCACCGCTTGTAATGGTCCAGAATTCGCAGATATAAATTTCGGAATGAACATTGTTAATGTTCTAGGAAGGAAATTGTAATGACACAATCTTGACTTGTCAAATTACCAGAATACCTCGAAAAAGGCCGAATCATCAAGAAATATTTTCTTGATATTTAGAGATCAAAGAGAATACAAGAGTCGTGTAACATAGCACATGATGACGTTATGATCTGTGAATCATCACGTTCCATTTAGAAACTCAGCATGACTTACTGTAATATAATTACGTTAATCAAGTGTCATTATGTTATACTAGTTCATGCTTCAGTTCCCAACACTACTTCAAAAATATTCCTGTTTTAAATTCGAAAGTTTCAGAATTTACAAACTAAAATAGTTTCTTTTATGATGTAATACAGACAGCACGAAGAGGTAAATGATTTCAGATAAGAATAATTATGGAAATATCTTCAGAAATATGGAGGATATTTATAATGAAAGATATGATGATATCTTAAAATTTCTAATATCAGAGGATGATGAAGAATATTGTCTGTAAGAGTTTAGAGTCAGGAGCAAGGTATTCGATAATGACTTCAGCTGACAAGGAATCATTTAGATTCTTTGAAGGTAGATTTCGTCTTTGTGATTTATCCACAGCCTTCTTCATAGTTTGCTCAATCCGTATTTTTCAGTACCAAATCTTCTCTTTTTCTGAGTTTTGCCAACACACTACTCTTTATCATCAAACTTTTTACTGTTAAGGTCGTTTATAGTTTTTGCTGCTTCATCAGTATTTCGAGAACTAGTTCGCAGTTTAGGGTGTTTTTCAGAAACTTCACATTCAAAGTATATAAGTCCAGAAGATAGACACATATAATTGTTGGCGTAGACATGCTGCGAGATTTCAAAATACTGATTGCTAATTTTTGATGATTCATATGGCAATTCTCGTTACAAGATGCAGATGAGTAAATGATGGGGTTTTGATAAATATAAAGATTTTTCGGAAAGTCAAAGATCAATGAAGTTGTTAATAAGTTTACTGCTAATGTGGGGAGATATGAAAGGTTCCCCGGTAATAATGATGAAGGGGTAATCATTATAATAAGGCTTATTCGATTGAATAATTGAAGTTGGTCTGCTGGAGCTGTGACAAAACCGTCTATTTTTAGAAGGGATTGAAAAGTTATTTTAGCTAGTAAATGCCAAAAGGTCTGACACGGATACATGTTAAATTATGACTTTGGTTTCAAGAGTTTTTCAGGTACGTAACTGTGGATAACATGTGGTTGGATCATCATCTCGATTGTTCATTATTTGAAGTGTCTTCAGGTATTTCGAAGGGCTTGAACACATATTATAATCGTTAATATACATACGATGTTCTAACACAGTTTTGAAGTTAAAGTATAGCTTTGAAAGATATAAGAATCTAAGAGTGATGATACCGGTTATAACTTGAATTGAATTCGGCGATTTCTAAATCAGAATATGTAATTAGATTTTTGAATGAGTATGGTTGTTTTGATTTCTATAAAAGAATGTATATTGTTATGAAAGTAGGGAGTATAATGGATGATTTGCTGAATCAGATTCGAAGAATGTAACATATTAATTGTGAATTTATATATCTCTCGGGTATTACCTACCCGTTAAAAAAAATGTCACAATTAATATTTTGTACAAAAGAATTTTATTACAGTCTTTACGGAAATATATGTGTATATTTCTTCAGGTGTAATATAGATTTAATGAGTTAATATTAAATTAAACTCACTTGATTTATGGTTAAGGCTAGGATAGATAATTTCTAAACTTTAGAAATTACATAATCATCGTAGAATGTTTTCCCAATGAATTTATGAATCAATACTTCATCGTTGTGGTATTCCTTAGTATCTACAGGGCGTATGACGTCGATGCTCATGGGACAGATTGTGAAGTTGAGGTTTGCGATGCGGTTGTTGTTGGTGGTGGTAATGGTACTGTTGATGTTGTTGATGGTGGTACTGGTTATGTTGCTGGTGATGCTGCTGGTGTTTGTAACCTTTGCACCATATTCTCCAAAGCCATACCCGAGCGCGAAGCTCGTTGACTTCTTCTATTACACCGGGGTGATTGTCGGTTCGGATGAGCGGATAAATAAGATCTAGAATTTGGTGTAGTATATAATCATGACGAGATACTCTGGAAATGAGAGAGAAAATGGTGTTTCGAACAGGTTCGCCGGTAAGTGCTTCAGGTTCATTGCCAAGAGGGCAATGTGGTGGATGGAAGGGATCACCTTCTTCTTGTATCCAATGATTAAGGAGGCTACGAACCCATCCCAAATTCATCCAGAATAGATGATGACTGATTGGGTGATCCATTCCAGTCACACTGCTTTCGGAGCTTGAGTGGGATTCAATTTCGGAATCCGAGGAACTTGAACTGATGACGAATTCCATTTCGTACGATTTGATAAAGGATTTTTCGATACGAAATGATTTTCTGGCTATCGGGTGTTATTCTAACTACATAGAATATCTATGTATATAGATTAAAAGATTTCATAGATTACAGAGGAATTTACGGAATATGTCAGGCAAAGTTTACGGTAATAGATACGATAAGATATGATTTAGCAGATACGCTAAGATATGAATTTTGTCTATACACTATTCATGCAATCAATGCAGCAAGACGTGTTTAGGCTAAGAATGATAAGCAGGTAATTTCCTAAGGATGGTAAGTAGATGATTTCCGACTAAAAATGATAAACAAAACTTTTGACATGCAGACACGGTTGAAGTCCAGCCTCACTACTGCATCTTAACAACTATCAGTTAGACACACTAATGCAAGACCTGGTTCGCTAAGACCACTGCTCTGATACCAACTGAAAGATAGTGGGGACGCATCCCACTCAGTGCCTTCCCAGCTAACCGCCTGGTGACCACTAAGCGTACCTCAGACACTGATTTTACGGCCCGCCTCTCGGCAACGTACAGCCAACCCTAACAGGGACCGCGAGGAGTAAGAGCCAATGCTTCGTCACAGGTAACACTGTGAGAACCCCCTCTACGATTAACCCGCTAATAAACGGCATTAAACCAGCTCTGATACCAACTGAAAGGACCCGTTCATATACATTATAAACGATTCACAATAGTTGATTACATCGCGAGGTATTTGACCTCTATATGATACCTTTTACAAACATTGCATTCGTTTTTTAAAAGACAAACTTTCTTTACATCAAAAATTGACGGCATGCATACCATTTCATATTACATCCAGCTATAATTGTCTTAATATTAATCTTGATGAACTCAACGACTCGAATGCAACGTCTTTCAAAGTATGTCATGAATGACTCCAGGTAATATCCTTAAAATGAGCTAATGCACAGCGGAAGATTTCTTTAATACCTGAGAATAAACATGCTTTAAAGTGTCAACCAAAAGGTTGGTGAGTTCATTAGTTTATCATAATCAATCATTTCCGTAATAGTAATAGACCACAAGATTTCAGTTTCCATAAATATCCTTACACTCGCAAGTGTTTAAAAGTATTCTATAAGTTGTAGGCACCCGGTAACAAGCCTTAACGTTCATGTTTTACCCTCTGAAGTACACCAGATCAGGTGTGTTTAAAATAACCTCGAAGTACTAAAGCATCTCATAGTCAGGATGGGGTTTGTCAGGCCCAATAGATCTATCTTTAGGATTCGCGCCTACCGTACATAGACAAGTAGTTTAATGTTACCAAGCTAAGGGTATATTTCTGGTTTAAACCCACATAGAATTAGTTTTAGTACTTGTGCCTACTTCGTAAAACATTTATAAAACAGCGCATGTATTCTCAGCCCAAAAATATATATTGCAAAAGAAATTAAAAAGGGAGCAAATGAAACTCACAATACTGTATTTCGTAGCAATTATGTATATGACAGCACTGAACAAGTGCAGGGTTTGTCTCGAACGTATCAATACTGTGATTCAATATTGCAGGAAAGTAGGTAGACGCAACGAAAATGATAAACGTTAGGTTGACCTCACGAGCAATACCCTCGATCAATACCCATAACCTCCATAGCTATAACCCATAATTTCCATAGCTCTATCCCGTTTAAAAACTTATTTTGAAATTATCTGAGTATAACTCCGTCGTAGTATTTTATGTATACTAATAATATCTTGAAATAATACAAAGAAAATATATATATGTAATTCGATTGAGAGAGTTTAGAGAAATATATTTTCAAGTTTCTATGAAATAATAAAACCTATTGAATTCTATTTATAATAGATTTTTGAATTATTAAAGTGAATTATTAAAGTATGAATTATTAAAGTGAATTATTAAAGTATGAATTATTAAAGTGAATTATTAAAGTGAATTATTAAAGTATGAATTATTAAAGTGAATTATTAAAGTGAATTATTAAAGTATGAATTATTAAAGTGAATTATTAAAGTATGAATTATTAAAGTTAAAGTAAAATAAAAGTAAAGAAAAGGTAAAGTTAAAGTATAGTAAAAGTATAAAACTATATACGTATAATACGCGTGTAAATATATATAATATTAATTTAAATCGTTATATATATTTAATAAAATAAAATATAAATATCGTTATCTTTATCATACTGGTTAAGTAATGAGTTGTCAAAAGTGGTTCTAGATATTTATAAAAGATATATAGGTTTTAATAATAAAGTTCTTTTTAAACTGAAAACGTTTTTTGTACTTTTGAAACTAAATCAAATAAATATGATAATTTTGTTTTCCAAAACTAAATATATTTAAGAATCATTTTGTTAAAAGGTTAAAATAATAGAAATCGTTATATCACAAAACATTTTAGAAAAGTAGAATTATATATATTCATAATAGGTTTCAAGTTTTTAAATTACAGTCTGTTGGTGAAGCATGGGATAAAGTCCAAAGGTTAAATAAACGTATGAAATCATCTTAATGAAAAATGTCGAGTTACTTAACTTGTTGATATCCAACATCTAAGTTATTTACACTCCACGTTCTTATTTTCATATTAAATAAAATGAAAGTTAACATAGTTATCTTATCAAGGTCACGAGGAAAATATTATAAAACATGCCTTGGAAATTAAACATGAATTTTCACTAACCCTTGTCTAGTTCCCGTTAATTGACACATTTGTTCTTATTTATAAATCACTTTACCATTTTCCGAATGTTGTCAAAAAGAATAGATTTCTTAAATCACAGTGGACCTCATAACATAGGCCCGTAATCATATCATAATGTATCTGATAATTCAATCATTTGATATTATCTCTTAATTCTGTCGATAAATATATCGAAACAAATACGTTCATGTAAAGTATCATATATCTAATACTTTGTTAATGTTTTCAGTTAATATTATATATTATATATACATATCTATATACTCATAATTGTTTATGAATCGTCGAACACGGTCAAAGGGTAATTGATTATATGAATGTAGTTCAAGACTTTTTGAGATTCAACATTACAAATTCTGCTTATCGTGTCGGAAACATATAAAGGTTAAGTTTAAATTTGGTCAGAAATTTCCGGGTCGTCACACTGTATAGCTAACTCCAGCATTACTGCATATAGAGTGTCTATGGTTATTCCAAATAATATATATAGATGCGTCGATATGATATGTCAAAACCTTGTATACGTGTCCCGATATTTAAAGTGCATAAAATAAATAACAGAAATTAAATGACGATAAATAAAATTGCGAGAATTAAAATTGCGATAAATAAAATAAGATAAATAAATTGCGATAAATAAATTGCAATAAATAAAAGGTAATACGGAATTAACAGTTAGCTAGGAACCGTTAGCGTGGATTCTTAACAAAATTTCTCATAGTTAATTTGTTTGTTTCTAACAAATTTTATTTTGTCCAATGTTTTCTTCATTATGCCACTTGTTGGATTCTGATAAGTCAAAATCCAAATATGAAATTGAATGAAATTGGTTATTCTGTGGTGAACGAATTTGTATATCTGTGGATGTAAGTAGGATAGTAAATGACTGTTGAATCAGATTCGAAAAATGTACAGTGTAACTTAGTAATGTGAAATCTAAATATTCCTCGGGTATTACCTACCCGTTAAAATATTTTCACCATTAACAGTTTGTACAAAAGAATTTTTAATTACAATCCTTATGAAAATATATATACATATATATTTTCTTCAGATGTAATCATGGATTTAATGAGTTAATATAATATTAAACTCATTTGGTTTACCGTTAGAACAAGAGTATATAATCTCTAAAATATTAGAGATTACATAATCGCCATGTCAACCATCCCAAGGTAGCCCAAGTGGTTGGGGCCCTGAGATCCTTGCAAGAGGTCTCAGGTTCAATTCATGGGGTGGCCAGGGAAGGGTTGGAAACAGCCAGGGAGTATTCCTGATGGGCTGCATACACTAGAGTATGGGGTCGGATTACTCGCCCTTCCCGGGTAACCCGAACAGGGAAAACCTTACAACTTTTATAATCGCCATGTCGAACGAAGATAAAATAGATAGAACAATACGTAGTACGATGATTATACTCGAGGTACAGAATAAGATGTTGAGACATGGATTGTTGATGGTACTGGTGCTGTTATTGATGGTACTGTTGGTGCTGGTGTTATTGCTGAAGCTGGTAAATTTTGCACCATATTCTCCAAATTGATTACTCGAGCGCGAAGTTCGTTGACTTCTTCTGTTATTCTGGGATGATTGTCGGTCGGAACGAGCGAATGAATTAGGTTTAGAATTTTAGATTAAATATAATTGTGGCGAGATATTCGGGAAATGAGGGTGAAATTGGTGTTTCGGACAGGTTCGTCGGTAAATGTTTCAGGTTTTCCGTCAAGAGGTGAATTCGGTTGGTGAAAAGGATCGCCTTCTTCACGTCTCCATTGATTAAGTCGACTACGAACTCATAAGATGAATGGGGGATGGCTGATTGGTTGATTCATTCTGGTGACGCTGCTTCCGGAGCTTAGGTGAAACTCCATATCGGAATAGCTGTCGGAATCCGAAGAATTCGAACTGGTTGAAGGATTCATCTCGTACGATCAGCTGAAGGATTTCTGATAAGAAATAGATTATAGGATGTAGATTATTACCCTGCAATACATAATTTACATATGCATATATAATATTAAAATCCCATAAGTTACGGAGGAATCTACGAAAGCTGTCAGGCAAAGGTAACAATAACAGATACGCTAAGATATGAATTTATCTATACACAGTCTATGCAATAGAGGCAGTAAGACGTGTCTAGACCTTAAGGATGATAAGCAAATAATTTTCGACACTAAATGATAAGCAAAACTTTTGACATGCAGGCACGGTCGAAGTCCAGACTCACTAATGCATCTAAACAACTACTAGTTAGACATACTAATGCAAGACCTGGTTCGCTAAGACCACCGCTCTGATACCAACTCTAATGACCCATCCTAATCCATCTGGACGAAGTCTTCAATAGTTGGTCCCATTGCGAGGTTCTGACTTCTATATGCCATGAACGACTCCATGTAATATGAGCAAATGCACAGCGGAAGATTTCTTTCAAACCTGAGAATAAACATGCTTTAAAGTGTCAACCAAAAGGTTGGTGAGTTCATAAATTTATCATAAACAATAAAAATTCATCATTTTAATAGACCATAAGATTTAAATGCTGCATGTGAAATGTCCCGTTCTTATTGATTAAAAACGTTCCATATTAATTGATTTCGTTGCGAGGTTTTGACCTCTATATGAGACGTTTTTCAAAGACTGCATTCATTTTAAAACAAACCATAACCTTTATTTCATCAATAAAGGTTTAAAAAGCTTTACGTAGATTATCAAATAATGATAATCTAAAATATCCTGTTTACACACCACCATTACATAATGGTTTACAATACAAATATGTTACAACAAAATAAGTTTCTTGAATGCAGTTTTTACACAATATCATACAAGCATGGACTCCAAATCTCGTCCTTATTTAAGTATGCGACAGCGGAAGCTCTTAATAATCACCTGAGAATAAACATGCTTAAAACGTCAACAAAAATGTTGGTGAGTTATAGGTTTAACCTATATATATCAAATCATAATAATAGACCACAAGATTTCATATTTCAATACACATCCCATACATAGAGATAAAAATCATTCATATGGTGAACACCTGGTAACCGACATTAACAAGATGCATATATAAGAATATCCCCATCATTCCGGGACACCCTTCGGATATGATATAAATTTCGAAGTACTAAAGCATCCGGTACTTTGGATGGGGCTTGTTGGGCCCAATAGATCTATCTTTAGGATTCGCGTCAATTAGGGTGTCTGTTCCCTAATTCTTAGATTACCAGACTTAATAAAAAGGGGCATATTCGATTTCGATAATTCAACCATAGAATGTAGTTTCACGTACTTGTGTCTATTTTGTAAATCATTTATAAAACCTGCATGTATTCCCATCCCAAAAATATTAGATTTTAAAAGTGGGACTATAACTCACTTTCACAGATTTTTACTTCGTCGGGAAGTAAGACTTGGCCACTGGTTGATTCACGAACCTATAACAATATATACATATATATCAAAGTATGTTCAAAATATATTTACAACACTTTTAATATATTTTGATGTTTTAAGTTTATTAAGTCAGCTGTCCTCGTTAGTAACCTACAACTAGTTGTCCACAGTTAGATGTACAGAAATAAATCGATAAATATTATCTTGAATCAATCCACGACCCAGTGTATACGTATCTCAGTATTGATCACAACTCAAACTATATATATTTTAGAATCAACCTCAACCCTGTATAGCTAACTCCAACATTCACATATAGAGTGTCTATGGTTGTTCCGAAATATATATAGATGTGTCGACATGATAGGTCGAAACATTGTATACGTGTCTATGGTATCTCAAGATTACATAATATATAATATAAGTTGATTAAGTTATGGTTGGAATAGATTTGTTACCAATTTTCACGTAGCTAAAATGAGAAAAATTATCCAATCTTGTTTTACCCATAACTTCTTCATTTTAAATCCGTTTTGAGTGAATCAAATTGCTATGGTTTCATATTGAACCCTATTTTATGAATTTAAACAGAAAAAGTATAGGTTTATAGTCGGAAAAATAAGTTACAAGTCGTTTTTGTAAAGGTAGTCATTTCAGTCGAAAGAACGACGTCTAGATGACCATTTTAGAAAACATACTTACACTTTGAGTTTAACCATAATTTTTGGATATAGTTTCATGTTCATAATAAAAATCATTTTCTCAGAATAACAACTTTTAAATCAAAGTTTATCATAGTTTTTAATTAACTAACCCAAAACAGCCCGCGGTGTTACTACGACGGCGTAAATCCGGTTTTACGGTGTTTTTCGTGTTTCCAGGTTTTAAATCATTAAGTTAGCATATCATATAGATATAGAACATGTGTTTAGTTTATTTTAAAAGTCAAGTTAGAAGGATTAACTTTTGTTTGCGAACAAGTTTAGAATTAACTAAACTATGTTCTAGTGATTACAAGTTTAAACCTTCGAATAAGATAGCTTTATATGTATGAATCGAATGATGTTATGAACATCATTACTACCTTAAGTTCCTTGGATAAACCTACTGGAAAAGAGAAAAATGGATCTATCTTCAATGGATCCTTGGATGGCTCGAAGTTCTTGAAGCAGAATCATGACACGAAAACAAGTTCAAGTAAGATCATCACTTGAAATAAGATTGTTATAGTTATAGAAATTGAACCAAAGTTTGAATATGATTATTACCTTGTATTAGAATGATAACCTACTGTAAGAAACAAAGATTTCTTGAGGTTGGATGATCACCTTACAAGATTGGAAGTGAGCTAGCAAACTTGAAAGTATTCTTGATTTTATGAAACTAGAACTTTTGGAATTTATGAAGAACACTTAGAACTTGAAGATAGAACTTGAGAGAGATCAATTAGATGAAGAAAATTAAAGAATGAAAGTGTTTGTAGGTGTTTTTGGTCGTTGGTGTATGGATTAGATATAAAGGATATGTTATTTTGTTTTCATGTAAATAAGTCATGAATGATTACTCATATTTTTGTAATTTTATGAGATATTTCATGCTAGTTGCCAAATGATGGTTCCCACATGTGTTAGGTGACTCACATGGGCTGCTAAGAGCTGATCATTGGAGTGTATATACCAATAGTACATACATCTAAAAGCTGTGTATTGTACGAGTACGAATACGGGTGCATACGAGTAGAATTGTTGATGAAACTGAACGAGGATGTAATTGTAAGCATTTTTGTTAAGTAGAAGTATTTTGATAAGTGTCTTGAAGTCTTTCAAAAGTGTATGAATACATATTAAAACACTACATGTATATACATTTTAACTGAGTCGTTAAGTCATCGTTAGTCGTTACATGTAAATGTTGTTTTGAAACCTTTAGGTTAACGATCTTGTTAAATGTTGTTAACCCAATGTTTATAATATCAAAAGAGATTTTAAATTATTATATTATCATGATATTATGATGTACGAATATCTCTTAATATGATATATATACATTAAATGTCGTTACAACGATAATCGTTACATATATGTCTCGTTTCAAAATCATTAAGTTAGTAGTCTTGTTTTTACATATGTAGTTCATTGTTAATATAATTAATGATATGTTTACTTATAATAATATCATGTTAACTATATATATAACCATATATATGTCATCATATAGTTTTTACAAGTTTTAACGTTCGTGAATCACCGGTCAACTTGGGTGGTCAATTGTCTATATGAAACCTATTTCGATTAATCAAGTCTTAACAAGTTTGATTGCTTAACATGTTGGAAACATTTAATCATATAAATATCAATCTCAATTAATATATATAAACATGGAAAAGTTCGGGTCACTACAGTACCTACCCGTTAAATAAATTTCGTCCCGAAATTTTAAGCTGTTGAAGGTGTTGACGAATCTTCTGGAAATAGATGCGGGTATTTCTTCTTCATCTGATCTTCACGCTCCCAGGTGAACTCGGGTCCTCTACGAGCATTCCATCGAACCTTAACAATTGGTATCTTGTTTTGCTTAAGTCTTTTAACCTCACGATCCATTATTTCGACGGGTTCTTCGATGAATTGAAGTTTTTCGTTGATTTGGATTTCATCTAACGGAATAGTGAGATCTTCTTTAGCAAAACATTTCTTCAAATTCGAGACGTGGAAAGTGTTATGTACAGCCGCGAGTTGTTGAGGTAACTCAAGTCGGTAAGCTACTGGTCCGACACGATCAATAATCTTGAATGGTCCAATATACCTTGGATTTAATTTCCCTCGTTTACCAAATCGAACAACGCCTTTCCAAGGTGCAACTTTAAGCATGAACATCTCTCCAATTTTAAATTCTATATCTTTTCTTTTAATGTCAGTGTAGCTCTTTTGTCGACTTTGGGCGGTTTTTAACCGTTGTTGAATTTGGATGATCTTCTCGGTAGTTTCTTGTATAATCTCCGGACCCGTAATCTGTCTATCCCCCACTTCACTCCAACAAATCGGAGACCTGCACTTTCTACCATAAAGTGCTTCAAACGGTGCCATATCAATGCTTGAATGGTAGCTGTTGTTGTAGGAAAATTCTACTAACGGTAGATGTCGATCCCAACTGTTTCCGAAATCAATAACACATGCTCGTAGCATGTCTTCAAGTGTTTGTATCGTCCTTTCGCTCTGCCCATCAGTTTATGGATGATAGGCAGTACTCATGTCTAGACGAGTTCCTAATGCTTGCTGTAATGTCTGCCAGAATCTTGAAATAAATCTGCCATCCCTATCAGAGATAATAGAGATTGGTATTCCATGTCTGGAGATGACTTCCTTCAAATACAGTCGTGCTAACTTCTCCATCTTGTCATCTTCTCTTATTGGCAGAAAGTGTGCTGATTTGGTGAGACGATCAACTATTACCCAAATAGTATCAAAACCACTTGCAGTCCTTGGCAATTTAGTGATGAAATCCATGGTAATGTTTTCCCATTTCCATTCCGGGATTTCGGGTTGTTGAAGTAGACCTGATGGTTTCTGATGCTCAGCTTTGACCTTAGAACACGTCAAACATTCTCCTACGTATTTAGCAACATCGGCTTTCATACCCGGCCACCAAAAATGTTTCTTGAGATCCTTGTACATCTTCCCCGTTCCAGGATGTATTGAGTATCTGGTTTTATGAGCTTCTCTAAGTACCATTTCTCTCATATCTCCAAATTTTGGTACCCAAATCCTTTCAGCCCTATACCGGGTTCCGTCTTTCCGAATATTAAGATGCTTCTCCGATCCTTTGGGTATTTCATCCTTTAAATTTCCCTCTTTTAAAACTCCTTGTTGCGCCTCCTTTATTTGAGTAGTAAGGTTATTATGAATCATTATATTCATAGATTTTACTCGAATGGGTTCTCTGTCCTTCCTGCTCAAGGCATCGGCTACCACATTTGCCTTCCCCGGGTGGTAACGAATCTCAAAGTCGTAATCATTCAATAATTCAATCCACCTACGCTGCCTCATATTCAGTTGTTTCTGATTAAATATATGTTGAAGACTTTTGTGGTCGGTATATATAATACTTTTGACCCCATATAAGTAGTGCCTCCAAGTCTTTAATGCAAAAACAACCGCGCATAATTCCAAATCATGCGTCGTATAATTTTGTTCGTGAATCTTCAATTGTCTAGACGCATAAGCAATCACCTTCGTTCGTTGCATTAATACACAACCGAGACCTTGCTTTGATGCATCACAATAAATCACAAAATCATCATTCCCTTCAGGCAATGACAATATAGGTGCCGTAGTTAGCTTTTTCTTCAATAACTGAAACGCTTTCTCTTGTTCATCATTCCATTCAAATTTCTTCCCTTTATGCGTTAATGCAGTCAAGGGTTTTGCTATTCTGGAAAAGTCTTGAATGAACCTTCTGTAGTAACCAGCTAGTCCTAAAAACTGGCGTATGTGTTTCGGAGTTTTCGGGGTTTCCCACTTTTCAACAGTTTCTATCTTTGCCGGATCCACCTTAATACCTTCTTTGTTCACTATGTGACCGAGGAATTGAACTTCTTCCAACCAAAATGCACACTTTGAAAACTTAGCGTACAATTCTTCCTTCCTCAATACTTCTAACACCTTTCTCAAATGTTCACCGTGTTCTTGGTCATTCTTTGAGTAAATAAGTATGTCATCAATGAAAACAATGACAAACTTGTCAAGGTATGGTCCACACACTCGGTTCATAAGGTCCATGAACACAGCTGGTGCATTAGTTAAACCAAACCGCATGACCATAAACTCATAATGACCGTAACGTGTTCTGAAAGCAGTCTTTGGAATATCATCTTCTTTCACCAGCATTTGATGATACCCGGAACGTAAGTCAATCTTTGAATAAACAGACGAGCCTTGTAGTTGATCAAATAAGTCGTCGATTCTCGGTAGTGGGTAGCGGTTCTTGATGGTAAGTTTGTTCAACTCTCGGTAGTCGATACACAACCTGAATGTACCATCTTTCTTCTTGACAAACAAAACAGGAGCTCCCCACGGTGATGTGCTTGGTCGAATGAAACCACGCTCTAAAAGTTCTTGTAATTGGCTTTGCAGTTCTTTCATCTCGCTGGGTTCGAGTCTGTAAGGAGCACGAGCTATTGGTGCAGCTCCTGGTACAAGATCTATTTGAAATTCAACGGATCGATGTGGGGGTAATCCCGGTAATTCTTTCGGAAATACATCGGGAAATTCTTTTGCAATGGGAACATCATTGATGCTCTTTTCTTCAGTTTGTACTTTCTCGACGTGTGCTAGAACAGCATAGCAACCTTTTCTTATTAGTTTTTGTGCCTTCAAATTACTAATAAGATGTAGCTTCGTGTTGCCCTTTTCTCCGTACACCATTAAGGGTTTTCCTTTTTCTCGTATAATGCGAATTGCATTTTTGTAACAAACGATCTCCGCTTTCACTTCTTTCAACCAGTCCATACCGATTATCACATCAAAACTCCCTAACTCTACTGGTATCAGATCAATCTTAAATGTTTCGCTAACCAGTTTAATTTCTCGATTCCGACATATATTATCTGCTGAAATTAATTTACCATTTGCTAATTCGAGTAAAAATTTACTATCCAAAGGCGTCAATGGACAACTTAATTTAGCACAAAAATCTCTACTCATATAGCTTCTATCCGCACCCGAATCAAATAAAACGTAAGCAGATTTATTGTCAATAAGAAACGTACCCGTAACAAGCTCCGGGTCTTCATGTGCCTCTGCCGCATTAATATTGAAAACTCTTCCACGGCCTTGTCCATTCATGTTCTCCTGGTTCGGGCAATTTCTAATAATGTGGCCCGGTTTTCCACATTTATAACAAACTACATTGGCATAACTTGCTCCGACACTACTTGCTCCGCCATTACTCGTTCCGACACCATTTGTTCCTTTCGTTCTATTAACCCCTGGTCCGTAGACCTCACACTTCGCCGCGCTATGACCATTTCTTTTACACTTGTTGCAAAATTTGGTGCAGAACCCCGAGTGATTCTTTTCACACCTTTGGCATAGCTGCTTCTGATTGTTGTTGTTGTTGCGGTTATTATTGTTGTTGGGATGATTGTTGTAGTTGCTGTTGTTGTTGTTGTTGTTGTTGTTGGGCCGTTTGTTGTAGTTGCGATTGATGTTGCGATTGTTGGGATAATTGTTGCGATTATTGTTGTAATTGCTGTTGTTGTTGTATTGGTGATTCTTATCACCGTTTTCCTCCCACTTTCTTTTGACTTGCTTCACATTGGCCTCTTCAGCAGTCTGTTCTTTAATTCTTTCTTCAATCTGGTTCACGAGTTTGTGAGCCATTCTACATGCCTGTTGTATGGAGGCGGGCTCGTGTGAACTTATATCTTCTTGGATTCTTTCCGGTAATCCTTTCACAAACGCGTCGATCTTCTCTTCCTCATCTTCGAATGCTCCCGGACACAATAGGCACAATTCTGTGAATCGTCTTTCGTACGTGGTAATATCAAATCCTTGGGTTCGTAACCCTCTAAGTTCTGTCTTGAGCTTATTGACCTCGGTTCTGGGACGGTACTTCTCGTTCATCAAGTGCTTGAATGCTGACCACGGTAGTGCGTACGCATCGTCTTGTCCCACTTGCTCTAGATAGGTATTCCACCATGTTAACGCAGAACCTGTGAAGGTATGCGTAGCGTACTTTACTTTGTCCTCTTCAGTACACTTACTTATGGCAAACACCGATTCGACCTTCTCGGTCCACCGTTTCAATCCGATCGGTCCTTCGGTTCCATCAAATTCCAAAGGTTTGCAGGCAGTGAATTCTTTGTAGGCGCATCCTACACCATTTCCTGTACTGCTAGATCCAAGGTTATTGTTGGTATGTAGCGCAGCCTGTACTGCGGCTATGTTTGAAGCTAGAAAAGTACGGAATTCCTCTTCATTCATATTCACGGTGTGTCGAGTAGTCGGTGCCATTTCCTTCAAAATAGTTAAATGGAACAAGTTAATCATACAGAATATTAAGAGTAGTTAATAGTATTTCGTAGCATAATATGAACTCATTTATAAAAGCTTTTTCTTCATATTAGCGTTTTATAAGTTTAAATTCGGGTAGTACCTACCCGTTAAGTTCATACTTAGTAGCTAATATACAATTCAACTACTACAATTCTATATGAAAAACTGATTATAATAATATTTCGCGTTCAAACTTTTACACAATATTTTACAAACTTACAATACCGCTTATTTTACATATAGCATGAAATATAGCACACAATAAATTTGATACAAGATGGTTGTGAAGATAATTCTAGCTAGTACACAAGTCGTTCAGCAAAGGCAATAAAGACACGTAATTCATACGTCCAGAAACAAGTCATGCATTCTGGTTTTACTAGGATTACTTCCCATCCTTGGTCTTGTGGAACATAACCGTTATGGCCGTTGATAAGACAGCGTGTTGTAACGTCATCAAAGGGACGAGGGTTACGTAATGTCCAACAGTCCCGTAACAATCTAAAAACCTCATTTCTTACCCCAATTACCGACTCCGTCACTTGTGGAAACGTTTTGTTTAATAGTTGTAGCCCGATGTTCTTGTTCTCACTTTGGTGAGAAGCGAACATTACTAATCCGTAAGCATAACATGCTTCTTTATATTGCATGTTAGCCGCTTTTTCTAAATCACGAAGTCCAATATTCGGATATATTGAGTCAAAATAATTTCTTAACCCATTGCGTAAAATAGCATTTGGGTTCCCCGCAATATATGCGTCAAAGTAAACACATCGTAACTTATGGGTTTCCCAATGTGATATCCCCCATCTTTCAAACGAAATTCTCTTATAAACCAAGACATTCTTGGAACGTTCTTCGAATGTCTTACAAACTGATCTCGCCTTAAATAGTTGTGCCGAGGAATTCTGACCGACTCTAGACAAGATTTCATCAATCATGTCTCCGGGTAGGTCTCTTAAAATATTGGGTTGTCTATTCATTTTGTGTTTTTAAACTGTAAAATAGACAAGAGTTAGATTCATAAAAAAATACTTATTAATACAAGCAATTTTTACATATATCATAAAGCATAAGCACACTATATTACATATATTACACCACACGAATACAACTATCTTATTCCGACTCGCTCGTTTCTTCTTCTTCGGTTTTGGTTCGTTTTGCCAAGTTTCTAGGGATATATGATGTTCCCCTAATACTAACTGTCGTTTTCCACAATGGTTTAGAAAAACCTGGTGGTTTAGAGGTTCCTGGGTCATTGTTACAACTTAAGGACTTCGGGGGTTGACGATACATATAAAGTTCATCGGGGTTGGAATTAGATTTCTCTATTTTTATGCCTTTTCCCTTATTATTTTCTTTTACCTTTTTAAATTCAGTTGGGGTAATTTCTATAACATCATCGGAATTCTCGTCGGAATTCGATTCATCGGAGAATTGGTAATCCTCCCAATATTTTGCTTCCTTGGCGGAAACACCATTGACCATAATTAACCTTGGTCGGTTGGTTGAGGATTTTCTTTTACTTAACCGTTTTATTATTTCCCCCACCGGTTCTACTTCTTCATCCGGTTCCGATTCTTCTTCCGGTTCCGATTCTTCTTCCGGTTCCGACTCTTCTTCCGGTTCCTCTTCGGGAACTTGTGAATCAGTCCACGAATCATTCCAATTTACATTTGACTCTTCATTATTATTAGGTGAGTCAATGGGACTTGTTCTAGAGGTAGACATCTATCACATAATATCAAACGCGTTAAGAGATTAATATATCACATAATATTCACATGTTAAAAATATATAGTTTCCAACAAAATTTGTTAAGCAATCATTTTTCAAGTAAACACGGTCGAAGTCCAGACTCACTAATGCATCCTAACAAACTCGATAAGACACACTAATGCAAAATTCTGGTTCTCTAAGACCAACGCTCTGATACCAACTGAAATGTCCCGTTCTTATTGATTAAAAACGTTCCATATTAATTGATTTCGTTGCGAGGTTTTGACCTCTATATGAGACGTTTTTCAAAGACTGCATTCATTTTAAAACAAACCATAACCTTTATTTCATCAATAAAGGTTTAAAAAGCTTTACGTAGATTATCAAATAATGATAATCTAAAATATCCTGTTTACACACGACCATTACATAATGGTTTACAATACAAATATGTTACAACAAAATAAGTTTCTTGAATGCAGTTTTTACACAATATCATACAAGCATGGACTCCAAATCTCGTCCTTATTTAAGTATGCAACAGCGGAAGCTCTTAATAATCACCTGAGAATAAACATGCTTAAAACGTCAACAAAAATGTTGGTGAGTTATAGGTTTAACCAATATATATCAAATCATAATAATAGACCACAAGATTTCATATTTCAATACACATCCCATACATAGAGATAAAAATCATTCATATGGTGAACACCTGGTAACCGACATTAACAAGATGCATATATAAGAATATCCCCATCATTCCGGGACACCCTTCGGATATGATATAAATTTCGAAGTACTAAAGCATCCGGTACTTTGGATGGGGCTTGTTGGGCCCAATAGATCTATCTTTAGGATTCGCGTCAATTAGGGTGTCTGTTCCCTAATTCTTAGATTACCAGACTTAATAAAAAGGGGCATATTCGATTTTGATAATTCAACCATAGAATGTAGTTTCACGTACTTGTGTCTATTTTGTAAATCGTTTTTGTAAAGGTAGTCATTTCAGTCGAAAGAACGACGTCTAGATGACCATTTTAGAAAACATACTTCCACTTTGAGTTTAACCATAATTTTTGGATATAGTTTCATGTTCATAATAAAAATCATTTTCTCAGAATAACAACTTTTAAATCAAAGTTTATCATAGTTTTTAATTAACTAACCCAAAACAGCCCGCGGTGTTACTACGACGGCGTAAATCCGGTTTTACGGTGTTTTTTCGTGTTTCCAGGTTTTAAATCATTAAGTTAGCATATCATATAGATATAGAACATGTGTTTAGTTTATTTTAAAAGTCAAGTTAGAAGGATTAACTTTTGTTTACGAACAAGTTTAGAATTAACTAAACTATGTTCTAGTGATTACAAGTTTAAACCTTCGAATAAGATAGCTTTATATGTATGAATCGAATGATGTTATGAACATCATTACTACCTTAAGTTCCTTGGATAAACCTACTGGAAAAGAGAAAAATGGATCTAGCTTCAATGGATCCTTGGATGGCTCGAAGTTCTTGAAGCAGAATCATGACACGAAAACAAGTTCAAGTAAGATCATCACTTGAAATAAGATTGTTATAGTTATAGAAATTGAACCAAAGTTTGAATATGATTATTACCTTGTATTAGAATGATAACCTACTGTAAGAAACAAAGATTTCTTGAGGTTGGATGATCACCTTACAAGATTGGAAGTGAGCTAGCAAACTTGAAAGTATTCTTGATTTTATGAAACTAGAACTTTTGGAATTTATGAAGAACACTTAGAACTTGAAGATAGAATTTGAGAGAGATCAATTAGATGAAGAAAATTGAAGAATGAAAGTGTTTGTAGGTGTTTTTGGTCATTGGTGTATGGATTAGATATAAAGGATATATTATTTTGTTTTCATGTAAATAAGTCATGAATGATTACTCATATTTTTGTAATTTTATGAGATATTTCATGCTAGTTTCCAAATGATGGTTCCCACATGTGTTAGGTGACTCACATGGGCTGCTAAGAGCTGATCATTGGAGTGTATATACCAATAGTACATACATCTAAAAGCTGTGTATTGTACGAGTACGAATACGGGTGCATACGAGTAGAATTGTTGATGAAACTGAACGAGGATGTAATTGTAAGCATTTTTGTTAAGTAGAAGTATTTTGATAAGTGTCTTGAAGTCTTTCAAAAGTGTATGAATACATATTAAAACACTACATGTATATACATTTTAACTGAGTCGTTAAGTCATCGTTAGTCGTTACATGTAAATGTTGTTTTGAAACCTTTAGGTTAACGATCTTGTTAAATGTTGTTAACCCAATGTTTATAATATCAAAAGAGATTTTAAATTATTATATTATCATGATATTATGATGTACGAATATATCTTAATATGATATATATACATTAAATGTCGTTACAACGATAATCGTTACATATATGTCTCGTTTCAAAATCATTAAGTTAGTAGTCTTGTTTTTACATATGTAGTTCATTGTTAATATAATTAATGATATGTTTACTTATCATAATATCATGTTAACTATATATATAACCATATATATGTCATCATATAGTTTTTACAAGTTTTAACGTTCGTGAATCACCGGTCAACTTGGGTGGTCAATTGTCTATATGAAACCTATTTCAATTAATCAAGTCTTAACAAGTTTGATTGCTTAACATGTTGGAAACATTTAATCATGTAAATATCAATCTCAATTAATATATATAAACATGGAAAAGTTCGGGTCACTACAGCATGGTACAAATGGGCCCGAATTCTATACCCACCTGTAATGTACATGCGATATCTTTTAAATATAGTACACCTTTCTCGTGTACGAAATCATCTTTCATAAATCATAGTAACCGTACACATATCTCGTGCACAAAAATAACATACACATAACCTGTGTATAAAATCATTCTCTCGATACATAACATTCACTTTTCATTTCTTTTATAGCTTGGCTTGGTAACCGACCTTAACATATAATGCGCATATTAATATCCCCAAAATAGAACATCTCGTCTGTATAATAATCATATAAACTTCGAAGTACTAAACACCACGCCCACTAGCCCTTCCGTCTAGTGAACATTCTGGGTGGGGGTGTTAAACCCGGTAGCCACCTTTAAGATTCGCGTCAATTAGGCGTGCACTAAATCTCAAAATTAGTGATGTTCCCTAATTCTTAGGTTACCAAGCAATAATAATCAGGGGAAAAATATTCATATCAATTGTGGCAATTATCACGTCCACATAATTCAATAGTGGAAATTATCACCTCCATATAATTCATTCGAGGAATGTTTTGCTTGTGTCTATCTCGTCAAACATTTATAAAAGCATTTCATGTATTCGCAGTTCAAAATGTATTTCAAAAGTATTTAATAAAGCAGTTGTAAAAATAGCGCATGTATTCTCAGTCCCAAAAATGTAAAGAGTAAAAGGATATCAAATGAACTCACCTATTGTATTTTGTAGTAAAAATACATATGACGATATTTAACAACTGAACAATGCAGGGTTGGCCTCAGATTCATGAACCTATATCATTTGTATATATATTAAAACATATACTTGTGATCGTACAAATTTTTATATATCTTATTATTAGTTGTTATTTTATTAACATATATATTGATAACTTCTTTAGTTATTTATTTTTGTAGGCTTTAATTGAATAATTAATATCATTACAAAATGTTATTATAGTTATGTGTTATGTTATAAACATATTTTTATATAGAAAAAAAAATCTTTATTTAATATATTAATAATACTAATAATAAAAATGATAACATTTATACTAATTATGATATTACAAGTAATTATCACATTACAAAAATGAGAAATAATAATGATACTATATATATACAGTGATAAAAGTGATAATAATAAAGTTAATAGAAATAACAATGATTTTAAATAAGGATTTTAAATACTATGTTGTATTGAAGCATTAATTTCAATATTTTCTTTAAATCATAATCTAATCAAAGTTTTAACTTAATCATTTTCATAATAATATTTATTTTCAAGATTTCTATGATTACAATCTTAACAATATCATTACAACTTTTATGTTTATAGTTATAATCATCGAGATCTTCGTATTTAATTTCTAAACTAAAGACTAAAGTTCCTATAACATCATGTCGTAATCCTAATCCCTATAGTAATAATAATAATAGTAATACCTATAATAATAATAGTTTGATAAAATTAATAATAATATTATAACAATATTTAGTAACAATACTAGTATTGATAATGATAATAATATTATTAATAATAACAATTATAACAATAATAGTTAATACTTGCAATAACAATAACAATAATAATAATAATAATAATAATAATAATAATAATAATAATAATAATAATAATAATAATAATAATAATAATAATAATAATAATAATAATAATAATAAAGGAAATGATTATAGATAAAAAAAATGAGCTACCTTTCATAAAAGGCTGTTTGGAAAAAAAAAATGCACCATTTGGGAATTGAACCCGTGACCTCTTGAAACACGTCACTCCCCTAAACCAGTTGAGCTGCTACTCATTTCTGATTAAAACCCATGAATAATTTTATTTAAATGGTTTTCTGTCTCATCTTCTTCTTCCAGATAATACGTCGACCAGAGGATCAAATTTAACAAACCTAATAACTAATTTATGGTTTGAATTATAATTCGAATTTGGAACATAAGTAAATGGGTTATGGGTATTTGTATTAACAGCAACAAAAAATTATTTAAATAAACTAAAATAATAAAAAAACTTCTGCTGTATATAGCGCGTAAAAAAAATAACTTAATTCATGATTTTGAAATCTAGACACTTATATGATGTAATTACAACATGAAATAGGTTCAAAATCATTCCTAGAAACATTATAAATAATCAATTTGACTGAAGGTTTCAATACGAATCCGAATTTCACCAATAATCAAAACGTTTGACTTTTGATAATTAAACTTTGACTCCACAATTCGAGTTCGATAAAAAAATTGGAACTTCAAACCTTGTAGATAGTTTAAACACTTCAATCCTAATACTTCTGCATTTCTAGATTTTAAAGAATGATTAAATTTTGAGTTTTGGCTAAAAAGGTTCATGAACAGAGGCGAAGGAGCTGTAAAAAAAATATAACCATAATTTAACAATAAAAATCGATTACTAGCAGTTGTGTTTTGATGTTTGAGAGTGAGGAATAATTGGATGACTCCTCTAATAATAAGTGTTAATTGGCTATATTATAATAGAAGAAAAAAATAGCTGGATCCATTATTCGTACAGGAAGAAAAAGGTAAGAAAACAAAAAAAATGAAATAGATTGATAACAAACTTTTGGATTATACTTGTGGATTTAAATCGATAGGTATCAATTAGTTAGACAAATTACACAAGATGATAGAGACTTGAATATGAAAAACGTCTTTTATCTGTGTTTATAAATGTAAACACTGTATTTATATTTATATCTATATCGTAATTATTTATTTATATATTTGTAAACATGTATCTATCTATATATATTTATAACTGTAACTTATATATGTATATGTATTTATATATATATCTTTATTTGTATAACTATATATATATATATATATATATATATATATATATATATATATATTTTATATTAAATATATAAAGAAACATAATAATAATAATAATAATAATAATAATAATAATAATAATAATAATAATACAATTTATTAAATTTCATAATTATATAATAATATTATTAGTACTGTTATTAATATTAATATTTACTTTAATAATAATAACCTTATTTCAACAACTATATTTTAACTTGTTTGATATATATATATATATATATATATATATATATATATATATATATATATATATATATATATATATATATATATATATATATATATATATATATATATATATATATATATATATATATATTACAATATTTAATATACATAGAAATTATATTTATTTATATATAGCTTCATTTTAAATTATAACATAATTATTTTGTATTTTTTTTACATACTTAATTTAAATTATATTTCATTATTTCTAATTATTATTTATCTTATATCTATATATAATTATACGTATTTATTTACCAACAAATTGTTCGTGAATCGGCGGGAACAGTCAAAGAGTCAATTGAATATATGAACATAATTCCAAAGTTATCGAAACTCAACATACAGACCTTGCTTATCATGTCGGTAACATATAAAGATTAAGTTTAAATTTGGTAGGAAATTTTCGGGTCGTCACATATTGATTATCAGAATGTCAATGAAATATTGAAAGATTATGATTTTCGTCATCCGAATATCGTTAATTTTAAACCTATTATTGATGTTGATCATCAAGAAATCCATGAAAAAACTAAAAGGAAACGTTAGCTTCGGAAAAAGCTCAAAGGAAACAATTCCGGGCAGGAATTATTGAAGATGCTGGAGAAAATCTGGAAGTAGAGGATGTCATTCCTAATACCACACAGAAAGCTAAAATAGCGAATGGCTATGAAAATGGAGCATCCAAAAAAGACATCAAATTATGTGTCTGTGATAAAAAAAAATTTGTTACTTCAATGAATGCTCCACAAATATTAGAAAAATTGGGGTTAGGAATAGTGCTAGGTCCAAATATTATATGGCCTATGGAAGAACCATCAAAAGTGTCTATGTCGCAACAAAAGTTTGCAAATACTGCAGATGAAAAAGTCGTTGCAGAAAAAGAAAAGGCGCAGGAAGCTTTTATAGAAATGTTTAAAAAAAACAACATCATCAGAATACCATAACATGAGAGAATAGTATTTTGCAAGAAAGCAAACATCAACAGTGAAAAGAGTAGTAGAGTTGGCTTGTAATGAATAAATTTACAGATCACATCTCGCAATATCCTATCGCTACTTCCCCAATGGTTCCCTCAAACTTGGGGGTTTACGAATGATTAACAGACCCACTAGATTTTTTACATCGATTTAAAGGTATTATACATACTTATAATTACGATGAACCAATCGCATGTCACGTATTTTTGACTGTTTTGAAAGGTTTAGCCAGTGAATGGTTCACAAGTCAATATCCAAAGAGCATTAAAGGATTTTTGGCTCTGCGCGAAAAGCTCTTATTGCATTTTCACAATTTGCAACCAAAAAAGCGCACACACATTGAATGCCTTGATATAAAACAGAAACTTAAAGAATATTTTAAAGAATCCATATGAAGATATATGTATGAGTGTAAGAAAATCTTAAACTTAAATGAGAACTTGCGGATTTCTGGTTGCATACAAGGCATATATCCAGGCATACATGAAACCATAGTGGGAATGTTACACATAGATGTTCTAGATACTTTTGTGAATCTTATACAGGAGTTTTATGACTACATGTGCATTGGTGAGGATAATGTTACTCGTACTTGTAGCTGGAATAAAGATAAAGATTGGGATGATGATTATGAGCATCATCATGATGGAAATCAATCATCGGGATTTTCACAAAAATACAACTTAGGAGTCTTTGCACGAAATGAAAGGTTTCAGGAAAAGCAATCAAAATTATGAGCCTAAGGAGATATTCGACAAGAAGGTGGAATCATGAAAACTTTGTAATTATGCATAGCTTGATAAAAAAAATCTGCAAGAAATGTTGGCTAGAGAAAATATTATTCTTCGTTCAGACTGCCCATGCCATTACCAAAAGAAAATAAGCGTGATATGTAAAAATTTTAACTCCTTTCACAATGATCAAGGTCACGGTACTGACAGATGCAAATAGATGATTGATGGAATCGTTACAGTTATAAATGAAGGAAAGTTGAATCATCTCAAAGATGTTGAAGATAATATGAAGACTCCAAAAGTTAACGAAGAAATAGAGATGCTAAAGATTCCCAAAACAACGTTTGTGAAAAATACGCTCAATGCATCTCAAATGAAAAGCGAAAAGAAGATACCATACGTGGCTAAAAGTGCGGAAGCTAAAACGTTTTCATGGCAGGAGAAAGGAGTAAACAAAAAAAATAGCCTGAATTAACCATTATAATGACAGAAGAAGGTCAAAATTGTCAAAATGAAAAAGTAAATTGAGAAATAGCAAATGGTTCACATCTCTTTTTTTTCAGCTAGTAAGCAGCAACATGGTGAATGCACCAATTGCAGTTTCTTGCAAAATTGTCAATGAAGGCAATAAGATAACACACGTTGATAACGCCCAAATTATACATAATTTACAAGCAATCTAAGGCGTTATCTTGGTATTTGAAACAACATTTCTAATACTTTCATATTCAAAAGTTATTAATTCTTGTAAAAAAGTATTTTGATGTGTTTGTTTAGTAAATGTGATTGAACAGGATAAAACATAGAGAAAATCAGGAAATCATTAGAGCCACTGACTAGAAGTCAACCAAGCCGCCGGATAAAGTCTAGATTCCAGAAAGTTCCAGATATTCAAGCCAGAAATTGAAGAACTTGGAGCCCAAGAAAAACACAAGGCAGCCGCCGACTAGATCATATTTAGTCGCCGGCTGGGATGCTGTTTCTTGTACGTACCGCCCAAGTCAAGATAAATAAGAAAATGAATCTGTATCTGATTACAATAGACAGATCCGCCGGATGGAACAACCTAATTCGCATGCTAGAATTACAGAAAGGCCTTTTCTTGAGCTATAAGAACAAGTTAAACGCGTAAAAATTATTAACCGACCTAATTTAGCCGTCGACTAGATCAATCTTAGCTGTCGGCTAGGCTGTTATTTTGAGTTTTAGGGTTAGCCACAAAAATCTACATATTCTTTTAGGTTTTAGTTTATATTTCAAGTTGTAATCAAGATTTCTTCAATTCAATTCAAGTTTCTTTTTATTTAATCAATGTACTCTTTCTTTTACATTTCTCGTATGTCTTTATTTAAGTTAAGTTTATTGTTTTTACGTTTCTGTTCCGTTCATAATGGTAGCTGGGATGATAACTGCGATTTATCTGAGATTTATGATGAAGTCGCCGGATGTGATGATCTTAGTCACCGGCTGGATCACACAGAGCCGCCGACTTCTTGCTTCAATTTGTACAGTTTCTTGATCTTCCAGAGCTGTATAATTATGTTTTTGTGATTGCTGTTTTATCTGTTTTATTGTTGCCATGTTCTAGATCTTTATTTGCTTGCTTAATGATTAGGTCATAAGAACTAGGATTAACTAGTAATTAATTCTAAGTATTCTTTTACTCGATTCATCTAACTTTAGAGATTAATCACATCAATAAAGTATTTGGATTGCATGAGGTTTAGCTAAAGATCATTTTGTAGTAATGAATCAAGATTAACATTAATTATGCTCATATAATAAATTCACTATTGTTATGCTTAATCGAAGATCCGTTGTTTATTTAAATTTAATTGTCAATTGCATGGAAACTTAGTCAAAGATTGATTTTTAGCTAGTAACTTGAATTGATTTGATTAGGTTTATTATCTTATATAATTGTCAGTCTAATTGAATGTTGTCTTAGTCCACACCACAAGATTAAGAAGACATTTATCATGTGATTATTTGATTACTGTAAGTTAGGATATTAACTTTGAACACCCACTTAGTTAATATATGTTTTAAGTCCTGCTTTGTGAACTTTATGTGATAATTAGCTTAACCGTTAGGGATAATAATTGGTTTATGATGGTTTTTTTTTTTTTTGTTTTTTTTGCTATTTATTAATATGAGTAACGAAAGTATCCAATAATAAATCTCTCATAATTTAATAGTCCTAGTAACCACTTTCTTTTAATTTACTTTAGTTTAATTTGATTCATATTCTATCTTTCTCAAGACTGTCCTATTAAAGTTAAAACAAAGACAAATTATATAATACCAATAATAAATCACTCTTAAATATGAACTGGAATAAAAAATCAACTTATATCTACTACCCGTGATCTCATGGGATGATCCTTAACTTCCTAATTACTATACTACGTTGATCAAATTTTGTTGCTCGTTAGGGTGTTAAAGTGAAAGGTAAATTAAGATAATATAAATTTAAAAAGTGAACTAAAGTTAAGCACTACTTTGTACAAACTTTATACACGTAAATTTTTTGGCGCTACTGCCGAGGATTACGGTAAAAATAAATATATCGAATTTATTTTTGGTTTATCGATGTTTCTTACCGGATGGTGTCTAAGAATCCTTAGGCGGTAAGTTGTTGGATTGTCCGATTTAAAGGGTCCTGCTATGTACTTATTGTTGCCTGGCCATCACGAATTGAAAGATTGTTCGATCGAAAGTTTATTTGATTATTTATTGTTAGCGATAAAAGTTTTTATGATAAATATTATATATTATCACAAAGTTAAAATAATTAATTAATCTTGTATATTTATATATATAATCCTCAAATCTCAATTTCTTCGTTCTATACTAATACCTTCCGTTCTCAATTAATTCTTTAAATATAAATCGAATTAAGGAGTAAATACTTTAATCTCATTAATAATCTATAAATTCTCAAGATCTTAAATTAAAATCAATTTCTTAAAATATTATTCTAAATATTTCTTATAATTGTCATAGGACATATGACCACTCGATTTAAGAACCCTGTCTTAGAAAGAAAACTGTCTGATCCTGAAAAATCAGTATCCATAGCTATTTAAAGAACTAAAGAATCTCTTGTAAGGAAATTAAATTTTTAGGAAGGAGAATCTTCTTTCTTACCTCCGTCCACTCCAACTCCTGATTCTAATCGTTTGGGAACTCTTTTTTATTCAAACTCTGAAATGGGAGATAATAATTCAATGGAAACTTTGATGAAGGCTAATCGTCAAGGTTTAGGGCATTCGATCACTCAACTGGAAATAAAAGAACAGTTTGAAATTAAGGGTCCAATTCTGCATTTAATCAAAGATAATGATGAAGCATAAAATGGTCTAAAGGGATCGGTTCATGCGAGATCAACAACAAAGGGGGTTTAAGGGTTTTTTGAGTTTAACTCGCCGATTCGGAGTACCGTGAATAACCCTCATACGAGATGATTATCTCAGAAAGGGTGGTTAAACGTAACCCACCATCATTCGGGTTAACCGAAGCTGATGGCCCAAGGGCGATGTTAGGATTTACGTTGTGTGCGCTACCTGAAATCGCTAAGTGTTTGAGGATGTTATGCCGGTTGCGTGGGTTAGCTGGAGTGGGATATATTTGAAAGTATTCTTGTAGGTGAAGTGGAATGAAATTCCTCCATCCTTATTTTCGTTCAAGTTACTCTTATTTATACTTGTGAACTTTTGTCCCTTAGTGCCACGTAAGGGGACAAAGAGGATAAGTTGTTGCCACGTCGTATTGTCTCCGTCCTTTTATTCCAAAAAGTTGAAAAAGTGCTGTCATTATCTTAGTGCTGTCCCTTTATGAATGCTGTCCTTTTCTGTCCGCCCTACAATGTCAGGAGCGCATTGTGCTGCCACATGTGTCCTTTCTTCTTTATTGTCACAATAGTACCTTTCTAGCCTTATCCGTTTCCTAATGTGGCGCTATGTTCGAACTGCGCTGATATCGGCTAAAAAGTCACGTTTTCACCCCGGTATTAAGGCCCAAAAAAAGAAAGATTCAAACTTTATCGGCAAAATACCCACTTCGTCGGTTAGAATTGAAGAACAAGTAATTACGATGACGATGCAAAAAGAATCAAGAGAATCGGAGCTAAAACGAAGATTCTAGAGCGAAAACGGTGAAAGACAATAAATCAAGTTACGATCCAGGTTTAACGACCCGTCCTAATCCATATGGACGAATACATTAC
Source organism: Rutidosis leptorrhynchoides (assembly GCF_046630445.1). Taxonomy (NCBI): domain Eukaryota; kingdom Viridiplantae; phylum Streptophyta; class Magnoliopsida; order Asterales; family Asteraceae; genus Rutidosis; species Rutidosis leptorrhynchoides. The sequence goes on along the minus strand of NC_092335.1, from coordinate 390,796,560 downwards.
ATTTGGTTACATCGCGAGGTACTTGACCTTTATATGATACATTTTACAAACATTGCATTCGTTTTTAAAAGACAAACTTTCATTACAATGAAAGTTGACAGCATGCATACCATTTCATAATACATCTAACTATAATTGACTTAATAATAATCTTGATGAACTCAACTACTCGAATGCAACGTCTTTTGAAATATGTCATTAATGACTCCAAGTAATATCTCTAAAATGAGCAAATTCACAGCGGAAGATTTCTTTCATACCTGAGAATAAACATGCTTTAAAGTGTCAAACAAAAGGTTGGTGAGTTCATTAGTTTATCATAATCATTCATTTCCATCATTTTAATAGACCACAAGATTTCATATATTTAATTGTACACGTAACCCGAGTACAAAATAATACGCGTAACCCGCGAATTAAAAATCATTCATATGGTGAACACCTGGTAATCGACATTAACAAAATGCTTCTAGAATATCCCCATCATTCCAGGACTCTCATCGGACATGATAAAATCGAAGTACTAAAGCATCCGTAACCTGGATGGGGTTTGTTAGGCCCAATAGATATATCTTTAGGATTCGCGTCAATTAGGGTTTCTGTTCCCTAATTCTTAGATTACCAGACTATAAAGGGTGATATTCGATTTGATAATCCAACCATAGAATGTAGTTTCGATTACTTGTGTCTATTTCGTAAAACATTTATAAAAGCAGCGCATGTATTCTCAGTCCTAAAAATATATATTGCAAAAGCATTTAAAAAGGGAGCAAATGAAACTCACTATCCAATATTTTGTAGTAAAAATATTCATACGACGAAACTGAATAATGCAGGGTTGGCCTCGGATTCACGGACCTATATTAATTGCATTTCTATTAAAACATATAATAGAAATATCATAATTTCATTTATTAATATATATTATTTATATATATTTTATAGTTATATAAGATGTATACTAGATTTCATTTAAAAACATATACTTTATGTTATATCTTAAATTATATGTTTTATGTATTTATCTTATATATGTATTTAAAGTGATTAATATAGTTATATTAATATCTATATATATTTAGGATTATATTAAAAAAATACTTAATTTTTTGTATGTAAATTTTTATATAAGTAATGTTAATATGATTTATATATATAGTTATATGGAATATTAATATATTTGTAGTATATGTATTAAGTATGTTTTATGTACAAAAATATTTATTTGTTTAAAAAAAATGATAGTTTTGATATTAATGATTTACTAATATTAATAATAATAATTTGATTAAAAATGATACTATTAATAATAATAATGATATTGTTAATAATAATACTTTTGTTTAATAATAATATTAATAATACCAGTAGTTACAAAAGTGATACTAATACTAATATTAATGAAAATAATGATAACTCGTATTATTTTCATAATAATAATAATAATAATAATAATAATAATAATAATAATAATAATAATAATAATAATAATAATAATAATAATAATAATAATAATAATTCTAATCATAATAATAATAATAACACAACTATTAGTGATAATAATAATAATATTCTTACTTGTATTTATACTCATGAAAATTTTATCATAATGCTTAATAATAATAATAATTCAAAAATGGCACTAGTACTAACATTAATATAACTAATAGTAACTTTTATTATTTTCATCATAATATTAATGATCTAAATGATAAAAATTTTAATAATAACAATTCATATAAGGATATTAATAATAATAATGATATTATTAATGATTATACTTATGTTATTAATAATAATAGTCATAATCCTAATAATAATAATAATAATAATAATAATAATAATAATAATAATAATAATACATGTGTTAGTAATAATAATAATGATAAAGTTCATAATACTTAATAACAATGCTATTGATAATAATACTAATACTTAATAATACTAATTCTAATAATAATAATAATAATAATAATAATAATAATAATAATAATAATAATAATAATAATAATAATAATAATGATAATAATAATAATAATAATTGAAATAAAAATGTAAAAGTGTATACCCTTAGAATCCTTTTTATAAAAAAATTTGTCCAAGACTAGGCTCGAACACGCGACCCATCGCTCACTCGTAGCATCAACTAACCATCCATCTAATTGTGCTTTTCTGTTTTATAACCCAGACTATAGTTATTTAACCCGAATTTTGTGTTCTATCTTCTTCTTCCAAGGGAAACCAACGCTCAATCAAATAACTAATTATTGTTTGAAATAAAGTTTGAAATTCAGTTGTAAATAATCTGTAATGAAAATTGGTTTCATCAAACAAAAGAAATAAAAAAAATTTAGGGACCTGCTGTGACGACCCGGAAATTTCCTACCAAACTTAAACTTAACCTTTATATGTTTCCGACACGATAAGAAGAATTTGTAATGTTGAATCTTAAAAAGTATGGAACTACATTCATGTAATCAATTACCCTTTGACCATGTTCGACGATTCACGAACAATTATGAGTATATAGATATGTATATATAATATATAATATTAACTGAAAACATTAACAAAGTATTAGATATATGATACTTTACATGAACGTATTTGTTTCGATATATTTATCGACAGAATTAAGAGATAATATCAAATGATTGAATTATCAGATACATTATGATATGATTACGGGCCTATGTTATGAGGTCCACTGTGATTAAAGAAATCTATTCTTTTTGACAACATTCGGAAAATGGTAAAGTGATTTATAATTAAGAACAAATGTGTCAATTAACAGGAACTAGACAAGGGTTAGTGGAAATTCCTGTTTAATTTCCAAGGCATGTTTTATAATATTTTCCTCGTGACCTTGATAAGATAACTATGTTAACTTTCATTTTATTTATAAAAATAAGAACGTGGAGTGTAAATAACTTAGATGTTGGATATCGACAAGTTAAGTAACTCGACATTTTTTCATTAAGATGATTTCATACGTTTATTTAACCTTTGGACTTTATCCCATGCTTCACCAACAGACTGTAATTTAAAAACTTGAAACCTATTATGAATATATGTAATTCTACTTTTCTAAAATGTTTTATGATATAACGATTTCCATTATTTTAACCTTTTAACAAAATGATTCTTAAATATATTTAGTTTTGGAAAACAAAATTATCATATTTATTTGATTTAGTTTTAAAAGTACAAAAAACGTTTTCAGTTTAAAAAGAACTTTATTATTAAAACGTATATATCTTTTATAAATATCTAGAACCACTTTTGACAACTCATTACTTAACCAGTACGATAAAGATAACGATATTTATATTTTATTTTATTAAATATATATAACGATTTAAATTAATATTATATATTTATACGCGTATTATACGTACATAGTTTTATACTTTTACTATACTTTAACTTTACCTTTACTTTACTTTTACTTTACTTTAACTTTAATAATTCATACTTTAATAATTCAGTTTAATAATTCATACTTTAATAATTCACTTTAATAATTCATACTTTAATAATTCACTTTAATAATTCATACTTTAATAATTCACTTTAATAATTCAAAAATCTATTATAAATAGAATTCAATAGGTTTCATTATTTCATAGAAACTTGAAAATATATTTCTCTAAACTCTCTCAATCGAATTATATATATATATTTTCTTTGTATTATTTCAAGATATTATTAGTATACATAAAATACTATGACGGAGTTATATTCAGACAATTTCAAAATAAGTTTTCAAACGGGATAGAGCTAAGGAAATTATGAGTTATAGCTATGGAGGTTATGGGTATTGATCGAGGGTATTGCTCGTGAGGTCAACCTAACGTTTATCATTTTCGTTGCGTCTACGTACTTTCCTACAATATTGAATCACAATATTGATACGTTCGTGAATTCGAGACAAACCCTGCACTTGTTCAGTGACGTCATATACATAATTGCTACAAAATACAGTATTGTGAGTTTCATTACTCCCTTTTTTTATATATTTTTGGGCTAAGAATAAATGCACTGTTTTATAACTGTTTTACGAAATGTACACAAGTACTAAAAACATATTCTACGTTGAGTTGTACCACTTCGCATATTTTTCCCTAATAGCTTGGTAACTAATATTTACATGTTGTGAGAGCATGTAAGCACGAATCCTATTGATAGATCTATCGGGTTTGACAACCCCAACCGGGCTAGTCGCTCTAGTATCGTAAACGGTTGCATAGTACTTCATTTTTACTACACTTGGTACAGTGTAGGGAGATTTCATAATAAAGGGAATATGGCACATTAATTGTTAAGTATGGTTACCGAAGCGCTCAACAACTTATAGAATACTTTTATACACTTGCGTGTGTACGGATATTTATGGAAACTGAAATCTTGTGGTCTATTACTATTACGGAATTGATTGATTATGATAAACTAATGAACTCACCAACCTTTTGGTTGACACTTTAAAGCATGTTTATTCTCAGGTATTAAAGAAATCTTCCGCTGTGCATTAGCTCATTTTAAGGATATTACCTGGAGTCATTCATGACATACTTTGAAAGACGTTGCATTCGAGTCGTTGAGTTCATCAAGATTAATATTAAGTCAATTATAGTTGGATGTAATATGAAATGGTATGCTTACCGTCATTTTTTGATGTAAAGAAAGTTTGTCTTTTAAAAACGAATGCAATGTTTGTAAAACGTATCATATAGAGGTCAAATACCTGGCGATGTAATCAACTATTGTGAATCGTTTATAATGTATATGAACGGGTCCTTTCGGTTGGTATCAGAGCGGTGGTCTTAGCGAACCAGGTCTTGCATTAGTGTGTCTAACTGATAGTTGTTAAGATGCATTAGGGAGTCTGGACTTCGACCGTGTCTGCATGTCAAAAGTTTTGCTTATCATTTTTAGTCGGAAATCATCTACTTACCATCCTTAGAAAATTACCTGCTTATCATTCTTAAGTCTAGACGCGTTTTACTACATTTATTGCATAATAGTGTATAGATGAATTCTTATCTTAGCATATCTGTTACTGTGAACTTTGACTGACATCTTTCAAAGATTCCTCCGTAATATATGGGATTTTAGTATTATATATACATATGTAAATTATGTATTGAAGAATACTAAATCTAAATTCTACAATTTATTTCATACAAAAAAATTCTTTCCCTGATCATACAAGATGGATCCCTCAACCAGTTCGAGTTCCTCGGATTTCGACAGCTATGCCGATATGGATTTCCACATGAGTTCCGAAAGCAGCGTGACCGGAATGGATCAACCAATTAGCCATCATCTATTCTGGATGAATTGGGGATGGGTTCGTAATCTACTTAACCATTGGAGACAAGAAGAAGGTGATCCCTTTCATCCACCACATTGCCCTCTTGGCAATGAACCTGAAGCACTTACCGGCGAACCTGTCTAAAACACCATTTTCTCTCTCATTTCCAGAGTATCTCGTCATGATTATATACTACACCAAATTCTAGATCTTATTTATCTGCTCGTCCGAACCGACAATCACCCCGGTGTAATAGAAGAAGTCAACGAGCTTCGCGCTCGGGTAGTGGCTTTGGAGAATATGGTGCAAAGGTTGCAAACACCAGCAGCAGCACCAGTACCACCATCAACAACATCAACAGTACCATTACCACCACCAACAACAACCGCATCGTAAACCTCAACTTCACAATCTGTTCCACGAGCATCGACGTCATACGCCATGTAGATACCAAGGAATACCACAACGATGAAGTATCGATTCATAACTTCATTGGGGAAACATTCTACGGCAATTATGTAATTTCTAAAGTTTAGAAATTATCTATCCTAGCCTTAACCATAAATCAAATGAGTTTAATTTAATATTAACTCATTAAATCTATATTACATCTGAAGAAATATACACATATATATTTCCATAAAGACTGTAATAAAATTCTTTTGTACAAAATATTAATTGTGAATTTTTTTAACGGGTAGGTAATACCCGAGAGATATATAAATTCACAATTAATATGTTACATTCTTCGAATCTGATTCAGCAAGTCATCCATTATACTCCCTGCTTTCACAACAATATACATTCTTTTATAGAAATCAAAACAACCATACTCATTCAAAATCTAATTACATATTCTGATTTTGAAATCTCAGAATTCGATTCAAGATATAACCGAAATCATCACTCTTAGATTCCTACATCTTTCAAAACTATACTTTGACTTCAAAACTGTCCTAGAACCTCATTTCTATTCATGGAACTCACAAAAATATTTGTATCATTCAAAATCTTAGAACATCATATGTATATTAACAATTACAATATGTGTTCAAACACTTCAGACATGCGAGATGATGATCCAACCACACATTACCCAATGTCATGCACCTGAAAAGCTCTCGAAACCAAAGTTATAGTTTAACACGTATCCATGTCAGATCCTTTGATATTTATTACCAAATATAATTTTTCAATCTCTTTCCAAAATAGACAGTTTTGTCACAGCTCCAGTAAATCACCTTCATTTGTTTATATGAATAAACCCTTCATCATGGTTACCGGGGAACCTTTCATATCTCACCACATTAGCAGTAAACTTATCAACAACTTCATTAACCTTCCACTTAAGCCTCTCCGAAAAGCCACTATACTTATTCATTAAAACCCCATCACGTACTCACCTACATCCTGTAACAATAATTGTCACACCAACTACTGGGAATTAGCAATCAATATTTTGAACTTCGCGACAATTTTACTTCAAAAGTTATATGTATACATATAACGTCTATCTCCTAGACTTACAAACTTCGAATGTGAATTTTCTGAAAAACATCCCAAACTATGAACTAGTTCTTCGAAATTGGAAAAATGCTGATGAAGCAGCAAAAACTGTAAACGACTTTAACAGTCAAAAGTTTGATGATATAGAATAGTATGGTGGTAAAACTGAGAAAAAGAGAAGGTTTGAAACTGGAAAACGGATTGAGCAGACCATGAAGGAGGCTGTGGACAAATCACAAAGACTAAACCTGCCTTCAAAGGATCTAAATGATTTAGTGTCTACTGAAATCGTTAGCAAACACCTTACTTCTTATTCTAAACCTTCACAGACAAATCTTCTTCATCATCCATCTATGTTAAGAATTCTAAGATATTATCGTATCTTTTATTATAAATATCTTCGATATTCCTGAAGATATTTTTACAACTATTCTTATCCGAAATCTTTTATCTCTTCACAATATCTGCGTTACAACATAAAAAGAAACTGTGTTAGTTTCTAAATTCTGAAAAAAAAAAATTCGAATTTAAAATAGGAATGTTTTTAAAGTAGTGTTGGGAACTGAAGCATGAGTTAGTATAATATAATGATACTTGATCAACATGATTATATTACAGTAAGTCATGATGAGTTTCTAATGGAACGTGATGATTCACAGAACATACCGTCATCATGTATTATTTACACGACTCTTACATTCTACCCAATTTCCAAACATATTAAGAACATATCATCTTGATAGCTCTATATTTTCGGATATTCTGGTAATTTGCCAAATCAAGATCGTGCCATTACGTTTTTCTTCTTAGAACATTAACTACGTTCATCCAAAAATTCATATCTACGAATTCTGGACCATTATCCGCTTGACTTAAGGCCGGGAAGAGAAAACGAAAGCATGAAGCTCCGAAATATAATGGAGAATATAAAGCCTGATAACAACCTCAAAATTACAAACCGTGTATATCAATGCGTATAGCATTATAAAGACACAGGAGAATGAAAAACACAATAACCCCAAGGTAATGGTAGAAGAAAATAACTTCCTCCGGTGGTAAATGAAAAAGAAGAATGACAGATATGAAAGTTAAGTGTATATCAAGAATCAATACTGGATGAAGCATATTAATGAATGCTTTAAAGTATGAATTGGGGAGAAAGACTAGAAGGTGTGAGCTGTGGAAATAAAGAAACGAAGGGGGTGGATTTATAGTAAAATATCAGACAGAGAAATCGAGACAGATTATCGCATTTAATCAAAGAAGATCATGATTTCCTTAATCGCCGAAGAACCAAATCTTATTGCAAAGATTTTCTTTAAATCCCATGAATTCCGGAAATCAATCATAACTACGTCATCGGTTAAAACAAATATACGTTTACTCATTTCACTCTCTTGCGATAGCTTCACTTATACTCTTCGCGTAATCAAATTGTTTTATCTATATTACTCAATGATAATAAAACTCTATTTATCAACTCATATTCGTCATGAAAACATTTTTATAGTTAGCCATGAAGACCTCGATCAAATTTCGGGACGAAATTTCTTTAACGGGTAGTTACTGTAACGACCCGAAAATTTCCGACCAAACTTAAACTTAACCTTTATATGTTTCCGACACGATAAGCAGAATTTGTAATGTTGAATCTCAAAAAGTTTGGAACTACATTCATGTAATCAATTACCCTTTGACCGTGTTCGACGATTCACGAACAATTATCAGTATATAGATATGTATATATAATATATAATATTAACTGAAAACATTAACAAAGTATTAGATATATGATACTTTACATGAACGTATTTGTTTCGATATATTTATCGACAGAATTAAGAGATAATATCAAATGATTGAATTATCAGATACATTATGATATGATTACGGGCCTATGTTATGAGGTCCACTGTGATTTAAGAAATCTATTCTTTTTGACAACATTCGGAAAATGGTAAAGTGATTTATAAGTAAGAACAAATGTGTCAATTAACGAGAACTAGACAAGGGTTAGTGGAAATTCCTGTTTAATTTCCAAGGCATGTTTTATAATATTTTCCTCGTGACCTTGATAAGATAGCTATGTTAACTTTCATTTTATTTAATATGAAAATAAGAACGTGGAGTGTAAATAACTTAGATGTTGGATATCGACAAGTTAAGTAACTCGACATTTTTTCATTAAGATGATTTCATACGTTTATTTAACCTTTGGACTTTATCCCATGCTTCACCAACAGACTGTAATTTAAAAACTTGAAACCTATTATGAATATATATAATTCTACTTTTCTAAAATGTTTTATGATATAACGATTTCCATTATTTTAACCTTTTAACAAAATGATTCTTAAATATATTTAGTTTTGGAAAACAAAATTATCATATTTATTTGATTTAGTTTCAAAAGTACAAAAAATGTTTTCAGTTTAAAAAGAACTTTATTATTAAAACGTATATATCTTTTATAAATATCTAGAACCACTTTTGACAACTCATTACTTAACCAGTATGATAAAGATAACGATATTTATATTTTATTTTATTAAATATATAACGATTTAAATTAATATTATATATATTTATATGCGTATTATACGTACATAGTTTTATACTTTTACTATACTTTAACTTTACCTTTACTTTACTTTTACTTTACTTTAAATTTAATAATTCATACTTTAATAATTCATACTTTAATAATTCATACTTTAATAATTCACTTTAATAATTCATACTTTAATAATTCACTTTAATAATTCATACTTTAATAATTTACTTTAATAATTTTCAAAAATTTATTATAAATAGAATTCAATAGGTTTCATTATTTCATAGAAACTTGAAAATATATTTCTCTAAACTCTCTCAATCGAATTACATATATATATTTTCTTTGTATTATTTTAAGATATTATTAGTATACATAAAATACTACGACGGAGTTATATTCAGACGATTTCAAAATAAGTTTTCAAACGGGATAGAGCTAAGGAAATTATGGGTTATAGCTATGGAGGTTATGGGTATTGATCGAGGGTATTGCTCGTGAGGTCAACCTAACGTTTATCATTTTCGTTGTGTCTACGTACTTTCCTGCAATATTGAATCACAATATTGATACGTTCGTGAATCCGAGACAAACCCTGCACTTGTTCAGTGCCGTCATATACATAATTGCTACAAAATATAGTATTGTGAGTTTCATTACTCCCTTTTTTATATACTTTTGGGCTGAGAATAAATGCACTGTTTTATAACTGTTTTACGAAATAGACACAAGTAATAAAAACATATTATACGTTGAGTTGTACCACTTTACATATTTTTCCCTAATAGCTTGGTAACTAATTTTTACATGTTGTAAGAGCATGTAAGCGCGAATCCTATTGATAGATCTATCGGGTTTGACAACCCCAACCGGGCTAGTCACTCTAGTATCGTAAACGGTTGCATAGTACTTCATTTTTACTACACTTGGTACAGTGTAGGGAGATTTCATAATAAAGGAAATATGCCACATTAATTGTTAAGTATGGTTTTCGAAGCGCTCAACAACTTATAGAATACTTTTATACACTTGCGAGTGTACGAATATTTATGGAAACTGAAATCTTGTGGTCTATTACTATTACGGAAATGATTGATTATGATAAACTAATGAACTCACCAACCTTTTGGTTGACACTTTAAAGCATGTTTACTCTCAGATATTAAAGAAATCTTCCGCTGTGCATTAGCTCATTTTAAGGATATTACCTGGAGTCATTCATGACATACTTTGAAAGACGTTGCATTCGAGTCGTTGAGTTCATCAAGATTAATATTAAGTCAATTATAGTTGGATGTAATATGAAATGGTATGCATGCCGTCAATTTTTGATGTAAAGAAAGTTTGTCTTTTAAAAATGAATGCAATGTTTGTAAAACGTATCATATAGAGGTCAAATACCTCGTGATGTAATCAACTATTGTGAATCGTTTATAATGTATATGAACGGGTCCTTTCACCTGCTGTGTAGTCGAAGAACTCAACCCAACTCAAACTCATCTTTCGAAATTAAGATAGTTTTAGATAAAGATTACAAAACGAAATGCATTTCAAAACACTCCTAGAAACTATATGCACCATCAATTTAACTTAAACTGAAACAGAAAATTCGAATTTTGATGAAGAACAAAAGTTGACTTTTTGAATTTAAAACTTTGACCTCGAAATTTGAATTCAATATAAGGAATTGAATTCTGAAACTTTGCAAAAAGTATCACGACATGATTTAGATCATTCCTGCATTTTTAGATTTTGAAAATCATTACAAATTCATGATTTTGATAAAATGAAGTAGAAACAGAGAAGTCGACTGGTTCAGTCTTCTATTTTTGATTTTTATTCAATAAATTGAATTGATTAATATTGATAATTGATAATGATAGTGAATATATGAGTAATGGTGAGAGCAACAAACGACACCCTTTGGATTTATAGCCATTTAAACTTGTCTGATTCCATTAAATCAAGAAAAGGAAGAAAAGAAAAAAAATAAAATAAAAAAATAAAAAGCTGAAATAGATTGCTAACTGATTTGTTTGTTACTGAAACATATGGAATCGCGTCGTACTAGATTGGAATCTTAAAGTAAACATTACTATAGCCATTTTATTACTGATGTTATTTTTAATAAAATTCATAGTTTTAATAATCATAATTTTACTAATAATAATAATTATAACAATAATACTGATTAAAATAATGCTAATACTATTAGTAATAACCATAATAATAATAATACTATATCCATTTATATATATATATATATATATATATATATATATATATATATATATATATATATATATATCAAATTCTTATCTATAGATTATATATTTAAATAACACTAGTCTTGATATTAATATTGAAAGTAATAATAATATTATTAATATAATATTTACGTTTTAAATTTGTAATTACATTTAATATTACAATTTATTAGTTATGTAATAACATACAATTAATATTGTATATATATACTAATACTAATGTGAACAATCTATTTAATGATATTATTGATAATATTGCTTAATAATAATAATACTAGTAATGATAATAGTTTTAATATAATAATTATATTCAACTTGTAATTAAGTTTAATATATTACCATTCATTATATACTATCTGTCAATTATATAATTTATTGAATCTTTACTATTTATTAATTATGTATATATATTACAAATCTATTTATACATTGATGTTCGCGAATCGTCGGGAATAGTCACAAGGTTATTGCATATATGAAAATAGTTCAAAATTTTCACGACTCAACAATACAGAGATTAGGTTTAAATTTGGTCGGAAATTTCCGGGTCGTCACACCAGGGAATCAGCGGTCAAACGGCTTGCCAAACAGCTTGCCAAACGGCCAGCCAATGTGAAAAACGGCCTGCCAAACGGCCTGATCAAACGGCCTCAGAAAACAGGCTGGCCAAACGGCCTACCAAACGGCCTGCCAGCCGTTTGCAGGCAAAAATCAAGCTTATTTAAAGGGCACTTATCATTTATTTTCAACACACACTTCAATTCACTTCTTTCTCTCTCTTGTACAATATTATTTATACTTTCAAGGTCTTCGACTTCGTACGGGAAACCTAGTACCCGGAGAAGAACGCCGAAGATTGTATTAGGAGCGGTCTGGAGTCTTGAATTTGTCACTTTTGTATTCAGAACTCGTTTAATCTACTGGTAATTCTATCCCTTTCCTTTTTATAATGTCTTCCATTATTATGCTTTGCGATATTGTTGCCATGATTAGCGAGTAGTTATCTTTAGTGTATGTTATGACGTAATCAGTTATAATGCTGAAATTATATTGTGGCTTGTGTATGTTGTCAAAATGATTTCCGATTATGCTTTGAACACAATTGATTTTCCAACTAATAGAACGTAGTTATTGGCTCTGTTATTGGGAAGTCGCGAACCCCGATTCAGAGTACACTATCTGTGTCACCCCTTGGTAAGAAGTCTATCGGATACACGTAAGTTTGACTGAGGCACACCGGTTGTATTAAGTTCACCGAGCCTTGGATTTCGACTGAGGACTCTTTCGTAGTGAAACATCTGACTAGACTCCTAGTACATTGTCGGTCCTAGACCATGCTAGTGTAGTCACCAAGCATATAAACTTCGTACGTGCACGCTGAAGCACAACGGTTGTTGTAAGCTGTACCTCTGCTAAGTAAGGCCATGGAACACGGTTAGTGTTGACTAGTACACTTCACCATAACGAGGTCTCAAGCATTGCACCCCGCTTGAGGGATTCTTAGTTAATTAAGGAATTGTTTGTTCGAACACATAAAGGATTGGACCGTTAGGATAACCGAACGTTTCCTGGAAGTCAGCTTGACTTGGCCATGGTGTTCTTTATGGTTAAACTCTTTTAAGGGCCTAACTATCTTCTAAACCAATTATTAATGAACGTATTGCGACCCATCACGTCTCTCGAATATGGAAAAGCATGTATTCTATTATACTTAATAAAGTTTAGACCATTTCGGAATGTTAATACATCACTCAACCGAGTCGCTCAATTGGATTAGCCGTCTGAACGTGTATGCCTGTAGTCACACTGCACGGGCGTCGGGGGTAAGGGACGTTGCTGTCTATTCAAAATCTTCAAGCCTAGCACATTACCCAGTGACATGTCTTATGACAGGGGCGTTTAGGACTAGTGTAGTAAATATAGGGTCACTGCCTATCCATGAGCCAGCATTCCATAATACCGGCAAAGTAACTGATAAAATCATAGCATGCACTTGTTTTAGCCTTATCTGAATTACAAATTTTATCGTATTTACTTTACTTTACTTTAATCTAGAAAACCCAAAATTAGGTAATCACCAACTACTCCTGCATTTTATAATTCTCTTAAGATTTAGATATAGGTTCGATTCTACTGATATCTCAAAAATACGACTCTAGGTCATACTTCCCTTACTCATAATAAGGAGTAGTATGATTTAGGCTCCGCTAAATATAAATTTAAAGCAAGTGTCCCCCCTCTTGGTGGCCGGCCCTGACGCGCCGCGACCTAACGACATCGCGCGAAATAAAACCATCCGTTTTCGGTCATATCAAGAGGGAGACGAGTTTTTGGCGCCGTTGCCGGGGAACTGGTATCAGACAATACTGCTCTCTATCAAACTCATTCACAAACATTTAAGTGGTGTCTAAGAAAGACAATTATATACGGACTTGGTTGTTGTATTTTCCGAACAGTCTCCAATTATATTGGAACTAAAAGGATCCTGCCTCTCCGTAGTCGGCCTGGCCACTTGGTTTGTTGAATAGTTCGTGCGAAGCTCTGTTATCGAAATACCAGGGAATCAGTAGCAAGAACCAAAAACATATCTATAATTAGGATAATTAGAATAACTTAGCCTAGAATACCTTAGACTACTTTAGAATAAGATTACCTTAGAATACCTTAGATTACTTTAGATTAGCTTACCTTAGATTAAATTAGGAACTTAGTTTATCTGTATAAAAATTAAAACAATAAAAAGGGGCATACCCAGTGTATGACCCAAACCCGATCTAGACTAGGGCCATTGTTATTCGTACCTGATCCAGACGCCATAATCTCTAAAGCACGCAAGGAAGCAAGAATCAGAAATCGAATGGCATTACGTGTTACTTTAGCAGAAAACACTAAACCCTCGATTGAAGGTTGAGGAGGACCGATCAGATTTCCAGAGATTCAAGGACACTCGTTCGAGTTAAAATATCACATCATCCAGCTCATTCAGAACAGCCGTCAGTTTCATGGATTACCGAATGACGATCCTAATTCTCACCTTTATAAATTTATATCTCTTTCGAACTCCTACTAGCAGCCAAGGATAGGACAAGATATAGTCCTACTATACTTGTTCCCCTATTCTCTCACTCATCATGCTCAAACTTGGTTCGAATGACTGGAAAAAGATTTCATCACGTCATGGACGGAGATGGCTACTAAATTCCTAAACAAATATTTCCCTCCTTCTAAAAAAACCAAACCGAAGAATGACATCATTAACTTCAAACAAAGTTATGATGAATCTCTTTACACTGCATGGGATCGATTCAAAACCCTGCTGAAGAAATGCCCTAATCACCAGCTAGAATGGTCAGCTCAATTCTGTACCTTCTACAATGGTCTTACGGTAAATCATAGGACAACGATCTGTAACACCCTAGGCAAATCCCACATCGCCCATGGACATGAGTGATCATGGGATTATAAGGTAATACTCACGCTTAAATGACACAACGCGTTTTGGGACC
Source organism: Rutidosis leptorrhynchoides (assembly GCF_046630445.1). Classification (NCBI taxonomy): domain Eukaryota; kingdom Viridiplantae; phylum Streptophyta; class Magnoliopsida; order Asterales; family Asteraceae; genus Rutidosis; species Rutidosis leptorrhynchoides. The sequence goes on along the minus strand of NC_092335.1, from coordinate 390,781,413 downwards.
ACAGGCAGAGCAGATGTGTGAGTACGCTGCAGTTAAGCGTGCTCGGGCGAGAGCACTACCAGGATGGGTGACCTCCTGGGAAAGTGCTTCTCGTGTGTGGTCGCCAAGAAAAAGCCGTGCGCCTGCGGGCAAAGCGGACAATATTGTGATCATGTTAAGCTGGGGTGTTACACGATCGATGCAGCAGCTCAAGGGAATCTGATGAACCAAACCGCAGACGAAGCATGGGAGTTGCTCGAGAACATGACAATGCATCATCATGACTGGAATAGTGGTGAAACAACTTCATCGTCTGCCCCACTCTCTGCACTCAACAATCAAACGGAGGCCATCAAATCCCTCACAGATAAGATGGAATCTCTTGCTAAACAACTCAGAGAATTGAAGACGCAGTCGCAGCAGGTCAACCAAGTTCAGGCTTGTGTAAATTGTACCAACCCGCAACCCACTGAAGAATATCAAGTTGAGTACGAAAACCCCGATGGTTCGGTCTGTTACGTTTAATACCCAGCTCGTCCACCAAATCCCGGATTCAATCAACAACCTAGGGTTAATCAATTTCAACAAAGCAATCAACCTTTTCGCTATCGCTATCCACCTTACCCAGCCCAACAATCTCAATTGACCTACGATCAACCACTTCCACTCACTGGTACCCCAATTGAGGAAAATTCCCCTACCACCCAGATCACGAAAGCAACTAACCCCACTCTTGGAGCTGATGATCAGTTGAATCAGTTCATTTAAGGACAACAACAGCTAAATCAGAGAACTGCAGCCAGGTAAGATCAGACGGAGATACTAATGAGAAACTAATTGGCTCTGCTCAAAAGCCTGGAAACGCAGTTCGGACAGTTATCACAACGCCTTGAAACCCGACCGCATGGAAGATTGCCAAGTAATACTATCCAAAATCCCCACATAGAAGAAGCAAAACAAATGGATTCCGTAATCCCAGAGGAAGAACCACGGAGAAGGTCAGTCAGGCTTAAGAACAAATCAACATATACTCAGAAGCTGACACCGAAAACTCCAGTTCGAGTACCCTATCCTGGAAGGCTACAAGAAGAACCATCCAAGCTTGATTCCTTCAAACTTGATGAAAGATTTCTAGAAACTATGTCCAAAGTCCCCAACCAGAAAAGATACATCCGAAGGCTTCTCTCTACAAAGGAGAGGATACCAGACTCTAACAAAATTCTGCTGAGTGAAGAATGCTCTGCATTACTCAGGAACTCTCTACCACCGAAGCTAGGAGATACGGGCCGATTCATTTTTCCGTGTTCAATCTACCAATCTGGAACCATTCATGCGCTAGCAGATTTAGGAGCAAGTATCAACCTAATCCCCTACTCTCTCTACAAGAGATTAGAGTTAGGAGACTTGTCACCAACCAAAATGACAATCTAACTTGCCGATCACACAATTCGATATCCTAAGGGCATAGTTGAGAACATCTTAGTGAAAGTTGACAAATTCTTGTATCCTACGGATTTCGTAGTAATGGATATCAAGGAAGACCTACACACACCAATCAGGCTAGGAAGACCTTTCATGAATACGGCTAGGACCGTCATTGATGTGTACAATTAAACCTTGATCTTACGATCACATGGGAAGAGCGTTACCTTCAAAATTGACCGACAAACTGATCTTTCTAGACAGGCAGAGATGTTTGCTATTTCCACCAGACGGATCACTTCTGATGACGAGTCTTCACCACCAGCCGATGATATCGAGATGGGTGTCGAATCACAGTCTGTAGACGACCCAGAAATGGAAGAAGAAGATCCCAGCGAAGAAATAGAGGAAGAGGAGGAATCTGAAGAGGAAGAGGAAATGGAATACGTAAAAGAAACCGCGACAATACCCGCTCCAAGCATTGAGCGTCATGAAGAAATAATGATTCTTGAGACGGCAGATCACAGTTTAATCATTCGCTTCAAGAAGAAGACCGACAAGGCTGAGGTCAAGGATATAGAAATTGATCCTGCAAGTATCTTACTGGAGAATCAGAATACTGAAGAAACCCGTTCATCAGGAGCATCCTCAGAAGAACAATACACCGATGATGACAAGGTAGAGCAACATGAAGACATTCTGAATAACTCACACTCTCTAACCGAACCAGATCAAAGGGAGCCGGACTCTTCTTCAGATCGGATTCCAGTTATATCTACACACGCAGACATGATAACTTTCATCAATGTTACCGATGAATTTGAAGATATTCTCAAAGCCATCCGGAAATCAACCATTGATTTTTCGCTACGCTTAACAGAACGAATTATGGCTATCCGAGAAGAACACAACCTCTATCTCCGAAGAGAAGACAATGATGTTGAAATCCTAGAAGAACGCATTTAAGACTTTATCAATTGTCTTCACGATCATATCTACCAAAAAGAAAGGCAATGAGAGCACAATTCAGTGGTTCGCACTATTCTTGAGACAAGATTCTGTTAAGATCAGAAGATCATTTACTCTAAGGTCTACAACGCCTTAGCAGGATCTGCACTTTCGTTCTCACGAAACCAACGAGCACTACTGACTCTCATCCGAAAGCATATGGATCTTTCCACCGGACGCCCGACTTATCACTCTGATTTTCAAATGATCGAGGACATTCACAGCCTTTTCGCTCTATTGGAAAGAGATAATTTTGAAAGCACACCAGACATACTAGTGATTTACTTAACAATTGATCACCATGCTGATCTGATTATCAAAGAGTTACGAGACGCTGTTTCGGAGGAAGTAAGGCGAAACAATCCGTTCTCTCATCTTGAATCAGATCGAGTCAACATTGCCACCTATGTTACGAAGCAGATATCACGTATTTTCCACGAATCCACAGATCCTAGTTTCACATTTAAAGCTGGATGTCGGGAGATATACTCAAAGGCGGTGACATTAATGCTCGGATCAGGATTGCTGTTCACTTCTTTTCAGCTTCATCTTTTAACAAATCTGTGCAAAGCTACAGACTCATACTGTGGAGATCACCATTCCGAAGACTTCGAGATTCTAAAGATACAGTTTCTAACATTGTTTGAAGACCTCCGAAATGAGCATCCCATCAGAGAAACAATCACCACCAGCACTGCCTCTATGATTGAAATTCATGGATCAACCAGCAGATCCATAGATCATATTCTCATCGGACTTCAAGACTTTTCAAGAGCCGAAACTGCGCACTACTTATCATTAAGAAGATCTTCAAGAGAAGTACCAGATCTTCTACCACTATTGGTCCGACACTTTCTCAGGATTTACCCACCAAGACTCACATTCCCTCGAGAAGACCAAGATCACAACCATCAGCGAGGAATGTTTGCTTTTTAGAGCATCACTACGGTCGAGCCAACGACCTTAAACAAAAGCGCTTCTTGGGAGGCAACCCATGCAATAAAGTAGAGTAGAAGAATAAATGATGACAAGTGAGCCGATGAATAAAGGCCGAAACCTCCAAGCCAGCAAGCTAGTCACAAGCAATCGCATCTGCTAGGGATATTTCTTTCTTTCCGCTACTAGCTCAAGATTCAAATTTCTATGCCACATCCTAGCTTATCACTAAGTGTGGGATAACACCCAAATGAACACTAAACGAATAATCTCAAATCTTCAACTAAAACTCCTAAGTGTGGGATACACTAGGAACATTGAGGACAATGCTCGTTTAAGTGTGGGATGATGGTATAATCCTTTTTATGCTATATTTAAATAACCCATTACAAAGATTCCAAGTTTTTAAGCCAAATTTCAAATCTTTAACAAAAGAAAGCCTTTTCAAAAAAGTATTTTTGAAAATCTGAAACGTTTGTAAATAAAAATAAGGCTTAAGTAAGGTGGAAATCTTGTTAGGACGAATCGAATCTCTAAAAGAGCATTGCATGACTAGGCATTATCGACCTAAGTTGATTATGGTGAGGCACCCAAATAAGACCATCATTCATCTTTAATGCTTCGCTATTTTCCGTTGAGAGTGCCGATGTCTGTGCTCAGAATCAGAACTTGCTTTAGATCTGCATTTCCAAGTTGCGAAATGTGATTCAGTTATAATCATAAGAGCTATCCTTTTGTCAAAAACAACCCGCTCACACTTCCATTTCTTTTACCTCATCCACATCATCTTTACTATCAATCGAAAATCCAGAAAATGAGATTCCTTCCGTAAACCCGATGCTACAAACTTCTCAAGTATCACGGCAAAGGTCTTGAAAAAGTCTACCGGCAAAAAGTTTCTCGAGATGAAATCTCTAAAAAAAAAAGTTCTGAGAAAAAGGAGCAGAATTTATAAAGAGAAACGCAGAAGAAGAACTTGACCACAAACGCCTATCGCTTCAAAAAGAAGTATAGTTCAAAAGTGCTTCTCAAAAATACCAGCACTCCTATCTATCTAAAATTTTCCAAAATAAAAGTATTTTGAGACTATGTTACCCTTTTCACCCCTTAAAACAACTTCACCACCACTCCAAAATTCCGTTCCATCACTGACAAATGACCTAGAAGCTATGGTTACTGCTGTTTTCACATTAGTAGCAAGGATTTGAGTCTTTATCAAGCCTATGACGATGAGTACAACATGACAGGCTATGAGTAAAAATTCATTTCTTAGATCTATAGGGAACCCTGAACACTTGAGTGATTTGAGTGACCCGTGAAAGCTAGCCTAAGTCATGTAACCTCCTCGCATGCTTGCAGAGATAGTTTCAACCCTAACACAGATGACTCACCTTATCTTTCGCTCTTATAATAAAAAGAAAAACGCTTCGGCTATTAGAAAAGAAACTCCGAAAATATTTCTTGAAGTAAAAACGAGAAGTTTGCTTGAGGACAAGCAAAGTCTAAGTGTGAGATATTTGATATAAGCTAAAAAGTCACGTTTTCACCCCGGTATTAAGGCCCAAAAACAAGAAAGATTTAAAATTTATCGGCAAAATACCCACTTCATCAGTTAGAATTGAAGAACAAGTAATTACGAAGACGATGCAAAAAGAATCAAGAGAATCGGAGCTAAAATGAAGATTCTAAAGCGACAAAGGTGAAAGACAATAAATCAAGTTACGATCCAGGGAATCAGTAGGCTAAACGGCTTGCCAAACAGCCTGCCAAAGTGAAAAACGGCCTGCCAAATAGCCAGATTAAACGGCCTCAGCAAACGGGCTGCCTCAGCAAACAGGCTGGCCAAACGGCCTGCCAGCCATTTGCAAGCAAAAATCAAGCTTATTTTAAGGGCACTTGTCATTCATTTTCAACACACACTCCAATTCACTTCTTTCTCTCTCTTGTACAATATTAGTCATACTTTCAAGGTCTTCGACTCCGTGCGGGAAACCTAGTACCCAGAGAAGAACACCGAAGATTGTATTAGGAGCGATCTGGAGTCTTAAGTTTGTCACTTTTGTATTCAGAAATTGTTTAATCTACTGGTAATTCTATCCCTTGTCTTTTTATAATGTCTTCCATTATTATGCTTTGCGATATTGTTGCCATGATTAGCGAGTAGTTATCTTTAGTGTATGTTATGATGTAATCAGTTATATTGCTGAAATTATATTATGGCTTATATATGTTGTCAAAATGCTTTCCGATTATGCTTTGAACTCAATTGCTTTTCCAACTAATAGAACGTAGTTTTTGGCTCTGTTATTAAGAAGTCGCGAACCCCAATTTAGAGTACACTATCTGTGTCACCACTTGGTAAGAGAAGTCTATCGGATACAACGTAAGTTTGACTAAGGCACACCGGTTGTAGTAAGTCCACTGAGCCTTGGATTCTGACTGAGGACTCTTTCGTAGTGAAACATCTGACTAGACCCCTAGTACATTGTCGGTCCTAAACCATGCTAGTGTAGTCACCAAGCACATAAACTTCGTATGTGCACGCTGAAGCACAACGGTTGTTGTAAGCTGTAACTCTGCTAAGTAAGGCCATGGAACACGGTTAGTGTTGACTAGTACACTTCACCATGACGCTGTCTCAAGAATTTCACCCCGCTTGAGGGATTCTTAGTTAGTTAAGGAACTGTTTGTTCGAAGACATAAAGGATTGGACCGTTAGGATAACCGAACGTTTTCTGGAAGTCAGCTTGACTTGGCCATGGTGTTCTTTATGGTTAAACACTTTTAAGGGCCTAACTATCTTCTAAACCAATCATTAACGAACGCATTGTGACCCATCACGTCTCTCGGATATGGAAAACCATGTATTCTATTATACTTAAGAAAGTTTAGACCATTTCGGAATGTTAATACGTCACCCAACCGAGTCGCTCAATTGGATGAGCCGTCTGAACGTGTATGCCTATACTCAGACTGCACGGGCATCGGGGGTAAGGGACGTTGCTGTCTATTTAGAATCTTCAAGCCTAGCGCATTACCCAGTGACATGTCTTATGACAGGGGCGTTTAGGACTAGTGTAGTTAATATAGGGTCACTGCCTATCCATGAGCCATCATTCCATAATACCGGCAAAGTAACTGATAAAATCATAGCATGCACTTGTTTTAGCCTTATCTGAATTACAAATTTTACCGTATTTACTTTACTGTACTTTAATCTAGAAAACCCAAAATTAGGTAATCACCAACTATTCCTGCATTTTATAATTATCTTAAGATTTAGATATAGGTTCGATTCTACTGATATCTCAAAAATACGACTCTAGGTCATGCTTCCCTTACTCATAATAAGGAGTAGTACGATTTAAGCCCCGCTAAATATAAATTTAAAACAAGTGTCCCCTTTTCTTGGTGGCCGGCCCTTATGCGCCGCGACCTAACGACATCGCGCGAAATAAAAACGTCCGTTTCAGTCATATCATGCGCGATCAATGTTTGAGTTCTTTATTTGAAGAACTCGAGATTGCGCACTGATAGTGTAGGATATGAGCCTGTGTGATTTATATGGGGTGACGCACACTGATCTGATGTAGCGCAGGTAGATGTGCAGCTATGCGCATCATTAAATCCCCCAGTTCTATATTGCACACAATTTCTTGTGCGTGATGTAGAACTCTAATCATGTCATGTAGTGTGCTAAAATGTGCTTTTAATGCAAGGTGTTGTGCACGATGTAAGTCTTCTAATGATGACGTTTAGTGCATCAAAGAGGTGCATTTAATGCGAAGAAGAGCGTGTGTTGCAAAACTCGAATTATTACGCACAATGCACTAGATCAGTGCATTAATGCCATGGTAGTGTTTACGGCTTGTCAGTCTGTTCGAAGCGAGAAACCACAAACTCAATCATCATTCTACCATAGGCTACTGTAGCCTGTTACTCAAAAATTGTCAATGTAATCATGACTTCAAACTGATCACTATAGCCTATTAGTTCTCTCTCCGTTAGATTCGCGACACTGTAGCCTATTAGTTCCATTTTTCCATGTTTTCCTTTTCATCCCTATAAATACCCTCTCTCTTTTTACAAAGTGTTCATCACTTGCACATTTTCTTCTTCTTCGAGCTACTGACCCAATACTTTTCCAGTTCCTTTTCTTTCTTTCTCACATAAGATATCTTCTTTTTCTTCTTCGTTACTGAAACTGAACATCAGGAAGATCTTCTTCGATGATCCTTCGACAAGATTTGGAGGGTATTACGGAGGATTATCTCCTTCTTTTCTCTTTTAGCCTCATTCCGCCTGGTATCGGTCATCATATTAATAATCCATCTACCGACAAAGTAGTTATGTAGTTACAGGTTACGCAGTCCAGCGCCCTTTGCCATCCATCTACCACCGACACAGGGGGATATGTTCCTTCTATTGGCATCAAGTTACATCTGTTCAAAGGTTGTGTATGTTCTGAGGAGGAGGTTCTATGCATAGATGAGGTGTTCAGTGCTCACAATGCTATAGTATCCACCCTTTCCGTTGTCAACAAGGGGGCTCGGCTGACCAGGGCATTTCTTCTCACAAGAAGGAGTGCAAGCATGCTGACAAGGGTGGGGAAAAGTCTTGCAGGAAGAAGAAGGCTGTTAAGTGCATTACTTTGTGTACCTTTTCCATTATCTTTTTAGTTTTCTATGTTGCTTGTTCTAACGTGTAACCGCTTGTCTTTTACTTGCGTAACCATCGGATAGGTCGTGCGTGACGTTCTCTAGAACGTGTTCTTGTGTATTATCAATCTGGAAACTCGCACCGATGCACGCGCATGACCTAGTTAGTCATCCAATAAATAATAAGATCCAGCAAGTTTCTGCTCCCTGTCCTTTGTCAGACTAGGCTTGTTGATTCTTGGTCGAAAATTGATTGGATCCTCCCCCGCGCTTAGGCAGGATTCCTTCATAAATGATAACTTGGTTTGCTAAGTTAGTCGCCATCATAAATATACGTTCAACCACAAAAGCAGTCTTCTTAGCATGCAGTATAAATCTCTTAATAATTTTTGTAATAATAGTATGTTGTTTAGGAGCAAGATATCTCTTAACAACTTCTTGACTCATTAGCTGCTTGATTCGAAAAGGCTATACAGGATGTATCTTCGTAGGTGCGTAGAAGTCATTTTAAAAGGAAGAATCCAGAGACATACCTGTACATGGATATGCGCGAATGTCGTACTATGTTTTATGATGAGGTAGAGGACACGCATGACATGCGCGTTAGTGCGAAGGACTTTGTCAAGTCGTTGTTGAATGTTACCTTGTAAATTCTCACATTCATGTATTATACGTGAATTACGCTTTTTGTAATGAATACTTAATGAGATGAATTCTTGTTAAGTAATGTTTCTTGCTGTCCGTGTTATTACTTTAATTTTTTACATTCAGATATTGTGCATGCATGATGCTGGGTTTTGGAACTTTACTTTCGCAATGTGGTGCCACCAATTGTGCACATATTGACTTAATTGCTTCAAGCTCGTTACATGCGCTACTTAAACAAGTTAAAATCATTAATCGTATATTATACTCAAGGCATGTCAGCGCGTGATTTATCATATACGTTGTTGTGCACACAACATAGACTTAAATCACGTACCCTAATAGCTACGCATCAAGAGTCTTTTAAGTGCGCCAGCACTTAGGACTGTGGTTAAGGGCGACCAACCCAATTGCTTATAGTCATGACTTGTAGATCTTGTATTCTGATCGGGTGTGGCTAGCACAAACCAATGTCCGTCACCTTCCAGTAATAAAATCTTGCTTATCGCCAGACAAGCTTCTGCCGCGCGAGGGTTGGAGAAAATACCCATTCAAAGGAAGGAGTGCGTTGGGTATTCACGACCGTACGCACCAGTCCAAATTAGAGAGCTACTTTGCATTTTAAATGGCACAAAGATTTTTGCAGAAAATCTCTTGGAAATAAACGAAACATAGGCGCATTGCCGAAATTCATTACAATAGTTTTTCCTGATAATGCAGTTACATTAGTTATATGATGGTTCTCTTCAAGGAACAACATATGAAAGATAGGATAAAGGCTACAAGCTCTACACGCGTCTGTCCACTTGATGTGTGCAACTTCATGGCTAAGTTGTAGTGACCCGAACTTTTCCATGTTTATATATATATTAAATGAAATTGTTATTTACATGATTAAGTGTTTCCAACATGTTAAGCAATAAAACTTGTTAAGATTTGATTAATTGAAATAGGTTTCGTATAGACAATTGACCACCCAAGTTGACCGGTGATTCACGAACGTTAAAACTTGTAAAAACTATATGATGACATATATATGGATATATATATATAGTTAACATGATATTATGATAAGTAAACATATCATTAAGTATATTAACAATGAACTACATATGTAAAAACAAGACTACTAACTTAATGATTTTGAAACGAGACATATATGTAACGATTATCATTGTAACGACATTTAATGTATACATATATCATATTAAGAGATATTCATACATCATAATATCATGATAATATAATAATTTAAAATCTAATTTGATATTATAAACATTGGGTTAACAACATTTAACAAGATCGTTAACTTAAAGGTTTCAAAACAACACTTACATGTAACGACTAACGATGACTTAACGACTCAGTTAAAATGTATATACATGTAGTGTTTTAATATGTATTCATACACTTTTTAAAGACTTCAAGACACTTATCAAAATACTTCTACTTAACAAAAATGCTTACAATTACATCCTCGTTTAGTTTCATCAACAATTCTACTCGTATGCACCCGTATTCGTACTCGTACAATACACAGCTTTTAGATGTATGTACTATTGGTATATACACTCCAATGATCAGCTCATAGTAGCCCATGTGAGTCACCTAACACATGTGGGAACCATCATTTGGCAACTAGCATGAAATATCTCATAAAATTACAAAAATATGAGTAATCATTCATGACTTATTTACATGAAAACAAAATTACATATCCTTTATATCTAATCCATACACCAACGACCAAAAACACCTACAAAAACTTTCATTCTTCAATTTTCTTCATCTAATTGATCTCTCTTAAGTTCTATCTTCAAGTTCTAAGTGTTCTTCATAAATTCTACAAGTTCTAGTTTCATAAAATCAAGAATACTTCCAAGTTTGCTAGCTTACTTCCAGTCTTGTAGAGTGATCATCCAACCTCAAGAAATCTTTCTTATTTACAGTAAGATATCTTTCTAATATAAGATAGTACTCATATTCAAACTTTGATTCAATTTCTATAACTATAACAATCTTATTTCGAGTGGAAATCTTACTTGAACTTGTTTTCGTGTCATGATTCTACTTCAAGAACTTTCAACCCATCCGAGATCCTTTGAAGCTAGATCTATTTGTCTCTTTTCCAGTAGGTTTATCCACAAAACTTGAGGTAGTAATGATGTTCATAACATCATTCGATTCATACATATAAAGCTATCTTATTCGAGGGTTTAAACTTGAAATCACTAGAACATAGTTTAGTTAATTTTAAAAGTTGTTCGCAAACAAAAGTTAATCCTTCTAACTTGACTTTTAAAATCAACTAGCACATGTTCTATATCTATATGTTATGTTAACTTAATAATTTAAAACCTGAAAACATGAAAAACACCGTAAAACTGGACATACGCCGTCGTAGTAACACCGCGGGCTGTTTTGGGTTTGATAATTAAAAACTATGATAAACTTTGATTTAAAAGTTGTTCTTCTGGGAAAATGATTTTTCTTATGAACATGAAACTATATCCAAAAATCATGGTTAAACTCAAAGTGGAAGTATGTTTTTCAAAATGGTCATCAAGACGTCGTTCTTTCGACTGAAATGACTACCTCTTAAAAAATGACTTGTAACTTATATTTCCGACTATAAATCTATACTTTTTCTGTTTAGATTCCAAAATAGAGTTCAATATGAAACCATAGTAATTTGATTCACTCAAAACGGATTTAAAATGAAGAAGTTATGTGTAAAACAAGATTGGATATTTTTTGATTTTTGTAGCTACGGGAAATATTAACAATTCTATACAAATCATATCCTAGCTAACTTATATTGTATTATACATGTATTCTAATATATTATGTAATCTTGGGATACCATAGACACGTATGCAAATGTTTTGACATATCATATCGACCCATGTATATATATTATTTGGAACAACCATAGACACTCTATATGCAGTAATGTTGGAGTTAGCTATACAGGGTTGAGGTTGATTCAAAAAATATATATATACTTTGAGTTGTGATCTAGTCTGAGACGTGTATACACTGGTTCGTGGATTGATTCAATATAATATATATCAATTTATTTCTGTACATCTAACTGTGGACAACAAGTTGTAGGTTACTAACGAGGACATCTGACTTAATAAACTTAAAACATCAAAATGTATTAAAAGTGTTGTAAATATATTTTGAACATACTTTGATATATATGTACATATTTGTTATAGGTTCGTGAATCGACCAGTGGCCAAGTCTTACTTCCCGACGAAGTAAAAATATGTGAAAGTGAGTTATAGTCCCACTTTTAAAATCTAATATTTTGAGATGAGAATACATGCAGTTTTATAAATGTTTTACGAAATAGACACAAGTAATTGAAACTACATTATATGGGTAAATGATCGAAGCCGAATATGCCCCTTTTGCTTGGTAGCCTAAGAATTAGTAAACCGATCTACTAATTGACGCGAATCCTAAAGAGAGATCTATTGGGCCTAACGAACCCCATCCAAAGTACAGGATGCTTTAGTACTTTGAATTCATTTTTATCATGTCCGAAGGATTTCCTGGAATGATAGGGGATATTTTTATATGCATCTTGTTAATGTCGGTTACCAGGTGTTCACCATATGAATGAATTTTATCTCTATGTATGGGATGCATATTGAAATATGAAATCTTGTGGTCTATTATTATGATTTGATAACATATAGGTTAAACCTATAACTCACCAACATTTTTGTTGACGTTTTAAGCATGTTTATTCTCAGGTGATTATTAAGAGCTTCCGCTATTGCATACTAAAATAAGGACAAGATTTGGAGTCCATGCTTGTATGATATTATGTAAAAACTGCATTCAAGAAACTTATTTTTAATGTAATATATTCTTATTGTAAACCATTATGTAATGGTCGTGTGTAAACGGTATATTTTAGATTATCATTATTTGATAATCTACATAATGGTTTTTAAACCTTTATCGATAAAATAAAGGTTATGGTTGTTTTAAAAATGAATGCAGTCTTTGAAAAACGTCTCATATAGAGGTCAAAACCTCGCAACGAATTCAATTAATATGGAACGTTTATATTCAATATGAACGGGACATTTCAGTTGGTATCCGAGCGTTGGTCTTAGAGAACCAGAAAATTTACATTAGTGTGTCTTATCGAGTTTGTTAGAATGCATTAGTGAGTCTGGACTTCGACCGTATTTTCTTTAAAAATGATTGCTTAACATTTTTGTTGGAAACTATATATTATTAACATGTAAATATTATGTGATATATTAATCTCTTAACATATTTGATATTGTGTGATAGATGTCTACCTCTAGCACAAATCCCATTGACTCACCTATTAATAACGAAGAGTCGAATATATATTGGCAAGATTCACAAGTTCCCGAAGAATCGGAAGAAGAGGAAACGGAACCGAAAGAAGAGGAACCGGAAGAAGAGGAACCGGAAGAAGAGGAACTGAAAGAAGAAGAGGTTTCGGAGGGGGGAATAGTAGGAACCACAGAAAACCGGTCAAATAAAAGAAAATCCTCAACCAATGGACCAAAGTTAATAATGGTCAATGGTGTTTCCGCTAAGGAAGCAAAATATTGGGAAAATTACCAATTTTCCGATGAATCTGATCCTGATGAGGATTCGGATGATGTTATAGAAATTACCCCTACCCAATTTAATGAGGCAAAAGAAAATAATAAGGGAAAAGGCATCAAAATAGAGAAATCTGATTCCTACCCCGATGAACTTTATATGTACCGTCAACACCCGTATTTTCAATATTGTGACAATAACCCAGGAACCTCTAAACCACCAGGTTTTTCTAAACCAATGTGGAAAATGACGACTCGTATTAGAGGAACATCATATATCCCTAGAAGATTAGGAAAAAGAACCAAGTCCGAAGAAGAAGAAACCAGTGATTCAGATTAAAGGGGTGTGAGCATGTTGTGTAATAAATGTATTGTAGTGTGCTTGTACTTTTATGTTCTATGTAAAAATTGCTTGTATTGTTTGTTATTACGAATCTAATCCTTGTCTATTTACAGTATAAAAACAAAATGGACATTAAGGGTAGACAACCGAATATTTTAGAAAACCTACCAGACGATATGATTGAGGAAATCTTGTCTAGAGTCGGTTAGAATTCATCAGCACATTTAGTTATGGCAAAATTAACTTGTCAAACATTTGAAAGACTTTTCAGAAATGCCTTAGTTTATAAAAGGCTTTCCTTTGATAGGTGGGGTATATCACATTGGGGAGACCGTAAGTTACAGCGTGTTTTCTTTAAAGCATTAAATGCGGAGAACCCAAATGCAATTTTACGCTACGGGTTAAGAACCTATTTTGACTCAACATATCCCAACATAGGATTTCGTGAATTAGAAAGAGCTTCTAACATGCAACATAAAGAAGCATGTTATGCTTACGGGTTAGTGATGTTCGCTTCTTACCAAAGTGAGAAAAAGAATATCGGATTGCAACTTTTAAATAAAACCTTCCCACAAGTGACGAATTCAGTAGTTGGGGTGAGAAACAAGGTTTTTAGATTATTACGGGGCTGTTGGACATTACGAAACCCTCGTCCTTTTGACGACGTTACAACATGCTGCCTAGCCAATGGTCATAACGGTTATTTTCCACAAGACCAAGGATGGGAAGTCGTCTTAGTAAAACCAGAATGCATGACTTGTTTCTGGACTTATGAATTACGTGTCTTTATTTCCTTTGCTGAACAACTTGCGTATGAACTAGATTTATCTTCAAAACTGTCCTATATCATAGTGTACTATATTTCATGTTATATGTAATATAGCGAAGTTGTAACTTTGAAGAATATTTGTATGTGATATATTATTTTAATCAGTTTTTCATATGGAATTGTAGTAGTTGAATTGTATATTAGCTAATAAGTATGAACTTAACGGGTAGGTAGTACCCGAATTTAAACTTATAAAACGCTAATATGAAGAAAAAGCTTTTATAAATGAGTTCATATTATACTACGAAATACTATTGACTACTCTTAATATTCTGTATGATTAACTCGATTCAGTTGTCTATTTTGAAGGAAATGGCACCGACTACTCGACACACCATGAATATGAACGAAGAGGAATTTCGTACCTTTCTTGCTGCAAACATAACCGCAGTACAGGCTGTGCTACATACCAACAATAATGCTGAATCTAGCAATGCAGCTAACGGCGCAAGAAATCGTGTAGGATGCACCTACAAAGAATTCACTGCCTGCAAACCTTTGGAATTTGATGGAATTGAAGGACCAATTGGATTGAAACGGTGGACCGAGAAAGTCGAATCGGTGTTTGCCATAAGTAAGTGTACTGAAGAGGACAAAGTTAAGTACGCTACGCATACCTTCATAGGTACTGCGTTAACGTGGTAGAACACCTATCTTGAACAGGTAGGACAAAATGCTGCTTACGCACTACCATGGTCGGCATTCAAGCAATTGATGAACGAGCAGTACCGTCCTAGAAACGAAGTCAACAAACTCAAGGCAGAACTTAGAGAGTTACGAACACAAGGGTTCGATGTTACCACATATGAACGACGATTCACAGAGTTGTGCCTATTGTGCCCGGGAGCATTCGAAGATGAAGAAAAGAAGATCGACGCGTTTGTAAAAGGGTTACCTGTAAGGATTCAAGAAGATGTAAGTTCACACGAGCCCGCTTCTATACAGAAGGCAAGTCAAATGGCTCATAAACTCATAAATCAGATTGAGGGAAGAATTAAAGAGCAGGCGGTCGAAGAAGCCAACACGAAACAACTCAAGAGGAAGTGGGAGGAAAACGGTGACAAGAGCCACCAGTACAACAACAATAACAATTACAACCACAATCGCAACAACTATCCCAACAACCGCAACAACAATCGCAACAATAACTGCAATCCTAACAATAACTACAACAAACATCCCAACAACAACAACAACTACAACAATCGTTTCAACAACAATAACAATCCCAACAACAACCTCAATAACAACAATGGCAATAAAAACCAAAAACAGCCATGTCATAGGTGTGAAGAAAATCACCAGGGGTTTTGTACGACATTTTGCAACAGGTGTAAAAGAAATGGTCATAGCGCGACAAAGTGTGAGGTCTACGGACCAAAGTTTAACAGAACTAAGGGAGCAAATAATGCCGGAACAAGTAATGCCGAAATGAATAGTGTCGGAGCAAGTAATACCAACGCTGTTTGTTATAAATGTGGAAAACCGGGCCACATTATTAGAAATTGCCCGAATCAGGGGAATACTAATGGGCAAGGCCGTGGAAGAGTTTTCAATATTAATGCGGCAGAAGTACAGGAAGACCCGGAGCTTGTTACGGGTACGTTTCTAATTGACGATAAATCTGCTTATGTTTTATTTGATTCGAGTGCTGATAGAAGCTATATGAGTAGAGAATTTTGTGCTAAATTAAGTTGCCCATTGACGCCTTTGGATAGTAAATTTTTACTCGAATTAGCAAATGGTAAATTAATTTCAGCAGATAATATATGTCGGAATTGAGAAATTAAACTGGTTAGCGAAACATTTAAGATTGACTTGATACCAGTAGAGTTAGGGAGTTTTGATGTGATAATTGGTATGGACTGGTTGAAAGAAGTGAAAGCAGAGATCGTTTGTTACAAAAATGCAATTCGCATTATACGAGAAAAAGGAAAACCCTTAATGGTGTACGGAGAAAAGAGCAACACAAAGTTAAATCTTATTAGTAACCTCAAGGCACAAAAACTAATAAGAAAAGGTTGCTATGCTATGCTAGCACACATCGAGAAAGTCAATTCCGAAGAAAAGAACATCAATGATATTCCCCTCGCAAAAGAATTTCCCGATGTATTTCCAAAAGAATTACCGGGACTACCTCCACACCGATCCGTTGAATTTCAAATAGACCTTGTACCGGGAGCTGCACCAATAGCTCGTGCTCCATACAGACTCGCACCTAGCGAAATGAAGGAACTTCAGAGCCAATTACAAGAACTTTTAGAGCGTGGTTTCATTCGACCAAGCACTTCACCGTGGGGAGCTCCTGTTTTGTTTGTCAAGAACAAAGATGGTACATTCAGGTTGTGTATCGACTACTGAGAGTTGAACAAACTTACCATCAAGAACCGCTACCCACTATTGAGAATTGATGACTTATTTGATCAACTACAAGGCTCATATGTTTATTCGAAGATCAATTTACGTTCTGGATATCATGAAATGCGGGTGAAGGAGGATGATATTCCAAAGACTGCTTTTAGGACGCGTTACGGTCATTACGAGTTTATGGTTATGCCATTTGGATTGACTAACGCACCAGATGTGTTCATAGACCTCATGAACCGAGTGTGTGGGCCATATCTTGACAAGTTTGTCATTGTTTTCATCGATGACATACTTATTTACTCGAAGAATGATCAAGAGCACGAAGAACACTTGAGAAAAGTGCTAGAGTTGTTAAGGAAAGAAAAATTGTACGCTAAGTTTTCAAAGTGTGCATTTTGGTTGGAAGAAGTTCAATTCCTCGGTCACATAGTGAACAAAGAAGGTATTCAGGTGGATCCAGCAAAGATTGAAACCGTTGAAAAGTGGGAAACCCCGAAAACTCCGAAACACATACGCCAGTTTTTAGGACTAGCTGATTACTACAGAAGGTTCATCCAAGACTTTTCCAGAATAGCAAAACCCTTGACTGCATTAACGCATAAAGGGAAGAAATTTGAATGGAAGGATGAACAAGAGAAAGCGTTTCAGTTATTGAAGAAAAAGTTAACTACGGCACCTACATTGTCATTACCTAAAGGGAATGATGATTTTGTGATATATTGTGATGCCTCAAAGCAAGGTCTCGGTTGTGTATTAATGCAACGAACGAAAGTAATTGCTTATGCGTCTAGACAATTGAAGATTCACGAACAAAATTATACGATGCATGATTTGGAATTAGGCGCGGTTGTTTTTGCATTAAAGACTTGGAGGCACTACTTATATGGGGTCAAAAGTATTATATATACCGACCACAAAAGTCTTCAACACATATTTAATCAGAAGCAACTGAATATGAGGCAGCGTAGGTGGATTGAATTGTTGAATGATTACGACTTTGAGATTCGTTACCACCCAGGGAAGGCAAATGTGGTAGCCGACGCCTTGAGCAGGAAGGACAGAGAACCCATTCGAGTAAAATCTATGAATATAATGATTCACAATAACCTTACTACTCAAATAAAGGAGGCACAACAAGGAGTTTTAAAGAGGGAAATTTAAAGGATGAAATACCCAAAGGATCGGAGAAGCATCTTAATATTCGGGAAGACGGAACCCGGTATAGGGCTGAAAGGATTTGGGTACCAAAATTTGGAGATATGAGAGAAATGGTACTTAGAGAAGCTCATAAAACCAGATACTCAATACATCCTGGAACGGGGAAGATGCACAAGGATCTCAAGAAACATTTTTGGTGGCCGGGTATGAAAGCCGATGTTGCTAAATACGTAGGAGAATGTTTGACGTGTTCTAAGGTCAAAGGTGAGCATCAGAAACCATCAGGTCCACTTCAACAACCCGAAATCCCGGAATGGAAATGGGAAAACATTACCATGGATTTCATCACTAAATTGCCAAGGACTGCAAGTGGTTTTGATACTATTTGGGTAATAGTTGATCGTCTCACCAAATCAGCACACTTCTTGCCAATAAGAGAAGATGACAAGATGGAGAAGTTAGCACAACTGTATTTGAAGGAAGTCGTCTCCAGACATGGAATACCAATCTATATTATCTCTGATAGGGATGGCAGATTTATTTCAAGATTCTGGCAGACATTACATCAAGCATTAGGAACTCGTCTAGACATGAGTACTGCCTATCATCCACAAACTGATGGGCAGAGTGAAAGGACGATACAAACGCTTGAAGACATGCTACGAGCATGTTTTATTGATTTCGGAAACAGTTGGGATCGACATCTACCGTTAGCAGAATTTTCCTACAACAACAGCTACCATTCAAGCATTGAGATGGCACCGTTTGAAGCACTTTATGGAAGAAAGTGCAGGTCTCCGATTTTTTGGAGTGAAGTGGGGGATAGAAAGATTACGGGTCCAGAGATAATACAAAAAACTACCGAGAAGATCATCCAAATTCAACAACGGTTGAAAACCGCCCAAAGTCGACAAAAGAGCTACGCTGACATTAAAAGGAAAGATATAGAATTTGAAATTAGAGAGATGGTCATGCTTAAAGTTGCACCTTGGAAAGGCGTTGTTCGATTTGGTAAATGAGGGAAATTAAATCCAAGGTATATTGGACCATTCAAGATTATTGATCGTGTCGGACCAGTAGCTTACCGACTTGAGTTACCTCAACAACTTGTGGCTGTACATAACACTTTCCACGTCTCGAATTTGAAGAAATGTTTTGCTAAAGAAGATCTCACTATTCCGTTAGATGAAATCCAAATCAACGAAAAACTTTAATTCATCAAAGAACCCGTCGAAATAATGGATCGTGAGGTTAAAAGACTTAAGCAAAACAAGATACCAATTGTTAAGGTTCGATGGAATGCTCGTAGAGGACCTGAGTTCACCTGGGAACGAGAATATCAGATGAAGAAGAAATTCCCGCATTTATTTCCAGAAGATACGTCAACACCTCCAACTGCTTAAAATTTCGGGACGAAATTTATTTAACGGGTTGGTACTGTAGTGACCCGAACTTTTCCATGTTTATATATATATTAAATGAAATTGTTATTTACATGATTAAGTGTTTCCAACATGTTAAGCAATCAAACTTGTTAAGACATGATTAATTGAAATAGGTTTCATATAGACAATTGACCACCTAAGTTGACCGGTGATTCACGAACGTTAAAACTTGTAAAAACTATATGATGACATATATATGGATATATATATATAGTTAACATGATATTATGATAAGTAAACATATCATTAAGTATATTAACAATGAACTACATATGTAAAAACAAGACTACTAACTTAATGATTTTAAAACTAGACATATATGTAACGATTATCGTTGTAACGACATTTAATGTATATATATCATATTAAGAGATATTCATACATCATAATATCATGATAATATAATAATTTAAAATATCATTTGATATTATAAATATTGGGTTAACAACATTTAACAAGATCGTTAACCTAAAGGTTTCAAAACAACACTTACATGTAACGAATAACGATGACTTAACGATGATTTAACGTCTCAGTTAAAATGTATATACATCCTCGTTCAGTTTCATCAACAATTCTACTCGTATGCACCCGTATTCGTACTCGTACAATACACAGCTTTTAGATGTATGTACTATTGGTATATTCACTCCAATGATCAGCTCTTAGCAGCCCATGTGAGTCACCTAACACATGTAGGAACCATCATTTGGCAACTACCATGAAATATCTCGTAAAATTACAAAAATATGAGTAATCATTCATGACTTATTTACATGAAAACAAAATTACATATCCTTTATATCTAATCCATACACCAACGACCAAAAACACCTACAAACACTTTCATTCTTCAATTTTGTTCATCTAATTGATCTCTCTCAAGTTCTATCTTCAAGTTCTAAGTGTTCTTCATAAATTCTACA
The DNA here is from genome assembly GCF_046630445.1 of Rutidosis leptorrhynchoides. NCBI lineage: Eukaryota > Viridiplantae > Streptophyta > Magnoliopsida > Asterales > Asteraceae > Rutidosis > Rutidosis leptorrhynchoides. The sequence continues at coordinate 390,761,093 of NC_092335.1, read as the reverse complement.
AGTTCTAGTTTCATAAAATCAAGAATACTTCCAAGTTTGCTAGCTTACTTCCAATCTTGTAGAGTGATCATCCAACCTCAAGAAATCTTTCTTATTTACAGTAAGATATCTTTTTAATACAAGGTAATACTCATATTCAAACTTTGATTCAATTTCTATAACTATAACAATCTTATTTCGAGTGGAAATCTTACTTGAACTTGTTTTCGTGTCATGATTCTACTTCAAGAACTTTCAAGCCATCCAAGATCCTTTGAAGCTAGATCCATTTGTCTCTTTTCCAGTAGGTTTATCCACAAAACTTGAGGTAGTAATGATGTTCATAACATCATTCGATTCATACATATAAAGCTATCTTATTCGAAGGTTTAAACTTGAAATCACTAGAATATAGTTTAGTTAATTCTAAAACTTGTTCACAAAGAAAAGTTAATCCTTCTAACTTGACTTTTAAAATCAACTAAACACATGTTCTATATCTATATTATATGCTAAATTAATGATTTAAAACCTGGAAACATGAAAAACACCGTAAAACTAGACATACGCCGTCGTAGTAATACCGCGGGCTGTTTTGGGTTTGATAATTAAAAACTATGATAAACTTTGATTTAAAAGTTGTTCTTCTGGGAAAATGATTTTTCTTGTGAACATGAAACTATATTCAAAAATTATGGTTAAACTCAAAGTGGAAGTATGTTTTTTAAAATGGTCATCAAGACGTCGTTCTTTCGACTGAAATGACTACCTCTTACAAAAACGACTTGTAACTTATATTTCCGACTATAAACCTATTCTTTTTCTATTTAGATTCATAAAATAGAGTTCAATATGAAACCATAGCAATTTTATTCACTAAAAATGGATTTAAAATGAAGAAGTTATGGGTAAAACAAGATTGGATATTTTTTGATTTTTGTAGCTACGGGAAATATTAACAATTCTATACAAATCATATCCTAGCTAACTTATATTGTATTATACATGTATTCTAATATATTATGTAATCTTGGGATACCATAGACACGTATGCAAATGTTTTGACATATCATATCGACCCATGTATATATATTATTTGGAACAACCATAGACACTCTATATGCAGTAATGTTGGAGTTAGCTATACAGGGTTGAGGTTGATTCCAAAAATATATATACTCTGAGTTGTGATCTAGCCTGAGACGTGTATACACTGGGGCGTGGATTGATTCAAGATAATATATATCGATTTATTTCTGTACATCTAACTATGGACAACTAGTTGTAGGTTACTAACGAGGACAGCTGAATTAATAAACTTAAAACATCAAAATGTATTAAAAGTGTTGTAAATATATTTTGAACATACTTTGATATATATGTACATATTTGTTATAGGTTCGTGAATCGACCAGTGGCCAAGTCTTACTTCCCGACGAAGTAAAAATTAGTGAAAGTGAGTTATAGTCCCACTTTTAAAATCTAATATTTTGGGATGAGAATACATGCAGTTTTATAAATGTCTTACGAAATAGACACGAGTAATTGAAACTACATTATATGGGTGAATGATCGAAGCCGAATATGCCCCTTTTGCCTGGTAGCCTAAGAATTAGTAAACCGAACCTATTAATTGACGCGAATCCTAAAGATAGATTTATTGGGCCTAACGAACCCCATCCAAAGTACCGGATGCTTTAGTACTTCGAATTCATTTTTATCATGTCCGAAGGATTTCCCGGAATGTTAGGGGATATTCTTATATGCATCTTGTTAATGTCAGTTACCAGGTGTTCACCATATGAATGAATTTTATCTCTATGTATGGGATGTATATTGAAATATGAAATCTTGTGGTCTATTATTATAATTTGATAATATATAGGTTAAACCTATAACTCACCAACATTTTTGTTGACGTTTTAAGCATGTTTATTCTCAGGTGATTATTAAGAGCTTCCGCTGTTGCATACTAAAATAAGGACAAGATTTGGAGTCCATGCTTGTATGATATTATGTAAAAACTGCATTCAAGAAATTTATTTTTGATGTAATATATTCTTATTGTAAACCATTATGTAATGGTCGTGTGTAAACGGTATATTTTAGATTATCATTATTTGATAATCTACGTAATGCTTTTTAAACCTTTATCGATAAAATAAAGATTATGGTTGTTTTAAAAATGAATGCAGTCTTTGAAAAATGTCTCATATAGAGGTCAAAACCTCACGACGAAATCAATTAATATGGAACGTTTATAATCAATATGAACGGGACATTTCATATGCGATGGGTTTCCCTCCATTCCTTCCTTCCTTAGTCAGGTTGCTTTCATTTCCTATTTTCATTACATTGTTTCCTGGGACCTGTTTAGACCATTTCAATGTTTTTTGTAAATCAGTGAATGCGCATGAGTATACATTAATGTGCATTTAAAGGTTTCTCTTATGTTTCGGATTGTACAAGATTTTGCTCATTTAAATGAGGTAAGCACGCTGAACTGTTTGAGCATTTTAAGCATCTATTCAATCAAGTAACCATCTTATAATCGCGGAATCAATAATTAATAAGTTACCTGATTGTTACTGTTTTCTGGTAATTTTGACATCAGTGTTGCAACCCCCGCTTTCGTGGGAAATTTGAACACACCATGCACAATAGAGAGCACTGCTTCAACCTTTTGTAATGACGGGCATCCCAGCAGCGCATCGTAGTTTGATGGTGCACGCACGATACTAAACTGTACTTTCTCAGTGCACTTTTTTACCGAGTCATCATCGTCTTCAAGCTGTAGTTTGACTTTGAAGGTTCCTAGAGTGGGCAGCGGGCCGCTAGAGATCCCTCGAAACCTTTCCTTCGATGGATTCGGACTAAGTTTGAGTTTGCGTGGAAGCTTCCAGAAGCATTGCTCAAGCTTGACATCTACGCAGCTGCCAGTGTCTACGCAGAGGCACCCAACCTTAAATTTAATCTCCGACAGACGTCCACTAACCAGGATGAGATCGCTCTTAACTTCTTGAACTTCTCTGATTGGAAACATGCCCTGCACACATCCTCAAGAATGTGCAGGCCTTATCTTTGTGGTGACACATTCTTTTGGGACAACGTGAATTACCTTGTCTCGCCCCTTTTCCTTGTCTTCATCGTACTCTTCCTTGTGCGAGCGTTCTTTTGGTTCCTTTAAATGGTGGAGCTCGCCTCGTTTCAAACATGCAACTACCTTATCTGTCAGCACCTTGCATCTGTTAGTCTCGTGCCCATAATCATCGTGAAAGTCGCAGAACTTGGACTTGTCGTGCCTCGCGTACTCCGACATGCGCGGAGACCTGCTAAAAGTTTGCGATACTTGGCAAAAAAGCCTTCAAGAAATCCTTGCGATAGAACAATATTGCAAACTTTCGGCAGGCCTGCACGCATGTCGGCGTACACGAGGCGCGACAAGTCCAAGTTCTGTGACTTTCACGATGATTATGGGCACGAGACTGATAGATGCAAGGCGCTGACAGATAAGGTAGTTGCATATTTGAAACGAGGCGAGCTCCAGTATTTAAAGGAACCAAAAGAACACTCGCGCAAGGAAGAGTACGATGAAGACAAGGAAAAGGGGTAAGACAAGGTAAATCACGTTGTCACAAAAGAATGTGTCGCCGCAAAGATAAGGCCTGCGCACTCTCGAGGATGTGTGCAGGGCATGTTTCCAATCAGCGAAGTTCGAGAAGTTAAGGGAGATCTCATCCTGGTTAGTGGACGTCTGCTGGAGATCAAATTCGAGGTTGGGTGCCTCTGCGTAGACACTGGCAGCTGCGTAGATATCATGTTTGAGCAATGCTTCCGGAAGCTTCCACGCAATCTCAAACTTAGTCTGAAGCCATCGACGGAAAGGTTTCAAGGGATCTCTGGCGGCCCGCTGCCGACTCTAGGAACCTTCGAAGTCAAACTACAGCTTGAAGACGATGATGACTCGGCAAAAAAGCGCACTGAGAACGTACAGTTTAGTATCGTGCGTGCACCATCAAGCTACGATGTGCTGCTGGGATGCTCGTCGTTACAAAAGTTTGAAGCAGTGCTCTCTATTGCGCATGGTGTTTTCAAATTTCCCACGAAAGCGGAGGTTGCAACACTGATGTCAACATTACCAGAAAACAATAGCAATCAGGTAACTTATTAATTATTAATTCCGCGATTATAAGATGGTTACTTGATCTAAATAGATGCTTAAAATGTGCAAACAGTTCAGCGCGCTTACCGCATTTAAATGAGCACAATTTTGTACAATCCGAAACATAAGACACACGTTTAAATGCACATTAATGCATGATGGAAGAAGGAGTCACGCAGCCGACTCTATAATCAAAACTACCTATCCCTATATGTTTATTAGGATTATATTTTAAGAATGTTTTGTTTCGTTATTTATTTTATGAATGTAAGAGCAATATAGCTCCCAAGTGTTAAAATGATGAAGTGATAAAGTGATAAAGTTATTAATAAAATATTATGTTTGTGTTATATTTTGCATTGTTTAACAATTTTTGTCAAGATGTTTATATTGATTCCAAAGAAATCCACAAGTATTCTGCAATTATTCTACGATCCTACAATCAAGTAACATTACTCTTTCCTTATTTTTCAATTATGTCTTTCATTTATTATTATTTTGATTTATAAATGCAAATGAGGAAATTGCATAATCTAAGTGTGGGGAGGGAAGTGATTAATCACTTAAAAGCTTAAGAAGATACAATTATCCCAAAATTTGAAAACAATTGCAAAAATGGGTACAAATAATTTTTTTTAGGAAGTATAAATTCTTAGTCAATCTTATGTCTTTTAATTTAATTTAATATTAAAAATAATAAATAGAACTACTCTCAACTTCGAGATCGGACTACTTATTTAAGATAAGAAGTAAACGCCAAAAATGGTGAAACGATTGCATACTTATAGCCACTACCATATGGCATAATAAGCATGGACTACTGGGGCAGCAAAAGAGTCCAAATGAGGGCCAACTTAGAAAATTGCCAAATGCTAAGCATGAAAGAAAAAGAAATGAAAAGTTAAAAGAGCCCAATGAAGACCAATAAGAATGATGAGAGCGGGAAAAAAGAGTTCCAATGAGAACCGAACATTTATAAATCCTAGTTAGAATAATAAAAGAGTCCAATGAAGATCAACTTGTATAAATATGGATTAATGAACATTAGGACCACTTGTGCTCCTTGGTCTGGTTCAGACTAGGTCTTATAATAATAAAAGCTAACTTTTAAATAATTAGACATCTTTTTGATTTTGCATTTTACTTCAACTCTATACCTATTTAAATTAATATTATTTATAAAGTTTACTTGAGGACAAGTAAAGGATTAAGTGTGGGAAATTTGATAACTTCTAAATTACACAGAATTTTGATAACATTTTAAGGAGTTATCTTACTAATTTAAAGTCATTTTAAAACTAAAACGCACTAAAATGAGTAAAATGGGGAAAAAGGTATTTCTAATGATTTTGATGAAGTTATTTATTAAACAGGATCAAAAACAAGTAAAAACTGCAGAAATCAAGTTGAAGCCACCGGCCTGGCATCCTGAAGCCGCCGGCTTGGTGATAAAATTCCAGAAAGTTTCAGAACTCTGCAGAAAATGCCAGAATCATTTGAGCAACCGGTTTGAAATTAAAGCTGCCGGCTTAAATCTGTTTCGTGTACTTAAAGCCCAAGAAAAAACTAAAATTGGAAACAAAATCAAAAAGATAGAAGGATCATTGAAGCCGCCGGCTTGGCTCTGAAGCCGCCGGCCTGACCTAAGATGATTACGCGTTAATCTACTTACGGGCTACGTTAAACTTGCAAAAGGAGTCACCGCTCAAGTGAAGTCGCCGGCTTCCCACTGAAGTCGCCGGTTTGGCCACCGAATTTGAAAACTATAAATTGAGGCCTTCTGGTTCAGTTTTAATGTATTTTTTCGTTTTTCCTCTAGGGTTTTCACTAGAATACGAAAACTCTTAGATTAGGGTTTTATTTCAAGTTGTAATCAAAGTTATCAAGTTATTAATAAAGTTTTCTTTTCATTTACCTTTATGAGGTACATGACTTTATCTTTCTATTCTAGTTTATCTCATTTTATTTACTTTTTTTGTTCATCTACCACTAAGAATTAAACGTTCATAGTGGTTACGTGGACGAAAACTAACTTTGTCTGGGAATAACATGAAGCTGCCAGCTTCATCAGATCAAGCCGCGGACTTGACTGAGCCAAAGCTGTCGGCTTCATGCTTAAATCTGTACAGTTTTTGGTTTTTTCCAGATCAGTATAAACTGAGTTTCTGTGATGATGTTTAAACTGTTTTGAATCTGATATGTTTTAATATGCTTTTTTGCCTTGCTTAATGATTAAATAACCTGATTTTGCAATTGATTAGCACTTAATCCAACAATCTATTATTCGATTCATGCTACTTGTTTAGATCTAGTCAATCAAACTTGTTAAATTGAATTGCATGCAACTAAGTAAAACAACATGGTTAGTGATAAACTTGTTAATTTTGAGTTAGGCTTATATAATAAAGTTTAATATTGTTTAGCTTAGTCGAAGATTCTATGTTTGAATGTTTTTGATTAATGATTGCATGAAAACCATGTAATAATTAACTTTCAGCTAGTAACTTGGGTTGATCTACTTGATGTTTAATAGCTTATATAATTTGTCAGTCTATTTGCATGTTGATCCGCATCATACGGTTAATATCTATAGTAATTGAATTGAATACTAAGAATTGAGATGTTAGCCATGCACATCACGTGTCTAGCATATGCTTTAAGTCCTGCTTATTAAATGATATGCAACACTTGTCTTAACCTGTTTAGGGATAATAATTGGTCTATGATTGTTATCTGTATTTGTGTTAGTACAAGTTATGAAACTTGCCTAATATGATTCCCGTATGAGTTATTCGTTCATGTAACTACTTTCATTTATAATTGTTTATTTTAATTCTTTATTTCTTGCTTTATATTTTGTTATTTTGTTTATTAAGAATATATTTGTAACCATCTCTTTCCTAAGAGATCAAAATCTAAAATGCATAAAAATCTATCTTTGGTTCTTTGATAAGAACTAAGTTTTTATAAACCAACTTAAAACGCATCTACGCTCTCTTGGGACGATATCCTAAAATACTACATTTGACCGGGTCTTGTTGCTCGTTAGGGTGTTAAAAGTAAAATAAAGGTTTTATAAATTTAAAAGTTGAAAGGAAAATTCTAGAAAGTTTCAGAACTCTGCAGAAAATGCCAGAATCATTTGAGCAACCGGTTTGAAATTAAAGCCGCCGGCTTCTGTTTCGTGTACTTAAAGCCCAAGAAAAAGCTAAAATTGGAAACAAAATCAAAAAGATTGAAGGATCATTGAAGCCGCCGGCTTGGCTCTGAAGCCGCCGGCCTGACCTAATACGATTAAGCGTTAATCTACTTGCGGGCTACGTTGAACTTGCAAAAGGAGTCACTGCTCAAGTGAAGTCGCCGGCTTCCTACTGAAGCCACCGGTTTGGCCACCGAATTTGAAAACTATAAATTGAGGCCTTCTGGTTCAATTTTAATGTATTTTTTCGTTTTTCCTCTAGGGTTTTCACTAGAATACGAAAACTCTTAGATTAGGGTTTTATTTCAAGTTGTAATCAAAGTTATCAAGTTATTAATAAAGTTTTCTTTTCATTTACCTTTATGAGGTACATGACTTTATTTTTCTATTCTAGTTTATCTCGTTTAATTTACTTTTTTTGTTCATCTACCACTATGAATTAAACGTTCATAGTGGTTACGTGGATGAAAACTAACTTTGTCTGGGAATAACATGAAGCGGCCAGCTTCATCAGATCAAGCCGTGGAATTGACTGAGCCAAAGCTGCCGGCTTCATGCTTAAATCTGTACAGTTTCTGGTTTTTTCCAGATCTGTATAAACTGAGTTTCTGTGATGATGTTTAAACTGTTTTGAATCTGATATGTTTTAATATGCTTTTTTGCCTTACTTATTGATTAAATAACCTGATTTTACGATTGATTAGCACTTAATCCAACGATCTATTATTCGATTCATGCTACTTGTTTAGATCTAGTCAATCAAACTTGTTAAATTGAATTGCATGCAACTAAGTAAAACAACATGGTTAGTGATAAACTTGTTGAATTTGAGTTATGCTTATATAATAAAGTTTAATATTGTTTGGCTTAGTCGAAGATTCTATGCTTGAATATGTTTGATTAATGATTGCATGAAAACCATGTAATAATTAACTTTCAGCTAGTAACTTGGGTTGATCTACTTGATGTTTAATAGCTTATATAATTTGTCAGTCTATTTGCATGTTGATCCGCATCATACGGTTAATATCTATAGTAATTGAATTGAATACTAAGAATTGAGATGTTAGCCATGCACATCACGTGTCTAGCATATGCTTTAAGTCCTGCTTATTAAATGATATGCAACACTTGTCTTAACCTGTTTAGGGATAATAATTGGTCTATGATTGTTATCTATATTTGTGTTAGTACAAGTTATGAAACTTGCCTAATATGATTCCCGTATGAGTTATTCGTTCATGTAACCACTTTAATTTATAATTGTTTATTTTAATTCTTTATTTCTTGCTTTATATTTTGTTATTTTGTTTATTAAGAATCTATTTGTAACCATCTCTTTCCTAAGAGATCAAAATCTAAAATGCATAAAAATCTATCTTTGGTTCTTTGATAAGAACTAAGTTTTTATAAACCAACTTAAAACGCATCTACGCTCTCTTGGGACGATATCCTGAAATACTACATTTGACCGGGTCTTGTTGCTCGTTAGGGTGTTAAAAGTAAAATAAAGTTTTATAAATTTAAAAGTTGAAAGGAAAATTAAGCACCACTGCACGCACTTTTGACACATCAACTTTTTGGCGCCGCTGCCGGGGAGCGCGGTAAATACGAAAATTGGATATATTTTGGTACTAATATTTCTTGAAAATAAGTGATAACGGTCTTCCTTTAGGTGAGGGTTGTTGAGGTTCCGATTTAAAGGCCCCCTGCTCGAACCTAGACGCTGACGGTCACTTAAGTATTGAAAGATTCAATAGGCTGATTTATGGTATGCTCGAATCGGATGGTTTATTTATGCAGTGTCGTTAGGTCGCAAAACGTCAATTCAGGATATCAACAGAAGAAGCCGATTGTTTAATTTATATATTCTGGGCCTAAATCGATTATTCTTTCCTATGGGTTAGCAAGGGCAAATATGACCTAGGGTCGTTCTTTGAGCGGTCGAATTTGAAACGGAGCTTATTCAGATAATTTAGTAATTAAGATTGGGTTTGTACACAATTTAGTATCCCAAGACTAGTGGCCAGGTACACCTTGTGTGGAGAGGCAGGATCCTTTTGGTCCCAATAAATTGGTGACTATTCGGAAAATCCAACAACCAAGTCCAACCGGTTTATTCTAGACACCACTTTTATCCGGAATATCAAATTATGTAAAGGCAATAGTTGGGTTGATTTGATTTATAATTGTAATTAAAATATTAAAGCAATAAAATTAAAGTAACCTAGCTAGCATGCAACAGCTAAGGACAAAGAAGACGTAGTTCACCATGATTTAAGATAACGTAGTGTCGTCATGATTATGAGACACTCTTTGGATAGATATACCTTGGTGTGAATACTAGATTCCTTACTAAGCGGTTTCCCGATTAGCATGTCACGAGGAAGTAGGCTTTGAAGATTCTGATCGGATGGAATATGCTCAACTCCCGACGCTTTATCCGGTTTAAGGATATAAGCGGCCCATCTTGGATGCAATGCATACATTGGGCGCACGAATAAAGTAGCATAGCCATATACATATAATACCCAACCTTTCTTAACACCTTAGTGCATCACCCAAATGGGTGGTTATGATTGTGTTTCGATTTCCTTTCTGTCAATGGTTTGGTAAAATCTAAGGGTTTGTAGACAAATTAGAACCTCTGATAGTTCTCAGTCATCCTTAAAGATTTATAAGCTTAGTTTGTTTTGTAGTGCGTAAATTCCCATTTATGACTTAAACTAGCCCTTACATAAATCTACCCAATAAATCCCTTAGTTATCCACCATGTACTAGACTTATAGTGGTTCCATAGCTTCTAAGCTTGACCATGCTCAAGTGGTCCTATAGTACATCAACACTGTACTCTACTGTTGCAACAGTATTTCCTCGAGTCTTATACTCTTGACCAATGTATTGATCTAGTCCTACGATAATTCCCCATGTACTCTATGGTATTTCCAATGGGTTCATACATTGACCAATGTATAATCACAGATAATTAATTACCTTTATAATAGGCGACTTTATAAAAGGTTTTAATCACGTTTATTGGTGGAAGGACGATAATAATGAGGTTTAATATACGAAACGATAATCATCCCTAACTAACATTATTAAATCATGGCAAACAATGAAACAATTACTCACACATCATGGCAACAAGCATTTATGATATTAATAAATCACAAACATCAAATAAGAATATTATAATAAATTAATAAAAGAAAGGATAGATGTTGCCGAATAATGTTGGCAGAATAATACTTGTATTTCTTCATAATATCCGTAGCATTACAACCCTCTATAACTTCTACTACTAACTACATACTAATCTCCTATTGATCACTAGAGAGTGACAATAGAGAGATAATTACATTTCCTAATCTCTGTACCGTTCTCTCTCTAGAATCTAGAGAGAGAAAGTAGAGAGAGAACTAATCTCCTATAGATCACTAGAGAGCGACTATAGAGAGATATTTGAGAAAGAAGTGAAGAATTGGTGTGTGTTGAAATGGTGGGATGAAGCCTCTTTAAATAGGCAAAATTTTCCTGGCAAACGGCTGGCAGGCCGTTCTGCAGGCCATTTGGCAGACCGTTTGCCAAGGCTGTTTCCCAGGGTAAGTCTTTTTTGTTGACCTTTTGCTGGCAGGCCATTTTCCCATATGGCAGGATGTTTGGCAAGCCGTTTGACAAGCCGTTTGCTGGATCGTAACTTGTGTTTCACAGTTTTGGCTCTGGAATCTTCATTTTAGCTCCATTTCGGAGGATTCTTGAGCCAACGCGTTCATAATTGAATATCCTACAACATGAGATTAAGTAAATAAACTTTTCCAAAAATTATAAAATAAGTTATTTAAACGCGAGTTAATCGTCTTAGCCGGTTTTGCTCGTTTTTCTCTGTTTTTCATTCGTTTTTAGTGATTCATGAAACATAGCCTTTGTAATGAGATAATCTACCAAATGAAGCAAATAAATGCTTATTTAGATGATAAAGTGAATTACTTTATCATAATTGGGGCTAATATCGGGGGTAAAAACGTGACTTTTTAGCCGATATCAAAACCTCTGATAGTTCTCAGTCATCCTTAAAGATTTATAAGCTTAGTTTGTATTGTAGTGCGTTAAATTCCCGTTTAAGATTTAAACCAACCCTTATTTAAATCTATCCAATAAATCCCTTAGTTATCCACCATATACTAGACTTATAGTGGTTCCATAGCTTCTATCCATGACCATGCTCAAGTGGTCCAATAGTACATCAACACTGTACTCTATTGTTGTAAAGTATTTTCTCGAGTCTTATACTCTTGACCAATGTCTTGATCTGGTCCTACGGTGATTCCCCATGTAATTTATAGTATTTCCAATGGGTTCATAACTTGACCAATGTATAAACACAGATAATTAATTACATAATAATTATCGACTTTATAATAGGTTTTAATCAGGTTTATCGGTGGAAGGATGATAATAACGAGGTTTAATATCATAGACAGAAAATGAGTACGAAACAATAATCATCCCTAACTAACCTTATTAAATCATAACAAACAATCAAGCAATTACTCACACATCATGGCAACAAGCATTTCTAATATTAATAAATCACAAACATCGAGTAATAATATTATAATAAATTAATAAAAGAAATGATAGATGTTACCGAATAATGTCAGCAGAATAACACTTGTATTTCTTCATAATATCCATAGCATTACAATTGATAGTTTCCACTACTAACTACATACTATTCTCCAATTGATCACTAGAGAACGATAATAGAGAGATAATTATTTTCCTAATTTCTGTACTTTCTCTCTAGAATCTAGGGAGAGAATGTAGAGAGAGAATTAATCTCCTACTGATCACTAGAGAGCAACAATAGAGTGATATTTAGAGAGAGAAGTGAAGAAGGTGTGTGTTGAAATGGTGGGATGAAGCTCCCATTTATAGGAAATACTTGATGGTAAAGTTGTAAATAAATGGCTGAAAAACCCCTGGCAGGTCGTTTGGCAAGCCGTTTGGAAATTTGGAAAGCCGTTTGGAAATCCATTTTTCAAGGCCGTTTTTTGGTGCCCGTTTGCTGGCAGGCCGTTTTCTCTTATGGCAGGCCGTTTGGCAAGTCGTTTGCTAGATCGTAATGTATCTTTCAGCATTTTCGCTCTAGAATATTCGTTTTAGCTCCGTTTCTGACGATTCTTCCGCCCACACGTTCGTAATTAAATATCCTACAACATCAGATTAAGTAAATAAACTTTTCCAAAAATTATAAAATAGGTTATTTAAACGCGAGTTAAACGTCTTAGCCGGCTTTGGTCATTTTTCTCTGTTTTTCATCCGTTTTTAGTGATTCTTGAAACATAGCCTTTGTAATGACATAATCTACCAAATGAAGAAAATAAATGTTTATTTAGATGATAAAGTCAATTACTTTAACATAAATGGGGCTAATATCGGGGGTAAAAATGTGACTATTTAGCCTAGATGATAAAGTTAATTACTTTAACATAAATGGGGCTAATATCGGGGGTAAAAATGTGACTATTTAGCCGATATCAAATATCCCACACTTAGACTTTGCTTGTCCTCAAGCAAAGCTTGCTTTTATTTTGAGTTCAAGGGTGCTTCTGAGGTTTCTATTCTATTATTCAAGTGGCTTGTTATTTATTATAAGAGTAAAATCAGACAAACCGTCTTCTAAAAGGGGTAGGAACTATCTCTGCAAGCATGAGGGGAGGTTACGTGACTTTGGCTTCCTTACACGGGTCACTAAAATCACTCAAGTGTTTGGGGTTCCTCTATCAATCTATGAAATAAATTCGCTCATAGCCAGTCATGCTGCAAGTATTGTCATAGGCTTGACCATGAATCAAATCTCCACCGGTTAGATAAGGACGACACTGATCTTCTCCCTAATCATTCTTTCAAGAGGAAGAGCGGGTTTAAACATTGATTTGCGTAGAAAAGTGAAGGTTTTGATATGGCGAAAAGGGTGATTTTCGAATCATTGAAATTTAGAGAGATTCGATAGATTTCGGTTTTATGAGGATATACTTTTTCTATGAAATATGGTACTCTATTTTTGTTGAAGAGTTCCGTTAGAGGGTACTAATTTTCCGCAAAGACTTTGCTTCTTTTCTGCAATCCTCCTAGGTCACAATCTTCATTTTCTTGGGGGATGTATGCTGAAGACTTTTCTCTTCTTTATTTTGGAGACTTTGCTCAACATTTTTTTTTTTTTTGCATATCCCATCTTCATAACTTTGTCTATTTCTTCTTGTGCCCAGAGAGAAAGGTATTTCACCCAAAATAGGTCTTTTTGACCTATCAAAAACAGTCTGAATTTTCGTAATTTTTCGACAAGTGTTTGAAGTAAACTTGGTCGATCTATCTCTTTGAATTTCTAGATTTTGGAAATGAGAAAGGAAAGAAGGTGGAAAAGGGTAACGATTTGATAGTGAAATTCGGGGTGAATATTTTCTGATTCATCAACTCTTTGGCGTGAGTTGGTCGGTTTAAATGCGTGGAGTGGAAACGAAAACGGATGGTTTTTTGTCTTCTCTATTCAGAATGATTTCGGAAGGAGTATCGCACCTACACAATGTATGGCGCTTACTAACCATTGGACTCGAAACGTATGTCAAGGTCAAGTTCTAACTCTAAATGCTAACATCGGCACTCTCAACGGAAGATAGTGAAGCATTAAAAATGAATGCTTATTGGGCCATTTTTGGGGTGCCTCACAACAATTATATTCGGTCAATAATTACTAGTCATGCAATGCTCTTTTAGAGAACCGATTCATCCTTAAGAAGATTTATGTCCTCATTTGTCTTAATTTTAGAACTTGCAATCTTGATTTTCGAAAGTAATTTTTCAGAAAGTATCATTTAGCAAAATGTTTTGAAAATTTTACGTTGAGGACAAAGAATCTAAATAGTATGTATACGCGAAAAGCTTAGTAAAATTTTAAGTTAAGAACATTTTCTGAGCATCCCATAACTAATTATGGTGTACTACACCGCTATCCCACACTTGAAGGAACATTGTCCCTAATGTTCATTCTTAGATTTTAGGGACCTAAAATCCCACACTTAGAGTTTGAACATGTCAAAAAATGTATCTAAGCTCATTATTGGGTTGGAATCCCACACTTAGTGATAAGCTTGTGATAGAGTAAAGTTTAAGCATTTAACGAAGCAAAATAAATAAATGAAGAGAAAGAAATGAATTACTCCCCTTGGGTGTGGCTGTGAGCTGAGGATCGGAAGGTAGACTGAGTCAGAATCATCTTTTGCTGGATTTGAATCGGTCTTCTTGAAGTGTACTTGAGCTCATTAGGGCATTCTCATCCTCCATACAACATCCACCAATAATTTGCAATGAAATAATCAATGGGTTTCCTTGTCGTTTCATCATTATTCAAAGAGTCTCCACCATAGGCATCAATAACTGTCTATTACTTGTAAAAATGGAAAAGATCAACCCTAGACAGGTGATTAAGCTTTAGGCCATAGACTCATTGACTTGCATTTTGATGAAAAAGTTATTTGGAAATTTGAGGGTTTCATAATTAAGTTTTTGAAAATTCAACAAATCAGTGTATGACTAAAAAGCTTAATCCCACACTTAAAGTGTTGATTGCCTTTAATTTTAGGACTTTGAAAATGATGTAAATATTGCAATTAAGTTCATGACAAGTAAGAAACTTTGAAAATCTCATTTTAAGTTTCACTTTCTCACTTATTTAATTAACCTAATTATCCCAATCTAACTACTACTAAAGCTATAGAAAACTAAACACGCGGGTTACCTCCCGAGAAGCACTTGTTTTTGTTCGAGTCACGAGCCTGACTCTAGCCTTATTTCTCAGGAAATCTAGGTGGCTCCATTGCATTCATCAGTAGACACAAGAGGTAATATTGGAACATACCGATGAGATTGAATCGGACATAGAATAAGGTATCTCCAATGAGAGGAGAAGGTGTTTTGAAGTGAATGCTTTGTTTAACTTGATGTATGACAAAGCTATCAACTTCTTCTACCTCCTTGATTTGTGCGGGTTGGTCAAACGCGTCCTCATCACTCAATGATGTGTATGTCATTATGTATTTGAGTGATGGTTTATAGGGTAACCCTGACGCAAAGCCTGTATTTCTTCTTTTTGACTTTTTGGTTGGTCATAATGTTGTACTCTAGGCATGGAGGTGGGACACTGTCCATTGACGTCTCTAATATGGTTACAACATTAACAACTACTTCGATGCTAGAATCCCACATTTATTTCTTCTCATCTGGGCTTTCCATTTCTATTTCTTCATCCACCTCCTCGTCTCTCTGGTCGGGAGCTTCAAGTATAATTGGTTCAGAGAGTTCTTCAAGAACGAAATCCTCTCCAGTCATTAAAAGATCAAAATAAGGTGAGGGTGGAGATTGGGTTGGTGTGGAGTGTTTATTCTTCTTATCTTCTACTTCTATCTTCTTCTCGTCATTCTTGAAATTTGGTTCACAGAAGATGACTTCATTAGTGGATATGGTATTTATTTCGCTGTTCCCATCAGAAGTACATACAGACTTGTCGATCGTGAAAGTGACCTCTTCACCACGGGCTCTCAAGGTGATATTCCGTGAATAAACGTTAACGATCGCTTTGGCTGTATTCGTGAAAGGCCTTCCTAGGATGATAGGGGTTTTCATATCTTCTTTAAAATCTACAACCACAAAGTCAGTCCAAAAAAGGAATTTGTCAACCTTCACTATGACGTTCTCAGCTATTCCCTTAGGATATCTAGTGGATTGGTCAGCTAGCTGGATGCTCATTTTGGTAGGGTTAAGGTTTCCAATTTCAAGTTTCTAGAACAGGGAGTAGGGAATGAGATTGATGCTGGCACTAAGGTCAGTAAGAGAATAGATAGTACCAGATTGGTAGATAGAACATGTAAGAGTAAATCATCCGGTATCCCCTAGTTTTTCAGGAAGAGTATTTAAGAGAATGGCTAAACAATCCACATTCAGCGGGATATTGGGTACTTCGGGTACCTTATCCTTGGTTGATAGGAGTTTCCTAAAATACTTCTTAATAAGAGGATTATTAGACACAGTGTCTAAAAATTTACCATCAAGCTTGAAAGATTTCATCTTGTTATGTCTTTGTTTGAGAAGGCTCGGGAATGGAATGGGTTTTTTCCAGTAGGTTTAGGTGATGACTCAATGACTACTACCGAAAGGGTATTAGTTAGTTTATTCTCCTTAAAAGAAACTGAAGGTTGGCTATGTGCCCCCTTTGAGTCATTTTTAGGACAACTTAGAGAATCGAGACGTTGATTTAGCTGGCTTATTTATTTTTCAAGACTACTCAAGTGATTAGTCATGACTAAGTCAGCTGCGTCTTGTCTTGCGGTGATCATTGATGTGTTGAAAGTGTGTGCAGTAGTGCTTAGCTTATTCATCAGCTTTTAAATTTATAAAACCTTTTATTATTACACTTTAACACCCTAACGAGCAACAAAACCCGATCAGAGGTAGTAATTTAGGTTATCGTCCCAAGGGAAGTGCTAGGTAAGGATAAGAGTTGTTTTATTAATTAATTCTTATTAAAGAATTAAAGATATATTTTTATGTCTTTTATGGGATAGATTTCTCTTAGGAAAGAGTTTGCTTTTAAAAATAAACAAAACAAAATAAGGAATTGAAGATTCAAAATAAAATACAAATAAAGATACAAGTAAAGATACATGTGATTACATGAACAAACAATTCATACCGTATTCATATTAGATAAGTTTCATGACTTATATTAACACAAAGTAGAATAACAATCATAGACCAATTATTATCCCTTAATAGGTTAAACTAAGTGTTACATATTAATCAATAAGTAGGACTCAAATCATATGCTAGATATGTTATGTGCATAACTAACATCTTAATTCTTCATGTTCAATTCAATTACATGATACATACCAATCTTGTGATGAGGATCAATATGCAAATAGACTGACAAATTATATAAGCTATTAAACACCAAGTAGATCAACTCAAGTTACTAGCTGAAAGTCAATTACTACTAAGTTTTCATGCAATCATTAATTAAACAAATCCAAACGAAGGATCTTCGATTAAGCCTAACAATATCAACTTATATTATATAAGCGTAATTCAAATCAAATAAGTTTATCACTATTAAACTCTTTAACTTAGTTGCATGCAATTCAATTTAAGTTTGATGGAATAGATCTAAACAAGTAGCATGAATCGAATAATAGATTTATCAGATGAGGACTAATCAACCCTAAAATCATGTTATTTAACCCTTAAGCATGGCAAACAAGTGTAATCAAGCAAAACAGATTCGAAACAGTTTAAATATCATTACAGAAACTCAACCATACAGATCTGGAAAAGAACCAGAAACTGCACAAAATGAAGCACGAATCCGGCGGCTTCCTTCACTCCAAGCCGGCGGCTTGGAAGTAAAGCCGGCGGCTTCATCTGAATCCCAGATGAAGTTTAACTTTCATCCACGTAATCACTATGAACATTTAGTTCATAATAAAATACGAACAGAAACGAATAAAGAAAATAAAATAGACAAAACAATAAATTAAAGATAGAATCATACCTTGAAAAGAAGGTAGATGTAAAAAGACTTGAATTAAATCTTGAATCTTGATTACAAAAAAAAGTAAATCTAACCTAAGGGCTTAGAGAAAACCCCTAGAAAATGACCTAAAAACGAGAAAAACTATCTACTTCTGACTTAACTAATGAAAACTGAGACCAGAGGCCTTAATTTATAGAATCCTGGGGCGGTGGCCAAGCCGGTGGCTTCAGTGGGAAGCCGATGGCTTGCCTTGAGTCGATGACTCCTCGTGCAAGTTAAACTTAATCAGCAAGTCAAATCTTGTAACCGTCATACTGAAGTCGACGGCTTCATGCCATGCCGGCGGCTTCACTTGATTCGCCGGATCTTTCTGATTTTATCTTGATTTTGTTTCCATTTTTAATTGAACTTGATCAATAAGTTGAGAAACCGTGTCAACCACGCCGGCGGCTTCATTGGGAAGCTGGCGGCTTCCTTTGCCTTTTTCTTGATCAACAAGTTCGTTCAATTTTTATCGATTCTGGAACATTCTGGTACTTTCAACATCAAAGCCAGCGGCTTTATATACACCATGCCGGCGGCTTCATATAGCCACTTTGCAATTTTCTTCATTGTTGATCCTGTTTAATACATAACTTGGACATAATCACTAGAAATATCTTTTTCCCTTTTTTACCCATTTTAGTGTGTTTTGGTATCAAAATGACTCAAAAATACTAAGATAACTCCTCAAAATGTTATTAAAGTAAACCTTATGAATTATATCATGGGTATTAAAGTAAAATTGCAAAGTCAAAAGTATGTCTTAATAAGAAGTTAGTATTTATTATTCATAAGAACTAGTCTGAACCAGACCAAGGATTACAAGTAGTTCTAAAGGTTATTAAGTCATATTTATACAGTTTGGTCATCATTGGACTCTTTTGTTTTCTAACTTTAAAAAGTGTATGGTTCTCACTGGAACTCTTTTCTTTCGTTGGCCTTCATTGGGCTCTTTTTCCTTTTATTCCTTTTGCTTTCATGCTTAGATTTTAGCTTTACACTTTGCAAATTTTCTAATTTGGCCCTTACTTTAGACTCTTTTGCTGCCTCAGTGGTCCATGCTTCTTATGCCATATGGTAGTGGCTATAAGCTTGCACTCGTTTCACAATTTTTGGCTTCTAACTTCTTATCATAAACAAGTAATCCGATCTCGAAATTGAGAGTAGTTCTATTATTAGCATTAAGATTAAGTTAGTAAAAAGACATAAGTTTGACTAAGAATTTATACTTTAAAAAAATCGAAAAAATTAAAATTATACCCATTTTTCAACCTTTTCGGGAAAATTTGATAGTATCTCTTACAATTTTTCAAGTGATTAATCACTTCCCTCCCCACACTTAGATTATGCAATTTCCTCATTGCATTTATAATAAAAGAAATGAAATAAATAAATAAAGGACATAATTAAAAATAAGGGAACGAGTGATGTTACTCGATTTGTAGGATCATAGAATGATTTGCTAGCACTTTTGCGGACTTCTTTTGAATTCAATAAGTAACTTGACAAAATATTAAATAACACAAACATAATACGAACATAATATTTCATTAATAACTCTTCATCACTTAAACATTTAAACACTTAGGAGCTATATTGCTCTTACATTCATAATGAAAGGACCCGTTCATATACATTATAAACGATTCACAATAGTTGATTACATCGCGAGGTATTTGACCTCTATATGATACATTTTACAAACATTGCATTCGTTTTTAAAAGACAAACTTTCTTTACAACGAAAGTTGACGGCATGCACACCATTTCATAATACATCCAACTATAATTGGCTTAATAATAATCTTGATGAACTCAATGACTCGAATGCAACGTTTTTCAAAATATGCCATGAATGACTCCAAGTAATATCCTTAAAATGAGCTAATGCACAGCGGAAGATTTCTTTAATACCTGAGAATAAACATGCTTTAAAGTGTCAACCAAAAGGTTGGTGAGTTCATAGGTTTATCATAACAATCATTTCAATATATTAATAGACCACAAGATTTCCGTTTATAAATATATGTACACTCGCAAGTGTATAAAAGTATTCTATAAGTTGTAGGCACCCGGTAACAAGCCTTAACGTTCATGTTTTACCCTCTGAAGTACACCAGATCAGGTGTGTTTAAAATAACCTCAAAGTACTAAAGTATCCCATAGTTAGGATGGGGTTTGTCAGGCCCAATAGATCTATCTTTAGGATTCGCGCCTACCGTACATAGACAAGTAGTTTAATGTTACCAAGCTAAGGGTATATTTCTGATTTAAACCCACATAGAATTAGTTTTAGTACTTGTGCCTATTTCGTAAAACATTTATAAAACAGCGCATGTATTCTCAGCCCAAAAATATATATATATATATAAAGGGAGTAATGAAACTCACCATACTGTATTTCGTAGTAAAAATACATATAACGTCATTTAACAAGTGCAAGGTTGGCCTCGGATTCACGAACCTATATTAATTATATATATTTATATGTTGGTCAATATTTGTCTAACAATTTTTGGTCAAGTCATAGTGTACCACAATCCTAATGCTCGAGACTAATATGCAAAAGTCAACAAAAGTCAACTTGACCCAAAATGACTTCTAAAATTTATACGTGTTTATTATATAACTTAACTATAGTCGTTTTATATATTTAAATATATTTATTTGATTTTATAATAATAAAAGTCATTTATTAATAAAAATTTATATTAACGTTTATATATGATAAAATTTATATTAACTTCTAAAAGTCATTTATTAATAAAAATTTATATTAACGTTTATAAAAGTAGTAAAATTTATAAAGTTCACTTAATATCGTAAAACTATAGTGGTAAGTATTATTAATGTAATTATATTACGCGTGGTGAAAAATATCTTTGTATTCCCTATTTATTTGATAAAATAATATTGATCATAATAATAATAAGTAAAAGTTGTATTATTTTGTAATAATAATTATTATTATTCTATAAAAAAATAACAATATTTATATTTACTAAAAATGTTATTATGATAAAATGATAATACTAACATAATAGTAATAATGATATTTTATAATAACAATGATATTTCTATTTCTATTAAAATAATAACGACGATAGTAATAATAATCATTTTAACAATAATACTAAAATTCGGTTGACTATAACTTCTAATCCGTTCATCGAAACCATTCGATATCTAAATGAAAAGTTCTTAATTTTTCGCTAGCTTTCCAATGACATGCATATCATATACCCTATCTTAGTAGCATATGTATCTAATTCAGGATTCAACAAACCTATCTAAGGACAATATCGAATGTACAAGCATGCATAATCCTATATACTCGAGCACTAGTCAGGGATACACTATTGATATATAAAAGTTAAGTTATGAGTGCTCACGTATCAATATTGAGATTAAATATTGCAGGAAAGTACATAGACGCAACGGAGATGATAAACACTAGATTAACCTCACGAGCATACCAATGAACCATACCCATCACCTCCATAGCTATAACCCATAATTTCCTTAGCTTCGACTCATTCAAAAAACTATTTTGAAATCACTCGGACATCACTCCGTCGTAATATTTTATGTATACTAATAATATCTTGAAATAATACAGAGCAAATATATATATATATATATATATATATATATATATATATATATATATATATATATATATATTTTCAAGTTTCTATGAAATAAAGAAACCTATTGAATTCTATTTATAATAGATTTTTGAATTATTAAAGTGAATTATTAAAGTTAAAGTAAAGTAAAAGTAAAGTAAAGGTAAAGTTAAAGTATAGTAAAAGTATAAAAACTATGTATGTATAATACGCGTATAAATATATATAATATTAATTTAAATTGTTATATATATTTAATGAAATAAAATATAAATATCGTTATATTTATTATACTGGTTAAGTAATGAGTTGTCAAAAGTGATTCTAGATATTTATAAAAGTTATATACGTTTTAATAATAAAGTTCTTTTTAAACTGAAAACGTTTTTGTACGTTTGAAAATAGATTAATAGAATATTATGGAAACCAATTCTCCACTAGCTTTTGTCTAACTTTCGTAAATGACACTTTTTATTTTTATTTATAAATAGCTTTACAAATTATTCCGAATATCGTTAAGAGGAATAGATTTTCTCAAATCATAGTGGACCTCTCAACAGAGACTTGTAATCATTATTCAATGTTTCTGATAATTCAATCATTTAATATATATTTTTTTAATTTCGTCGATAATCATATTGAAACAAATACGTTCATATAAAGCATTATACGTTTAAATACTTTGTTGACATTTTCAATTTATAAGATATACATATATACATACATATTCATATATGTTCATTTAATGGTTCGTGAATCATTGGAATTTGGTCGAGGTTTAAATGAATGTATAAACATAGTTTAAAATCCTTGAGATTTAACTTAACAAACATTGCTTATCGTGTCAGAATAATATAAAGATAAAGTTTAAATTTAGTCGGAAATTTTCGGGTCGTCACACATAATAAACTAATAAAACAATAAAACACTTGGACATAATATAGTCCTAATAAACATATATAAAGGGATAGGTAGTTTTGATTATAGAGTCATTTGCGCGTCTCTTTTCTTCTTACGGAATTACTCCTTAGGTTTATTTTCTTCACACTTACTTTTTTCATACTCGTTTAACGCTTTAATTTGTTGCAAGAAATTCAATGTGATGTCAAGACCCCTACGAAAAGACATTTCAAATGAAACACTCAACTCATGGATATGTTTTCTCACTTCAGTGCTAAGTTTATATTGCTCTTTTATAAATTCAGTAACAATTCTATCCACGATAAAGTCATCATCATCCTCTTTATCAACTTTAACCATTTTCACATTAGAGCGAGGAACTTTGGATCTTGGAACTAACGGAATAGATTCAAATATTTCACCAAAATGAATAGTTAACAATTTTTAGCATAGTTAATGGTTGCACGAACGGTAGCTAGAAACGGAGATTCGAGGATTAAAGGAGTTATAGGATCTTCTTTCATGTCCATCACAATAAAATCAATTTTGTAGAAAGCATAACCAATAATAACTTCAACTTGTTTAACTGATGAAACATGACTAGGAACTTTGAAATCAACAGGTTTAATTCACACAAAGGCGGAATTAGTGAATCAAACCATAACTATTGAATATGTGAAGCTTTTTGGGATTAATTTAGTCAAACCACAAAATGATTGTGATTAGATTAACACCTAGAGCTGTTATTCACCTGTTGAGTGATTTGGGTTGAGAGAGAATCGGATAAGGCAAACCAGATCTGAGTGATGTGTGTGTAAAAATGAGAGGCTTGACCTAAAATGAAGAACATAACACTTATATACCCCTGCTGTTGACTCACCCGTGCGAGTCATCCATCATTCGTACGAGTTGGCTTCCTCAGCCGTACGGGTGATCACTCACTCATGTCATATCAATTAGGTTATATTTGTGACTTAGCTTAGCATCAACTGTGCGTATGAGCCTTTCAGCCATACGAGTGAGGCTTTACTCTTACGTCTGACTAAGTCTAACATAGTCAAACATCCTTATCGCGTTCCTGCAGTACCTGTAACCACATACAAACACAGATTGGATAATAACGAGCGATCATGGTAGCCTGTAAACTGTAGTACCTGCAATGGACGTGGGTTAGATGTCTAGGGACTTACATAAAATGCATCATCTTTAACCTTCGTCAACATGCTTCAAGGCTTCCTTTGTTGTCTTTGGCTCTATTCTAGAAATATGACATGAGTACTCGTAGTATGCAGAAGCAGCTGTCAAGTGAGTATCAACTTAACCATCAAACTGAACTTGCCTTCTTGTTCTAACACATGCATTTGGATCTCCAATAATATTCTCTCTAGGATGATCAACTGTAGTTCTGGGAACTGGTTGTGCAGGAACAAGTATCTCATGATTTAGATTCGTAGTATCACCAATATCTTCATGATTATCAGAACTCACACTTGAAATATCATATCCACAGGTACCGTACACTGGATCAACGTCTTGATATGAATCTTGAACAGGTTCATTGATAGTGGGTAATGGAGTTGGAGTTGGTGTAGATGCAGATACTTCTGGTTCATTTTGTAAATCAAACATCATTTGTAACTCAACTTCATTCTTCGTCTGATCTGGAGCAAGATTGAATGAGTCAATTAGCTCATCATAGTTATAAATCCAAGGAGAACTCTTAGAAGCACTCTTCGTATAATTCCTCTGGACATCAACTTCAGACCATTCTTCAACACATCTTGTCTCATTATTGAAAACTCGCTTATTAGGAGAACTATACCCAAGAAATACTCCAGTAACCACTTTTGAATCAAACTTACTTCCTTGTTTTCTTTTCAAGATGGTACATGGTGCACCAAATGGTTCTAGATGCTTTAAAGATGGTTTTCTCCCATACAATAACTCATAGCAAGTTTTACCCAGTCGTTTAACAGTCAGAACTCGATTCATAGTGTAACACGCATTTGCAACAGCTTCACTCCAAAAATGAACAGGTAACAATGAATCTGCTAGCATTGTTCTAGTTATCTCTATCAATACCCTATTCTTTCTTTCAGCAACACCATTCATCTGATGAGCATATGCAGAACTGAACTGCATATTGATACCCTTTTCAACACAGAAACCTGCAAGATAATAATTCTTGAATTCTGTACCGTTGTCATAACAAATCTTTCTTACCTTTAAATTGAAACCTATCTCTAATCGATTGATTAGCACTTTCAAGTTCTCAAACGTATCAGACTTCTCTTTCAAAAACATTACCCAAGAAAATCTTGAATAATCATCAGTTACAACCAGACAATACTTACTTCCATCAATGCTTTCAAAACGAATTGGACCAAAAAGATCCATATGTAACAATTCAAGTGGAACAGAGATTGGATTATACTTCACCAGCTTATGAGCTTTCTTGCTCTGCTTACCCTTCTTACACGGAACACATGTTCCTAGAATCTGAAAAGATCGAAGATCATCACCTTCTACAAGATTGTTGTGGACAAGGTGATACATTTTCTAAAAACTTAAATGACCTATTCGTTTGTTTCAAGTAATAGAATCTTGTTCAGTTGCTTTAGAAACAAAAGCTTGATGATGTTCAGCAGTTGAAGTAGCAACATTCATATCTAGCATATATAAATCAGCTTGTCTAGGAGCCTTCATCAAAATAATTTCATGAGGAATCACAAACTCTGGCTTCAAAATGTAGCTGAACTCGTCATCAAATGCTACCTTGAAAGATTTTTCACAGATTTATGAAAACGACAACAAATTGTTTGCAAGCTCTTGACAATAGTTCACTTTATCGAAACTAACTTTTTCATTCTTCAATAAACCTTGACCAGAAATGTGACCTCCTTTATCTCCAGCAAATACTACATAACCTCCCTTAATTGGGTGTACATCCGAAAGAAGAGATAGCTGTCCAGTCATATGTCTCGAAGCGCCGCTATCCACTATCCAGGTGTGATGACCCGAAAATTTCTGATCAAATTTAAACTTAATCTTTGTATGATTAACATTTCCGACACGATAAGCAAAGTCTGTAAAGCTGAATCTCAAAATTTTTGAACTACTTTTATATATTTAAATACCCTTCGGTTGTTTTCGACGATTCACGAACAATTATATGTAAATATATACATATATACTATAACTTGAAAAGGTAACTATGTATTAATTATTTGATACCGTACATTAAACTTATTGGTTTAAATATCTATTTGAATATATATGATAAGTTGAAATATTTATTATTAAATTTTATGTGTATTTAAAAACTGATTTATGTATATTAAAAAGATATATATACATATATATAATTTCAAGTTATTTAGTAAACGATAGTAACATTCGTTTATTGATTCGATTGATATTTAGATAAGTTAACTAAAGCGTTTAAGATGAACCAGTAAAACACTAATTTGCTACAGTATTTTCAAATTGCTACAGTACCCAAAATGCTACAGTGTTTTCGAAAATCACACTTTGCTACAGTGAAATTGACTTTGCTACATTAAAACACTATTTCAAAATGAAAATGTATGTATTATATATATATATATATATATATATATATATATATATATATATATATATATATATATATATATATATATATATTAACAAATAGCGAGGCGATGATTTATAGAAGTAAATTACCAAAACACTCAAATGTATAAGTTATACCTCGAGTGGTATGGTTTAGGGATATAAGTCGAGTAAAAACGTACGACTTATCGTAACAAAAATTACAAGTCAACTATGCATGTGAATTTAATATAATATATAATTAATTATATAAATTAAATATATTATATATATTATATAATATTATGTCGACAAGCTAAATGTTAAAAGATCGTGAGCTGGAAATCTTGCCCATGCGATCGCATGGGAGAAAGGCTTGGAAGCCATGCGATCGCATGGCACCATATTGCTGGCCAAGTCTATATAAAAGCTCGACTTCGGTTATGTTTTCTCACACACATATACGATACATCTTATATTATTATTATTATTATTATTATTATTATTATTATTATTATTATTATTATTATTATTATTATTATCATTATTATTATTATTATTATTATTATTATTATTATTATTATTATTATTATTATTATTATTATTATTATTATTATTATTATTATTATTATTTTTATTATTAAGATTAATGTTATTATTAATCTAATTATTATTAGTAATATTATTAGTATTATACATAAAATACTACGATGAGGTCATGAGCGTGTCACTTTCAAAATAGTTTTATGAGGGGGATAAAGCTAAGAAAATTATGGGTTATTGCCAAGGAGGTTATGGGTAATGTTCGGGGGTATATTTGTGAATCAAACCTAGTGTTTATCATCTCCGTTACGTCTACGTACTTTCCTACAATATTGAATCACAATATTGATACGTTGAGATCTACGGTTAATTTTGCATTCCGAGTTTCGGTCACTTTTTGGTGAATGACCTTATGTGCTGCTAAGGTGAGTTTCATTGATCCCTTTTTAATTGCTTTTGCAATATACATTTTTGGGCTGAGAATACATGCACTTTATTTTAAACGCAATGGATACAAGTACATACTAAATTCTACACCGAGTTTGAACCAAAAATCCCTTAGCTTTGGTAACTAGTAACTGCCAGTTATAAGAACTGGTGGGCGCGAGTAGTTATATATGGATCCATAGGGATTGATATCCCCGTCCGAGCTAGAGCACTAGCCTTTTAACGAACGTATGCTATTTGAGAAGCGTACACGTTGGTTTGCGTGTATTATTAAGATGATTATACAAAGGGTACAAATTATATATACGTTAAGCTTAGTTAGCAGGGTGCTCAATTTCATAGAATATTTTGATAAACGTTTCTGGATGAAACAACTGAAAACTTGTGATTCACTTTTATATACAGTTTATGCGAAACACTAAAACTATGAACTCACCAACCTTTGTGTTGACACTTGTTAGTATGTTTATTCTCAGGTTCCCTAGAAGTCTTCCGCTATTTGCTTATATGATAGACAAGCTATGTGCATGGAGTCTTACATGGTATATTTTTCAAGGAAACGTTGCATTCACAAAACCATCACCATGTACCTATTTTGACTGCATTGTCAACGGATGTATTATTGTAAACCATTATATACAGTGATTGTCTATATGTAGAAATCATTAGATGTCGAAAACCTTTGATTTAAATATTCATTTATGGTGTGCCTTTTCAAAAGAATGCAATGTTTACAAAACGTATCATATAGAGGTCAAATACCTCGCAATGAAATCAATGAATGACGTGTTCGTCCATATGGATTTGGAGCGATCGTCATAGTTGGTATCAGAGCATTGGTCCTAGCGAACCATGTCTTGCATGAGTGTGTCTAACTGATAGTTGTTAAGATGCATTAGTAAGTCTGGACTTCGACCGTGTCTGCATGTTAAAAGTTTTGCTTATCATTTCTTGTCGGAAATTACATGCTTATCATTCTTAAGTCTAGACACGTTTTACTGCATTGATTGCATGAATAGTGTATAGACAAAATTCATATCTTAACGTATCTGTTACTATAAACTTTGACTGCCATCTTCCGAAAATTTCTCCGTAATTTACGGAATTTTGGTATTATATATACATATGTAAATTATGTATTGAAGTGTACCAATCTAAATTCTATAATCTATTTCATATCAAAAATCATCTATCTAATTATACAAGATGGATCCCGTATCCAATTCAAATTCCTTAAACTCTGATAGCTATTCCGATATGGATATTCACCTGAATTCTGAAGACAGTGTAATCGGAATGGATCAACCAATTAGCCATCATCTATTCTGGATGAATTGGGGATGGGTTCGTAGCCTACTTAATTATTGGAGACAAGAAGAAGGCGATCCCTTCCATCCACCACATTGCACTCTTGGCGAAGAACCTGACGCACTTACCGGCGAACCTGTTCGTAATACCATTTTCTCTCTCATCTCCAGAATATCTCGTCATGATCATATACTCTCTCAAATTTTGGATCTTATTCATCCGCTCGTCCGAACCGCCAATCATCCCGGTGTAGTAGAAGAAGTCAACGAGCTTCGTGCTCGGGTAGTGGCTTTGGAGAATACGGTGCAAAGGTTACAAGCACCAGCAACATCACCGGCATCAACAGTACCACCGACAACAACACCAACAGTACCATTACCACCACCAACAACATCCGCATCGCAAACCTCAACTTCACAATCTGTTCCACGAGCATCAACGTCATACGCACCGTAGTTACCAAGAAATACCAGCAACAATAACCGATGAAGTATTAACTCATTTTCCCTGAAGAAAATTTATGTATAATATATATGAATTTTGAAATCAAAATAAATCTTTTCGTACTAAGCTATTACGTGTGAATCTTAACTGGTAGGTACTACTTGGTTAATTCATATTACTAATATGCAATGATGTACATCCTTCCTTAACAACTTAACCATTGTTAACTGCAATCTCTGTTTTAACCCAATGAATTCCATTTCATAATAAACCAAGGGTATTAATCAATTACATAATTGATTTTACATTTTCAATTGCGATATACTCTAAACTTTCCAGAAAACATCATCTATGCCTTGTAAGGTTCACAAAAATTCCACGAGCAATCAACATCCTTCACCAAGGAAAAAGAATAAATAATGAAGTATCGATTACATTAGCGAAATACTCCGCAAAGATTATGTAATCTTTAATATTTTAGAGATTAATCATTTCTAAGTCAAGCCGAAAATCTAATGAGCTTAATATAATATTAACTCATTAAATCTGTGTTACATCTGAAGAAAATATACATACATATATTTTCATAAAGACGGTAATAAAAATTCTTTTGTACAAAGTATTAATTGTGAAATCTTTAACGGGTATGTAATACCCGGGAAATATATAAGTTCGCAATTAATATGTTACACTGTACATTCTTCAACTTTGATTCAAAAATTATTAACAATGCTCATAACGATATACAATCGTTTTCATACAAATTCAATTACATATTCTGATATTGACGGATCAGAATCCAAGTCATAACTCTGAACCGGTGACATCATTCTTAGATCTCTACATCTTTCAAAGCTATACTTTGACTTTAAATCTGTGCAAGATCCATTAGCATTGTTTTTACCGAAAATAACCTTGCAATTCCTTTTCAAAGTATCCAGTATTATCAACCGTTCAACCAGTCAACGATGACCTTTCAGACTTGTAACTTTGGCATATACGTTTTTGTTACTGGGGAACCTTTCATGTTCCACCACATTAACAGTAAATGTACTAGCAAATTCATTAATCTGTGACTTAAAGTCT
Organism: Rutidosis leptorrhynchoides; assembly: GCF_046630445.1. Classification (NCBI taxonomy): domain Eukaryota; kingdom Viridiplantae; phylum Streptophyta; class Magnoliopsida; order Asterales; family Asteraceae; genus Rutidosis; species Rutidosis leptorrhynchoides. The sequence continues at coordinate 390,731,190 of NC_092335.1, read as the reverse complement.
CTCTAAAAAAACTATTATAATTGTTCATTGAAACCCTATCATGTACTCATCCACATCTTGTAACGGTAATTGCCATACCAACTACCGGGAATTAGCAATTAGTATTTCGAATTTCGCAGCAATTCTACGCCAACAGTTATTTATATACATATAATGTCTATCTTTTAGACTTACGTACTTCGAATGTGAAGTTTCTGAAAAACATCCCAAACTATGAACTAGTTCTCTAAAATTGGAACAATGCTGATGAAGGAGCAAAAACTGTAAACGAACTTAACAGTCAAAAGTTTGATGATAAAGAATGGTAAGGTGGTAAAGCTGATAAAAAGAGAAGATTTATAACTGGAAAACGGATTAAGCAGACCATGAAGGAGGCTGTGGACAAATCACAAGGACGAAATCTACCTTCAAAGGATCCAAATGATTCAGTGTCTGCTAAAATCGTTAGCAAACACCTTACTCCTCATTCTAAACCTTCACAGATAAACTTTCCGCATCATTCTTTGATTCCAGATATTCTAAAATTCTAAAATATCATCGTATCTTTCATTATAAATATCTTCAATATTTCTGGAGATATCTTCATAACTATTCTTATCTGAAACCATTCATCTCTTCGAGCTATCTATGTTACATCATAAAAGAAACTATTTTAGTTTCTAAATTCTAAAACCTTCAAGTTTAAAATATGAATGTTTTGAAGTAGTGTTGGGAACTGAAGCATGAATTAGTATAATATAATGACACTTGATCAACGTGATTATATTACAATAAGTCATGCTGAGTTTCTAAATGGAATGTGATGATTCACAGATCATAACGTCATCATGTGCCATGTTACACGATTCTTACATTCTACCCAATCTCCAAACATATTAAGAACTTATCTTGTTGATAGTTCTAACTTTCCGGATATTCTGGTAATTTGATAAATCAAGATCGTGCCATTACGATTACCTTCTCAGAACATTAACTATGTTCATCCAAAACTCCATACGTATGAATTCTGGACCATTACAAGAGATGCCTAATCACAAGAAGAAGAAACAAAGGGACAAAGCTCCGAAATAGAAATTGGAGTATAAATCGTAGCAAATAGGAGGGCACTGTGAATGACAATGATTATAGAAGACAGAAGTAGGGACATTGAAATATAAGGGGAGATATAAAGCCCGATAACAAACTCGAAATTACAAATCGTGTATATCAATGCGTATAGCAATATAAAGACACGGGAGAATGAAAAACACTATAACCCCAAGGTAGTGGTAGAAGAAAATAACTTCCTCTGGTGGTAGATGAAAAAGAAGAATGACAGATATGAAAGTTAGGAGTATATCAAGAATCAGAACTGGATGAAGCATTTTTTACAATCTTTTGAAAATAGGAAATGAGGAAGAAGATGTAAGAGTGATGAAAATAATGAAACGGAAGAGGTCAATTTATAGCGAAATATCAAACATAACAATCGAGGCAGATTACGCATTTAATTTAAAAAAATCTTAATCTCCTTAATTTCCGAAGAATCAAATCTTATTTAGATTATGAAGATTTTCTATTTCTTAAATTACGGAAATCAATCGTTAATATGTCAAGAGTTAAGACGAATCTCTATTCTTCATTTCACTCTTTTACGATAACTTCTCTCATACGCTTCGAATAATCGGATTGTTTTATCCATATTATTCAACGGTGATAAAACTCTATTTATCAACTCATATACGTCATGAAAACATTTTTATTGTTAGTCATGACGACCTCACTCAAATTTCGGGACGAAATTTCTTTAACGGGTAGGTACTGTGATGATCCGAAAATTTCTGATCAAATTTAAACTTAATCTTTGTATGATTAACATTTCCGACAAGATAAGCAAAGTCTGTAAAGCTGAATCTCAAAATTTTTGAACTACTTTTATATATTTAAATACCCTTCGGTTGTTTTTGACGATTCGCGAACAATTATATGTAAATATATACATATATACTATAACTTGAAAAGGTAACAATGTATTAATTATTTGATATCGTACATTAAACTTATTGGTTTAAATATCTATTGAATATATATGATAAGTTGAAATATTTATTATTAAATTTTATGTGTATTTAAAAACTGATTTATGTATATTAAAAAGATATATACATATATATAATTTCAAGTTATTTAGTAAACGATAGTAACATTCGTTTATTAATTCGATTGATATTTAGATAAGTTAACTAAAGCGTTTAAGATGAACCAGTAAAACACTAATTTGCTACAGTATTTTCAAATTGCTACAGTACCCAAAATGCTACAGTGTTTTCGAAAATCACTATTTGCTACAGTGAAATTGACTTTGCTACATTAAAACACCATTTCAAAATGAAAATGTATGTATTATATATATATATATATATATATATATATATATATATATATATATATATATATATATATATTAACAAATAGCGAGATGATGATTTATAGAAGTAAATGACCAAAACACTCAAATGTATAAGTTATACCTCGAGTGGTATGGTTTAGGGATAATTTAAGACTATATTTTAACAAAGGTACGAGTCACGAAACGTAAAAAGCGAGTTTTCTAAGTGTACGAAAATGCGTTCGAGAAACCGGAACTGGGACATAAGTCGAGTAACAACGTACGACTTATCGGAACAAAAATTACAAGTCAACTATGCATGAGAATTTAATATAATATATAATTAATTATATAAATTAAATATATTATATAATATTATGTCGACAAGCTAAATGTTAAAAGATCGTGAGCTGGAAATCTTGCCCATGCGATCGCATGGGAGAAAGTCTTGGAAGCCATGCGATCGCATGGCACCATATTGCTGGCCAAGTTTATATAAAAGCTCGACATCGGTTCTGTTTTCTCACACACATATACGATACATCTTATATTATTATTATTATTATTATTATTATTATTATTATTATTATTATTATTATTATTATTATTATTATTATTATTATTATTATTATTATTATTATTATTATTATTATTTTTATTATTAAGATTAATGTTATTATTAATCTAATTATTATTAGTAATATTATTAGTATTATACATAAAATACTACGACGAGGTCATGAGCGTGTCACTTTCAAAATAGTTTTATGAGGGGGATAAAGCTAAGAAAATTATGGGTTATTACCAAGGAGGTTATGGGTAATGTTCGGGGGTATATTTGTGAATCAAACCTAGTGTTTATCATCTCCGTTACGTCTACGTACTTTCCTACAATATTGAATCACAATATTGATACGTTGAGATCTACGGTTAATTTTGCATTCCGAGTTTCGGTCACGTTTTGGTGAATGACCTTAGGTGCTGCTAAGGTGAGTTTCATTGATCCCTTTTTAATTGCTTTTGCAATATACATTTTTGGGCTGAGAATACATGCACTTTATTTTAAACGCAATGGATACAAGTACATACTAAATTCTACACCGAGTTTGAACCGAAAATCCCTTAGCTTTGGTAACTAGTAACTGCCGGTTATAAGAACTGGTGGGCGCAAGTAGTTATATATGGATCCATAGGGCTTGATATCCCCTTCCAAGCTAGAGCACTAGCCTTTTAACGGACGTATGCTATTTGAGAAGCGTACACGTTAGTTTGCGTGTATTATTAAGATGATTATACAAAGGGTACAAATTATATATACGTTAAGCTTAGTTACCAGGGTGCTCAATTTCGTAGAATATTTTGATAAACGTTTCTGGATGAAACAACTGAAAACTTGTGATTCACTTTTATATACAGTTTATGCGAAACACTAAAACTATGAACTCACCAACCTTTGTGTTGACACTTGTTAGCATGTTTATTCTCAGGTTCCCTAGAAGTGTTCCGCTGTTTGCTTATATGATAGACAAGCTATGTGCATGGAGTCTTACATGGTATATTTTTCAAGGAAACGTTGCATTCACAAAACGATCACCATGTACCTATTTTGACTGCATTGTCAACAGATGTATTATTGTAAACCATTATATACAGTGATTGTCTATATGTAGAAATCATCAGATGTCGAAAACCTTTGATTTAAATATTCATTTATGGTGTGCCTTTTCAAAAGAATGCAATGTTTACAAAACGTATCATATAGAGGTCAAATACCTCGCAATGAAATCAATGAATGATGTGTTCGTCCATATGGATTTGGAGCGATCGTCACACCAGGTGTTGTTTGTAGGTACCCTGGTCCCCTGCACATCACATTAAGAAAATTAATTGATAATGGGAACCCACCCCCTGACGGCAGTAGGTTGTCCATTAACACCCATAGCTTGAACTTCCATCCATTTCCCGTTTGAGTCCTGTGGAATCTCATCATTAGAAACCGTAAACTTAGACAGTTTAGAAGTAGCAATATTACTTTCTGGTTTTTCACATTTTGCTCATTTTCAGAGCGATTCACTCGTGGTCTGGTACGAGAAAAGTATTTTTGACGACTAGCTTTTTGCGAAGGCGATCGTGCCTTTGGTTCAAAAGCTCTACTATGATCACTTGATTTGGCAACTCTTGCCTCAGTATCCTGTTTAGGAACTTTAATCTTTACAAGAGAAATTGACCTATAGAAGTTTTTTCTCTTATACTCTCCATAGACAACATTTTTCGTATGATTTTTAACACGAACTTCATCATTAACAGGTGAACCTGTTTTATGAGCATAAGATGATCTGCGATCATCATATGTGAGGTCCATCTTCTATCTGGGTGATCTATATCTTCTAGGACAATTAGCAGCAATATGTCCAAAAATAGCACAATTAAAACATTGACGAAACTCCCTATGTCCTATAAATACATACACATTATTAGAGTTTGAAGATGACGGATCTTGTGTTCTTACAAACACAGGAGAATCATTTGTTTTATTTCTTGGAACAGGCTTAGGTGTAACAGGACGAACCGGTCTGTTAGCAAATCTAGGATTTCTTAAAATTTTAACAGGACCTTTCGGTGTTCTAACTCTACTTGTCTTAGAGTTATCTCCTAATCCAGTTTTTCTATCTTCCTCATGATCTAGAGCACATTCAGCAGTATCATCAGAAGTTGTATTCGTAGTTGAACTACATTTTTTATTCTTTTCAGCATAATCATCATAACTAGGAGGGATACAATCTTCTGGTCGACCTTCAACTACATTTTCATTAACAAATGTGTTCTGAAAAGGAGGAGATGCAGAACTATATCCAATACCCTTTCCTTTGGTGTCATTAAGTTCCACCATTAATGCATTCCATTGTGACGCACTTGCCCAACACTTCTTTTTAATTGAAATTGCCTCTAAATCAGCTTTAACGCATTCATTTTCTTTCTTTAGTTCATTAATTATGTCAACACGTTTAATTAAAGCTTGATTTATGTCAAAGTTATAACATTTAAGATCGTGAAGTTGTTTTTTTATAAACTTTGATTTGCTCTTTCAATTCATTTTCAACCTTAGTGGTCACGTGGTCTGTGTGCCATTTTTCTTTCATCTCCGCATATGCCTTTGTTAAATTATCTATTGTTACCTTAGATTCAGTGCATTTAACACATTCAATAACAGTAGATGGATCAGAAGATACCTGTTGAGCGTTATTTGATGAAGAAGTCTCAGCCATAAATGCAAAGTAATCTGTCTTCTTCCCATCATAGAGCTCATCTTCTAATTCTGACGAGTCTGTAAGGAACTCTGATGTGTCAGCATCTTTAACCAAATGAATCTGTTCAAGTCTATCCCAAATATCTTTGGCTTTAGTTAACCCAGAGACCTTCACAAGATCACTTTTTGATAAGCAACCCCTTAGTAAGTCTACTGCTTTCTTGTTCAAAGCTTCAAAATCAGTTTGGTTAACTCCAATAATATCAGTTTCATTTTCAACTTCTGAGTCTGAATTCTTATCCGAATCATCATCTTCTGAGATTTCACTCTCAGGATCTGAACCTTCACCCATAAGAACTAACATTTCCAACTCTTCGGCAATCATTTAACCCCATTCGTCTAGTTCTTTATCAGCATCAACCAATGTTTCTTTACTTTGATCAGCTTCTAGACTTTCTTCAAACACTGAGGTATCACCATATTTATCCTTCCAACTGTTGAAGTAGTAGTCCTCTAACGATGTTGGTGAAACACTTCCAGATTCAGGTGTACAAGGAACTGAATCATGTGCCTTCTTGAATTTGTCTTTAACCTGTTTCTGAATCTTCTCTTTCCGAATTGTTCGAGACAATCTTTCATCTCTTTCAGCATGAGCAGTCAGCTTCTCAACAAAATTCTGATCAACAACACAATCTGCTTCAGATTCAGTGATCTTTGCCATGTTAGCTTTAGGTTGTTGATCATCTACATTCAATTTGATAGACCAATCATCATCGTTGAAAGGACCCGTCCTAATCCATCCGGACAATGTCCATATCGATTACAAACGATTCACAATAGTTGGTTACATCGCGAGGTACTTGACCTCTATATGATACATTTTACAAACAATGCATTCGTTGTTAATAGACAAACTTGCTTTATATCGAAAATTGATGACATGCAAATCATTTCATAATATATTCAACTGTAATTGACTAAATAATAATCTTGATGAACTCGACGACTCGAATGCAACGTCTTTTGAAATATATCATGAATGACTCCAAGTAATATCTTTTAAATGTGCAATTGTACAGCGGAAGACTACTTTCATACCTGAGAATAAACATGCTTTCAAGTGTCAACCAAAAGGTTGGTGAGTTCATTAGTTTAACATAAATAATTATTTCATAATTTTAATAGACCACAAGATTTCATATTTCCATTTCTCATAAACGTACGTCCCATACATAGAGACAAAATAATCATTCATATGGATTGAACACCTGGTAATCGACATTAACAATATACATATAAGAATATCCCCATCATTCCGGGATCCTCCTTCGGACATGATATAAATTTCGAAGTACTAAAGAATCCGGTACTTTGGATGGGGCTTGTTGGGCACGATAGATCTATCTTTAGGATTCGCGTCAATTAGGGTGTCTGTTCCCTAATTCTTAGATTACCAGACTATAAAGGGGCATATTCGGTTTAATAATCCAGCCATAGAATGTAGTTTTAAGTACTTGTGTCTATTTCGTAAAACAGTTATAAAAGCAGCGCATGTATTCTCAGTCCCAAAAATATATATTGCAAAAGCATTTAAAAAGGGAGTAATGAAACTCACCATACTGTATTTTGTAGTAAAAATACATATAACGACACTGAACAATTGTGGGGTTGACCTCGGATTCACGAACCTATATCATTTGTATATATATTAAAACATATACTCGTAATCGAATAAACTTATATATATATATATATATATATATATATATATATATATATATATATATATATATATATATATATATATATATATATATATATATATATATATATATATATATATATATATATATATATAAATTTATTAGTTATTTCATTTTTTATATTAATAACTTATATGTTCATTAATTGTATATATTTTAAATAAATAAAACTATTAATATAGTTAAGTTATGTGTATTAAATATACTTTTATATAAATATCATTTACTTGTTAAATTAACGATAATACCAAAAATAATGATAATAATTAATTAGATTTAATAATGATGTTAAAAATATTAATTTTGGAAAATAACATTTCTCACTTTATTTATAGTAATAATGATTGTGATAATGATAGTATTAATAAAGTGATTCTATTGAGAAATAAAAAAATGTAAATTTTTAATAAAAATGATATTCTTAATAATCATGATGTTAGTAATACTTGTTTTCATGATAGTTCTAATAATTTTAATAATAATACTTTTAACAATAATAATAATAATAATAATCCTAATCATAATAATAATAATAATAAATATGATAAATATAATATTCATAATACTTAATAATACTAATACTAACAATAATAATATTATTAATACAAACAATAATAATAATACTAATACTTATAAATAACAATAATAATAATAATAATTCTTAAAAATGAAACTACCTTCAAAACAATTTCTTAAAAAGAAATGCCTCAGACGAGACTCGAACCCAAGACCTCTCGCTCAACACACATGACATCAAACCAATGCTCCATTTATTTATTACATTCTTATTATAAGATGTAACTAGAATTTTATAACTCCATTAATTCGAATAGCCCAACAAGAACTTAGCCCAATCAGAAACAGAAATGAATTCGGCCCAATACTTAAATCTCGGCCGAAACTTTCAACATAGTCTTCTATTGTTAAAAAAAATGTAGCCGCCTAGATTCGAACCCGCAACCCCTCGTTAACCACACACACCCTTAAACCAACTGTTCTGCTTATGATTTCCTAATTAATTGCTAACTTGAATTCTTTTAACTCATCTATTTCTGTTTTTCTTTTCCTTTTAAAAACAAAAACAAAACCCAGAATTATTCATCATCATGAAAATCCTCATCTATATCTTCATGAATCATCATCTTTTATCATGCGTTAACATTATTATCATAACATCTTAAACTATCATCATTGTAAACGTATAACATACTAGTAATCTTCTTCATATAATATCATCATAACATATGATATTATTCTACCGTGTCACTAATAAATCCTCGTCAATATCATCATTGTTATTATTCATCAACCCGTAACCATCATCTTCATCGTACATCACATCGTCATCATCTTGTCTTCATCAATGTTATCATCTCATTAATCACGTTCATAATCATCTTCATTTAATTGTAACAGAAAATAACAGTGATTAGCACTTCGTCGACTGAAAAATAAAAACACGGGAGCTGTAGTTGCAGCGGCAGTGATGGTTTCGATGGTAACCAGTAGCGAGAAAAATATAAAATCTTGAGCAGCAGCCCATCGTGACCTTGGCTGCGATTTCCAACAGAACTGTTTTGTTAGCGAAGCTTTTTAAATAATAGTAGCAGCAGTTGGTGTTTTCACGATGGCCGTCAATATCAAACAACAATGGTGGCGGTTTAGTTATTGAACCAAAACAGAAATAAACTTGAGCATGTGGTGACCGAAAGTGGTTTAAAGGTGGTTCTCGAGACGGCTTAATCGGTAACTCAGAAGTGGAATGGTAGCAGTAGCTGCACTTCAACGCAGCAAACCACAAGATGGGGTTCGATTTGGATGAAGGTAGAAGTGGCGATTGCTTAGTGATGGTTACATGGGTTTTGAAGGTGATGGTTTAATCACCAAAAAGAAAATGGGTTTGTGGTGGTGGTGTGGTTCTCGGTTAAGAATAGAAGCGAGAGAGAGAGGGAGAAAGTGAGAGAGAGGAGAAAGAAAGGTTGTCGATGGTGGTTATTATGGTTATGGTGATCGATGCAATGGTTGATTTGGTTTAAAGGAAAGAAAGAAGAGATGATGATGGGTTCTGTGCTCCATCTCATTCTCTGGTTATATCTATATATAGTATAATATATTAAAATTATAATATTAATAACAATTAATAATAATAATAATAATAATAATAATAATAATAATAATAATAATAATAATAATAATAATAATAATAATAATTAATAATAATAATAATAATAATAATAATAATAATAATAATAATAATAATAATAATAATAATAATAATAAATATAATAGTGAATTCAGAACGTACAGTAATTCAATTTGATATCAATCATGATATCAATCAAGCACAGTTAATATGTTATGCTCGTACAATTATATATATATAATATAGATAGTGATAAAGAAAAGAAAAAAAAACAAAAGTAGTACATATAATTCATTTTGAAATTTCACACAAATATCTGCATTCACAAATAGTAAGCTGCCAGTTACTATCTATCTACATACAATTTTAATTTACGGATATTATATCGTGTCCATTGCTAAACAGTTAACATATAAAAGTGTTCCTAAAAATCCCAAACTTTTAGATTAAATATATTTAATTATTTCACTCAATAACTGTTTGATACCTGATCAAAAAGATTCGATAATTATTTATTTTCTGTTCCAATTTATATGTACGGAGTACAAATATTTAAACTTAAAAGGGTAAAAATATGTTTATCAAACCTAAAATCTTTGTAATCAATTTACAGTTCAATTTTTATTTTCAATCTTTTTAAACACGTGTTAGAACTATATGAACGCTGGCGAAATGTCAACCGAGTTGTACTGACGTTTACTATTTAAGCTCGAAATCATTCATATTCTCTTTCTATATATAAACAGTTTTTAAATAGCAAAGTTAAATACTAAAACAATTATATTATATATTTTTAAACAAATAGAATTAATATAACTTTATATATTTACAAGTAATATTTATTTACATATTTATACATATATCTATATATTTAATAGTTTCTATTAATCGCATTTTAATTTATTTATTTTACAATATAAATCCTAATAATTATACTATATAATATTTTAAATTATGTTTCAAATTATAAATACCTATTTAAATATAAATATATGTTATCTATTTACAAATAATTGTTCGTGAATCGACGAGAATGGTCTAAAGTCAAATGAATATATAAAATAGTTCGAAATATTTGTGACTCAACATTACAGACTTTGCTTATCGTGTCGAGAATATATAAAGGTTAAGTTTAAATTTGGTCGGAAATTCCCGGGTCATCACAGTACCTACCCGTTAAAGAAATTTCGTCCTGAAATTTGAGTGAGGTGGTCATGGCTAATAATAAAATTGTTTTCATGATGAATATGAGTTGAGAAATAGAGTTTTATCATCATTGAGTTTTGTGAATAAAAAAATTTGATAATTCGAAGAGTACGAATGAAGCTATTCACAAAAGAATGAAATGAGAAGCAAAGATTTGTTTTTAACCTTTGACGTAATCAAGTTTGAATTCCGGAATTCAAGGGATTTAAAAGAAAATCTTGAAGATCTATAAGATCTGATTCTTCGGGATTTATGGAAATTAAGATCTCTTTAATTAAATACGGTGATCTGCCCCGATTACTACGTCTGATATTTCCTTTATAAATTTACCTCTTCCGTTCCATTTGTTTTTACCACTTCTATACACAATTCTCAAATTCAAAAGATTTATGAAAATGCTTAACCCTGTTCTGATCCTTGTTCTTATTCTAACTATCGCAATGATCGTTCTTCTTTTCCAACTTCCACCTGAAGAATCTATTTATTTCTATTATGCTCTAGGGATTATTATATTTATAATCCTCCCGTGTCTTTATATTGCTATACGTACTAATATCCATGGTTTGTAATTTCTGGGTTGTTGTTGAGTTTTATGTCTTCCCTTTTATTTCAATGTCCCTGCTTCTGTCTCCTATAATCATTGTTATCCACAGTTAATGCACTCTCTTATTTGCTGTTATTTATACCCCTTTTCTATTTCGGAGTTTCATGCTTTTGTTTACTTTTCTCAAGTAGCGGTCCAGATTTCATAGGTATGGAGTTTCGAATTATCATAATATACAAGGTAGAAAGGAAAGGTAGTAGCACGATTTGTTTTGTCAAATTACCTGAATCACTAAGAATAGAACTATCAAGAATATATTTCCTTGATATGTTCAGAAGTTAAGCACAATGAAAGAGTTATGTAACATGGCACATGATGACGTTATGATCTGTGAATCATCACGTTCCATTTGAAACTCAGCATGACTTATTGAAATATAATCACGTTGATTAAGTGTCATTATATTATACTAACTCATGCATCAGTTCCCAACATTACTTCAATAACATTCATATTTTAAACTCGAAAGTTTACAGAATATAGAAACTAACAGTTTCTATATGATGTAACACTGATATCATGAAGAGATTAATGATTTCAGGTAAGAATAGTTATGAAAATATCTTCAGAAATATGGAGGATATTTATAATGAAAGATACGATGATATCTTGGAATTTCTAATATCGATGGATGATGAAGAAGATTTATCCGTAAGGGTTTCGATTCGGAAGCAAGGAATTCGCTAAAGATTTCATCAGAAATAGAATCATTTGGATTCTTTGAAGTCAAATTTATTCTTTGTGATTTGTCCACGGCTTTCTTCATAGTTTCACATAATCTGCTTTTCGGTACTAAATTTTCTATTGAATGTTTCCATTATAATGATACACAGGAAGCACGAAGAGGTATATAATTTCGGACGAGAATATTTATGAAAATATCCTCAAAATTATCGAAGATATTGATGATGATATTTTAGAATTTCTAAGTTCGATGGTTGATAAGGAAAAATTTTCCGCAAGATTGTAACATGACTTCGGAGCAAGATATTCTCTAAAGATTTCAACAGATCCATAATTACTTGGATTCCTTGAATATAGGGTATGGTCATTGTATTTGTCCTTGGTCTCCTTCGTGGTTAGCTCAATCCGTGTTCCAGTTCCAACTTTTCTGAGCTTTTCCAACATTCTATTCTTTATCATCAAACTTTCGATGATTAAGGTCGTTTACAGTTTTTGTTGCTTCATTCAACTTTTCAAAGTTCAGAGTATTAGTTCGCAGACTGGGTGCTTTTTAGAATTTCAGAATGGAAGATATTTATTCTAAGAGATAAATGTTATACATATAACTGTTGATGTAGATATGCTGTGAGTTTTCAAAGTACTGATTGCCGATTCCTCTACATTTACTGCTACCATATCTGAATCATTAGTTATCGATCTGAGGTGATTTCAAGAGAATTGTGTTTTTTAGATGATTAAACGCTGAAGGTAATATGGTGGAATATAAAAGGTTTCCCGGTAACAATAAAAGAGTATACATATAAATCAAGGTGATAATAAGGTTGTTTCGAACGAAAAGTCGAAGTTGATTTGCTGAAGCTGTGACAAAATTTTCTACTTTGAAAGGAATTACCAAGTTATTTTGGGTAGTAATAACACTAAAGGAATTAGCACAACTATGTGTTAAACGTTTACTCAGTTTCCGAGAGTTTTTCAAATGTATAACTATATGCGTCAATCTCTTCTTCCGTAGATGAAGTGCGGTTGGTTCATACTCTCGATTGAGGTGTTTTCAAGAATCATGAAAGAACGTAGATTGTAATTATCAAAATACAAATGAAGTTTAAGATGAAATCAAGTGGCAAACTTGAAGATTTGTTTAGTTTCATATATTAAAATCAATATTTTAATTCATTTTAATTGTCCAAGGTTGGTAGTCATCAGTTGATAGTCCACAGTTAGCAATTCAATAATTCATGTATAGTTTAATATATAATATTTGAATTAATTAATACGTGCCGTGACCCGTATACGTCTCAGACTCGATCATAACTCAAACTATATACATTATTGTAGAATCAACCTCAACCCTGTATAGAGGACTCGATCATTACTGCATATAGAGCGTCTATGGTGACTCCAAATAATATATATAGATGCGTCGATATGATATGTCAAAACCTTGTATACGTGTCTCGATATTTAAAGTGCGTAAAATAAATAACAGAAATTATATAACGATAAATAAAGTGCATAAAGTAAATAACAGAAATTAAATGACGATAAATAAAATTGCGAGAATATAAATTGCGATAAATAAACTGCCATAAATAAATTGCGATAATTAAATGGTAATACGGAATTAACAGTTAACTAGGAATAGTTAGCTAGGATTTTGTTAGCGTGGATTCTTAATAGAATTTCATATTGTTAGTTAATCTGTTTCTAGTCAATTTTTATTGTGTCCATTATTTCTTCATTATACCACTTGTTGGATTCTGATAGGTCAAAATCCAAATATGAAATTGAGTTTGAATGAAAATAGTTATTCTTTGGTGAACGGATACGTATCTCGGTGGATGTAAGTAGGATAGTATATGACTGTTGAAACAGATTCGAAGAACGTACAATGTAACTTATTAATGTGAAATTTAAATATTCCTCGGGTATTACCTACCCGTTAAATACTTTCACCATTAACAGTTTGTACAAGAGAATTTTTAATTACAATCTTTTATGAAAACATATATACATATATATTTTCTTCAGATGTATTCATGGATTTAATGAGTTAATATGATATTAAACTCATTTGCTTTTCGGTTGGAACTAGAATAAATAATCTCTAAAACTTTAGAGATTACATATTCGCCATGTCGAACGAAGATAAATGAGGTAGAACGATACGTAAAATGAAGATCATACTCAAAGTACAGATGAAGATATTGAAGCATGGATTGTTGATGGTACTGGTGCTGTTATTGATGGTACTGTTGGTGCCGGTGATGTTGCTGAAGCTGGTACATTTTGCACCATATTCTCCGAATTGATTATTCGAGCGCGAAGTTCGTTGACTTATTACTCCAGGATGATTGTCGGTCGGAACGAGCGGATGAATAAGGTTCAGGATTGTGGATAGAATATAATCTTGTCTAGTTACCCTGGAAATGAGACTGAAAATGGTGTCTCGAACAGGTTTGCCAGTAAACGCTTCAGGTTCATTGTCAAGAGGTGAATTCGGTTGGTGGAAGGGATTACCTTCTGCGCGTTTCCATTAATTAAGTCGACTAAGAACCCATCAGATAAATTGATAATGGTTGATTGGTTGATTCATGTCGATGACGCTGTTTTCGGAGCTTAAGTGAACATCTATGTCGGAATAGCTGTCGGAATAACTATCGGAATAGCTATCGGAATCTGAAGGACTCGAACTGGTTGCAGGATCCATCTCGTACGATCAGATGAAGGATTTTCAATAAGAAGTAGATTATAGGATGTAGATTAGTACTCTGCAATACATAATTTATATATGCATATATAATACTAAAATCCCATAAGTTACGGAGGAATCTACAGAAGTTGTCAGGCAAAGTTACAGTAACAGATATGCTAAGATATGAAGTAGCAGATACGCTAAGATATGAATTTTGTCTATACACTATTCATGCAGTCAATGCAGTAAAACGTGTCTAGACTAAGAATGATAAGCAAGTGATTCTCTAAGAATGATAAGCATGTAATTTTTGACACAAAATGATAAGCAAAACTTTTGACATGCAGACACAGTCGAAGTCCAGACTCACTAATGCATACTAACGACTTATCAGTTAGACACACTAATGCAGACATGGTTCGCTAAGACCACCGCTCTGATACCAACTAAAAGGACCCATCCTAATCCATCCGGACAAAGTCTATATCGATTACAAACTATTCACAATAGTTGGTTACATCGCGAGGTACTTGACCTCTATATGATACATTTTACAAACATTGCATTCGTTTTTAAAAGACAAACTTGCTTTATATCAAAAATTTATGACATGCAAATCATTTCATAATATATTCAACTGTAATTGACTAAATAATAATCTTGATGAACTCGACGACTCGAATGCAACGTCTTTTGAAATATGTCATGAATGACTCCAAGTAATATCTTTTAAATGAGCAATTGTACAGCGGAAGACTTCTTTCATACCTGAGAATAAACATGCTTTCAAGTGTCAACCAAAAGGTTGGTGAGTTCATTAGTTTAACATAAATAATTATTTCATAATTTTAATAGACCACAAGATTTCATATTTCCATTTCTCATAAACGTACGTCCCATACATAGAGACAAAATAATCATTCATATGGATTGAACACCTGGTAATCGACATTAACAATATACATATAAGAATATCCCCATCATTCCGGGATCCTCCTTCGGACATGATATAAATTTCGAAGTACTAAAGCATCCGGTACTTTGGATGTGGCTTTTTGGGCCCGATAGATCTATCTTTAGGATTCGCGTCAATTAGGGTGTCTGTTCCCTAATTCTTAGATTACCAGACTATAAAGGCGCATATTCGGTTTAATAATCCAGCCATAGAATGTAGTTTTAAGTACTTGTGTCTATTTCGTAAAACAGTTATAAAAGCAGCGCATGTATTCTCAGTCCCAAAAATATATATTGCATAAGCATTTAAAAAGGGAGTAATGAAACTCACCATACTGTATTTTGTAGTAAAAATACATATAACGACACTGAACAATTGTGGGGTTGACCTCGGATTCACGAACCTATATCATTTGTATATATATTAAAACATATACTCGTAATCAAATAAACTTATATATATATATATATATATATATATATATATATATATATATATATATATATATATATATATTAGTTATTTCATTTTTATATTAATAACTTATATCTTCATTAATTGTATATATTTTAAATAAATAAAATTATTAATATAGTTAAGTTATGTGTATTAAATATACTTTTATATAAATATCATTTACTTGTTAAATTAACGATAATACCAAAATAATGATAATAATTAATTAGATTTAATAATGATGTTGAAAATATTAATTTTGGAAAATAACATTTGTCACTTTATTTATAGTAATAATGATTGTGATAATGATAGTATTAATAAAGTGATTCTATTGAGAAATAAAAAAAATGTAAATTTTTAATAAAAATTATATTCTTAATAATCATGATATTAGTAATACTTGTTTTCATGATAGTTCTAATAATTTTAATAATAATACTTTTAACAATAATAATAATAATAATCCTAATCATAATAATAATAATAATAAATATGATAAATATAATATTCATAATACTTAATAATACTAATACTAACAATAATAATATTATTAATACTAACAATAATAATAATACTAATACTTATAAATAACAATAGTAATAATAATGATAATAATAATAATTCTTAAAAATGAAACTACCTTCAAAACAATTTCTTAAAAAGAAATGCCTCAGACGAGACTCGAACCCAAGACCTCTCGCTCAAGACACAGGACATCAAACCAATGCTCCATTTATTTATTAAAGTCTTATTATAAGATGTAACTAGAATTTTATAACTCCATTAATTCGAATAGCCCAACAAGAACTTAGCCCAATCAGAAACAGAAATGAATTCGGCCCAATACTTAAATCTCGGCCCAAACTTTCAACATAGTCTTCTATTGTTAAAAAAAATGTAGCCGCCTAGATTCGAACCCGCAACCCCTCGTTAACCACACACACCCTTAAACCAACTGTTCTGCTTATGATTTCCTAATTAATTGCTAACTTGAATTCTTTTAACTCATCTATTTCTATTTTTCTTTTCCTTTTAAAAACAAAAACAAAACCCAG
Organism: Rutidosis leptorrhynchoides; assembly: GCF_046630445.1. Taxonomy (NCBI): domain Eukaryota; kingdom Viridiplantae; phylum Streptophyta; class Magnoliopsida; order Asterales; family Asteraceae; genus Rutidosis; species Rutidosis leptorrhynchoides. The sequence goes on along the minus strand of NC_092335.1, from coordinate 390,714,014 downwards.
AATTATTCATCATCATGAAAATCCTCATCTATATCTTCATGAATCATCATCTTTTATCATGCGTTACATTATTATCATAACATCTTAAACTATCATCATTGTAAACGTATAACATACTAGTAATCTTCTTCATATAATATCATCATAACATATGATATTATTCTACTGTGTCACTAATAAATCCTCGTCAATATCATCATTGTTATTATTCATCAACCCGTAACCATCATCTTCATCGTACATCACATCGTCATCATCTTATCTTCATCAACGTTATCATCTCATTAATCACGTTCATAATCATCTTCGTTTAATTGTAACAGAAAATAACAGTGATTAGCACTTCGTCGACTGAAAAATAAAAACACGGGAGCTGTAGTTGCAGCGGCAGTGATGGTTTCGATGGTAACCGGTAGCGAGAAAAATATAAAATCTTGAGCAGCAGCCCATCGTGACCTTGGCTGCGATTTCCAACAGAACTGTTTTGTTAGTGAAGCTTTTTAAATAATAGTAGCCGCCGTTGGTGTTTTCACGATGACCGTCAATATCAAACAACAATGGTGGCGGTTTAGTTATTAAACCAAAACAGAAATAAACTTGAGCATGTGGTGACCGAAAGTGGTTTAAAGGTGGTTCTCGAGACGGCTTAATCGGTAACTCAGAAGTGGAATGGTAGCAGTAGCTGCACTTCAACGCAGCAAACCACAAGATGGGGTTCGGTTTGGATGAAGGTAGAAGTGGCGATTGCTTAGTGATGGTTACATGGGTTTTGAAGGTGATGGTTTAATCACCAAAAAGAAAACGGGTTTGTGGTGGTGGTGTGGTTCTCGGTTAAGAATGGAAGCGAGAGAGAGAGGGAGAAAGTGAGAGAGAGGAGAAAGAAAGGTTGTCGATGGTGGTTATTATGGTTATGGTGATCGATGCAATGGTTGATTTGGTTTAATGGAAAGAAAGAAGAGATGATGATGGGTTCTGTGCTCCATCTCATTCTCTGGTTATATCTATATATAGTATAATATATTATAATTATAATATTAATAACAATTAATAATAATAATAATAATAATAATAATAATAATAATAATAATAATAATAATAATAATAATAATAATAATAATAATAATAATAATAATAAATAATATAATAGTGAATTCAGAACGTACAGTAATTCAATTTGATATCAATCATGATATCAATCAAGCACAGTTAATATGTTATGCTCGTACAATTATATATATATATATATATATATATATATATATATATATATAGTGATAAAGAAAAGAAAAAAAACAAAAGTAGTACATATAATTCATTTTGAAATTTCACACAAATATCTACATTCACAAATAGTAAGCCGCCAGTTACTATCTATCTACATACAATTTTAATTTACGGATATTGTATCGTGTCCATTGCTAAACAGTTAACATATAAAAGTGTTCCTAAAAATCCCAAACTTTTAGATTAAATATATTTAATTATTTCACTCATTAACTGTTTGATACCTGATCAAAAAGATTCGATAATTATTTATTTTCTGTTCCAATTTATATGTACGGAGTACAAATATTTAAACTTACAAGGGTAAAAAAATGTTTATCAAACCTAAAATCTTTGTAATCAATTTACAGTTCAATTTTTATTTTCAATCTTTTTAAACACGTATTAGAACTATATGAACGCTGGCGAAATATCAACCGAGTTGTACTGACGTTTACTATTTAAGCTCGAAATCATTCATATTCCCTTTCTATATATAAACAATTTTTAAATAGCAAAGTTAAATACTAAAACAATTATATTATATATTTTTAAACAAATAGAATTAATATAACTTTATATATTTACAAGTAATATTTATTTACATATTTATACATATATCTATATATTTAATTGTTTCCATTAATCGCATTTTACTTTATTTATTTTACAATATAAATCCTAATAATTATACTATATAATATTTTAAATTATGTTTCAAATTATAAATACCTATATAAATATAAATATATGTTATCTATTTACAAATAATTGTCCGTGAATCGACGAGAATGGTCTAAAGTCAAACGAATATATAAAATAGTTCGAAATATTTGTGACTCAACATTACAGACTTTGCTTATCGTGTCGGAAATATATAAAGGTTAAGTTTAAATTTGGTCGGAAATTCCCGGGTCATCACAATCGTCTCCATGAATGACAACCAAAGCTTTGTTCGGACTTTCTGTTGTTTCAACTTCATTTACTTTATCAGTAATGTAAATCTCACGCTTTGTAGTTTGTCTCTGAGAACTGTAGTTCTGATTCTTGAATGGATTACGATTACCATGCTTTTTCTGTTTTGTGCAATGTCTTGAAAAATGACCTAATTCTCCACAGTTGTAACAAGTAACAGTATTCATATCAAAACCCAGTTTTGTATCTTTGGTCAGACTGATCGGTTTTCCAGTTCGCTCTTCGTAATCTCTTGCGCTTCTCACAAGATTTGCCATACCCCACATAATATCCATCTTTTCTGCTTCATCTTTATCTAGTTGATGATAATCTTCTGTTGTTAGATGAATGTTACCCACACGACCATCAAGATAACTATCATAAGAATTATCAAGGCTTAACAGCAAAGGTATATCTTCACTAATCTTTTCTTTCCCAGCTTTTCTCATGTTTTCAATCTTAAATGCAGAAAGAACATCTAATGCAGTCGGTGTAGATGACTCTGTAGTGTTGGAAGTAGGCTATGATTGAGTATTGAGAGAACATGGTGAGGCTTGTGGTGGATACGAAGGTTGTTGAATAGGTGCACTGCTAACATTCAAACCATACATATTCTGATTATTCGTAGCAATAGCTGTTTGAAATGGTGCATGAGCTGACTTAGGCGGTGTGTAACCATTTGGACAATACATTTTCGTGTCTTGAACTTGTTTAGACCTCTTGACTTTGTTTAGCAATTCTAGTTCTTATTCCTAAAGTCTTGCAACAAACAAGTTCACTGTAACAGTAGCTAGTTCTCCACTGGTTTTCATAGTTAATACGAAACCATTCCATTCTAAAGGTAATGCTCCAGCTAGACATGTTACTTTGTCTTTTTCAGCAATGGTCACATCATGCTTGTGTAGTTCAGCTAGCAAATGACGATATCTTTCAACCAATTCTGTAATAGATTCTCTGACTTGCCAGTGAAAACGATCAAACTCAGCTTTCAATTCTAAACCTTTTCTAGTTCTGTAAGATGTATTTCCTTCATTGAAAGTACGAAGTGCTTCCCATATCTTGAATGAATTATCATGACACAGAAATTGATGGAAAATCGGACCATCAAGAGCACTCGTCAAGTTACAGTACATCTTTTTCTTCAAGTTATACTCTTCACGTTCTTCCGAAGGCATATTATGCAACGTATATAATTCATTTGTAACAAGTGAACGTGGCCATTGAAATTCAGTTTCAATGTACTTCCAAAGCTTCGTGTCCTGACCATCAGACCAAATCTTAAATCTCTACTTCTAAGTGGAATAGTTATCCATATTCATTAACCTCGGACATTTCGTACCACTTCCGGATTCACTCTCAGCAAGAAGTAATCGTTGAGTCATATTCGTAATACTCTAAACTAACGGTGCGGCCAACGCGTAGACGTTTGAATTAAACATTTTGAAAATTTTACCAAAGGTAAACCGTGCGGTTCAGGATATCAACCGTACGTGTGACAGTATCAACCGTACGTGTCACGAATCAAGCGTGCGGGTCACTATTTAAGTGTACGTTTGACTAAACCAACCAAAAGAACCAATCACTTACCCTTAGACGTGCGAGTGATGATCACCTGTGTGATTACTCGTACGTGTCAGAGTTAACCGTTTGATCACTCGTATGATCAAACTGTAGTCACTTAACCTTAAAAGGTTATGCTAAACCGTGCGTGTGAGTTCACTAGTGATGTCAACCGTCTGGTCAACCGCACGTGTGAGAAAAAATTTTGACCCATTCGTGTGAACAGCTGTTAACCCTAAATCACTCTAAAACCCTAGAAATTGATGCTAAACCTCAATTTCTTCGTACACAAGCTGGGTTAGCATTAAACTAACATAAACACACTCTCTAATCACAATTACACACGTAAAAATGATTCCTTTTTGATCAAAATCACTCTAAAACTCAAAAACTCAAAATAACACTCTTTAATCACCAAGAATCACTAGATGATGTCGAAATCACAATCAGAGCTCTGATACCAATGATGAAAAATGACTAGGAACTTCGAAATCAACAGGTTTAATTCACACAAAGGCGGAATTAGTGAATCAAACCATAACTAGTGAATATGTGAAGCTTTTTAGGATTAATTTAGTCAAACCACAAAATGATTGTGATTAGATTAACACCTAGAGCTGTTATTCACCTCTTGAGTGATTTAGGTTGAGAGAGAATCGGATAAGGTAAACTAGATCTGAGTGATATGTGTGTAAAAATGAGAGGCTTGACCTAAAATGAAGAACATAACACTTATATACCCCTGCTGTTGACTCACCCGCATTAGTCATCCATCACTCGTACGAGTTGGCTTCCTCAGCTGTACGGGTGATCACTCACTCGTGTCATATCATTTAGGTTATATTTGTGACTTAGCTCAGCATCAACCGTGCGTATGAGCCTGTCAGCCGTACGAGTGAGGCTTCACTCGTACGTCTGACTAAGTCTAACATAGTCAAACATCCTTATCCCGTTCCTGCAGTACCTGTAACCACATACAAACACATATAGGATAATAACGAGCGATCATGGTAGCCTGTAAACTGTAGTACCTACAATGGACGTGGGTTAGATGTATAGGGACTTACATAAAATGCATCAACATTAACAATCCCCAATGGTTCATGTAAACGACTATCAGCAAAATAGACATTTCCTTTGATTGGTTCCAACGACGGTAATCCTAAACGATTATAAATGAAAAATGGCATAACATTAATGATAGAACCAGTATCAGCTAATCCCATAACTAGAATTGGACCATGAATTAAGCAAGGGATTTGAAATTCTCCCGGATCAGTGCACATAGCAACAGGAATGTTAGGTGATGAATACGGATCTACAGGATTAATTGTGAAGGAATAAAGAGGGCGGAAACCTTCCTTTCTTCTTTCTTCTAATTGTCTCATAGTATCAGCTAACCAATCATCTTTATCTTCCCATTCCGATTTTTCACTATTAACTTCATTATTTTCATCAACCTTTTTATTAACTTCTTCTTCCTTCTCGTCAAACAACTCATGCATGAAAATTACCTCATCACGATCAAGACCTCGAACCTTAGCATCTTTTGACTTATCTTCTTTAGTAGCAGTTAACTTCTTTATTTCTTGATCATATTCTTCCTCTACCATATCAAATTCCCATAAATACTTCAAACCAGGTTCATAAACATTAACCCTATTCACTTCTCTAATAACATTCACCTTTTCAAAACGAACTTCCTTAGAAACTTCAGATTTAATAGGAACTTTACCCTTGACAAGTTTGAATAACTTTGTAACATTACGCTCTAAGTTTTGAAATAACGCTTGATGATTATTTTGTACTTGGGAAAGTTGAGCCTTTATGTTATCATTAGCTTCATTTTGATTTTTGATGAAAGTGAGGATGCTTTCTTCAAGATTAGACTTCTTATCATTAGAAGAATTTGAAATGAAGGGTGCTCTAACAGGAAAGAAACCAGATGGGTTTTTATTATTAGCAGGATAAGGCGTATTATAATTATTACGGTAGTTCGGGTTTCCTTGAAATTGATTAACATACGAAACATTCTCAACTTGCTCCATAGTAAGACTAGCAACACAATCTTTAGTAGCATGAGGACCTTGGCATTTTTCACAACCTACTTTAACCATATGCATCTCCTTGGTAAGCTTTTCAATATGCCTTCCTAGATTACCCAATTGCACATTCATAGCCTTAACCATATCTTCAGAATCAAAACTAACAGATTTTACCGAACGAGAAGTATCTAAGTGTTGGTGCCATTCATGGGAATGAGCAGCCAACTTATTAATTAGAGTTTCAGCTTCTTCGGCAGTTTTGCTCATAATGTTTCCTCCAGCAGATGTATCAATCTCTCTTCTTGTAGCAATATCACAACCCTAATAGAAAGTAGTTACCTTTTTAAACTTATCCAAACCATGTTGTGGACAACCTCTAAGCATTTGACCAAATTAAACCCAAACAGAATAAAGAGAATCATTAGTTTTCTGACGAAAATTAGCAATTTCAGTTTGAAGGGTGACAGTTTTAGATGCAGGAAAGAATCGAGTGAGAAACTTCTCAACCATCGTATCCCAACTAGTAATATCTCCTTCAGGTAACGAGTTCAACCATTCCCTAGCTTCATCTTTCAGTGAACATGGGAAGAGACGAAGATCAACTATATTACTTTCCACATTATTAATGTTAAACAGATTATAAATATCTTTAAAATTCCGAATGTGAGCATTAGCATCTTCTTTCTTCGTACCCCTAAATTGATTATCTTTTAGCAAAGGAAAAATAGGACCCTTAATATCAAAATTTTCTTTTATTTCGGGCTGAGTAATAACATGACCTAATCCTTCCCGACCAGCTTTCAGTAACGCTTCCATTGAATCAGTCATTTTAATTTCTGAACCAAAAAGAGATCCCAAATTAGAATCAGGACTAGACGGAGGGCTAGATAATGAATCACCACTAGAAGTAGTTCCTTCTTGGAAATCTAATTTCTTAACAATTTTCGAATCGTTAGAAAGTTTAAATAATATATCAGGATTTGACAACGTTCTTTGTAAGACCGGTTTCTTGGACCGAGTAATCATGTGATCTAAAATCATGAAAAGAAATGTTTTAGGAGAAAAATTTTTTTAAGCCTTAAAGGATTTATGTATTTAAATTTTCTGTTTATGAAATATCTTAGGATATAAGTAAATTTTAAATTAATAAATATATTAAATATTAAGGACGTAATTAATAATATAAATATTAAATAACAACTTTTAACGCATAACAAAGAATAATCAAACATACACGGCCTATTGAATCTTTCAATACTTAAGTGACCCGTCAGCGTCTAGGTTTGGGCAGGAGCCTTTAAATCGGAACCCCAGCAACCCTCCCTTAAAGGAAGACATTCATCACCTGTTTTCAAGAAATATCAATAACCAAAGTATATCTAACTTCCTTATTTACTGCGCTACACTTTCCCGGCAGCGGTGCCAAAAAGTTGATGTGTTGAAAGTGTGTGCAGTAATGCTTAGCTTATTCCTCAACTTTTAAATTTATAAAACCTTTTATTATTACACTTTAACACCCTAACGAGCAACAAAACCCGATCAGAGGTAGTAATTTAGGTTATCGTCCCAAGGGAAGTGCTAGGTAAGGATAAGAGTTGTTTTATTAATTAATTCTTATTAAAGAATTAAAGATATATTTTTATGTCTTTTATGGGATAGATTTCTCTTAGGAAAGAGTTTGCTTTTAAAAATAAACAAAACATAATATGGAATTGAAGATTCAAAATAAAATACAAATAAAGATACAAGTAAAGATACAAGTGATTACATGGACAAACAATTCATACGGGATTCATATTAGATAAGTTTCATGACTTATATTAACACAAAGAAGAATAACAATCATAGACCAATTATTATCCCTTAATAGGTTAAACTAACTGTTGCATATTAATCAATAAGTAAGACTCAAAGCATATGATAGATATGTTATGTGCATAACTAACATCTTAATTCTTCACATTCAATTCAATTACATGATACATACCAATCTTGTGATGAGGATCAATATGCAAATAGACTGACAAATTATATAAGCTATTAAACACCAAGTAGATCAACTCAAGTTACTAGCTGAAAGTCAATTACTACTAAGTTTTCATGCAATCATTAATTAAACAAATCCAAACAAAGGATCTTCAATTAAGCCTAACAATATCAACTTCTATTATATAAGCGTAATTCAAATCAAATAAGTTTATCACTATTAAACTCTTTAACTTAGTTGCATGCAATTCAATTTAACAAGTTTGATAGAATAGATCTAAACAAGTAGCATGAATCGAATAATAGATTTATCAGATCAAGGACTAATCAACCCTAAAATCAAGTTATTTAATCATTAAGCATGGCAAACAAGTGTAATCAAGCAAAACAGATTCGAAACAGTTTAAATATCATTACAGAAACTCAACCATACAGATCTAAAAAAGAACCATAAACTGCACAGAATGAGGCACGAAGCCGGCGGCTTCCTTCACTCCAAGCCGGCGGCTTCCTTCACTCCAAGCCGGCGGCTTGGGAGTGGAGCCGACGGCTTCATCTGAATCTCAGATGAAGTTTAACTTTCGTCCACGTAATCACTATGAACGTTTAGTTCATAATAAAATACGAACAGAAATGAATACAGAAAATAAAATAGACAAAACAATAAATTAAAGATAGAATCATACCTTGAAAAGAAGGTAGATGTAAAAAGACTTGAATTAAATCTTGAATCTTTATTACAAAAAAAGTAAATCTAACCTAAGGGCTTAGAGAAAACCCCTAGAAAACGACCTAAAAATGAGAAAAACTATCTACTTCTGACTTAACTTATGAAAACTGAGACCAAAGGCCTTAATTTATAGAATCTTGGGGCGGTGGCCAAGTCGGCGGCTTGCGTTGAGTCGGTGACTCCTCGTGCAAGTTAAACTTAATCAGCAAGTTAAATCTTGTAACCGTCATACTGAAGCCGGCGGCTTCATACCATGCCGGCGGCTTCACTTGATTCGCCGGATCTTTCTGATTTTATCTTGATTTTGTTTCCATTTTTACTTGAACTTGATCAATAAGTTGAGAAACCGTGTCAACCAGGCCGGCGGCTTCATTGGGAAGCCGACGACTTCCTTTGCCTTTTTCTTGATCAATAAGTTCTTTCAATTTTTATCGATTCTGGAACATTCTGGTACTTTCAACATCAAAGCCGGCGGCTTTATATACACCATGTCGGCGGCTTCATATAGCCACTTTGCAATTTTCTTCATTTTTGATCCTGTTTAATACATAACTTGGACACAATCATTAGAAATATCTTTTTCCCTTTTTTACCCATTTTAGTGTGTTTTCGCATCAAAATGACTCAAAAATACTAAGATAACTCCTCAAAATGTTATCCAAAAACTGTATAATTTAGGAGTTATCAATCATGTTGATGATTCACAGTAGGACATCGTCTGGACTTGTCTCTGGTGGGGTAGTGGGTTTGGTAGGTTGGTTGTGAGGATAAACTAGGATCTTATCTGAGTAGACAACAGAATCCTCACATTCTGCCTCATATACCTTGGCTGGATGTGGGTCAGTACAATTCTGGCATAATTTCACTTGCGACACATGTTGCGAGTGTTTCTTTAGATCTTCGACTTCTTTGGTGAGGTTTTCTAATTAGTTTGAGAGAAATTTGATGGTTTCATTTTCGATCGGATCGGAGGCGTAAAGCAGTGTTGCTGATGAGATGTGCTCTTCCGAGTTCCAATCGTGATGGTGCATAGTCATCTCCTCGATCAATCTCCAGGCCTCATCACCAATGAATTTCATGAAGTTACCTTGAGAAACAACATCAAGAGTAGACTTGTTGTTCCGAGTTAGACCTTTGTAGAAGGTCAAAATCTGATCAGAGCTCTCAAGACGATGGTTTAGGCATCTTCGAAGCAAGTGTTTGATCTTTCGCATGTAGTGTAGAGTGACTCATCGTATGCTTATTGAAAGTTTACGATATCATTCCTAAGTATGATTAGTTTTGATGAGGGAAAGTACTTAATTAAGAAAGTTGTTGCCATTTCCTCCCATGAGGTGATAAAGTTGGGTTCTAACCCCTCGAACCAGGTTTTTGCATGAAAAGTTAAGGAATAGAGGAACAGATACAGACGAACTACATCTTGTTCAACCTCATTTTGCTTATATGAGTTGGATAAGGAGAGGAATCTATCTAAGTGAGAGTTGGGATTGCCATTTGATAAGCTGTGGAATTGGAAATGGTTCTGAATGAGTTGTATGGTGCTATGCTTAAGCACAAAAGATGCTCCGTTAACCTCGGGATAGAGTATCGGTCCTCCTCATCCTTCTAACGAGGGTTTAGTGATATCATGGAGAGTGGTGCGTGCGGACATCGTCGAACTATCGGCAGGTAAGTGTGGATCTCATCGAATGGGTAAAATGTATGATATCAGATAGAAAGGATATGTCGGAAGAATTCGTAGCAGTCTAAGTAGGTTAAACCATCCTAAAGGTTCACTAATAAGGAAGTCCATTTTAAGCTTTTTAATTAATCGAAATTATACTAATATTATCTAACCTAACTACGGTAAACTAGTAACTTTTGACAAAGCTAGTCTTAGTCAAAAGGGTCTCTTAAACACTAACTAATCTAAACAGGCTCCAAATCGTACTACCACTCCCTGGCAACGGCGCCAAAAATTAACTTACCCGTGATATGCCCGAATCGGACGGTTTATTTATGCGGTGTTGTTAGGTTGCAAAACGTCAATTCAGGATATCAATAGAAGAAGCTGCTTGTTTAATTTATATATGCTGGGCCTAAATCGATTATTCCTTCCTATGGGTAAGCAAGGGCAAATATGACCCAGGGTCGTTCCTTGAGCGGTCGAATTTGAAAAGGAGCTTATTCAAATAATTTAGTAATTAAGATTGGGTTTGTACACATTTAGTATCCCAAGACTAGTGGCCAGGTACACCTTGTCTGGAGAGGCAGGATCCTTTTGGTCCCAATAAAATGGCGACTGTTCGGAAAATCCAATAACCAAATCCAACCGGTTTATTCTAGACACCACTTTATCCAGAATATCAAATTATGTAAAGGCAATACTTTGGTTGATATTATTTATAATTGTAATTAAAATATTAAAGTAATAAAAATAAAGTAAGCTAGCTTGCATGCAAGAACTAAGGACAGACAAGACGTGGTTCACCATGATTTAGGATAACATAGCATGCAATAACTAAGGACAGACAAGACATGCTCTACAATGAACACACCACATTTTCGATTTTGACTTAGATACACCCTGAGTCTGTTTTCTTTTCTTCTTATTCCAAAAAGTTTTCTTTGACTTGGAACTAGATTGACTCATTGTTTGACTTTGCTGCTGAACACTTACATTTTCCTTTCTACGATTAATCGCAGCCTTAATATCATCCTCAGCCATTTTTGCCATAACAAAAGTTTGAGACAAAGTAGTGGCAACTCTTGCCATGGTTCTGTACTCTGGCAACAACATCTCCACAAAATGATCAATTTTAGATTGTTCGTAAGGAACCCATTGATGCGCAAACCTTAGTTTATCAGCATACTGTTCAATTGCATCATCTACAAACATCTACTCGGTCATCTTTAACTCCAAAAACTCTCTCCTTAACTTTCCAATCTCATACGGGGTACAATACTGTTCACACACCTTTTCATAAAACTGCTCCCAAATGATTTGACCAAATTGTTCCTTTGTTACATTGGTAACGACAAAATCCCACCATACCATAGCTTTATCTTTCAGTAACCGACAAGCGAAAGTGACTATGAGTTCTGGTTCACATTGACATGCTTCAAATGCCCGATCCACTTCTCTCAACCAATTTAAAGTGACATTCGGATTAGAACTGCCCGAATACATAGGAGGATTACAATTTAAGAACTGTTTATAGGTACACTTCTTCTTGGTTTCAATTATGGTTTGCTGAAACATATGATATGGATACATCATTTGGTCAGAATGTGAATAATTGATTTGAGGTGAAATTTGGATTTATGGTTGTGGTTGCTATTGTTGTAGTGCGTCTCTAACAGGCACAGATGCATTTTGTGGTATCGAAAAACCTGGCGGTGCTGATGAATTAGTTATGGTTAGAGCAATAGTGGTATCAACTGGTTGTGAATGTTGTTGCTCTAATTCCTTTATTCTATTCCTCATTTCTTTCAACTGACTATGTAACTGAAAATTAGACTTTCGCAAGTCATCCTCTGCACTATGCTCCTCTGAGGACGCTCTCACTATTCTGGGGATCAAGGGGGTATCGAGATCTCGAGTTTGATCATCCATACCTATCTTATCACAACATCTCACAAAAGCTTAGTGGATAATCGGTTAGTACCTAGCAACTAACACGTATTCCACCTACATTCACTTTTCCCTTTCCCCACTTGTATGTTTGACACAAATCCAATCAAGATTTGGGAACATGACATTTATCACAATGTACATGCTGCCAAACCTATGCTCTAACTCACGTACTCGGTAGACTTACCCTCTACAAGCTTTAAATTAACAAATTCTATAGATTAAAATACCAAAATCACCAGTTAATCCCCACTTTTTGTCATTCGAAACCATTACTATTCCCGACAAAATGCAAAGGATAGCTAATTATAATGACAAACCACCGTCCAAACAATGAAATTTGCTCCGTAAGTCATTCAACTTACCATTACTATACATAATTTCCGAGTTCAACTCATTAATCAAGACCCATTCCTGACATTGTAACACTCGATATCATCCAATCCACCAGATCGTTATCAGGTTTGACTTTTTATAAAGTTATATTCCCTCAAATTTTCCATGTAATGGCAACTAGCTTTCATTCATTTCACTAAATTCTGCCTATGGTTGATCGAAATCGTCCAAGTTAAGCATTTCAAGCTCAACAATTCATTGTCCAACAGTTAGTCCACATTCCATGCATAATTCGAATCATCTAAATTTCCTTCAGCTTCCCAGAATTCCTGTATGACTTACCCCAATATATGTAACGACCCGAATTTTTCCGACTACTTGAATATACTATTTACATGATTTAATAATTCTTACTTGATAAGCAATGAATTTTAATAAGTCTTGAACCTCCAGAAAGAGTTTTACACAAGCTTTTAGTCACACTTTTATTCTTACGATTCACGAACGTCATAACTTGTATTAATTATATATATGTGTGTGTGTGTGTGTGTATATATATATATAGATTTAACTTGAAAATATGATAATTAAATATCTCATTAAGTATATTAACAAAGTATTATATATATATTTTCATACTACTAATTTAAAGAGTTTTTGAACAATATATATGTTACTATTTAAACGACGTAATTAACTTATGTTAAAATGTATTTACATATAATGTATTATACACAACTTCTAGAAGTATTTACTATTGGTATATATACTAATAGAAATTTGCAATTATGTGTGTAATATGTCATCCATGACCTAATCAATTTAATATGTCATCCATGACATAATACATTTTAAATTATCTTAGAGATTTTCACCAAAAACTAAATTTTCAAGCCTATAAATAAGCACCATTTCTAACTCATTTTTACACATTCATTTTCCAAATTTTACTTCCAATTCTCACACACACTTGCAAGAACTCTCTCAAGTTTTGTTCTACTACTTCTTTCCAGCAATTTTACATTCTAAACTTGAGGTAAAAACTCTACTTCAACTCTTGTTCAATTCATATGTTTATAGCTATCTATATAAGAGTTTATAAACTAGAACATAGTTTAGTTGATTCTAAACTTGTTTGAAGAACTAATCTAATATTTCTAACTTAACTCTAATAAAATTTATTTATATGTATTATGATATTATATTAAGTTAATATAAGAACTTATAACTTGTACATATGAAGAACACCTTGAAACTTAACATATATCGTTTAATCTCCATTCGGTAAAAAGCGGGCTGTTTTGGGTTGGAAATTAAAAACCTATTTTAGACTTTGATTTCGAGGCTAAGACTTTGGAAATATGTTAATATATGTAAATAAGACTTTCAGTATTTTTTTCATGATTTTAGACAAAGTGGAAGTATTTTATAAAAAATCATATATTGGGTGGGTGCCGGGATTCTTCCAAATCTGTCCACCGGCACAAAAAGAGGGTAAGACTCTGAATATTAATACATGGGCTGAACTTTTTGAATTGTTTTTGAAAAATTAACTTCTTAAGGAATCCATATCAATTTGATTCACTTTAAATGGAGTTGTAATGAATATTTGGCGAGCAAAACAAAATCTGCTAAAATTAACGTTGTATGGACGAAATTTATATTGTAAAAACTATATTAACCATATCCTTGCTAACTTTTCCTATATCCTATATATATTTGGACATGTTATCATTAGTATTACAAAATATTATAATCTTAGTTAATTCCGAGATTGTATATATATAATAATCTTGGTACATTCCATGACAATAAGTATACAATACGTTTTGATAAATCCTAAGACAATAAGTATACAATACGTTTTGATAAATTCTAAGAAAATACATATATAATACGTCTCTGGGTGGATGCAAATACAATACGTATACAATACTTCGTAGGGGTAATTCTAAGATTATATATATACCAATTCTTGGACTGTTGGACATTTCGGACTATTTTGGACTACTAGCAAAGGACTACTAATATAAAAATGTTAAAAATTAATATATAAGTATTCTATGAACTTGTTTTATTTTATTCACATGTCGTATTATTATCTGAATCATTATTATTGTTATAGGTTCGTGATTCCAAGGACGACGACCATATTTTTAATAAGCTAAAAACTTATTATTAATATACTTTTACTACCGTGAGTATATAGTCCCATTTTTAAACTCTAAAAATATTTAAGGATGAGAATACATACATTTTATGTTTTACGCCATGGACACAAGTACTTAAAATATATTCTACGTTGAGTTGTACCACATTGCATATCTTCACTAATAGCTTGGTAACTCATATTTACATGTTGTAAGAACATGTAAGCGCGAATCCTATTGATAGATCTATCGGGTTTGACAACCCCAACCGGGCTAGTCGCTCTAGTATCGTAAACGGTTGCATAGTACTTCGTTATTACTACACTTGGTACAGTGTAGGGAGGTTTCATAATAAAGGGAATATGCTACATTAATTGTTAAGTATGGTTACCGAAGCGCTCAACAACTTATAGAATACTTTTATACATGTAACACCCCGTTTTTCCCTGTACATGATTTATAGGTGTATTGTGTATGTACGATAGGCGTATGAAGGTTTCGGGACATGTTCGGTTGTTAAGGTCTTGTATGCAAGGAAATGAGTCAGACCACGTTGAACGTCACGGCGCGACAAAGGAGGCCGCGGCGCGGCATTTAACTGGAATCCAGATCAGAAGCTTGATAAAAAATGATCCCAGAACTAGGCAAATGTCGCGGCGCGACATTTAAGGCCGCGACGCGGCATTCTGGGCAAACTGGTGCCAGTTTTTTGTAATATTACATGAGAAGCAAGGGCATTTTGGTCTTTTCACATTTGAGCCAGATTTGAGGCTTTAACCTCGTCCACTCATTCATTTTCCTAATTTCATTTTCCTTTTCTTTTCATTTTTCTCTCAAAACTCAAACACCCATTTGATTTCAAAGGGATTTTTGGAAATGAAGAAGCGGGATTTGATCTTTGGCGTAGTTGACAAGTTTGTTCTCCTCGTTCCTAGCTACACGGTGATACTAGTGGTAAGCTCTAACTCCGAATTTCGTTTTCGTGTTCATCATTTAATTTTGGGGCTTTTGATTGTATGATTCATAGATGGAACCCATTTAGTTGTTAATTGAAGATTAACACCAAGATTCGGGTTATAAGTGTAAAAGGCGGGTTTTGGGTTGGTTAATGATTTGACCATGTTTAAGACTTGTAAATGGTGTATGACCCGAATGTCGATTCGATGAGGTTTATAAACTTAAAATGGATTAAGTTGAAGTATAAAACTGAGTTAAATATGTTTTGGGGTCAAAACTTGTAATTGGTGAGATTTTGACTTTATGGGTCAAAATTAGGGTTTATGGACGATTTTGAGTACGATAAGTGTTTAACACTTGTGTTCGGGTTTAATTGGCATATAAGGACCATTATCACTTGTGTTAGTGATTATTGGTTAGTTTGGGCACGGTTTATGCTTGGAAGTGCAATTGGGTCGAAATTGCACTAAGTGTCGAATTGGGTTGGTTTGTAAATCCATCCTAATTGTGTTGTGGTATTTATGATAATGGAATAGGTACATTCCTTCGGAGAGTTACAGATTATTCGGAAGCGTTCTTCAAGGCGACAAGGTGAGTGTTAATATCCTATGTGCATATGTATGTGTAGGACGGGTGCGGGTCGGGTGAAGTGATTCTCGGCTATAGAGCTCACTTCACATATAGGTGGATTTGATGGACTTTTATATGAGTCCAATTGGCACGTTTGTGCATTTTGGTTGACCACCTTTGGCGAGGTACACGCTTGTGTGTACGTTATCACACGTGGTTGTGATTTGGATGTTATAACCCCAATGGCGAAGGGTTGATATTGTTGTGAAGTGGATGACCCCGATGTGGTGGATTTTATAATCCCGTGACTGTAGGTTTTAGTATTGGAGAAGTGAATCGTGTGTAGTTCGGATTCATGATGACGCGTGTAGTTCGATCGTCTTATTGAGGTAGTAATCTCGTGTGGTTTCGGATTACTAAGGCTCGTGTAGTTCGGCCAACCTCGATGTTGTGAAGATAGTAATCTCGTGTGGGTTCGGATTACTAAGGCTCGTGTAGTTCGGCCAATCTTCATTGTGGCATTTGGTATTCAGTAATGGGTTAAGGGGTTAACCTTATTCGCTTTATATTGTTATATATATTAATGTAATGTTGTGTTGTAGCTAACCCTCCGGGTGTAGCTTATTAGCATTGTTCACATAGTCGTTGGTGAACTTATGTTTGTTGATGTATCTTTAGCTTGTTGCTTAGAGATCGTACGGTATGCTTAGTGTAGTTGCCTTATACATGGATGCTTCAGTATGAGGTATTTGATATTTGTGTGGCGTGTCAATTTTATACATATATATGTATGTAGTATATTATCATTCACTAAGCGTTAGCCTACCCTCTCGTTGTTGATATTTTTATAGGTTCTCATGCTTGGCACCTCGGGTAAGCTTGGAGATTAGAGATCTTGGCTTGGTTGCTTAGAAGATCTTGCTTTTGTATTCGATTAGGATTTGGGTAGCGTAGTTCCAAATCACCATGCTCGGTTTTGGTTGGAAACTAAACTAGTCGGGTCGTGTATGTTCATTTGGACAATTAATCAATGTATTAAATGTTTTAAGGTTTATTAAACCTTCTACTGTATTAAAGATGTTTATGGAAACATAATTGGGACCTAAAGTGTTATTTAAAGCGTATTAGAAGGAAAAATTTTTATGGGCCGGTTTTAATACGGGTTGGGTCGTTACAAGTGGCATCAGAGCATGGTCTAAGGAATTTAGGCGACTTGAGATAGGTGCCTAGACTTAGACTTTTGTGTGTGTGCTAAATTTTTGCGGGACTTGTAGGATTACGGGTCAGAATGAGTTGTAGTTAGTGCCTTGTTTGTAGGTGGACTAACGTTTATATTAGTAATGCGGATGTTATTAATATATTATTGTGTTGTGATGATAATTCTCGCGTGTGTTTATATCGCGTAGAATTCTATTTGTGTTGGTTATATCATCGAGCAAGGCGGTCGTTGTACTAACGAGTTGAGATGACGTGTGTGTGTAATAAGGACTTGCAAACCTTATTACGGGTGCAAATCGTGTCTAACAAGTGATGTACGATGAGTGTTTTGCAAGATGGACCGGTGTGGAGTGTGTTTTTTATACGTTCGTGATCTAATCGCTTTGGATTCCTTAGAATGGCGATGGGAAGTGGGATCGAGACGAATAATGCTGAGTTTAACACTAAAGTTGCGGCCGCTGTTGCGGAGCAAATGAGTGCGTTTCGAGAAGAAATGGATAGGAAGTATTCCGAACTTCAAGGTAGTGGTGAGATGGAGCGTTGTCTTAAAAGCTTCATGAGGACTAAACCCCCGATGTACGATGGAGAACTGGATCCTTTGATAAGCACAACTTGGATCTCGGATGTCGAAGGGTGTTTTCGTACTATTAAATGCCCTCCTGAGAAAAAGACAAGACTCGCTACTAGTTTGTTGCGGGGTAGGGCAAAGGATTGGTTGGATGGTAAGATTGATCTTATCGGTGGTGAACCGTTTATGGCGTTATCATGGGACGAGTTTAAGAAGGAATTATTCGAGGAGTTCCGAACTTCAGCCGATTTGTTGAAAATGCGTAATGAGTTGCGAAATTTACAACAGGGTTCTATGGATTTGAATACTCTCAAGACGACCTTTATGGCGAAGGCTCGTTTTTGCCCGGAGTATTTGGGGAATGATAATTTGTTGATGCAAGATTTCTATCGAACCTTGAATGATGACTTGAAGAATAAGATTAGCCGGGGTCATGCGAAATTGTTTGCGGAATTATTCGCCGTGGCTAGAGGTTTCGATTCGTATACGCGATCAAAGATTGGTGAACCTTCAAGTGAGAGAAGGGTTGTTTCGTATTGTGCTCCGAGTAAGAGGACTAAGGGTCCGAGTGTGAGCACGGGTGGTACGCAGACGGGTATACCGGATTCTAGTGCATCTAGATGTTACAATTGTGGCGTGAGGGGTCACAAGTCTTGGGAATGTTCGGTACCAACGGGTGATGGCATGGTGTGCTTCAATTGCCAAGAAGAAGGACATCGTAAGTCAGAATGTCCCAAGTTAGCGGGGACGGGTGCGGCAAGGAGACGTTAAGGTACGTTTCGATTTAATAAATATGTCCTTTGATTATTTATTATGTGCCGTTAGAGGTTGAGTTTGTTAAATGCATTGTGTTGTGCATGTTATATTGTTAAGGGTGACGTCCCTAATGGAGGTACCCTATGGTGACGATTTAATTGTTGGGCGAAGGGCGTAAGACTTGGTGCAACCAAGCATTCCTTAGTATTTAGGAAATGTTTCTACCAAACCATGGAAATGGGTTTTGGTGTTCGGTTGTTAAGCGCGTGTTCGCTTGTGTGTTGGAGTTGATGAACCATGAGGTTCGACGGGTGGGATGAAAACCTTGAGATCGAGTGTTTTGAATCTCGATGTATGTTGGTAATGGAGTATATAAGACGCGACATTAGGTGCCTCTTTTATACCTACTAGCGTGGTGTTCAACTCCGATCGTGTTGTGGTTACATTGTACTTAGGGTACCGGAGTGAAAGTCTTAGGTACATGAGTGACTAGGTGGAAATTTACAAACTAGAGCAATTGGATGATTGCAAGGGTGTGGTTTGTGTAATCGTGGTACACTTTTTGTTCGAAGTGTTTAAGGATTGATTGAAATCCTTCGTTTGCTCAAGGCTGGAGCAAGATATGGTGATGGGTCGTGTGAGCCCAATCATTTGTAAAGTCTACCTTTGGTAGCATTGTATGATTGTACGAGTTGTGGATATGGGACATAGTTCCAAGTGGGGGAGTTACACTCCCGCACGAGGAAGTTTTTGTGTGAGATTTAGGATGATGCTTTTGGTAGATCCGGAAAATGTTGTCGAGACCTGGTTTTGGTCGATTTGTGGTAGATTACAATTTCAGATAAATTGTACTTATGGTTTGGATTTGAATTATCACCGAGGTGGTAATGTGGTAAATCTCGTTGAGAGATAATGGACGTGTTTGGTGAGCAAGGTGAAATCCTTCGGTTAAGGGAAGTGTGTGTCGGATTCTCTTCTAGAGACTTATTGTTGTGTGCCTATGTTTGTTATAGGTAGTTCTTGCTCGAGTGTGTGAATGGTTAGTGGTATCCGTTAGGATTCACTATGGCGTAGCAGAGCGCGATGTTACCCTACTCGTCGTTCGAGGCCAAAAGGGCGTTGATTGATGAAGCATGACTTTCGGAGTCCGCTGACTTCATCATGGTATTGGTGATTGATGAAGCATGACCTTTAGGGTCCGCTGACTTCATCATGGGAGTATGCGATTGGTGGAGCATGACCTTCAGGGTCCGCTGACTTCATCATGAGCGAGGTGTTATATCGGTGAAGCATGACCGTTGACGGGGTCTGCTGACTTCATCCGGTGTTGAGATTGGTGAAGCATGATCTTCGGGTCCGCTGACTTCATCATGGTAGTGGATCGCGTGTGGTTTCGGATTCACGATGACGCGTGTGGTTTCGGTCATCTTATTGTGGAAGTGAGTCGCGTGTAGTTCGGATTCACAAATGACTCGTGTGGTTTCGGTCATTGTAATGAGGAGTGAGTCTCGTGTAGTTCAGATTCACAAATGACTCATGTAGTTCGGTCATTCCTCCGGGATAGTGACTCTCGTGTAGTTCGGATTCACTAAGGCGCGTGTAGTTTGGCCAATCCCGATTGTTGTTGTGGTGAAGGTAGTGAGTCGCGTGTAGTTCGGATTCACTAAGGCGCGTGTGTTTTCGGCCAGCCTTCATGTTGTGTGATCTGTCGGTTGTTTTATACACCGATGGTGGGGTCGTAAGGACCGTGATGTTTGAACTATTGGTTGTTTTATACGCCGATGGTGGGGTCGTGAGGACCATGTTGTATGATTAGTGAGGCGATAACCGTGTTTCGCTCACATGTTGCTACGAGTGTGACGATAGTCGATTTTGTACACCTTGGGATTAACGTTACCATAGTCGTTTTGGGCGTTATCGGTCTTAACCGTTTATTATGATGTTACGGTAGTTGCGTATTGGTCGTATTGCGCACTACAAGGGATGTTTAGTGATTGGTGTTATCCGTAAAGATTCGTTTGGTTCGGTCTTCATCGCTTCGGGTTGTTGACCTTAGGTTGAGACTTGGTTGTTTTTAACGTCGTACTCGGTAAGGGTATGCTAAGGAATTGATATCTCGATACGAGATTGGTTGAGTTTTCCCGATGTGAGGGATTGAGTTAGCGCTAGTGCTCGGAATTATGGAATTTGATAAATCGCGGGTGACGATTTAGCTGTTAAGGGTAACTCTTTGAGAAGAACTTTCTAAGGGATCATTGTAGACTTCGGTTGTTGCGTGTATTGTACATCTCGAGATGCGATCAAGTGTGTAATTTGTCATTGGATTAACCATCGGGTTAGCGAATTTGTGGTAGAAGTCGGTTTGAAATGCATGTTCGACGACCATTGAGTGTGGGTCCGTTTGGGTTCATGACTAGGATCACGAGGACGTGATCGAATCTAAGTGGGGGAGAGTTGTAACACCCCGTTTTTCCCTGTACATGATTTATAGGTGTATTGTGTATGTACGATAGGCGTATGAAGGGTTCGGGACATGTTCGGGTGTTAAGGTCTTGTATGCAAGGAAATGAGTCAGACCACGTTGAACATCGTGGCGCGACAAAGGAGGCCGCGGAGCGGCATTTTACTGGAATCCAGATCAGAAGCTTGATAAAAAATGATCCCAGAACTAGGCAAATGTCGCGGCGCGACATTTAAGGCCGCAGCGCGGCATTCTGGGCAAACTGGTGCCGGATTTTTGTAATATTACATGAGAAGCAAGGGCATTTTAGTCTTTTCACGTTTGAACCAGATTTGAGGCTTTAACCTCATCCACTCATTCATTTTCCTAATTTCATTTTCCTTTTCTTTTCATTTTTCTCTCAAAACTCAAACACCCATTTGATTTCAAAGGGATTTTTGGAAAGGAAGAAGCGGGATTTGATCTTTGGCGTAGTTGACAAGTTTGTTCTCCTCGTTCCTAGCTACACGGTGATACTAGTGGTAAGCTCTAACTCCGAATTTCGTTTTCGTGTTCATCATTCAATTTTGGGGCTTTTGATTGTATGATTCATAGATGGAACCCATTTAGTTGTTAATTGAAGATTAACACCAAGATTCGGGTTATAAGTGTAAAAGGCAGGTTTTGGGTTAGTTAATGATTTGACCATGTTTAAGACTTGTAAATGGTGTATAATCACTAGTATTAGTGATTATTGATGATTTGGAGACCTTTAGGGTTCTTGTGGTTGACTAATTTTGACCAGAGTCAAAATTAGGGTTTGTTGATGATTATGACCCGAATGTCGATTCGATGAGGTTTATAAACTTAAAATGGATTAAGTTGAAGTATAAAACCGAGTTAAATACGTTTTGGTGTCAAAACTTGTAATTGGTGAGATTTTGACTTTATGGGTCAAAATTAGGGTTTATGGACGATTTTGAGGACGATAAGTGTTTAACACTTGTGTTCGGGTTTAATTGGCATATAAGGACCATTATCACTTGTGTTAGTGATTATTGGTTAGTTTGGACACGGTTTGTGCTTGGAAGTGCAATTGGGTCGAATTTGCACTAAGTGTCGAATTGGGTTGGTTTGTAAATCCATCCTAATTGTGTTGTGGTATTTATGATAATGGAATAGGTACATTCCTTCGGCGAGTTGCGGATTATTCGGAAGCTTTCTTCAAGGCGACAAGGTTAGTGTTAATATCCTATGTGCATATGTATGTGTAGAATGGGTGCGGGTCGGGTGAAGTGATTCTAGGCTATAGAGCTCACTTCACATATAGGTGGATTTGATGGACTTTTGTATGAGTCCAATTGGCACGTTTGTGCATTTTGGTTGACCACCTTTGGCGAGGTACACGCCTGTGTGTACGTTATCACACGTGGTTGTGATTTGGATGTTATAACTGTAGTGACCCGAACTTTTCCATGTTTATATATATATTAAATGAAATTGTTATTTACATGATTAAGTGTTTCCAACATGTTAAGCAATCAAACTTGTTAAGACTTGATTAATTGAAATAGGTTTCATATAGACAATTGACCACCCAAGTTGACCGGTGATTCACGAACGTTAAAACTTGTAAAAACTATACGATGACATATATATGGTTATATATATAGTTAACATGATTTTATTATAAGTATGTATCTCATTAGGTATTTTAACAATGAGTTATATACATAAAAATGAGACTATTAATTTAAGAAACTCGAAAACGATATATATAACGATTATCGTTATAACAACGTCTTACTAGGTACATATGAATCATATTAAGATATTGATACACTTGGTTAATTATGTTAAATGATAAGTAAATATATTATTAAGTGTATTAACAATGAAATACATATGTAAAAATAAGACTACTAACTTAATGATTTCGAAACGAGACATATATGTAACGATTATCGTTGTAACGACATTTAACTGTATATATATCATACTAATATATATTATATATCATAATATCATGATAATATAACAATTTAACATCTCATTTGTTATAATAAACAATGGGTTAACAACATTCAACAAGATCGTTAACCTAAAGGTTTCAAAACAACATTTACATGTAACGACTAACGATGACTTAACGACTCAGTTAAAATGTATATACATGTAGTGTTTAAATATGTATTCATACACTTTTGAAAGACTTCAAGACACTTATCAAAATACTTCTACTTAACAAAAATGCTTACAATTACATCCTCGTTCAGTTTCATCAACAATTCTACTCGTATGCACCCGTATTCGTACTCGTACAATACACAGCTTTTAGATGTATGTACTATTGGTATATACACTCCAATGATTAGCTCTTAGTAGCCCATGTGAGTCACCTAACACATGTGGGAACCATCATTTGGTAACTAGCATGAAATATCTCATAAAATTACAAAAATATGAGTAATCATTAATGACTTATTTACATGAAAACAAAATTACATATCCTTTATATCTAATCCATACACCAACGACCAAAAACACCTACAAACACTTTAATTCTTCAATTTTCTTCATCTAATTGATCTCTCTCAAGTTCTCTCTTCAAGTTCTAAGTGTTCTTCATAAATTCCAAAAGTTCTAGTTTCATAAAATCAAGAATACTTCCAAGATTGCAAGTTTACTTCCAAGTTTTCTAAATCCATTCCAAGTAATCATCCAAGATCAAGAAACCTTTGTTACTTACAGTAGGTTATCTTTCTAATACAAGGTAATAATTATATTTAAACTTTAATTCAATTTCTATAACTATAACAATCTTATTTCGAGTGGAAATCTTACTTGAAATTGTTTTCGTGTCATGATTCTGCTTCAAGAACTTTCAAGCCATCCAAGGATCCTTTGAAGCTAGATCTATTTTTCTCATTTCCAGTAGGTTTATCCATGGAACTTGAGGTAGTAATGATGTTCATAACATCATTCGATTCATACATATAAAACTATCTTATTCGAAGGTTTAAACTTGTAATCACTAGAACATAGTTTAGTTAATTCTAAACTTTTTCGCAAATAAAAGTTAATCCTTCTAACTTGACTTTTAAAATCAACTAAACACATGTTCTATATCTATATGATATGCTAACTTAATGATTTAAAACCTGGAAACACGAAAAACACCGTAAAATCGGATTTACGCCGTCGTAGTAACACCGCGGGCTGTTTTGGGTTAGTTAATTAAAAACTATGATAAACTTTGTTTTAAAAGTTGTTATTCTGGGAAAATTATTTTTATTATGAACATGAAACTATATCCAAAAATTATGGTTAAACTCAAAGTGTAAGTATGTTTTCTAAAATGGTCATCTAGAAGTCGTTCTTTCGACTGAAATGACTACCGTTACAAAAACGACTTGTAACTAATTTTTATGACAATAAACCTATACTTTTTCTGTTTATATTCATAAAATAGAGTTCAATATGAAACCATAGTAATTTGATTCACTCAAAACGGATTTAAAATGAAGAAGTTATGGGTAAAACAAGATTGGATAATTTTTCTCATTTTAGCTACGTGAAAATTGGTAACAAATCTATTCCAACCATAACTTAATCAACTTGTATTGTATATTATGTAATCTTGAGATACCATAGACACGTATACAATGTTTCGACCTATCATGTCGACACATCTATATATATTTCGGAACAACCATAGACACTCTATATGTGAATGTTGGAGTTAGCTATACAGGGTTGAGGTTGATTCCAAAATATATATAGTTTGAGTTGTGATCAATACTGAGATACCTATACACTGGGTCGTGGATTGATTCAAGATAATATTTATCGATTTATTTCTGTACATCTAACTGTGGACAACTACTTGTAGGTTACTAACGAGGACAGCTGACTTAATAAACTTAAAACATCAAAATATATTAAAAGTGTTGTAAATATATTTTGAACATACTTTGATATATATGTATATATTGTTATAGGTTAGTGAATCAACCAGTGGCCAAGTCTTACTTCCCGACGAAGTAAAAATCTGTGAAAGTGAGTTATAGTCGCACTTTTAAAATCTAATATTTTTGGGATGAGAATACATGCAGGTTTTATAAATGATTTACAAAATAGACACAAGTACGTGAAACTACATTCTATGGTTGAATTATTGAAATCGAATATGCCCTTTTTATTAAGTCTGGTAATCTAAGAATTAGGGAACAGACACCCTAATTGACGCGAATCCTAAAATAGATCTAATGGGCCTAACAAACCCCATCCAAAGTACCGGATGCTTTAGTACTTCGAAATTTATATCATATCCGAAGGGTGTCCCGGAATGATGGGGATATTCTTATATATGCATCTTGTTAATGTCGGTTACCAGGTGTTCACCATATGAATGATTTTTATCTCTATGTATGGGATGTGTATTGAAATATGAAATCTTGTGGTCTATTGTTACTATTTGATATATATAGGTTAAACCTATAACTCACCAACATTTTTGTTGACGTTTAAAGCATGTTTATTCTCAGGTGAATACTAAGAGATTCCGATGTTGCATACTAAAATAAGGACAAGATTTGGAGTCCATGTTTGTATGATATTGTGTAAAAACTGCATTCAAGAAACTGATTTCGATGTAACATATTTGTATTGTAAACCATTATGTAATGGTCGTGTGTAAACAGGATATTTTAGATTATCATTATTTGATAATCTACGTAAAGCTTTTTAAACCTTTATTTATGAAATAAAGGTTATGGTTTGTTTTAAAAATGAATGCAGTCTTTGAAAAACGTCTCATATAGAGGTCAAAACCTCGCAACGAAATCAATTAATATGGAACGTTTTTATTCAATAAGAACGGGAAATTTCAATAACCCCAATGGCGAAGGGTTGATATTGTTGTGAAGTGGATGACCCCGATGTGGTGGATTTTATAATCCCGTGACTGTGGGTTTTGTTTTTGGAGAAGTAAATCGCGTGTAGTTCGGATTCATGATGACGCGTGTAGTTCGGTCATCTTATTGAGGTAGTAATCTCGTGTGTTTTTGGATTACTAAGGCTCGTGTAGTTCGGCCAACCTCGATGTTGTGAAGATAGTAATCTCGTGTGGGTTCGGATTACTAAGGCTCGTGTAGTTCGGCCAATCTTCATTGTGGCGTTTGGTATTCGGTAATGGGTTAAGGGGTTAACCTTATTCGTTTTTTATATTGTTATATATATATATTAATGTAATGTTGTGCTGTAGCTAACCCTCCGGGTGTAGCTTATTGGCGTTGTTCACATCGTCATTGGTGAACTTATGTTTGTTGATGTATCTTTAGCTTGTTACTTAGAGATCGTACAGTGTGCTTAGTGTAGTTGCCTTATACATGGATGCTTCGGTATGCGGTATTTGATATTTGTGTGGCGTGTCCATTTTATACATATATATGTATGTAGTACATTATCATTCACTAAGCGTTAGCTTACCCTCTCGTTATTGATATTTTTTATAGGTTCGCATGCTTGGTGGCTCGGGTAAGCTTGGGGATTAGAGATCTTGGCTAGGTTGCTTAGAAGATCTTGCTTTTGTATTCGATTAGGATTTGGGTTGCGTAGTCCCAAATAACCATGCTCGGTTTTGGTTGGAAACTAAACTAGTCGGGTCGTGTATGTCCGTTTGGAAAATTAATCAATGTATTAAATGTTTTAAGGTTTATTAAACCTTCTACTGTATTAAAGATGTTTATGAAAACACAATTGGGACCTAAAGTGTTATTTAAAGAGTATTAAAAGGAAAAAATTTTATGGGCCGGTTTTAATATGGGTTGGGTCGTTACAATACACTTGCGAGTGTACATATATTTATAACTATGAAATCTTGTGGTCTATATTTACATCGATGCTAAACCTATATATCTCACCAACATTTGTGTTGACTGTTTAAGCATTGTTTATTCTCAGGTCCTTAAGAAAGTCTTCCGCTGTTGCATTATCTAAGCAAGCTGTGCATGGAGTCTCATGCTTTTGTTTAAATGAAGTGTTACATTCAATAAAATCTTTGTCATGTATTATATTCGACTGTTATGTCATGTGTGTAGTATTTGGTAACCGATGTATCATGAGGATTATTAAATAATCGCCCACTTGTTTAAAACATGCATTATGTGTAATAATGGTGTGATTTTTATGAAACGAATGCAATATTTTTCTAAAACGTATCATATAGAGGTCAAATACCTCGCTATGGGACCAATGAATAACGTACTGCATTTATAGTAAAATGGATGAGTCATTTCAATATACTTCTGTTGGCCAGACACAAGTATATTATTCTAAATCATACCTTCATTCTGAGTCACTTGATAAGGAAAATCCTAAATGATTTCCACATTGATCAAGGCACACAATTTCCTGTTAAGCATCGGTAATAGGGAAATTTATTATGTCACTAGTCAGCAAGTCTCATCAGTCATATGTCATCAACCATCAAAAGATTCATATATGGTTATATAAATAAACCTGATCAAGTCATCATTTACAACATATCACAGTTGTCCAAATTCGGTTTACAAAAATCACACTATTGGTAAACCAATAAAAATCTAGGTATTCTCAGTTCAATTCGTGCAAGTTATATCCATCAAACGAAGATGTCATACAACTATCCAAGCATAGGAATTTATCAAGTCATATCATTTTATCTTAATGATTCACTGGTCACAATTCCCAAACATTGTCTAACACTCAAATTTATCTTCCAATCATAACACATACCCGGTATTAATCCCCACTCAGGTCAAGGGTTTCCCTATCTTCTAAAAGATAACCCAGGGAACACTACCCACACTTACTTTCTAAGGGTCACCACAAACTCAAACGAGTCCAAGGAAGGAAAATAATTCCTTAAGGCTTCACTACAAATTTCACGCAACTAATCTAATCAAGTATAACAATACAGTAGGGCTAGCATTATATATAACCAATTCACATACTCATAGCAACGACATACAGGGTTTGAGTCCATTATTACTAAACAATGGAAATACTACTCTATTCCAATTCTTATGATGCCACTATAAGTGTCCCATCAGTTCAAAGAAAGGAAACACAATTCACATAAGCCCTATGCAATCTTATAATATCATGGATAACACTATAACAAGTCAAATATAATAGATAAGTTTCATACGATAACTAACCAGTCACAAAAAGCATGTCAAATCTATATCATGCATCACATTTGACAATTCTCAGAGAGCATGTCAGTCTACAGTCCAAAGAGGTCATGAAAACTAATCAAAGGGATCAAGATCACAGTAATATCAATAGCAGCTCTAAACACAGCTGGTGTAACTAGAGCCATCACATCAATTCTATTTAAAAAGCTCAAACAACGAATCAACATGCAACATGATCATATTACAGAAGTTAAAGGCATATGAGTGATAATAGCTTAATATTTTACATAACACACAACTCGAAATAAATCATATTTCGGTCAAGGATCAAGGCTATTATAAGATACTACCTAATCCCAATCCTTACAGATCACTACGTGTGTCTAGTCCATCAAAGGAAAAACGTACATTTCATATAAACCCTGCACACTTTAGATAAATCATGCATGCCAATATATATCTATACAAGCTATATACATAACAATTAAGTCATATGTATCACACTTGACATGTATCAACGAAAGCAAGGCAATCACCAGAAACGTGGCAAACAATCGAAGGGAATAAGATCCCAATAATATCTTTAACAACTCTAAACACAGTTGTTATAACTGGAGTTGTTGCATCGCCAGCTACCTTTTCCTCATTAGGAAGACGCAATTATATCTTGACAATCACAGTCAGTCAGAGCAGACCATAAACACATCATGTGTTTGCCAACAATCAACAATATTATAATAAATATAAAATTAATTAAGAACATGTCTTTTAGATTCAAGAGGATTTCCTCCTCTTCTGCCTTGTCACTGAACCTGGTGATCCCCTTGTCAAACCCCCGATTGATCCTAACCTTACTCCAGAATATAGCTTTCTCGAGGATGGACATTGATCAAATCGATGACCTTCACTCTGACAATTCCAACACACATTATCTTTATACGAACAAGACTGAACATCGTGTCCTATCAACCCACAACGGTAGCATCGATAGGTTCTTTCAGAACACTATCTAACATGAGTTGCTCTACAATGAACACACCACGTTTTCGATTTTGACTTAGATACACCCCGAGTCTTTTTTCTTTTCATCTTATTCCAAAAAGTTTTCTTTGACTTGAACACTTACATTTTCCTTTCTACGATTAATTGCAGCCTTAATATCACCTCAGCCATTTTATCCATAACAAAAGCTTGAGACAAAGTAGTGGCAACTCTTGCCATGGTTCTGTACTCCGGCAACAACATCTCCACAAAATGATCAATTTTAGATTGTTCGTTAGGAACCTTTTGATGCGCAAACCTTAGTTTATCAGTATGCTGTTCCATTGCATCGTCTACAGACATCTGCTCGGTCATCTTTAACTCCAAAAACTCTCTCCTTAACTTTCCAATCTCATACGGGGTACAATACTTTTCACACACCTTTTCATAAAACTGCTCCCAAGTGATTTGACCAAATTATTCCTTTGTTACATGGGTAACGACAGAATCCCACCATACCATAGCTTTATCTTTCAGTAACCAACAAGCGAAAGTGACTCTGAGTTCTGCTTCACATTGACATGCTTCAAATGCCCGATCCACTTCTCTCAACCAATTTAAAGTGACATTCGGATTAGAACTACCCGAATACATAGGAGGATTACAATTTAAGCACTGTTTATAGGTACACTTCTTCTTGGTTTCAATTATGGTTTGCTGAAACATATGATATGGATACATCATTTGGTTGGAATGTGAATAATTGAACTGAGGTGAAATTTGGAATTGTGGTTGTGGTTGCTATTGTTGTAGTGCGTCTCTAACAGGCACATACGCATTTTGTGGTATCGAAAAACCTGGCGGTGCTGATGAATTAGTTATGGTTGGAGCAATAGTGATATCAACTGGTTGTGAATGTTGTTGCTCTAATTCCTTTATTCTATTCCTCATTTCTTTCAACTGACTATGTATCTTAAAATTAGACTTTCGCAAGTCATCTTCTGCACTATGCTCCTCTGAGGACGCTCTCACTATTCTGGGGATCAAGGGGGTATCGACATCTCGAGTTTGATCATCCATACCTGTCTTATCACAACATCTCACAAAAGCTTAGTGGATAATCGGTTAGTACCTAGCAACTAACACGTATTCCACCTACATTCACTTTTCCCTTTCCCCACTTGTATGTTTGACATAAATCCAATCAAGATTTGGGAACATGACATTCATCACAATGTACATGCTGCCAAATCTATGCTCTGATACCAACTTGTAACACCGTACTCTTTTTTTTTTAAATCTCAGCGGAAGTATTTAAATCATATAACATTTACATATTACAATGCAACTGATGTTACTTTTCAAAATAGTTATACATAGTTATATTAAACAGCAGAGTTCTTCAGTGTGTCAAACATAACCCAAGCACGGCTATCTTCTCCCGTCCCTAGCATGTAAAATAATACAACCTGCAGGGGAGAAAATGTGGGGGATTAGCACAACGCCAAGTGAATGAGATATCCCAACAGATATTACTATCAAGTACCAAGCCTAGCTTTTAGGGATCATGCATCTGGTCATGGTCATGTGGACATAGCATTACACAGCTATCATATAATATAACATTACACATCTGTGACATACAGAGCTAGGCAGTAGTTCAACTAACAAAGCAGTAATAGCATCAACAAGCTATTCACTAAGGGCACCAAAGGCACTACACCAACATAGCCTTACATAGCTATACAATAAGGGTATCAATAGATCTACATAGCTATTCACTAAGTATCAATACCTCTACACAGCTATTCACTCTCATAGCACTAACGGCTATACATAGCACTAACGGCTATAAATATAAGAGTATCTTTGACCCTACTAGGTCTACAACTACTAGCTGATCAAGCTAGAGCTGGGCCGATAGCCCTGGTTATTGTCACACAGTATACCTCTCCTGACGTTAACCTACGTCGATTGTAATATACTGCAATTACAATAACCAATGAGCTCAACCCTTCTATACACGGTTGACATCTTCTGTCCCTTCTATACACAGACAGTTCTCCCATGTGCACATAAACCACCTACAATCTCATGGTAGGTAACATCACTAATAAACATAGGGTACCCTAATCAGGCATGCTATAGATTCAATCTAATCAGGCAACCTGATAACAGCAGTATCACCTACTACTTATAATTAAAACAGTAATCAACATGCATATATAGATTATCATAAACTTTAATAGCATAACAACGGGTAGTAACTACACTTGTTACTAAATACCAATATCCATAAGGATAGTCCCACTCACCGATTACCAGCAAGAACTCAGTGGTCTAATGTTACTGAGTCTTCTCCGTTCCTTTATCACATGAGAACATCATATACTGAGTTAGTATACTTTTCCACTCAATGATAATCATCAATTCATACTATAAACCACATCATATAACTCTACATTCATTATTTGACAAGGCTACATAAGTGTCTATACGAAAATAACTCTTATACGCGTGTAAAACGAAGCATACAAGCTATCACATCCTTTTGACCCCAAATAAATTCTGAATTATTATTTTAAAACCTTAACATTAGAACGTACACTTCATTACATTTCCAACAATATTTTATTCATCAAAAACGAAGTTACGGATTGAAAGTTACGGCCAAAACAAGTTTTCCAAAAAGCTGTCAGACTGCAACCGCGCGAGAGCACCTGTAACCGCACGGTTGCACCTGCAACCGCCCGGTTGAACCCTGCAACCGTACGGATGCACCCAAAATGGACCAGATACACCCTGTAACTGTACGGATGCATCCTGCAATCGTACGGGAGCTGTTCATCAGCAACAGGTCGCTGTTTTCGTCATTTTGAGCCCCAAATCTCGGTTTTGCACTATTTTGACCCTACAAATCACTTAGAGAACATACATAACTCATATACAAATGTTTACTAACATCAATTTGACATAAACAACACTTTTAGATCAAGATTTGATCAAAAACACATTTAATATGAAACTTTGATAAAACTCAAATTAATCACAGATTAAAGCACAAATTTGACATGTAAAATACCTTGTAATGATCACGAAATCACTGTTAACAAATACCCCAAATTGATTTAACACAAAAACGAGATTCAAAGATTAGGGTTTATGAGGATTTGAGAGTTTGTGCAAGTGTTTTGAGTTTCCAAAAGGGAACAAGGAAAGAGCGGGGGTTTTTAACCCAACAAGGGTTTCTTCATTTTGAAGAATCCTATTCCGTGTTACACACCGGTATTTACCAGTTATCTGAAATACGAAACACCTCATTAAGTGGTCCAAATGAGGTCCAATTTAAATACACAAACCTATTCTGTGACCCTTGTCACGAACTAGTATCAACTATATAAATAAATAATTATAAACACGTAATTATTAAAATAACATATGATTATTAAAATCAATAATATTAACACACAGTGTAAAATGGTCATTTCTTGCTAGGCCCAGTCTGAGGGTTTTACAAATCTACCCCCTTAAAGAAGATTCTGTCCTCAGAATCTGGTCAATCACGATCACAAAAGTCACATATTCATCACAACCTCTAATTTCAAACTTAAGTTTACATCTAAACGATAATAACCTTTGTGCTCTAACTTACATACTCGGTCGACTTACCCTCTACAAGCTTTAAATTAACAAATTCTGTAGATTAAAATACCAAAATCACCAGTTAATCCCCACTTTTTATCATTCGAAACCATCACTATTCCCGACAAAATGGAAAGGATAGCTAATTATCATGACAAACCACCGTCCAAAAATGGAATTTGCTCCGTATGTCATTCAACTAACCATTACCATACATAATTTCCGAGTTCAACTCATTAATAAAGACCTATTCCTGACACTGTAACACTCTATATCATCCAATCCACCAGATCGTTATCAGGTTTGACTTTTTATAAAGTTATATTCCCTCAAATTTTGCATGCAATGGCAACTAGCATTGATTCATTTCACTAAATTCTGCCTATGGTTGATCGAAATCGTCCAAGTTAATCATTTCATGCTCAACAATTCATTGTCCAACAGTTAGTCCACATTCCATGCATAATTCGAGTCATCTAAATTTCCTTCAGCTTCCCAGAATTTCTGTATGACTTACCCCAATATACTTCTGTTGGCCAGACACAAGTATATTATTCTAAATCATACCTTCATTTTGAGTCGCTTGATAAGGAAAATCCTAAATGATTTCCACATTGATCAAGGCACACAATTTCCTGTTAAGCATCGGTAATAGGGGAATTTATTATATCACTAGTCAGCAAGTCTCATCAGTCATATGTCATCAACCATCAAAAGATTCATAAATGGTCATATAACTAAACCTGATCAAGTCATCATTTACAACATATCACCGTAGTCCAAATTCGATTTACAAAAATCACACTATTGGTAAACCAATAACAATCTAGGTATTCTCAGTTCAATTCATGCAAGTTATAACCATCAAACGAAGATGTCATACAACTATCCAAGCATAGGAATTTATCAAGTCATATCATTTTATCTTAATGATTCACTAGTCACAATTCCCAAACATTGTCTAACACTCGAATTTATCTTCCAGTCATAACACATACCCGGTATCAATCCCCACTCAGGTCAAGGGTTTCCCTATCTTCTAAAAGATAACCCAGGGAACACTACTCACACTTACTTTCTAAGGGGTCCAAGGAAGGAAAATAATTCCTTAAGGCTTCACTACAAATTTCACGCAACTAATCTAATCAAGTATAGAAATACAGTAGCTAGCATTATATATAACATGCAATTCACATACGCATAGCAACGACATACAGGGTTTGAGTCCATTATTACTAACCAATGGAAATACTGCTCTATTCCAATTCTTATGATGCCACTATAAGTGTCCCATCAGTTCAAAGAAAGGAAACACAATTCACATAAGCCCTATGCAATCTTATCATATCATGGATATCACTATAACAAGTCAAATATAATAGATAAGTTTCATACGATAACTAACCAGTCACAAAAAGCATGTCAAATCTATATCATGCATCACATTTGACAATTCTCAGAGAGCATGTCAGTCTACAGTCCAAAGAGGTCGGGAAAACTAATCAAAGGGATCAAGATCACAGTAATATCAATAGCAGCTCTAAACACAGCTAATGTAACTAGAGCCATCACATCAATTCTATTTAAAAATCTCACACAACGAATCAACATGCAACATCATCATATTACAGAAGTTAAAGGCATATGAGTGATAATAGCTTAATATTTTACATAACACACAACTCGAAATAAATCATATTTCGGTCAAGGATCGAGGCTATTATAAGATACTACCCAATCCCAATCCTTACAGATCACTACGTGTGTCTAGTCCATCAAAGGAAAAACGTACATTTCATATAAACCCTGCACACTTTAGATAAATCATGCATGCCTATATATATCAATACAAGCTATATACATAACAATTAAGTCATATGTATCACACTTGACATGTATCAACGAAAGCAAGGCAATCTCCAGAAACGTGGCAAACAATCGAAGGGAATAAGATCCCAATAATATCTTTAACAACTCTAAACACAGTTGTTATAACTGGAGCTGTTGCATCACCAGCTACCTCTTCCTCATTAGGAAGACGCAATTATATCTCGACAATCACAATCAGTCAGAGCAGACCATAAACACATCATGTGTTTGCCAACAATCAACAATATTATAATAAATATAAAATTAATTAAGAACATACCTTTTAGATTCAAGAGGATTTCCTCCTCTTCTGCCCTATCACAGAACCTGGTGATCCCTTTGTCGAACCCCCGATTGATCCTGACCATACCCCAGAATATAGCTTTCTCGCGGATGGACATTGATCAGATCGAGGACCTTCACTCTGACAATTCCAACACACATTATCTTTATACGAATAAGACTGAACATCGTGTCCTATCAAACCACAATGGTAGCATCAACAGGTTCTTTCAGAACACTGTTCAACACGAGTTGCTCTACAATGAACACACCACGTTTCCGATTTTGACTTAGATACACCCTGAGTCTGTTTTCTTTTCATCTTATTCCAAAAAGTTTTCATTGACTTGGAACTAGATTGACTCATTGTTTGACTTTGCTGCTGAACACTTACATTTTCCTTTCTACGATTAATTGCAGCCTTAATATCATCCTCAGCCATTTTATCCATAACAAAAGCTTGAGACAAAGTAGTGGCAACTCTTGCCATGGTTCTGTACTCCGGCAACAACATCTCCATAAAATGATCAATTTTAGATTGTTCGTCAGGAACCTATTGATGCGCAAACCTTAGTTTATCAGTATACTGTTCAATTGCATCGTCTACAGACATCTGCTCGGTCATCTTTAACTCTAAAAACTCTCTCCTTAACTTTCCAATCTCATACGGGGTACAATACTTTTCACACACCTTTTCATAAAACTGCTCCCAAGTGATTTGACCAAATTGTTCCTTTGTTACATGGGTAACGACAGAATTCCACCATACCATAGCTTTATCTTTCAGTAACCGACAAGCGAAAGTGACTCTGAGTTCTGGTTTACATTGACATGCTTCAAACGCCCGATCCACTTCTCTCAACCAATTTAAAGTGACATTCGGATTAGAACTGCCCGAACACATAGGAGGATTATAATTTAAGAACTGTTTATAGGTACACTTCTTCTTGGTTTCAATTATGGTTTGCTGAAACATATGATATGGATACATCATTTGGTCGGAATGTGAATAATTGAACTGAGGTGAAATTTGGAATTGTGGTTGTGGTTGCTGTTGTTGTAGTGCGTCTCTAACAGGCACAGATGCATTTTGTGGTATCGAAAAACCTGGCGGTGCTGATGAATTAGTTATGGTTGGAGCAATAGTGGTATCAACTGGTTCTGAATGTTGTTGCTCTAATTCCTTTATTCTATTCCTCATTTCTTTCAACTGACTATGTAACTGAAATTTAGACTTTCGCAAGTCATCTTCTGCACTATGCTCCTCTGAGGATGCTCTCACTATTCTGTGAATCAAGGGGGTATCGACATCTCGAGTTTGATCACCCATACCTGTCTTATCACAACATCTCATAAAAGCTTAGTGGATAATCGGTTAGTGCCTAGCAACTAACACGTATTCCACCTACATTCACTTTTCCCTTTCCCCACTTGTATGTTTGACACAAATCCAATCAAGATTTGGGAACATGACATTCATCACAATGTACATGCTGCCAAATCTATGCTCTGATACCAACTTGTAACACCGTACTCTTTTTTTTAAATCACAGCGGAAGTATTTAAATCATATAACATTTACATATTACAATACAACTGGTGCTACTTTTCAAAACAGTTATACATAGTTATATTAAACATCAGAGTTCTTCAGTGTGTCAAACATAACCCAAGCACGGCTATCTTCTCCCATCCCTAGCATGTAAAACAATACAACCTGCAGGGGAGAAAATGTGGGGGATTAGCACAACGCTAAGTGAATGAGATATCCCAACAGATATTACTATCAAGTACCAAGCCTAGCTTTTAGGGATCATGCATCTGGTCATGGTCATGTGGACATAGCTTTACACAGCTATCATATAATATAACATTACACATCTGTGACATACAGAGCTAGGCAGTAGTTCAACTAACAAAGCAGTAATAACATCAACAAGCTATTCACAAAGGGCACCAAAGGCACTACACCAACATAGCCTTACATAGCAATATAATAAGGGTATCAATAGATCTACATAGCTATTCACTAAGTATCAATACCTCTACACAACTATTCACTCTCATAGCACTAACGGCTATACATAGCACTAACGGCTATAAATACATGAGTATCGTTGACCCTGCCAGGTCTACAACTACTACCTGATCAAGCTAGAGCTGTGCCGATAGCCCTGGTTATTGTCACACAGTATACCTCTCCTGACGTTAACCTACGTCGATTGCAATATACTGCTATTACAATAACCAATGAGCGCAACCCTTCTATACACGGTTGACCTCTTCTGTCCCTTCTATACACAGACAGTTCTCCCATATGCACATAAACTACCTATAACCTCATGGTAGGTAACATCACTAATAAACACAGGTTACCCTAATCAGGCATGCTATAGATTCAATCTAATCAGGCAACCTAATAACAACAGTATCACCTACTACTTATAATTAAAACAGTAATCAACATGCATATATAGATTATCATAATCTTTAATAGCATAATAGTAGGTAGTAACTACACTTGTTACTAAATACCAATATCCATAAGGAAAGTCCCACTCACCGATTACCAGCAAGAAGTCAGTGGTCTAATGTTACTGAGTCTTCTCCGTTACTTTATCACCTGAGAACATCATATACCGAGTTAGTATACTTTTCCACTCAATGATAATCATTAATTCATACTATAAACCACGTCATATAACTCTACATTCATTATTTGACAAGGCTACATAAGTGTCTATACGAAAATAACTCTTGTACGCGTTTAAAACGAAGCATACAAGCTATCACAGCCTTTTGATCCCAAATATATTCTGAATTATTATTTTAAAACCTTACCATTTGAAAGTACACTTCATTACATTTCCAACGATATTTGATTCATCAAAAAAGGAGTTACGGTTTGAAAGTTACGGCCAAAACAAGTTTTACAAAAAGCTGTCAGACTGCAACCGCGCGGGAGCACCTGCAACCGCCCGGTTGCACCCTGCAACCGTACGGATGCACCCAAAATGGCCCGAATACACCTCATAACTGTATGGATGCATCCTACAACTGTACGAGAGTTGTTCATCAGCACCAGGTCGCTGTTTTTGTCATTTTGAACCCCAAATCTCGTTTTTGCACTATTTTGACCCTACAAATCACTTAGAGAACATACATAACTCATATACAAATGTTTAATAACATCAATTTGACACAAACAACACTTTTAGATCAATATTTGATCCAAAACCCATTTAATATGAAACTTTGATAAAACCCAAATTAATCACAGATTAAAGCACGAATTTGACACGTAAAATACCTTGTAATGATCACGAAATCACTGTTAACAAATACCTCAAATCGATTTAACACAAAAACGAGATTCAAATATTAGGGTTTATGAGGATTTGAGAGTTTGTTCAAGTGTTTTGAGTTTCCAAAAGGGAACAAGGAAAGAGCAGAGGTTTTTAACCCAACAAGGGTTTCTTCATTTTGAAGAATCCTATTCTGCGATACACACGGGTATTTACCAGTTATCTGAAATACGAAACACCTCATTAAGTGGTCTAAACGAGGTCCAATTTAAATACACAAACCTGTTCTGTGACCCTTGTCACGAACTGGTCTCAACTATATAAATAAATAATTACAAACACGTAATTATTAAAATAACATATGATTATTAAAATCAATAATATTAACACACACAGTGTAAAATGGTCATTTTCTGCTAAGCCCAGTCTGAGGGTGTTACAATTTTCAACGCCATTTTTTGTGCCCGTTTGCTGGCAGGCCGTTTCGCTTATGGCAGGCCAT
Organism: Rutidosis leptorrhynchoides; assembly: GCF_046630445.1. NCBI lineage: Eukaryota > Viridiplantae > Streptophyta > Magnoliopsida > Asterales > Asteraceae > Rutidosis > Rutidosis leptorrhynchoides. The sequence continues at coordinate 390,675,106 of NC_092335.1, read as the reverse complement.
TTAACAAGCCGTTTGGCAAGCAGTTTGCTGGATCGTAAGTTGTCTTTCACCGTTTTCGCTCTAGAATCTTCGTTTTAGCTCAGTTTCTGACGATTCTTGCACCCACGCGTTCGTAATTAAATATCCTACAACATGAGATTATAAATAAACTTTTCCAAAAATTATAAAATAAGTTATTTAAATGCGAGTTAAACGTCTTAGCCGGGTTTGCTCGTTTTACGTGTTATTCATCCGTTTTTAGTGATTCTTGAAACTTAGCCTTTGCAATGACATAATCTACCAAATGAAGCAAATAAATGCTTATTTAGATGATAAAGTCAATTACTTTATCATAAATGAGACTAATATCGGGGGTAAAAATGTGACTATTTAGCCGATATCAATTTATGTTTGATTATTCGTTGTTATGTGATAAAAGTTGGTATTTAATATTTATATTTATAATTATGTCATTAATATTTATTATTATATTTATCAATATAAATTACATTAATAAATTAATATATCTCCGAAATATCCACATAAACATAAAATTTTATAATAAGAAAAAGATTATATTAAAATTAAAATTAAATTGTCTACATCCCATTAAGTCTAAAATAATTTCTCCTAAAATATTTTTTTATGATTTTAGATTACATGAATCCCGATCCAAGAATCCCGTCTTAGAAGACATGTTACCCAATCCCGATATACTATTTAAACATTCTAAAGAGCTGATCATTGTTACGAAATTAAACTTCGATGAAGGAACTACTTCTCAAACTAAAGATAATCCATTGTCTAGTACATTATCAATTCCTGATTCTAATTATTTGGGCTCTCTTTTTGATTCAGACATTGAAATGGCTACCGAAAATCAATGGAAGCGTTAATGAAAGCGGGTCGAGAAGGATTAGGTCACGCCATTACTCAACCAACTATAACTAAAAATTTTGACATCAAGGGTCCTTTCTTTCACTTTCTTAAGGATATCCAATTTAGGGGTACTGAAAAGAAGATGCTAATGCTCACATTCAAAACTTCATGTATATTTGTAATATGTTTAATATCACTAATGTTGAAAGTCATAAGATTTATCTTTGTTTAATTCTGTGGTCGTTAAATGATGAAGCTAAGGAGTGGTTAAATTCATTGCCAGAAGGAGATATCACTAGATGGGACACTATGGTTGAAATTTTTTTAACTCGTTTCTTTCCCGCGTCCAAAACTGTCTCCCTTCAAATTGAAATTGCTAATTTTCGTCAGAAATCTAATGGGTGAGATTTGGTCAATTGCTTAGGGATTGTCCATAACATGGGTTAAGTACATTTAAAAAGGTAACTACTTTCTATAAAGGTTGTGACATAGCTACGAGAAGAGAGATTGATACATCTGTTGGAGGTAATATTATGAGTAAAGCTGCCAAGAAAGCTGAATCGTTAATTAATAAGTTAGCTGCTCATTCTCACGAATGGCATCAAGACAAGACGTTTCCCATTCTATTAAATATGTTAGTAATGATTCTGAAGATGTAATTAAAGCTATGAATGCGCAGTTGGGTAATCTAATAAGGAAAATTGAAAAGCTTACCAAAGAAATACATATAATTAAGGTAGGTTGTGAAAAATGTCAAGGTCATCATGCTACGAAAGATTGTGTTGCTAGTCTTACTATGGAACAAGTAGAAAAAGTCTCTTATGTGAATCAATATCGAGGAAATCCGAATCACCATAATAATTATAATACACCTTATCCAACTAATAATAATAATCCACCTGGTTTCTTTCCTCTTAGAGCGCCCTTCATTCCAAATTCGTCTCCTAATGCTCAATCCAAGAAGAAATCCAATCTTAAAGAAAGCATCCTAACTTTCATAAAGAATCAAAATGAAGCTAATGATAACATAGAACGCAATGTTACTAAGTTATTTCAACTTGTCGAAGGAAAAGTTCCGGCTGAATCTGAAATTCTAAGGAGGTTCGTTTTGAAAAGGTTAATATGGTTAGAGAGGTGAATAGGGATGATATTTATGAACCTGGTTTGAGGTATTTATGGGAATTTGAAATGGCAGAAGAGGAATATGATCAAGAAATTAAGAAGTTAACTACTGATGAGAAAGATAAGTCAAAATATGCTAAAGTTCAAGGTCTTGATCGTGATGAGGTTATTTTTATGCATGAGTTGTTTGATGAAGGAAAAGAGGTTAATGAAAAAGTTAGTGAAGATGATGAAGTTGTTAGTGAAAAATATAAAAAATCCGAGTGTGTTACTAATGAAGATTGGTTAGTTGAAACTATGAAGCAATTAGGAGAAAGAAAAAAGGAAGGTTTTCGCTCTCTTTACTCATTCACAATTGATCCATTAGAACCATCTGAAACACCCGAGTTTCCTGTTATATGTGCTAATTCAGGAGAATTCCAAGTTCCTTGTTTAATTCGTGGTCCCATTCCTATCATTGGATTAGCCGATACTGGTTCTAGCATTAATGTTATATTATTTTCTGTCTACAATCACTTAGGATTGCCATCTTTGGAACCTATCCAAGGGATTGTTTGTTTTGCCGATAGCCGTATCGTTAAAGAAGTTGAAATCATCATTGGTTATGCTTTTTATAAAATTGATTTTGTGGTTATAGACATGGAAGAAGATCTGATAACTCCTTTAATTTTAGGATCGCTGTTTCTAGCTACCGCACGTGCAACCATTAACTATGCAAATAATACTTTGATCATTCATTATGGTGCTCTTATTAAATCCCTTCCATTAGTCCCTAGATCTAGAGTTCCTAGAACAAATGTGAAAATGGTTAAAATTGATAAAGAGGATGATGACGAGCTTACCGTTGATAAGATAGTGACGGAAATCTTGAAAGAACAATATAAGATAAGTGAAGAAGTGAGGAGGCAAATCCATGATTTAAATGTTAAATTTGAAATGTCATTTCGTAGGGGGTCTTAACACCACATTAAGTTTCATGGAGCAAATTAAAATGTTAAACGAGATCGAGAAAAACAAGTGTGGGGAAAATAAGACTACGGAGTGATCCCGATGAAAGAATGAGTCGCGCAACCGACTCTATAATCAAAACTACCTATCCCTATATGTTTATTAGGATTATGTTTTAAGAATATTTTGTTTCGTTATTTATTTTATGAATGTAAGCGCAATATAGCTCCTAAGTGTTAAAATGATGAAGTGATAAAGTTATTAATAAAATATTATGTTTGTGTTATATTTTCCATTGTTTAACAATTTTTGTCAAGATGTTTATATTGAATCCAAAGAAATCCGCAAGTATTCTGCAATTATTCTACGATCCTACAATCGAGTAACATCGCTCTTTCCTTATTTTAAATTATGTCTTTAATTTATTATTATTCTGAATTATAAATGCAAATGAGGACATTGCATAATCTAAGTGTGGGTAGGGAAGTGATTAATCACTTAAAATCTTAAAAAGGATACAATTTTCCCAAAATTTGAAAACAATTGCAAAAGTACAAATAATTTTTTTTAGGAAGTATAAATTCTTAGTCAATCTTATGTCTTTTTACTTAATTTAATATTAAAAATAATAAATAGAACTACTCTCAACTTTAAGATCGGACTACTTGTTTAAGATAAGAAGTAAACGCCAAAAATGGTGAAACGATTGCAAACGTATAGCCACTACCATATGGCATAATTAGCATGGACCACTGAGGCAGGAAAAGAGTCCCAAGGAGGGCCAACTTAGAAAATTTCCAAATGCTAAGCATGCAAGCAAAAGAATTGAAAAGTTAAAAGAGCCCAATGAAGGCCAATAAGAGTGATGAGAGCGAGAGAACATATTTCCAATGAGAACCAAACATTTATAAATCCTAGTTAGAAAATAAAAGAGTCCAATGAAGATCAACTTGTATAAATATGGATTAATAAATATTAGGACCACTTGTGCTCCTTGGTCTGGTTCAGACTAGTTCTTATAATAATAAAAGCTAACTTTTAAATAATTAGACATCTTTTTGACTTTGCATTTTACTTCAACTCTATACCCATTTAAATTAATATAATTTATAAAGTTTACTTGAGGACAACTGGACAAGTAAAGGTTTAAGTGTGGGGAATTTGATAACTCCTAAATTATACAGAATTTTGATAACCTTTTAAGGAGTTATCTTACGATTCTAAAGTCATTTTAATCCTAAAATACACTAACATGGGTAAAATGGGGAAAAGGGTATTTCTAATGATTTTGTTGAAGTTATGATTTAAACAGGATCAAAAACAACTAAAAACTACAGAAATCAAGTTGAAGCCGCCGGATTGGTGATAAAATTCCAGAAAGTTCCAGAACTTTGTAGAAATCACAAGAATCATTTGAAGCAGCCGGCTTGAAATTAAAGCCGCTGGCTTAAAGCTGTTTCGTGTATGATATCGGCCAAAAAGTCACGTTTTTACCCCCGATATTTAGTCCTAAATCCAAAAAGTTTCAAACTTTATCGCCAAAATTTTCACTTTGACGGTTGATTTTGTAGATTAAGTAATTACGAAAGAGATGCAAAAAGAATCAAGTAAAATGAAGCTATAACGAAGAATCTAGAGCGAAAACAGTGAAAATCAAGTTACAATCCAGGAAACAAGCTGACCAGGGCAGCAAACGGGCTGCCAAACGGACTGCCACAATGAAAAAACGGCTTGCCATACGGGCCAAGCAAACGGGCATAAAAACGGGCCACCTCAGCAAACGGCCTCTGCAAACGGCTTGCCGAACAGCTTGCCAAACTGCCTGCCAGCCGTTTGCAGGCAAAAATCAAGTCTATTTAAATGGCTTCTTCCATCCATTTTTACACACAATCAAATTGTAATTCACTTTATATTTTCAAGCTTTTTAGTTAGTTTTTAGTAGTAGCTAGTTTAATTTTTATTTTCCGGAGGATATCCCAGCGAGTCCCTGCAATCTCGGGCAGATTTCTTCAGCTTTTTCAGGTTTTTATCCGAAACGCTTGTCTTTTGTATTAAACATGTATTGTTACCATTTATGTTTAATAATGCGTTTCGATATTATCATATTAGCTTAATTAATCTGTATGATGCTATGATAGAAGTTTGGGTTAGCGTAGTTATGTTAAATTAGTACGGTTACTATTGTTATACTGAACTTGTGAGTCTGATAGATTTGTATGCTAGTATCTTAAGGATCAACCAACCTAGGTTGTGATCAGGACTTATCCACATATATGAACTTAGCTACTTCATAGGATTAAGACCCCTATTTATACTGTATCTGAAGATTCTATGAACTCAGTATGGTCGGAGTTTCCGAGAGGCATCTAATGCGCTTTTAGGACACAAAACTTAGGAATTGAGATATAAATGACCTAGTATGCATATTGACTGTTCCAAAGAGACCTCTTAGGAGCTGTTAAGATCTAGCTAGTGCCTTGACTGTATGATCCAAACCTATTGCATGTTCTTGTTTGATTGTTGCCCTAGGATTAAGTCATATCAATTGTTTAGGTATCTGCTAGGTTTCTATTTGCTTTACTTTCAGTATATCAACTGTAATGCTATATAATGTTTGATTTGGTATGATCTCATTAGATGATGAAATGGTTTTTAGTTTTCAATTAAGGTTTTGTCAACTTAACCCGACGAACTCCTTCCGTTTGTGATCAGTGTTCAATCAACACGCCACGTTGTTATTAAAGTTAACTAAATTGATAACGAGGGTTAGGATTAGAGCTTAACCCACTAATAAACCTAGTGCTTTGCAGAGGATAACCTCCGAGGTATAGTTACCCTTCAACTATACAACCAAGTGACATGCTTTTCACTACTCAACGAGAACTCCGAGAGTCTAGAGATAAGTAGGCCAGTTTAATTGGCTCATCCAACCAGATCTACACCATTCCAAGCATAGCTTTAACATAAATATAATTACCTTTTCCTAGCCCAATGAAATGTCCCGTTCATATTGATTATAAACGTTCCATATTAATTGATTTCGTCGCGAGGTTTTGACCTCTATATGAGACATTTTTCAAAGACTGCATTCATTTTTAAAACAACCATAACCTTTATTTTATCGATAAAGGTTTAAAAAAAACATTACGTAGATTATCAAATAATGATAATCTAAAATATACCGTTTACACACGACCATTACATAATGGTTTACAATAAAAATATATTACATCGAAATAAGTTTCTTGAATGCAGTTTTTACACAATATCATACAGTCATGGACTCCAAATCATGTCCTTATTTTAGTATGCAACAGCGGAAGCTCTTAATAATCACCTGAGAATAAACATGCTTAAAACGTCAACAAAAAATGTTGGTGAGTTATAGGTTTAACCTATATATTATCAAATTAATATAATAGACCACAAGATTTCATTTATTCAATAATCTTACACTCGCAAGTGTATAAAAATCATTCTATGATGAACACCTGGTAACCGACATTAATATAATGCATATAGAATATTCCCCGCATACTCGCAAGTATGTCATAAATTGGCAATCACAATCACCATATAAATTGAAGTATTAAAGCATTCCAAATTCCAGAATGGGGTTTGTTAGGCCCATAGATCTATCTTTAGGATTCGCGTCAATTAGGGGTCATTTCCCTAATTCTTAGGCTACTAGACTGTAAGGGGCAATATTCGATTTAATAATCCAATCATAGAATGTAGTTTCGCATACTTGTGTCTATTTTGTAAAACATTTATAAAGCTGCATGTATTCTCATCCCAAAAATATTTGATTTTAAAAGTGGGACTATAACTCACTTTCACAGATTTTTCCTTCGTTAGAAATAAGACTTGGCCACTGGTCGATTCACGAACCTATAAAAAATATGTACATATATATCAAAGTATGATTTAAATATATTCACAACATTTTTTATTACGTTTTTATGATTTAAGTTTGTTAAGTTTGCAGCCCTCGTTAGTAACCTACAACTAGTTGTCCACAGTTAGATGTATTGAAATAAATCAATATATATTATCTCGAATCAATCCACAACCCAGTGTATACAAGTCTCAGGCTAGATCACAACTCAAAGTATATATATTATTTTGGAATCAACCTCAACCCTGTATAGCTAACTCAAACATTACTGCATATAGAGTGTCTATGGTTGTTCCGAAATATATATATATATATATATATATATATATATATATATATATATATATATATATGGGTCGATATGATATGTCAAAACATTGTATACGTGTCTATGGTATCCCAAGATTACATAATATGTATAATACAATATAAATTAGTTTAGGATATGTTTAGTCTATATTTGTTACAAAATTTTCGTAGCTAAAACTAGCAAATTTATCCAATTTTGTTTTACCCGTCATTTCTTCGTTTCAAATCCGTTTTGAGTGATTCAAGTTGCTATGGTTTCATAATGAAATGAAATTTATGAAACTAAACAGAAAAAGTATAAGTTTATAGTCGGAAATACAGGTTACAAGTCATTTTTTAAAGAGGTAGTCATTTTCGTCGAAAGAACGACATCTTGATGACCATTTTGAAAAACATACTTCCACTTTGAGTTTAACCATGATTTTTGGATATAGTTTCATGTTCATTAGAAAAATCTTTTTCCCAGAAGAACAAATTTTATATCAAAGTTTATCATAGTCTTTAATTATCAAACCCAAAACAGCCCGCGGTGTTACTACAACGGCGTATGTCCGGTTTTACGGTATTTTTCGTGTTTTTAGGTTTTAAATCATTAAGTTAGCATATCATATAGATATAGAACATATGTTTGGTTAATTTTAAAATTCAAGTTAGAAGGATTAACTTTATTTGCGAACAAGTTTAGAACTAACTAAACTAAACTATGTTCTAGTGATTACATGTTCAAATCTTCGAATAAGATAGTTTTATATATATGAATCGAATGATGTTATGAACATCATTACTACCTCAAGTTTAGTAGGTAAACCTACTGGAAGTGACAAAAAATGATCTAGCTTCAAAGGATTCTTGGATGGCTTGAAAGTTCTTGAAGTAGAATCATGACACGAAAATAAGTTCAAGTAAGATTATCACTCGAAACAAGATTGTTATAGTTATAGAAATTGAACCAAAGTTTGAATATTGTATTACCTTGAATTAGAAAGATATCTTACTGTAAATTAGAAAGATTTCTTGAGATTGGATGATCACTTGAAATGGATTAGAAAGCTTGGAAGTAGACTTGTAAACTTGAGAGTATTCTTGATTTTATGAAACTAGAACTTATAGAATTTATGAAGAAGACTTAGAACATGAAGATAGAACTTGAGAGAGATTACTTAGATTGAATAAAATTGAAGAATGAAAGTGTTTGTAGGTGTTTTTGGTCGTTGGTATATGGATTAGATATAAAGGATGTGTAAGTTTGTTTTCATGTAAATAATTCATGAATGATTTATAATATTTTTTGTAATTTTGTGAGATATTTCATGCTAGTTACCAAATGATGGTTCCCACATGTTTAATGACTCACATGGGCTTCTAAGGATCTGATCATTGAAGTGTATATACCAATAGTATATACATCTAGAAGCTGTGTATTGTACGAGTACGAATACGGGTGCATACGAGTAGAATTGTTGATGAAAATGAATGAGGATGTAATTGTAAGCCTTTTTGTTAAGTAGAAGTACTTTGATATATGTCTTGAAGTCTTTCAAAAGTGTACAAATACATCTTAATACACTACATGTATATACATTTTAACTGAGTAGTTAAGTAATCGTTAGTCGTTACATGTAAGTGTTGTTTTGAAACCTTTAAGTTAACGATCTCATTTAATGTTGTTAACCCATTGTTTATTATATATAATGAGATGTTAAATTATTACATTATAATAATATTATGATGTATGAATATATCTTAATATGATATATATACATTAAAATGTCGTTACAACGATAATCGTTACATATATGTCTTGTTTTGAAATCCTTAAGTTAGTAGTCTTGTTTTTACATATGTAGTTCATTGTTAACACACTTAATGATATACTTAATTATCATTTTATCATGTTAAACATAGTGTATCTATATCTTAATATGATTCATATGTATTTAGTAAGACGATGTTATAACAATAATCGTTATATATATCGCTTCGAGTTTCTTAATTCAATAATCTCATTTTTATGTATATCACTCATTGTTAATACACTTAGTAAGATACTTACTTATCATAATCTCACGTTAACCATATATATCCATATATATAAATCATCATGTAGTTTTTACAAGTTTTTAACGTTCGTGAATCGCCGATCAACTTGGGTGGCCAATTGTCTACATGAACTCATTTCAATTAAACAAGTCTTAACAAGTTTGATTGCTTAACATGTTGGAAATATTTAATCATACAAATATAGTTTTCATTTAATATATAATCATGGAAAAGTTCAGGTCACTACACCCAAACTAATAGCTGGGTCAACATTTCCCTGATTTGCATACTCTAGATATCCTTCCACTTTCTTTACTTTTCGGCATTTAGGACTATTAGCTTAAAACAAACTACTATCCTTTACTTAGGTAATTTAAACAAATACAATTATCCACTTGATCTTTAATTCGTTAAACCATTTAAAAGCACGGCCCTAGGTTAACTTACACCATATACCATTAGAAAGTCAAAGCAAATTCAGGCCCCGTAAAATATAAATAATAAACCACTGTTCACTATTCTGATTAGCTAATTCTGACATCTTGCTACCTAATGACATCGCACGAATAAAACCGTCCATTTCGGTAATATCAGTGTACTTAAAGTCCAAGAAATAGCTAAAAATGGAAATGAAATAAAAAAGATTGCAGGATCATTGAAGCCGTCGACTTGGCTCTGAAGCCGCCGGCCTGACCTAAGACGGTTACGCGTTAATCTACTTGTGGGCTACGTTAAACTTGCAAAAGGAGCCACCGCCCAAGTAAAGCCGACGGCTTCCCACTGAAGCCGCCGGCTTGGCGACCGAATTTGAAAATTATAAATCGAGGCCTTATGGTTAAATTTTTAATGTACTTTTTCATTTTTCCTCTAGGTTTTTCACTAGAATATGAAAACTCTTAGATTAGGGTTTTATTTCAAGCTGTAATCAAAGTTGTCAAGTTATCAATAAGGTTTTTTTTCATCTCCCTTTTTGAGGTACATGACTTTATCTTTCTATTCTAGTGTATCTCGTTTTATTTACTTTTTCTGTATTTGTTCATCTACCACTATGAACTAAGCGTTCATAGTGGTTACGTGGAGGAAAACTAACTTTTTTTGGGAATCAGATGAAGCTGCCGGCTTCCTCAGTCCAAGCCGCCGGCTTGACTGAGCCAAAGCCGCTGGCTTCGTGCTTAAATCCAAACAGTTTCTGTTTTTTTAAGATCGGTATAAACTGCGTTTCTGTGATGATGTTTAAACTGTTTTGAATCTGATATGTTAAAATATGTTTGTTTGCCTTGCTTAATGATTAAATAACCTGATTTTAAGATTGATTAGCACTTAATCCAATGATCTATTATTCGATTCATGCTACTTGTTTAGATCTAGTCAATCAAACTTGTTAATTTGGATTGCATGCAACTAAGTTTAATAACCTGGTTAGTGATAAACTTGTTGAATTTCAGTTACGCTTATATAATAAAGTTTAATATTGTTAGGCTTAGTCAAAGATCATCGGTTTGAATGTGTTTGATTAATGATTGCATGAAAACCAAGTAATAATTAACTTTCAGCTAGTAACTTGAGTTGATCTACTTGATGTTTAATAGCTTATAATTTGTCAGTCTATTTGCATGTTGATCCGCAACATAAGGTTAATATGTATCATGTAATTGAATTGAATACTAAGAATTGAGATGTTAGCCATGTACATCAAGTGTCTAGCATATGCTTTAGGTCATGCTTATTAAATGATAAGCAACACTTTTCTTAACCTGTTTAGGGATAATAATTGGTCTATAATTATTTTAATTATTAACCTGTTTATTTTAATTCTTTATTTCTTGTTTTATATTTTGTTATTTTGTTATTTTGTTTATTAAGAATCTATTCGTAACCATCTCTTTCCTAAGAGATAAAAATCTATAATCTTAAAAACACATAAAAATCTATCTTTGGTTCTTTAATAAGAACTAAGCTTTAATAAACCAACTTAAATATACGCTTTCTTAACCTGTTTATTTTAATTCTTTATTTCTTGCTTTATATTTTGTTATTTTGTTTATTAAGAATCTATTCGTAACCATCTCTTTCCTAAGAGATAAAAATCTATAATCTTAAAAACACATAAAAATCTATCTTTGGTTCTTTAATAAGAAATAAGCTTTAATAAACCAACTTAAATATACGCTTTCTTGAGACGATAACCTAAAATACTACATCTGACCCCTCTTGTTGCTCGTTAGGGTGTTGTTAGGACCCTAGAATGAGTCAATCATATGTCAAGCATTGTATGAGAGGATCCTATAGATGAGGGCTATATATAGGATGTCATCCTCCCATATCTAACTAACACCCTACCCAAAGTTATGTAAAGAGTTCAATGAAGTTGTGTAATGAAATAGTTTTCTCTCTACAATCTTCCTAGTTTACACATATTCATACGATATTCATCCTAAGGGTCCTGACATTTGGTATCAGAGCCATCCCTTCAATGAATCGAAGGAGATCCTTATTGAATATTATGTGAATCTTCAAACCACCTTCATACCGAATCTACAAATCTTCATCCATTCTTCATCCAATCTTCCTACTTCATCGAATATTCAAACTGAATCTTTGAATCTTCATATCAAAAATTTACCGAACCCGAATTTTATCCAAATTAATATTTGAAACCGAATCTCAACAAATAGTCACAAATCAAAAACAAAATAAAAATACCGAATATATTTTTATTTTTCAACTACTGTACACCAAAATAAAAATACTGAATCATATCTACTATATCTTTTGACTTCTATAGTACACAACACATGTGCACAATGATCTCTCTCTCTCTCTCATTCCTTTACAGTAACCTGAATACAGATAGATATCCATCGACAAAAAAAACTACTAAATCTATCTTTCTCTCCTATCACATCACTGTAGATCAATCATTCTCTCTCTCTTTCTCTCTCTCTCTCTCTCTCTCTCTTATATTCATATATCGACATGATCTACCTTCCTAATATCATCCTCAAACTCAAACATCGATCATCATACAACAACCATAACCGAATAAGTTACATCATTCAGATAACTTTCACAGATTCAACATCATTTTTATCATGTTCTTCATTTAATTGATAAGTTCAAACCTCGATGTCTCTGGAGTGATTCAGGCTCTAATAGATCGATTGGAGCATAGATTCAAGTTCCTAATCTATCAAGAAAGTTTCGTGAAGCAACAAATCAGATTTAATTTCGTCACAGATCTCTAATTTTCGAAGTCAAAGTTTCAATCCAAAAGTCAAATGACATGATTATGATCGAATTCAACATTTCAGTTATGTTTTAGATTAAATTGATGATTGTTGAGTATACCTGGAATGATTTGCAAGTAGTTTTGAGAAGAAATTATGATATAAAAATGATTGAATTTGAAAATTGAAAATCTACTTGATTTTTGAAGGTCGTGACATGTTCTTGCTAAATTCAGTTGAAAAACAATGATGTTTTGGTAGGAATTTGTCACCGAAGTTGTTTTCGCAGCATTTAGTTTGTATTGCAGCCGATTTGAAGCATTCATTCACACTTTGAGTGTTCTTGATGTTCGTTGATGGTCGATGCATATGAAGAACAGACTTAATTGAATCTGATTCTGTATTGCTCTTGATCTTAATTCGGTAATTTCAGTTCCTGATCCTGATTTGGTTGATAAACAACTTGAAGTTTGACTCGGTATAAGCTTCGGTATTACACTTGATTTTGATTCGGTATTGATCTTTATGAGCTTCGGTATATGAACTTGAATCACATTCGGTACCTGCACTTGAATCACACTCGGTATATAATTCGGTATTGGATTGCTACATTTATAATTGGGCTGCTCAATAAAGCAAGGCCCAATTTCTCTCTTTGTTTAAAGATATGAATTACTAATTGGGCTAACCGAATCCACTAAGCCCAACAAGCCTATTTCAGCCTAATCCTGAATCTTAGTGCAAATATGACAATTTTAGTCCCTGAAAGGTTTTATGATTTTGCAAGGGTAGTCCTTTACTGAATCTGATAGCTTTTTTGACACTTCCAGCCTCTGTCAGATTATCTGAATTTACAAGGATGGTCCCTTACCGAATCTGGACTAACTGTGCAACAGTTTTCACTAGTTCAAAGTTAACGAAAGTTAACAAAACTTAAGGAAGCCAACGAAACGACCAAAAACAAAATTTGATTCACGAGAATTATGTTGTAAGGGGGTGAAAAGGCGATATTATTAGAAATTTCGTATACGATGACAACTTATTCAGAGATTTTAAATCTTAAAGCTCAAATTTCAGATTTGAGTTCACTTCTTTCTCAAAGCAAAGTGAGAGAAGAGAAGCTTGAAGCCAAAGTGTGTACACTACAATGACAAGAAAGAACGTATAAAGAACATAGTGCTTTGTCATGCTTATTATCAAAGGACTCAAATAAGAAAAGGAAGATTATATATTTCTGAGATTTCCGAATTGAAAGATCAAATTTCAAAGATAGAGTTCAAATCATCAAAGAATTCTTCACATGAAGAATCATTACCACATCTAAAACCCGAGACGGTGTCAATTGGAGTTAACAATGATCCGATACCAGTAGTGGATGAACCAAAGACAACGATTCCGGATTCTCCTCAAATGGTTGAGAAGAAGGTCATCAAGATGGAATCCACTCCTCCTACACTTTCAAAACCTAAGAAACTTTTTCCTCAAGAAAATAGATATATTCTGGTTACGAGACCAGATTCTTCAACAACAACTAAGTACTCTTTTCAAGAGTTACTCAAGTTTAAGCCAAGATCCGTGATTATGGCTAAAACTTCATTCCCTTCAGTGCCACCGAAATTATTCTCACAAGTTAAACCAAGTATTCTGATTAAGTGGAGTGAAGAATCGATAGATGCAATTGATGATACCTACAAGTGGTATTTCAAACGACGATGATTTGGCTTCACTACGTTTTCCATATACTTCTTTATGGGACCCGCTCTTCAAAGAAATGTTAAACATCACATGTACCTTGATTAACGTAACTTGTCAAGGGGGAGAAAGTGTTCTTACTTCTAGGGGAGCACCGGTTATTCTTTCTAGGCGGAGTGAACACATGCTTACCATGATTCTTGACTCTGATACATTGATTAAGTTTCCGCATTAGTCAAGGGGGAGCTATGCATGAAGATTCAATGCCGATTACCATTGCGTAGGCTCTAACACTCTTTTCCTCTCAGATCAAAATATGTTTAAGAGTTAATCATATTTTGAGGGGGAGATATAAGGGAAAGTACGAGGTCTTCAGCATGCTACAATTCGAAGAAGATTCTTAAAGACTCTTGAGCAACATCAGTTCAAGACTTGAAATTCCGCTGCATACTCAAAGACCATTGAAGGTAGAATAATTCCAACATTCAAGATCTACTTCAATGTACAAGATTCGAGGGGGAGTTAGTTAGTGATAATTAATTCCAACTCATGTAATATTGTATTTTTTTTGTTAGTGAGCAATGTTTGACATACAATCACCTCATATGAGGAGATTGTTAGGACCCTAGAATGAGTCAATTATATGTCAAGCATTGTATGAGAGGATCCTATAGATGAGGGCTATATATAGGATGCCATCCTCCCATATCTCACTAACACCCTAGCCAAAGTTATGTAAAGAGTTCAAGGAAGTTGTGGAATGAAATAGTTTTCTCTCTACAATCTTCCTAGTTTACACACATTCATACGATATTCATCCTAAGGGTCCTGACAAGTGTTAAAAGTAAAATAAAGGTTTTATAAATTTAAAAGTTGAAAGGGAAATTAAGCACTACTGCACGCACTTTTGACACATCAATATTATAGCACTGTGAGCGCTGAACCCCTTATCTATGCATAGAACCTCCTCCTCAAAACATACGTAACATTTGAACACATGTAACTTGACGCCAATAGAAGGAAAATTAACCCTTGTGCCAGTGGTAGATGGATGGCATAGGGCGCCGGACTGAGTAGCCTATAAATACATGACTACTTTGTCGGTAGGCAGATTATTAGTATGATGACCGACACCAGGAGGAATTAGGCCAAAAGAGTAAAGAAGGAGATAATCCTCCGTAATACCCTCCAAATCTTGTCGAAGGATCATCGAAGAAGATCTCCCCGATGTTTAGTTTCAGTAACAAAGAAAGAAAAGGATGAAATCTTATGTGAGAAAGAAAGAAAAGGAACCTGGAAAAGTATTGGGTCAGTAGCTCGAAGAAGAAGAAAATGTGCAAGTGATGAACATTTTATAAAAATAAAGAGGGTATTTATAGGGATGAGAAGGAAAACATGGAATAATGGAAGGCACATCGTATCCGTACACGTGTAGCGAATCTAACGAAGAGAGAACTAATAGGCTACAATGATCAGTTTGAAGTAAAGATTACGTTGACGATTTCTGAGTGACAGGCTACAATGACCTATGGCAGAGTGATGATTGAGTTTGTGGTTTCTTGCGCTGAACAGACTGAAAAGTCATAAAAACTACCCTGGCATTAAATGCACTGATCTAGTGCAATATGCGTAATAATTCGAGTTCTATAACACACGCGCTTCTTCGCATTAAATGCAACTCTTGGACGCACTAAACTTCATCATTAGAAGCCTTACATCGTGCACAACACCTTGCATTAAAAGCACCTTTTAGCGCACTACATGACATGATTAGAGTTCTACAACACCTACAACAAATTGTGCGCAATATAGAACTGGGTGGACTTAATGATGTGCGTAACCCCATATAAATCGTGCAGTCTCATATCTTACACTGGCTAGTGCTCAATCTCGATTTCTGCAAATAAAGAACTCACAAACATTAATAACGTAGTCCGAACATAGCGCCACATTAGGAAACGGATAAGGCTAGAAAGTTACTATGGTGACAATAAAGAATAAAGAACACCTGTGGCAGCACGATACGATCCTGACATTGCAGGGTGGACTGAAAAGGACATCAGGGTATAAAGGGGACATCACTAAGATAAGGACAGCACTTTTTAAGCTTTTTGGAATAAAAGGACTGCGATAATACAACGTGGAAATAACATATTCCCTGTGTCCCCTTACGTGGCACTAAGGGACAAAAGTTCACAAGTATAAATAAGAGTAACTTGAATGAAAATAAGAATGGAATAAAAGGACGAAGATAATACAACGTGGCAACAACATATTCCACTTCACCTACAAGAATACTTTCAAATATATCCCACTCCATCTAACCCGCACAACCGGCATAGCATCCTCAAACACTTAGCGATTTCAGGTAGCGCACACAACGTAAATCCTAACATCGCCCTTGGGCCATCAGCTCCGGTTAACCCGAATGATGGTATGTTATGTTTAACCACCCTTTCTGAGATCATCATCTCATATGAGAGTTATCCACAGTACTCCGAACCGGAGAGTTAAACTCAAAAAACTTTAAGCCCTCCTTTGTTGTTGATCTCGCATGAACAGAACCCCTTGGACCATTTTATGCTTGATCACCTCCATTCAAAATCTAGAATGTAATTTTGCTAAGTTGTTTCAATTCATTGAGGGAAAAGGGTCGTCTAGTACTGAGAAGCCAAATAAAGTTTAGTTTGAGAAGGTAAATGCAGTTTCTACTTTTATTGATGAATCGGGAAGTGATGACGAAGTGGTTGTTAAAGAAGAAGTTAGTGAAGCTAATGAGTTTGAATGGTATAAAAAGTTTGTGGAGAAATATGAGCTAATGACTGAGTTTGAAAAGGTTTATGAGGGAATGGTTGAAAGAGAGCCCTTAGGTAGATATGAAGTTCGTAAGTTTTGTAAGTCTAAAAGATATTATGTAATGTGGGAATACGAAATAACTGAGGAGGAATTTTCTAAAGAAGCGGATGAAATGAAAGGAGAAACTTCTAACCCTAAGAATAAGATAGAAGTAAATCCCGAAGTAATAGATATTTCTGACAATGAATCCGGTAAACTCTCTGATGAGGAAGAGGATGAGAACTTCCCAAGATGCTAGAGTTGTTAAAAGGTTATGATCCCTTAGATTATTTTCATCCATATGAGTTTAGTATCAGTTTTGATGAATTCCAAAGTGCTAAGGATGAAGAGAAGGTTTCGGTTCGAAAAGACAAGGAAGTTAGGAAGGAAGTATTGGAAGCTAATGGGGTTCGTATATTTTATTCAAGCAAAGTTTTGACAAATTCCTATTCTGAATTCCCTACTATTCGCCCTGATCCGGGGGATTTTCATATCCCGTGTATCATTCGTGGTAGCGTTCCTATTCGGGCTTTGGCGACAGTGGTTCAAGTGTTGATGTAATGCCATTTAAGCTATACTATTGTTTACGATTACAACCATTGGAGCCAATAAAAGTCGTCATTTGATATGCTAATAGTAAAATTCACCGACCTCTAGGTCTTTGCAAAAATGTTGATGTTAAAGTAGGGTTTGCTAATTTCCTTGTTCATTTTATTGTAATGGATAGGGAAGAAGATCCTATTACTCCTCTCTTGTTGGGAACACCATTCTTGTCAATTGCTCGCGCTAATATCGATTATTGTGATAAAACCTTCGTAATTCGTTAAGGAAATTGATAATGCTAAAAACGAACATATATTTCATAGCATTATCCTTCAAGAAAGATAAGCTTTTAGTTGCAATTGTTCTATTTAGAAGTGATATTCGTTTAAACAATAAAAGGTGAAGACAAAAGACAGATTCGACGATTTGAAGACGCAAATGACCAAAACGCTAAAAAGTACAAAGGACAATCCAAGTGGTTCAAATTATTGGTGAGAAACGTCTAAAAATTAGATGAGTACAAGCCGCAAAATGCAAAGTACAAGATATTAAATCGTACTAAAGGACGTTCGAAAATCCGGAACCGGGACATGAACCAACTATCAACGCGCGACTCAACGGAACTGAAAGTACAAGTCAATTATGCAAATGAATATAATATAATATATATATATATAATTATATCAAATTATATATATTATATTATATTATTAAAAACCATCGGAAAACAAGAAAACAAAATGATGTGAGCTGTCCCAGGTGGCCATGCGATTGCATGGCCTGGAGGAACAAACTCCATGCGATCGCATGGAGTGAAAAGTATGCCTAGGTCCTATAAATTGCAAGTTTAGGCGACGAGAGGAGTGCACCTTCATCAACTGATATTCACTCTCTCTCAATATATTTATATTTATATTTTAATTATAATTTTAATATTAAGTTAATAATAATAAGGTTATAGTGGTGAATGTTTTAGGTTTGTAAATTGAAATTCTGTCCGTGTAACGCTACGCGATTAATACTCATTGTAAGTTATGTTCAACCTTTTTAAATTAATGTCTCGTAGCTAAGTTATTATTATGTTTATTTAAGCCGAAGTAATCGTGATGTTGGACTAAATATTAAGACGGGGTTATTGGGCTTTGGACCATAATGGGCTTTATATTTGTTTAACTGAATGATAGTTCGTTAATTTAATATAGAGATTTACAATTTGACGTATCTATAAATAACCACATACACTCGATCGAACACGATGGGCGGGATATTTATAAGTACTAATAATCGTTCATTTAACCGAACACGGGAATGGATTAAAAGTCAATGGACTCATTAAAACAGGGGTGGATTACATACAAGGACACTTGGTGTAATTGTTAATAAAGTATTAAAACCTTGGATTGCACACAGTTGATAACCTGGTGTAATCATTAACAATGTATTAAACCCTTATTACAGTTCAAATCCCCAATTAGTTAGAATATTTGACTTCGGGTATAAGGGTAATTTGACGAGGACACTCGCACTTTATATTTATGACCGATGGACTGTTATGGACAAAAACCACATGGACATATCGAATAATCCAGGACAAAGGACAATTAACCCATGGTAATAAATTAAAATCCACACGTCAAACATCATGATTACGGAAGTTTAAATAAGCATAATTTCTTTAATTTATATCTCATCACACTTTTATTTACTGTCATTTTATTTATCGTCATTTTATTTATCGTACTTTAAATTATCGCACTTTTAATTATTGTACTTTTATTTATCGTCATTTATTTTACGCTTTAAATTAAGTCATATTTATATTTAATATTTTACATTGGGTTTTAATTGTGATTTAAGTTTTAAAATCGACAAACCGGTCATTAAACGGTAAAAACCCCCTTTTATAATAATACTACTATATATATATATATATATATATATATATATATATATATATATATACATACATACATATATATATATTTATACAAATATAGATTAAAATATATATAGCGTTAAACTCATCTAGCTCCCTGTGGAACGAACCGGACTTACTAAAAACTTCACTACTCTACGATTAGGTACACTGCCTATAAGTGTTGTAGCAAGGTTTAGGTATATCTCATTCAATAAATAAATAAATAACTTGTGTAAAATTGTATCGTATTTAATAGTATTTAGTAGTAAAATATAATTTAATAGATTTAAATAGCAAGGTTGTAGCAAGTTGTGTATCGTATTTAATAGTATTTAGTAGTAAAATTGTAAAATTGTATATCCCTTTAATATTTAATAGATTTTAGTACCTATTTAAGTTATTGCCGTTTTGGATATAAAATTCCTTTAAGCTTTAATACCTTTAGAAGCAAGATTTAGTTTGTTCTTCGACGCTTATTTTTCGACCTTTTATTTTTCGACGTTTTTCGACGCACTATTTTTCTTTCTCATTTCTACGCTCTAGTTTTTAGGACATAGAATTTTCTATATCTTCTTCAAAATTTCGAAAAAAAATATTTTAAGCGGTTAAATTGATAGACATCAAAAATTTTCTGGTTCGTAGTAATAGTTGGATTTGTTAGTGGCGAGTTATGGGCTTCCGATTTAAAGGGTCATGGCTACCTGCTGCATCTATTGGCTATTCAAAACGTGGGCAAAATCAAAAAAGTCTATTAATTTGATAACTTATATAATTTTTTATTTTTATAACTAATAGGATATTCAGTGAATGCACCGAGCAAAACGTTCACCACCTTTCATACGTTCACCTCTTGTAAATAAATCAAGACATCTAGCCAATATTGTGGCCGTTGATTTTTCTTTAGAATCATCATCTAGTCGACCAAGTACTCCAATTCAAATTTTCGATAATCCATTTTTTGAACCCGACCTCACAATTGAGAACCCGGAGGATATTCAAGGACTATTCAGAGATCCTGAACCACTAATCATTCCTTCTGAACCACAAATCATTCAACTGGAGATTGTAGAGGAAGAAACCATTAAATCAGAATCCTCTAGTGATTCAGATTCAACAAACTCAATCATGGAAGATCAGGAACCTCTAAGTATGGAAGATCGAATGAGAGCTACACGCACTGGCCAAGGTCACACAATTACTCAACCAGACATTAATGCGCCAGATTATGAAATCAAAGAACAAATCCTGCACATGGTAACTAATCAATGCCAATTTAGTGATACGCCGAAGGAAGATCCAAACAAACATCTTCGTACCTTTAATAGGATCTGTACTCTATTCAAAATCAGAGAAGTTGAGGATGAACAGATCTATCTCATGTTATTTCCCTAGACTTTAAAGGGAGAAGCCAAAGATTGGTTAGAATCATTACCTGAAGGGGCGATTGATACATGGGATATTTTAGTTGAGAAATTTCTTAAAAGATTCTTTTCGGCATCTAAAGCCGTGAGACTTCAAGGAGAAATTGTTACGTTCACACAAAAGCCAAATGAAACTCTATATGAGGCGTGGACAAGATTTGGAAAGTTGTTGAGAGGATGTCCTCAACATGGTTTAGACACTTATCAAATAGTACAAATATTCTACCAAGGATGCGACATTACTACACGAAAAGACATCGATATAGCAGCTGGTGGTTCCATTATGAAGAAAACCGCAACTGAAGCTTACAAAATTATTGATAACACAGCCTCCCACTCACATGAGTGGCATCAAGAAAAAGACATCGTTAGATCATCTAAAGCGGCTAGAGCTGATTCTAGCCATGACTTTGATTCTATTTTTCGCAAAGTTAGATGCTTTCGAGAGACGAATGGAAAAGATGACTAAAGATATTCACTCAATACGAATTAGTTTTGAACAGTGTGGAGGACTACATTTGACAAAAGATTGTCTCAGTATTTAACAAACAATGGAATAAAGAGAGAATGTTTCATACATGAACCAAAGGCCTGGAAATAATTATCAACCGCCAAGACCAAACTACAATCAAAATCAGAATTATAACCGAAATGTTCCATATATCAACCAACAAGGTCCTAGCAATCAACAAGTATCTAATAATACTTACAAGTAGCAAAGACATATTTTTTCAAATAAACCACCAAAAATCGATGATAAAAAGCCAAATTTAGAAGATATGATGTCGAAGCTAGTTGAATCTCAAACGCAGTTTTTCACATCTCAGAAACAAACCAATGAACAAAATGCTCAAGCATTTAGAAATCAACAAGCTTCAATCCAAAATCTGGAACAAGAAGTAAGTAACCTAGCAAGGTTGATAGGTGAAAGAAAACCAGGGAGTCTACCTAGCGATACAAATGCTAACCCCCGAAATGAAACAGCTAAAGCCATTACCACAAGAAGTGGTATTACACTTAAACCACCTGAAATACATGTAATTTCTGATGACTCTATTCCTACTCCACAAGCACCACAGCCTGAGCAAGATAAGGAAACAGAACCGGTAGTTGAAAAGGTTAATGAAGATAACACAGTTAAGGCAAAGCCTTATGTTAAACCATACTAACCACCGCTTCCTTACCCAAGTAAAATAAGAAAAGAAATACTTGAAGCCGGGCAATCCAAATTTTTGGATATGTTTAAACAAATAAATGTCAATCTTCCTTTCATTGATGTGATTTCAGGAATGCCAAGATATGCTAAATTCCTGAAAGATCTAATCACAAATAGAAAGAAAATGGAAGAACTCTCGGTTGTTACAATGAATGCTAATTGTTCTGCAGTGCTATTGAATAAACTACCAGAAAAACTCTCTGATCCAGGAAGTTTCACAATTCCATGTTTTCTGGGTAGTCTTAATTCAATAGAAGCACTGGCAGACTTAGGTGCTAGTATAAATCTAATGCCGTATTCACTATACGCTAAACTAGACCTCAGAGAATTGAAACCAACATGAATAAGCATACAACTAGCAGACCGATCAGTAAAATATCCTAGAGGGATAATGGAGAACATGCTAGTTAAAGTTGGTACTTTAGTATTTTCAGTAGATTTTGTTATTCTGCACATGGAAAAAGATTCTCGAGTTCCTCTTATATTAGGAAGACCATTCTTAAACACGGCTAAAGCAATAATAGACGTGTTCGATAAGAAACTGACCCTAAGTATAGAGGACGTGAGTGTTACCTTTTCTGTTAATAGAGCCATGCAACAACCGCAATCTGCAGATGATACATGTTATTATATTCAAACTATAGATTCACATGCAGAATTGTTACAAGAATTTCCAGAATTACAAGGAACAGGAGAATGTTCTTTAGGAGAAGGAACTGAAGGCATAAGTCCTTCGTATTAGACACATAAAATCCTTATGGAAGAAGGTCATAAAACATATGTGCAACGCCAACGAAGACTAAATCCTAATATGCAAGATGTTGTTAAGAAAGAAATTATTAAACTGCTCGATGCAAGATTAATTTATCCAATCTCTGATAGTCCATGGGTAAGCCAAGTTCAATGTGTTCCTAAGAAGGGTGGCATGACTGTCATCACAAATGAAAAAGATGAGCTTATTCCTACTAGGACTGTAACAGGATGTCGTGTCTGTATTGATTATAGAAAACTAGATGACACCACCAGAAAAGACCACTTTTCCTTATCTTTTATTGATCAAATGTTGGAAAGATTAGCTGGGAATAGTTACTATTGTTTTCTTGACGGTTTCTCTGGATACTTTCAAATTCCAATCGCACCTGAGGACCAAGAGAAAACCACGTTCACGTGCCCTTATGGTACTTTTGCTTACAAACGCATGCCATTTGGACTTTGCAACGCCCCTGCAACCTTTCAAAGGTCCATGATGGCTATTTTCACGACATGATAGAAGAATGCATGGAAGTTTTCATGGATGACTTTTCAGTATTCGGTGATACTTTTGAAACATGTCTAGTTAATCTTGAACGAATGCTTATTAGATGTGAGCAATCAAATCTAGTTCTTAATTGGGAGTAATGCCATTTCATGGTTAAAGAAGGCATCGTTCTTGGTCATAAAATTTCAAAGGAAGGAATTGAAGTGGATAGAGCTAAAGTAGATGTAATTGCTAAACTTTCACATCCCACCAATGTTAGAGGAGTTAGGAGTTTTCTAGGGCATGCCGGTTTTTACCGACGTTTCATAAAATACTTTTCTAAAATTGCCACTCCTATGAATAAACTCCTAGAAAAAGATGCTCCATTCATCTTTTTGGATGAATGCATCAAATCTTTTAATATTCTTAAAGAAAAACTCACTAATGCGCCGATCATGATAACTCCAAATTAGAATCTGCCATTTGAACTCATGTGCGATGCAAGTGATTTTGCAATGGGAGCCGTTTTAGGTCAGAGGATTGAAAAACGATTTCAACCTATTTATTACGCTAGTAAGACGTTACAAGGAGCACAAACGAATTACACAACTACTGAAAAAGAACTCCTTGCTATTGTCTTTGCTTTTGACAAATTTTGTTCATATCTCGTTCTAGCTAAAACGGTAGTCTATACCGACCATTCTGCTATTAGATACCTATTTTCAAAACAAGATGTCAAACCACGATTAATCCGTTGGATCTTACTCTTACAAGAGTTCGATATTGAAATCCGAGACAAAAAGGGAGCAGAAAATCTCGCAGCTGATCATCTTTCTCGTCTAGAAAATCCTGAATTAGAAGTTCTAAATGAATCGACCATACAAGATAACTTTCCTGATGAATATCTTTTGAAAATCGATTATAATGAAATTCTATGGTTTGTAGACTATGCAAACAACTTAGTATGTGGATTCCTTGAAAAAGGGTTGTCGTACCAAAAATGAAAGAAATTCTTTAGTGATATAAAACACTATTTCTGGAAAGATCCACATTTGTTTAAAAGTTGTCCCGATGGAATAATACGCCGATGCGTATTAGGAGATGAAGCTAGTCAAATCTTAAACCATTGTCACACAGGACCAACAGGGGGGCATTATGGGCCTCAACTCACAGCAAGAAAAGTTTATGACGCTGGATTCTATTGGCCTACAATTTTCAAAGACGCACACCTTCTTTGTAAATCCTGTGATGCTTGTCAAAGGGCCGGAAAAATAAGTCAACGTGATGAAATGCCACAAAATGTCATTCAAGTATGTGAAGTATTTGACGTTTGGGGTATTGACTTTATGGGTCCATTTCCAAAATCTCATAATAATCTCTACATTCTCGTTGCCATTGATTACGTATCTAAATGGGCGGAAGCACAAGCTCTCCCAACTAACGATGCACGAGTTGTAGTCAACTTCTTAAAACGTCTTTTTGCAAGGTTCGAAACACCGAAAGCTTTAATAAGTGATCGGGGTACTCATTTTTGTAATAACCAACTTGAGAAAGTTCTCAAAAGATATGGAGTTTATCATCCACAAACAAGTGGACAAGTTGAAAATACCAACCGAGCATTAAAACGTATTCTAGAGAAAACTGTAGGGTCAAATCCGAAGGAATGGTGCATAAAATTAGAGGATGCACTCTGGGCTTTTAGAACATCCTACAAAACTCCAATTGGAACCACACCTTTTAAACTCATTTACGAAAAAGCATGTCACCTTCCAGTAGAAATTGAGCACAAAGCATTTTGGGCTTTGAAGACATGTAATCTTGATTTACATGAAGCCGGACGTCTACGGTTAAGTCAACTAAACGAATTAGAAGAATTAAGACATGATGCATATGAAAATTCGTTAATCTATAAGGAAAGAACGAAGAAATGGCATGATAAAAGAATCAGAAGTTCAAAAGAATTTAACGAAGGAGACTGAGTTCTTCTTTTCAATTCATGATTCAAGCTATTTCCTGAAAAATTGAAATCAAGATGGTCTGGACAATTCATAGTCAAAAGAGTTTTCCCGTATGGAACAGTAGAGTTAATAAATTCAAATGGGATTGAATTTAAAGTTAATGGTCACAGAGTTAAACATTACATAGATAATCCAATGGAAGTTGAAGATGAAGTTAATCACAATTTCGACACCACAGCTAACTAAGTGTGGGAAGATTCGAATCTTTCAAGGGTACTATGAATTTCTGTTAGATTTAGATGATCTGTTTTCGTGTAGTTTCCGAGAATGGAATCCGAATGGTCTTTCCCTAGCAGACCCTAAAGAACTAGTCTTCTCCCTCCATTCTGAATTTTTACTTCTTTTAGGTTTTACGAGATGAAGAATTTCTTTGATCTGAACCATGGTCTACTACTACATGCTATGATTACTAAACTTAATAATAACATCTTCCCGAGTGGACTGGTATCATTCATAAGAGGCAAAATGGACAAAGTGAGGAAAGAACTCAGGAAAGATCATCATAAGATACATTTTGGTAAAGGAAAATCAAAATCCGCAACAAAAAGAAGAGCATGACACCTTGATAGATGTCATAAATGCGGAAAATGGTCACACGAAGGTAAATGTTTGAACAATCAAATACATTCCAATTCTGAATTCGTTACCCTATGCAGAGAAGGACCATTCATATGTTTAGAAGAAAAGTAATTGAAGAATCGAGGTTACGCCTATGTAGCTATGGAAAACCAAATCGAACGACTCTCCTACGATTCAACTAAAGCAGGTCTCTGAGAATTTTTTTCTCACAGGTAAGTATGTACACTTTTTATTTGTTTTTATTTATTGCTTTTAACCTTTTGATAATAAACGCTGAATCGTTCTCTATAAAGTATTAAATTGATATTCAATAAAATTAGGTATGCGAAACCGAAATTATTGATATCATACAAAAATGTAATTCATCACTGCGAAATTTACCGTTTATTCATAAGGTATAAATATCTTTAATCAATCAATCAAAAATATTTCAAAAATTCGTCAGGAGTAAAATTAGGTAATATAGCCGAAATTACTTTACCCAAAAGAGGGACGTATATTTTTGTTAATATTTGATTGATTAAAGTGGGATAAAAGACCAAAATTTTTTTTATTTTTACCTTGTTTTTAAAATTAATAATAACTATATTATTTTTAAATGTAAGTTTTGTAAAACTAAAATATATAAATATTAATAATATGAAATTTTATTAATATGAATTTTAAATTTAAATTTGGTGTGAATTTAAAAACAAAAATGTACTTTATTTCATTAAGTTAAAAAAATTGATTTTTCTAAAATTCGTCGTGAGTTGAAGACTAGGTCGTTGAACCGAAATTGCTTTACCCGAGGGTGGGACGAGAAATTTTATTATCATTATTTTTAATCTTATTGATTTAAAGTATGCCAAAAACATTTAAAAACTCAAAAATCTTTGCTTTTAAAATGATCGATTTAAAATGACAAATTTTAAAATTTTGTCGAGGGACGAACTAGGTAAACGTATCGAAACAACCTCAATCTAAAAAGAAACAAAATTTTAAATTTATTCAATTTTTGTTTTTATAAGTAAAAGGTTTTATAAAAAAAAACCCTACACCCCATGCGATCGCATGGGGTTTGCACTGGGAACCCATGCGATCGCATGGGGACCCTGGACATATCATATTGATAAAAGGGCAGTCGACCTGCTTCTGTCTTCCACAAAACACACACACATACATATGAAAATATTCTCAAAACACCCCTAAATTCATCATTTTTTTCATCAAAATTAACCAAATTTCTTGCTATAATCCGTTCTAATCATGCGTTTGTTCAGAAGTTTTTCAAAGAAGGTAACGATTCCACCCCTAAAACTCTTTAAATTCGAATTATAGTGTTCTTGAGCAAACTTTTACCTAATTTGATTTTGATAATTTCTAGTGTAATTAGAGTTAAATTATTCATATATTATGCACGTATAACCTAGATTGATGCTATTTAACATGATTTGAAGCCTTAAACTTCGAAATTTTTAGAAATCTAGGGTTTGTCTTCTTAAGTAATTTGGGGCTTTTTGATATAAACAGGTTATGGCCGATTTTTGTTATAAATTAGTGCTAAATTAAGTAGTGTAACATGTTTAGGTAGTTAAATGATCCAAACTTTGATCCTAAACATGATTTTTGAACATCAAAGTGGAATTTTTAAGTCTAAAATTCATGAACTTGATTAAATTGATGTAATTGCCATTTGAAACTTGTTTAATTGCTAGTAATGGTTATTTTAACATGTTATTTGAGTTGAATGCTTAAGAACTTTGTATACCTTTTCATATATGCTTATTTGAAAAATTGTAGAATTGATAAAAATATGAAAATGAGTATAAGTTTAATATGGATTAAACATGTTATTGTAATTGTTTTAATTTGTTATTTTGCTAACACTAATGCATATTTGGATGCACAAATTTTGTGTTTAATGTGTTTTGCATAGAAATACAGATACGGACGGTGCATCATCGTCTAGACAACATGAACAAGAACCTGAACAAGAACCTGATCAAGAACCACAACCGGAACCACAACCTAAAACAACAACAACATTATGATCAACACATGCTATATTATGAGCCGGAACCACTATTTTACACTCATTATCGTCAATTTCAGCCTCACCCGAGGATTATGCACCCACTTATCGATGACCAACAGTTACATCCCAACCTAAGATTCGATCGTTGTTGGAAGGAATACCCAAAATTTCAAAAGAACATGCACATTCTTTACCACAAAAATATTGCAATGCCTCGGGTAATCGATTGAGAGCCTTTGGAAGCGGTTAACCTAGCCGAACCGGTTAGGGATTTACTAGTTCAGAGGTATGGCAACTCTGCATTTAACGATTGGATAAGCTTATTTACTACACATAGAACTATATATAGAGAATGGTGTGTTGAATTTCTTAGCACTATAGAGCTAAATAATGAAGTTACTATGATAGGAGATAAAAGTTTTATTAGATTTCTTTTAGGAGGTACAATGTATAGAATGTCCATGTTGGACATGGCTAGAGCTTTATTAATCTACACCCCGCTGAGATTATTACACCTGATTGTAATAGTTTAATTACTGAAGGTGAAAGAGTAGATAGGAATTTTGACGCTAACGCCATATGGAGGAGTATATCAAGATTTAGGGAATTTACGTGGGGTGGAAGACACTCCTACTTAGATATTGATAGAGCAGAGCTCTGGGTAATACATAGATTCTTAGCGAACTCGATTACACAAAGGGGTAGAAACAAGGAAAAAAGACCTTAAACGATTTATTTTACCTTAAGTGTATTCGAGACCCGAGGAGCTTTGTTAACATTCCTTATTACGTAGGCCACTATTTGTCTAAAGTTGTTGAGGGCATGCAAGCAGGAAGTATTATAGGGGGAGGTATTTTTTTTACTCTCATTGGAGAGTACTTAGGTGTAGATAAAGAGCAGGGAGGTCCGATGGTAGAGATTGAGGAACAAGCCGAGAGCATAGGCTTACAGGTTTATCAAGGTGCAAAGGTACTAAAACGGAGGCACAATATGCCAATACCATATCAGGGCACCCATCCACAGGTAGAGAGGGGTTCGGATGAGGAGATGGAGGAAGCAGATGACATTAGGGATGTTATTAGGGATAGTTATACTGATGTCTTCCAGCATGTAGATGAGGTGGAAATGAATAACCAGGCTAGGCATCATCAGTATGAGCAGTGGAGAGCCGCGGATGAGTATGAGCACTCCAGGCGACGCCAACACGATAGCTGGAAAGTTCATCAGCACCAAATCATGAGCCAGCTATCATATCAGGTACCACATAACTACATCCCGACTCAGCCTGCTTTTTATCCACCACATCAGCCCGACATGCGACCACCCTTTGACCTGTACGACCCCAATCAAGCCTACCAGGACACCTATCACCAACCATGGAACCCAAGCGATGATATGAACTGGAATCCCTATACAAATCAATAGTGTTCCATTGTTAATTTCTTATCTTTTATTATTTTTATCTATTTATGTTAAACATTTAACATTTTGATACTTTTATGTAATGTTTAACATTTTTATAATTTTGTACCAATATTTCATTTTTGTAATTTGAAAGTGGGATATTAAGTCCCATTTCAAAATACCATGCATGTTTATATTTGTATTGTATGTATCTTATCTCATGTACACAACAGGGTGAAACAGCGCATTTTCAAAGACTGACATTAAGTTCAGCAAAAGCAACTAATTTTGACGACAAGATGCAAAATATATGTGAAATAACAACTGCAGGAATGAACAAATGATGTGCACCATTTATCATTCAAACAAACAACAATATGTTTGGAAACTTTGGTAAAATTTAATCATTTTTTCTACGCTAATTACCCTCAATAATTTAAATTATTACTGATTTCTTACAAATGAGGGCATTGCAAGATCTTAAGTGTGGAAAGGGATTAAATTCTTTCGGTTTTAAAAATTTGACTTATACACTTGGTTTAATAGCCACCGTTAAACTTTACTAGTAACACAGTAGTTGTATTAGAATCTAGTGCTCTCTGATAATAAAGAACAGCCCTAGTCTTATATACTGACTACCCACTTCTAGTAAAATTTTTAAAAATTTTCAACTAAATGAACTCAAAATCATGTTTATACATATTTATGAACGATAAAACTAGGCGTTAACACCGAAATTATTGTTACCTCGGAAAGGACATAAATTGAGAAATAACCCAAAACGCTTGAATTCATTTAAAATGGAATAGAAGAGAATAAAAAGGCAAAGAAAGAAAGATAAAAGTCAAGTGTGGGAAATATTTACCAAGTTATTTAGAACATACATCACATATTTTTGTACAAATAATTAAAGATACTTTTGTTTTGTACAATATTAATCAGTTTTACCCAGTTTATTGTAATATAAATGGAATTTAAAAGGAAGTAAAGTCTTCCGAGAAAAAGACACGCGCTTCTTGATTTAGGTCAGGAAGTTGTCGTCCAGACCAGTTGTAGAGTCTACGAAAAACCTTGAAAAGTTTTCTCGAAAATTAGCTGGAAATCCACGGACCTCAGCATCAAACAGGGTGGCCATGTGGTCAGACTTATCCTATCCATGAGAGGATCTGTCTC
Source organism: Rutidosis leptorrhynchoides (assembly GCF_046630445.1). Classification (NCBI taxonomy): domain Eukaryota; kingdom Viridiplantae; phylum Streptophyta; class Magnoliopsida; order Asterales; family Asteraceae; genus Rutidosis; species Rutidosis leptorrhynchoides. The sequence goes on along the minus strand of NC_092335.1, from coordinate 390,644,651 downwards.
GTACAATGGGGGGCACCGTGCAAATTAGCTTATATGACTAATGAATCAGATCCCCAGAAAGGATAATCTCCTTAAAGATCAAAAATCAGCATTTAAGCCTGATATTACTCAATCCTTGAGATTGAACTTAAAGATTGAGAATTCAAACTCATGGAATTCGATGATATCTAAACTCGAGCTTGAACGAGAAAATATTTTGATTAAATTACAAACCGATTTGTTTTCTGAAAACCTATTTTCAATGCGTTCATTACCATTGAACGTAAAATCCTAAGAATTCACCGTAATTCATTAGGTCACCTGAACCAAATCGGGTGCCAACCATAAGAACGGTGGTTGCATAGCATGGTCGAAGACAGGACCTTGTGCCAGACCGAAAAACCATAGGGTGATCTTTAATATTGCTCCTACAAAGGAAAGTAATTGCATCCGACACGTTGTGGACCATGAACATTAGCATGTCATTAGACATTACCTTAACAGTTGTTTGTTCAACGCTTTCCCTTACAACCGGACGGTAGTTTACCGAAAGGTAATATACGGAGCAAGTATACTGGACGTGTTTCTTTCCTAATACAAGGTTAGCAAGTAGGTGACACAAAACCATAAGTTTTGAGCTAAAATTTTCAAATCTGAAACCTACAAAACCCATAAAAACATTTTGCAAACACCGGTGAAAGGTTATTCCGGAAAACTTATCTAGGGTAAAAGCTAGATTGAATTTTCAAAAGATCAAATGTTTTTATAAAGATCCAATTTCCTAAAGGATCTAAATTTTTATAGTCATGTGGGACTGTAAATTACATCGTTACTATCATTGTTCATACCGCCGTATCAAAATCACTGATGTACAAAGTGTGAAGAATAAAGAAGTGATTCTAGTAAAGTTTATATTCAAATTCTATATTGCTTGAGGACATGCAATGCTCAAGTGTGGGAATATTTGATAATGCTAAAAACGAACATATATTTCATAGCATTATCCTTCAAGAAAGACAAGCTTTTAGTTGTAATTGTTCTATTTACAAGTGATATTCGTTTAAATAATAAAAGGTGAAGACAAAAGACAGATTCGAAGATTTGAAGACACAAATGACCAAAATGCTAAAAAGTACAAAGTACAATCCAAGTGGCTCAAATTATTGGTGAGAAACGTCTAAAAATTACCAGAGTACAAGCCGCAAAACGCAAAGTACAAGATATTAAATCGTACGAAAGGACGTTCGAAAATCCGAAAACGGGACATGAACCAACTATCAACGCGCGACTCAACGGAACTGAAAGTACAAGTCAATTATGCACATGAATATAATATAATATATATATAATTATATCAAATTACATATATTATATTATATTATTAAAAACCGTCGGCAAACAAGAAAACAAAATGATGTGAGCTGTCCCAGGTGGACATGCGATCGCATGGCCTGGAAGAACAAACACAATGCGATCGCATGGAGTGAAAAGTATGCCCAGGTCCTATAAATTGCAAGTTTGGACTACGAGAGGAGTACACCTTCATCAACTGATATTCACTCTCTCTCAATATATTTATATTTATATTTTAATTATATTTTTAATATTAGGTTAATAATAATAAGGTTATAGTGGCGAATGTTTTAAGTTTGTAAGTCGAAATTCTGTTCGTGTAACGCTACGCGATTAATACTCATTGTAAGTTATGTTCAACCTTTTTAAATTAATGTCTCGTAGCTAAGTTATTATTATGTTTATTTAAACCGAAGTAATCGTGATGTTGGACTAAATATTAAGACGGGTTTATTGGGCTTTGGACCATAATTGGGGTTTGGACAAAAGACCGAAACTTGTGGAAATTAGACTATGGGTTATTAATGGGCTTTATATTTGTTTAACTGAATGATAGTTCGTTAATTTAATATAGAGATTTACAATTTAACGTATCTATAAATACCCACATACACTCGATCGGACACGATGGGCGGGATATTTATAAATACTAATAATCGTTCATTTAACCGGACACGGGAATGGATTAATAGTCAATGGACTCATTAAAACAGGTGTGGATTACATACAAGGTCACTTGGTGTAATTGTTAATAAAGTATTAAAACCTTGGATTGCACACAGTCGATAACCTGGTGTAATCATTAACAATGTATTAAACCCTTATTAAAGTTCAAGTCCCCAATTAGTTGGAATATTTGACTTCGGGTATAAGGGTAATTTGACGAGGACACTCACACTTTATATTTATGTCCGTTGAACTGTTATGGACAAAAACTAGATGGACATATCGAATAATCCAGGATAAAGGACAATTAACCCATGGTAATAAATTAAAATCAACACGTCAAACATCATGATTACGAAAGTTTAAATAAGCATAATTTCTTTAATTTATATCCCATCACACTTTTATTTAGTGTCATTTTATTTATCGTCATTTTATTTATCGCACTTTTAATTATTGTACTTTTATTTATCATCATTTACTTTACGCTTTAAATTAAGTCATATTTATATTTAATATTTTACATTAGGTTTTAATTGTGATTTAAGTTTTAAAATTGACAAACCGGTCATTAAACAGTAAAAACCCCCTTTTATAATAATACTACTATATTACTTATATATATATATATATATATATATATATATATATATATATATATATATAACCCCCTTTTATAATAATACTACTATATTACTTATATATATATATATATATATATATATATATATATATATATATACACAAATATAGTTTAAAATATATATAGCGTTAAACTCAGCTAGCTCCCTATGGAACGAACAGGACTTACTAAAAACTACACTACTCTACGATTAGGTACACTGCCTATAAGTGTTGTACCAAGGTTTAGGTATATCCCATTCAATAAATAAATAAATAACTTGTGTAAAATTGTATCGTATTTATTAGTATTTAGTAGTAAAATATAATTTATTTCGTACTACACCTCGCACACATCAGAAATTATGGTGAAATCACTCCAATTGTTCCTAAAGCAACTCTTCATAGGAAACCAAGTTGTGTGATTGGGGACAAGTGTGGGGAGGAAGTTGATGAAAACTCTAATTACTTAGATTATTATCTTTATAAGTAGGAGTTTACCATAGAATGAGTTATGATGGAGTTTATAAAAGAGATACATAGAGTTAGTGAAGACATAAGGAAAAATATTAGTGAACTTCAGTTGTGATATGAAGAAGCGTCCTTTAAGAATAACATGGCAGCATTAAAAATAATGAGGGACATTAAATTGCTTAAGAAAGAGGAGGAAGGAAGTGCAGGTGATAAACCTTTAGACCCGATAGAGTAATCAATATGGAAACAGAGTCGAGCAAACGACTCTATAATCAAAACTACCTATCCCTTTTATGTTTTTCTTTTTAGGAATATGTGTTTAAAAGTAATGTTTAAGTGATGTTTAAGTGTTTATGTTTATAGCACAGTCAGGTTCCTAATTGTGTTTGAGTTTCATTAATAAAAGTTATGGATTGTTTTATATGCATTGTGTTTTTGTTGAGTTCATATCTTTTAAGTTTATAAATTTGGAGCTACAATTCTGCGATTATCCTGTAATCTTAAATCAAGTAATATGACTCCGCTCCCTTTTACTATTTTTATCTATCCTTTATCTTAATAAAGTCCGATTTTTGTGATGAAGAATACGATTGATAACATTTGTGATGATAATGGTGTTAGCTATGAGGGTGATCAAGTTGCTACTCAATTTGTGAATCACTTTAAGAGTTTTTTGGGTGATCATGGTAATTGCAGAAGTATAAAGGATTTTGGTGATATTTTTACTAATAAGATTACTAATGAAGAAGCCAATGAGATGGTTCTCCCTCTACTAACAATGAAATTAATATTGCCATGTTTGATATAGATGATAACAGAGCCTCAGGTCCTGATGGGTACACTTCTTTATTTTTTAAGAAGGCTTGGGATATAATTGGCAAAGATGTTTGTGATGCCATCAAAGAATTTTTCTCAAATGGTAGATTATTGGGAGAGATAAATGCTACCATTATTTCACTTATTCCGAAGATTGATACCCCTCAAAAAGTGTCTAATTCAAACCTATTGCTTGCTGTAATGTCCTCTATAGGTGTATTTGCAAGGTTCTTACTAACAAGCTAAAAAGTGGACTGAATAAACTTGTAAGTTGCACTCAAAGTGCTTTCATTCCTGAAAGGTCCATACATTATAATCTTTTGGTTGCTCAAGAACTTTTTAAAGGTTATAATAGATCTAGAGGCTCTAAGAGATGTGCTATGAAGATTGACATCCAAAAAGCATATGACACCATTAATTAGCAGTTTTTAGAAGATATTTTGTGTAGTTTTGGGTTGTATAGTAAGATGATTCACTGGATTATGGCCAGCATCACAAATCTTTCATTTTCAATCTGTATTAACGGTGAGATTAAAGGTTTCTTTAAGTGTGGTAGGGGATTAAGACAAGGAGACCCTATCTCTCCTTATCTTTTTACCCTTGTTATGGAAGGTTTCTTTCTTATTCTAGCCAAGAATATAGCTTCTGATCTGGATTTAAGTATCATATCAGATGCAGAAAAATGAAGCTTGCACATATCTGCTTTGCTGATGATCTTTTGGTATTTTGTCATGGGGATGAAAAGTCTGTTAGAGTGATTAAGAAGGCCTTGGATGATTTTGGTCAAGTTTCTGGTTTATCACCTAACATAAGCAAGAGCACTGTTTTGTTTGGAAGTGTTCCTAATGCCACTCAGCTCAAAATTATACAGGTATTACCATTTTCAGTTGGGAAGTTGCCTGTAAAATATTTAGGAGTTTCTTTATTATCTAAGAAATTGAATATTAAGGATTGTAAGTGTTTAATTGATAAAGTTAGAAGCAAAGTGAGTAATTGGAGATACATAAAGCTTTCTTATGCAAGTAGATTGCAGTTAGTTACATTTATCTTGTCCTCTATGTAATTATAGTGGGCTTTTGTGTATAAAATTCCCTATGAGGTTAGATGAAATAGACAATCTTCTTAAAGGGTTTAGGTGGTGTCAAGGTGATAATGTTAAACGCATATCTAGGGTTGCCTGGAAAGATATTTGTGTACCTAAAGATCAAGGGGGTTTAGGTGTTAAACCTCTTAGGGAATGGAATGAAACTTTATTAGTTAAAAACTTATGGAGGGTGTTTGCCCATAAAGACACCCTTTGGAGTAAATGGGTCAATTTGGAGAAATTAAAAGGTGGTAGCATATGGCATGCTGAATATAAATGTAATGATAGCTGGGGTTGGAAATGTATTTTGGATTTAAGGCATAAGATTTAGGATCAGGTCATTGATGAAAATGGCAGCTATAAATGGAAAACCAATAATGGCAGTGTTGTGAATTATTCTACTCCGCAAGTATGGAGTGATTTGAAGAGTAATAGAATCAAGGTTGTTTGGCATCATGTTATATGGTTTCAGGGATTAGAGCCAAAACATTCTTTTATTATGTGGTTGGCTACTTTTCATAGGCTTAATACCAAAGATAGAATGATAACTTAGATGTCTTAAGTGCAGTTGACATGTCCTTTATGTGAAAAAAACAATGATTCAGCTAATCATTTGTTTTTCCAATGTGATTATAGTGGCTGTATATGGAAGGATCTCAAATCTAAGCTGATTTTTAGAGGATTGCCTAATGACTTGGATAGCATTGTTCAAAGAATGGCAGTGTATCCATTTACTAAGAATATCTGGAATGTTGTTAATCGACTTGCATTGGCTGCTTGTGTATATTTTATATGGCAAGAAAGGAATTCAAGATTATTTAGAAATCCGAAGAAGGCAGCGAAACAGGTGGGTGATGATATCCAGAATTTCATTCGATGGAAACTGCTTTCTCTTACAGTCAAGAGTTCGATTGCTGTTAAAAAAGATGTAGAGTTATGGAATTTGAAGTGGGCAAATAATCAATTCAGTATTGTTTGATTTTGTATTGGTTGTATTTCATTGTATTGATTTTGTTTGATTTGTTGTATTTGGGCGTTTTGTTTCTTTGTGTTTGAGGACATTGCATAATCTTAAGTGTTTGGAGAGAAGTGAATATATCCACTTTGATAAATACCAAGGTGAAAATGTGAAAATTTGAGGAAAATAATTTTGTTTTAGTCACACTTGAAAAATAAATGAAATAGATAAAATCTTGTCCTAAGATAACTTTCACTTTTGTAACAGACTTTGAAAAGATGATCAAATGTTCGTAAAGTAATGTAAATGATAAGAGAATATTTAGGATTTTATTTTTCTTTACATTAATTGTAGCCAGTTACCAAGGTCGTTAGCATTTGAATACATAACCAAATATATAGGGCATTAGTAATAGTATGTGAATACATATCGAAATATATAGAGTACTAGCAAAATTTCAAATAGTTACTATTAGAAACCTTAGCCTTTTAGATGAAAACCAAATAAAAACCCAATTCGCATCCTTACCCTTATTTTTAGGTTATTAATATTAAATTTTAATCTTACTTTATCTTGTTTAGTTTTTGGTCTAACACTTATTTCTACAATGAAATAATCGGTTTAAATTAGACTTTCAAATATAATTATTAGCTATTATATTTTAGTGTTTGTGGCTTTTTAACCAAGTCCTGACCCAAAGTAGTTTCTAAGGTTCTACAACGATTCCACAATTTACTCATCAATATTAAGTGCATAATAAATATATAGTCATCAGCACCATCATTATACTTTTATATGAGACGATTCAAAAAATAAAAAATCTATGAATATGTCAAATATTGTGAAACGATTGCAGACTTATAGCCACTACCATATGTCATAATAATCATGGACCACTAAATACATAAAGAATCGTTCTCATTGCCCTTAAATGCTACACTCTTAAAACATTCTCATCCTTCACCAATTAATCTTAACTTAATCCTTATGCACATTAATATTCATGTAGACAAGGATATGGGTTTGGCTTAGTTGAAAAGTTAAAGTGGATAAATATACAAACATAGATAAAATTCTAGCTATAATTGACGCCCTGATTAAACTTAAAAACGTAGTTGTAAGATTATTTTAGATTTATCTTTGTACGAATCAGTGTACAAGTTATGATTACTAAACCTTATAAAGTTTGATTGATTTAATATTCCCAACCGCTTTTTAACCAATTTTATCTGTGTCATGACTACCATGATAACCCAAGTTCTGTAAATTACCCAAGTTTATATTACTTTTGATACATTATTAAGGTAAACATAAAGCAGATAATGATCTTTTTGAAAGAACAGAAAATATTCAAAGTCTTAATCTTCTTTTAAAATTTAAAGTTAAGGTTTTCTTACTTGAGGACAAGTAAGGTTTTAAGTGTCGAGAATTTGATAACGCCCAAATTATATGTAATTTACAAGCTATCTAAGGCGTTATCTTGGTATTTAAAACAACATTTATAATACTTTCATATTCAAAAGTTAATAATTCTTGTAAAAAGGTATTTTGATGTGTTTATTTAGTTAATGTGATTAAACAGGACAAAATAGAGAGAAAAGCAGGAAGTCAGCGGAGCCGCCGGCTAGAAGTCAACCAAGCCGCCGGCTAGAGTCTAGATTCCAAAAATTCAAGCCAGAAATTAAAGTGCTTGGAGCCCAAGAAAAACACAAGGCAGCCGCCGGCTAGATCATATTTAGCCTCCGACTGGGATGTTGTTTCTTATACGTACCGCCCAAGTCAAGATGAATAAGGAAACGAATCTGTATCAGATTACAATAGACAGAGCCGCTTACTGGAATACCCTAAGCTGCTGACTAGAAATACAGTAAGGAAATTTCTTGAGGTTGAAGAACAACTTAAATGCGTAAAAGTTATTAACCGACCTTATTTAGCCGCCGACTAGATCAATATTAGCCGCTGGCTAGGAATTAACTTAGAGCCCTATAAATAGATGACGAATTTTCTAGTTTTCAATGGACATTCAAGTTTTAGGGTTAGCCACGAAAAATTACGATTTCTTTTAGGTTTTAGTTTATATTTCAAGTTGTAATCAAGCTTTAATCAATTCAATTCAAGTTTCTTTTTAATTAATCAATGTACTTTTACTTTTACATTCTCATATGTGTTTATTTAAGTTAAGTTTATTATTTTTACAATTATGTTCATCTACCATTATAAACTAAACTTTCATAGTGGTTACGGGGACGAAAATTGCGATTTATCTAAGATTTATGATGAAGCCGCCAGCTTCCTACTTCAATTTTTATAGTTTCTGGTTTTTCCAAAGCTGTATAATTAAGTTTCCGTGATTTCTGTTTTATCTGTATTTTTGCTGCCATGTTATAAATCTTTGTTTGCATGGTTGATGATTAGGTTGATATCAGCTAAAAAGTCACATTTTCACCCCGGTATTAAGGTCCAAATATATTAAAGTTCCAAGATTTATCGCCAAAATACTCGCTTTATTGGTTAAAATTGAAGATCAAGATATTACAAGGACGATGCAAAAAGAATCAAGTGAAACAGAGGTAAAACGAAGATTCTAGAGCGAAAACGGTGAAAGACAAGTTACGACCCCGGAAACCAGATTACGATCCCTGGAACGAGCAAGACGATCCAAGGAAACAGCAAACTAGAGCCTGACACCGGCCTCCTGAGCCGACTTGCCACACCGTCCTGCCACATGGGCACGGCTTTCCAATTGACTTGGCCACCGGGCACTTGAAACTGGCAAGGGAAACAGCTTGCCTGGCACCGGTATCCCACACTGGCCTGTGGCGCCGGCCTGCCAGCCGTTTCCCAACCAAATTTCATCTATAAAAGGGGCCATTTGTCATCCATTTTTCCACACACTTCAATTCACTTCTTTCTCTCTCTTTCTACATTAATTAGTCATACTTTCAAGGTCTTCGATTCCGATCGGGAAAATTAGTACCCGGAGAAGAACGTCGCAGATTGTATTAGGAGCGGTATGGAGTTTGAAGTTGTCACTTTTGTATTTCCGGAAGTCGTTTAATCTATTGGTACTTCTATCCTTTATCTTTATATAATGTCTTCCATTATTATGATTTATGATATTGTTACCATGATTAGTGAGTAGTTATCTTTAGTGTATGCTATGATGTAGTTAGTAATAATGCCAAAATAATATTATGTTTTTTTTGGTTCCTATTGCTCACAAAAAGAGTGCTCGTGTTATTGTTGCAAAATTGCTTTTTGGTGCTTCGGTTTATTATATTTGGCTATAGAGGAATACTCGCCTTTTCAAGCATAAGAGTCGAACATATGATCAAGTGGAGGAGTGTATTCTACCTACGGTTCGTATGAAGTTAATGTCTTTGAGATGGAAGAATTCGATCCAGGCGTAAAATATGAAGGCTACTTGGAAGATTTATTAATCGCGTTTGGTATTAAGGTTGCGTTGAGTGGTCGTTTTAAGCTTCATTGTTTAGGTTGCTTGATGGCTGTTGGCTTGAGGTATGCCCCATTACTGTTGATTTTTATTCTTATTTGTACATATCATTATTTATATTAATAAAATTCACCGGGTGAACCCTTTACCTAAAAATATTATGGTTTGTGTATGTTGTTGAGATGCTTTCTGATTAGGCTTTAAACTCAATTGCATTTCCAACTAATAGAACGCAGTTATTGGATCTATTATTGGGATGTCGCGAACCCCGATTCAGAGTACACTATCTGTGTTACCCCGTGGTAAGATAAGTCTATCGGATACAACGCAAGTTTGACTGAGGCACACCGGTGTAGTAAGTCCACGGAGCTTTGGATTCCAATTAAGGACTCTTTCGTAGTGAAACATCTAACTAGGCCCAGAGTACATTTTTTATCCTAGACCATGCTATTGTAGTCACCAAGCATATAAACTTTGTACGTGCATGCTGAAGCACAACGGTTGGTGTAAGTTGTACCTCTACTAAGTAAGGCCCCTGGTCAGTGCTAATTAGTACACTTCACCATAACGCGGTCTCAAGCATTGCACCCCGCTTGAGGGATTCATAGTTAATTAAGGAACATTTTGTATAAACTCATAAAGGATTGGATCGTTAGGATAACCGAACATGTTCATGGAAGTCACACCGACTTGGCCCTGGTGTTCTTTATGGTTAAACTCTTTTAAGGGCCTAACTATCTTTTAAATCCAATAATTAATGAAAGCATCGATACACATCACGTCTCTCGGATATGGCATACCTTGTACTTCATTAGGCTTAAGAAAGTTTTGACCTTTTGGAACATTAATACGTCACCTAACCGAGTCGCTCCATTGGTTGAGCCGTTTGAACGTCTATGTCTGTAGTAAGCTGCACGGGTGTCGGGGGTATGGGAGGTTGCTGTCTATTCAGAATCTTCAAGCCTAACGCATTACCCAGTGACATGTGATTTGACAGAGGCGGTAGGACCTGTGTAATAAATACAAGGTCACTACCTATTCATGAGCCAGCATTGCATAATCTTGGCAAAGTAACTAACGAAATCATAGTATGCACTTGCTTTTAACCTTATCTGAATTACAAATTTTATCGCATTTACTTTATTTTATCTTATAAACTAGAACACCCAAAATTAGATAATTTACAACTACTCCACTTTAGGATTATCTTATGTTATAAATATAGGCTCGATTCTACTGATCTCTTAAAAATTCAACCCTAAGTCATACTTCCCTTACTCACCATAGTAAGGAGTAGTACGATTTAAGCCCCTTTAAATATAAATTTAAAACTATAGCCCCTCTTCAGATAGCTGATTCTGATGTCTTGCGACATAACGACACCGCATAAATAAAATCGTCCGTTTTGGTCCTATCAAGAGAGGTGTAAGTTTTTGGCGCCGCTGCTGGGTAACTGGTATCAGACAATACTACTTCTATCAAACCTATTTGCAAGCTTTGAGTGGTGTCTAAGAAAGACAATTATAGACGGACTTGTTTGTTGGATTTTTTGAACAGTCGCCAATTATGTTGGGACCAAAAGGATCCAGCTTCTCCGTAGTCGATCTGTTCACTTGGTTTGTTGAATAGTTCATGCGAAGCTCTGTTATCAAAATACCAGGGAGTCAGTAGCAAGAACCAAAAAAATATTAAACTTAGGATAATTACCTTAGATTACCTGATTACTTTAGATTACTTTAGACTAAATTAGGAACTTAGCATATCTACCTAAAATTTAAAAACACAAGGCATACTCAGTGTATGACCCATACCCGATCTAGACCAGGGCCGTTGTTATTCGTACCTGATCCTGACGCAATAATCTCTAAAGCACGCAAGGAAGAACGAATCAGAAACGGAATGGCATTACACGTTACTCTAGCATAAAACACCAAACCCTTGATTGAAGATCGAGGAGGACCAATCAGATTCCTGGAGATCCAAAGACACTCGTTCGAGTTAAAACATCATATTATATAGCTCATCCAAAATGGATGTCAATTTCATGGATTGCCGAATGACGATCCTAACTCTCACCTTTATAAATTCATATCTCTTTCGAACTCCTACAAACAGCCAGGGATAGGACAAGATATAGTCCGACTATACTTGTTCCCCTACTATCTCACTCGTCATGCGCAGATATGGTTTGAAGGATTGAAAAACTATTCCATCACGTCATGGACGGAGATGGCAACTAAATTCCTAACCAAATATTTCCCTCCTTCCAAACAAACCAAGCTCAAAAATGACATCATTAACTTTTAGTAAAGTTATGATGAATCTCTTTACGCCGCATGGGAGCGATTCAAAACCCTGCTGAAGAAATGCCCTAATCACCAGCTAGAAGGTTCAGCCCAAATTTGTACCTTCTACAATGGTCTTATGGTAAATCATAGGACGACGATTGACGCAGCAGCTCAAGGAAATCTGATGATCTAAACCGTAGACGAATTATGGGAGTTGCTCGAAAACATGACAATGGATCATCATGACTAGACCAGTGGTGAAACAACTTCATCATCAGTTCCACTTTCCGCACTTAATAATCAAACAGAGGCCATCAAATCCCTCACGGACTAGATGGAGTCTCTTGCCAAAAAACTCGGAGAACTGAAGACGCAACTGGAGCATGTTAACCTGGCTAAGTGCTGTACTAACTGTACCAACCCGCAACCTACAGAAGAATATCAAGTTGAGTACAAGAATCCTAATGGTTTAGTCTGTTACATTCAATACCCTACTTGTCAACCAAATCCCGGATTCAATCAACAACCCAGGGCTAAACAATTTCAAAGAAATAACCAACCTTATCGCTATCGTTACCCACCTTATCCACCCCAACAACCTCAATTAACCTACGATCAACCACTCCCACTCACTGGACCGCCAGCTAAGGAAAACTCTCCAACCACCTAAATTACGAAAGTAACGAACTCTGCTCTCGGGACTGATGATCATTTGAATCAGTTCATTCAAGGACAACAACAGCTAAATCGGAGAACCGCATCTAGACAAGACCAGACAGAGATACTCAAGTGAAACTAATTGGCTGTGCTTAAAAGTCTAGAGCCGCAGCTCGGACAGTTATCACAACGTCTTGAAACCCGATCACAAGGATGATTACCTAGTAATACTATTCAAAATCCCCACATAGAGAAAGCTAAGCAAATGGATTCCATAATCCCAAGGGAAGAACCAAGGGGGAGGTCAGTCCAGCTCAAGAACAAATCGACGAATACTCAAAAGCTGCTCACTCAAACTCCAGTTAGTGTACCTTATCCTAGAAGGTTACTGGAAGAACCATCCAAGCTTGATACCTACAAACTTGATGGAAGATTCCTGGACACCATGTTCAAAGTTCCTAACCAGAAGAGATACATACGAAGGCTCCTCTCCATAAAGGAAAGGATAACAGACTCCAAAAAAATTCCACTGAGTGAAGAATGCTCATCATTGCTCAGAAACTCTCTACCTAAGAAACTAGGAGATACGGGCCTATTCATTTTCCCATGTTCAATCTACCAATCTAGAACCATTCATGCACTAGATAAATTAAGGAGCAAGTATCAACCGCATACCCTATTCTCTCTACAAGAGATTAGAGCTAGGAGACTTGACACTAACAAAAATGACAATCCAACTTGCCGATCACACAATCAGATATCCTAAGGGTCTAGTTGAGAACATCTTGGTGAAAGACGACAAATTCTTGTATCCTACGAATCTCATAGTAATGGATATTTAGGAAGACCTACATATGCCAATAGCATTAGGAAGACCTTTCATGAACACGGCTAGGACTGACATTGATGTGTACAATCAAACTTTGATCTTACGATCAAATGGGGAGAGCGTTACCTTCAAAATTGACCGACCTACCGATCTTTCTGGACATGCATAGATGTTTGCTAATTCCACCAGAAGGATCACTTCCGATGATGAGTCCCCACTACCAGCCGATGATATCGAAATGGGTGTAGAATCACAGTCTGTTGATGACCCAGAAATGGAAGAACATGATCTCAGTGAAGCAATAGAGGAAGAGGAAGAGTCTGAGGAGGAAGAGGAAATGGGAGACGTAGAGAAAACTGCGACAATATCCTCTCTAAGCCTGGAAGCAGATCACAAACGTCACGAAGAATTAATGAGGCTAGAGACGGAAGATCACAGTTTAATAATTCGTTTCCAATAGAAAACTGATAAGGTTTCGAAAGTTAAAGGTATAGAGATTTACCCTGCCATTGTAGAAATGAAACACCGGAATATTGAAGAAGCCCGTTCATTAGACGAATCTACAGATGAAACCTATATCGATGATGATGAGGAAGAAGAGCAAAATGAAGACATTCTGGACGATTCATATTCTTCAGCAGCAGTACCAGATCAAGAGGAGCCATCCGTAATACCAATGAATTTGAAGATATTCGCGAAACCATCCGTAATTCAACAATCGCTTTCACACCTCGTTTAAAGGAGCGGATTAAGGCTATCGAAAATGAATACAACCTTTATCTACCAAGAAAAGATGATAATGTTGAAAACTTAGAAGGGCGCATTCAAGACTTTATCAATACTCTTCACGATCATATTTACCATGAAGAGAGGCTACGAGAGCACAATTCAGTGGTTTGCACTATTCTCGAGACAATATTTTTTTCGAGATTAGAAGATCATTTACTCTAAGGTTTATAAAGCCTTAGCAGGATCTGCACTTCCATTCTCATCAAACTAATGAGCAGTACTGACTCTCATCCTGAAGCATATGGATCTTTCCACCGGACGCCCAACTTATCACTCTAATACACGAATGATCGAAAATATTCACAGCCTCTTCGTTCTCTTAGAAAAAGATAATTTCGAAAGCACACCAGACAAACTAGTGATCTACGTAACAATTGATCACCATGCTGATCTAATTATCAAGGAATTACGAGACGTAGTAGCAGAAGAAGGAAGACGCAACAATCTGTTCTCACATGTGGAACATGACCGAGTTAACATTGCCACCTTTGTTACAAAGCGATTGGCACGTATCTTCCACGAGTCCACAGATCCTAGTTTCACATTTAAAGGTGGATGTAGGGAGATATATTCCAAGATGGTGACATTAATGCTTGGGTCAGGATTTCTTTTCACTTCTTTCCAGCTTCACCTCTTATCAAATTTGTGCAGAGCCACAAACTCCTTCTGTGGATACCACCGTTCAGAGCATTTTGAGATACTGAATATACAATTTTTGACACTATTCGAAGACCTCCGAAATGAACACCCGGTTAGAGAAACAATTACCACCAGCACGGCCTCGATGATTCACATCCATGGATCAGTCAGTAGAGTCGTAGATCATGTTCTCATCGGACTTTAAGATTTTTCACGAGCTAAAACCGCCCATTATCTCTCCATTAGAAGATCTTCGAGTGAAATACCGGATCTTTTACCACTTTTGGTCCGGCATTTTCTCAGAATCTATCCACCAAGACTCACGTTCCCTCAAGAAAACTACAATTTACACCTACCAGAAGGGAATGTATACTTTTCAACAGTAGGCATCATTATGGTCGAGCCAACGACCCTAAACAAAGCGCTTCTCGGGAGGCAACCCATGCAATAAAGTAGAGTAGAAGACAATAAAGGATGACAAATGAGCCAATCAATAAAGGAAGTAACTTCCAAGTTTGCCGAAACAACCTGCCTTCAAAGCCAGCCAAGTTTCTTCTCAAAGCAACCTCGATAAAACCGTTAGGGAGTACTTGTTCGTTTCCACTCATTTTTAGCTCTAAATTTAAATTATGCCACATCCTAGCTTATCACTAAGTGTGGGATTCCAACCCAATAAACACTAGGCAAATATTCCCCAAAAAAATCTTTAACTAAAACTCCTAAGTGTAGGATACCCTAGGTACATTGGGGACAATGTTCGTCTAAGTGTGGGATGTTGGTATAACCTTTTACATGCGATATCACAATAACCCCATTACAAAGATTCTTAGTTCTTAAGCCACATTTAAAAAAATTTTAAACTAAAAAAATCCTTTCCGAAAAAGTACTTTTGAAAATCAAAAACGTTTACAAATAAAAATTAAGACTTAAGTAAGGTAGAAATCTTGTTGGGATGAACCGAATTTCTAATAGAGTATTGCATGAATGGGCATTATCAACCGAATTTGATTATGGTGAGGCACCCAAAAAAAACATATAAGCATTCATCTTTAATGCTTCACTATTTTCCGTTGAGAGTGCCGATGTATGTGCTCAGAATCAGAACTTGCTCTAGATCTACATTTCCGAGTAACGAAATGTGATATAGGTATAATCAGAAGAGCTATCCATTTGTCAAAAAAACCCTACACCACCTCCTCTACCACATCAAACCACCATCCACATAAACTTTACTATCACCCAAAAAATCCTGAAAATGATATTCCCTCCGAAAAAACCCAATGTTATAAACTTCTCAAGTATCACGACTTTTGGTTAAGAATCCAATTATAATATTCAAAAATTATTCACTTTGTTTTGATGATGACGCAAAAGAAATAAATGCTTGATCATATGTAAGACGACATGAGTTTATAAGCCTATACTATCTCTAGCAAAAGACCAATACATAAATAATTAACTTGGTAAAATTGCTATACGGCTGCACCACGGTCGACCGCGAGTCTGACCGTGGATGCCCTGTTCCAACGGCTGCAATTCATTTTCAAAAATATTATCTGCGGTCAACCTCACGGCACACCGTGGATCAACCGCAGATCTTTCTATAACCAAATTCATCCACTTTGAGATAGACCACTTTGAGGCATCTATAATTTACAAAACCTTTTTAAACATACTTATAATAGTTGCCTTCTTTGAATTCAATAGAGTTTTGAACCAAAAGATGTTAATTTCTACTAATCACACCTAATGACATCTTAATGACATATTAAGCTCAAATAAGATTTAATACAAACGTATTTTACTTTTTACTTGTTATAATATGTCATTCAAATACATACTAATGATGGTCATTAAAAGTCCCAACAAAAGATTTTCTCTTTAATAACTATTATGTATCATTTTTATGCATGTATTATTATGAACTATTAAGTTGTTGATGTAATAATCTCCAAGTAAGTTCCAACTAGATTCAAACTAGTTCATTTGAGATGCAACAAGATTCCAAAGGACAAACTGTTTCCATTAACAAAGTGACAAGTAATTAAGAAAGGTTGATGAAGTTTTGGAAGATAATGTTTTGTCAAGAGACAAAATTATGCAATTACCCTATTAAGTAATCAATGACAAATGGTCAAAGCTTGAAGACTTTCTTCTTTTATGGACATGCCAACTTTTACACTTATGTCCAAAACAAAATGGGTAATGGGGATAATTTCAGAGATATTTAGTTGCAGCTATTCAACAAACGAAAATGACAATTTTCAAAGGACAAAAATGGCTATAAGAATCAGATGTCAGATGTACACGGTCGAATCACGGTCAACCGTGCAGTGAGCCGTACAGCTTCCTGGCAGATTTCTCTATCCTATAAAAGTCAAGGCTTGGAGCATTTGAAGACTCACCTCTTGCATTCATATTTTCTTATACTTACTGATATCATTCTTATAATTCATTGTAATCTTTTAGAGTAATTCTACAATGAGTACTTGTAAGCTTACGTTGTAAGTTTACTTGTAAACTATCTTCTTAACGGGATGAAGAAGGTAGTTGTGTTTTCACTAGGATAGTGCATTAGGATCTTGTGGTAAGAGCTTTAGATTGTTGTGAAGTCTTCAAAGGGAGGTAAGGGTTCACAAGTTGCGGCTTATTGAAGTACTAGTGTTGTATCCGGATACTCCACCGAGTTTGGAGTATCATAGTGAAGAAAAATCTCAATTCATATATTTGGGTAGTAAATTAAGGAAGATTAGTTAACATCTTCCCGAACCACTATATATCGTTGTGTTTGTTCGCTCTTCCCTTATCTCTTTGATTACATATACACCAACATATATTTTATACGTATTGTTTGAGAACAAACATTTCAAATCACACTATATCAAGTTCAATTTCAAGAAAACGTTAAGAAATTTTTAAAAATCGACTAAGTAACTATTCACCCCCTCTAGTTACTTACAATGACAAAGGTCTTACAAAAAGCTTACCGGCAGAAAGTTTCTCGAGATAAAATCTCCAAAAAATAAATAAATAAATAAATATTTTTCAAAGTTCTAAGAAAAGGAGCATGAAACGACCCGTTCATATTATTATAAACGTAGTACGTTATTCACCGGTCCCATAACGAGGTATTCGACCTCTATATGTTACGTTTTAGAAAATATTGCATTCGTTTTATAAAAAGCGCACCATTATTATACATAATGCATGTTTTAAACAAGTGGGCAATTATTTAAGAAATAATCCCCATAATGCTTCGGTTTCCAAATACTACACACGTGACATAACAGTCGAATAAAATACATGACAAATGTTTTATTGAATGCAACACTTCATTTAAACAAAAGCATGAGACTCCATGCACAGCTTGCTCAGATAATGCAACAGCGGAAGACTTTCTTAAGGACCTTAGAATAAACATGCTTAAACAGTCAACACAAAGGTTGGTGAGATATATAGGTTTAAAGCTAGCATCGATATAAATATAGACCACAAGATTTCATAGTTACAAACATTTCAATAAAGATATTCTATAAGTTGTTGAGCACTTCGGTAACCATACTTAACCATTAATATGGCATATTCCCTTTATTATGAAATATCCCTACACTGTACCAAGTGTAGTAAAAATGAAGTACTATGCAACCGTTTACGATACTAGAGCGACTAGCCCGGTTGGGGTTGTCAAACCCGATAGATCTATCAATAGGATTCGCACTTACATGTTCTTACAACATGTAAATATTAGTTACCAAGCTATTAGGGAAGATATGCAAGGTGGTACAACTCAACGTAGAATATATTTTAAGTACTTGTGTCCATAGCGTAAAATATAAAACGCATGTATTCTCATCCCAAAATATTTTACAGTTTAAAAATGGGACTATATAGTCACTGTCGTAAAAGTATAGTTTCAACAAGTTTTCAACTTATTAAAATATAGCCGATGTCCTTGGATTCACGAACCTATAACAATAATAACGATTCAGATAATAATACATGTGAACCAAATTAATATAGCAAGTTCATATAATACTTATATAATAATTTTTAACATTTTATGTTAGTAGTCCATTATTAGTCGTCCAAAATAGTCCGAAAAGTCCAACAATCCAATAAGCGGTATATATATATATATATATATATATATATATATATATATATAATTATACTAATGGTAACATGTCCCAATATATATAGGATATAGGAAAAGTTAGCAAGGATATGGTTAATATAGTTTTTATAAGATAAATTTCGTAAATACAACGTTAATTTTAGCAGATTTTGTTTTGCTCGCCAAATATTCATTACAACTCCGTTTAAAGTGAATCAAATTGCTATTTATTCTTTAAGAAGTTAATTTTTCAAAATCAATTCGAAAAGTTCAGCCCATGTCATAGTTTTTATAGTTTTACCCTCTTTTTGTGCCGGTGGACAGATTTGGAAAATCCAGGCATCCACCCAGTATATGATTTTTGATTAAATACTTCCACTTTGTCTAAAATCATGAAAAAATTATTGGAAGTCTTATTTACATATATTAACATATTTCCAAATTCTTAGCCTCGAACTCAAAGTCTAAGATAGGTTTTTAATTCCCAACCCAAAACAGTCCGCTTTTAC
Organism: Rutidosis leptorrhynchoides; assembly: GCF_046630445.1. Taxonomy (NCBI): domain Eukaryota; kingdom Viridiplantae; phylum Streptophyta; class Magnoliopsida; order Asterales; family Asteraceae; genus Rutidosis; species Rutidosis leptorrhynchoides. The sequence goes on along the minus strand of NC_092335.1, from coordinate 390,625,421 downwards.
CGAACGGAGACTAGTTGATGTTTGTTAAGTTTTTAAGGTGTTCTTCATATGTACTAGTTATAAGTTCTTGTAATAACTTAATATAACATCATAATACATGTAAATAAGTGTTGTTAGGTTTAGATTAGATTAGTTTGCAAACATGTTTAGAATCATCCAAACTATGTTCTAGTTGTTATTAACTATGATCTTTTATATTGATAGCTATAATTATATGAATTGAACAAGAGTTTTGGTAAGGCTAATACCTTAATTTAAGAAAGAGAAGTAGCTGAATATGAAGAGTATTTCTAGAGCTTGAAAGACTCCTTGAAAGGGTGCTTAAAGATAACCAAACCTAGAAGCAAAACTTGAATCAAAGTAACTGTTCTTGATCGCTTCTTATATGATGATTATAGATTGTTTTTGAAGTTAAAAGATGAAGAAAATGCTTGGGGTTGATCTAGTATGAAGATGGGAGTATTTTGAGAGAAAATTTGGAGAGTATAGATGAGAAAATGGAATGAAAAAATGGGTGTATTCATAAAAACGTTTTTAAGGTATATATATACAACTTATGTTGTCTTTTTTTGACTAAAATCTAGTATAAGTTAAATTGATGATGTCATGCATGACATAATAAATTGATGATGTCATGCATTACATAATACATCAATCATTCAAATTACTATTGGTATATACGAATAGTAAATACTTCAAGAAGTTGCGTATAATACGTGTATAAATATTGTATAAGTATGACTAGAATTCCTGAGAAAAATGAACGGGAATTCGAGTATAGCTATCTTTCATATGTATATGTATATTATAAAGTGTACTCAATACTTTTAAATATGTATTTATAATCATGATACATAATATATAAATATATAACTTGATTACGTCGTTTAAATAGTACACAAATATTGTTCAAAAATTCTTAAGTTTATAGTTTCAAAATATATATTTATAATACTTTGTTAAAATGATAAATAAGATAATTGATTCTTATATTTATAAGTTGAATATAAATATATATAACGTAAAGTATTACACTTCTAATAATTTGCTAACATTTTCAATTAATATAACTTTATATATATATATATATATATATATATATATATATATATATATATATATATATATATATATATATATATATATATATATATATATATACACACACACACACACATAAATGTTCGTGAATCGTCGAGCACAGACAAGGGGTAATTGATTACATGAATATAGTTTCAAAATTTTCGAGACTCAATGTTACAGACTTTGCTTATCGTGTCGGAATCATATAAAGATTAAGTTTAAATTTGGTTAGAAATTTCCGGGTCGTCACAGTACCTACCCGTTAAATAAATTTCGTTCCGAAATTTGATTGGAATCGTCATGGTTTACAATAAGTATGTTTTCATGACGCATATGAGTACATCGAAGATGAAAGTGTAAAATCAAACATATAATTGAATAATTCACTTGGTTTATTATGAAGTAAAATTCATTGAATTGAAACAGAGATTTTAGTTAATGATGGTTAAGTTGTTAACGAAGGATGTACATTATTGCATATTAGTAATATGAACTAGCCGAGTAGTATATACCCTTATTTAATTCATATATAATAGCTTAGTATGAAAAGATATATTATGGTTTCCAAAATTTTTGGAAATAATGAGTTAATATTTCCATAATTCGTTATTTTAATATACCCATTGATGATTGTGGTGTCGATATTGTTGGTGGTTATGGAGTTGGTGTAGCTTGTGGTGCTACAGGTGTTGCTGGTGTTGGTGATACTGATGGTGATGCTGGTGGTACTACCGGTGGCTCTTGTATAACAAGTCTAGCTTGTAAATCACGCACCATTCTTGTCAGGGTTTCTACTCTTCTTTCTATCATTTCGATCCACTCAAATGAGTTATGGTTAAGGCTAGAATAGATAATTTCTAAGACTTTAGAGATTACATAATAGCCGCAGAATGTTTCTCCAATGAAGTTATGAATCAATACTTCATCGGTTATTGTTGTTGGTAATCCTTGGTATCTACGGTGCATGTGACATTGATGCTCGAGGTACAGATTGTGATGTTGAGGTGTGGAATGCGGATGTTATTGATGGTGGTGGTAATGGTACTATTGATGTTGATGATGGTGGTACTATTGATGCCGGTGATGCTGCTGGTGCTTGTAACCTTTGCACCATATTCTCCAAAGCCACTACTCGAGCGCGAAGCTCGTTGACTTCTTCTATTACACCGGGATGATTGTCGGTTCGGACGAGCGGATGAATAAGATCTAGAATTTGAGATAGTATATAATGGTGACGAGATACTCTGGAAATGAGAGAGAAAATGGTATTTTGAACAGGTACGCCGGTAAGTGCTTTAGGTTCTTCACCAAGAGGGCAATAAGATAGGTGGAAGGGATCGCCTTCTTCTTGTCTTCAATGATTTAGTAGACTACGAACCCATCCCCAATTCATCCAGAATTGATGATGGCTGATTTGTTGATCCATTCTGGTTACACTGTTTTCAGAGCTCGAGTGGAAATCCATATCGGAATAGCTGTCGGAATCTAAGGAATTTGAACTAGATACGGGATCCATCTTGTATAATCAGGGAAATGATTTTTGATATGAAATAGATTATAGGATTTAGATTGGTATTCTTCAATACATAATTTTCCTATGTATATATAATACCAAAATTCCATAAATCACGGAGGAATCTTTGGAAAATGTCAGGTAAAGTTTACAGTAACATATATGCTAAGATATGAATTCGTTTGTACACTATTTATGCAATGCAGGAAATGTGTCTAGACTTAAGAATGATATGCAGGTAATTTTTGATAAGAAATGATAAGCAAAACTTTTGACATGCAGTTAAGATCGAAGTCCAGACCCACTAATGCATCCTAACAACTATCAGTTAGACACACTAATGCAAGACCTGGTTCGCTAAGACCACCGCCCTGATACCAACTGAAATGACCCGTCCATATTACTATAAAAGTAGTACGTTATTCATCGGTCCCATAACGAGGTATTTGACCTCTATATGATACGTTTTAGAAAATATTGCATTCGTTTTATAAAAAGCGCATCATTATTAGACATAATGCATGTTTTAAACAAGTGGGCAATTATTTAAGAAATAATCCGCATCATACTTTGGTTTCCAAATACTACACACGTGACATAACAGTCGAATATAATACATGACAAAGGTTTTATAGAATGCAACACTTCATTTAAACAAAAGCATGAGAATCCATGCACAGCTTGCTCAGATAATGTAACAGCGGAAGACTTTCTTAAGGACCTGAGAATAAACATGCTTAAGCAATCAACACAAAGGTTGGTGAGATATATAGGTTTAAAGCTAGCATCGATATAAATATAGACCACAAGATTTCATAGTTACAAACATTTCAATAAAGATATTCTATAAGTTGTTGAGCGCTTCGGTAACCATACTTAACCATTAATATGGCATATTCCCTTTATTATGAAATCTCCCTACACTGTACCAAATGTAGTAAAAACGAAGTACTATACAACCGTTTACGATACTAGAGCGACTAGCCAGGTTGGGGTTGTCAAACCCGATAGATCTATCAATAGGATTCGTGCTTACATGTTCTTACAACATGTAAATATTAGTTACCAAGCTATTAGGGAAGATATGCAAGGTGGTACAACTCAACGTAGAATATATTTTAAGTACTTGTGTCCATTGCGTAAAACATAAAATGCATGTAATCTCATCCCAAAATATTTTAGAGTTTAAAAATGGGACTATATACTCACTGTCTTAAAAGTATAGTTTCAACAAGTTTCAACTTATTAAAATATAGCCGACGTCCTTGGATTCACGAACCTATAACAATAATAACGATTCAGATAATAATACATGTGAACAAAATTAATATAGCAAGTTCATATAATACTTATATAATAATTTTTAACATTTTATGTTAGTAGTCCATTGTTAGTCGTCTAAAATAGTTCGAAAAGTCCAACAATCTAATAATCGTTATAAATATATATAACGTAAAGTATTATACTTCTAATACTTGGCTAACGTTTTCAATTAGTATAACTTTATATATATATATATATATATATATATATATATATATATATATATATATATATATACACATAAATGTTCGTGAATCGTCGAGCACAGACAAAGGGTAATTGATTACATGAATATAGTTTCAAATTTTTTGAGACTCAATGTTACAGACTTTGCTTATTGTGTCAGAATCATATAAAGATCAAGTTTAAATTTGGTCGGAAATTTCTGGGTCGTTACAGAGCAGAACTTATAAAATGGAGAAACGCCGAAGCAGAACTCGACCGAAAAATGCCTTTGCAAAATCACTCCAAAAGGAGAAAAGTTCAAAAGTGCGTCTAAAAAAATAAATAAAAAACAGCACTCCTATCTATCTTTCCTTTCCGAACTTCAGAATAAAAGTCTTTAAAAGACTATCTTACCCCTTCAACACCCTTTAAACAACTTTTTCCTTTTTCACCCTTCAAAATTCCTTTTTCACCCTTCAAAATTGAAAAATGACCTAGAAGTTATGGTTATTACCGCTTTCACATTAGAGGCAATGATTTGAGTCTTTATCAAGCCTATGACGATGGGTGCAACATGACTGGCTATGAGTGAATTAATTTCTTAGATCTATAGGGAACCTTAAACACTTGTGTGATTTGAGTAACCCGTGAAAGCTATCCTAAGTGATGTAACCTCCTCGCATGCTTGCAGAGATAGTTTCAACCCTAACATAGAGGACTCACCTTATTTTTTGCTCTTATAATAAAAAAGCAAACCGCTTAGGCCAATAAAAAGGAAACTTTGAAAAGATTTCTTGAAGTTAAAAACGAGAAGTTTGTTTGAGGACAAGCAAAGTGTAAGTGTGGGATATTTAATATCAGCTAAAAAGTCACGTTTTCACCCGGTATTAAAGCCCAAAAACAATAAGTTCCAAGCTTTATCACCAAAATATTCGCGTTGTTGGTTAAAATTGAAGATTAAGAAATTACAAAGACGATGCAAAAATAATCAAGTGTGTTAGGACCCTAAAGTATGTATAGTGTTAATTTGAAACATGCCCAAATGAAGGTTCCTTAGAAGAGGGCTATATAAGGAACCTAAGTAGTCCTAATTAGATAGCCATTGCATTGTAAACTAGTTTAAGAAGCTGTGGAATGTAAGTTTACCGATTCTCTCTAATACCGAATATGTTCTTCACTTACCGAGTCTCACTTTAACTCATCACATCTTCTAATCTCACTATGATCTGACATATCAGTTGGTATCAGAGCTTCCAGGAAGTGATATTACATCACTATATCAATCCAAAGATTGAAGATTACAGAATCTGTACACTCTCTGTTAGATTGAATCAGATTCGGTATCATTTAATTAGATAATCTGACGTTCAGATTCATGTGATAAGTTTGGCGAAGGTTTATTAGGTGTATTAAAAGAAGTTTCGATCATCATTATAGATTTTTAACAACAATTATAGAGAATCAAGTTGATTTTTAGAGTTCGTGGCTAAAACTCTCAGTATTGATCAATTCCAGCTTGATTTTGTGTTTTAGTGAAGGTTTGTGGATTCAGTTGTGTTCGTGAGATGTTTAATCACATTTTTGACAGTTCAATTTTATCAATTCTTCAAGAGTTGAAGATTCGATCTACACTCGGTATCATAACTGCCATACCGAGTCTACTTCATAGTTGGAAATTCATCTTAGTTGTTGCAGATTTTGGTGTGTTAGTGATTCTATCACATTCGGTTTGATCATACGCAGCTAATTGGTGTGGTTTGAGATATGATTCATTTGATTTTCTAAGTTCTATACTTAGACTCGGTTTTTCAACTGCTATAGTTGACATTCGGTATCCTTTACATCCGGTATCATTGATATTCTATTTGTTACTAACGTGTTTCCTTGTGCAGCAAGGTTACCGAATCTGATTCAAAGGAACTGGATTGTGTTTACGTACAAAATCTTACAGAATTTGGCTACCGAGTCATATACCGAACCAGAGTCTCGGTTTCACTTAATCTTTTGGTTTAGTGTTTTAAGGCTTCAAGTCTTGTGGTTACTGAATTTATACCGAATCTGGGTGTGATACTTGTGTTACTCATCAGTTTCTGATACAGAATCTGATTTACCGAATCTGCTACAGTACCGAACCATTTACCGAGTCTGCTACAGTACCGAACCAGATACCAAATCTGACATTTTTGTCAGATTTTTGTGAACCTTTATCTTAGAGTGCGTGTAATACCGAATCTACCTCAATTTTAAGATGTGTACCTAAGATACATTGATCATTGGATCAGATTCTCGACCTCCAGTCTTGTTTGATGGCAAATACACTCAGTGGCTCCACCGTATCACTCAGTACATAGACTACAAGGGTGAGAAGGCAAAATACATATGGGCTTCTCTGAGAGATGGTCCAATTGTAGAGTATCATCTGGATACTGGTATGCCAATTTCAGTCTTTGAACTTTCTAGAGAGAGACGTGAGAGAGCTCAGGGTGATATAGAGGCTAAGAATATTATTATGCAAGCTATCCCGTATGAGTTGTTTGAACATGTTGATAGCAACACCACTGCAAAAGACATATGGGATGAGATCAAACAACAACATGAAAGTTATGACATGTCCGATGTTACCAAACTGAATAAGGCTCTAGCATCTTATGAAGATTTCAAGCAGGAACCAGAAGAAAAACTCAAGGAAACCTACCGTCATATCAATGGTGTTCTTAATGAGTTGAAAAGGTGCAAGATTACAAAAGTAAATGCTAAAATCAACATGAAGTTTCTCAAAAAGCTCATTGCTGATTGGCTTCCTTATGGAACCATCATTCGATCTACCAAAGAGATTGACAAGTTGAACATTAATGAGCTTGTTAGAGTTCTTATGCATTATCAACCGGTGGTGTCTAAACTTCAAGAGAAAAGGAAAGAGTCTTCTCCGGGTGATCCATTTGCCCTCATTGCCAAAAAGAAGAGCAAATCATATACTACTTCCAAAAGCTTGTCCAAGAAAGTGCTTGTTGAAGAATCAACTGATTCTGAAGAGTTGAATCTTTCTGATGTTGATGATTCTCACTTGAACTAGTCAAAATGGTAGCCATGTCCACCAAAGCCTTGAACAAACACAAGTTCAAAGGCAAATCAAGCAATCAATGCAAAAAATCATCTTCTTCCTCTTATTACAAGAAACCTGATCAGTCAAAACATCAACGTGCTGATGATTCCAAGAATAATGACTCAATCTGTTTCAACTATGTCAAAGCTGGTCATTACTCTCGTGAGTGCAAGATGCCTAAGAAAAAGGATGCAGCTTACTACAAGAAGAAAATGTTAATGGCAAAGATTATGGAAATTGGGGGAGAGCTGAAACCAGTTGATGATACTTGGTTTAACTGGACCGATGATTCAGATTCATAGGTAGAACATGCAAATGTTTGCAAGGTGACAAAGCTCATGAAAGCAAAGGAAGCAATGGAGAATTCTGACTCAGCATCTAATGATGATGAGGTACAATCAACTGAAATCCTACCTGATTTTATAAAAATTCAAAATGACTTGATGAAGAATTTGGTCTCAATGTCAAAAGAAGTTAGAGGTTTAAAATCTGAAAACAAAGTTTTAAAAGATAAAATTAAACTTAATGAGACCAAACCTTCATCATCCAAATCATAATCGGAGATGAATAGATTGAAAGTCCAACTCAGCTCTACGAAAACTGAGTTGGAAGATCTTAAAAAGTCAATTCATCCGATTAAAGTTGAATGAACTGATTATCATCTAAAATCAGAATGTCTTGCAGAGAAAGTTCAATTCTTAGAAAAAGATCTTTGTTATTTAAAAAAACCAATATGAACCCACACTTTCAAAGCTTAACAAGAAAATTATTCAATTGGAAGACACCATAATTGAGAAAACACTGAAATTTATTTATTATCAAAAGAGGCTCTTCAAATGAAAGCTCAAATTGCTCGATATGAGGAAAAACTCTATCGAACAGAGCAATCAAAAGCTATCATTGATATGGAACTTTAAAAAAAACAATTTTCATGAATAGACCAAAAACGATTCATGGTGATAAGTGGGGGTTGGGTTATGAAGATCCTAAGATCTTAGACGATATTTCCAAAAAGATTCCAGGATTATATCATTCTGATTATTTCCAAGCTGGTTTACCATCTCATTTTGTGCATGCATCTGATGCTGATTTTGATGATATTATTGTTAACTGGAAATCTAGAAAATATCATCAAATTAGCTTAATGTATGAGAAAGTTAACGCTAAAATGGGTAAATCAAATCCTGATTTCTTAAGGGAACTTGTTGAATCTGAAAGGAATATGCAACGTGCTAACTATGTGCCTAAACGTAGACTGGTTTATATTCATACACTCATGCTAGAGAAATATATTTTAATGCTTGAGAATGAAGTGTTTAACAAACCTAGTTCTAGCATTATTATCATAGATGAGGTGTTTGATGAACCAACTTTTGATGTAAAACCAATGCTACCGGCCTTACCTGCATGTTTTGTTTCTGATGACATGATATGTGATGACCTAGCACATGAACTTACTGTCTTGTTTGAGTCAGTATCACTAGGTCAAACGGATTCTGATATTAAGGTAGAACCTATGGAAGAATCAAAAGTTGAACCTAAGGTAGAACCTAAAGAGGAAAAGGCTGAAAAGCTAGATCTGTTTCATCTAGTTGATAAACTTGAAAAAGAGAACATAGAATTGCAACTTAGATGCAAACACTTGGAACAAATGCTTGAACTGTGTGAACAATTGCCCTCACTTCCTAGGAAAGAATGTTCTTATTACTTTAAGGAAGGTGAAGTTTTAGTGTCTGCTGAGGATTTATGTCTTGAGATTCAAAGCTTAAATTGTAAGATAGTTCAACTAAAACAGGCAAAAAAACAACAGATTGCTTTGCAAGCACACACTTCACAATTGATGTCTAATTGTATGAATATAGTTTCTGAGTGTGCTGGCGTGATTGATAAGAAGGTTAAGGGTAAATAACAATCTAAGGCTTCTAAACCCATTACTATTCTTAAAAATCCTTTACGTTCTCAATTTGAGAAAAGTGTTTCAAAGGTTACACCTTCAACACAATTCATTGTGAAGAAGGTACATCATCCATGTAAGATCCTGAATTTTGTGCATCAGCAAATATTCCTGAAAGTGCCAGTAAATGTGTGCATCAGAAAGCGCCACAAACGGTCTACCTAACACTTATGCATTTTCAGAATTTACATCAGAATCAGGATTAGTCAGAACCAGTCCCTGACCTTCAAAATCTGTTTAGACCCTTGTGCGTGCTGTGCACATTCAAGGGTGCGCGCCGCGCACATTCAAGGGTGCACGCCGCGCAACCCACCTGGGACAGTTTTCTGCCTTTTTCTATTTTGGGTTAAATGAGAGGCTTTTTAGTCTTTTTACTTAAGGACGGATCTGTAGCCTTATTATCAAACTTGGATCCAATTTTGGATCACTTTCACATCCACAAACACTCTCATCTATCTTAGAGAGAGAGAGAGAGAGAGAGTTCTAGAGAGAGATTTGGGGTTTTGGAGAAGAAGAAGCTTGAATCGATCAAAAGCTCGGGTGATAAAGTTGTTCATCTCATTCTTGGCTACGTTTTGGTAGTGTTGGTAAGCCCTAACTCCGAATTTAATTGTAAGATTCTTGTTTATGTTTAGGGTTTGAGCTTGTTGGGGTTCTAAACCCCATTTCTCATGAAATTGGGGGTTTTGTTATATTTCTAGTGTAAGTAAACCCGATTATTGTGGGTTTAAGGTTTGATGATGAATTTGGAAGTATTTATCATGTTTTGGGTGTTAAATCACTAGATTATAATGTGTTAGTGTTTTGATGTTCTTAAAGAACATGTTTGCTAGTCAAAATGGGTGTTGACTTGGTTTGGTGTTGAAATGAGTTTTGAGTCAAGTTTTGATGAATCAAGTGTGTAAATACTTGATTTAGGAGATAATTTATGTTTTGAAAATATAACCACTAGCCGTTAGTGATTTTGGGAGTTTTCGGGACTTATGTCAAAATGGGTGATTTGAATTGGGTCGAATATGGTTATGACACTAATTTTGAATTAATTGAATGATAAGCACTTTTGTTAAGTAATAAATGGCGTTTGGTATGATTACTACCTAAGTAGTAATTTAGTGTTAAGACCTAGGTTGGTTTAAAATGGTGACAAGTCTAAATGAGGTTAAATCGTACTTGTTTGAATGGGTCGGAATTACCACCCGTAGTGGTAATTAGTGAAGTCCCCTTTAGGTGTCTAAATAGGCGGTTTGTGGAGGTCGATATAAGCCCTTGGTTAAGGGTGTTGGAGTCAAATTCTCTCGTAGAGATTGTATGTTGATTGTTTGTATACCTATATGTTTATTATAGGTAAAAGCTTGCTCGGTTGCGTTTGGTGGAGATTTCACGCATGGTTTATATTGCTCGAGTTCGAGGTGAGTGGAGTAATTATATGCATATGTATATAATGTATTTATTTGTATGATATGGTATGAACCAAAGAGCCGGTAGTGCCATAGTATGTGCGAGCGTGCTATGATGTGAACCAAAGAGCCGGTAGCGTCATAGTACGTGTGTTGTAGTGTGAACCAAAGAGCTAGTAGCACTACGACACGAGTTGTTAGAGTGTAAACCAAAGAGCCGGTAGCACTTTAGCGCGAGTATGACTCGGGTTGTGATGTGAACCAAAGAGCCGGTAGCGTCATAACCGATGCGTATGGTGTGAACCAAAGAGCCAGTAGCACCATGACGCGAGTATGGTTAACCATGGTTGTGTATTATAGCGTAGCATATCGTATTATGTCGATTATATGCTATTGTTTAAGCTAGTTGCGGATTTAGAGATTATTAGCTTTATACTTGAAATGGTATGCTAATTATATTGCTAGCATGTATGCAGTATGTGTGTAAGTGATTGCAAGTAGGTACATTATATATGTGTATGCATAACTATTTCACTCACTAAGCGTTAGCTTACCCCTCTCGTTGGTCACCTTTTTCAGGTATTGTGTCATGAGGCTAGCTAGTTGTTAGACTAGTTGCGTAGGAGCGCTTGGGCTCGATGGGGTAGCTTTTGGATATGCGGACGCGGATTGGGGATTTGGTAGTCCCCGGGATTATGCTCTTGGTATCGGGTTGGGTTATAGAGTCCTAACTCGTCTAAGTGTAAATTGGGATTGAAACTTGTATTTTGTACGAAAGTCGTAAAACGGCCGACGTGGGCCCGGTGTCGTAAAACTTGTTTTATTATTGGAACGTGTTAGTCTTGTTTATTATAATGTGTTGTGAAAAGCGTTTCGTCTAAAAGTGTCGGGAAGTGGGAGATCTTTAATCAAAATTTGGAAAATCCGGACAGAGGCTGTCAGGCCTTGTGCGCGCCGCGCACCTCAAGGGTTGTGCGCCGCGCACCCTTCTGAAATAAAATAAAAAATCTTTTGCTGTGTATTCGATTGGATAACGGGTTGAGTCGTTACAAGTGGTATCATAGCATAGTCTAAGGGAATTAGGTGACCTTGGAATAGGTGCCTAGTCTTAGACTTATTGGCGGTTATGTATTAATTGCGGGACTTGTAGGAATACGGGTCGGATTGAGATTTGTTAGTGCCTTAGAGTAGGTGACTAACTAAGTCTTGTGTTTGTCCAAAGTGTGATTATATGGGGCCTTATTTTGTGTGTTAAATTAGTGCCTTAGATAGCTAGTGCCTAATGTAAGTAGGCGAACTCGGACATTGTTTCAGTGATAGTCACCTAGGTTGTAGGTTGACTAGCCGTTGTGGTGTACTTGTGTACGTTTATTACTATATTGTATATTGGTGTATATATACAGGTATCTATTGGTACGGTGTCCTAGGGATGAATCTTTTGGAGAGATTCGCATGTTCGGCGGTTTGAGTGATCAAGTTCGCGGTAAGGACTTTGGTCATTCGGGTACTAGGAGTTATCGCGTGTCATCTTGTGTGAATGTCGCGTCAGTCCGGGTAAAGTACTTTACGTGACCATGCGAAAATGGTAAGGTACGCAATTGTAATAGTGACCGATCACCATTATTACAACCGTGTATCTTGGCACCAAGCATGACATGACGAGTACCGAGTGGAGGAAACGTGGCATGGTTGGGGTAGAATCGGGTCGAGTAGGAATGTTTTATTGGTTCCTATAATATAATGGTCTCGGGTGATGTGCTTGTTGTCACATCGGATTTGTTGTGAGTCGAAAATTGTTACGGTGAATTCTGTTAGTTAGGTGAGTGAGCAAACTCACGAGTTCGGAGCGTGCGTAGTCACCCTAAGTAGTGGGTGCACTATTGAGATTGTCATTGGTTGTGGTTACCCATCGTAACTAGGATAACCCATAGTGGTGTGCGTGTGTGTGTGACGAAGACTTGAATTCCGTAATGGAATGCGAAAAGTCTAATGATTGTAGTTTTGAGTTACATTCGGTAGAGTGTGTGGTTAGAGAATCATGTTAGGGTTCTAGTTGTGATTCGCCTTGGAATTGGCGAGTCGAGGAGTCTTCGAGTTGTTACACTCATGTGAGTGGGACCTGTATGACGATGATTGTGTTAGTGTGGTGTGGATTATAGGGTAACATTCCTAACAGAATATCCCTAGTAGTAGTGGTTGTGTCGATGTGTGGAAGGGTGTAAGACTTGGTGTTTCCAAGCACCTCTTAGTGTTAGACGGAAGATTTCGCTAGGCTATATCGTCTGGCCTTGCAGAAATTGCAGGTAGCGTGTGATCGCTAGGAACTTTTGGAAAAGACAATAAATCGTAAGGTTTTTCAGGTAGGCATGACTTCGGGTCATTATTGTGGAGAGATGGGTGACATCAGGTGTATGGAACCGAAAGGTCGAGTTTCTAAATCTCGATAGGTTGCGGTGGGAGTCTGCATGACACTGCGTCAGGTGCCTCCTTATACCTGCTAGTGTGATGTTCAACTCCAGTGATGGTGTGATCACTTTGTTCTTAGGGTGTCCTTGAGATACCCTTGGAAGCAGCGAAGATTGTATTAGTGATCGACGGGTGATAGTAATTCGACGGTTGCGAAAGTTGAAGTTTAAGAGCATCGCGGTAAATACTTCTTATGAAGTGACGGATGAGCGAATCTTGTTGCTCTTAAGTGATAAACGGGTAAAGATGACCGGTGAGCTGGTGATGGACTTAATGTTTGGTTAGGCCGAAGGTTATGTTGAAGCGTTGACATTTTGGTCGACGCAATAATTATGTCGGATTGGTCACTCTTCACCATGAGAGTGAGCAACTGTTGATAATGGTTCATTGAATGGAAGGTCGAGTGATCTCGACCGAAAAGCGCGACTGATGAAGCGGAGTGGCATATGCCTAGGCTTAGAGGCGTATGTGGGACTTTTGATGGAGTTTGATTTGCGAACAATGAAGGACTGTTAATTGTGATTTAATGTATGAAGGTGCGATGTCGACACGTGTATAGCCTTTCAAGTGAATGTGTATGTCGGCTCTGAGAGCCTGGAGTGAATACAGGGTGATTTGGGGTACATGACCAATGATGAGAATGGTCAGGTGTGAATTGGAGTTATAATTCCGCGGGATGTTACCATCTTGGCGGTAAGAATGTGGAGCTGAATCCTAAGTGGGGGAGTTATTGCTGCCGCCCGAGGAAGCTCCGGTGGTATTATGTATAATGAAGTGTCAGAGTGTACCGTGCTAAGCCTCGATAGGTATTCGAAGTTCCTAACGAGGAAGAGTGACGGGTTATTGATGTCGACTCGAGATCGTGCTTTACAATTGTGAGATTTTCGGAATGTTATCTGTGAAGATTCTGATGATGGGGTGAAAGGAAGTGTAAGTCTTCTTATGTAAGGTGTTGTGTAGTACAAATGTTCGGTATGAGACCGAATGTGAAGTTTTGAGATTTCGGAGTGAGAGAATGAAGATGTCATTGCGGGTGCTCTCATAGTAGAAATTTGGGCTGTCGTGAACTCGGATAGTATTATTGGATCGGTACGAGTTCGTTATCGCGAAGGATACTGTATTTTCCCAGCCGAGAAACGTAATCGTGGAGATCGTCAGTGGACTATTCCACCTTATGGATGATTGCGAGGCGGAGAGTGTCAATTCTGATTGTTTCGCGTAGAGACACGCGGATGTTGTTAGGTTGTAAGAATGTGTACCTTAGTGATGTGACCCGTAGGTTGCATTAGAATGTCGAGGCCATCCTTAATGGACGGTCTAGGTAGGAGAATTCACCCGGCTTTCGTGAATATTTTGTGGGTCGTGTGGCAACTTGCGAATTTGTTGTGAAAATAATTCATTGTTGACGGGATTCTAGTACACGAATAGTTTCCATGCTAGTACTAGGGGGGCCGTCTTGTGTGATTGTGTAGTAGGGTTGGAGGAGAACCCATATGTCAAGCGTTGATGTACTGTTTAGCACGTGGTGTATTATTGTCGTCATGGATTAATCCAACAATGGATGGTCGTGTGCAGATCGATTGATGGGAAAGTGGTGTTCCTAAACGGATTATTTTGGTGTACCGAGATTTATTCGTTGATGGAATAACCCGGTTGTGGAGACGGGGGAAGTTGGTTCTTGAAATAGAGAACATACACGATTGACCGGTTGAGTGGTGCGTTTATGAACTGATGAAGTACTGAGCTTTGACGCGGCATGAATCCTTCTTGATTTGGATTAATGCAAGACTTAGTTCTCGGCGTAGTGGACCTAGTAGATCTCGTTGGGTGATATAGTTATGGTTGTAGCTTGTTGCGAGTTTTAGCCGAGAGAACTTGAAGGGATAATGGTGTTTCCCATATTTTCCTAAGTGGGAATTCTGAACATTGAGCGTATGAGATACCGCTGGTTGCGATAATGCATGCTAGTGATTATTAGTGTGTGGTTCCGGTGGGTTAAGTGACGGAGATCACGGGGACGTGATCCAATTTAAGTGGGGGAGATTTGTAAGATCCTGAATTTTGTGCATCAGCAAATATTCCTGAAAGTGTTAGTAAATGTGTGCATCAGAAAGCGCCACAAAAGGTCTACCTAACACTTATTTTTAGAATTTACATCAGAATCAGGATTAGTCAGAACAAGTCCCTGACCTTCAGAATCTGTTTAGACCGTTGTGCGCGCCGCGCACATTCAAGGGTGCGCGCCGCGCACCCCACCTGGGACAGTTTTCTGCCTTTTTCTATTTTGAGTTAAATAAGGGGCTTTTTGGTCTTTTCACTTGAGGACGGATCTGTAGCCTTATTATCAGACTTGGATCCAATTTTGGATCACTTTCACATCCGCAAACACTCTCATCTATTTTAGAGAGAGAGAGTTCTAGAGAGAGATTTGGGGTTTTGGAGAAGAAGAAGCTTGAATCGATCAAAAGCTTGGGTGTTAAAGTTGTTCATCTCGTTCTTGGCTACGTTTTGGTAGTGTTGGTAAGCCCTAACTCCGAATTTAATTGTAAGATTCTTGTTTTTGTTTAGGGTTTGAGCTTGTTGGGGTTCTAAACCCCATTTCTCATGAAATTGGGGTTTTTGTTGTATTGCTAGTGTAAGTAAACCCGATTATTGTGGGTTCAGGGTTTGATGACGAATTTGGAAGTATTTATCATGGTTTGGGTGTTAAATCACTAGATTATAATGTGTTAGTGTTTCGATGTTCTTAACGAACAAGTTTGCTAGTCAAAATGGGAGTTGACTTGGTTTGGTGTCGAAATGAGTTTTGAGTCAAGTTTTGGTGAATCAAGTGTGTAAATACTTGATTTAGGAGATAATTGGTGTTTTGAAAATATAACCACTAGCCGTTAGTGATTTTGGGCGTTTTTGGGACTTATGTCAAAATGGGTGATTTGAATTGGGTCGAATTTGGTTATGACACTAATTTTGAATTAATTGAATGATAAGCACTTTTGTTAAGTAATAAATGGCGTTTGGTATGATTACTACCTAAGTAGTAATTTAGTGTTAAGACCTAGGTTGGTTTAAAATAGTGACAAGTATAAACGAGGTTAAATTGTACTTGTTTGAATGGGTCGGAATTATCACCCGTAGTGGTAATTAGTGAAGTCCCCTTTAGGTGTCTAAATGGGCGGTTTTTGGAGGTCGATATAAACCCTTGGTTAAGGGTGTTGGAGTCAAATTCTCTCGTAGAGAATGTATGTTGATTGTTTGTATACCTATATGCTTATTATAGGTAAAAGCTTGCTCGGTTGCGTTTGGTGGAGATTTCACGCATGGTTTGTATTGCTCGAGTTCGAGGTGAGTCGTGTAATTATATGCATATGTATATAATGTATTTATTTGTATGCTATGGTATGAACCAAAGAGCCGGTAGTGCCATAGTATGTACGAGCGTGCTATGATGTGAACCAAAGAGCCAGTAGCCTCATAGTACGTGTGTTGTAGTGTGAACCAAAGAGCCGGTAGCACTACGACACGAGTTGTTACTGTAGTGACCCGAACTTTTCCATGTTTATATATATTAAATGAAATTGATATTTACATGATTAAGTGTTTCCAACATATTAAGCAATCAAACTTGTTAAGACATGATTAATTGAAATAGGTTTCATATAGACAATTGACCACCCAAGTTGACCGGTGATTCACGAACGTTAAAACTTGTAAAAACTATATGATGACATATATATAATTATATATATAATTAACATGATATTATGATAAGTAAGTATCTCATTAGTTATTTTAACAATGAGTTATATACATAAAATTGAGTTTATTGAATTAAGAAACTCGAAACGATATATATAACGATTATCGTTATAATAACGTCTTACTTATTATATATGAATCATATTAAGATATTGTTACACTATGTTTAATCATGATAAATGATAAGTAAACATGTCATTATGTATATGAACAATGAATTACATATGTAAAAACAAGACTACTAACTTAAGGATTTCGAAACGAGACATATATGTAACGATTATCGTTGTAACGACATTTAAATGTATATATATCATATTAAGATATATAAATATATCATAATATCATGATAATATAATAATTTAACATCTTATTAGATATAATAAACATTGGGTTAACAACATTTAACAAGATCGTTAATTTAAAGGTTTCAAATCAACATTTACATGTAACGACTAACGATGACTTAACGACTCAGTTAAAATGTATATACATGTAGTGTTTTAATATGTATTCATACACTTTTGAAAGACTTCAAGACACTTATCAAAATACTTCTACTTAACAAAAATGCTTACAATTACATCCTCGTTCAGTTTCATCAACAATTCTACTCGTATGCACCCGTATGCGTACTCGTACAATACACAGCTTTTAGATGTATGTACTATTGGTATATACACTCCAAATATCAGCTCTTAGCAGCCCATGTGAGTCACCTAACACATGTGGGAACCATCATTTGGCAACTAGCATGAAATATCTCATAAAATTACAAAAATATTAGTAATCATTCATTACTTATTTACAAGTAAACAAAATTACACATCCTTTATATCTAATCCATATACCAACGACCAAAAACACCTACAAACACTTTCATTCTTCAATTTTCTTCATCTAATTGATCTCTCTCAAGTTCTATCTTCAAGTTCTAAGTGTTCTTCATAAATTCTATAAGTTCTAGTTTCATAAAATCAAGAATACTTCCAAGTTTGCTAGCTTACTTCCAATCTTGTAAAGTGATCATCCAACCTCAAGAAATCTTTCTTATTTATAGTAATATATCTTTCTAATAAAAGGTAATACTCATATTCAAACTTTGATTCAATTTCTATAACTATAACAATCTTATTTCGAGTGGAAATCTTACTTGAACTTGTTTTCGTGTCATGATTCTGCTTCAAGAACTTTCAAGCCATCCAAGGATCCTTTGAAGCTAGTTCTATTTTTCTCTTTTCCAGTAGGTTTATCCACAAAACCTGAGGTAGTAATGATGTTCATAACATCATTCGATTCATATATATAAAACTACCTTATTCGAAGGTTTAAACTTGAAATCACTAGAACATAGTTTAGTTAATTCTAAACTTGTTCGCAAACAAAAGTTAATCCTTCTAAATTGACTTTTAAAATCAACTAAACACATGTTCTATATCTATATGATATGCTAACTTAATGATTTAAAACCGAAAAACACGAAAAACACCGTAAAATCGGATATACGCCGTCGTAGTAACACCGCTGGCTGTTTTGGGTTAGTTAATTAAAAACTATGATAAACTTTGATTTAAAATTTTTTCTTCTGGGAAAATGATTTTTCTTATGAACATGAAACTATATCCAAAAATCATGGTTAAACTCAAAGTGAAAGTATGTTTTCCAAAATGGTCATCTAGACGTCGTTCTTTCGACTGAAATGACTACCTTTAAAAAAAAGACTTGTAACCTGTATTTCTGACTATAAACTTATACATTTTCTGTTTAGATTCATAAACTTAAGTTCAATATGAAACCATAGCAACTTGAAACACTCAAAACGGATTTAAAACGAAGAAGTTATGGGTAAAACAAGATTGGATATCCTAGCTAACTTATATTGTATTATACATGTATTCTAATATATTATGTAATCTTGGGATACCATAGACACGTATGAAAATGTTTTGACATATCATATCGACCCATCTATATATATTATTTGGAACAACCATAGACACTCTATATGCAGTAATGTTGGAGTTAGCTATACAGGGTTGAGGTTGATTCCAAAAATATATATACTTTGAGTTGTGATCTAGCCTGAGACGTGTATACACTGGGTCGTGGATTGATTCAGGATAATATATATCAATTTATTTCTGTACATCTAACTATGGACAACTAGTTGTAGGTTACTAACGAGGACAGCTGACTTAATAAACTTAAAACATCAAAATGTATTAAAAGTGTTGTAAATATATTTTGAACATACTTTGATATATATGTACATATTTGTTATAGGTTCGCGAATCGACCAGTGGCCAAGTCTTACTTCCCGACGAAGTAAAAAATCTGTGAAAGTGAGTTATAGTCCCACTTTTAAAATCTAATATTTTGGGATGAGAATACATACAGTTTTATAAATGTTTTACGAAATAGACACAAGTAATTGAAACTACATTATATGGGTGAATGATCGAAGTCGAATATGCCCCTTTTACTTGGTAACCTAAGAATTAGTAAACCGATCTACTAATTAACACGAATCCTAAAGATAGATCTATTGGGCCTAACGAACCCCATCCAAAGTACCGGATGCTTTAGTACTTCGAATTCGTTTTTATCATGTTCGAAGGATTTCCCGGAATGATAGGGGATATTCTTATATGCATCTTGTTAATGTCGGTTACCAGGTGTTCACCATATGAATGAATTTTATCTCTATGTATGGGATGTATATTGAAATATGAAATCTTGTGGTCTATTATTATTATGATTTGATAATATTTAGGTTAAACCTATAACTCACCAACATTTTTGTTGACGTTTTAAGCATGTTTATTCTCAGGTGATTATTAAGAGCTTCCGCTGTTGCATACTAAAATAAGGACAAGATTTGGAGTCTATGCTTGTATGATATTATGTAAAAACTGCATTCAAGAAACTTATTTTTGATGTAATATATTCTTATTGGAAACCATTATGTAATGGTCGTGTGTAAACGGTATATTTTAGATTATCATTACTTGATAATCTACGTAATGCTTTTTAAACCTTTATCGATAAAATAAAGGTTATGGTTGTTTTAAAAATGAATGCAGTCTTTGAAAAACGTCTCATATAGAGGTCAAAACCTCGCGACGAAATCAAGTAATATGGAACGTTTATAATCAATATGAACGGGACATTTCAGTTGGTATTTGAGCTTTGGTCTTAGAGAACCAGAAAATTGTATTAATGTGTCTTACCGAGTTTGTTAGGATGCATTAGTGAGTCTGGACTTCGACCGTGTTTTTCTTCAAAAACGATTGCTTAACATTTTTTTTGTTGGAAACTATATATTATTAACATATAAATATTATGTGATATATTAATCTCTTAACGTGTTTGATATTGTGTGATAGATGTCTACCTCTAGTACAAATCTCATTGATTCACCTAATAATAATGACGAGTCGAATATATTTTGGGAAGATTCACAAATTCCCGAAGAGGAACCGGAAGAGGAGGAACCGGAAGAAGAGCAACCAGAAGAGGAGGAATCGAAAGAGAAGGAACCAGAAGAACAAAAGGTTCTGGAGGAAGAAATATTGATACCTATAGTAAATCGATTAAATAAAAGAAAATCCTCAACCAACGGACCAAAGTTAATAATGGTCAATGGTGTTTCCGCCGAGGAAGCAAAATATTGGGAAGATTACCAATTTTCCGATGAGGATTCTGATGATGTTATAGAAATTACCTCGACCCAATTTAATAAAGCGAAAGAAAATAATAAGGGAAAAGGTATAAAAATAGAGAGACTCGATTCCAACCCCGATGAACTTTATATGTATCAGCAACATCCGTATTTCCTAAAATGTAACAATGACTCGGGAACCTCTAAACCACCAGGTTTTTCTAAACCATTATGGAAAACGACGGCTCGTATTAGAGGAACACCATATATTCCTAGAAAATTAGGAAAACGAACCATGTCCGAAGAAGAAGAAACCAGTGATTCAGATTATCATGTTGTGTATTATATGTATTGTATTGTACATTATGTTCTATGTAAAAATTGCTTGTATTGTTTGTTAATTATCTTTTACGAATCTAATCCTTGTCTATTTTACAGTATAAAAACAAAATGGACGTTAAGGGTAGACAACCGAATATTTTAGAAGATCTACCAGAGGATATGATTGAGGAAATCTTGTCTAGAGTCGGTCAGAATTCATCAGCACAATTAATTATGGCAAAATTAACTTGTCAAACATTTGAAAGACTTTCCAGAAATGCCTTAGTTTATAAAAGGCTTTCCTTTGATATGTGGGGTATATCACATTGGGGAGACCGTAAGTTACGCCGTGTTTTCTTTAAAGCGTTAAATGCGGGGAACCAAAATGCAATTTTACGCTACGGGTTAAGAACCTATTTTGACTCAACATATCCGAACATAGGATTTCGTGAATTAGAAAGAGCTTCTAACATGCAACATAAAGAAGCATGTTATGCTTACGGGTTCAGATTGCAACCTTTAAATAAAACCTTCCCACAAGTGACGGATTCAGTAGTTGGGGTGAGAAACCAGGTTTTTAGATTATTACGGGGCTGTTGGACATTACGAAACCCTCGTCCTTTTGACGACATTACAACATGCTGCTTAGCCAATGGTCATAACGGTTATTTTCCACAAGACCATGGATGGGAAGTCGTCTTAGTAAAACCAGAATGCATGACTTGTTTCTGGACTTATGAATTACGTGTCTATATTTTCTTTGCTGAACAACTTGCGTATTAACTAGATTTATCTTCAAACTATCATGTATCAAAGTGTACTATATTTCATGTTATATGTAATATAGCGAAGTTGTAAGTTTGAAGAATATTTGTATGTGATATATTATTATAATCATTTTTTCATATGAAATTGTAGTAGTTGAATTGTATATTAGCTACTAAGTATGAACTTAACGGGTAGGTAGTACCCGAATTTAAACTTATAAAACGCTAATATGAAGAAAAAGCTTTTATAAATGAGTTCATATTATGCTATGAAATACTATTGACTACTCTTAATATTCTGTATGATTAACTCGATTCAGTTGGCTATTTTGAAGAAAATGTCACCGACTACTCGACACACCATGAATATGAGCGAAGAGGAATTTCGTACCTTTCTTGCTGCAAACATAGCCGCAGTACAGGCTGCGCTATATACCAACAATAACTCTGAATCTAGCAATGCAGCTAACGGTGCAAGAAATCGTGTAGGATGCTCCTACAAAGAATTTACTGCTTGCAAACCTTTGGAATTTGATGTGAACTAAAGAGCTGGTAGCACTTTAGCGCGAGTATGACTCGGGTTGTGATGTGAACCAAAGAGCCGGTAGTGTCATAACCGATGCGTATGATGTGAACCAAAGATCCAGTAGCACCATGACGCGAGTATGGTTAACCATGGTCGTGTATTGTAGCGTAGCATATTGTATTATGTCGATTATATGCTATTGTTTATGCTAGTTGCGGATTTAGAGATTATTAGCTTTATACTTGAAATGATATGCTAATTATATTGCTAGCATGTATGCGGTATGTGTGTAAGTGATTGCAAGTAGGTATATTATATATGTGTATGTATAACTATTGCACTCACTAAGCGTTAGCTTACCTCTCTCGTTGTTCACCTTTTTCAGGTATTGTGTCATCAGGCTAGCTAGTTGTTAGACTAGTTGCGTAGGAGCGCTTGGGCTTGATGGGGGTAGTTATTGGATATGCGGACGCGGATTGGGGATTTGGTAGTCCCCGGTATTATGCTGTTGGTATCGGGTTGGGTTATAGAGTCCTAACTCGTCTAAGTGTAAATTGGGATTGAAACTTGTATTTTGAACGAAAGTCATAAAAAGGCCGACGTGGGCCCGGTGTCGTAAAACTCATTTTATTATTGGAACGTGTTAGTCTTGTTTATTATAATGTGTTGTGAAAAGCGTTTCGTCTAAAAGTTTCGGGAAGTGGGAGATCTTTAATCAAAATTTGGAAAATCCGGACAGAGGCTGCCAGGGCTTGTGCGCGCCGCGTACCTAAAGGGTTGCGTGCCGCGCACCCTTTTGAAATAAAAAAAAAAAATCTTTTGCTGCGTATTCAATTGGATAACGGGTTGAGTCGTTACAATCCAGATGGTTCTTGTTCGAGCAAAAAACTTCCTCTAATGTTAATGACAAAATATACAAAGGAAAGTCTTTTAACAAAATCAATGAAGTCTACAAAACAAAACACGAGTCCAAAACCTGATTTGAATGAGTATGATGCAAAGGAATGTAAAATAAAAATGGAAATTTTGCAAACTCAAAATACTCAAATGTCAACTGAAAAGTTTGGACGTCTCACTAACAAAAGTGTTTTTTATATCACATGTTATAATCCTAACTTGAATTACAAGTCTGTATGGGTTCCTAAGCCTACGACTAAGAAAGTAGCAAACCAAACCAAGAAATTTGCTAGTCGACCTAGGAAGTCATCACATGTTTTTCAATTCTCTTCTGCGAACAAAACATCTACTGGGAATAAGTTGTGTGTAAAGACTTCTAATGATGATGTAAAACTTGATATCGCTTATGATGCTTCATGTAATATAGTTTTAGATAATGCTTTAATGTCTAAATTGCATGCTGCATTACGTGATTCATTAATTTGTGATCCAAAGTTTTTTGTTGGTACTAACCGTAGAGGACCCAAGAAACTTTGGGTACCTAAACTCTAGGAAACTTAACGTTTATAGGGTTTCGACGTCTGTGTTTGGTACATCGACTCCTGTTGTTCTCGACACATGACGAGCGATAAATCCTTGCTTGTCAATTATGTTGACAAATTCCTAGGAACGGTTACTTTCGGAAATGACAAGATTACAGCGATAACGGGTTATGGAGATTATGTGAAAAATGGCATAATAATAAAACGGGTCTCATATGTTGAGGGTTTGGGGTGCAGTTTGTTTAGTGTCAGCCAATTCTGCAACAGAGATCTCAAAGTTCTTTTTGAACGTCGTCAATGCTCGGTGCAATCCACCGATGGAAATGATCTCCTTGTTGGTAAATGGTGTGCTTCACTATACACTATTGACCTCAATGATGCACCATCACATGGAAACATGTGTTTGGCCACTCGTTCCACAAAAGAAAATTCATGGTTATGGCATCACCGGATGTCACACCTGAATTACAAGGGTATCAATCGACTAGTCTCTAAAGATTTAGTTGATTGTATTCCCAGCTTTCAATATGATAAGCATCATGTATGTCATCATGTGCGAATGGTAAGTTGAAATGTAATAATCATCCGCTTAAGCAAAACTCCAGTACTTCATCTTCTTTGCAATTATTGCATATGGACTTATGTGGACCCATGAGAGTTTCTAGCCTCGGTGGCTGGAAACATGTGCTTTGTCATTGTAGATGACTATTGTGATGACCCGAAAATTTTCGACCAAATTTAAACTTAATCTTCATATGATTTCGATGCGATAAGCAAAGTCTGTAATGTTGAGTCTCGAACATTTTGAAACTATGTTTATATATTCAATTAACCTTCGACTGTTCCCAACGATTCACGAACAACTATTTGTAAATAGATTCATATATATTTATGTATGTATGTATATATGTACATGAATATTAATTGTAAATATATAAGATTAAATATTAAATTTATTTATTTGAAAACATATACTTAATGTATTTAATAAAACCTGAATCTATATATATATATATATATATATATATATATATATATATATATATATATATATATATATATATATATATATATATATATATATATGTATGTATATATATATATAAAGTATATTAAAAATAAATATTAAATGATTGTTATACTCGTCTGATGTTCCGATTGATATTAAGCAAGTTAAATTCAAACATATGTAATTTTAAAATAAACGGTGATATGAAAATGAGTTCTATAAATTTTAGGCTTATTAAAAATGTATTTAGGAACTATTTGTTAAGTTTTAACACTTTTTTTATTTTACCCAGAATTGAGAGGAGCAGTTGATGTAATTTTTATTTAACAAATTAAGGAACGAATTTTACGCCATAATGACTGAAATAAATAAAGATAGTTAATTTAAAAATTTGGTATTTTTCTAACGACCTTTATCCGCCACTAATTATCAACGGGGTACGAAATAATAGTCCATGAAGAACTGTCGGTAGAATGTGTACAAGATGGAGGCTGCTAGTGCACGTTCTTAGATTCTAATATGTGATATTTTATTATTAAATTATTATTAATGGATACAGTATATGAATAAAGCATTACCAATTATTTGACAACTCACTTATTATTGTTTTTGATGGATAACACTCATGTGTACATACACTTACATTAACATAAAAACAACTGTGTTTTCTTTTGATTAAACCCAAAGGTCAATCATCACCTATCTATCTATCCTCTCTTTCCCTTCTTCTTTAAGGAGAACCCAAATCAACAACCATTACCTTGTTTTCATTCTATAACATTTTTTTCTTTCTTTCCATTCCTGAACAAAAACAATCACCATGGCAACACCACCACTTCCTATTCACAACATGAACTTAACCGGAGTCCTCTCAGAATCAAACGAATCATCTTGGCCAACTACATTCAATTTGTTATATTTTTTTATATATTTCAATGTATGTCTTGATCACTCCCGCTGTTAACAATTTGCTCGAGTATTCTTTAAACCATCATAAATATTTTGACTCTTATATCGTATATATCCTAATCGTCTACACTAGCGTTCCTTATACCACAGCCACTTACCTCCATCGATTTAAACCACCACCATCATTGTATAATTGTATTATTTTTGTTCCTGTGTAAACCAAACCGCCACCCCATTAGAATCAATATGCAAATATCTGGTTTCTACTTCAATGCTCATCACCATAGTTGCTTATTCGCTAACGCTATTCCTCTTCTGTTTTCACTTTTTATTTCTGACAACACCATCATCAAACTAAAACTCGCTTGATCTAGTTGTGGTCCAATGAAACCCACATGAACTAACCTGCAACCCTTCGAGATCATTGCTCTTGTTTCTTGTTCCTGTTATTATGAACGAAGAAGAACATATTATTATATGATGATTATAACAATAACATCATGTTAATTATATAGATACAGTAAAGTGGAAGAAGACATAACGATGATGATATGTTATTTGCTGCTACTCTTCGGTTTACTCCCTGTTCGTTTTTATTTTTATTTTGAACTACGAATACTCATCACCATCGATCAATAATGATAATTGATAATGATTTAGCATCCACCTATTTTCACCTTTTTATCGAACTCAACAAACCACCACCCTCAACACTACAAACTGCCTTGGATATCTCCTTTGATCTGCTTCTTTCTTTTGTCGAACACAAACCATACCATAATTATCATCTTCATCGTTGATCACCATCACTAAACCTCTTGAAATAATTCGATTTCTCTACTGACTCCTGTATTCGATTGTTACTATTTCATACCAACATCGACCATCATCATCTTTATTAAACAAAACCCCAGGATTTGCTTATGATTCATGCCACTGTTCGCTAATATCCATCCCTTTTGGTTTCGATTCTTTCGTAAACCTGCAAACCACCACCTCTTGCTTTTATTTTAGGTTACAGTAACAAGAAGAAAGGAAGAGATGAAGCTACAGTGTATATGATTGCTGTGATATTTTTCTCTACTGTCATTTTCATCACCGACGCCTTTTTTCTCTTCTTTTATCCCTAAATTTAATCTGATTAAAAGCGGGCTTGTTTACTTAATGTGTCGGGCTCCTTCTTGATTAAATAGTCTGCCATGTCCTTGTCTCTTCTAATGGGCCGAGATTAAACTGATCATTGGGCTGTGATAATATTTATTGGGCCGTATATGAATTAGATGGAGGGGAGTTACTGTTGGGCCAGAGCAAAAACGGGTTTTATGTATTAAACTCTTACTTAAATCAGAAAAACATAAATAGCTCAATGGTTAGAAGTTGTGTTGTCTTGGCATGAGGTCGCGGGTTCGAGCCAGGGCAGCGGCGTTTTATTTTTAAAGCTCCATTCTTCAAAGGTTGCACATTTTTATTATTATTAGTATTATTATTATTACTACTTATATTAATATGATTATTATTATTGATATTGATATTAGTAGGATTATTATTATTATTATTATTATTATTATTATTATTATTATTATTATTATTATTATTATTATTATTATTATTATTATTATTATTATTACTATTTCTATTATAAAAATACAACTTTTTATTATTAGTAGTAGATTTATTATATAAAATATTAGTTACATAAAAATATATTTAATAAGTATAACATAAATATATTAAAATGTTTATAATAAATAATAATTATTTATTTAAAGCATATATAAAATAAATGCACATAATTAATTAATAAAACCTATAGATTAATAAATATAACAACTATAACACTAATAATACATAATTTTGTTCGATTACCATTATATGTGTTAATATATATGTAAATGATATAGATTCGTGAATCCGAGGCCAACCCTACACTTGTTCAAAGTCGTCATACGTATTTTTACTACAAAATACAGTATTGTGAGTCTCATTTGCTCCCTTTTTAAATGCTTTTGAAATATATATTTTTGGGACTGAGAATACATGCGCTATTTTTATAACTGTTTTACGAAATAGACACAAGTAATTGAAACTACATTATATGGTTGAATGGATCGAAGCCGAATATGCCCTTTTTAGCTTGGTAGCCTAAGAATTTGGGAACAGACCCCCAAATTGACGGGAATCCTAAAGATAGATCTATCAGGCCCAACAAGCCCCATTCTGGAATTTGGAATGCTTTAGTACTTCGAAATTATCATGTCCGATGGGTGTCCCAGAATGATGGGCATATTCTATATGCATCTTGTTAATGTCGGTTACCAGGTGTTCAATCCATATGAATGATATTTTTGTCTCTATGCATGGGACGTATGTTTATGAGAAATGGAAATATGAAATCTTGTGGTCTATTAAAATTATGAAAATGATAGTTTATGATAAACTAATGAACTCACCAACCTTTTGGTTGACACTTTAAAGTATGTTTATTCTCAGGTATGAAAGAAATCTTCCGCTGTGCATTAGCTCATTTTAAGGATATTACTTGAAGTCATTCATGGCATATTTCGAAAGATGTTGTATTCGAGTCGTTGAGTTCATCAAGATTATTATTTAGTCAATTACAGTTGGATATATTATGAAATAGTATGCATTCCGTCAACATTCGATGTAAATGAAAGGTCATCTTTTAAAAACGAATGCAATGTTTGTAAAGTGTATCATATAGAGGTCAAGTACCTCGCGATGTAACCAAATGTAATGCATTCGTCCAGATGGATTAGGACGGGTCGTTAGAGTTAGTATCAGAGCGGTGGTCTTAGCGAACCAGGTCTTGCATTAGTGTGTCTAACTGATAGTTGTTTAGATGCATTAGTGGGTCTGGACTTCGACCGTGTCTGCATGTCAAAAGTTTTGCTTATCATTTTGTGTCAAAAATTTCCTGCTTATCATTCTTAGGGAATCACTTGCTTATCATTCTTAATCTAGACATATCTTTCTACCTGGATTGCATGAATAGTGTATAGACAAAATTCATATCTTAGCGTATCTGCTAATTCATATCTTAGCGTATCTGTTATTGTTACCTTTGCCTGACAGCTTCCGTAAATTCCTCCGTAACTTATGGGATTTTAGTATTATATATGCATATGTAAATTATGTATTGCAGGGTACTAATCTACATCCTATAATATATTTCTTATCAAAAATCCTTCATCTGATCGTACGAGATGAATCCCTCAACCAGTTCGAATTCCTCGGATTCTGACAGCTATTTCGATATGGAGTTTCACCTAAGCTCTGAAAGCAGTGTCACCAGAATGAATCAACCAATTCATCTGATGGGTTCGTAGTTGACTTAATCAATGGAGACGTGAAAAAGGCGATCCTTTCCACCAAAAAAATTGCCCTCTTGGCGAAGAACCTGAAGCACTTAACGGCGAATCTATCTGAAACACCATTTTCAGCCTCATTTCCAGAATAGTTCGACATGATTATATTCTATCCACAATTCTAACCCTTATTCATCTGCTCGTTCTGATCGACAATCATCCCGGAATAATGGAAGAAGTCAACGAGCTTCACGCTCGAGTAATCAATTTGGAAAACGTGGAGCAAAACCTACCAACTTCAACAACAGCACCGGCAACACCAGTACCACCCACAACAACATCCGCAGCACAATCCTCGACACTACACGCCTCAAACTCATAGTCGGTACCCCAAGTATGATCTCCGTTCTACATATCGTTCTACATCATCTATCCTCGTTCGACATGACGATTATGTAATCTCTAAAGTTTTGGAGATTATTCACTCTAGTTCCAACCAAAAATCAGATGAGATTAATATCATATTAACTCATAAATCCATGATTACATCTGAAGAAAATATATATGTACATATGTTTTCATAAAGATTGTAATTAAAAAAAAATTTATTCTTTTTTACAAAGTGTTAATGGTGAAAATATTTTAACGGGTATGTAATACCCGAGGAATATTTAGATTTCACATTAATAAGTTACACTGTACATTTTTCGAATCTAATTCGACAGTCATTTACTATCGTATTTACAACCATCGATATACCTATCCGTTCACCGCAAAATAACCCTTTTCATTCAATTTCATATTTGGATTTTGATCTATCAGAATCCAACAAGTGGCATAATGAAGAAAACATTGGACAAAATAAAATTTGTTAGAGACAAACAATTTAACTATGAGAAGAATTTTGTTAAGAATTCACGTTAACTGTTCCTAGCTAAATGATTAATTCCATATTACATTTTATTTATCACAATTTATTTATCGCAATTTAATTATCACAATTTATTTATCGCAATTTATATTCTCGCAATTTTATTTATCGTCATTTAATTTCTGTTATTTATTTTACGCACTTTATTTATCGTCATTTAAATACTGTTATTTACGCATTTTAAATATCGGGACACGTATACAAGGTTTTGCCATATCATATCGACGCATCTATATATATTATTTGGAATAACCATAGACACTCTATATGCAGTAATGATAGAGTTAGCTATACAGGGTTGAGATTGATTCTCAAATAATATATATACTTTGAGTTGTGATCGAGTCTGAGACATGTACACAGGTCACGATACGTATTAATTAATTCGAATTTTATATATTTAGCTATATATGAATTATTGGACTGTTAACTGTGAAATATCGACCGTGGACTACCAACAATGGACAATTAAAATGAATTAAAATATTGATCATAACATACGAAACTAAACAATTCTTCAAGTTTGCCACTTGACTTCATCTTAAACCTCAATTGTATCTTGACGATTACAATCTGCGTTCAAACCTTTCGTAATTTTTGAAAACACCTCAATCGAGAGGATGAACCAACCGCACTTCATCTACGTAAGAAGAGATTGATGCATATAGTTATGAACTTGAAAACTCTTGGAACCTGAGTAAACGTTTAACACGTATCTGTGCTAATTCCTTTAGTATTATTATTACCAAAAATAACTTGGTAATTCCTTTTAAAGTAGCAAATTTTGTCACAGCTCCAGCAAGTCAACTTCGACTTTTCGTTCGAAACAACCTTATTATCACCTTGATTTATATGCATGCTCTTTTATTGTTACTAGAGAACCTTTTATATTCCACCATATTACCAGCAGATGTACCAGCAACCTCATCGCTCCTTGGCTTAAATCTCTTCGACAAATCACTATATTTATCTATTGAAGTCTTATCATGTACTCATCCGCATCCTGTAACAAGAATTGCCATACCAATTACCGGGAATCAGCAAATCTGTATTGTGAGTCTCGCAACGTTTCCACATCAACAGTTATATGTATCCATATAACATTTAGCTCTTAGAACTATGATCTTCCATTCTGAAATTCTGAAAAGCACCCAGTCTGCGAATTAATACTCTGAATTTTGAGAAGTTGAATGAAGCAACAAAAACTGTAAACGACCTCAATAGCCAAAAGTTGATGATAAAGAATTGTATGTTGGCAAAGCTCAGAACAAGTTTAAAACTGAAAAACTAATTGAGCAAACTACAAAGGAGTCTATGAACAAATCACGAGGACTAAACTTGTACATTAAGAATCCTGATGATTCTGTTTCTGATGAAATCTTTAGCGAATACTTTGCTTCTGACTCCAAAATCTTGCGCAAAAATTTTCTTCACCATCCTTCGATATTAGAAATTCCAAGATATCATCGTATCTTTCATTATAAATATCCTCCATATTTTTGAAGATATTTTCATAACTATTCTTATCTGAACTCATTAATCTTTTCGTGCTATCAGTGTTACATCATATAGAAACTGTTAGTTTCCATATTCTGTAAACTTTCGAGCTTAAAATATGAATGTTATTGAAGTAATGTTGGGAACTGATGCATGAGTTAGTATAATAAAATGACACTTGATCAACGTGATTATATTACAATAAGTCATGCTGAGTTTCTAATGGAACGTGATGATTCACAGATCATAACGTCATCATGTGCCATGTTACACGACTCTTACATTCTATCTAATCTATACACATATCAAGAACATATTTTCTTAATAGTTCTACCTTTTCTCTTGAATTATGATAATTTGATAAATCAAGATCGTGTCATTACAATTTCCTTCTTAGAACATTAATATGTTCATTCCAAAATTCATACTTACGAATTCTGGACCGTTACTCGCTTTACTAGAGGTCGAGAGGAGAATAAAAAGGCAAATAGTTCCAAAATATAAGAGAAAATATAAAGCCTAATAACAACACCGAGGTTACAAACTGTGGATATTAATACGAAAAGCAATATAAAGAGACGGTATAATTAAGAATAGTATCACCCTAAGGTAATAGTAGAAGTAAACAGATTTTCCTGGTGGAAGATTGAAAAGAAGGATGATAGAAATGATAATTAGGAAAATATCAAGGATTAGAACGGAATTAAACATTTTCATAATCTTTTGGATGTATGAACTAAGAAAGAAAGTATAGGGATGGTGAGAATAATGGAACGGAAAAGTTTAATTTATAAAGGAAAAATCAGACGTAACAATCGAGACAGATGACCGTATTTAATTAAAGAGATCCTAATTCCCTTAAATCTCGAAGAATCCGATCTTATAAATTTTGAAGATTTTCTTTAATCCATTGAATTCCGAAATTCAAATCTGACTACGACAAAAGATAAGACAAATCTATATTTCTTATTTCACTCTTTTGTGATAGCTTCACTCGTACTCTTCAGATAAACGAATTGTTTATTCCATATTACTCAATGATGATAAAACTCTATTTATAAACTTATATTTGTCATGAAAACATTTCTATTGTTAACCATGACCACCTCACTCAAATTTCGGGACGAAATTTCTTTAACGGGTAGGTATTGTGATGACCTGAAAATTTCCGACCAAATTTAAACTTAATCTTCATATGATTTCGATACGATAAGCAAAGTCTGTAATGTTGAGTCTCGAACATTTTGAAACTATGTTTATATATTCAATTGACCTTCGACTGTTCCCAACGATTCACGAACAAGTATTTGTAAATAAATTCATATATATTTATGTATGTATATATATATATATATATATATATATATATATATATATATATATATATATATATATATGTACATGAATATTAATATTAATTGTAAATATATAAGATTAAATATTAAATGTATTTATTTGAAAACATATACTTAATGTATTTAATAAAACCTGAATCTATATATATATATATATATATATATATATATATATATATATATATATATATATATATATATATATATATATATATATATATATAAAGTATATTAAAAATAAATATTAAATGATTGTTATACTCGTCTGATGTTCCGATTAATATTAAGCAAGTTAAATTCAAACATATGTAATTTTAAAATAAACGGTGATACGAAAATGAGTTCTATAAATTTTAGGCTTATTAAAAATGTATTTAGGAACTATTTGTTAAGTTTTAACACTTTTTATATTTTACCCAGAAATGAGAGGGGCAGTTGATGTAATTTTTATTTAAAAAATTAAGGAACGAATTTTACGCCATAATGACTGAAATAAATAAAGATAGTTAATTTAAAAATTTGGTATTTTTCTAACGACCTTTATCCGCCACTAATTATCAACGGGGTACGAAATAATAGTCCATGAAGAAATGTCGGTAGAATGTGTACAAGATGGAGGCTGCTAGTGCACGTTCTTAGATTCTAATATGTGATATTTTATTATTAAATTATTATTAATGGATACAGTATATGAATAAAGCATTACCAATTATTTGACAACTCACTTATTATTGTTCTTAATGGATAACACTCATGTGTACATACACTTACATTAATATAAAAACAACTGTGTTTTCTTTTGATTAAACCCAAAGGTTACTCATCACCTATCTATCTATCCTCTCTTTCCCTTCTTCTTTAAGGAGAACCCAAATCAACAATCATTACCTTGTTTTCATTCTATAACATTTTTTTCTTTCTTTCCATTCCTGAACAAAAACAATCACCATGGCAACACCACCACTTCCGATTCACAACATGAACTTAACCGGAGTCCACTCAGAATCAAACGAATCATCTTGGCCAACTACATTCAGTTTGTTATATTTTTTTTATATATTTCAATGTATGTCTTGATCACTCCCGCTGTTAACAATTTTCTTGAGTATTCTTTACACCATCATAAATATTTAAACTCTTATATCGTATACATCCTAATCGTCTACACTAGCATTCCTTGTACCACAGCCACTTCCCTCCATCGATTTAAACCACCACCATCATTATATAATTGTATTATTTTTGTTCCTACGTAAACCAAACCGCCACCCCGTTAGAATCAATATGCAAATATCTGGTTTCTACTTCAATGCTCATCACCATAGTTGCTTATTCTCTAACGCTATTCCTCTTCTGTTTTCACTGTTTATTTTCGACAACACCATCATCAAACTAAAACTCGCTTGATCTAGTTGTGGAATTTGGAATGCTTTAGTACTTCGAAATTATCATGTCCAATGGGTGTCCCGAAATGATGAGGATATTCTATATGCATCTTGTTAATGTCGGTTACCAGGTGTTCAATCCATATGAATGATATTTTTGTCTCTATGCATGGGACGTATGTTTATGAGAAATGGAAATATGAAATCTTGTGGTCTATTAAAATTATGAAAATGATAGTTTATGATAAACTAATGAACTCACCAACCTTTTTGTTGACACTTTAAAGCATGTTTATTCTCAGGTATGAAATAAATCTTCCGCTGTGAATTAGCTCATTTTAAGGATATTACTTGAAGTCATTCATGGCAGATTTCGAAAGACGTTGCATTCGAGTCGTTGAGTTCATCAAGATTATTATTAAGTCAATTATAGTTGGATATATTATGAAATGGTATGCATGCCGTCAACATTCAATGTAAATGAAAGTTCGTCTTTTAAAAACAAATGCAATGTTTGTAAAGTATATCATATAGAGGTCAAGTAACTTGCGATGTAACCAAATGTAATGCATTCGTCCAGATGGATTAGGACGGGTCGTTAGACTATACACGATTTACATGGATTTTTTTTGAGAACTAAATTTGAAACCCCCGCCATTATCACTGAGTTCATCAAAAAGACTCAACGCTCTTTTAACAAACATGTTAAGAGCATTTGAACTGATAATGGGATGGAATTTAAGAATGACCTGCTTGATAGTTATTTGAAAGACCAAGGCATTGAACATCAGTTCTCTCTGCACGAACCCCTCAACAGAATGGAGTGGTCGAACGACGTAATCGTACGTTGTGCGAGGAAGCTCGAACGATGCTTAACTACTCCAAACTACCTCCAAAAATGTGGGGGGAGGTCATATCAACTGCATGTTATACCCAAAATCGTTGTATCATTAATAAACATTTTGACAAAACTCCTTATGAGTTACTATATGGTAGATGCCCGAATGTCAAATATTTCCGTGTCTTTGATTGTATATGCTATGTGCTTAACAATTTTGACAGCCTCGGAAAGTTTGATCCTCATGGCTATCAAGCCATTTTTCTCGGTTATTCATCGAACAAGGTTGCTTATCATGTCTATCACAAAAGGACAAAGACGATCAAGGAAAGCATTAATGTTAAGTTCAATGAGTTATCGGGATGGCTTTTGAACAACTCAGTTCAAAACCCGATCCTAACCTAGCTACTAATTCTTCCGTGCAAAATTCAATTTTCTTGAAGAAGGGTGTTCCGAAGGTTACAACAGAGGAACTGGATATCTTGTTTGATAGTCTTTATGCTCCTCAACGGACTATAGATGTTCAAGCCGTACCGGTTACACCATCACAGTCAACTACTGTGGAGACACAACTAAGTCTCTATGATGAAGATACAACACCAACTAATTCACCTGTTGCTTCTTCATCATCCCTCACACCTCCTGATGATAATCTTGAATCGATTTAAGATACATCCGTTGATACTATTCCAGTTGTTTCTCCTGATACTCAAATGAATCCATTAGACAATGTTACATCAGAACAAGAGGATCATGGCTTGATGTCAAAAACTGTTGATGTTTCATTGGATACCGCTAATGTAGGACCTCTTCCACATAACAACCGATGGACTAAAATTCATCCAATTGATCTTATCATTGGTGATGCATCTGCTCCAATTTCAACTTGAAGGGCTACTCGGAATATGTGTTTATATACTGCCTTTCTTAGTAAGAGTGAACCAACAATGGTTGCTCAAGCTTTACTAGATCCAAATTAGGTGATAGCCAAGCAAGAGGAGATCAATCAATTTGAACGTTTGAAAGTATGTCGATTAGTTCCAAGACCATCGGGTCAACGACCAATAGGGGTTAAGTGGATTTTCAAGAACAAGATAGATTCTGATGGAATTGTGGTTAGAAATAAGGCATGTCTTGTGGCCAGGGGATATCGACAACAAGAGGGTATTGATTATGACGAAACGTTTGCTCTGGTTGCAAGGATTGAGGCTATACATCTATTCCTTGCATTTGCTTCTCATATGAAGTTCACGGTGTTTCAAATGGATGTCAAAACTGCTTTCTGAATGGTCATCTTCAAGAGGAAGTGTATGTTGATCAACCAGAAGGCTTTGTCGATCCCATTCATCCAAACCACGTTTACTACTTAGAGAAAGCTTTGTACGGTCTAAAGCAAGCACCGCGTGCATGGTACGAGACCTTGACAAAGTGCTATTGCCATTACTAATAACCCGGTCCAGCATTCTAAGACTAAACACATAGATATTCATTATCATTTCATTAAGGACCATGTTGAAAAGGGAGATGTAGAATTATACTTTGTGCCTACTAAAGTGCAATTAGCTGACATGTTCACTAAACCATTAGATGAACTTAGGCTAAAGTTCTTGATAAAAGAAATTGGCATGGTAGAGTATAGTGCTTAACATTCCTTAGTTTTATTGGGACTTATACCTGGGATCTTGTGTTTATGGGGAGTAGTACTTTTCTAGGTGGAGCAACTGATACCTTATGCTTTAGTTACTATCTTTCAAGGGGAAGCTTTTAAATTTCTGATAACTACCTGGGTTTATTTTTCAATAGTTACGAAAGGGGAGGTAACTAATTGATATCAAATTTCAAGGGGTGTTATTAAATTTTCTTGGGATTAGTCAAAATGTTGATTTACTTCATTGTATATCACATTTTGAGGGAGAGAAAGGGAGAAAATGAAAAGAAAATTGATTTTCAAAAAGTTAATTCATAAAAACTCATGTTTTAAATAGAAAATATTCACTTTGGCTTGTATACATCTCAGTATGCAACATGTTTTAACAATTGGTATCATTGAAGATTTGTACTTTGTACATATTTCAAATTTTTCTAAGTACAAATCTTAATTTTAGAAAAATCATAAAAATGGTAAAAGATAAAATCCAAATAGAATTGAATTTTCTGAATAAATGTTATTTTTAGCATCATACCGAATCTGACAACCAATAGTGCATATTTGGTAAGTTCAAAATCTTTCAAAAAATTACGCAGAAATGTTGATTAATGAAAAGATGATAAACTTGTGAGATTTTTGATAAAGATTTGTCAAAATTTGAAGTCAAACTAATTAGATTTTAAAAATGGACTATATTTGGTATATAAGGCCCATTCGGTAAAGTCCAACATTTACCTAATCTCGGTATCTATAAATAGGAGAGTCAAAGTCAAACTTTCTCACGCTTTGTTAATTGTATACCAAGTCTGCTAATTTTACCGAATCTAACTTAAACTACCGAGTTCGTTCTTCTTTTTCTTCAAATCTTTGGTAATTCTTATTTTTAATCAATTTTATGATACATATGCTATAGATTTGAGATAATTGAAAGATATTAAACCAGAAAAGATCAAAAATTACAGGAATTTGACACTTAATTTTGGAATATTGTCGAAAATACCGAATCTGAGTTTGAAACTTGATTTCTTTGATTAAACATGATTGATTTGGTTGATTGACATGAGCTTAAGTATAATCTATGATAAATTGGTTGATCTATCAATTGACTGAGTCTGATTGCATGATTAATTGATGTTTTGATGGATTCTGTATATACCGAATGCGTTCGTGCTACCGTACCGAGTCTGTTAAACTTTTAACATGCATATCTGATTGATTTGAGTTGTTAATTGATTCTGGTTATGAACTTGAGTGATATATGATTGAATATGCATGTTTAAGTGATAATATTTGACTTTTAGATACCGAATCTGGATTTTGGCTTGATACCGAGTCTGTCTTCTGGTACTTTGAAATTGTTTGATTTTAACTTTGAAAACTTGCATGCTTATTCTAGTTCATTGAAATGAAAATACAAGAAAATTTGGTTACCGAATCTGAAACATTTCATGATTACCGAATCTGCTCAGTATGTTTTGGAAAAATTGACAAGTGTTGTTTAGATTCTCTATGTTTACATATTTGATTATGCATGATGATTTTGAAATGTGTTGAACTTTATTTGAATATCATGATTGTCAAATATTTGTACATAAATGGAATAAATGATTTTTATAACTTAGAAAATCCATAAAAATCATAAAATCTGGATAATACAAAGGATTTCAAAGGAAATAATGATAGAGATATGTGCTTCATGATAACATCACGTGGTCTTCTATTTCTTATTTATACAGCTAAATGGAGAACAATCACTTTATCAATTCCGAAACCAACATTCCCAGCAACTACTGGATTGCTATTCTGGAAAGGAATACTTTATGGCCTGCTCTAAGCTCAACTATCAGTGTACCAATTACAGACTTGAGACTTCTTAACATAACAATCAAGTTTATTGAGGCTACACAACCTATTACTGCCAATCCATAGGGAGAACCTGCTAGATTTGAGTTTGAACTCCGAGGAGTTAATGGATTGAGGAGATTTACAGAAGCTGACTTCAGGAGGATATTTTAGCTTCCTCTTGTACAGAATGCTCCTGCTTTTCCATCTACTCAACAGATGATGAATTCAGTATTTCAGCTTGGATATAGTAGAGACACAAATGTTCTTTCAGCTAAGTTCTAAAAGAAATACTTACATTCCCGGTGGTATGTGATCTTCTCTATCATCAACAGATGTCTACTTATGACAAGGAGTGGATCTGATAGCCTGACGGTACCGATGCTAAAGCTTTTATACTCATTCACAAGAGTGGAAACCCTAGATTATACAGAGCTTTTATGGGATCTGGTCCAAGATCAAGTGGATAAAACAAGGAGTTCCTATATTCCTTATGAAAGGTTTTTCTGTATTTTTATTCACGATGCTATAAATGCTTGCAGAAATGCAAATATCTTTGTACCAGGTACACAGGGGATGCAGATGGTAAGATTTGGGGAGGTAAAGATGAATACCCCGGTGATTTCAGACAATCAATTCACTGCGCCAATCCCGAATTGGCTAGTGAGGCTAGCTGAACCCCAAGAACCTAGAATGCATTCTTATTTTGAGACGGTAGGTATACCTCTTCTGAACCCGGTACAATAAGTACAAGTTAAACCAGACGTGGTTCTAGCCCCAGAGGTTATATAGGAACCTATAGTACAACCACCCAGGCTAGCTAATCCTCCACTTTGGATAAACCTAAAATGCCCTAGGGTAGCTCAACAAGCTCAACCCGTGAGGATCAGAGAACCTAGTTCACCTAGGATTGAACCAACCCTTTCCATAACACCTGAGGGTAGTAGTGACACCGATTCATCAGAAACTGAATCATCTCCCGAATTACGGAAGAAGAAGACATGATATATCTCAGATGAGATGATTCAGACTCCGCCAATCGAACGAGTAACTAGATCTAGGACTTCGACTCCTATCGTACGTCATACAGTTACTCCAACCATTAGTGATACAGACCAAGACCTGGAGCCTATTAGGTCACCTTCACCCATCTCTGTATCACATCCAATAATAACATTAAGCCCTACGCTAAATGAAGCGCAAGTTTCGGTAGGAAAGAGAGCTGAGAGCATGGATGGTAAAAAGACCAATCAGCCCATCCAACCTAATCAGGACTTAACAATAAATCCTACTATGCAAGGTACTTCAGCATCTAAGGAAGTAAAGTCTTCCTCTGCAGTAAAGTCTGCGTTGACTCAAGGAAACTCAATCATTGAAGTCCAGAACGGCCGAAGGGGAGCCGAAAAATCTTGATAAGGCACCCTGCATATCGGCTAGAAATCCTTTTGATATACTTCATTCTCGTGATGTCGTATTGCTTCAATGTACAACAGGGCCTGGAGGTCCGGCTTATCTTGATGAGGGAGATCTGCCGCGTTCCATGGAAACGAATCAACATGACAATCCTTCGGGATATTTATCAAACTTCCAGTAGACTTTTCCTTTGGTTCAAGAAATTGATCCATTGGAACAAATCAGTTCTCTTTCGGATTCTGAATCTCAGGGTCTGGAGGGTGAGTCCTTAACTGAAAGAGATGTGACGCCTCATGGTACATTAATGACTTTAGGAGTAGGATATAGTAATATCTCTACGAGAGTTAAACCGACGGGTAGGTCTGCTACTCTGTCAGAGTCCCATAAGACTAAAGTCATGGAGGCAGATAATTTAAAAGAATCTTCACCGGCGACAACTCCGGTTGTTGCCCAACCTCCATCAGTAGGGGATTTCACGAATCTGACTAGTAGTATGTACAGCCCTACATATAAGAATAATACTGCACGATTATCCATACTTACCCTCACGGCAAATCAAACACTTTCACCGACATCACCTTCAACAGATGATGCTGATGCTGATGCTATTCCTATTGTTTCTTTTCCACCATCACCCCAACGTTCAATAAATTACTATGATGCTTTGGAGCAAGAATATTTTAGCCGTATGTTTTCGCGTGCTAATCTTGATATTCTTCAACTTACTTCGCTCCAAGCAATGTTTCGTGCTAGAATACGACA
This sequence comes from Rutidosis leptorrhynchoides, assembly GCF_046630445.1. NCBI lineage: Eukaryota > Viridiplantae > Streptophyta > Magnoliopsida > Asterales > Asteraceae > Rutidosis > Rutidosis leptorrhynchoides. The sequence goes on along the minus strand of NC_092335.1, from coordinate 390,585,032 downwards.
TCCACTTACTTCTGGATCTTCTCCACTAAGTCCTCACCGCGATGATGAACATGACGATTCTGATCCTCAGAATATCCATGAGGGGGAGATAGGAGTAGATGAAGAATTTCTTACGTTTGATATATCTACAAGGGGTGGTGGTGCGAGGTCTGCTTCAACTTCACAAGCTCAATAGGTTCATACTGAATCAGAAATGGTTTATTCTCATAATGATGATGTTGAAAATATGGAACCTGAGCAAGTAATCATTCTAATTTTACAATCAACACAAGCTGAGGTTGAAGGTGGACAAGTTTACGAGGATTTGGATTTAAATGATTTCTATCTTGAGGAGACAGATGATGATGGATTTGTTATCTTAAGTACACTATCTTCTCTTTCTGCTATACCTGACGATGTAGAGATAGTTGATGAAGGGAATCCTGAACCAGAGATACAAAGTGATGATGAAGAGGATTCTACTGATGAAGATAGTGGTGATCAATATGAAACTCCAAACGTATATGATATTTTTGATCATATTGAAGATGATAATGCTCCAACAGATGAAACAAAAAATCCAACAAATGAAATTGAGAGTTCGACTTCAGGTGCAACAACATCAAGTGCTACTGTGAATTCCCGGTTTAAATACAACAACGGTTTATTCTTTAAAAATCAGGATCATCAATTGCAACTGGGAGTTGAACATGATTTCATGACACTAAGAAACACATTCATCGAAGAAAATGCTTATAAGATATCTGCATTAACGAAACGCCAAGAAGTAAAAGGTTTACCTATATTGGTTCACGATTCCTTCCAGCTAATGAAGGAAACTGGTATGAGTTTATGTGGGGGAAACATATCAATCGAAATGAAGATGATTGGTGGCTTCAGAAAAAGTATCGGTTGACAGAAGTACTGGATATTACTTGAGTCGGAGTAGAAATTAGTGTAAAGAAAGACGTCATCACTCAGTTCCATGTTTTCAGAGAAGATGAGAAGGAGTACAAGTTCACAGAGGCTGATTTTCATAATCTAGATATACTTGACATCATTCACATCTACAACTACCTCAGTATTCTTGCAATTCGACCTTATGCTAAGTCTCAAGCTTTGGAAGCTGTAAAGAGATACATGATGGAGACAATTGAACTAATGAGACGTGAGGACTTTCAAATTGGTCTCGAACCGAAAAGGAGAAAGATTCGAATCACATGTCCGAATCAATTTACAAAGGGACTGGAGGATATGAAAATGTTTCAAATGCAATTCGAACCCGAAAGGTTTGTATTTGTTAATTCGCAAAAAGAAAAGGTGTTCATCCGAACGAACGAGCTAAACAAATATTCACATGGTACACTTAAGGATGCACTGAAATATCTCAAGTTTCGTCAAAGCAAGTTTGATGATATTGATATGAAAATGGGTCTTGGAGAGTTCATTAAACACATCAGAGATCGTCTTAAACTCCGGATCTGAACTAGACAATTTGAGATTCTTCGCGGTTAAAGAAAAAGACGGTATTTCAAAGAAATGGATGAATATCCATTACATGAGAGAGATCCAAGAAAGGTATGGGGTGTCTGGAAGCCTTCAAAGAAAATTTCAGATAATCAAGTTGAATATTTGACCCCACTGGCTAAAGATGGAAAGCTACTTTTGTACCACTCAAGATTACTCAATAAGATTACATTGTAAATTTCACATTTAACACTAAGGGGGAGATTGTTAGGACCCCGAAGTATGTATAGTGTTAATGTGAAACATGTCTAAATGAAGGTTCCTTAGAAGAGGGCTATATAAGGAACCTAAGTAGTCCTAATTAGATAGTCATTGCATTGTAAACTAGTTTAAGAAGCTGTGGAATGTAATTTTACCGATTCTCTCTAATACCGAATCTGTTCTTCACTTACCGAGTCTCACTTTAACTCATCACATCTTCTAATCTCGCTATGATCTGACCTATCAAAGTGAAACAGAGCTAAAACGAAGATTATAGAGCGAAAACTTTGAAAGACAAGTTACGACCCCGGAAACTAAGTTACGATCCCGAGAATGAGAAAGATGATCCAAGGAAACAGCAAAACAGAGCCTGACACCAGCCTCCTAAGCCGGCTTGCCACACCGGCCTGCCACATGGGTGCCGGCATGCCAATTGACTTGGCTACCAGGCACTTGAAAAGGGTAAGGCAAACAGCTTGCCTGCCACCGGTCTCCCACACCGGCCTGTGGCACTGGCTTGCCAGGCCAACCTGCCAGCCGTTTCCTAACCAAATTTCATCTATAAAAGGGGCCATTTGTCATCCATTTTTTCAGACACTTCAACTCACTTCTTTCTCTCTCTTTCTACAATAATTAGTCATACTTTCAAGGTCTTCAACCCCGAGCGGGAAAATTAGTACCCGGATAAGAACGCCGAAGATTGTATTAGGAGCGGTCTGGAGTTTGAAGTTGTCACTTTTGTATTTTCGGAACTCGTTTAATCTACGGGTACTTCTATCATTTGTCTTTATATAATGTCTTCCATTATTATGATTTATGATATTGTTATCATGATTAGCGAGTAGTTATCTTTAGTGTATGCTATGATGTAGGCAGTTATAATGCCGAAATAATATTATGGTGTGTGTATGTTGTTGAGATGCTTTCCGATTATGATTTAAACTCAATCGCTTTTCCAACTAATAGAACGTAGTTATTGGCTCTATTATTAGGAAGTCGCGAACCCCGATTCAGAGTACACTATCTGTGTCACCCCTTGGTAAAAGAAGTCTATCGGATAAAACGCAAGTTTAACTGAGGCACACCGGTGGTAGTAAGTCCACTGAGCTTTGGATTCCGACTGAGGACTCTTTCGTAGTGAAACATCTAACTAGGCCCATAGTACATTGTCAGTCCTAGACCATGCTAGTGTAGTCACCAAGCATATAAACTTCGTACGTGCATGCTGAAGCACAACGGTTGTTGTAAGTTGTACCTCTGCTAAGTAAGGCCATAGAACCCGGTCAGTGCTGATTAGTATACTTCACCATAACGCGGTCTCAAGCATTGCACCCCGCTTGAGGGATTCATAGTTAATTAAGGAACTGTTTGTTTAAACTTATAAAGGATTTGACCGTTAGGATAACTGAACGTGTTCATGGAAGTCACACCGACTTGGCCATGGTGTTCTTTATGGTTAAATTCTTTATAAGGGCCTAACTATCTTTTAAATCCAATCATTAATGAAAGCATCGATACACATCACATCTCTCAGATATGGCATACCTTGTAGTTCATTATGGTTATGAAAGTTTAGACCTTTTATAACGTTAATACGTCACCTAACCGAGTTGCTCAATTGGATGAGCCGTTTGAACGTGTATGCTTGTAGTCAAGCTTTACGGGCGTCGGGGGTATGAGACGTTTCTGTCTATTCAGAATCTTCAAGCCTAACGCATTACCCAGTGACATGTCTTTTGACGGGGGCGGTAGGACCAGTGTAATAAATACAAGGTCACTACCTATTCATGAGCCATCATTCCATAATCTCGGAAAAGTAACTAACGAAATCATAGTATGCACTTGCTTTAACCGTATCTGAATTACAAATTTTATCGCAATTACTTTATTTTATCTTATAAATTAGAAAACCCAAAATTAGGTAATTTATGACTACTAGTCCACTTTAGAATTATCTTAAATTATAAATATAGGTTCGATCCTACTAATCTCTTAAAAATTCGACCTTAGGTCATACTTCCCTTAGGCCCCGCTAAATATAAATTTAAAACTATTGCCCATCTTTTGATAACTGATTTTGACGTCTTGCGACCTAATGACACCGCATAGATAAAACCTTCGGTTTTGGTCATATCATAGGTTCTAAGAACTAGGATTAATTAGTAATTATAAGTATTCTTTTACTCGATTCATCTAACTTTGGAGATTAATCAGATCAATAAAGGATTTGGATTGCATGAAGTTTAGCTAAAGATCATGTGTAGTAATGAATCAAGATTAACATTAATTATGCTCATATAATAAATTCACTATTGTTAGGCTTAATCGAAGATCCCTTGCTTATTTGAATTCAATTATCAATTGCATGAAAATTTAGTCGTGATTAACAATAATAAATCACTCTTAAATTATAATTGGAATAAAAATCAACTTATATTTGCTACCCGTGATCTCATGGGATGATCATTAACTTGCTAATTACTATAGTACCTTGATCGAGTTTTGTTGCTCGTTAGGGTGTTTAAGTGAAAGGTAAATTAAGATAATATAAATTTAAAAGTTAAACTAAAGCTAACCACAATTTTGCACACACTTTATACACGTCACACGTGCACATTGATACATGAAGCAATATTGATATCATGTATGAGAAAAATTTACAAAAAAAGTTTTTCGAGTATATAAAAGAACACATAAACCCAACAATGGTGTCCCTATTAGGATTTTCACGAGAATTCACATGGCTTTTAGGGTAGATGGAACTAAATATAGAATTCACATATGAAGATTATATGCGACTAACACAAGAGATAACGTAGAGGTTTTTGCCATGAGGTCGCTGTCAAGATATAATTTCTTGCTTGGAAGAACTACATCGCAAAGGATGGGAGCTGTTATATTATTTTTTGGTAAAGGGTTTTACCCGGTAAATATTATTAAAAATAATAATAATAAAGAAACAAGAAAGCACAAACAACCTCAAGCGTACCCGAACCCGATTAAGAAACCCCGCCCCATACCCGGCCCTAAACCCGTCGGGTCCCCATTTACTTACATACTATCGGGTTTCGAGTTTCGGGTTTCCCCACGGGTAAACGGGTATACCCGATTAGTCATTCTGTGTCTATTTTTCAATAAGTTACCAAATCAATATATTGAAAAATAATTTAACTACTGCATGTTTAAAATATTATAAAATATCACATACAAAAGTTATTTGAAAAGTTTTCAAAAATACTCAAATTCACAAAGTATATAAAATATCACATCTCGAAAACTTGTTGTATATGATTATATTGAATAAAATTATGCTCGTTTTCAAAAGAAATAACATAAATCTTTCATACATTAACAATATAATACTAATACTAAAATGTTACATAAAAATTAATATTAAGATTCCTCGGGCCGGACCGGTATGTGAGTCGGGTTTACGGGTCGGGTTAATGGGTTTGTATCCAAAACCATATCCGAACCCGAACTCATAATTTTTTTTGTAACCATCCCCATACCCGGCCCATGACCCGACGGACTCGGGTCAGACCCGTCCCAATTATAACGGGTTTCGGGGTTTCCATCGCGTACGGGTCATTTTGCCATCCCTACCCACGAACAACTAAACAATTAAGCTTGAACCTAAACACAAAAAGAACTAGCAAAACGAACACAACTAACTACCAACCTAACTACTGACATAAACTATAACTAGCCTGATTTCATACCAAACGTAGTTCTTTCCTTATAAAAAGTTTTCGAAGCCATAAAATCAGCAATTTCATCTTTATCAGATTCAACATCACTTTTTTCATCAATTAATCTAAACGCCTCTTTACTCAAAGCATCGAATGCATTCTGAGTCTTCACTTGTGAACTTTTACTTGTCCCAACTTTCGGCTTCTTTTATTACCCAGAACACTCTTGTGCAAGCCATTATTAGAATCAATATTCTTATTGAGTCTATACACCAATCTTTGCTTATGTTTACTTACACCAAAGTAACATTTTGCTTGTTATTACCCTTTATCACCTCTTTATCCACCTTCTTGCCAACTACCTGAAAACCATCTTCATTGATAGACTGATTACCCTTGGTGACAGTCACCACTTTTTGAGTCACCACTTTTGGACACTGGCCATTTAAATGTCTAAATTTTGGATACTGAGAATTTGTTTGTCCAAAGATAGCACAATACCCACATCGTGGAGGCTTCCATTCATATTCCACATTTAAAGAACATACGGATTTACTCTTACCATAGACGCTCAGAATTGCCAATTAGATATTCTTTTTAACTCCTTATTCGACGATACTTCAATCAAAGCTTGAACATAATATGGCCTCCCCCAAGACTTAGAGACACTGTACTCGTGTATGAATCCACCCTTTTAGGATAACCAATATTTGATACTATAACACTCAAACCGGTCTCAGTAAATCCTGCAATCAGGATATCATGAATCTTCACCCAAACTGGGACCCGAGATAGATCCGCCTTTGTTAATGAAACATTCGAAAACCAGGTGTTGAGAGTAATAGGCATTGAATGAATAATACGTGGGCCCGATTCTATATCTCCTTGCAATCCCGTTCCTGATGCAAACTTTAAGTTGAAGAAACCCTTAGAGTTCATCATTATTTTTTCCAACCAGAACTTCTTCCATACATTTGTAACATATTTTTTAACCACCGAATATTCCACTCTATTGCCTATATAATACCCATAAAGAGTATTATTACATCGTTCATTTACTTCCAGAATAGAATCCAATGGAAATTCAACATCTATACCATCAACTAACCTAGTTCAACATCGTTCATTTACTTCGGAGCTGCATTCGTGTCCGCAGGTCGTGCGGGCACGCCCATTGGATCACAGTTTTGCACCCCCCCCCCCCTGCGCGAGAGTAGGTGCTAGAGTAAAATATGGCATAAGGTCTTGACATAGGTTTGGAGATAAGAACTTATATACCTCTCATAAGTTTATCTCCACTCCTATGTGGGACAAGATGCATCCTACTAGATTTCCATATTTTTGTATCAAACACACAACATTGAGACTCGATATCTCATTCACATTCTATTCGTTTTGGACACACTTTAGCTCGTTTTAAAGTCCTCGTCAAGGACTACAAAATCCACTAAATAGTTACTAATATGTATTACATTATCATATATTAATATGTGTCCAAAGTTTGGTAAAAACCATTTATTTTATCCAAAATTTCCAACAGCTTATAAATGATTGGGTAGCTCATGGTTGGACTACACAATTATAAGCAATAAACACTTCTCTTAAAATCTTAAAAATTACGATTCAAACACCAAAATCAAAAGCATGGATATCAATACATCAATTCATAATGGGGCATGCTTGTTAAAGGAAGAATACTTTCCTTTAATTCAAACGAGGTGTGACGAAATTCTAGTGGTAGATTTGAAAATATTGGTCGATCAAGATGATTACATTTATCCAGATCGTGTGACGAAATTTTACTTCTCATTTCAATTCAAACGAGGTGAAATGTTTTTTATAAATGTTTTGGATAAAAGGGTTAGCTCCCGGTTGGATGGACGGGAGTTTAAATTCACTATGGATGAGTTTAGATTTTTGTTAATGATACAAATAAGGGGGATGTAGTATTATTCATGAAAAGTGTCTATAAGAACGTCAATCCACAAGTCATGGAAACTAGTGGAAGGAGATGACCTGATCGAAGTTATATGCGTTATGCAGTATCTATATGCTGCTAAGCAAAAAATATAAACTCAAGGTGGGCTTTTGGAAGGAATACCTAAAAATCATTTACAAGATTTGTGGAAGAATGTATCGTGCAGGACGATGACAACCTGGTTGGAGGGACAAACCAATGCTAAATATAACAATGATTGAGGAATTAATGTTATACTGGATCAATAATGAAATTCGTTAATATGGATATATTATGGTGAACATCATGCAGGATACAATGAAAGCGAATGATGACAGTACATTACCTTATGTGATGAGACTAACAACGCTCTTTGAGTATGAGCATGTTGCTAATAGTGACAGGCACATGGTACCAAGGGTACCATTTATCCCAAGTATCTGAATTGTATTTTATGAATAATGAACGACTTTTGAGAATTTCTGACATGGTTATGCAAGGAATTGACTTCCATAAAAAGTATATGACTTATAATGTATACATGATTAAATGTGCTCTATATAAATTGATACATGTACAATAATTGTGGCGGTTATTGTAAGAAATTAAAGCATAAAATCAATGATTTGCTTGATCACCTAAGTATTAGTTTACTTCGATGATTCATGATAATACAAAGTTGCGCAACTTTATGGGCACCAAAATTTATTTTTCCTATGCTTAAGGCAACCCCAATCATAAGTCATGGGGCATTTTAATTTGTAATTCAAGAATGATATAAGAATATACTACCTCTGTTCTCATTTCAATAGGGTATTATTCCATTTTGAGCTGTCCTATTCTGATAGTCCACTTTCATAAATAGAAAGGAAAGAAGATATTTCATTGGTGGATCTGAAGAAAGAAGATATTTCATTGGTGGAGAAATGAAGTTAGTGGAATTTTCCAAACACTGCGTGTTTTTTGTCTGTGGACTATTGAAATGAGACGGAGGGAGTAGAATTTATTATGTTAAGACCCGATTACATCATAATAGTGAAAGATTGAAGGATTTGATAAGTATGATCAAAGTTGAAAAGTAGAATGGATAAAATGTAACAAATGAACAGAGAGGAAAAATTAAATTCCGACAACATCCTTGATCATAGTGTAAGTACATTGGCTATTGACTAGGAGTCTCAGGAGTATTTATAGCCTTCTTCGACAATCCCTTACATTAAAGGTAAAGACACAATTTACACTATTCTAAGCCTAGAATTGGGGTTCTAACAATCTCTCCCTTAGTGTCAATTGTGAAGTAAAAAGTTTCCTACTCGTCTTTTCGAAACTTTGTTCCTTTGAAGTGAATCTTTAACTGAAATTTTCTTTCAACTTTTCAATTTCTGCATATTATGATGCATGAGAAACTGCTTTGGATCTTGGAGATGATTGATTTTGTTGTCTCTTTTTCTTCATTTGACGCGCACAAGTTGTCTAGTTTAATTCTCGGGAATTTTAATGCAAACCGAAGTATGCCTTCAGAATATCTTTTAATGTCAGAAGATCTCAAGAAAATCTTCACATGTTGAGAATTTGTGAAGAAAAATCTTCCTAGTTCAACAACTACATAAAGCACAGGCATTAGTTCAAGATATCTGGTGTGTTGATTTTGAGCCGTTATTCCAATCTTGCTAGTAGTAGCTTCCAAGCCCGTTTGAAAATCATCAATATTCACCCATCTCATACTATCATTAATGAATCGTTGTACTACTTTTATAGCTGCTGCATGTTGAACTTGGGGATCTTCAAGTTTTGTCAAGAAATTTTAGATAAATCTGATATCCTTCATTCGAACATTTTCAAAATCTGCTTCACAACTTCAGAGAACTTGTATTCATTTCCATCTGCATGAACCACATAGAATAGAGGCATTTGAATATTTGTAGGACCGATTATCAAGATTTTGTTTATCTTAATTAATTCATGATGTATTTGTTCGCGAATGTCCTCCTCATCCTTGTGTCGAAAGATTTCTATGACATTCAGAAATGCATCCATCTTCTTTGTTTCTTAAAGAAAGAACAAGCACCTAACACTCTCTTGGAATCTAGTATCTTGACCGTTTCAGCAATAAATATTCGATAGGCTTGTTGTGCAAGAAAGCTTCTTTAACTACCGTTCTTTCTTCTCCAGTATCAAGTTCATACTTCTCATCTCTTTCAAGTTCAGTCTCCGTTGTAGGAAATGGTATTTCAACATTAAGCAAATTAAAAGTATCTTCTCGATTGTAAATATCATTCAAAAACTCTGCACAGAACTCTGTACCTGCAAATTAATAAATTGATGTAAGAAAAAATGTTTCATCTTGTTGTTTAAGTTTCTCTTCAGATTTCCCGTCATTGTCATATTGTTGAGTTCTTTTCCTCATTCACGTCATAATCTACCCGATCTCATTCAATCTAATATTATCACCAGTATCCATTCTCTCTGTTGGAGATTCTCACAAGAAATCTTCAAACTTATATATGTATTTTCACCCTCTGTAAGCTTTGTTTTACCTGCATTATCTTGTTGTTGTTGAGTTGATGACGTCCCCATTTCAAAGGTAGATGAACCTATTATTTTCTCCCCCTCACAATGATTCTCAGGATTAAAATCATCATGCTTAATAAAACGTCTAATAACAGATGATCTGCATGGAGAAGACATAAATCATCTTTGTCTTTGTTGTAGAAACATAAAAAATGATTCCCGGAGCTTATCTACATTAGGTCTGGATAATGCACGCGAAATATATAGAGACTTCAACTCATCAAAAGATAGTTTATACAAGTACAAGATTGCATCGGTTTATGTTGGAAAAGTTGGTGATTATACAGAAGATGTTGGCAGCGAAGATCCTATTGCTATCCGTGTAGTTGTTTGAGTTATCATAAGGACAAGTTTTGGGATATTTATTAGTGATGGAGGTACGGAGACGATCGCCAGTGTATTCGTAAAAATTTGATCCCCAGGGAAAGACGGACCTGCAAAAAAATTTTTAATTTAAAAAATCCAAGCTAGTTATTACACTAGACAGGGTGAAAATCATGCTAGTTCTTACACCAGAAAAGTTTTCTTTAGTCCAAATCTTTTCCGGAATTGACCTCACCGGTATCAGGTTCTCCAGGAGTAACCTCGGTGGATGTTGAGGCTGATTGATAATAGATGTTTCAGTAAGCATTAACAAGCTATCCGCCCCCATGATTGAAGTATCATTAAACTTTTATATTGGTCTCCCGCTCTTGGTTATACCAAGCCTTCAAACTTTACCTAACATCGAAGTGTCAGTAGAAATCGATGTAATTTAGGACGATGTTACATCGAGTCCCAAAGTCATTAACATGTCATGAGGTGATACATCTTTTTTGTTGTTGCACTCTTTAGGGAGTGTGTGTAGTCAGGTTTAGAAGCTGACTAATCTTTAAAGAGATCATCCTTCTGGAGGTTTGATAAATCTACCGTAGTAGTGTCATATTGCCTCTCCGTTGGACAAAACAGATCTTCATCATCAAGGTAAGTGTAACCTCCAAGCCCTATTTGATATTGAGGCTCAACCTCGTCTATTTGATGAGGTGCATCAAGAGGATTTCTAGCCGATACACAGGGTTCCTTTTCAAGGTTTTTCGAAACTCCTTCAGCCATTCTGGACTGCTCCACCTATTATATGTCAGACTGAAGTGTCTTATTGGAAATGTGAGTTTCCTCCATTGATACATTGAATACATCAACAACAGTTGAATCTACTTCAACTGTTGGTTCTCTCAAAACAATGCATGGGGTAAACTTTTTAGACTTTTCTTGGCCCTTTTTAGTTTTACATTTCGCAAAACTTTTCTTCCGTCCACCCGTCATACCTACCGGTGTTGACTTGAATGGCGGACAGAAACAGATACCGGGTCAAGTTCGGAGTTTGAGTCTGAGACTTAGTTTTCACACTCTTAGTTGTTTGAATCATATCATCCAGTATATATCTCTTTGCAGTTGGTTCCAGAGATGATTCAGAGGTAGAATCACTATGGTTTGTAGGTGTAACTGGTGTTGAGCTAGACTCTACATTCCTACTTGGATTACTAAACACCAACTTTCTTTTCAATTACCCCTTAATTTGGGAAGGTCCAGGTTGTGGTTGTGGTTGTGGTTGTGGTTGTGGTTGTGGTTGTGGTTGTGATTGTGGTTGTGGTTGTGGTTGTGGTTGTAGTTGTGGGGCGCTATGTGTTCCTTTGGTAGGCTCCTGGTGTAGTGACCCGAACTTTTCCATGTTTATATATATTAATTGAGATTGATGTTTACATGATTAAATGTTTCCAACATGTTAAGCAATCAAACTTGTTAAGACTTGATTAATTGAAATAGGTTTCATATAGACAATTGACCACCCAAGTTGACCGGTGATTCACGAACGTTAAAACTTGTAAAAAAAAAAAACTATATGATGACATATATATGGTTATATATATAGTTAACATGATATTATGATAAGTAAACATATCATTAATTATATTAACAATGAACTACATATGTAAAAACAAGACTACTAACTTAATGATTTTGAAACGAGACATATAAGTAACGTTTATCGTTGTAACGACATTTAATGTATATATATCATATTAAGAGATATTCGTACATCATAATATCATGATAATATAATAATTTAAAATCTCTTTTGTTATTATAAACATTGGGTTAACAACATTTAACAAGATCGTTAACCTAAAGGTTTCAAAACAACACTTACATGTAACGACTAACGATGACTTAACGACTCAGTTAAAATGTATATACATGTAGTGTTTTAATATGTATTTATACACTTTTGAAAGAATTCAATACACTTATCAAAATACTTCTACTTAACAAAAATGCTTACAATTACATTCTCGTTCAGTTTCATCAACAATTCTACTCGTATGCACCCGTATTCGTACTCGTACAATACATAGCTTTTAGATGTATGTACTATTGGTATATACACTCCAATGATCAGCTCCTAGCAGCCCATGTGAGTCACCTAACACATGTGGGAACCATCATTTGGCAACTAGCATGAAATATCTCATAAGATTACAAAAATATGAGTAATCATTCATGACTTATTTACATGAAAACAAAATTACATATCCTTTATATCTAATCCATACACCAACGACCAAAAACACCTACAAACACTTTCATTCTTCAATTTTCTTCATCTAATTGAACTCTCTCAAGTTCTATCTTCAAGTTCTAAGTGTTCTTCATAAATTCCAAAAGTTCTAGTTTCATAAAATCAAGAATACTTTCAAGTTTGCTAGCTCACTTCCAATCTTGTAAGGTGATCATCCAACCTCAAGAAATCTTTGTTTCTTACAGTAGGTTATCATTCTAATACAAGGTAATAATCATATTCAAACTTTGGTTCAATTTCTATAACTATAACAATCTTATTTCAAGTGATGATCTTACTTGAACTTGTTTTCGTGTCATGATTTTGCTTCAAGAACTTTGAGCCATCCAAGGATCCATTGAAGCTAGATCCATTTTTCTCTTTTCCAGTAGGTTCATCCAAGGAACTTAAGGTAGTAATGATGTTCATAACATCATTCGATTCATACATATAAAGCTATCTTATTCGAAGGTTTAAACTTGTAATCACTAGAACATAGTTTAGTTAATTCTAAACTTGTTCGCAAACAAAAGTTAATCCTTCTAACTTGACTTTTAAAATCAACTAAACACATGTTCTATATCTATATGATATGATAACTTAATGATTTAAAACCTGGAAACACGAAAAACACCGTAAAACCGGATTTACGCCGTCGTAGTAACACCGCGGGCTGTTTTGGGTTAGTTAATTAAAAACTATGATAAAATTTGATTTAAAAGTTGTTATTCTGAGAAAATGATTTTTATTATGAACATGAAACTATATCCAAAAATTATGGTTAAACTCAAAGTGGAAGTATGTTTTCTAAAATGGTCATCTAGACGTCGTTCTTTCGACTGAAATGACTACCTTTACAAAAACGACTTGTAACTTATTTTTCCGACTAGAAACCTATACTTTTTTTGTTTAGATTCATAAAATAGAGTTCAATATGAAACCATAGCAATTTGATTCACTCAAAACGGATTTAAAATGAAGAAGTTATGGGTAAAACAAGATTGGATAATTTTTCTCATTTTAGCTACGTGAAAATTGGTAACAAATCTATTCCAACCATAACTTAATCAACTTGTATTATATATTATGTAATCTTGAGATACCATAGACACGTATACAATGTTTCGACCTATCATGTCGACACATCTATATATATTTCGGAACAACCATAGACACTCTATATGTGAATGTTGGAGTTAGCTATACAGGGTTGAGGTTGATTCCAAAATATATATAGTTTGAGTTGTGATCAATACTGAGATACGTATACACTGGGTCGTGGATTGATTCAAGATAATATTTATCGATTTATTTCTGTACATCTAACTGTGGACAACTAGTTGTAGGTTACTAACGAGGACAGCTGACTTAATAAACTTAAAACATCAAAATATATTAAAAGTGTTGTAAATATATTTTGAACATACTTTGATATATATGTATATATTGTTATAGGTTCGTGAATCAACCAGTGGCCAAGTCTTACTTCCCGACGAAGTAAAAATCTGTGAAAGTGAGTTATAGTCCCACTTTTAAAATCTAATATTTTTGGGATGAGAATACATGCAGGTTTTATAAATGATTTACAAAATAGACACAAGTACGTGAAACTACATTCTATGGTTGAATTATCGAAATCGAATATGCCCCTTTTTATTAAGTCTGGTAATCTAAGAATTAGGGAACAGACACCCTAATTGACGCGAATCCTAAAGATAGATCTATTGGGCCTAACAAACCCCATCCAAAGTACCGGATGCTTTAGTACTTCGAAATTTATATCATATCCGAAGGGTGTCCCGGAATGATGGGGATATTCTTATATATGCATCTTGTTATTGTCGGTTACCAGGTGTTCACCATATGAATGATTTTTATCTCTATGTATGGGATGTGTATTGAAATATGAAATCTTGTGGTCTATTATTATGATTTGATATATATAGGTTAAACCTATAACTCACCAACATTTTTGTTGACGTTTTAAGCATGTTTATTCTCAGGTGATTATTAAGAGCTTCCGTTGTCGCATACTTAAATAAGGACGAGATTTGGAGTCCATGCTTGTATGATATTGTGTAAAAACTGCATTCAAGAAACTTATTTTGTTGTAACATATTTGTATTGTAAACCATTATGTAATGGTCGTGTGTAAACAGGATATTTTAGATTATCATTATTTGATAATCTACATAAAGTTTTTTAAACCTTTATTGATGAAATAAAGGTTATGGGTTGTTTTAAAATGAATGCAGTCTTTGAAAAACGTCTCATATAGAGGTCAAAACCTCGCAACGAAATCAATTAATATGGAACGTTTTTAATCAATAAGAACGGGACATTTCAGTTGGTATCCGAGCGTTGGTCTTAGAGAACCAGAAAATTTGCATTAGTGTGTCTTATCGAGTTTGTTAGGATGCATTAGTGAGTCTGGACTTCGACCATGTTTTCTTTAAAAATGATTGCTTAACATTTTTGTTGGAAACTATATATTTTTAACATATGAATATTATGTGATATATTAATCTCTTAACGTGTTTGATATTATGTGATAGATGTCTACCTCTAGAACAAGTCCTATTGACTCACCTAATAATAATGAAGAGTCAAATGTAAATTGGAATGATTTGTGGACTGATTCACAAGTTCCCGAAGAGGAACCGGAAGAAGAGTCGGAACCGGAAGAAGAATCGGAACTGGAAGAAGAATCGGAACCGGATGAAGAAATAGAACCGGTGGGGGAAATAATAAAACGGTTAAGTAAAAGAAAATCCTCAACCAACCGACCAAAGTTAATTATGGTCAATGGTGTTTCCGCCAAGGAAGCAAAATATTGGGAGGATTACCAATTCTCCGATGAATCGGATTCCGACGAGAATTCCGATGATGTTATAGAAATTACCCCAACTGAATTTAAAAAGGCAAAAGAAAATAATAAGGGAAAGGGCATAAAAATAGAGAAATCTAATTCCAACCCCGATGAACTTTATATGTATCGTCAACCCCCGAAGTCCTTAAGTTGTAACAATGACCCGGGAACCTCTAAACCACCAGGTTTTTCTAAACCAATGTGGACAACGACGGCTCGTATTAGGGGAACATCATATATCCCTAGAAACTTGGCAAAACGAACCAAAACCGAAGAAGAAGAAACGAGCGAGTCGGAATAAGATAGTTGTATTCGTGTGGTGTAATATATGGAATATAGTGTTCTTATGCTTTATGATATATGTAAAAATTGCTTGTATTAATAAGTATTTTTTTTATGAATCTAACTCTTGTCTATTTTACAGTTTAAAAACACAAAATGGATAGACAACCCAATATTTTAAGAGACCTACCCGGAGACATGATTGATGAAATCTTGCCTAGAGTCGGCCAGAATTCTTCGGCACAACTATTTAAGGCGAGATCAGTTTGTAAGACATTCGAAGAACGTTCCAAGAATGTCTTGGTTTATAAGAGACTTTCGTTTGAAAGATGGGGGATATCACATTGGGAAACCCATAAGTTACGATGTGTTTACTTTGACGCATATATTGCGGGGAACCCAAATGCTATTTTACGCAACGGGTTAAGAAATTATTTTGACTCAATATATCCGAATATTGGACTTCGTGATTTAGAAAAAGCGGCTAACATGCAACATAAAGAAGCATGTTATGCTTACGGATTAGTAATGTTCGCTTCTCACCAAAGTGAGAAAAAGAACATCGGGCTACAACTATTAAACAAAACGTTTCCACAAGTGACGGAGTCGGTAATTGGGGTAAGAAATGAGGTTTTTAGATTATTACGGGACTGTTGGACATTACGTAACCCTCGTCCCTTTGATGACGTTACAACACGCTGTCTTATCAACGGCCATAACGGTTATGTTGCACAAGACCAAGGATGGGAAGTAGTCCTAGTAAAACCAGAATGCATGACTTGTTTCTGGACGTATGAATTACGTGTCTTTATTGCCTTTGCTGAACGACTTGTGTACTAGCTAGAATTGTCTTCACAACTATCTTGTATCAAAGTTATTTTGTGCTATATTTCATGCTTTATGTAAAATAAGCGGTATTGTAAGTTTGTAAAATATTGTATAAAAGTTTGAACGCGAAATATTATTATAATCAGTTTTTCATATAGAATTGTAGTAGTTGAATTGTATATTAGCTACTAAGTATGAACTTAACGGGTAGGTACTACCCGAATTTAAACTTATAAAATGCTAATATGAAGAAAAAGCTTTTATAAATGAGTTCATATTATGCTACGAAATACTATTAACTACTCTTAATATTCTGTATGATTAACTTGTTCCATTTGACTATTTTGAAGGAAATGGCACCGACTACTCGACACACCGTGAATATGAATGAAGAGGAATTCCGTACTTTTCTAGCTTCAAACATAGCCGCAGTACAGGCTGCGCTACATACCAACAATAACCTTGGATCTAGCAGTACAGGAAATCGTGTAGGATGCACCTACAAAGAATTCACTGCCTGCAAACCTTTGGAATTTGATGGAACCGAAGGACCGATCGGATTGAAACGGTGGACCGAGAAGGTCGAATCGGTGTTTGCCATAAGTAAGTGTACTGAAGAGGACAAAGTGAAGTACGCTACGCATACCTTCACAGGTTCTGCGTTAACATGGTGGAATACCTATCTAGAGCAAGTGGGACAAGATGATGCTTACGCACTACCGTGGTCAGCATTCAAGCACTTAATGAACGAGAAGTACCGTCCCAGAACCGAGGTCAATAAGCTCAAGACAGAACTTAGAGGGTTACGAACCCAAGGATTTGATATTACCACGTACGAAAGACGATTCACAGAATTGTGCCTATTGTGTCCGGGAGCATTCGAAGATGAGGAAGAGAAGATCGACACGTTTGTGAAAGGATTACCGGAAAGAATCCAAGAAGATATAAGTTCACACGAGCCCGCCTCCATACAACAGGCATGTAGAATGGCTCACAAACTAGTGAACCAGATTGAAGAAAGAATTAAAGAATAGACTACTGAAGAGGCCAATGTGAAGCAAGTCAAAAGAAAGTGGGAGGAAAACGGTGATAAGAATCACCAATACAACAACAACAGCAATTACAACAATAATCGCAACAATTATCCCAACAATCGCAACATCAATCGCAACTACAACAAACGGCCCAACAACAACAACAACAACAACAACAACAACAGCAACTACAACAATCATCCCAACAACAATAATAACCGCAACAACAACAACAACAATCAGAAGCAGCTATGCCAAAGGTGTGAAAAGAATCACTCGGGGTTCTGCACCAAATTTTGCAACAAGTGTAAAAGAAATGGTCATAGCGCGGCGAAGTGTGAGGTCTACGGACCAGGGGTTAATAGAACGAAAGGAACAAATGGTGTCGGAACGAGTAATGGCGGAGCAAGTAGTGTCGGAGCAAGTTATGCCAATGTAGTTTGTTATAAATGTGGAAAACCAGGCCACATTATTAGAAATTGCCCGAACCAGGAGAACACGAATGGACAAGGCCGTGGAAGAGTTTTCAATATTAATGCGGTAGAGGCACAGGAAGACCTGGAGCTTGTTACGGGTACGTTTCTTATTGACAATAAATCTGCTTACGTTTTATTTGATTCGGGTGCGGATAGAAGCTATATGAGTAGAGATTTTTGTGCTAAATTAAGTTGTCCATTGACGCCTTTGGATAGTAAATTTTTACTCGAATTAGCAAATGGTAAATTAATTTCAGCAGATAATATATGTCGGAATCGAGAAATTAAACTGGTTAGCGAAACATTTAAGATTGATTTGATACCAGTAGAGTTAGGGAGTTTTGATGTGATAATCGGTATAGACTGGTTGAAAGAAGTGAAAGCGGAGATCGTTTGTTACAAAAATGCAATTCGCATTATACGAGAAAAAGGAAAACCCTTAATGGTGTACGGAGAAAAGGGCAACACGAAGCTACATCTTATTAGTAATTTGAAGGCACAAAAACTAATAAGAAAAGGTTGCTATGCTGTTCTAGCACACGTCGAGAAAGTACAAACTGAAGAAAAGAGCATCAATGATGTTCCCATTGCAAAAGAATTTCCCGATGTATTTCCGAAAGAATTACCGGGATTACCCCCACATCGATCCGTTGAATTTCAAATAGATCTTGTACCAGGAGCTGCACCAATAGCTCGTGCTCCTTACAGACTCGCACCCAGCGAGATGAAAGAACTGCAAAGCCAATTACAAGAACTTTTAGAGCGTGGTTTCATTCGACCAAGCACATCACCGTGGGGAGCTCCTGTTTTGTTTGTCAAGAAGAAAGATGGTACATTCAGGTTGTGTATCGACTACCGAGAGTTGAACAAACTTACCATCAAGAATCGCTACCCACTACCGAGAATCGACGACTTATTTGATCAACTACAAGGCTCGTCTGTTTATTCAAAGATTGACTTACGTTCCGGGTATCATCAAATGCGGGTGAAAGAAGATGATATTCCAAAGACTGCTTTCAGAACACGTTACGGTCATTACGAGTTTATGGTCATGCCGTTTGGTTTAACTAATGCACCAGCTGTGTTCATGGACCTTATTAACCGAGTGTGTGGACCATACCTTGACAAGTTTGTCATTGTTTTCATTGATGACATACTTATTTACTCAAAGAATGACCAAGAACACGGTGAACATTTGAGAAAGGTGTTAGAAGTATTGAGGAAGGAAGAATTGTACGCTAAGTTTTCAAAGTGTGCATTTTGGTTGGAAGAAGTTCAATTCCTCGGTCACATAGTGAACAAAGAAGGTATTAAGGTGGATCCGGCAAAGATAGAAACTGTTGAAAAGTGGGAAACCCCGAAAACTCCGAAACACATACGCCAGTTTTTAGGACTAGCTGGTTACTACAGAAGGTTCATCCAAGACTTTTCCAGAATAGCAAAACCCTTGACTGCATTAACGCATAAAGGGAAGAAATTTGAATGGAATGATGAACAAGAGAAAGCGTTTCAGTTATTGAAGAAAAAGCTAACTACGGCACCTATATTGTCATTGCCTGAAGGGAATGATTATTTTGTGATTTATTGTGACGCATCAAAGCAAGGTCTCGGTTGTGTATTAATGCAACGAACGAAGGTGATTGCTTATGCGTCTAGATAATTGAAGATTCACGAACAAAACTATACGACGCATGATTTGGAATTAGGCGCAGTTGTTTTTGCATTAAAGACTTGGAGGCACTACTTATATGGGGTTAAAAGTATTATATATACCGACCACAAAAGTCTTCAACACATATTTAATCAGAAACAACTGAATATGAGGCAGCGTAGGTGGATTGAATTATTGAATGATTACGACTTTGAGATTCGTTACCACCCGGGGGAAGGCAAATGTAGTAGCCGATGCCTTGAGCAGGAAGGACAGAGAACCCATTCGAGTAAAATCTATGAATATAATGATTCATAATAACATTACTACTCAAATAAAGGAGGCGCAACAAGGAGTTTTAAAAGAGGGAAATTTAAAGGATGAAATACCCAAAGGATCGGAGAAGCATCTTAATATTCGGGAAGACGGAACCCGGTATAGGGCTGAAAGGATTTGGGTACCAAAATTTGGAGATATGAGAGAAATGGTACTTAGAGAAGCTCATAAAACCAGATACTCAATACATCCTGGAACGGGGAAGATGTACAAGGATCTCAAGAAACATTTTTGGTGGCCGGGTATGAAAGCCGATGTTGCTAAATACGTAGGAGAATGTTTGACGTGTTCTAAGGTCAAAGCTGAGCATCAGAAACCATCAGGTCTACTTCAACAACCCGAAATCCCGGAGTGGAAATGGGAAAACATTACCATGGATTTCATCACTAAATTGCCAAGGACTGCAAGTGGTTTTGATACTATTTGGGTAATAGTTGATCGTCTCACCAAATCAGCACACTTCCTACCAATAAGAGAAGATGACAAGATGGAGAAGTTAGCACGACTGTATTTGAAGGAAGTCGTCTCCAGACATGGAATACCAATCTCTATTATCTCTGATAGGGATGGCAGATTTATTTCAAGATTCTGGCAGACATTACAGCAAGCATTAGGAACTCGTCTAGACATGAGTACTGCCTATCATCCACAAACTGATGGGCAGAGCGAAAGGACGATACAAACGCTTGAAGACATGCTACGAGCATGTGTTATTGATTTCGGAAACAGTTGGGATCGACATCTACCGTTAGCAGAATTTTCCTACAACAACAGCTACCATTCAAGCATTGAGATGGCGCCATTTGAAGCACTTTATGGTAGAAAGTGCAGGTCTCCGATTTGTTGGAGTGAAGTGGGGGATAGACAGATTACGGGTCCGGAGATTATACAAGAAACTACCGAGAAGATCATCCAAATTCAACAACGGTTGAAAACCGCCCAAAGTCGACAAAAGAGCTACGCTGACATTAAAAGAAAAGATATAGAATTTGAAATTGGAGAGATGGTCATGCTTAAAGTTGCACCTTGGAAAGGCGTTGTTCGATTTGGTAAACGAGGGAAATTAAATCCAAGGTATATTGGACCATTCAAGATTATTGATCGTGTCGGACCAGTAGCTTACCGACTAGAGTTACCTCAACAACTCGCGGCTGTACATAACACTTTCCACGTCTCGAATTTAAAGAAATGTTTTGCTAAAGAAGATCTCACTATTCCGTTAGATGAAATCCAAATCAACGAAAAACTTCAATTCATCGAAGAACCCGTCGAAATAATGGATCGTGAGGTTAAAAGACTTAAGCAAAACAAGATACCAATTGTTAAGGTTCGATGGAATGCTCGTAGAGGACCCGAGTTCACCTGGGAGCGTGAAGATCAGATGAAGAAGAAATACCCGCATCTATTTCCAGAAGATTCGTCAACACCTTCAACAGCTTAAAATTTCGGGACGAAATTTATTTAACGGGTAGGTACTGTAGTGACCCGAACTTTTCCATGTTTATATATATTAATTGAGATTGATGTTTACATGATTAAATGTTTCCAACATGTTAAGCAATCAAACTTGTTAAGACTTGATTAATTGAAATAGGTTTCATATAGACAATTGACCACCCAAGTTGACCGGTGATTCACGAACGTTAAAACTTGTAAAAAAAAAAACTATATGATGACATATATATGGTTATATATATAGTTAACATGATATTATGATAAGTAAACATATCATTAATTATATTAACAATGAACTACATATGTAAAAACAAGACTACTAACTTAATGATTTTGAAACGAGACATATAAGTAACGTTTATCGTTGTAACGACATTTAATGTATATATATATCATATTAAGAGATATTCGTACATCATAATATCATGATAATATAATAATTTAAAATCTATTTTGTTATTATAAACATTGGGTTAACAACATTAACAAGATCGTTAACCTAAAGGTTTCAAAACAACACTTACATGTAACGACTAACGATGACTTAACGACTCAGTTAAAATGTATATACATGTAGTGTTTTAATATGTATTTATACACTTTTGAAAGAATTCAATACACTTATCAAAATACTTCTACTTAACAAAAATGCTTACAATTACATTCTCGTTCAGTTTCATCAACAATTCTACTCGTATGCACCCGTATTCGTACTCGTACAATACATAGCTTTTAGATGTATGTACTATTGGTATATACACTCCAATGATCAGCTCCTAGCAGCCCATGTGAGTCACCTAACACATGTGGGAACCATCATTTGGCAACTAGCATGAAATATCTCATAAGATTACAAAAATATGAGTAATCATTCATGACTTATTTACATGAAAACAAAATTACATATCCTTTATATCTAATCCATACACCAACGACCAAAAACACCTACAAACACTTTCATTCTTCAATTTTCTTCATCTAATTGAACTCTCTCAAGTTCTATCTTCAAGTTCTAAGTGTTCTTCATAAATTCCAAAAGTTCTAGTTTCATAAAATCAAGAATACTTTCAAGTTTGCTAGCTCACTTCCAATCTTGTAAGGTGATCATCCAACCTCAAGAAATCTTTGTTTCTTACAGTAGGTTATCATTCTAATACAAGGTAATAATCATATTCAAACTTTGGTTCAATTTCTATAACTATAACAATCTTATTTCAAGTGATGATCTTACTTGAACTTGTTTTCGTGTCATGATTTTGCTTCAAGAACTTTGAGCCATCCAAGGATCCATTGAAGCTAGATCCATTTTTCTCTTTTCCAGTAGGTTCATCCAAGGAACTTAAGGTAGTAATGATGTTCATAACATCATTCGATTCATACATATAAAGCTATCTTATTCGAAGGTTTAAACTTGTAATCACTAGAACATAGTTTAGTTAATTCTAAACTTGTTCGCAAACAAAAGTTAATCCTTCTAACTTGACTTTTAAAATCAACTAAACACATGTTCTATATCTATATGATATGATAACTTAATGATTTAAAACCTGGAAACACGAAAAACACCGTAAAACCGGATTTACGCCGTCGTAGTAACACCGCGGGCTGTTTTGGGTTAGTTAATTAAAAACTATGATAAAATTTGATTTAAAAGTTGTTATTCTGAGAAAATGATTTTTATTATGAACATGAAACTATATCCAAAAATTATGGTTAAACTCAAAGTGGAAGTATGTTTTCTAAAATGGTCATCTAGACGTCGTTCTTTCGACTGAAATGACTACCTTTACAAAAACGACTTGTAACTTATTTTTCCGACTAGAAACCTATGCTTTTTTTGTTTAGATTCATAAAATAGAGTTCAATATGAAACCATAGCAATTTGATTCACTCAAAACGGATTTAAAATGAAGAAGTTATGGGTAAAACAAGATTGGATAATTTTTCTCATTTTAGCTACGTGAAAATTGGTAACAAATCTATTCCAACCATAACTTAATCAACTTGTATTATATATTATGTAATCTTGAGATACCATAGACACGTATACAATGTTTCGACCTATCATGTCGACACATCTATATATATTTTGGAACAACCATAGACACTCTATATGTGAATGTTGGAGTTAGCTATACAGGGTTGAGGTTGATTCCAAAATATATATAGTTTGAGTTGTGATCAATACTGAGATACGTATACACTGGGTCGTGGATTGATTCAAGATAATATTTATCGATTTATTTCTGTACATCTAACTGTGGACAACTAGTTGTAGGTTACTAACGAGGACAGCTGACTTAATAAACTTAAAACATCAAAATATATTAAAAGTGTTGTAAATATATTTTGAACATACTTTGATATATATGTATATATTGTTATAGGTTCGTGAATCAACCAGTGGCCAAGTCTTACTTCCCGACGAAGTAAAAATCTGTGAAAGTGAGTTATAGTCCCACTTTTAAAATCTAATATTTTTGGGATGAGAATACATGCAGGTTTTATAAATGATTTACAAAATAGACACAAGTACGTGAAACTACATTCTATGGTTGAATTATCGAAATCGAATATGCCCCTTTTTATTAAGTCTGGTAATCTAAGAATTAGGGAACAGACACCCTAATTGACGCGAATCCTAAAGATAGATCTATTGGGCCTAACAAACCCCATCCAAAGTACCGGATGCTTTAGTACTTCGAAATTTATATCATATCCGAAGGGTGTCCCGGAATGATGGGGATATTCTTATATATGCATCTTGTTATTGTCGGTTACCAGGTGTTCACCATATGAATGATTTTTATCTCTATGTATGGGATGTGTATTGAAATATGAAATCTTGTGGTCTATTATTATGATTTGATATATATAGGTTAAACCTATAACTCACCAACATTTTTGTTGACGTTTTAAGCATGTTTATTCTCAGGTGATTATTAAGAGCTTCCGTTGTCGCATACTTAAATAAGGACGAGATTTGGAGTCCATGCTTGTATGATATTGTGTAAAAACTGCATTCAAGAAACTTATTTTGTTGTAACATATTTGTATTGTAAACCATTATGTAATGGTCGTGTGTAAACAGGATATTTTAGATTATCATTATTTGATAATCTACATAAAGTTTTTTAAACCTTTATTGATGAAATAAAGGTTATGGTTTGTTTTAAAATGAATGCAGTCTTTGAAAAACGTCTCATATAGAGGTCAAAACCTCGCAACGAAATCAATTAATATGGAACGTTTTTAATCAATAAGAACGGGACATTTCACCTGGTTGGGTTCTATTGGTACTTGTTGTACCGGAGCCAGAGGGACAATTCCTTCCTCTGCATAATATTCTCTAAGACTTTCATCATTAGCAGGTACAAGGTTGATTCGGTGGGCAAGGATGACTCTGGTATTAACAGTGTTGGCAATATTAGGTCGAAGGATCTTAACCTCTTGAAGATTGTAGATCGGATGACCAGCCATGTTAGGAACCAGTATGTTATTCTTCCTGCAAATAGTTAGTGCATAATCAATCATAAGAGAAAATAATCTTTCACAAGAAACATACGTCGAATCTTTTAGCTTGATGACTAGTTGTAGCACCATATCCCATACCAACTCGCAGTAATCCACATGAGCTTGTCACAAGTAAAGAGTTGAAGATCTTCAGGTTAGGGATTGTGATTGTATCTACTCCTTTCGGAGACATCAGGACCCATCTGTTAAAGATAGCATAATCAACACTCCATCTGAGGTGGATGTGCTTCTTCTTGAAAGTACAGAAAACAGAAGTCCTTGGACATGTATCCCAAATTCTGAACTAACTCTAGCATTATTGCTATGTTGGGAAGGTCTGCAGCACCTTCAATATTTAGTAGTTGTAAGATCAGTCTGAAGGTCATCCATGGTGATTCTACTAACACGTTGAACACCTTATAGTTCATAGTCAATTCTTGTTGGAGTGTCATTTGGTAGTGCACCCCATAAGCAATGTCTCCTCATAATTGAAATCCAATAAGCACATGGAATAGAAGTCTCGGAAGTAATGTAGTGATTGTTGGCAAAAGACATGATTGTTGTTTTATAAGAATAAGAAAACAACAAGACATGTTAAGTAAATATAGATATCTCCTTTTCCATTTTACTTTCCATTTATGTGTCTAACAAACTCTTTTATATTCATTAAGTTTAATGTCTTCTCAACTATCATTTAATTTTTCTAATTTTTCAAGGTTTTTATGAATTTTCTATTTTCAAAAACTTTTATACATTCAGTATATAAAAATGACCGAAAACCAAATAGTCCATAATTACTTTGACTAAGTCACAAAACCGAACACATCAATTATTTTTTTCTAAATCTTGATAACGGACAGTAATTGAGTGTACTAAGAACCGAACATATTCAAACTTTGAGAATCTGTCAAGTATATTTAAAGAAACGAACACATGTCTTTGATTTTCAAATATCAGAAATGGACACACTTCATTTCATTAGAAAAGCGGACAGATTAATATCCATGTAAACGGGATAGTAATCCTTCAAGTTGTAACGACCCGACTTTTTCGACTTTTAATTGTATTTATTTCTTTCACGAAACTGCGTATTTGTGCGTACTGTGATAGATTATTTTCTGGGATCATTAATTATGTTAATTACTTTCGTTAATGTAGTGACCCGAAAAATTTCGACTAATTTTGAACCAAACTCAGGATACGATTTCATAATTCTGACACGATAAGCAAAGTCTGTAAGGTTGATTCTCAAAATTTTTGAACTGTTTATATGAATGCAGATAACCTTCGACCATTCTCGACGATTCACGAACAACTATCTGTAAATAGATAAGTATATAGATAAATAAATATATTTATATAATAAATGTTATTAATCTTTTATATGAAATTTGTTATTATAAATAAATATGTAAAATAATACTAAGTAATGAAATATATGTATATGAATATTATTTGTATTATTATAATTAGTATTAATATAATTAGTATTATAATTATAATTATCATTGATATTATCATTGTTAATTTTATGAAGATTAATAAGAATCATTATTATCAATAATATTATTATTATAAATATTATTTATTATTATTTATAATATTAAGAGTATTATTATTATAGTTATAAATTAAAAGGATTAATCATATTATATAGATAATATATGTACAGATATATATAAACAAATACATCTATATATATATATATACTGAATTTTATGTATAGATACGCATTATATACATAAATATATATAAATACTGTTAAATACAAAATATATGCAAATAATGAAGTATTCGGTTTCAAATCACATTCAACCTGTTGATGATTTATTTTGCTTTCTCAAAACCGTACAATCAGTGTTTAATCACAAGATAAAAATCCAAATTTTGTTAGCTTTCACAATCGAGTTGTATACTATTTTGGTTCCTGTCTGCTTAATGGAAAAAGTAGAATTCAATTGTCATTACCAAACAAGAATCGATTACATCATATGTACTAACTCAATTATACTATTGATAAATATTTATAATGTTATACTTCCCTGCAATTGAAAAATTAAAACAGAAACATAGTTTTAAAATGCTCATTAACTCCCGTTCTTTTCTCTTCAACGATCAAATCAAACCGGCCACTATCACTAAACACCATTTAATCGCCACTTCACCATATACCTTGTTTCCCTTATTTTCTCTTTGTGAACCAAACAACCATTGCACTTTGAAAACCGACATCATCAAGAATCACCAACCTTCATGACACCCTGTAAAACTTTGTATGAATCGAAAACTTGCTTTCTTGACTCATTGCTGCCTTGTACAACCGCAAACACCAAGAAGGTATATATTTTTCTCTTCACTTAAGACCAATCAAAACCCCAAGTGGCCCTCTTTCTGCTTTCTAAATCACGTGGCCAACACAATTCCATTAACACCAAGTTAGATAACTGACTTTCTTTAGATTTTGTCGTGGACCCATACCAACAAGCACACCTTTCACTTTGTTTTGCAAGTCACCAGAAAACAAATCCCTAAATGGTCACCTGCGGCTGCTGCAACCCAACTGTGACAAGCACCCTTTTGATCAAGAAAACAACCCTACGAGCACCATCTCCTTCACACACTGGAACCCGTTATATTTTTAACTGAAAACCATCGAGTCACCACTGTCTTGCAGCCCACAACAGCCTGCAATTCCTTGCTGTCATACGCCTTATTTTCTTTCTGTTTGCTCGATCACAAGATCCAATGGTATATTGCTCTTACTACTGCTACACTAATAAACTCCAGCTGTTTCACTTCTGTTTTCTTTTCTCTCTCACTTCTGGAGTTCATGACTGCATCTGCAAAATATTTTTTTTACTGCTGCGACAGGATGCAACTACTTACAATTTATCTTAAGACTTAGAAATGTGATCAAGGGTGATTAAATAAAGATGATACATTTAATATGATATTGATGATTGAACAACTTTAATGATGATGTTCTAGTTGTTTAATTAAAAGGTGAACCGGCTAGACCCCACGTTCATTAAACAATACAGATTTTGGATCCAATGTTTCTCTTTTCGATTTGGAAACGGGTGATAACCAATTAAATTAATATTAGTGGTATGATAAGATTTTAGTAGGGTCAGTATATCAAAACGAATCTTAGATTGATTAACGAAATGGACTTGTTACCATAATTGGGCCGTATAAATGGAGTTGAAATCGACTGGGCTGTTGTATAGGGCCTTGTACTTGTTTTTCCTATGATGGGTCGTAAATGTATATAGTTGGGCCGAGATGTAATTTTTAGTTGGGGTGAACTTTTTGGTTTGGGCCATAATTCAAGTTATTCCTCTGTTGGGAAGAAGGATTTGGTCCATGTTATAGAGATAGTGGCGATTATATTGATGATATTAAGACATCGCTAATTATAAGTCAAAATGATAATTATAACTAAGATTAGGAGCATGATGACGATGAAGTTAGATATGATTATGACTATAATGATAAATATGATGATGATAAGATGAATGATGATCTTATGATAATAAAGACGATGATGATTTGGTGATATGTTAATCGATGATGATATACACGATTACGGTTATGTTTATGATAGTGTATGATATGATAAAGATGATGATGTTTAGATAATGAATCATAATAGATGATTATGATAATGCTAAATGATGATGACGAAATGTTGAGACGTTGGTGATTCTATGATAAAATGATAACCGGATGATGATTGTGATATTGGTGTTCGATTATGAAAATGATGATAAACATTAATATTAACGATACTGCAAGATAGGATCGTGATGATCTGATGATAATGATCTGATGAAAAATATGTAAGGAAGGAGGAGTGGTTAAGGGTTAGTGTCGGGAAGTGAGACGTCGGGGGCTCAAACCCGGACTTGGGCATTTTTAAGGACTACTTCTGTGAGGTAGTTATTTATTTACTTATTATTATTATTATTATTATTATTATTATTATTATTATTATTATTATTATTATTATTATTATTATTATTATTATTATTATTATTATTATTATTATTATTATTATTATTATTATTATTATTATTATTATTATTATTATTATTATTATTATTATTATTATTATTATTATTTTTATTATTATTATTATTATTATTATTATTATTATTATTATTATTATTATTATTATTATTATTATTGTTTTTATTATTATTATTATTATTATTATTATTATTATTATTATTATTATTATTATTATTATTATTATTATTATTATTATTATTATTATTATTATTATTATTATTATTATTAACATTATTTATCTAAGAAATACTAAATACATAAAAATATATTTGATACATAATATATTAGTATTACATAAAAATTATAGAATAAACGTATTAACACTAATTATATAAATATTTACAAATAACAAATTATTGATTTTCAACATAATACTAATCACACATATATATATATATATATATATATATATATATATATATATATATATATATATATATATATATATAAAACTATCTAAATATTCATTATTTTAAATGAATATACAAATTAAATATATAAGATATATAATTTAAAATATAATATATAAAATTGTTGGACTACAATTATGTGTGTTAATATATATATATATATATATATATATATATATATATATATATATATATATATATATATATATATATATATATATATATATATATAAATGATATAGGTTCGTGAATCCAAGGCCAAACATGCATTGTTCAGTTTCGTCATATGTATTTTTACTACAAAATACAGTATTGTGAGTTTCATTACTCCCTTTTTAAATGCTTTTGCAATATATATTTTTGGGACTGAGAATACATGCGCTTTTATAAATGTTTTACGAAATAGACACAAGTAATTGAAACTACATTATATGGGTGAATGATCGAAGCCGAATATGCCCCTTTTGCTTAGTAACCTAAGAATTTGTAAACCGATCTACTAATTGACGCGAATCCTAAAGATAGATCTATTGGGCCTAACGAACCCCATCCATGGTTGCGGATGCTTTAGTACTTCGATGTTGTTTTATCATATCCGAAGGATTTCCCGGAATGATAGGGGATATTCTTATATGCATCTTGTTAATGTCGGTTACCAGGTGTTCACCATATGAATGATTTTTGTCTCTATGCATGGGACGTATATTTATGAGAAATGGAAATGAAAATCTTGTGGTCTATTAAAATGATGAAAATGATCGTTTATGATAAACTAATGAACTCACCAACCTTTTAGTTGACACTTTAAAGCATGTTTATTCTCAGGATTGAAAGAAATCTTCCGCTGTGCATTTGCTCATTTTAAAGATATTACTTGGAATCATTCATGACATATTTCAAAAGACGTTGCATTCAAGTCGTTGAGTTCAGTAAAGATTATGATTAAGTAAATGACAGATTAGATCATTTATAGATGGATATTATGAAATGGTATGCATGCCTGTCCACTTTCGATGTAAGGAAAGTTTGTCTTTTAAAACGAATGCAATGTTTGTAAAATGTATCATATAGAGGTCAAATACCTCGCGATGTAATCATATGTTATTGTATTCGTTCTTATGGATTAGGACGGGTCTTTACATGTGGTATCAGAGTCATGGTCTTAGCGAACCAGGTCTGTATTAGTGTGTCTAACTGATAGTCATTAGGATGCATTAGTGAGTCTGGACTTCGATCGTGTCTGCATGTCAAAAGTTTTGCTTATCATTTTGTGTCGAAAATTACCTGCTTATCATTCCTAGGGAATCACTTGCTTATCATTCTTAGTCTAGACACATCTTACTGCATTGATTACATGAATAGTGTATAGAAAAAATTCATATCTTAGCGCATATGATAATTCATATCTTAGTGCATCTGTTACTGTAGACTTGCCTGACATATGCCGTAAATTCCTCTGTAGTCTACGAAATCTTTAGTACTATATATATAGATATTCTATGTAGTTAGGATATCATCTGATATTCAAAAATCATTTCACATCAAAAAATCCTTTATTCAATCGTACGAAATGGAACTCGCCACTAGTTCAAGTCCCTCGGATTTCGATATGGAGTTTCACATAAGCTCCGAAAGCAGTGTCACCAGAATGAATCAACCAATCAGCCATCCCCAATTCATCTGATGGGTTCGTTATCGATTGAATCAATGGAGACGCAAAGAAGACGACCCTTTCCATCAACCGAATTCACCCCTTGGCGAAGAAACTGAAGCACTTACCGGTGAACCTGTTCGAGACACCATTTTCTCTCTCATTTCCAGAGTATCTCATCATAATTATATACTATCTCAGATTCTAGATCTTATTCATCCGCTTGTTCAAACTGCCAATCATCCCAGAGTAATAGAAGAAGTCAACGAGCTTTGCGCTCGAGTAACCAATTTGAAAAATATGATGCAAAACCTACCAGCTTCAGCAACATCACCAACACCAACAGTACCACCAACAACCCAAGTTTCAACATCACATGCCTCAATATCTCATTCTGTACCTCGAGTATAATCATCATTCTACATATCGTTCTACATCATTTATCTTCGTTCGACATGGCGATTTTGTAATCTCTAATGTTTTAGAGATTATATATTCTTGTTCTAACGGTAAATCAGATGAGTTAATATCATATTAACTCATTAAATCTATGATTACATCTGAGGAAAATATATATGTAAGTATATTTTCATAAAGATTGTAATTAAAAATTCTTTTGTACAAACTGTTAATGGTGAAAATATTTTAACGGGTAGGTAATACCCTAGAAATATTTAGATTTCACATTAATAAGTTACACTGTACATTCTTTGAATCTGACTCAACAGTCATTTACTATCCTACTTACATCCACAAGGTATACGTATCCGTTCACCACAGAATAACCATTTTCATTCAATTTCATATTTGGATTTTGACCTATCAGAATCCAACAAGTGGCATAATGAAGAAAACATTGGACAAAATAAAATTTGTTAGAAACAAACAAATTAACTATGAGAAAAATTTTGTTAAGAATCCACACTAACTGTTCCTAGCTAAATGATTACATTTTATTTATCGCAGTTTATTTATCGTCATTTAATTTCTGTTATTTATTTTACGCACTTTAAATATCGGGACACGTATACAAGGTTTTGACATATCATATCGACGCATCTATATATATTATTTGGAATAACCATAGACACTCTATATGCAGTAATGATTGAGTTAGCTATACAGGGTTGAGGTTGATTCTACAATAATATATATACTTTGAGTTGTGATCGAGTCTGAGACATGTACACGGGTCACGATACGTATTAATTAATTCGAATATTATAAACTATATATGAATTAGTGAGTTAGTAACTGTGGACTGCTAACTGTGGACTACCAAGATTGGACAATTAAAATTAATTAAAATATTGATTATAACATATGAAACTAAACAATTCTTCAAGTTTGCCACTTTATTTCCTCTTAAACCTAATTTGTATCTTGACGATTACAATCCGTGTTCAAACCTTTCATGATTCTTGAAAACACCTCAATCGAGAGGACGAACCAACCGCACTTCATCTACGAAAGAAAAGATTGATGCACATAGTTATGCACCTGAACATACTCAGAACCTGAATAAACATTTAACACGTATCCGTGCTAGCTTCTTTGGCGTTGTTATTACCGAAAATAACTTTGCAATTCTTTTTCAAATTAACCAATTTTGTCACAGCTCCAGCAAGTCAACTTCGACTTTTCATTCGAAACAACCTTATTATAATCTTGATAAATCTGCGTGCTCTTTTATTGTTACCGGGGAACCATTTATATTACACCATATTACCATAAGCGTTTAATCATCTAAAAACACAATTCTCTTGAAACCACCTCGGATTGATAATCGATGATTCAGATATCGTAGCATTAAATGCAGAGGAAGTAGCAAAAGTTGTAGATGGTCTTAATGGCCAAAAGTTTGATAATAAAGAATGGAGTGTTCGAAACACTCAATAGAAAATTGATACTGAAAAGCGGATTATGAAAAACCATGAAGGAGACTGTAGTGACCCGAACTTTTCCATGTTTATATATATTAAATGAAATTTTTATTTACATGATTAAGTGTTTCCAACATGTTAAGCAATCAAACTTGTTAAGACTTGATTAATTGAAATAGGTTTCATATAGACAATTGACCACCCAAGTTGACCGGTGATTCACGAACGTTAAAACTTGTAAAAACTATATGATGACATATATATGATTATATATATAGTTAACATGATATTATGATAAGTAAGTATCTCATTAGGTATTTTAACAATGAGTTATATACATAAAATTTAGTTTATTGAATTAAGAAACTCGAAACGATATATATAACGATTATCGTTATAACAACGTCTTACTAAATACATATGAATCACATTAAGATATTTATACACTATGTTTAATCATGATAAATGATAATTAAACATGTCGTTAAGTGTATTAACAATGAACTACATATGTAAAAACAAGACTACTAACTTAATGATTTCGAATCGAGACATATATGTAACGATTATCGTTGTAACGAAATTTAACTGTATATGTATCATACTAAGATATATTATATATCATAATATCATTATAATGTAACAATTTAACATCTCTTTAAATATAATAAACAATGAGTTAACAACGTTTAACAAGATCGTTAACCTAAAGGTTTCAAAACAACATTTACATGTAACGACTAACGATGACTTAACGACTCAGTTAAAATGTATTTACATGTAGTGTTTTAATATATATTCATACACTTTTGAAAGACTTCAAGAAACTTATCAAACTACTTCTACTTAACAAAAATTCTTACAATTACATCCTCATTCATTTTCATCAACAATTCTACTCGTATGCACCCGTATTTGTACTCGTACAATACACAGCTTTTAGATGTATGTACCATTGGTATATACACTCCAATGATTAGCTCTTAGTAGCCCATGTGATTCACCTAACATATTTCGGAACCATCATTTGGCAACTAGCATGAAATATATCATAAAATTACAAAAATATTAGTAATCATTCATGACTTATTTACATGTAAACAAATTACACATCCTATATATCTAATCCATATACCAACGACCAAAAACACGTACAAACACTTTCATTCTTAAATTTTCTTCATCTAATTGATCTCTCTCAAGTTCTATCTTCAAGTTCTAAGTGTTCTAGTTTCATAAAATCAAAAATACTTCCAAGTTTGCTAGCTTACTTCCAATCTTGTAAAGTGATCATCCAACCTCAAGAAATCTTTCTTATTTACAGTAAGATATATTTCTAATACAAGGTAATACTCATATTCAAACTTTGATTCAATTTATATAACTATAACAATCTTATTTTGAGTGGAAATCTTACTTGAACTTGTTTTCGTGTCATGATTCTGCTTCAAGAACTTTCAAGCCATACAAGGATCCTTTAAAGCTAGATCTATTTTTATCATTTCCAGTAGGTTTATCCACAAAACTTGAGGTAGTAATGATGTTCATAACATCATTCGATTCATATATATAAAACTACCTTATTCGAAGGTTTAAACTTGAAATCACTAGAACATAGTTTAGTTAATTCTAAACTTGTTCAAAAACAAAAGTTAGTCCTTCTAACTTGACTTTTAAAATCAACTAAAAACATTTTCTATATCTATATAATATGCTAACTTAATTATTTAAAACCTAGAAACATGAAAAACACCGTAAAACCTGACATACGCCGTCGTAGTAACACCGCAGGCTGTTTTGGGTTTGATAATTAAAAACTATGATAAACTTTGATTTAAAAGTTGTTCTTCTGGGAAAATGATTTTTCTTATGAACATGAAACTATATCCAAAAATCATGGTTAAACTCAAAGTGGAAGTATGTTTTTCAAAATGGTCATCAAGACGTCGTTCTTTCGACTAAAATGACTACCTCTTACAAAAACGACTTGTAACTTATATTTCCGACTATAAACCTATACTTTTTCTATTTAGATTCATAAAATAGAGTTCAAAGAATGTTTATTCTCAGGTGATTATTAAGAGCTTCCGATGTTGCATGCTAATATATGGACAAGATTTGGAGTTAGCATGCTTGTATAATATTGTTTAAAATGCATTTGATATTTACTTTGTTGTAATATATTAATAATGTAAACCAATATGTATTGGTAGTATGTAAGTGTGATATTTTTTAGATTATCATTTCTGATAATCTTGGTGGTGTCTTTTAAACCTTGTCGATAAAATAAAGGTTATGGTTTGTTTTAAAAACGAATGCAGTCTTTGAAAAATGTCTCATATAGAGGTCAAAACTTCGCAACGAAATCAATTAATATGGAACTTTTATAATCAATATGAACGGGACATTTCAGTTGGTATCAGAGCGTTGGTCTTAGAGAACCAGAAATTTGCATTAGTGTGTCTTATCGAGTTTGTTAGGATACATTAGTGAGTCTGGACTTCGACCGTGTTTTCTTTAAAAACGATTGCTTAACACTTTTGTTGGAAACTATATATTATTAACATGTAAATATTATGTGATATATTAACCTCTTAATGTATTTGATATTGTGTGATAGATGTCTACCACTAGTACAGATCCTATCGACTCACCTAATAATAATGAAGAGTCGAATATACTTTGGGAAGATTCACAAATTCCCGAAGAAGAACCGGAAGAGGAGGAACCGGAAGAGGAGGAACCGGAAGAGGAGGAACCGGAAGAGGAGGAACCGGAAGAAGAAGATGTTTTGGAGGAAGAAATATTGATACCTACTGTAAATCGATTAAATAAAAGAAAATCCTCAATCAACGGACCAAAGTCAATAATGATCAATGGTGTTTCCGCCGAGGAAGCAAAATATTGGGAAGATTACCAATTTTCCGATGAATCGGATCCTAATAAGGATTCCGATGATGTTATAGAAATTACCTCAACCCAATTTAATAAAGTAAAAGAAAATAATAAGGGAAAAGGTATAAAAATAGAGAAACCTGATTCCAACCCCAATGAACTTTATATGTATCGGCAACGTTCGTATTTCCTAAATTGTAACAATAACCCGGGAACCTCTAAACCACCAGGTTTTTCTAAAACATTGTGGAAAACGATGGCTCGTATTAGAGGAACACCATATATTCCTAGAAAATTAGGAAAACAAACCAAGTCCGAAGAAGAAGAAACCAGTGATTCAGATTAGAGGGTTGTAATCATGTTGTGTATTATATGTATTGTAGTGTGCTTGTCCTTTTATGTTCTGTGTAAAAATTGCTTGTATTGTTTGTTAATTATCTTTTGCGAATCTAATCCTTGTCTATTTTACAGTATAAAAACAAAATGGACGTTAAGGGTAGACAACCGAATATTTTAGAAGACCTACCAGAGGATATGATTGAGAAAATCTTGTCTAGAGTCAGTCAGAATTCATCAGCACATTTAGTTATGGTGAAATTAACTTGTCAAACATTTGAAAGACTTTTCAGAAATGCCTTAGTTTATAAAAGGCTTTCCTTTGATAGGTGGGGTATATCACATTGGGGAGACCGTAAGTTACGCCGTGTTTTCTTTAAAGCGTTAAATGCGGGGAACCCAAATTCAATTTTACGCTACGGGTTAAGAACCTATTTTGACTCAACATATTCCAACATAGGATTTCGTGAGTTAGAAAGAGCTTCTAACATGCAACATAAAGAAGCATGTTATACTTACGGGTTAGTGATGTTCGCTTCTTACCAAAGTGAGAAAAAGAACATCGGATTACAACTTTTAAATAAAACCTTCCCACAAGTGACATATTCAGTAGTTGGGGTGAGAAACAAGGTTTTTAGATTATTACGGGGCTGTTGGACATTACGAAACCCTCGTCCTTTTGATGACATTACAACATGCTGCCTAGCCAATGGTCATAACGGTTACTTTCCACAAGATCAAGGATGGAAAGTCGTCTTAGTAAAACCTGAATGCATGACTTGTTTCTTGACTTATGAATTACGTGTCTTTATTTCTTTTGCTGAACAACTTGCGCATTAACTAGAATTGCCTTCATAGCTGCCGAGTAGCAAAGTTATTATGTGCTATATTTCATCCTATATGTATAATAGCGGTATTGTAAGTTTGTAAAATATTGTATAAAGTTTGAACGCGAAATATTATTGAAATAAGTTTTTCATATATAATTGTAGTAGTTGAATTGTATAATAGCTGCTAAGTATGAACTTAAAACTATAAAATGCTAATATGAAGAAAAAGCTTTTATAAATAAGTTCATATTATGCTATGAAATACTATTGACTACTCTTAAATTCTATATGATTAACTCAATTCTTTTGGCTATTTTTGAAGGAAATGGCACCGGCGACTCGTCAGAACTTAAACATGAGTGAGGAAGACTTTCGTGTTTTCCTTGCAGTAAACATAGCCGCAGTACATGTTGTGATGCAAAATAACAATAACTATGGATCTAGCAGTGGAACTAATTTCACAAGAAATCATGTAGGATGCTCCTACAAAGAATTCACTGCCTGCAAACCTTTGGAATTTGATGGAACCGAAGGACCAATTGGATTGAAACGGTGGACCGAGAAGGTCGAATCGGTGTTTGCCATAAGTAAGTGTACTGAAGAGGACAAAGTTAAGTACGCTACGCATACCTTCACAAGTATGGCGTTAACATGGTGGAATACCTATCTCGAGCACCTAGGACAAGATGCTGCTTACGCACTACCATGGTCAGCATTTAAGCAATTAATGAACGAGCAGTATCGTCCCAGAAACGAGGTCATTAAGCTCAAGGTAGAGCTTAGAGGATTACGAACGCAAGGTTTCAATATCACCACGTACGAATGACGATTCACAGAATTGTGCCTATTGTGTCTCAGAACGTTCGAAGACGAAGAAGAGAAGATCGACGAATTTGTAAAAGGGTTACCGGAAAGAATTCAAGAAGATGTGAGTTCACACGAGCCCGCCTCCATACAAAAGGCAAGTCGAATGGCTCACAAATTAGTGAACCAGATCGAAGGAAGGATTAAAGAGTAGGTGACTGAAGAGGCTTACATGAAACAAGTCAAGAGAAAGTGGGAAGAAACCAATGACAAGAGTCACCAATACAACAACAACAATCACAACCACAATCGCAATAACTATCCCAATAACCGCAACATCAATCGCAACAACAACTTCAACAAACGTCCCAACAACAACTACAATAACCGTCCCAACAACAATAACAACAACAACAACAACAACAACAACAACAACAACAACAACAACAACAACAACAATAACAATCCCAACAACAATCTCAATAACAACAATGGCAATAAAAACCAAAAACAGCCATGCCAAAGATGTGAAGAGCATCACCTGGGGTTCTGCACGACATTTTGCAACAGGTGTAAAAGAAATGGTCATAGCGCGAAGAAGTACGAAATCTACGGACCAATGCATAACAGAACTAAAGGAACAAATAATGTCGGAACCAATAACACCGCCATAGTTTGTTTTGGATGTGGAAAACCGGGCCACTTTAGTAGAAATTGCCCGAATCAGGGGAATACTAATGGGCAGGGCGTCGGAAGAGTTTTCAATATTAATACGGCAGAAGTGCAGGAAGACCCGGAGCTTGTTACGGGTACGTTTCTCATTGACAATAAATCTGCTTATGTTTTATTTGATTCGGGTGCGGATAGAAGCTATATGAGTAGAGACTTTTGTGCTAAACTAAATTGTTCACCGACGCCCTTGGATAATAAATTTTTACTCGAATTAGAAAACGGTAAATTAATTACAACAGAAAATATATGTCGGAATCGAGAAATTAAACTGGTTAACGAAACATTTAAGATTGACTTGATACCAGTAGAGTTAGGGAGTTTTGATGTGATAATCAGTATGGACTGGTTGAAAGAAGTAAAAGCAGAGATTGTTTGTTACAAAAATGCAATTCGCATTATACGAGAAAAAGGAAAACCCTTAATGGTGTACGGAGAAAAGAGCAACACGAAGTTAAATCTTATTAGTAACCTAAAGGCACAAAAACTAATAAGAAAAGGTTTCTATGTTGTGCTAGCACACGTCGAGAAAGTCAATTCCGAAGAAAAGAACATCAATGATGTTCCCATCGCAAAAGAATTTCCCGATGTATTTTTGAAAGAATTACCGGGACTACCTCCACACCGATCTGTTGAATTTCAAATAGACCTTGTACAGGGAGCTGCACCAATAGCTCGTGCTCCATACAGACTCAAACCCAGCGAAATGAAGGATCTTCAGAGCTAATTACAAGAATTTTTAGAGCGTGGTTTCATTCGACCAAGCACATCACCATGGGGAGCTCCTGTTTTGTTTGTCAAGAAGAAGGATAGTACATTTAGGTTATGTATCGACTACCGAAAGTTGAACAAACTTACCATCAAGAACCGCTACCCACTACCGAGAATCGACGACTTATTTGATCAACTACAAGGCTCATCGGTTTATTCTAAGATTGATTTACGTTCTGGGTATCATCAAATGCGGGTGAAGGAGGATGATATTCCAAAGACTGCTTTTAGGACGTGTTAAGGTCATTACGAGTTTATGGTTATGCCATTTGGATTGACTAACGCACTAGCTATGTTCATGGACCTCATGAACCGAGTGTGTGGACCATACCTTGATAGGTTTGTCATTGTTTTCATAGATGACATACTTATTTACTCAAAGAATGACCAAGAGCATGAAGAACATTTGAGAACAGTGCTAGAGTTGTTAAGGAAGGAAAAACTGTATGCCAAGTTTTCAAAGTGTGCATTTTGGTTAGAAGAAGTTCAATTCCTCGGTCACATAGTAAACAAAGAAGGTATTCAGGTGGATCCAGCAAAGATTGAAACCGTTGAATAATGGGAAACCCCAAAAACTTCGAAGCATATACGCCAATTTTTAGGACTAGCTGATTAGTATAGAAGGTTCATCCAAGATTTTTCTAGAATAGCAAAACCCTTGACTGCATTAACGCATAAAGGGAGGAAATTTGAATGGAAGGATGAACAAGAGAAAGCGTTTCAATTGTTAAAGAAAAAGTTAACTACGACACCTATATTATCATTACCTGAAGGGAATGATGATTTTGTGATATATTGTGACGCTTCAAAGCAAGGTCTCGGTTGTGTATTAATGCAACGAACGAAGGTAATTGCTTATGCGTCTAGACAACTGAAGATTCACGAGCAGAATTATACGACCCATGATTTGGAATTAGGCACGGTTGTTTTTGCATTAAAGACTTGGAGGCACTACTTATATGGGGTCAAAAGTATTATATATACCGACCACAAAAGTCTTCAACACATATTTAATCAGAAACAAGTGAACATGAGACAGCGCAGGTGGATTGAATTGTTGAATGATTACCACTTTGAGATTCTTTACCACCCGAGGAAGGCAAATGTGGTAGCCGACGCCTTGAGCAGAAAGGACAGAGAACCCATTCGAGTAAAAGCTATGAATATAATGATTCACAATAACCTTACTACTCAAATAAAGGAGGCGCAACAAGGAGTTTTAAAATAGGGAAATTTAAAGGATGAAATACCCAAAGGATCGAAGAAGCATCTTAATATTCGGGAAGACGGAACCCGGTATAGGGCTGAAAGAATTTGGGTACCAAAATTTGGAGATATGAGAGAAATGGTACTTAGAGAAGCTCATAAAACCAGATAATCAATGCACCCTGGAACAGGGAAGATGTACAAGGATCTCAAGAACATTTTTGGTGGACGGGTATGAAAGCCGATTTTGCTAAATACGTAGGAGAATGTTTGACGTGTTCTAAGGTCAAAGCGGAGCATCAGAAACCATCAGGTCTACTTCAACAACCCGAAATCTCGGAATGGAAATGGGAAAACATTACTATGGATTTCATCACTAAATTGCCAAGGATTGCAAGTGGTTTTGATACTCTTTGGGTAATAGTTGATCGTCTCACCAAATCAGCACACTTCCTGCCAATAAGAGAAGATGATAAGATGGAGAAGTTAACACGATTGTATTTGAAGGAAGTTGTCTCCAGACATGGAATACCAATCTCTATTATCTCTGATAGGGATGGCAGATTTATTTCAAGATTCTGGCAGACATTACAGCAAGCATTAGGAACTCATCTAGACATGAGTACTGCTTATCATCCACAAACTGATGGGCAGAGTGAAAGAACGATACAAATGCTTGAAGACATGCTACGAGCATGTGTTATTAATTTTGGAAACAATTGGGATCGACACCTTCCGTTAGCAGAATTTTCCTACAACAACAGCTACCATTCAAGCATTAAGATGGAGCCGTTTGAAACACTTTATGGTAGAAAGTTCAGGTCTCCGATTTGTTGGAGTGAAGTGGGGGATAGACAGATTACGGGTTCGGAGATAATACAAGAAACTAATGAGAAGATCATCCCAATTCAACAACGGTTGAAAACCGCCCAAAGTCGACAAAAGAGCTACGTCGACATTAAAAGAAAAGATATAGAATTTGAAATTGGAGAGATGGTCATGCTTAAGGTTGCACCTTGGAAAGGCGTTGTTCGATTTGTTAAACGAGGGAAATTGAATCCAAGGTATATAGGACCATTCAAGATTATTGATCGTGTCGGACCAGTAGCTTACCGACTTGAATTACCACAACAACTCGCGGCTGTACATAACACTTTCCACGTCTCAAATTTGAAGAAATGTTTTGCTAAAAAAGATCTCACTATTCTGTTATACGAAATCCAAATCAACGAAAAACTTCAATTCATCGAAGAACCCGTCGAAATAATGGATCGTGAGGTTAAAAGACTTAAACAAAACAAGATACCAATTGTTAAAGTTCAATGGAATGCTCGTAGTGGACTTGAGTTCACCTGGGAATGAGAAGATCAGATAAAGAAGAAATACTCGTACTTATTTCCAGAAGATAGGTCAACACCTCCAACTGCTTAAAATTTCGGGACGAAATTTATTTAACGGTTGGTACGGTAGTGACCCGAACTTTTTCATGTTTATATATATTAAATGAAATTTTTATTTACATGATCAAGTGTTTCCAACATGTTAAGCAATCAAACTTGTTAAGACTTGATTAATTGAAATAGGTTTCATATAGACAATTGACCACCCAAGTTGACCGGTGATTCATGAACGTTAAAACTTGTAAAAACTATATGATGACATATATATGATTATATATATAGTTAACATGATATTATAATAAGTAAGTATCTCATTAGGTATTTTAACAATGAGTTATATACATAAAATTGAGTTTATTGAATTAAGAAACTCGAAACGATATATATAACGATTATCGTTATAACAACGTCTTACTAAACACATATTAATCATATTAAGATATTTATACACTATGTTTAATCATGATAAATGATAAATAAACATGTCATTAAGTGTATTAACAATGAACTACATATGTAAAAATAAGACTACTAACTTAATGATTTCGAATCGAGACATATATGTAACGATTATCGTTGTAACGACATTTAATTGTATATATATCATACTAAGATATATTATATATCTTAATATCATGATAATGTAACAATTTAACATCTCTTTAAATATAATAAACAATGGGTTAACAACATTTAACAAGATCTTTAACCTAAAGGTTTCAAAACAACATTTACATGTAACGACTAACGATGACTTAACGACTCAGTTAAAATTTATTTACATGTAGTGTTTTAATATGTATTCATACACTTTTGAAAGACTTCAAGAA
Organism: Rutidosis leptorrhynchoides; assembly: GCF_046630445.1. Lineage (NCBI taxonomy): Eukaryota > Viridiplantae > Streptophyta > Magnoliopsida > Asterales > Asteraceae > Rutidosis > Rutidosis leptorrhynchoides. The sequence continues at coordinate 390,542,246 of NC_092335.1, read as the reverse complement.
ACTTATCAAAGTACTTCTACTTAACAAAAATTCTTATAATTACATCCTCATTCATTTTCATCAACAATTCTACTCGTATGCACCCATATTAGTACTCGTACAATACACAGCTTTTAGATGTATGTACTATTGGTATATACACTCCAATGATCTGCTCTTAGCAGCCCATTTGAGTCACCTAACACATGTGGGAACCATCATTTGGCAACTAGCATGAAATATCTTATAAAATTACAAAAATATTAGTAATCATTAATGACTTATTTACATGTAAACAAAATTACACATCTTTTATATCTAATCCATATACCAACGACCAAAAACACCTACAAATACTTTCATTCTTCAATTTTCTTCATCTAATTGATCTCTCTCAAGTTCTATCTTCAAGTTCTAAGTATTCTTCATAAATTCTATAAGTTCTATTTTCATAAAATCAAGAATACTTCCAAGTTTGCTAGCTTACTTCCAATCTTGTAAAGTGATCATCCAACCTCAAGAAATCTTTCTTATTTATAGTAAGATATATTTCTAATACAAGGTAATACTCATATTCAAACTTTGATTCAATTTCTATAACTATAACAATCTTATTTCGAGTGGAAACCTTACTTAAACTTGTTTTCGTGTCATGATTCTGCTTCAAGAACTTTCATGCCATCCAAGGATCCTTTGAAGCTAGATCTATTTTTCACATTTCCAGTAGGTTTATCCACAAAATCTGAGGTTGTAATGATGTTCATAACATCATTCGATTCATATATATAAAACTACCTTATTCGAAAGTTTAAACTTGAAATCACTAGAACATAGTTTAGTTAATTCTAAACTTGTTCGCAAACAAAAGTTAATCCTTCTAACTTGACTTTTAAAATCAACTAAACACATGTTCTATATATATGTGATATGCTAACTTAATGATTTAAAACCTGGAAACACGAAAAACACCATAAAATCGGACATACGCCGTCGTAGTAACACCGCGGGCTGTTTTGGGTTTGATAATTAAAAACTATGATAAACTTTGATTTAAAAGTTGTTCTTCTGGGAAAATAATTTTTCTTATGAACATGAAACTATATCCAAAAATCATGGTTAAACTCAAAGTGGTAGTATGTTTTTCAAAATGGTCATCAAGACGTCGTTCTTTCGACTGAAATGACTACCTCTTACAAAAACGACTTGTAACTTATATTTCTGACTATAAACCTATACTTTTTCTGTTTAGATTTATAAAATAGAGTTCAATATGAATCCATAGCAATTTGATTCACTCAACACGGATTTAAAACGAAGAAGTTATGGGTAAAACAAGATTGGATATTTTTTGATTGTTGTAGCTACGGGAAATATTGTAACAATTCTATTCAAATCATATCCTAGCTAACTTATATAGTGTTATACATTTATTCTAATATATTATGTAATCTTGGGATACCATAGACACGTATGCAAATGTTTTGACATATCATATCGACCCATGTATATATATTATTCTGAACAACCATAGACACTCTATATGCAGTAATGTTTGAGTTAGCTATACAGGGTTGAGGTTGATTTCAAAGATATATATACTTTGAGTTGTGATCTAGCCTTAGACGTGTATACACTGGGTCGTGGATTGGGTCAAGATAATAAATATCAATTTATTTATGTACATCTAACTATGGACAACTAGTTGTAGGTTACTAACGAGGACAGCTGACTTAATAAAATTAAAACATTAAAACGTATTAAAAATGTTGTAAATATATTTTGAACATACTTTGATATATATGTACATATTTGTTATAGGTTCGTGAATCGACCAGTGGCCAAGTCTTGCTTCCCGACGAAGTAAAAATATGTGAAAGTGAGTTATAGTCCCACTTTTAAAATCTAATATTTTGGGATGAGAATACATGCAGTTTTATAAATAATTTACAAAATAGACACAAGTACATGAAACTACTTTCTATGGTTGAACGATCGAAGCTGAATATGCCCCTTTTTACTTGGTAACCTAAGAATCAGTAAACCAGTCTACTAATTGACGCGAATCCTAAAGATAGATCTATTGGGCTCAACAAACCCCATCCGTTGTAGCGGATGCTTTAGTAATTCGATGTTGTTTTATCATGTCCGATGGATGTCCCGAAATGATAGGGGATATTCTTATATGCATCTTGTTAATGTCGGTTACCAGGTGTTCACCATATGAATGATTTTTATCTCTATATATGGGATGTGTATTGAAATATGAAATCTTGTGGTCTATTATTACGATTTGATAAATATATAGGTTAAACCTATAACTCACCAACATTTTTGTTGACCTTTAAAGCATGTTTATTCTCAGGTGATTATTAAGAGCTTCCGCTATTGCATGCTAATATATGGACAAGATTTGGAGTCAGCATGCTTGTATAATATTGTTTAAAACTGCATTCGAAATTTGTTGTAATATATTAATAATGTAAACCAATATGTATTAGTAGTGTGTAAGTGTGATATTTTTTAGATTATCGTTTCTGATAATCTAGGTGGTGTCCTTTAAACCTTGTCGATAAAATAAAGGTTATGGTTTGTTTTAAAAACGAATGCAGTCTTTGAAAAACGTCTCATATAGAGGTCAAAACCTCGCAACGAAATCAATTAATATGGAACGTTTATAATCAATATGAACGGGACATTTCAGAGACTGTGGACAAATCACAAAGACTAAACTTGCCTTCAAAGAATCCAAATGATTCAATGTCTGCTGAAGTCATTAACGAATATCTTGCTCCTGACTCTAAACCCTTACGGACAAATTTTCTGCATCATCCTTTAATTTCAGGAACTTTAGAAATCCTAAGATATCATCGTATCTTTCGTTATAAATATCTTCGATAATTCTGAAGATACCTTCATAATTATTCTCGTCTGAAATCAATTATCTCCTAGTGTTATCTGTGTTACATCATAAAGGAAACTTAGTTTCTAAATTTCTGAAACCTTCGAGTTTAAATTATGAATGATTTCCTAGAGAAGTGTTGAGAATTGAAGCATGAGTTAGTATAATATAATGACGTCAGGCCAACGGGATTATATTACAGTAAGTTATGCTGAATTTCTAATGAAACGTGATGATGGTTCACAGATCATACCCTCATCATGTGTCATGTTACATAACTCTTTCATTCTACTTAAGCTCTAAGCATATCACGGAAATATTTCCTTAATATTTCTGTTCTTTCGTAATTCCAACAAATTGCTAATATCGTGCTATTACATTTTCTTTCTGATTAGAAGTTTTCTTTAAATTCCTTGAATTCCGGAATTCAACAGTGACTACGTCAAAAGTTAAGACGAACTTCTATTTACTTCATTTCATTTTTTGTGTGTGTGATAGTTTTACTCGTATGCTTCGAGTAATCAAATTATTTTATCAATATTACTCAATCTTGATAACATCCTATTGTGTCAACTCTTATTCGTCATGAAAAATATTATTATTGTTAGCCATGACGACCTCGATCAAATTTCAGGACGAAATTTCTTTAACGGGTAGGTACTGTAGTGACCAGGAAAATTTCGACTAATTTTGAACCAAACTCAGGATACTATTTCATAATTCGGACACGATAAGCAAAGTTTGTAAGGTTGATTCTCAAAATTTTTGAACAGTTTACGTGAATGTAGATAACCTTCGACCATTCTCGACGATTCACGAACAACTATCTGTAAATAGATAAGTATATAGATAAATAAATATATTTATATAATAAATGTTATTAATCTTTTATATGAAATTTGTTATTATAAATAAATATGTAAAATAATACTAAGTAATGAAATATATGTATATGAATATTATTTGTATTATTATAATTAGTATTAATATAATTAGTATTATTATTATAATTATCATTGATATTATCATTGTTAATTTTATGAAGATTAATAAGAATCATTATTATCAATAATATTATTATTATAAATATTATTTATTATTATTTATAATATTAAGAGTATTATTATTATAGTTATAAATTAAAAGGATTAATCATATTATATAGATAATATATGTACAGATATATATAAAAAAATACATTATATATATATATATATATATATATATATATATATATATATATATATATATATATATATATATATATATATATATATACTGAATTTTATGTATAGATACGCATTATATACATAAATATATATAAATACTGTTAAATACAAAATATATGAAAATAATGAAGTATTCGGTTTCAAATCACATTCAACCTGTTGATGATTTATTTTGCTTTCTCAAAACCGTACAATCAGTGTTTAATCACAAGATAAAAATCCAAATTTTGTTAGCTTTCACAATCGAGTTGTACACTATTTTGTTTCCTGTCTGCTTAATGGAAAAAGTAGAATTCAATTGTCATTACCAAACAAGAATCGATTACATCATATATACTAACTCAGTTAAACTATTGATAAATATTTATAATGCTATACTTCCCTGCAATTGAAAAATTAAAACAGAAACACAGTTTTAAAATGCTCATTAACCCCTGTTCTTTTCTCTTCAACGATCAAATCAAACCGGCCACTATCACTAAACACCATTTAATCGCCACTTCACCATATACCTTGTTTCCCTTATTTTCTCTTTGTGAACCAAACAACCATCGCACTTTGAAAACCGACATCATCAAGAATCACCAACCTTCATGACACCCTGTAAAACTTTGTATGAATCGAAAACTTGCTTTCTTGACTCATTGCTGCCTTGTACAACCGCAAACACCAAGAAGTTATATATTTTGCTCTTCACTTAAGACTAATCAAAACCCCAAGTGGCCCTCTTTCTCCTTTCTAAATCACGTGGCCAACACAATTCCATTAACACCAAGTTAGATAACTGACTTTCTTTAGCTTTTATCGTGGACCCATACCAACAAGCACACCTTTCACTTTGTTTTGCAAGTCTCCAGAAAACAAATCCCTAAATGGTCACCTGCGGCTGCTGCAACCCAACCGTGACAAGCACCCTTTTGATCAAGAAAACAACCCTACGAGCACCATCTCCTTCACACACTGGAACCCGTTATATTTTTGACTGAAAACCATCGAGTCACCACTGTCTTGCAGCCCACAACAGCCTGCAATTCCTTGCTGTCATACGCCTTATTTTCTTTCTGTTTGCTTGATCACAAGATCCAATGGTATATTGCTCTTACTACTGCTACACTAATAAACTCCAGCTGTTTCACTTCTGTTTTCTTTTCTCTCTCACTTCTGGAGTTCATGACTGCATCTGCAAAATATTTTTTTTACTGCTGCGACAGGATGCAACTACTTACAATTTATCTTAAGACTTAGAAATGTGATCAAGGGTGATTAAATAAAGATGATACATTTAATGTGATATTGATGATTGAACAACTTTAATGATGATGTTATAGTTGTTTAATTAAAAGGTGAACCGGCTAGACCCCACGTTCATTAAACAATACAGATTTTGGATCCAATGTTTCTCTTTTCAATTTGGAAACGGGTGATAACCAATTAAATTAATATTAGTGGTATGATAAGATTTTAGTAGGGTCAGTATATCAAAACGAATATTAGATTGATTAACGAGATGGACTTGTTACCATAATTGGGCCGTATAAATGGAGTTGAAATCGACTGGGTTGTTGTATAGGGCCTTGTACTTGTTTTTCCTATGATGGGCCGTAAATGTATATAGTTGGGCCGAGATGTAATTTATAGTTGGGCTGAACTTTTTGGTTTGGGCCGTAATTCAAGTTATTCCTCTGTTGGGCCGAAGGATTTGGTCCATGTTATAGAGTTAGTGGCGATTATATTGATGATATTAAGACATCGCTAATTATAAGTCAAAATGATAATTATAACTAAGATTAGGAGCATGATGACGATGATGTTAGAGATGATTATGACTATAATGATAAATATGATGATGATAAGATGAATAATGATCTTATGATAATAAAGATGATGATGATTTGGTGATATGTTAATCGATGATGAGTAGATGATGATATACACGATTACGGTTATGTTTATGATAGTGTCTGATCTGATAAAGATGATGAGGTTTAGATAATGAATCGTAATAGATGATTATGATAATGCTAAATGATGATGACGAAATGTTGAGACGTTGGTGATTCTATGATAAAATGATAACTGGATGATGATTGTTATATTGGTGTTCGATTATGAAAATGATGATAAACATTAATATTAACGATACGGCAAGATACGATCGTGATGATCTGATGATAATGATCTGATGATAATGATCTGATGAAAAATATGTAAGGACGGAGGAGTGGTTAAGGGTTAGTGTCGGGAAGTGAGACGTCGCGGGTTCAAACTCGGACTTGGGCATTTTTAAGGACTACTTCTGTGAGGTAGTTATTTATTTATTTATTTACTTATTATTATTATTATTATTATTATTATTATTATTATTATTATTATTATTATTATTATTATCATTTATTATTATTATTATTATTATTATTATTATTATTATTATTATTATTATTATTATTATTATTATTATTATTATTATTATTATTATTATTATTATTATTGTTATTGTTATTGTTATTGTTATTGTTATTATTATTATTATTATTATTATTATTATTATTATTATTATTATTATTATTATTATTATTATTTTTATTATTATTATTATTATTATTATTATTATTATTATTATTATTATTTTTATTATTATTATTATTATTATTATTATTATTATTATTATTATTATTATTATTATTGTTGTTGTTATTGTTATTGTTATTGTTATTATTATTATTATTATTATTATTATTATTATTATTATTATTATTATTATTATTATTATTATTATTAACATTATTTATCTAAGAAATACTAAATACATAAAAATATATTTGATACATAATATATTAGTATTACATAAAAATTATAGAATAAACGTATTAACACTAATTATATAAATATTTACAAATAACAAATTATTGATTTTCAACATAATACTAATCACACACACACACACACACACACACACACACACACACACACACACACACACACACACACATATATATATATATATATATATATATATATATATATATATATATATATATATATATATATATATAAAACTATCTAAATATTCATTATTTTAAATGAAAATACAAATTAAATACATAAGATATATAATTTAAGATATAATATATAAAATTGTTCGACTACAATTATGTATGTTAATATATATATATAAATGATATAGGTTCGTGAATCCAAGGCCAAACCTGCATTGTTCAGTTTCGTCATATGTATTTTTACTACAAAATACAGTATTGTGAGTTTCATTACTCCCTTTTTAAATGCTTTTGCCATATATATTTTTGGGACTTAGAATACATGCGCTTTTATAAATGTTTTACGAAATAGACACAAGTAATTGAAACTACATTATATGGGTGAATGATCGAAGTCGAATATGCCTCTTTTGCTTGGTAACCTAAGAATTAGTAAACCGATCTACTAATTGACGCGAATCCTAAAGATAGATCTATTGGGCCTAACGAACCCCATCCATGGTTGCGAATGCTTTAGTACTTCGATGTTGTTTTATCATGTCCGAAGGATTTCCCAGAATGATAGGGGATTTTCTTATATGCATCTTGTTAATGTCGGTTACCAGGTGTTCACCATATGAATGATTTTTGTCTCTATGCATGGGACGAATATTTATGAGAAATGGAAATGAAAATCTTGTGGTCTATTAAAATGATGAAAATGATCGTTTATGATAAACTAATGAACTCACCAACCTTTTGGTTGACACTTTAAAGCATGTTTATTCTCAGGATTGAAAGAAATCTTTCGCTGTGCATTTACTCATTTTAAAGATATTACTTGGAATCATTCATGGCATATTTCAAAAGACGTTGCATTCAAGTCGTTGAGTTCAGTAAAGATTATGATTAAGTAAATGACATATTAGATCATTTATAGATGGATATTATGAAATGGTATGCATGCCTGTCAACTTTCGATGTAAGGAAAGTTTGTCTTTTAAAACGAATGCAATGTTTGTAAAATGTATCATATAGAGGTCAAATACCTCGCGTTGTAATCATATGTTATTGTATTCGTTCTTATGGATTAGGACGGGTATTTACAATTAATGCCTTACTACGTGTTTTTTAGTTCTAGGTTACTTAACGTGATCCTTGATTGCATTTACGACCGTTAGTGTCACTTAAGGATTAAAACGAGCTACGAACTTGGTACACGTTAAACTTTTGTCATGATTGGGATATTATGGCTACGTAAACTTATTAATGACAATTACTTTGTTTTATGGTTCCTTAATTATGCTTAGTGTTTACTAAGGCTTACTACTCACCCTAATGGACTTTATCTTAGTGGACTTCCAAGGCCCACCCTACTTACTTGATGGGCACACTTAATGGACTAGTTAATGGACTAATTTAGCCCATTAAGCATAAGACAAAACCCAATTAGTTAATTAGACAAGATTAAGCATGCTTGGTACCATATACTTACACTTTTTAGCCTTTTGCCCCATGCCACCCAACATGTACAACCACCACCATGTATCACCATCCAATAGCAAGCAATGGTCCCCACACCCCACCCACCATGATCGTTGGCCTACTAGGCCACACCCACCATCACCATTTCATTTAAACTCTCTCATTCTCATTTCAAAAAACACACACTTATTCTCTCAAATTTCTCTCTACTTTTCTCTCATCTTTCTTGAAGAAACTTGAAGGGTTTGATTCTTTTTCTCTTCTTTTTCTTCTCAAAACCAAAACATCATCATCATCATTGTTATTTTTGGATTTTGGTTTTTATAACTTCAATCCTCATGATATCTTGCAATCTTTAATCTCTTTATGATAAAGAAGCAAGAACAAGGATCAAAGCTTTGTAGCTTTTGGTTCTACATGAACTTTTAACAAATTTTAAGATCAAATTACTTTATGATCTTCTTTATGTTCAAGTATTGGAACTTAAAGTTCATTTCATGAAGATTCAAGTTCATAACTTAATATCTTTTTGTATAAAGGATCCTTACTTGAACTTGTTTATTTTTGACTTTAAATCAATCATTTATGTTTATAGATTTCGATTTGTTTGAGTTTCATTGTCAAAGATTACTTGTTAAACTTTGATCTCATAAATCTTGAAACTAAAGTCTAACTTTGAAAGTTCAAGAACAAGAAAGTATAAGCTTACTAGTTTATGACTTTCACACATGTAAGATTGATCTAAGTTTCATAACTTAAGGTCATCTAACTTGTTAAAACAATAGATCATTTATTCATTTTCATTTTACTTTACAAAATCTAAGTTTCATAACTTATGGTTGTGTAACGTTGAAAGTCTAAGTATTTTGACTTAGGGTTTCACCAAGAACATGAGATCTAGACTTTTTAGTCTAAGATCTTTAATATCTAGTTAAGATATAAGCTCTCTAGCTTAAGGTTTTGATTATTTAGTTTGATTCAAAGTTTATAGCTTTATAAGACTTGTATTTGTGTTGAATCTAAGAAAAGTGATGCAACTTTGGTACATCACCTTGCTCAAACTCTCACATGAGTTGTGTTTTAATTCTTAGTGATGATTATTGTGTGTTGATGGTAGAACCATGGTCAAAAGTGATGCAAACACATCAACAAGTTGTACACTTGGAAGCTATAAGCATCAAGGATGAAAACCGTGATGAGCATCAAGCACCAAGAATCCCACCGAAGCAACTTTCTTACTATTTTCTGGATCTAATCATTCACCTGGGCTACTGGAAAATTTTATTTCAGATAGTTCGGTTCGAGTAGATTACTTTTCGTTTAGGTCTCACCTAAATCCGATGTACGGTTTAGGATTTATAGCCTTCAAAAAGTCACTACGCCCTTGTAATGTTGTGCTAAAATTTCTGACCTACTCTCACTTAAACCGTCACCACGGTCAAACGAAGACGAGTTAGGTTCTGAAAACTGGTCAGCGGTTAGAGGACTCACATACCGAGCCATGTCCACTGGCCTCATGTCATTTCAGTTTGTATAGAGGTCGTAGCAGCTGAACGAATTCAGCCTTTGTTTCGATCTCTATCCTTGATTGAAAACTTACTTTACTTTTTACGTATGATGTTGATGATGATGATACTTAAGACTTAATTTATTTACTTATAAACCTTTTGGGATGATTTACTGACTTAGTAACTTTTGACTTAGGTTGACGACCTTTCGGACCGACTTACTTGCTTACTTATCTCGTATCGACTTTGACCGCACTTTCACTGTGAGTTATAGCATCCCTTTCTACTTCAACAATTTTTGGGACTGAGAATACATGCGCTTTTTTTACATTTTACTTACTAGGCACGAGTACTTAAACTTATAGTATGTGTGGGTTATATAACAGCATAAACTTTCCCCTTAACTCGATAACGTTTAGTCATTGGTTTTTGAACCGGTGAACGCGAATCTTAGATATGGATCCATAGGGTTTGACATCCCCACTCGGGCTAGTCGCGCTAGCATTTAATGGGTGTTTAATACTTCGTAGACTTACGCACTCGCCAAGTGTACTTTTAGGGGGTGATATTTATGTTAAGTTAGTTACCAAGTGCCCACGGTTAAGCATATACTTTTCATACTATTTTGAATACGAAATCTCGTGGCCTACATTACATTATTGTTACAATTAAACTATAGCTCACCAACATTCGTGTTGACTTTTAAGCATGTTATTTCTCAGGTGCTTAGATGTTTGATGCTTCCGCTGTATTAGTCTCGCTGTTAGACTTGCTGTGTAGACACACGCTGCTTTTGTTTAGAGATGTCTCTGCATGAAACTTTTACTTTGCATTCACGAACTATGTTAATTTTGAACAATGAATTTGTAATGACCTTTGAGTCTCATACTTACGTTATTGCTTTCTATTCGTAGAAGCACACTATCGTTTGTAAAACATTTGACGTCGGTAAAGACGTTACCCCTTTTTATGAATGCAAACTTATTTTAAAACAGCATATAGTGTTTGACCTTGTAATGATTCTGTTGTTGATGATCCGTACACGTTAATTTTGTACGGGGTGTCACATTTGGTATCAGAGCATTGGTTGTTGGGAATTAGGTTGCATTAGTGAGTCTTGACCGAGCCAAGTAGGATTCGCTGATAGGACTAATCTACAACTTGCTTGTTTAACTGTTTTTGCGGAACTTACCTCATGCTACTGCTTACTTTTAGTGCTATGTGTACTTGATGTATGCTACTGCTTATTCTCGCTACTGCATGCTACTATCTGCTTTCGATTGCATGATATATTTGTAGGATTTTGCTATATTGCCATGCAATGTACTGCTATAGACGATCTAGGCTGCCGTAGTTACTTTGCCTAATACGTGCTTGCTATATGACTTACTGACATAGAAAAAGTTATTTTTCCTTGTTCAGATGTCGGATGTCCCGCCCATTATCATTGACTTGTAGAGCGACTCAGATACTTCTGCTACCTCGCTTACCATTGTTGCTGACTCACAGATCCCGTCATCGCTACCCTCCGACGACTCTGGCGATTCACCTTCCAGTGGACTCGTGCTTGACCTTATGGACGTCTCAGACGGAGACGAGGATCTAGAGGAGATTCCAGCTCCACCCAGCCCTAGACTCCCGGAGCCACAGCACCATTCCGGTGGTACTGTGATTCCTGGGGGAAATGGGGACGGTCCTTTCCGTAACGAGCATGGACATTGGGCTAGACGCCTTGCTGATGGACGTATCGCGCTGATCCCACCTAACAGATATCGACTTATAACCACCGGCCAGGCAGATCTACCTTCAGATGATTCAGACGACTCATCATCCGATGACTCCAGCAAGGAGGATTCTGAGGAGGATTCCAAGGATGATTTCGAGGATGACCCTGGGGAGGCGCCCGTGCAGCCGCCCTCTACCCCGCCGAAGAAGCGGTATCGTTTCGATGGTATCATTATTCCAGGGGTTAACGGAGGTAGATCGTTCTTGGACACACGTGGATAGTTAGTTAGGGTTACCGCCCGTAAGCGGGTTGTGCCATATCCTGCTGATTCATTCGTGCGTAAGGTTGCCCGTTACGTACCATCTACTTCTGGTGCTGCACCATCTGCACCACCGGCACCATCTGCACCGCCTGTACCGCCTGCCCTACCAGCATCCCCCGTCGTCGAGGAACTGACGAGGGAAGTGCATATCCTCCGTGCTCGAGTAACTGAGCTCGAGGAACAGATGTCCCACCTGATGGACATCATTTACCCACCATCACCATAGGATTATTGTATTAGATTTTCCTTATATATATATATATATATATATATATATATATATATATATATATATATATATATATATATATATATATATATATATATATATATATATATATATATCTCTGTTAGAAGTTTCATGTTTTACTCATGTATTGTACGAACCTTATGCGGATGTATGCAACTTTCTTATTAATGAATAGAACTTAATGTTGTTTAAATTTTTGCACGGTGTTCTATTTACGCTACTGTATGATGATTTTGTGGTATCTGTACCTGGTTGCTTTACTTAATTATTTATGTTTGGTGTTGATTCCATACTGGGTGCCTTATGCTATAATATTATTGAATGCTGGATTTTGACTTGAGTCGAAACTTTTGTTCAGAGGAACAATGGCAAACGGAAGAGTCCCAAGGGAAACACCCACAGCAGCACAGATTTAGGAAATGATTGCTGCTCGAGTAGCTGCAGCTATGGCGAATGCCAACCCCCAAGCTCTACTCGCTAACTAGAACAATCATGACGGGTGCACCTATAAGGAATTTCAGAGCTACAAGCCTCACAATTTCAGTGGTACTGCGGGGCCAGTTGGACTGACAAGGTGGTTTGAGAAGTTGGAAGCTGTGTTCCATGTGAGCAACTGCTCGTAAGTGAATAAAACTCTGTACGCCTCCTGTACTCTGTCGGACGGCGCTTTAACCTGGTGGAACACGCTTGCTCAGGCTAAAGGAATTGACGAGGCTTATGCTACCATGTGGGAGGAATTCAAAGGGGCTATGATCGAGGAGTACTTCCCCAGAACGGAGATTCAGAAAATGCAAGTTGAGTTCTGGGAGCTGAAGGTTGTGGGAACTGACCTTGATGGCTATAACCGAAGGTACCTGGAACTAGCCTTGATGTGCCCCACGATGGTTACCCCTGAATTTAACCGAATGGAATGGTACTTGTGGGGACTTCCCAAAACCATTCAGTGAAATGTTACCTCTTCCAAACCAGCAGATGTCCCGGAAGCTATGCGCATGGCGCACACCCTGATGAACCAGATCACCCGCAAGGAACCAGAGAAAGCGAAATCAAAATCAGGAGCTAGTTATGAGAAGCGTAAGTGGGAAGGCAACGAAGGAAAGGTCTTTGATCAAAACCCAGCTAAGAGGCATGAGAGTTTCAAGGGAAACAACGACTGGAGGAACCCCAACTCGACCCTTAGCTAGAACCCTAACTACAAGGGTATTCTCCCGCAGTGCAAGAGATGCTACAAGCATCATACTGGGTACTGCAACGTGGTCTGTGAAAAGTGTAAGAGGACTGGGCATATTGGCAAGGACTGCAAGATCACCACCCCAGCTGTGAAGACAAACCCTACTGGACCAAGAAAGTGTTTTGAGTGAGGTCAATAGGGCCACTTCAAGAATGAGTGCCCGAACAAGAAGAAGGATGCCGGACCAGCACGTGGGAGAGTTTTCAACATGAACACCAGGGATGCCCGTGAGGATCCTGATTTGGTCACAGGTACATTCACTGTCAATAACCTATTTGCTTCTGTATTATTTGATACCGGTGCCGATAGGAGTTACGTATGTAGACATTTTTGTTCTAAGATAGGCTGGTCGTTAGTGCCTTTAGACGAGAGTATTCTGGTTAAAGTAGCCAATGGGAAGCTTGAAAAGGCTGACCAAATTGGCCGAGGAGTTATAATAAACCTAGCTGGTGTGGATTTTGAGATTGATCTAGTACCCATCAAATTGGGAAACTTTGATGTGATTGTCGGTATGGACTGGTTGTCCAAGGTAAGAGCTGAAGTTATCTGTGCGGAGAAGATCCTCCGAATACCTCACGAAGATGGTAAGCCTCTGATTATCTACGGAGATAGATGTAGTCCGAAGTTGGACCACATTAGTTGCATGAAGGCACAGAAAGTCATGAGGAAATGGCGTTTTGCTATTCTGGCGCATGCGAAGAAGTTAGAAACAGAGGAGAAGAGCGTTGATGATGTACGAATTGTGAACAAATTTCCCGACGTCTTTCCAGAAGAGTTACCGGGATTACCGCCGCTGCGATCAGTGGAATTCCAGATTGATTTAGTGCCGGGAGCTGCACCTGTAGCTTGCGCACCTTATCGACTCACACCTTTCGAACTGCAAGAGTTACAGAGTCAACTACAGGAACTGCTAGACCGTGGATTTATCCAACCAAGCTCTTCGCCTTGGGGCGCTCCTGTTTTGTTTGTGAAGAAGAAGGACAGATCTTTTCGCATGTGTATCGACTACCGCGAACTCAACAAATTGATGATTAAGACTCGGTATCCCCTTCCTAGAATTGACGATCTTTTCAATCAGCTGCAAGGATCAAGCGTTTACTTTAAGATCGATTTGCAATCCGATTATCACCAGTTGAGGGTGAAGGAGAGCGATGTGATGAAGACTGCGTTTAGAACCCGTTATGGTCATTATGAGTTTCTCGTGATGTCATTTGTTTTAACCAACACACCTGCTGTATTCATGGATCTCATGAATCGAGTATGCAAACCATACCTGGACAAGTTCGTTATCGTCTTCATAGATGATATCCTCATCTACTCCAAAAACGAAGAAGAACATGAACAACATCTTCTACTAGTGTTGGAACTTTTGAGACAAGAGCAACTTTATGCCAAATTCTCCAAGTGTGAGTTTTGGTTGAAGGAAGTCCAATTTCTGGGTCATATCTGTAGTGACCCGAACTTTTCCATGTTTATATATATTAATTGAGATTGATATTTACATGATTAAATGTTTCCAACATGTTAAGCAATCAAACTTGTTAAGACTTGATTAATTGAAATATGTTTCATATAGACAATTGACCACCCAAGTCGACCGGTGATTCACGAACGTTAAAACTTGTAAAAACTATATGATGACATATATATGGATATATATGTAGTTAACATGATACTATGATAAGTAAACATATCATTAAGTATATTAACAATGAACTACATATGTAAAAACAAGACTACTAACTTAATGATTTTTAAACGAGACATATATGTAACGATTATCGTTGTAAAGACATTTAATGTATATATATCATATTAAGAGATATTCATACATGATAATATCATGATAATATAATAATTTAAAATCTCATTTGATATTATAAACATTGGGTTAACAACATTTAACAAGATCGTTAACCTAAAGGTTTCAAAACAACACTTACATGTAACGACTAACGATGACTTAACGACTCAGTTAAAATGTATATACATGTAGTGTTTTAATATGTATTTATACACTTTTGAAAGACTTCAATACACTTATCAAAATACTTCTACTTAACAAAAATGCTTACAATTACATCCTCGTTCAGTTTCATCAACAATTCTACTCGTATGCACCCGTATTCGTACTCGTACAATACACAGCTTTTAGATGTATGTACTATTGGTATATACACTCCAATGATCAGCTCTTAGCAGCCCATGTGAGTCACCTAACACATGTGGGAACCATCATTTGGCAACTAGCATGAAATATCTCATAAAATTACAAAAATATGAGTAATCATTCATGACTTATTTACATGAAAACAAAATTACATATCCTTTATATCTAATCCATACACCAACGACCAAAAACACCTACAAACACTTTCATTCTTCAATTTTCTTCATCTAATTGATCTCTCTCAAGTTCTATCTTCAAGTTCTAAGTGTTCTTCATAAATTCCAAAAGTTCTAGTTTCATAAAATCAAGAATACTTTCAAGTTTGCTAGCTCACTTCCAATCTTGTAAGGTGATCATCCAACCTCAAGAAATCTTTGTTTCTTACAGTAGGTTATCATTCTAATACAAGGTAATAATCATATTCAAACTTTGGTTCAATTTCTATAACTATAACAATCTTATTTCAAGTGATGATCTTACTTGAACTTGTTTTCGTGTCATGATTCTGCTTCAAGAACTTCGAGCCATCCAAGGATCCATTGAAGCTAGATCCATTTTTCTCTTTTCCAGTAGGTTTATCCAAGGAACTTAAGGTATTAATGATGTTCATAACATCATTCGATTCATACATATAAAGCTATCTTATTCGAAGGTTTAAACTTGTAATCACTAGAACATAGTTTAGTTAATTCTAAACTTGTTCGCAAACAAAAGTTAATCCTTCTAACTTGACTTTTAAAATCAACTAAACACATGTTCTATATCTATATGATATGCTAACTTAATGATTTAAAACCTGGAAACACGAAAAACACCGTAAAACCGGATTTACGCCGTCGTAGTAACACCGCGGACTGTTTTGGGTTAGTTAATTAAAAATTATGATAAACTTTGATTTAAAAGTTGTTATTCTGAGAAAATAATTTTTATTATGAACATGAAACTATATCCAAAAATTATGGTTAAACTCAAAGTGGAAGTATGTTTTCTAAAATGGTCATCTAGACGTCGTTCTTTCGACTGAAATGACTACCTTTACAAAAACGACTTGTAACTTATTTTTCCGACTATAAACCTATACTTTTCTGTTTAGATTCATAAAATAGAGTTCAATATGAAACCATAGCAATTTGATTCACTCAAAACGGATTTAAAATGAAGAAGTTATGGGTAAAACAAGATTGGATAATTTTTCTCATTTTAGCTACGTGAAAATTGGTAACAAATCTATTCCAACCATAACTTAATCAACTTGTATTGTATATTATGTAATCTTGAGATACCATAGACACGTATACAATGTTTCGACCTATCATGTCGACACATCTATATATATTTCGGAACAACCATAGACACTCTATATGTGAATGTTGGAGTTAGCTATACAGGGTTGAGGTTGATTCCAAAATATATATAGTTTGAGTTGTGATCAATACTGAGATACGTATACACTGGGTCGTGGATTGATTCAAGATAATATTTATCGATTTATTTCTGTACATCTAACTGTGGACAACTAGTTGTAGGTTACTAACGAGGACAGCTGACTTAATAAACTTAAAACATCAAAATATATTAAAAGTGTTGTAAATATATTTTTGAACATACTTTGATATATATGTATATATTGTTATAGGTTCGTGAATCAACCAGTGGCCAAGTCTTACTTCCCGACGAAGTAAAAATCTGTGAAAGTGAGTTATAGTCCCACTTTTAAAATCTAATATTTTTGGGATGAGAATACATGCAGGTTTTATAAATGATTTACAAAATAGACACAAGTACGTGAAACTACATTCTATGGTTGAATTATCGAAATCGAATATGCCCCTTTTTATTAAGTCTGGTAATCTAAGAATTAGGGAACAGACACCCTAATTGACGCGAATCCTAAAGATAGATCTATTGGGCCTAACAAACCCCATCCAAAGTACCGGATGCTTTAGTACTTCGAAATTTATATCATATCCGAAGGGTGTCCCGGAATGATGGGGATATTCTTATATATGCATCTTGTTATTGTCGGTTACCAGGTGTTCACCATATGAATGATTTTTATCTCTATGTATGGGATGTGTATTGAAATATGAAATCTTGTGGTCTATTGTTACGATTTGATATATATAGGTTAAACCTATAACTCACCAACATTTTTGTTGACGTTTAAAGCATGTTTATTCTCAGGTGAATATTAAGAGCTTCCGCTGTTGCATACTAAAATAAGGACAAGATTTGGAGTCCATGTTTGTATGATATTGTGTAAAAACTGCATTCAAGAAACTGAATTCGATGTAACATATTTGTATTGTAAACCATTATGTAATGGTCGTGTGTAAACAGGATATTTTAGATTATCATTATTTGATAATCTACGTAAAGCTTTTTAAACCTTTATTTATGAAATAAAGGTTATGGTTTGTTTTAAAAATGAATGCAGTCTTTGAAAAACGTCTCATATAGAGGTCAAAACCTCGCAACGAAATCAATTAATATGGAACGTTTTTAATCAATAAGAACGGGACATTTAAGTTGGTATCCGAGCGTTGGTCTTAGAGAACCAGAAAATTTGCATTAGTGTGTCTTATCGAGTTTGTTAGGATGCATTAGTGAGTCTGGACTTCGACCGTGTTTTCTTTAAAAATGATTGCTTAACATTTTTGTTGGAAACTATATATTTTTAACATATGAATATTATGTGATATATTAATCTCTTAACGTGTTTGATATTATGTGATAGATGTCTACCTCTAGAACAAGTCCCATTGACTCACCTAATAATAATGAAGAGTCAAATGTAAATTGGAATGATTTGTGGACTGATTCACAAGTTCCCGAAGAGGAACCGGAAGAAGAGTCGGAACCGGAAGAAGAATCGGAACCGGAAGAAGAATCGGAACCGGATGAAGAAATAGAACCGGTGGGGGAAATAATAAAACGGTTAAGTAAAAGAAAATCCTCAACCAACCGACCAAAGTTAATTATGGTCAATGGTGTTTCCGCCAAGGAAGCAAAATATTGGGAGGATTACCAATTTTCCGATGAATCGGATTCCGACGAGAATTTCGATGATGTTATAGAAATTACCCCAACTGAATTTAAAAAGGCAAAAGAAAATAATAAGGGAAAGGGCATAAAAATAGAGAAATCTAATTCCAACCCCGATGAACTTTATATGTATCGTCAACCCCCGAAGTCCTTAAGTTGTAACAATGACCCGGGAACCTCTAAACCACCAGGTTTTTCTAAACCAATGTGGACAACGACGGATCGTATTAGGGGAACATCATATATCCCTAGAAACTTGGCAAAACGAACCAAAACCGAAGAAGAAGAAACGAGCGAGTCGGAATAAGATAGTTGTATTCGTGTGGTGTAATATATGTAATATAGTGTTCTTATGCTTTATGATATATGTAAAAATTGCTTGTATTAATAAGTATTTTTTTTATGAAACTAACTCTTGTCTATTTTACAGTTTAAAAACACAAAATGGATAGACAACCCAATATTTTAAGAGACCTACCCGGAGACATGATTGATGAAATCTTGTCTAGAGTCGGCCAGAATTCTTCGGCACAACTATTTAAGGCGAGATCAGTTTGTAAGACATTCGAAGAACGTTCCAAGAATGTCTTGGTTTATAAGAGACTTTCGTTTGAAAGATGGGGGATATCACATTGGGAAACCCATAAGTTACGATGTGTTTACTTTGACGCATATATTACGGGGAACCCAAATGCTATTTTACGCAACGGGTTAAGAAATTATTTTGACTCAATATATCCGAATATTGGACTTCGTGATTTAGAAAAAGCGGCTAACATGCAACATAAAGAAGCATGTTATGCTTACGGATTAGTAATGTTCGCTTCTCACCAAAGTGAGAACAAGAACATCGGGCTACAACTATTAAACAAAACGTTTCCACAAGTGACGGAGTCGGTAATTGGGGTAAGAAATGAGGTTTTTAGATTATTACGGGACTGTTGGACATTACGTAACCCTCGTCCCTTTGATGACGTTACAACACGCTGTCTTATCAACGGCCATAACGGTTATGTTGCACAAGACCAAGGATGGGAAGTAGTCCTAGTAAAACCAGAATGCATGACTTGTTTCTGGACGTATGAATTACGTGTCTTTATTGCCTTTGCCGAACGACTTGTGTACTAGCTAGAATTGTCTTCACAACTATCTTGTATCAAAGTTATTGTGTGCTATATTTCATGCTTTATGTAAAATAAGCGGTATTGTAAGTTTGTAAAATATTGTATAAAAGTTTGAACGCGAAATATTATTACAATCAGTTTTTCATATAGAATTGTAGTAGTTGAATTGTATATTAGCTACTAAGTATGAACTTAACGGGTAGGTACTACCCGAATTTAAACTTATAAAACGCTAATATGAAGAAAAAGCTTTTATAAATGAGTTCATATTATGCTACGAAATACTATTAACTACTCTTAATATTCTGTATGATTAACTTGTTCCATTTAACTATTTTGAAGGAAATGGCACCGACTACTCGACACACCGTGAATATGAATGAAGAGGAATTCCGTACTTTTCTAGCTTCAAACATAGCCGCAGTACAGGCTGCGCTACATACCAACAATAACCTTGGATCTAGCAGTACAGGAAATCGTGTAGGATGCACCTACAAAGAATTCACTGCCTGCAAACCTTTGGAATTTGATGGAACCGAAGGACCGATCGGATTGAAACGGTGGACCAAGAAGGTTGAATCGGTGTTTGCCATAAGTAAGTGTACTGAAGAGGACAAAGTGAAGTACGCTACGCATACCTTCACAGGTTCTGCGTTAACATGGTGGAATACCTATCTAGAGCAAGTGGGACAAGATGATGCGTACGCACTACCGTGGTCAGCATTCAAGCACTTGATGAACGAGAAGTACCGTCCCAGAACCGAGGTCAATAAGCTCAAGACAGAACTTAGAGGGTTACGAACCCAAGGATTTGATATTACCACGTACGAAAGACGATTCACAGAATTATGCCTATTGTGTCCGGGAGCATTCGAAGATGAGGAAGAGAAGATCGACGCGTTTGTGAAAGGATTACCGGAAAGAATCCAAGAAGATATAAGTTCACACGAGCCCGCCTCCATACAACAGGCATGTAGAATGGCTCACAAACTAGTGAACCAGATTGAAGAAAGAATTAAAGAACAGACTGCTGAAGAGGCCAATGTGAAGCAAGTCAAAAGAAAGTGGGAGGAAAACGGTGATAAGAATCACCAATACAACAACAACAGCAATTACAACAATAATCGCAACAATTATCCCAACAATCGCAACATCAATCGCAACTACAACAAACGGCCCAACAACAACAACAACAACAACAGCAACTACAACAATCATCCCAACAACAATAATAACCGCAACAACAACAACAATCAGAAGCAGCTATGCCAAAGGTGTGAAAAGAATCACTCGGGGTTCTGCACCAAATTTTGCAACAAGTGTAAAAGAAATGGTCATAGCGCGGTGAAGTGTGAGGTCTACGGACCAGGGGTTAATAGAACGAAAGGAACAAATGGTGTCGGAACGAGTAATGGCGGAGCAAGTAGTGTCGGAGCAAGTTATGCCAATGTAGTTTGTTATAAATGTGGAAAACCAGGCCACATTATTAGAAATTGCCCGAACCAGGAGAACACGAATGGACAAGGCCGTGGAAGAGTTTTCAATATTAATGCGGTAGAGGCACAGGAAGACCCGGAGCTTGTTACGGGTACGTTTCTTATTGACAATAAATCTGCTTACGTTTTATTTGATTCGGGTGCGGATAGAAGCTATATGAGTAGAGATTTTTGTGCTAAATTAAGTTGTCCATTGACGCCTTTGGATAGTAAATTTTTACTCGAATTAGCAAATGGTAAATTAATTTCAGCAGATAATATATGTCGGAATCGAGAAATTAAACTGGTTAGCGAAACATTTAAGATTGATTTGATACCAGTAGAGTTAGGGAGTTTTGATGTGATAATCGGTATGGACTGGTTGAAAGAAGTGAAAGCGGAGATCGTTTGTTACAAAAATGCAATTCGCATTATACGAGAAAAAGGAAAACCCTTAATGGTGTACGGAGAAAAGGGCAACACGAAGCTACATCTTATTAGTAATTTGAAGGCACAAAAACTAATAAGAAAAGGTTGCTATGCTGTTCTAGCACACGTCGAGAAAGTACAAACTGAAGAAAAGAGCATCAATGATGTTCCCATTGCAAAAGAATTTCCCGATGTATTTCCGAAAGAATTACCGGGATTACCCCCACATCGATCCGTTGAATTTCAAATAGATCTTGTACCAGGAGCTGCACCAATAGCTCGTGCTCCTTACAGACTCGCACCCAGCGAGATGAAAGAACTGCAAAGCCAATTACAAGAACTTTTAGAGCGTGGTTTCATTCGACCAAGCACATCACCGTGGGGAGCTCCTGTTTTGTTTGTCAAGAAGAAAGATGGTACATTCAGGTTGTGTATCGACTACCGAGAGTTGAACAAACTTACCATCAAGAACCGCTACCCACTACCGAGAATCGACGACTTATTTGATCAACTACAAGGCTCGTCTGTTTATTCAAAGATTGACTTACGTTCCGGGTATCATCAAATGCGGGTGAAAGAAGATGATATTCCAAAGACTGCTTTCAGAACACGTTACGGTCATTACGAGTTTATGGTCATGCCGTTTGGTTTAACTAATGCACCAGCTGTGTTCATGGACCTTATGAACCGAGTGTGTGGACCATACCTTGACAAGTTTGTCATTGTTTTCATTGATGACATACTTATTTACTCAAAGAATGACCAAGAACACGGTGAACATTTGAGAAAGGTGTTAGAAGTATTGAGGAAGGAAGAATTGTACGCTAAGTTTTCAAAGTGTGCATTTTGGTTGGAAGAAGTTCAATTCCTCGGTCACATAGTGAACAAAGAAGGTATTAAGGTGGATCCGGAAAAGATAGAAACTGTTGAAAAGTGGGAAACCCCGAAAACTCCGAAACACATACGCCAGTTTTTAGGACTAGCTGGTTACTACAGAAGGTTCATCCAAGACTTTTCCAGAATAGCAAAACCCTTGACTGCATTAACGCATAAAGGGAAGAAATTTGAATGGAATGATGAACAAGAGAAAGCGTTTCAGTTATTGAAGAAAAAGCTAACTACGGCACCTATATTGTCATTGCCTGAAGGGAATGATGATTTTGTGATTTATTGTGATGCATCAAAGCAAGGTCTCGGTTGTGTATTAATGCAACGAACGAAGGTGATTGCTTATGCGTCTAGACAATTGAAGATTCACGAACAAAATTATACGACGCATGATTTGGAATTAGGCGCGGTTGTTTTTGCATTAAATACTTGGAGGCACTACTTATATGGG
This sequence comes from Rutidosis leptorrhynchoides, assembly GCF_046630445.1. NCBI lineage: Eukaryota > Viridiplantae > Streptophyta > Magnoliopsida > Asterales > Asteraceae > Rutidosis > Rutidosis leptorrhynchoides. Next base: position 390,519,060 of record NC_092335.1, on the reverse strand, counting down.
GTCAAAAGTATTATATATACCGACCACAAAAGTCTTCAATACATATTTAATCAGAAACAACTGAATATGAGGCAGCGTAGGTGGATTGAATTATTGAATGATTACGACTTTGAGATTCGTTACCACCCGGGGAAGGCAAATGTGGTAGCCGATGCCTTGAGCAGGAAGGACAGAGAACCCATTCGAGTAAAATCTATGAATATAATGATTCATAATAACATTACTACTCAAATAAAGGAGGCGCAACAAGGAGTTTTAAAAGAGGGAAATTTAAAGGATGAAATACCCAAAGGATCGGAGAAGCATCTTAATATTCGGGAAGACGGAACCCGGTATAGGGCTGAAAGGATTTGGGTACCAAAATTTGGAGATATGAGAGAAATGGTACTTAGAGAAGCTCATAAAACCAGATACTCAATACATCCTGGAACGGGGAAGATGTACAAGGATCTCAAGAAACATTTTTGGTGGCCGGGTATGAAAGCCGATGTTGCTAAATACGTAGGAGAATGTTTGACGTGTTCTAAGGTCAAAGCTGAGCATCAGAAACCATCAGGTCAACTTCAACAACCCGAAATCCCGGAATGGAAATTGGAAAACATTACCATGGATTTCATCACTAAATTGCCAAGGACTGCAAGTGGTTTTGATACTATTTGGGTAATAGTTGATCGTCTCACCAAATCAGCACACTTCCTACCAATAAGAGAAGATGACAAGATGGAGAAGTTAGCACGACTGTATTTGAAGGAAGTCGTCTCCAGACATGGAATACCAATCTCTATTATCTCTGATAGGGATGGCAGATTTATTTCAAGATTCTGGCAGACATTACAGCAAGCATTAGGAACTCGTCTAGACATGAGTACTGCCTATCATCCACAAACTGATGGGCAGAGCGAAAGGACGATACAAACGCTTGAAGACATGCTACGAGCATGTGTTATTGATTTCGGAAACAGTTGGGATCGACATCTATCGTTAGCAGAATTTTCCTACAACAACAGCTACCATTCAAGCATTGAGATGGCGCCGTTTGAAGCACTTTATGGTAGAAAGTGCAGGTCTCCGATTTGTTGGAGTGAAGTGGGGGATAGACAGATTACGGGTCCGGAGATTATACAAGAAACTACCGAGAAGATCATCCAAATTCAACAACGGTTGAAAACCGCCCAAAGTCGACAAAAGAGCTACGCTGACATTAAAAGAAAAGATATAGAATTTGAAATTGGAGAGATGGTCATGCTTAAAGTTGCACCTTGGAAAGGCGTTGTTCGATTTGGTAAACGAGGGAAATTAAATCCAAGGTATATTGGACCATTCAAGATTATTGATCGTGTCGGACCAGTAGCTTACCGACTAGAGTTACCTCAACAACTCGCGGCTGTACATAACACTTTCCACGTCTCGAATTTAAAGAAATGTTTTGCTAAAGAAGATCTCACTATTCCGTTAGATGAAATCCAAATCAACGAAAAACTTCAATTCATCGAAGAACCCGTCGAAATAATGGATCGTGAGGTTAAAAGACTTAAGCAAAACAAGATACCAATTGTTAAGGTTCGATGGAATGCTCGTAGAGGACCCGAGTTCACCTGGGAGCGTGAAGATCAGATGAAGAAGAAATACCCGCATCTATTTCCAGAAGATTCGTCAACACCTTCAACAGCTTAAAATTTCGGGACGAAATTTATTTAACGGGTAGGTACTGTAGTGACCCGAACTTTTCCATGTTTATATATATTAATTGAGATTGATATTTACATGATTAAATGTTTCCAACATGTTAAGCAATCAAACTTGTTAAGACTTGATTAATTGAAATATGTTTCATATAGACAATTGACCACCCAAGTCGACCGGTGATTCACGAACGTTAAAACTTGTAAAAACTATATGATGACATATATATGGATATATATGTAGTTAACATGATACTATGATAAGTAAACATATCATTAAGTATATTAACAATGAACTACATATGTAAAAACAAGACTACTAACTTAATGATTTTTAAACGAGATATGTAACGATTATCGTTGTAAAGACATTTAATGTATATATATCATATTAAGAGATATTCATACATGATAATATCATGATAATATAATAATTTAAAATCTCATTTGATATTATAAACATTGGGTTAACAACATTTAACAAGATCGTTAACCTAAAGGTTTCAAAACAACACTTACATGTAACGACTAACGATGACTTAACGACTCAGTTAAAATGTATATACATGTAGTGTTTTAATATGTATTTATACACTTTTGAAAGACTTCAATACACTTATCAAAATACTTCTACTTAACAAAAATGCTTACAATTACATCCTCGTTCAGTTTCATCAACAATTCTACTCGTATGCACCCGTATTCGTACTCGTACAATACACAGCTTTTAGATGTATGTACTATTGGTATATACACTCCAATGATCAGCTCTTAGCAGCCCATGTGAGTCACCTAACACATGTGGGAACCATCATTTGGCAACTAGCATGAAATATCTCATAAAATTACAAAAATATGAGTAATCATTCATGACTTATTTACATGAAAACAAAATTACATATCCTTTATATCTAATCCATACACCAACGACCAAAAACACCTACAAACACTTTCATTCTTCAATTTTCTTCATCTAATTGATCTCTCTCAAGTTCTATCTTCAAGTTCTAAGTGTTCTTCATAAATTCCAAAAGTTCTAGTTTCATAAAATCAAGAATACTTTCAAGTTTGCTAGCTCACTTCCAATCTTGTAAGGTGATCATCCAACCTCAAGAAATCTTTGTTTCTTACAGTAGGTTATCATTCTAATACAAGGTAATAATCATATTCAAACTTTGGTTCAATTTCTATAACTATAACAATCTTATTTCAAGTGATGATCTTACTTGAACTTGTTTTCGTGTCATGATTCTGCTTCAAGAACTTCGAGCCATCCAAGGATCCATTGAAGCTAGATCCATTTTTCTCTTTTCCAGTAGGTTTATCCAAGGAACTTAAGGTATTAATGATGTTCATAACATCATTCGATTCATATATATAAAGCTATCTTATTCGAAGGTTTAAACTTGTAATCACTAGAACATAGTTTAGTTAATTCTAAACTTGTTCGCAAACAAAAGTTAATCCTTCTAACTTGACTTTTAAAATCAACTAAACACATGTTCTATATCTATATGATATGCTAACTTAATGATTTAAAACCTGGAAACACGAAAAACACCGTAAAACCGGATTTACGCCGTCGTAGTAACACCGCGGGCTGTTTTGGGTTAGTTAATTAAAAATTATGATAAACTTTGATTTAAAAGTTGTTATTCTGAGAAAATAATTTTTATTATGAACATGAAACTATATCCAAAAATTATGGTTAAACTCAAAGTGGAAGTATGTTTTCTAAAATGGTCATCTAGACGTCGTTCTTTCGACTGAAATGACTACCTTTACAAAAACGACTTGTAACTTATTTTTCCGACTATAAACCTATACTTTTCTGTTTAGATTCATAAAATAGAGTTCAATATGAAACCATAGCAATTTGATTCACTCAAAACGGATTTAAAATGAAGAAGTTATGGGTAAAACAAGATTGGATAATTTTTCTCATTTTAGCTACGTGAAAATTGGTAACAAATCTATTCCAACCATAACTTAATCAACTTGTATTGTATATTATGTAATCTTGAGATACCATAGACACGTATACAATGTTTCGACCTATCATGTCGACACATCTATATATATTTCGGAACAACCATAGACACTCTATATGTGAATGTTGGAGTTAGCTATACAGGGTTGAGGTTGATTCCAAAATATATATAGTTTGAGTTGTGATCAATACTGAGATACGTATACACTGGGTCGTGGATTGATTCAAGATAATATTTATCGATTTATTTCTGTACATCTAACTGTGGACAACTAGTTGTAGGTTACTAACGAGGACAGCTGACTTAATAAACTTAAAACATCAAAATATATTAAAAGTGTTGTAAATATATTTTTGAACATACTTTGATATATATGTATATATTGTTATAGGTTCGTGAATCAACCAGTGGCCAAGTCTTACTTCCCGACGAAGTAAAAATCTGTGAAAGTGAGTTATAGTCCCACTTTTAAAATCTAATATTTTTGGGATGAGAATACATGCAGGTTTTATAAATGATTTACAAAATAGACACAAGTACGTGAAACTACATTCTATGGTTGAATTATCGAAATCGAATATGCCCCTTTTTATTAAGTCTGGTAATCTAAGAATTAGGGAACAGACACCCTAATTGACGCGAATCCTAAAGATAGATCTATTGGGCCTAACAAACCCCATCCAAAGTACCGGATGCTTTAGTACTTCGAAATTTATATCATATCCGAAGGGTGTCCCGGAATGATGGGGATATTCTTATATATGCATCTTGTTATTGTCGGTTACCAGGTGTTCACCATATGAATGATTTTTATCTCTATGTATGGGATGTGTATTGAAATATGAAATCTTGTGGTCTATTGTTACGATTTGATATATATAGGTTAAACCTATAACTCACCAACATTTTTGTTGACGTTTAAAGCATGTTTATTCTCAGGTGAATATTAAGAGCTTCCGCTGTTGCATACTAAAATAAGGACAAGATTTGGAGTCCATGTTTGTATGATATTGTGTAAAAACTGCATTCAAGAAACTGAATTCGATGTAACATATTTGTATTGTAAACCATTATGTAATGGTCGTGTGTAAACAGGATATTTTAGATTATCATTATTTGATAATCTACGTAAAGCTTTTTAAATCTTTATTTATGAAATAAAGGTTATGGTTTGTTTTAAAAATGAATGCAGTCTTTGAAAAACGTCTCATATAGAGGTCAAAACCTCGCAACGAAATCAATTAATATGGAACGTTTTTAATCAATAAGAACGGGACATTTCAATATCGTGAGCGATCAGGGTATCAAAGTTGATCCCGCAAAGATCGAAGCTATCAGCAAGTGGGAAACTCCCACTACTCCTACTCATATTCGCCAATTTTTAGGCCTCGCCGGTTATTACCGAAGATTCATTGAAGGTTTCTCTTTGATTGCACGCCCATTAACCGCACTGACTCACAAAGGGAAGAAGTTCGTTTGGACAACCGAGCAAGAGTCAGCATTTTAAACCTTGAAGCAGAAGTTAACCACCACACCTATCCTATATCTTCCTAAAGGCAGTGATGATTTTGTTGTGTACTGTGATGCCTCGAAAAATGGTTTTGGTTGCGTATTGATGCAAAGAATGAAGGTTATTGCTTACGCCTCTCAACAACTGAAGATTCACGAGCGAAATTACATAACGCACGACCTTGAGCTTGGAGTCGTTGTCTTTACACTAAAACTATGGAGACACTATATTTATGAAACAAAGAGTACCATCTTCACCGACCATAAAAGCCTCCAACACATATTTGATCAGAAACAACTGAACATGAGACAGCGATGATGGATTGAGACGCTGAACGACTACGATTGTGAAATTCCTTACCATCCTGGCAAGGCAAATGTTGTAGCCGATACTTTGAGCCGAAAGGAAAGAATGGTACATCTTCGTGTCTGAGCCTTGAACATCTCCATCCATTCAAATCTCAATAGCCAGATCTGGGTAGCCCAAGATGAGGCTCTCAAGGAGGAGAATATTTCTCAAGAACGTTTAAACATTCTCGTTTCACGATTTGAGGTCAAGGAGACTGGACTCTAGTACTTTGCCGAAAGAATCTGGGTGCCTAGTTATGGGGATTTACGAAGCCTCATTCTGGATGAAGCCCACAAGTCAAGATATTCGATTCATCCAGGAGCCGGTAAGATGTACCACGATCTCAAGGAGCAGTATTGGTGGCCTAATCTCAAGAAGGATGTTGCTACTTATGTTGGGAAGTGTTTGACTTGTTCGAAAGTTAAGGCCGAACATCAAAGTCCATCAAGATTACTTCAGCAACCAGAAATCCCGCAATGGAAGAGGGAAAGGATAACAATGGACTTCATTACGAAACTACCAAAGACGGTGGGCGGATACGATACCATCTGGGTTATTATTGACCGTCTTACCAAATCTGCACACTTTAGCCATGAAAGAAACCGATATGATGGAAAAACTCGCTCAGCTATATGTAAAGGAAATTGTATCTCGTCATGGTGTGCCCTTATCGATTATCTCAGATCGCGATACCCGTTTCACTTCTAGATTTTGGCGTTCTTTGTAAGAAGCATTGGGGACTCGTCTCGATATGAGCACTGCGTATCACCCACAAACCGATGGACAAAGCGAATGAACGATTCAAACTTTGGAGGACATGTTGCGTGCTTGTGTTATCGATTTTGAAAAAGCTTGGGAAAACAATTTACCGCTAGCCGAATTCTCTTACAACAACAGTTATCATTTGAGCATTAATGCCGCACCTTCGAAGTGTTGTATGGTCGTAAATGCCGTTCTCCTATTTGCTGGGCTGAAGTAGGTGAGAAGCAAATCACCGGACCTGAGCTAGTCCATGAAACAACCGAGAAAATTGTCCAAATTCAAGCGAGGCTCAAGACGGCCCGTGACCGTCAAAAGAGTTATGCAGACCTTAAACGAAAAGACTTCGAATTCAACGTGGGTGACCGCGTTATGCTGAAGGTCGCACCTTGGAAAGGTGTAATCCGATTCGAAAAACGTGGAAAGTTAAATCCGCGATACATTGGTCCTTTTGAAATCTTGGAGCGTATTAAACCCGTTGCTTACCGTTTGGATCTTCCGACACAATTTAGCTCCGTTCATCCTACTTTTCACATGTCAAATCTGAAGAAATGTCTTGCTGAACCAGAACTTGTCATCCCTCTCGATGAGCTTACGATTGATGACAAACTCCACTTCGTGGAAGAACCCGTTGAAATTATGGACCGTGAGATCAAGACCTTGAAACGTAACAAGATTCCGATCGTCTAAGTTCGATGGAATGTAAAACGAGGACCTGAGTTTACTTGGGAGCGAGAGGATCAGATGATGCAGAAGTATCCCCACCTTTTCCCGACTCCTCCATCTACCTCAGCTTAAATTTCGGGACGAAGTGGGTAATGTAACGACCCGACTTTTTTGACTTTTAATTGTATTTATTTCTTTCACGAAACTGCGTATTTGTGCGTACTGTGATAGATTATTTTCTGGGATCATTAATTATATTAATTACATTCGTTAATGCCTTACTACGTGTTTTTAAGTACTAGGTTACTTAACGTGATCCTTGATTGCATTTACGACCGTTAGTGTCACTTAAGGATTAAAACGAGCTACGAACTTGGTACACGTTAAACTTTTGTCATGATTGGGATATTATGGCTACGTAAACTTGATTGTTATTTATTAATGACAGTTACTTGGTTTTATGGTTCCTTAATTATGCTTAGTGTTTACTAAGACTTACTAGTCAACCTAATGGACTTTATCTTAGTGGACTTCCAAGGCCCACCCTACTTACAGGATGGGCTCACTTAATGGACTAGTTAATGGACTAATTTAGCCCATTAAGCATAAGACAAAACCCAATTAGTTAATTAGACAAGATTAAGCATGCTTGGTACCATATACTTACACTTTTTAGCCTTTTGCTCCATGCCACCCAACATGTACAATCACCACCATGTACCACCATCCAATAGCAAGCAATGGTCCCCCTACCCCACCTCACCATGACCATCGGCCTACTAGGCCACACCCACCATCACCATTTCATTTAAACTCTCTCATTCTCATTTCAAACACACACACACTTATTCTCTCAAATTTCTCTCTACTTTTCTCTCATCTTTCTTGAAGAAACTTGAAGGTTTTGATTCTTTTTCTCTTCTTTTTCTTCTCAAAACCGAAACATCATCATCATCATTGTTATTTTTGTATTTTGGTTTTTATAACTTCAATCCTCATGATATGTTGCAATCTTTGATCTCTTTATGATAAAGAAGCAAGAACAAGGATCAAAGCTTTGTAGCTTTTGGTTCTACATGAACTTTTAACAAACTTTAAGATCAAATTACTTTATGATCTTCTTTATGTTCAAGTATTGGAACTTAAAGTTCATTTCATGAAGATTCAAGTTCATAACTTGATATCTTTTTGTATAAAGGATCCTTACTTGAACTTGTTTATTTTTGACTTTAAATCTATCATTTATGTTTATAGATTTTGATTTGTTTGAGTTTCATGGTCAAAGATTACTTGTTAAACTTTGATCTCACAAATCTTGAAACCAAAGTCTAACTTTGAAAGTTCAAGAACAAGAAAGTATAAGCTTACTAGTTTATGACTTTCACACATGTAAGATTGATCTAAATTTCATAACTTAAGGTCATCTAACTTGTTAAAATAATAGATCATTTATTCATGTTCATTTTACTTTACAAAATCTAAGTTTCATAACTTATGGTTGTGTAAAGTTGAAAGTCTAATTGTTTTGACTTAGGGTTTCACCAAGAACATGAGATCTGGACTTTTTAGTCTAAGATCTTTAATATCTAGTTAAGATCTAAGCTCTCTAGCTTAAATTTTTGATTATTTAGTTTGATTCAAAGTTTATAGCTTTATAAGACTTGTATTGGTGTTGAAACTAAGAAAAGTGATGCAACTTTGGTACATCACCTTGCTCAAACTCTCACATGAGTTGTGTTTTAATTCTTAGTCATGATTATTGTGTGTTGATGGTAGAACCTTGGTCAAAAGTGATGCAAACACATCAACGAGCTGTACACTTGAAGCAATAAGCATCAAGGATGAGAACCGTGATGAGCATTAAGCACCAAGAATCCCACTGGAGCACAATGCTTACTGTTTTCTGGATCTGATCAATCACCTGGGCTGCTAGAAAAGTTGATTTACAGATAGTTTGGTTCGAGTAGATGACTTTTTGTTTAGGCCACTCCTAAATCCGATGTACGGTTTAGGATTTATAGCCTTCCGAAAGTCACTACGCCCTTGTAACGTTGTGCTAAAATTTCTGACCTACTCGCACTTAAACCATTGCCACGGTCAAACGAAGATGAGTTAGGTTCTGAAAATTTTTCAGAGGTTAGAGGACTCACATACGGAGCTATGGCCACTGGACTCGTGTCATTTCAGTTTGTATAGAGGTCGTAGCAGCTGAACAAATTCAGCCTTTGTTTCAATCTCTATCCTTGATTGAAAACTTACTTTACTTTTTACATTGATGATACTTAAGAATTAATTTATTTACTTATAAACCTTTTGGGACGATTTACTGACTTAGTAACTTTTGACTTAGGTTGAAGACCTTTCGGACCGACTTACTTGCTTACTTATCTCGTATCAACTTTGACCGCAATTTCACTGTGAGTTATAGCATCCCTTTTTACTTCAACAATTTTTGGGACTGAGAATACATGCGCTTTTTTTTTTACGTTTTACTTACTAGGCATGAGTACTTAAACTTATTATATGTGTGGGTTATATAAAGGCATAAACTTCCCCTTAGCTCGGTAATGTTTAGTCATTGGTTTTTGAACCGGTGAACGCGAATCTTAGATATGGATCCATAGAGTTTGACATCCCCACTCGGGCTAGTCGCGGTAGCATTTAACGGGTGTTTAATACTTCGTAGACTTATGCACTCGCCAAGTGTACTTTTAGGGGGTGATATTTACGTTAAGTTAGTTACCAAGTGCCCACGGTTAAGCATATACTTTTCATACTGTTTTGAATACGAAATCTCGTGGCCTACATTACATTATTGTTACAATTAAACTACAGCTCACCGAAATTCGTGTTGACTTTTAAGCATATTATTTCACAGGTGCTTAGACATTTGATGCTTCTGCTGTATTATTCTTGCTATTAGACTTGCTGTGTAGACACCCGCTGCTTTTGTTTAGAGATGTCTCTGCATGAAACGTTTACTTTGCATTCACGAACTATGTCACTTTTGAACAATGAATTTGTAATGATCTTTGAGTCTCGTACTTACGTTATTGCTTTCTATTCATAGAAGCACACTATCGTTTGTAAAACATTTGACGTCGGTAAAGACGTTACCCCTTTTTATGAATGCAAACTTATTTTAAAACATCATATAGTGTTTGACCTTGTAATGATCCTGTTGTTGATGATCCGTACACGTCAATTTTGTACGAGGCGTCACACAAGTAAACTGGACAATAATATTTGTTTTTAGAGATACGGAACACATTTGTTAAACCAAAAATCTTTTAAGTCTTTAGAAACAGACATACAATTGTTGATTGTGTAAAACGGACAACCTTTTCAATCTAAACAAACATACAATCAATTTAAACAGTAAAATGATATTGTTGAGTCCCGTACATAATTAAGGATTTAATTATGATAAAACATGATTATGAACACTAATTGTTATGTGCGGCTAGCATAGGTTTACTTGAAAATTTCTAAGTCTAGGAACAACATTGTATGATGTATCTGAGTAGATTAGTGTGCTGCCTAAACTATCAGCACAAGATAGTTAAAGATCCAAGGGTTCTTCATAACCAACATAGGATATATGTTGAACCAGCAGAAGATCTATAGAAGAACCATCATGAGAAGAACCAACATCAAGCTGGAGTAGCACACAACACTTAGACATATTATGATCCATTACAAGCATTGTCATTTCCTGTGTTGTCTACATCAAAAAGTACTATTCAACTAACATCGAAGACTAAGTTGAAGAGAAAAGGACACACGTAGACGGCTGACAAGTGACCTTACAAGACAACCAAGGAATGTAGAAGGTTAATCCATGCGCTGTTCATGGTTAACACTTTGTCAACTCCTAGGGAACCTAATATTCCATTCTCTTATTAGAATAAGATGTCGAACCACTTTCGGGTGTTCCTGCAAATAGCTACCGAAGAGGAAATGGAGTCACGTGCTCTTTGATACAGTTGTCGGTTGAAGTACAAACATCATTTGTACCAACAAACAATACACTATTTACATAGTTTTTAGGATCTCTATAAATAGTTAAATTCCAATATTGTACTCCCTTTGTCTCATAATAAGTGTCTTGTTTTGACTTTTCAAGTTTTTGTTTTCTCAACTTTGACTTCAAATATCTTTATTTGTGTAACATAATAGTTGATAAAACTCATACCAAAAAAAAGTAGTATAATTAAAACTCAATTCACTCATATAAATTTGATCAAATATTATATAACACAAACAAATATATTTATAGTCAAAGTTGAGAAAGAGAGACTTTGAAAACTCAAAACAGGACAATTATTATGGAACGAAGGGAATAAAATTTAGTGGTGTGGGTATTAAATCGATAGAGTCCATACCTTGTATAAGCTTAAGACGTTCGAAAGCTATATAGTTGTAATCTGTATCAACCGCCACTTAATGATAACCGTGATTCTTTGAGATTATTTCAATAAAAGAATAACGTTGAAAATTACATTGATCCTGACTTAATTATTTATTTAATTACATGCTTAATTGATAAAACTATTTGATTAACACAAGAATTGTATTCACCCTCCCCCTATAATACTTCTGGTTATTTATCGAGACCAACGACTGGTATCAGAGCTTTAGTCTGGATAATCGAATATCTTGGATCTGAATTCTCAAATGGCCGCTTACAACAAATCGTCCTATCTCGAAAACGGTTCTACTAATAGACCACCCAAGTTCGATGAAGATGAATATGAAACTAAGAGAGATAGATTCATGTTTTACCTTGAGTCAATTGACCCACTTATGTCTGACATTGCAAACAATGGCCAATATATTCCCATTGATGCTATAGCATTCTTCCTCCATCTAGATGGCATGACGAAGATAAGCGTCGTGTTGGACTTGACCCAAATATCAAAACTATGATAGTTATAACTTTACCTAATCATGTTTTTAAAATGATTAAAAGGAAACCAATCTCAAAAGCTATCTTAGACTATCTTGACATCACTTATGATTGGAAAGATGAGGTTAGGTAAAACAAGATCATTGCTTTTAGAACATGAATATGAACTTTTAATTTCTTACAAAAATAAGACTCTGAAACAAACCTTTATCAGATTTAAATATCTGGTAACTGATCTGGACTGCCTAAAAGTCACTTACTCCGACTTTGAATAGGTCAATAAATTCATTGAGTCATTACCTACTAACTAGAAAACTGTTACCGAACCTCTTAGGACAACCCAGACCTTAAAGAATTTTAACATTTCCTCTCTCTCTATGGTACTCTTTGGAACCATGCGAGGGCAAAAGCAAAACTTGAGTTAAACCTAAAAAAAAAATATTAAGTCTATCCCTAGTATCTCAAAATCCTCTAAGTCTAAATATGTTGCTCTTGATGTTGCTTCCAAAAAGAAGGCACATAATGCCTTGTTGGTCCAAAAGTTTTTGCCATGAGAAGAGACGACAGAGGGTAATGAAGTGAGTGTGACTGAGTCAGAGGGAGGGTAATGAAGTGAGTGTGACTGAGTCAGAGGATAATAGTGATGGTGATGATGTGGAAGGGTTTGCTGTGGGTATGGCACTACTGGCTAGGCGTTTTAAAGAATTCAATAGTAGTATGACGAGTAAGCCATATATAATCAACAAGAAGCCAAGTTCTAGGTATTCAAGAAAGTCAATAGCTGGCTCCAAATCTGAGTGTTACTATTATGGGGAGGTTTCATACTTTGCATCTGAGTGCATGTCCAGAAAATCTTCTACACATGCTAACTCATTCTCAAAAGCTAATAAGTACAAAAACAAGTATAAAGCTATGAAGGCCCAGCTGAAAGAAAACTCAAAAGTTGTAAAGAAGAAAAAGAAACCAGAAAAGGTTTTAGTTGCAGAACGTCATGATTGGGATGACACCAGTTCATCTTCTTCATCCACAGACAGTGAAAGTGATGAGAAATGCATTGGTTATTAATCTGGTCGAGAGTTGTGTATGATGGGAGTTGATGAGGAAGATGCTTGACGTGTGTTTTCTACATACTTTTATTAAACTAAACTAAATCAAATTAACACACGAATACAGGTGTAACGACCTGTCAAAATCACTATTGACGCGGTACGTTATTCATTGATTTTAAAGTGAAGTTTTGACCTCTACATGATACGTTTTGTAAACATTACATTCTTTTGAAAAGGCACACCATAAATGAATATCTAATTCCAAGGTTTTCGACATCTGATAATTTCTACATATAGACAATCACCGTAAATAATAGTTTACAATAATACATCCGTTGACAATGCAGTCAAAATAAGATACATGGTGATGATTTTGTGAATGCAAAGTTTTCTCGAATAAAGCATGTATGACTCCATGCACATAGCTTGTATAACGTACAAGCAAACAACGGAAGACTTCTAGGAACTTGAGAATAAACATGCTTAAATGTGTCAACACAAAGGTTGGTGAGTTCATAGTTTTAATGTTGCGCATAATCTGTATATAAAGGTGGACCACAAGATTTCAGTTATTTCATCCAAAACGTTTATCAGAATATTCTATGAAATTGAGCACCCTGGTAACTAAACTTAACGTATATATATATATATATATATATATATATATATATATATATATATATATATATATATATATATATATATATATATATATATATATATATATATATATATATATATATAATAAGTACCCCTGTTTTAACATACATGCAACCAACATGTACAATACACGCAAACCAACGTGTACTAAACTCAAATAGCATACGTCTGTTTTATAGTTCAGGATAGGGTTTCTATACTTGGAACAGACGGGGATGTCAAGCCCTATGGATCCATATATAACTACTCGCACCCACCAGTTCTTATAACCGGCAGTTACTAGTTACCAAAGCTAAGTGATTTTTGGTTCAAACTCAGTGTAGAATTTAGTATGTACTTGTATCCATTGCGTTTAAAATAAAGTGCATGTATTCTCAGCCCAAACATATAGATTGCAAAAGCAATTAAAAAGGGATCTATAAACTCACGATACTGTATTTTGTAGCAATTATTCATATGACGGCACTGAACAAGTGCAGGGTTGGCCTCGGATTCACGAACCTATATTAGTTTTATATATATATATATATATATATATATATATATATATATATATATATATATATATATATATATATATATATATATATATATATATTAAAACATATAAAAAGCTAAGTCAGGTCATAGTGTATCACAATCCTAATGCTCGAGACTGAAAAGTTAACAAAAGTCATCTCAATAAGTCAACTTCGACAATTGTTTAACAAAAAGAGACGTGTCTTATATAAGAATTCATTTACTCGACTAGTAATATCCAAAAATCCAATTTATTAATCTTATAAACAAGTTGGTTAAATATTAATTTCAGATTCAAAAGCAATTTCAATTAACGTTAATCATAATTCAGTTGACCATAACTTTTAATTCGTTCATCGAAATCACGCGATTTCTAAATGAAAAGTTATTAATTTTTCGCCAGCTTTCCAACAACATGCATATCATATACCTTATATCAGTAGCATATGTATTAAATTCTTGATTCATCATAAAACTATCTAACACCGAAATTTAGCATATAAGCATGCATAAACATACATATTCGAGCACTAGACATGGATACCCTATTAATATATAAAAGATAAGATATGAATGCTCACGTATCAATATTGTGATTCAATATTGCAGGAAAGTACGTAGACGCAACGGAAATGATCAACGCTAGGTTGACCTTTGACTCACGATCATAACCCCTAAGCAATACCCATAACCTCCATAGCTATACCCCATAATTTCCTTAGCTCTATCCCGCTCGAAAAACCCATTTTGAAATAACTCGCTCATGACTTTGTCGTAGTATTTTATGTATAATACTAATGATGTTATGCGAGGGGTATACGAAATAGTATTAATTTTTACAAGAAAATACTATTAAATACGATACAATTTTACACAAGTTATTTATATATTTATAGATTGGATATACCTAAACCTTGCTACAATACTTATAGGCAGTGTACCTAATCGTACAGTAGTGTAGTTTTTAGTAAGTCCGGTTCGTTCCACAGGGATCTTAGCCAAGTTTAACGCTATATTTTTAACTTATAATTGTAAAAATACAAAAATATATATAAGTAGTATTATTATTATTATAAAAAGGGGGTTTTACCGTTTAATGACCGGTTTGTCTATTTTAAAACTTTAGTCGCAGTTAAAACCTAATGTAAAATATTAAATATATAAAAGGCTTAATTTAAACATAAAGTAAATAACGATAATGAAATTGCGATAATTAAAAAGTACGATAAATAAAATGACAATAAATAAAATTGCGATAATTAAAAGTGCAATTAAATATGAAATAAAGGAATTATGCTTATTTAAACTTCCATAATCATGATGTTTGACGTGTTGATTTTAGTTTATTCCCATGGGTTAATTGTCCTTTGTTCTGGATTATTCAATATGTCCGTCTGGTTTTTATCCATAACAGTCCATCAGTCATAAATATAAAGTGCGAGTGTCCTCGTCAAATTATCCTTATATCCGAAGTCAAATATTCCAACTAATTGGGGACTTAAACTATAATTACACCAAGTGTCCTTGTATATAATTCACCCCTGTTTTAATAAGTCCATTGACTATTAATCCATTCCCGTGTCCGGTTAAATGAACGATTATTAGTACTTATAAATATCCCGCCCATCGTGTCCGATCGAGTGTATATGGTTATTTAAAGGTACGTCCAATTGTAAATATTTATATTAAATTAACAAACTATCATTTAATTAAACAAATATAAAGCCCATTAATAGCCCAAAATCTAATTTTCACAAGTGTCGTTCTTTTGTCCAAACCCCAATTATGGTACAAAGTCCAATTACCCAATTTTAATATTTAGCCCAACATCACGATTACTTCAATTTAAATAAGCATAATAAAAACTTAGCTATGAGACATTAATTTAAAAGGGTTGAACATAACTTACAATGATTAAAAATAGCGTAGCGTTACACGGACAGAATTTCGACTTACACCCTTACAACATTCGCTAACATACCCTTATTATTAGAATTTAAAATTAAAATTAAAATTAATATATATATATATATATACACGTTGAGAGTAAGAGAGGAAAGAAAAAGATGTGTTAAAATTCGGCCAAAACACACAAAATTTATAGGATGTCTAGTGCTATAGTGCACCATGCGACCGCATGGTTTTTGCACTTCCAGGCCATGCGGTCGCATGGCCTGCTTTTCCAGCTCACATGAGTTTGTTTGCTTTTGCCGACGGTTTTAAATAAATATATATAATATATAAATAATTTTAAGAATTATTTATATATTATATTATATTTATGTACATAGTTGACTTGTAATTTTTGCTCCGTTGCGTCGAGCGTTGAGAGTTGACTCTGGTCCCGGTTCCGGATTTTCGAACGTCCTTGCGTACAATTTAATATCTTGTACTTTGCATTTTGCGACTTGTACTCTTGTAATTTTGAGACGTTTCTCATCAACAATTTGAACCACTTTGATTGTATTTTGTACATTTGAGCTTTTTAGTCGTTTGCGTCTTCAATTCGTCGAATCTGTCTTTTGTCTTCACCTTTTATTATTTGAACGAATATTACTTGTAAATAGAACAATTGCAACTAAAAGCTTGTCTTTCTTGAGGGATAATGCTATGAAACATATGTTCGTTTTTAGCATTATCAAATATTCCCACACTTGAGCGTTGCTTGTCCTCAAGCAATATAGTCTTGAAATAAAAACATACTACAATCACTTCTTTTATTCTTCATACTTTGTACATCAGTGATTTCTATACGGCGGTATGAACAATGGTAGTAACGATGTGGTTTACAGTCCCACATGACTATGAAAATTTAGATCCTTAAGGAAATTGAATCTTTATGAAAACATTTGATCTTTTGAAAATTAATCTAGCTTTTACCCTAGATATGTTTTTCAGAATAACCCTTCACCGGTGTTTGCAAAATGTTTTTGTGGGTTTGGTGGGTTTCAGATTTGAAAATTTTAGCTCAAAACTTGCGGTTTTGTGTCACCCACTTGCTAGCCTTGTATTGGGAAAGCAACACGTCCAGTATACTTGCTCCGTATATTACCTTTTGGTAAACTACCGTCCGGTTGTAAAGGAAAGCGTTGAACAAGCAACTGTTAAGGCAATGTCCCGTGACATGCTTTTGATTATGGTCTATATCGTGTCGGATGAAATTACTATCCTTGGTAGGAGCAATAGTAAAGCTCACCCTATGGTTTTTCGGTCTGGCACAAAGTCCTGTCTTTGACCATGCTATGCAACCACCGTTCTTACGGTTGACATCCGAATTGGTTCAGGTGACCTAATGAATTCTAGGTGAATTCCTAGGATTTTACATTCAATGGTAATGAACGCATTAAAAATGGGTTTTCAGAAAACAAATCGGTTTGTAATTTTGATCAAAATATTTTCTCGTTCAAGCTCGAGTTTAGATATCATCGAATTCCATGAGTTTGAATTCTCAATCTTTAAAAGTCAATCTCAAGGATTGAGTAATAGCAGTCTTAAAAGCTGATTTTTGATCTTTAAGGAGATTATCCTTTTTGGGAATCTGATTCATTAGTTTTATCAAGCTAATTTGCATCGCGCCCTCCCCATTTTACGAGACAGATCCTCTCATGGTTAGGATAAGTCTGACCACTTGGCGACCCTGTTTGATGCTGAGGTCCGTGGATTTCCAGCTGATTTTTGAGAAAACTTTTCAAGGTTTTTCGTAGACTCTACAACTGGTCTGGACGACAACTTCCTGACCTAAATCAAGAAGCGCGTGTCTTTTTCTGAAGACTTTACTTCCTTTTAATGATGGAATTGATTCATCGTGTAGATCCATCTTTTCTTTCAAATATATTATAAGAAATTGGGTAAAACTGATAAACTTGTCCAAAACAAAAGTATCTTCAGTTATTTGTACAAAAATATGTGATATATATTTTAAATAACTTGGTAAATTTTTCCCACACTTGGCTTTTATTTTCCTTTCTTTGCCTTTTTATTGTTCTCTATTCCATTTTAAATGAATTCTAACATTTTAGTTTGTTTCTCAATTTATATCCTTTCCGAGGTAACAATAATTTCGGTGTTAACACCTAGTTTTATCGTTCATAAATATGTATAAACATGATTTTGAATTCATTTAATTGAAAATTTTGAAAAATTTTACTAGAATTGGGTAGTCAGTATATATAAGACTAGGGCTATTCTTTATTATCAGAGAGCACTAAATTCTAATACAACTACTACGTTACTAGTATTTTTAATGGTAATCAAGTGTATAAGTTAAAATTTTAAAAATCCGAAAGAATTTAACCCCTTCCCACACTTAAGATCTTGCAATGCCCTCATTTGCAAGAAATCAGTAACAATTTAAATTATTGAGGGTGATTAGCGTAGAAAAATGATTAAATTTTACCAAAGTTTCCAAATATATTGGCGTTTGTTTGCTGAATGATAACTTATGCACATCATTTGTTCATTCCGTCTTGTTGTTACATCACATTTATTTTTCGTTTTATCGACAAAATTAGTAGCTTTTGTTGAACTTAATGCCAGTCTTTGAAAATGCGTTGTTTTACCCTGTTGTGTATATGAAATAAAATACATAATTACAATACAAATATAAACATGCATGGTAATTTGAAATGGTACTTAAAATCCCACTTTCAAATCAAATATGAAATATTAGTACAACATAATAAAAATATTAAAAATTACATAAAAGTATCACAATATAATATGTTTAAACATAAATAAAAAATAATAAAAAGATAAAAATCATAGAAATCACCAATGGGAACTATATCAATCTGGATAGGGGTTCCAGTTCATGTCGTCGGTCGGGTTCCATGGTTGGTGATAGGTGTACTGATATGCCTGGTTAGGGTCGTAGAGAGTATATGGTGGTCTCATCTCTGGCTGGTGTGGAGGATAGTAAGCGAGTCGGGTCGGTACGTAGTGATCCTGAGGTGATAGCTGACTCATGATCTGACGCTGATGATAGTCCCATCTATCATGCTGTCGTTGCCTAGAATGCTCGTACTCATTCCGGGCTTGCCACTGCTCGTACCATCTATGTCTATCCTCGTTTGTCATTTTTACCTCATCTATACGCTGGTAGTCGTCAGTCATAGCCTCCCTAATGACATCCCTAATGTCATCTGCTTCCACCATTTCCTCATCCGAACCTCTCTCTACCTGTCGATGACGACCAACATAGGGTACTGCCTGATTGCGTCTGCTCTTCAATACCTTAGCACCCTGATAGACCTTCAATCCTAAAGTATCATCCTTTTCCCTACAAACCAAGAGTGGACCCCCTTGATCCCTATCTACACCCAAATACTCTCTAATGAGAGTAACAAAAATACCTCCTCCTATTATTCCCCCTTCCTGTATTCCTTCCACTATCTTAGACAAATAAAAATCAACACAGTAGGGGATATTAACAAAGCCTCTTGGGTCTCGAATACACTTAAGGTAGAATAAATCATGTAAGGTCATTTTCTCCTTGTTGTGACCTCTCTGTGTAATCGAGTTAGCCAAAAATCTATGAATTATACGAAACTCGGCTCTGTGAATATGTAAGTAGGTATGTATTCCTGCCCGCGCAAAAACATTATAATCTGACATACGCCTCCAGACGGCGTTAGCATCAAAATTCATATCTACCCTTTCACCATGATAAATCAAATTCATACAATCGAGTAGTAGTAATTCAGCGGGCGTATATATCTGTAAAGCCCTGGCCATGTCCAGCATGGACATCCTGTACATCCTACGACCAAGTATAAATCTAAGAAAACTTCTATCATCTAATCTAACTATATCTGCATTAAGTGAAATAGTACTCATAAGCTCAACGCACCATTCCTTATATACAGGCCTACGAATGGTGAATAAACGTTCCCAATCGGGAAAAGAAGAGCTGCCATACCTTTAGATCAAATGCTATCTAATTGAGTTAGCTAGTTGGACCCTTTCTAAAGGCTCCCAATCGATTACCCTTGGCACTTCTACATTTTTCGTCACCAATTTGAATTTGTTACTTTGATATGTCGGGTAATCTCTCCAACTCCGATCAAATCTCAGATTAGGATGCAACTGTTCTTCATGAATCGTTGGGTGTTGTACTATCGGATGCATCGGAAATACTACGTAGGCATCAATATATTCTAGTTGCGGATCATAATATGGAACGTGTTGATCAGATTGTTGTTGTTGTTCCTGTTATTGCTCCGGTTCAGGTTCATATTGCATTTCTGGTTCAGGTTCTGGAGCAGGTTGTCTAGATGATGATGATGCACCATCAGTACTAGTAAATCCCTGCAAAACTCATTAAACACAAATTTTGTGCATCCAAATATGCATTAGTGTTAGCAAAATAACAACTTGACACAATTACAATAACATGTTCAATCAAAATTAAACTTATACACATTTTCACAATTTTACAATTCTACACTTTTTCAAATAAGTATATATGAAAATTTTTACAAAGTTCATAAACATTCAACTCAAATAACATGTTAAAACAACCATTACTAGAAATTAAACAAATTTCAAATGGCATTTACATCAATTTAATCAAGTTCATGAATTTTATACCTAAAAAGTCCACTTTAATTCTCAAAAATCATGTTTAGGATCAAAGTTTGGATCATTTAGCTACCTAAACATGTTACACTACTTAATTTAGCAATAATTCATGACAAAAATCGGCCATAACCTGTTTATATCAAAAAGCCCCAAATTGCTCAAGAACACAAACCCTAGATTCCTAAAAATTTTGAAGTTTTTGGCTTCAAATCATGTTAAATAGCATCAATCTAGGTTATACATGCATAATATACTAACAATCTAACTTTAATTACACTAGAAATTAACAAAATCAAATTAGAAAAATTATAGCTCAAGAACACTAAAAATCAAATTTAAAGAGGTTTAGGGATGTAATTGTTACCCTTCTTGATAAACTTCTTATCAAATTCATGATTAGAGCGGATTGTAGCAAGAAATTTGGTTGATTTTGGTGAAAAATTGATGAAAATTGGAGTTTATGTGTGTGTTTGCTCGTGTGTTTGTGTGTGTGGTAAGTGAGACAGAGAACCAGTCGCTGGAAGTTTTGATCCTGTCCAGATTTTTAACACCATGCGACTGCATGGTTTTGAAGGCCAAACCCCATGCGATCGCATGGGGGTCTGGTTTTTTTTTTTTTTTTTTTTTTATATATATATAAAAACCTTATACTTTTGAAACATAAGTTAATAAAATTTTAAAAATTTGTTTCTTTTAAGGAGTGAGGGTGTTTCGGATCGATGTCCTAGTCCGTCCCTCGATAAAATTTTAAAATTTGTCAATTCAAAGCGTTGTTTTAAATGCAAAAATTTTTGGGTTTTTTAAATGTTTTTGGCATACTTTAATTCAATAAGATTAAAAATAATGATAATAAAAGTTCTCGTCCCGCCCTCGGGTAAAGCAATTTCGGTTCAACGACCTAGTTTTCAACTCACGACGAATTTTTAAAAATCATATTTTTAACTTAATAAAATAAAGTAAATTTTTGTTTTTAAATTCACACCAAACTAAAATTTAAAATGCATATAATTAAAAATTAAAAATTCATACCAAATTTATATTATATTTTTGTTTTTATACATACAAACTTATATTAAAATTATTAATTTTTCAAATATTTACAAACTTAAATATATTGATTTTAAAAAGTTTACAATATTAATTTAATATTTATATATTAATTTTAAAAACATGGTAAAAATTAAAAATTAAAAATCTTTTTGATCTTTTATCCCACTTTAATCAATCAAATATTATCAAAAATATACGCCGCTCTTTTAGGTAAAGTAATTTCGGTTCATTTACCTAGTTTTACTCCTGACGAATTTTTGAAATATTTTGGGTTGATTGATTAAAGTTATTTATACCTTAAGAATAAACGGTAAATTTCGCAGTGATGTAATAAATTTTTGTATGATATCAATAATTTCGGTTATGCATACCTAATTTTATTGAATACCAATTTAATACTTTATAGCAAATGACTCAGCGTTTATTATCAAAAGGTTAAAAGCAATAAAAATAAAAATAAAAACTGTACATACTTACCTGTGAGAAAGAATTCTCAGAGACCTGCATTAGCCGACTCATAGGAGAGTCGTGTGATTTGGTTCTCCATAGCTACGTAAGCATAACCTCGAATCTTCAATATCTTTTCTTCTAAACATATAAACGGTCCTTCTCTGCATAGAGTAACAAATTCGGTATTTGAATATGTTTGATTATTTGAACATTTACCTTCATGTGACCATTTTCCGCATTTATAACATCTTTCAAGGTGTCGTGCTCTTCTTTTTGTTGCGGATTTTGATTTTCCTTTACCAAAATGTATCTTATGATGATCTTTTCTGAGTTCTTTTCTTACTCCGTCCATTTTGCCTCTTATGAATGATACCAGTTCACTCGAAAGTGTGTCATTATTATGTTTAGTAATCATAGCATGTAGCATTAGACCATGGTTCAGATCAAAGGAATTCTTCATCTCGTAAAACCTAAAAAAAAAATCAGAATGGGGGGAGGAGACTAGTTCTTTAGGGTCTGCTAGGGAAAGACCATTCGGATTCCATTCGCGAGAACTACACGAAAACAGAATATCTAACTCTAACAGAAATATATATTACCCTAAAAAGATTCAAAACTTCCCACGCTTAGTTAGCTGTGGTGTCGAAATTGTGATTACCTTCATCTTTAACTTCCATTGGATTATCTATGTAATGTTTAACTCTGTGACCATTAACTTTAAATTCAATCCCATTTGAATTTATTAATTCTATTGTTTCGTACGGGAAAACTCTTTTGACTATGAATGGTCCAGACCATCTTGATTTCAATTTTCCAGGAAATAGCTTGAATCGTGAATTGAAAAGAAGAACTCGGTCTCCTTCTTTAAAATTTTTTGAACTTCTGATTCTTTTATCATGCCATTTCTTCGTTCTTTCTTTATAGATTAACAAATTTTCATATGCTTCATGTCTTAATTCTTCTAATTCGTTTAATTGACTTAACCGTAGACGTCCGGCTTCATGTAAATCAAGATTACATGTCTTCAAAGCCCAAAATGCTTTGTGTTCAATTTCTACTGGAAGATGACATGCTTTTCCATAAACGAGTCTAAAAGGTGTTGTTCCAATTGGAGTTTTGTAGGCTGTTCTAAAAGCCCAGAGTGCATCCTCTAATTTCATGGACCATTCCTTCGGATTTGATCCTACGGTTTTCTCTAAAATACGTTTTAATGCTCGGTTGGTATTTTCAAC
The DNA here is from genome assembly GCF_046630445.1 of Rutidosis leptorrhynchoides. NCBI lineage: Eukaryota > Viridiplantae > Streptophyta > Magnoliopsida > Asterales > Asteraceae > Rutidosis > Rutidosis leptorrhynchoides. The sequence goes on along the minus strand of NC_092335.1, from coordinate 390,495,656 downwards.
TTGTCTACTTGTTTTTGGATGATAAGCGGTTGAGATTTTATGAGTTACTCCATATATTTTGAGAACTTTCTCAAGTTGGTTATTACAAAAATGAGTACCCCGATCACTTATTAAAGCTTTCGGTGTTCAAACCTAGCAAAAAGACGTTTTAAAAAGTTGACTACAACTCATGCTTCGTTAGTTGAAAGAGCTTGTGCTTCCGTCCATTTAGATACATAATCAATGGCAACGAGAATGTAGAGATTATTATGAGATTTTGGAAATGGACCCATAAAGTCAATACCCCAAACGTCAAATACTTCACATACTTGAATGACATTTTGTGGCATTTCATCACGTTGACTTATTTTTCCGGCCCTTTGACAAGCATCGCAGGATTTGCAAAGAAGGTGTGCGTCTTTAAAAATTGTAGGCCAATAGAATCCAGCATCGTAAACTTTTCTTGCTGTGAGTTGAGGCCCATAAGCCCTCCTGTTGGTCCTGTGTTACAATGGTTTAAGATTTGACTAGCTTCATCTCCGAATACGCATCGGCGTATTATTCCATCGGGACAACTTTTAAACAAATGTGGATCTTCCCAGAAATAGTGTTTTATATCACTAAAGAATTTCTTTCATTTTTGGTATGACAATCCTTTTTCAAGGAATCCACATACTAAGTAGTTTGCATAGTCTGCAAACCATGAAATTTCACTATAATCTATCTTCAATAGATATTCATCAAGAAAGTTATCTTGTATGGCCAATTCATTTAGAACTTCTAATTCAGGATTTTCAAGACGAGAAAGATGATCAGCGGCGAGATTTTCTGCTCCCTTTTTATCTCGAATTTCAATATCGAACTCTTGTAAGAGTAAGATCCAACGGATTAATCGTGGTTTAGCATCTTGTTTTGAAAATATGTATCTAAGAGCAGAATGGTCGGTATAGACCACCGTTTTAGCTAGAACGAGATATGAACGAAATTTGTCAAAAGCAAAGACAATAGCAAGGAGTTCTTTTTCAGTAGTTGTGTAATTCGTTTGTGCTCCTTGTAACGTTTTACTAGCATAATAAATAGGTTGAAATCGTTTTTCAATCCTTTGTCCTAAAATGGCTCCCATTACAAAATCACTTGCATCGCAAATTAGTTCAAATGGTAGATTCCAATTTGGAGTTATCATGATCGGCGCATTAGTGAGTTTTTCTTTAAGAATATTAAAAGATTTGATGCATTCATTTGAAAAGATGAATGGAGCATCCTTTTCTAGGAGTTTATTCATAGGAGTGGCAATTTTAGAAAAATCTTTTATGAAATGTCGGTAAAAACCGGCATGCCCTAGAAAACTCCTAACTCCTCTAACATTGGTGGGATGTGGAAGTTTAGCAATTACATCTACTTTAGCTCTATCCACTTCAATTCCTTCCTTTGAAATTTTATGACCAAGAACGATGCCTTCTTTAACCATGAAATGGCATTTCTCCCAAGTAAGAACTAGATTTGATTGTTCGCATCTAATAAGCATTCGTTCAAGATTAACTAGACATGATTCAAATGTATCACCGAAGACTGAAAAGTCATCCATGAAAACTTCCATGCATTCTTCTATCATGTCGTGAAAAATCGCCATCATGCACCTTTGAAAGGTTGCAGGGGCGTTGCAAAGTCCAAATGGCATGCGTTTGTAAGCAAAAGTACCATAAGGGCACGTGAACGTGATTTTCTCTTGATCCTCGGGTGTTATTGAAATTTAAAAATATCCGGAAAAACCATCAAGAAAACAATAGTAACTATTTCCGGCTAATCTTTCCAACATTTGATCAATGAAAGGTAAGGGAAAGTGATCTTTTCTGGTGGCGTCATTTAATTTTCTATAATCAATACAAACACGCCATCCTGTTACAGTCCTAGTAGGAACAGGCTCATTTTTCTCATTTGTGATGACAGTCATGCCACCCTTCTTAGGTACGCATTGAACTGGGCTTACCCATGGACTATCAGAGATTGGATAAATTAAACCTGCATCAAGTAGTTTAATAATTTTTTTCTTAACAACATCTTGCATATTAGGATTTAGTCTTCGTTGGCGTTGCACATACGTTTTATGACCTTCTTCCATAAGGATTTTATGTGTGCAATACGAAGGACTTATGCCTTTAATATCATGAATCTTCCATGCAATAGCTGGTTTATGAGCTTTTAACACAGAAATGAGTTGAGATTTTTCATTTTCTTTAAGAGAAGACGATATTATTACCGGTAATTCAGATTCACCATGTAAATAAGCATATTCCAAATAGTTTGGAAGTGGCTTTAACTCTAATTTCGGTGGTTCTTCTATCGATGATTTATATCGATATCTATCTTCTTCTTTTAGCATTTGAATTTCTTCTGTTGTTGGTTCATATCCATTAGTTATAAGTGTAGCTAATATTTCAGTTTCATCAATTGGTTCAATTCTTTCTCCTAAAGAACATTCTCCTGTTCCTTGTAATTCTGGAAATTCTTCTAACAATTCTGCATGTGAATCTATAGTTTGAATATAATAACATGTATCATCTGCAGATTGCGGTTGTTGCATTGCTCTATCAACTGAAAAGGTAACACTCTCGTCCTCTATACTTAGGGTCAGTTTCTTACCAAACACGTCTATTATTGCTTTAGCCGTGTTTAAGAATAGTCTTCCTAATATGAGAGGAACTCGAGAATCTTCTTCCATGTCTAGAATAACAAAATCTACTGGAAATACTAAAGTACCAACTTTAACTAGCATGTTCTCCATTATCCCTCTAGGATATTTTACTGATCGATCGGCTAGTTGTATGCTTATTCGTGTTGGTTTCAATTCTTCGAGGTCTAGTTTAGCGTATAATGAATACGGCATTAAATTTATACTAGCACCTAAGTCTGCCAATGCTTCTATTGAACTAAGACTACCCAGAAAACAGGAATTGTGAAACTTCCTGGATCAGATAATTTTTCTGGTATCTTATTCAATAGCACTGCAGAACAATTAGCATTCATAGTAATAGTCGAGAGTTCTTCCATTTTCTTTCTATTTGTGATTAGATCTTTCAAGAATTTAGCATATCTTGGCATTCTTGAAATCACATCAATGAAAGGAAGATTTACATTTATTTGTTTAAACATATCCAAGAATTTGGATTGCTCGGCTTCAAGTCTCTCTTTTCTCATTTTACTCGGGTAAGGAAGCGGTGGTTGGTATGGTTTAACATAAGTTTTAGCCTTAACTGTGTTATCTTCATTAATCTTTTCAACTACCGGTTCTGTTTCCTTATCTTGATCAGGCTGTGGTTCTTGTAGAGTAGGAATAGAGTCATCAGAAATTATAGGTATTTCAGGTGATTTAAGTGTAATACCACTTCTTGTGGTAATGGCTTTAGCTATTTCATTCCGGGGGGTTAGCATTTGTATCACTAGGTAGACTTCCCGGTTTTCTTTCACCTATTAATCTTGCTAGGTTACTTCTTGTTCCAAATTTTGAATAGAATCTTGTTGATTTCTAAATGCTTGAGCATTTTGTTCATTGGTTTGTTTCTGAGATGTGAAAAATTGAGTTTGAGATTCAACTAGCTTCGACATCATATCTTCTAAATTTGGCTTTTTATCATCGGTTTGTGGTTGTTTGTTTTGAAAAATAGGTCTTTGCTGATTGTAAGTATTATTAGATACTTGTTGATTGCTAGGACCTTGTTGATTGTTGTACGGAACATTTTGGTTATAATTCTGGTTTTGATTGTAGATTGGTCTTGGCAGTTGATAATTATTCTGATAATTATTTCCAGGCCTTTGGTTCCTGTATGAAACATTCTCTCTTTGTTCCATTGTTGGTTCAATACTGAGACAATCTTTTGTCAAATGTGGTCCTCCACACTGCTCACAACTAATTCATATTGAGTGAATATCTTTAGTCATCTTTTCCATTCGTCTTTCTACAGCATCTATCTTTGCGGAAATGGAATCTAAGTCATGGCTAGAATCGGCTCTAGCTGCTTTAGTTGATCTAACGATATCTTTTTCTTGATGCCACTCATGTGAGTGGGAAGCAGTGTTATCAATAATTTTGTAAGCGTCAGCTGTGGTTTTCTTCATAATGGAACCACCAGCTACTATATCGATGTCTTTTCTTGTAGTGATGTCGCATCCTTGGTAGAATATTTGTACTATTTGACAAGTGTCTAAACCATGTTGCGGACATCCTCTTAATAACTTTCCAAATCTTGTCCATGCCTCATATAGAGTTTCATTTGGCTTTTGTGTGAACGTAACAATTTCTCCTTGAAGTCTTACTGCTTTAGATACCGGAAAGAATTGTTTAAGAAATTTTTCAACTAAGACATCCCATGTATCAATCGCCCCTTCAGGTAACGATTCTAACCAATCTTTGGCTTCTCCCTTTAAATTCCACGGAAATAACATGAGATATATCTGTTCATCCTCCACTTCTCTTATTTTAAATAGAGTACAGATCCTATTAAAGGTACGAAGATGTTCATTTGGATCTTCCTTCGGCTCACCACTAAATTGCCATTGATTAGTTACCATGTGTAAGATTTGTCCTTTGATTTCATAATCTGGCGCATTAATGTCAGGTTGAGTAATTGCGTGACCTTGGCCAGTGCGTTTAGCTCGCATTCGGTCTTCCATACTTAGAGGTTCCAAATTTTCCATGATTGAATTTGTTGAATCTGAATCACTAGAGGATTCTGATTTAATGGGTTGTTCCTCGACAATCTCTGTTTGAATGATTGGTGGTTCCGGAGGAAATATTAATGGTTCAGGATCTCTGAATTGTCCCTGAATATCCTCCGGGTTCTCAATTGTGAGGTCGGGTTCAAAAAATGGATTATCGAAAATTTGAATTGGAGTACTTGGTCGACTTGATGATGATTCTAAAGAAAAATCAACGGCGGTGAACGTATAAAAGGTGGTAAACGTTTTGCTCGGTGCATTCACTGAATATCCTATTAGTTATAAAAGATAAAAATAATATAAGTTATCAAATTAATAGACTTTTCTGATTTTTATCACGTTTCGAATAGCCAATAGATGCAGCAGGTAGCCAGGACCCTTTAAATCGGAAGCCCACAACTCGCCACTAACAAATCCAACTATTACTACGAACCAGAAAATTTTGGATGTCTATCAATTTAATCACTTAAAATAAATTTTCGTTGAAATTTAAAGAAATTTTAGAGAAGAAATAGAAAATTCTATGTCCTAAAAACTAAAGTGTCGAGAAATAAGAAAGAAAAAGAGCGCGTCGAAAAACGTCGAAAAATAATAAAAAGAACGTAGCACGTCGAAACTTAAAAGTCTAAAAACTAAAAAAATTAAAAGTTACGTCTAAAGGTATTAAAGCTTAAAGAAATTCTATATCCAAAACGGCAATAACTTAAAAAGGTACTAAAATTTTAAAACGGCGTCGCAAAATTCTAAAGCACCTAAATCTTAGTCTAAAGAAAAAGTACTTAAGGGATTTTACGGCAAAGCCTAATAATCTAGAAATAAAAATAACTATGGCAAAAACTATGACTTAAAACTAAATACGAGCGAAAAATATAAATATTACGCTAAAACAAATAAAAAGATACACAAAATAAACTTAAAATTGTAAAAAGTACAATTTTTATAAAAATATTATTTTTATATTATTTATTTATAAAAGTATTAATTTTATATATTAATAAAACTAATTTAAACTAAATAATACAAAATAATAATAAAACTAAAACTAAATAATAAATAAATAAAAACCTAATTAGGGTTTTAATTAATAATAATTATAATTAATACCCCGTAATTATTGCAGTACCAGGTCAACTCTGGCGTGTCAGACAAGGCCATGCGATCGCATGGTCTTTGCATTATAAATCCATGCGGTCGCATGGAGTAGGGTTTCGGGCCAGGTGTTGGGCTGCTACAGTTTTCGGGCCGAGGCTTTAAATATATTTTTTTTTTCTGTTTTTCTGTTTTTAATATAAATAAATATTTGTATAAAATAATAAAATACTTATATTTAAAAACTAAAATAGAAATAAAAATACTTTTTAACTTTATATATTTTAAACAAATTCTTAAAAATATAGATATTTTGTTTTTCTTTTTATATTTTTGTATTATTTAAAAATTAAAACGTATTATTTTTTTTTTACAAAAGTAAATTAAAAATATTTTTTTATATAAATAACTTTTCGCTTCCGGCGTTTAAGCAGTCCCCGACAGCGGTGCCAAAAATAATTCATGTTATGCGAGGGGTATACGAAATAGTATTAATTTTTACAAGAAAATACTATTAAATACGATACAATTTTACTCAAGTTATTTATTTATTTATAGATTGGATATACCTAAACCTTGCTACAACACTTATAGGCGGTGTACCTAATCGTACAGTAGTGTAGTTTTTAGTAAGTCCGGTTTGTTCCACAGGGATCTTAGCCAAGTTTAACGCTATATTTTTAACTTATAATTGTAAAAATACAAAAATATATATAAGTAGTATTATTATTATAAAAAGGGGGTTTTTACCGTTTAATGACCGGTTTGTCGATTTTAAAACTTTAGTCGCAGTTAAAACCTAATGTAAAATATTAAATATATAAAATACTTAATTTAAAGCGTAAAGTAAATAACGATAATGAAATTGCAATAAATAAAATTGCGATAATTAAAAAGTACGATAAATAAAATGACAATAAATAAAATTGCGATAATTAAAAGTGCAATTAAATATGAAATAAAGGAATTATGCTTATTTAAACTTCCATAATCATGATGTTTGACGTGTTGATTTTAGTTTATTCCCATGGGTTAATTGTCCTTTGTCCTGGATTATTCAATATGTCCGTCTGGTTTTTGTTCATAACAGTCCATCAGTCATAAATATAAAGTGCGAGTGTTCTCGTCAAATTATCCTTATATCCGAAGTCAAATATTCCAACTAATTATGGACTTAAACTATAATTACACCAAGTGTCCTTGTATATAATTCACCCCTGTTTTAATAAGTCCATTGACTATTAATCCATTCCCATGTCCGGTTAAATGAACGATTATTAGTACTTTTAAATATCCTGCCCATCGAGTCCGATCGGGTGTATATGGTTATTTATAGGTACGTCCAATTGTAAATCTTTATATTAAATTAACAAACTATCATTTAATTAAACAAATATAAAGCCCATTAATAGCCCATAATCTAATTTCAACAAGTGTCGTTCTTTTGTCCAATCCCCAATTATGGTACAAAGCCCAATTACCCAATTTTAATATTTAGCCCAACATCACGATTACTTCAATTTAAATAAGCATAATAATAACTTAGGTACGAGACATTAATTTAAAAAGGTTGAACATAACTTACAATGATTAAAAATAGCGTAGCGTCACACGGGCAGAATTTCGACTTACACCCTTACAACATTCGCTAACATACCCTTATTATTAGAATTTAAAATTAAAATTAAAATTAATATATATATATATATATATATATATATATATATATATATATATATATATATATATATATATATATATATATATATATATATATACGTTGAGAGTAAGAGAGAAAAAAAAAAGATGTGTTAAAATTCGGCCAAAACACACTAAATTTATAGGATGTCTCGTGCTATAGTGCACCATGCGACCGCATAGTTTTTGCACTTCCAGGCCATGCGGTCGCATGGCCTGCTTTTCCAGCTCACATGAGTTTGTTTGCTTTTGCCGAAGGTTTTAAATAAATATATATAATATATAAATAATTTTAAGAATTATTTATATATTATATTATATTTATGTACATAGTTGACTTGTAAATTTTGCTCCATTGCATCGAGCGTTGAGAGTTGACTCTGGTCCCGGTTCCGGATTTTCGAACGTCCTTGCGTACAATTTAATATCTTGTACTTTGCGTTTTGCGGCTTGTACTCTTGTAATTTTGAGACGTTTCTCATCAATAATTTGAACCACTTTGATTGTATTTTGTACTTTTGAGCTTTTTGGTCATTTGCGTCTTCAATTCGTCGAATCTGTCTTTTGTCTTCACCTTTTATTATTTGAACGAATATTACTTGTAAATAGAACAATTGCAACTAAAAGCTTGTCTTTCTTGAGGGATAATGCTATGAAATATATGTTCGTTTTTAGCATTATCAACTAATAATAACGCTATCTAATAATACTAATACCAATAATAATAATAATAATAAGATTAATAATAATAATCTTTAATAATAATAATAATAATCTACAGAGAAGACGACACGTATCCCAATATTCAAATAATGAGCGGTGGTGGAGGTTACTTACCGACCATAACCCAAAAACGACATATAAAGGTGGAAAAGACAAAATAATTTACACATAAAACTACAATGTCATGTTTGGCTGATATATAACTTATGAAATATTAATAATAATATATTATATATATATATATATATATATATATATATATATATATATATATATATATATATATATATATATATATAGAACAGAGAGATTGTGAGATGAGAAGTTAACGAATTCGGCCGAAAATGAGCGAGCTTTATAGCCATTTTTCTGACCCATACCCCCGCGATCGAGGGGGCTTCTCTCTTCCTTTCTCCACGATCGCGGGCCAGCCGGATCCAGCTCACCAATTTTTGGACACTTCCATGTCGACATATTATTATATAATATATATAATTTATATTAATTAATTATATATTATATTATATTCACGTGCAAAGTTGACTTGTAATTTTCATTCCGAGGACTTGTACGTTGAAGCTCGACTTATGTCTCAGTTTCGGTTTTTCGAACGTCCTTTCGTATGCTGAGAAAACTTATACTTTATGTTTCACGACGTGTACCTTTATCAGTAATTAGACCCATTCGCCAATAACTTATTTAAATATCAATCGAATTAATAAACGAATGTTACGATCGTTTACTAAATAATTTGAAACTATAATATACATAAACACGTTTCATTACTTAGATATTTATTTGAAACAAATAAGTATATCGTTATACGTTTAATATTTCGTTAATGTTTCTAAAATGTATTTCATTATTTTCATATCAATCGAATCGTTTAATGTTTTATTAACATTTCTTAATTTATTATACACACACACACACATACACACACACACACACACACACATATATGTATATATATATATATATATATATATATATATATATATATATATATATATATATATATATCTATTTACAATTAATGTTTGTGAATCATCGAGAGTAGTCGAAGTTAAATGAATGTATGAAAACATTTCAAAATTTTTGAGACTCAACATTACAGACTTTGCTTATCGTGTCGAAATCATATAAAGATTAAGTTTAAATTTGGTCGGAAATTTCCGGGTCGTCACAACAGGCAACTATTTCTGATAAATGTAATAAAGAAGCTAGTAAGCACAAGTTCGTCCACAGAAAGCAAAGTATTTAAGATTGAAATCACTAATAATTATTCGAAGATTTGGGGGTTTTAATGTGAATTTGAAAGAATTAAAACAATATCAAAGATAAATAAATGAATTAACTAGATAAGGAAGACTAGTGTCTACTTTAATGCTCAACAAATGACTAGGATTGTTCTTTTATTAAAAGTGTTATTAAGGTCTAGGTAACTAGTTCATATCGGTCTCACGAAATCAATAAACTAAAGGCATAATAAATTCAATTAACTCATATTAACTATCATTCAGAGGTCCAAATTACCATGTTAAATTGTAACACCCCGTTTTTATAAACATGACGTTTGGAGCGTCATACGGAGTCCAAGGATAGGTGTTTAATCTTTAAAACCCATCTACATAGTTACGTATGACTTAAAATGGTTTAAGATTAGAGTTTGGGGTGCAAACTGGTGAACTGTCGCGTTTGGAAGGGGAGTATTGTGTTTTGGTACGTCGCAAAACGCGACATTCATGCTTGATACACGACAACTTGAAAACCTTATTCCTGGATCGATCTATCTCTTTTTAGTTGATCCTGTCGCGTCTGGAGCCATCGCGGAATGCGACACCATGTCGCGAAACGCGACCCGCTAGCAGATCTGATTCCAATTCTTTTTTAAAAGGGGTATTTTGGGGGTGTTTTGGTCTTTTCACATTATGGACGGGTTATAAGCTCCAAATCAGTTCCAAAGCTTATCCTTATCCTCATTTTCACCCACACAAACACTCCCAACCATTTTTAGAGAGATAAACCCATTTCTGGTGAGTGAGATCTTGATTTGGAGAAGAAGGAGTTGGATTCTCACCAAAGTTCAAGTGTTAAAGTTTGTCATCTCGTCCTTAGCTACGTTTTGGTAGTGTTGGTAAGTCTCAACCCCGAATTTCATCTTTATGATTTGATATTCAAGTTAGGGTTTTGAGCTTGTTAATTATGAAACCGATTTAGATGATGAAGTGGGTTTATGGTGACTAGTTATTTTTGATACTTGGTGGGTTTTAGGTTGATTTGTAATCCACCCTAATTGTGTTGTTTGTTATGTGATAAATGGAATAGGTACATTCCATTGGCGATTGAGGATTTTGGTTTTTGCATCCATCAAGACTTCAAGGTGAGTGTCAATATACTATGTGCATATGTATGTATAGGATGGGTGCGGGTTGGGTGAAGTGATCCTCAGCTATAGAGCTCATTCACATAGAGGTGGATTAGATGGACTTGTGTAATTGGTCCAATTGGCGCGGTTGTGCGTTTTGGTTGACCACCTTTGGCGAGGTGCACACTTGTGTGTATGTTATCACATGGGATTGTGATGTGGACTTATATAACCCCGATAGCAAAGGGTTGGTATTGAGTTGCGGTTGAGTAGCCCCGATGATGTGGATTTATATAATCCCGAAACCGTGGGTTTTGATTTGGGAGGTGAATCACGTGTGGTGCGGATTCACGATGACGCGTGTAGATTCGGTCAGCTTAATGAGGTAGTGCTCACGTGCGGTGCAGATTCACTAAGGCTCGTGTAGTTTCAGCCAACCTCGATGTTGTGTTGGTATTGAAGATAGTAGTCGCGTGTGGTGCGGATTTACTAAGGCTCGTGTAGTTTCGGCCAATCTTCATTTAGTATTGGGTTAAGGGTTAACCTTGGGCGGTTTACGCATTGTTATATATATATATATATATATATATATATATATATATATATATATATATATATATATATATATATATATATATATATATATATATATATATATATATATATATATATATCGTCGTGTTGTTGTGATGTAGCTAACCCTCTGGGTGTAGCTCGTTGGCGTTGTACATATCATTGTTGGTGTACTTACATTGTTGATATATTAGCTTGTTGTATTGCGATCGTACGGTATGCTTAGATTAGCTTGCCTTTATGCTCGGACTCCGGTATGTGTTATTTGATTATTATTGTGTGGTGTGTCCATTTTATGCATATGTATGTATGTAGTATATTCTCACTCACTAAGCATTAGCTTACCCTCTCGTCGTTTACATTTTTATAGGTTCGTAAGGTGGCGGCTTGGGTAAGTATGGGGACTAGTGCTTCACGGGTTGCTTTAGAAGATTGTGCTTTAGACTTTTGATTAGGATTGGGTAGCGTTCCCAATCACCATGCTCAGTTTTGTTGAAAAGTAAAATAGTCGGGTCAAGGTTTACCTTTTGGTTATGTCAAACGGGTCTTGGGTTGTATGCCCGTTTTTGTATTTCAACTTATGTAATGTATGTTTTAAAGTCGAATAAACTTACTATTGTAATGAAGATGTTTTTGGAAACATAATTGGGACCTAAACGTTGTAAATATTATTACGTTTAAAAAAATATGGGCCGGAATACGACGGGTTGGGTCATTTCATAAATTAAACGAGACTTTCTCTTGGTTAAACTCACAAAAACTAAGACTATCGGGATCACTCGGAATAGCCTTCACGATTGAATTATCACAACATCAATTTAATCACCAATTGCACTCACATACAATTGTCTAGATCTAAGGTTGAAGTACAATCTATGAATATTGATAAATTCACATAAAGCAAATCGAATAACCTGTATAATTTTTAACAATATATAGATGAACACACCAATGGATCTTTCAAGAAAACACGAATAATCAAACATAAAAACCTTAATAAATCAAAAGATAAACAATCCAAAATCATGAGTTTTACATCAAGTGGACATAATTAAGTTTAGCCTAGCATGACAAAAGAAAGAACAAATACATAATTGGAACGAGTAGTATGCATCATAAAATCACTAGAATAGTGTAACAACCCGACTTCATAAATCCAAAAACGTGTACCAAATTTTTTTTTTTTCTGGATCAGCCCATCTGGACGGCGTCCAAAGGCTTAGACGGCGTCCAGCACTTAAGGCCGGGACGGCGTCCAGCATATCTGGACGGCGTCCAGATTGCCTGGCAGCTGCTGTCCCCGGGCCAACTCACGTGAGCGGAAATCCCGCTTCCCGACACATTCGAACGAAAACCCTTTTACAACATATCACAATATAATAAACTAAGAGGTTTTCATCATTAAAACAAGTTTTACAACATCGGGCCCACAACGACCCGTCTTACGCGTTTCGTTCAAAAATATAAGTTTCGACCAATACAAGTTTAATTTCCAAACGACACTAGAGCATGGTGTTTGGGGTTAAACTACGCAAATCTTGGCCGAACTTCCAAAACCTAACCCAAAAGCATCCCCTAACAAAATAAGCGAGAGACCACTAATCCAACAGAATACCTTTTCCTTTGTCCACGCCGGAGCCTAAAAAGGTAAACAACGAGAGGGTAAGCTAAAGATTAGTGAATGCAATAATTATACATATACATATATAACTTACTTACTTGCAAACACTTACGCCAAATTTGCATACATACTAGCTACATAATTAGCATACCTTTAAAATGTATATCGCTAAAACCACAAAAACAACGCTAGTATAACAATAGCATATAACACAACAATACAATATGCTACAACACGAATATATAACATTGATGTTCACAACATCCATAGTACTCAAGATCTTAAGGGTAGCCCAACGAATGGTATTGTCAACATCGAACTTAAAACCCATTCGCCTATATTAATGTGGTATCGTCAACACCGAACTTTAAACCCACATATGAGGTATCATCAACAACGAACTTTAAACCCTCATCCAACGTCACTACCATAGTCGTATGGCATCGTCAACATCGAACTTAAATTCCATACATTTATATTAATGTGGTATCATCAACAACGAACTTTAAACCCACATATGAGGTATCGTCAACTACGAACTTTAAACCCTCATCAACACTACAATATGCTCTAGGGTACGGTATCGTCAACAACGAACTTTAAACCCTTACCCCACAAGTAAATAAATCATATACATACATATATAATTATTCCACTCACCTCAAAGTCTTTTGTGAAAGATAACCGAGCTTGCAACTTCAATGTAACATACCTATTACATTTAGCACAATAATCAATCACGACTCAAGTCGGTCAACCAACTTACTCACCATTCTAGTGCCATTTTGACCCAAGGTGCAATTCCGACCCATTTGCACCCTTAACCCCAATATTTGGGTCAACACCAACAAAACCCTAGCACTAGTCAAATATGGTCTTAAACACTTTAAAATCACAAGTTTAGTGTGTTCTCATACGCATTTAACAACCTAGGTCGCCCAAGACCCATTTAACCCATTTCGAGGTCAACACGCCCATTTGGGTCACCCACAACCCAAATGACACCCACTAACATTAACTACAAGTGTGCTAGTGATTTACTAAGCCTTTAAGACCCATTTACACACTTTAACATTTCAAAACCCTAGGTTAGTCTTCTTTTGGGTCTTCATGACCCAACTTACCCAAAACCCCCAAATCACTATCAAATGGGTTTTATGTGCAACACTAACCCAAACCCTAACCCTTAAACTAATTAACGTAAAGAAATCAAGGTTAAGACTTACCAACACAATCAAAACGTAGCTAGTGAGGAGATAAACAACTTTAGAACTCGCACCAAGACCTGATTCGACCTTCTTCTCCCTTGATTTGAGCTCTCTTACTCTAGAATCTTACTCTCTCTCTCTAGATTTTAATGGAAGGAGATAAGGTAGTTGAAAGTGGAGTGAATGAGGCTCCACCAACTGATCTTGGGCCTTTAAGTCGTTCCCCAAGTTAAATTACCAAAATACCCACTTTAAAATATCTAAAAACACAAGGCTGGCTGATCAGGTCATCTGGACGGCGTCCAGATTTCTGGACGGCGTCCAGCCCTTCAAAACAGGATGGCGTCCAGCCCTGTTAGATGGTGTCCAACATAACAGGGAAAAACTGGATCTTACAACTCTCCCCCACTTGAACCGAATTGCGACCTCGCAATCCAAGCCGAATGACAAGCAGGAAGATACATAAGAACAAACTCTTCGGGCTCCCAAGTAAACTCAGAATCTATACTACGCCGCCATTGAACTTTAAAAGTTCTCACCTCTTTATTTCTCAATCTTTTCACTTTTTCGTCAAGTATGGCAACCGGCTCCTCAATATACTCTAGCTTGTTGTTTAGTTCAATTTCGTCTAATGACACCCACGAAGAATCATCCGCAAGACACTTAAGGAGATGGGAAACATGAAATGTATTATGGATCCCCGCAAGTTCTTCGGGTAATTCCAAACGATATGCGACTTCACCAACACGAGCTAAGACCTTAAATGGCCCAATAAACCGAGGAGCTAACTTTCCCCATTTTCTAAACCGAATAATGCCTTTCCATGGCGAAACCTTAAGCATCACCATGTCGCCCTCTTGGAATTTGATCATTCGCCTACATTTATCGGCATACGACTTTTGTCTATCTTGCGCCTTTTTCAAATGATCCCGAATCACATCAATCTTGCTATTCGTCTCTAAAACCAAATCGGTACTCCTGATTTCCCTTTGTCCCACTTCACCCCAACAAATTGGAGTTCGACATCTTCGTCCATAAAGCATCTCATACGGTGGCATCCAGATACTAGTATGATAACTATTATTGTACGAGAATTACACCAAAGGTAAGTGCTCGTCCCAACTACCTCCGAAATCAATAATACACGCCCGTAACATATCCTCTAATGTTTGATTCGTACGTTCGGTTTGACCATCTGTTTAAGGATGATACGCCGTGCTCAATTTTAATTGTGTACCCATATCGTCATGAAACTTTTCCCAAAACCGAGATGTAAAAAGGGTATCTCGATCCGAAATAATAGATATAGGAACCCCATGTCGAGCGACTACTTCCTTGATAAACAATTTAGCCAAGGTCTTCGACGATATCGCTTCCCGAATGGGAAGAAACAAAGAACTTTTCGTCAATCAGTCAACTATCACCCAAATCGAATCAAATTGGGTTCTCGCCGTTTTAGGTAACTTTGTGATGAAATCCATGGTAATGTGCTCCCATTTCCACTTCGGGATTTCTAACGGTTGTAACTTACCATACGGCTTTTGGTGTTCGGCTTTAACTTGCAAACACATGACGCATTGCTCAACATACTTTACAACATCACGTTTCATGCCTGGCCACCAATACTCTTTCCTTAAATCAAGATACATTTTCGTCGCGCCCGGATGAATGGAATACTTTGACTTATGTACTTCATTAAGTAGCACTTGTCGATAATCACCCATCTTAGGCACCCACACTCTTCCTTGAAAAGACAACAAACCACGCGAGCCCATAGTAATGAACTCCGATTGCCCCACTATTCGCTCCGCATGCTTGTTGTGAACGTAAGCCTCTATTTGAATCACACCAAGTCTTTCAAGAAAATCGTTAGTAATAATCATACGTAACAATCCCAATCGTAACGCCGGGTGATGATTCTTTCGACTTAACCCATCCGTGACCACATTCGCCTTGCTCGGATGATAAAGTATTTCACAATCAAAATCTTTTACCACATCCATCCACCTACGTTGATGATAATTCAAATCTCTTTGGTTAAAGAGATGTTTCAAACTCTTATGATCCGAATAAATTGTACTCTTGACACCATACAAGTAATGGCGCCAAATTTTCAATGCATGCACAACTGCCTCCAACTCAAGATCATGAGTCGGATATCTCGTCTCGTGTTCCTTTAATTGTCGAGAGGCGTAAGCGATGACTTTACCTCTTTGCATTAGAATACACCCGAGCCCATTTAGAGAGGCATCACAATACACCATCATGTCTTCCACACCTTCCGGCAACACTAACACCGGAGCTTGACACAATTTCTCTTTTATCAATTGGAAAGCAATTTCTTGCTCGTTCTCCCAAATAAACCTCGCGTTCTACCTCGTCAATTTCGTCAATGAAGAAGCGATCTTAGAAAAGTCTTGGATAAACCGACGATAATAACTAGCCAATCCGAGAAAACTTCGGATTTCCGTAGGCGTAGTCGGTCATCTCCAACTCTTCACCGTCTCTATCTTCCCCGGATCTACTTGAATACCATTTTCGTTCACAATATGGCCAAGGAATTGAACTTCCCTTAGCCAAAATTCACATTTGGAGAATTTAGCATACAACTTCTCCTTCCGCAATGTCTTTAACACACATCGCAAATGAAGTTCATGTTCTTTCATACTCTTCGAATAGACAAGTATGTCGTCAATGAATACAATTACCGACTTGTCCAACATAGGTTGGCACACTCGGTTCATAAGATCCATGAATGCCGCCAGTGCATTCGTAAGACCGAAAGGCATAACTACAAACTCAAAATGCCCATAAAGCGTTCGAAAAGCCGTTTCCTCAATGTCTTCCTCACGGACCCGCATTTGGTGATAGCCGGACCGTTGATCAATCTTTGAGAAATACGTCGCACCTTGGAGTTGGTCAAACAAATCGTCAATCTGATTCAATGGATAACGATTCTTGATCGTCACTTTATTCAACTCCCAGTAATCGATGCACATCTGCGTACTACCATCCTTCTTCTTCACGAATAAAATCGGAGCACCCCATGGCGAAGCACTCGGTCGAATAAAACCCTTTTCAAGAAACTCTTGGGTTTGATTTAACAACTCTTGCATTTCTGTCGGCGCTAAATGATAAGGAGTTTTAGCAATGGGAGTAGCTCCCGGAACCAACTCAATGCGAAATTCAACTTGTCTTTCCGCCGGGACACCCGGTAACTCGTCCGGAAAAACGTCTTCGAATTCACTAACCACCAGAATTTCACGAATAGGTGGTGGCTCATCACGAGTATCAACAACATGGGTAAGAAAAGCCATGCCACCACTAACAAGAAAACAACGTGCCCGTGCAAAAGAACATATCGGCACAAGTCTTCTTCGTTTATCGCCATAAATAATTAACTCTCCCCTACTTGGGGTCTTTACACGAATAGATTTTTCATGGCATGCGATATCGGCTCTATTTCAATCGAGCCAATCCATACCAACAACGATATCAAAATCGCCCAAGTTCATCGGAATGAGATCAATTTTAAAGTTCTCGGCACCAAAAACAACATCACAATTCTTACACACATCAACCACGAGCACCGTCTTGCCGTCCGCTATTTCGACTTCTACCGGACGACTTAACTTAGCCAACGGTCTATTAAGTTTAGGCACAAATTTTGGAGACACAAACGACAAATTTGCACCGCTATCAAATAGAATCCTCGCCGGATTAGAGTTAACCATAAAAGTACCTGAGACCACCTCGTTGGATTGCTTGGCTTCATCATTCGTCATCAAATATTTGCGACCCCTAGCCGTACCCACCGCTTTCTCTAGACGCTTAGCATTATCGTTTCGTAAATCGGGACACTCCGACTTTCGGTGTCCTTCTTTGTTGCAATTAAAACAAGTGAGCTTGTTTGTTGAAGTTGGCTTCGGACAATCTCGAACCATATGTCCACGTACCCCACAATTGTAGCAAGTAGGGACAAAGTTCCCAAAACCATCCTTCTTCACACTATTCGCACTTTCGGAACCCTTCTTGTTTTTCTTGTTAGAAATGTTAGAATGACTAGAACCTTCAAACTTTCTCTTAGAAAAAGAGAAATCACTTTTCCTTGGAACCTCTGGCTCAAAAACCAGAGCCAATTCACATAACTCTTCAAATGACTTAGCCATACCCCGACTAATCTTACCCTTGAAATCATCATTCAAAGTTCGGTAAAAATCCTTCATTAGCTTGTGATCATCACCAACATATTTCGGGCAAAAATGAGTCTTTGACAAGAAGGTAGACTTGAGAGTAACCAAGTCCATTGAACCTTGTTGCAAATTGTGCAACTCGTCCCGGATTCTATCAAGATTGGAAGAAGTTCGGTATTCTTTGAAAAATTCCTTCTTAAACTCCTCCCATGTCAAACTCATGCATTGCTCTTCACCATATAAGTTGATTTTATCGTCCCACCACAACTTAGCTTCCTCCCGCAATATGCTAGAACCATACCTCGCCTTCTTCTAGGGAGGACATTCCGCGGTACGGAAAGCTCCCTCAATATCGGAGATCCAACATGTACTTTTTAAAGGATCTCGCACCCCATTAAACATCGGGGGTTGAGCATCCTTGAAATTCTTGTAGTGGAAGTCCCGCCTTCCATTCCCACCGTTACCATCACCCCCTTCACCACGAGGATGAATGTTTCTAGCTTCTAATGCCTCCTCGATCGTGGCATTCATTCGCTCATTTATCATTTCGGTTACTTGCCCATCAACCGACTCTTGGAAAACCTTTTGAACATCGTCAAGAAAATCATTTTTTAGCCTTTTAAAGATGGCCTCAACCTTGGCCGTGAGTTCAACGTCCTCACTCATACTTCCGTCATTGGTGTCGTGTCCATTTCTCATCTTCATTCTATAAAACGAAGTAAATTAAGCAACGAAACGAAAGGACTTAACACATATGTATATACATATACACCACACTACCCATCTTGCTCAACAATCATCGTACATCGCTTATTTGACACAATTTGAACCCGTAACAATGGTAGCTAATCATTGTTACGCGAGCACGTCGCATTAACTTGCTAGTACAATGCCTATCTCGCTTGATGATTGCTAAAACAACATAAAACAATTAGTGCAAGATTAATTCACATAAACCCTAGCACTAAAAATTCCCATTCCGACCCAAAGTCCTACAAGTCCCGCATAAAGCGCCACACAATAAAGTCTAAGTCTAGGCACCTATCTCAAGTCGCTTAAATCCCTTAGACCATGCTCTGATACCACTTGTAACAACCCGACTTCATAAATCCAAAAACGTGCATCAGAAAAAAAAATTCTGGATCAGCCCATCTGGACGGCGTCCAAAGGCTTGGACGGCGTCCATCACTAAAGGCCGGGATGGCGTCCAGCATATCTGGACGGCGTCCAGATTGCCTGGCAGCTTCTGTCCCCGGGCCATATCACGTGAGCGGAAATCCCGCTTCCCGAAACATTCGAACGAAAACCCTTTTACAACATATCACAATATAATAAACTAAGAGGTTTTCATCATCAAAACAAGTTTTACAACATCGGGCCCACAACAACCCATCTTACGCGTTTCGTTCAAAAACACAAGTTTCGACCAATACAAGTTTAATTTCCAAACGACACTAGAGCATGGTGTTTGGGGTTAAACTACCCAAATCTTGGCCGAACTTCCAAAAGCTAACCCAAAAGCATCCCCTAACAAAATAAGCGGGAGACCACTAATCCAACCGAATACCTTTGCCTTTGTCCACGCCGGAGCCTAAAAAGGTAAACAACGAGAGGGTAAGCTAAAGCTTAGTGAATGCAATAATTATACATATACATATATAACTTACTTACTTGCAAACACTTACGCTAAATTCGCATACATACTAGCTACATAATTAGCATACCTTTAAAATGTATATCGCTAAAACCACGAAAACAACGCTAGTATAACAATAGCATATAACACAACAATACAATATGCTACAACACGAATATATAATATTGATGTTCACAACATCCAGAGTACTCAAGATCTTAAGGCTAGCCCAACGAATGGTATCGTCAACATCGAACTTAAAACCCATTCGCCTATATTAATGTGGTATCGTCAACACCGAACTTTAAACCCACATATGAGGTATCGTCAACAACGAACTTTAAACCCTCATCCAACGTCACTACCATAGTCATATGGCATCGTCAACATCGAACTTAAATTCCATACATTTATATTAATGTGGTATCGTCAACAACGAACTTTAAACTCACATATGAGGTATCGTCAACTACGAACTTTAAACCCTCATCAACACCACAATATACTCTAGGGTACGATATCGTCAACAATGAACTTTAAACCCTTACCCCACAAGTAAATAAATCATATACATACATATATAATTATTCTACTCACCTCAAAGTCTTTTGTGAAAGATAATCGAGCTTGCAACTTCAATGTAACGTACCTATTACATTTAGCACAATAATCAATCACAACTCAAGTTGGTCAACCAACTCACTCATCATTCTAGTGCCATTTTGACCTAAGGTGCAATTCCGACCCATTTGCACCCTTAACCCCAATATTTGGGTCAACACCAACAAAACCCTAGCACTAGTCAAATATGGTCTTAAACACTTTAAAATCACAAGTTTAGTGTGTTCTCATACGCATTTAACAACCTAGGTCACCCAAGACCCATTTGACCCATTTCGAGGTCAACACGCCCATTTGGGTCACCCACAACCCAAATGACACCCACTAATATTAACTACAAGTGTGCTAGTGATTTACTAAGCCTTTAAGACCCATTTACACACTTTAACATTTCAAAACCCTAGGTTAGTCATCTTTTGGGTCTTCATGACCCAACTTACCCAAAACCCCCAAATCACTATCAAATGGGTTTTATGTGCAACACTAACCCAAACCCTAACCCTTAAACTAATTAACGTAAAGAAATCAAGATTAAGACTTACCAACATAATCAAAACGTAGCTAGTGAGGAGATGAACAACTTTAGAACTCGCACCAAGACCCGATTCGACCTTCTTCTCCCTTGATTTGAGCTCTCTTACTCTAGAATCTTACTCTCTCTCTAGATTTTATTAGAAGGAGATAAGGTAGTTGAAAGTGGAGTGAATGAGGCTCCACCAACTGAACTTGGGCCTTTAAGTCGTTCCCCAAGTGAAATTACCAAAATACCCCCTTTAAAATATCTAAAAACACAAGGCTGGCTGATCAGGTCATCTGGACGGCGTCCAGATTTTTGGACTGCGTCCAGCCCTTCAAAACAGGACGGCTTACAGCCCTGTTGGACGACGTCCAACATAACAGGGAAAAACTGGATCTTACAAATAGTTACAAACTAGAGTATAAATGATTAATAGATTATCCAATTTTCAACCTTGATGTTAAGATCTTCAGATTTGATGAAGGGCCTCTAAACACTTAAAATCGTCCCTTATTTCTCCAGAATTCGTAAAATATAAGTTTTCCTCAAGTTGGGGTTTAATAGGAGTTTATATAGATGGAAATTCGAAACCCTGACCGACCCCGTGTCGCGACCGCGACCCACATTGGCGCGACGGTGACTTGATGAAAAATGGCCATCGCGACCGGGACTATCCATGTCATGACCGCGACACCTGCTGTTTCAAATTTGCTATGTTCTATCGATGTATCACGGCAGCAACACACCCAATGCGACCGTGATGGGTTACTATTCAGCACCTTCTTTGATTTATTTCATCTTTTCACTTTATCTTGCTCGTTTGATGCTGGAACTTTTTGAATTCATCCGAAAAACTAACACTAAGACTTCTAAAGCATAATTTATCATTTCTTTATAATCACGAACTAAAGTCTTCAATCTTCACAAATTATACCCGAAAATAACCCGATATCGTGAATGAAGTAATGTATAAATGAGCTGATATCAAATTTCCCCACACTTGAACGTTGCTTGTCCTCAAGCAAGACTATTCTTTAATATAAAATAAGATAGCAAGGTTGAAATCTTCAAAACTTAATCTTCACATCATATTAAAATTACCCACACGCTTCACACTTAGAATCAAGAACCTCAATATGGCGGGATCAGTTAAAAAGTTTGGCCTTAGGAAACACAAGACCTTTGAAAACCATTTTTTTAAGAACGGGAAAACAAGTCAAGTTTTTACACAAAAAAAAGTTTTTTGAATTTTAGGTTTTTAAGGCTAGGTTCTTTTAAAGCCATCCCAATTTTGGGATAACCGCACCGACAATTGACAACCTAGTATATCATCTAGGATGAACTACCTCTCTGTTCGAAGGTGATGAGAAGACAATATCCTTAGGTGAGTTTTTAAGTGCCATCCACAGTCGATTTGGTAGTAATCAATGGAACGAGTCAAGTGACCAATCCTTACTAGCATCCGGTGTTTAAGGAGCAAGATGAGAAGGCACAAGGGATTGATTTGCCCTACCAATCCTATTTTTAGGTTGAACGTTCGAGACTTTCTCTTCCCTCGATGCTATAACATCATGAAACGATGCTTAGCATGAAATGGCATGGATTAGGAAGATCCCAATGCCAAGTAAATCGCAACTCAGAAGACTTGACTTCCTTAAATGGGAGGACTTGATCACCCTAAAGTGTTAAAGTTTGAAACTATAAACACTTAGTTTATTTTAGATCCTTGCACCCCAATTCCCACACATCTAGATTTTATGCCATTTTTAAGAAAATGTAGGAAGTAGTTACTACATTTCCATAGTTGAAAAAGGTACCATGACTTTTGACCACGGCGTGCGTTATCTAAGCAAACGCTAGTACGAAGCCATTGCTTTTCAAAAAGGCAGCTCAAGGCTCCTCTTCCTACAGTACTATATATCTTAAAATGATGTAAGTATGAAATGATGTAGATTCAGAAGTCTCCTACACCAACTAAGATGAAGATACGAAAGACTTTACTTCCTTATAAGGATGGATTTGATTCCTCCTTTAAACACAAATGCACTCACGCAAAACACAAGAAAACACAATACCAATCATCCGGACACTTAAAAAGTCACTAAAAGTGGTGATAATAACTGCTCAATAACAATGATTACAACTTGGCTTTTGAATGAGTCAATAATTTAATCCTTAATTTTTTTCAAAAATAAGACACAAAGCCAAGAATAATACACCCGCGAGAATTTATATCTCTTCCCCCACACTTAAAATCATGTAATGCCCTCATTACATGAAATCAGATAAATCAAATATAAATTCGAGAGGACAATGGAGTGTAGGAAATATAAAACCCAGATGTAGAGCATAAAGTATGGAAAACGGAGTGACAGATGACTCTGCACTGAAGGTCGTTCCTCGATTATCATCACAACTCAAATGGTACTTGCAATGATTAAAAAAATACAAAACACACAAAATGGAAAATATTTTTGGGTTTTCAAATTTTTTCTATTTTTTTGGATTTTTTTAATTTTTAAACACACGCAATATACAAGGATACATATGCAAGTTTATTAACGAGTCTTACACTAGACTCCAGCTCCTTCTCAACTGATGCTCGTTTGGTGGGTTCCTTCATCCTTCAAATCATGAAAACCACCACCTAAACTACCATCACCAATCATCCATAGCTCTTGAATCCTCAGTCAACTCCCTTAATTTTTCTTTCTCTTTTTTCGATAAATTCGACACTAACTGGATTCTTACATGCTCATCTTTTTCACTCATAGCATTCTTAACCCATCCAAATAACCTTCTCATAGACCTATCAACAATGCTATCATTGGGCGGTATATCCACATCTTTCTCATCAGATTTTTCCCCACACTTAGGCTTTTTACCTAATCTTGTCGTATATTTAGTAGGGATATCACTAACAACAACATTCACAGAACCTACATCGGCGGGTGGTGGGCATACATTTTATTTAGTTTGAAAGCTCAAACTTCTATCTAGGTCTCTAAGAGTCAATTTCTCAATTTTCCAATCAGTAAAAGCACATGAAGTTGCTAAAAATGGTCTACCTAGAACAAGTGGTACACCCTTATCTTCATTTAAATCAACAACTACAAAGTCAACAGGAAATTGTAATTCACCAACATTAACCACTAAGTTTTCAGCAATCCCTACGGGTCTACTACCTGATTGATCAATTAACCTAACTCATGTAGTTGCCGGCTTAAGATCACCCAAATTCAAAAGCAAGTATAAAGAATATGGCATTATATTGATACTTGTACCTAAATCTGCAAGAGCACTCATATGCTAAGACCCATCCATCTAACAAGGCACAATGAATGGCCCAGGATCTCCTAACTTACGTGGAATTCATTCTTCTTCACAATAGCAGTGCATTCTGCCTCAAGAAATGCAGAAGATGCCGCCTCATACTCACCCTTCTTCGCTAACAATTCCTTCAAAAATTTCCCATAATTGGGCATACCTATAAGAACATCAAGCAACGGTATATTCACACAAATTATCATTATTCCATGACTTACAAACAGTTTCCTTTGGTTGCTCATATTGAATAGCTCTCGGATATGGAACGGGTGGCTCGTAAACTTGCTACTTAGATGAAGGTTTCACCTTATCTTCCACTTAAACCTTCTCAGCTTTCTTCTCACTAAACTCGGGAAATTCGGTAGTCTCCGCACTCTTAACTTCCGACTCTTGCATATCTGAACTAGAAGAACTACCCGACATCAAACTTATCAAATAATTACCATACGCGGGAGTTATGTCACTAACTCGAATCCAACCATCTTCACCTGACGATATAGTCTTCACACTCTCCGTTGAAATGGAGTTAACTCTAACCTAATCATCAACTTCATCTTCTTCATCTTCACGACCAAGATTATAAGACAGAACAAACTCATCTGAACCATATCCCTCAAAACTAGAAATTGCATTGACATGCAAATAATTAGACATCTGAGGATCTTTTTTCTTCATATCACTTATATTTTCATTAGCTAGGATTGTTCGGACCGGCCCATTGTTGTTAGGATTCACTTGGGTATTTGATAGGAGAGCACCCGGTGGTCTCTCTGACAATACTTGCGACAATCAGCCCATTTCCCTTTCCAAATGCTGCAGTGAAGCTTATTGATTCCTCATTTGTTGCTTTGTCAACTCACTATCTTGTTTCAGCAACAAAATATTCTCATCAGATTTAATCATAAACAATTCTTCCAGTGATGGCACCTTCTCCACAAAAGTTTGATTCTGATTTCGATTAATGAACCCCGGTGGTCCATTCCTTTGATAACCCGAACTACCTCCTTGATACTAATTATGATACTGATTACCCAAGTAGTTCACCTGCTCTTCCATAGTCATTTTATCACAATCCTTCATAAGATGTGAACCTTGACACAATTCACAACCAACTTTCATAGCATGAATATCTTTCATGATTTTCTCCATTTGTCTTCCAAAAGTAGCCAACCGAGCTTTAACCGATGCAATTTCTTCACTAGCCTCGATACTAGCGACTTTAGATGTTCTAGAAAGATCCAACTCTTGGTGCCAATCATAAGAATGCGTACCAGTTTTGGATATGATGTTATGGGCTTCATCTAGTGTCTTCTTCATGATAGAACCACCCGCAGAAATATCAGTTTCCTTCCTCATAGGAACATTAACACCCTTATAGAAGATTTGGGCCTTTTGAAAATTGTTCAACCCGTGTTGCCGATAATTCCTTAACATTTTACCGAATCGTGTCCAGGCTTCATAAAGTGTCTCGTTAGACTTTTGAACAAAATGATTTATGTCGCTTTGCAACTTTGCAGCCTTTGAACCAAGGAAGAACCGCTGTAAAAACCTGTCCTCCATAACATCCCAACTTCTAATTTCACCCTCGAGTAATGACTCTAACCAATATTTTGCACCACCCATCAAAGACCATGGAAATAATCTCAAATAGATCACGGTATCCTGGACATCCTTGATGTTGAACAAGTCACAAATTCCCTTGAATGTTCGTAAATGCTCGTTAGCATCTTGATTTAGTGTACCGTTGAATTGACGCTGATGTGAAATCATGTGTAGGATTTGCCCCTTAATCTCAAAATCAACCGTGACTATCAGGTGTGTAATAGCATGACCATTCCCGATCCTCGTGGCTTTCATCATCGCCTCCATCGTTGGAGTTTCGTCACCCATCTTTTGTTCTTTCTTAATATATTCAGAGTCCAGAATATAAAAAGGTAACGCTGTTAAACCTTCTAAGATCAACTGCTCTTCTTTCACCCTACTACGCATATTATAAACTCTAGACGGTACCAGAGTTCCATTTCACCTAACCTACGATCACACCACAACCAACAAAAACGTAAATCCAAACAAAATGCAACTTTTGTGGAAACAAGTTCCCATGAACGGATCGAATAACAAAAAACTATTAAAATCCTAAAACACACCGCTCCCCGGTAGCAGCACCAAAAAGTTGACGTGTGTTTTCTACACCTACTTTTATTAAACTAAACTAAACCAAATTAACACACGAATACAGGAAACTATTCCTGATCAATGTAATAAAGAAGCTAGTAAGCACAAGTTCGTCCATATAGAGCATAGTGTTTAGATTGAAATAACTAATTATTATCCTAAGAATTGAGGGTTTTAATTTGAATTTTGAAGAATTAAAACAATAGAAAAAATAAATTAACAAATTAACCGGATAAGGAGAAGCAGTGTCCACTTTAATGCTCAACAAATGACTAGGATTGTTCTTTTATTAAAACTGTTATTAAAGGTCTAGGTAACTAGTTCATATCGGTCTTACGAAATCAATAAACTAAAGGCATAATGAATTCAATTAACTCACATTAATTATCATCTAGAGGTCTAAATTGTTAAATTAAATGATACTTTCTCTTGGTTAAACTCATATAAAACCTAGACTATCTGGATCACTCGGAATAGCCTTTACGAATGTATTATCACAATATCAATTTAATCACCAATTGCACTCACATACAATTATCTAGATCTAAAAAATGAAGTACGAGCTATGGATATTGATAAATTCACATAAACCAAATCTAATAACATGTATAATTAAATTAACAGTATATAGATGAACACAACAATGGATCTTTCAAGAAAACATGAATAATCAAACATAAAATCTTAATAAATCAAAAGATAAAACAATCCAAAATCATGAGTTTTACATTAAGTGGATATAATTAAGTTTAGCCAAACATGACAAAAGAAAGAACAAATACATAGTTGGAATGAGTAGTATTCATCATAAAATCACTAGAATAATGAAAAACTAGAGTACCAATGATTAATAGATGATCCAATCTTCAACCTTGATGTTAAGATCTTCAGATTTGATGAAGAATGACCTTTAAACCCTTAAAACGTCCCTTGTTGCTCTAGAATTCGTAAAATAAAAGTTGTCCTCAAGTTGGGGTTTAACAGGGGTATTTATAGATGGAAATTCAAAAACCTGACCGACCTCGTGTCGCGACCGCGCACATCACAGTGACTTATTGAAAAATAGCCATCGCGACTGGGACTATCCATGTCGTGACCGCGGCACCTGCTGTTTCTAATCTGCTATGTTCTGTAGATGTATTACGACCACAACACACCCATTGTGACCGCGATGGGTTACTGTTCAACACCTTCTTTGATTTCTTTCGTCTTTTCACTTTATCTTGCTCGTTTGATGCTGGAACTTGCTGAATTCATCCAAAAAACCAACACTAAGACTTATAAAGCACGATTTATCATTTTCTTTTTAATCTCGAACTAATGTCTTCAATCTTCACAAATTATACCCGAAAAGAACCCGATATCGCAAACGAAATAATTTATAGCCGATATCAATACGGGTAGTACAGTTATAGCTAATATGAGGGAAGTAGATTTCAAGAAGGACTTACCTCAATGGAAATTTAAGATGCCGTATAAGGTTGAAAATGTTCTAACTTATACTGATGATCAAAAAGCTGAAATGTTTGACTATCTAAGAATTGATCTCTGTAGAGGCACCATACGTGAAGAAGTTATCAAAACTGAAATTAAATCTGTAAATGAAAAACTAAAGGACAAACTGATGAAGTTAAAACCTTACTGGTGAAATTTCCAAACTTGAAAATCAAAATTTTGCTTTATAAGCTCTTCAAAAAGGTTGTAGAAGCAGCAGAAGTCACAATCCAGCTGGCTAACCTCAAAAAGGTTGTAGCATCTTGGTGTACATCTGATCAACGTGCTGCTAATTGTGTTAATGAGTAGGTGCCCGCCCATGTAGAAGCTTTCTTTACTAGTGACTGACATGCTGCTGCTCATGTAGATGATGCATTCATGGACCCTGTTGATATCGGCCAAAAAGTCACGTTTTTATCCCCGATATTAGGCCCTAAAACCATAAAGTTCCCAACTTTACACCAAAAATAATCGATTTGTCGGTTGATTTTGTATATTTAGTAATTACGAAGGCGATACAAAAAGAATCAAGTAAAACGGAGCAAAAACGAAGATTCTAGAGCAAAAATGGTGAAAGACAAGAAATCAAGTTATGATCCAGTGATTTCAGCTGACCTGGCAAGCCAAACGGTCTACCAAACAGCTTGCTTGTATGGGAATCGGCTTGCCACACGGGTCAATCAAACGGGCACAATAAACGACTGATCTGAGCAAACGGGCACATCAAACGGCATACCAAACGGCGTGCCAAACGGCCTGCCAGCCGTTTGCTGGCAAATTTCAAGTCTATTTAAAAGGGCACTTTCCATCCATCTCAACACATACTCAATTTGCAATTCATTTTATATTTTCAAGCTTTTTAGTTAGTTTTTAGTAGTAGCTCGCTTAGCTTTTATTTCCGGAGGATATCCCAGCAAGCCCCTGCGATCTCGGGCAGATTTCTTCAGCCTTTTCAGGTTTTTATCCAAAACGCTTATCTTTTGTATTAAACATGTATTCTTACCTTTTATGTTTAATAATTAGTTTCGATATTACCATGTTTGTGATGACCCGGAAATTTCCGACCAAATTTAAACATAATCTTTATATGATTTCGACACGATAAGCAGAGTCTGTAATGTTGAGTCTTAAAATTTTTAAAACTGTTTACATTAATTCATTTAACCTTTGACTATTCCCGACGATTCACGAACAATTGTGTGTAAATAAAAATTTATGTATATAAATATAAGTATAAATGTATATGTAATATTTTTGAATAAATAAAAGTACACTTTAATCAATATGAATATAAACTGAAAAATAATAATTTGAATGTCTAAGTTACCATCAAAATGAAAATATATATATATATATATATATATATATATATATATATATATATATATATATATATATATATATATATATATATATATATATATATTAAGTTACAAGTTTAAATACAGTATTATAACAATATTATTATTACATTCATCATTATTATTAATAGTAATATTAATATTTATATTCGTATTATTAATAATATAAGAATCGGAATATATATAACATGTCATTATAGTAATTATTACCATTAATAATCATTATCATTATAAATATCATTAATATTATTAGCATTATTTAGTTGTTATTAATGTGAATATTTACATATACGATTTCTATACTTAATTGATAAGTATATGTGTAGTGTAATATATTAAAATGTATAATATTGAATATTCTGTATATGTTATTATATACATACATTATATAAATATTACATAAATAATAATATGTGATATATTAAATTTAATTACAAAATTAAGACATAGTTGTTGTTGTAATATTATTATTACTTTCAGTATTACTATTAATATTAGTAATAATATTATTATTATTGTTATGATTGTAAGGTTATCAAAATAAAAATTTATATATAAATATTATTATAAGATTAATTAGATGTATAACTTAGTGGTAATTTAAATGTCATTAGTTATTATTATTATCAAAAATTTCATTATTAACATTTTTATTAATATTACTTATTCATTATCATTATTATAAATATGATTTTTAGTACTAATATGATTATTATCATTATTATTATTATTAGTATTATTATGTTGTTATTATTAAAAATATCCTTATTATTAAACCTATTATTATTACTAATTATTATTTAAGAGTATTATAGTTATTAAAAATTAATTACAAAAATTAAGTTAATATATATATATATATATATATATATATATATATATATATATATATATATATATATATAATCATATACAGATCGATCAGTTACACATCACCATCATGAATTTTTTTTCTTCTACTGATATGCTTGTCGATTCCTTTACTGAAACAAAAAAAACTCAAAAGAAATCAAGGACAGATACTTAGTACGAATCCATTATTTATTTTATCTGTTTTATTTTTTTCATTGTTCCTGATTGAAAAAGTGTCCTTCCTGTCTGCAATTGGTTACTAGTCGACTTCAGCTAATTCAGACATGATTCTATCTCAATTATTCGATACTTTATACATAACTCTAACTGTAATTAGGAATTAAAGAGAAAAATAAGAGAGACAGGAGCTCAATAACCCTATTCTTTAACTTTATAGCCAAATCTCAAATTCGAATCCAATTTCAAAAACGAAAAATGCAGTAATGTTAGGAATCTCGTGCTCAAACTATCTAGAAAATTCATATCCTAATTTCTAATATCAAGTAAGAATTTTCGAGTCAAAGTTTCTATTTTCAAAAGTCAAACGCTGTAATTTTGATAAAATTCGAGTTGATTTTTGAGTTTCAAGTTAAATTAACGATTTATAAAGTTTCTAGGAGATGTTTGCAACAAAATTTGTGTTGTGAACTTTATCTAAAACATTATGAAAATCAAAATCAATGTTGAAGTTCACTTGTGTTCATCACGACTGTTACAGCAGATTTTGTTTCTTTTTCTTGTCTGTTGCACAAAATTTCTTAATAATAAGACGTTGCTAAATCAGTTTCAAGTCTAAATTAGTTCTGGTTAGTCGCTGTTGTAATTATTTGGTCCCTGGTCGAATTAGCATGGTGAAGGGAAGAAGAAATAGACACAGATAGGTATAGGATATATTTAAAATCTGGGAAACTCTAACAGATAAGTAAGCAACAGAGCAATGGTTTGGATTATTTGCGGGGGAGCGAGTGGTCGCGGGTTCG
This sequence comes from Rutidosis leptorrhynchoides, assembly GCF_046630445.1. NCBI lineage: Eukaryota > Viridiplantae > Streptophyta > Magnoliopsida > Asterales > Asteraceae > Rutidosis > Rutidosis leptorrhynchoides. The sequence goes on along the minus strand of NC_092335.1, from coordinate 390,464,528 downwards.
AGTCCCGGCTCTGGCGGTTTATTCCTTTTTAAGCCTTTAAAAGTAGTTTTCATATTTATAATTATTATTATTATTATTATTATTATTATTATTATTATTATTATTATTATTATTATTATTATTATTATTATTATTATTATTATTATTATTATTATTATTAATATTATTATTATTATTATTATTATTATTATTGTCATTAATTACTTTTATTATTATTATTATTATTATTATTATTATTATTATTATTATTATTATGTTAACATAACGATTAGGATTAATATTACTATTATTTTTGTTATTAAGTAATATCAATAAGTATTATTAGTGTTATTATTAGTACTATTAAAATTGATATATGTATTATTATGATTACGATTATTATTGTTAGTATGAAAATATTACAAACTAGTATCATTTTAAAAATTTTAGTATTATTAATACTGACGTAAGTATTATTATTAATATTAGCATCTTCGTTAATATGAATATCATTAACAAGTACTATTATTATTGAAAATTAATATAATTATTACTAACAGCATCATTACTTTAAATCTATATTTTTATAAAAACTATTATTAATACTATCATTAATATTATTAGTACTATAAAAATTATTATTATTATCAGTATAATTATTCTAGTGTTATTATAACTAGTATTCTGTAAACAAAAGAGTAATTACATAAAAGTATATTTAATATACATAACTTCACTATATTAATATTTTTATATACAAAATGAATAAATTTAATTAAATAATGAAATACATATAAGTTATTAATATAAAAATTATATCACTAATAATAATATATATATTTATTCGATTACGATTATATGTATTAGTATATACATAAACGATATAGGTTCGTGAATCCGAGGCCAACCCTGCATTGTTCAATTTCGTCATATGTATTTTTACTACAAAATACAGTATTGTGAGTTTCATTTGCTCCCTTTTTAAATGCTTTTGCAATATATATTTTTGGGACTGAGAATACATGTGCTTCTTTTATAAATGCTTTATGAAATAGACACAAGTGATCGAAACTACGTTCTATGGTTGGATTATCAAATCGAATATGCCCCTTTTTAGCTTGGTAGCCTAAGAATTGGTGTTTATTATAATTACCACCAATTGATGCGAATCCTAAAGATAGATCTACGGGCACTAACAAGCCCCAGTCAGAGAATTTGAACTGCTTTAGTACTTCGATTTATCATGTCCGATGTGAGTCCCGGAATGATGGGGATATTCTATATGCATCCTGTTAAGGTCGGTTACCAGGTGTTCAATCCATATGAATGAATTTTAATTCGCGGGTTACGCGTGTCAATATATGAAATCTTGTGGTCTATTAAAATGATGGAAATGATCGATTATGATAAACTAATGAACTCACCAACCTTTTGGTTGACACTTTAAAGAATGTTTATTCTCGGGTATGAAAGAAATCTTCCGCTGTGCATTTGCTCATCTTAGAGATATTACTTGGAGTCATTCATGAAATATTTCAAAAGACGTTGCATTCGAGTCATTGAGTTCATCAAGAAAATTATTAAGTCAATTATAGTTGGATATATTATAAAATGGTTTGCATGCTGTCAATCTTCGATGTAATGAAATTTTGTCTTTCAAAAGCGAATGCAATATTTGTAAAATGTATCATATAGAGGTCAAGTATTTCGCGATGTAATCAAATGTAATGTATTCGTCCAGATGGATTAGGACGGGTTGTTATATGTGGTATCAGAGCGGTGGTCTTAGCGAACTAGGTCTGCATTAGTGTGTCTAACTGATAGTCGTTAGGATGCATTAATGAATCTGGACTTCGACCGTGTCTGCATTTCAAAAGTTTTGCTTATCATTTTTGTTGAAAATTGCCTGCTTATCATTCTTAGTCTAGACACATCTTATTGCATTGATTGCATGAATAGTTTATAGACAAAATTCATATCTTAGCGTATCTGCTAATTCATATCTTAGCTTATTTGTTACTGTAACGTTGCCTGATATATTCCCTAAATTCCTCCGTAATCTACGAAATCTTTTGTTCTATATATAGATATTCTATATAATTAGAATACCACTGATAGCCGGAAATCACTTCATATCGAAAAATTCTTTAATCAATCGTATGAAATGGAACTCACCACTAGTTTAAGTTCCTCGGATTCTGACAGCTATTCCGATATGGAAACACACTTGAGCTCCAAAAGCAGTATAACCGGAATGGATCAACAAATCAGTCATCACCAATTCTGGATGAATTGGGGTTGGGTTCATAGTCAACTTAATCAATGGAGACGCGAAGAAGGCGATCCCTTCCACCAACCGAATTCACCTCTTGGTGAAGAACCTGAAGCACTTACCGGCGAACTTGTCCGAAACACCATATTCACCCTCATTGCCAGGATATCCCACAACGATTATATGATATCCCAAATTCTGAACCTTATTCATCCGCTCGTTCCAACCGTCAATCATTCTAGGGTAATAGAAGAAGTCAACGAACTTCGCGCTCGAGTAATTAATTTGGAGAATATGGTGCAAAACTTACCAGATTCAGCAATATCACCGGCACCAACAGTACCACCAAAAACCCAAGTTTCAACATCATATGCCTCAACATCTCATTCTGTACCTCGAGTATAATCATCATTCTACATGACGTTCTATATCATTTATCTTCGTTTGACATGATGGTTATGTAACCTCAAATGTTTTAGAGATTATGTATTATAGTTCTAACGGTAAATCAAATGAGATTAATATCATAATCGACTCATTAAATCCATTATTACATCTGAAGAAAATATATATGTAAGTATATTTTCATAAAGATTGTAATTAAAAATTATTTCGTACAAATGGTTAATGGTGAAAATATTTTAACGGGTAGGTAATACCCGAGAAATATTTAGATTTCACATTAATCAGTTACACTATACATTCTTCGAATCTGATTCAACAGTCATTTACTATCCTACCTACATCCACAGATATACGTATCCATTCACCGCAGAATAATCATTTTCATTCAACTACATATTTGGATTTTGAATTATCAGAATCCAAAAAGTGGCATAATGAAGAAAACATTTGACAAAATAAAATTTTTTAGAAACAGACAAATTAACTATGAGGAATTTTGTTAAGAATCCACGCTAACAAAATCCTAGCTAACTGTTCCTAGCTAACTGTTATTTTCCGTATTATATTTTATTTATCGCAATTTTTTTTATCGCAATTTTTTTATCGCAATTTAATTATCGCAATTTATTTATTGCAATTTAAATTCTCGCAATTTTATTTATCATCATTTAATTTCTGTTATTTATTTTACGCACTTTATTTATAGTCATTTAAATACTGTTATTTACGCATTTTAAATATCGGGACACGTATACAAGGTTTTGACATATCATATTGACGCATCTATATATATAATTTGGAATAACCATAGACACTCTATATGTAGTAATGTTCGAGTTAGCTATACAGGGTTGAGGTTGATTTTAAAATAATATATATACTTTGAGTTGTGATCGAGTCTGAGACATGTATACAATGGGTCGCGATACGTATTAATTAATTCGAATATTATATATATGAATTATTGAATTACTAACTGTGGACTATTAACTGTGGACTACCAACATTGGACAATTAAAATGAATTAAAATGTTGATTATAACATATGAAACTAAACATTTCTTCAAGTTTGCCACTTGATTTCATCTCAAACCTCATTTGAATCTTGATGATTACAATCTGTGTTCAAACCTTTCATAATTCTTGGAAACACCTCAATCGAGAGGATGAAGCAACTGCATCTTATCTACGGAAGAAAAGATTGATGCATATAGTTATGCACATGAAAACACTCAGAACCTGAATAAACGTTCAAAACGTATCTGTGCTAGCTACTTTGACATTGTTATTACCGAAAATAACTTTGCAAATCTTTTTCAAATTAGCAAATTTTGTCATAGCTCCAGCAAGACAACTTCGACTTTCATTCGGATTAGCCTTATTATAACCATGATATATAAGTTGCCTTTCGTCATCGTTACCGAAGTACCATTTATATTCCACCACATTAGCTATAAACTTATCAGTAACTTCATTGATCTTTGATTTTCAGAAAAATCGTTATATTCATTGGAACCCTATCATATACTCATCCGCACCTTGTAACGAGAATTGTCATACCAATTACTGAGAATCAGCAATCAGTATTTTGAAATCTCGCAGCATGTCTACGCCAGCAATTATATGTGTACATGATAATGCTAAAAACGAACATATATTTCATAGCATTATTCCTCAAGAAAGACAAGCTTTTAGTTGCAATTGTTCTATTTACAAGTGATATTCGTTTAAATAATAAAAGGTGAAGACAAAAGACAGATTCGACGATTTGAAGACGCAAACGACCAAAAAGCTCAAAAGAACAAAAGACAATAAAAAAGGTTCCAATTATTGATAAGAAACGTCTCGAAATCACAAGAGTACAAGATTCAAAACGCAAAGTACAAGATATTAAATTGTACGCGAGGACGTTCGAAAATCCGGAACCGGGACTAGAGTCAACTCTTAACGCTCGACGCAACGGACTAAAAATTACAAGTTAACTATGTATATAAATATAATATAATATATAATTAATTATATTAATTATATATATATTATATATATATATTAAAAACTGTCGGCAGCCAGAAACTCCAAGGGTGTGAATTGAAAATACCTCTCCGCGACTCGCGGAGTTTGAAGGGCTTTTTGCCGCGAGTCGCGGAGCCCCAAAATTCACTTCTGGCTATAAAGCCAACCGAATTCTGATCGAATTTAACATCTTATTTTCTCAATCTCTCTCAATATATACGTAATATATTTATATTTATAATTTATATTTTAATTTTAATTATAATTCTAATAATAAGGGTATGTTAGCGAATGTTGTAAGGGTGTAAGTCGAAATTCTGTCCGTGTAACGCTACGCTATTTTTAATCATTGTAAGTTATGTTCAACCTTTTTACATTAATGTCTCGTAGCTAAGTTATTATTATGCTTGTTTAAAACGAAGTAATCATGATGTTAGGCTAATTATTAAAATTGGGTAATTGGGCTTTGTACCATAATTGGGGTTTGGACAAAAGAACGACACTTGTGGAAACTAGACTATGGGCTATTAATGGGCTTTATATTTGTTTAACTAAATGAAAGTTTGTTAATGTTAATATAAAGATTTACAATTGGGCGTCCCTATAAATTACCATATACACTCGATCGGACACGATGGGCGGGGTATTTATATGTACGAATAATCGTTCATTTAACCGGACACGGGAATGGATTAATAGCCACTAGAATAATTAAAACAGGGGTGAAATTACATTCAAGGGTAATTGGTGTAATTGTTAACAAAGTAGTAAAACCTTGGTTTACACGCAGTCGATAACCTGGTGTATTCATTAAACAAAGTATTAAAACCTTGTTACAATTCGAATCCCCAATTAGTTGGAATATTTATCTTCGGGTATAATAATAATTTGACAAGGACACTTGCAATTTATATTTATGACTGATGGACTGTTATGGACAAAAACCAGACGGACATATTGAATAATCCAGGACAAAGGACAATTAACCCATGGGCATAAAACTAAAATCAACACGTCAAACATCATGATTACGGAAGTTTAAATAAGCATAATTCTTTTATATCATATTTTATTTCCTTTATTTTATATTTAATTGCACTTCTAATTATCGCACTTTTATTTATTGTTATTTCATTTTATCGCACTTTTAATTATCGTACTTTTTAATTATCGCAATTTAATTTTTATCGCATTTTTATTATTCGCAATTTCATTATCGTTATTTACTTTACGCTTTAATTTAAAGTCTTGTATTTATTTTATATTTTACATTAGGTTTTAACTGCGACTAAAGTTTTAAAATCGACAAACCGGTCATTAAACGGTAAAAACCCCTCTTTATAATAATAATATTACTTATATATATATTTGTATTTTTATAAAAGTAAACTAATATAGCGTTGAGCTTTGTTTAAAGATTTCCCTGTGGAACGAACCGGACTTACTAAAAACTACACTACTGTACGATTAGGTACACTGCCTATAAGTGTTGTAGCAAGGTTTAAGTATATCCATTCTATAAATAAATAAATATCTTGTGTAAAATTGTATCGTATTTAATAGTGTTTTCTGCTAAAATTTAATAGTATTTTATACCCCTCTGCTTTAACATCAAGTATTTTTGGCGCCGCTGCCGGGGAATTACTCTTAAAAGCCGGAAGCGCAACGCTAATAAAAAAAAAAAAAAAAGATTTTTTAGTTACTTTTATTAAAAATTCGCTTTTGTAAAAATACGTTTTAAATATTCAAAAATATAAAAAGAAAAACAAAAAAATATAAGTATTTTTAGGATTTTGTTTAATATTTAAGTTTTATAAGTTTCTTTATTTTTATTTTAGTTTATAAAAATATAAGTTTTAATTTTAATATCTTTTATTTAATTAAAAAACAGAAAACAGAAAATAAAAAAAAAATAATAAAGAAAAACGCGTAAAAAGTAGTACCTGTCAACTGAATTCTGGATCCCCGCGACTCGCGGGGTTTTATTCTTTATTTGCCGCGACTCGCGGAGGGCTTCTGACACACGGACAAAAACCCTAATCACGGGTTATTTTTAATTATTATTATTATTAAAACCTAATTATTATTATTATTATTATTAATTTTAATTTTACTTTTACTTTTTATTTAATTTGTTATATTTAGTATAAATAAGTTTATTAAAATTGTAAAATTAATAGTTTTATTAAATAAATAATATAAAAATAATATTTTTATAAAAATTGTACTTTTTACAACTTTTTGTATATTTTTATATTTTGTACCTTTTTAATCGTTGTAGCGTAATATTTATATTTTTAGCTCATATTTAATTTTAAATTTAGTATTTGCTATAGTTATTTTTACTCCTATATTTTTAGGCTTTGCCGTAGAATTCCTTAAGTGCTTTTTCTTTAGACTAAGATTTAGGTGCTTTAGAATTTTGCGACGCCTTTTTAAGTTTTAGTTTCTTTTTAAGTTATTTCCATTTGGGATTTAGTTTTTCCTGTAAGCTTTAATATTTTTAGAGACCTTTTACTATGTACCAATTATCATTCCAATTAGTAATTTCAATTTGCGATTATAATTTTAAGTTAGTTGTAGTAATAAGGTTAGGTTAGTTAAGTATTTTTAAGTTTTTTTAAGTTTCTTTTATTTTTCCGTCACCTTTTATTTTTCAACCATTTTTCCTTTTTCGACCTTTTTCGACGAACTCTTTGTCTTTCTTATTTCTCGCTATTCTAGTTTTAGGACTTAGAATTTTTTTCTACTTCTTATCTAAATTTCTTAAAATTACGAAAATTTATTTTAAGTAGTTAAATTGATAGACATCAAAATTTTCTGGTTCGTAGTAATAGTTGGATTTGTACGTGGACCGGGTTATTGGAGCCAAACAGTCCTCAATTATATTGAGACCAAACGAATCCTGCCCCTCTGCTGCATCTTTTGGCTATTCGAAACGTGGGCAAAATCAGAAAAGTCTATTGATTGGATAACTTATTATAATTTTTCTTTCTTTTTTAAAAAAACTAATAGGATATTCTGTGAATGCACCGAGCAAGACGTTCACCACCTTTTGTACGTTCACCACCTGTAACTCGATCAAGACATCGTTTAACAAATATAACCGCCGTTGATTTTTCTTTAGAATCGTCATCCAGTCGACCAAGTACTTCAGTTCAAATTTCCGATAATCCAGTTTTTGAAACAAACCTCACAATTGAGAATCCAGAAAATATTCAGGAACGGTTCATAGATCCTGAACCATTAAACTTTCCTCCGGAACCACCAATCATTCAAACAGAGATTGTTGAGGAACGAACTATTAAATCAGAATCATCTAGTGATACCGATTCAACAAATTCAATTATGGAGAATCTGGAACCTTTAAGTATGGAAGACCGAATGAGAGCTAAACGCACTGGCCAAGGTCACGCAATTACTCATCCAGACATTAATGCGCCAGATTATGAAATCAAAGGACAAATTCTACACATGGTGACTAATCAATGCCAATTTAGTGGTGCACCGAAGGAAGATCCAAATGAACATCTACGTACCTTTAATAGGATCTGCACACTATTTAAAATCCGAGAAGTGGAGGATGAACAGATATATCTCATGTTATTTCCCTGGACTTTAAAGGGAGAAGCCAAAGATTGGTTGGAATCGTTACCTGAAGGGGCGATTGATACATGGGACGTTTTAATTGACAAATTTCTTAAACAATTTTTTCCTGCATCTAAAGCCGTAAGACTTCAAGCAGAAATTGTTACGTTCACACAAAAGCCAAATGAAACTCTATATGAGGCGTGGACAAGATATGGAAAATTGTTAAGAGGATGTCCGCAACATGGTTTAGACACCTGTCAAATAGTACAAATATTTTACCGAGGATGCGACATCACTACAAGAAAAGACATAGATATAGCAGCTGGTGGTTCGATTATGAAGAAAATCGAAACTGATGCTTACAAAATTATTGATAACACTGCTTCCCACTCACATGAGTGGCACCAAGAAAAAGATATCATTAGATCATCTAAAGCAGCTAGAGCCGATTCTAGCCATGACTTAGATTCCATTTCCGCAAAGATAGATGCTTTCGAGAGACGAATGGAAAAGATGACTAAGGATATTCATGCTATACGAATTAGTTGTGAGCAGTGTGGAGGACCACATTTGACAAAAGATTGTCTCAGTATTGAATTAACAATGGAACAAAGAGAGAATATTTCATACATAAACCAAAGGCCTGGAAATAATTATCAGAATAATTATCAACCGCCAAGACCAATTTACAATCAAAACCAGAATTATAACCGAAATATTCCATACAACAACCAACAAGGTCCTAGCAATCAACAAGTATCCAATAATACTTACAATCAGCAAAGACCGAATTTTCAAAACAAACCACCACAACAAACCGATGATAAAAAGCCGAATTTAGAAGATATGATGACGAAGCTAGTTGAAACTCAAACGCAGTTTTTCACATCTCAAAAACAAACAAATGAACAAAATGCTCAAGCATTTAGAAATCAACAAGCTTCTATTCAAAATCTAGAACAAGAAGTAAGTAACCTAGCAAGGTTAATAGGTGAAAGAAAACCGGGAAGTTTACCTAGTGATACGAATGCTAACCCCCGGAATGAAACAGCTAAAGCTATTACCACAAGAAGTGGTACAACACTTAAACCACCTGAAATACCTGTAACTTCTGATGAAACTATTCCTACTACACAAGAACCACAACCTGATCAAGATAAGGAAAAAGAACCGGTAGTTGAAAAGGTTAATGAAGATAACACAGTTAAGGATAAACCTTATGTTAAACCATACCAACCACCTCTTCCTTATCCGAGTAAAATGAAGAAAGAGAAACTTGAAGCCGAGCAATCCAAATTCTTGGATATGTTTAAACAGATAAATGTAAATCTTCCTTTCATTGATGTGATTTCAGGAATGCCTAGATATGCTAAATTCTTGAAAGATCTGATCACGAATAGAAAGAAAATGGAAGAACTCTCGGCTGTCACTATGAATGCTAATTGTTCAGCAGTGCTGTTGAATAAGATACCAGAAAAACTATCTGATCCAGGAAGTTTCACAATTCCATGTTTTCTGGGTAGCCTTAGTTCAATAGAAGCATTAGCAGATTTAGGTGCTAGTATAAATCTAATGCCGTATTCACTATACGCTAAACTAGACCTTGGAGAATTGAAACCAACCAGAATAAGCATACAACTAGCCGATAGATCAATAAAATATCCTAGAGGGATAATGGAGAACATGCTAGTTAAAGTTGGTACTTTAGTATTTCCAGTAGATTTTGTTGTTTTGGACATGGAAGAAGATTCTCAAGTTCCTCTCATATTAGGAAGACCATTCTTAAACACGGCTAAAGCAATGATAGACGTGTTCGGTAAGAAACTGACCCTAAGTATAGAGGATGAGAGTGTTACCTTTTCAGTTGATAGAGCAATGCAACAACCACAATCTGCAGATGATACATGTTATTATATTCAAACTATAGATGCACATGCAGAATTATTAGAAGAATTTCCAGAATTACAAGGAACAGGAGAATGTTCTTTAGGAGAAGGAAATGAACCAATTGATGAAGCTGAAATGTTAGCTACACTTATAGCTAATGGATATGAACCAACAACAGAAGAAATTCAAATGCTAAAAGAAGAAGATAGATATCGATATAAATCATCGATAGAAGAACCTCCGAAATTAAAGTTAAAGCCACTTCCAAACCATTTGGAATACGCTTATTTACATGGTGAATCTGAATTACCTGTAATAATATCGTCTTCTCTTACTGAAAATGAGAAATCACAACTCATTTCTGTGTTGAAAGCTCATAAACCAGCCATTGCATGGAAGATTCATGATATTAAAGGAATAAGTCCTTCGTATTGCACACATAAAATCCTTATGGAAGAAGGTCATAAAACGTATGTGCAACGCCAACGAAGACTAAATCCTAATATGCAAGATGTAGTTAAGAAAGAGATTATTAAACTGCTAGATGCAGGTTTGATATATCCAATTTCTGATAGTCCATGGGTAAGCCCAGTTCAATGCGTGCCTAAGAAGGGTGGCATGACTGTCATCACAAATGAGAAAAATGAGCTTATTCCTACTAGGACTGTAACAGGATGGCGTGTATGTATTGATTATAGAAAATTAAATGACGCCACCAGAAAAGATCACTTTCCCTTACCTTTCATAGATCAAATGTTGGAAAGATTAGCCGGAAATAGTTACTATTGTTTTCTAGATGGATTTTCCGGATATTTTCAAATTCCAATAGCACCCGAGGACCAAGAGAAAACCACATTCACGTGCCCTTATGGTACTTTTGCTTACAAACGCATGCCATTTGGACTTTGTAACGCCCCTGCAACCTTTCAAAGGTGTATGATGGCAATTTTTCACGACATGATAGAAGAATGCATGGAAGTATTCATGGATGACTTTTCAGTCTTCGGTGATACATTTAAATCATGTCTAGTAAATCTGGAACGAATGCTAATTAGATGCGAAAAATCAAATCTAGTACTTAATTGGGAGAAATGCCATTTTATGGTTAAAGAAGGCATCGTTCTTGGACATAAAATTTCAAAAGAAGGAATTGAAGTGGATAGAGCTAAAGTAGATGTAATTGCTAAACTTCCACATCCCACCAATGTTAGAGGAGTTAGGAGTTTTCTAGGGCATGCCGGTTTTTACCGACGTTTTATAAAAGATTTTTCTAAAATTGCCACTCCTATGAATAAACTCCTAGAAAAGGATGCGCCATTCATCTTTTCAGATGAGTGTATCAAATCTTTTAATATTCTTAAAGAAAAACTCACTAATGCGCCGATCATGATAACACCAAATTGGAATCTACCATTTGAACTAATGTGCGATGCAAGTGATTTTGCAATGGGAGCCGTTTTAGGACAAAGGATTGAAAAACGATTTCAACCTATATATTATGCTAGTAAGACATTACAAGGAGCACAAACGAACTATACAACTACTGAAAAAGAACTCCTTGCTATTGTCTTTGCTTTTGACAAATTCCGATCATATCTCGTTCTAGCAAAAACGGTGGTCTATACCGACCATTCTGCTCTTAGATACCTATTTTCAAAACAAGATGCTAAACCAAGATTAATCCGTTGGATCTTACTCTTACAAGAGTTTGATATTGAAATCCGAGATAAAAAGGGAGCAGAAAATCTCGCCGCCGATCATCTTTCTCGTCTTGAAAATCCCGAATTAGAAGTTCTGAATGAATCGGCCATAAAAGACAACTTTCCTGATGAATATCTATTGAAGATAGATTATAAAGAAATCCCATGGTTTGCAGACTATGCAAACTACTTAGTTTGTGGATTCCTTGAAAAAGGATTATCGTACCAAAGACGAAAGAAATTCTTCAGTGATATAAAACACTATTTCTGGGAAGATCCACATCTGTTTAAAAGTTGTCCCGATGGAATAATACGCCGATGTGTATTTGGAGATGAAGCTAGTAAAATTTTAAACCATTGTCACACAGGACCAACAGGAGGGCATTATGGGCCTCAACTAACAGCAAGAAAAGTTTATGAAGCTGGATTCTATTGGCCTACAATTTACAAAGACGCACACCTTCTTTGCAAATCCTGTGATGCATGTCAAAGGGCCGGAAAAATAAGTCAACGTGATGAAATGCCACAAAATGTCATCCAAGTATGTGAAGTATTTGACATTTGGGGTATTGACTTTATGGGTCCATTTCCAAAATCTCATAATAATTTATATATACTCGTAGCCATTGATTATGTATCTAAATGGGCGGAAGCACAAGCTCTCCCAACTAACGATGCACGAGTTGTAGTCAACTTTTTAAAACGTCTTTTTGCAAGGTTTGGAACACCGAAAGCTTTAATAAGTGATCGGGGTACTCATTTCTGTAATAATCAACTTGAGAAAGTTCTTAAAAGATATGGAGTAACTCATAAAATCTCCACCGCATATCATCCACAAACAAGTGGACAAGTTGAAAATACCAACCGAGCTTTAAAACGTATTCTAGAGAAAACCGTAGGATCAAATCCGAAGGAATGGTCCATTAAATTGGAGGATGCACTCTGGGCTTTTAGAACAGCCTACAAAACTCCAATTGGAACCACACCTTTTAGACTTGTTTATGGAAAAGCGTGTCATCTTCCAGTAGAAATTGAACACAAAGCATTTTGGGCTTTGAAGACATGTAATCTTGATTTACATGAAGCCGGACGTCTACGATTAAGTCAACTAAACGAATTAGAAGAATTAAGACATGAAGCATACGAGAATTCGTTAATCTATAAAGAAAGAACGAAGAAATGGCATGATAAAAGAATCAGAAGTTCAAAAGAATTTAAAGAAGGAGACAGAGTTCTTCTTTTCAATTCACGATTCAAGCTATTTCCTAGAAAATTGAAATCGAGATGGTCTGGACCATTCATAGTCAAAAGAGTTTTCCCATACGGAACGATAGAATTAATAAATTCAAATGGAATTGAATTTAAAGTTAATGGTCACAGAGTTAAACATTACATACATGGTCCGATGGAAGTCGACAACGAAGTTAATCACAATTTCGACACCACAGCTAACTAAGTGTGGGGAGAATCAAGTCTGTAAAGGATAATATGTATTTCTGTTAGAGTTAGATTGTCTGTTTTCGTGTAATTCTCGAAAATGGAACACGTATGGTCTTTCCCTAGCAGACCCTAAAGAACTAGTCTTCTCCCCCCATTCTGAATTTTTATTTTTTTAGGTTTTTACGAAATGAAGACTGCCTGTGAACAAAACCATGGTCTAATGCTACATGCTTTGATCACTAAAAGAAATAATGACATACTACCGAGTGAAATAGTATCAGTAATCAGAGAAAGAATGGACGGAGTTAGAAAAGGATCCAGATGCGAAGATAATAAGTTACAATTTGGTAAAGGAAAATCAAAATCCGCAGCGAAAAGAAGAGCACGACACCTAGAAAAATGTCACAAATGCGGAAAATGGTCACATGGAGGTAAATGTTCAAATAATCAAACCTATTCAAATACCGAATTTGTTACTTTATGCAGAGACGGACCGTTCATATGTTTAGAAGAAAAGACAATGAATGCTCGAGGTTACGCCTATGCAGCCATGGAAGACCAATTAAACCGACTATCTTATGAATATAATAGATCATATAACTAAGAAATCTATTTCACAGGTATGTCTGTACAGTTTTTATTTTTATTTTTATTTTTAACCTTTTGATAATAAACGCTAATTTGTTCGCTAAAAAGTATTAAATTGGTATTAAATAAAATTAGGTTTGGCGACCGAAATTATTGATATCGTTCAAAAATTTATTACATCACTGCGAAATTTAACGTTTATTCTTAAGGTATAAATATCTTTAATCAATCAACCCAAAATATTTCAAAAATTCGTCATGAGTTAAATTAGGTCTTGGAACCGAAATTACTTTACCGAAAAGAGGGGCGCATATTTTTGATAATATTTGATTGATTAAAGTGGGATAAAAAGACAAAAAGATTTTTAATTTTATTTTTACCATGTTTTTAATCTTAATATTTAAATCTTAAATTAATATTGTAAACTTTGTAAAAACAATATATTTAAAATTGTAAATATTTGAAAAATTAAATTAAGTTTGGTGTGAATTTATAATATGAATTTTTAAATTAAGTTTGGTGTGAATTTATAATATGAATTTTTAAATTAAGTTTGGTGTGAATTTATAATATGATTTTTTAAATTAAGTTTGGTGTGAATTTTTAAATATAAAATTTTAATTTTATGCATTTCAAATTTTGAGTTTGGTGTGAATTTTTAATATTAATTTTGAATTTTATATTTAAGTTGTGTGAATTTAAAAACAAAAATTTACTTTATCTCATTAAGTTAAAAATATGATTTTTAAAAATTCGTCGTAAGTTGAAGACTAGGTCTTTGAACCGAAATTGCTTTACCCGAGGGAGGGACGAGAACTTTTATTATCAATATTTTTAATCTTGTTGATTTAAAGTATGCCAAAAACATTAAAAAACCCAAAAATCTTAGCTTTTAAAACAATCGCTACAAAAAGACAAATTTTAAAATTTTGTCGAGGGACGGACTAGGACATCAATCCGAAACGACCTCGTCCTAAATAACAAGGGAAACAAAATTTTAAAATTAATTTCTTAATTGTGTTATAAGTTAAAGATTATAAAAAAAAAAAAAAAAAAAAAAAAAAAAAGGAGTTTTCAGGGGAAAACCTCCGCGACTCGCGGAGGGACCAAAATACAGAAAAAAAAAATAAAAGGAACGAGCTGGAACAGAATAACACACACACACATACTGCACTTCGAAAAAACCCGAGAAAACCCACGAAAATCATCCCAAAAACTCGATTTTTCACCGTTAATCTTCAAATTTTTCACTACAATCATGTTGAGGAGGATCTTATCTAAGAATTACTCAAGAAAACAGGTACAATTACACCCCAAATCACCTTTAAATCCGAATTTTAGTGTGTTCTTTAGCATATTTTCATAATTTGAATTTTGTTAATTTTTAGTGTAATTAGTGTTAAATTGTTAGTATATTATGCATGTATAACCTAGATTGATGCTTGTTAACATGATTTGAAGCCAAAAACTTCAAAATCTTTAGAATCTAGGGTTTGTGTTCTTGAGCAAATTTGGGGCTTTTTGATATAAACAGGTTATGGCCGATTTTTGTCATGAATTGTTGCTAAATTGAGTAGTGTAACATGTCTAGGTAGTTAAATGATCCAAACTTTGAGCCTAAACATGATTTTGAGAATTAAAGTGGACTTTTTCAAGTCCAAAATTCATGAACTTGATTTTTGAAAGATAATGCCATTTGAGACTTGTTTATTTGCTAGTAATGATTATTTTGACATGTTATTTGAGTTGAATGTTTATAAACTTGGCGAAAATTTTCGTATATGCTTATTTGAAAAAGTGTAGATTTGATAAAAATGTGAAAATAAGCTTAAGTTTGATATAAATTGATAATGTCATTGTAATTATTTTGATTGATGATTTTGCTGACACTAATGCATATTTGGATGCACAAAATTTGTGTTTGATGTGTTTTGCAGAATGAAAGGGGTGAATCTTCATCCCAAGCCCGCCATGCTCCTGCTGAGAACTTGGAACAACAGGAGGTAGATAACTACTACAAGCAGGATGTACCTCATCCAGTCATGACCTTTTCAGATATGCACTTGGAACAGTTGCACCCGAACCTGCGATTTGACAGACTTTGGATAGATTATCCAAAATATCAACGGGGTTTGCATACTCTTCACTCTAAGGTTGTTGAGGTACCAAGGGTCATAGAATGGGGACCCTTGGAAGCTGTAGAATTGGCCGGGCCAATTAGGGAATTACTGGTACAGAGGTATGGTAATTCTTATTTTAATGACTGGATATGTTTATTCACCATACGCAGACCTGTATATAAAGTATGGTGTGAAGAGTTGTTATGTAGTATAGAGTTGAATGATCGGGTAGCTAGTTTAACCGATCGTTCTTTTATTAGATTTTTGTTAGGCGGTTCGATGCGCCACATGTCTTTACTGGACATGGCTCAGGCTTTACGTATATATACGCCTGAGGAGTTAGCGTCTGCCGATTGTAGAGGATTGATACTAAACGGTAGGAAAATAGATGAGAATTTTGATACACACGGTGTGTGGAGTCAAATGACAAGCCACCACCGTTTCAAAGGGGGAAACTACTCTTATTTGGATATAGATAGAGCCGAATTAAGAGTAATACATAGGTTTTTAGCTAATTCGATTACACAAAGGGGTAAAAACAAAGAAAAGGTAAATGAACAAGATTTGTTTTACCATATGTGTATTCGAGACCCACACAGCGCTGTAAGTATACCATATTGTGTGGGTTATTATTTATCAGCTATGGTTCGAGGGATGCGTCCACATAGCATAATAGGAGGTGGTATTTTTATTACTTTGATTGGTGAATATCTCGGTGTGGATATAAGTCGGGGGGATTATTAGTAGAAGAGCCGGAACCCCGCGACACTATAGGTTTAAATGTATACCATGGTGCGAAAGTGTTGAAGCGGCGAAATAACGCCGCAGTACGATACAATGGTAGACATCCACAGGTAGAGAGAAACCAGGAACAAGGTAATGTAGGAGGGGGGAATGAGATGCATAGGTTTATAGCTTCTCAGGAATACGAAAATGCTAGACAGAGAGCATTTGAAGATTGGCAAGTTCATCAGAACCAGATCATAGCGCATTGCCAACATATAGGTAGAAACTATATTCCTACACCGAAGCCCGTCTTCCCTCCTTGGTCGATAGAGATGCAGCCACCATATCCTACGTATGACCCTGCCGAAGCATTCTATAGCACTTATGGTTATGCGTGGAACCCCTATTGGTACCAATATCATCCTTAGTTTACTTATTTTTATTTTTATTTTGTAATTTGTAATTATTGATATGTTTAATACTTTTGTTAATATTGTAATCATTTTTATAATTATCTAACTTTTATTCTTAGATTTTAATAATTTTTGAATGTGGGGTAATAAACCAAACTTCAAAAATATGTATATATGTTTGCAGTTTATCTTATGTACACAACAGGGTAAAACAACGCATTTTCAAAGACTGGCATTAAGTTCAGCAAAAGCAAGTAATTTTGAAGACAATGATGCAAAATGTATGTGAAATAACAACAAGACGGAATGAACAAATGACGTGCACCATTTATCATTCAGCAAACAAACGCCAATATATTTGGAAACTTTGGTAAAAATTTAATCATTTTCACACAAATCACCCTCAATAATTTAAATTGTTACTGATTTCTTGCAAATGAGGGCATTGCAAGATCTTAAGTGTGGGAAGGGATTAAATTCTTTCGGATTTTAAAATTTTTATATTAAACACTTGGTTACCATTAAAAATACTAGTAAAGCAGTAGTTGTATTAGAATCTAGTGCTCTCTGATAATAAAGAACAGCCCTGGTCTTATATACTGACTACCCAATTCTAGTAAAATTTTTCAAAATTTTCAATTAAATGAATTCAAAATCATGTTTATACATATTTATGAACGATAAAACTAGGTTTTAACACCGAAATTATTGTTACCTCAAAAAGGACATAAATTGAGAAACAAACTAAAACGTCAAAATTCATTTAAAATGGAATAGAGGACGATAAAAAGAAAAATAAAAAGCCAAGTGTGGGAAAATTTACCAAGTTATTTTAAACATATGTCACATATATTTGTAACAAATAACTGAAAATACTTTTGCTTTGGACTAAACTAAACTGTTTTACCCGATGAAAGAAAAGAAGAGATGGATCTACACGATGAATCAATTCCATCATTAAAAGGAAGTAAAGTCTTCCGAAAAAGACACGCGCTTCTTGATTTAGGTCATGAAGTTGTCGTCCAGACCAGCTGTAGGTTGACGAAAAATCTAGAAAAGTCATCACTAAAATCAGCAGGAAATCCACGGACCTCAGCATCAAACAGGGTCGCCAAGTGGTCAGATTTATCCTAACCATGAGAAGGATTTATCTCGTACAATGGGGAGGCACCGTGCAAATTAGCTGGATAAGACTAATGAATCAGATCCCCAGATAGGATAATCTCCTTAAAGATTAAAAATCAGCTTTCAAGACTGATATTACTCAATCCTAGAGATTGACCTTAAAGATTGAGAATTCAAACTCATGGAATTCAATGATATCTAAACTCGAGCTTAAACGAGAAAATATTTTGATCAAAAATACAAACCGATTTGTTTTCTGAAAACCCTATTTTCAATGCGTTCATTACCATTGAACGTAAAATCCTAGGAATTCACCTGGAATTCATTAGGTCACCTAAACTAAATCGGGTGTCAACCGTAAGAACGGTGGTTGCATAACATGGTCAAGGACAGGACCTTGTGCCAGACCGACAAATTATAAGGGTGAGCTTTACTATTGCTCCTACCAAGGATAGTAATTGCGTCCGACACGTTATAGACCATAATCAAAAGCATGTCACGGGACATTGCCTTAACAGTTGCTTGTTCAACGCTTTCCTTTACAACCGGACGGTAGTTTGCCGAAAGGTAATATACGGAACAAGTAAACTGGACGTGTTGCTTTCCAAATACAAGGTTAGCAAGTGGGTGACACAAAACCGCAAGTTTTGAGCTAAAATTTTCAAATCTGAAACCCACCAAACCCACAAAAATATTTTGCAAACACCGGTAAAGGGTTATTCCGGAAAATTTATCTAGGGTAAAAACTAGATTTAATTTTCAAAAGATCAAATGTTTTCATAAAGATCCAATTTCCTTAATGGATCTAAATTTTTATAGTCATGTGGGACTGTAAACCATATCGTTACTACCATTGTTTATACCGCCGTATAGAAATCACTGATGTACAAAGTGTGAAGAATAAAAAAGTGATTCTAGTATTTCAAGACGATATTGCTTGAGGACAAGCAACGCTCAAGTGTGGGAATATTTGATAATGCTAAAAACGAACATATATTTCATAGCATTATTCCTCAAGAAAGACAAGCTTTTAGTTGCAATTGTTCTATTTACAAGTGATATTCGTTTAAATAATAAAAGGTGAAGACAAAAGACAGATTCGACGATTTGAAGACGCAAACGACCAAAAAGCTCAAAAGAACAAAAGACAATCAAAAAGGTTCCAATTATTGATAAGAAACGTCTCGAAATCACAAGAGTACAAGATTCAAAACGCAAAGTACAAGATATTAAATTGTACGCGAGGACGTTCGAAAATCCGGAACCGGGACTAGAGTCAACTCTTAACGCTCGACGCAACGGACTAAAAATTACAAGTTAACTATGTATATAAATATAATATAATATATAATTAATTATATTAATTATATATATATTATATATATATATTAAAAACTGTCGGCAGCCAGAAACTCCAAGGGTGTGAATTGAAAATACCTCTCCGCGACTCGCGGAGTTTGAAGGGCTTTTTGCCGCGAGTCGCGGAGCCCCAAAATTCACTTCTGGCTATAAAGCCAACCGAATTCTGATCGAATTTAACATCTTATTTTCTCAATCTCTCTCAATATATACGTAATATATTTATATTTATAATTTATATTTTAATTTTAATTATAATTCTAATAATAAGGGTATGTTAGCGAATGTTGTAAGGGTGTAAGTCGAAATTCTGTCCGTGTAACGCTACGCTATTTTTAATCATTGTAAGTTATGTTCAACCTTTTTACATTAATGTCTCGTAGCTAAGTTATTATTATGCTTGTTTAAAACGAAGTAATCATGATGTTAGGCTAATTATTAAAATTGGGTAATTGGGCTTTGTACCATAATTGGGGTTTGGACAAAAGAACGACACTTGTGGAAACTAGACTATGGGCTATTAATGGGCTTTATATTTGTTTAACTAAATGAAAGTTTGTTAATGTTAATATAAAGATTTACAATTGGGCGTCCCTATAAATTACCATATACACTCGATCGGACACGATGGGCGGGGTATTTATATGTACGAATAATCGTTCATTTAACCGGACACGGGAATGGATTAATAGCCACTAGAATAATTAAAACAGGGGTGAAATTACATTCAAGGGTAATTGGTGTAATTGTTAACAAAGTAGTAAAACCTTGGTTTACACGCAGTCGATAACCTGGTGTATTCATTAAACAAAGTATTAAAACCTTGTTACAATTCGAATCCCCAATTAGTTGGAATATTTATCTTCGGGTATAATAATAATTTGACAAGGACACTTGCAATTTATATTTATGACTGATGGACTGTTATGGACAAAAACCAGACGGACATATTGAATAATCCAGGACAAAGGACAATTAACCCATGGGCATAAAACTAAAATCAACACGTCAAACATCATGATTACGGAAGTTTAAATAAGCATAATTCTTTTATATCATATTTTATTTCCTTTATTTTATATTTAATTGCACTTCTAATTATCGCACTTTTATTTATTGTTATTTCATTTTATCGCACTTTTAATTATCGTACTTTTTAATTATCGCAATTTAATTTTTATCGCATTTTTATTATTCGCAATTTCATTATCGTTATTTACTTTACGCTTTAATTTAAAGTCTTGTATTTATTTTATATTTTACATTAGGTTTTAACTGCGACTAAAGTTTTAAAATCGACAAACCGGTCATTAAACGGTAAAAACCCCTCTTTATAATAATAATATTACTTATATATATATTTGTATTTTTATAAAAGTAAACTAATATAGCGTTGAGCTTTGTTTAAAGATTTCCCTGTGGAACGAACCGGACTTACTAAAAACTACACTACTGTACGATTAGGTACACTGCCTATAAGTGTTGTAGCAAGGTTTAAGTATATCCATTCTATAAATAAATAAATATCTTGTGTAAAATTGTATCGTATTTAATAGTGTTTTCTGCTAAAATTTAATAGTATTTTATACCCCTCTGCTTTAACATCAGTACATATAACGTCTATCTCCTAGACTTACATACTACGAATGTGAAGTTTCTGAAAAACACCCTGAACTGCGAACTAGTTCTTGAAATTTTAAAAAAATGCTGATGAAGCAGCAAAAACTGTAAACGACCTTAATAGTAAAAAGTTTGATGATAAAAAATAGAGTGTTGGCAAAGCTCAGAAAAAGAGAAGATTTGGTACTGAAAAAAACGGATTGAGCAAACCATGAAGGAGGCTGTGGATAAATTACAAAGACTAAACCTGCCTTCAAAGAATCCAAATGATTCAGTATCAGCTAAAGTCATTAACGAATACCTTGCTCCTGACTCTAAACCCTTGCGGACAATAATCTTCATCACCCTCTGATATTAGAAATTCTAAGATATCATCATATCTTTCATTATAAATATCCTCCATATTTCTGAAGATATTTCCATAATTATTCTTATCTGAAATCATTTACCTCTTCGTGTTATCTGTATTACATCATAAAAGAAACTATTTTAGTTTCTAAATTCTGAAACCTTCGAGTTTAAAAATATGAATGTTTTTGAAGTAGTGTTGGGAACTGAAGCATGGGTTAGTATAATATAATGACACTTGATCAACATGATTATATTACAGTAAGTCATGCTGAGTTTCTAACGGGACGTGATGATTCACAGATCATAACGTCATCACGTGTCATGTTACATAACTCTTTCATTCTGCTTAACTTTTGAACATATCAAGAAAGTATATTCTTGATAGTTCTATTTTAAGTGATTCTGGTAATTTGACAAATCAAATCGTTCTATTACAATCTCTCTCTTAGAACGTTAGCCATGTTCATTTCGAAATTCATATCTACGAAGTTTGGACCATTATTCGCTTGACTTAAAGTCGGAAAGAGAAAACAAAAGTATAGAACTCCAAAATATAAAGGAAATGCAGAGGGTGAATTTATAGTGAAGTACCAGACAGAACAATCGAGACAGATGATCACTTTTATTTAAAAAGATCCTAATTCCCTTAAATTTCAGAAAATCAGATCTTAATTTGATTTCAAGGATTTCTTTAAAATTCCGTGAACTCCGGAATTCAACTAAGACAACGTCAAAAGTTATGATAAAAATTTATTTCTTATTTCATTCTTTTGTGATAGCTTCATTCGTACTCTTCGAATAATCGAATTGTTTATTCATATTACTCAATGGTGATAAAACTTTATTTATCAACTCATATTCGTCAGGAAAACATTCTAATTGTTAGCCATGACCATTCCAATCAAATTTCGGGACGAAATTTCTTTAACGGGTAGGTACTGTGACGACCCGAAAATTTCTGACCAAATTTAAACATAATCTTTATATGATTTCGACACGATAAGCAGAGTCTGTAATGTTGAGTCTTAAAATTTTTAAAACTGTTTAGATTGATTCATTTAACCTTTGACTATTCTCGACGATTCACGAACAATTGTGTGTAAATTAAAATTTATGTATATAAATATAAGTATAAATGTATATGTAATATTTTTGAATAAATAAAAGTACACTTTAATCAATATGAATATAAACTGAAAAATAATAATTTGAATGTCTAATTTACCATCAAAATGAAAATACATAAATATATATATATATAATGTTAATATATTAATTTACAAGTTTAAATATAGTATTATAACAATATTATTATTACATTCATCATTATTATTAATAGTAATATTAATATTTATATTCGTATTATTAATAATATAAGAATCGGAATATATATAACATGTCATTAGATTAATTATTACCATTAATAATCATTATCATTATAAATATCATTAATATTATTAGCATTATTTAGTTGTTATTAATGTGAATATTTACATATACGATTTCTATACTTAATTGATAAGTATATGTGTAGTGTAATATATTAAAATGTATAATATTGAATATTCTGTATATGTTATTATACACATACATTATATAAATATTACATAAATAATAATATGTGATATATTAAATTTAATTACAAAATTAAGACATAGTTGTTGTTGTAACATTATTATTACTTTCAGTATTACAATTAATAATAGTAATAATATTATTATTATTGTTATGATTGTAAGGTTATCAAAATAAAATTTTATATATAAATATTATTATAAGATTAATTACATGTATAACTTAGTGGTAATTTAAATGTCATTAGTTATTATTATTATCAAAAATTTCATTATTAACATTTTTATTAATATTATTTATTCATTATCATTATTATAAATATGATTTTTAGTACTAATATTATTATTATCATTATTATTATTATTAGTATTATTATGTTGTTATTATTATAAATATCCTTATTATTAAACCTATTATTATTATTACTAATTATTATTTAACAGTATTACAGTTATTAAAAATTAATTACAAAAATTAAGTTAAAATATATATATATAATCATATACAGATCGATCAGTTACACATCACCATCATGAAATTTTTTTTCTTCTACTGATATGGGTGTCGATTCCTTTACTAAAACAAAACAAAACTCAAAAGAAATCAAGGACAGATACTTAGTACGAATCCATTTTTATTTTATCTGTTTTATTTTTTTTCATTGTTCCTGATTGAAAAAATGTCCTTCCTGTCTGCAATTGGTTACTAGTCGACTTCAGTTAATTCAGACGTGATTCTATCTTAATTATTCGATACTTTATACATAACTCTAACTGTAATTAGGAATTAAAGAGAAAAATAGGAGAGACATGAGCTCAATAACCCTATTCTTCAACTTTATAGCCAAATCCCAAATTCGAATCCAATTTCAAAAATGAAAAATGCAGTCATATTAGGAATTTCGTGCTCAAACTATCTATAAAGTTTCATTTCCTAATTTCTAATATCAAGTAAGAATTTTTGAGTCAAAGTTTCTATTTTCAAAAGTCAAACGCTGTAATTTTGATAAAATTCGAGTTGATTTTTGAGTTTCAAGTTAAATTAATGATTTATAAAGTTTCTAGGAGATGTTTGAAACAAAATTTGTGTTGTGAACTTCATCTAAAACATTACGAAAATCAAAATCAATGTTGAAGTTCACTTGTGTTCATCACGACTGTTACAGCAGATTTTGTTTCTTTTTCTTGTCTGTTGCGCAAAAATTCTTAATAATAAGATGTTGCTAAATCAGTTTGATGTCTAAATTAGTTCTGGTAAGTCGCTGTTGTAATTATTTAGTCCCTGGTCGAATTAGCATGGTGAAGGGAAGAAGAAATAGACACAGATAGGTATAAGATATATTTAAAATTTGGGAAACTCTAACATATAAGTAAGCAACAGAGCAATGGTTTGGATTGTTTGCGGGTGAGTGAGTGGTCGCGGGTTCGAGTCCCGGCTCTGGCGGTTTATTCCTTTTTAAGCCTTTAAAGGTAGTTTTCATATTTATTATTATTATTATTATTATTATTATTATTATTATTATTATTATTATTATTATTATTATTATTATTATTATTATTATTATTATTATTGTCATTAATTATTGTTATTATTATTATTATGTTAACATAAGGATTAGGATTAATATTACTATTATTTTTGTTATTAAGTAATATCAATAAGTATTATTAGTCTTATTATTAGTAGTATTAAAATTGATATATGTATTATTATGATTAGGATTATTATTGTTAGTATGAAAATATTACAAACTAGTATCATTTTAAAATTTTTAGTATTATTAATATTGACGTAAGTATTATTATTAATATTAGCATCTTCGTTAATATGAATATCATTAACAAGTACTATTATTATTGAAAATTAATATAATTATTACTAAAAGCATCATTACTTTAAATCTATATTTTTATAAAAACTATTATTAATACTATCATTAATATTATTAGTACTATAAAAATTATTATTATCAGTATAATTATTCTAGTGTTATTATAATTAGTATTCTGTAAACAAAAGAGTAATTACATAAAAGTATATTTAATATACATAACTTAACTATATTAATATTTTTATATACAAAATGAATACATTTAATTAAATAATGAAATATATATAAGTTATTAATATAAAAATTATATCACTAATAATAATATATATATTTATTCGATTACGATTATATGTATTAATATATACATAAACGATATAGGTTCGTGAATCGGAGGCCAACCCTGCATTGTTCAGTTTCGTCATATGTATTTTTACTATAAAATACAGTACTGTGAGTTTCATTTACTCCCTTTTTAAATGCTTTTGCAATATATATTTTTGGGACTGAGAATACATGCGCTGCTTTTATAAATGCTTTACGAAATAGAAACAAGTGATCGAAACTACATTCTATGGTAGGATTATCAAACCGAACATGCCCCTTTTTAGCTTAGTAGCCTAAGAATTGGTGTTTATTATAATTACCACCATTTGACGCGAATCCTAAAGATAGATCTATGGGCACTAACAAGCCCTAGTCAGAGAATTTGAACTGTTTTAGTACTTCGATTTATCATGTCCGATGTGAGTCCCGGAATGATGGGGATATTCTATATGCATCCTGTTAAGGTCGGTTACCAGGTGTTCAATCCATATGAATGAATTTTAATTCACGGGTTACACGTGTCAATATATGAAATCTTGTGGTCTATTAAAATGATGGAAATGATCGATTATGATAAACAAATGAACTCATCAACCTTTTGGTTGACACTTTAAAGCGTGTTTATTCTCAGGTATGAAAAAAATCTTCCACTGTGTATTTGCTCATCTTAGAGATATTACTTGGAGTCATTCATGACATATTTCAAAAGACGTTGCATTCGAGTCGTTGAGTTCATCAAGAAAATTATTAAGTCAATTATAGTTGGATATATTATGAAATGGTTTGCATGTTGTCAACCTTCGATGTAATGAAAGTTTGTCTTTCAAAAGCGAATGCAATATTTGTAAAATGTATCATATAGAGTCAAGTACCTCGCTATGTAATCAAATGTAATGTATTCGTCCAGATGGATTAGGACGGGTTGTTATATGTTAGCTTAATGAATCTGTATGTTGCCATGATAGAAGTATGGGTTAGCGTAGTTATGTTAAATTAGTATGGTTACTATTGTTATGCTGAACTTGTGAGTCTGATAGATTTGTATGCTAGCATCTTAAGTATTGACCAACCTAGTTTGTGATCAGGACTTGTCTACCTATATGACCTAAATCATAGGATTAAGACCCCTGGTTATACTGTATCTAAAGATTCCATAAACTCGGTATGGCTGGAGTTCCCGAGAGGCATCTAATATGCTTTTAGGAGACGGAACTTTAGAATTGAGACATGAATGACCTAGTATGCCTATTGAGTGTTCCAAGGAGACCTCTTAGGAGTTGTTAAGATCTAGCTAGTGCCTTGACTATATGATCCAAACCTATTGCATGTTCTTGTTTGATTGTTTCCCTAGGATTAAGTCATATCAACTATTTAGGTATCTGCTATGTTTCTATCTGCTTTACTTTCAGTATATCAATTGTAAAGCTGTATAATGTTTGATTTGGTTTGATCTCATTAGTATGATGAAATGGTTGTTGGTTTTCATTTAAGGTTTTGTCAACTTAACTCGACGGACTCCTTCTGTTTGTGATCAGTGTTCAATCAACAAGGCACGTTGTTATTCAGTTAACTAAACTGATAACAAGGGTTAGGTATAGAACTCAACTCACTAATAAACCTAGTGCTTTACTGAGGATAACCTCCGAGGTATAGTTAGCATTTAATTATACGACCGAGTGACATACTTTTTGCTAATCAATGAGAACTCTGAGAGTCTAGAGATAAGTAGGTCTGTGTAATTGGCTCATCCAACCAGATCTACACCATTCCAATCATAGCTTTAACATCAACATAATTGCTTTTCAAAAAAAACATCAACATAATTACCTTTCCCTAGCCCAAACTAATATCTTGGTCAACATTTCATTGATCTGCATACTTCGGATATCCTTCCACTTTATTTACTTTTCCGCATTTAGGACTATTAGTTTAAACCAAACTACTATCTTTACCCAGGTAATTTAACCAAAGAAAATTATCCACTTGATCTTCAATTCATTAAACCATTCAAAAACACGAACCTACGTTAACTTACACCTTCTAAATTAGAAAGTCATAAGTAAATTTAGGCCCCGCAAAAAATAAATAACAAAACCACTGATTGCTACCTTGATCAGCTAATTTTGACATCCTGTGACCTAACGACATCGCACGAATAAAACCGTCCATTTCGGTCGTATCTTAGTAGGCATATCACCTGTTCTTGAAAATGATCCTGAAGTTGTCTTGCCAAACACTTTTGTGAAAATAGTTAAGGGTAAAAAGGTCTTGACAAATAAATTAGTCGGATCTACAGAGACCCCGCCACTGTTCATGAAAGAAATCATGGAGAATGAAGCTATAGCCAGAGAAGCCAGTACCTCATATGATGAGACTATTGAACCCTCCAGTATTTACGACATCTCTCCAAAAGAACATAAGATTAAAAGGAAGATTACTAAAAATAATAAAAGAAAATATACCTTCAAGCTAGTTAATCCCCCATTTTTCTAAGTTATACATCTGATGAGCGTACCACTAAAAGCCCTACTGGTTCACCATTATCTCTAGATCAAGCAGATATTAACTCATCCACTGGGTTAACTAAGTCTTCCCATACTGGAAAACCAAAAAGACAAAGGTAAAGCGGTAATCAACCACGATGATGGTGCTGGTTCTAAAAAGAAAGTTGCCCTTAAGGGAAAAGCTAAAATGACCAAGTGTGAGGAGTCATCTGTGGAGTCATCTATAACTCAGATACTGGATGAAAAGCTATACTAGCTACTACTAACTATTACTCATTTCAAGCATCAGCAGAACCAGAATCCTAACTTATCTACCCCAACCAGTAACCAAAGCCCAAAGTGAGAAAATGCTACATTTGTGCTAGCAAGAATCACTTGTCCATTCAATGTCTAGAACACAAACATTAGCAGAATGCTTATATTGAAAAGATATCCAAAGTTTTATATATGACTGCTTCTCAAACCTTGACCACATTTACTAATGCTTTCTCAAGAAAACCAGCAGAAAGGAAGAAATCATCTACCATGACTCTTCCAAAACCCATCCTCAGATGGGTTTCCAAAAAGAACTGATCTTGCTGTTACTGTGCAGGGCATTCAAAACAAATAAATCCGGTATCTTGATAGTGGTTGTTCAAGACATATGAACGGAAGTTAGTCCCTTCTAATGGACTATCAAGGAAAAGATGGTTCAATTGTTACATATGAAGATAATTCACGTGGTTACATAAATGGTTTTGGTACTTTGACAAATTTGTTAAAGTACCAAAACCATTTGTGTAACCATGTGAATTATCTTCATTTGAAACAACTTTCCCATCTTACATTTTTGTTTAGACATGGAGTAAATGTTGGAGGGGTTAGTAGTCTTATCATTTAGGTACTGACTTCTCTGGCTTTAGCTTCATTCTCCATGATTTTTTTGTTGGACAATGGTGGGGTCTATGTAGATCTAACAAATTTATTTTTCAAGATCTTTTTTACCCTTAACTATCTTGGAAAAAGTGTTTGGCAAGACATCTTCAGGATCAGTTTCAAGAACAGGATCCATGAATGCAACTTCTACATGAGCAGCAACATCATAGTCACCAGCAAAGAAAGCTTCTACTTGGGCATGCACCTGCTCATCAATACACTTAGCAGCGCGTTGAGCAAATGTACAACAAGATGCTACAACTTTTGGAGATTAGCCAGCTGGATTTTCAATTCTGTTGCTTTTACTTGAAGATCTTTTAAAGCAAAATTTTAATTTTCAAATTTTGAATTTTCTCTAGTTAAGGTTTTAATTTCATCATTTTTTTATTCTAAGTATTTCATTTAAAGATTTAATTTTAGTTTTGAAAACCTCTTCATGTTTGCTACCTCTACAGAGATCAATTCTCAGATAGTCAAACATTCCAGCTTTTTTATCATCAGTATAAGTTCAAAATTTTATAACATTATTCAAAAGTTCAGATTTCCATTAAGATGAGTTCTTCTTAAAATCTACTTCCCTCGCTAGAGATGTACTACCAGTATCTTCCTCATCAATTTCTTTGGCCATTAAACAAAACTTTTGACTAGTTGAATAACTTTTGTCTTCTTCTTCTTGTGAGCAAATGAGAAAGTGATATTTCACTGAAAATAGGTCTTTGACCTATCAAAAACGATTGGGGCATTCATAATTTTTTGACAAGTTTTTGAAGTAAACTTGGTCATCTCTTTAAATTTATGGATTTCGGGGAATGAGAAAGGAATGAAGGTAAATGGGGTAACGTTTTTGATAGTGCATTTGGGGTGAGTATTTTCTGAATCATCAACTCTTTAGAATGAGTTTGCCGGGTTAAATTTTTAGGAGTGGAAACGCAAACGGATGGTTTTTTGTCTTCTATATTCAGCAAGTTTTTGGAAGGAATATCGCACCTACACCACGTATGGTGCTTATAACCATTGGTCTTGAAACGTATGTCAACAACAAGTTCTAATTTAAACCGTATACTGGCATGCTCATCAATCGAAATAGCAACGTATTGTAGATTGTATTATTCATACAAGTACTTTGGGCCTTAGTTACCTCACTATTTGTTGGTGGGGGTCATTCTTGGTCATTAGCCTTTTTACACAATCTTTTGAAATATTCATTTGATAAAATCATAAGATTTAGCTTCATCGTTCCGTTCTAATAAATGCTTGAAAACGGATTTTAGCAATTTCATAGAAGCTTTTGGTGGAACGAGATAAAATTTTAGAATTTTCCCATATTTCGTGCTATTTCTTTTTGAGGACTAAAACAATTTTTGAAAATTCTAACCGTTATTAGGGTTACTTTTGTACTTAATATACCCTGCCAATTACTATAATCCCACACTTCGAAGAACATTACCCCTACTATTCTCTGAAGGAAAGTTTTAAAAATTTTATAAATTAAGGACAATAGTTTCTAGAATCTCTAAGTTTTATGGCGGGCAATGATCCCACACTTAGAGATTTTTTTGCGTTGTACTATTGTAAACTTAGAAGCTATTTTGGGACTTAACTCACACTTACAGATTTTACTATATATATTTAAAAAAGAGTTACTAAGGACTGATTACTTCCCTACGGTCAATTTACTATAGATGGACCAGATTCAGTGCTGGAAAGGACCAGGCTTTTCTGACACGATCTGCAAAATAAGAAACCAAATCTCCACTAGACAAGCTTTTAATTACAATGATTTTCTCGTAAGTAAAAATAGAAGAAATAAACTAAAATAACCTAAAATAGAAAAGGGTCTAAGATAAAATATCTTGTCCCACTGAACATGTTGCTTCTATGAAATCGAAGTTCGAGCTCTGCATCCAAATCATCAACTTTAGGCAAGTCCTCTAGTCCCTTCTCTGCAACTATCTCGGGGTCCAAGAGTGTGTTAAGACACAAGTATGAAGGTATCTTCCATCTTGAGAGATCTACAAAGGGGTCATCCTGTGTTGATATGGTCGTGGTCATCTTCAAAACCTGAGCGAGTGGTGGCTCAACGATGATGGGAACAGAAAGGATCTGAAGATTAGTAGGTGGCTCATAAGTGGGATCGGTCATGATCATCTGGTAGGTAAAACCATGGATGTTGGTAGCAGGAGGAGGTGTGATAATAAGAGCAACAGAGGCTGGAGTAGAGGCAGTCGAGGGAATATGTGATGGGACAGAAGGTTGAGGTGCCGCTTGATATCTAGGTGGTGCATGGTACTCCAACCTGAAGAAATAGGTCCTCAACGTGCCTTCTGGCATCCCATATCGGTCAAGTAGTGCTCCAAATGCACTGTACATACTACTCTGGTTCTATAACAGGGCCCAGATAACAGATGGCTCTAACATAGTGACTCTATATATGAATACAACAATAGGTGGTGTTGGCTCTGAAGTCTCGCGTTAATAAGTTGATCAAGAAGCAATGCATGATGGTCGTCTTACTGGTGGTGCTATTGGGGGGCCATCACTTTCATCCATCCTAGCTAAGATCATGCGAGGTCTGAGCTATCCTGTGGATAGTCTAGTCTAAGCTATGTTGGATGTATAAATATGTGTGATTCTCTTCCTTTTCAAGGAAGGGAAAATGAAGATCCAGTATTCATCATCGGTCTTAACACAGACACGTTAGTCTAAGCTATTTCACTTACACAACTGTAACATCCCGTTTTTCCTGCACATATTGAAAGGTACATACTTAATCATTTGTACGTTTGTAACTCGCTAGATTATGCATAATTGTATAGATATATGTGTAGATATATGTGTAGATATATATAAATATAAATATATATATATATATATATATATATATATATATATATATATATATATATATATATATATATATATATATATATATATATATATATATATATATATATATATATACTTGATAATGTGTGCGCATATAAGTTTATACATGGGCTTTGATAGCGTTAAGTCTTGTGAGACTATTGTTGAAGGTTAAGCGAATGTAGGAAGCGGGATTTAGGTGTGCGAATCAAATGAAATCAAAATGTGTTTTAGATTGTCAAACTGTTCAGGATTAGGCTAATGCAGCGCCGCGGCGATCTGGGCCGCGGCGCAACAAACAAAGGAAATCTGGATTAGAAGTTGAGTTAAGAAAGGTATTTTTTCCTTTTATACGCCACGCCGCGAGAATTGGGTTGCTCCGCGACATTTCTGCTGGACAGATTCTGGACTTAGCTCATTTTAAGAGATTTTAAGGGGATAAATGGTAAATTGACATGTGGATCTGATGGGAGCATTAAATCTCCACCACATATCCATTTAATTCATTTTCCTTTTATCTTTTCTTTCCATTTTCTCTCTCAAAACACAAAACCAACTTAGTTTAATCTTGAGATTTGAAGGTGAAGATTTGTGAATCAAACCTAGGAGCAAGAATTAAAGTTGTTATCCTTGTTGTTACCTACAAGAGGATAGTCTTGGTAAGTTCTAACTTTATGTTTTAAGTTTTAATTGGTTAATGGCTAGGGTTTTGGTTACTAGAGATTTGTATGACCCATTTGAGGGTAAAATGGGTGAATTTGGGTTGTGTTGTTGTAATGAAACCCTAATAGCCACAATCTAGGGTTTTGGCATTTTGATTTGAGGTTGTAAGTGTCAAATGATGTTGTTAGTCACTAATGCACTTTAAGATTAATGAAAGAAGTGTTAATGTGTAAGTTTGACTTGATTGTGAGTCTAAGTAATATAAAATGGGTCAAAATGTACTAGTTGACCTAATTAGATGAAATGGGTATGGATTACCCTAAGTTTTGTGTTAATTGAAGTTAGTAGACTTTAATTCACTAGCCTTAGTGATTAAAGTCGAGTCTTGGCCATTTATGGGCGGTTGTGTGTAGTTGAGTCATTTAATGCAAATTGGGTCATTAAATGCTCAAGTGGGAGTATTGTGGTTAGTCCCACTAGTTATGAAATTGAATGTGCACTTAATGATTTAGGTACATTGCGTTGAAGCTCGGAAGTGCTAAATCATCATCCTTGTGACAAGGTGAGTGGAGTAATTATACGTATGTGTATATAGCATATTTATTTGTGAATGTTATGGTATGAACCACCGAGCCGGTAGTGCCATAACATGTGTGGGTTAGGATGTGAACCACGAGCCGGTAGAATCGAGTGTGAACCACGAGCCGGTAGCACTATAAACTAAGATGTGAACCACGAGCCGGTAGCATCGAGTGTGAACCACGAGCCGGTAGCACTATAAACGAGTATGACTCAAACGCGTATGGTGTGAACCACGAGCCGGTAGCACCATAGCGATATTGGTTAACCATATTGAGATTGTTGTTTTATTTAGCATATCATATATATACTGAGTTGAGTATATGCTAATGAAGTGGTGTGATAATGTATGACTTGTTAGTGTTACGGGTATGTTGACATGCTATTTGAGTTACAAGTTCGTATGAGGTATTTGGTGTTGTGATTGCAAATGGATAGGTTATATATGTGTATGTATAATTGTTGCACTCACTAAGCCTTGCTTACCCTCTCGTTGTTTACCATTTTATAGGTTCCGACTTGGACAAGGGTAAGGGCATACGTTTGGACTAGTGGTCTCCCGCTTATGTTGTTGGGGGGGGGGGGTGCTTTTGGTGTTAGCTTTTTGAAGTTGGCCTAACGTTTTGGGTAGTTTAGCCCCAAACAATGCTCGAGTGTCGTTTGGATTATAAACTATCATTTGTAGTGGGTCAAACTTGTATTAAACTTAATTAATGGCCTTCGTGCCTTTTGTAAACATTTAAATTGTTGTACGTTTAAATGGAACTTATGGAATACGGGTTGGGTTATTTCAAGTTGTATCAGAGCATGGTCTAAGGGATTTAGGCGACTCGAGATAGGTGCCTAGACTTAGACTTTATTGTGTGAGCGCTTTATGCGGGACTTGTAGGACTTTGGGTCTAATCGGAATTTGTTAGTGCTTTGGTTTATGTGAACTAACCTTGTGCTAATTGTTTTGTGTTGTGTTTATCAATCATCAAGCAAGACGGACGTTGTACTAGCGAGTTAATGCGACATGCTCGCGTAACAACGATTAGCTACCGTTGTTACGGGTGCAAATCGTGTTAAACAAGTAATGTACGACGATTGTTGAGCAAGATGGGGTAGTGTGGTATGCATGTATATACTTACAAATTATGCCTTTCGTCCATGGTTTAACCCTTTCCGTTTTATAGAATGAAGACGAGAAACGGACACGATAATGATATCGGTGGTACAAGCGAGGACCCCGATTTCACGGCCAAATTTGAGGCCATCTTGAAGAACTACAAGGAGGATTTTCTTGTTAGCGTGAGAAAGGTTTTCAAGGAATCGGTTGACGAGCAAATAACCGATTTAATTAATGAACGAATGAAGGCCACTGTCGATGAGGCTCTTGAAGCTAGAAACATTTATCCTCGTGGTGAAGGAGGTGAAGGAAGACGGGACTTCCACTACAAAAATTTCAAGGATACTCAACCTCTGATGTTTAATGGGGTGAGGGATCCATTGAAAAGCACTTGTTGGATTTTCGATATCGAGGGGGCGTTCCGTACCGCGGAGTGTCCTCCCGAGAAGAAGACGAGGTATGGGTCTAGCATGTTACGTGAAGAAGGCAAGTTGTGGTGGGACGATAAAATCAATTTATATGGTGAAGAGCAATGCATGAGCTTGACATGGGAGGAGTTTAAGAAGGAATTCTTCCCAGAATACCGAACTTCTTCTGACCTAGATAGAATCCGGGACGAGTTGCATCATTTGCAACAAGGTTCAATGGACTTGGTTATTCTCAAGTCTACCTTTTTGGCAAAGACTCGTTTTTGCCCGGAATATGTTGGTGACGATCACAAGCTAATGAAAGATTTCTACCGTACCTTGAACGATGAGTTAAAGGGTAAGATTAGTCGGGGTATGGCTAAGACTTTTGAGGAGTTATTTGAATTGGCTCAGGGTTTTGAGCCGGAGGTTCCAAGGAAGAGTGATTTCACTTTTTCAAAGAGAAAGTTTGAAGGTTCGAGTCATTCAAATTTTTCAAATAAAAAGAACAAGAAAGGCTCCGAGAGCGTTAATAGTGTGAAGAAGGGTACTTCCGAGGGTTTCGGACCCACGTGTTATAATTGTAACCAAAGAGGGCACATGGCCCGTGATTGCACCAAGACGTCGACCAAAGTCACTTGCTTTAATTGTGGTAAAGAGGGGCACAAGAGGCCGGAATGCCCCGATTTGAATAATGATCATGCTAAGAAGTTAGAGAAGGCGGCGGGTACGGCTAGGGGTCGCAACTATTTTATAACCAATGACGAAGCCAAACAATCAAACGAAGTAGTCTCAGGTACTTTCATGGTTAATTCTAATCCGGCAAGGATACTTTTTGATAGTGGTGCTAACTTGTCGTTCGTGTCACCAAAATTTGTGCCTAAACTTAATAAACCATTAGCTAAGTTGAGTCGTCTGGTAGAAGTAGAAATAGCGGACGGCAAGACGGTGTTAGTGGTTGATGTGTGTAATAATTGTGATGTTGTTTTTGGTGCCGAAAACTTTAAGATTGATCTTATCCCGATGACTTTGGGAGATTTTGATATCGTTGTTGGTATGGATTGGCTCGATCATAATAGAGCCGATATTGCATGCCATGAAAAATCTATTCATGTGAAAACCCCAAGTGAGGGAGAGCTAATTATTCTTGGCGATAAGCGAAGAAGACTTGTGCCGATATGTTCTTTTGCGCGGGCACGTCGTTTTCTTGTTAGTGGTGGCATGGATTTTCTTGCCCATGTTGTTGATGCTCGTAACGAGCCACCACCTATTCGTGAAATTCCGGTGGTTAGTGAATTCGAAGACGTTTTTCCGGATGAGTTACCGGGTGTTCCAACGGAAAGAAAAGTTGAATTTTGCATTGAGTTGGTTCCGGGAGCTACTCCCATTGCTAAAAGTCCTTATCGTTTAGCTCCGACGGAAATGCAAGAATTGTTAAATCAAACCCAAGAGTTGCTTGAGAAGGGTTTTATTCGACCGAGTGCTTCGCCATGGGGCGCTCCGATTTTATTCGTGAAAAAGAAGGATGGTAGTATGCGGATGTGCATCGATTACAGGGAGTTAAATAAAGTGACTATCAAGAATCGTTATCCATTGCCTCAGATTGACAATTTTTTTGACCAACTTCAAGGTGCGACGTATTTCTCTAAGATCGACCTACGGTCCGGCTATCACCAAATGCGGGTCCGTGAGGAAGATATCGAGAAAACAGCTTTCGAACGCGTTATGGGCATTTTGAGTTTGTAGTGATGCCTTTTGGTCTTACGAATGCACCGGCGGCATTCATGGATCTTATGAACCGGGTGTGCCAACCCATGTTAGATTAGTCGGTGATTGTGTTCATTGGCGACATACTAGTCTACTCGAAAAGTATGAACGAGCATGAACGTCATTTGCGTGAAGTATTGAAGACGTTACGAAAGGAGAAGGTGTATGCTAAGTTCTCCAAATGTGAATTTTGGCTAAGGGAGGTTCAATTCCTTGGTCACATTGTGAACAAAGACGGCATTCAAGTAGATCCGGGGAAGATAGAGACGGTGAAGAGTTGGAGACAACCGACTACGCCTACGGAAATTCGGAGTTTTCTCGGATTGGCCGGTTATTATCGTCGATTTATCCAAGACTTTTCTAAGATCACTTCTTCATTGACGAAATTGACGAGGAAGAACGCGAGGTTTTTTTGGGAGAATGAGCAAGAAATTGCTTTTCAATTGTTAAAGGAGAAGTTATGTCAAGCTCCGGTGTTAGTGTTACCGGAAGGAGGGGAAGACATGACGGTCTATTGTGATGCTTCGTTAAATGGGCTCGGGTGTGTTCTAATGCAAAGAGGTAAAGTCATCGCTTATGCCTCTCAACAATTAAAGGAACACGAAACGAGATATCCGACTCATGATCTTGAGTTGGCGGCGGTGGTACATACGTTGAAAATTTGGCGCCACTACTTGTATGGTGTCAAGATTACGATTTATTCGGATCATAAGAGTTTGAAACATCTCTTTAATCAACGAGATTTGAATTATCGTCAACGTAGGTGGATGGATATGGTGAAAGATTATGATTATGAAATACTTTATCATCCGGGCAAGGCGAATGTGGTCGCAGATGCGTTAAGTCGAAAGAGTCGTCACCCGGTGTTACGATTGGGATTGTTACGTATGATTATTACTAACGATTTTCTTGAAAAACTCGGTATGATTCAAATAGAGGCTTACGTTCACAACAAGCATGCGAAGCGAATTGTAGGGCAATCGGAGTTCATTACTATGGGCTCGCGTGGTTTATTGTCCTTTCAAGGAAGAGTGTGGGTGCCTAAGATGGGTGATTACCAACAAGTGCTACTCGATGAAGCAAATAAGTCAAAGTATTCCATTCATCCGGGCGCGACGAAAATGTATCTTGATTTAAGGAAAGATTATTGGTGGCCGGGCATGAAACGTGATGTTGTGAAGTATGTTGAGCAATGCGTCACGTGTTTGCAAGTTAAGGCCGAGCACCAAAATCCGTATGGTAAGTTACAACCGTTGGAAATCCCGAAATGGAAATGGGAGCACATTACCATGGATTTCATCACAAAGTTACCTAAAACGGCGAGAACCCAGTTTGATTCGATTTGGGTTATAGTTGATCGACTGACGAAGAGTGCTTTGTTTCTTCCCATTAAGGAAGCGATATCGTCGGAGACCTTGGCTAAGTTGTTTATTAAGGAAGTCATCTCTCGACACGGTATTCCTATATCTATTATTTCGGATCGAGATACTCGTTTTACATCTCGGTTTTGGGAAAAGTTTCATGAAGATATGGGTACGCAATTGAAGTTGAGCACGGCGTATCATCCTCAAACGGACGGTCAAACCGAACGTACGAATCAAACTTTGGAAGATATGTTACGAGCGTGCATTATTGATTTCGGTGGTAGTTGGGATGAGCATTTGCCTTTGGTGGAATTCTCGTACAATAATAGTTATCATACTAGTATCAGGATGCTGCCATATGAGATGCTTTATGGGCGTAGATATCGAACCCAGATTTATTGGGGTGAAGTGGGACAAAAGGAAATCGGGAGTACCGATTTGGTTTTAGAGACGAATAGCAAGATTGATATGATTCGAGAGCATTTGAAAAAGGCTCAAGATAGGCAAAAGTCGTATGCCGACAAACGAAGACAATGATCGAATTCCAAGAAGGTGACATGGTGATGCTTAAGGTTTCGCCATGGAAAGGTATTATTCGATTTCGAAAACGGGAAAAGTTAGCTCCTCGGTTTATTGGACCATTTAAGGTTTTAGCTCGTGTTGGTGAAGTCGCGTATCGATTGGAATTACCCGAAGAGCTTGCGGGGATCCATAATACATTTCATGTTTCCCATCTCCGTAAGTGTCTTGCGGATGATTCATCTTGGGTGCCATTAGACGAGATTGAACTAAATAATAAGTTAGAGTATATCGAGGAACCGATTGCCATACTTGATGAGAAGGTCAAAAGGTTGAGACATAAAGAGGTTAGGACTTTTAAAGTTCAATGGCATCGTAGTAAGGGTTCCGAGTTTACTTGGGAGCCCGAAGAGTTTGTGCTAGTTTATCTTCCCTCTTGTCATGCGGCTTGGATCTCAAGGACGCGCTCCGATTTAAGTGGGGGAGAGTTGTAACATCCCGTTTTTCCCGCACATATTGAAAGGTACATACTTAATCATTTGTACGTTTGTAACTCGCTAGATTATGCGTAATTGTATAGATATATGTGTGTGTGTATATATATATATATATATATATATATATATATATATACTTGATAATGTGTGCACATACAAGTTTATACATGGGCTTTGATAGCGTTAAGTCTTGTGAGACTATTGTTGAAGGTTAGGCGAATGCAGGAAGCGGGATTTAGGTGTACGAATCAAATGAAATCAAAATGTGTTTTAGATTGTCAAACTGTTCAGGATTAGGCTAATGCCGCACCGCGGCGATCTGGGCTGCGGCGCGACAAACAAAGGAAATCTGGATCAGAAGTTGAGTTAAGAAGGGTCTTTTTTCCTTTTATACGCCGCGCCGCGAGAATTGGGTC
This sequence comes from Rutidosis leptorrhynchoides, assembly GCF_046630445.1. Classification (NCBI taxonomy): domain Eukaryota; kingdom Viridiplantae; phylum Streptophyta; class Magnoliopsida; order Asterales; family Asteraceae; genus Rutidosis; species Rutidosis leptorrhynchoides. Next base: position 390,425,605 of record NC_092335.1, on the reverse strand, counting down.
GCTCTGCGACATTTCTGCTGGACAGATTCCGAATTTAGCTCATTTTAAGAGATTTGAAGGGGAAAAATGGTAAATTGACATGTGGATCTAATGGGAGCATTAAATCTCCACCACATATCCATTTAATTCTTTTTCGTTTTATCTTTTCTTTCCATTTTCTCTCCCAAAACACAAAACCAACTTAGTTTAATCTTGAGATTTGAAGGTGAAGATTTGTGAATCAAACCTATGAGCAAGAATTAAAGTTGTTCTCCTTGTTGTTAGCTACAAGAGGATAGTCTTGGTAAGTTCTAACTTTATGTTTTAAGTTTTAATTGGTTAATGGCTAGGGTTTTGGTTACTAGAGATTTGTATGACCCATTTGAGGGTAAAATGGGTGAATTTGGGTTGTGTTGTTGTAATGAAACCCTAATAGCCACAATCTAGGGTTTTGGCATTTTGATTTGAGGTTGTAAGTGTCAAATGATGTTGTTAGTCACTAATGCACTTTAAGATTAATGAAAGAAGTGTTAATGTGTAAGTTTGACTTGATTGTGAGTCTAAGTAATATAAAATGGGTCAAAATGTACTAGTTGACCTAATTAGATGAAATGGGTATGGATTACCCTAAGTTTGGTGTTAATTGAAGTTAGTAGACTTTAATTCACTAGCCTTAGTGATTAAAGCCGAGTCTTGGCAATTTATGGGCGGTTGTGTGTAGTTGAGTCATTTAATGCAAATTGGGTCATTAAATGCTCAAGTGGGAGTATTGTGGTTAATCCCACTAGTTGTGAAATTGAATGTGCACTTAATGATTTAGGTACATTGCATTGAAGCTCGGAAGTGCTAAATCATCATCCTTGTGACAAGGTGAGTGGAGTAATTATACGTATGTGTATATAGCGTATTTATTTATGAATGTTATGGTATGAACCACCAAGCCGGTAGTGCCATAACATGTGTGGGTTAGGATGTGAACCACGAGCCGGTAGCATCGAGTGTGAACCATGAGCCGGTAGCACTATAAACTAAGATGTGAACCACGAGCCGGTAGCATCGAGTGTAAACCACGAGCCGGTAGCACTATAAACGAGTATGACTCAAACGCGTATGGTGTGAACCACGAGCCGGTAGCACCATAGCGATATTGGTTAACCATATTGAGATTATTGTTTTGTTTAGCATATCATATATATACTGAGTTGAGTATATGCTAATGAAGTGGTGTGATAATGTACGAGTTGTTAGTGTTACGGGTATGTTGACATGCTATTTGAGTTACAAGTTCGTATGAGGTATTTGGTGTTGTGATTGCAAATGGATAGGTTATATATGTGTGTGTATAATTGTTGCACTCACTAAGCCTTGCATACCCTCTCGTTGTTTACCATTTTATAGGTTCCAGCTTGGACAAGGGTAAGGGCATACGTTTGGACTAGTGGTCTCTCGCTTATGTTGTCGGGGGGGGGGGGGGGGGGGGTGCTTTTGGTGTTAGCTTTTTGAAGTTGGCCTAACGTTTTGGCTAGTTTAGCCACAAACCATGCTCGAGTGTCGTTTGGATTATAAACTATCATTTGTAGTGGGTCAAACTTGTATTAAACTTAATTAATGGCCTTCGTGCCTTTTGTAAACATTTAAATTGTTGTATATTTAAATGGAACTTGTGGAATGGCTTACATATTTAATTGGCGCGTAAATGTGTATTATTTAAAAAAAATTTATCGTATGGAATACGGGTTGGGTTGTTTCAACAATAATGAAGAAGGCTCGAACATTTCTTAGCCACGGTGCATAAGTAAGTGAAATTCTTCGGTTAGTACAACATGTTATAACAAATTGTAGACAAAAATAAAGCATACATAAACAATAATAAAAAGGATATTCTAAGGGTGCCTCCAAAGAGTGCTTTGTTTAGGAAGTCTTTAAAGCTAGACTTTCCAAAAATATTTGGTCGATTTAAGGTCAAGGTGGATCAAGGGAGAAAGATTCTTCTTCCCTGGGGTGTCTTCTAAATATTCATTAAGTCAGTGGCCATTGACTTTGAAGTTTCCGGTAGGACCATATAATTCTACAGCTCCATACGGAAAGACTTGCATTACTTTGAACGGTCCACTCCATTTTAAACTTACAATAAAATTTCTTCGTTAATTGAAAAGTAAGACTTTATCTCAAGAAGCGAACTTTATTGGGATTAGTTTTGCGTCGTGTAAGAGCTTAGTTCATTCCTTATAGATGTATGAAGTTTCGTAAGCTTGGTCCCTTAATTCAGCGAGTTAATTCATTTGCATCTTTCGATGTTTATTAGTTACTGAAGGATCAAGGTTGTAGTTCTTCAACCCATTTGTTCCCATAGTGACCGATAGTGCATTCCAAAATTCTTTTAAGTGTTCTTTTTATGACCTCTGTCTGTCCGTTAGTCTGCGGATGATAAGCAGTGGACATCTTGTGGGTAACTCCATGTTGTTGAATCACCTTCATGGATTTGAGTATTACATAAGTGTGTGCATCTATCACTTATAATAACGCGGGGAGTTCCGAATTTGCATAATAGACTTTTGAGGAAATTGGTGACAACCTTGGCATCATTGCTTGGAAATGCTTGAGCTTCTACCAATCTGGAGACATAACCAACTGCTACGAGGATGTATTCCTTCCCATTAGACTTAGGAAATGGTCCCATAAAGCCTAATCCCCAAATATCAAAGATCTCGCAAGCTTGGATAGTTGTTCGTGGCATTTCGTTCTTAGCGGAAATGATTCCTTGTCATTGGCAAGCATCGCATCATTTCACAAGTTTTTGCGTATCTCTGAATATAGTTGGCCAATAAAATCTTGAAGGCGCAGACCTTTCTTGCGGTTAGACTGGACCTCCGGTTGGTCCGTGGTGACAATGGTGGAGGAGTTCCATTGCTTGTTTTTCATTAACACACCTTCTAATTATTTGGTGTGGACAAAATTTGAAAAAGTATGGGTCTTCCCAATAGTAAAATTTTGCATCCCTGAAGAACTTCTGTCTTTGGGATGTACTCATTCCTTTTTAGACTACTCCAACAACTAAATAGTTGGCCGTATCAGCGTACCAAAGAGTATCATTGAATTGTGATCCTATTTCGGCTTTTTCCTAAGATCATTAGTTGTTCTTCCTGAAATTTATCTTTGATATTGTAACACCCTGATTTTTTTTAAACACAGTGGAAGACTGAATTTACATAAATACCCATAGATAACCTTTACAAACCATAGTTATCAAATCATCTTAGTTAACGTTATTATAACATTCTAAAACGTCGGTGTTACTTAAAGACGTCACAAAATAGAAAACATCAGAGTTCAGCTTGTAGTCAAACATGTCTTAAGCCTGTCCGCAACACCCGTCCTAATCAGCAGTACCTAAACCTGCAAGGGTGGAAAAATGTGGGGGAATTAGCACAACAGCTAAGTGAATGGATACTATCTAACAGACCAAGCATAAGCAACTGAACATGCAAGGGTCACATCTATGCTAACGTCCCGAACTAGCATACAACAACTGACAATATGAGGATCGGCGGCTTGTACGAGCACATGACATAGTTGATCAAGCTACAGTCTACCGACAGTTCGTTTTACTGATTCCACTGCATAACCATCCAGACGCAACACATGCATCCTTCTATGCTATACTGAACAATCAGTAATATCATGACCCGACCAGGCTACCACAGTCGACCACATATCAACCCTACCTTGCCGCCTCGGTGGGTTCCCAACCTTGCCGCCTCGGTTGGTGTCCAACTAACAGTGAGCATATATGATCACAGATAAACGGTCATGCAATCGTTCTAACTAGCATGGCAATATCAAACTACACATGGTAATCATACTGAACATAAACATAATATAAAGAGTCTGAACAAGTAGCGTGTCAGCTACTTATTACTCTATCTGGAGATAGACCCACTCACCAATTACCAGCAATAGCTCAGATTCTGACTACTGAGCTTTCTCCTTATCTTTTTCACCTGAGAATGGACATAACGCAGTCAGTAATAATGTCTTGATAACAAACCGACAACAAGACAATAACATCAATAACAAGCACTTGAACACTTATCTACCTGACCAGTCAACCGTACAAGTGACACTCACCTGCACGTTTGAGGAACCTCAACCGTGCGGTTGACTTCTCAGTCGTACGCTTGGTCCTTGGTTAAATATCCAATTAAACAACAGTAGATTCGTACGGTTGACCGCCTCAACCGTACGAGTGAAAGCTCACTCGTGCGAGTGAAGAATCACTCGTGCGAGTGAAGGCTCACTCATGCGAGTGACAAGGAACATCAATAGCAACATGTAATGACATATTCCAACCTATATTCATCATATATTCTTTCATTCATAAGCCTATATCAAGAATTCAACCCATACTAACATATTAACGCATGCTCACTAGACACACACGCTAATACCTCTATTTCTGACCCAAATAAATTTTGATATTGCTTCTAAAAAGTCTACCATTGGAAAGGATTTTTCATTACGATTCCAATGATACCTGATTCATCAAAAAAGGAGTTACGGTTTGAAAGTTATGACCAAAACAAGTTTCCATAAACCTGACCCTGTGATCACAAGTGTGGCTGAGGCCTCACTCGTACGAGTGAGCCATCACACGCGTGGTTGAGCCTCAAAAGTGTGGTCACTCATACGAGTGACCTGTCACATGTGTGGGAGCTGAAGAACAGCTCCTGCACGCTGATTTTCGCGTTTTTGGCCCAAAAACTCGATTTTCGCAAGTTCTAACCTCAAAACCACTTGAAAAACATCATATAAACCTTATAGCAACTATATCTAACATTAATTAAGCATAACTAACACAAATCATGAAGATTCAAGCCTAATTTCATCAAAAACCCATTTCACACCCAAACCCATTTCTTTAAGAATTAAAGCAAGAATTCAAACACACAAACCTGGATTGATGATCACAAGGATGAAAGAAATCAGATTCTAAAGCTTCTAAATCCAATATCTTACTTGGATTCAATTAGGGTTTATGAGTGATAAAAGTTAGGTACGGTTGTGTGTGTGTGTGGAATATTCAAGAAATGAAAGGAAAGAGCAGATATAACACACTAAATGGGTTTAAAACCCATACCCCACAACACACGGGTATTTATCAGTTAACTAATAACTTTCATACCTCATTAGGAGGCCCTAACGAAGTCCAAATTAAACAAACGAACCTGTTATGTGACCCTTGTCACAAACTGGTCTTAACTACATAATCAATTAATAATAAACATATTATTAAAATAAAAGCATAAATTAAACACAAACATAAACCTAAGGGTAATTAAGTAGTCTTACTTATAACCTCGGTTTCAGTCTGTTACAAATACACCCCCTTAAAGAGATTCCGTCCTCGGAATCTGGTCTTGGTTAAACAGATGTGGATAACGAGCCTTCATCAGATCTTCAGTCTCCCACGTAAGGTTCGATCCTAAACTATGCTTCCACTCAACAAGCACCATATGGATCTCTTTCTTCCTTCTCAGTTTGGTTACCTTTCTATCAACAATCCTCACCGGTTCTTCAACTAACTTTTCATTCAAGTCCACCCTCAAATCACTCAACGGAACCAGTTGCGTCTCTTCATCAACCTTACACTTCCTAAGGTAACACACATTGAAGGTGTTATGAATTCCTGCTAACTCTGTCGGGAGCTCTAATACAACCGTCTGATCATTAACCCTCTGAATAATTTTGAACGGCCCAATGTATCTTGGAGCTAACTTTCTCCTTTTACCAAACCTGATAACACCCTCCCACGATGATACTTTCAAGTAAACATGATCACCTACCTCAAAGTTTACTGGACATCTACGTGGATCGACATACATTTTCTGTCTGTCACGGGCTGCTTTCAGCTTTTCGCGCGCTATCTCCACCTTATCTGCTGTTATCTGAACTAATTATGGACCTACAAACTGTCTATCCCCAGCTTCTAACCAATAAGTCGGTGTTCTACACTTGCGACCATACAGCATTTCATAAGGCGTCATACCAATATTCGAATGGTATGTGTTGTTGTAAGCGAACTCAATCAAAGGCAAATGAATATCCCATGGACCACTGTACTCTAACACACAGGATCTAAGCATATCCTCTAGTGTTTGTATTGTACGCTCACTCTGACCGTCGGTCTGGGGATGATATGTTGTACTCAGATTTACTCTCGTTCTCAATCTTTTTTGTAAACTGTTCCAGAAGTTAGACACAAATCTATAATCTCTGTCGGATACGATAGATAACGGAACCCCATGTTGACTAACTATTTCTTTCAAGTACAAATCTGCCAAAATACTCAACGAAGCTGTCTCTTTTGTTGCTAAGAAATGTGCACTTTTCGTCAGTCGATCAACAATTACCCATATCATATCATTACCTCTCTGAGATCTAGGTAGTTTGGTTACAAAATCCATCGTAATATGATCCCATTTCCACTCTGGAATTTTCAACTACTGTAATGAACCATAAGGTTTCTGATGTTCGGCCTTAACCTGTGCGCAAACATGACATCTTTCTACTAATTGAGCAACATCTTTCTTCATCGTTGGCCACCAATACATCAGTTTCAAATTTTTATACATCTTGGTACTACCCGGATGGACAGTTAACCTCGATTTGTGTGCTTCATTTAAGATCAATTTCCTTAAATCTCCAAGCATAGGCACCCAAATTCGGTTCTTAAACGTCTTAAGTCCACGAGAATCGTCAGTCAGTTGATCTTTGATTTTGGTCATCAGTTCAGTCTTTAAATTCTCCTCCGATAAAGCTTGGGCTTGAACCTGTTTTATCTGTTCAATAAGGTCTGAAACTATTTCAGTTCTCATAAATTTCACAGTTTCCACGATTTTCTTACGACTTAAAGCATCGGCAACAACATTTGCTTTGCCCGGATGATACTTTATTTCACAATCGTAGTCTGTAATAAGTTCTATCCACCGTCTCTGTCACATATTCAGTTCTTTCTGCGTGAAAATATGTTGGAGGCTCTTATGATCTGTACATATTTTACACTTTGTACCATATAGGTAATGTCTCCAAAGCTTCAACGCAAATACCACTGCAGCCATTTCTAAATCATGAACCGGATAGTTACGTTCGTGTGTCTTTAACTAACGAGAAGCGTACGCAATAACTTTATCTCTCTGCATCAGTACACATCCCAACCCGGAAAATGACGCATCACAATAAACCACAAAGTCATCTGAACCCTCTGGCAATGCTAGTACTGGAGCCTGACACAACAACTGTTTCAGAGTCTGAAAGGCTTGTTCTTGTTGATCTCCCCATCGGAAACTTACATCCTTTCTAGTTAATTTGGTCATCGGACCCGCTATTTTAGAAAAATCTTTTATAAATCGGCGATAATAACCCGCAAGACCCAAGAAACTCTTAACTTCTGTCGGCATCTTCGGGGAATTCCAACCCATTACGGCTTCTATTTTCGACGGATCCACTTTATTACCTGCCTCACAGATAACATGACCCAGAAACTGCACTTCTCGAAGCCAAAACTCACACTTCGAAAACTTAGCGTATAACTGCTCTTTCTTTAACAACTCTAACACTAATCGAAGATGTGTCGCATGATCAGCTTCTGTCTTTGAATATACCAATATATCATCGATAAACACAATAACAAACTGATCTAAATACGGTTTACAAACCCTGTTCATCAGATCCATGAAGACCGCCGGAGCATTTGTTAATCCAAATGGCATAACCAAGAACTCGTAATGCCCATATCTAGTTCTGAACTCTGTCTTCGGTATATCTGATTCTGCAACCCGAACCTGATGATAACTGGATCTAAGATCTATTTTCGAGAAATACGATGCACCTTGCAGTTGATCGAACAGATCATCGATTCTAGGCAACGGATACTTATTCTTAACCGTCCTCTTGTTCAATTCTCGATAATCTATACACATTCTCAGCGAACCATCTTTCTTCTTTACAAACAACACTGGCGCACCCCACAGAGAAGAACTCGGTCTTATAAACCCTCTTTCTAACAGTTCTTGTATCTGAGACATCATCTCTCTGATTTCGGACATCATCTCTCTGATTTCGGAAGGTGCTAACCTATAAGGAGCCTTGCCTACTGGAGTTGTTCCCGGAACCAACTCAATCTTGTACTCTACTTCTCTTACCAGCGGCAACCCCGGTAACTCGTCAGGAAACACCTCAGGAAATTCCGAAACTACCGAAATATCGGTAACAGATATCTTCTCTATCTTAGCATCAATAACATAAGCCATAAAAGACTCACACCCCTTAGAAAGTGACTTCTTTGCCTTCATCATAGATATTAATGGAAAACTGAACCCACGTCATTCCCCTCGGGCTACAATACGGGTTCCATCGGTCAAACGAAAAGTCACAATATTCTTATCACACTTAATGTGAGCCTTATGTAGGCTCAACCAGTTCATCCCTAACACTACATCGAAACTAGGGATAGGCAACACTAAACAGGACATAGCAAGCGGTCTACCGTTGATTTCTATACTAGCTCCAGACACATATGTTGTGACTAGAACCATCTTACCATCAGCTACCTCTACTCTAACAGGCTCAGCAGCACAGTAGCAGGTAACCCTAACTTAGTACAGAAATCTATAGACATAAACGTTCTATTTGCACCCGAATCAAACAATACTCTAGCAGGTATTGAGTTGATCAAGAACATACCAGTTATGACGTCCTCATTATTAGTTGCAGCCTCAACTGTCATCTGAAAGGCCCTTGTTTTTGCAGTCGGCGGGTTCTTTCTCTTCTGTCCACTTGAGGCTGTGGAACCCCCGACAGATGCCGAACGCGCCCCTGACCCTGCCCTGGAACTTGCGCCCTTTGATGCCTGACAACTTGCTGAACGATAACCCTGCTGATGACAACTCCAACAGACATTTTCCCTGAAGGAACACCCCTGAGATTCATGACATACCATTCTGCATCTCAAACATCTTCTTGTTGTCTCTGAACACTGACCACTATGTGAAGACTTACAACCTTTACACCATTCTTTCTTTCCAGAACCTGAACCTGAACCACCTTGATTACCCTTACCCTTTTGTCTAAACCCAAACGATTTCTTGGACTTTGAACCCGATTGACTGGTAGACTAACTACCCTGCGGTGCAATGTTTGCCCAGTTCATTCCTTTAGCTCCTCTTACATCACTTTCAACCATCTTTGCCATGACAAAAGCTTGATAAAATGTCGGTGCTGACCTCACAAAGGTCCTGTACTCAGGCAAAATCATGTTCAGAAAATGCTGAATTCGGGATTGTTCATCCGGCACCCATTGTTGCACAAATCTTAGCTTGTCCATGTACTTCTCAATCACCTCATCAATTGACATCTGCGGCGTTATCTGCATTTCTAGCAACTCCATCTTAATTCTATTCATATCAAACACATTACAATACTGTTCACATACCTTCGCATAAAACTGTTCCCAAGTAATCATTTTAACTTGCTCTGGAGGGATACTAGCTATCACAGAATCCCACCACACCATTGCTCTATCTTTCAAAAACCTGCTTGCATAAGTCACCTTTAACTCAGGCTCACACTGACATGCATCAAACGCCTTTTCAACTTCCCGTAACCAATTGAGAGTCACAGCTGGGTCAGTACTTCCTGAGAAAGGAGATGGTCCACAATCCCTGAACTGTTTAAAGGTACATCTTTTCGGTGGCTGGTATTGTTGTTGGAATTGCTGTTGAGGAAATGATTGTTGGTATGTGGGTGGCTGAACTTGGTTCATCATCATGGGATTTTGGTATAGGTAGTAGTTCTGTGGTGGCATGATATGTTGAGAGAATTGGTTCTGTAAAGGGTATTGGTATTGGTTCTGGTTTATCTGTGGTACGACATGCAATTGTGCAGTGGCAAAACCTGGCGGTGTATCCTCATTACCCGACTGTCTAGCCAACTCAAGCTCGGCAATCTTTTCCTGAGCTTCCTTAAACTTACTTTCAAGCTCATGTACATAATCAACATCATAAACTTCTACCTCATCCTCCACATCAGGAGCACTGAACGTTCCGGGGTGGATCGGGTTTGTAGCGTTCACATCCCTGATGTCTGCCATCTGTGCTACAAAACACTTGCATAAAAGCTTAGTGGATAACTGTTAGTTTACTAAACACTAACATGCACAACATCCTACATTCACTTAGCCCCCATCCCACGGACATGTTTGACTTAACTCAGGGTTTAGGAACAAATACGCGCACGTACTTGCTGCTAAACCACACTCTGATACCACATTTGTAACACCCTGATTTTTTTTAAACACAGCGGAAGACTGAATTTACATAAATACCCTTAGATAACCTTTACAAACCATAGTTATCAAATCATCTTAGTTAACATTATTATAACATTCTAAAACGTCGGTGTTACTTAAAAATGTCACAAAATAGAAAACATCATAGTTCAGCTTGTAGTCAAACATGTCTTCAGCCCGTTCGCAACACCCGTCCTAATTAGCAGTACCTAAACCTGCAAGGGTGGAAAAATGTGGGGGAATTAGCACAACAGCTAAGTGAATGGATACTATCTAACAGACCAAGCATAAGTAACTGAACATGCAAGGGTCACATCTATGCTAACGTCCTAAACTAGCATACAACAACTGACAATATGAGGATCGGCGGCTTGTACGAGCACACGACGTAGTTGATCAAGCTACAGTCTACCGATAGTCCGTTTTACTGATTCCACTGCATAACCGTCCAGACGCAACACATGCGTCCTTCTATGCTATACTGAATAATCAGTAATATCATGACCCGACCAGGCTACCACAGTCGACCTCATATCAACCCTACATTGCCGCCTCGGTGGGTTCCCAACCTTGCCGCCTCGGTTGGTGTCCAACTAACAGTGCGCACATATGATCACAGATAAAAGTCATTCAATCATCCTAACCAGCATGGCAATATTAAACTACACATGGTAATCATACTGAACATAAACATAATATAAAGAGTCTGAAAAAGTAGCGTGTCAGCTACTTATTACTCTATCCGGAGATAGACCCACTCACCAATTACCAGCAATAGCTCAGATTCTGACTACTGCGCTTTCTCCTTATCTTTCACCTGAGAATGGACATAACGCAGTCAGTAATAATGTCTTGATAACAAACTGACAACAAGACAATAACATGAATAACAAGCACTTGAACACTTATCTACCTGACCAGTCAACCGTACGAGTAACACTCACCCGCACGTTTGAGGAACCTCAACTATGCGGTTGACTTCTTAGTCGTACGCTTGGTCATTAGTTAAATATCCAATTAAACAACAGTAGATCCGTACAGTTGACCGCCTCAACCATACGAGTGAAAGCTCACTTGTGCGAGTGAATAATCACTCGTGCAAGTGAAGGCTCACTCATGCAAGTGACAAGGAACATCAATAGCAACATGTAATGATATATTCCAACCTATATTCATCATATATTCTTTCATTCATAAGTCTATATCAAGAATTCAACCCATACTAACATATTAACGCATGCTCACTAGACACACACGCTAATACCTCTATTTATGACCTAAATAAATTTTGATATAGCTTCTAAAAAGTCTACCATTGGAAAGGATTATTCATTACGATTCCAACGATACCTAATTCATCAAAAACGGATTTACGGTTTGAAAGTTATGACCAAAATAAGTTTCCATAAACCTGAGCTTGTGATCACATGTGTGGCTGAGGCCTCACTCGTACGAGTGAGCCATCACACGCGTGGTTGAGCCTCAAAAGTGTGGTCACTCGTACGAGTGACCTGTCACACGTGTGGAAGCTGAAGAACAACTCCAGTGTAGTGACCCGAACTTTTCCATTTTTATATATATTAATTGAGATTGATATTTACATGATTAAATGTTTCCAACATGTTAAGCAATCAAACTTGTTAAGACTTGATTAATTGAAATATGTTTCATATAGACAATTGACCACCCAAGTTGACCGGTGATTCACGAACGTTAAAACTTGTAAAAACTATATGATGACATATATATGGATATATATATATAGTTAACATGATACTATGATAAGTAAACATATCATTAAGTATATTAACAATGAACTACATATGTAAAAACAAGACTACTAACTTAATGATTTTTAAACGAGACATATATATAACGATTATCGTTGTAAAGACATTTAATGTATATATATCATATTAAGAGATATTCATACATGATAATATCATGATAATATAATAATTTAAAATCTCATTTGATATTATAAACATTGGGTTAACAACATTTAACAAGATCGTTAACCTAAAGGTTTCAAAACAACACTTACATGTAACGACTAACGATGACTTAACGACTCAGTTAAAATGTATATACATGTAGTGTTTTAATATGTATTTATACACTTTTGAAAGACTTCAATACACTTATCAAAATACTTCTACTTAACAAAAATGCTTACAATTACATCCTCGTTCAGTTTCATCAACAATTCTACTCGTATGCACCCGTATTCGTACTCGTACAATACACAGCTTTTAGATGTATGTACTATTGGTATATACACTCCAATGATCAGCTCTTAGCAGCCCATGTGAGTCACCTAACACATGTGGGAACCATCATTTGGCAACTAGCATGAAATATCTCATAAAATTACAAAAATAAGAGTAATCATTCATGACTTATTTACATGAAAACAAAATTACATATCCTTTATATCTAATCCATACACCAACGACCAAAAACACCTACAAACACTTTAATTCTTCAATTTTCTTCATCTAATTGATCTCTCTCAAGTTCTATCTTCAAGTTCTAAGTGTTCTTCATATATTCTACAAGTTCTAGTTACATAAAATCAAGAATACTTTCAAGTTTGCTAGCTCACTTCCAATCTTGTAAGGTGATCATCCAACCTCAAGAAATCTTTGTTTCTTACAGTAGGTTATCATTCTAATACAAGGTAATAATCATATTCAAACTTTGGTTCAATTTCTATAACTATAACAATCTTATTTCAAGTGATGATCTTACTTGAACTTGTTTTCGTGTCATGATTCTGCTTCAAGAACTTCGAGCCATCCAAGGATCCGTTGAAGCTAGATCCATTTTTCTCTTTTCCAGTAGGTTTATCCAAGGAACTTAAGGTAGTAATGATGTTCATAACATCATTCGATTCATACATATAAAGCTATCTTATTCGAAGGTTTAAACTTGTAATCACTAGAACATAGTTTAGTTAATTCTAAACTTGTTCGCAAACAAAAGTTAATCCTTCTAACTTGACTTTTAAAATCAACTAAACACATGTTCTATATCTATATGATATGCTAACTTAATGATTTAAAACCTGGAAACACGAAAAACACCGTAAAATCGGATTTACGCCGTCGTAGTAACACCGCGGGCTGTTTTGGGTTAGTTAATTAAAAACTATGATAAACTTTGATTTAAAAGTTGTTATTCTGAGAAAATGATTTTTATTATGAACATGAAACTATATCCAAAAATTATGGTTAAACTCAAAGTGAAAGTATGTTTTCTAAAATGGTCATCTAGACGTCGTTCTTTCGACTGAAATGACTACCTTTACAAAAATGACTTGTAACTTATTTTTCCGACTATAAACCTATACTTTTTCTGTTTAGATTCATAAAATAGAGTTCAATATGAAACCATAGCAATTTGATTCACTCAAAACGGATTTAAAATGAAGAAGTTATGGGTAAAACAAGATTGGATAATTTTTCTCATTTTAGCTACGTGAAAATTGGTAACAAATCTATTCCAACCATAACTTAATCAACTTGTATTGTATATTATGTAATCTTGAGATACCATAGACACGTATACAATGTTTCGACCTATCATGTCGACACATCTATATATATTTCGGAACAACCATAGACACTCTATATGTGAATGTTGGAGTTAGCTATACAGGGTTGAGGTTGATTCCAAAATATATATAGTTTGAGTTGTGATCAATACTGAGATATGTATACACTGGGTCGTGGATTGATTCAAGATAATATTTATCGATTTATTTCTGTACATCTAACTGTGGACAACTAGTTGTAGGTTACTAACGAGGACAGCTGACTTAATAAACTTAAAACATCAAAATATATTAAAAGTGTTGTAAATATATTTTGAACATACTTTGATATATATGTATATATTGTTATAGGTTCGTGAATCAACCAGTGGCCAAGTCTTACTTCCCGACGAAGTAAAAATCTGTGAAAGTGAGTTATAGTCCCACTTTTAAAATCTAATATTTTTGGGATGAGAATACATGCAGGTTTTATAAATGATTTACAAAATAGACACAAGTACGTGAAACTACATTCTATGGTTGAATTATCGAAATTGAATATGCCCTTTTTATTAAGTCTGGTAATCTAAAAATTAGGGAACAGACACCCTAATTGACGCGAATCCTAAAGATAGATCTATTGGGCCTAACAAACCCCATCCAAAGTACCGGATGCTTTAGTACTTCGAAATTTATATCATATCCGAAGGGTGTCCCGGAATGATGGGGATATTCTTATATATGCATCTTGTTAATGTCGGTTACCAGGTGTTCACCATATGAATGATTTTTATCTCAATGTATGGGATGTGTATTGAAATATGAAATCTTGTGGTCTATTATTATGATTTGATATATATAAGTTAAACCTATAACTCGCCAACATTTTTTTTGACGTTTTAAGCATGTTTATTCTCAGGTGATTATTAAGAGCTTCCGCTGTCGCATACTTAAATAAGGACGAGATTTGGAGTCCATGCTTGTATGATATTGTGTAAAAACTGCATTCAAGAAACTTATTTTGTTGTAACATATTTGTATTGTAAACCATTATGTAATGGTCGTGTGTAAACAGGATATTTTAGATTATCATTATTTGATAATCTACGTAAAGCTTTTTAAAACCTTTATCTATGAAATAAAGGTTATGGTTTGTTTTAAAAATGAATGCAGTCTTTGAAAAACGTCTCATATAGAGGTCAAAACCTCGCAACGAAATCAATTAATATGGAACGTTTTTAATCAATAAGAACGGGACATTTCAGTTGGTATCCGAGCGTTGGTCTTAGAGAACCAGAATTTTGCATTAGTGTGTCTTATCGAGTTTGTTAGGATGCATTAGTGAGTCTGGACTTCGACCGTGTTTACTTGAAAAATGATTGCTTAACAAATTTTGTTGGAAACTATATATTTTTAACAAGTGAATATTATGTGATATATTAATCTCTTAACGCGTTTGATATTATGTGATAGATGTCTACCTCTAGAACAAGTCCCATTGGCTCACCTAATAATAATGAAGAGTCAAATGTAAATTGGAGTGGTTCGTGGACTGATTCACAAGTTCCCGAAGAGAAACCGGAAGAAGAGTCGGAACCGGAAGAAGAATCGGAACCGGATGAAGAAATAGAACCGGTGGGGGAAATAATAAAACGGTTAAGTAAAAGAAAATCCTCAACCAACCGACCAAGGTTAATTATGGTCAATGGTGTTTTCGCCAAGGAAGCAAAATATTAGGAGGATTACCAATTCTCCGATGAATCGAATTCCGACGAGAATTCCGATGATGTTATAGAAATTACCCCAACTGAATTTAAAAAGGCAAAAGAAAATAATAAGGGAAAGGGCATAAAAATAGAGAAATCTAATTCCAACCCCGATGAACTTTATATGTATCGTCAACCCCCGAAGTCCTTAAGTTGTAACAATGACCCGAGAACCTCTAAACCACCAGGTTTTTCTAAACCAATGTGGAAAACGACGGCTCGTATTAGGGGAACATCATATATCCCTAGAAACTTGGCAAAACGAACCAAAACCGAAGAAGAAGAAACAAGCGAGTCGGAATAAGATAGTTGTATTCGTGTGGTGTAATATATGTAATATAGTGTGCTTATGCTTTATGATATATGTAAAAATTGCTTGTATTAATAAGTATTTTTTTTATGAATCTAACTCTTGTCTATTTTACAGTATAAAAACACAAAATGGATAGACAACCCAATATTTTAAGAGACCTACCCGGAGACATGATTGATGAAATCTTGTCTAGAGTCGGTCAGAATTCTTCGGCACAACTATTTAAGGGGAGATCAGTTTGTAAGACATTCAAAGAACGTTCCAAGAATGCCTTGGTTTATAAAAGGCTTTCGTTCGAAAGATGGGGGATATCACATTGGGAAATCCATAAGTTACGATGTGTTTACTTTGACGCATATATTGCGGGGAACCCAAATGCTATTTTACGCAATGGGTTAAGAAATTATTTTGACTCAATATATCCGAATATTGGACTTCGTGATTTAGAAAAAGCGGCTAACATGCAATATAAAGAAGCATGTTATGCTTACGGATTAGTAATGTTCGCTTCTCACCAAAGTGAGAACAAGAACATCGGGCTACAACTATTAAACAAAACGTTTCCACAAGTGACGGAGTCAGTAATTGGGGTAAGAAATGAGGTTTTTAGATTGTTACGGGACTGTTGGACATTACGTAACCCTCGTCCCTTTGACGACATTACAACACGCTGTCTTATCAACGGCCATAACGGTTATGTTCCATAAGACCAAGGATGGGAAGTAATCCTAGTAAAACCAGAATGCATGACTTGTTTCTGGACGTATGAATTACGTGTCTTTATTGCCTTTGCTGAACGACTTGTGTACTAGCTAGAATTATCTTCACAACCATCTTGTATCAAATTTATTGTGTGCTATATTTCATGCTATATGTAAAATAAGCGGTATTGTAAGTTTGTAAAATATTGTGTAAAAGTTTGAACGCGAAATATTATTATAATCAGTTTTTCATATAGAATTGTAGTAGTTGAATTGTATATTAGCTACTAAGTATGAACTTAACGGGTAGGTACTACCCAAATTTAAACTTATAAAACGCTAATATGAAGAAAAAGCTTTTATAAATGAGTTCATATTATGCTACGAAATACTATTAACTACTCTTAATATTCTGTATGATTAACTTGTTCCATTTGACTATTTTGAAGGAAATGGCACCGACTACTCGACACACCGTGAATATGAATGAAGAGGAATTCCGTACTTTTCTAGCTTCAAACATAGCCGCAGTACAGGCTGCGCTACATACCAACAATAATCTTGGATCTAGCAGTACAGGAAATCGTGTAGGATGCACCTACAAAGAATTCACTGCCTGCAAACCTTTGGAATTTGATGGAACCGAAGGACCGATCGGATTGAAACGGTGGACCGAGAAGGTCGAATCGGTGTTTGCCATAAGTAAGTGTACTGAAGAGGATAAAGTGAAGTACGCTACGCATACCTTCACAGGTTCTGCGTTAACATGGTGGAATACCTATCTAGAGCAAGTGGGACAAGACGATGCGTACGCACTACCGTAATCATCATTCAAGCACTTGATGAACGAGAAGTACCGTCCCATAACCGATGTCAATAAGCTCAAGACAGAACTTAGAGGGTTACGAACCCAAGGATTTGATATTACCACGTACGAAAGACGATTCACAGAATTGTGCCTATTGTGTCCGGGAGCATTCGAAGATGAGGAAGAGAAGATCGACGCGTTTGTGAAAGGATTACCGGAAAGAATCCAAGAAGATATAAGTTCATGATGATGTAGCGTGAGGGTACGAAATAGTATTATTTTTAATACAAAATACTACAAAATATGACACAAGTTTTATTAATTTACGGATGGGATATACCTAAACCTTGCTACAACACTATAGGCAGTGTACCTAATCGTAGAGTAGTGTAGTTTTTAGTAAGTCCGGTTCGTTCCACAGGGAGCTGGTGATACTTACTATATTTTTAACTATATTTATACAAAATATATATAATTATATAAGTAGTAATATTATTATAAAAGGGGGGTTTTACCGTTTAATGACCGGTTTGTCGATTCTATATTTTAAGCGTAAAGATAAATGACGATAATTAAAGTGCGTAAAATAATGACAATAAATAAAATGACAGTAAATAAAATTGCGAGTAATAAAATGACAGTAAATAAAGATACGATGAGAAATATAATAAAAGAATTATGCTTATTTAAACTTCCGTAATCATGATGTTTGACGTGTTGATTTTAATTTATTACCATGGGTTAATTGTCCTTTGTCCTGGTTTATTTGATACGTCTATCTGGTTTTTGTCCATAATAGTCCATCGGTCATAAAAATAAAGTGCGAGTATCCTCGTCAAATTACCCTTATACCCGAAGTCAAATATTCCAACTGATTAAGGATTTAAACTGTGACGCAGTTATCACTTCTGTCAACAATTACACCAGTTATCACTGTATGTAATCCACCCCTGTTTTAATTAGTTTATGAATATTAATTCATCCACTTGATCAGAATGAATAATCAATTACCCAACCCAATTGATTAATTAAATGATTATAATAGATTCCATATGAACATCACTAAATAGGACAACCATAATCATTATTAATTATTAGGTTAATTAATTTGAAGATAGGTTCGACAGACTCCAATGAGTTGTCACTCAATTAGACAATACCCCCCATCTATTAATAGTCAATAGTTCAATTTCCACAAGTGTCGGTCTTTTGCCCAAACCTTAATTATGGTCCAAAGTTCAATAACCCCTTCTTAATATTTTAGCCCAACATCACGATTACTTCGGCTCAAATAAGCATAATAATAACTTAGTTACGATACATTAATGTAAAAAGGTTGAACATAACTTACAATGATTAAAAATAGCGTAGCGTTACACGGACAGAATTTCGACTTACACACTCAAACGATCTCTATCATAAATCTTATTATTATCATAATTTAAAATTAAAATTAAGATTATTGTTATATCTTATTAAGTTAACATTATGATAGAGATATAGAATATAGATATTGATAATTGATATTGATAAATAAGAAAAAGATAGAAAAAGGTGTGTTTTTACATTACGATTACAAAGCCTTTTATAGGCGAATTTAGAAATTGAATTTTCACTTATGACCCCTGAACTATGCTCAATTAACAACTTTTTATTATTTAATATTATTCTTATTATGAATTATTTAAATATTATATTTTATTCTTGTGCATAGTTGACTCGTAATTTTTACACCGTTGCGTCGAGCGTTGAGAGTTGACTCTGGTCCCGGTTCCGGATTTTCGAACGTCCTTGCGTACAATTTTATATTTTGTACTTTGCGTTTTGTAACTTGTACTCTTGTCATTTTTAGACGTTCCTCATCAATAATTTGAACCTTTTTGATTGTATCTTGTACTTTTGAGCTTTTTGGACCTTTGTGTCTTCAATTCGTCGTTTTCGCCTTTTGTCTTCGCACTTATTTAAAATAAACGAATATTACTTGAAAATGGAACAATTGCAACTAAAATCTTGTCTTTCTTGGGGGATTTTGCTATGAAATATATGTTCCTTTTTAGCCTTATCAATATCTCCACACTTGAGCGTTGCTTGTCCTCAAGCAATACAGTCTTGAAATAATATAATACATCACACGAATCACTTCTTTATTCTTCACACTTTGTACATCAGTGATTTTGATAGAGCGGTATAAACAATGATAGTAACGATATGGTTAAAGGTGGGTGTGTCATCCACAGTTGCCTTGGGTTTAGGATAACGACACTTGCAATCAAATAGCCGATTTACTTTCGGTTTCCAAAGCAAAGTGCACATTTGAAAGGCGGTTTACAGTCCCACATGACTATAAAAATTTAGATCCTTTAAGGAAATTGGATCTTTATGAAAACATTTGATCTTTTGAAAATTCAAGCTAGATTTTACCCTAGACAAGTTTTCTGATTTGATCCATCATTGATGTTGCAAAATATATTTGTGGATCATTATTTTGGCTAAAACTTTTAGGCTCGTGTAATCCACTGCTATCCCGGTATCGGAAAGCACACATCCAGTTTACTTGTTCCGTATATTACCTTTCGGTAAACTACCGTCCGGTTGTAAAGGAAAGCGATGAACAAGAAACTGTTAAGGCAATGTCTAATGACATGCATTTGTTCATGGTCTAATTACGTGTCGGATGCTAGTACTATCCTTGGTAGGAGCAATAGTAAAGATCATCCTATGATTTTTCGGTCTGGCACAAGGTCCTGTCTCCGACCATGCTATGCAACCACCGTTCTTACGGTTGACACCCGATTTGGTTCAGGTGACCTAATGAATTCCAGGTGAAT
This sequence comes from Rutidosis leptorrhynchoides, assembly GCF_046630445.1. Classification (NCBI taxonomy): domain Eukaryota; kingdom Viridiplantae; phylum Streptophyta; class Magnoliopsida; order Asterales; family Asteraceae; genus Rutidosis; species Rutidosis leptorrhynchoides. The sequence goes on along the minus strand of NC_092335.1, from coordinate 390,405,330 downwards.
TCCTAGGATTTTACGTTCAATGGTAATGAACGCATTGAAAATGGGTTTTCAGAAAACAAATCGGTTTGTATTTTTGATCAAAATATTTTCTCGTTCAAGCTCGAGTTTAGATATCATTGAATTCCATGAGTTTGAATTCTCAATCTTTAAGGTCAATCTCAAGGATTGAGTAATATCAGTCTTAAAAGCTGATTTTTAATCTTTAAGGAGATTATCCTTTCTGGGGATCTGATTCATTAGTCTTATCAAGCTAATTTGCACGGTGCCTCCCCATTGTACGAGATAAATCCTTCTCATGGTTAGGATAAATCTGACCACTTGGCGACCCTGTTTGATGCTGAGGTCCGTGGATTTCCTGCTGATTTTAGAGATGACTTTTCTAGATTTTTCGTCAACCTACAGCTGGTCTGGACGACAACTTCTTGACCTAAATCAAGAAGCGCGTGTCTTTTTCGGACGACTTTACTTCCTTTTAATGATGGAATTGATTCATCGTGTAGATCCATCTTTCTTTCAAATATATTACAGTAAACCGGGTAAAACTGATTAGTATCATCCAAAACAAAAGTACCTGCAATAATCTTGTACAAAGATATGTGATAGATAATTTTTAATTGAATAACTTGGTACATTCTCCCCACACTTAGTTTCTTTCTTTGCCTTTTTATTCTCCTTTATTCCATTTTAAATGAATTCAAGCATTTTAGGTTGTTTCTCAATTTATGTCCTTTCCGAGGTAACGATAATTTCAGCATTAACACCTAGTTTTATCGTTCATAAATATGTATAAACATGATTTTGAATTCATTTAGTTAAAAAATTTTAAAATTTTCATAATATTTAGAAAATAAGCCAAGTATAAACCCGAGAGAATTTATAACCCTTCCCCACACTTGAGATCATGCAATGCCCTCATTTGCATGAAATCAGACTATAATTATTAATTCATGAGGGTGATTAGTGTAGAAAAGTGATTAAAAATACCCAGTTTGTAATTACAAAGCTCGTCGAATGATAGATGGCGCGCCTCATCGTTCATTCCTTCATTTATTATATCACATTTGTTGTTTTGCATCTTGTCGTCAAAATCAGTACCTTTTGCTGAACTTAATGTTAGTCTTTGAAAGTGCGTTGTTTTACCCTGTTGTTTACATGATAAAATACGAACATATATACATATTTTTAAAGTTGGGTATATTACCCCACGTTCAAAAATTTATAAAATCAAATATATTTTTTTTTGGCATACTTTAAATCAATAAAATTAAAAATAATGATGAAAAAATTTTTCGCCCCGCCCTCGGGTAAAGTAATTTCGGCTCAACGGCCTAGTCTTCAACTCACGACGAATTTTAGAAATCATTTTTTTCAACTTAATGAAATAAAGTAAATTTTTGTTTTTAAATTCACACAAAACTTAAAAAGAAAACATATTAATTTCATATAAAACCTAAAAAACAAAAAAAATTCAGAATGGGGGGAGAAAACTAGTTCTTTAGTGTCTGCTAGCGGAAAAGACCAATCGAATTCCATTCTCGGAACTACACGAGAACAGAACAACTAACTCCAAACAGCATTTTCTTTTTAGAATATTTGAATCTCCTCACACTTAGGTAGATGTGGTGTCGAAATTGTGATTAACTTCATCGTCAATTTCTCTTGGACCATAGTCAACTTGCATATCTGTGACTTTTGCTTTAAGCCAGTGACCAGCTTTTTCCGTAATATCCACAAATTCAACTAGCTTCGCCTTTTCTTTAGGCGACAGATTGGATACTAACCGGTTATATAACCTAAAGTTTCCCTTACTTTTAGCATCAATAACCCGTTTAAAAAGTTTCTTCATTGAACTGTTAATAACGGGGTTATTTAATTTCGTATCAACTATGGGGTTCTTTATTATCAAGTCATCATTAGGTGTTACTTCATTTTCCCCACACTTAGGCGTTCTATTATTGTTAAGCATTACCGTTGGAGTTGGTAAAACAACATGGTTCTTACCAATCGTTTTTGTCGGTTCAACGGTTTTGGTTTGTGGATATTTAGACTTTCGAATCATAAAGGTGATCGATTTCTCATCATTACTAAGTGTCATTCTACCCTTTCTTACATCAAATAACGCCCCGGTGGACGCTAAGAATGGTCGACCTAAAATTAGAGGAACGTTTGAGTCCTCTTCTATGTCAATGACAATGAATTCGACTAGAAAGGTTAAATTACCTACTTGAACGGGTAGGTTGTCAGCAATTCCAACTGGGTGCTTAATGGTTTGATCAAGGAGTCGAACACTCATATCCGTTGGAGTTAACTCACCTACACCTAATCTCTTATATAATGAAAGAGGCATAACACTCACACTTGAACCTAAATCTGCTAGTGCATCATACATGACACAGTCACTAAGTAGACAAGGAACAATAAATTCACCCGGATCACCTACCCTAGGTGGAGGATTTGGTGGAACTGTCTTCACCGGGTTTACTTTTACTGTTTTTGTTTCTTGCACTTTTTTATTCTTCTTCTTCTTCTTTCCAGAGGTATCACAAACTTTATTACCTATTACTTGCTCATACTCAACTCCTTTTCTTGGAAACGGGATGGGTGGTCTGTATGGTGCCACCACTGGCTTTACATACTCGGGTGGTGGTGGTGGTGTAACTTCTTCATTGTTACTTACATCTAAAACTTTCCCATCTTCTGGTATTGGTTTTTCAGAATTTGTTGATATCATGTTAACATTTTCATTCCGAGGATTTACTTCATTATTACTCGGTAGCTTTCCTTGTTCCCTTTCACTCATCAATCTAACAAGAGTACCTACTTGTTTTTCTAGATTCAAAATGGAAGCTTGTTGAGTTCTAAATGACTGCTCAAACCTCTCATTCGTTTGGGTTTGAGTTTCAATAAATTGTGTTTGAGATTCAACTAGCTTAAATACCACTTCTTCCAGATTTGACTTCTTCTCGTCGGTTTGTTGTGGTGGTTTATACAAGCCAGGTCTTTGTTGATTGAAAGTGTTGTTTTGAGTTGGTTGGTTATTCGGACCTTGTTGGTTATACGAGTTATTGTCGGGTCCTTTTGGATTGTAAAGAATGTTTTGATTTCGATTGAAGTTTGGCCTTGGCGGTTGATAATTATTCTGATAACTATTTTCCAGCCTTTGGTTCATGTAGACAACATTCTCACGTTGTTCCATCGTTTGTTCAATGTGACAGTCTTTCATTAAGTGTGGTCCACCGCATTGCTCACAACTGATTCGTATTGCGTGAATATCTTTATTCATCTTTTCCATTCATCTTTCGAAAGCATCTATTTTTGCGGAAACGGAATCAAAGTCATGGCTAGAATCGGCTCTAGCCGCTTTAGATGAACGAAAAATATCTTTTTCTTGATGCCACTCATGAGAGTGGGAGGCTGTGTTATCAATAATTTTGTAAGCTTCAGTTGCGGTTTTCTTCATAATGGAACCACCAGCTGTTATGTCGATGTCTTTTCGTGTAGCAACGTTGACACCTTGGTAGAATATTTGTACTATTTGATAAGTGTCTAAACCGTGTTGAGGACATCCTCTCAACAACTTTCCAAATCTTGTCCACGCCTCATATAGAGTTTCATTTGGCTTTTGCGCGAACGTAACAATTTCTCCTTGAAGTCTCACGGCTTTGGATGCCGGAAAGAATTGTTTAAGAAATTTTTCAACTAAAACAACCCATGTGTCAATCGCCCCTTCAGGTAACGATTCTAACCAATCTTTGGCTTCTCCCTTTAAAGTCCAGGGAAACAGCATGAGATAGATCTGCTCATCTTCCACTTCTCGGATTTTGAATAGTGTACAAATTCTTTTAAACGTACGAAGGTGTTCGTTAGGATCTTCATTCGGTGCACCACTGAATTGGCATTGGTTAGTTACCATGTGTAGAATTTGTCCTTTGATTTCATAATCTGGCGCATTAACTTCTGGCTTAATAATGGCGTGACCTTGGCCCGTGCGTGTGGCTCTCATTCGATCTTCCATACTTAGAGGTTCCGTTACTTCCATAATTGAATTTGTTGAATACGAATCACTAGAGGATTCTGATTTAATGGTTTGTGGCTCAGGAGGAATAATTAGTGGTTCAGGATCTTGGAATTGTCCTTGAATATGCTCCGAGTTCTTAATTGTGAAGTCGGGTTCAAAAGATGGATTATCGGAAATTTGAGTTGGAGTTCTTGTTCGACTAGATGACGATTCTAAAGAAAAATCAACGGCGACAATATTTGCTAGATGTCTTGATCGAGTTACAGGTGGTGAACGTATGAAAGGTGGTGAACGTTTTGCTCGGTGCATTCACAGAATATCCTATTAGTTATAAAAATAAGAAAAACTTATATAAGTTGTCCAATCAATAGACTTTTCTGATTTTGCCCACGTTTCGAATAGCCAAAAGATGCAGCAGAGGGGCAGGATTCGTTTGGTCTCAATATAATTGAGTACTGTTTGGCTCCAATAACCCGGTCCACGTACAAATCCAACTATTACTACGAACCAGAAAATTTTGATGTCTATCAATTTAACCACTTAAAATAAATTTTCGTAATTTTAAGAAATTTAGAGAAGAAGTAGAAAAAAATCTAAGTCCTAAAAACTAGAATGGCGAGAAATAAGAAAGAAAAAGATTGCGCGTCGAAAAAGGTCGAAAAATAAAAAGGTCGAAAAATAGGCGTCGAAAAATAAAAATAAGAAAGTAGTGCGAAATACGGCGTCGTAAAATTCTAAAGCACCTAAAACTTAATCTAAGGAATAAGCACTTAAGGGATTTTACGGCAAAGCCTAAAAATTCTAGAAGTAAAAATAACTATGGCAAAACTAAACTTAATACTAAAAGTTGCGACTATAGTCTAAAAATCTAAAGGTAATAAAACTAAAAAAAAACAATTTTTTTTTTATAGACAAAATCTTAAAAAATATATATTTTTTTTTTAATTTTTTTTTTTTTTTTTTACGTTTTTTTTTTTTTACGTTTTTGTTTTTTTTTTACGTTTTTTTTTTTTTTTTAAGTTTTTTTTTTTTTTTTACGTTTTTTTTTTCAAAAACGAATTTTTTTTTCTAAAAAAAACGTTTTTTTTTTTTACAATTTTTTTTTTTTTTTAAAAAAATGATTTTTTTTTACAAATTAATACTTTTTTTTATAATTATTATTTTTTTTTCAAAACTTTTTTTTTAATTCATTTACTATTCATGAATAGTAAATGAAAAGAAATTAATTAATTTACTATTCACATGAAAGCGACATGATAGAAATTATTAATTACAATTTACATAATATACCCCTGAAGTATTTAATAAATACGACTTTTTAAAACTTTTACGATTCAAAATATATTCTAAAATATTATTATATTATTATATTCTATTTCAATATTATTATATTATTATATTCTATTTCAATATTATTATATTATTATATTCTATTTCAATATTATTATAATTAAAAATATAGCGTTTTAGCGCTCCCCGGCAGCGGCGCCAAAAACTTGATGATGTAGCGTGAGGGTACGAAATAGTATTATTTTTAATACAAAATACTACAAAATATGACACAAGTTTTATTAATTTACGGATGGGATATACCTAAACCTTGCTACAACACTATAGGCAGTGTACCTAATCGTAGAGTAGTGTAGTTTTTAGTAAGTCCGGTTCGTTCCACAGGGAGCTGGTGATACTTACTATATTTTTAACTATATTTATACAAAATATATATAATTATATAAGTAGTAATATTATTATAAAAGGGGGGTTTTACCGTTTAATGACCGGTTTGTCGATTCTATATTTTAAGCGTAAAGATAAATGACGATAATTAAAGTGCGTAAAATAATGACAATAAATAAAATGACAGTAAATAAAATTGCGAGTAATAAAATGACAGTAAATAAAGATACGATGAGAAATATAATAAAAGAATTATGCTTATTTAAACTTCCGTAATCATGATGTTTGACGTGTTGATTTTAATTTATTACCATGGGTTAATTGTCCTTTGTCCTGGTTTATTTGATACGTCTATCTGGTTTTTGTCCATAATAGTCCATCGGTCATAAAAATAAAGTGCGAGTATCCTCGTCAAATTACCCTTATACCCGAAGTCAAATATTCCAACTGATTAAGGATTTAAACTGTGACGCAGTTATCACTTCTGTCAACAATTACACCAGTTATCACTGTATGTAATCCACCCCTGTTTTAATTAGTTTATGAATATTAATTCATCCACTTGATCAGAATGAATAATCAATTACCCAACCCAATTGATTAATTAAATGATTATAACAGATTCCATATGAACATCACTAAATAGGACAACCATAATCATTATTAATTATTAGGTTAATTAATTTGAAGATAGGTTCGACAGACTCCAATGAGTTGTCACTCAATTAGACAATACCCCCCATCTATTAATAGTCAATAGTTCAATTTCCACAAGTGTCGGTCTTTTGCCCAAACCTTAATTATGGTCCAAAGTTCAATAACCCCTTCTTAATATTTTAGCCCAACATCACGATTACTTCGGCTCAAATAAGCATAATAATAACTTAGTTACGATACATTAATGTAAAAAGGTTGAACATAACTTACAATGATTAAAAATAGCGTAGCGTTACACGGACAGAATTTCGACTTACACACTCAAACGATCTCTATCATAAATCTTATTATTATCATAATTTAAAATTAAAATTAAGATTATTGTTATATCTTATTAAGTTAACATTATGATAGAGATATAGAATATAGATATTGATAATTGATATTGATAAATAAGAAAAAGATAGAAAAAGGTGTGTTTTTACATTACGATTACAAAGCCTTTTATAGGCGAATTTAGAAATTGAATTTTCACTTATGACCCCTGAACTATGCTCAATTAACAACTTTTTATTATTTAATATTATTCTTATTATGAATTATTTAAATATTATATTTTATTCTTGTGCATAGTTGACTCGTAATTTTTACACCGTTGCGTCGAGCGTTGAGAGTTGACTCTGGTCCCGGTTCCGGATTTTCGAACGTCCTTGCGTACAATTTTATATTTTGTACTTTGCGTTTTGTAACTTGTACTCTTGTCATTTTTAGACGTTCCTCATCAATAATTTGAACCTTTTTGATTGTATCTTGTACTTTTGAGCTTTTTGGACCTTTGTGTCTTCAATTCGTCGTTTTCGCCTTTTGTCTTCGCACTTATTTAAAATAAACGAATATTACTTGAAAATGGAACAATTGCAACTAAAATCTTGTCTTTCTTGGGGGATTTTGCTATGAAATATATGTTCCTTTTTAGCCTTATCAGTTCACACAAGCACGCCTCCATACAACAGGCATGTAGAATGGCTCACAAACTAGTGAACCAGATTGAAGAAAGAATTAAAGAACAGACTGCTGAAGAGGCCAATGTGAAGCAAGTCAAAAGAAAGTGGGAGGAAAACGGTGATAAGAATAACCAATACAACAACAACAGCAATTACAACAATAATCGCAACAATTATCCCAACAATCGCAACATCAATCGCAACTACAACAAACGGCCCAACAACAACAACAACAACAACAACAACAACAACAACAACAACAACAACAACAACAACAACAACAACAACAACAACAACAACAACAACAACAACAACAACAACAACAACAACAACAACAACAACAACAACAACAACAACAACAACAACAACTACAACAATCATCCCAACAACAATAATAACCGCAACAACAACAACAATCAGAAGCAGCTATGCCAAAGGTGTGAAAAGTATCACTCGGGGTTCTGCACCAAATTTTGCAACAAGTGTAAAAGAAATGGTCATAGTACGACGGAGTGTGAGGTCTACGGACCAGGGGTTAATAGAACGAAAGGAACAAATGGTGTCGGAACGAGTAATGGCAGAGCAAGTAGTGTCGGAGCAAGTTATGCCAATGTAGTTTGTTATAAATGTGGAAAACCGGGCCACATTATTAGAAATTGCCCGAACCAGGAGAACACGAATGGACAAGGCCGCGGAAGAGTTTTCAATATTAATGCGGCAGAGGCACAGAAAGACCCGGAGCTTGTTACGGGTACGTTTCTTATTGACAATAAATCTGCTTACGTTTTATTTGATTCGGGTGTGGATAGAAGCTATATGAGTAGAGATTTTTGTGCTAAATTAAGTTGTCCATTGACGCTTTTGGATAGTAAATTTTTACTCGAATTAGCAAATGGTAAATTAATTTCAGCAGATAATATATGTCGAAATCGAGAAATTAAACTGGTTAGCGAAACATTTAAGATTGATTTGATACCAGTAGAGTTAGGGAGTTTTGATGTGATAATCGGTATGGACTGGTTGAAAGAAGTGAAAGCAGAGATCGTTTGTTACAAAAATGCAATTCGCATTATACGAGAAAAAGGAAAACCCTTAATGGTGTACGGAGAAAAGGGCAACACGAAGCTACATCTTATTAGTAATTTGAAGGCACAAAAACTAATAAGAAAAGGTTGCTATGCTGTTCTAGCACACGTCGAGAAAGTACAAACTGAAGAAAAGAGAATCAATGATGTTCCCATTGCAAAAGAATTTCCCGATGTATTTCCGAAAGAATTACCGGGATTACCCCCACATCGATCCGTTGAATTTCAAATAGATCTTGTAACAGGAGCTGCACCAATAGCTCGTGCTCCTTACAGACTCGCACCCAGCGAGATGAAAGAACTGCAAAGCCAATTACAAGAACTTTTAGAGCGTGGTTTCATTCGACCAAGCACATCACCGTGGGGAGCTCTTGTTTTGTTTGTCAAGAAGAAAGATGGTACATTCAGGTTGTGTATCGACTACCGAAAGTTGAACAAACTTACCATCAAGAACTGCTACCCACTACCGAGAATCGACGACTTATTTGATCAACTACAAGGCTCGTCTGTTTATTCAAAGATTGACTTACGTTCCGGGTATCATCAAATGCGGGTGAAAGAAGATGATATTCCAAAGACTGCTTTCAGAACACGTTACGGTCATTACGAGTTTATGGTCATGCCGTTTGGTTTAACTAATGCACCAGCTGTGTTCATGGACCTTATGAACCAAGTGTGTGGACCATACCTTGACAAGTTTGTCATGGTTTTCATTGATGACATACTTATTTACTCAAAGAATGACCAAGAACACGGTGAACATTTGAGAAAGGTGTTAGAAGTATTGAGGAAGGAAGAATTGTACGCTAAGTTTTCAAAGTGTGCATTTTGGTTGGAAGAAGTTCAATTCCTCGGTCACATAGTGAACAAAGAAGGTATTAAGGTGGATCCGGCAAAGATAGAAACTGTTGAAAAGTGGGAAACCCCGAAAACTCCGAAACACATACGCCAGTTTTTAGGACTAGCTGGTTACTACAGAAGGTTCATCCAAGACTTTTCCAGAATAGCAAAACCCTTGACTGCATTAACGCATAAAGGGAAGAAATTTTAATGGAATGATGAACAAGAGAAAACGTTTCAGTTATTGAAGAAAAAGCTAACTACGGCACCTATATTGTCATTGCCTGAAGGGAATGATGATTTTGTGATTTATTGTGACGCATCAAAGCAAGGTCTCGGTTGTGTATTAATGCAACGAATGAAGGTGATTGCTTATGCGTCTAGACAATTGAAGATTCACGAAAAAAATTATACGACGCATGATTTGGAATTAGGCGCGGTTGTTTTTGCATTAAAGTCTTGGAGGCACTACTTATATGGGGTCAAAAGTATTATATATACCGACCACAAAAGTCTTCAACACATATTTAATCAGAAACAACTGAATATGAGGCAGCGTAGGTGGATTGAATTATTGAATGATTACGACTTTGAGATTCGTTACCACCCGGGGAAGGCAAATGTGGTAGCCGATGCCTTGAGCAGGAAGGACAGAGAACCCATTCGAGTAAAATCTATGAATATAATGATTCATAATAACCTTACTACTCAAATAAAGGAGGCGCAAAAAGGAGTTTTAAAAGAGAGAAATTTAAAGGATGAAATACCCAAAGGATCGGAGAAGCATCTTAATATTCGAGAAGACGAAACCCGGTATAGGGCTGAAAGAATTTGGGTACCAAAATTTGGAGATATGAGAGAAATGGTACTTAGAGAAGCTCATAAAACCAGATACTCAATACATCCTGGAACGGGGAAGATGTACAAGGATCTCAAGAAACATTTTTGGTGGCCGGGTATAAAAACCGATATTGCTAAATACATAGGAGAATGTTTGACGTGTTCTAAGGTCAAAGCTGAGCATCAGAAACCATCAGGTCTACTTCAACAACCCGAAATCCCGGAATGGAAATGGGAAAACATTACCATGGATTTCATCACTAAATTGCCAAGGACTGCAAGTGTTTTTGATACTATTTGGGTAATAGTTAATCGTCTCACCAAATCAGCACACTTCCTGCCAATAAGAGAAGATGACAAGATAGAGAAGTTAGCACGACTGTATTTGAAGGAAGTCGTCTCCAGACATTGAATACCAATCTCTATTATCTCTGATAGGGATGGCAGATTTATTTCAAGATTCTGGCAGACATTATAGCAAGCATTAGGAACTCGTCTAGACATGAGTACTGCCTATCATCCACAAACTGATGGGCAGAGCGAAAGTACGATACAAACGCTTGAAGACATGCTACGAGCATGTGTTATTGATTTCGGAAACAGTTGGGATCGACATCTACTGTTAGCAGAATTTTCCTACAACAACAGCTACCATTCAAGCATTGAGATGGCGCCGTTTGAAGCACTTTATGGTAGAAAGTGCAGGTCTCTGATTTGTTGGAGTGAAGTGGGGGATAGACAGATTACGGGTCCGGAGATTATACAAGAAACTACCGAGAAGATCATCCAAATTCAACAACGGTTGAAAACCGCCCAAAGTCGACAAAAGAGCTACGCTGACATTAAAAGAAAAGATATAGAATTTGAAATTGGAGAGATGGTCATGCTTAAAGTTGCACCTTGGAAAGGCGTTGTTCGATTTGGTAAACGAGGGAAATTAAATCAAAGGTATATTGGACCATTCAAGATTATTGATCGTGTCGGACCAGTAGCTTACCGACTTGAGTTACCTCAACAACTCGCGGCTGTACATAACACTTTCCACGTCTTGAATTTGAAGAAATGTTTTGCTAAAGAAGATCTCACTATTCCGTTAGATGAAATCCAAATCAACAAAAAACTTCAATTCATCGAAGAACCCGTCGAAATAATGGATCGTGAGGTTAAAAGACTTAAGCAAAACAAGATACCAATTGTTAAGGTTCGATGGAATGCTCATAGAGGACCCGAGTTCACCTGGGAGTGTGAAGATCAGATGAAGAAGAAATACCCGCATCTATTTCCAGAAGATTCGTCAACACCTCCAACAGCTTAAAATTTCGGGACGGAATTTATTTAACGGGTAGGTACTATAGTGACCCGAACTTTTCCATGTTTATATATATTAATTGAGATTGATATTTACATGATTAAATGTTTCCAACATGTTAAGCAATCAAACTTGTTAAGACTTGATTAATTGAAATATGTTTCATATAGACAATTGACCACCCAAGTTGACCGGTGATTCACGAACGTTAAAACTTGTAAAAACTATATGATGACATATATATGGATATATATATATATAGTTAACATGATACTATGATAAGTAAATATATCATTAAGTATATTAACAATGAACTACATATGTAAAAACAAGACTACTAACTTAATGATTTTTAAACGAGACATATATGTAACGATTATCGTTGTAAAGACATTTAATGTATATATATCATATTAAGAGATATTCATACATGATAATATCATGATAATATAATAATTTAAAATCTCATTTGATATTATAAACATTGGGTTAACAACATTTAACAAGATCGTTAACCTAAAGGTTTCAAAACAACACTTACATGTAACGACTAACGATGACTTAACGACTCAGTTAAAATGTATATACATGTAGTGTTTTAATATGTATTTATACACTTTTGAAAGACTTCAATACACTTATAAAAATACTTCTACTTAACAAAAATTCTTACAATTACATCCTCGTTCAGTTTCATCAACAATTCTACTCGTATGCACCCGTATTCGTACTCGTACAATACACAGCTTTTAGATGTATGTACTATTGGTATATACACTCCAATGATCAGCTCTTAGCAGCCCATGTGAGTCACCTAACACATGTGGGAACCATCATTTGGCAACTAGCATGAAATATCTCATAAAATTATAAAAATATGAGTAATCATTCATGACTTACTTACATGAAAACAAAATTACATATCCTTTATATCTAATCCATACACCAACGACCAAAAACACCTACAAACACTTTCATTCTTCAATTTTATTCATCTAATTAATCTCTCTCAAGTTCTATCTTCAAGTTCTAAGTGTTCTTCATATATTCTACAAGTTCTAGTTACATAAAATCAAGAATACTTTCAAGTTTGCTAGCTCACTTCCAATCTTGTAAGGTGATCATCCAACCTCAAGAAATCTTTGTTTCTTCCAGTAGGTTATCATTCTAATACAAGGTAATAATCATATTCAAACTTTGGTTCAATTTCTATAACTATAACAATCTTATTTCAAGTGATGATCTTACTTGAACTTGTTTTCGTGTCATGATTCTGCTTCAAGAACTTCGAGCCATCCAAGGATCCGTTGAAGCTAGATCCATTTTTCTCTTTTCCAGTAGGTTTATCCAAGGAACTTAAGGTAGTAATGATGTTCATAACATCATTCGATTCATACATATAAAGCTATCTTATTCGAAGGTTTAAACTTGTAATCACTAGAACATAGTTTAGTTAATTCTAAACTTGTTCGCAAAAAAAAGTTAATCCTTCTAACTTGACTTTTAAAATCAACTAAACACATGTTCTATATCTATATTATATGCTAACTTAATGATTTAAAACCTGGAAACACGAAAAACACCGTAAAACCGGATTTACGCCGTCGTAGTAACACTGCGGGCTGTTTTGGGTTAGTTAATTAAAAACTATGATAAACTTTGATTTAAAAGTTGTTATTCTGAGAAAATGATTTTTATTATGAACATGAAACTATATCCAAAAATTATGGTTAAACTCAAAGTGGAAGTATGTTTTCTAAAATGGTCATCTAGACGTCGTTCTTTCGACTGAAATGACTACCTTTACAAAAATGACTTGTAACTTATTTTTCCGACTATAAACCTATACTTTTTCTGTTTAGATTCATAAAATAGAGTTCAATATGAAACCATAGCAATTTGATTCACTCAAAACGGATTTAAAATGAAGAAGTTATGGGTAAAACAAGATTGGATAATTTTTCTCATTTTAGCTACATGAAAATTGGTAACAAATCTATTCCAACCATAACTTAATCAACTTGTATTGTATATTATGTAATCTTGAGATACCATAGACACGTATACAATGTTTCGACCTATCATGTCGACACATCTATATATATTTCGGAACAACCATAGACACTCTATATGTGAATGTTGGAGTTAGCTATACAGGGTTGAGGTTGATTCCAAAATATATATAGTTTGAGTTGTGATCAATACTGAGATACGTATGCACTGGGTCGTGGATTGATTCAAGATAATATTTATCAATTTATTTCTGTGCATCTAACTGTGGACAACTAGTTGTAGGTTACTAACGAGGACAACTGACTTAATAAACTTAAAACATCAAAATATATTAAAAGTGTTGTAAATATATATTGAACATACTTTGATATATATGTATATATTGTTATAGGTTCGTGAATCAACCAGTGGCCAAGTCTTACTTCCCGACGAAGTAAAAATCTGTTTAAGTGAGTTATAGTCCCACTTTTAAAATCTAATATTTTTGGGATGAGAATACATGCAGGTTTTATAAATGATTTACAAAATAGACACAAGTACGTGAAACTACATTCTATGGTTGAATTATCGAAATCGAATATGCCCTTTTTATTAAGTCTGGTAATCTAAGAATTAGGGAACAGACACCCTAATTGACGCGAATCCTAAAGATAGATCTATTGGGCCTAACAAACCCCATCCAAAGTACCGGATGCTTTAGTACTTCGAAATTTATATCATATCCGAAGGGTGTCCCAGAATGATGGGGATATTCTTATATATGCATCTTGTTAATGTCGGTTATCAGGTGTTCACCATATGAATGATTTTTATCTCTATGTATGGGATGTGTATTGAAATATGAAATCTTGTGGTCTATTATTATGATTTGATATATATAGGTTAAACCTATAACTCACCAACATTTTTGTTGACGTTTTAAGCATATTTATTCTCAGGTGATTATTAAGAGCTTTCGCTGTCGCATACTTAAATAAGGACAAGATTTGGAGTCCATGCTTGTATGATATTGTGTAAAAACTGCATTCAAGAAACTTATTTTGTTGTAACATATTTGTATTGTAAACCATTATGTAATGGTCGTGTGTAAACAGGATATTTTAGATTATCATTATTTGATAATCTACGTAAAGCTTTTTAAAACCTTTATCTATGAAATAAAGGTTATGGTTTGTTTTAAAAATGAATGCAGTCTTGAAAAACGTCTCATATAGAGGTCAAAACCTCGCAACGAAATCAATTAATATGGAACGTTTTTAATCAATAAGAACGAGAAATTTCATCCTGCACGCTGATTTTCGCGTTTTTGGCCCAAAAACTCGATTTTCGCAAGTTCTAACCTCAAAACCACTTGAAAAACATCATATAAACCTTATAGCAACTATATCTAACATCAATTAAGCATAACTAACACAAATCATGAATATTCAAGCCTAATTTCATCAAAAACCCATTTCACACCCAAACCCATTTCTTTAAGAATTAAAGCAAGAATTCAAACACACAAACCTGGATTGATGATCACAAGGATGAAAGAAATCAGATTCTAAAGCTTCTAAATCCAATATCTTACTTGGATTCAATTAGGGTTTATGAGTGATAAAAGTTAGGTACGGTTGTGTGTGTGTGTGGAATATTTAAGAAATGAAAGGAAAGAGCAGATATAACACACTAAATGGGTTTAAAACCCATACCCCACAACACACGGGTATTTATCAGTTAACTAATAACTTTTGTACCTCATTAGGAGGCCCTAACGAAGTCCAAATTAAACAAACAAACCTGTTCTGTGACCTTTGTCACAAACTGGTCTTAACTACATAATCAATTAATAATAAACATATTATTAAAATAAAAGCATAAATTAAACACAAACATAAACCTAAGGGTAATTAAGTAGTCTTACTTCTAACCTCGGTTTTAGTCTGTTACAGATATCTTGTTCAACAAGCTGTTCCATCGTTGGGTTTTCGAGGCGACAAAGATGATCTGCTGCGACGTTCTCTAATCTTTTCTTATCTTTTATTTCAATGTTGAATTCTTGTTGAAGCACGATCCATCGTAGGAGTCTTGGTTTAGCGTTTTGTTTAATAAACAGATTTTTTTAGGGCTGAGTAATCTATGTAAACTATAGTTTTTGATAAGATCAAATACGATCTAAATTTGTCTAAAGCGAATACTACTACTACTAGCAGTTCCTTTTCCGGTAGTAGTGTAATTCTTTTGAACTCCAGTCAAGTTTTTACTAGCATAGTAGATTGGATGAAAATGCTTATCCCTCTGTTGCCCTAGCATAGCTCTAACAGTGAAATCACTAGCATCACATATGATTTCGAAAGGTATATTTCTGTTAGGAGCTATCATGATAGGTGCATGTGTGAGTTGTTCCTTCAGCTAGTTGAGAGATTGGATATATTCTTTGATGAAGACCAAGGTTGGAGAGCTCAGATCTCGGGAAGATCTCGTTTGGACATTTTAGGGAGATCTCGGCATCTCAGAATAATCTCGGGGAGATCTCGGACGTTGACTTACGTTGACTTTATATTTTTTTATAATATAAATATTAATATATATATATATATATATATATATATATATATATATATATATATATATATATATATATATATATATATATATATATATATATATATATATATATATATATATATATATACGTTTTTATGAGATTTAACAAGATAATCCAAGAAATGAGCGAAAAAATTCTAGAAATTACGAGATGTCTCAAGAAAATCCAAAAAATGAGCGAGAAAATCCGAGAAATCGTAGCTTTGACCAAGTTTGACCCCGTTGACTGAGAAATCTAGGGAGATTGACATCTCATCTCTGCTGCATTCCAAAAACGAGATCTCGGGGAGATCTCGGAGAGAAATAAGGAGATTTACAACACTGGTGAAGACGAACGGAACTTCTTTCCCAAGGAGGTGAGTGAAAGGTCCGTGACCTTTGAAAAGTCCTTGATGAATCATCGGTAGAATCTGGCATGTTCGAGAAAAATTTGTACGGCTTTCACTGTGGTAGGTTGGGGAGGTTTGGCTATTTTCTCTACTTTGGTATTGTCGACTTCTATTCCAGATTTTGATATCTTATGACTTAGAACTATTCCTTCTTTGACCATGAAGTGACATTTCTTCCAGTTCAAAACTAGGTCCGATTCTACACATCGGGTGAGCATCTTGTCAAGGTTAGAGAGGCAGGATTCAAAGGTGCTTCTAAAGACAGAAAAGTCATCCATGAAAACTTCCATGCTACGTTCAATCATGTCATGGAATATTGCTACCATGTAGAATTTGTTTCTGACAACCTTTCTAACATTTGATCAATGAACGGGAGTGGAAAATGATTCTTCCGGGTTGCATCTTTTAATTTACGATAATTAATGCAAATCCTCCAACCGGTCACTTCTCGAGTTGGTATAAGTTCACTGTTTTAGTTTTTAACAACGCTCATCCCCTTTCTTTGGTACAACATGTACATGGCTGACCCACGGTGATCAGAAATTAGATAGATCAGACAGGTGTCCAGAAGTTTGATTACTTCTTTCTTGAAGACTTCTTAAATCATCGGATGTACCCTTCCTTGTCTCTAAACTGATGGCTAAAAGTCATCTTCCAGAAAGATCTTGTGATTGCAGTAAATTAGACTGATTCCCTTGATGTCGGAAATCTTCCAAGCAATCGCCTTCTTGTACGACTTTAGAACTTTGATTAGTTCTGCCTTTTCATGTGGCGTAAGTTCTTTAGAGATGATTACCAGAAGTTGCAATTCTCCTTTTAAGAATGCATGATCCAGATTTTTGGGTACTTCTTTTAGTTTTAGTTTCGGTGGCTCTTCGATAGATGGTTTCATCCTTGAGATCTCCTTTCTATTTAACGGATCATATCCCTCTTGGAACTCTGATTCTTCTGCTTCTCTTAAAGTGGTAACTGATGCTATATGTTCCTTCATTCTTGAGATTTCCCTTCTTAATGACTCATATTCTGAAACTTCTTCTTTCGTTTCGAAGAATGGTTTAGGAATATCCTCACAGTTTTCACTCAACTGTGGTTCCTGAGATACCGAGATGAAGTCTGTTTCTTCATTCGGTCTTCTCCTTAATAAATGTATTGGAATGCCATGTTCTAGAGGTTCTATATACTTAGTCGTGCCTTGAAAGTTACTTTTATTGGACATAAGAGGCTTTTGTTGACCCGACTTGATGGTTGAGTATGAGTTGAGATTTCTTTTGGACTGTGTGGGAAACAGCTCCTTAGATAGTTGGTATTGGCTGCATACGGCCATGGTTTCTTCCAGATATTCGTATACGAGTTCTTGAAAAAAGTCTGCGAGACTGAGATCTTCTTCTTGATGGTAGACCATGAGTCAGTCAATATTGAAATTGACTTCCTCATTACCAAGTCTTAATTTCAAGGATTTCTTGTACACGTCATTTACAGCCTTTGCAGTATTTAAGAATGGTCTACAAAGTATGAGCGGAACTTTAGTCCTCTTCAATATCCATAATGACGATTTCAACGGGAAATGTGAACTTATCTACTCTAACTAGGATATATTCAGCAATTCCGCGAGGAATTCTAACTGATCTATCCACGAGTTGGATAGTCATTCTGGTAGGTCTTAAATCATTAAGTCATAGCTTCTTAAATAAGGAATAGGGCATTAGGTTTACACTGGCTCCAGATCGGCCAAAGCATTGCTGATTTGGACATCTTGCAGGTAGCAATGTACGGTAAATCTAACTTAAGGGTTAGATTATGTTACAAGTGAAGACTATACCTCTATACATCAAATGTATGTAGTGTAGTTTATATTGTTTGGAGTATCGATTGAGAGATCATATGAATCGTTACTAAAGGGACGCATTGAATATACATTTTAAGATAATGGTCTTCAAATGATAATTATAAAGTGCTTAAAACGTAACAATAATCTCAACATCTTTTTTGCACTCAAATTTATTTTAATCTCTATAAATTGAAATATGTTCGATTAAATAAATAACCAATGTACGTACATTAAGAGTGTCATATTAATAGAAAAAACAATGCAATAAGAGTAACAAATCATCGAATGGCGGTTAAACAAATAGATAGCAGAACAAATAAATTCTATGTTTTGATTTGTGATACTTATGTTTTGATCCTTTTTTAGGTTATTTTAGCTACTTGTTTATTGGTGATGTCAATGTTGTATTTCAGTTTATGTTTCACATTGTAATTGATCGGCCTTTTCATCTTTTCGAAGATATTTTGCTCATTTAGTTATACTATGCTCTTTGTTTTTTTAAATAAAAATAAAAAATAATAATGTAGGATATATGTATGTAGCATTTAATTTGAATTTGTAAATGGGAATCCCTCGATTCAAGATATGCAAGAATGCAAGGCTGCTGAAAACCATTAAGATGAATACAATAGTTTGATCACTTTTATGTGTTTGTGAAAGCGATGAAATGGATGGGGCAGAAAAAAGCACATATTTCAAGAGGGGAACAAGACAACGTAGAAGAAAACAATATGGAGTTGGAAATGGTCACTTTCTTATATTTGACGTACATTAAAGTGACACGTAAATAATATACATCTCATTTATTTATTTTACTAGTGAAATGACCCGTGAAATCATGGGTTTAGTTAAACGAAAGAGTTTAATGATATGTTTTAGAAATTAAATGAATGTAAATGTTAAAGTCGTTTAGTTTAATGACCCGTAAAACCATATATTCTGACTAAGAAACTTGTCGTTGTTTTTACAAACATACAGAGACATGTATTTTCGCATACATATGTAACGTAATTAATCCCATAAGAGAATCCATATTTGAATATTAATATTATAATAATAATAATAATTATTATTATTATTATTATTATTATTATTATTATTATTATAATTAATAATTAATAATAATAATAAAATTTGCTTAAAAATTGAGTATTTATATTTTTAATAATAATTATTACTAATAACAAATGCCTTTTGATTATTTTTTTTTAATTGTAAACATTAAATTATATCTTAATCATAATAATTAAATTATAATTAATTATAAATATTAAACTTTAATTGTAAATTAAATTAATTTATGATATCATCCAAGTAGTTTAGATTTTTTTTATTTTCTTTTTGATTTTTTTCAATGAAGAAAAATGACTATTTATGATATCATCATTATAGCATTTTAATATTAACTATAGATTACTACTTTGAAATTACTTATTTTAACTTACCGATTTATATTTTAATAAATCCGAAAATGTTATTTTAAAGAAACAAGATATCTGTTTGATGAAAAATGAAGTTAGGGAAATCAAACTAAAACTATGTGTAAAAAATAAATGAACAATTGTAGTGGGACGAATATATATCTTTTCAATTTAAAATATTTTTACATATAAGTGTTTGTATATTATATTTTCACTAGTTTGGTAAATCTACTTACATTACTTTTTATTATTTTAAAACAACAAAAAACATTACAAAAAAAAAAAAAAAAAAACATAATGATAGACATGAATCATAAAGCCAAAAATTCAACTATCAGCTAAATACTTTAAACTTGTAAGAAATAGGGTACGGAATTGTTACTCTAGATTGTTCTTTAATCGTTAACACTTTCCTAATTAAGTATTTCGCCTCTTACAAATCTCGGGTTAACACGAAATCCTAATTGGAATAAAATAAGAACAATTTTGTTTCCAGGTAAGAAGAAATCAAAATCAAGTATAGAGAATATGTATGTCTCTGTATATGTGTTTTGAATAATGAATGCAGGAAAAACCACCAAAAACCAAAACCATAATCAGTTTTGGCAGTTATAATGAAGAGACACAACTACCGAGGCATTGCATGAGTGGTACGACTCATATGTTGATCTCGGGCCTACGTCCTAGAAATAATAGGCGAGGGTTCGAATCCTGAGATGGGGGGTTTTCTCAAGAATTCTGTCATACCCCCAAATAGGGCCGGGGAAATATGACTTCACAATATCACAACACAAGTATGTATAAACGAGAACGACTCTACATGAGACGTTTTAACAAGATTTGATTTGCAGCGGAAACATAAAAATGTTTTACATAATGAAATTCATATGTAAATAACAAATGATAAGTCTAATATGTGAACTCCAATGCAACAGCTAACTAAGCATCATAGGGCAGCACACAAGCTAATATTCACCTGAGACAAACATGCTTAAAATGTCAACACAAAGGTTGAGTGAACATCATAGGTTTAATAATCATAATAAGTTTTAGACCACAAGATTTAATTCAAAATATCAAAATATTCAATATGCCATGAGTTATAATATCGAACTAAACATTAACCCCTGACACTGTACGGGTGTCGGCAATCATTATTATGTACCCCCTTGACGATTACGCCAATGGGTAGAGACGTCACTCTCAATAGGCCTACTCACAATAATTAAGCTTGCAAAATTTCAATTCCAGCAATTAACGATATTATGGCGGGGATTTGCATGTAAAAATAAATACATGTTTAATAAAAGTCTCACGAAATTGCATATCAAATAGTTTAGGCACTTGTGTCTAAATTGTAAATCATTTTAAAAGCAAGC
This sequence comes from Rutidosis leptorrhynchoides, assembly GCF_046630445.1. NCBI lineage: Eukaryota > Viridiplantae > Streptophyta > Magnoliopsida > Asterales > Asteraceae > Rutidosis > Rutidosis leptorrhynchoides. The sequence goes on along the minus strand of NC_092335.1, from coordinate 390,384,281 downwards.
ATGTGTCTCACCCCAAAGTTTATAAAACAGTTAAGAAATAGTAAAAAGAGGGGCTATGAAGTTCACCTTAGTAGCAAGCAAGTAATTTCACGCAAGTAGCATGAACGAAGTATGTAATCGGAGATCTCAACCTAGTGATATAACGTTTGATTAGTTAATGTCTAATAGACATAAAGTTTGTTTATTAATATAGCAAACTATACAAACAGTGACGGTTTTCGAGAAAAGTTCCTATCTCTCAAAAGTTTCTATTTTTGGGAAACCTACTATTTATGGAAAGCTTCCACTTATAGTAAGCTCCTAGTTTAAGAAGCTCGGGTTATAATTCTTAACAAAGATGTTGTACAATCTCGCCCAAACTTCGTTGCTATCATTCAAGTCACTCGAAGGATCAGTTGTTACCGGGCGCCCAGGATTCTTGACCAGAATCTAAGTCATGGCATTCAAAATCCACAAGCGGTTCCCATAAGGCAACAAGGACCACCCTAGGCCACAAGTAGCGCTACTATTTGTAGACTTTATACGTTATCTTTAATTATAACCTTCACGTAATAAGTGTATACACACAACGAATTATTAATGTACTTAATAATTATATATGTGATAATATAACTTAGTGTAATTAAGGTGTTACCATATAGATAAGTTTACAAGTTATAGTAGTAATATTATTACTCTAATTACTTTTGATTAATCAACCTTAGAGTAACCTTATCATGTTTTGTACATACCTATCCTTATACATGTGTTATATATATATATATATATATATATATATATATATATATATATATACATACATACATGATACATACATATTTTCTTTATTATTATCATTCATGTATATGTTTATAACTATATGATATATGTATTTATTATATATGTGATACATATACTTTAAGTATAAAGATGGTACATATATATACATACAACTACATATCAACTTTTTGTATTTACCAATTTCATATACATATTCATTAATTAATCGCAAGTACATATACATATATACATACACACACGTGTATACACATACCCATATATATATATATATATATATATATATATATATATATATATATATATATATATATATATATATATATATATATATATATATACACACTACACGTGTATATATACACATATACATATCCCACATGCATGCATGCATGTATATTTATATTTTTTACAAGACCATTTTCATATATTATACCCTTATCATGTTCTTAGATCATAATATTAACTTCATAATTTCATAATATCACTATAATCTCTTATAAAGATCACACCCTTTATCACAATTATTAACCATAATATTTATTCATATTCATAATCTTTAACTTATTAATCTAACTTTATGATCATCATAATTATTTATAGTTTATACTCATAACACTTTATCCATAATAATCATAATCATAATCTAATAACTTTTAACCATATTCATCATATTTATAATACCTCAAACGATTATTATTATCTAGTTTTATCATAATTCTTAATCTTATTAACTAGTTCATAACTTTTTATTATTCATACACCATTCATGATACATCTTCTTATTAACCATAATCATAATTTATTTTTAAACCTTTATCTATTTTAATTAACTTCGTAAACAAGATCATAATTAATCAACATGATACAATAAAAGTAATAGGTATAAAAGTATGATTATCATAGGGTTTTAGGTATACCTTAAGAGTTTAAGACCAAGAAAAAGGTGATGAATATGGATCGAAACAGGATGCTGAAATCCAGCAGTAACTCGACCCAAACCAAAGGCCTTTTGGGTCTATTTTGTCACGCAAGAACCAGCAAGAACCAGCTAGCAAAGTTGCAGCTACACAGGTGGATCTTGGGGCTGTTCTTGATCACAATTTGCAGCAGGAAAAAGCCTATTTTGGTGGTCAAAAAATACAGCAGAAACTGAAGCAACACAGTCGACTTTTATAGGCTGTTTGGGTCACGAGATACAGCAGAAAAACAACAGTAGGAAAGCAACTTTAAGGGCTGTTTGAGTGGCGGTTTGACAGCAGAGAAAGGGTTGTAGATGGCGATGGTGATGGATGCAAAAACACAGCAGGAAGTGGCGGTTTTAGGACCGTTTTGAGTGGTGATTTGGAGGGCTGCTACAGCAGCTAAGTATGGCGATTTATATGGCTGTTGGAGCTATTTAAGTGTCGACTAAAAGAGGTAGGGGGAAGCAAAATCTGCCGAGTACAAGCAAGGAATGAGAGGCCTTTTTTGTGGTTTTAATTTGTGGTACCATTGCGAATGAGAAAAGATCAAACTAATGGGTCTTTTTATAGGAGATTAGGATGTGTTGTAATCACATTAGGATTGTTCGGAAATAACTTGGTGATCAAGGACTTGGAACTAGATTAGGATGCAAGGAATTTGAAGTTGATTAGGATTAGGATTTAGATTAGCTTAGTGATCAAGTTTTTCTTCCTTTTTTTTTTTATTTACAAACCGTCCCATATTATTTTTATATATTTATTATTTATTTTAATTTAATTCAGCTCATATTCATTAATTATATAATTTATCTATTTTTTTTAGTTACTTTTATTTAAAATACATTTTATTTAATCATTTTACAATATTTGTCTATGTCTTTTATTAAATTTTATTTAATCCTCAAGAGTTTTACATTCAACTAAGATTACTTCAAGTTTAATAATTTAGTTGTTAAACACTACAATTTAATTGTAAAGCTAATTATATAACTTTATATTATTTTGTTATATATTTTCTTATATACAAAATAACTTAATTAGGGTTAGGGTTTATTGATGTCGTAGCGTGGGGGTACCAAATAGTTTATATTTTTACTAGGAAAAACTATTAAATATGATACAATTTTACACAAAATATGACAAGTTTTAATTATTTATTTACAAATGGGATATACCTAAACCTTGCTACAACACTATAGGCAGTGTACCTAATTGTAGAGTAGCGTAGTTTTTAGTTAGTCCGGTTCGTTCCACAGGGAGCTGGCTTATTTCACACTATATTTTAAACAATTATATTCGTACAAAATATATTATATTAATAATATATAAAAGGGGGTTTTACCGTTTAATGACCGGTTTGTCGATTTTATATTTTAAGCAAAGCGTAAAGTAAATGACGATATTTAACTAACAATATAAAATAAATAACAATAATTAAAATGACAATAAATAAAAGTACGAGGAAATATGAAATAAAATATATTATGCTTATTTAAACTTCCGTAATCATGATGTTTGACGTGTTGATTTTTAGTTTATTCCCATGCGTTAATTGTCCTTTGTCCTGGATTATTTAATATGTTCGTCTGGATTTTGTCCATAACAGTCCATCGGTCATAAATTTAAAGTGCGAGTGTCGTCGTCAAATTATTCTTTTACCCGAAGTCAAATATTCTAACTAATTGGGGACTTAAACTGTAACAAGGTTTTAATACTTTGTTTAATAATTACACCAGGATATCGACTGCGTGTAACCCAAGGTTTTAATACTTTGTTATCAATTATGCCAAGTGTCCTTGTACATAATTTCACCCCTGTTTTAATAATTCCATAGACTATTAATCCATTCCCGTGTCCGGTTAAATGAACGATTATTCGTACATATAAATACCCCGCCCATCGTGTCCGATCGAGTGTATATGGTTATTTATAGGTACATCCAATTGTAAATCTTTATATTAAAATTAACAAACTATCCTTTAGTTAAACAAATATAAAGCCCATTAATAGCCCATAGTCTAATTTCCACAAGTGTCGTTCTTTTGTCCAAACCCCAATTATGGTACAAAGCCCAATTACCCAATTTTAGTATTTTTAGCCCAACATCATGATTACTTCGTCTTAAATAAACATAATAATAACTTAAGTACGAGACATTAATTTAAAAAGGAGAACATAGCTTACATTGATTATTTATCGCGTAGTGTTACACGGACAGAGCTCCGACTTTAAAACCCGTAAAAATAACTTTTACATAACCCAAACTAATCTAATATAACACCAATCTATACTATATATATATATATATATATATATATATATATATATATATATATATATATATATATATATATATATATATATATATATATATATATATATATATATATATATTTATTTATCTTATACTACGGAGTATTATTATTAATATGTTTATTTTTTATATTTTTACTCGCAGAATTCGTGACCTTTTATAGGCATTTTGGAATTTGGCAGCTCCGCGAGTCGTGGAGTTTTTGGCCTTCAAACTCCGCGAGTCGTGGAGTTTGAAAATCCAGCTCACAGACTTTTGGCTCCTAGCTTGTCGACATAATAAATATATAAATATAAAATATAAATAATTAATATAATTATTTATATATTATATTATATTCTTGTGCATAGTTGACTTGTAATTTTTGGTTCTTGCGTCGGGCGTTGATAGTTGACTCATGTCCCGGTTCCGGATTTTCGAACGTCCTTGCGTACAATTTAATATCTTGTACTTTGCGTTTTGTAACTTGTATTCTTGTCATTTTTAGACGTTTCTCATCAATAAATTGAACCTTTTGAATTGTATCTTGTACATTTGAGCTTTTTGGACGTTTGTGTCTTCAAATCTTCGTTTTCGCCTTTTATCTTCGCACTTATTTATTTAAACAATTACAATGAAAATATAATACAATTACATATGAAAACCTATTATTTAGGAGGGATATTGCTATGAAATATATGTTCTTTTTTAGCCTTATCAAATATCCCCACACTTGAGCGTTGCTTGTCCTCAAGCAATACATAACTTGAAATAAAATCACATTTCACTCGAATCACTTTTTTATTCTCACACTTTATACATCAGTGATTTTGATACGGCGGTATAAACAATGATAGTAACGATAGAACCATGGTTAAAGGTGGGTGTGCCATCCACAGTTGCCTCGGTTTAGGTCAACGACACTTGCAATCAAATAGCCGATTTACTTTCGGTTTCCAAAGCAAAGTGCACATTTGAAAGGCGGTTTACAGTCCCACATGACTATGAAAATTTAGATCCGTTAGAAAATTGGATCTTTATGAAAACATTTGATCTTTTGAAAATTCAATCTAGCTTTTACCCTAGACAAGTTTTCCGGAATAATCCTTCACCGGTGTTTGCAAAATATTTTTGTGGGTTGTGTGGGTTTCAGATTTGAAAATTTTAGCTCAACACTTGTGGTTTTGTGTTACCCACTTGCTAACCTTGTATTAGGAAAGCAACACGTCCAGTTCACTTATCCCGTATATTACCTTTCGATAAACTACCGTCTGGTTGTAAAGGAAAGCGATGAACAAGAAACTGTTAAGGCAATGTCTAATGACATGCATTTGATTATGGTCCAAAAACGTGTCGGATGTTATTACTATCCTTGGTAGGAGCAATAGTAAAGATCATCCTAAAATTTTTCCGGTCTGGCACAAGGTCCTGTCTTCGACCATGCTATGCAACCACCGTTCTTACGGTTGACACCTGATTTGGTTCAGGTGACCTAATGAATTCCAGGTGAATTCCTAGGATTTTACGTTCAATGGTAATGAACGCATTGAAAATGGGTTTTCAGAAAACAAATCGTTTTTAATTTTGATCAAAATATTTTCTCGTTCAAGCTCGAGTTTAGATATCATTGAATTTCATGAGTTTGTAATTCTCAATCTTTAAGGTCAATCTCAAGGATTGAGTAATATCAGTCTTGAAAGCCGATTTTTGATCTTTAAGGAGATTATCCTTTCTGGGGATCTGATTCATTAGTCTTATCAAGTTAATTTGCACGGTGCCCCCCATTGTACGAGATAAATCCTTCTCATGGTTAGGATAAATCTGACCACCTGGCGACCCTGTTTGATGCTGAGGTCCGTGGATTTCCTGCTGATTTTAGAGATGACTTTTCTAGATTTTTTGTCAACCTACAGCTGGTCTGGACGACAATTTCTTGACCTAAATCAAGAAGCGCGTGTCTTTTTTGGAAGACTTTACTTCCTTTTAATGATGGAATTGATTCATCGTGTAGATCCATCTTTCATTACAGTAAATCGGGTAAAACAGTTAATTTAGTCCAAAACAAAAGCACCTGCAATAAACTTTACAGAAACATGTGATAGATAATTTTTTATTGAATAACTTGGTATATTCTCCCCACACTTGGCTTTTTTCATGCGTCTTTTTATATCCTAATAAATTCAAGCGTTTTAGTTGTTTCTCAATTTATGTCCTTTCCGAGGTAACGATAATTTCGGTATTAACACATAGTTTTCACCGTTCATAAATATATATAAACATGATTTTAAATTCATTTAGTTGAAATTTTTTCAAATTTTCATAAAATTTGGCAAATAAAACCAAGTGTAAACCCGAGAGAATTTATAACCCTTCCCCACACTTGAGATCATGCAATGCCCTCATTTGCATGAAATCAGACTCTAATTATAAATTCATGAGGGTGATTAGTGTAGAAAAGTGATTGAAAATACCCAATTTGTAATTTCAAAGCTCGTTGAATGATAAATGGCGCGCCTCATCGTTCATTCCTTTTATTGTTTTATCACACATGCTTTTTTCAAAAACGGCTGCTTTTCTGAACTGTTTACTAATATTTGAAAAAGCATCTTTTACCCTAATCATGCATTTTTATTAACGAGTTATGCACTAACCCGAACCCCTAATTTAACGTTAAGTGGGGTTAGACTTCCCCACACTTAGCTGACGACATGTGAAGTCGGTAGAATAAGTTCCACGAATTAGAATAGTGAGCCAGTTATTTACATCTCGGGTGGTATAAAATATATAAATGGGTTTAAAGTTTAGAACCACCCGATCGTCACTACTTAATTCTTTTTTAAGTGTAGCTTTTAGTAAATGGATATGTCTCTTTTCTGGTTCTTGGTCAAATAGATCGATATACACCGACATACATATTATAGGGTGGATAATTTCTAACGTTTCCTTCCTTTTATTCTCGAGATTAAAGGTTTCACCTCTATTACCCAATTGGGTGAAATCCGAGGTGTCATTATCTATTACAGCTCGTAGTTCTTCTTTGGTAGATGACTCGTCTATTGAGAATATTGGGTTGGAAAGTTGTGGAATAGTGAATTTCGGGATCGAAGTAGATTCTTCTTTATTAACGGTACTTATCGGTCCCACCACTTTGGTCTTGGGGGTAAAATTTTCAACGTTATCGTTTTCCCAAGAGTACAAATTTGTCTTCCTTACTTCTTCTTCATCCATAGATGGATCGATGATTTCGTCGGTAGAGGCTAATGTGTCGATATGTTGTGAAATTGGTAAAGCTGAATAAAAAGTATCATCGGGATAGTTGGTGATTTCGGAGCTCTCGAATTCATCAAAATTCGATGATATGAGATTTTCTTGCACACTACTCCTCAGATCAACAGGTGTGTAATCTGATAGAGTTTCAGCTTGCCTATTTACAAACTCTCTCATTTGTTCATTTTGAGCATCAAGTTCTTCGAGTTTGATTTTCATATTGTCTAATAAATTTTCAGACACATAATTTTCCTCGTCTACTGATTGTTTAGTTTGGATATATTCTTGGGAATAATCCCAATTAGAATTGTATTCCTCATAATCATTCCATTCAGGTTCCATGGGTGTGTAATTTTCCATAGGAACGTAATAATAACATTCCCATGTTGAGTGATAATCTCCACAGATTTCACAACCAGTTATTGTTTCGTCATTCGTGATCCAAGATTGACCGAACAAATTGTCATCAACACCCGTTTGAGAGTATTGATTAAATTGATTTCGGATGTCATAAAGAGTTTCTAAGGCCTTGTTTTCAAAATTTTCCATTTTATTGCGATGGCCAAATTTTAGCTACAATGTGGTGCATTCACTAATTATCCTATTAGTTATAAAAAGATAAAAATTATTTAAAGTTATCAAATTAATAGACTTTTCTGCTTTTGCCCACGTTTCGAATAGCCAAAAGATGAAGCAGGGAGCCAGAACCCTTTAAATCGGAAGCTCACAACTCAGTCACTAACAAATCTAACTATTACTACGAAGCAGAAAATTTGGATGTCTATCAATTTAACCGTTTAAAATAATTTTTCGTTTTGAAATTATTAGAGAAGAAGTAGAGAAAATTTCTAAGTCCTAAAAACTAGCGTGTCGAGAAATAAGAAAGAAAAAGAGTGCGCGTCGAAAAAACGTCGAAAAATAAAAATAAGAAAGAAAAACGTCGAAACTTAAAAGTCTAAAAATTATATCTAAAAAGTTGCGCCTAAAGGTCTAAAGGTAAATGCAATTTTATTCAGAAAACGGCAATTACTTAAAGGCACTAAAATCTATTTAAAACTAAAGCGAAAAACGGCGTCGCAAAATTCCAAAGCGCCTAAATCTTAATTTAAAGAAAAAGCACTTAAGGGATTTTACGGCAAAGCCTAAAAATCTAGAAATATAAAAATTAACTACGGAAAAATACTAGTCTTAAAACTAATTACGAATGATAAAAATATAAATATTACGAATAAACGATTAAAAAGATACAAAAATAAAAATAAACTTAAAGTTGATAAAAAGTACAATTTTTATAAAAATATTATTTTTATATTATTTTATAAAAGTATTAATTTAAATATATAAATAAAACTAATTAAAACTTAATATAACTAAATAATTAAAATTAAATATTAATTTATTTAAAACCTAAATCTTAATTAATTAATAATAATTATTATTACTCCGTATTAAATGCGATTAGGGTTCCGTGGTCAGGTCTGCCAGGGTGGCTCCGCGAGTCGCGGTGATCCATACCAGAAAACCTCCGCAAGTCGCGGAGATTAAAAAACGTGTGTTTTTTTTTTAATTTTATATTGTTTTTCTTAAAATGATATATAAATATATTTATACAAAAATAAATTAAAATATAGCGTTTCGCCGATTCCCCGGCAGCGGCGCCAAAAACTTGATGTCGTAGCGTGGGGTACCAAATAGTTTATATTTTTACTAGGAAAAACTATTAAATACGATACAATTTTACACAAAATATGACAAGTTTTAATTATTTATTTACAAATGGGATATACCTAAACCTTGCTACCACACTATAGGCAGTGTACCTAATCGTAGAGTAGTGTAGTTTTTAGTAAGTCCGGTTCGTTCCACAGGGAGCTGGCTTATTTCACATTATATTTTAAACAATTATATTCGTACAAAATATATTATATTAATAATATATAAAAGGGGGTTTTACCGTTTAATGACCGGTTTGTCGATTTTATATTTTAAGCGAAGCGTAAAGTAAATGACGATATTTAACTAACAATATAAAATAAATAACAATAATTAAAATGACAATAAATAAAAGTACGAGGAAATATGAAATAAAATATATTATGCTTATTTAAACTTTCGTAATCATGATGTTTGATGTGTTGATTTTTAGTTTATTCCCATGGGTTAATTGTCCTTTGTCCTGGATTATTTAATATGTTCGTCTGGTTTTTGTCCATAACAGTCCATCGGTCATAAATTTAAAGTGCGAGTGTCCTCGTCAAATTATTCTTATACCCGAAGTCAAATATTCCAACTAATTGGGAACTTAAACTGTAACAAGGTTTTAATACTTTGTTTAATAATTACACCAGGATATCGACTGCGTGTAATCCAAGGTTTTAATACTTTGTTATCAATTATGCCAAGTGTCCTTGTACATAATTTCACCCCTGTTTTAATAATTCCATAGACTATTAATCCATTCCCATGTCCGGTTAAATGAACGATTATTCGTACATATAAATACCCCGCCCATCGTGTCCGATCGAGTGTATATGGTTATTTATAGGTACATCCAATTGTAAATCTTTATATTAAAATTAACAAACTATCATTTAGTTAAACAAATATAAAGCCCATTAATAGCCCATAGTCTAATTTCCACAAGTGTCGTTCTTTTGTCCAAACCCCAATTATGGTACAAAGCCCAATTACCCAATTTTAATATTTTTAGCCCAACATCATGATTACTTCGTCTTAAATAAACATAATAATAACTTAAGTACGAGACATTAATTTAAAAAGGAGAATATAGCTTACATTGATTATTTATTGCGTAGTGTTACACGGACAGAGCTCCGACTTTAAAACCCGTAAAAATAACTTTTACATAACCCAAACTAATCTAATATAACACCAATCTATACTATATATATATATATATATATATATATATATATATATATATATATATATATATATATATATATATATATATATATATATATATATATATATATATATATATATATATATATATATATATATATATATATAGTATAGATATATATATATATATATATATATATATATATATATATATATATTATATATTTATTTATCTTATACTACGGAGTATTATTATTAATATGTTTATTTTTTATATTTTTACTCCCAGAATTCGTGACCTTTTATAGGCATTTTGGAATTTGGCAGCTCCGCGAGTCGTGGAGTTTTTGGCCTTCAAACTCCGCAAGTCGTGGAGTTTGAAAATCCAGCTCACAAACTTTTGGCTCCTAGCTTGTCGACATAATAAATATATAAATATTAAATATAAATAATTAATATAATTATTTATATATTATATTATATTCTTGTGCATAGTTGACTTGTAATTTTTGGTCCGTTGCGTCGGGCGTTGATAGTTGACTCATGTCCCGGTTCCGGATTTTCGAACGTCCTTGCGTACAATTTAATATCTTGTACTTTGCGTTTTGTAACTTGTACTCTTGTCATTTTTAGACGTTTCTCATCAATAAATTGAACCTTTTGAATTGTATCTTGTACATTTGAGCTTTTTGGACGTTTGTGTCTTCAAATCTTCGTTTTCTCCTTTTATCTTCGCACTTATTTATTTAAACAATTACAATGAAAATATAATATAATTACATATGAAAACCTATTATTTAAGAGGGATATTGCTATGAAATATATGTTCGTTTTAAGCCTTATCATTTATATTACTAGAGTTTTAATTAATTAATATTTGGGGTTAGGGTTTCAGTTTATTAATTACAAGCATTAATTTACAGGTCGCTCATTTAGTCAAGCAATTATTATATCCGAATAACAACCCTAATGATAATACATAGAATCAGACAATGAAACCCTAAGGGCAATCTGGTAAATTCAGAATGGAAAAATGAGGGTGGTTATAGTACATCCCCGTTAATTTAAACTTTGTCCAGAAGTTTCAAGAAGACTTCTCGGATGCATCCGCAGTTGAGAAAAGATGGGAATATTTCCGTTTTATTTGATCTTCACGTTCCCAGGTATGCTCGGGGCCTCCCCGTGAATTCCAATAGATCTTAACAATAGGAATAATGTTTTGTTTCAAGCCTTTAACCTCACGATCCATAACCTCTATCGGTTCTTCAACGGAATGTATTTTATCATCAATGCGAATGTCATCCCAAGGAATAATGAGTGTGTCATCAGCAAGACACTTTGTGAAATGTATGAACTTTAATTAACAGGAAGTGTTGACTAAAAATTATCATTCGGTCAACGTTTTGTTAAAACAAAGTTTACACTTAATTACAGTGGGAATCTACTTGAGTGATAGCTGATATTGTATGAAATCTCAGCCAAAAGAGCCTGGGAGATTAGAACATCTAGTCTTATGTAATTCATCCAAGACTAGTTCTTGAAAATTTCTGATTAACGGTATTTTTATAGGATCGACATGTAATTCACACTTGGAAAAACTTGGCATACAGTTGTTCCTTCTTTAAGAGCTCTAGAATAAATCGCAGAGGTTGTTCATGCTCTTTCTCAGTCTTGGAATAGATTAAGATGTCGTCAATAAAAACGATCACGAATTGGTCAAGATATGGTTTGCATACACGGTTCATAAGATCCATGAATACTATAACAACCCAGAAATTTCTGACAAAATTTAAACCTAACTTTTATGAAATACCAACGATTCACGAACAATTATTTGTAAATAATAATACATTAGTAGTAATTAATATTATTATTATTATTATTAATATCTATCAAGATTAACTTTATCATATACAATTATCATTATCAGTATTGACAAACAATATTATTATTAATATTATTATTATCATTATTATCCAAATTTTTATTATTTTTCATTTATTATGATTAATATGATTAGTAATATCATTAACCTAATATATATCATTAACATTAGTATTGGTATTATCATTTAAGTATTATTATTATTGTTACTAATATTATTATTAGTATTAATGATATTAAAAGCATTATTATTCTTATTGTTAAAATTATTATTATTAATATTATTATCATAATTATTATTACCATTACCATTATCATTATCATTAATAATTAATATAGTTATTATTATTAATATAAAAATATTATCATTTATTATTATTGTTACTAATATCATTTATTATCATTTATCATTAATAGTATTATTTCTATTATTAATACTTTTATTATTATTAATAAGATTATCAAATTATTATTATTAATATAATTATTTATAATGAATATCAATTAAAAATATAAAAAGAAAGTCAAAAACAATGAACTAATCATGTAAATTTTTTTAAAATCTGCTTTTAATTATTAATCAGATCCAGCTTTTTATTTTTTATTAATCGTGATATTTTTTTTATTATTTCCTATCGCCATTATATTTTTTTTTCAAATCGTGATACCTGCTCGATTCCTTCTACTGGTTTCAAATTTGGATTTATCAACCTCATTGTGATTATATACAATCTCTAATTCTTATTGAAATCAAACAGAAAATAATTTTTTTTCTTTCTTCGACGACACCTCTGTTCTTCATATTTTTTTTCATAATTCGATTACGAACCAATTTCTAAAATGTAATATAGCAGTTTTGTTAGGAATAAATTACTCAAACTAACTGCAAAATTTCGTATTCCAATTCATCAAATTGAGTTTGAATTTTTGAGTCAAAGTTTCGAAAGTAAAAAGTCAACCTAGGTGTTCATGAAGAAATTTGGATTCGATTCAATGTTTCAGGTTAAATTAATGATTTCAAAAGTTTCTATAATTAATTTAAAACGTAATTCATGTTATAATCAGAAGCTAAAATGATCTAGATTTCACAATCAAATTTTGAGTTTTTTTTTTCTTCGACAGCAGCAGCTGCTGCTACAAAATTATATATATTTTTTAATTAATTTAATTAACTCCTAAGTATTTCTGTATCGATTTAAAAACCTAAAACTAATTTTGTGTTCGAGTTTTGATTAATGGATTAATTCAAAGTCGACTTTTGAAATTTGAAAGAAGAAGAAGGATAGAAAGACAGATAGATATAAGATAATAGATCGTGTAATATAAAACAGAAAAACACACTTGGAAGCACGGTTAAGAGTGTTAGCAGGGTAGCGATTGATCATGGGTTTGAGCCCCGTCTTGTGCAATTTTTTTTTAAAAAGCTTTTTGAGGTAGTTTTCCTTTATCAAAATTATTATTATTATTATTATTATCTTTATTATTATTATTACTAATTATAATCATTGTTATTATAATTATTGTTACTAGTAATATTATCATTAAAAGTATCATTATAAATATTAGTATTATCATTATTATTATTACTAGTATTATCATTAAGTATTGTTATAATTATTATAGTTATTATTATTATTATTACTAGTATCAAGTATTATTATCAAAAGTTATTATTTTCATTATCATTTTATAATTAAAATGAGTATTTTTATTATTATTAAGAACTATTGTTATTATCATTTTTATTAAAAACTACTATCATTATTATTATTATTTTTACTATTGAACTCATTATTATTATTACTATTACTATTTAAGATAATACAAAAATTATTAATATTACTACTACTGTAAACATATAACATTTTAATTATTATAAGAACTTTCACTTTTACAATTATTATAATTATTATTATTAATTTTACACCTTATTATGATTATTATCATTTTACTACTAGTATTATTATTGTCATTACAAAATAATACAACTCATTATTTATTATCATTATTAATATTATTTCATCAAACAAATACTTATATATGGAATATATATATATATATATATATATATATATATATATATATATATATATATATATATATATATATATATATATATATATATATAAGTACATATAAACAGAAATATATATAAAAATTGAAATAATATATACAAACTTATTCGATTACAAGTATATGTGTTAATATATATACTTGATATAGGTTCGTAAATCCGAGGTCAACTCAACTCTGTACTTGTTCAGTACCATCCTATGCATAATTACTACAAACTATCATATCGTATCGTGAGTTTATTTGATTCCCTTTTACTCTTTACATTTTTGGGCTGAGAATACATGCACAACTTTTATAACTGTTTTACACGCTAGACACAAGTATCAACTTTAAACTATGCTATACCCGGCTATGTCCGACTAAGTCCCTAACTGACAAGTATAAACACAACTTTTATTTGGGGCAAACTTTGAACAACTTTTGGATCTGCGTGATCTACTAATTGGTCACTGCGAGACCAAGCTTATGAACAACTTTTGGATCTACGTGATCTACTAATTGGTCCATGTGAGACCAAGCTTATGAATAACTTTTGGATCTGCGTGATCTACTAATTGGTCCATGTGAGACCAAGCTTATGAATAACTTTTGGATATGCGTGATTAACTTTTTGTTCCTGCGAGACCAACTTTATGAACAACTTTTGGATCTGCGAGATCTACTAATTGGTCCCGACGAGGCCAAGCTTATGAACAAAAATCTTGTGGTCTAACACTATTACTGAAATCATTATTTATGACAAACCTATGAACTCACTCAACCTAGTGTTGACTATTTAAGCATGTTTATCCCAGGTACTTAAATATTGCTTCTGCTGTATATCTGCTGCTTTAATGATGATTGCTTGCCATGCTTGGAGTCTTCATTTCATATCATATCAATTAAAGACATTTAATGCGTTGTTCATTAAATACAATGTAATCTATTTATCTTCCGCTACAAAGCTCAATAAAACGTCTCATATAGAGTCGTTCTCGTTTATACAACTGTGATTTGATATATTTAGTGACGTTATTCTTCCAGGCCCTATCTGGAGGACGTCACAGATTGGTATCAGAGCAGTTTGTTGTAGAGAACCATGATTGCATTTTAAGTGTGCCTTATACAATTAGGTACCTTAGCAATGTATGACTACAACTTTCCTTGACCATAGTGTCTTTACTTGTTGCCTTTAACTGATAAATGCTACACTATACTTTAGAAACTTTACTTATCTTAGAATGCCGAGTCAACCTAAGAAATCTGCTCACTTTCCTAAGTACTATCCAATTACGCCATCGCATTTAAATGTGATACCAAGATTTCAGAAATTCTTGACATTCCTATGTCATTTATCATGGTTTTGTGTATTACATATGTATTACCTGAAATATTATCCATGATTTTTGAAACTCCTTTATTCGTTACTATTCATACACAAATGTATATAACTCCCTGTTATACCACGTACCTATGTGCCTTATGCCTATATGCATCGGTTTGCGAACCGAAAAATGTCATTGGGTCTTCACAGTATACGAATTGAAAGTCTTTAATCGAAAGATTATCATATTACATACTTATCATTTTATGATCTCGACAAGTCATACTGCCATTATTGGAGTATAGACACATCATATCTTATTATATCTTATCATATCTATCTCAATAGACTTTGTCTAATACTTTTCCTAAATTTCCTCCGTAAATTACGGAAATCTTTTTGTTATATATACTATTCGAGGAGACGAAGATATCATTTAATATTCAACACCCATTTCATATCAAACCCTATTTAAAACACATAATATGGATTCCTCGAACTTCTCGAGCTCCAATAGTAGCGTAACCGGAATGAACCAACCAATTAGCCATCATATATTTTGGATGAATTGGGGGTGGGTTCTTAGCCGACTCAATCAATGGAGGCAAGAAGAAGGTGATCCCTTCCACCAACCGAATTCACCACTTGGCGAAGAACCTGAAGCGCTTACCGGCGAACCCATTCGAAACACTATTTTTACCCTCATTTCCAGGATATCCCGTCACGAATATATAATATCTAGAATTTCAGATCTTATTTATCTACTTGTCCGAACCGCCAATCATCCCGGAGTAATAGAAGAAATCAACTGTAACATCCCGCCTTTTTCCGTTTACTTTCCGTTTATTCATTTTAAAGTCTGTTATATATCTATAACATCTCCCGTTGATACGCGTTTAAATTATCTCGTTTAGGTAATTCACGCACCCGCAACCGAACTCGAGGGACTAGTTTCGCCAATTGAACAAAGATGTGACTAGATGGACTAGTCACACCCTCCTTATTTCTTTTTCCATTTCATTTTCCTTTTTCTTTAATACTTTCACCAAATTCTCTCAAACATCAATCCAAATATTCATCATCTAAATCAAATCGAGCAAGCACCAATCCAAACAAATTACGTATTCGGAATCCTTGCATCTTCCTCTTCGAATCCATACCAACTTTATTGCATTTGGTTAACTTTCTAAAATCACTAGATTTTGTGTTCTTGATGATTTTTACTTGTAAAAGTGTTAATTAGTGTCTATGGCTCAAGTCTAACATGAATATATGATTTATATGTTCGATCTCGTTATTTTAAGCAACTAGCATGAACTTGAACTTTGGTGTGTTTGATTTGGTGATTTGGTTGCTTGAATGTTGTTAAATTTTATAAATGCATGTATTAATTGTATTACTAGCATCACTAGCTTCAATTTGAGGTGTAGGTTGACTTGGAAGGACTCCATAAACTTAATTGCAAAAATTGTGATTTTGGGTTAGGGTTTGATAGGAGTAAAATGGATTTTTTTTATGCATTGAATGCCATGAATTGTTGTTGGTAAGTGTTTAGTTGCATTGTATGCGTAATTATCTACGAAACGGCGTATCACATGTGTGCATTTAATACCCGAATCATCAAAGTGCATTTATGAATTTGAAAGCATTTTTGGTGAACATTTAATGAACTTTCAACTTTGAAATTCGATTTTTTGCAAATGATATTTTTGATTGAAGAAAAATGTTTAGTTGTGTTCCTCGTCAAATTACCTTTTCAACGATATAAGATACGTGTTCTAAGTGTTTACGGTTTGTGAATTGTGCTAAATTGAAGATTGAATTTTGACTTGAACAATTGAAACTGACCAGGCACCAGACCACATTAAATGTCGCAGCGCGGCCCTCTTTGGTCGTGGTGCGGCATTTGCCGTGTTTGGGTTCTGACCTACATGGTCAAAATTCGAAAAATGTTTGCTATGCTACGCACCTTCGATTCACATGTAACTTGTTCTAACATGCTTATATATGAATAAAAACCTCAGAAAAATAGTTCGGGACCCGACCCGAACGTGTTGACTTTTCGTTGACTTTGACCCGACCAAAGTTGACTTTTAATCAAACTTAACAAATGTTTGTGCAATCGTTCTAACATGCTTTTATACTTGTATCTTGCATGAAACATGACAACTTGACTCACATGCTATAGTAATCGAGTCGTAACGAGCCATAGGACTAATTGAACACTTTGACCTATCGTGTTTACCGTTATTGATACGACCTATTTGTTTAGGTCAAGACTAGCATTGTTCATTGCACACGTTTATTTGTTGAAGTACTCTATTACTCGTGCACTCAAGGTGAGATCATAGTCCCACTTTTACTCTTTGAACTTACATTTGGGATGAGAAAACATAAACATTTCTTTTTAACTAAGTGAACACAAGTACATGAAAACAAACATTCTACATACGAGTTTAGAACAAAATCCTCAATTCGATTATCATTAGTTACACTTGCCGGGTGTAAGCGAGAACTTATGTTGTATGGATCCATATGGGTTTGACAAACCCTCATTCAGGCGGTTCGCTACCGTCTACGAATGAAATATATTTTCGTGAAACAGTGTATGTTCTAACACTATTGTGATGGGGTTTTATAGAAGGAATGTTAAGCATTGATAATTGGGTGCTCGTGAAACAAATTTTGGAATGGTTAACTATTATTTCGATGTTACAAATCTTGTGGTTCACTTGTACTTACTTACTTAAACCTATAATTTCACCAACATTTTCGTTGACAGATTTTTATGTTTTTCTCAGGTCCTTGAACGTTTTGTGATACATGCTTCCGCTCATTACTTTTGATACTTGCTTGGATGTCGAGTATACATGCATACGTGGAGCGTCTTTTGGCTACTATTAAATTGTGTCGTATATGTTTCATTTGTACTTTAAACTTTGTAACGTAACTAGTTGTCGAACTACTTTGTAAACCTTGAAACATCTTTACTTTTGAAATGAATGCGACATACTTTTGGTCAAACGTTGTTTTAAAGACTTATGACCACGTAACGGGACCTAAGTAGACGGCGCCGTCAATGACGATTTTGTTGGGTCGCTACAGATGGTATCAGAGCATTGGTTGTAGGGATTTAGAGTTCATTGGTGTCAACCCCGAGTCATAGGGTACATTAGTGAGTCTAGAATACAACCGGCATATAGACTTAAAGTAGAAATTACTTGACTACTTGTGCATTTATACTCGAACATTTCTACTCATATCTACTCTTATTTCATCTTAATCTCACGTTGTTTAATTTGATTGACACGCCACCTTGACTTAGTGAAATAATGTCGAATGCACATATAAATTAGGGTAATATAATTTCCGGGATTATATTACGGTGACTCATATGAACGTTTCGACATTATGACATAAAGAATTTAAGGCGAGTCAAGGAAAATTTTTCTCTCTACCCTTATTCCATATCATGATTAGTATTATTGAAAATACTAATCAACGGTATTCTTGTGTTTTGAAGGAACAATGCCTCCTCGTCGTGTGTCATGCCATGAGACTCCCGAACAAGCTCTACAACGAATGATAGCCACCGCCGTAGATGCGGCCATGGCCAGTCACTCCTCCAACAACAACAATAACAACAACCACAACAACAATCAAGGGGCCGGTAACTCAAGCAAAGGGTGCTCCTACAAAACCTTCATGGGGTGCAAACCTCATACTTTTGATGGGACCGGGGGACCGGTTACTCTCACTCGATGGTTCGAACAAACGGAAGCTGTTTTTAGCATAAGCGGTTGTCGGGACCAAGATAAGGTCAAATACTCCACTCACACGTTCCCCGATGTCGCCCTCACATGGTGGAACACCTATGTACAATCGGTGGGTACCGATGAAGCTCACGCCCACTCTTGGGCCGACTTAAAGGAAAAGATGATCATCGAATATTTCCCTCGTGAAGAAACCCGAAGGCTCGAACAAGAGTTAAGAACTTTGAAAGCGGTCGAAAACGACCTCAAGGCTTATAATCAACGATTTTCCGAACTAGCCTTGATGTGCCCAAACCTTGTGAACCCCGAATCTTTAAGGTTTGAACTTTACATGAATGGTCTTCCAAAGAGCATCAAACACGGAGTAATGTAATCCAAACCCAATAATCATCAAGAAGCTTTGAACATGGCCCGCAAATTAATAGAAACGGTGGACGAAATTGTAGTGCCGGCACCTAAAGTCGAGGATAAGTCAGGTAACAACAAAAGAAAATGGGAAGCCCCTCAATCAAGTAACAACAACTTTGCCAAGAAGCCTTTCACCTCCGACGGCAAGAAAGGTTATGCCGGAAACCTACCTCTTTACAACAAATGCAACAAGCATCACTTTGGTGAATGTGGCAAGCTAATTTGCCATCGGTGCCAAGGAGTTGGTCATAAGGCCAACGAATGTAAAAGTGTCGCCCCCGTCGCTCGAAAGGGGCCCAATGGACCAAAAATGGGCACTTGTTACGAATGTGGGAAAACGGGTCATTATAGAAATGCATGCCTGAAGAAGAAAAATAACCCCAATACGCGCGGCCGAGCTTTCAACATCAACACCGAGGAAGCCCGAGATGACAATGAACTAGTCACGGGTACGTTTATTCTCAACAAATCTTATGTTTCTTGCTTATTCGATTCAGGTGCCGATAAGAGTTTTGTATCCAAGACTTTGACTCATTCTTTTAGCACTCCACCACTTCCACTTGATACCACTTATACCATTGAAGTGGCTAATGGAAAACTATTGAGTGCCGACACATATTACCGGGAGTGTACGTTAAACATTTTGGGTAATGAGTTTGAAATTGACTTGATACCCATGGAACTAGGAAGCTTCGATGTAATAATCGGTATGAATTGGTTAGCTAAAATGAAATCTCACATCCTTTGCGATCTTAACGCAATCCGAATTCCTATCGAGAATGGTGAACCCTTGATCGTTTATGGCGATAAGAGTTGCTCCGGACTCAACCTCGTTTCGTGCCTTAAAGTTAGAAAACTACTCTGTAAGGGTTGTTTTGCAATCCTTGCCCATGTTAAGCAGTCGAGTCTGATGAGAAGTATATCGATCATGTGCCAATTGTTAGTGACTTTTTCGATGTATTTCCCGACGAATTGCCGGGTCTTCCACCTTATCGACCGGTAGAATTCCAAATCGATCTTATTCCGGGAGCCGCACCCGTAGCACGTGCACCATATAGACTTGCTCCCTCCGAAATGCAAGAATTGCAAAGTCAAATCCAAGAACTACTTGTCTGTGGTTTTATCCAACCTAGCCATTCACCTTGGGGCGCTCCGATTTTGTTTGTTAAAAAGAAAGATGGTTCCCTACGAATGTGAATTGATTATCGTGAACTAAATAAATTGACGGTTAAGAACCGATATCCTCTTCCTCGCATCGATGACCTCTTTGATCAACTACAAGGATCTCGTGTATTTTCGAAAATCGATCTCCGCTCGGGTTATCATCAATTAAGGGTTAAGGGGGAAGATGTCTCCAAAACCGCTTTCCGAACTCGTTATGGTAGTTATGAATTTCTTGTTATGCCATTTGGTCTCACTAACGCACCGGCTGTGTTCATGGACCTTATGAATTACGTGTGCAAACCATACCTCGACAAATTCGTCATCGTGTTCATCGATGATATTTTGGTCTATTCTAAAAGCGAAGAAGAGCACGAACAACATATCCGACTTGTGCTCGAACTCTTGAGACAAGAACAACTCTATGCCAAATTCTCCAAGTGTTAATTTTGGTTAAAGGAAGTTCAATTTCTTGGTCATGTTGTAAGTGATCAAGGTATTAAAGTCGATCCAACGAAAATCGAAGCCATTAGTAAATGGGAGACTCCTACTACTCCTACTGACATTCGTCAATTTTTGGATCTCGTCGGATACTATCGTAGATTCATCAAGGATTTCTCTTTGGTTGCTCGTCCTCTAACCGCATTAACTCACAAGGGAAAGAAATTCATTTGGGCGACCAAACAAGAATCCGCATTTCAAATCTTGAAATCAAAGCTAACCACCGCTCCTATCTTGTCAATTCCCGAAGGCAATGATGATTTTGTTGTATATTGCGATGCCTCGAAACATGGTTTTGTGTGTGTATTGATGCAACGAAAGAAAGTCATAGCTTATGCCTCTCGACAATTGAAAATTCATGAACGAAACTACACGACACATGCTCTCGAACTCGGAGCCATTGTCTTTTGTGACGACCAGGGAATTTTCGACCAAATTTAAACTTTATCTTTATATGATTCCGACACGATAAGCAAAATTTGTTAATTTAAATCTCAAAAAATTTTAAACTGTGTTCATACATTCATTTAACCTCGACCAAATTCCAATGATTCACGAACCATTAAACGAACGTAAATGATTATATATGAATACGTGTATATATTATAATTTGATAACGTTAACGAAGTGTTAAGTATAAATACTTTACAATATAGTATTTGGTTCCATATGTTTGTCGATGGAATTCCATAGTAATCAATTGATATAGTTTTTAACTGTACGAAAACACTTTTTCATATAACAGGACTTGTCTATCTAAACTACGGTTGATTAAATAAATGTAAGTTGGAATATTGGTAGTAACGTATATTTAACACATGCTCATTAAAAATATATCTTTTAAAATTAAGTGTACGGTAGTAACACCCGCCTAGTGACGCAATTGATATTTAAAAACGATTAGTACTTGTATACATTTAAATTCTTAAAAAGAAAAACGTTACGCGCTAAACTTATTTCCTAAATGAAATGAAAATAAACTTTGAAAAATTAATAGTTTTGAAAAACTAAATGTTATATTGTTAGATGAAAGATTTTGGATACAAAATTTATATTTCTAAAAAGGTGTATATATATATATATCTATATATTTTAATCTCCTCATAAAACGTCTTAATTTAAAATAAAATATTTTGATAAATAACGAGTCACTGATTTATAGAAGCAAATGACCACGACGCTCAAATTTTATAAGATACATTTTTACAAGGTAATTTATTGATGAATAAATCAAACTATTACTAGAGGTACACGTCGCGTAACGTAAAAGGCTAGTTTTCTAAACGTACGAAAGTGCGCTCGAAAAACCAAAAGTGGTACATGAGTCGTGAGACCACGACCGTGGCATTTTTGTAAAAATTATATTTTTACCATGAGCGTAAATATAATATAATATTTAATTAATTCTAAAGATTAAATATATTAAATATTAAATATATATAAAAATTCATTATAATGAACGAGTAGATATAGATACCAATTTCAATTCGATGTTTTAATATTTCTGTGCGTCCGTGACATTTTGTCGCTAACTAAAGTAAAATGGGGTATTAGGTGGGTTAACTTAGTATAAAATGAACGTTCCATTCTCCTCTACTTAATCTATCTATCTCGCATATCTATATCCTTATATACAGGACTAGTAGTATTAAGTATTATTAGTAATATTATACATAAAATACTACGACAAGGTCATGAGCAAGTTATTTCAAAATTAGTTTCCGAGTAGGATAGGGCTAAAGAAATTATGGGTTATAGCTATGAAGGTGATGAGTATGGTTCATGTGTATGCTCGTGGGGTCAATCTAGTGTTATCATCTCCGTTGCGTCTACGTACCTTTCCTGCAATATTGAATCTCAATATTGATACGTGAGTACTCGTAAATTAATTTTTACATAATAATAGTGTATCCTTGACTAGTGCTCGAGAATATAGAATTATGCATGCTTGTACTTTTGATATTGCCCTTAGTTAGGTTATGTTGAATCTCGAAGTAGTTACACTTACGATTGAGACAAGGTATAAGATATGCATGTCGTTGGAAAGCTAGCGAAAAATTAAGAACTTTTCATTTAGATGTTGAATGGATTCGATGAACGGATTAAAAGTTATAATCAATTGGATTTTTGATATTATTATTAAATATGATTATTTTCATCGTCGTTATTATCGTCGTTCTAATTTTTATCAAATTATTATTTTCATTATTATATATTATTATTATCAATAAAACGTATTATAATTAAAAATTGTTATTTTTATTATTATTACTATTGTTAAAGTTATAATTAGTATCATTATTATTATTATTATTATTATTATTATTATTATTATTAATCATTAAAATAGTTATTAGTATTATTTTTATCATAATATTTATTATTATTAGTATTATTATAATTAAAACTAATATTAGTAACACTTAATTATTATGATTAAAATTATTATTATTATTATTAAAATGAACGTGATATAAAAGACGATTTAAAAGTTACTAACAAATCAATTAGGAAATAATAAGTATGGGTATCATGATGAAATCCAAAATATTGTAATAAATTGATTTAGATAAAGTTATCGTTTTTCATTATTTTTATCACTATTATTATTAAAAGTATTATTAATATTAAAAATGCTATTTTTACAAAAACTGTTATTTTTAAAAGGAATATCATTGTTAATATAAAATTTTATTATTATGAATTAGAACTATCATTTTATCATAATATCAATTTTTCAAATGTAAAAACTAATATTTTTATTAATAGAATAATAATAATTATTATTACAAAATAATACAACTTTTACGTATTCTTATTACCAATGTTATTTTATCAAATAAATATGTAACACAAATAATATAATTACCTTAATAAAACCTATCATAATATTTTATTGAACTTTATAAATTTTATTACTTAAGATATATAAAAGTATATTTTTATATAAAATTTTATTTATAAATGAATTATATTATTTACTTTAATGAATATTTTAAAAATATTTAAAAAATATAAAATGACGATATTTAAAATATATAATAATCATGTATAAATTTTGGAAAAACATTTTTGAGTCAAATTAACTTTTGTTGACTTTTACATATTAGTCTCGAGCATTAGGATTGGGATACACTATGACTTAACCTAATATTTTTAGAAAAATATTAACCAAAACATAAAACATACAATTAATATAGGTTTGTGAATCTAAGGCCAACCTTTCACTTGTTCAATGACGTTATATGTATTTTACTACGAAATACAGTATGGTGAGTTTCATTTGCTCCCTTTTCATATATATATTTTTGAGCTGAGAATACATGCTCAACTTTTATAAATGATTTACAAAATAGACACAAGTACGTGAAACTACATTCTGTGGTTGAATTATCGAAATCGAATATGCCCCTTTTTATTAAGTCTGGTAATCTAAGAATTACTGAACAGACACCCTAATTGACGCGAATCCTAAAGATAGATCTATCGGCCCAACAAGCCCCATCCAAAGTACCGGATGCTTTAGTACTTCGAAATCTATATCATGTCTGAAGGAGGATCCCGGAATGATGGGGATATTCTTATATATGCATATTGTTAATGTCGTTTACCAGGTGTTCAATCCATATGAATGATCTTTATCTCTATGCATGGGATGTTTATTTATAGGAAATGAGAATATGAAATTCTTGTGGTCTATTAAATTAATTGAAATGATTGTTATGATAAACTAATGAACTTACCAACCTTTTGGTTGACACTTTTAAGCATGTTTATTCTCAGGTATTAAAGAAATATTCCGCTGTGCATTTGCTCATTATAGAGATATTACTTGGAGTCATTCATGACATATTTCAAAAGACGTTGCATTCGAGTCGTTGAGTTCATCAAGATTATTATTAAGTCAATTATAGTTGGATATATTATGAAATGGTATGCATGTTGTGAACTTTTGGTGTAATGAAAGATTGTCTTTTCAAAAACAAATGCAATGTTTGTAAAATGTAACTTATAGAGGTCAAATACCTCGCGATATAATCAACTGTTGTGAATTGTTTGTAATTAATAAGGACTTCGTCCAGATGGATTATGTGACAACCCAGAAATTTCCAACCAAATTTAAACTTTAATCTTTATATGTTTCCGACACGATAAGCAATATTTGTTAAGTTAAATTTCAAGAATTTTAAATTATGTTCATACATTCATTCAACCTCGACCAAGTTCCAACGATTCACTAACCATTAAACGAATATGATTATATATGTATATGTGTGTATATATATATATTATAACTTGAAACGTAAACAAAATATTAGATTAAATACTTTATATGATTGTATCTGTTTCAAAATGTTTATCAATGGAATTAGAAGATAAAATCAAATGATTGAATTATCAGATATATTGAGTTATGATTACAAGTCTCTGTTGAAAGGCCCACGTTGATTTGAGAAATCTTTCCATTTTAACAATATTCGGAAAATGGTAAAGTGATTTATAAATAAGAACAAATTGTCAATCATTGAGAACTAGACAAAGGATAGTGGAAGATTGAATCTCATAAAGACTCGATTGATCTATTTAGTTTCAAACGTACAAAAACGTTTTTCAGTTTAAAAAGAACTTTATTATTAAAACGTATATAACTTTTATAAATATCTAGAACCACTTTTGACAACTCATTACTTAACTAGTATGATAAAGATAACGATATTTATATTTATTTTATTAAATATATATAACGATTTAAATTAATATTATATATATTTATACGCGTATTATACGTACATAGTTTTATACCTTTAATATACTTAAACTTTACCTTTACTTTATTTTTACTTTACTTTAACTTTAATAATTCACTTTAATAATTCATACTTTAATAATTTACTTTAATAATTCATACTTTAATAATTCATACTTTAATAATTCACTTTAATAATTCATACTTTAATAATTCACTTTAATAATTCACTTTAATAATTCAAAAATCTATTATAAATAGAATTCAATAGGTTCCATTATTTCATAGAAACTTGAAAATATTTTTCTCTAAACTCTCTCAATCGATTTACATATATATATTTACTCCGTATTATTTCAAGATATTATTAGTATACATAAAATATTACGACGGAGTGCTGTCCGAGTGATTTCAAAATTGTTTTTCGAGTAGGATAGGATTAAGGAAATTATGGGTTATAGCTATGGAGGTGATTGAGTATGGTTCATGGGTATGCTCGTGAGGTCAATATAGTGTTTATCATTTCCGTTGCGTCTACGTACCTTTCCTGCAATATTGAATCTCAATATTGATACGTGAGTACTCATAATTTAACTTTTACATACTAATAGTGTATCCCTGACTAGTGCTCGAGTATTTAGGATTATGTATGCTTGTACTTTTGATATTGCCCTTAGACAGGTTAGGTTGAATCTTGAATTAGTTACACTTACGGTTGAGATAAGGTATAAGATATGCATGTCCTTGGAAAGCTAGCGAAAAATTAAGAACTTTTCCTTTAGATATCGAATGGTTTCGATGAACGGATTAGAAGTTATAATCAATTGAATTTTTGATATTTTTATTAAAAATGATTATTATTATCGTTGTTTTTATCGTCGTTCTAGTTTTATCTTATTATTATCTTTATCAATAAAAGGAATTTATCATTAAAAATTGTTATTTTTTTTTATTATTGCTATCATTATTATCGTTAAAGTTATAATTAGTATTATTATTATTATCCAATTATTATTATTATTATTATTATTATTGTTATTATCAGTATTATTATTATTATTATTATCATTATTAATATATATATCATTATTTAAAAATGGTTGTTGTTATTGTTATTATTATTATTACTATATTATCATTAAGATAATTATTAGTATTAGCGTTAATAATGTTATAGTAACTATCATTATTAATATTAGTGTAATTAAAACAAATATTTGTAACACCTAATTATTTTGATTACTATTATTATCATTATTATAAACACGATATAAAAGATGATTAAAAGCTATTAAACAAAATGATTAGGAAATAATGAGTAAGAGTATCATGATGAAATTAAAATATTATAAGATATTGATTTATATAAAATTATCGTTCTTATTATTTTTATCATTACTATTATTATTAAAAGTATCGTTAGTATTAAAACTATCATTTTAACAAAAATTATTATTTTAATAGAAATGCCATTGTTACTATAAAATATCATTATTATTATTATTTTAAATAGAATTATTATTTTAAAGATAATATTAAAAATTATCGTAAATATTAAAGTTATCATAATTAGAATTATCGTTTTATCATAATGTCATCTTAGTAATTATAAATATTGATATTTTTATAATAATAATTATTATTACAAAATAATATAACTTTTACTTACTATCATTATAGATATTATTTTATCAAATAAATATGTGATACAAACATATTTTACTACGTGTAATAACTTACTTTAATAATACCTATCATATTATCTTTATGATATTAAATGAACCCTATAAATTTTATTACTTAATATATATAAAAGTATATTTTATTATATAAATTTAGGATAAAATTTTATTTATTAATAAATAAATTATATTATTTACTCTAATAAATCTTTTAAAAATATTTAAAAATATAAAATGACGATATTTAAACTATATATTAATCATGTATAGATTTTTGGAAATTATTTTGAGTCAAATTTACTTTTGTTGACTTTTGCATATTAGTCTCGAGCATTAGGATTGTGGTACACTATGACTTGACCTAATTTGTTAGACAAATATTGACCAACACATAAATATATATAATTAATTTAGGTTCGTGAATCCGAGGCCAACCTTGCACTTGTTCAATGACGTTATATGTATTTTTACTACGAAATACAGTATGGTGAGTTTCATTTGCCTTTTTACCCTTTATATTTTTGGGACTGAGAATACATGCGCTTTTATAAATGTTTGACGAAATAGACACAAGTAATTGAAACTACATTCTATGGTTGAATTATCGAAATCGAATATGCCCCTTTTTATTAAAGTCTGGTAATCTAAGAATTAGGGAACAGACACCCTAATTGACGCGAATCCTAAAGATAGATCTATTGGGCCTAACAAACCCCATCCAAAGTACCGGATGCTTTAGTACTTCGAAATTTATATCATGTCCGAAGGAGGATCCCGGAATGATAGGGAATATTCTTATATGTATCTAGTTAATGTCGGTTACCAGGTGTTCACCATATGAATGATTATTTTTGTCTCTATGCATGGGACGTATATTTATGAGAACTGGAAATGAAATTCTTGTGGTCTATTAAAATGATGGAAATAAATGATTATGATAAACTAATGAACTCACCAACCTTTTGGTTGACACTTTAAAGCATGTTTATTCTCAGGTGTTAAAGAAATCTTCCGCTGTACATTTGCTCATTTTAAAGATATTACTTGGAGTCTTTCATAGCATATTTCGAAGAACGTTGCATTCGAGTCATTGAGTTCATCAAATATTATTATTAAATCAATTTATAGTTGGATAGTGGATATTATGAAATGGTATGCATGCCTGTCAAATTTCGATGTAAAGAAAGTTTGTCTTTTAAAAACGAATGCAATGTTTGTAAAATGTATCATATAGAGGTCAAATACCTCGCAATGTAATCAACTATTGTGAATCGTTTATAATGTATATGAACGGGTCCTTTCAGTTGGTATCAGAGCGGTGGTCTTAGCGAACCAGGTCTTGCATTAGTGTGTTTAACTGATAGTTGTTAAGATGCATTAGTGAGTCTGAACTTCGACCGTGTCTGCATGTCAAAAGTTTTGCTTATCATTTATAGTCAGAAATCATCTGCTTATCATCCTTAGAAAATTACCTGCTTATCATTCTTAGTCTGGACACATCTTACTGCATTGATTGCATGAATAGTGTATAGACAAATTCATATCTTAGCGTATCTGTTACTGTTACCTTTGTCTGACAGCTTCCGTAGATTCCTCCGTAACTTATGGGATTTTAGTATTATACATGCATATGTAAATTATGTATTGCAGGGTACTAATCTATATCCTATAATCTATTTCTTATCCAAAATCCTTCATCTGATCGTACGAGATGAATTCTGCAACCAGTCCGAGTCCCTCAGATTCGATAGCTATTCCGATAGTCATTCCGACAGCTATTCCGACATAGATGTTCACCTAAGCTCCGAAAACAGCGTCATCGGTATGAATCAACCAATCAGCCATTATCACTTCATCTGATGGGTTCGTAGTTGACTTAATTAATGGAAACGCGCAGAAGGCAATCCCTTCCATCAACCGAATTCACCTCTTGACAATGAACCTGAAGCGTTTACCGGCGAACCTGTTCGAGACACCATTTTCAGTTTCATTTCCAGGGTAACTCGACAAGATCATATTCTATCCACAATTCTGAACCTTATTCATCCGCTCATTCTGACCGAAAATCATTCTGGAGTAATAAGTCAACGAGCTTCGCGCTCGGGTAGTGGCTTTGGAGAATATGGTGCAGAGATTACAAACACCAGCAGCAGCATCAGCAGCATAACCAGTACCACCATCATCAACGCCAACAGTACCATTACCACCTCCAACCACAACCGCGTCGTAAACCTCAACTACACAATCTGTCCCACGAGCATCAACGTCATACGCACCATAGATACCAAGGAGTACCAACAACAATAACTGACGAAGTATTAATTCATAATTTCATTGGAGAAACATTCCACAGCGATTATGTAATCTCTAAAGTCTTAGAGATTATCTAATCTAGCCCTAACCATAAATCAGTTAAGCGAACCAAAATGATAGAAGGAAGAGTAGAAACCCTGACAAAAATGGTGTGTGATTAACAAGCTAAACTTGCTTTACCAACAGCATCAACAGTACCGTCAGCGTTACCAGCATCGTCAGTACAGTCAACATCCGAATCAACAACACCGATAACATCACAAACTCCGTCAGTTCAAGAATCACTGTGGACATCATTACGAATCAATAACGTGTATATTGTATCAATGAGTTATGAAAAATTAACTCATTCCCTCTGAAGAAATTATATGTATATTATATATATATATATATATATATATATA
This sequence comes from Rutidosis leptorrhynchoides, assembly GCF_046630445.1. Lineage (NCBI taxonomy): Eukaryota > Viridiplantae > Streptophyta > Magnoliopsida > Asterales > Asteraceae > Rutidosis > Rutidosis leptorrhynchoides. Next base: position 390,353,862 of record NC_092335.1, on the reverse strand, counting down.
TATATATATATATATATATATATATATATATATATATATATATATATATATATATATATATATTTTGAAATAAATCTTTCCGTGCTAAGCTATTGTGTGTGAATCTTAACTACTCAGTTAATTCATATTACAAATATGCAATAATGTACGTCCTTCGGCCGCAACTTAACCAGCGTTAACTACAATCTCTGTCGCAATTCAACAAATTCCAATTCATAATAAATCAAGTATATATTTGATTTTACACTTTCATCATCGATGTACCCGAAACTTTTCAGATTACATCATTCGTACTTTGCGAAATTCACAAGAATTCCATGAACCGAACATCATACATCAACAAATAACGAAGTATTGATTCATAATTTCAATGTCATTAAAGAAATACTGCGTAAAAGTTATGTACTTTTTAAAGCCTTTAGGGATTATTCAATTCTAGTTTCAACCGTAAATCAAATGAGTTTAATTTAACATTAACTCATTAAATCTATGTTACATTTGAAGAAAATATACATATATATATTTTCATAAAGACTGTAATAAAATTCTTTTGTACAAAATATTAATTGTGAAATTTTTTTTTAACGGGTAGGTAATACCCGAGAGATATATAAATTCACAATTAATATGTTACATTCTTCGAATCTGATTCAGCAAATCATCCATTATACTCCCTACTTTCACAACAATATACATTCTTTTATAGAAATCAAAACAACCATACTCATTCAAAATTTAATTACATATTTTGATTTTGAAATCTCAAAATTCAACTTGAGATATGACCAAAATCATCACTCTTAGATCCTTACATCTTTCACAAGCTATATTTTGACTTCAAAACTGTGTTAGAACATCAAATGTATACGATTACAATCTGTGTTCAAACCCTTCAAAAATTTCTGAAGACACTTCGAATGATGAGCAATCGAGATGATCCAACCACATGTTACCCACAGTTATGTACCCGAAAAACTCTTGAAACCAAAGTAAAAGTTTAAACAACGTATCCGCGTCAAATTCTTTGGCATTTATTAGCAAAAATAACTTTGCGACTCCTATTCAAAGTAGCCAGTTTTGTCACAGCTCTAGCAAGTCAACTTTGACTTTTCAGTCAGACTAACCTTATTATAACCTTGAGATATACACCATCGTTACCAGGGAACCTTTACATTCCACCACATTATTAGCAGATGTACCAATAACTTCATTACCCTTTGACTTTAGCCTCTCCAAAAAGTCATTATAATTATTCATTGAAACCCCATCATTTACTCATTTGCATCTTGTAATGAGAATTGCCATACGAATCATTGGGAATTAGCAATCAGTATTTTGAAATCTCGCAGCATGTCTACGCCAACAGTTATATGTGTATATATAACGTCTATCTTCTGGACTTAATTTGAATGTGAAGTTTCTGAAAAACACTCCGAACTATGAATTGGTTCTCCGAAAATGAAAAAAAAAATGCTGATGAAGCAGCAAAAACTATAAACGACTTTAAACAATAAAAGCTGGATGATAATGATGAAGTGTGCTGGCAAAGCGCAGAAAAAGAGAAGTTTTGGAACTGGAAAACGGATTGAACAAAGTAGGAAGGAGGCTGTGGACAAATTACAAAGACTGAACCTGACTTCAAAGGATCCAAATGATTCAGTACCTGCTGAAGTTATTAACGAATACCTTGCTCCTGACTCTAAACCCCTGCGGACAATATCCTTTATCATCCTCTGATATTAGAAATTCTAAAATATCATCATATCTTTCATTATAAATATCCTCCATATTTCTGAAGATATTTTCTTAATTTTTCTTATTTGAAATCATTTACCTCTTCGCGCTATCTGTATTACATCATAAAAGAAACTATTTTAGTTTCTAAATTCTGAAACATTCAAGTTTAAAATAGGAATATTTTGAAGTAGTGTTGGGAACTGAAGCATGAATTAGTATAATATAATGACACTTGATCAATGTGATTATATTACAGTAAGTCATGCTGAGTTTCTAAATGGAACGTCATGATTCACAGATCATAACATCATCATGTGCCATGTTATACGACTCTTGTATTCTATTTAACCTCTAAAATATCAAGAAAATATTTCTTGATGATTCGTCCTTTTCCAAGGTATTCTAGTAATTTGTCAAGTCAAGATCGTGCCATCACAATTTCCTTCCTAGAACATTAACAATGTTCATTCTGAAATTCATATCTGTGAATTCTGGACCATTACAAGCGGTGCTTAATCGCAAGAAGAAGAAAAGAAAGGACAAAACTCCGAAATAGAAAGTGGGGTATAAATTGCAGCAAATAAAAGAGAGCATTAACTGTGAATGATAATGATTATAGAAGACAGAAGCAGAGACTTTGAAATATAAAGGAACATATAAAGCTCAACGACAAACCAAAAATTATAAACCATATATATCGATGCATATAGCAATATAAAGATACAGGAGAACTAGAAACACTATAAACCCAAGAGGATAGTAGAAGTAAATAGATTCTTCTGGCGGTAGATGAAAAAGAAGAATGACCGATATGAAAGTTAGAAGTATATCGAGAATTAGAACTGGATGGAGCATATTGATGAATACTTTAAAATATGAGTTGAGGGGGAAAGAATAGAAGGTGATGAAACATGACTAGGAACTTAGAAATCAACAGATTTAACTCACACAATGGCGGAACAAGTGAATCAAACCCTCTAGTGAATAGGTTAAGTTTTTTTTGATTAATTTAGTCAAACCACAACTAAATCAAGTATGATTAGATCAACACCTAGAGCTATTATTCACCACCTGGGTGATTTGGACTGAGAGAGAATCGGAGGAGCTCACTAGATCTGAATATGTGTAACAAATGAGAGGCTTAAAATAAAATGAAGAAAATAACTTTATATACCCCTGCTATTGACTCACCCATATGATTCATTCATCACACGTACGAGTTGGCTTCATCAGCCGTACGGGTGATCACTCACTCGTGTCTTCTCATTTAGGTTGTAATTGTGACTTAGCTCAGCGTCAACCGTGCGTATGAGCCTCTCAGCCGTACTAGTGAGGCTTCACTCGTACGTCTGACTAAGTCTAACATAGTCAAACATCTAAATCTCGTTCTTGCAGTTCCTGTAACCACATACAAACACGGATAGGATAATAACGAGCAATCATGGTGGCCTGTAAACTGATGTACCTGCAATGGACGTGGGTAGATGTCTAGGGACTTGCATAAAATGCATCAACAGAAGGTGTGAGTTGTAAGGAAACGAAGGAGGTGAATTTATAAGAAAATCTCCAACAGAACAATTAAAATGGACGATCGCATTTAAAGCGGAACCTAATTCCCTTGATTACCGGAGAGTCAAATTTTATTAAGAAGATTTTCTTCAAATCCCTTGAAATCTGGGAATCAATCATATCTACGTCAAATGATAAGATGAATCTACACTTACTCATTTCACTCTTCTATGTTAGCTTCATTCGTACTCTTCATATAAATGGATTGTTTATCTAAATTATTCGCTGATGATAAAACTCTAATTTTCAGCCCGTATGCATCATGAAAACATACTTATTATCATTCACGACCTTTCCACTAAAATTTCGGGACGAAATTTCTTTAACGGGTAGGTACTGTGACAACCCAGAAATTTCCAACCAAATTTAAACTTTAATCTTTATATGTTTCCGACACGATAAGCAATATTTGTTAAGTTAAATTTCAAGAATTTTAAATTATGTTCATACATTCATTCAACCTCGACCAAGTTCCAACGATTCACGAACCATTAAACGAATATGATTATATATGTATATGTGTGTATATATATATATTATAACTTGAAACGTAAACAAAATATTAGATTAAATACTTTATATGATTGTATCTGTTTCAAAATGTTTATCAATGGAATTAGAAGATAAAATCAAATGATTGAATTATCAGATATATTGAGTTATGATTACAAGTCTCTGTTGAAAGGCCCAGGTTGATTTGAGAAATCTTTCCATTTTAACAATATTCGAAAAATGGTAAAGTGATTTATAAATAAGAACAAATTGTCAATCATTGAGAACCAGACAAAGGATAGTGGAAGATTGAATCTCATAAAGACTCGATTGATCTATTTAGTTTCAAACGTACAAAAACGTTTTTCAGTTTAAAAAGAACTTTATTATTAAAACGTATATAACTTTTATAAATATCTAGAACCACTTTTGACAACTCATTACTTAACTAGTATGATAAAGATAACGATATTTATATTTATTTTATTAAATATATATAACGATTTAAATTAATATTATATATATTTATACGCGTATTATACGTACATAGTTTTATACCTTTAATATACTTAAACTTTACCTTTACTTTATTTTTACTTTACTTTAACTTTAATAATTCACTTTAATAATTCATACTTTAATAATTTACTTTAATAATTTATACTTTAATAATTCATACTTTAATAATTCACTTTAATAATTCATACTTTAATAATTCACTTTAATAATTCACTTTAATAATTCAAAAATCTATTATAAATAGAATTCAATAGGTTTCATTATTTCATAGAAACTTGAAAATATTTTTCTCTAAAATCTCTCAATCGATTTACATATATATATTTACTCCGTATTATTTCAAGATATTATTAGTATACATAAAATATTACGACGGAGTGCTGTCCGAGTGATTTCAAAATTGTTTTTCGAGTAGGATAGGATTAAGGAAATTATGGGTTATAGCTATGGAGGTGATTGAGTATGGTTCATGGGTATGCTCGTGAGGTCAATATAGTGTTTATCATTTCCGTTGCGTCTACGTACCTTTCCTGCAATATTGAATCTCAATATTGATACGTGAGTACTCATAATTTAACTTTTACATAACTTTTACATACTAATAGTGTATCCCTGACTAGTGCTCGAGTATTTAGGATTATGTATGCTTGTACTTTTGATATTGCCCTTAGACAGGTTAGGTTGAATCTTGAATTAGTTACACTTACGGTTGAGATAAGGTATAAGATATGCATGTCCTTGGAAAGCTAGCGAAAAATTAAGAACTTTTCCTTTAGATATCGAATGGTTTCGATGAACGGATTAGAAGTTATAATCAATTGAATTTTCGATATTTTTATTAAAAATGATTATTATTATCGTTGTTTTTATCGTCGTTCTAGTTTTATCTTATTATTATCTTTATCAATAAAAGGGATTTATCATTAAAAATTGTTATTTTTTTTTATTATTGCTATCATTATTATCGTTAAAGTTATAATTAGTATTATTATTATTATCCAATTATTATTATTATTATTATTATTATTATTATTATTATTATCAGTATTATTATTATTATTATTATCATTATTAATATATATATCATTATTTAAAAATGGTTGCTGTTATTGTTATTATTATTATTACTATATTATCATTAAGATAATTATTAGTATTAGCGTTAATAATGTTATAGTAACTATCATTATTAATATTAGTGTAATTAAAACAAATATTTGTAACACCTAATTATTTTGATTACTATTATTATCATTATTATAAACACGATATAAAAGATGATTAAAAGCTATTAAACAAAATGATTAGGAAATAATGAGTAAGAGTATCATGATGAAATTAAAATATTATAAGATATTGATTTATATAAAATTATCGTTCTTATTATTTTTATCATTACTATTATTATTAAAAGTATCGTTAGTATTAAAACTATCATTTTAACAAAAATTATTATTTTAATAGAAATGCCATTGTTACTATAAAATATCATTATTATTATTATTTTAAATAGAATTATTATTTTAAAGATAATATTAAAAATTATCGTAAATATTAAAGTTATCATAATTAGAATTATCGTTTTATCATAATGTCATCTTAGTAATTATAAATATTGATATTTTTATAATAATAATTATTATTACAAAATAATATAACTTTTACTTACTATCATTATAGATATTATTTTATCAAATAAATATGTGATACAAACATATTTTACTACGTGTAATAACTTACTTTAATAATACCTATCATATTATCTTTATGATATTAAATGAACCCTATAAATTTTATTACTTAATATATATAAAAGTATATTTTATTATATAAATTTAGTATAAAATTTTATTTATTAATAAATAAATTATATTATTTACTCTAATAAATCTTTTAAAAATATTTAAAAATATAAAATGACGATATTTAAACTATATATTAATCATGTATAGATTTTTGGAAATTATTTTGAGTCAAATTTACTTTTGTTGACTTTTGCATATTAGTCTCGAGCATTAGGATTGTGGTACACTATGACTTGACCTAATTTGTTAGACAAATATTGACCAACACATAAATATATATAATTAATTTAGGTTCGTGAATCCGAGGCCAACCTTGCACTTGTTCAATGACGTTATATGTATTTTTACTACGAAATACAGTATGGTGAGTTTCATTTGCCTTTTTACCCTTTATATTTTTGGGACTGAGAATACATGCGCTTTTATAAATGTTTAACGAAATAGACACAAGTAATTGAAACTACATTCTATGGTTGAATTATCAAAATCGAATATGCCCCTTTTTATTAAAGTCTGGTAATCTAAGAATTAGGGATCAGACACCCTAATTGACGCGAATCCTAAAGATAGATCTATTGGGCCTAACAAACCCCATCCAAAGTACCGGATGCTTTAGTACTTCGAAATTTATATCATGTCCGAAGGAGGATCCCGGAATGATAGGGAATATTCTTATATATATCTAGTTAATGTCGGTTACCAGGTGTTCACCATATGAATGATTATTTTTGTCTCTATGCATGGGACGTATATTTATGAGAACTGGAAATGAAATTCTTGTGGTCTATTAAAATGATGGAAATAAATGATTATGATAAACTAATGAACTCACCAACCTTTTGGTTGACACTTTAAAGCATGTTTATTCTCAGGTGTTAAAGAAATCTTCCGCTGTGCATTTGCTCATTTTAAAGATATTATTTGGAGTCTTTCATAGCATATTTCGAAGAACGTTGCATTCGAGTCATTGAGTTCATTAAATATTATTATTAAATCAATTTATAGTTGGATAGTGGATATTATGAAATGGTATGCATGCCTGTCAAATTTCGATGTAAAGAAAGTTTGTCTTTTAAAAACGAATGCAATGTTTGTAAAATGTATCATATAGAGGTCAAATACCTCGCAATGTAATCAACTATTGTGAATCGTTTATAATGTATATGAACGGGTCCTTTCAAATTAGGACGGGTCTCTACAGTTGGTATCAGAGCGGTGGTCTTAGCGAACCTGGTCTGCATTAGTGTGTCTAACTGATAAGTTGTTAGGATGCTTTATTGAGTCTGGACTTCGACCGTGTCTGGATATCAAAAGTTTTGATTATCGTTTCTAGTCGGAAATCATCTGCTTATCATCCTTAGGAAATTACCTGCTTATCATTCTTAGTCTAGACACATTTTACTGCATTGACTGCATGAATAGTGTACAGACAAAAATTCATATCTTAGCGTATCTATTACTGTAGACTTTGCCTGACAGCTTCCGTAGATTCCTCCGTAACTTATGGGATTTTTGTATTATATATGCATATGTAAATTATATATTGCAGGGTACTAATCTACATCCTATAATCTATTTCTTATCGAAAATCCTTCATCTAATCGTACGAGATGAATTCCTCAACCAGTTCGAGTCCCTCAGATTTCGATAGTTATTCCGACAGTTATTCCGACAGCTATTCCGACATGAATACTCACCTAAGCTCCGAAAGCGGTGTCACCAGAATGAATCAATCAAACAGCCATCCCCAATTCATCTGATGGGTTCGTAGCCTCCTTAATCATTGGAGACAAGAAGAAGGCGATCCCTTCCATCCATCACATTGCCCTCTTGGCAAAGAACCTGAAGCACCAACCGGCGAATCTATCCGAAACATCATTTTCAGCCTCATTTCCAGAGTAGTTCGACACGATTATATTCTATCCACAATTCTAAACCTTATTCATTCGCTCATTCCGACCGACAATCATCTCGGAATAATAGGAGAAGTCAATTAACTTCACGCTTGAGTAATCAATCTGGAGAATATGGTGCAAAATGTACCAGCTTCAGCAACATCACCGACACCAACAGTACCACCAGTAACAGCACCAGTACCATCAACAATCCATGCCTCAACATCTCATCCTATATCTCGAGCATAATCATCGTTCTACATGATGTTCTATATCATTTATCTTCGTTCTATATGACGATTATGTAATCTCTAATGTTTTAGAGATTATATATTCTTGTTCTAACTGTAAATCAAATGAGTCTAATATCATATTGACTCATTAAATCCATGATTACATCTGAAGAAAATATATATGTATATACTTTCATAAAGATTGTAATTAAAAATTCTTTTGTACAAACTGTTAATGGTGAAAATATTTTAACGGGTAGGTAATACCCGAGGAATATTTTGATTTCACATTAATAAGTTACACTGTAAATTCTTTGGATCTGATTCAACAGTCATTCACTATCCTACTTACATCCACAGATATACGAATCCGTTCACCGTAGAATAACCATTTTCATCTAATTTCATATTTGGATTTTGATTTATCAGAATTCAACAAGTGGCATAATGAAGAAAACATTGGACACAATAAACATTGTTAGAAACAAACGAATTAACTAATTGAAATTTTGTTAAGAATCCACGCTAACTGATCCTAGCTAACTATTCCTAGCTAACTGATTACATTTTATTCATCGCAATTTATTTTATCGTAATTTAACTCTCGCAATTTTATTTATCGTTATTTAAATTTCTGTTATTTACTTTACACACTTTATTTATCGTCATTTAAATTTCAGTTATTTATATTACGCACTTTAAATATCGGGACACGTATACAAGGTTTTGACATATCATATCGACGCATCTATATATATTATTTGGAATAACCATAGACACTCTATATGCAGTAATGATGGAGTTCTCTATACAAGGTTGAGGTTGATTCTATAATAATATATATACTTTGAGTTGTGATTGAGTCTGAGACATGTACACGGGTCACGATACTTATTAATTAATTCGAATATTATATATTAAACTATATATGAATTGTTGAACTACAAATTGTGGACTGCTAACTGTGGACTGTCAAACATTGGACAATTAAAATGAATTAAAATATTGATTATAACATATAAAACTAAACATTTCTTCAAGTTTTCCACTTGATTTCATCTTAAACTTCATTTGTATCTTGACGATTCCGATCTGCGTTCAAACCTTTCATGATTTTTGGAAATACCTCAATCGATAGGATGAATCAACCGCACTTCATCTACGGAAGGAAAGATTTATACATATAGTTATGCACCTGAGAAACTCACGGCAACTGAATAAAAGTTTAACACGTAGCCGCGTCAGATACTTTGGCATTTATTAGCAAAAATAACTTTGCGATCCCTTTTTCAAAGTAGCCAATTTTGTCACAGGTCCAGCAAGTCAACTTCGACTTTTCATTCAAAGTAGTCTTACTATAATCCTGGTATATACGATTACCCTTTTGATACCGGAGAATGTTTTTTTATATTCCACCATATTACCAGCAGACGTACAAGCAACCTTGTTGCTTCTTGGCTTAAATCTTTCTGATAAATCATTATATTTATTCATTGAAACCCTATCATATACTCATCTGCATCTTGTAACGAGAACTGCCATACCAATTATCGGGAATCAGCAATCAGTACTTTGAAAACTCACAGCATATCTACATCAACAATTATATATATGACATTTATCTCTTAGAATTATGATCTCTCATTCTGAAATTCTGAAAAGCACTCTGTCACAAAATCAATACTCTGAATGTTGAAAAAGCTGAATGAAGCAGCAGAAACCATAGACAACCGTAAACGACCTTAATCATCAGAAGTTTAATGATAAAGAATAGTATGTTGGAAAAGCTCAGAAAAGTTGGAACTGGAAAACGGATTGAGCTAACCACGAAGGAGACCAAGGACAAATACAAGGACCATACCATATATTCAAAGAATCTAGGTAATTCTGGATCCGATGAAACCTTCAACGAATATCTTGCTCCGTACTCATGTTAAAATCTTGCAGAAAATCTTCCTCATCAACCATCGAACTTAGAAATTCCAAAATATCATCATAAATATCTTCGATATTTTTGAAGATATTTTCATAAATATTCTCGTCCAAAATTATTTATCTCTTCGTGCTATCTATATTACATCATAAAGGAAACTACTTTAGTTTCTAAAATTCTTTAAAATTCAAGTTTAAATTATGAATGTTTTTGAAGTAGTGTTGGGAATTGATGCATGAGTTAGTATAATATAATGACACTTGATCAACGTGATTATATTACAGTAAGTCATGCCGAGTTTCTAAATGGGACATGATGATTCACAGATTATAATGTGATCATGTGCCATGTTACACGACTCTTACATTTTATCTGATATATATACATATCAAGAACATATTTTCTTAATAGTTCTATCTTTCCCGGATATTCTGGTAATTTGACGAATCAAGATCGTGTTATTACCATTTCTTTCTTAGAACATTAACTATGTTCATTTCGAAATTCATATCTATGAATTCTGGACCGTTGCTCGCTTTAATAGAGGTCGAGAGGATAATAAAAAGGCAAAGAGATCTAAAATATAAGAGAAAATATAAAGCCCAATGACAACACCGAAATTACAAACCGTGGATATCAGTACGTATAGCAATATAAAGATAGGGGAGGATTATAAATACAATAATCCCTAGAGCATAATAGAAATAAACAGATTCTTCAGGTGGGAGTTGGAAAAGAAGAACGATCATTGCGATAGTTAGAATAAGAACAAGGATCAGAACAGGGTTAAGCATTTTCATAAATCTTTTGAGTTTGGGAATTGAGTATAAAAGTGGTGAAAACAAATGGAACGGAAAAGGTAAATTTATAAAGGAAATATCAGACGTAGTAATCGGGGCAGATCACCGTATTTAATTAAAGAGATCTTAATTTCCATAAACCCCGAAGAATCAGATCTTATAGATCTTCAAGATTTTCTTTTAAATCCCTTGAATTCCGGAATTCAAACCTGACTACGTCAAAAGTTAAAAACAAATCTTTGTTTCTCATTTCATTCTTTTGTGAATAGCTTCACTCGTGCTCTTCGAATAATCAAATTGTTTTATCCATATTACTCAATGATGATAAAACTCTATTTATCAACTCATATTCATCATGAAAACATTTTTATAGTTAGCCATGACGACCTCACTCAAATTTCGGGATGAAATTTCTTTAACGGGTAGGTACTATGACGACCCGGGAATTTTTGACCAAATTTAAACTTTATCTTTATATGATTCCGACACGATAAGCAAAGTTTGTTAAGTTAAATCTCAAAAAAATTTAAACTGTATTCATACATTCATTTAACCTCGACCAAATTCCAATGATTCACGAACCATTAAACGAGCGTAAATGATTATATATGAATACGTGTATATATTATAATTGATAACGTTAACGAAGTGTTAAGTATAAATACTTTACAATATAGTATTTGGTTCCATATATTTGTCAATGGAATTCCATAGTAATAAATTGATATAGTTTTCAACTGTACGAAAACACTTTTTCATATAACAGGACTTGTCTATCTAAACTACGGTTGATTAAATAAACGTAAGTTGGTAAACTAGTTGTAACGTATATTTAACACATGCTCATTAAAAATATATATTTTAAAATTAAGTGTACGGTAGTAACACCCGCCTAGTGACGCAATTGATATTTAAAAACGATTAGTACTTGTATACATTTAAATTCTTAAAAAGAAAAATGTTACGCGCTAAACTATTTTCCTAAATGAAATGAAAATAAACTTTGAAAAATAAATAGTTTTGAAAAACTAAATGTTATATTGTTAGATGAAAGATTTTGGATACAAAATTTATATTTCTAAAAAGGTATATATATATATATCTATATATTTTAATCTCCTCATAAAATATCTTAATTTAAAATTAAATATTTTGATAAATAACGAGTCACTGATTTATAGAAGCAAATGACCACGACGCTCAAATTTTATAAGATACATTTTTACAAGGTAATTTATTGATGAATAAATCAAACTATTACTAAAGGTACACGTCGCTTAACGTAAAAGGCTAGTTTTCTAAACGTACGAAAGTGCGCTCGAAAAACCAAAAGTGGTACATGAGTCGTGAGACCACGACCGTGGCATTTTTGTAAAAATTATATTTTTACCATGAGCGTAAATATAATATAATATTTAATTAATTCTAAAGATTAAATATATTAAATATTAAATATATATAAAAATTCATTATAATGAACGAGTAGATATAGATACCAATTTCAATTCGATGTTTTAATATTTCTGTGCGTCCGTGACATTTTGTCGCTAACTAAAGTAAAATGGGGTATTAGGTGGGTTAACTTAGTATAAAATGAACGTTCCATTCTCCTCTGCTTAATCTATCTATCTCGCATATCTATATCCTTATATACATGATTAGTAGTATTAAGTATTATTAGTAATATTATACATAAAATACTACGACAAGGTCATGAGCAAGTTATTTCAAAATTAGTTTCCGTGTAGGATAGGGCTAAATAAATTATGGATTATAGCTATGGAGGTAATGAGTATGGTTCATGTGTATGCTCGTGAGGTTAATCTAGTGTTATCATCTCCGTTGCGTCTACGTACCTTTCCTGCAATATTTAATCTCAATATTGATACGTGAGTACTCGTAAATTAATTTTTACATAATAATAGTGTATCCTTGACTAGTGCTCGAGAATATAGGATTATGCATGCTTGTACTTTTGATATTGCCCTTAGTTAGGTTATGTTGAATCTCGAAGTAGTTACACCTGCGATTGAGACAAGGTAAAAGATATGCATGTCGTTGGAAAGCTAGCGAAAAATTAAGAACTTTTCATTTAGATGTTGAATGGATTCGATGAACGGATTAGAAGTTATAATCAATTGGATTTTTGATATTATTATTAAAAATGATTATTTTCATCGTCGTTATTATCGTCGTTCTAATTTTTATCAAATTATTATTATCATTATTATATATTATTATTATCAATAAAAAGTATTATAATTAAAAATTGTTATTTTTATTATTATTACTATTGTTAAAGTTATAATTAGTATTATTATTATTATTATTATTATTAATCATTAAAATAGTTATTAGTATTATCTTTATCATAATATTTATTATTATTAGTATTATTATAATTAAAACTAATATTAGTAACACTTAATTATTATGATTAAAATTATTATTATTATTATTATTATTAAAATGAACGTGATATAAAAGACGATTTAAAAGTTACTAACAAATCAATTAGGAAATAATAAGTATGGGTATCATGATGAAATCCAAAATATTGTAACAAATTGATTTAGATAAAGTTATCGTTTTTCATTATTTTTATCACTATTATTATTAAAAGTATTATTAATATTAAAAATGCTATTTTTACAAAAACTGTTATTTTTAAAAGGAATATCATTGTTAATATAAAATTTTATTATTATGAATTAGAACTATCATTTTATCATAATATCAATTTTTCAAATGTAAAAACTAATATTTTTATTAATAGAATAATAATAATTATTATTACAAAATAATACAACTTTTACGTATTATTATTACCAATGTTATTTTATCAAATAAATATGTAACACAAATAATATAATTACCTTAATAAAACCTATCATAATATTTTATTGAACTTTATAAATTTTATTACTTAAGATATATAAAAGTATATTTTTATATAAAATTTTATTTATAAATGAATTATATTATTTACTTTAATAAATCTTTTAAAAATATTTAAAAAATATAAAATGACGATATTTAAAATATATAATAATCATGTATAAATTTTGGAAAAACATTTTTGAGTCAAATTAACTTTTGTTGACTTTTACATATTAGTCTCGAGCATTAGGATTGGGATACACTATGACTTAACCTAATATTTTTAGAAAAATATTACCCAAAACATAAAACATACAATTAATATAGGTTCGTGAATCTGAGGCCAACCTTTCACTTGTTCAATGACGTTATATGTATTTTACTACGAAATATAGTATGGTGAGTTTCATTTGCTCCCTTTTCATATATATATTTTTGAGCTGAGAATACATGCGCAACTTTTATAAATGATTTACAAAATAGACACAAGTACATGAAACTACATTCTATGGTTGAATTATCGAAATCGAATATGCCCCTTTTTATTAAGTCTGGTAATCTAAGAATTAGGGAACAGACACCCTAATTGACGCGAATCCTAAAGATAGATCTATCGGGCCCAACAAGCCCCATCCAAAGTACCGGATGCTTTAGTACTTCGAAATCTATGTCATGTCCGAAGGAGGATCCCGGAATGATGGGGATATTCTTATATATGCATATTGTTAATGCTGGTTACCAGGTGTTCAATCCATATGAATGATCTTTATCTCTATGCATGGGATGTTTATTTATGGGAAATGAGAATATGAAATTCTTGTGGTCTATTAAAATAATTGAAATGATTGTTATGATAAACTAATGAACTTACCAACCTTTTGGTTGACACTTTTAAGCATGTTTATTCTCAGGTATTAAAGAAATATTCCGTTGTGCATTTGCTCATTATAGAGATATTACTTGGAGTCATTCATGACATATTTCAAAAGACGTTGCATTCGAGTCGTTGAGTTCATTAAGATTATTATTAAGTCAATTATAGTTGGATATATTATGAAATGGTATGCATGTTGTGAACTTTTGGTGTAATGAAAGATTGTCTTTTCAAAAACAAATGCAATGTTTGTAAAATGTAACTTATAGAGGTCAAATACCTTCCTGATGTAATCAACTATTGTGAATCATTTGTAATCAATAAGGACTTTGTCCAGATGGATTAGGACGAGTCTCTACATCTTTGCACTTAAAATGTGGAGACACTATCTTTATGGAACCAAAAGTACCATCTTCACCGATCACAAAAGCCTTCAACACATTTTCGATCAAAAGCAACTAAACATGAGACAACGACGGTGGATTGAAACTTTAAACGATTATGATTGTGAGCTTCGCTACCATCCCGGGAAGGCAAACGTAGTAGCTGATGCCTTAAGTCGAAAAGAAAGAGCGGTGCCTCTTCGTGTCCGAGCTTTAAACATCACCATTCACACCAACCTCAATGGTCAAATTCGTGTAGCCCAAGACGAGGCTCTCAAGGATGAAAACATCTCTCTCAAACACTTGAACGTCCTCACCTCTCGATTCGAAGTTAAAGAAACCGGACTCCGATATTTCGCCGGAAGAATTTGGGTACCTAGTTATGGGGACCTACGAAGCCTTATTTTAGACGAAGCCCATAAGTCAAGATATTCGATTCACCCCGGTGCCAATAAGATGTACCACGACCTCAAAGAACAATATTGGTGGCCGAACATTAAAAGGGACATTGCTACTTATGTTGGAAAATGCCTAACTTGCTCCAAAGTCAAAGCCGAACATCAAAGACCGTCCGGACTACTTCAACAACTCGAAATCCCGCAATGGAAGTGGGAAAGGATAACGATGGATTTTATCGCCAAACTACCAAAGACGGTTGGCGGTTATGATACTATTTGGGTTATTGTTGACCGACTCACCAAATCCGCACACTTCCTGCCATGAAGGAAACCGACAACATGGAGAAACTCGCACAACTTTACATTAAAGAAATCGTAGCCCGACACGGTGTACCCTTATCGATTATCTCCGACCGAGATGGCCGTTTTGTTTCTAGATTTTGGCGTACTTTACAAGAAGCGTTGGGAACGCGTTTAGACATGAGCACCGCATACCATCCGCAAACCGACGGACAAAGCGAACGCACAATCCAAACTTTGGAAGACATGCTACGAGCTTGTGTTATCAACTTTGGAAAATCTTGGGATAAGCACTTGCCTCTCGCCGAATTCTCCTACAACAATAGTTATCACGCGAGTATTAACGTCGCACCATTCGAAGCTTTATATGGCGAAAATGTCGTTCACCTCTTTGTTAGGCCGAAGTAGGTGACACACAAATCACCGGACCCGAACTCATTCATGAAACAACCGAGAAGATCGTTCAAATCCGAGAAAGGCTTAAGACGGCCCGAAGTCGTCAAAAGAGCTATACCGATAAACGACACAACGATCATGAATTTCAAGTCGGTGATCGCGTAATGTTAAAGGTCGCGCCTTGGAAAGGTGTAATCCGTTTCGGAAAACGCGGGAAGCTAAATCCGTGGTATATTGGTCCTTTTGAAATCTTGGAGCGTGTCGGAACCGTTGCTTATCGTTTAGATCTTCCGCCTCAATTGAGCTCCGTTCATCCTACTTTCCATGTATCCAACTTGAAAAAGTGCCTTGCCGAACCCGATATCGTCATTCCTCTCGAGGAACTTACTATTGATGACAAACTTCATTTTGTGGAGGAACCGGTTGAAATTGTGGACACCTCCGTCAAAACGTTAAAACAAAGCCGAATTCCAATTGTCAAAATCCGTTGGAATGCCAAAAGGGGGCCCGAGTTTACTTGGGAAAGACAAGATCAAATGCAAAGGAAGTATCCTTATCTATTCGTGAATTCGGAAACGCAAGATCCCGAGGAAGAATCAACGACTACTACGCCTACTTAAATTTCGGGACGAAATTTCTTTTAAGGAGTAGGTAATGTAACATCCCTCCTTTTTCCGTTTACTTTCCGTTTATTCATTTTAAAGTCTGTTATATATTTATAACATCTCCCACTGATACGCGTTTAAATTATCTCGTTTAGGTAATTCACGCACCCGCAACCGAACTCGAGGGACTAGTTTCGCCAATTGAACAAAGATGTGACTAGATGGACTAGTCACACCCTCCTTCTTTCTTTTTCCATTTCATTTTCCTTTTTCTTTAATACTTTCACCAAATTCTCGCAAACATCAATCCAAAGATTCATCATCTAAATCAAATCGAGCAAGCACCAATCCAAACAAATTACGTATTCGGAATACTTGCATCTTCCTCTTCGAATCCATACCAACTTTATTGCATTTGGGTAACTTTCTAAAATCACTAGATTTTGTGTTCTTGATGATTTTTACTTGTAAAAGTGTTAATTAGTGTCTATGGCTCAAGTCTAACATGAATATATGATTTATATGTTCGATCTCGTTATTTTAAACAGCTATCATGCACTTGAACTTTGGTGTGTTTGATTTGGTGATTTGGTTGCTTGAATGTTGTTAAATGTTATAAATGCATGTATTAATTGTATTACTAGCATCACTAGCTTCAATTTGAGGTGTATGTTGACTTGGAAGGACTCCATAAACTTAATTGCAAAAATTGTGATTTGGGGTTAGGGTTTGATAGGAGTAAAATGGATTTTTTTTATGCATTGAATGCCATGAATTGTTGTTGGTAAGTGTTTAGTTGCATTGTATGCGTAATTATCTACGAAACGGCGTATCACATGTGTGCATTTAATACCCGAATCATCAAAGTGCATTTATGAATTTGAAAGCATTTTTGGTGAACATTTAATGAACTTTCAACTTGGAAATTCGATTTTTTGCAAATGATATTTTTGATTGATGAAACATGTTTAGTTGAGTTCCTCGTCAAATTACCTTTTCAACTATATAAGATACGTGTTCTAAGTATTTACGGTTTGTGAATTGTGCTAAATTGAAGATTGAATTTTGACTTGAACAATTGAAACTGACCAGGTACCAGACCATGTTAAATGTCGCGGCGCGGCCCTCTATGGTCGCGGCGCAGCGTTTGCCATGTTTGGGTTCTGACCTACATGGTCAAAATTCGAAAAATGTTTGCTATGCTACGCACCTCCGATTCACATGTAACTTGTTCTAACATGCTTATATATGAATAAAAACCTCAGAAAAATAGTTCGGGACCCGACCCGAACGTGTTGACTTTTCGTTGACTTTAACCCGACCAAAGTTGACTTTTAATCAAACTTAACAAATGTTTGTGCAATCATTCTAACATGCTTTTATAATTGTATCTTGCATGAAATGTGACAACTTGACTCACATGCTATAGTAATCGAGTCATATCGAGCCATAGGACTAATTGAACACTTTGACCGACCGTGTTTACCGATATAGACACGACCTATTTGTTTAGGTCAAGACTAGCAATTGTTCATGCACACGTTTACTTTGTGAAGTACATTTATTACTTGTGCACTCAAGGTGAGATCATAGTCCCACTTTTACTCTTTTAAACTTATATTTGGGATGAGAAAACATAAACGTTTCTTTTTAACTAAGTGAACACAAGTACAGGAAAACAAACATTCTACATACGAGTTTAGAACAAAATCCTCAATTCGATTATCATTAATTACACTTGCCGGGTGTAAGCGAGAACTTATGTTGTATGGATCCATATGGGTTTGACAAACCCTCATTCAGGCGGTTCGCTACCGTCTACGAATGAAATATATTTTCGTGAAACAGTGTATGTTCTAACACTATTGTGATGGGGTTCTATGGAAGGAATGTTAAGCATTGATAATTGGGTGCTCGTGAAACAAATTTTGGAATAGTTAACTATTATTTCAATGTTACAAATCTTGTGGTTCACTTGTACTTACTTACTTAAACCTATGATTTCACCAACGTTTTCGTTGACAAATTTCTATGTTTTTCTCAGGTCCTTGAACGTTTTGTGATACATGCTTCCGCTCATTACTTTTGATACTTGCTTGGATGTCGAGTATACATGCATACGTGGAGTGTCTTTTGGCTACTATTAAATTTTGTCGCGTATGTTTCATTTGTACTTTAAACTTTGTAACGTAACTAGTTGTCGAACTACTTTGTAAACCTTGAAACATCTTTACTTTTGAAATGAATGCAACATACTTTTGGTCAAACGTTGTTTTAAAGACTTATGACCACGTAACGGGACCTAAGTAGACGGTGCCGTCAATGATGATTTTGTCGGGTCGCTACATCAACGAACTTCGCGCTCGAATAGTGGCTCTGGAGAATATGGTGCAAAATCTGAGAGCATCAGCAGCATCAGCAGCATAACCAGCACCACCAGTACCATCAGCATCACCACCAACAGCATCAGCTTCACCAACAACAACATCCGCATCCCACCACTCAACATCACACTCGGTACCTCGTATATCAACATCATACGCCCCCTAGATACCAAGGAATATTAGTAATAATGAGTTAAGATGTATTGACTCATTCTTCCTAAAGATTATATATGTATACTTTATATATATATATGCTTTAAAACAATAATAAATCTTTTCGTACTAAGCTATTACATGTGAATCTTAACTAGTATGTACTACTTGGTTAATTCATATCACTAATATGCTATAATGTACATCTTTCGTTAATGACTTAACAATCGTTAATCACTGCTTCAGCACAATAAAACTCCATTTCATAATAAACCAAGTGTAGTACTCAAATACATGATTGATTGTATACCTCCATTTTCGATATACTCGAAACTTTTTAGAAAAACATTATTCGTGTCTTGTGAATTCACAAGGATTCCACGAGCACCAACATCATATACCAGGTATATCAATAACAATGAATGATGAAGTATTGATTCATAACTTCATTAAAGAAATATTCCGCGATGATTATGTACTCTCAAGTTTTGGAGATTATTTATTCTCGATCCAACCACAAATCAAATGAGTTTAATATTATATTAACTCCTTAAAACCATGATTACATCTGAAGAATATATATATGAACGTATATCTTCAAAAAGATGGTAATTAAAAATCCTTTTGTACAAACTATTAATTGTGAAAATATTTTAACGGGTAGGTAAAACCAGAGAAATATTTATATCTCACATTAATATGTTACATTGTACATTCTTCAGTTCTGATTCAGTAGTCAGTAAATATACTACTTACAATCACAAGATATATGTATCCGTTCACTAAAGAACAACTATTCGCATACAAATTCAATTAAATATTCTGATTTCGACATATCAAAATCCAAGTAAAGCTTTAGCAGGAGTTATCTTCCTAAAGATCACTACATTCATGAATTATATTCATTCATATTCGATGATGAATTATCACATCAAACCACCGAAATTATCATTCATTACTTTTGAAATCAACAACGCCTATTCGCCAATATGCCATGAGTTATAATATTGAACTAAATGTTAACCCCTGACACTGTACGGGTGTCGGCAATCATTATTATGTACCCCCTTGACGATTACGCCAATGGGTAGAGACGTCACTCTCAATAGGCCTACTCACAATAATTATGCTTGCAAAATTTCAATTCCAGCAATTAACGATATTATCGCGGGGATTTGCATGTAAAAATAAATACATGTTTAATAAAAGTCTCACGAAATTGCATATCAAATAGTTTAGGCACTTGTGTCTAAATTTTAAATCATTTTAAAAGCAAGCATGTGTCTCAACCCAAAGTTTATAAAACAGTTAAGAAATAGTAAAAAGAGGGCTATGAAGCTCACCTTAGTAGCAAGCAAGTAATTCCACGCAAGTAGCATGAACGAAGTATGTAATCGGAGATCTCAACCTAGTGATATAACGTTTGATTAGTTAATGTCTAATAGACATAAAGTTTGTTTATTAATATAGCAAACTATATTAACAGTGACGGTTTTCGAGAAAAGTTCCTATCTCTCAAAAGTTTCTATTTTTGGGAAACCTACTATTTATGGAAAGCTTCCACTTATAGTAAGCTCCTAGTTTAAGAAGACCGGGTTATAATTCTAAACAAAGATGTTGTACAATCTCGCCCAAACTTCGTTGCTATCATGCAAGTCACTCGAAGGATCAGTTGTTACCAGGCGCCCAGGATTCTTGACCAGAATCTAAGTCATGGCAATCGAAATCCACAAGCGGTTCCCATAAGGCAACAAGGACCACCCTATGCCACAAGTAGCGGTGATGTTTGTAGACTTTGTACATTATCTTTAATTATAACCTTCACATAATAAGTGTATACACACAACGAATTATTAATGTACTTAATAATTATATATGTGATAATATAACTTAGTGTAATTAAGGTGTTACCATATAGATAAGTTTACAAGTTATAGTATTAATATTATTACTCTAATTACTTTTGATTAATCAACCTTAGAGTAACCTTATCATGTTTTGTACATACCTATCCTTATTCATGTGTTATATATATATATATATATATATATATATATATATATATATATATATATATATATATATATATATATATATATATATATATATGTATATATATATATATATGTATATATATATATATATATATATATATATATATATATATATATATATGTATATATATATATATATATATATATGTATGTATATATATATATATGTGTATTTATTATTATCATTCTTGTATAGGTTTATAACTATATGATATATGTATTTATTATATATGTGATACATATACTTTAAGTATAAAGATGATACATATATATACATACAACTACATATCAACTTTTTGTATTTACCAATTTCATATACATATTCATTAATTAATCGCAAGTACATATACATACATACATACACACACACGTATACACATACCCATATATATATATACACTACACGTGTATATATACACATATACATATCCCGCATGCATGTATGCATGTATATTTATATTTTTTTACAAGACCACTTTCATATATTATACCATTATCATGTTCTTAGATCATAATATTAACTTCATAATTTCATAATATCACTATAATCTCTTATAAAGATCACACCCTTTATCACAATTATTAACCATAATATTTATTCATATTCATAATCTTTAACTTATTAATCTAACTTTATGATCATCATAATTATTTATAGTTTATACTCATAACACTTTATTCATAATAATCATAATCATAATCTAATAACTTTTAACCATATTCATCATATTTATAATACCTTAAACTATTATTATTATCTAGTTTTATCATAATTCTTAATCTTATTAACTAGTTCATAACTTTTTATTATTCATACACCATTCATGATACTTCTTCATATTAACCATAATCATAATTTAATTATAAACCTTTATCTATTTTAATTAACTTTATAAACAAGATCATAATTAATCAACATGATACAATAAAAGTAATAGGTTTAAAAGTATGATTATCATAGGGTTCTAGGTATACCTTAAGAGTTTAAGACCAAGAAAAAGGTGATGAATATGGATCGAAACAGGATGCTGAAATCCAGCAGTAACTCGACCCAAACCAAAGGCCTTTTGTGTCTGTTTTGTCACGCAAGAACCAGAAGGAACCAGGCAGCAAAGTTGCAGCTACACAGGTCAATCTTGGGGCTATTCTTGATCACAATTTACAGCAGGAAAAAGCCTATTTTGGTGGTCAAAAAATACAGCAGAAACTGAAGCAACACAGTCGACTTTTATGGACTGTTTGGGTCACGAGATACAGCAGAAAAATAGCAGCAGGAAAGCAACTTTAAGGTCTATTTGAGTGGCGGTATGACAGCAGAAAAAGGGTTGTAGGTGGCGGTGGTGATGGCTGCAAAAACACAGCAGGTAGTGGCGGTTTTGGGACCGTTTTGAGTGGCGATTTGGAGGGCTGCTACAGCAGCTAAGTATGGCGATTTATATGACCGTTGGAGCTGTTTAAGTGTCGACTAAAAGAGGAAGGGGGGAAGCAAAATCTGCCGAGTACAAGCAAGGAAGGAGAGGCCTTTTTGTGGTTTTAATTTGTGGTACCATTGTGAATGAGAAAAGATCAAATTAATGGGTTTTTAATAGGAGATTAGGATATGTTGTAATCACATTAGCATTGTTCGAAAATAACTTGGTGATCAAGGACTTGGAACTAGATTAGGATGCAAGGAATTTGAAGTTGATTAGGATTAGGATTTAGATTAGCTTAGTGATCAATTTTTTCTTCCTCTTTTTTTTTTTTACAAACCTTCCCATATTATTTTTATATATTTATTATTTATTTTAATTTAATTTAGCTCATATTCATTAATTATATAATTTATCTATTTTTTAGTTACTTTTATTTAAAATACATTTTATTTAATCATTTTACAATATTTGTCTATGTCTTTTATTAAATTTTATTTAATCCTCAAGAGTTTTACATTCAACTAAGATTACTTCAAGTTTAATAATTTAGTTGTTAAACACTAAAATTTAATTGTAAAGCTAATTATATAACTTTATATTATTTTGTTATATATTTTCTTATATACAAAATAACTTAATTAGGGTCAGGGTTTATATTACTAGAGTTTTAATTAATAAATATTTGGGGTTAGGGTTTCAGTTTATTAATTACAAGCATTAATTTAAAGGTCGCTCATATAGTCAAGCAATTATTATATCCGAATAACAACCCTAATGATAATACATAGAATCAGACAATGAAACCCTAAGGGCAATCTGGTAAATTCAGAATGGAAAAATGAGGGTGGTTATAGTACATCCCCGTTAATTTAAACTTTGTCCAGAAGTTTCAAGAAGACATCTCGGATGCATCCGCGGTTGAGAAAAGATGGGAATATTTCCGCTTCATTTGGTCTTCACGTTCCCAGGTATGCTCGGGGCCTCTCCGTGAATTCCAGTGGATCTTAACAATAGGAATAATGTTTTGTTTCAAGCCTTTAACCTCACGATCCATAACCTCTATCGGTTCTTCAACGGAATGCATATTATCATCAATGCGAATGTCATCCCATTGAATAATGAGTGTGTCATCAGCAAGACACTTTGTGAAATGTATGAACTTTAATTAACAGGAAGTGTTGACTAAAAATTATCATTCGGTCAACGTTTTATTAAAACAAAGTTTACACTTAATTACAGTGGGAATCTACTTGAGTGATAGCTGATATTGTATGAAATCTCATCCAAAAGAGCCTGGGTGATTAGAACATCTAGTCTTATGTAATTCATCCATGACTAGTTCTTGAAAATTTCTAATTAACGGTTATTTTTATAGGATCGACATGTAATTCACACGTGAAAAAACTTGGCATACAGTTGTTCCTTCTTTAAGAGCTCTAGAATAAATCGCAGAGGTTGTTAATGCTCTTTCTCACTCTTGGAATAGATTAAGATGCCGTCAATAAAAACGATCACGAATTGGTCAAGATATGGTTTGCATACACGGTTCATAAGATCCATGAATACTATAACAACCCGGAAATTTTCGACAAATTTTAAACCTAACTTTTATGAAATACCAACGATTCACGAACAATTATTTGTAAATAATAATACATTAGTATTAATTAATATTATTATTATTAATAATATCTATCAAGTTTAACATTATCATTTACAATTATCATTATCATGTTGACAAACAATATTATTATTAATATTATTATTATTATTATTATCCAAATTTTTATTATTTATCATTTATTATGATTAATATGATTAGTAATATCATTAACCTAATATATATCATTAACATTAGTATTAGTATTATCATTTAAGTGTTATTATTATTGTTACTAATATTATTATTAGTTATCATTTTTAATATTATTATTAGTATTAATGATATTAAAAGGATTATTATTCTTATTGTTAAAATTATTATTATTAATATTATTATCATAATTATTATTACCATTACCATTATCATTATCATTAATAATTAATATAGTTATTATTATTAATATAAAAATATTATCATTTATTATTATTGTTACTAATATCATTTATTATCATTTATCATTAATAGTATTATTTCTATTATTATTACTTTTATTATTATTAATAAGATTATCAAATTATTATTATTAATATAATTATTTATAATGAATGTCAATTAAAAATATAAAAAGAAAGTCAAAAATAATGAACTAATCATGTAAATTTTTTTAAAATCTACTTTTAATTATTAATCAGATCCAGCTTTTTATTTTTTATTAATCGTGATATTTTTTTTATTATTTCCTGTCGCCATTATATTTTTTTTTTCAAATCGTGATACCTGCTCGATTCCTTCTACTGGTTTCAAATTTGGATTTATCAACCTCATTGTGATTATATACAATCTCTAATTCTTATTGAAATCAAACAGAAAATAAATTTTTTTCTTTCTTCGACGAAACCTCTGTTCTTCATTTTTTTTTTTCATAATTCGATTACGAACCAATTTCCAAAATGTAATATAGCAGTTTTGTTAGGAATAAATTACTCAAACTAACTGCAAAATTTCGTATTCCAATTCATCAAATTGAGTTTGAATTTTTTGAGTCAAAGTTTCGAAAGTAAAAAGTCAACCTAGGTGTTCATGAAGAAATTCGGATTCAATTCAATGTTTCAGGTTAAATTAATGATTTTAAAAGTTTCTATAATTGATTTAAAACGTATTTCATGTTATAATCAGAAGCTAAAACGATCTAGATTTCACAATCAAATTTTGAGTTTTTTTTTTCTTCGACAGCAGCAGCTGCTGCTACACCATTATATTTTTTTTGTTTTAATTAATTTAATTAACTCCTAAGTATTTCTGTATCGATTTAAAATCTTAAAACTAATTTTGTGTTCGAGTTTTGATTAATGGATTAATTCAAAGTCGACTTTTGAAATTGGAAAGAAGAAGAAGGATAGAAAGACAGATAGATATAAGATAATAGATCATGTAATATAAAAAAGAAAAACACACTTGGAAGCATGGTTAAGAGTGTTAGCGGGGTAGCGATTGATCGTGGGTTCGAGCCCCGTCTTGTGCAATTTTTTTTAAAAAGCTTTTTGAGGTAGTTTTCCTTTATCAAAATAATTATTATTATCTTTATTATTGTTATTACTAATTATAATCATTGTTATTATAATTATTGTTACTAGTAATATTATCATTAAAAGTATCATTATAAATATTAGTATTATCATTATTATTATTACTAGTATTATCATTAAGTATTGTTATTATTATTATATTTATTATTATTATTATTACTAGTATCAAGTATTATTATCAAAAGTTATTATTTTCATTATCATTTTATTATTAAAATGAGTATTTTAATTATTATTAAGAACTATTGTTATTATCATTTTCATTAAAAACTACTATCATTATTATTATTATTTTTACTATTAAACTCATTATTATTATTCGATTACAACTATATGTGTTAATATATATACTTGATATAGGTTAGTAAATCCGAGGTCAACTCAACTCTGTACTTGTTCAGTGCCATCCTATGCATAATTACTACAAACTATCATATCGTATCGTGAGTTTATTTGATTCCCTTTTACTCTTTACATTTTTGGGCTGAGAATACATGCACAACTTTTATAACTGTTTTACATGCTAGACATAAGTATCAACTTTAAACTATGCTATACCCGGCTATGTCCGACTAAGTCCCTAACCGACAAGTATAAACACAACTTGTCTTTGGGGCAAACTTTGAACAACTTTTGGATCTGCGTGATCTACTAATTGGTCCCTGCGAGACCAAGCTTATGAACAACTTTTGGATCTGCGTGATCTACTAATTGGTCCCTGCGAGACCAAGCTTATGAATAACTTTTGGATCTGCGTGATTTACTAATTGGTCTATGTGAGACCAAGCTTATGAATAACTTTTGGATCTGCGTGATCTACTTTTTGGTCCCTGCGAGACCAACTTTATGAATAACTTTTGGATCTGCGAGATCTACTAATTGGTCCCGGCGAGGCTAAGCTTATGAACAAAAATCTTGTGGTCTAACACTATTACTGAAATCCTTATTTATGACAAACCTATGAACTCACTCAACCTAGTGTTGACTTTTTAAGCATGTTTATTCTCAGGTACTTAAATATTGCTTTCGCTGTATATCTGATGCTTTGATGATGATTGCTTGCCATGCTTGGAGTTTTCATTTCATATCATATCAATTAAAGACATTTAATGCGTTGTTCATTAAATACAATGTAATCTATTTATCTTCCGCTGCAAAGCTCAATAAAACGTCTCATATAGAGTCGTTCTCGTTTATACAACTGTGATTTGATATATTTAGTGACGTTATTCTTCCAGGCCCTATCTAGAGGACGTCACAGATTGGTATCAGAGCAGTTTGTTGTAGAGAACCAGGATTGCATTTTAAGTGTGCCTTATACAATTAGGTACCTTAGCAATGTAGGACTACAACTTTCCTTGACCATAGTGCCTTTACTTGTTGCCTTTAACTGATAAATGCCACACTATACTTTAGAAACTTTACTTATCTTAGAATGCCGAGTCAACCTAAGAACTCTGCTCACTTTCCTAAGTACTATCCAATTACGCCATCAAGATTTCAGAAATTCTTGTCATTCCTATGTCATTTATCATGGTTTTGTGTATTACATATGTATTACCTGAAATATTATCCATGATTTTTGAAACTCCTATATTCGTTACTATTCATACTCAAACGTATATAACTACCTGTTATACCACGTACCTATGTGCCTTATGCCTATATGCATCGGTTTACGAACCGGAAAATGTCATTGGGTCATCACAGTATACGAATTGAAAGTATTTAATCGAAAGATTATCATATTACATACTTATCATTTTATGATCTTGACAAGTCATACTGCCATTATTGGAGTATAGACACATCATATCTTATTATATCTTATCATATCTATCTCAATAGACTTTGTCTAACACTTTTCCTAAATTTCCTCCGTAAATTACGGAAATCTTTTTGTTATATATACTATTCGAGGAGACGAAGATATCATTTAATATTCAACACCTATTTCATATCAAACCCTATTCAAAACACATAATATGGATTCCTCGAACTTCTCGAGCTTCAATAGCAGCGTAACCGGAATGAACCAACCAATTAGCCATCATCTATTTTGGATGAATTTGGGGTGGGTTCGTAGCCGACTCAATCAATGGAGGTAAGAAGAAGGTGATCCCTTCCACCAACCGAATTCACCACTTGGCGAAGAACCTGAAGCGCTTACCGGCGAACCCATTCGAAACACTATTTTCACCCTCATTTCCAGGATATCCCGTCACGAATATATAATATCTAGAATTTCAGATCTTATTTATCCACTTGTCCGAACCGCCAATCATCCCGGAGTAATAGAAGAAATCAACGAACTTCGGGCTCGAATAGTGGCTCTGGAGAATATGGTGTAAAATCTGAGAGCATCAGCAACACCAGCAGCATAACCAGCACCACCAGTACCATCAGCATCACCACCAACAGCATAAGCTTCACCAACAACAACATCCGCATCCCACGCCTCAATATCACACTCGGTACCTCGGATATCAACATCATACGCCCCCTAGATACCAAGGAATATTAGTAATAATGAGTTAAGATATATTGACTCATTCTTCCTAAAGATTATATATGTATACTTATATATATATATATATATATATATATATATATATATATATATATATATATATATATATGTGCTTTAAAACAATAATAAATCTTTTCGTACTAAGCTATTACATGTGAATCTTAACTAGTATGTACTACTTGGTTAATTCATATCACTAATATTCTATAATGTACATCCTTCGTTAATGACTTAACAATCATTAATCACTGCTTCAGCACAATAAAACTCCATTTCATAATAAACCAAGTGTATTACTCAAATACATGATTGATTGTATACTTCCATTTTCGATATACTCAAAACTTTTTAGAAAAACATTATTTGTTTCTTGTGAATTTCACAAGGATTCCACGAGCACCAACATCATATACCGAGGTATATCAATAACAATGAACGATGAAGTATTGATTCATAACTTCATTAAAGAAATATTCCGCAACGATTATGTACTCTCAAGTTTTGGAGATTATTTATTCTCGATCCAACCGCAAATCAAATGAGTTTAATATTATATTAACTCATTAAAACCATGATTACATCTGAAAAATATATATATGAACGTATATCTTCATAAAGATGGTAATTAAAAATCCTTTTGTACATACTGTTAATTGTGAAAATATTTTAACGGGTAGGTAAAACCCGAGAAATATTTATATCTCACATTAATATGTTACATTGTACATTCTTCAGTTCTGATTCAGTAGTCAGTAAATATACTACTTACAATCACAAGATATATGTATCCGTTCACTAAAGAACAGCTATTCTAATACAAATTCAATTAAATATTCTGATTTCGACATATTAGAATCCAAGTAAAGCTTTAGCAGGTGTTATCTTCCTAAAGATCACTACATTCATGAATTATATTCATTCGTATTCTATGATGAATTATCACATCAAACCACCGAAATTATCATTCATTACTTTTAAAATCAACAACGCCTATCGTCAACCATTAGATCCGTTGACGATTACAATCAGCGTTTAATCATCTAAAAAACGAAATTTCTTAAAACCATCTCGTATTGATAACCGATGATTTAAATATGGCTGCATTAAATGCAGAGAAAACAGCAAAATTGTAGAAGGTCTTAAGGGCCAAAAGTTTGATGATAAAGAATGGTATAAACTCAGATTTGGAACTGGAAAACGGATTGAGCAAACTATGAAGGAGGCTGTGGAAAAATCACAAGGACTAAACCTGCCTTCAAAGAATCCAAATGATTCAGTATCTGCTGAAGTCATTAACTAATACCTTGCTCCTGACTCTAAACCTTTACGGACAAATCTTCTTTATCATCCTTCGATATTAGAAATTCTAAGATATCATCGTATCCTTCGTTATAAATATCCTCTATATTTCTGAAGATATATTCATAACGATTCTTGTCCGCAATTAATTATCTATTTGCGATATCATAAAGGAAACTGTTTAGTTTCTATATTCTGTAACATACAAGTTTAAATTATAAATGTTTTGAAGAAGTGTTGGGAATTGAAGCACGAGTTAGTATAATATAATGACGTCAGGCCAACGTGATTATATTACAGTAAGTCGTGCTAAATTTTAATGGAAGATGATGATTCATATAATTTATAATCATCATTTGTCATGTTACACGACTCTTACATTCTACTTAACCTCTGAACATATCAAGAAAATATATTCTTGATAGTTCTATCCTTAGTGATTCTGGTAATTTGATAAATCAAATTGTGATATTACGTTCCTTTCTGCTTAGAACATTAGGTTCATTCGAAACTTCATACCTACGAATTCTGGACCATTACTCGCTTTACTTAAGAGTCGAGAAGAGAATAAAAATGCAAAGAGCTCCGACATATAAGGGAAAATACAAAGCCTGATAATGACACCGAAATTACAAACCGTGTATATCGATACGTATTGCAACATAAAGACATGGGAGAATTAAAAACACTATAACCCCAAGGAAATAGTAGAAGTAAACAGATTCCTCCAGTGGTAGATGAAAAAGAAGAAAGACAGAAGCGATAATCAGAAAAATATCCAGGATAAGAACTGGATGGAGCATTTTCACAATCTTTGGAAATATGAATTAAGGAAGAAAGTATTGGAGTGGTGAAAATAATGAAACGGAAGAAGTTAATTTATAGCAAAATTCCAGACACAGCAATCGAGGCAATTCACCGCATTTAAATCAAAGAAAATCTCAATTTCCTTAATTACCGGAGAATCGAATCTTATAGATTATGAAGATGTCTTTAAATCCCTTAATTTCCGGAAATCAACTTTAACCATGTCAAAAGTTAAAGCAAACAGATATTTCATCATTTCACTATTTTACGATAGCTTCGTTTATACTCTTTCTATAATCACTTATTCATATTACTCAACGATGATAAAACTCTATTTTTAACTCATATTCATCATTAAAATATTCTTGTTATAAACAACGACGATCTCTATCTATACGAACTCCTCTCTGTTTTGTCCGCCCTAAAATTATGGCATAAACGCTCAAAGTTTTAAATGAGCTCAATACTATTCATAACACATTTCATGTGTTCAGTTTACTGAAATGCTTGTATAGCACCATCATCCCTTTTGAGGATAACCTAGTCAAATGACACTCTTGTTAATCCTTTAGATAACCTCCGCATTAAAAATAAAATGCACTTCGTAGAATTTATGGATCGTATGATTTAAACTCTCGAAACAAAACAATATTCTATCTGTTGGAATTCACGCAAGGCCCCGAACATACCTGGGAACGTGAAGATCAAATAAAACGTAAATATCCTCGTCTATGTATGAACAACGCCGATTGATGGCAACAACTAAAATTTCGGGACGAAATTTCTTTTAACGGGTAGGTACTATAACAACCCGGAAATTTTCGACAAAATTTAAACCTAACTTTTATGAAATACCAACGATTCACGAACAATTATTTGTAAATAATAATACATTAGTATTAATTAATATTATTATTATTAATAATATCTATCAAGATTAACATTATCATTTACAATTATCATTATCAGTATTGACAAATAATATTATTATTAATATTATTATTATTATTATTATTATTATCCAAATTTTTATTATTTATCATTTATTATGATTAATATGATTAGTAATAACATTAACCTTATATATATCATTAACATTAGTATTAGTATTATCATTTAAGTATTATTATTATTGTTACTAATATTATTATTAGTTATCATTTTTAATATTATTATTAGTATTAATGATATTGAAAGCATTATTATTCTTATTGTTAAAATTATTATTATTAATATTATTATCATAATTATTATTACCATTACCATTATCATTATCATTAATAATTAATATAGTTATTATTATTATTATAAAAATATTATCATTTATTATTATTGTTACTAATATCATTTATTATCATTTATCATTAATAGTATTATTTCTATTATTAATACTTTTATTATTATTAATAAGATTATCAAATTATTATTATTAATATAATTATTTATAATGAATATTAATTAAAAATATAAAAAGAAAGTCAAAAACAATGAACTAATCATGTAAATTTTTTTAAAATCTGCTTTTAATTATTAATCAGATCCAGCTTTTTATTTTTTATTAATCGTGATATTTTTTTATTATTTCCTGTCACCATTATATTTTTTTTTCAAATCGTGATACCTGCTCGATTCCTTCTACTGGTTTCAAATTTGGATTTATCAACCTCATTGTGATTATATACAATCTCTAATTCTTATTGAAATCAAACAGAAAATAATTTTTTTTTTCCAAAATGTAATATAGCAGTTTTGTTAGGAATAAATTACTCAAACTAACTTCAAAATTTCGTATTCCAATTCATCAAATTGAGTTTGAATTTTTGAGTCAAAGTTTCGAAAGTAAAAAGTCAACCTAGGTGTTCATGAAGAAATTCGGATTCGATTCAATGTTTCAGGTTAAATTAATGATTTCAAAAGTTTCTATAATTGATTTAAAACGTATTTCATGTTATAATCAGAAGCTAAAACGATCTAGATTTCACAATCAAATTTTGGGTTTTATTTTTATTTTTCTTCGACTGCAGCAGCTGCTGCTACACAATTATATATTTTTTTATTAATTTAATTAACTCCTAAGTATTTCTGTATCAATTTAAAATGCTAAAACTAATTTTGTGTTCGAGTATTGATTAATTGATTAATTCAAAGTTGACTTTTGAAATTAGAAAGAAGAAGAAGGATAGAAAGACAGATAGATATAAGATAATAGATCGTGTAATATAAAACAGAAAAACACACTTGGAAGCATGGTTAAGAGTGTTAGCGGGGTAGCGATTGATCGCGGGTTCGAGCCCCGTCTTGGGCAATTTTTTTTTAAAAAGCTTTTTGAGGTAGTTTTCCTTTATCAAAATTATTATTATTATTATCTTTATTATTGTCATTACTAATTATAATCATTGTTATTATAATTATTGTTACTAGTATTATTATCATTAAAAGTATCATTATAAATATTAGTATTATCATTATTATTATTACTAGTATTATCATTAAGTATTGTTATTATTATTATAGTTATTATTATTATTATTACTAGTATCAAGTATTATTATCAAAAGTTATTATTTTCATTATCATTTTATTATTAAAATGAGTATTTTTATTATTATTAAGAACTATTGTTATTATCATTTTCATTAAAAACTACTATCATTATTATTATTATTTTTACTACTAAACTCATTATTATTATTACTATTACTATTTAAGATATTAAAAAAATTATTAATATTACTACTACTGTAAACATATAACATTTTAATTATTATAAGAACTTTCACGTTTACAATTATTATAATTATTATTATTAATTTTACACCTTATTATGATTATTATCCTTTTACTACTAGTATTATAAGTACATATATACAGAAATATATATAAAAATTGAAATAATATATACAAACTTATTCGATTACAAGTATATGTGTTAATATATATACTTGATATAGGTTCGTAAATCCGAGGTCAACTCAACTCTGTACTTGTTCAGTACCATCCTATGCATAATTACTACAAACTATCATATCGTATCGTGAGTTTATTTGATTCCCTTTTACTCTTTACATTTTTGGGCTGAGAATACATGCACAACTTTTATAACTGTTTTACATGCTAGACACAAGTATTAACTTTAAACTATGCTATACCCGGCTATGTCCGACTAAGTCCCTAACCGACAAGTATAAACACAACTTGTCTTTGGGGTAAACTTTGAACAACTTTTGGATCTGCGTGATCTACTAATTGGTCCCTGCGAGACCAAGCTTATGAACAATGTTTGGATCTGCGTGACTACTAATTGGTCCCTGCGAGACCAAGCTTATGAATAACTTTTGGATCTGCGTGATTTACTAATTGGTCCATGTGAGACCAAGCTTATGAATAACTTTTGGATCTGCGTGATCTACTTTTTGGTCCCTGCGAGACCAACTTTATGAATAACTTTTGGATCTGCGAGATCTACTAATTGGTCCCGGCGAGGCTAAGCTTATGAACAAAAATCTTGTGGTCTAACACTATTACTGAAATCATTATTTATGACAAACCTATGAAGTCACTCAACCTAGTGTTGACTTTTTAAGCATGTTTATTCTCAGGTACTTAAATATTGCTTCCGCTGTATATCTGATGCTTTGATGATGATTGCTTGCCATGCTTGGAGTCTTCATTTCATATCATATCAATTAAAGACATTTAATGCGTTGTTCATTAAATACAATGTAATCTATTTATCTTCCGCTATAAAACTCAATAAAACGTCTCATATAGAGTCATTCTCGTTTATACAACTGTGATTTGATATATTTAGTGACGTTATTCTTCCAGGCCCTATCTGGAGGACGTCACAAATACAGCAGGAGCATTGGTTAAACCAAAAGGCATGACAAGAAACTCATAGTGTCCATAACGAGTTCGGAAAGCAATCTTAAAAACATCAGTTTTCTTGACTCTCAATTGATCATAACCCGACCTAAGATCAATCTTCGAATAGATACTTGACCCTTGCAGTTGGTCAAACAGGTCATAAATATGCGGGAGTGGATAACGATTCTTGTTGGTTAGTTTGTTGAGTTCATGGTAATTAATACACGTCCTCAATGTGCCATCTTTCTTCTTGACAAAAAGAACGGGTGCTCCCCATGGAGACGAACTAGGACGAATGAAACCTTTCTCCAAAAGTTCTTGGAGTTGGTTAGATAATTCCTTCATCTCGGATGGAGCTAAACGATATGGTGCCTTTGCAATAAGTGCAGCACCTGGGGTCAAATCAATTTGAAACTCAACCTGTCATTGGGGAGGGAGACCAGGGAGTTCTTTAGGAAATACTTCGGGAAAGTCTCTAACCAACGGTACATCTTCATTGCGTTTCTCTTCCAGTTCTACTTCCTTAACATGAGCCAAGATAGCTTAATATCCCTTCATTAGATACTTCTGGGTTTTAATACAAGAGATGATATTGAATTTGGAACCACTCTTTTCACCTTGAATGACTAGAGTTTCACCATTCTCTAGAGGAATGCTAACGGTTTTATCGAAGCATAGGATTCTCGCTCTCAATGGCGCTAAACAATCCATTATAGATACATCGAAACTTCGTAACTTGATCGACAACACGTCAATGTACTTATAAGTTATGAGGTAGTTTGGTTATCTTCAAATCAGATGATGTTTATCCTTCATGTAATCACATTGAGATTTTCGAATAAGTAATTTGGAAATTTTCTTTGATTCACTTTCTATTCCATATGTCATGATATTGGAATTTCTATATGAATTACCGTAACATAATCACGTTGATCAGGCATCATTATGTTTCACTACTTCACACTTCCATTCCAAGGTCACTCCATAGGGCCAGGATATGTGATCAAACTACAGAATTTTTATTAGAAAACTTTCTAAGGACTTAAAGCTCAATTGCTGTTTAAAGAGTTCATAACCTAAAGCGTTTCCTAACACACTAAAGATTGCATGGAGAGAATCTTCATGAGTTTAGAAGGACATTTTCTGGTTCGTAAACCAAGGCATCACGGTATGTATTATAACAATAATGTTATGTACATGACTGTAATATATGACATGGAAAATGTCGTGAAATTCAGAAGTCATAAATGACATCCTTAGGAAAGGAAGCAGGGTATCGAGAGGGATGCTAAGGAAAGATACAAGGGCAAGATATAAAGAAACGTATAATAAGGAAGCACTAAAAACTAAGGCAGGAATATGAACAAGTAAAGGCATTTAAAACTAAGGCAAGAATATAGACAAATAAGAAAGGCACTTAAGCTAAGCCAGGAAAGGTTATAGTCCTAAAGAGTGCTAAAGAACCCTGACTAACATGTAAGGCACACATAATATGCAATCCTGGTTCTCTATAACAAACCTGGCTCTGATACCACTTTGTCATACCCCCAAATAGGGCCGGGGAAATATGACTTCACAATATCACAACACAAGTATGTATAAACGAGAAAAACTCTACATAAGACGTTTTAACAAGATTTGATTTGCAGCGAAAACATAAAAATGTTTTACATAATGAAATTCATATGTAAATAACAAATGATAAGTCTAATATGTGAACTCCAATGCAACAGCTAACTAAGCATCATAGGGCAGCATACAAGCTAATCTTCACCTGAGACAAACATGCTTAAAATGTCAACACAAAGGTTGAGTGAACATCATAGGTTTAATAATCATAATAAGTTTTAGACCACAAGATTTAATTCAAAATATTCAATATGCCATGAGTTATAATATCGAACTAAACATTAACCCCTGACACTGTACGGGTGTCGGCAATCATTATTATGTACCCCCTTGACGATTACGCCAATGGGTAGAGACGTCACTCTCAATAGGCCTACTCACAATAATTAAGCTTGTAAAATTTCAATTCCAGCAATTAACGATATTATGGCGGGGATTTGCATGTAAAGATAAATACATGTTTAATAAAAGTCTCACGAAATTGCATATCAAATAGTTTAGGCACTTGTGTCTAAATTGTAAATTATTTTAAAAGCAAGCATGTGTCTCACCCTAAAGTTTATAAAATAGTTAAGAAATAGTAAAAAGAGGGGCTATGAAGTTCACCTTAGTAGCAAGCAAGTAATTCCACGCAAGTAGCATGAACGAAGTATGTAATCGGAGATCTCAACCTAGTGATATAACGTTTGATTAGTTAATGTCTAATAGACATAAAGCTTGTTTATTAATATAGCAAACTATATTAACAGTGACGGTTTTTGAGAAAAGTTCCTATCTCTCAAAAGTTTCTATTTTTGGGAAACCTACTATTTATGGAAAGCTTCCACTTATAGTAAGCTCCTAGGTTAAGAAACCCGGGTTATAATTCTTAACAAAGATGTTGTACAATCTCGCCCAAACTTCGTTGCTATCATGCAAGTCACTCGAATGATCAGTTGTTACCGGGCGCCCAGGATTCTTGACCAGAATCTAAGTCATGGCATTCGAAATCCACAAGCGGTTCCCACAAGGTAACAAGGACCACCCTAGGCCACAAGTAGCGGTGATGTTTGTAGACTTTGTACGTTATCTTTAATTATAACCTTCACGTAATAAGTGTATACACACAACGAATTATTAATGTACTTAATAATTATATATGTGATAATATAACTTAGTGTAATTAAGGTGTTACCATATAGATAAGTTTACAAGTTATAGTAGTAATATTATTACTCTAATTACTTTTGATTAATCAACCTTAGAGTAACCGTATCATGTTTTGTACATACCTATCCTTATATATATATATATATATATATATATATATATATATATATATATATATATATATATATATATATATATATATATACACACACTTACATGATACATACATATTTTCTTTATTATTATTATTCATGTATATGTTTATAACTATATGATATATGTATTTATTATATATGTGATACATATACTTTAAGTATAAAGATGGTACATATATATACATACAACTACATATCAACTTTTTGTATTTACCAATTTCATATACACATTCATTAATTAATCGCAAGTACATATACATATATACATACACACACGCGTATACACATACCCATATATATATATATATATATATATATATATATATACTACATGTGTATATATACACATATACATATCCCGCATGCATGCATGCATGCATGCATGAATGCATGCATGCATGTATATTTATATTTTTTTACAAGACCACTTTCATATATTATACCATTATCATGTTCTTAGATCATAATATTAACTTCATAATTTCATAATATCACTATAATCTCTTATAAAGATCACACCCTTTATCACAATTATTAACCATAATATTTATTCATATTCATAATCTTTAACTTATTAATCTAACTTTATGATCATCATAATTATTTATAGTTTATACTCATAACACTTTATCCATAATAATCATAATCATAATCTAATAACTTTTAACCGTATTCATCATATTTATAATACCTTTAACTATTATTATTATTATCTAGTTTTATCATAATTCTTAATATTATTAACTAGTTCATAACTTTTTATTATTCATACACCATTCATGATACTTCTTCTTATTAACCATAATCATAATTTATTTATAAACCTTTATCTATTTTAATTTACTTCATAAACAAGATCATAATTAATCAACATGATACAATAAAAGTAATAGGTTTAAAAGTATGATTATCATAGGGTTCTAGGTATACCTTAAGAGTTTAAGACCAAGAAAAAGGTGATGAATATGGACCGAAACAGGATGCTGAAATCCAGCAGCAACTCGTCCCAAACCAAAGGCCTTTTGGGTCTGTTTTGTCACGCAAGAACCAGTAGGAACCACGCAGAAAAATTGCAGCTACACAGGTCGATCTTGGGGCTATTCTTGATCACAATTTGCAGCACGAAAAAGGCTGTTTTGGTGGTCGAAAAATACAGCAGAAACTGAAGCAACACAGTCAACTTTTATGGGCTATTTGGGTCACGAGATATAGCAGAAAAACAGCAGCAGGAAAGCGACTTTAAGGGCTGTTTGAGTGGCAGTTTGACAGCAGAAAAAGGGATGTAGGTGGCGGTGGTGATGGCTGCAAAAACACAGCAGGAAGTGGCGGTTTTGGGACCGTTTTGAGTGGCGATTTGGAGGGCAGCTACAGAAGCTAAGTATGGCGATTTATATGGTTGTTGGAGCTGTTTAAGTGTCGAATAAAAGAGGAAGGGGGAAGCAAAATCTGCCGAGTACAAGCAAAGAAGGATAGGCCTTTTTTGTGGTTTTAATTTGTGGTACCATTGTGAATGAGAAAAGATCAAACTAATGGGTCTTTTTATAGGAGATTAGGATGTGTTGTAATCACATTAGGATTGTTCGGAAATAACTTAGTGATCAAGGACTTGGAACTAGATTAGGATGCAAGGAATTTGAAGTTGATTAGGATCAGGATTTAGATTAGCTTAGTGATCAAGTTTTTCTTCCTTTTTTTTATTTACAAACCGTCCCATATTATTTTTATATATTTATTATTTATTTTAATTTAATTCATCTCATATTCATTAATTATATAATTTATCTATTTTTTTAGTTACTTTTATTTAAAATACATTTTATTTAATCATTTTACAATATTTGTCTATGTCTTTTATTAAATTTTATTTAATCCTCAAGAGTTTTACATTCAACTAAGATTACTTCAAGTTTAATAATTTAGTTGTTAAACACTACAATTTAATTGTAAAGCTAATTATATAACTTTATATTATTTTGTTATATATTTTCTTATATACAAAATAACTTAATTAGGGTTAGGGTTTATATTACTAGAGTTTTAATTAATTAATATTTGG
This sequence comes from Rutidosis leptorrhynchoides, assembly GCF_046630445.1. Taxonomy (NCBI): domain Eukaryota; kingdom Viridiplantae; phylum Streptophyta; class Magnoliopsida; order Asterales; family Asteraceae; genus Rutidosis; species Rutidosis leptorrhynchoides. The sequence continues at coordinate 390,314,356 of NC_092335.1, read as the reverse complement.
GGTTAGGGTTTCAGTTTATTAATTACAAGCATTAATTTACAGGTCGCTCATTTAGTCAAGCACTTATTATATCCGAATAACAACCGTAATGATAATACATAGAATCATATAATTAAACCCTAAGGGCAATCTGGAAAATTCAGAATAGAAAAATGAGGGTTGTTATAAATTCCGTTGGGGTGATACGGTGCATGCTTTATGCCTCTCAGTTTAATCCAAAGCACACCGGGTACCTGATGCGACGATAGTGTCTGAAGAGTTTCCTCATAACGCGTTCGTGGGTGGCAAATGAGGGCATTCAATGTCAATATCGCCGTTAAAAAAATAATAATGAAGAGACACAACCATGATCAGTTTTGGCTAGGGATGACAATGAATCGGGTGATGCCGTATCTATACTCATATCCATTGAGTTTTTGTTCATTCATATTCATATCCATATCCATTTAATTTCGATTCATCCAACCATATCCATATCCACTAGATGATGCGGGTTAATGGATATCCTTTGTATATTGAAACGATGTTATAATATTTCCTCATATGCGATAAAAACAAAAACGTAGTATAGCAAAAATGAATATAACATGACATAATCAAAATATATCTACAAGAATATGTAATCTTTGCCGAAGATAAAACACATTTGTTGACTTTACTATTAAACATAGATTATGAAAAATTAAATATGTAATTTGTTCGTTTATTTTGTTAGGTTACGTGTTTTATTGTAATATATCATAGTCATTTCATTATAAGGTTGAAAGAAAAATGTAAATCTAATAGTAAATGCATTTGTAATAATAAATATGTAAGCATATATTAATATTTGTGTCTTTATATATGTATTTCGGGTGTTAATTGATATATCCATGGATGAAAATTTTCATCCATGTCCATGTCTATATCCATATCCATATCCATATCCATTTAGGTTTATCCATATCCGTATCTATATCCATTTAGAGTCATCCAGATCCATCACGAAGCGAGTGGATCGGATGGATATCCGTTGGATCGGGTGACCATTGTCATCCCTAGTTTTGGCTGCCCCGTGAACCCCGCCAAGGGCGCTGCCGCTTGAACCCCGCCAGGAGCAATGCCCTTTGGGCCCCGCAAAGGGGCCCCTTGACACCTGCAAATTAAGCGATAGTTTTTTTTAACGGCCAAAGAATGATTATAAATAAATAAAACGATCTCTAGCAAGGCGCTAAGGGAAAATTACAAAGGAATAGACAGCCATGAGTTCCAGTTTGAAACTAAATGACCTCTATGTTTAATCCAACGAAAAGTAATTAATCTAATGAAATCAAATAAACTACTTTTGTTACAAAAAGAATCTAAGAAAACAACACCGTTCCTGAACCGCCATAAAGCCCATAAAGACGTCACCACAACCGCGATGATCCGATCTTTTGACAACGGGCGTAAACGAATACCTTCTAACCAGGTAAAAAAGGAATCCCAAGATGACATTTGAGGCATATCTCAATCAAGCCAGATACGTATTTTATGCCATAAATCCCGAGCCACATCACACTCGAAAAACAAATGATCTCTATACTCCACCCCATTATTACAAGACGGACAAACAATAGAAGAGACATTGATCCCCTTCGTGGATAGGTTCTAACGAACAGGAAGAGAATCTAAACGAAAACGCCATAAGAAAATATTAACTTTTCTAGGCATAAACATGTACCAAATAGTCTTAACTTGCGAGGTCGGAAGAAGCAAGTAATCAATAAGCTCTCTAGCTTTTTTAACTGTATAACGACCATCATTATTCAAAGAGCATGTCCAAGAATCCGGGCGATCGCACAACACAGGTTTACCAATAATCCCGAAAAGTCTATTCATAAGATCCTCATTTCTACCACCTAAATAATCTCTAACCCAAGTAAAAAGCCAATTACCATCAACCCATTTATCCGAGATGTATGCATTCGGGGTTGAATCCAAGTGAAGTATTTTGTTAAAATGGTGCGAAAGAGGTTCGTTTCCAACCCATAGGTCGTGCCAAAATCGAATACTACGGCCATCCCCTATTAACATACGAAAACAATCTATCGGTAACAGCTTCTTAATCGTGATATTCGAACATACAGAAACGATCGATGCCCAAACTGACGAGCTGCTGTGATTCGAATGAAAATTATGCCCATGTATCGATTTAACAACTCTAGCCCACAAGTCGTTCGGGTTCTTTAAAAACCACCACCACCATTTAAATACTAAGGCGAAATTGAAAGCTTTAAGGCTTCCAATATTCAGCCCACCTTTGTCAAACGAAGCTAACACTTTCTCCCATTTGATCCAAGACATCTTTTTGATCGAGTTACTTCCACCCCAAAAAAAGTTAGCTCGTATCGATTCAAGACTTTTAAGAATAGTATCGGGACATTTAAATAAAGAAAACCAATAAATCCCTAAACTACCCATAACATTTTTAATAAGGGTCAGTCTTCCGCCTGCCGAAATAAGACTCACCTTCCATGTAGATAATTTAGCCCGAAACTTCTCACATAACGAATCCCACTTTGACACAATTTTCATATTCGAACCAATAGGAATACCCAAATAAGAGGTAGGAAATGTACCAACTCGAGTGCCAGTAGCACTCGCAAATGATTCTACCTCAGATTGGTCCACCCCGATACCAAAGACATGAGATTTATTGAAATTTAGCTTTAAACCTGAGGCCTTATAAAACACTTCTAAAATAAGAAGAATGTGTCATAACTAAATAGCACTCCAATCTGAAAAAATAATTACATCATCCTCATATATAAAATGAGAAAGATTAATGTTCTCCTTCCCCACTTTAATCCCGCGAATAATATTTCTTTCCATGGCATGATTAAAAGCTAGATGAAGGCCTTCCATGACAATAATAAAAAGAAAAGGACTGAGAGGATCACCTTGTCTCAACCCCCGTTTCAAAGGAAATTCACGAGTCGGAGAGCCATTAACAAGGACTGACGTGCGAGCTGAAAAAAGACACCCCTTAATCCATGAACACCATTTATCGCCAAAACCCAAAACCGATAACATAGATAAAAGATACTCAATATTAACTGAATCGTACGCCTTCTCGAAGTCAACTTTAAACATGAGCATCTTTTTATTTTTTCTTTTGTACCAATCGATTATCTCACTCAACATGAGTGGGCCATCTAGAATCTGACGTCCAGCAATAAACAAGGTTTGAACCGGACTAATAATTTTATCGATGATACTTTGAAGACGATTCGTAAGAATCTTGGTGACTGTCTTATAAAAACAACCAACCAAGGATATAGGTCGAAAATCGGTAATCAACATCAAGTTATGAATTTTCGGGATAAGAGAAAAGAAAGCTGAATTTGCACCGCGAGGCATGGAACATGAAGAGAAAAAACCTCTAATGTCCCTGCAAAAATCAAACTTTAATAGATCCCAAAAGTGTTTAATGAAACGAAAAGAGATACTGTCCGGCCCGGGAGCTTTAGAACTACCACAACTCCACACCGCTCGTTTAATTTCCTCATCATCAACGTCTACTTCAATAGTCGAAGTTTCTGTTTCAGTGAGGACACGAATAGGCCGTGGATCAGAACAAGAAAAATCAGCTTCATGAACATCGAATTTAGCTTTGAAGTGATCGAAAAATCTCTCTTTAATATCATTCGGATCATCAAACCAAACCCCGTCAACTAAGAGACCTTGAATGTGTTGAATTCGACGGGTGCGTTTCAAAGAGGAGTGAAAAAATTTAGAATTTTCGTCACCCTCCACGTCCCAATTAACTTTAGCTTTTTGAAGAAAATCAAGATCAATAAATTTAGATAATTCATTCTTTTCGTACGCCAAAGAGTTACGCAAATCCACTTCCGGATTGCTAGCCAAACCCGAATCGATTATGATATCTAACTCGTCAATCTTACCCGTGATCACTTTCAACCTCTTCGCTTCATTTGATCTAGTATTATGGATCCAACTTTTTAATTAACCTTTTAGTAATCTGAATTTGGCCACAATATCAAGATTGGAGTCCACACTAATCAAATCCCACGCTATACGAACCGAATCATCAAAGTCCTGTCGGTCGAACCAAGAATTAAAAATCTTAAAGTAAGTAGGTCCGAAATCAACCTTGTCTTGGAATAAAAGAAGCGGAGAATGGTCCGAAGAACCACGAGGAAGAACAAGCCCTTTCAAGTCGTGAATGGCATTAAACACGTTCTCGGTAATGAAAAATCTATCAATCTTACTGAACTTGCTTCCCGACTTATTACGCCAAGTGAATTTCAAACCACCTAAAGGGACATCAAATAATTCATCATGCTCCATGAATTCATTAAAACAAAATGAGTCTTGAGAACAAAACACCGAACCACATCTTTCATCCGAATTTCTAACAGAATTCCAGTCTCCCATAAAAATATAATCACCGGGATGAGAAGAAACAAAAAAGGAGAGTTTTTCCCACAGACTACGTTTTTCCACCAACGGTTGGGGAGCATACACATTAACCATAAAGACATCAATATCAAAACGAAGCCACTTACCCTTAACAATCACAAAGTTATCATCGCACCAAATGTCGCTTCTAACAAAAACTTTCGGGTCCCATATAGAAATGATACAACCTGAAAACCCTCGGGCCAAGCTCAAAGCATAATCAAAATTTGGATTACCCCAAAAAGATCTAAGACGAAACATATGTAAACGAGACAACTTAGATTCTTGTATGGCCAAGAATTCAATATTATGCGTTACACATAGATCTTTAATCCATTTTCTTTTATCAAATAACAACGAACCGCAACTATTAATAGATAGAATCTTCGTGAGAAACCAAAATTTTCATAATCACGATTCAAGAATTTCTTATTACCTTTGGTGGTGAAACCGAGAAGCTCACCAATACCAAAAAATATCATCACTTTGATCATTACTAAATTCAGCGACTCGGTCATGATTAAGAAAAATAAACGGGGTATGACAATTGACTGATGGAACTGAACAAAGACTTACATTCTGATCTGTATCATTCGTAAAATCCGGAGGATGTGATACACTCCAGCTAGCAGTAATTAGTTTGGTAGAATTTGAAGCTGCATCATCAGGTAATTCATTACCTAGATTCACAAAATTGTCATTTACGTTTCTGTCTTTGGAACATTCGCTCTTCTTTTTAGACGACGCTGAAGACAAGTCTTTAGGAACATCCTCGCCTGACTTAACATTGGAAAAAGCATTATTCGATTATGTTTTTTCGCTACTGACTTCGGACGAGGAGTTTAGGTCAACCCCCACAAATTCTTTTAAGTGATTCGTAACATACTCTTCATCACTATCATTCTGTGAATTACACGAACCCTCATCTCCAACCGACCGATTTTCATCTATGTTTTCCAGCTTAATTGTGGAATCGATATCAAATAACCAAGTGCCTACTTCATTAACCATCACCTCCACTTCTACATCATCACAAAAAACACTAGCAATGGAGGATATCGGTTTTTTTGAGTAAGTAGTGATGCATACCCTACTTGAAGAAATATGTAATTTACAATTAGATTCGAAGAACAAGAAATGACCAAATTGTGAAGCCACCTTCTTGCTTGCTTTAGTACCCCATGCACATGTCGGTAAACCTGAGATTTCAATCCAAATAATTCGTTCATCTACAATAAAAGAATTAGATGGTACTTTCATGCACGAAAACAATTCCAACATATTGGGATTTGACTTAAATTCTAAACAAGTATCGATAGAATGAAAATGAAACCAAATCCATAAGCCGCCAACATATTGAACTTTGAAGTCTGAGAAGCCTTCCACAATGCATTGTTGATAAATGGTATACAACGAGCCTAATTCTTTAACTTTAGCTAGGACAATATGACCATTATCAGTCACATTAATCAAATCGTCTGCTTCTAAGGATACTTTCTTGACATCTTGTTTCATCCCGTTCAACTTAGACGCATATGTAACACCATATGGCACAATCTTATCAAGCCTAACAGAACACTGAGAAGTTACCTCATCAGCAACAATAGGTTTATCAAACACTCTTTTCTTTTGCAACTGATTTTCAATTGGTTTTTTAACCTTATCGAATTTGGATGCTTCGACATACAAATGGAAATTCCCTATCCATATGTCAGATAAACGCTTCTCCATAGCCTTAACATTCTTCACACCCATGAATCTAACAAACGCGAATCGTTTTCCCGTTTTTGCTCTTTTTTTTCCAACATAAACAATCAATAGACAGTCGTATTGATCGAAAACCTTACGAAGAGAATCTTTATCTGCATAATCAGGGAAATTAGTCACAAAAAAGGATTGATTACAAGGTTCTTCTGACTTCTGGAAATCAATATTGATCTTCCTGTAAATCGTTTTTCCAGATTTCCTTTCATTTTTGATCGGTACGTTACGAGTATTCCCGGCCATGGTGAGGTGGCGTTTGAACCCGCCGAAGATCACCGGAGAAACAAATGGTGGCAGGACAATTGATCTAAAATTTAGATCTAAGATCTAATGTGAAAAGAAGTTTGTTACTGTAGCGTGAGAGAAAAAGAGGGATTTTTATTATACTTTTTTCTCTACCAATCCACGGAGGACGAGTACAGGGTAGTTTTCTTGTTAAGCGATAGTTACAAGTCAACTCTTACGAGTGTGTATTTCATACTCTCCGAACTCGTTATTAAGTATAACTAATTAACTCTTGCGTTCTGGTAAATCTCAATTAATTAAAATAATGTTAGATAACACTAATTTTTTTTTAGAACGGCAATATCGGCATCGAATCCTCTCATTTGCCATCCACGCACCTGTTAGGAAGAAACTCCTCGCATCCATTGCGCAAAGCGTACCCGAAATACTTTAGGTTAACTGCTTGGCCCGTAAAAAGTGAAGGAAACCAGAAAACATAGAAACTTTATCAGGTAAAACATAGAAAGCTTCAAATTAATAAAAACGAAGAGACTAGTTAATGACTTACAATTTACAGAGATGAGTTGAACAAAATTTAACATATCAAAAAGTAAGTGAACTTATCATCACTTGTTCAATAATGAGTTCAAGAGTTTTTTTAAAGAGATTTTAGTCTTTATGAAAAGTAATTAAGGAATTTCTAGTAGTTTATAAGTAACTAGTTTTCGAACCCTCGCTTCACGCCGGGAGTTCGGTTTTCAATGTATTTTATTGCGTTTAGTTTGTAAAATTATTTCGTGGCTAACGATGATGTCGTTGAAGCGCAACTCGAGTCGAGTTAAAAGGTATAACTCGTGAAAGATTTAAATGTTATTTTAACTTAACAATATATGTGCATCTCCACGTTTCGCTATGGAATTGTCGACTTTTAAAAATTTAACACAAAATCAACGTGTATGAAAAGTACCCCAAATATTTATCGTTTTTTAAAAAGCGTCCGTTTTGCATATAGTTAGTGACATTGTGTTCCTAAAATTATTTCGAGTTTAACGATGATGTCGGAAAAATTTAACTCGTTGTGAGCGAGAAGATATGACCCGTTGAATATATGAATGGAGTTTATTTAAGATTTTTTATGAAAATGGTTATTTGACAATTTAACCCCCTATTTTTAAGAGTCGATTTGAGTTTTTGAAAAAAGTGTGGGGGGCTTTGTTGGTGAAATGCAATTTAGTAAAAATAAAAAAAAATAAAGTGAAAAATCGAAAATACCCCTAGTTACTATTCTTAACTTTTAATATTTGAAAATGTGAGTTTAGGTCTTGTCGCAGAGTAAAAATGTGTGTTTGTCATTATTTCGAAAAAAGTTATCATAATATTCTATTTTTTTTCAAGTGCTGGTGTGTGAGTTTACGTTTAGAAACAATAATTTAATTTTTCCTTTGTTATTAATTCTACAGAATAGAATACATAAACTTAGAAGATTTAAATATAATCAGGAGAATAGTGCTTACGAGAAATATTTCTATAGTTCCATCTCATCACAACAATCTTCTAACGCACCACTTAATTTATTAATTATTATTATTGTTATAAAATTCCGTCATTATCAGTCTATCAACATCATCAACTCATGCCATCCTCATAGGCGAAATTTCATTGTCTTCTCCATTGTTGAATTCTTTCCCTATTATGGTATTCTACACTCCTAGATGTCACTGCTAAATATCATAGTTATCAAATTCCGTCATTATTGTTTGTGTAATCATTTGTTGATGCTTGGATGCAAAGTTATTTTATTTATCAAGTATTATATGATATGTTTCAATGTTTTAATTTTAGTTAGGGTTGATATTTTATATTAGCATATGATTTTGTGGACTCAAACAAGGGAGGTTCGGAGGAGTAACAAATTGATCGATTGCTTGGAGTCTAGGATTTTCAAGAGCTCAATTTTTTTATATACATAGACATAATTGAAGATGTGAAAAACATGAAAACTAGATAAACACAATTAAAGTTGTGAAGACGATGCATAATAGGCTCAATAACAGTGGCGAAACTACTTGGGGTAGGGGCTAGTGGAATTTTTTTTTTCAGTGTAAAAATTTTGGATTTTTCGACTTTTGCCCCATTGGATTGTTTTTTTCTCCAAAACGTACATATTTTGCCCCAAAGACATTCAGATTTTGCTAAAAAACTTTCAAATTTTGCCCAAAAACATTTATAATTTGCTTAAAAACCTCAATATTTTGCCCCAAAGCCTCCATATTTTGTCCCAAAAAAGTTCTACGGTTTTAAATATTTTTTTTACCCCCGGTGAAAAAAATTCTAGTTCCGCCACTGCCCAATAACAACAATCAAAGACCCTACAAAAAGAAGAAATCAAAATCCACTAACATTCTAACTAGGGATGACAATGTCCACCCGATCCAGCTGATATCCATCCGATCCACCCGTTTCGTGATAGATATGGACGAACTTAAATGGATATAGATACAGATATGGATGAACCTAAATGGATATGGATATGGACATTGATGAAAAGTTTCATCCATGAACATATCCATTAACATCCGAAATACAAATTCAAATTCAAAAATATAAATATATGCTTATACATTTACTATTACCGATGCGTTTACCGTTAGATTTACATCTTGTTTTCGAAATTATAATGAAAAAACTATGATATATTACAATAAAACATGTATATCTAACAAAATAAATGAACGAATTACATATTTATTTTTTCATCATCTATGTTTAATAATAAATTCAACAAATATGTTCTATCTTCGACAAAGATTACACATTCTTGTTAAACTAGTTTTATTATCTCATGTTATATATATTTTTTCTATACTACGCTTTTATTTTTCATCGCATATTAGGAAATATTATAACATCTTTTTAATATCCAATGGATATCCATTAACTCGCTTCATCCAATGAATATGGATATGGATATGGATACGGCATCACCCGATCCATATCCTCCATTGACATTCCTAATTCTAACAAGACTCAAAGGGCCCTTATTAAAAGTGCTTATATTATTCATTAGGGTCTAAGGGACTAAGGGTCTTTTTAATAACTTATATTATTCGTTATGATCTAAAGACTTTTTTTCGACCTCGTTTTAGGTACTTAAATTCTCGAGACCGGCTGTGAACTCAAAATGTATATCAGGTAGAAGATTTGGTTGAGATATTTTTGTGGCTAAGATGTGTTACTACTTGGCTATATAAGCACCCCTTTTTACATTTGATAATAAAACATATAGTCAATGTCTTCTTTTTTTCATATTACAAAATCGTGAAACATAGTTTCATTAGTCTCTATTAATACCAATACAGATTCTATTTAAGAAAGCTTTCAAACCTGTATTGTACTTTGAGTTACGTTGTTTAATGATTAGCATATTACTCACAATATTCATGCTTTTTATTGACTGTATTATAGTTTGTTTTGATACTTTCTATGTAAGACTTAACATTGCTATGGCGTTCGTATAATTATGTGTCATTAGAACCGGAATACATGCAACAATCATGATGGAGTGTTGATAGCATTAAAATTATACATATTTTTTGTCGGTGCATATTTGTAAATTTATAGTTCTATCGTCTATATAATGTTTAATTCAGTAATTGGACATTTATGTAATCGTACAATGGATATTTGAAGTTAATCGTATTTCGTTGATATATCGATTGACTGTCAAGACAGTCGACCGACGGTCTCCGACCATCGATCGAGGGTTACAACATATAGTGTTGGTCCGTTTAAGGATCATTAACAACCATATTCGAGCAAGATCAAAGACGGAAGAGATAAACATGATGAACACGAATAAATCAATATAATATAATAAATGTTGAAGTTACAATATTGATTTAAACAGAGAAACATTGGTGCCAGGGGGAGATCGAGCATGATCTCCCCTTAGCAATGGATTGCCAAACACGGCTCACCAAATTAGGGTTTAAACTATTTTCTCTTATCTAATGAACACATAAACTGGTATTTATAGACAAACTAGACAAACCCTAATGGGCCTCACTCATATGAATGAGCCTCTTGAACATTATGGCCCAACAGTTACATATGCTCCTGTAACTGACCAGTTTCATGTGTATACATCAACTAGGTGTACAAAAGAATAATAAACGTTATTCGCCCAGCGACGACCATACAAATATGCATCAACAAATTCCCCCTTGGACGTTGCTAGCGAATTATTGTAAACACCTCTTGCAATCTTCAATCAATCTCCGTAGTAGTACCATAATCTTTATGAATCACAAGCTCCATCAAAAGTCTTCCAGAATACATGAAAACCCAAACTTCGAACATCAATGTTTCCGCTCATTGAAGTCGAAATGCTAATAGTCATCCTGTAGTTTCTTCAAACTTCACTCATATGTGTTAACCATAGTACTAATACAACAAGATTCCCCCTGTGACTGATCTCGATCAAATTCCTGATGTTCTAGTCTTCATACAAACCAATAGGCTCAGTATCGTCAACTGTAGAACTTCCCCCTCTCAAATAGTTGCATCTTAATAAACTTTATAAGGCACATATCATCTTCATGACTAAAAAATTATAGGCATATAATAAAGTTTTTCATCCCACAACTAACGATCCCAAACATATCAATAAATACTCCAATTAGTCACCAAGAATGACAAATGTATGATCCTGTGATTGCGTAACAATAACCCAAAAGTGCGGAATATAAAATATAACATAATTGGCCCATGAATAATCATATGCTCCCGACTACCCCACAATATTTCTCAAAATCAATTACACTCATGCTCTTCAATTTATTCACAATCTTTTGTAAGTCTAATGAACAAAGGGATATCGTACATTAAACTTGTATAAACGACATCTTCATGTGAATATATAAAAATTGAAGAACACACCTTTATTAACCCGAAAAATTCTTCCAGAAACTGCAGCAAAATAAAAAATACACATCTAAATATTCAACGGTCGGATCATCACCAAAATTTTACCTCACCTAGAACGATATGTCTTTCATCTACAAAAAACATTTCACGTAGATCCAACGGTAGACAAAGCCATAATGATTTTTCTATTACAACGGCAAATTCATAACCCCAAACGTTTTTCTGAGCAACTGCTGGATTAAAAAATTGTATCTTCACATTTAACGGTCCAATCACTTTCATATTTTAACCACAGTTCTATACGTTCTGAATCTACATCCCAAAAATCAAAGCGATCCAACGATTGAATAACTTGTTATGAATTTTTCCATATATTGCTACATAATCAAAACTCTAACGAGTTTTACTGAACGACCGCAGCAGCTTCGATAATTCATATCTCAACATTGAAAGCTCCAATCTCTATGAAATTTTAACCACCGTTAGATCTACGTGTATAGATCCCACAGTCCAAAAATCAAGTAGATCTAACAGTTAACGAAACCGTTATGAATTTTCTCTCACAACAGCGCAATCAAACTCCAAGAGTTTTTCAAAAACGGCTGTGAACTTCGGAAAATCATATCTCACAATTGAAAGGTCTGATCGCCTTTAAATTTTATCTGCTTTTAGATATGTGAGTTACGAACTTACAGTAGAATTTTCAAGGTAATCCAACAGGTGACGAATCCGTTACTAATTTTCTCCCGCAACAGCTCCAGAAACTCTGAATTTTTAACCCTTCTTCAATTTAACGTCTTCGATCGATCCAAATCAAGAGCTCGGTTGTTTCCAGCTCTGATACTAATTTGTTGTTTGAGTTGGTTCCTCATTCACCACATCATCGAATACCTCATCAAGATATACATCCTCCCCCTCAAATTGTAGTGTCGTTTCCTCGAACTGAGGAACCGAATCATCAGAATCCGACTCATCATTCTTTGGCCCAGTTTCCAGTGCACTTTCTTCAGCTACAATCGGTATGTTACTTTGCACATGCACATCAGACATGCGTTCAGTGGAGATACGCATGTTGTACATCATTTGTGCTGCAATCTCTTTATCCTCAGAGTTATCCTTAGGTAGATGGAACGACTTGAACAAATCATCATAATCAAACTGCCACGAATACCCTTTACTAGTTGGAATAGAAGCATGCCTTTGAATATCAATTTCAGTACGTTCTTCAAAACACCGAGAATCCAATTATATACCCTTTTACACATATTCCCATAACCCAAGAATCTTCCTGTAATCGCTTTCGGATTGAATTTTCCACCTGTATCCTGAACCTAAATGGTACAAAGAGAACCAAACGGTTCAAGATGTTTGATATTTGGTTTTATTTTCAATAGAAGCTCATAACATGTCTTGCCATAACGTTTCACTACAAGAACCCTATTCATCGTATAACACACATTTGAAACTGCTTCACTCCAAAAAGTAACAAGTAATTCTGAGTCAGCCAACATGGTTCTGGCAATCTCAATTATAGTTCTATTTTCATCTGCGGAGTGTACGGTGAACTGAACTGTTGTTGAATACCACTTCAATTACAGAACTCTTCCATCTTCTGATTCTTAAATTCGGTCCCATTATCTGTCCAGATCTTTCTTACTCTCAATTTGTACAATGTATCAAGTCTCGTGATCAGCAACTTGATTTGATCAAACGTATCAGCCTTACTTTTCAGCATTACTAGCCACGTGAAACGCGAGTATTCATCGGTAACCACTAAACAATATGAATGTCCAGTGATACTCTTCTTGTTGATTGGACCAAACAGATCCATATGGAGAAGCTCAAGAGGAGTATCAATGGAATGATGTTTCTTGACTTTATGTGGTTTCTTGGCGTGCTTCCCTTTCTTACACTGCAGACAACCATCAGGAACATGAAACCTTTTGACATTAAATCCTTCAACCAAATTGTTGTGAACTAAGTGGTTCATCTTCCTGAAGCTTAGATGACCCATCCGTTTATGCCACAAGATGGACTCCTGTTCAGTAGCTTTGGACACAAAAGCCTGCTGCCCTATTGTTGCTTTGACATAAGCCTTTGAGATATCCAGAATATATAGGTCTTGCATCTTGGTGCTGTCATAAGAATCATGTTTTTCGGAACTTTGTAATCTTTTCTCATAATATAACACTGCTGCTCGTCAAATAAAACTTTATGCCTCTTATCACAAATTTGAGAGACTGACAGCAGGTTATTTGACATTTCTTTCACATAACTTACTTTATCAAAATTGATCGAGGAATTAGAAATCATTCCTTGAGCAGTAATAAAACCTCCTTGATCACCTGCAAAAGAAACAGGTCCACCTTTAATAGATTTAACATCATGAAGCAGTGACATGTTTCCTGTCATGTGCCTGGATGCCTCACTATTCACAATCCACGTGTTTTTGTTTGGACTGTAGGCGACCTGCACAAGTAAAGAAAAATGATTAGTTTAAGGGGGATACCCATGCCTTTTCGGCAATGGGTTTCCCGTCAATAGTAACATCCTTTTCATTTCCCTTATGATTAGCAGTACCTGAACTGCTAGCCCCAACGACTTCATCCTTAGTTTTCCACATTTGATTTTTATGTAAAGGTTTCTTAAAATACACATTGTTTTAAACGACCTTTAACTTATTTGTTGATTTGGACGGATGATCAGGAATCACATGCTTTTCAGACTTCCCAAAGGTAGGCCTGGAAGACATATGATTCTTTGGAGGAGAAACTAATCTAAATTTGTGAAATTTCTTAGGGGGACTCAGCTCAATCCTCCTCCTGGGTGCTATGAACCTTTTTGGATAATTAATTGCCCTGTGACCTCCCAACCCACAATGAAAACACGAACGAGTAGTTTCTACATTATCATCCCTATAGTAAGAGTTAAACCTAGGGTTGTATGCAGGTGGGGATCTAGGTCTTTGAGGCCTTGGTGGAGACCTCGTTTGCACAGGCGACCTTACAGGATTCCTAATCGGAGACCTTTTAGGTGGAGGAACATATTTTGGCAGTGAGTTACACGCGGGTTTCAAGAAATCCTCCTCCTCAAAACTAGGACCTTTAACAAATTTAATTGGGGATCGGTTCCTAATTCTGACTGTTCTCTGATTAGCAAGGTTCTTCAAAATAGTTATGGGCTTGGGGTTAGGTTTCTCTACCTTATCAGCCTTTTCTACCCTTCCTTTAGAAGTCTCAGATTTCTCTACCCATTTACCCTTATCCTATTCAGTCACCACTGGTTGAATAGGAACATAGTCCTCACCAAACTGTTTCTCAAGTGGTGAGAAACTGTAATCATGCTCAAATGGTGGAGGGCACTGCTTATAGTCACCGCTAGACTCCTTTCCCGCTATGTTTTGACAATACTCTAGATCAAAAGCAGATCTTTTATAGATATACTCCTTATCTCTTTCAGTTTCATTACTAATCCTAAAGGACTCTTTCTCTCTCTTAAGGTCATCTAACTTAGGAATATGCCTCATTATGGTCTGAGTATTAAGAAACACATTCGATTTCAAGTCTGTCACCTGGTCATCTAAAGTCTTAATGATTTCCCTAAACTCTTTTTCTCTAGTTTTAAAATCAAGTTATCCTCATACGGTTTCTTAAGAACCTGATTACCTTTCTGAAGCATATCAATTTCCTGTTCTAAAGCAGTACAGTTATTACAGTTTTGGCAAATCTCAGTCAGTTTCTTAACCTGATCTTCTAAAGTGACACATTTATGACAGACATTAACACATTCTATAAGTTCCTTAAGTTACAATTCTAAACTAACACAATTTTCACAAGCGGTATTATTTTCAGCTTGTACCTTTCTTTTATTAGAAGAATCTGCCATAAAAGCATAGAGATGTGTAAATTTTTTCTCATCTTGACCAGATTCTGATTCTAATTCCGATTCCGATTCTGAACTTGAGCTATCAGACCCAATCTCCAAGTTACCCATCTTTTTCCCATTAACCTTCTCAGCAACATTACCCACTGTAACACCATCAGTACCAGAACCACTTCCAGAAGACTGAGCATCATTCTCACACGACTTCTGAGATTCATCATCTGAGGATGACGATTCACTATCTGTCCACACATCACCATAACTGTGAATGGCCCACTTAAACTTTTCTTTCACCCTTTTGTTCACAAACTCTCAACGCAAGTAATTTGCCCAGTACCATGCTCTGTCAATTCTTTCTTCCATCTTGCATCCAAGGCATTTGCACAGCTTGTCTTGTCCAACACATTTCATCTTCTCTCTTTCAGCTTTCTCTTTCTCAACCTCTTCCTCGGTCATTTGAACTCTCACAACATTCGCATGATGATCATAAGTATCAATCACATCAATGGACCAGTCGTACACCTCATCTTCATATGTAGCAGCCAAGGCCTTTGAAGACTCTTCTACAATTGGAATGTTGATCTTAGCTGTCGGTTCTCGCTTCTGATTGTGAAATGGATTATGAAAACCTGGTTGCTTCGGATGGCTACAGTTTCTCTTGAAATAACTCAATTCATTACACTTGTGACACCTCACTTTATTCATATCGAAGACAAACTTGGTGTTCTTGTTGACACCCAAATTCTTCTCATCGGTCTTCTGGAGATACCTCTTAGCCCTACGAATCACACTACCCATAGCCCAAAGGATGTCCATCTTCTCCATTTCATTCTCATTTATTTAATCATAATCCTCTTACTCTAAGTGACTGTTCTCGATGTGTCCATTCAGCAGATCATTGTACGAGTTCACAACCATAGCAACTAATGCCATGTCCTCCTCAACACCTTGAATAGTATGCAAGCGAATGTTATCTGTTTTGAGGATTTCTGAATTCTCATCCTGGCATGAAGTGGTCTGATGAAGAACACTTTGAGGAGCTGGAGTAACATAGCTTGACGTCTGTGATGACCAGGAAATTTTCGACCAAATTTAAACTTAATCTTTATATGATTTCCACAAGATAAGCAAAGTCTGTAATATTGATTCTCAAAATTTTTGAACTAATGTTATATATTCAGTTAACTTTTAACTGTTGACCGACGATTCACGAACATCTATTTGTAAATATATATATATATATATATATATATATATATATATATATATATATATATATATATATATATATATATATATATATATATATATATATATATATATATATATATATATATATAATAAGTTGGAATATTAATTATTAAAATTAATTATAAATAACTTGCAATGTGAATTTAAAAATTGATTTATGTATATTAAATATAGATATATACATATATATAATTTCAAGTTATTTAGTAAACGATAGTAACATTCGTTAATTGATTCGATTGATATTTAGATAAGTTAACTAAAATGTTTAAGATGAACAAGTAAAACACTAAATTGCTACAGTATTTTCGAATTGCTACAGTACCCGAAAAGCTACAGTGTTTTCGAAAACCACTATTTGCTACAGTGAAAATCATTTTGCTACAATAAAACACTATTTTAAAATGAAAATGTATGTATATTTTAAAAATGTTATAAAATATAATATTAACTTAGATATAAAACGTTTTGATTTAAAATAATATTATTACGTTAATTTATAGATGCAAATGACCAAAACACTCGAACGTACAAGATACACTTCGAGTAACATAGTTATTGGTAATGTAAGTCTATATTTTGACAAAGGTACACGTCGCGAAACGTAAAGTACAAGTTATTAAAACATACGAAGTAACGTTCGAAAAACCGGAACCTAGACATAAACTGGGCATCAACGTACAAGACAACGAAACTAAAGTTACAAGTCACCTATGCACGAGAATATAATATAATATATATATATAATTAATATAAATTATATATATTATATTATATAATTAAATAATATGTCGACAAGCTAGTGTACAAAAAAATGATAGCTGGATCAGCACCCAATGCGATCGCATGGGAATTGGGCATCACAGCCATGCGATCGCATGGCCCCAAAAGTTTGGCCAAGTCCTATAAATTGACACGAATTCTGCTCGAGTTGTTTGCACCTTCACAATTCTTTCTCTCCCTCTGTAAAGAAAATATATATATTTATATTATTATTATTATTATTATTATTATTATTATTATTATTATTATTATTATTATTATTATTATTATTATTATCATTATCATTATTATTATTATTATTATTATTATTATTATTATTATTATTATTATTATTATTATTATTATTATTATTATTATTAATCTTATAGTTAGGAGTATTATTATTATTATTATACATAAAATATTACGACGAAGTTATGTCCAAACGATTTCAAAACAAGCTTTTAGAGCGGGATAGAACTAAGGAAATTATGGTTTATAGCTATGGAGGTTATGAGTATTACTTGGGGGTTATGATCATGAGTCAAAGGTCAACCTAGCGTTTATCATCTCCGTTGCATCTACATACTTTCCTGCAATATTGAATCACACTATTGATACGTGAGCATTCATATCTTACCTTTTATATATTAATACTATATACATGTCTAGTGCTCGAGTATATATGTTTGTGCATGCTTGTATGCTTTAATTTTGTCGTTAAACAGTTTATTATGAATCACGAATTTGATACATATGCTACTGATATAAAGTATATGATATGCATGTCATTGGAAAGCTATCGAAAAATTAATAACTTTTCATTTAGAAATCCCGTGATTTCAATGAACGGATTAAAAGATATGGCCAACTGAATTATGTTTGACGTTAATTGAAATTGTGTTTGAAAATGTAAATTAATATTTAAAAAACTTATCTATGAGATTGATAAAATGGTTTTTAGATATTATTAATCGAGTAAATGAATTTCTATATAAGGCAAGTCTCGTTTTGTTGAACAATTGTCAAAGTTGACTATCTTATCATGTTATAAAGCTTTATAAACACTATAATCTGATTTTATAAGTATTGGAAAGCTTTGTGAAAGCCATGATAATTTAAATATAATATAGCTCCTGAAATAAATAATATTTTGAGTTTTATAAACTATAAATTCGTTCAAGACTGATACTATGTTAATATGATAAACATGTATAGATTTAAAGATCATATTGGGTCAGGATGACTTTTGAGATGACTTTTGTTAACTTTTGTATGTCGGTCTTGAGCATTAGGATTGTGATACACTATGACCCGACCTAGCTTGTTAGACCTGTATTGACCAACATATGTTCTCTAGGTTGAGATCTACGGTTATCTTGCATTCCGAGTTTCGATCACATTTCAGTGAATGACCTTATGTGCTGCTAAGGTGATTTTCATTTGCTCCCTTTTTAATTGCTTTTGCAATCTATATTTTTGGGCTGAGAATACATGCACTTTATTTTAAACGCAATGGATACAAGTACATACTAAATTCTACACCGAGTTTGAACCGAAAATCCCTTAGCTTTGGTAACTAGTAACTGCCGGTTATAAGAACTGGTAGGCGCGAGTAGTTATATATGGATCCATAGGGCTTGACATCCCCGTCTATTCCAGGTATAGAAACCCTAGCCTGAACTATAAAACAGACGTATGCTATTTGAGGTTAATACACGTTGGATTGCATGTATTGTACATGTTGGTTGCATGTATGTAAGAACATGGGTACTTATAATAACGTTAAAGTTTAGTTACCAGGGTGCTCAATTTCGTAGAATATTTTGATAAACGTTTCTGGATGAAACAACTGAAATCTTGTGATCCACCTTTATATACAGATTATGCGCAACATTAAAACTATGAATTCACCAACCTTTGTGTTGACACTTTTAAGCATGTTTATTCTCAAGTTCCTAGAAGTCTTCCGCCGTTTGCTTATACGTTATACAAGCTATGTGCATGGAGTCATACATGCTTTATTTAAGAAAATTTTGCATTCACAAAATCATCACCATGTATCTTATTTGACTGTATTGTCAACAGATGTATTGTTAAAAACTATTATATACGGTGATTGTCTATACGTAGAAATCATCAGATGTCGAAAACCTTGAATTTATATATTCATTTATGGTGTGCCTTTTCAAAAGAATGCAATGTTTACAAAACGTATAATATAGATATCAAAACCTCACTATGAAATCAATGAATGATGTATTCATCCAAATAGATTTGGACGGGTCATCACAACGTCAACTTATGAGTGTTTGAAGTGAAAGTTGTCTGAGGTAGTGGGTGTTTCTTATTAGATGAACCAATTGCTTGAGCTTTATAAACCACAGGGTTTTGAACCACTTCCAATCTTTTCAACCTTTCATGCAATTCAAGTTCCTTCACCTGCAACTTAGTAACAAAACTGCTAAACGAGTCATCCAAAATCACACAAGATTGCTCAATTTGATGCACAATAGGATCCCACTTAACCGGTAAACCCTCACGAAAACATTGCACAATCTTCTTATTTGTGATGACAATATCAAATCTCTTGAGCTCAGTCAACAAGCGATGGTACCTAGCAACAACTGCCTCTAAAGACTCATCAAGTTGAACCGCAAAGTTCTTCCATTCTTTCTTAATCACTTTACCCTTAGTCTTACGATATTCAGCGCTACCATCAACGCCACTCTTAATAGCATTCCAAATAGCATAAGTAGTCAAATGTGTCACAAACTGATGAAATATCTCCTTTGAAAGAGCTTGCGTAAGATGATTGTATGCTTTACATTCTAGATTGTAGTCCTCTCTTTCCATAACGTTAAGTTCCATAGGGATCTTAGATTCACCATGATTTTTGGTAGGAAACTTGTACTCAACCTTCAAGAAGTTGTATAAGCGAGAGTCAATTTCGTTTAGTGAGATTAAAAACCTAGGTTTCCAATCAGCAAAATCATTGAGAGATTCAAGCCTAGGAACGCGATACGAACTTCCTATCTCATTTTCCGTCTTAAGTAAGTGATGCAGACCCGACGAAGAAGCACCAACTAAAGCGGACTGAGTTTCTAAAGTTTCAAACTGCTCTGACATTGCAACCATACGGTTGCAATACATGGTTGCAGAATAGGAACATGGTTGCAGGTATTACACGGTTACACTAACATGGTTTCAAGTTACACGGTTGCAGTGTGTAACCGGGTTAAGGTAATATGGTTGTAGTGTGTAACCGGACGGGTAAGGGTGTATCTGGACGGTTGAAAAGACACACGGTTGTAGGTTAAACGGTTGTGATTTACACAGATGCAAGTGTGTATTTGTGAGGTTGCAGTAATGGGGTAGTGTATTCGTATGGTTGCAGTGTGTAACCATACGGTTGTATTCTTGATCATTCTAGGCAGAAAACTACACCAAAATTAGGGTTTTTGGTTAGATGAAGTCTAGCACTCGATCTGGATCAAAAATTTGATGTTTATTACATCCAAAACACTGAATTTGACCAGATTAACAATTTCAATTACCAAACACACAATTTTACACGTAAAATTTTTGAGATTTAGTGATTTTTTTACATAAACACCAAACCACAACTTTTAAAAACGATTTTGACACAAAACTGATCGTGTAATCCCTCACACAAGCTCTGATATCACTTGTAGGATCGTGTAAGGATCATTAACAACCATATTTGAGCAAGATCAAAGATGGAAGAGATAAACATGATGAACACGAATAAATCAATATAATATAGTAAACGTTGAAGTTACAATATTGATTTAAACAGAAAAACATTGGTGCGAGGGTGTAAGACCCAAATTATTATGATACAGCAGTGTAAATATGGTGCATAGAGTGTGGGTATCACTAGGTATTTAAACAGAGGTCAGAAGCGGTCCAGACACTTGTGCGCGCCGCACACACTTAAGGGTGTGCGTGGCGCACTTCTCCTGGGCACAATTCTCTGCATTTTAAATAAAAGCTAAATGAAGGGTATTGTCATCTTTTCACATGAGGACGAGTTGGGGTTGTAAAGGCTAGATTGGTGGTGGTTGAAACACACTTAACTATCATCTACCACATCATCTCTCCAATTCAATTCCTAGAGTGAGAAACCCTTTAAGAGAGAGAAAGCTTAAATCAAGGAGGAGGAAGCTTGATTCGGGTTAAAGCTCAAGTATTAAAGTGGTTCATCTAGCGTTTAGCTATGTTTTGATTGTGGAAGTATGTCCTAACTTTGATTTCCCTTCTTTAATTTATATAAGGGTTAGGGTTTGGGTTAGTGATGAACATAAAACCCATATTTGGTGATCTTGGGTGTTCTTGGGTAAGATTGAGTCATAAGGACTCAAATATGACTAACCTAGGGTTTTGAAATGTTAATTTGTGTAAAGGGGTCTTAAATGTTAGTAAATCACTAACACACTTAGTGGTTAAAGTGAACGGGTGTATTTGGGTATGATAGTGACCCAAATGAGTGTATTAACCTTGAAATGGGTCAAATGAGTCTTTGATGACCTAAGTGGGTTAATGGGTGCGAAAATGAGATAACTTTGTGTAAAAAGGTGTATTAAGACCATAATCGAATTGTTGGTAAGGGTTTGACATAATCCCGACCTAGTGTTACAATGAATGGTGCAAATGGGTCACGTTTGCACTATGGGCCAAATGGCACTTGGATGGCGAATAAGTTGGTTGACCAACTTGAATGTATGATTGATATATGTGCAAAATGTAATAGGTACGTTATTTTGAAGTTTTGAGCTTGGTTTATCAATTCACCGAAGGCATAAGGTGAGTGGAATAATTATGCGTATACGTATATAATGTATTTATTTGTGTAGCATGGAATGTGGAATTGTCGCGGTGTTCAAGACACCACATTCTACGTAAAGAGTGGAATTGTCGAGGTGTTTAAGACACCACTCATTGATTTGATTGACATGTAGAATAGTCACTGTGTTTAAGACAACACATTGTCATAGGAGTGGAATTGTCGCGGTGTTCAAGACACCACTCATTGATTCGATTGACATGTGGAATTGTCGCGGTGTTCAAGACACCACATTGTCATGGGGGTGAGTTAGTCGCGGTGTTTAAGACATCACCCGGGAAATTAGTGATTACGCGGCATATGTACACTAATGAATGTTATGAACTCTGATGGTCTCTAGCGAGTACCGTTCCCTTATACGATTGGTTAACCATGGTTGTGTGAATTTTGTATTAGCATATTTAATTGTGAACTATATGCTTTTGGTGCCGCTAGCTTATTATGAATTGCGGATATTGGTTTATGCATAATGTTTGCATAGTTGTCGAATTGCTAGCTTGTAGTGATTGCAAGTAAGTAGGTTATATATGTATATGTATAATTATTGCATTCACTAAACTTTAGCTTACCCTCTCGTTGTTTACCTTTTTATACGCTCCGGCGTGGACAGGGGTAAGGGCGTTCGTTTGGATTAGTGATCCCGTTTCGTTATGTTAGGAGAAGCTTTTGGACGTATAGCTTTTTGAAGTTTGACCGAGATTTGGGTAGTTTAACCCCCAAACATCATGCTCTAGTGTCGTTTGGAATTTAAACTAATTCGGTTGAAACTTGTATTTTGTACGAAACTCGTAATTTGGGCATATGTGGGCCCGGTGTCGTAAAACTCCTTTTATTATTGAATCGTGTGAGTTTTTCATATTATAATGTGTTGTTAAAAGCGTTTCGTCTAAAAGTGTCGGGAAATGGGATATCTTTAAACAAAAAATGGAAATTTTGGACAGCGGGCTGACTGGCCTTGTGCGCGCCGCGCACCCTAAGGTGTTGCGCGCCGCACACTGTACTGTAATAAAAAAAATTTATTTCACGTGTTCGATTGTATAACGGGTTGGGTTGTTACAAGTGGTATCAGAGCATGGTCTAAGGGATTTAGGCGACTTGAGTAGGTGCATAGACTTAGACTTTCTTGTGTATGCGCTTTATGCGGGACTTGTAGGAGACGGGTCGGATCGGGAATTGGTTAGTGCCAAGGTTTAGGTGAACTAACTATGCGCTAATTGTTTTGTGTTGTGTTTTGCAATCATCAAGCGAGATAGACGTTGTACTAGCGAGTTAATGCGACGTGCTCACGTAACAATGATTAGCTACCATTGTTACGGGTTCAAGTCGTGTCTAACAAGCGATGTACAATGAGTATTGAGCAAGATGGGATGGTGTGATATGTATACATGTAATATATATATATATATATATATATATATATATATATATATATATATATATATATATATATATATATATATATATATATATATATATATATATATATATATATATATATAGGTGTCGTTTCTTTCGTTTCGTTGTTTAACCTATTCCGTTTTATAGTATGAAGACGAGAAACGGACCCGAAAACCATGACGGAGGTACGAGTGAGGATGCCGAGTTCACGGCCAAGGTTGAGGCCATCTTTAAACGTCAAAAAGAGGAGTTTCTTGAAGACGTCAAGAAGATGTTTCTAGATTCAATTGATGAGCAAGTAGTCAATATGGTTAAGGAACAAGTTAAGCTTGTTCTACAAGAAGACAATGTGGGAAGGCGGGACTTCTTTTATAAGAATTTCAAGGATTCTCAAACCTCCCACTTTTGATGACGAAAGGGATCCGCTAAAAAGAAATCGTTGGATCTCCGATATGGAGGGGCTTTTCGAACTTGTGAATGCCCTCTCAAAAAGAAGACGAGGTATGGTTGTAGCGTGTTACGGGTTGATGCCAAGTTGTGGTGAGATGCGAAAATCCAACTTTACTACGAAGAACAATGTATGGATTTCACTTGGGACGAATTCAAGGCGGAGTTTTTCAACGAGTACCGAACTTCGGCCCATCTTACTAGACTTAAGGACGAGTTGCGTGCCTTGAGGCAAGGGTCGATGGATTTGAACACTCTCAAATCCGTTTTCTTGTCAAAGACCTAATTTTGCTCGGAGTATGTCGAGAATGATAAAATGTTGAAGGAAGACTTTTATCGAATCTTGAACGACAACTATCAAGATAAGATTAGTGTAAACGTGGTGAAAAGCTTTGATGAGTTGTTTGATATGGCCAAAGGTTTTGAGTCGCTCGCTTTGAGAAAGAGTGGCTTCACTTTTGGCAAAAGGAAGTTCGAAGCTACTAGTCATTCGAACAAGAAGAGTAAAGGTGCAACCGAGAGTGTTGGTAGTGTGAAGAAAGGGGCTTCCGGAGCTTTTCCTTATTCTTGTCACAATTGTGGACGAAGGGGGCATATGGACCGTGATTGTACCAAACCATCTACTACAACCAAACTCACTTGTTATAATTGTAAAGAACTTAAATCAAAATACTTAATAGCATGGCGATAAATTTATACAAAACTTCTACCCCGAGCACACGCAATGGAACCGTAGATAGTCAAGTGAAATCCAATCCACGAAATAATTTGATCTATGGACAACATCATTGTGGTAAAGGTCGTAATGCCAGAGAAATCATTAAAGAAGGGCACCGAAGGCCGGAGTGTCCCGAGTTGCGGGATGATCATGTTAAGAAGTTGGAAAAGGCGATGGGTATGGCTCGGGGACAAAATTACTTATTGACCCATGATGAGGCCAATCAATCAAACGAAGTTGTCTCAGGTACTTTCATGGTTAACTCTAATCCGGCAAGGATCCTATTTGATAGCGGTGCTAATTTATCGTTTGTTTCTCCAAGTTTTGTGCCAAAGCTTGATAAACCGCTAGCTAAGTTAAGTCATCCGGTAGAAGTCGAAATAGCGGATGGTAAGACGGTGCTAGGGTTGATGTGTGTAATGATTGTGATATTGTGTTTGGTTCCAAAACGTTTAAAATTGATCTTATCCCGATAAACTTGAGTGAATTTGATATTGTTGTTGGTATGGATTGGCTCGATCGTTATAGAGCTGATATTGCATGCCATGAAAAATCTATTTGTGTGAAGACCCCAAGTGGGGGAGAGTTAATTATTCATGACAAGAGACGGAGAAGACTTGTGCCATTATGCACTTATACACGGGCATGTTGTTTTCTTGTTAGTGGTGGTATGGTTTTCCTTGATCATATAGTTGATACTCGCGAAGAGCCACCTTCCATTCGTGAAATTCCAGTGGTTAGTGAATTTGAAGACGTTTTTTTGGATGAATTGTCGGGTGTTCCGGCGGAAAGACAAGTTGAATTTTGCATTGAGTTGGTTCCGGGGGCTACTCCCATTGCTAAAACTCCTTATCGTTTAGCACCAATGGAAATGCAAGAGTTGTTAAATCAAACCCAAGAATTACTTGAAAAGGGTTTTATTCGACCGAGTACTTCTCCATGGGGTGCTCCGGTTTTATTCATGAAGAAGAAGGATGGTAGTATGCGGATGTTCATTGATTATCGTGAGTTGAACAAGGTGACAATCAAGAATTGTTATCCATTGCCTCGGATTGACGATTTGTTTGATCAAATCCAAGGCGCGACTTACTTTTCTAAAATCGACTTACGATCCTGCTATCACCACATGCGGATCCGTGAGGAAGATATTGAGAAAATGGCCTTTCAAACGCGTTATGGGCATTTTGAGTTTGTAGTTATGCCTTTTGGTCTTACGAATGCACCGGCGGCATTCATGGATCTTATGAACCGAGTGTTCCAACCTATGTTGGACAAGTCGGTGATTGTGTTCTTTGACGACATACTTGTTTATTCGAAGAGTATGAAGGAACATGAACATCATTTGCGTGGTGTGTTGAAGGCGTTTCGAAGGAGAAGTTGTATGCAAAATTCTCCAAATGTGAATTTTGGCTAAGGGAAGTTCAATTCCTTGGTCATATTGTGAACAAAGATGGTATTCAAGTAGATCCGAGGAAGATTGAGACGGTAAAGAGTTGGGGACGACCGACTACGCCTACAAAAATTCGAAGTTTCCTCGAATTGGCCAGTTATTATCGTCGGTTTATCCAAGACTTTTCTAAAATCACTTCTCCTTTAACGAAGTTGACGAGAAAGAACGCGAGATTTAATTGGGAGAACGAGCAAGAAATTGCTTTTCAATTATTAAAAGAGAAGTTACGTCAAGCTCCGGTTTTAGTGTTGCCGGAAGGTGTAGAAGACATGACGGTTTATTGTGATGCTTCTTTAAATGGAATCGGTTGTGTTCTAATGCAACGAGGTAAAGTCATCGCGTATGCCTCTCGATAATTAAAGGAACATGAAACGAGATATCCGACTCATGATCTTGAGTTGGCGGCGGTTGTTCATGCGTTGAAAATTTGGCGCCAATACTTGTATGATGTCAAGTGTACGATTTATTCGGATCACAAGAGCTTAAAACATCTTTTTGATCAACGAGATTTGAATTATCGTCAACGTAGATGGATAGATGTGGTGAAAGACTATGATTATGAAATAATTTATCATCAAGGTAAGGCGAATATGGTCGCGGATGCATTAAGTCGGAAGAGTCAACATCCGACAATACGAGTAGGGTCGTTACGCATGATTATTACTAACGATTTTCTTGTAAAGCTCGGTGAGATTCAAATTGAAGCTTTTGTTAACAACAAACATGAGGAACGAATCGTGGGCCAAACGGAGTCTATTACCTTAGGCCCGCATGGTTTGTTATCCTTTAAAGGACGAGTGTGGGTGCCTAAAATGGGTGATTATCACCGAGTGCTACTTGATGAAGCACATAAGTCAAAGTATTCCATTCATCCGGGCGCGACGAAAATGTATCTTGATTTGAGAAAAGAGTATTGGTGGTCGAGCATGAAACTTGACAAAATATTAAATAACACAAGCATAATACGAACATAATATTTTATTAATAATTCTTCATCACTTAAACATTTAAACACTTAGGAGCTATTGTGACGACCCGGAAATTTCCGACCAAATTTAAACTTAATCTTTATATGATTTCGACACGATAAGCAAAGTCTGTAAAGTTGAGTCTTAAAATTTTGGAACAGTTTACATTAATGCATTTGTCCTTTGACTGCTCTCAACGATTCACGAACAATTAATTGTAAATAGATTTGTGTGTATTTAAATATATATGTATATACAATAATTTGGAAATTAACTTTAAATATTATATGTTGTTGTATTAAAAATTAATTATGTAAAATAAAATAAAAATATGATATTATGATAATTATTTACAACATATCTATATATATAAATAAAGTATGAGAATATATATTTTGTGATTTCAAATCTAATTAGAAAATGACAGTAACACTCAATCGTCATTCGATGGGTATTACACAAATTAAATTCAAACTAATATTATTTTAAAATAAACGGTGATTCGAAAATAAGTTATATAAATTATAGGCTTATTTAAAATATATTTAGAATTTATTTGTTGAATTTTAAAACTTTTTATATTTTACTTAGGGTTGAAAGTGAATAATTAATGTAATTTTAACTTAATAATTAATGATTGAATTTTATACCATAATGATCAGAATTAATAATTATAACTAATACAAAAATTTGGAAATTTTTTCGAAGACTTTTATTCACCACTGTTTAACCACGGGACGCGAACTACACCTAATAAGTATCGGCAGTCAGTCTGTGAGCTGTAAAACACGTTTTAATATTTTATGACTTACAGGAAAACCACCTAATATTATATACACATATTATGTTTACACCTAGATCATCACCATCTTTCTTGAAAAGAGACTACAATCGAAACCCATCACCTATCAACCTCACCACCGTACACCATCTACAACCATAACCGCCACTACCACTCAAACACCAGGAGCAACCGCTACCCTACCCTTAAACCACCTCTCCAACCATCAACCATCAATCATCATCATCACACTCGTTTTTTTTTCTCGTTGAAACCATACAACGGTTAGAAGCATGATGAACATAAGTGTATTCATACAAATCAACCATCTTTACATCGACAAACCACCTCTTCCTCTCTTCATTCGTGAACTATTATTGTTGTTGATAACTTTGAAAGAAAACCATTAAACGTCACCATTTTTTTCTGTTATAGTACAACGATTGTTTTTATTCGATTCATTTCACCTCCACTAATCAATATCTCATCATCTCCTTCGTGTCTTTCCTTGCTACTGTTTCTACACCATCATCAAACCCTCACACAAACTAAAACTATTTTCTTGTTTCTCTTTGGATCACAATCAAACCTAACAACCTGAAGATTTTCCTAACTGCTGCGAATTATTTTGTTTCAATTTCCATGTCACGAGCTAGTTGAAAATAAAATGGTACAGCTTTTGTTTATGTTTTGAGGTATGTTGGAGTTTAAAACACGTGATGTAACTGATAATGATTAAAGAGCTAAGAAAAAAAAGGTATGCAGTTTGTTGCCTTTACTGTCGAACCTACAACCCAACAACCCTCAAGCCATTTAATTAAAGTAATGGGCCTCTTATTTTAGTAGTCCAGCAGGTATGTGAGCCTGTTTGTCTTGATTGGACGGCCCAAATTGTTTTGAGTTTGTGGTATTGAAACCCATGAAATAAACACGATGACAGATTATTTCTGGTGATCTGTGTTAACGGGGATATGATGATAACGATCACGATAGATAGTAGAACGATGATGATTGATTAGTTATGATAATGATGATTATGAAACGATTAGTATCGAAGAGGATTCACGTAAGATAGATTGTGATGATCATGGATTATGATTATGCTAATAATTATAATTATGATGATTATGATTGTTAGATAGATGATGAGGGTATGTATATGATAAACGATAATGATGGTGATAATCGATTATGTATTGATAATGATGCGAAGATGATGAATGTAATAACAAGGATTAGATGTGCGAAGAAGAAGAAAGGGAAACAGTAAAAATCGAGTTAAATAAAAATTAAGTGGTGTTCTTAATCAGAAAAACAAGATAGCATGAATGGTTAAGGGTGTTAGTGGGATAGCGGGAGGTCGAGGGTTCGAGCCCGGGCATGGGCGTTTATTTTTTTAAAGACTTGTTACATTAAGGTAGTCTTTCTAACCTTATTATTATTATTATTATTATTATTATTATTATTATTATTATTATTATTATTATTATTATTATTATTATTATTATTATTATTATTATTATTATTATTATTATTATTATTATTATTATTATTATTATTATTATTGTTATTAGGTTATTAATAATATTAAAAAATATAATTATTAGTATTACTCATACAATTAATATTATTATCATTATTTTTAGTAATAGTAAAATTATTATTATTATTATTAGTACTAATATTATCATTATTATTAAAAATAGTATCTTTATAAAAACTATCATTTTTATCTTAGCATTATTTTTTTTTAAACTATTATTATTACTATCATTATTATTATTACAATTATTATTAAAATTATCATTAGTAGAATTATTCACATTGTTAACTTTATTAATAATATTAAGTATTATGATTAATATCATTTTTACCATTATTAATATTATTATGATTAATATTTTTAACAAACAAATGATATATATATATATATATATATAATACATATAACATAACAAAAATTAATATTTTTATATATAAAATGAATATATGAAACATATATATACTAGTAATATAAAAAGGATATAACTAATAAATTTATATATATATTTTTGTTCGACTACAAGTATATGTTTTAATATATATGACTAATATAGATTCGTGAATTCGAGGCCAACCCTACACTTATTCAATGACGTCATATGTATTTTTACTACAAAATAAAGTATAGTGAGTTTCATTTGCTCCCCTTTTAATTGCTTTTGCAATATATATTTTTAGGCTGAGAATACATGCGCTGCTTTTATGTTTGACGAAATAGACATAAGTACTTAAAATATATTCTACGTTGAGTTGTACCACCTTGCATATCTTCCCTAATAGTTTGGTACCTAATATTTACATGTTGTAAGAACATGTAAGCGCGAATCCTATTGATAGATCTATCGGGTTTGACCACCCCAACCGGGCTAGTCGCTCTAGTATCGTAAACGGTTGTATAGTACTTTGTTTTTACTACACTTGGTACAGAGTAGGGAGATTTCATAATAAAGAAAATATGCCACATTAATTGTTAAGTATGGTTACCGAAGCGCTCAACAAGTTATAGAATACTTTTATACACTTGCGAGTGTACATATATTCATGAAACTAAAATCTTGTGGTCTATTAAAATGATGGAAATGATCGATTATTATAAACTAATGAACTCACCAACCTTTTGGTTGACACTTTAAAGCATGTTTATTCTCAGGTATGAAAGAAATCTTCCACTGTGCATTTGCTCATCTTAGAGATATTACTTGGAGTCATTCATGACATATTTGCATTCGAGTTGTTGAGTTCATCAAGATTATTATTAAGTCAATTATAGTTGGATATATTATGAAATGGTATGCATGCCGTCAACTTTCGATGTAATGAAAGTTTGTCTTTTAAAAACGAATGCAATGTTGGTAAAATGAATCATATAGAGGTCAAGTACCTCGCGATATAACCAAATGTAATGTATTTTTCCAAATGGATTAGGATGGGTCACTACAGTTGGTATCAGAGCGGTGGTCTTAGCGAACCAGGTCTTGCATTAGTGTGTCTAACTGATAGTTGTTTAGATGCATCAGTGGGTCTGGACTTCGACCGTGTCTGCATGTGAAAAGTTTTGCTTATCATTTAGTGTCAAAAATTATTTGCTTATCATCCTTAAAGTCTAGACATGTCTTACTGCCTCTATTGCATAGACAGTGTATAGATAAATTCATATCTTAGTGTATCTGTTATTGTTACCTTTGCCTGACAGCTTCCGTAGATTCCTCCGTAACTTATGGGATTTTAGTATTATATATGCATATGTAAATTATGTATTGCAGGGTACTAATCTATATCCTATAATCTATTTCTTATCAAAAATCTTTCATCTGATCGTGCGAGATGAATCCCTCAACCAGTTCGAATTCCTCGAATTCCGACAGCTATTCCGATATGGAGTTTCACCTAAGCTCCGAAAGCAGTGTCACCAAAATGAATCAACCAATTCATCTGATGGGTTCGTAGCCTACTTAATCATTGGAGACAAAAAGAAATTGATCCTTTCCATCAACCAAATTAACCTCTTAGCGAAGAACCTGAAGCACTTACCGGCGAACCTATCTGAAACACCATTTTCAGCCTCATTTACATAGTAGCTCGACACGATTATATTCTATCCACAATTCTAAACCTTATTCATCCGCTCGTTCCGACCGACAATCATCCAGGAATAATAGAAGAAGTCAACGAACTTCGCGCTCGAGTAATCAATTTGGAGAATATGGTGCAAAATTTACCAGCTTCAGCAACATAACCGACACCAACAGTACCATCAATAACAGCACCAGTACCATCAACAATCCATGCCTCAACATCTCATTCTGTACCTCGAGTATAATCATCGTTCTACGTATCGTTCTACATCATTTATCTTCATTCGACATGGCGATTATGTAATCTCTAATGTTTTAGAGATTATATATTCTTATTCTAACGGTAAATCAAATGAGTTTAATATCATATTGACTCATTAAATCCATGGTTACATCTAAAGAAAATATATATGTATATATGTTTTCATAAAGATTGTAATTAAAAATTCTTTTTGTACAGACTGTTAATGGTGAAAATATTTTAACGGGTAGGTAATACCCTAAAAATATTTAGATTTCACATTAATAAGTTACACTTTACATTCTTCCAATCTGATTCAACAGTCATTTACTATCCTACTTACATCCACAGATATACGAATTCGTTCACCGCAGAATAACCATTTTCATTCAATTTCACATTCGGATTTTGACCTATCAGAATTCAACAAGTGGCATAATGAAGAAAACATTTTATAAAATAAAATTTGTTAGAAACAAACAAATTAACTATGAGAAGAATTTTGTTAGGAATCCACGCTAACTGTTCCTAGCTAACTGATTACACTTTATATATCGCAATTTATATTCGCGCAATTTTATTTATCGTCATTTAATTTCTGTTATTTATTTTACGCACTTTAAATATCGGGACACGTATACAAGGTTTTGACATATCATATCGACGCATCTATATATATTATTTGGAATAACCATAGACACTCTATATGCAGTAATGCTTGAGTTAGCTATACAAGGTTGAGGTTGATTCTCAAATAATATATATACTTTGAGTTGTGATCGAGTCTGAGACATGTATATAACGGGTCACGACATGTATTAATTAATTCGAATACTATATATTAAACTATATATGAATTATTGAATTAATAATTGTGGACTGCTAACTGTGGACTGCCAACATTGGACAATTAAAATGAATTAAAATATTGATTATAACATATGAAACTAAACAATTCTTCAAGTTTGCCACTTGATTTCATCTTAAACCTCATTTGTATCTTGACGATTACAATCTGCGTTCAAACCTTTTATGATTCTTGAAAATACCTCAATACATATGAAACTAAACAATTCTTCAAGTTTGCCACTTGATTTCATCTTAAACCTCATTTGTATCTTGACGATTACAATCTGCGTTCAAACCTTTTATGATTCTTGAAAATACCTCAATCTAGAGGAACTTGAGTAAACGTTTAACACGTATCTGTGCTAGCCCCTTTAGCGTTGTTATTACCAAAAATTACATTGCAATTCCTCTCCAAATTAGCCAATTTTGTCACAGCTTCAGCAAACCAACTTTGACTTTCATTCGGATTAGCCTTATTATAACCTTGATATATAAGTTTGCCTTTCGTTATCATTATCGGAAAACCGTTTATATTCCACCACAATAGCAGTAAACTTACCAGCAACTTCATTACTCATTGGCTTAAGTCTCTTAAAAGAACCATTATATTTGTTCATTAAAAACCCTATCATATAATCATCCACATCTTGTAACGAGAACTACCATACCAATTATCGGGAATCAGCAATCAGTATTTTGAAAACTCGCAGCATGTCTACATCAACAGTTATATGTATACATATTGTAGCGCCCTGACCAAATCGTGTTTGACGGCGCCGACTACTTAGGTCCCATTACGTGGTCATAAGTCTTTAAAATGACGTTTGACCAAAAATATGTCGCATTCATTTCAAAAGTTAAGATTTGTTCCCAAGTTTACAAAAATCGTTCATCCAAAAGTTACGTTACAAAGTTATAAGTACAATTGAAATCTATGCGACACGATTTAAAAGTAGCCAAAAGATGCTCCATGTATGCATGTATATACTCGACATCCAAGCAAGTATCAAAAGTAATGAGCAGAAGCATGTATCACAAAATGTTCAAGGACCTGAGAAAAACATAAAAATCTGTCAACGAAAACGTTGGTGAAATCATAGGTTTAAGTAATTAAGTACAAGTGAACCACAAGATTTGTAACATTGATATAATAGTAATACATTCCAAAAGTTTGTTTCACGAGCACCCATTATCAATGCTTAACATTCCTTCCATAGAACCCCATCACAATAGTGTTAGAACATACACTGTTTCTCGAAAATATATTTCATTCGTAAACGGTAGCGAACCGTTTGAATGAGGGTTTGTCAAACCCATATGGCCATATAACATAAGTTCTCGCTTACACCCGGTAAGTGTAACTAATGATAATCGAATTGAGGATTTTTGTTCAAACTCGTATGTAGAATGTTTGTTTTCCTGTACTTGTGTTCACTTAGTAAAAAGAAACGTTTATGTTTTCTCATCCCAAATGTAAGTTCAAAAGAGTAAAAGTGGGACTATGATCTCACCTTGAGTGCACGTATGAAAAGTACTTCACAAAGTAACGTGTACAAAGGGCAATGCTAGTCTTGACCTAAACAAATAGGTCGTATTAATAACGGTAAACACGATAGGTCAAAGATGTTCAATTAGTCCTATGGCTCGTTACGACTCGATTATGTAGCAGGTGAATCAATTTGTCAAGTTTCATGTAAGATACAAGTATAGAAACAAGCTAGGAAGGTTGCATAATCATTTGGTTAAGTTTGACAAAAAGTCAAACTTTGGTCG
Organism: Rutidosis leptorrhynchoides; assembly: GCF_046630445.1. Classification (NCBI taxonomy): domain Eukaryota; kingdom Viridiplantae; phylum Streptophyta; class Magnoliopsida; order Asterales; family Asteraceae; genus Rutidosis; species Rutidosis leptorrhynchoides. Next base: position 390,279,994 of record NC_092335.1, on the reverse strand, counting down.
GTCAAAGTCAACGAAAAACTCAACACGTTCGGGTCGGGTCCCGAACTATTTTTCTGAGGTTTTTATTCATATATAAGCATGTTAGAACAAGTCTCATGTGAATCGGAGGTCCATAGCGTGCCAAACATTTTTCGTATTTTAACCAAGTAGGTCAGAACCTGGTCACGTTATATGTCGCGCCGCGACCCAAGGCTGCCGCGCCGCGGCATTTAACTGGTGCTGGTACCTGGTCAGTTTCAATTGTTCAAGTCTTTTTCCGAACTTCGATCAAACACAAAACACAAACCGCAAACACTTATGACACGCATCTTATATCGTTGGAAAGGTAATTTGACAAGGAACACAACTAAATACATTTTATCAACCAAAACCTTATTTGCAATAACCGACTTTTCAAATCAAAAGATCAATCAATGCCCACATTTAATGCTTCAAATCTTACAAGTGCACATTTATGATTCGGGTGTTTAATGCATACATAAAACACGCCATTTTGTAGGTAATCAAGCATACAATACAACTAACTACTTACTAACAATAATTCATGGCATTCAATGCATCAAATATTCATTTCAAGCTTATCAAACCCTAACCCAAATTCACCAAATCACTAATCAAGTTTATGGAGTTTTCTCAAGCAACCTACACATCAAATTGAAGCTAGTGATACTAGGAACACATTTAATACATGCATTTATAACATTTAACAACATTCAAACAACCAAATCACCAAATCAAGCACACCAAAGTTCATACTCAAGCTAGTTACTTCAAATAACAAAATCGAACATATAAATCATATATTCATGTTAGACTTGAGCCATAGACACTAATTAACAACTTTATAAGTTAAAAACATCAAGAACACAAAATCTAGTGATTTTAGAAAGTTACCCAAATGTAATGAAATCGGTATGGAATCGAAGAGGAAGTTGCAAGGATTCCAAATATGTAATTTGTTTTGCAAGACACCCGCTAGCTTGGATTTAGATGATGATTCTTTGTTTGAAGATTTGAGAGAAAAAAGGAAAGTATAGAAAGAAAAGGAAAATGAAATGGAAAAGAAAGAGGAGGTGGGTTGACTAGTCAAATGCTAGTCACCTCTTTGGCACTTTGGCGAAACTAGTCCCTCGAGTTCGGTTGCGGGTGCGTGAATTACCTAAACGAGATATTTTTAAAACGCGTATTAACGAGGGATGTCATAAACATATAACGGAATTTAAATAGTTAAACGGAAGAGTAAACGGAAAAAGGCGGGATGTTACATTACCTACTCCTTAAAAGAAATTTCGTCCCGAAATTTAAGTAGGCGTAGTAGTCGTTGTTTCTTCCTCGAAATCTTGCGTTTCCGAATTCGCGAATAGATGGGGATACTTCCTTTGCATTTGATCTTGCCTTTCCCAAGTAAACTCGGGTCCTTGTTTGGCGTTCCAACGGACTTTAACAATCGGAATTCGGCTTTGTTTCAATGTCTTGACGGAGGTGTCCACAATTTCAACCGGTTCCTCCACAAAATGAAGTTTGTCATCAATAGTAAGTTCCTCGAGAGGGATGACGATATCGGGTTCGGCAAGACACTTTTTCAAGTTAGATACATGGAAGGTAGGATGAACGGAGCTCAATTGGGGCGGAAGATCTAAACGATAAGCAACGGTTCCAATACGCTCCAAGATTCCGAAAGGACCAATATACCGCGGATTTAGCTTCCCGCGTTTCCCAAAATGGATTACACCTTTCCAAGGTGCGACTTTTAACATTACTCGGTCACTGACTTGAAATTCGAGGTCGTTGCGTCTTTTGTCGGTATAGCACTTTTGACGACTCCGGGCCGTCCGAAGCCTATCTCGGATTTATACGATCTTCTCGGTGGTTTTGTGAATGAGTTCGGGTCCGGTGATTTGTACATCGCCTACCTCGGCCCAACAAAGAGGTGAACGACATTTTCGGCCATATAGCGCTTCAAAAGGTGCGGCTTTAATACTCGCGTGATAACTATTGTTGTAAGAGAACTCGGCGAGAGGTAAGTGCTTATCCCAAGCTTTTCCAAAGTCGACAACGCAAGCTCGTAGCATGTCTTCCAAGGTTTGAATTGTGCGTTCGCTTTATCCGTCGGTTTGCGGATGGTATGCGGTGCTCATGTCTAAACACGTTCCCAACGCTTCTTGAAAGGTACGCCAAAATCTAGAAACAAAACGGCCATCTCGGTCGGAGATAATCGATAAAGGTACACCGTATCGGGCTACGATCTCCTTGATGTAAAGTTGTGCAAGTTTCTCCATTTTTTCGGTCTCCTTCATGGCAAGAAAGTGTGCGGATTTGGTGAGACGGTCAACAATAACCCAAATGGTATCATAACCGCCCGTCGTTTTTGGTAGTTTGGTGATAAAATCCATTGTTATTCCTTCCCACTTCCATTGCGGGATTTCGGGTTGCTGAAGTAACCCGGACGGTCTTTGGTGTTCGGCTTTGACTTTGGAACATGTCAAACACTTGGAAACGTAAGTAGCTACGTCCCTTTTGATGTTCGGCCACCAATATTGTTGTTTAAGGTCGTGGTACATCTTATTGGCACCGGGGTGAATCGAGTATCGTGACTTATGGGCTTCATCTAAAATAAGACTTCGTAGGTCCCCATAACTAGGCACCCAAATCCTTCCGGCAAAATATCGGAGTCCGGTTTCCTTAGTTTCGAATCGAGAGACGAGAATGTTCAAGAGCTCGCGTGAAACGTTTTCATCCTTGAGAGCTTCATCTTGGGCTACCCAAATTTTGCTATTAAGGTTTGTGTGGATGGTGATGTTTAAGGCTCGGACACGAAGAGGCACCGCTCTTTCTTTTCGACTTAAGGCATCGGCTACTACATTTGCCTTTCCGGGATGGTAACGAAGCTCGCAATCGTAATCGTTTAAGGTTTCAATCCACCTTCGTTGTCTCATGTTTAGTTACTTTTGATCGAAGATGTGTTGGAGACTTTTGTGATTGGTAAAGATAGTACTCTTGGTTCCATAAAGATAGTGTCTCCACATTTTAAGTGCAAAGACAACGGCTCCGAGTTCGAGATCATGTGTCGTGTAGTTTCGGTCATGAATTTTGAGTTGTCGAGAAGCATAAGAAATGACTTTCGTTTGTTGCATCAACACACACCCAAAACCATGTTTCGAGGCTTTGCAATACACAACAAAATCATCGTTGCCTTTGGGAACTGACAAGATAGGAGCGGTGGTTAGCTTCGTTTTCAAGATTTGAAATGCGCATTCTTGTTCGGTTGCCCAAACGAATTTTCTTCCCTTATGAGTTAACGCGGTTAGAGGACGAGCGACCAAAGAGAAATCTTTGATGAATCTACGATAGTATCCGGCGAGACCCAAGAATTGACGAATGTGAGTAGGAGTAGTAGGAGCCTCCCATTTACTAATGGCTTCGATTTTCGTTGGATCAACTTTAATACCTTGGTCACTTACAACATGACCAAGAAATTGAACTTCCTTCAACCAAAATTCACACTTGGAGAATTTGGCATAGAGTCGTTCTTGTCTTAAAAGTTCAAGCACAAGTCGGAGGTGTTCCTCGTGTTCTTCTTTGCTTTTAGAATAAACCAAAATATCATCGATGAACACGATAACGAATTTGTCAAGATACGGCTTGCACACGCGGTTCATAAGGTCCATGAACACCGCCGGTGCATTAGTGAGACCAAATGGCATGACAAGGAATTCATAACTACCATAATGAGTTCGGAAAGCGGTTTTGGATACATCTTCCCCCTTAACCCTTAATTGATGATAACCCGAGCAGAGATCGATTTTCAAATATACACAAGACCCTTGTAGTTGATCAAAGAGGTCATCGATGCGAGGAAGAGGATATCGGTTCTTAACCGTCAATTTGTTTTGTTCATGATAATCAATGCATATTCGTAGGGATCTGTCTTTCTTTTTAACAAACAAAATCGGAGCGCCCCAAGGTGAATGGCTAGGTTGGATAAAACCACGATCAAGTAGTTCTTGGATTTGACTTTGCAATTCTTGCATTTCGGATGGAGCGAGTCTATATGGTGCACGTGCTACGGGTGCGGCTCCCGGAATAAGATCGATTTGGAATTTAACCAGTCGATGAGGTGGAAGACCCGGCAATTCGTCGGGAAATTAATCAGAATAGTCACTAACAATTGGCACATCATCGATGTGCTTCTCGTCGGACTCGACTTTCTTAACGTGAGCAAGTATCGCAAAACAACCCTTACGGAGTAGTTTTCTAACTTTAATGCATGAAACAAGGTTGAGTCCGGTGCAACTCTTATCGCCATAGACGATCAAAGGTTCACCATTCTCGATAGGAATTCGGATTGCGTTAAGATCACAAAGGATGTGAGATTTCGTTTTGGCTAGCCAATTCATACCAATTATTACATCGAAACTTCCTAGTTCCATGGGTATCAAGTCAATTTCAAACTCATTACCCAAAATGTTTAACATACACCCCCGGTAATATGTGTCGGCACTTAATAGTTTTACGTTGGCCACTTCAATGGTATAAGTGGTATCTAGTGGAAGTGGTGGAATGTTAAAAGAATGAGTCAAAGTCTTAGATACAAAACTCTTATCGGCACCCGAATCGAATAAACAAGTAACATAAGTGTTGTTGAGAAGAAACGTACTTGTGACAAATTCATTGTCATCTCGGGCTTCCTCGGTGTTGATGTTGAAAGCTAGGTCGCGTGTGTTGGGGTTATCTTTCTTCTTCGGGCATGCATTTCTATAATGGCCCGTTTGGCCACATTCATAACATGTGCCCGTTTTTGGTGCATTGGGCCCCTTTCGAGCGATGGGGGCGACACTTTTACACTCATTGGCCTTATGACCAATTCCTTGGCACCGATAGAAAATTAGCTTGTCACATTCGCCAAAGTGATGTTTGTTACATTTGTTGCAAGAGGTAGGTTTCCGGCATAACCCTTCTTGTCGTCGGAGGTGTAAGGCTTCTTGGCAAAGTTGTTGTTGCTTGATTGGGGGGTTTCCCATTTTCTTTTGTTGTTACCCGACTTATCCTCGGCTTTAGGTGCCGGCACTACAATTTCGTCCACCGTTTCTATCAACTTGCGGGCCATGTTCAAAGCTTCTTGATGATTAGTGGGTTTGGATGACATTACCCCGTGTTTGATGCTCTTTGGGAGACCATCCATGTAAAGTTCAACCCTTAAAGCTTCGGGGTTCACAAGGTTTGGGCACATCAAGGCTAGTTCGGAAAATCGTTGATTATAAGCCTTGAGATCGTTTCCGACCGCTTTCAAAGTTCTTAGCTCTTGTTCGAGCCTTCGGGTTTCTTCACGAGGGAAATATTCGATGATCATCTTTTCCCTTAAGTCGGTCCAAGAGAGGGCGTGAGCTTCATCGGTACCCACCGATTGTACATAGGTGTTCCACCATGTGAGGGCGACACCGTCGAAAGTGTGAGTGGAATATTTGACTTTATCTTGGTCTCGACAACCGCTTATACTAAAAATGGCTTCCGTTTGTTCGAACCATCGAGTGAGTACAACCGGTCCCTCGGTTCCATCAAAGGTGTGAGGTTTGCACCCCATGAAGGCTTTGTAGGAGCACCCTTCGCTTGAGTTACCGGCCCCTTGATTGTTGTTGTTGTTATTGTTGTTGGTGGAGTGATCGGCCATGGCTGCCTCTACGGCGGTGGCTACCATTCGTTGTAGAGCTTGTTCAGGTGTCTCATGGCATGGCACACGACGAGGAGGCATTATTCCTTCAAAACACAAGAATACCGTTGATTAGTATTCTTAATAATACTAACCATGATATGGAATAAGGAGAGAGAGAAATTTTCCTTGACTCGCCTTAAATTCTTTATGTCATAATGTCGGAATGTTCATATGAGTCACCGTAATATAATCCCGGAAATTATATTACCCTAATTCATATGTGCATTCGACACTATTTCATATAGTCACGGTGGCGCGTCAATTAAATCAAGTAACGTGAGATTAAGGTTGAATAAGAATTAGATATGATAGAAGAGTTCGAGTATAATTTACAAGTAGTCAAGTAATTCCTACTTCAAGTCTATATGCCGGTTGTAGTCTTAATGTTTTAGCAGGGTGGTATAAAAATACTATTAAATTTAGCAGGAAATACTATTGAATACGATACATTTTTACACAAGATATTTATTTATTTATAGAATGGATATACTTAAACCTTGCTACAACACTTATAGGCAGTGTACCTAATCGTACAGTAGTGTAGTTTTTAGTAAGTCCGGTTCGTTCCACAGGGAATCTTTTTAAATAAAGCTTAACGCTATATTAGTTTACTTTTATAAAAATACAAATATATATATAAGTAATATTATTATTATAAAAGGGGGGTTTTTACTGTTTAATGACCTGTTTGTCGATTTTAAAACTTTAGTCACAGTTAAAACCAAATGTAAAATATTAAAAATAAATACAAGACTTAAATTAAAGCGTAAAGTAAATAACGATAATGAAATTGTGAATAATAAAAGTGCGATAAAATAAACTTGCGATAATTAAAAAGTACGATAGTTAAAAGTGCAATTAAATAAAATAACAATAAAAATGCGATAATTAGAAGTGCAATTAAATATAAAATAAAGGAAATTAAATATGAAATAAAAGAATTATGCTTATTTAAACTTTCGTAATCATGATGTTTGACGTGTTGATTTTAGTTTTATGCCCATGGGTTAATTGTCCTTTGTCCTGGATTATTTAATATGTCCGTCTAGTTTTTGTCCATAACAGTCCATCAGTCATAAATATAAAGTGCGAGTATCCTCGTCAAATTATCCTTATACCCGAAGTTAAATATTTCAACTAATTGGGGACTTAAACTGTAACAAGATTTTAATACTTTGTTTAATAATTACACCAGGATGTCGACTGAGTGTAATCCAAGGTTTTAATATTTTGTTATCAATTATACCAAGTGTCCTTGTACATAATTTCACCCCTGTTTTAATTATTCTAGTGGCTATTAATCCATTCCCTTATCCGGTTAAATGAACGATTATTCGTACATATAAATACCCCGCCCATCGTGTCCGATCGAGTGTATATGGTAATTTATAGGGACGCCCAATTGTAAATCTTTATATTAACATTAACAAACTATCATTTAGTTAAACAAATATAAAGCCCATTAATAGCCCATAGTCTAATTTCCACAAGTGTCGTTCTTTTGTTCAAACCCCAATTATGGTACAAAGCCCAATTACCCAATTTTAGTAATTAGCCCAACATCATGATTACTTTGTTTTAAATAAGCATAATATAACTTAGCTACGAGACATTAAATTAAAAAGGTTGAACATTACTTACAATGATTAAAAATAGCGTAGCGTTACACGGGCAGAATTTCGACTTACACCCTTACAACATTTGCTAACATACCCTTATTATTAGGATTAAAATTAAAATTAAAATTAAAATATAAATTATATATATATATTTTACGTATATAGATAGAGAGATGGATATATGTGTGAGTAAAAATGATCAGAATTCGGTTGGCTTTATAGGGAGTTTCAAACTTTGGGGCTCCGCGACTCGCGGCATTTTTTGCCTTCAAACTCCGCGAGTCACGGAGTTTGAAATTACAGCTCACAAACTTTGGAGTCTTTCTTGCCGACGGTTTTTTTATTATTTATATAATATATAAATAATTATAAGAATTATTTAAATATTATATTATATTTATGTGCATAGTTGACTTGTAATTTTTAGTCCGTTGCGTCGAGCGTTGAGAGTTGACTCATGTCCCGGTTCCGAATTTTCGAACGTCCTTGCGTACAATTTAATATCTTGTACTTTGCGTTTTTAATCTTGTACTCTTGTAATTTCGAGACGTTTCTTATCAATAATTGGAACCTCTTTGATTGTCTTTTGTACTTTTGAGCTTTTTGGTCGTTTGCGTCTTCAATTCGTCGAATCTGTCTTTTGTCTTCACCTTTTATTATTTAAACGAATATCACTTGTAAATAGAACAATTGCAACTAAAAGCTTGTCTTTCTTGAGGAATAATGCTATGAAATATATGTTCGTTTTTAGCATTATCAAATATTCCCACACTTGAGCGTTGCTTGTCCTCAAGCAATATCGTCTTGAAATACTAGAATCACTTCTTTATTCTTCACACTTTGTACATCAGTGATTTCTATACGGCGGTATAAACAATGGTAATAACGATATGGTTTACATTCCCACATGACTATAAAAATTTAGATCCATTAAGGAAATTGGATCTTTATGAAAACATTTGATCTTTTGAAAATTAAATCTAGTTTTTACCCTAGATAAGTTTTCCGGAATAACCCTTTACCGGTGTTTGCAAAATATTTTTGTGGGTTTGGTGGGTTTCAGATTTGAAAATTTTAGCTCAAAACTTGTGGTTTTGTGTCACCCACTTGCTAACCTTGTATTTGGAAAGCAACACGTCCAGTTTACTTGTCCCGTATATTACCTTTCGGTAAACTACCGTCCAGTTGTAAAGGAAAGCGTTGAACAAGCAACTGTTAAGGCAATGTCCCCTGACATGCTTTTAATTATGGTCTATAACGTGTCGGACGCAATTACTATCCTTGGTAGGAGCAATAGTAAAGCTCACCCTTATAATTTTTCGGTCTGGCACAAGGTCCTGTCTTTGACCACTATGCAACCACCGTTCTTACGGTTGACACCCGATTTAGTTCAGGTGACCTAATGAATTCCATGTGAATTCCTAGGATTTCACGTTCAATGGTAATGAACGCATTGAAAATAGGGTTTTCAGAAAACAAATCGGTTTGTAATTTTGATCAAAATATTTTCTCGTTCAAGCTCGAGTTTAGATATCATTGAATTCCATGAGTTTGAATTCTCAATCTTTAAGGTCAATCTCAAGGATTGAGTAATATCAGTCTTAAAAGCTGATTTTTAATCTTTAAGGAGATTATCCTTTCTGGGGATCTGATTCATTAGTCTTATCCAGCTAATTTGCATGGTGCCCCCCCCCCCCCATTTTACGAGATAAATCATTCTCATGGTTAGGATAAATCTGACCACTTGGCGACCATGTTTAATGCTGAGGTCCGTGGATTTCCTGCTGATTTTAGTGATGACTTTTCTGGATTTTTCGTCAACCTACAGCTGGTCTGGACGACAACTTCATGACCTAAATCAAGAAGCGCGTGTCTTTTTTCGGAAGACTTTACTTCCTTTTAATGATGGAATTGATTCATCATGTAGATCCATCTTTCTTACAGTAAATCAGGTAAAAGTTTTTAGTTTAGTCCAAAGCAAAAGTATTTTCAGTTATTTGTACAAAAATATGTGATATATGTTTTGAATAACTTGGAGAATTTTCCCACACTTGGTTTTTATTTTCCTTTTTATTATCCTCTATTCCATTTTAAATGAATTTTAACATTTTGGTTTGTTTCTCAATTTATGTCCTTTCTGAGGTAACAATAATTTCGGTGTTAAAACCTAGTTTTATCGTTCATAAATATGTATAAACATGATTTTGAGTTCATTTAATTGAAAATTTTGAAAATTTTTACTAGAATTGGATAGTCAGTATATAAGACTAGGACTGTTCTTTATTATCAGAGAGCACTAGATTCTAATACAAATACTACTTTACTAGTATTTCTAATGGTAACCAAGTGTATAAAGTAAAAATTTTAAAAATCCGAAAGAATTTAACCCCTTCCCACACTTAAGATCTTGCAATGCCCTCATTTGCAAGAAATCAGTAACAAATTAAATTATTGAGGGTGATTTGTGTGAAAATGATTAAATTTTACCAAAGTTTCCAAATATATTGGCGTTTGTTTGCTGAATGATAAATGGTGCACATCATTTGTTCATTCCGTCTTGTTGTTATTTCACATATATTTTGCATCTTGTCGTCAAAATTAGTTGCTTTTACTGAACTCAATGCCAATCTTTGAAAATGCGTTGTTTTACCCTGTTGTGTACATAAGATAAACTGCAAACATATACACATATTTTTGAAGTTTGGTATATTACCCCACATTCAAAAATTATTAAAATCTAAGAATAAAAGTTAGAAAATTATAAAAACTATTACAATATTAACATAAGTATTAAACGTATCAATATTACAAATTACAAAATAAATAAAACTAAGTAGACTAGGGATGATACTGGTACCAATAGGGGTTCCATGCATAACCATAGGTGCTATAAAATGCTTCGGCAGGGTTATACGTAGGATACGGTGGTTGCATCTCTATAGACCAGGGAGGGAATATGGGTTTTGGTGTAGGAATATAGTTTCTACCTATATGTTGGCAATGAGCTATGATTTGGTTTTGATGAACTTTTCAATCTTCAAATGCTCTCTGTCTAGCATTTTTGTACTCCTGTGAAGCTATAAACCTTTGCATTTCTTGCATTTCTTGCATTTCATTTCCCCCTCCTACATTACCTTGCTCTTGGTTTCTCTCAACCTGTGGATGTCTACCATGGTATTGTACTGCGGCGTTATTTCGCCTCTTCAAAACTTTCGCACCATGGTATACATTTAAACCTATAGTATCGCGGGGTTCTGGTTCTTCGACTAATAATCCCCCCCCCCCCCGACTTATATCCACACCGAGATATTCAGCAATCAAAGTAATAAAAATACCACCTCCTATTATGCTATGCGGTCTCATCCCCCTAACCATAGCTGATAAATAATAACCCACACAATAAGGTATACTTACAGCGCTTTGTGGGTCTCGAATACACATATGGTAAAACAAATCCTGTTCATTTACCTTTTCCTTGTTCTTACCTCTTTGTGTAATCGAATTAGCTAAAAACCTATGAATCACTCTTAATTCAGCTCTATCTATATCCAAATAAGAGTAATTTCCCCCTTTGAATCAGTGATGGCTTGTCATTTGACTCCATACACCATGTGTATCAAAATTTTCATCTATCTTTCTACCATTTAGTATCAACCCTCTACAACGGCAGATGCTAACTCCTCAGGCGTATATATACGTAAAGCCTGAGCCATGTCTAGTAAAGACATGTGGCGCATCGAACCTCCTAACAAAAATCTAATAAAAGATCGATCGGTTAAACTAGCTACCCGATCATTTAATTCTATACTACACAACAATTCTTCACACCCTACTTTATATACAGGTCTACGCATGGTGAATAAACGTACCCAGTCATTAAAAGTAGAATTACCATACCTCTGTGCAAGTAATTCCCTAATTGGCCCGGCCAATTCTACAGCTTCTAAGGGTCCCCATTCTATGACCCTAGGTACCTCAACAACTTTAGAATGAAGCGTATGCAACCCCCTTTGATACTTTGGATAATCTATCCAAAGTCTGTCAAATCTCAGGTTCGGGTGCAAATCTTCCAAGTGCATATCAGAAAATGTCATGACTGGATGAGGTATATCCTGCTTGTAGTAGTTATCCACCTCATGTTGTTCCGCATTCTCAGCAGGAGCATTGCGAGCTTGGGATGAAGATTCACCCCTTTCAGTCTGCAAAACACATCAAACACAATTTTTGTGCATCCAAATATGCATTAGTGTCAGCAAAATCATCAATCAAAATAATTACAATGACATGATCAATTTATATCAAACTTAAGCTCATTTTCACATTTTTATCAAATCTACACTTTTTCAAATAAGCATATACGAAAATGTTCCCCAAGTTCATAAGCATTCAACTCAAATTACATGTCAAAATAATCATTACTAGCAATTAAACAAGTTTCAAATGGCATTATCTCTCAAAAATCAAGTTCATGAATTTTTAGACTTGAAAAAGTCCACTTTAATTCTCAAAATCATGTTTAGGCTCAAAGTTTGGATCATTTAACTACCTAAACATGTTACACTACTTAATTTAGCAACAATTCATGATAAAAATCGGCCATAACCTATTTATATCAAAAAGCCTCAAATTTGCTCAAGAACACAAACCCTAGATTACTCAAAATTTGAAGTTTAAGGCTTCTAATCATGTTAAACAGCATCAATCTAGGTTATACAAGCATAATACATAAACAATTTAAGCCTAATTACACTAAAAAACATCAAAATCAAATTGGGAAAAAAATTGCTCAAGAACACTAATTTTCGGATTAAATGGTGTTTAGGTGTAGAAATTTACCGTTTTTCTTGAGTAATTCCTTGATAGCATCCTTCTCAATATGATTTTAGTAAAAGATTTGATGATTAACGGTTAAAAATTGTGATTTTGGGGGTGTATTTTCGTGTTTTTTCGGCCGTTATTTTCGCAGTGTTTTCTTTTTGTGGTGTGTGGTTTGAGACTGATCAGTTCGATCAGCTTTTAATTTTTTTCTGTAATTTGGTCCCTCCGCGACTCGCGGTGTTTGGACCCTTCAAACTCCGCGACTCGCGGAGTTTTTTTTTTTTTTTATAACATCTTATACTAATTAAAACAATTAAGTAATTAATTTTAAAATTTTGTTTCCCTTGTTATTTAGGACGAGGTCGTTTCGGATCGATGTCCTAGTCCGTCCTTCGACAAAATTTTAAAATTTGTCTTTTTGTAGCGATTGTTTTAAAAGTTAAGATTTTTGGGTTTTTTTAATGTTTTTGGCATACTTTAATTCAATAAGAAAAAAAATAATGATAATAAAAGTTCTCGTCCCTCCCTCGGGTAAAGCAATTTCGGTTCAACGACCTAGTCTTCAACTTACGACGAATTTTTAAAAATCATATTTTTAACTTAATGAGATAAAGTAAATTTTTGTTTTTAAATTCACACAATTTAAATATAAAATTCAAAATTAATATTAAAAATTCACACCAAACTTTAAAATTTGAAATGCATAAAATTAAAAATTCATATTTTAAAAATTAAAAATTCACACCAAACTTAATTTAAAAATTCATATTATAAATTCACACCAAACTTATATTAATTTTTCAATTATTTACAATTTTAAATATATTGTTTTTACAAAGTTTACAATATTAATTTAAGATTTATATATTAATTTTAAAAACATGGTAAAAATAAAATTAAAAATCTTTTTGGCTTTTTATCCCACTTTAATCAATCAAATATTATCAAAAATATGCGCCCCTGTTTTCGGTAAAGTAATTTCGGTTCCAAGACCTAATTTAACTCATGACGAATTTTTGAAATATTTTGGGTTGATTGATTAAAGATATTTATACCTTAAGAATAAACGTTAAATTTCGCAGTGATGTAATAAATTTTTGAATGATATCAATAATTTCGGTCGCCAAACCTAATTTTATTCAATACCAATTTAATACTTTATAGCGAACAAATTAGCGTTTATTATCAAAAGGTCAAAAATAAAAAAAAATAAAAAAACTGTACAGACTTACCTGTGAAATAGATTTCTTAGTTATATGATCTATCCCATTCATAAGATAGTCGGTTTAATTGGTTTTCCATAGCTACATAGGCGTAACCTCGAGCATTCAGTGTCTATTCTTCTTAACATATGAACGGTCCGTCTCTGCATAAAGTAACAAATTCTGTATTTGAATAGGTTTGATTATTTGAACATTTACCTCCATGTGACCATTTTCCGCATTTGTGACATCTTTCTAGGTGTCGTGCTCTTCTTTTCGCTGCGGATTTTGATTTTCCTTTACCAAATTGTAACTTATTATCTTCGCATCTGGATTCTTTTCTAACTCCGTCCATTCTTTCTCTGATTACTGATTACGTGTCATTATTACGTTTAGTGATCAAAGCGTGTAGCATTAGACTATGGTTTAGTTCACAGGCAGTCTTCATTTCCTAAAAAAAATAAATATTCAGAATGGGGGGAGAAGACTAGTTCTTTAGGGTCTGCCAGGGAAAGACCATTCGGGTTCCATTTTCGAGAACTACACGAAACCAGACAATCTAACTCTAACAGAAATACATATTATCCTTTAAATACTTGATTCTCCCCACACTTAGTTAGCTGTGGTGTCGAAATTGTGATTAACGTCGTTGTCGACTTCCATCGGACTATCTATGTAGTGTTTAACTCTGTGACCATTAACTTTAAATTCAATCCCATTTGAATTTATCAATTCTACCGTTCCGTATGAAAAAACTCTTTTGACTATGAATGGTCCAGACCATCTTGATTTCAATTTTCCAGGAAATAGCTTGAATCGTGAATTGAAAAGAAGAACTCTGTCTCCTTCTTTAAATTCTTTTAAACTTCTGATTCTTTTATCATGCCATTTCTTTGTTCTTTTCTTATAGATTAACAAATTATCGTATGCTTCATGTCTTAATTCTTCTAATTCGTTTAGTTGACTTAATCGTAGACGTCCGGCTTCATGTAAATCAAGATTACATGTCTTCAAAGCCCAAAATGCTTTGTGTTCAATTTCTACTGGAAGATGACATGCTTTTCCATAAACAAGTCTAAAAGGTGTGGTTCCAATTGGAGTTTTGTAGGCTGTTCTAAAAGCCCAGAGTGCATCCTCCAATTTAATGGACCATTCCTTCGGATTTGATCCTACGGTTTTCTCTAGAATACGTTTTAAAGCTCGGTTGGTATTTTCAACTTGTCCACTTATTTGTGGATGATATGCGGTGGAGATTTTATGAGTTACTCCATATCTTTTAAGAACTTTCTCAAGTTGATTATTACAGAAATGAGTACCCCGATCACTTATTAAAGCTTTCGGTGTTCCAAACCTTGCAAAAAGACGTTTTAAAAAGTTGACTACAACTCGTGCATCGTTAGTTGGGAGAGCTTGTGCTTCCGCCCATTTAGATACATAATCAATGGCTACGAGTATATATAGATTATTATGAGATTTTGGAAATGGACCCATAAAGTCAATACCCAATGTCAAATACTTCACATACTTGGATGACATTTTGTGGCATTTCATCACGTTGACTTATTTTTCCGGCCCTTTGACAAGCATCACAGGATTTGCAAAGAAGGTGTGCGTCTTTGTAAATTGTAGGCCAATAGAATCCAGCATCATAAACTTTTCTTGCTGTTAGTTGAGGCCCATAATGCCCTCCTGTTGGTCCTGTGTGACAATGGTTTAAAATTTTACTAGCTTCATCTCCAAATACACATCGGCGTATTATTCCATCGGGACAACTTTTAAACAGATGTGGATCTTCCCAAAAATAGTGTTTTATATCACTGAAGAATTTCTTTCGTTTTTGGTACGATAATCCTTTTTCAAGGAATCCACAAACTAAGTAGTTTACATAGTCTGCAAACCATGGGATTTCATTATAATCTATCTTCAATAGATATTCATCAGGAAAGTTGTCTTGTATGGCCGATTCATTTAGAACTTCTAATTCGGGATTTTCAAGACGAGAAAGATGATCAGCGGCGAGATTTTCTGCTCCTCTTTTATCTCGGATTTCAATATCAAACTCTTGTAAGAGTAAGATCCAACGGATTAATCTTGGTTTAGCATCTTGTTTTGAAAATAGGTATCTAAGAGCAGAATGGTCGGTATAGACCACCGTTTTTGCTAGAACGATATATGATCGAAATTTGTCAAAAGCAAAGACAATAGCAAGGAGTTCTTTTTCAGTAGTTGTATAGTTCGTTTGTGCTCCTTGTAACGTCTTACTAGCATAATATATAGGTTGAAATCGTTTTTCAATCCTTTGTCCTAAAACGGCTCCCATTGCAAAATCACTTGCATCGCACATTAGTTCAAATGGTAGATTCCAATTTGGTGTTATCATGATCGGCGCATTAGTGAGTTTTTCTTTAAGAATATTAAAAGATTTGATACACTCATCTGAAAAGATGAATGGAGCATCCTTTTCTAGGAGTTTATTCATAGGAGTGGCAATTTTAGAAAAATCTTTTATGAAACGTCGGTAAAAACCGGCATGCCCTAGAAAACTCCTAACTCCTCTAACATTAGTGGGATGTGGAAGTTTAGCAATTACATCTACTTTAGCTCTATCCACTTCAATTCCTTCTTTTGAAATTTTATGTCCAAAAACGATGCCTTCTTTAACCATGAAATGGCATTTCTCCCAATTAAGAACTAGATTTGATTTTTCGCATCTAATTAGCATTCGTTCCAGATTAACTAGACATGATTCAAATGTATAACCGAAGACTGAAAAGTCATCCATGAAAACTTCCATGCATTCTTCTATCATGTCATGAAAAATCGCCATCATACACCTTTGAAAGGTTGCAGGGGCGTTACAAAGTCCAAATGGCATGCGTTTGTAAGCAAAAGTACCATAAGGGCACGTGAATGTGGTTTTCTCTTGATCTTCGGGTGCTATTGGAATTTGAAAATATCCGAAAAATCCATCTAGAAAACAATAGTAACTATTTCCGGCTAATCTTTCCAACATTTGATCAATGAAAGGTAAGGGAAAGTGATCTTTTCTGGTGGCGTCATTTAATTTTCTATAATCAATACATACACGCCATCCTGTTACAGTCCTAGTAGGAATAAGCTCATTTTTCTCATTTGTAATGACAGTCATGCCACCCTTCTTAGGCACGCATTGAACTGAGCTTACCCATGGACTATCAGAGATGGGATAAATTAGACCTGCGTCTAGCAGTTTAATAATCTCTTTCTTAACTACATCTTGCATATTAGGATTTAGTCTTCGTTGGTATTGCACATACGTTTTATGACCTTCTTCCATAAGGATTTTATGTGTGCAATACGAAGGACTTATTCCTTTAATATCATGAATCTTCCATGCAATGGTTGGTTTATGAGCTTTCAACACAGAAATGAGTTGTGATTTCTCATTTTCAGTAAGAGAAGACGATATTATTACAAGTAATTCTGATTCACCATGTAAATAAGCGTATTCCAAATGGTTTGGAAGTGGCTTTAACTCTAATTTCGGAGGTTCTTCTATCGATGATTTGTATCGATATCTGTCTTCTTCATTTAGCATTTGAATTTCTTCTGTTGTTGGTTCATATCCATTAGCTATAAGTGTAGCTAACATTTCAGCTTCATCAATTGGTTCATTACCTTCTCCTAAAGAACATTCTCCTGTTCCTTGTAATTCTGGAAATTCTTCTAATAATTCTGCATGTGCATCTATAGTTTGAATATAATAACATGTATCATCTGCAGATTGCGGTTGTTGCATTGCTCTATCAACTGAAAAGGTAACACTCTCATCCTCTATACTTAGGGTCAGTTTCTTACCGAACACGTCTATCATTGCTTTAGCCGTGTTTAAGAATGGTCTTCCTAATATGAGAGGAACTTGAGAATCTTCTTCCATGTCCAGAACAACAAAATCTACTGGAAATACTAAAGTACCAACTTTAACTAGCATGTTCTCCATTATCCCTCTAGGATATTTTATTGATCTATCGGCTAGTTGTATGCTTATTCTGGTTGGTTTCAATTCTCCAAGGTCTAGTTTAGCGTATAGTGAATACGGCATTAGATTTATACTAGAACCTAAATCTGCTAATGCTTCTATTGAACTAAGACTACCCAGAAAACATGGAATTGTGAAACTTCCTGGATCAGATAGTTTTTCTGGTATCTTATTCAATAGCACTGCTGAACAATTAGCATTCATAGTAACAGCCGAGAGTTCTTCCATTTTCTTTCTATTTGAGATTAGATCTTTCAAGAATTTAGCATATCTAGGCATTCCTGAAATCACATCAATGAAAGGAAGATTTACATTTATCTGTTTAAACATATCCAAGAATTTGGATTGCTCGGCTTCAAGTTTCTCTTTCTTCATTTTACTCGGGTAAGGAAGTGGTGGTTGGTATGGTTTAACATAAGGTTTAGCCTTAACTGTGTTATCTTCATTAACCTTTTCAACTACCGGTTCTTTTTCCTTATCTTGATCAGGTTGTGGTTCTTGTGGAGTAGGAATAGCTTCATCAGAAGTTACAGGTATTTCAGGTGGTTTAAGTGTTGTACCACTTCTTGTGGTAATGGCTTTAGCTGTTTCATTCCGGGGGTTAGCATTTGTATCACTAGGTAGACTTCCCGGTTTTCTTTCACCTATTAACCTTGCTAGGTTACTTACTTCTTGTTCCAGATTTTGAATAGAAGCTTGTTGATTTCTAAATGCTTGAGAATTTTGTTCATTAGTTTGTTTTTGAGATGTGAAAAACTGCGTTTGAGTTTCAACTAGCTTCGTCATCATGTCTTCTAAATTCGGCTTTTTATCATCGGTTTGTTGTGGTGGTTTGTTTTGAAAATTAGGTCTTTGCTGATTGTAAGTATTATTGGATACTTGTTGATTGCTAGGACCTTGTTGGTTGTTGTATGGAATATTTCGGTTATAATTCTGGTTTTGATTGTAAATCGGTCTTGGCGGTTGATAATTATTCTGATAATTATTTCCAGGCCTTTGGTTTATGTATGAAATATTCTCTCTTTGTTCCATTGTTAATTCAATACTAAGACAATATTTTGTCAAATGTGGTCCTCCACACTGCTCACAACTAATTCGTATTGAGTGAATATCCTTAGTCATCTTTTTCATTCGTCTCTCGACAACATCTATCTTTGCGGAAATGGAATCTAAGTCATGGCTAGAATCGGCTCTAGCTGCTTTAGATGATCTAACGATATCTTTTTCTTGTTGCCACTCATGTGAGTGGGAAGCAGTGTTATCAATAATTTTGTAAGCATCAGTTTCGGTTTTCTTCATAATAGAACCACCAGCTGCTATATCTATGTCTTTCCTTGTAGTGATGTCTCATCCTTGGTAGAATATTTGTACTATTTGACAGGTGTCTAAACCATGTTGCGGACATCCTCTCAACAACTTTCCAAATCTTGTCCACGCCTCATATAGAGTTTCATTCGGCTTCTGTGTGAACGTAACAATTTCTCCTTGAAGTCTTACGGCTTTAGATGCAGGAAAGAATTGTTTAAGAAATTTTTCAACTAAAACATCCCATGTATCAATCGCCCCTTCAGGTAACGATTCCAACCAATCTTTGGCTTCTCCCTTTAAAGTCCAGGGAAATAACATGAGATATATCTGTTCATCCTCCACTTCTTGGATTTTAAATAGTGTGCAGATCCTATTAAAGGTACGTAGATGTTCATTTGGATCTTCCTTCGGCGCACCACTAAATTGGCATTGATTAGTCACCATGTGTAGAATTTGTCCTTTGATTTCATAATCTGGCGCATTAATGTCTGGATGAGTAATTGCGTGACCTTGGCCAGTGCGTTTAGCTCTCATTCGGTCTTCCATACTTAAAGGTTCCAGATTCTCCATAATTGAATTTGTTGAATCGGAATCACTAGAGGATTCTGATTTAATGGTTCGTTCCTCAACAATCTCTGTTTGAATGATTGGTGGTTCCGGAGGAAAGTTTAGTGGTTCAGGATCTACGAATCATTCCTGAATATTCTCCGGATTCTCAATTGTGAGGTCGGGTTCAAAAAATGGATTATCGGAAATTCGAACTGAAGTACTTGGTCGACTGGATGATGATTCTAAAGAGAAATCAACGGCAGTAATATTTGCTAAATGTCTTGATCTAGTTACAGGTGGTGAACGTACAAAAGGTGGTGAACGTCTTGCTCGGTGCATTCACTGAATATCCTATTAGTTTTAAAAAGGAAAGAAAAATTATAATAAGTTATCCAATCAATAGACTTTTCTGATTTTGCCCACGTTTCGAATAGCCAAAAGATGCAGCAGAGGGGCAGGATTCGTTTGGTCTCAATATAATTGAGTACTGTTTGGCTCCAATAACCCGGTCCACGTACAAATCCAACTATTATTACGAACCAGAAAATTTTGATGTCTATCAATTTAACCACTTAAAATAAATTTTCGTAATTTTAAGAAATTTAGATAAGAAGTAGAATAAAAATCTATGTCCTAAAACTAGAATAGTGAGAAATAAGAAAGAAAAAGAGCGTGTCGGAAAAAGGTCGAAAAAGAAAATTGGTTGAAAAATAAAAGGTGACGGAAAAATAAAAGAAACTTATAAAACTTAAAAACACTTGACTAACCTAACCTTATTACTACAACTAACTTAAAATTATAATCGCAAATTGAAATTACTATTTGGAATGATAATTGATACATAGGTAAAAGTCGTCTAAAAATATTAAAGCTTACAGGAAAAACTAAATCCCAAATGGAAATAACTTAAAAAGAAACTAAAACTTAAAAAGGCATCGCAAAATTCTAAAGCACCTAAATCTTAGTCTAAAGAAAAAGCCCTTAAGGAATTCTACGGCAAAGCCTAAAAATCTAGAAGTAAAAATAACTATGGCAAAAACTAAGTTTAAAACTAAATATGAGCTAAAAATACAAATATTACGCTAAAACGATTAAAAAGGGATAAAATATAAAAATATACAAAAAAGTTGTAAAAAATACAATTTTTATAAAAATATTATTTTTATATTATTTATTTATTAAAACTATTAATTTTACAATTTAATTAAACTAATTAAACAAAATATTAATAAAAACTAAAATAAATATTTATTTAAAACCTAATTAGGGTTTTATAATAATAATTATAATAATTACTCGTAATTAATGCCTGATTAGGGTTCTGTCGGCGTGTCAGGTTAGCTCCGCGAGTTGCGGTATTCCAAGAAGAAAAATCCGCGAGTCGCGGGGATCCAGAATTCAACTCAGGTACAGTTTTTTATTTGACGCGTTTTTTTTTCTTTTTATATTTTCTGTTTTTATATTTTTCTGTTTTAAAATCTAAATATTTGTATAATAAAAAACTTATATTTTAAAAACTTAAATAAAAATAGAACTACTTTATAATTTTAAAAATATCTTAAAAATAGATTTATATATATTAAATTTTTTTTCGGTTTTTTTTATTTATAAAATATATTTATAAAATAAATTAAATAAAACTTATATTTTTACAAACTAAAGAAACTTTATAAAACTTAAATATTTATCAAACTCCTAAAAATATTTATATTTTTGTTTTTCTTTTTATATTTTAAAACGTATTTTTATAAAAACGAATTTTAATAAAAGTAAACTAAAAATCTTTTTTTTTTATATTAGCGTTGCGCTTCCGGCTTTTAAAAGTTCCCCGGCAGCGGCGCCAAAAATAACTTAATGTTTTAGCAGAGTGGTATAAAAATACTATTAAATTTAGCAGGAAATACTATTGAATACGATACATTTTTACACAAGATATTTATTTATTTATAGAATGGATATACTTAAACCTTGCTACAACACTTATAGGCAGTGTACCTAATCGTACAGTAGTGTAGTTTTTAGTAAGTCCGGTTCGTTCCACAGGGAATCTTTTTAAACAAAGCTTAACGCTATATTAGTTTACTTTTATAAAAATACAAATATATATATAAGTAATATTATTATTATAAAAGGGGGGTTTTTACCATTTAATGACCGGTTTGTCGATTTTAAAACTTTAGTCACAGTTAAAACCAAATGTAAAATATTAAATATAAATACAAGACTTAAATTAAAGCATAAAGTAAATAACGATAATGAAATTGTGAATAATAAAAGTGCGATAAAATAAAGTTGCGATAATTAAAAAGTACGATAATTAAAAGTGCAATTAAATAAAATAACAATAAAAATGCGATAATTAGAAGTGCAATTAAATATAAAATAAAGGAAATTAAATATGAAATAAAAGAATTATGCTTATTTAAACTTCCGTAATCATGATGTTTGACGTGTTGATTTTAGTTTTATGCCCATGGGTTAATTGTCCTTTATCCTGGATTATTTAATATGTCCGTCTGGTTTTTGTCCATAACAGTCCATCAGTCATAAATATAAAGTGCGAGTATCCTCGTCAAATTATCCTTATACCCGAAGTTAAATATTCCAACTAATTGGGGACTTAAACTGTAACAAGATTTTAATACTTTGTTTAATAATTACACCAGGATGTCGACTGAGTGTAATCCAAGGTTTTAATATTTTGTTATCAATTATACCAAGTGTCCTTGTACATAATTTCACCCCTGTTTTAATTATTCTAGTGGCTATTAATCCATTCCCGTGTCCGGTTAAATGAACGATTATTCGTACATATAAATACCCCGCCCATCGTGTCCGATCGAGTGTATATGGTAATTTATAGGGACGCCCAATTGTAAATCTTTATATTAACATTAACAAACTATCATTTAGTTAAACAAATATAAAGCCCATTAATAGCCCATAGTCTAATTTCCACAAGTGTCGTTCTTTTGTTCAAACCCCAATTATGGTACAAAGCCCAATTACCCAATTTTAGTAATTAGCCCAACATCATGATTACTTCGTTTTAAATAAGCATAATAATAACTTAGCTACGAGACATTAAATTAAAAAGGTTGCACATAACTTACAATGATTAAAAATAGCGAAGCGTTACACGGACAGAATTTCGACTTACACCCTTACAACATTCGCTAACATACCCTTATTATTAGGATTAAAATTAAAATTAAAATTAAAATATAAATTATATATATATATTTTACGTATATAGATAGAGAGATGGATATATGTGTGAGTAAAAATGATCAGAATTCGGTTGGCTTTATAGGGAGTTTCAAACTTTGGGGCTCCGCGACTCGCGGCATTTTTTGCCTTCAAACTCCGCGAGTCGCGGAGTTTGAAATTACAGCTCACAAAATTTGGAGTCTTTCTTGCCGACGGTTTTTTTATTATTTATATAATATATAAATAATTATAAGAATTATTTAAATATTATATTATATTTATGTGCATAGTTGACTTGTAATTTTTAGTCCGTTGCGTCGAGCGTTGAGAATTGACTCATGTCCCGGTTCTGGATTTTCGAACGTCCTTGCGTACAATTTAATATCTTGTACTTTGCGTTTTGAATCTTGTACTCTTGTAATTTCGAGACGTTTCTTATCAATAATTGGAACCTCTTTGATTATCTTTTGTACTTTTGAGCTTTTTGGTCGTTTGCGTCATCAATTCGTCGAATCTGTCTTTTGTCTTCACCTTTTATTATTTAAACGAATATCACTTGTAAATAGAACAATTGCAACTAAAAGCTTGTCTTTCTTGAGGAATAATGCTATGAAATATATGTTTGTTTTTAGCATTATCAAGTCTAGACTCACTAATGTACCCTATGACTCGGGGTTGACACCAATGAACTCTAAATCCCTACAACCAAAGCTCTGATACTATCTGTAGCGACCTGACCAAATCATGTTTGATGGCGCCGACTACTAAGGTCCCATTACGTGGTCATAAGTCTTTAAAATGACGTTTGACCGAAAATATGTTGCATTCATTTCAAAAGTTAAGATTTGTTCCCAAGTTTACAAGAATCGTTCATCCAAAAGTTACGTTACAAAGTTATAAGTACAATTGAAATCTATGCGACACGATTTAAAAGTAGCCAAAAGATGCTCCATGTATGTATGTATATACTCGACATCCAAGCAAGTATCAAAAGTAATGAGCGGAAGCATGTATCAAAAAACGTTCAAGGACCTGAGAAAAACATAGAAATCTGTCAACGAAAACGTTGGTGAAATCATAGGTTTAAGTAATTAAGTACAAGTGAACCACAAGATTTGTAACATTGATATAATAGTAATACATTCCAAAAGTTTGTTTCACGAGCACCCAATTATCAATGCTTAACATTCCTTCCATAGAACCCCATCACAATAGTGTTAGAACATACACTGTTTCTCGAAAATATATTTCATTCGTAAACGGTAGCGAACCGTTTGAATGAGGGTTTGTCAAACCCATATGGCCATATAACATAAGTTCTCGCTTACACCCGGCAAGTGTAACTAATGATAATCGAATTGAGGATTTTTGTTCAAACTCGTATGTAGAATGTTTGTTTTCCTGTACTTGTGTTCACTTAGTAAAAAGAAACGTTTATGTTTTCTCATCCCAAATGTAAGTTCAAAAGAGTAAAAGTGGGACTATGATCTCACCTTGAGTGCACGTATGAAAAGTACTTCACAAAGTAACATGTGCAAAGGACAATGCTAGTCTTGACCTAAATAAATAGATCGTATCAATAACAGTAAACACGATAGGTCAAAGATGTTCAATTAGTCCTATGGCTCGTTACGACTCGATTATGTAGCATGTGAATCAATTTGTCAAGTTTCATGCAAGATACAAGTATAGAAACAAGCTAGGAAGGTTGCATAATCATTTGGTTAAGTTTGACAAAAAGTCAAACTTTGGTCGGTCAAAGTCAACGAAAAAGTCAACACGTTCGGGTCGGGTCCCGAACTATTTTTCTGAGGTTTTTATTCATATATAAGCATGTTAGAACAAGTCTCATGTGAATCGGAGGTCCATAGCGTGCCAAACATTTTTCGTATTTTGACCAAGTAGGTCAGAACCTGGTCACGTTATATGTCGCGCCGCGACCCAAGGCTGCCGCGCCGCGGCATTTAACTGGTGCTGGTACCGGGTCAGTTTCAATTGTTCAAGTCTTTTTCCGAACTTCGATCCAACACAAAACACAAACCGCAAACACTTATGACACGCATCTTATATCGTTGGAAAGGTAATTTGGCAAGGAACACAACTAAATACATTTTACCAACCAAAACCTTATTTGCAATAACCGAATTTTCAAATCAAAAGATCAATCAATGCCCACATTTAATGCTTCAAATCTTACAAGTGCACATTTATGATTCGGGAATTTAATGCATACATAAAATACGCCATTTTGTAGGTAATCAAGCATACAATATAACTAACTACTTACTAACAATAATTCATGGCATTCAATGCATCAAATATTCATTTCAAGCTTATCAAACCCTAACCCAAATTCACCAAATCACTAATCAAGTTTATGGAGTTTTCTCAAGCAACCTACACATCAAATTGAAGCTAGTGATACTAGAAACACATTTAATACATGCATTTATAACATTTAACAACATTCAAACAACCAAATCACCAAATCAAGCACACCAAAGTTCATACTCAAGCTAGTTACTTTAAATAACAAAATCGAACATATAAATCATATATTCATGTTAGACTTGAGCCATAGACACTAATTAACAACTTTATAAGTTAAAAACATCAAGAACACAAAATCTAGTGATTTTAGAAAGTTACCCAAACGTAATGAAATCGGTATGGAATCGAAGAGGAAGTTGCAAGGATTCCAAATATGTAATTTGTTTTGCAAGACACCCGCTAGCTTGGATTTAGATGATGATTCTTTGTTTGAAGATTTGAGAGAAAAATGGAAAGTATAGAAAGAAAAGGAAAATGAAATGGAAAAGAAAGAGGAGGTGGGTTGACTAGTCAAATGCTAGTCACCTCTTTGGCACTTTGACGAAACTAGTCCCTCGAGTTCGGTTGCGGGTGCGTGAATTACCTAAACGAGATATTTTTAAAACGCGTATTAACGAGGGATGTCATAAACATATAATGGAATTTAAATAGTTAAACGGAAGAGTAAACGGAAAAAGGCGGGATGTTACACATATAACAATTATCTCTTAGAATTATGATCTTTCAATCTGAATTTCTGAAAAGTGCTTTAGCCTATGAATCAGTTTTCTATGTTTTGAAAAAAGCTGATGAAGCAGTGAAAACTGAAGACTGCCTTGACAGTTAAAAGTTGATGATAAAGAATGGAGTGATGGAAACACTCAATGGAAAATTTGTACTGGAAAAATGGATTGAGCAAACCATGAAGGAGACTCTGAAACAAATCACAAGGACTAAACTTGTATATAAAGATTCCTGATGATTATGTTTCTGAAGAAATATTTAGCGAATACCTTACTCCTTAACCGCTCTAAATCATCGTGAATGAATCTCTTCATCACAATTTGATTGTGAAATTCTAAGATATCATCGTATCTTTCTTTATTAATATCCTCAATATTTCTGAAGATATCTTCATAAATATTCTTGTTCGATATCAATTATCTCTCCGCTCTATCTGTGTTATATCATAAAAGAAATTGTTTTAGTTTCTAAAATTCTGAAGAAAAAAAAAATTTGAATTTGAACTATGAATGAATTCTGAAGTAGTATTGGGAACTGAAGCATGAGTTAGTATAATATAATGACACTTGATCAACGTGATTATATTACAGTAAGTCATGCTGAGTTTCTAATGGAACGTGATGATTCACAGATCATAACGTCATCATGTGCCATGTTACATAACTCTTTCATTTTGCTTAACTTCTGAACATATCAAGAAAGTATATTCTTGATAATTCAATTCTCAGTGATTCTGGTAATTTGACAAATCAAATCGTGCTATTACGTTCTTTCTTGTTTAGAACATTAAGTTCATTCGAAACTCCATACTTATGAATTCTGGACCATTACTCGCTTTACTAGAGGTCGAGAAGAGAATAAAAAGGCAAAGAGCTCCAATATATAAGAGAAAATATAAAACCCAATAACAACACGGAGATTACAAACCGTGGATATTAATACGATTAGCAATATAAAGACACGGTAGAATTAAGAATACTATCACCCCAAGGTAATAGTAAAACTAAACAGATTTTTCTGGTGGAAGATTGAAAAGAAGGATGACAGAAATGATAATTAAGAAAATATTAAGGATTAGAACTGGATTAAGCATTTTCGCAATCTTTTGGATGTACGAACTAAGAAAGAAAGTATAGGAATGGTGAGAATAATGGAACGGAAGAGTTTAATTTATAAAGGAAAAATCAGACGTAACAATCGAGACGGATGACCGCATTTAATTAAAGAGATCCTAATTTCCTTAAATCTCGAAGAATCAGATCTTATAGATTTTCAAGATTTTCTTTTGAATCCCTTGAATTCTGGAATTCAACCATGACTAGTCAAAAGTTATGATGAAACATGTCTTTCTCATTTCACTATTTAGTGATAGCTTCATTCGTACTATTCGAGTAATCGATTTATTTTATCCGTATTACTCAATGATGATAAAACTCTATTTATCAACTCATATTCGTCATGAAAACATTTTTATTGTTAGCCATGACCACCTCACTCAAATTTCGGGACGAAATTTCTTTAACGGGTAGGTACTGTGACGACCCAGAAATTTCTGACCAAATTTAAACTTAATCTTTATATGATTTCGACACGATAAGCAAAGTCTGTAAAGTTGAGTCTCAAAATTTTGGAACAGTTTACATTAATGCATTTGTCCTTTGACTGCTCTCGACGATTCACGAACAATTAATTGTAAATAGATTTGTGTGTATTTAAATATATATGTATATACAATAATTTGGAAATTAACCTTAAATATTATATGTTGTTGTATTAAAAATTAATTATGTAAAATAAAATAAAAATATGATATTATGATAATATATATATATATATATATATATATATATATATATATATATAAAGTATGAGAATATATATTTTGTGATTTCGAATCTAATTAGAAAACGACAGTAACACTCAATCGTCATTCGATGGGTATTACACAAATTAATTTCAAACTTATATTATTTTAAAATAAAAGGTGATTCGAAAATAAGTTATATAAATTATAGGCTTATTTAAAATATATTTAGAATTTATTTGTTAAATTTTAAAACTTTTTATATTTTACTTAGGGTTGGGAGTGAATAATTAATGTAATTTTAACTTAATAATTAATGATTGAATTTTATACCATAATGATCAGAATAAATAATTATAACTAATACAAAAATTTAGAATTTTTTTTGAAGACTTTTATTCACCACTGTTTAACCACGGGACACGAACTACACCTAATAAGTGTCGGCAGTCAGTCTGTGAGCTGTAAAACACGTTTTAATATTTTATGACTTATAGGAAAACCACCTAATATTATATACACATATTATGTTTACACCTAGATCATCACCATCTTTCTTGAAAAGAGACTACAATCGACACCCATCACCTATCAACCTCACCCACCGTACACCATCTACAACCATAACCGCCACTACCACTCGAACACCAGGAGCAACCGCTACCCTACCCTTAAACCACCTCTCCAACCATCAACCATCAATCATCATCATCACACTCGTTTTTTTTCTCGTTGAAACCATACAACGGTTAGAAGCATGATGAACATAAGTGTACTCATACAAAACAACCATCTTTACATCGAAAAACCACCTCTTCCTCACTTCATTCGTGAACTATTGTTGTTGTTGATAACTTTGAACGAAAACCATTAAACATCACCATTTTTTTCTGTTATAGTACAACGATTGTTTTTATTCGATTCATTTCACCTCCACTAATCACTATCTCATCATCTCCTTCGTGTCTTTCCTTGCTACTATTTCTACACCATCATTAAACCCTCATACAAACTACCACTGTTTTCTTGTTTCTCTTCGGATCACAATCAAACCCAACAACCTGAAGATTTTCCTAACCGCTGCGAATTATTTTGTTTCAATTTCAATGTCACGAGCTAGTTGAAAATAAAATGGTACAGCTTTTGTTTCTGTTTTGAGGTATGTTGGAGTTTAAAACGCGTGATGTAACTGATAATGATTAAAGAGCTAAGAAAAGAAAAAGGTATGTAGTTTGTTGCCTTTACTGTCAAACCTACAACCCCACAACCCTCAAGCCATTTAATTAAAGTAATGGGCCTATTATTTTAGTAGTCCAGCAGGTATGTGAGCCTGTTTGTCTTGATTGGACGACCCAAATTGTTTTGAGTTTGTGGTAATGAAACCCATGAAATAAAGACGATGACAGATTATTTCTGGTGATCTGTGTTAACGGGGATATGATGATAACGATCACGATAGATAGTAGAATCATGATGATTGATTAGTTATGATAATGATGATTATGAAACGATTAGTATCGAAGAGGATTCACGTAAGATAGATTGTGATGATTATGGATTATGATTATGCTAATAATTATAATTATGATGATTATGATTGTTAGATAGATGATGAGGGTATGTATATGATAAACGATAATGATGGTGATAATCGATTATGTATTGATAATGATGCGAAGATGATGAATGTAATAACAAGGATTAGATGTGCGAAGAAGAAGAAAGGGAAACAGAAAAAATCGAGTTAAATAAAAATTAAGTGGTGTTCTTAATCAGAAAAACAAGATAGCATGAATGGTTAAGGGTGTTAGTGGGATAGCGGGAGGTCGAGGGTTCGAGCCCGGGCATGGGCGTTTATTTTTTTAAAGACTTGTTACATTAAGGTAGTCTTTCTAACCTTATTATTATTATTATTATTATTATTATTATTATTATTATTATTATTATTATTATTATTATTATTATTATTATTATTATTATTATTATTATTATTATTGTTATTGTTATTAGGTTATTAATAATATTAAAAAATATAATTATTAGTATCACTCATACAATTAATATTATTATCATTATTGTTAGTATTAGTAAAATTATTATTTTATTATTAGTACTAATATTAAATATTATCATTATTATTGTAAGTATTATTATTAATATGACTATTAAAAATGCCATTAAAACTATCACTATTATTAAAATTACCATTATTATTAAAAATAGTATCTTTATAAAAACTATCATTTTTTATCTTATCATTATTTTATTATTTTTTTAAACTATTATTATTAATATCATTATTATTATTACAATTATTATTAAAATTATCATTAGTAGAATTATTCACATTGTTAACTTTATTAATAATATTAAGTATTATGATTAATATCATTTTTACCATTATTAATATTATTATGATTACTATTTTTAACAAACAAATAATATATATATAAATATATTTAATACATATAACATAACGAAAATTAATATTTTTATATATAAAATGAATATATGAAACATATATATACTAGTAATATAAAAAGGATATAATTAATAAATTTATATATATATTTTTGTTCGACTACAAGTATATGTTTTAATATATATATGACTAATATAGGTTCGTGAATCCGAGGCCAACTCGACACTTGTTCAATGACGTCATATGTATTTTTACTACAAAATATAGTATAGTGAGTTTCATTTACTCCCCTTTTAATTGCTTTTGCAATATATATTTTTGGGCTGAGAATACATGCGCTGCTTTTATGTTTGACGAAATAGACATAAGTACTTAAAATATATTCTACTTTGAGTTGTACCACCTTGCATATCTTCCCTAATAGCTTGGTAACTAATATTTACATGTTGTAAGAACATGTAAACGCAAATTCTATTGATAGATCTATCGGGTTTAACCACCCCAACCGGGCTAGTCGCTCTAGTATCGTAAACGGTTGTATAGTACTTCGTTTTTACTACACTTGGTACAGTGTAGGGAGATTTCAAAATAAAGGGAATATGCCACATTAATTGTTAAGTATGGTTACCGAAGTGCTCAACAACTTATAGAATACTTTTATACACTTGCGAGTGTACATATATTCATGAAACTGAAATCTTGTGGTCTATTAAAATGATGGAAATGATCGATTATGATAAACTAATGAACTCACCAACCTTTTGGTTGATACTTTAAAGCATGTTTATTCTCAGGTATGAAAGAAATCTTCCACTGTGCATTTGCTCATCTTAGAGACATTACTTGGAGTCATTCGTGACATATTTCAAAAGATGTTGCATTCGAGTCGTTGAGTTCATCAAGATTATTATTAAGTCAATTATAGTTGGATATATTATGAAATGGTATGCATGCCGTCAACTTTCGATGTAATGAAAGTTTGTCTTTTAAAAACTAATGCAATGTTTGTAAAATGAATCATATAGAGGTCAAGTACCTTGCGATATAACCAAATGTAATGTATTCGTCCAGATGGATTAGGACGGGTCACTACAGCTATATTGCTCTTACATTCATTATAAAGTAATAAAATAAAAACACTCAGACATAATATAGTCCTAATAAACATATATAAAGGGATAGGTAGTTTTGATTATAGAGTCATTTGCGCGTCTCTTTTCTTCTTATGGAATTACTCCTTAGGCTTATTCTCTTCACACTTACTTTTTTCATACTCATTTAATGCTTTAATTTGTTGCAAGAAATTCAATGTGATGTCAAGACCCCTACGAAAAGACATTTCAAATGAAACACTCAACTCATGGATATGTTTTCTCACTTCAGTGCTAAGTTTATATTGATCTTTTATAAATTCAGTAACAATTCTATCCACGGTAAAGTCATCATCTTCTTCTTTATCAACTTTAACCATTTTCACATTAGAGCGAGGAACTTTGGATCTTGGAACTAACGAAATAGATTCAAATATTGCACCATAATGAATAGTTAATGAATTATCAGCATAGTTAATGGTAGCACGAGCGGTAGCTAAAAACGGAGATCCTAGGATTAATGGAGTTATCGGATCTTCTTTCATGTCCATCACAACAAAATCAATTTTGTAGAAAGCATAACCAACAATAACTTCAACTTTTTTAACAATCTCTAATGGCTCATGTAAACGACTATCAGCAAAACAGACATTTCCTTTGATTGGTTCCAACGACGGTTGAAATGTCCCGTTCTTATTGATTAAAAACGTTCCATATTAATTGATTTCGTTGCCAGGTTTTGACCTCTATATGAGACGTTTTTCAAAGACTGCATTCATTTTTAAAACAAACCATAACCTTTATTTCATAAATAAAGGTTTAAAAAGCTTTACGTAGATTATCAAATAATGATAATCTAAAATATCCTGTTTACACACGACCATTACATAATGGTTTACAATACAAATATGTTACATCGAAATCAGTTTCTTGAATGCAGTTTTTACACAATATCTTACAAACATGGACTCCAAATCTTGTCCTTATTTTAGTATGCAACAGCGGAAGCTCTTAGTATTCACCTGAGAATAAACATGCTTTAAACGTCAACAAAAATGTTGGTGAGTTATAGGTTTAACCTATATATATCAAATCGTAACAATAGACCACAAGATTTCATATTTCAATACACATCCCATACATAGAGATAAAAATCATTCATATGGTGAACACCTGGTAACCGACATTAACAAGATGCATATATAAGAATATCCCCATCATTCCGGGACACCCTTCGGGTATGATAAAAATTTCGAAGTACTAAAGCATCCGGTACTTTGGATGGGGTTTGTTAGGCCCAATAGATCTATCTTTAGGATTCGCGTCAATTAGGGTGTCTGTTCCCTAATTCTTAGATTACCAGACTTAATAAAAAGGGGCATATTCGATTTTGATAATTCAACCATAGAATGTAGTTTCACGTACTTGTGTCTATTTTGTAAATTATTTATAAAACCTGCATGTATTCTCATCCCAAAAATATTAGATTTTAAAAGTGGGACTATAACTCACTTTCACAGATTTTTACTTCGTCGAGAAGTAAGACTTGGCCACTGGTTGATTCACGAACCTATAACAATATATACATATATATCAAAGTATGTTCAAAATATATTTACAACACTTTTAATATATTTTGATGTTTTAAGTTTATTAAGTCAGCTGTCCTCGTTAGTAACCTACAACTAGGTGTCCACAGTTAGATGTACAGAAATAAATCGATAAATATTATCTTGAATCAATCCATGACCCAGTGTATACGTATCTCAGTATTGATCACAACTCAAACTATATATATTTTGGAATCAACCTCAACCCTGTATAGCTAACTCCAACATTCACATATAGAGTGTCTATGGTTGTTCCGAAATATATATAGATGTGTCGACATGATAGGTCGAAACATTGTATACGTGTCTATGGTATCTCAAGATTACATAATATACAATATGATGTTGTACGAGGTGTATATAAAATAGTTATTAATTTTAGCAGAAAACACTATTAAATACGATACAATTTTACACAAGATATTTATTTATTTATAGAATGGATATACTTAAACCTTGCTACAACACTTATAGGCAGTGTACATAATCGTACAGTAGTGTAGTTTTTAGTAAGTCCGGTTCGTTCCACAGGGAAATCTTTAAACAAAGCTCAACGCTATATTAGTTTACTTTTATTAAAAATACAAATATATATATAAGTAATATTATTATTATAAAGGGGGGTTTTTACCGTTTAATGACCGGTTTGTCGATTTTAAGACTTTAGTCGCAGTTAAAACCTAATGTAAAATATAAAATAAATACAAGACTTAAATTAAAGCGTAAAGTAAATAACGATAATGAAATTGCGAATAATAAAAGTGCGATAAAATAAACTTACGATAATTAAAAAGTACGATAATTAAAAGTGCGATTAAATAACAATAAATAAAAGTGGATTAATTAGAAGTGCAATTAAATATAAAATAAAGGAAATTAAATATGAAATAAAAGAATTATGCTTATTTAAACTTCCGTAATCATGATGTTTGACGTGTTGATTTTAGTTTTATGCCCATGGGTTAATTGTACTTTGTCCTGGATTATTTAATATGTCCATCTGGTTTTTGTCCATAACAGTCCATCAGTCATAAATATAAAGTGCGAGTGTCCTCATCAAATTATTCTTATACCCGAAGTTAAATATTCTAACTAATTGGGGATTCGAATTGTAACAAGGTTTTAATACTTTGTTTAATGAATACACCAGGTTATCGACTGCGTGTAAACCAAGGTTTTACTACTTTGTTAACAATTACACCAATTACCCTTGAATGTAATTTCACCCCTGTTTTAATTATTCTAGTGGCTATTAATCCATTCCCGTGTCCGGTTAAATGAACGATTATTCGTACATATAAATACCCCGCCCATCGTGTCCGATCGAGTGTATATGGTAATTTATAGGGACGCCCAATTGTAAATCTTTATATTAACATTAACAAACTTTCATTTAGTTAAACAAATATAAAGCCCATTAATAGCCCATAGTCTAATTTCCACAAGTGTCGTTCTTTTATCCAAACCCCAATTATGGTACAAAGCCCAATTACCCAATTTTAGTAATTAGCCCAACATCATGATTACTTCGGATTAAATAAGCATAATAATAACTTAGCTACGAGACATTAATATAAAAAGGTTGAACATAACTTACAATGATTAAAAATAGCGTAGCGTTACACGAACAGAATTTCGACTTACACCCTTACAACATTCGCTAACATACCCTTATTATTAGAATTATAATTAAAATATAAATTATATATATATATTTTTCGTATATATGAGAGAAGAGAGATTATAGATTATGAAAAATGATCAGAATTCGGTTTGCTTTATAGCCAGAGTTGATTTTTGGGGCTCCGCGACTCGCGGCAAAATCCTCTTCAAACTCCGCGAGTCGCGGAGAATGTATTTACAGCTCACACCCTTGGAGTTTCTCTGCCGACGGTTTTATAATATATATATATATAATATATATATAATTAATATAATTAATTATATATTATATTATATTTATATGCATAGTTAACTTGTAATTTTTAGTCCGTTGCGTCGAGCGTTAAGAGTTGACTCTGGTCCCGGTTCCGGATTTTCGAACGTCCTTGCGTACAATTTTATATTTTGTACTTTGCGTTTTGAATCTTGTACTCTTGTAATTTCGAGACGTTTCTTATCAATAATTGGAACCTTTTTTATTGTCTTTTGTACTTTTGAGCTTTTTGGTCGTTTGCGTCTTCAATTCGTCGAATCTGTCTTTTGTCTTCACCTTTTATTATTTAAACGAATATCTCTTGTAAATAGAACAATTGCAACTAAAAGCTTGTCTTTCTTGAGGAATAATGCTATGAAATATATGTTCGTTTTTAGCATTATCAAATATTCCCACACTTGAGCGTTGCTTGTCCTCAAGCAATATCGTCTTGAAATACTAGAATCACTTCTTTATTCTTCACACTTTGTACATCAGTGATTTCTATACGGCGGTATAAACAATGGTAGTAACGATATGGTTTACAGTCCCACATGACTATAAAAATTTAGATCCATAATTGGATCTTTATGAAAACATTTGATCTTTTGAAATCTAGTTTTTACCCTAGATAAGTTTTCCGGGATAACCCTTTACCGGTGTTTGCAAAATATTTTTGTGGGTTTGGTGGGTTTCAGATTTGAAAATTTTAGCTCAAAACTTGCGGTTTTGTGTCACCCACTTGCTAACCTTGTATTTGGAAAGCAACACGTCCAGTTTACTTGTCCCGTATATTACCTTTCGGTAAACTACCGTCCGGTTGTAAAGGAAAGCGTTGAACAAGCAACTGTTAAGGCAATGTCCCGTGACATGCTTTTGATTATGGTCTATAACGTGTCGGACGCAATTACTATCCTTGGTAGGAGCAATAGTAAAGCTCACCCTTATAATTTTTTGGTATGGCACAAGGTCCTGTCTTTGACCACTATGCAACCATCGTTCTTACGGTTGACACCCGATTTGGTTCAGGTGACCTAATGAATTCCAGGTGAATTCCTAGGATTTTACGTTCAATGGTAATGAACGCATTGAAAATAGGGTTTTCAGAAAACAAATCGGTTTATAATTTTGATCAAAATATTTTCTCGTTTAAGCTCGAGTTTAGATATCATCGAATTCCATGAGTTTGTAATTCTCAATCTTTAAGGTCAATCTCTAGGATTGAGTAATATCAGTCTTAAAAGCTGATTTTTAATCTTTAAGGAGATTATCCTTTCTGGGGATCTGATTCATTAGTCTTATCCAGCTAATTTGCATGGTGCCCCCCCATTGTACGAGATAAATCCTTCTCATGGTTAGGATAAATCTGACCACTTGGCGACCCTGTTTAATGCTGAGGTCCGTGGATTTCCTGCTGATTTTAGTGATGACTTTTCTAGATTTTTCGTCAACCTACAGCTGGTCTGGACGACAACTTCATGACCTAAATCAAGAAGAGCGTGTCTTTTTCGGAAGACTTTACTTCCTTTTAATGATGGAATTGATTCATCGTGTAGATCCATCTTTTCTTTTCTTTCATTGGGTAAAACAGTTTAGTTTAGTCCAAAGCAAAAGTATTTTCAGTTATTTGTTACAGATATATGTGACATATGTTTAAAATAACTTGGTAAATTTTCCCACACTTGGCTTTTATTTTCCTTTTTATCGTCCTCTATTCTATTTTAAATGAATTTTAACATTTTAGTTTGTTTCTCAATTTATGTCCTTTCCGAGGTAACAATAATTTCGGTGTTAAAACCTAGTTTTATCGTTCATAAATATGTATAAACATGATTTGAATTCATTTAATTGAAAAATTTTACTAGAATTGGGTAGTCAGTATATAAGACTAGGGCTGTTCTTTTTTATCAGAGAGCACTAGATTCTAATACAACTACTGCTTTACTAGTATTTTTAATGGTAACCAAGTGTATAAAGTAAAAAATTTTTAAAATCCGAAAGAATTTAACCCCTTCCCACACTTAAGATCTTGCAATGCCCTCATTTGCAAGAAATCAGTAACAATTTAAATTATTGAGGGTGATTTGTGTGAAAATGATTAAATTTTACCAAAGTTTCCAAATATATTGGCGTTTGTTTGCTGAATGATAAATGGTGCACATCATTTGTTCATTCCGTCTTGTTGTTATTTCACATATATTTTGCATCTTGTCGTCAAAATTAGTTGCTTTTGCTGAACTTAATGCCAGTCTTTGAAAATGCGTTGTTTTACCCTGTTGTGTACATAAAATAAACTGCAAACATATATACATATTTTTGAAGTTTGGTATATTACCCCACATTCAAAAATTATTAAAATCTAAGAATAAAAGTTAGATAATTATAAAAATGATTACAATATTAACAAAAATATTAAATGTATCAATAATTACAAATTACAAAATAAAATAATAAGTAAACTAAGGATGATATTGGTACCAATAGGGGTTCCAGGCATAACCATAAGTGCTATAGAATGCTTCGGCAGGGTCATACGTAGGATATGGTTGCTGCATCTCTATAGACCAAGGAGGGAAGATGGGTTTCGGTGTAGGAATATAGTTTCTACCTATATGTTGGCAATGTGCTATGATTTGGTTCTGATGAACTTGCCAATCTTCAAATGCTCTCTGTCTAGCATTTTCGTATTCCTGAGAAGCTATAAACCTATGCATTTCTTGCATCTCATTCCCCCCTCCTACATTACCTTGTTGCTGGTTTCTCTCCACCTGTGGATGTCTACCATGGTATCGTACTGCGGCGTTATTTCGCCTCTTCAAAACTTTCGCACCATGGTATACATTTAAACCTATAGTATCGCGGGGTTCTGGTTCTTCTACTAATAATCCTCCCCCCCCCCCCCCCCCGACTTATATCCACACCGAGATATTCACCAATCAAAGTAATAAAAATACCACCTCCTATTATGCTATGTGGTCGCATCCCCCGAACCATAGCTGATAAATAATAACCCACACAATATGGTATACTTACAGCGCTTTGTGGGTCTCGAATACACATATGGTAAAACAAATCTTGTTCATTTACTTTTTCTTTGTTCTTACCCCTTTGTGTAATCGAATTAGCTAAAAACCTATGTATCACTCTTAATTCGGCTCTATCTATATCCAAATAAGAGTAATTTCCCCCTTTGAAACGGTGATGGCTTGTCATTTGACTCCACACACCGTGTGTATCAAAATTCTCATCTATCTTTCTACCGTTTAGTATCAATCCTCTACAATCGGCAGACGCTAACTCCTCAGGCGTATATATACGTAAAGCCTGAGCCATGTCCAGTAAAGACATGTGGCGCATCGAACCGCCTAACAAAAATCTAATAAAAGAACGATCGGTTAAACTAGCTACCCGATCATTCAACTCTATACTACATAACAATTCTTCACACCATACTTTATATACAGGTCTACGTATGGTGAATAAACATATCCAGTCATTAAAAGAAGAATTACCATACCTCTGTACAAGTAATTCCCTAATTGGCCCGGCCAATTCTACAGCTTCTAAGGGTCCCCATTCTATGACCCTCGGTACCTCAACAACCTTAGAATGAAGAGTATGCAAACCCCGTTGATATTTTGGATAATCTATCCAAAGTCTGTCAAATCTCAGGTTCGGGTGCAACTCTTCCAAGTGCATATCGGAAAAGGTCATGACTGGATGAGGTACATCCTGCTTGTAGTAGTTATCCACCTCCTGTTGTTCCAAATTTTCAGCAGGAGCATTGCGGGCTTGGGATGAAGATTCACCCCTTTCATTCTGCAAAACACATCAAACACAATTTTTGTGCATCCAAATATGCATTAGTGTCAGCAAAATCATCAATCAAAATAATTACAATGACATTATCAATTTATATCATACTTAAGCTCATTTTCACATTTTTGTCAAATCTACACTTTTTCAAATAAGCATATACGAAAATGTTCGCCAAGTTCATAAACATTCAACTCAAATAACAATACAAAATAATCATTATTAGCAATTAAACAAGTCTCAAATGGCATTATCTTTCAAAAACCAAGTTCATGAATTTTAGACTTGAAAAAGTCCACTTTAATTCTCAAAATCATGTTTAGGCTCAAAGTTTGGATCATTTAACTACCTAAACATGTTACACTACTTAATTTAGCAATAATTCATGACAAAAATCGGCCATAACCTGTTTATATCAAAAAGCCCCAAATTTGCTCAAGAACACAAACCCTAGATTACTCAAAATTTGAAGTTTAAGGCTTCTAATCATGTTAAACAGCATCAATCTAGGTTATACAAGCATAATACATAAACAATTTAAGCTTAATTACACTAAAAAGCATCAAAATCAAATTGGGGAAAAAATAGCTCAAGAACACCAAATTTTGAATTAAATGGTGTTTAGGTGTAGAAATTTACCGTTTTTCTTGAGTAATTCTTAGATAGCATCCTTCTCAACATGATTTTAGCAAAAGATTTGGTGATTAACGGTTAAAAATTGTGATTTTTGGGGGTGTTTTTCGGGTTTTTCGGGAGTGTTTTTTGCAGGTTTTTATTGTTTTGGGGTTGGGACTGATCTGTTCCAGCTCTTTATTTTTTTCTGATTTTTCATCCCTCCGCGAGTCGCGGTGAAACACCCTTTAAACTCCGCGAGTCGCGGAGTTTTTTTTTTTTTTTTTTTTTTTTTTTTTATAATCATTAACTTTTGAAAACAATTAAGAAATTAATTTTAAAATTTTGTTTCCCTTGTTATTTAGGACGAGGTCATTTCGGATCGATGTCCTAGTCCGTCTCTCGACAAAATTTTAAAATTTGTCTTTTTGTAGCGATTGTTTTAAAAGCTAAGATTTTTGGGTTTTTTAATGTTTTTGGCATACTTTAAATTAATAAGATTAAAAATAATGATAATAAAAGTTCTCGTCCCTCCCTTGGGTAAAGCAATTTCGGTTCAAAGACCTAGTCTTCAACTTACGACGAATTTTAAAAATCATATTTTTAACTTAATGAGATAAAGTAAATTTTTGTTTTTAAATTCACACAACTTAAATATAAAATTCAAAATTAATATTAAAAATTCACACCAAACTCAAAATTTAAAATGCATAAAATTAAAATTTTATATTTTAAAAATTAAAAATTCACACCAAACTTAAAATTAATTTTTCAAATATTTACAATTTTAAATATATTGTTTTTACAAAGTTTACAATATTAATTTAAGATTTAAATATTAATTTTAAAAACATGGTAAAAAATAAATTTAAAAATCTTTTTGTCTTTTTATCCCACTTTAATCAATCAAATATTATCAAAAATATACGCCCCTCTTTTCGGTAAAGTAATTTCGGTTCCAAGACCTAATTTAACTCATGACGAATTTTTGAAATATTTTGGGTTGATTGATTAAAGATATTTATACCTTAAGAATAAACGTTAAATTTCGCAGTGATGTAATAAATTTTTGAATGATATCAATAATTTCGGTCGCCAAACCTAATTTTATTCAATACCAATTTAATACTTTTTAGCGAACAAATTAGCGTTTATTATCAAAAGGTTAAAAATAAAAAAAATAAAATAAAAATAAAAACTGTACAGACATACCTGTGAAATAGATTTCTTAGTTATATGATCTATCCCATTCATAAGATAGTCGGTTTAATTGATTTTCCATGGCTACATAGGCGTAACCTCGAGCATTCAGTGTCTTTTCTTCTAAACATATGAACGGTCCGTCTTTGCATAAAGTAATAAATTCGGTATTTGAATAGGTTTGATTATTTGAACATTTACCTCCATGTGACCATTTTCCGCATTTGTGACATCGTTCTAGGTGTCGTGCTCTTCTTTTCGCTGCGGATTTTGATTTTCCTTTACCAAATTGTAACTTATTATCTTCGCATCTGGATTCTTTTCTAACTCCGTCCATTCTTTCTCTGATTACTGATACTATTTCACTCGGTAGTATGTCATTATTTCTTTTATTGATCAAAGCGTGTAGCATTAGACCATGGTTTAGTTCACAGGCAGTCTTCATTTTGTAAAAACCTAAAAAAATAAAAATTCAGAATGGGGGGAGAAGACTAGTTCTTTAGGGTCTGCTAGGGAAAGACCATTCGGGTTCCATTTTCGAGAACTACACGAAAACAGACAATCTAACTCTAACAGAAATACATATTATCCTTTAAAGACTTGATTCTCCCCACACTTAGTTAGTTGTGGTATCGAAATTGTGATTAACTTCGTTGTCGACTTCCATCGGACCATGTATGTAATGTTTAACTCTGTGACCATTAACTTTAAATTCCATCCCATTTGAATTTATTAATTCTATCGTTCCGTATGGGAAAACTCTTTTGACTATGAATGGTCCAGACCATCTTGATTTCAATTTTCCAGGAAATAGCTTGAATCGTGAATTGAAAAGAAGAACTCTGTCTCCTTCTTTAAATTCTTTTGAACTTCTGATTCTTTTATCATGTC
Organism: Rutidosis leptorrhynchoides; assembly: GCF_046630445.1. Lineage (NCBI taxonomy): Eukaryota > Viridiplantae > Streptophyta > Magnoliopsida > Asterales > Asteraceae > Rutidosis > Rutidosis leptorrhynchoides. The sequence goes on along the minus strand of NC_092335.1, from coordinate 390,239,145 downwards.
ATTTCTTCGTTCTTTCTTTATAGATTAACGAATTTTCGTATGCTTCATGTCTTAATTCTTCTAATTCATTTAGTTGACTTAATCGTAGACGTCTGGCTTCATATAAATCAAGATTACATGTCTTCAAAGCCCAAAATGCTTTGTGTTCAATTTCTACTGGAAGATGACATGCTTTTCCATAAACAAGTCTAAAAGGTGTGGTTCCAATTGGAGTTTTGTAGGCTGTTCTAAAAGCCCAGAGTGCATCCTCCAATTTAATGGACCATTCCTTCGGATTTGATCCTACGGTTTTCTCTAGAATACGTTTTAAAGCTCGGTTGGTATTTTCAACTTGTCCACTTGTTTGTGGATGATATGCGGTGGAGATTTTATGAGTTACTCCATATCTTTTAAGAACTTTCTCAAGTTGATTATTACAGAAATGAGTACCCCGATCACTTATTAAAGCTTTCGGTGTTCCAAACCTTGCAAAAAGACGTTTTAAAAAGTTGACTACAACTCGTGCATCGTTAGTTGGGAGAGCTTGTGCTTCCGCCCATTTAGATACATAATCAATGGCTACGAGTATATATAGATTATTATGAGATTTTGGAAATGGACCCATAAAGTCAATACCCCAAATGTCAAATACTTCACATACTTGGATGACATTTTGTGGCATTTCATCACGTTGACTTATTTTTCCGGCCCTTTGACATGCATCACAGGATTTGCAAAGAAGGTGTGCGTCTTTGTAAATTGTAGGCCAATAGAATCCAGCTTCATAAACTTTTCTTGCTGTTAGTTGAGGCCCATAATGCCCTCCTGTTGGTCCTGTGTGACAATGGTTTAATATTTTACTAGCTTCATCTCCAAATACACATCGGCGTATTATTCCATCTGGACAACTTTTAAACAGATGTGGATCTTCCCAAAAATAGTGTTTTATATCACTGAAGAATTTCTTTCGTCTTTGGTACGATAATCCTTTTTCAAGGAATCCACAAACTAAGTAGTTTGCATAGTCTGCAAACCATGGAATTTCTTTATAATCTATCTTCAAAAGATATTCATCAGGAAAGTTGTCTTGTATGGCTGATTCATTTAGAACTTCTAATTCGGGATTTTCAAGACGAGAAAGATGATCAGCGACGAGATTTTCTGCTCCTCTTTTATCTCGGATTTCAATATCAAACTCTTGTAAGAGTAAGATCCAACGGATTAATCTTGGTTTAGCATCTTGTTTTGAAAATAGGTATCTAAGAGCAGAATGGTCGGTATAGACTACCGTTTTTGCTAGAACGAAATATGATCGAAATTTGTCAAAAGCAAAGACAATAGCAAGGAGTTCTTTTTCAGTAGTTGTATAGTTCGTTTGTGCTCCTTGTAATGTCTTACTAGCATAATATATAGGTTGAAATCGTTTTTCAATCCTTTGTCCTAAAACGGCTCCCATTGCAAAATCACTTGCATCGCACATTAGTTCAAATGGTAGATTCCAATTTGGTGTTATCATGATCGGCGCATTAGTGAGTTTTTCTTTAAGAATATTAAAAGATTTGATACATTCATCTGAAAAGATGAATGGCGCATCCTTTTCTAGGAGTTTATTCATAGGAGTGGCAATTTTAGAAAAATCTTTTATGAAACGTCGGTAAAAACCGGCATGCCCTAGAAAACTCCTAACTCCTCTAACATTGGTGGGATGTGGAAGTTTAGCAATTACATCTACTTTAGCTCTATCCACTTCAATTCCTTCTTTTGAAATTTTATGTCCAAGAACGATGCCTTCTTTAACCATGAAATGGCATTTCTCCCAATTAAGTACTAGATTTGATTTTTCGCATCTAATTAGCATTCGTTCCAGATTAACTAGACATGATTTAAATGAATCACCGAAGACTGAAAAGTCATCCATGAAAACTTCCATGCATTCTTCTATCATGTCGTGAAAAATCGCCATCATACACCTTTGAAAGGTTGCAGGGGCGTTGCAAAGTCCAAATGGCATGCGTTTGTAAGCAAAAGTACCATAAGGGCACGTGAATGTGGTTTTCTCTTGGTCCTCGGGTGCTATTGGAATTTGAAAATATCCGGAAAATCCATCTAGAAAACAATAGTAACTATTTCCGGCTAATCTTTCCAACATTTGATCTATGAAAGGTAAGGGAAAGTGATCTTTTCTGGTGGCGTCATTTAATTTTCTATAATCAATACATACACGCCATCCTGTTACAGTCCTAGTAGGAATAAGCTCATTTTTCTCATTTGTAATGACAGTCATGCCACCCTTCTTAGGCACGCATTGAACTGGGCTTACCCATGGACTATCAGAGATTGGATATATCAAACCTACATCTAGCAGTTTAATAATCTCTTTCTTAACTACATCTTGCATATTAGGATTTAGTCTTCGTTGGCGTTGCACATACGTTTTATGACCTTCTTCCATAAGGATTTTATGTGTGCAATACGAAGGACTTATTCCTTTAATATCATGAATCTTCCATGCAATGGCTGGTTTATGAGCTTTCAACACAGAAATGAGTTGTGATTTCTCATTTTCAGTAAGAGAAGACGATATTATTACAGGTAATTCAGATTCACCATGTAAATAAGCGTATTCCAAATGGTTTGGAAGTGGCTTTAACTCTAATTTCGGAGGTTCTTCTATCGATGATTTATATCGATATCTGTCTTCTTCTTTTAGCATTTGAATTTCTTCTGTTGTTGGTTCATATCCATTAGCTATAAGTGTAGCTAACATTTCAGCTTCATCAATTGGTTCATTACCTTCTCCTAAAGAACATTCTCCTGTTCCTTGTAATTCTGGAAATTCTTCTAATAATTCTGCATGTGCATCTATAGTTTGAATATAATAACATGTATCATCTGCAGATTGCGGTTGTTGCATTGCTCTATCAACTGAAAAGGTAACACTCTCATCCTCTATACTTAGGGTCAGTTTCTTACCGAACACGTCTATCATTGCTTTAGCCGTGTTTAAGAATGGTCTTCCTAATATGAGAGGAACTTGAGAATCTTCTTCCATGTCCAGAACAACAAAATCTACTGGAAATACTAAAGTACCAACTTTAACTAGCATGTTCTCCATTATCCCTCTAGGATATTTTATTGATCTATCGGCTAGTTGTATGCTTATTCTGGTTGGTTTCAATTCTCCAAGGTCTAGTTTAGCGTATAGTGAATACGGCATTAGATTTATACTAGCACCTAAGTCTGCCAATGCTTCTATTGAACTAAGACTACCCAGAAAACATGGAATTGTGAAACTTCCTGGATCAGATAATTTTTCTGGTATCTTATTCAACAGCACTGCTGAACAATTTGCATTCATAGTGACAGCCGAGAGTTCTTCCATTTTCTTTCTATTCGTGATTAGATCTTTCAAGAATTTAGCATACCTTGGCATTCCTGAAATTACATCAATGAAAGGAAGATTTACATTTATCTGTTTAAACATATCCAAAAATTTGGATTGCTCGGCTTCAAGTTTTTCTTTCTTCATTTTACTCGGGTAAGGAAGCGGTGGTTGGTACGGTTTAACATAAGGTTTAGCCTTAACTGTGTTATCTTCATTAACCTTTTCAACTACCGGTTCTTTTTCCTTATCTTGATCAGGTTGTGGTTCTTGTGGAGTAGGAATGGTTTCATCAGAAGTTACAGGTATTTCCGGTGGTTTAAGTGTTGTACCACTTCTTGTGGTAATGGCTTTAGCTGTTTCATTCCGGGGGTTAGCATTTGTATCACTAGGTAGACTTCCCGGTTTTCTTTCACCTATTAACCTTGCTAGGTTACTCACTTCTTGTTCCAGATTTTGAATAGAAGCTTGTTGATTTCTAAATGCTTGAGCATTTTGTTCATTGGTTTGTTTCTGAGATGTGAAAAACTGCGTTTGAGACTCAACTAGCTTTGATATCATATCTTCTAAATTTGGCTTTTTCTCGTCGGTTTGTTGTGGTTTAATCGGAAAAATAGGTCTTTGCTGATTGTAAGTATTGTTAGATACTTGTTGATTGCTAGGACCTTGTTGGTTGTTGTATGGAACATTTCGGTTATAATTTTGGTTTTGATTGTAAATCGGTCTTGGCGGTTGATAATTATTCTGATAATTATTTCCAGGCCTTTGGTTTATGTATGAAATATTCTCTCTTTGTTCCATTGTTAATTCAATACTGAGACAATCTTTTGTCAAATGTGGTCCTCCACACTGCTCACAACTAATTCGTATAGCATGAATATCTTTAGTCATCTTTTCCATTCGTCTCTCGAAAGCATCTATCTTTGCCGAAATGGAATCTAAGTCATGGCTAGAATCGGCTCTAGCTGCTTTAGATGATCTAACGATGTCTTTTTCTTGATGCCACTCATGTGAGTGGGAAGCAGTATTATCAATAATTTTGTAAGCATCAGTTTCGGTTTTCTTCATAATAGAACCACCAGCTGCTATATCTATGTCTTTTCTTGTAGTGATGTCGCATCCTTGGTAGAATATTTGTACTATTTGACAGGTGTCTAAACCATGTTGCGGACATCCTCTTAATAACTTTCCATATCTTGTCCACGCCTCATATAGAGTTTCATTTGGCTTCTGTGTGAACGTAACAATTTCTGCTTGAAGTCTTACGGCTTTAGATGCAGGAAAGAATTGTTTAAGAAATTTGTCAACTAAAACGTCCCATGTATCGATCGCCCCTTCAGGTAACGATTCCAACCAATCTTTGGCTTCTCCCTTTAAAGTCCAGGGAAATAACATGAGATATATCTGTTCATCCTCCACTTCTCGGATTTTAAATAGTGTGCAGATCCTATTAAAGGTACGTAGATGTTCATTTGGATCTTCCTTCGGCGCACCACTAAATTGGCATTGATTAGTCACCATGTGTAGAATTTGTCCTTTGATTTCATAATCTGGCGCATTAATGTCTGGATGAGTAATTGCGTGACCTTGGCCAGTGCGTTTAGCTCTCATTCGGTCTTCCATACTTAAAGGTTCCAGATTCTCCATAATTGAATTTGTTGAATCGGTATCACTAGATGATTCTGATTTAATGGTTCGTTCCTCAACAATCTCTGTTTGAATGATTGGTGGTTCCGGAGGAAAGTTTAATGGTTCAGGATCTACGAACCGTTCCTGAATATTCTCCGGATTCTCAATTGTGAGGTTGGGTTCAAAAAATGGATTATCGGAAATTTGAACTGAAGTACTTGGTCGACTGGATGACGATTCTAAAGAAAAATCAACGGCGGTTATATTTGCTAAATGTCTTGATCTAGTTACAGGTGGTGAACGTACAAAAGGTGGTGAACGTCTTGCTCGGTGCATTCACTGAATATCCTATTAGTTTTTAAAAAGGAAAGAAAAATTATAATAAGTTATCCAATCAATAGACTTTTCTGATTTTGCCCACGTTTCGAATAGCCAAAAGATGCAGCAGATGGGCAGGATTCGTTTGGTCTCAATATAATTGAGGACTGTTTGGCTCCAATAACCCGGTCCACGTACAAATCCAACTATTACTACGAATCAGAAAATTTTGATGTCTATTAATTTAACCACTCAAAATAAATTTTCGTAATTTTAAGAAAGTTAGATAAGAAGTAGAATAAAAATCTATGTCCTAAAACTAGAATAGCGAGAAATAAGAAAGAAAAAGAGTTCGTCGGAAAAAGGTTGAAAAAGAAAAATGGTTGAAAAATAAAAGGTGACGGAAAAATAAAAGAAACTTATAAAAACTTAAAAATACTTAACTAACCTAACCTTATTACTACAACTAACTTAAAATTATAATCGCAAATTGAGATTACTAATTGGAATGATAATTGATACATAGTAAAAGGTCTAAAAATATTAAAGCTTACAAGGAAAAACTAAATCCCAAATGGAAATAACTTAAAAAGAAACTAAAACTTAAAAAGGCGTCGCAAAATTCTAAAGCACCTAAATCTTAGTCTAAAGAAAAAGCACTTAAGGAATTCTACGGCAAAGCCTAAAAATCTAGGAGTAAAAATGACTATAGCAAAAACTAAGTTTAAAATTAAATATGAGCTAAAAATACAAAAGTTATGCTACAACGATTAAAAAGGGACAAAATATAAAAATATATAAAAAAAAATTGTAAAAAGTACAATTTTTATAAAAATATTATTTTTATATTATTTTTTTAATAAAACTACTAATTTTACAATTTAATAAAACTAATTAATACTAAATACATAAATTAAATAAAAAATAAAAATAAAAATAAAACTTATAATAATAATAATAATAATTAGATTTAAATAATAATTATAATTAATTATAAACCGTAATTAATGCTGAATTAGGGCTTCCTGTCGCCTGTCAGATACCCTCCGCGAGTCGCGGCATTTATTGCATCAAACCCCGTGAGTCGCGGGGTTTCAAATTTCAGCTGACAGGTTTCAAATTCGACGCGTTTTTTCTTTATTTATTTTTTTTTTATTTTCTGTTTTCTATTTTAAATTTAAATAAAATATATATATATAATTAAAATAAAAACTTAAAATACTTTATAATTTTGTAAAAATAAAAGAAAAACTTAAAAATATATTTAAAATACTTTTTTTTTATCTTTTTAATTTTTATAATTTTTAAACAAAAATATATATATAACAAAAACTAATTAAAACTTAAAATATAAATTTTTTTTTTTTTTTATATTGACGTTTCGCTTCGGTGATTCCCCGGCAGCGGCGCCAAAAATACTTGATGTTGTACGAGGTGTATATAAAATAGTTATTAATTTTAGCAGAAAACACTATTAAATACGATACAATTTTACACAAGATATTTATTTATTTATAGAATGGATATACTTAAACCTTGCTACAACACTTATAGGCAGTGTACCTAATCGTACAGTAGTGTAGTTTTTAGTAAGTCCGGTTCGTTCCACAGGGAAATCTTTAAACAAAGCTCAACGCTATATTAGTTTACTTTTATTAAAAATACAAATATATATATAAGTAATATTATTATTATAAAGGGGGGTTTTTACCGTTTAATGACCGGTTTGTCGATTTTAAGACTTTAGTCGCAGTTAAAACCTAATGTAAAATATAAAATAAATACAAGACTTAAATTAAAGCGTAAAGTAAATAACGATAATGAAATTGCGAATAATAAAAGTGCGATAAAATAAACTTACGATAATTAAAAGTGCGATTAAATAACAATAAATAAAAGTGCGATAATTAGAAGTGCAATTAAATATAAAATAAAGGAAATTAAATATGAAATAAAAGAATTATGCTTATTTAAACTTCCGTAATCATGATGTTTGACGTGTTGATTTTAGTTTTATGCCCATGGGTTAATTGTCCTTTGTCCTGGATTATTTAATATGTCCGTCTGGTTTTTGTCCATAACAGTCCATCAGTCATAAATATAAAGTGCGAGTGTCCTCATCAAATTATTCTTATACCCGAAGTTAAATATTCCAACTAATTGGGGATTCGAATTGTAACAAGATTTTAATACTTTGTTTAATGAATACACCAGGTTATCGACTGCGTGTAAACCAAGGTTTTACTACTTTGTTAACAATTACACCAATTACCCTTGAATGTAATTTCACCCCTGTTTTAATTATTCTAGTGGCTATTAATCCATTCCCGTGTCCGGTTAAATGAACGATTATTCGTACATATAAATACCCCGCCCATCGTGTCCGATCGAGTGTATATGGTAATTTATAGGGACGCCCAATTGTAAATCTTTATATTAACATTAACAAACTTTCATTTAGTTAAACAAATATAAAGCCCATTAATAGCCCATAGTCTAATTTCCACAAGTGTCGTTCTTTTATCCAAACCCTAATTATGGTACAAAGCCCAATTACCCAATTTTAGTAATTAGCCCAACATCATGATTACTTCGGATTAAATAAGCATAATAATAACTTAGCTACGAGACATTAATATAAAAAGGTTGAACATAACTTACAATGATTAAAAATAGCGTAGCGTTACACGGACAGAATTTCGACTTACACCCTTATAACATTCGCTAACATACCCTTATTATTAGAATTATAATTAAAATTAAAATTAAAATATAAATTATATATATATATATTTTTCGTATATATGAGAGAAGAGAGATTATAGATTATGAAAAATGATCAGAATTCGGTTTGCTTTATAGCCAGAGTTGATTTTTGGGGCTCCGCGACTCGCGGCAAAATCCTCTTCAAACTCCGCGAGTCGCGGAGAATGTATTTACAGCTCACACCCTTGGAGTTTCTCTGCCGACGGTTTTATAATATATATATATAATATATATATAATTAATATAATTAATTATATATTATATTATATTTATATGCATAGTTAACTTGTAATTTTTAGTCCGTTGCGTCGAGCGTTAAGAGTTGACTCTGGTCCCGGTTCCGGATTTTCGAACGTCCTTGCGTACAATTTTATATTTTGTACTTTGCGTTTTGAATCTTGTACTCTTTTAATTTTGAGACGTTTCTTATCAATAATTGGAACCTTTTTGATTGTCTTTTGTACTTTTGAGCTTTTTGGTCGTTTGCATCTTCAATTCGTCGAATCTGTCTTTTGTCTTCACCTTTTATTATTTAAACGAATATCTCTTGTAAATAGAACAATTGCAACTAAAAGCTTGTCTTTCTTGAGGAATAATGCTATGAAATATATGTTCGTTTTTAGCATTATCACAATACAAGTTGATTAAGTTATGGTTGGAATAGATTTGTTACCAATTTTCACGTAGCTAAAATGAGAAAAATTATCCAATCTTGTTTTACCCATAACTTCTTCATTTTAAATCCGTTTTGAGTGAATCAAATTGCTATGGTTTCATATTGAACTCTATTTTATGAATCTAAATAGAAAAGTATAGGTTTATAGTCAAAAAAATAAGTTACAAGTCGTTTTTGTAAAGGTAGTCATTTCAGTCGAAAGAACGACTTCTAGATGACCATTTTAGAAAACATACTTCCACTTTGAGTTTAACCATAATTTTTGGATATAGTTTCATGTTCATAATAAAAATCATTTTCTCAGAATAACAACTTTTAAATCAAAGTTTATCATAGTTTTTAATTAACTAACCCAAAACAGCCCGCGGTGTTACTACGACGGCGTAAATCCAGTTTTACGGTGTTTTTCGTGTTTCCAGGTTTTAAATCATTAAGTTAGCATATCATATAGATATAGAACATGTGTGTAGTTAATTTTAAAAGTCAAGTTAGAAGGATTAACTTTTATTTGCGAACAAGTTTAGAATTAACTAAACGATGTTCTAGTGATTACGAGTTTAAACCTTCGAATAAGATAGTTTTATATATATGAATCGAATGATGTTATGAACATCATTACTACCTCAAGTTTAGTAGGTAAACCTACTAGAAGTGACAAGAAATGATCTAGCTTCAAAGGATCTTGGATGGCTTGAAAGTTCTTGAAGTAGGATCATGACACAAAAATAAGTTCAAGTAAGATTTTTACTCGAATTAAGATAGTTTATAGTTATAGAAATTGAATCAAAGTTTGAATATGAATATTACCTTGAATAAGAAAGATAACCTACTGTATATAACAAAGGTTTCTTGATCTTAGATGATTACTTGGAATGGATTAGAAAGCTTGGAAGTAAATTAGTAAACTTGAAGGGATTTTTGAAGTGCTCTTGAAGTGTTCTTCCTATGATGATTATAGCTTGATTCTTGAAGTGATTTTTGATGAAGACTACTGGAAAAATACGTTCATAATAGTGTGTGTGTGTTGAGAGAGAATTAGAAAGAGAATTGGAAGTGAAATGGAGTGAATGATGAGTGGTAATTGGTGAGTGGTGAGTGGGGTTAAAAGGAGTTCTAGTTAGTTGACTAGCTCATGGTAGAAGTTAAAATTGATTAGTCATACATGACATAATCAAGAGTGGAATCCCATGCTAGTTTCTATTGGTATATACTCATAGTAAGTACGTTTTGAAGCTGTGTATAATACGGGTAAGAATACGACTAGAATTCTTGATGAAAGAAAAGAATGGAAAAGTAACTGTAACCATTTTCGTTAAGTATGAGTGTTTTGATATATGTATTGAAGTCTTCCAAAAGTATTTTAATACATCTAAATACACTACATGTATATACATTTTAACTGAGTCGTTAAGTCATCGTTAGTCGTTACATGTAAGTGTTGTTTTGAAACCTTTAAGTTAACGATCTCAATTAATGTTGTTAACCCATTGTTTTTTATATATAATGAGATGTTAAATTGTTATATTATCATGATATTATGATATATTAATATATCTTAATATGGTATATATACATTTAAATGTCGTTACAACGATAATCGTTACATATATGTCTCGTTTCGAAATCCTTAAGTTAGTACTCTTGTTTATATGTATATAACTCATTGTTAATATACTTATGGAGATAATTACTTATCATAATCTCATGTTAACCATATGTATATCCATATATATATCATCATGTCGTTTTTACAAGTTTTAACGTTCGTGAATCGCCGGTCAACTTGGGTGGTCAATTGTCTATATGAAACATATTTCAATTAATCAAGTCTTAACAATTTTGATTGCTTAACATGTTGGAAACATTTAATCATGTAAATATCAATCTCAATTAATATATATAAACATGGAAAAGTTCGGGTCACTACAGTACCTACCCGTTAAATAAATTTCGTCCCGAAATTTTAAGCTGTTGAAGGTGTTGACGAATCTTCTGGAAATAGATGCGGGTATTTCTTTTTCATCTGATCTTCGTGCTCCCAGGTGGACTCGGGTCCTCTACGAGCATTCCATCTAACCTTAACAATTGGTATCTTGTTTTGCTTAAGTCTTTTAACCTCACGATCCATTATTTCGACGGGTTCTTCGATGAATTGGAGTTTTTCGTTGATTTGGATTTCATCTAACGGAATAGTGAGATCTTCTTTAGCAAAACATTTCTTCAAATTCGAGACGTGAAAAGTGTTATGTACAGCCGTGAGTTGTTGAGGTAACTCAAGTCGGTAAGCTACTGGTCCGACACGATCAATAATCTTGAATGGTCCAATATACCTTGGATTTAATTTCCCTCGTTTACCAAATCAAACAACGCCTTTCCAAGGTGCAACTTTAAGCATGACCATCTCTCTAATTTCAAATTCTATTCTTTTAATGTCAGCGTAGCTCTTTTGTCGACTTTGGGCGGTTTTCAACCGTTGTTGAATTTGGATGATCTTCTCGGTAGTTTCTTGTATAATCTCCGGACCCGTAATCTGTCTATCCCCCACTTCACTCCAACAAATCGGAGACCTGCACTTTCTACCATAAAGTGCTTCAAAAGGCGCCATCTTAATGCTTGAATGGTAGCTGTTGTTGTAGGAAAATTCTGCTAATGGTAGATGTCGATCCCAACTGTTTCTGAAATCAATAACACATGCTCGTAGCATGTCTTCAAGCGTTTGTATCATCCTTTCGCTCTGCCCATCAGTTTGTAGATGATAGGCAGTACTCATGTCTAGACGAGTTCCTAATGCTTGCTGTAATGTCTGCCAGAATCTTGAAATAAATCTGCCATCCCTATCAGAGATAATAGAGATTGGTATTCCATGTCTGGAGACGACTTCCTTCAAATACAGTCGTGCTAACTTCTCCATCTTGTCATCTTCTCTTATTGGCAGGAAATGTGCTGATTTGGTGAGACGATCAACTATTACCCAAATAGTATCAAAACCACTTGCAGTCCTTGGCAATTTAGTGATGAAATCCATGGTAATGTTTTCCCATTTCCATTCCGGGATTTCAGGTTGTTGAAGTAGACCTGATGGTTTCTGATGCTCAGCTTTGACCTTAGAACACGTCAAACATTCTCCTACGTATTTAGCAACATCGGCTTTCATACCCGGGCACCAAAAATGTTTCTTGAGATCCTTGTACATCTTCCCCGTTCCAGGATGTATCGAGTATCTGGTTTTATGAGCTTCTCTAAGTACCATTTCTCTCATATCTCCAAATTTTGGTACCCAAATCCTTTCAGCCCTATACCGGGTTCCGTCTTCCCGAATATTAAGATGCTTCTTCGATCCTTTGGGTATTTCATCCTTTAAATTTCCCTCTTTTAAAACTCCTTGTTGCGCCTCCTTTATTTGAGTAGTAAGGTTATTATGAATCATTATATTCATAGATTTTACTCGAATGGGTTCTCTATCCTTCCTGCTCAAGGCATCGGCTACCACATTTGCCTTCCCTGGGTGGTAACGAATCTCATAGTCGTAATCATTCAATCCACCTACGCTGCCTCATATTCAGTTGTTTCTGATTAAATATGTGTTGAAGACTTTTGTGGTTGGTATATATAATACTTTTGACCCCATATAAGTAGTGCCTCCAAGTCTTTAATGCAAAAACAACCGCGCCTAATTCCAAATCATGCGTCGTATAATTTTGTTCGTGAATCTTCAATTGTCTAGACGCATAAGCAATCACCTTCGTTCGTTGCATTAATACACAACCGAGACCTTGCTTTGATGCGTCACAATAAATCACAAAATCATCATTCCCTTCAGGCAATGACAATATAGGTGCCATAGTTAGCTTTTTCTTCAATAACTGAAACGCTTTCTCTTGTTCATCATTCCATTCAAATTTCTTCCCTTAATGCGTTAATGCAGTCAAGGGTTTTGCTATTCTGGAAAAGTCTTGGATGAACCTTCTGTAGTAACCAGCTAGTCCTAAAAACTGGCGTATGTGTTTCGGAGTTTTCGGGGTTTCCCACTTTTCAACAGTTTCTATCTTTGCCGGATCCACCTTAATACCTTCTTTGTTCACTATGTGACCGAGGAATTGAACTTCTTCCAACCAAAATGCACACTTTGAAAACTTAGCGTACAATTCTTCCTTCCTCAATACTTCTAACACCTTTCTCAAATGTTCACCGTGTTCTTGGTCATTCTTTGAGTAAATAAGTATGTCATCAATGAAAACAATGACAAACTTGTCAAGGTATGGTCCACACACTCGGTGCATAAGGTCCATGAACACAGCTGGCGCATTAGTTAAACCAAACGGCATAACCATAAACTCGTAATGACCGTAACGTGTTCTGAAAGCAGTCTTTGGAATATCATCTTCTTTCACCCGCATTTGATGATACCCGGAACGTAAGTCAATCTTTGAATAAACAGACGAGCCTTGTAGTTGATCAAATAAGTCGTCAATTCTTGGTAGTGGGTAGCGGTTCTTGATGGTAAGTTTGTTCAACTCTCGGTAGTCGATACACAACCTGAATGTACCATCTTTCTTCTTGACAAACAAAACAGGAGCTCCCTACGATGATGTGCTTAGTCGAATGAAACCACGCTTTAAAAGTTCTTGTAATTGGCTTTGCAGTTCTTTCATCTCACTGGGTGCGAGTCTGTAAGGAGCACGAGCTATTGGTGCAGCTCCTGGTACAAGATCTATTTGAAATTCAACGGATCGCTGTGGGGGTAATCCCGGTAATTCTTTCGGAAATACATCGGGAAATTCTTTTGCAATGGGAACATCATTGATGCTCTTTTCTTCAGTTTGTACTTTCTCGACGTGTGCTAGAACAGCATAGCAACCTTTTCTTATTAGTTTTTGTGCCTTCAAATTACTAATAATATGTAGCTTCGTGTTGCCCTTTTCTCCGTACACCATTAAGGGTTTTCCTTTTTCTCGTATAATGTGAATTGCATTTTTGTAACAAACGATCTCTGCTTTCACTTCTTTCAACCAGTTCATACCGATTATCACATCAAAACTCCCTAACTCTACTGGTATCAAATCAATCTTAAATGTTTCGCTAACCAGTTTAATTTCTCGATTCCGACATATATTATCTGCTGAAATTAATTTACCATTTACTAATTCGAGTAAAAATTTACTATCCAAAGGCGTCAATGGACAACTTAATTTAGCACAAAAATCTCTACTCATATAGCTTCTATTCTCACCCGAATCAAATAAAACGTAAGCAGATTTATTGTCAATAAGAAACGTACCCGTAACAAGCTCCGGGTCTTCCTGTGCCTCTGCCGCATTAATATTGAAAACTCTTCCGCGTCCTTGTCCATTCGCGTTCTCCTGGTTCGGGCAATTTCTAATAATGTGGCCCGGTTTTCCACATTTATAACAAACTACATTGGCATAACTTGCTCCGACACTACTTGCTCCGCCATTACTCGTTCCGACACCATTTGTTCCTTTCGTTCTATTAACCCCTTGTCTGTAGACCTCACACTTCGCCGCGCTATGACCATTTCTTTTACACTTGTTGCAAAATTTGGTGCAGAACCCCGAGTGATACTTTTCACACCTTTGGCATAGCTGCTTCTGATTGTTGTTGTTGTTGCGGTTATTATTGTTGTTGGGATGATTGTTGTAGTTGCTGTTATTGTTGTTGTTGTTGTTGTTGTTGGGCCGTTTGTTGTAGTTGCGATTGATGTTGCGATTGTTGGGATAATTGTTGCGATTATTGTTGTAATTGCTGTTGTTGTTGTATTGGTGATTCTTATCACCGTTTTCCTCCCACTTTCTTTTGACTTGCTTCACATTGGCCTCTTCAGCAGTCTGTTCTTTAATTCTTTCTTCAATCTGGTTCACTAGTTTGTGAGCCATTCTATATGCCTGTTGTATGGAGGCGGGCTCGTGTGAACTTATATCTTCTTGGATTCTTTCCGGTAATCCTTTCACAAACGCGTCGATCTTCTCTTCCTCATCTTCGAATGCTCCCGGACACAATAGGCACAATTCTGTGAATCGTCTTTCGTACGTGGTAATATCAAATCCTTGGGTTCGTAACCCTCTAAGTTCTGTCTTGAGCTTATTGACCTCGGTTCTGGGACGGTACTTCTCGTTCATCAAGTGCTTGAATGCTGACCACGGTAGTGCGTACGCATCGTCTTGTCCCACTTGCTCTAGATAGGTATTCCACCATGTTAACGCAGAACCTGTGAAGGTATGCGTAGCGTACTTCACTTTGTCCTCTTCAGTACACTTACTTATGGCAAACACCGATTCGACCTTCTCGGTCCACCGTTTCAATCCGATCGGTCCTTCGGTTCCATCAAATTCCAAAGGTTTGCAGGCAGTGAATTCTTTGTAGGTGCATCCTACACGATTTCCTGTACTGCCAGATCCAAGGTTATTGTTGGTATGTAGCGCAGCCTGTACTGCGGCTATGTTTGAAGCTAGAAAAGTACGGAATTCCTCTTCATTCATATTCACGGTGTGTCGAGTAGTCGGTGCCATTTCCTTCAAAATAGTCAAATGGAACAAGTTAATCATACAGAATATTAAGAGTAGTTAATAGTATTTTGTAGCATAATATGAACTCATTTATAAAAGCTTTTTCTTCATATTAGCGTTTTATAAGTTTAAATTCGGGTAGTACCTACCCGTTAAGTTCATACTTAGTAGCTAATATACAATTCAACTACTACAATTCTATATGAAAAACTGATTGTAATAATATTTCGCGTTCAAACTTTTATACAATATTTTACAAACTTACAATACCGCTTATTTTACATAAAGCATGAAATATAGCACACAATAACTTTGATACAAGATGGTTGTGAAGATAATTCTAGCTAGTACATAAGTCGTTCAGCAAAGGCAATAAAGACACGTAATTCATACGTCCAGAAACAAGTCATGCATTCTGGTTTTACTAGGACTACTTCCCATCCTTGGTCTTGTGGAACATAACCGTTATGGCCGTTGATAAGACAGCGTGTTGTAACGTCGTCAAAGGGACGAGGGTTACATAATGACCAACAGTCTCATAATAACCTAAAAACCTCATTTCTTACCCCAATTACCGACTCCGTCACTTGTGGGAACGTTTTGTTTAATAGTTGTAGCCCGATGTTCTTGTTCTCACTTTGGTGAGAAGCGAACATTACTAACCCGTAAGCATAACATGCTTCTTTATGTTGCATGTTAGCCGCTTTTTCTAAATCACGAAGTCCTATATTCGGATATACTGAGTCAAAATAATTTCTTAACCCGTTGCGTAAAATAGCATTTGGGTTCCCCGCAATATATGCGTCAAAGTAAACACATCGTAACTTATGGATTTCCCAATGTGATATCCCCCATCTTTCAAACGAAAGCCTTTTATAAACCAAGGCATTCTTGGAACGTTCTTCGAATGTCTTACAAACTGATCTCGCCTTAAATAGTTGTGCCGAGGAATTCTGACCGACTCTAGACAAGATTTCATCAATCATGTCTCCGGGTAGGTCTATTAAAATATTGGGTTGTCTATCCATTTTGTGTTTTTATACTGTAAAATAGACAAGAGTTAGATTCATAAAAAAATACTTATTAATACAAGCAATTTTTACATATATCATAAAGCATAAGCACACTATATTACATATATTACACCACACGAATACAACTATCTTATTCCGACTCGCTCGTTTCTTCTTGTTCGGTTTTGGTTCGTTTTGCCAAGTTTCTAGGGATATATGATGTTCCCCTAATACGAGCCGTCGTTGTCCACATTGGTTTAGAAAAACCTGGTGGTTTAGAGGTTCCCGGGTCATTGTTACAACTTAAGGACTTCGGGGGTTGACGATACATATAAAGTTCATCGGGGTTGGAATTAAATTTCTCTATTTTTATGCTCTTTCCCTTATTATTTTCTTTTGCCTTTTTAAATTCAGTTGGGGTAATTTCTATAACATCATCGGAATTCTCGTCGGAATCCGATTCATCGGAGAATTGGTAATCCTCCCAATATTTTGCTTCCTTGGCGGAAACACCATTGACCATAATTAACCTTGGTCGGTTGGTTGAGGATTCTCTTTTACTTAACCGTTTTATTATTTCCCCCACCGGTTCTATTTCTTCTTCCGGTTCCGATTCTTCTTTCGGTTCCGATTCTTCTTCCGGTTCCGACTCTTCTTCCGGTTCCTCTTTGGGAACTTGTGAATCAGTCCACGAATCATTTCAATTTACATTTGACTCTTCATTATTATTAGGTGAGTCAATGGGACTTGTTCTAGAGGTAGACATCTATCACATAATATCAAACACGTTAAGAGATTAATATATCACATAATATTCATATGTTAAAAATATATAGTTTCCAACAAAAATGTTAAGCAATCATTTTTAAAGAAAACACTGTCGAAGTCCAGACTCACTAATGCATCCTAACAAACTCGATAAGACACACTAATGCAAATTTTCTGGTTCTCTAAGACCAACGCTCTGATACCAACTGAAATGTCCCGTTCTTATTGATTAAAAACGTTCCATATTAATTGATTTCGTTGCCAGGTTTTGACCTCTATATGAGACGTTTTTCAAAGACTGCATTCATTTTTAAAACAAACCATAACCTTTATTTCATAAATAAAGGTTTAAAAAGCTTTACGTAGATTATCAAATAATGATAATCTAAAATATCCTGTTTACACACGACCATTACATAATGGTTTACAATACAAATATGTTACATCGAAATCAGTTTCTTGAATGCAGTTTTTACACAATATCATACAAACATGGACTCCAAATCTTGTCCTTATTTTAGTATGCAACAGCGGAAGCTCTTAGTATTCACCTGAGAATAAACATGCTTTAAACGTCAACAAAAATGTTGGTGAGTTATAGGTTTAACCTATATATATCAAATCGTAACAATAGACCACAAGATTTCATATTTCAATACACATCCCATACATAGAGATAAAAATCATTCATATGGTGAACATCTGGTAACCGACATTAACAAGATGCATATATAAGAATATCCCCATCATTCCGGGACACCCTTCGGATATGATATAAATTTTGAAGTACTAAAGCATCCGGTACTTTGGATAGGGTTTGTTAGGCCCAATAGATCTATCTTTAGGATTCGCGTCAATTAGGGTGTCTGTTCCCTAATTCTTAGATTACCAGACTTAATAAAAAGGGGCATATTCGATTTCGATAATTCAACCATAGAATGTAGTTTCACGTACTTGTGTCTATTTTGTAAATCATTTATAAAACCTGCATGTATTCTCATCCCAAAAATATTAGATTTTAAAAGTGGGACTATAACTCACTTTCACAGATTTTTACTTCGTCGGGAAGTAAGACTTGGCCACTGGTTGATTCACGAACCTATAACAATATATACATATATATCAAAGTATGTTCAAAATATATTTACAACACTTTTAATATATTTTGATGTTTTAAGTTTATTAAGTCAGCTGTCCTCGTTAGTAACCTACAACTAGGTGTCCACAGTTAGATGTACAGAAATAAATCGATAAATATTATCTTGAATCAATCCATGACCCAGTGTATACGTATCTCAGTATTGATCACAACTCAAACTATATATATTTTGGAATCAACCTCAACCCTGTATAGCTAACTCCAACATTCACATATAGAGTGTCTATGGTTGTTCCGAAATATATATAGATGTGTCGACATGATAGGTCGAAACATTGTATACGTGTCTATGGTATCTCAAGATTACATAATATACAATACAAGTTGATTAAGTTATGGTTGGAATAGATTTGTTACCAATTTTCACGTAGCTAAAATGAGAAAAATTATCCAATCTTGTTTTACCCATAACTTCTTCATTTTAAATCCGTTTTGAGTGAATCAAATTGCTATGGTTTTATATTGAACTCTATTTTATAAATCTAAACAGAAAAGTATAGGTTTATAGTCGAAAAAATAAGTTACAAGTCGTTTTTGTAAAGGTAGTCATTTCAGTCGAAAGAACGACGTCTAGATGACCATTTTAGAAAACATACTTCCACTTTGAGTTTAACCATAATTTTTGGATATAGTTTCATGTTCATAATAAAAATCATTTTCTCAGAATAACAACTTTTAAATCAAAGTTTATCATAGTTTTTAATTAACTAACCCAAAACAGCCCGCTGTGTTACTACGACGGTGTAAATCCGGTTTTACGGTGTTTTTCGTGTTTCCAGGTTTTAAATCATTAAGTTAGCATATCATATAGATATAGAACATGTGTGTAGTTAATTTTAAAAGTCAAGTTAGAAGGATTAACTTTTATTTGCGAACAAGTTTAGAATTAACTAAACGATGTTCTAGTGATTACGAGTTTAAACCTTCGAATAAGATAGTTTTATATATATGAATCGAATGATGTTATGAACATCATTACTACCTCAAGTTTAGTAGGTAAACCTACTGGAAGTGACAAGAAATGATCTAGCTTCAAAGGATCTTGGATGGCTTGAAAGTTCTTAAAGTAGGATCATGACACAAAAACAAGTTCAAGTAAGATTTTTACTCGAATTAAGATAGTTTATAGTTATAGAAATTGAATCAAAGTTTGAATATGAATATTACCTTGAATAAGAAAGATAACCTACTGTATATAACAAAGGTTTCTTGATCTTAGATGATTACTTGGAATGGATTAGAAAGCTTGGAAGTAAATTAGTAAACTTGAAGGGATTTTTGAAGTGTTCTTGAAGTGTTCTTCCTATGATGATTATAGCTTGATTCTTGAAGTGATTTTTGATGAAGATGATGATTAACTACTGGAAAAATATGTTCATAATAGTGTGTGTGTGTGTGTTGAGAGAGAATTGGAAAGAGAATTGGAAGTGAAATGGAGTGAATGATGAGTGGTAATTGGTGAGTGGTGAGTGGGGTTAAAAGGAGTTCTAGTTAGTTGACTAGCTCATGGTAGAAGTTAAAATTGATTAGTCATACATGACATAATCAAGAGTGGAATCCCATGCTAGTTCCTATTGGTATATACTCATAGTAAGTACATTTTGAAGCTGTGTATAATACGGGTAAGAATACGACTAGAATTCTTGATGAAAGAAAAGAATGGAAAAGTAACTGTAACCATTTTCGTTCAGTATGAGTGTTTTGATATATGTCTTGATGTCTTCCAAAAGTATTTTAATACATCTAAATACACTACATGTATATACATTTTAACTGAGTCGTTAAGTCATCGTTAGTCGTTACATGTAAGTGTTGTTTTGAAACCTTTAAGTTAACGATCTCAATTAATGTTGTTAACCCATTGTTTATTATATCTAATGAGATGTTAAATTGTTATATTATCATGATATTATGATATATTAATATATCTTAATATGATATATATACATTTAAATGTCGTTACAACGATAATCGTTACATATATGTCTCGTTTCGAAATCCTTAAGTTAGTAGTCTTGTTTATATGTATATAACTCATTGTTAATATACTTATGGAGATACTTACTTATCATAATCTCATGTTAACCATATGTATATCCATATATATATCATCATGTCGTTTTTACAAGTTTTAACGTTCGTGAATCGCCGGTCAACTTGGGTGGTCAATTGTCTATATGAAACATATTTTAATTAATCAAGTCTTAACAAGTTTGATTGCTTAACATGTTGGAAACATTTAATCATGTAAATATCAATCTCAATTAATATATATAAACATGGAAAAGTTCGGGTCACTACAACGGTAATCCTAAACGATTATAAATGGAAAACGGCATAACGTTAATGCTAGAACCAGTATCAGCTAATCCCATAACTGGATTTGGACCACGAATTAAACAAGGGATTTGAAATTCCCCCGAATCAGTGCACATAGCAACAGGAACGTCAGGTGATGAATACGGATCTACCAGATTATTTGTGAAGGAATAAATAGGGCGGAAACCTTCCTTTCTTCTTTCTTCCAACTGTCTCATAGTATCAGCCAACCAATCATCTTTATCTTCAAATTCTGATTTTTCATATTTTTCACTATTAACTTCATTATTTTCATCAACCTTTTTATTAAATTCCTCTTCCTTCTCATCAAACAACTCATGCATGAAAATTACCTCATCACGATCAAGACCTCGAACCTTAGCATCTTTTGACTTATCTTCTTCAGTAGCAGTTAACTTCTTTATTTCTTGATCATATTCTTCCTCTACCATATCAAATTCCCACAAATACTTCAAACCAGGTTCATAAACATCAACCCTATTCACTTCCCTAATAACATTCACCTTTTCAAAACGAACTTTATTAGAAACTTCAGATTTAACCGGAACTTTACCCTCGACAAGTTTAAATAACTTAGTAACATTGCGCTCTAGGTCTTGAATTGACGCTTGATGATTATTTTATACTTGGGAAAGTTGAGCCTTTATGTTATCATTAGCTTCATTTTGATTTTTGATGAAAGTGAGGATGCTTTCTTCAAGATTAGATTTCTTATCATTAGAAGAATTTGGAATGAAGGGTGCTCTAACAGGAAAGAAACCAGATGGGTTTTTATTATTAGCAGGATAAGGCATATTATAATTATTACGGTAGTTCGGGTTTCCTTGAAATTGATTAACATACGAAACATTCTCAACTTGCTCCATGGTAAGACTAGCAACACAATCTTTAGTAGCATGAGGACCTTGGCATTTTTCACAACCTACCTTAATCATATGCATTTCCTTAGTAAGCTTTTCAATTTGCCTTCCTAAATTACCCAATTGCACATTCATAGCTTTAACCATATCTTCAGAATCAAAACTAACAGATTTTACCGAACGAGAAATATCTAAGTCTTGGTGCCATTCATGGGAATGATCAGCCAACTTATTATTAACAGTTTTGGCTTCTTCGGCAGTTTTGCTCATAATGTTTCCTCCAGCAGATGTATCAATCTCTCTTCTCGTAGCAATATCACAACCCTTATAGAAAGTAGTTACCTTTCTAAACTTATCCAAACCATGTTGCGGACAACCTCTAAGCATTTGACTAAATCGAACCCAAGCAGAATAAAGAGACTCATTAGTTTTCTGATGAAAATTAGCAATTTCAGTTTGAAGGGTGACAGTTTTAGACGCAGGAAAGAATCGAGTGAGAAACTTCTCAACCATCGTATCCCAACTAGTAATATCTCCTTCAGGTAACGAGTTTAACCATTCCCTAGCTTCATCTTTTAGTAACCATGGGAAGAGACGAAGATAAATAATATTACTCTCCACATTATTAATGTTATACAGATTACAAATATCATTAAAATTCCGAATGTGGGCATTAGCATCTTCCTGCTCCGTATCCCTAAATTGATTATCTTTTAGCAAATGAAAAATAGGACCCTTAATATCAAAATTTTCTTTTATTTCGGGCTGAGTAATAGCATGACCTAATCCTTCCCGACCAGCTTTCATTAATACTTCCATTGAATCAGTCATTTTAATTTCTGAACCAAAAAGAGATTCCAAATTAGAATCAGGACTAGACGGAGGGCTAGATAATGAATCATCACTAGAAGTAGTTCCTTCTTGGAAATCTAATTTCTTAACAATTTTCGAATCCTTAGAAAGTTTAAATAATATATCAGGATTTCACAACGTTCTTTGTAAAACTGGTTTCTTGGACCGAGTAATCATGTGATCTAAAATCATGAAAAAAAATGTTTTAGGAGAAAATCTTTTAAGCCTTAAAGGATTTATATATTTAAGTTTTCTATTTAAGAAATATCTTAGGATATAAGTAAATTTTAAATTAATAAATATATTAAATATTAAAGACGTAATTAATAATATAAATATTAAATAACAACTTTTATTGCATAACAACGAATAATCAAACATACATGGCCTATTGAATCTTTCAATACTTATGTAACCCGTCAGCATCTAGGTTCGGGCAGGAGCCTTTAAATCGGAACCCCAGCAACCCTCTCCTAAAGGAAGACAGTCATCACCCGTTTTCAAGAAATATCAATAACCAAAGTATATCCAATCTCCGTATTTACCGCGCTACACTTCCCCTAAAGGATGGTGCTTCATTTCTCCGGCAGCGGCGCCAAAAAGTTGATGTGTTGAAAGTGTGCAGTAATGTTTAGCTTATTCTTCAACTTTTAAATTTATAAAACCTTTATTTAATACACTTTAACACCCTAACTAGGAACAAAGCCCGATCAGAGGTAGTATGTAAGGTTATCGTCCCAAGAGAAGTGTGGTAACGATAAGTATTGCTTTATTATTTAATTCTTATTAAAGAATTAAAGATATATTTTTATGTCTTTTATTTGATAGATTTCTCTTAGGAAAGAGTTTGCTTTTAAAGATAAATAAATTAAGGAATTGAAAATTCAAAATAAAATACAAATAAAGATACAAGTAAAGATACAATTGATTACATGGACAATCAATTCATACGGAATTCATATTAGATAAGTTTCATAACTTATATTAACACAAAGTAGAATAACAATCATACACCAATTATTATCCCTTAATAGGTTAAACTAAGTGTTGCATAGTAATTAATAAGTAGGATTTAAAGCATATGCTAGATATGTGATGTGCATAACTAACATCTTAATTCTTCATGTTCAATTCAATTACATGATACATACCAATCTTGTGATGAGGATCAATATGCAAATAGACTGACAAATTATATAAGCTATTAAACACCAAGTAGATCAACTCAAGTTACAAGCTGAAAGTCAATTACTACTAAGTTTTCATGCAATCATTAATTAAACAAATCCAAACAAAGGATCTTCGATTAAACCTAACAATATCAACTTCTATTATATAAGCGTAATTTAAATCAAATAAGTTTATCACTATTAAACTCTTTAACTTAGTTGCATGCAATTTAATTTAACAAGTTTGATGGACTAGATCTAAACAAGTAGCATGAATCAAATAATAGATTTATCAGATCAATGAATAATCAACCTTAAAATCATGTTATTTAATCATTAAGCATGGCAAACAAGTGTAATCAAGCAAAACAGATTCGAAACAGTTTAAATATCATTACAGAAACTCAACCATACAAACCTGGAAAAGAACCAAAAACTGCACAGAATGAAGCACGAAGCCGGCGGCTTCCTTCACACCAAGCCGGCAGCTTGGGTGTGAAGCCGACAGCTTCATCTGAATCCCAGATGAAGTCTAACTTTCGTCCACGTAATCACTATGAACGTTTAGTTCATAGTAAAAGACGAACAGAGACGAATACAGAAAATAAAATAGACAAAACAATAAATTAAAGATAGAATCATACCTTGAAAAGAAGGTAGATGTAAAATTACTTGAATAAAATCTTGAATCTTGATTACAAAATAGTAAATCTAACCTAAGGGTTTAGAGAAAACCCCTAAAAAATGACCTATCTACTTCTAAACTTTTGAACATATGAAAACTGAAACCAGGGGCTTCAATTTATAGGATTCTTAGGCGGTGGCCAAGCCGGCGGCTTCAATGGGAAGCCGACGGCTTGCATTGAGTCGGTGACTCCTCGGGCAAGTTAAACTTAATCAGCAAGTCATTCTTGTAACCGTCATACTGAAGCCGGCGACTTCATTGCCATGCCGGCGACTTCTCTTGATTCGACGGATCTTTCTGAATTTATCTTGATTTTGTTTCCATTTTTACTTGAACTTGATCAATAAGTTGAGAAAACGTGTCAACCAGACCGGCGGCTTCATTGGGAAGCCGGCGGCTTCATTGGGAAGCCGGCGGCTTAATTGGGAAGCCGGCGGCTTCCTTTGCCTTTTTCTTGATCAACAAGTTCTTTCAATTTCTATCGATTCTGGAACATTCTGGTACTTTTATCCTCAAAGTCGGCGGCTTCCTTAGAACCATGACAGCGGCTTCATACAGCCGATTCGCAATTTTCTTCATTTTTGATCCTGTTTAATACATAACTTGGACATAATCATTAGAAATATCTTTTTCCCATTTTTACCCATTTTAGTGTGTTTTGGCATCAAAATGACTCAAAAATACTAAGATAACTCCTCAAAATTTTATCAAAAAACTGTATAATTTAGGAGTTATCAAATTTTCTACACTTAAACCTTTACTTGTCCTCAAGTAAACGTTATAAATTATATCATGGGTATTAAAGTAAAATTGTAAAGTCAAAAGTATGTCTTAATAAGAAGTTAGTATTTATTATTCATAAGAACTAGTCTGAACCAGACCAAAGATTACAAGTAGTCCTAAAGGTTATTAAGTCAGATTTATACAGTTTGGTCATCATTGGATTCTTTTGTTTTCAAACTTTAAAAAGTGTATGGTTCTCATTGGAACTCTTTTCTTTCGTTGGCCTTCATTGGACTCTTTTTTCTTTTCAACAATTGCTTTTTGCAATATCTTTTTCTTGGTCCCAATTTGGACTCTTTTGTTGCCTCAGTGGTCCATGCTTCTTATGCCATATGGTAGTGGCTATAAGCTTGCACTCGTTTCATAATTTTTGGCTTTTAACTTCTTATCTTAAAAAAGTAATCCGATCTCGAAATTGAGAGTAGTTCTATTTATTAGCATTAAGATTAAGTTAGTAGAAAGACATAAATTTGACTAAGAATTTATAATTTCGAAAAATTTTAAAATTATACCCATTTTTCAACCTTTTCAAGAAAATTTGATAGTATCTTTTATACTTTTTCAAGTGATTAATCACTTCCCTCCCCACACTTAGATTATGTAATGTCCTCATTGTATTTATAATAAAAGAAATGAAATACTTAAATAATGGACATAATTAAAAATAAGGGAAAGAGTGATGTTACTCGATTTGTAGGATCATAGAATGATTTGCGAGCACATTTGCGAACTTCTTTTGAATTGAATAAGTAACTTGACAAAATATTAAATAACACAAGAATAATACGAACATAATATTTTATTAATAATTCTTCATCACTTAAACATTTAAACACTTAGGAGCTATATTGCTCTTACATTCATAATAAAGTAATAAAATAAAAACACTCGGACATAATATAGTCCTAATAAACATATATAAAGGGATAGGTAGTTTTGATTATAGAGTCGTTTGCGCGTCTCTTTTCTTCTTATGGAATTACTCCTTAGGCTTATTCTCTTCACACTTACTTTTTTCATACTCATTTAATGCTTTAATTTTTTGCAAGAAATTCAATGTGATGTCAAGACCCCTACGAAAAGACATTTCAAATGAAACACTCAACTCATGGATATGTTTTCTCACTTCAGTGCTAAGTTTATATTGATCTTTTATAAATTCAGTAACAATTCTATCCACGGTAAAGTCATCATCTTCTTCTTTATCAACTTTAACCATTTTCACATTAGAGCGAGGAACTTTGGATCTTGGAACTAACGGAATACATTCAAATATTGCAGCGTAACGAATAGTTAACGAATTATCAGCATAGTTAATGGTAGCACGAGCGGTAGCTAAAAACGGAGATCCTAGGATTAAAGGAGTTATCGGATCTTCTTTCATTTCCATCACAACAAAATCAATTTTGTAGAAAGCATAACCAACAATAACTTCAACTTTTTTAACAATCCCCAATGACTCATGTAAACGACTATCAGCAAACCAGACATTTCCTTTGATTGGTTCCAACGACGGTAATCTTAAACGATTATAAACGGAAAACGGCATAACGTTAATGCTAGAACCAATATCAGCTAATCCCATAACTGGAATTGGACCACGAATTAAACAAGGGATTTGAAATTTCCCCGGATCAGTGCACATAGCAACAGGAATGTCAGGTGATGAATACGGATCTACTGGATTAATTGTGAAGGAATAAAGAGGGCGGAAACCTTCCTTTCTTATTTCTTCCAACTGATCAGCCAACCAATCATCTTTATCTCCAAATTCAGATTTTTTAGATTTTTCACTATTAACTTCATTATTTTCATCAACCTTTTTATTAACTTCCTCTTATTTCTCATCAAACAACTCATGCATGAAAATTACCTCATCATGATCAAGACCTCGAACCTTAGCATCTTTTGACTTATCTTCTTCAGTAGCAGTTAACTTCTTTATTTCTTGATCATATTCTTCCTCTACCATATCAAATTTCCACAAATACTTCAAACCAGGTTCATAAACATCAACCCTATTCACTTCCCTAATAACATTCACCTTTTCAAAACGAACTTCCTTAGAAACTTCAGATTCAACTGGAACTTTACCCTCGGTAAGTTTAAATAACTTAGTAACATTGCGCTCTAGGTTTTGAATTGACGCTTGATGATTATTTTGTACTTGAGAAAGTTGAGCCTTTATGTTATCATTAGCTTCATTTTAATTTTTGATGAAAGTGAGGATGCTTTCTTCAAGATTAGATTTCTTATCATTAGAAGAATTTGGAATGAAGGGTGCTCTAACAGGAAAGAAACCAGGTGGGTTTTTATTATTAGCAGGATAAGGCGTATTATAATTATTACGGTAGTTCGGGTTTCCTTGAAATTGATTAACATACGAAACATTCTCAACTTGCTCCATGGTAAGACTAGCAACACAATCTTTAGTAGCATGCGGACCTTGGCATTTTTCACAACCTACCTTAATCATATGCATTTCCTTAGTAAGCTTTTCAATTTGCCTTCCTAAATTACCCAATTGCACATTCATAGCTTTAACCATATCTTCAGAATCAAAACTAACAGATTTTACCGAACGAGAAATATCTAAGTCTTGGTGCCATTCATGGGAATGAGCAGCCAACTTATTAATAAGAGTTTCGGCTTCTTCGGCAATTTTGCTCATAATGTTTCCTCCAGCAGATGTATCAATCTCTCTTCTCGTAGCAATATCACAACCCTTATAGAAAGTAGTTACCTTTTTAAACTTATCCAAACCATGTTGCGGACAATCTCAACGCATTTGACCAAATCAAACCCAAGCAGAATAAAGAGACTCGTTAGTTTTCTGACGAAAATTAGCAATTTCAGTTTGAAGGGTGACAGTTTTAGACGCAGGAAAGAATCGAGTGAGAAACGTCTCAACCATCGTATCCCAACTAGTAATGTCTCCTTCAGGTAACGAGTTTAACCATTCCCTAGCATCATCTTTTAGTGACCATGGGAAGAGACGAAGATAAATAATATTACTCTCCACATTATTAATGTTAAACAGATAACAAATATCTTTAAAATTCCGAATGTGGGCATTAGCATCTTCCTTCTCCGTACCCCTAAATTGATTATCTTTTAGAAAATGAAAAATAGGACCCTTAATATCAAAATTTTCTTTTATTTCGGGCTGAGTAATAGTATGACATAATCCTTCCCGACCAGCTTTCATTAATGCTTCCATTGAATCAGTCATTTTAATTTCTGAACCAAAAAGAGATTCGAAATTAGAATCAGGACTAGACGGAGGGCTAGATAATGAATCATCACTAGAAGTAGTTCCTTCTTGGAAATCTAATTTCTTAACAATTTCGAATCCTTAGAAAGTTTAAATAATATATCAGGATTTGACAACGTTCTTTGTAAGACTGGTTTCTTGGACCGAGTAATCATGTGATCTAAAATCATGAAAAGAAATGTTTTAGGAGAAAATATTTTAAGCCATAAAGGATTTATATATTTAAGTTTTCTATTTAAGAAATATCTTAGGATATAAGTAAATTTTAAATTAATAAATATATTAAATATTAAGACGTAATTAATAATATAAATATTAAATAACAACTTTTATCGCATAACAACGAATAATCAAACATACACGGCCTATTGAATCTTTTAATACTTAAGTGACCCGTCAGCGTCTAGGTTCGGGCAGGAGCCTTTAAATCGGAACCCCATCAACCCTCTCCTAAAGGAAGACAGTCATCACCCGTTTTCAAGAAATATCAATAACCAAAGTATATCCAATCTCCGTATTTACCGCGCTACACTTCCCCTAAAGGAAGGTGCTTCACTTCCCCGGCATCGACGCCAAAAATTTGATGTGTTGAAAGTGTGTGCAGTAGTGCTTAGCTTATTCTTCAACTTTTAAATTTATAAAACCTTTATTTAATACACTTTAACACCCTAACGAGCAACAAAACCTGATCAGAGGTAGTATGTAAGGTTATCGTCCCAAGAGAAGCGTGGTAACGATAAGTGTTGCTTTATTATTTAATTCTTATTAAAGAATTAAAGATATATTTTTATGTATTTTATGTGATAGATTTCTCTTAGGAAAGAGTTTGCTTTCAAAGATAAATAAAATAAGGAATTGAAGATTCAAAATAAGATACAAATAAAGATACAAGTAAAGATACTAGTGATTACATGGACAATCAATTCATATGGAATTCATATTAGATAAGTTTCATAACTTATATTAACACAAAGTAGAATAACAATCATAGACCAATTATTATCCCTTAATAGGTTAAACTAAGTGTTGCATAGTAATCAATAAGTAGGATTTAAAGCATATGCTAGATATGTGATGTGCATAACTAACATCTTAATTCTTCATGTTCAATTCAATTACATGATACATACTAATCTTGTGATGAGGATCAATATGCAAATAGACTGACAAATTATATAAGCTATTAAACACCAAGTAGATCAACTCAAGTTACTAGCTGAAAGTCAATTACTACTAAGTTTTTATGCAATCATTAATTAAACAAATCCAAACGAATGATCTTCGATTAAACCTAACAATATCAACTTCTATTATATAAGCGTAATTCAAATCAAATAAGTTTATCACTATTAAACTCTTTAACTTAGTTGCATGCAATTCAATTTAACAAGTTTGATGGACTAGATCTAAACAAGTAGCATGAATCAAATAATAGATTTATCAGATCAATGACTAATCAACCTTAAAATCATGTTATTTAATCATTAAGCATGGCAAACAAGTGTAATCAAGCAAAACAGATTCGAAACAGTTTAAATATCATTACAGAAACTCAACCATACAGACCTGGAAAAGAATCAGAAACTGCACAGAATGAAGCACGAAGCCGGCGGCTTCCTTCACACCAAGCCGACAGCTTGGGTGTGAAGCCGACAACTTCATCTGAATCCCAGATGAAGTCTAACTTTCATCCACGTAATCACTATGAACGTTTAGTTCATAGTAAAAGAAGAACAGAGACGAATACAGAAAATAAAATAGACAAAACAATAAATTAAAGATAGAATCATACCTTAAAAAGAAGGTAGATGTAAAATTACTTGAATAAAATCTTGAATCTTGATTACAAAATAGTAAATCTAACCTAAGGGTTTAGAGAAAACCCCTAAAAAACGACCTATCTACTTCTAAACTTTTGAACATATGAAAACTGAGACCAGGGGCTTTAGGTTATAGGATTCTTAGGCGGTGGCCAAGCTGGCAGCTTTAGTGGGAAGCCGGCGGCTTGCATTAAGTCGGTAACTCCTCGTGCAAGTTAAACTTAATCTGCAAATCATTCTTGTAACTGTCATACTGAAGCCGGCGGCTTCATTGCCATGCCGGCGGCTTCACTTGATTCGCCAGATCTTTCTGAATTTATCTTGATTTTGTTTCCATTTTTACTTGAACTTGATCAATAAGTTGAGAAAACGTGTCAACCAGGCCAGCGGCTTCATTGGGAAGCCGGCGGCTTCCTTTACCTTTTTCTTGATCAACAAGTTCTTTCAATTTCTATCGATTCTGGAACATTCTGGTACTTTTATCCTCAAAGTCGGCGGCTTCCTTAGAACCATGCCGGCGGCTTCATACAGCCGATTCGCAATTTTCTTCATTTTTGATTCTGTTTAATACGTAACTTGGACATAATCACTAGAAATATCTTTTTCCCATTTTTACCCATTTTAGTGTGTTTTGGCATCAAAATGACTCAAAAATACTAAGATAACTCCTCAAAATGTTATCAAAAAACTGTATAATTTAGGAGTTATCAAATAGCAAGATTGATATGATTCGGACTCATTTCAAAAAGGCCCAAGATAGACAAAAATCTTATGCCGATAAGCGTAGACGACAAAGTGAGTTCCAAGAAGGCGACATGGTGATGCATAAAGTTTCGCCATGGAAAGGTGTTATTCGGTTTCAAAAACGAGGAAAGTTAGCTCCTCGGTTTATTGGTCCTTTTAAAATTTTAGCTCATGTTGGTGAAGTAGCGTATCGTTTGGAATTACCCGAAGAGCTTGCGGGGATCCATAATACATTTCATATTTTCCATCTCCGTAAGTGTCTTGCGGATGATTCTTCATGGGTGCCTTTAGACGAGATTGAGCTAAACAATAAGTTAGAGTATATTGAGGTGCTGATTGCTATACTCGATGAAAAGGTGAAAAGGTTGAGGAATAAAAAGGTGAGAACTTATAAAGTTCTATGGCGTCGTAGTAAAGGTTCTGAGTTTACTTGGGAGCCCGAAGAGTTTGTGTTAGTTTATCTTCCCTCTTGTCATGTGGCTTGGATCACGAGGACGCGCTACGATTCAAGTGGGGGAGAGTTGTAAGACCCAAATTATTATGATACAGCAGTGTAAATATGGTGCATAGAGTGTGGGTATCACTGGGTATTTAAACAGAGGTCAGAAACGGTCCAGACACTTGTGCGCACCGCTCACACTTAAGGGTACGCGTGGCGCACTTCTCCTGGGAACAGTTTTCTGCTTTTTAAATAAAAGCTAAATGAAGGGTATTGTCATCTTTTCACATGAGGACGAGTTGGGGCTGTAAATGCCAGATTGGTGGTGGTTGAAACACTTAACTATCATCTACCACATCATCTCTCCAATTCAATTCCTAGAGTGAGAAACTAATAATGCTAAAAACGAACATATATTTCATAGCATTATTCCTCAAGAAAGACAAGCTTTTAGTTGCAATTGTTCTATTTAAAAGTGATATTCGTTTAAATAATAAAAGGTAAAGACAAAAGACAGATTCGACGAATTGAAGACGCAAAGGTCCAAAAAGCTCAAAAGTACAAAATACAATCAAAGTGGTTCCAATTATTGATAAGAAACGTCTCGAAATTACAAGAGTACAAGATTCAAAACGCAAAGTACAAGATATTAAATTGTACG
Source organism: Rutidosis leptorrhynchoides (assembly GCF_046630445.1). Lineage (NCBI taxonomy): Eukaryota > Viridiplantae > Streptophyta > Magnoliopsida > Asterales > Asteraceae > Rutidosis > Rutidosis leptorrhynchoides. Next base: position 390,207,304 of record NC_092335.1, on the reverse strand, counting down.
CAAGGACGTTCGAAAATCCGGAACCGGGACATGAGTAAACTCTCAACGCTCGACGCAACGGACTAAAAATTACGAGTCAACTATGCACATGAATATAATATAATATATAATTAATTCTTAAAATTAATATATATATTATATTATATTTAAAAAACGTTGGCAAATTAAAAGACAAACCTTTGTGAGCTGGAATTAGGAACTCCGCGAGTTGCGGAGTATGGAGGCCAAAAATGCCGCGAGTCGCGGAATCCCCCTGGACGAAAATTCCTATAAAAGCCAGCGAATTCTGATCGTAAAAATATCCATAATCTATCTCTCTCTCAATATATACGTAATATATATATATATATATATATATATATATATATATATATATATATATATATATATATATATATATATAATTTATATTTTAATTTTAATTTTAAATCCTAATAATAAGGGTATGTTAGCGAATGTTGTAAGGGTGTAAGTCAAAATTCTGTCCGTGTAACGCTACGCTATTTTTAATCATTGTAAGTTATGTTCAACCTTTTTAATTTAATGTCTCGTAACTAAGTTATTATTATGCTTATTTAAAACGAAGTAATCATGATGTTGGGCTAATTACTAAAATTGAGTAATTAGGCTTTGTACCATAATTGGGGTTTGGACAAAAGAACGACACTTGTGGAAATTAGACTATGGGCTATTAATGGGCTTTATATTTGTTTAACTAAATGATAGTTTGTTAATGTTGATATAAAGATTTACAATTGGACGTCCCTATAAATAACCATATACACTCAATCGGACACGATGGGCGGGGTATTTATATGTACGAATAATCGTTCATTTAACCGGACACGGGAATGGATTAATAGTCTCACTAGAATTATTAAAACAGTGGTGAAATTATGTATAAGGACACTTGGCATAATTGATAACAAAGTATTAAAACCTTGGGTTACACTCAGTCGACATCCTGGTGTAATTATTAAACAAAGTATTAAAATCTTGTTACAGTTTAAGTCCCCAATTAGTTGAAATATTTGACTTCGGGTATAAGGATAATTTGACGAGGACACTCGCACTTTATATTTATGATTGATGGACTGTTATGGACAAAAACCAGACGGACATATTAAATAATCCAGGACAAAGGACAATTAACCCATGGGCATAAAACTAAAATCAACACGTCAAACATCATGATTACGGAAGTTTAAATAAGCATAATTCTTTTATTTCATATTTAATTTTCTTTATTTTATATTTAATTGCACTTCTAATTATCGCATTTTTATTTATTGTTATTGTATTTAATTGCACTTTTAATTATCGTACTTTTTAATTATCGCAAGTTTATTTTATCGCACTTTTATTATTCGCAATTTCATTATCGTTATTTACTTTACGCTTTAAATTAAGTCTTTTATTTATTTAATATTTTACATTTGGTTTTAACTGCGACTAAAGTTTAAAAATCGACAAACCGGTCATTAAACGGTAAAAACCCTCCTTTAAAATAATAATATTACTTATATATATATTCGTATTTTTATAAATTAAACTAATATAGCGTTAAGCTTTGATTAAAAGATTTTCCCTGTGGAACGAATCGGACTTACTAAAAACTACATTACTGTACGATTAGGTACACTGCCTATAAGTGTTGTAGTAAGGTTTAAGTATATCCATTCTATAAATAAATAAATATCTTGTGTAAAATTGTATCGTATTTAATAGTATTTTCCTGCTAAAATTTAATAGTATTTTATATACCCCTTAGCTTTCAAACATCAAGTATTTTTGGCGCCGCTGCCGGGGAACATCTAGCTTAAAAGCTGGAAGCGCAACGCTAATATATATAAAAAACAAAAAAATTTATTTTTAGTTTACTTTTAATAAAAGACGCTTTTGTAAAAATACGTTTTAAATATTCAAAAATATAAAAAGAAAAACAAAAATATAAATATTTTTAAGAGTTTGTTAAATTTTTAAGTTTTATAAAGTTTCTTTATTTTTATTTTATAAAAAATATAAGTTTTATTTAAATATTTTGTGTTTATTTAAAATTTAAAAAAAATTTAAAAAAAAACCGAAAAAAATAAATATATATAAATCTATTTTTTTAGATTGTTATTTTTATAAAATTATAAAGTATTTCTATTTTTATTTTAGTTTTTAAAACATAAGTTTTTATTTAGTTTTTATAAATATTTTATTTAAATATTTAAACAGAAAATATAAAAAAAGTAAAACGTCGAATTTAAATCAGCTTGTCAACTGAAATTCCAAACCCCGCGACTTGCGGCGTTTGTAGCCACGAGGCACCGCGACTCGCGGAGCCGTCTGACACGGGCCACACAGAAGCCCTAATTCGCATTAATTACGGATAATTATTAATTATAATTAATTTTAAACCCTAATTAGGTTTAGATTTTAATATTATTTAGTTTTACTTTTTATTTAATTTGTATTTTAGTTTATTTAGATTATTTAAATTACAAAATTAATAGTTTTATAAAATAAATAATATAAAAATAAAATTTTTATAAAAATTGTACTTTTTACAACTTTTAGTATATTTTTATATTTTGTCTCTTTTTAATTATTTTAGCGTAATATTTGTATTTTTCGCTCGTATTTAGTTTTAAACTTAATTTTTGCCATAGTTATTTTTATTTATAGATTTTTAGGCTTTGCCGTAAAATCCCTTAAGTGCTTTTTCTTTAGACTGAGATTTAGGAGCTTTAGAATTTTGCGACGCCTTTTTAAGTTTTAGTTTCTTTTTAAGTTATTGCCATTTGGGATATAGTTTTACTTGTAAGCTTTAATATTTTTAGAAGCAACTTTTAATTTTTAGTTTTTAGTGCCTTTTTAAGTTTCAACGCGCTACTTTCTTATTTTTATTTTTCGACGCCTTTTACCTATGTATCAATTATCACTTCAATTAGTAATCTCAATTTGCGATTATAATTTTAAGTTAGTGATAGTAATAAGGTTGGGTTAGTCGAGTGTTTTTAAGTTCTATAAGTCATTTTTTTTTATTATTTCTTATTTTTCGACGCCTTTTATTTTTCAACCCTTTTCTTTTTCGACGCGCTCTTTTTCTTTCTTATTTCTCGCTATTCTAGTTTTTAGGACATAGATTTTTATTCTACTTCTTATCTAAATTTCTTAAAATTACGAAAATTTATTTTAAGTGGTTAAATTGATAGACATCAAAATTTTCTGGTTCGTAGTAATAGTTGGATTTGTACGTGGACCGGGTTATTGGAGCCAAACAGTCCTCAATTATATTGAGACTAAACGAATCCTGCCCCTCTGCTGCATCTTTTGGCTATTCGAAACGTGGGCAAAATCAGAACAGTCTATTAATTGGATAACTTATATAATTTTTCTTTCCTTTTTAAAAACTAATAGGATATTCAGTGAATGCACCGAGCAAAACGTTCACCACCTTTTGTACGTTCACCACCTGTAACTAGATCAAGACATCTAGCTAATATTGTCGCCGTTGATAATCCATTTTTTGAACCCGACCTCACAATTGAGAATCCGGAGAATATTCAGGGACGATTCGTAGATCCTGAACCATTAATTTTTCCTCCGTAACCACCAATCATTCAAACAGAGATTGTTGAGGAACGAACCATTAAATCAGAATCTTCTAGTGATTCAGATTCAAGAAATTCAATTATGGAGAATCTAGAACCTTTAAGTATGGAAGACCGAATGAGAGCTAAACGCACTGGCCAAGGTCACGCAATTACTCATCCAGAAATTAATGCCCAGATTATGAAATCAAAGGACAAATTCTACACATGGTGACTAATCAATGCCAATTTAGTGGTGCGCCGAAGGAAGATCCAAATGAACATCTTCGTACCTTTAATAGGATCTGCACACTATTTAAAATCTGAGAAGTGGAAGATGAACAAATATATCTCATGTTATTTCCCTGGACTTTAAAGGGAGAAGCCAAAGATTGGTTGAAATCGTTACCTGAAGGGGCGATTGATACATGGGACGTTTTAGTTGAAAATTTTCTTAAACAATTCTTTCCGGCATCTAAAGCCGTAAGACTTCAAGGAGAAATTGTTACGTTCACACAGAAACCAAATGAAACTCTATATGAGGCGTGGACAAGATTTGGAAAGTTATTAAGAGGATGTCCGCAACATGGTTTAGACACCTGTCAAATAGTACAAATATTCTACCAAGGATGCGACATCACTACAAGAAAAGACATCGATATAGCAGCTGGTGGTTCCATTATGAAGAAAACCGAAACTGATGCTTATAAAATTATTGATAACACTGCTTCCCACTCACATGAGTGGCACCAAGAAAAAGATATCGTTAGATCATCTAAAGCAGCTAGAGCCGATTCTAGCCATGACTTAGATTCCATTTCCGCAAAGATAGATGCTGTCGAGAGACGAATGGAAAAGATGACTAAAGATATCCACTCAATACGAATTAGTTGTGAGTAGTGTGGAGGACCACATTTGACAAAATATTGTCTTAGTATTGACTTAACAATGGAACAAAGAGAGGATATTTCATACATAAACCAAAGGCCTTGAAATAATTATCAGAATAATTATCAACCGCCAAGACCGATCTACAACCAAAACCAGAATTATAATCGAAATATTCCATACAACCATCAACAAGGTCCTAGCAATCAACAAGTATCCAACAATACTTACAATCAGCAAAGACCTAATTTTCAAAACAGACCACCACAAATCGATGATAAAAAGCCGAATTTAGAAGATATGATGACAAAGCTAGTTGAAACTCAAACGCAGTTTTTCAAATCTCAAAAACAAACTAATGAACAAAATGCTCAAGCATTTAGAAATCAACAAGCTTCTATTCAAAACTTGGAACAAAAAGTAAGTAACCTAGCAAGGTTAATAGGTGAAAGAAAACCGGGAAGTCTACCTAGTGATACAAATGCTAACCCCCGGAATGAAACAGCTAAAGCCATTACCACAAGAAGTGGTACAACACTTAAACCACCTGAAATACATGTAACTTCTGATGAAGCTATTCCTACTCCACAAGAACCACAACCTGAACAAGATAAGGAAAAAGAACCGATAGTTGAAAAGGTTAATGAAGATAACACAGTTAAGGCTAAACCTTATGTTAAACCATACCAACCACCACTTCCTTACCCGAGTAAAATGAAGAAAGAGAAACTTAAAGCCGAGCAATCCAAATTCTTGGATATGTTTAAACAGATAAATGTCAATCTTCCTTTTATTGATGTAATTTCAGGAATGCCTAGATATGCTAAATTCCTTTCATTGATGTAATATCAAATAGAAAGAAAATAGAAGAGCTCTCGGCCGTTACTATGAATGCTAATTGTTCCGCAGTGCTGTTGAATAAGATACCAGAAAAACTATCTGATCCAGGAAGTTTCACAATTCCATGTTTTCTGGGTAGTCTTAGTTCAATAGAAGCATTGGCAGACTTAGGTGCTAGTATAAATTTAATTCCATTTTCACTATACACTAAACTAGACCTTGGAGAATTGAAACCAACAAGAATAAGCATACAACTAGCCGATCGATCAATAAAACATCCTAGAGGGATAATGGAGAACATGCTAGTTAAAGTTGGTACTTTAGTATTTCCAGTAGATTTTGTTGTTCTGGACATGGAAGAAGATTCTCAAGTTCCTCTCATATTAGGAAGACCATTCTTAAACACGGCTAAAGCAATGATAGACGTGTTCGGTAAGAAACTGACCCTAAGTATAGAGGACGAGAGTGTTACCTTTTCAGTTGATAGAGCAATGCAACAACCGCAATCTGCAGATGATACATGTTATTATATTCAAACTATAGAATCACATGCAGAATTGTTAGAAGAATTTCCAGAATTACAAGGAACAGGAGAATGTTCTTTAGGAGAAGGAACTGAACCAATTGATGAAGCTGAAATGTTAGCTACACTTATAGCTAATGGATATGAACCAACAACAGAAGAAATTCAAATGCTAAAAGAAGAAGACAAATATCGATACAAATCATCGATAGAAGAACCTCCGAAATTAGAGTTAAAGCCACTTCCAAACCATTTGGAATACGCTTATTTACATGGTGAATCTGAATTACCTGTAATAATATCGTCTTCTCTTACTAAAAATGAGAAATCTCAACTCATTTCTGTGTTGAAAGCTCATAAACCAGCCATTGCATGGAAGATTCATGATATTAAAGGAATAAGTCCTTCGTATTGCACACATAAAATTCTTATGGAAGAAGGTCATAAAACGTATGTGCAACGCCAACGAAAACTAAATCCTAATATGAAAGATGTAGTTAAAAAAGAAATTATTAAACTGCTAGACGCAGGTCTAATTTATCCAATCTCTGATAGTCCATGGGTAAGCCCAGTTCAATGCGTGCCTAAGAAGGGTGGCATGACTGTCATTACAAATGAAAAAAATGAGCTTATTCCTACTAGGACTGTAACAGGATGGCGTGTATGTATTGATTATAGAAAATTAAATGACGCCATCAGAAAAGATCATTTTCCCTTACCTTTTATTGATCAAATGTTGGAAAGATTAGCCGGAAATAGTTACTATTGTTTTCTTGATGGATTTTCCGGATATTTTCAAATTCCAATAGCACCCGAAGATCAAGAGAAAACCACGTTCACGTGCCCTTATGGTACTTTTGCTTACAATCGCATGCCATTTGGACTTTGCAACGCCCCTGCAACCTTTCAAAGGTGTATGATGGCGATTTTTCACAACATGATAGAAGAATGCATGGAAGTTTTCATGGATGACTTTTCAGTCATCAGTGATACATTTGAATCATGTCTAGCTAATCTTGAACGAATGCTTATTAGATGCGAATAATCAAATCTAGTTCTTAATTGGGAGAAATGCCATTTCATGGTTAAAGAAGGCATCGTTCTTGGACATAAAATCTCAAAGGAAGGAATTGAAGTGGATAGAGCTAAAGTAGATGTAATTGCTAAACTTCCACATCCCACCAATGTTAGAAGAGTTAGGAGTTTTCTAGGGCATGCCAGTTTTTACCGACGTTTCATAAAATATTTTTCTAAAATTGCCACTCCTATGAATAAACTCCTAGAAAAGGATGCTCCATTCATCTTTTCAAATGAATGCATCAAATCTTTTAATATTCTTAAAGAGAAACTCACTAATGCGCCGATCATGATAACACCAAATTGGAATCTACCGTTTGAACTAATGTGCGATGCAAGTGATTTTGCAATGGGAGCCGTTTTAGGACAAAGGATTGAAAAATGATTTCAACCTATTTATTACGCTAGTAAGACGTTACAAGGAACACAAACAAATTACACAACTGAAAAAGAACTCCTTGCTATTATCTTTGCTTTTGACAAATTTCGATCATATCTCGTTCTAGCAAAAACGGTGGTCTCTACCGACCATTCTGCTCTTAGATACCTATTTTCGAAACAAGATGCTACACCAAGATTAATCCGTTGGATCTTACTCTTACAAGAGTTCGATATTGAAATCCGAGATAAAAGAGGAGCAGAAAATCTCGCCGCTGATCATCTTTCTCGTCTTGAAAATCCCGAATTAGAAGTTCTAAATGAATCGGCCATACAAGACAACTTTCCTGATGAATATCTATTGAAGATAGATTATAATGAAATTCCATGGTTTGCAGACTATGCAAACTACTTAGTTTGTGGATTCCGTGAAAAAGGATTGTCGTACCAAAAACGAAAGAAATTCTTTAGTGATATAAAACACTATTTCTGAGAAGATCCACATCTGTTTAAAAGTTGTCCAGATGGAATAATACGCCGATGTGTATTCAGAGATGAAGCTAGTAAAATTTTAAACCATTGTCACACATGACCAACAGGAGGGCATTATGGGCCTCAACTAACAGCAAGAAAAGTTTATGATGCTGGATTCTATTGGCCTACAATTTACAAAGACGCACACCTTCTTTGCAAATCCTGTGATGCTTGTCAAAGGGCCGGAAAAATAAGTCAACGTGATGAAATGCCACAAAATGTCATCCAAGTATGTGAAGTATTTGACATTTGGGGTATTGACTTTATGGGTCCATTTCCAAAATCTCATAATAATCTCTATATTCTCGTAGCCATTGATTATGTATCTAAATGGGCGGAAGCACAAGCTCTCCCAACTAACGATGCACGAGTTGTAGTCAACTTTTTAAAACGTCTTTTTGCAAGGTTTGGAACACCGAAAGCTTTAATAAGTGATCGGGGTACTCATTTCTGTAATAATCAACTTGAGAAAGTTCTCAAAAGATATGGAGTAACTCATAAAATCTCCACCGCATATCATCTACAAACAAGTGAACAAGTTGAAAATACCAACCGAGCTTTAAAACGTATTCTAGAGAAAACCGTAGGATCAAATCCGAAGGAATGGTCCATTAAATTGGAGGATGCACTCTGAGCTTTTAGAACAGCCTACAAAACTCCAATTGGAACCACACCTTTTAAACTCGTCTACGGAAAAGCATGTCATCTTCCAGTAGAAATTGAACACAAAGAATTTTGGGCTTTGAAGACATGTAATCTTGATTTACATGAAGTTGGATGTCTACGGTTAAGTCAACTAAACGAATTAGAAGAATTAAGACATGAAGCATACGAAAATTCATTAATCTATAAGGAAAGAACGAAGAAATGGCATGATAAAAGAATCAGAAGTTCAAAAGAATTTAAAGAAGGAGACAGAGTTCTTCTTTTCAATTCACGACTCAAGCTATTTCCTGGAAAATTGAAATCAAGATGGTCTGGACCATTCATAGTCAAAAGAGTTTTCCCATATGGAACGATAGAATTAATAAATTCAAATGGGATTGAATTTAAGGTTAATGGTCACAGAGTTAAACATTACATAGATAGTCCGATGGAAGTTGACAACGAAGTTAATCTCAATTTCGATAACACAGCTAACTAAGTGTGGGGAAAATCAAGTCTTTAAAGGATAATATGTATTTCTGTTAAAGTTAGATTTTCTGTTTTTGTGTAGTTCTCGAAAATGGAACCCGAATGGTCTTTCTCTAGCAGACCCTAAAGAACTAGTCTTCTCCCCCCATTCTGAATTTTTATTTTTTTAGGTTTTTACGAAATGAAGACTGCCTGTGAACTAAACCATGGTCTAATGCTACAAGCTTTGATCACTAAACGTAATAATGACACACTTCCGATTGAAATAGTATCAGTAATCAGAGAAAGATTGGACGGAGTAAGAAAAGAATCCAGATGCGAAGATAATAAGTTACAATTTGGTAAAGGAAAATCAAAATCCGCAGCGAAAAGAAGAGCACGACACCTAGAAAGATGTCACAAATGCGGAAAATGGTCACATGGAGGTAAATGTTCAAATAATCAAACCTATTCAAACACCGAATTTGTTACTTTATGCAGAGACGGACCGTTCATATGTTTAGAAGAAAAAACACTGAATGCTCGAGGTTACGCCTATGTAGCAATGGAAAATCAATTAAACCGACTATCTTATGAATGGGATAGATCATATCACTAAGAATACTATCTCACAGGTAAGTCTGTACAGTTTTTATTTTTTTTATTTTTATTTTTAACCTTTTGATAATAAACGCTAATTTGTTCACTATAAAGTATTAAATTGGTATTGAATAAAATTAGGTTTGGCGACCGAAATTATTGATATCATACAAAAATTTATTACATCACTGCGAAATTTAACGTTTATTCTTAAGGTATAAATATCTTTAATCAATCAACCCAAAATATTTCAAAAATTCGTCATGAGTTAAATTAGTTCATGGAACCGAAATTACTTTACCGAAAAGAGGGGCGCATGTTTTTGATAATATTTGATTGATTAAAGTGGGATAAAAGCCAAAAAGATTTTTAATTTTATTTTTACCATGTTTTAAAATTAATATAAAATCTTAAATTAATATTGTGCAATTTTTAAAAGTAATATATTTAAAATTGTAAATATTTGAAAAATTAATATTTTTAAGTTTGTATGTATAACAACAAAAATATAATATAAGTTTGGTGTGAATTTATAATATGAATTTTTAAATTAAGTTTGGTGTGAATTTTTAATTTTTAAAATATGAATTTTTAATTTTATGCATTTTTAATTTAAGTTTGGTGTGAATTTAAAAACAAAAATTTACTTTATTTCGCTAAGTTAAAAATATGATTTTTAAAATTCGTCGTAAGTTGAAGACTAGGTCTTTGAACCGAAATTGCTTTACCCGAGGGAGGGACGAGAACTTTTATTATCATTATTTTTAATCTTATTGAATTAAAGTATGCTAAAAAATTAAAAAAAAAAAAAACCCAAAAATCTAAGCTTTTAAAACAATCGCTTGAAAAAGACAAATTTCAAAATTTTGTCGAGGGACGGACTAGGACATCGATCCGAAACGACCTCATCCTAAAACAAAGGAAAACAAAATTTTAAATTTATTTTATATTTGTTTTATAAGTTAAGGCTTATTAAAAAAAAAAAAAACGCCGCGACTCGCGGAGTTTGAAGAACAAATTCACCGCAAGTCGCGGAGAGACCAAATTACAGAAAAAAAAATAAAAAGCCGAACAGATCAGTTGCACACTCCACACCCACAAAATACTGCGAAATACACACACAAACACATCTCAAATTCGTAATTTTGGGCCGTTTTTTATCAAATCTTTTACTAAAATCATGTTGAGAAGGATGCTATCAAGGAATTACTCAAGGAAAACGGTAAATTTCTACACCTAAACACCATTTAATCCGAAAATTAGTGTTCTTGAGCAATTTTTTCCCAATTCAATTTTAATGCTTTTTAGTGTAATTATGCTTAAATTGCTTGTGTATTATGCTTGTATAACCTAGATTGATGCTATTTAACATGATTAGAAGCCTTAAACTTCAAATTTTGAGTAATATAGGGTTTGTGTTCTTGAGCAAATTTGGGGCTTTTTGATATAAACAGGTTATGGCCGATTTTTGTCATTAATTATTGCTAAATTAAGTAGTGTAACATGTTTAGGTAGTTAAATGATCCAAACCTTGAGCCTAAACATGATTTTGAGAATTAAAGTGGACTTTTTCAAGTCTAAAATTCATGAACTTGATTTTTGAGAGATAATGCCATTTGAAACTTGTTTAATTGCTAGTAATGATTATTTTGACATGTTATTTGAGTTGAATGCTTATGAACTTGGCGAACATTTTCATATATGCTTATTTGAAAAAGTGTAGATTTGATAAAAATATGAAAATGAGCATAAGTTTGATATAAATTGATCATGTCATTGTAATTATTTTGATTGATGATTTTGCTGACACTAATGCATATTTAGATGCACAAAAAATTGTGTTTGATGTGTTTTGCAGACTGAAAGGGGTGAATCTTCATCCCAAGCTTGCAATGCTCCTGCTGAGAATGCGGAACAACGGGAGGTGGATAACTACTACAAACAAGAAATACCTCATCCAGTTATGACATTTTCTGATATGCACTTGGAAGATTTGCACCCGAACTTGAGATTTGACAGACGTTGGATAGATTATCCAAAATACCAAAGGGGCTTGCATACTCTTCATTCTAAAGCTGTTGAAGTACCTAGGGTCATAGAATGGGGACCGTTAGAAGCTGTAGAATTAGCCGAGCCAATTAGGGAATTACTTACATAGAGGTATGGTAATTCTACTTTTAACGATTGGGTACGTTTATTCAACATGCGTAGACCTGTATATAAAGTATGGTGTGAAGAATTGTTGTGTAGTATAGAAATAAATGATCGGGTAGCTAGTTTAACAGATCGATCTTTTATTAGATTTTTGTTAGGAGGTTCGATGCGCCACATGTCTTTACTAGACATGGCTCAGGCCTTATGTATATATACGCCTGAGGAGCTAGCATCTGCCGATTGTAGAGGGTTGATATTGAACGGTAGGAAGATAGACGAAAATTTTGACACGCATGGTGTATGGAGTCAAATGACTAGCCATCACCGATTCAAAGGGGGAAATTACTCTTATTTGGATATAGATAGAGCATAGTTAAGAGTAATTCATAGGTTTTTAGCCAATTCGATTACACAACAAGGTAAGAACAAGGAAAAGGTAAATGAACAGGATTTGTTTTACCACATGTGTATTCGAGACCCACAAAGCACTGTAAGTATACCTTATTGTGTGGGTTATTATTTATCAGCTATGGTTAGGGGGATGAGACCGCATAGCATAATAGGAGGTGGTATATTTATTACTTTGATTGCTGAATATCTCGGTGTGGATATAAGTCGGGGGGATTATTAGTCGAAGAACCAGAACCCCGCGATACAATAGGTTTAAATGTATACCATGGTGCGAAGGTTTTGAAGAGGTGAAATAACGCCGCAGTACGATATAATGGTAGACATCCACAGGTTGAGAGAAACCAACAGCAAGGTAATGTGGGAGGGGGAAATGAAATGACAGAAATGCAAAGGTTTATAGCTTCACAAGAGTATGAAAATGCTAGACATAGAGCATTTGAAGATTGGAAAGTGCATCAAAACCAAATCATAGCTCATTACCAACATGTAGGTAGAAACTATATTCCTACTCCATCGCCCGTATTTCCTCCCTGGTCTATAGAGATCCAACCACCGTATCCTACGTATAACCCAGCCGAAGCATTTATAACACATATGGTTATGCATGGAACCCCTACTGGTATCAGTATCATCCCTAGTCTACTTAGTTTTATTTATTTTATTATTTGTAATGTTGATACATTTAATCCTTATGTTAATATTGTAATAGTTTTTATAATTTTCTAATTTTTTTTTATTAGATTTTAATAATTTTTGAATGTGGGGTAATATACCAAACTTCAAAAATATGTATATATGTTTGCAGTTTATCTTATGTACACAACAGGGTAAAACAACGCATTTTCAAAGACTGACATTAAGTTCAGCAAAAGCAACTAATTTTGACAACAATATGCAAAATACATGTGAAATAACAACAAGACGGAATGAACAAATGATGTGCACCATTTATCATTCAACACAAACAACAATATGTTTGGAAACTTTGGTAAAATTTAATCATTTCTACGCTAATCACCCTCAATAATTTAAATTGTTACTGATTTCTTGCAAATGAGGGCATTGCAAGATCTTAAGTGTGGGAATGGGTTAAATTCTTTCGGATTTTTAAAAATTTTTATTTTATACACATGGTTACCATTAGAAATACTAGTAAAGTAGTAGTTGTATTAGAATCTAGTGCTCTCTGATAATAAAGAACAGCCCTAGTCTTATATACTGACTACCCAATTCTAGTAAAATTTTTCAAAATTTTCAATTAAATGAACTGAAAATCATGTTTATACATATTTATGAACGATAAAACTAGGTTTTAACACCGAAATTATTGTTACCTTGGAAAGGACATAAATTGAGAAACAAACCAAAATGTTAGAATTCATTTAAAATGGAATAGAGGACAACAAAAAGGAAAATAAAAGCCAAGTGTGGGAAAAATTACCAAGTTATCTTAAACATATGTCACATATTTCTGTAACAAATAACTGAAAATACTTTTGCTTTGGACTAAACTAAACTGTTTTACCCGATGAAAGAAAAGAAGAGATGGATCTACACGATGAATCAATTCCATCATTAAAAGGAAGTAAAGTCTTCCGAAAAAGAAACGCGCTTCTTGATTTAGGTCAGGAAGTTGTCGTCCAGACCAGCTGTAGGTTGACGAAAAATCTTGAAAAGTCATCACTAAAATTAGCAGGAAATCCACGGACCTCAGCATAAAACAGGGTCGCCAAGTGGTCAGATTTATCCTAGCCATGAGAAGGATTTATCTCGTAAAATGGGGGGACACCGTGCAAATTAGCTGGATAAGACTAATGAATCAGATCCCCAGAAAAGATAATCTCCTTAAAGATTAAAAATCAACTTTTAAGACTGATATTACTCAATCCTTGAGATTGACCTTAAAGATTGAGAATTCAAACTCATGGAATTCAATGATATCTAAACTCGAGCTTGAACGAGAAAATATTTTGATCAAATTATAAACCGATTTGTTTACTGAAAACTCATTTTCAATGCGTTCATTACCATTGAACGTAAAATCCTAGGAATTCATCTGGAATTCATTAGGTCATCTGAACCAAATCAGGTGTCAACCGTAAGAACGGTGGTTGCATAGCATGGTTAAAGACAGGACCTTGTGCCAGACCGACAAATTATAAGGGTGAGCTTTACTATTGCTCCTACAAAGGATAGTAATTGCGTCTGACACGTTATAGACCATAATTAAAAGCATGTCAGGGGACATTGCCTTAACAGTTGCTTGTTCAACGCTTTCCTTTACAATCGGACGGTAGTTTACCGAAAGGTAATATACGGAGCAAGTATACTGGACGTGTTGCTTTCCTAATACAAGGTTAGCAAGTGGGTGACACAAAACCGCAAGTTTTGAGCTAAAATTTTCAAATCTGAAACCCACCAAACCCACAAAAATATTTTGCAAACACCGGTGAAGGGTTATTCCGGAAAACTTATCTAGGGTAAAAGCTAGATTAAAATTTTCAAAAGTTCAAATGTTTTCATAAAGATCCAATTTCCTTAATGGATCTAAATTTTATAGTCATATGGGACTGTAAACCATATCGTTACTACCATTGTTTATACCGCCGTATAGAAATCACTGATGTACAAAGTGTGAAGAATAAAGAAGTGATTCTAGTATTTCAAGACTATATTGCTTGAGGACAAGCAACGCTCAAGTGTGGGAATATTTGATAATGCTAAAAACGAACATATATTTCATAGCATTATTCCTCAAAAAAGACAAGATTTTAGTTGCAATTGTTCTATTTAAAAGTGATATTCGTTTAAATAATAAAAGGTGAAGACAAAAGACAGATTCGACGAATTGAAGACGCAAAGGTCCAAAAAGCTCAAAAGTACAAAATACAATCAAAGTGGTTCCAATTATTGATAAGAAACGTCTCGAAATTACAAGAGTACAAGATTCAAAACGCAAAGTACAAGATATTAAATTGTACGCAAGGACGTTCGAAAATCCGGAACCGGGACATGAGTAAACTCTCAACGCTGGACGCAACGGACTAAAAATTACGAGTCAACTATGCACATGAATATAATATTATATATAATTAATTCTTAAAATTAATATATATATATTATATTATATTTAAAAAACGTCAGCAAATTAAAAGACAAACCTTTGTGAGCTGGAATTACGAACTCCGCGAGTTGCGGAGTATGGAGGCCAAAAATGCCGCGAGTCGCGGAATCCCCCTGGACGAAAATTCCTATAAAAGCCAGCGAATTCTGATCGTAAAAATATCTATAATCTCTCACTCTCTCTCAATATATACGTAAATATATATATATAATTTATATTTTAATTTTAATTTTAATTTTAAATCCTAATAATAAGGGTATGTTAGCGAATGTTGTAAGGGTGTAAGTCAAAATTCTGTCCGTGTAACGCTACGCTATTTTTAATCATTGTAAGTTATGTTCAACCTTTTTAATTTAATGTCTCGTAGCTAAGTTATTATTATGCTTATTTAAAACGAAGTAATCATGATGTTGGGCTAATTACTAAAATTGGGTAATTGGACTTTGTACCATAATTGGGGTTTGGACAAAAGAACGACACTTGTGGAAATTAGACTATGGGCTATTAATGGACTTTATAATTGTTTAACTAAATGATAGTTTGTTAATGTTAATATAAAGATTTACAATTGGACATCCCTATAAATAACCATATACACTCAATCGGACACGATGGGCGGGGTATTTATATGTACGAATAATCGTTCATTTAACCGGACACGGGAATGGATTAATAGTCACTAGAATTATTAAAACAGTGGTGAAATTATGTACAAGGACACTTGGCATAATTTATAACAAAGTATTAAAACCTTGGGTTACACTCAGTCGACATCCTGGTGTAATTATTAAACAAAGTATTAAAATCTTGTTACAGTTTAAGTCCTCAATTAGTTGAAATATTTGACTTCGGGTATAAGGATAATTTGACGAGGACACTCGCACTTTATATTTATGACTGATGGACTGTTATGGACAAAAACCAGACGGACATATTAAATAATCCAGGACAAAGGACAATTAACCCATGGACATAAAACTAAAATCAACATGTCAAACATCATGATTACAGAAGTTTAAATAAGCATAATTCTTTTATTTCATATTTAATTTTCTTTATTTTATATTCAATTGCACTTCTAATTATCGCATTTTTATTTATTGTTATTGTATTTAATTGCACTTTTAATTATCGTACTTTTTAATTATCGCAAGTTTATTTTATCGCACTTTTATTATTCGCAATTTCATTATCGTTATTTACTTTACGGATTAAATTAAGTCTTTTATTTATTTAATATTTTACATTTGGTTTTAACTGCGACTAAAGTTTAAAAATCGACAAACCGGTCATTAAACGGTAAAAACCCCCCTTTAAATTAATAATATTACTTATATATATATATATATATATATATATATATATATATATATATATATATATATATATATATATATATATATATATATATTCATATTTTTATAAATTAAACTAATATAACGTTAAGCTTTGATTAAAAGATTTTCCCTGTGGAACGAACCGGACTTACTAAAAACTACACTACTGCATGATTAGGTACACTGCCTATAAGTGTTGTAGCAAGGTTTAAGTATATCCATTCTATAAATAAATAAATATCTTGTGTAAAATTGTATCGTATTTAATAGTATTTCCTGCTAAAATTTAATAGTATTTTATATACCCCTTAGCTTTCAAACATCAGAAACCCTTTAAGAGAGAGAAAGTTTAAATCAAGAAGGAAGAAGCTTGATTCGGGTTAAAGCACAAGTATTAAAGTTGTTCATCTAGCGTTTAGCTACGTTTTGATTGTGGCGGTATGTCTTAACTTTGATTTCCCTACTTTAATTTATATAAGGGTTAGGGTTTGGGTTAGTGATGAACATAAAACCCATATTTGGTGATCTTGGGTGTTGTTGTGTAAGATTGAGTCATAAGGTCTCAAAGATGACTAACCTAGGGTTTTGAAATGTTAATTTGTGTAAAGGGGTCTTAAATGTTAGTAAATCACTAGCACACTTAGTGGTTAAAGTGAACCGGTGTATTTGGGTATGATAGTGACCTAAATGAGTGTGTTAACCTTGAAATGGGTCAAAGGAGTATTTGATGACCTAAGTGGGTTAATGGGTGCGGAAATGAGATAACTTTGTGTTAAAAGGTGTATTAAGACCATAATCGAATTATTGGTAAGGGTTTAACATAATCCCGACCTAGTGTTAGAATGAATGGTGCAAATGGGTCACGTTTGCACTATGGGCCAAATGGCACTTGGATGGCGAATAAGTTGGTTGATTAACTTGAATGTATGATTGATATATGTGCAAAATGTAATAGGTACGTTATTCTAAAGTTGTGAGCTTGGTTTATCAATTCACCGAAGGCGTAAGGTGAGTGGAATAATTATGCGTGTACGTATATAATGTATTTATTTGTGTAGCGTAGAATGTGGAATTGTAGCGGTGTTCAAGACACCACATTCTACGTAACGAGTGGAATTGTCACGGTGTTTAAGACACCACTCATTGATTTGATTGACATGTGGAATAGTCGCGGTGTTTAAGACAACACATTGTCATGGGAGTGGAATTGTCGCGGTGTTCAAGATACCACTCATTGGTTTGATTGACATGTGGAATTGTCGCGGTGTTCAAGATACCACATTGTCATGGGGCTGAGTTAGTCGCGGTGTTTAAGACATCACCTGGGGAATTAGTAATTACGCGGCGTATGTACACTAATGGATGTTATGAACTTCAATGGTCTCTAGTGAGTACCGTTTCCTTGTACGATTGGTTAACCATGGTTGTGTGAATTTTGTATTAGCATATTTAATTGTGAACTATATGCTTTTGGTGCCGCTAGCTTATTATGAATTACGGATATTGGTTTATACATAATGTTTGCATAGTTATCGAATTGCTAGCTTGTATGCGGTATTGTGTAAGTGATTGCAAGTAAGTAGGTTATATATGTATATGTATAATTATTGCATTCACTAAGCTTTAGCTTACCCTCTCGTTGTTTACCTTTTTATAGACTCCGGCGTGGACAAGGGTAAGGGCGTTCGTTTGGATTAGTGATCCCGTTTCGTTATGTTAGGAGAAGCTTTTGGACGTATAGCTTTTTGAAGTTTGACCGAGATTTGGGTAGTTTAACCCCCAAACATCATGCTCTAGTGTCGTTTGAAATTTAAACTAATTCGGTTGAAACTTGTATTTTGTACGAAACTCGTTATTTGGGCATATGTGGGTCCGGTGTCGTAAAAATCCTTTTATTATTGAATCGTGTGAGTTTTTCATATTAGAATGTGTTGTGATAAGCGTTTCGTCTAAAAGTGTCTGGAAGTGGGAGATCTTTAAACGAAAAATGGAAATTTTGGACAGCGGGCTGACTGGCCTTGTGCGCGCCGCACAATGTACTGTAATAAAAAAAAATTATTTCGCGTGTTCGATTGTATAACGGGTTGGGTTATTACACAGAGGAGATCGAGCATGATATCCCCTTAGCAATGGATCGCCAAACACGGCTCACCAAATTAGGGTTTAGACTATTTTCTCTTAACCCTAATGAACATATAAAGTGGTATTTATAGGAAAACTAGACAAACCCTAATGGGCCTCACTCATACGAATGGGCCTCTTGAACATTATGGCCCAACAGTTACATATGCTCCTGTAACTGACCAGTTTCATGTGTATACATCAAGTAGGTGTACAAAAGAATAATAAAGGTTATTCGCCCAGCGACGGCCATACAAATATGCATCAACATATAGTATATAAATAGGTTACGTGTTTCATTGTTATGTTACACAACCTACACATACCGTACTCGTTCCAAAACCATCTGTAATCGTTTCATATCATACCCTACACAAATAACAACTGCAGGTGTCGATTTAATATTTTGTACGTTTGATTCTTCGATCTCGAAAGTCCTAGTTTATTCAATTAATTATTGTCTATTGATTTCCGCATCTAGATAGAGTATATATTTGATCTAAGATCTAATAATCCGTCCACAAAGTGGTATCTTAGCGAAAAGTTACTGAGCCAATTTCCTGCCTCAGAGCTATTCAGAGCTAATAGAACGTTTTTAATCAAAAATCAAGAGAGTTGTTTTTGAGTTTTCTGAAAACTTTGAATTGTAATCAAAAGTTTGAATTTTTACGCTTTAAAATCGTGTTTTTGAGTGTGTTCGTGTCCCTAGGTGTTTTCCTAAAGTTCCAATAGTAAAAACTTAGGTTTCTCCTTCGTAAACAGCCGTCCAGGTCAATTTATGCTCCAAAAACCCAAGTTATCTGATCTGCTACCCGACGAACTACCCTCGATTGACCGTCCCCTACCATTGACCGTTGGACAGTAGTCAGTCAACTGATCATCTTGTACCCCCAACTGATAGTCGACCATCGACCATGGGAGTAATTGTAGTCAGAAGTCCGAATTTTTACGTGTAAAAATCATGTCTTTGAGTGTGTTCGTGTCCGTAGGTGTTTTCCTAAACTTCTGATCGTAAAAACTTAGGTTTCTCCTTCTGAAACAGTCGTTTAGGCTCAAAAAACCCTAGTTTTCTGATCTGCTACCTGACGAAATACCATTAACTGACCGTCCCCTACCATCGACCGTTGGACAGTAGTCAATCAACCGATCGTCTTGTACCCTCAACCTATAGTCGACCATCGACCGTGGGAGTAATTATAAAATCAGTTGACAGTTAGTAACAGACCATCAACTTACGCTTGACCATCAGTCGACCCTCGTGACCATCGGCCGATAGTCTTAGATATGGGTGTTCACGGTCCGGTTTTGCCGAAATCTCAAACCAAACTAGCATTCACTGTTTCAAATATATTAAACCAAATCAGACCGAGAATGTTGTCCTACTGGACGGTTTGATCTGGTTTGGGCCGGTACGGTTTCACCGATCTGACAGTTTTGAGTTTCTTTCTTTTTTTTAGTTTCTTTCATTTCCATATTATTTGGCACAATAGTTGATTTTATTGCATTTAAATGAACAAATTTTCTTTCGATTTTAATTTTCTGTGGGTCAAATAATGAAAATTTGAACACCCTTTTAATCTGATATGATGATACTTGGCATACATGTCGTTTATATATGTCTAAAGGCAACCCCATATGTAGGTCTGTATATGTTTGTAGATAGATGGTTTTGGAGGTAGCAAAATGCTTAGTTGGATAATGGGTAAGATAGAAAAGGTTAAATTATATATATATATATATATATATATATATATATATATATATATATATATATATATATATATATATATATATATATATATATATATATAT
This sequence comes from Rutidosis leptorrhynchoides, assembly GCF_046630445.1. NCBI lineage: Eukaryota > Viridiplantae > Streptophyta > Magnoliopsida > Asterales > Asteraceae > Rutidosis > Rutidosis leptorrhynchoides. Next base: position 390,186,811 of record NC_092335.1, on the reverse strand, counting down.
ATATATGGTCCGGTCCGATTTTAATAGTTAACTTGTTGCTCAAACTGTAGTCGGATCAAATAACCCGGTTTGGCCAAAACAAAAGTCGTCGAACATGAATATAAAAACTCAAACCGGCCAAACTGAACCAAATAACCCAGTTCGTTCGGTTTTAACGGTTTAGACGGTTTGATGAACACCCCTAGTTTTAGACACTCAATCGACCGTAAAATACAGGAACAAATTTAATTAACTGATTCACAATATCTGAACCTAGTTAATACACAAGTACTGATTATGCATTAGCTATAATCGGAACGAACCTTCAAAGACTGTTATTATCGGAAAATGAAGCAGGAGTATGAATAAGGATCTCAAGTTGGAATTACTGAATGATTATGTTCACTGGAAATCTTGATTTATCATTTATCTTAATGGTATTGACACACGCATGTGGAACATGATCTTAACTAAGTATGTATTCCCAAAAGGTTCCGACAGTATTACTAAACATCCTCATGAGCTTAGTACCTCTGAACGTGAAGACAATAATTTGGAATGAAAAACCTATGCACACATTACTCAAGGATTGTCGAAAGATATCTATCATAAATTCAACAGCAACACAACATCCCATAACATATGGACGGCTATTGAAATTGGAGTTCAAGGAAACGAGTCTTATCGTCAAAAGAAGGGTAATGCACTGAAGATGGAATGGAAGAGTTTAGCTACGTTGAGTAATGAGAGCTAGAAGATACAATCACGAGATTTCGTCATCTTATATCTGATTTGAAAAGTTTTGGAGTTGTACTTACTCCTACTAAAGAAATTAAGGGTCTGAAAGATGGACTCCCTGAGAAAAGGGATTTATTTATTTATTTATTTTTTTTCCCGACAAACTGGGCTTATATTAATTTTCCAAAAACATACACAGGCCTGGACATACCCAAGGCCCAAAAAAACAAAGCAAATACAACCAAAAAAACATACAGAAACAAATCCAAACAAATACATACAGAAACTACACACTACCACTTAATTTCCCACATTTCCTCAACCTTCTTGACTGCACTTGATTGTTTGACTTTAAAAGTCAACAATTTACATTTGATAAATTCAGTAATTCTTCTGCATACACCCTCTGCTTGCATATACTCACTTTTAAAAATCCTGTTATTCCTTTCTTGTCAAACAAATTTAGACACAAGTAGCCACTACCAATCGATTTAAAATACACCAAATGTTACTTCTGACAGGATATCTACAGATACCTTGAATAATACTCTGCAAATCATCGGCAGTCCTTTATATACCAATTTCTACTTCAATAACTTCCACACATTCAAACTATATGCACATTTGAAGAAGAGATGACTAGAGGAATCTGCTTCTTTGCCACAAAAAACACACTTCAAATCTTGATTAGGCATCCACTTCAACATTCTATCTTGAGTATTTAATTGTTTTAAAATAGCCAACCAAAGAATAAAAGCTTGTTTTGGATCATAGCCTTTAAACCATACAACATCATACCACCATACTACTGCTCTATTGGATCTTAAGTCCATCCACACTTGGTGAGTAGAAAATGGCACTCTCTTACCTTCATTACTAATCCAATGATACTGCAGTCTGCCCTGGAACAAAACTGAGCCAATATGATGTTTGATTTTATCTCTAAGCTTAAGTAAATATCTCCAACCCCAGCTGTCATTTTGGTTAGGGCCAATATCTCAAAAACTTTGACCTTTTATTTTGACTAAGTTGACCCATACACTCAATAATGAATCCTCCTTATTGATAATTCTCCAGATTTGCTTAACAATAAGCACTTCATTCCACTCCTTAAGAGGTTTTAAACCAAGCCCACCCTGATCCTTAGGAACACATACATCTTTCCATGCAACCTTAGCCTTACCCTTTGAACTTTCAGATTGACTCCAGAGGAAACCCTCAGAAGCTTATCTATTTCATCTACAACTCCACTAGGAAGCACAAAAACTGAAGCCCAGTAGTTTTGCATAGATAAAAGCACAGATGAAACCAATTGCAATCTGCCAAAGTTTTTCATCGGAAGATGAAAACCCAAAAAAAAAAACGTACAAAAGGAGGATACGAGAAGGCTCGTAACTAGAAAACAAACTAACCGATTAGTAATCGCAATCTACTAATGAACCAACTTGAGCTACACAAAACATCTCCAAACAAAGGAGAGACGGACAAACAAAATAACAATGAACCCAAACATCAAAATGTGAATAAAAATCCAAAGACACAACAGAAGTAAAAACATAAAGTATCAACCAAACTGAATCCCCACAAATCAAACCAAGTCGTGCTTATCAGCTTTAGAAGAACTATTACGACAGTGGGAACCCAGTTTAACAACCTTACCACTGACTTTAATTTAACCAAAATGATCTTCTTTCGCGAACGATTCTCAAACTTATATGTCAAAAAATTAGAGAAATCGCTAACAACAAGCGTACACACTGAGGGGGATCAAACCGCGATCCGCCAAACTTTAGAAAAAGCCATGTCCGTCACCCTTAGTTTTATAAGAAATCCGATCCACAGACTTGTCATCGTTGCTCGTGCCTACATCAAAAGTTACGTAAGTGTCAAGAACAGGGGCCTCACGAAATAAATTTTGTACCGCGTCACAAAAATCGATATCATCCACATTATCTCCCAAACCCACTAAACATCACCAACCATTTTACCCTTTCATTTTACAACATCAGGAAGCCTATACGGATCAACTGAGGGAGCAAATTTCTTATTTTATTGCGAAGAAGATTGGCCCAAAACATTAGGTACCTTAGTGATCTTATCGATAGGAAAACTTAAGCAACTTGAACCACCTGCATGTCATCATATACCACACCATTATCTGAAACTACACTCTTACTCGCACCCTTACCTTAAGAGTATGCCCTGAACATTTCATAATGATTTGAATAATCTACTGATTATTGGCGGGAAATAGGCACCGACTGATCCTTAGCCACGGCCACAACAACATCATTTTTTACACCACGAACAATACGGTTCAATTGGAAACTTAATCTGATGCCCAAACCTGAGTGCTACGACTACCCTCGTTTGCTTCTAACACAACATCGACAAGCTGTAGTTCAAGTAGCTGCAGTTCAAATATAAACGCAATCTTAACACTTCACCGATTAAATCACTTGCTACTTATATCAATTCTAAAACCCTTAAAATCTCGTGACTGTTTTTTTCTATTTTTTACTTACCATTAACTTTGATTTAACCCAATCTATTATAATAATTGGCGTGAAGATGAGCCATCTAGCTTGACTAGTTTCCAAACTACGAAAGAAAATAGAAAGAAATAATAATATGCAGCTCTGAAGAACATTGTTATCATCAACAAAAGTTGTCTACCTAAGTCCTGCTCATTTCTTTGGTAGCAAGCAACAACAACGTTACGGAAAAGGAGAAAGATGCCCAATCCGTAGGCAATGCAAGCCACACTATTGTTTCAAAAAAGGACACGTATCAGCAATACACAACAATGTAGGTTAATATCAATCTACGTGTAACAAATTAGAGAATATAATGGCATTTCATTTATTTATTTATTTAGCATATTCCTTCCAGTTTGAATTTTTGCGATTTCGCCGTTCGGATTGTGGGAGAGTACTAGAGTAGTGGTAAGGCCCAAGTTCGATCTAGGCTCGGGTTTGTCAGAGTTCTAAGTATTATAGGGTTTATAATCACTATATCTATCTATATATCTATATAAAAAAGAGTTTAAAAAAGTTGACATGGGATTAGTAGCTTAATTATTGCAAATTGTGCCATGTGAAAAATCCACTTGTCCATTCCTCTATGATCCTGAATAATTTTTTTCATAAATTAACGAAATTTAAAATTACAAGTGGAAATGGCGTATATAATCAAAATGGGTATACCCCATCCCTTTTAACAAACCTTATCTCCACCATTTTTAGAAAATACATGTAACATCCATTTTAAAGAGGATACGATCTGTACCAAATTTTTTTTTTAAAGAGGTGTTATTTTGATGTTGAGGTAAATATGGTGCCATTGCAAGCAAACGTATTTGTATGTTTTATTTGTGGTTTGACATGGTTGATCACACAAAGAGTTTAGTATAACAAATTAGTAACATTAATTGTTTTTTGATAAATTTTTTATGAGATACTTTATTATACGACTTATAATACAAATTTATTTGCATGTCAAACCAAAATCCACATAGAAGATAAAAGTTATATCTATATGTAACTAATTTAGAAATATCTTTTGAGAAGTCGTGCAACGCACGGGCTCAAAGCCTATATAAATCAAAAAGTCCTTAATTATAATCACTATATCTATACATATATATAAACCAAAAAGATTTTTATCACATGTCATCTTCTTAATAGTCCTTAATCACGTGAAATTTTTCTAATAAAATCCTTAACTATATATATATATATATATATATATATATATATATATATATATATATATATATATATATATATATAGGGTCATCAAGAAGGGGGAAACACTTTTTTGGGGGAAGTGGGGGAAAGTATTTTTTTTTTATTTTTTTCTCAAACATTAAGATCACATGAAAATATGAACATTTAAAAAAGACACTTTGTGATGAATGTTATTATTTTGGTGAGAAATCGCCTGAAGAAATAAATGATAACATGCATCATAAGTAATGTTTTAATTAGATTTTTTTCTTTTTATGTGAAGTTTTATTTTTCAAAATTTAGTCCGATTTAGAGTTTGGAGTTTACAGTTTAGTGTTTTGGGTTTAGTCCCCAAACTCAAAACTCTAAACCATAAACCCTAAACCCTAAATCTAAATTGTTCGTGTCAAAAATTCACTCTAAAACCTAATTTCTAAACCCTAAACCATAATTTCTAAACCCAAATTTATGAACCCTTATTTTTAAACCCAAATTTCTAACTCTATAAAAACACTTTAATTAATACATTACATAAGATATATGTTATCATTTATTTCTTCCAACATTTTTCTGTTAAAATAATAATATTTATCTCAAAGTCTCTTTTTTAAATATTCATATTTCATGTGATCTTAATGTTTGAAAAAAAAATTTCTAAAAAACGAAAAAGAATTAGTTTCCCCCCTTCCACCCAAAAAATTGATTTCCTCTTGATTAAAACAAACTATATATATATATATATATATATATATATATATATATATATATATATATATATATATATATATATATATATATATATATATATATATATATATATATGGAAAAGAAAATTCATGTTGATTGAAATATATTTTTATATTATACTACATGTATTACTATTATATATAATTAATAATAAATATAAATATAATTATAATTTTATATATATAACCATTAATATATTTATATATCAAATTAGTTAAATCAAATTAATTTTCTTAATTATATCGTAAATATATATTAGATCTATTTACATGAAACAACCCATCATTATAAATGTATTTACTAATTACTAATTATGACAAGACATTATCCAACATCGTCACTTTTATTTGCGAACTCATTACCTTAGTGGTTTACTTGAGTTTAAATTTATTTGTTTTATCAATATTGGATTTTTATTATTATGTTTTTAAAATTTGATCAACGTTATTTAAATTCCCTAATTATCCGATACTATTACACGTATACTTTTTCCGCTCATTAACAGCAACGTAATGTACAGGCCCAAAAACTCGATAATGCGAAAGATAATGCAATGCACGTGCTCATAAGTAATAATATGATGGAATTTCAAAACGTGTTGAAGAAAGAATGGAACACACGGGCTCAAAAATTTTCTATTTCAGTTAGAAAATCAAGTAAGTTTTAATAGTTTTATTTAACAACTATACAACACACGGGGCTCAAAAGTCTATCATATCATATTTTTTGACACATTTCTATCTATTGGTCACAACAATAATTGTTTGATAACACGATTATTTTACCCACTCATGCAACATATGGGTATGTATGTATATATGTATATATATATATATATATATATATATATATATATATATATATATATATATATATATATATATATATATATATATATATATATATATATATATAACAAAAAGTTTTTCTTGATTGTGGTTGAAAGTTATTTATGGATTGTTATATGTATAGATTATATATATTATTTACAATATTATTTTATATAATTAATTGTATTATTTATAGATAAAATTAAATATTTGTCCGTAATATATGCTCCGTAGAATTAATATGCTCCGTAATATACATGTCATGCTCCGTAAGATATGCATATTATTTATAGCTATCATATCTTATAGTTCATATATACATATTAAAATATATTATATTATCCTACTAATTATTAATTTTTAACTTAGTTAATAAAGAGTATTTAATAATAAAATTATAAATAAACTAAGTAAGTAACAAGTTAGTTATTTACTAATTAATATTATTAATAAAAATGATCTTTTAAAATTCTTAAAATCACGGGCTCTTAAACTCAAAAGAATAATTATTTGAAAAAATCAATTAATTCTTCAACAATATTTTATCCACCGTGCATCGCACGTGCGCTAAAACCTATTATAGCAAAATTGTAAAGTGATTTTTAACTGGTTTTTTAAATATCATGTAATGAACGGGCACCATATAGTAACTATTTTATAAAGTGTTAGCATTTTAGTAATTTTATCAATTATTATCATTTTATTGAAAATATTAACTCAAAAATACTTATTTAATTGTTTGATACATTCGATTGAATTTGCACTTTTATTTATCCACCCGTGCAACGCACGATTTACATATCAATATGAACTGAAAATTGCATTTTTTGCACGGTTTTTTACACACCCGTGCAACGCACGAGCTCAAAAACCTAGTGTATATATATATATATATATATATATATATATAATAAAGTTGCCCTCACATGTTTTATTGGTTTAACGACATGTTGTCAAACTTATATATGTTCATCTAGCCATTTTCACAAATATTTCTAGAGTAACCCATGCATCGTAACTTTTTATCGTACAAAAAGTAGTATAATTCTTCACGTACGATACAAAATACGTACATCAGTACATTTAAAAGCTCATTATTTATAACTTTTTCGTGCTATTTGATTCGAATATTTGGTATTTGGAATTTTAAACTTAGTCCTTTCTTAAAGAAAACTACTAGGTCGATCAGTGATACCTTTGTTACTAAATTTTCATCAAAATAAAAGTTCATTTTTAAATATTAATCATGATATCTAGCATGTGACAAAATCTTTTTCGCATCCAAAACTTGTCCGTGATTATTAATTAAATGCAATATTACTAATATAACTAATAACTAATAGATAAAATTTGTCTTATTATTTATTATTTATGAATAGTACTATTTATTACTATTACTAATATAACTAATAGACAAAACTAGTGTTCGAACCCTTACTTCGCGCCGGGGGTTCGGTTTTTAATGTATTTTATTGCGTTTAGTTTGTAAAATTTTTTTGTGGCTAACGATGATGTTGTTGAAACGCAACTCGAGTCGAACTAAAAGGTATAACCCGTGAAAGATTTAAATGTTATTTAAAATTAACAATATATGTGCTTCTCCGCTTTTCGCTATAGAGTTGTCGACTTTTAAAATTTTAACGGGGAATTAACGTGTATGAAAAGTACCCCAAATATTTAGCGTTTTTTAAAAAGCGCCCGTTTTACGTATAGCTAGTGACATTGTGTTCCTAAAATTATTTCGAGTTTAACGATGGTGGCGGAAAAATTTAACTCGTTGCGAGTGCGAAGATATGACTCGTTGAATATTTAGGTGGAGTTTGTTTAAGATTTTTTATGAAAATGGTTAATTGACACTTTACCCCCCTGTTTGGGGGGTGGATGTGATTTTTTGGATAAAGATAACTAATAGACAAAATTTGTCTTATTATTTATGAATAGTACTATTTATTACTAATATAACTAATAGACAAAACTAGTGTTCGAACCCCCGCTTCGCGCCGGGGGTTCGGTTTTTAATGTATTTTATTGCGTTTAGTTTGTAAAATTTTTTTGTGGCTAACGATGATGTTGTTGAAACGCAACTCGAGTCGAACTAAAAGGTATAACCCGTGAAAGATTTAAATGTTATTTAAAATTAACAATATATGTGCATCTCCGCGTTTCGCTATGGAATTGTCGACTTTTAAAAATTTAACGGGGAATTAACGTGTATGAAAAGTACCCCAAATATTTACCGTTTTTTAAAAAGCGCTCGTTTTACGTATAGCTAGTGACATTGTGTTCCTAAAATTATTTCGAGTTTAACGATGGTGGCGGAAAAATTTAACTCGTTGCGAGTGCGAAGATATGGCCCGTTGAATATTTGGGTGGAGTTTGTTTAAGATTTTTTATGAGAATGGTTAATTGACACTTTACCCCCTGTTTGGGGGGTGGATGTGATTTTTTGGATAAAGTGTAGGGTGGTTTGTGGTTGAATTTGCAAAAAAATAAAAAATAAAATAAAAAGTCAAAAATACCCCGGGTACTATTCATTTGCCCCATGTCTTTTAGAATATAGGTATAATATAATATAATATAATATAATTTGTTTTATTAGTTATGAATAGTACTATTTAATACTTCATTTTTCACACACTCAACTGAAAGGACCCGTCCTAATCCATCTGGACGAAGTCACCAACATCTGGTTCCATTGCGATGATCGACTCCAAATAATGTCTTTAAAATGAGTAAATGCACAGCGAAATGTTTCTTTCATACCAGAGAATAAACATGCTTTCAAGTGTCAACCAAAAAAGTTGGTGAGTTCATAGGTTTATCATAAACAATAAAATTCGTCATTTTGATAGACCACAAGATTTAAATGCTGCATGGTACAAATGGGCCCGAATCCTATACCCACCTGTAATGTACATGCGATATCTTTTAAATACATTACACCTTTCTCGTGTACGAAATCATCTTTCATATATCTTAGTAACCGTACACATATCTCGTGCACAAAAATAACATACACATAACCTGTGTATAAAATCATTCTCTCGATATATAGCATTCACATCAACTGGTGGCAATTATCATGTCCACATAATTCAATGGTAGCAATTATCATGTCCACATAATTCAATGGTGGCAATTATCATGTCCACATAATTCAATGGTGGCTATTATCATGTCCACATAATTCAATAATAATTCGCAGAACTTCTGTCTGCATAATAATTCATTCGAGGAATTGCTTGTGTCTATCTCGTCAAACATTTATAAAAGCATTTCATGTATTCGCAGTTCAAAATGTATTTCAAAAGCATTTAATAAAGTAGTTATAAAAGTAACGCATGTATTCTCAGTCCCAAAGATGTAAAGAGTAAAAGGGAATCAAATGAACTCACCATACTGTATTTTGTAGTAAAAATACATATTACGACATTGAACAATTGTAGGGTTGGCCTCGGATTCACGAACCTATATCATTCATATATATATTAAAATATATTCTTGTAATCTAATAATTATATCTATTATTATTAATGATGTATTTGTTATATTTAATAATTTATAAGTTTCATTATTTATTTATATATTTTCATAAAGAAATATTAATATAGTTAGGTTATGTAATTTAAATATATTTGTATATATGTAGTCTTTATTTTATACTTATAATCTTTACAACATCTTTAAGACCTTTTATTTTCATAATCATAATAATTTTGTTGGTATTGATAATACTATTAATAATAATAATAATAATGATAGTAAAAATGTTACTTTTAATGATACTATTAGTTTTAACTAAAAACGACATGTTTGAAAATAATATTACTTTTAATAATAATGGTATTACTAATAATATCAATATTGATAATAATAATAATTATAATAATTTTACTACTAATGATATTAGTGATAGTGATAATATTAATAATAATAATATTATTGTTATGAACGATATTTATGTTAATACTAACAATAATATTAATACTATTAATTATAAAAGTGAACAATACTAATATTAATATTAGTGAAATAATAATGATTTGTATCATTTTCCTAATAATAATAACGATATTAATAGTAATAATCATAGTACTATTAGTAGTACCTATATTAATAATCATGATAATTCTAAAATTTTCCATAATAATACTTTTAATGTTATTGATAAAGATAACAATAATACTAGTAACAATATTAATGATAATATGTTAATAACAACAATAATCTTAATCTTAATCTTAGTCATTCTAACAATAATAATAATACTTATAACAATAATAATAATAATTTATAATAACAATAATAATAATAATAATAATAATAATAATAATAATAATAATAATAATAATAATAATAATAATAAAAAATAATAATAATGATTTAATACCTTAAAGACTCAAAAAAATAGCAAACCGCCTAAGCCGTGACTCGAACCCGAGACCTCTCTCTCCTTGAAAACACCTTAAACCATCCGACCACACTTGCTTTTCTGATATTAAAGGGTTACCAATTTTTATTTAACTATTTTCTGTTTCAACTTTTCCTTCTTCATCTTTTTTTTTTTTAAAAATCACAGTAACCAGGAATCGATTCATCCCTCAAAACAATTTAAGTGATGTTTTTAAAATACTAGACCGAAACAGAAATCATTTGATTGGGTTTGGGATTGATTAAAACTAAAAAAAAAATATTAAAAAAAATAACTGCTGTAACAACTTTCTGCTGACGATGATGAACTCCAACCTTGACTCGAAGTTCTAGACACTTTTAGATTAAAGTTATAACATGAAATAGATTATAAATCCTTTGTTGAAACTTTCTATAACCTCAATTGAACTTGACGCATCAAAACAGATTCGAATTTCAATGGAGAACAGAATTTGACTTTTTAAAATTTAAACTTTGACTCGACAATTAGAGCTTGATAGGAAAAATTGGAGTTTGAAATCCTACAGATAGTTTAAACGTAACACTACTAACGTATCTGCATTATTACTTTTTGTAAATCCATTCAAAATCGAGGTTTTGGTAATTATGGTCAATAACAGGGACAGGCGACGGGTTCTTGGTTTTTTTTTGAAAAATCTCGACCTGATATTAATTATAAGGATTTTAATTGATGATAGAAGGTTGAATATATTAATACAAACAGCTCCATCTGTTATATGATGAGCTTGTGTGGGTCGACAAAATTGAACACAGACAAAATAAAAGAAAATCAATAAAAAAATATAAAACGTGAGTATGATAGCTAACTGTTCCTTGTACGATTAACTGTTAGTGATTGATGATTAAATCAGATAAAGATCAAAATATTATTAGGTTTGAAAGTAACTTGCAACTGATTTTGGCCTTATATATTTGTTTCCTATATCCGTAATATGAATAAATAAATAGATTTATAATAATAATTAATAATAATAATAGTAATTATTATATAGACAATAATGATAATAATTAATAATATTCTTAACTATATATATTGTTAAAATTAATATTATTAATAATAATGTAACCAATCAAATGTATCGATTTTTACATCTATAAATTATATGATAATATTAATAATACTGTTCTTGATATTAATATTATTATTTATGAAAATGATAATAAGAAAAGTAATAATAAGAATTTTAATACATTAATTATATTTTATCTTGTAATTACATATATTTATTTTATATACTATTAATTTTATAATATTAAATATTTGCGTAATACATATTGTATATTTAATATTTATACATTTTAACATTATATATATATCTATAGTAATAATTATGTAGAAAATTTAAATATATATATATATTCACATTTTTATAAATATGATTCGGTTTTTAAACATCAAGTTGTATTACTTAGATAAATTCAAAGTATAACATCGTGCATTTTATACTTTGTTAATGTTGACCAAACATGTTCGAAATCATTACATTCAATAGACTCTCTGATTTTGATTTAACATATATAAATAACAAATTTTAATTATCCTATGTTGTTTAAATTACATAATAGTTCATTAATATATTTTATAATATGTAAATATTTACACATATAATTATTTATATATACATATTTTACAATTTAAAGGTTCGTGAATCGTCGGTAATAGTAAAAGGTCACTGAATACATGAACACAGTTTCAGAAATTTTTGAGATTCAACATTACAGACTTTGTTAATCGTGTCGAAATCATATAAAGATTAAGTTTAAATTTGGTCGGAAATTCCCGGGTCATCACAGTACCTACCCGTTAAAGAAATTTCGTCCCGAAATTTGAGTGAGGTGGTCATGGCTAACAATAAAAAATGTTTTCATGACCAATATGAGTTGATAATTAGAGGTTTATCATCATTAAATAATAATGATAAAACAATTCGATTATTCTAAGAATACGAATGAAGCTATCGCAAAATAGTGAATTGAAGAAAATAAGATCTTTCCTTAGCTTTTGACGTAAACAGGGTTGAATTCCAGAATTCATGGGATTTATAGAAAATCTTCAAAATCAAAAAGATTTGATTCTTCGGTGAGTAAGGAAATTAAGATTTCTATAATTAAATACGGTGATCTGCATCGATTACTCTGTCTGATATTTCCATTATAAATTAAGCTCTTCCGTTCCATTATTCTCACCATTCTTATACTTCCTTTCTTAGTTCATACATCCCAAAAGATTTTGAAAATGCTTAGTCTAGTTTTGGTCCTTGTCCTCATTCTTACTATCGCAACAATCATTCTCCTTTTCCAACTTCCACCAGGGAAATCTGCCTTCTTCTACTTCGCCCTTGGAATTATAATGTTTTTAATTCTCCCGTGTCTTTATGTTGCGATAAACATTGATATGCACGGTTTGTAATTTATGTGTTGTTATCAGGCTTTATATTCTCCCTTATATTTCAAAGTTCTATGCTTTTGTTTCCTCTTTCCGACTTCAAGTCAAGCGAATAATAGTCCAGAATTTGTAGATATAGAGTTTCGAATGATTATAATGTTCTAAGCAGGAAGGAATGTGATAGCACGGTTTGATTTGTCAAATTACCAGAATCACTGAGAATAGAACTATCAAGAATATATTTTCTTGATATGTTCGGAGATGAAGTAGAATGAACGAGTCGTGTAACATGGCACATGATGATGTTATGATCTGTGAATCATCACGTTTCATTAGAAACTCAGCATGACTTACTGTAATATAATCACGGTGATCAAGTGTCATTATATTATACTAACTCATGCATCAGTTCCCAACACTACTTCAAAAACATTCATATTTTAAGTTTGAAAGTTTACAGAATATAGAAACTAACAGTTTCTATATGATGTAACACTGATAGCACGAAAAGATTAATGATTTCAGATAAGAGTAATTATAAAAATATCTTCAGAAATATGGAAAATATTTATAATGAAAGATACGATGATATCTTGGAATTTCTAATATCGAAGTATGATGAAGGAGATTTATCCGTACGGGTTTAGATTTGGAAGCAAGGTATTCGCTAAAGATTTCATCAGAAACAGAATCATTTAAATTCTTTGAAGTCAAACTTATTCTTTGTGATTTGTCCACGGCTTCTTTCATAGTTTTGCATGATCCGCTTTTCGGTACTAGATTTTCTATTGAATGTTTCCAATACAATGATACACAGAAAGCACGAAGAGGTATATAATTTCGGAAGAAAATATTTATGAAAATCTCCTCAGAAATATCGAAGATATTGATGATGATATTTTGGAATTTCTAAGTTCGATGGTTGATGGAGAAAGATTTTCCGCAAGATTTTAACATGACTTCGGAGCAAGATATTCTCTAAAGATTTCAACGGATCCAGAATTATCTGGATTCTTTGAATATAGGGTATGGTCCTTGTATTTGTCCTTGGTCTCCTTCATGGTTAGCTCAATCCGTTTTCCAGTTCTAACTTTTATGAGCTTTTCCAACATACTATTCTTTATCATCAAACTTCCGATGATTAAGGGCGTTTATGGTTGTCTATGGTTTCTGCTGCTTCATTCAGCTTTTTCAATATTCAGAGTATTGATTTTGTGACTGAGTGCTTTTCAGAATTTCAGAATAAGAGATCATAATTCTAAGAGATAAATATCATATATATAACTGTTGATGTAGATATGCTGTGAGTTTTCAAAGTACTGATTGCTGATTCCCGATAATTGGTATGGCAGTTCTCGTTACAATATGCGGATGAGTATATGATAGGGTTTCAATGAATAAATATAATGATTTGTCAAAGAGATTTAAGCCAAGAAGTAACGAGGTTGCTGGTACGTCTGCTGGTAGTATGATGGAATATAAAAGGTTCCCCGGTAACAATAACAGAGCACGGATATATATCAAGGTTATAATAAGGTTGTTTCGAACGAAAAATCGAAGTTGACTTGCTGGAGCTGTGACAAAATTAGCTATTTCGAACAGGAGTTGCAAGGTTTTTTTTTTTTTTTTTTTTTTTTTGCTAATAAATGCCAAAGGATCTGACGCGGCTACGTGTTAAACTTTTACTCAGTTGTCGAGAGTTTCTCAGGTGCATAACTATATGCACAAATCTTTCCTTCTGTAAAGGAAGTGCGGTTGATTCATCCTATCGATTGAGGTATTTTCAAGAATTATGAAAGTTTGAATACAGATTGGAATCGTCAAGGTACAATTAAGGTTTAAGATGAAATCAAGTGGCAACTTGAAGAATTGTTTAGTTTCATATGTTATAATCAATATTTTAATTTATTTTAATTGTTTAATGTTATTAGTCCACAGTTGACAGTCCAATAATTCATATATATAGTTTAATATATAATATTCGAATTAATTAATACGTGTCGTGACCCGTATACGTCTCAGACTCGATCACAACTCAAACTATATATATTATTGTAGAATCAACCTCAACCCTGTATAGAGAACTCAATCATTACTCCATATAGAGTGTCTATGGTGATTCCAAATAATATATATAGATGCGTCGATATGATATGTCAAAACCTTAAATACGTGTCCCGATATTTAAAGTGCGTAAAATAAATAATAGAAATTAAATAACGATAAATAAAGTGTGTAAAGTAAATAACAGAAATTAAATAACAATAAATAAAATTGCGAGAATTAAATTTCGATAAAATAATTTGCGATAAATAAAATGTAATACGGAATTAACAGTTAGTTAGGAGCAGTTAGCTAGGATTTTGTTAGCGTGGATTCTTAACAAAATTTTATATTGTTAATTAGTGTGTTTCTAATCAATTTTTATTGTGTCCATTTTTTCTTCATTATGCCACTTGTTGGATTCTGATATGTCAAAATCCTAATATGAAATTTGAATTTGAATGAAAATAGTTATTATTTGGTGAACGGATACGTATATCGGTGGATGTAAGTAGGATAGTATATGACTGTTGAAACAGGTTCGAAGAACGTACAATGTAACTTATTAATGTGAAATTTAAATATTCTTCGGTATTACCTACCCGTTAAAATATTTTCATCATCAACAGTTTGTACAAAAGAATTTTTAATTACAATCTTTATGAAAATATATATACATATATATTTTCTTCAGATATAATCATGGATTTAATGAGTTAATATGATATTAAACTCATTTGGTTTACCATTAGAACTAGAATACATAATCTCTAAAACATTTAGAGATTACTTAATCGTCATGAAGAACGAAGATAATCGATGTAGAACGATACGTAGAACGATGATTATATTCGAGGTACATAATGAGATGTTGAGGTATGGATTGTTGATGGTACTGGTGCTGTTACTGATGGTACTGTTGGTGCCGGTGATGTTGCTGAAGCTGGTACATTTTGTACCATATTCTCCAGATTGATTACTCGAGCGCGAAGTTCGTTGACTTCTCCTATTATTTCAAGATGATTGTCGGTCGGAACGAGCAGATGAATAAGGTTTAGAATTTTAGATAGAATATAATCGTGACGAGCTACCCTGGAAATGAGGCTGAAGATGGTGTTTCGGATAGGTCCGCCGGTAAACGCTTCAGGTTCATTGTCAAGAGGTGAATTCGGTTGGTGGAAGGGATCGACTTATTCTCATCTTCATTGATTAAGTCGACTACGAACCCATCAGATGAATTGGGGATGGCTGTTTGATTGATTCATTCTGGTGACACCGCTCTCGGAGTTTAGGTGAATATCCATGTCCGAATAGTTGTCGGAATAACTATCGGAATAGCTATCGAAATCTGAGGGACTCGGACTGGTTGAGGGATTCATCCCGTACAATCAGATGAAGGATTTTCGATAAGAAATAGATTATAGGATGTAGATTAGTACCCTGCAATACATAATTTACATATGCATATATAATACTAAAATCCCATAAGTTACGGAGGAATCTACAGAAAATGTCAGACAAAGTTTACAATAACAGATACGCTAAGATATGAATTAGCAGATATGCTAAGATATGAATTTTGTCCATACACTAATCATGCAATCAATGCAGTAAAACGTGTCTGGACTAAGAATGATAAGCAAGTGATTCTCTAAGAATAATAAGCAGGTAATTTTTTTTTGACACGAAGTGATAAGCAAAACTTTTGACAGGCAGACACGGTCGAAGTCCAGACTCACTAATGTATCCTAACGACTTATTAGTTAGACACACTATTGCAGACCTGGTTCGCTAAGACCATCGCTCTGATACCAACTGAAAGGACCCGTCCTAATCCATCTGGACGAAGTCACCAACATCTGGTTCCATTGCGATGATCGGCTCCAAATAATGTCTTTAAAATGAGTAAATGCACAGCGGAATGTTTCTTTCATACCTGAGAATAAACATGCTTTCAAGTGTCAACCAAAAAAGTTGGTGAGTTCATAGGTTTATCATAAACAATAAAATTCGTCATTTTGATAGACCACAAGATTTAAATGCTGCATGGTACAAATGGGCACGAATCCTATACCCACCTGTAATGTACATGCGATATCTTTTAAATACAGTACACCTTTCTCGTGTACAAAATCATCTTTCATATATCTTAGTAACCGTAAACATATCTCGTGCACAAAAATAACATACACATAACCTGTGTATAAAATCATTCTCTAGATATATAACATTCACATCAACTGGTGGCAATTATCATGTCCACATAATTCAATGGTGGCAATTATCAGGTCCACATAATTCAATAGTGGCAATTATCATGTCCACATAATTCAATGGTGGCTATTATCATGTCCACATAATTCAATAATAATCCACAGAACTTCTGTCTGCATAATAATTCATTCGAGGAATGTTTTGCTTGTGTCTATCTCGTCAAACATTTATAAAAGCATTTCATGTATTCGCAGTTCAAAATGTATTTCAAAAGCATTTAATAAAGTAGTTGTAAAAGTAACGCATGTATTCTTAGTCCCAAAGATGTAAAGAGTAAAAGGGAATCAAATGAACTCACCATACTGTATTTTGTAGTAAAAATACATATTACGACATTGAACAATTGTAGGGTTGGCCTCGGATTCACGAACCTATATCATTCATATATATATTAAAATATATTCTTGTAATCTAATAATTATATCTATTATTATTAATGATGTATTTGTTATATTTAATAATTTATAAGTTTCATTATTTATTTATATATTTTCATAAAGAAATATTAATATAGTTAGGTTATGTAATTTAAATATATTTGTATATATGTAGTGTTTATTTTATACTTATAATCTTTACAACATCTTTAAGACCTTTTATTTTCATAATCATAATAATTTTGTTGGTATTGATAATACTATTAATAATAATAATAATAATAATAATAATAATAATAATAATAATAATAATAATAATAATAATAATAATAATAATAATAATAATAATGATAGTAAAAATGTTACTTTTAATGATACTATTAGTTTTAACTAAAAACGACAGGTTTGAAAATAATATTACTTTTAATAATAATGGTATTACTAATAATACCAATATTGATAATAATAATAATTATAATAATTTTACTACTAATGATATTAGTGATAGTGATAATATTAATAATAATAATATTATTGTTATGAACGATATTTATGTTAATACTAACAATAATATTAATACTATTAATTATAAAAGTGAACAATACTAATATTAATATTAGTGAAATAATAATGATTTGTATCATTTTCCTAATAATAATAACGATATTAATAGTAATAATCATAGTAATATTAGTAGTACCTATATTAATAATCATGATAATTCTAAAATTTTCCATAATAATACTTTTAATGTTATTGATAAAGATAACAATAATACTAGTAACAATATTAATGATAATATGTTAATAACAACAATAATCTTAATCTTAATCTTAGTCATTCTAATAATAATAATAATAATACTACTTATAACAATATTAATAATAATTTATAATAACAATAATAATAATAATAATAATAATAATAATAATAATAATAATAATAATAATAATAATAATAATAATAATAATAATAATAATAATAATA
The DNA here is from genome assembly GCF_046630445.1 of Rutidosis leptorrhynchoides. Lineage (NCBI taxonomy): Eukaryota > Viridiplantae > Streptophyta > Magnoliopsida > Asterales > Asteraceae > Rutidosis > Rutidosis leptorrhynchoides. Next base: position 390,168,270 of record NC_092335.1, on the reverse strand, counting down.
ATAATAATAATAATAATAATAATGATTTAATACCTTAAAGACTCAAAAAAATAGCAAACCGCCTAAGCCGAGACTCGAACCCGAGACTTCTCGCTCCTTGAAAACACCTTAAACCATCCGACTACACTTGCTTTTCTGATATTAAAGGGTTACCAATTTTTATCTAACTGTTTTCTGTTTCAACTTTTCCTTCTTCATCTTTTTTTTAAAAATCACAGTAACCAGGAATCGATTCATCCCTCAAAACAATTTAAGTGATGTTTTTAGAATACTAGACCGAAACAGAAATCATTTGATTGGGTTTGGGATTGATTAAAACTAAAAAAAAAAAAAAATTAACTGCTGTAACAGCTTTCTGTTGACGATGATGAACTCCAACCTTGACTCGAAGTTCTAGACACTTTTAGATTAAAGTTATAACATGAAATACATTATAAATCCTTTGTAGAAACTTTCTATAACCTCAATTGAACTTGACGCATCAAAACATATTCGAATTTCAATGAAGAACATAATTTGACTTTTTAAAATTTAAACTTTGACTCGACAATTAGAGCTTGATAGGAAAAATTGGAGTTTGAAATCCTACAGATAGTTTAAACGTAACACTACTAACGTATCTGCATTATTACTTTTTGTAAATCCATTCAAAATCGAGGTTTTGGTAATTATGGTCAATAACAGGGACAGGCGACGGGTTCTTGGGTTTTTTTTTGAAAAATCTCGACCTGATATTAATTATAAGGATTTTAATTGATGATGGAAGGTTGAATATATTAATACAAACAGCTCTATCTGTTATATGATGAGCTTGTGTGGGTCGACAAAACTGAACACAGACAAAATAAAAGAAAATTAATAAAAAAATATATAACATGAGTATGATAGCTAACTGTTCCTTGTACGATTAACTGTTAGTGATTGATGATTAAATCAGATAAAGAACAAAATATTATTAGGTTTGAAAGTAACTTGCAACTGATTTTGGCCTTATATATTTGTTTCGTATATCCGTAATATGAATAAATAAATAGATTTATAATAATAATTAATAATAATAATAGTAATTATTATATAGACAATAATGATAATAATTAATAATATTCTTAACTATATATATTGTTAAAATTAATATTATTAATAATAATGTAACCAATCAAATGTATCGATTTTTACATCTATAAATTATATGATAATATTAATAATACTGTTCTTGATATTAATATTATTATTTATGAAAATGATAATAAGAAAAGTAATAATAAGAATTTTAATACATTAATTATATTTTATCTTATAATTACATATATTTATTTTATATACTATTAATTTTATAATATTAAATATTTACGTAATACATATTGTATATTTAATATTTATACATTTTAACATTATATATATATCTATAGTAATAATTATGTAGAAAATTTAAATATATATATATATATATATATATATATATATATATATATATATATATATATATATATATATATATATATATATATATATATATTCACATTTTTATAAATATGATTCGGTTTTTAAACATCAAGTTGTATTACTTAGATAAATTCAAAGTAAAAAATCGTACATTTTATACTTTGTTAATGTTGACCAAACATGTTCGAAATCATTACATTCAATAGACTCTCTGATTTTGATTTAACATATATAAATAACAAATTTTAATTATCCTATGTTGTTTAAATTACATAATAGTTCATTAATATATTTTATAATATGTAAATATTTACATATATAATTATTTATATATACATATTTTACAATTTAAAGGTTCGTGAATCGTCGGTAATAGTAAAAGGTCACTGAATACATGAACACAGTTTCAGAAATTTTTGAGATTCAACATTACAGACTTTGTTTATCGTGTCGAAATCATATAAAGATTAAGTTTAAATTTGGTCGGAAATTCCCGGGGCATCACATCAACCCCCTAACTTTAATTAAAATACAAATCGAACCCCCCATTTTATAGTACTATTTAATATTTTATTTTTCACACACCCAACCCCCTAACTTTCATTAAAATACAAATCGAACCCCCCATTTTATACCTATATTCTAAAATATTATTTATCCCATCACTAACACTAAAAATATTGAATAATAACACTCATCACGCTACTACTGTGCTACATTTTTTTTTGTCTCAAACGAAAAAAAAGCAACTTTCATAAAAGAAACAACCCTTCAATGCTACCAAAAGATGTCGAAAAATATTTTTTTTTACAAAATAGATCAACTAATTTTTTTTTAAAAAAAACCCCCGAACGATAAAAGAAGCAACTTTCACAAAGGAACAACCCTTCAATGTTAGATGTCGAATTTTTATTTTTTTTTACAAAATAGATCAACACTTTTTTTTAACTCGCATTTAAAACGGAGCCCACGGCGCGAAGCGAGGGCTCCACAACTAGTTAAAAACAATAAGAAAGATCGAGCTTGTAAATCGGTAATTAAGTTATAATATTTTATATTTAATCTCTTAATTTATAATATTTCAAAAAATTTTATTCTTCTTGGATCATGTGCCAAAAATAATAATAAAAATCTTTTGAACATGGTTGGAAAAGTTGCAATTTGGCTTTTTTAATGTATAAATTTATAAATAAAAAAAAACCTATTTAGGGTAGACATAAACAGATAAACTTTATATACAAAAAACTCTGTTGATATTCAATGGCCACGTGCGTCGCATGTGATATTCAATGTCATACAAGACATTAATGCAATTATCTTTTTTTATTTAAGACAAAATTGCGCCGTTGGTCCCTTAACTTTGTTCAGAACATCACCGATGACCCTAAGCTAATTTTTCGACCTAGTTGACCTTGATCTTTCCAAATTGAACGTGGTTGACCCATCCTTTTAACACTGTTAAATATTTAACGTTAACTCGCAGCATGTGCAGCCCACGTGAGGGCATTTTCGTCCTCCCAATATCTTCATCTTCATCCCAATATTTAAAAACCCTAATTTCTTCTCCACCTTACCTTGTCATTCTTTTATTACAAAATCATAAACCGTATAAAAAAAATCATAAACCCACTAAAAATAATAAATGAAAACATCTAAATAATGTTGGGCAAAAAAAAGAAAAAAAAAAGAATACTGAGTCGTTTTCTTCGTAAAAAAGTTGAGACGTTTTTGACCAAATTCATCTTCCAGCCAAATTGGCTCTCTTTCAAAGGTCACCAGCAATTACTACTGGTTACCCCTCCTACTATATATTAGTATAATATCTTATTCTTCTATCGTATGATGCAAAAAAGAGATTTTTTTATTTACTATTGTTATATTCGATATAATTATTACCATCATTTATATAAAAATATTATAGTGTTGGTGAATTAATTAAGCTATGATTTATTGTTTGTTTCCCACATGTTTATGAGATTTGGACGAAACCAAACACCCAGTATTATCATCGATTCATTGTTAGACCAAAGAACCGAATAAATTAGTCCATTTAATTTATAGCTTCTTGTTTTCATTACGTACATACATTCACCATTCATCTTCATCCCAATTTTGTTTCTTCTCCTTTCCATCTCCTTTCTAAAATTAAATCCACTGAAAATCAAACCCACATAGAAGATTTGGTTCCACTTTTACACAATCAAAATTGAACAATTGTAAAGCCGGTTCACGAATTCGTCCTTTTCATCTTCTATGTGTCATACTTTAAAGTTTTAAGAGCTTTTTAGTAGGGTAAATTTTATTTAAAGGTAATTGATTTACCTTGTTTTTTCTATTTTTTTCTATTAAAGGTAACCTATTTTAATTTTTCAACATTTAAAAAATTAATTTATTAAATGTTAATTAAAAAAGGAGTGTCATTAACTTTTTTTTGTTAACTTGTATCATGTGCCATACTTTAAAGTTGTATCATGTCACATGTCTTACATATGTGAGATTAGATTTTTGTTGTTGTTGTTGTTGTTGTGTCGTCATCGACTATCATTTTTTTTTTTAATCGCATCTCTTAAAAACATGAACATCATTTCATAAATCTGAGAATTCTTTTCTGTATATCATCTTCATCAGATTATCATCAAACAAAGACATAAATAGTTTTAGATTTCAGAGCTTCATCTTTATCCTTGTTCTTCGTGTTTTTCATAATGAATTTAAGGATTTTTCATTTTGAAGTTATATCATCAAATCGAGCCTCGATTATTGTCGCTTATCATAAACCTAGGCTTTGTGCTTCATCAGAAGTAAATAACATCATCAAATTCGTCTCAGGTCTGAAGTTATTTTTTAGTCAACAAAAGTCAAACGAGTCTTCAAAGATCAAATTCAGAAATTATAGGTTGTTTCATGCCTTCAAAATCTATCTTAGAGCATTCGGATGTTGTTTTTAAACAACTTTGATTCAGAAATATATATCAAATAATCATTATATTTAGAATTTGATTCTCCTGCTCATGTGAAGAAAAACGCATCAAGTTATTATTGATTCTTAAATTTGAAGATGTTTTGACTGAGGAAGTAAATCGTCATTACTGTTTAAATCGAATCAGAAATAAGCTGTCGACCACCAACGTCATCACCTTTCCAGATTTGAGGCAGACAATGTTTAAATCGAACAAATGTTTATCTCGCGATGTTTACCGAAGAAGAAACCGTTCCCAATTTATTTAATTAAATAATATAGTACATACTTAGTAACTAAGAACCAAGTGGTAATTACAGAGTATTATTTAGAGTATGTAGTATTTGAGAATGACGAGTTGTTGTAGTTGTAAGTAACTAGGGGGGGTGAATAGTTACTTAGTACGTTTTTACAAAGTTTTTTTCGATTTAAAACTTGAGAACTATAGTAGGATTTGAATTGTTTGTTCACAAGTAATGTATATGTAAAGATAAGGGAATAAGAGAACAAACACAGAGATTTATAGTAGTTCGGGAAGATGTTAACTAATCTTCCTTAATCCACTCCTCAATTCTAACAAATTGAGAGTTTGTTTCACTACGATACTCCAAGATCGATGGAGTGTCCGGATACAACACTAGCTTTTTGATAAGCCGCAACTTATGAACCCTTACGTCCCTTTGAAGAATTCACAATCACCAAATGCTCTTACCACAACAAGATCCTAATGCTCCAATTTAGTGAAACCTCAACTATCTTCTAGATCCTTTTAAGAAGATAGTTTACAAGTAAACTCACAACTAAGTTTACAATCACTCTTGCTAGAATCACTCTAAATAGTTTACAATAGTATTTGAATGATATCAGTAAATATATGAAAAAGGAAGTGCAAGATGTGAGTCTTCAATTGCTCCAAGGCTTGGCTTTTATAGGCACGATAAAATCAGTTCAGGCCCTATGCGGCTCATCTCATGGTCGACCGTGTCTCGATCGTGCAGGTTCCGACCTCTGAATTTGTAGCCGTTTGATACCTTTAATTTTGTCACTTTCCCTCATTGGATGGCTGCAATTAAAAGTCAAAAACATCTGGAATATCCTGCATAAGCCCTTTTATCTTGGATGCATTCATGGAAGTTGACATATGTATAAAAGAGGAGAGTCCCATTGTCCTTCTATTGTGTCATTGAGTTCCCTTAATGACAAATGCAGATTTTTATCCATTGACAAACCACAAGCTTCAAATGTTCATATCACAAGTCTTCAAGGCTTTTGTCAACATTTGATTGCAAGTATATGCATTCATTGGTTACTTGCAAGACCCATTTGTTTTACATAAAGACTTCTAGCAATTACATTGATCATAAAGAGGTAAACATACTTAAGCATGTAAGTAATGCTTAATGATTAATCAAGTGGAGAGCATCTCTTTAGTTGAGACTTAATAACCATCATAATCAAGTCTACATATATTTTAGATTTAAAAAGGATGACTTGCAATTAGGTACAAAAGGACATTTAGCAACACTTATGTGTTTAACCTTAATCACAAGCTAAAGTGTTATTAAGATGTCATTAGGTGAAATTTATCGAGATTAACATCCTAGAGACCAAAAATGTTTTGGATATGAAGAGGGCAACTATTCTAACCATGTTGAAACAGGTTTCATGAATTATAGATGCTCGAAAGTGGTCAAACTTTATTTGGTCAAGAGATTTGGACAGAGAGAACTGCGGTCGGTCCACGGTTGACCGTGGAGTTGATTGTGTACCTGGTTTCTCAGAAACCAACGTACAGGACACCCACGGTCTGACCTGCGGTCAATCGTGGACCTAGCCGTGTACTTTCTGAGTTTTTCAAAGGAGTCTTTTGACTTGTTTATTATGTGTATCGGTCTTTTTCTAGAGATCATGCAGGCTTGTGAACATGTGTTGTTCTATAGGCTTTTAAGCACTTAAGACTGGTGTCATCATCAAAACAAAGTGATTAACATTTGAATATTATCATTGGATCACTAGCCAACATTCTCCCCATTTTTGATGATGACAAACATAACTAAGTGTGCTTAGACGTACAATACAACACAGGTGTTAACGTCATTTACCATACAATTTCTCCCTCTTTTGTCGAAGCAAAAATGTTAGCTCCCCCTGGAACTAAGCGCGCCCTAGAATAATGCTCCCGCTTGATGTAAAGACCCGTCCTAATCCATAAGAACTAATACAATAACATATGATTTCATCGCGAGGTATTTGACCTATATATGATACATTTTACAAACATTGCATTTATTTTTAAAAAGACAAACTTTTATTACATCGAAAGTTGACGACATGCATACTGTTTCATAATATATCCAACTATAATTGACTTAATAATAATCTTGATGAACTCAATGACTCGCATGCAACGTCTTTTGAAATATGTCATGAATGACTCCAAGTAATATCTTTAAAATGAGCAAATGCACAGTGGAAGATTTCCTTAATACCTGAGAATAAACATGCTTTCAAGTATCAACCAAAAGGTTGGTGAGTTCATTAGTTTATCATAATCAATCATTTCCATAATTTTAATAGACCATAAGATTTTCATATTTATAAACAAAACCTCTCGTCTGCATAAAGATAAAATCATTCATATGAATTGAACACCTGGTAACCGACATTAACTTTAATGCATAGAATATCCCCAAACAGAACCTCTCGTCTGTATAATATAATCTCGAAGTACTAAAGCCATCCATAACCTGAATGGGGGTTGTTAGGCCCAATAGATCTTTCTTTAGGATTCGCGTCAATTAGGAACAGAACCTCTCGTCTGCCTAATTCTTAGGTTACCAAGCTAAAAGGGGTGATATTTGGTTTAATAATCCAACCATAGAATGTAGTTTTGAGTACTTGTGTCTATTTTGTAAAACATTTATAAAAGCAGCGCATGTATTCTCAGTCCCAAAAATATGTATTGCAAAAGCAATTAAAAAGGGAGCAAATGAAACTCACAATACTGTATTTCGTAGCAATTATGCATAGGATGGCACTTAACAAGTGCAAGGTTGGCCTCGGATTCATGAACCTATATTAATTATATATGTTTATATGTCGGTCAATATTTGTTTAACAATTTAGGTTAAGTCGTAGTGTATCACAATCCTAATGCTCGAGACTAATATGCAAAAGTCAACAAAAGTCAACTTGACCAAAATGACTTTCAAAACTTATACATGATTATTATATAGTTTAAATGTAGTCGTTTTATATATTTAAATATTTTTAACAGATTTTATTAGAGTAAATAATATAATTCATTTATTAATAAATAAAATTTTATATTAAAATTTATATAATAAAAATATACTTTTATATATCTTAAGTAGTAAAATTTATAAAGTTCATTTAATATCATAAAAATAATATGATAGGTATTATTAATGTAATTATATTCCACGTTGTAAAATATCTTTGTATCACATATCTATTTGATAGAATAATATCGATAATAACAATAGTACGTAAAAATTGTATTATTTTGTAATAATAATTATTATTATTCTACTAATAATAATAACAATATTTACTAAAAATGATATTAAAATGATAATAATAATGATATTTTATATTAACAATGATATTCCTATAAATAATAATTTTTGTAAAAATGATAGTTTTAATATTAATAATACTTCTAATAATAATATTGATAAAAATAATGAAAACGATATTTTTATCTAAATCAATACCTTTCAATATTTTAATTTCTTCATGATACATACACTCATTATTTCCTAATCAATCTGTTAATAGCTTTTAGTCATCTTTTATATTGTGTTCATAATAATGATAAAAATAGTAATCATAATAATTAGATGTTACTAATATTAGTTTTAATTATAATAATACTAATAATAATAAATATTATGATGATATTAATGACAATACTAATTGTAACATCCCGCCTTTTTCCGTTTACTTTCCGTTTAATTATTTAATGTCTGTTATATGATTATAACATCTTCCGTTAAAACTCATTTTAAAATATTTCATTTAAGTAATTCACGCACCCGCTTTTAAACTTGAGGGACTAAACTTGCCAAGAGACCAAAGATTTGACTAGGTCAACTAGTCAAACCTTTCTCCTCCACTAACTCATTCATCTTCTCTTTCTCCTTTTGATACTTCCAAATCCTCTCAACATTCAATCAAAGATTCATCATCTATTCAAGATCTAGCAAGCATCAATTCAAACAAATTACATATTTGGAATCCTTGCATCTTCCTCTTCGAATCCATACCAACTTTATTGCATTTGGGTAACTTTCTAAAAACACTAGATTTTGTGTTCTTGATAATTTTGACTTATAAAAGTGTTAATTAGTGTCTATGGCTCAAGTCTAACATGAATATATGATTTATATGCTTGTTCTCGTCATTTTGATGTAACTAGCTTAAACTTGAAATGGGTGTGTTTGATTTTGAGATTCGTTTGCTTAAATGTTGTTAGATGTTAAAAGTGCATGTATTAAATGTGTTACTAATATTACTAGCTTCAATTTGATGTGTAGGTTGACTTAGAAAGACTCCATAAACTAAATTGCTAAATTTGTGATTTTGAATTAGGGTTTGATAGAAGTAAAATGGATTTTTGATGCATTGAATGCTTTGCAATGTTAATTGTAAGAGTTTAGTTGTATTGTATGCGTAATTACCTACGAAACGGCGTATTATATGTGTGCATTTGGGGTTCCGAATCATTGGTTGCATCTATGAGCTTGAATATCATTAATGATGAACATTTAATGTGGTTTTGATTATTGTAAATGCAAATTGATTGATGATATGTGTTTAGTTGTACTCCTCGATAAATTACCTTTCCAACGGTGTATGGCATGCATTTTGAATGTTTTCGGTCCATGAGTTATGTTAATTTGAGTTTTGGTTCGAGACAAACCAGCATTTTTCAGGAATGCGCGCCGCGCACCCTTTCGCGCGCCGTGCAAATGTGAAGCTTCAGATGCTTACCCCCTTTCGACAAAGTCCTGACCTGGTTCCACGCTTTAGTTTTAATTATAATAATACTAATAATAATAAATATTATGATGATATTAATGATAATACTAATAACTATTTTAATGATAATAATAATAATAATAATAATAATAATAATAATAATACTAATTATAACCTTAACGATAATAACGATAAAAATAACAATTTTTAATGATAATACCTTATATTAATCACGATAATGATAATAATAATAATAATAATAATAATAACTAGATAATAATTATAACGACGATAATAACGACGATAGTAATAATAATCATTTTAACAATAAATATACTAAAAGTAATAATAATTAAGTTGACTATAACTTCTAATATGTTCATCGAAACCATTCGAGTTCTAAATGAAAAGTTCTTAATTTTTCGCTAGCTTTCCAACCACATGCATATCATATACCTTATCTTAGTAGCATATGTATCTAATTCAGGATTCAACATAACCTATCTAATGACAATATCAAAAATACAAACATGCATAATCCTTTATACTCGAGCACTAGTCAGTGATACACTAATAATATATAAAAATTAAGTTATGAGTGCTCACGTATCAATATTAAGATTCAATATTGCAGGAAAGGTACGTAGAGGCAACAGAGACGATAAACACTAGGTTGACCTCACGAACATACCCATGAACCATAACCATCACCTCCATAACTATAACCCATAATTTCCTTAGCCCTATCCTACTCGAAAAACATGTTTTGAAATAGCTCGAACATACCCCCGAACAATACCCATAATCTTCTTAGTTTTAAACCGGTTTGAAACCCGAATTAAAAATACCTGTGTATAACCTTGTTTGTAATAGATCACTAATAACTTTAAAATAATTTTCAAATAAAAATTTACGGATGATATAGTTATGTATGTGTTTTGAGAACCAAGATAGATAGAATGTATATATATGTAAAATTTGCTCATGTTTATAATATATAATACATATAAATAAATATAATAATAATAATTTAATAATAATAATAAAAACGTGTAGTATAAAATTTTCCACATCTTGGTCCACAATTTGATCCGTGACTAATTGATGCTGCGTACCCTTTCTAAGAATATTAAATTGATTCATATGCATCCATAATTATATATTCGTGAGTTAGCTTCTAACAACCCGTGACAAATTGTTTAAAACTTAACCCGTGTTTTCACGAACTGGTATTTATGCTCAATTATTAATAAAAGATGGGTAAAATGATACATAAAAATTTCACTTTTTATATATTTTTATCTTATGAAGCAACTCATAAAAAGTTTATCCATCTCACGTCCACTGTCCCAATTAAATTAAAATATAAATGATATTAAAATGTAATATATCTAATATATCCCAGTTTAAAATAAAAGATAGTTGTTTTATTAACTTAAGATTTACATTATTTATTTAGTAAACCCCGTCCTATAAACCTTGTTATTGTATATTAATATTTATAAAATTAAAAATAAAAATAAAATAAATTAACGTACTAGATAGATAGATGGTTATGGTATCTTATATATAGTTGAAAATAATAATTTAAATTTAAATATAATAACATAATTAAAATAAATTACTAAACATGTTACATCTTGGATCAATGATGCGCCTACTTTAGTAGTAGGTGCCGACACATTTTTATTTAATATATATTATATATATTTAATCTATATATATATATATATATATATATATATATATATATATATATATATATATATATATTATATTTATGTGCATAGTTGACTTGTAAATTTTAGTTTCGATGACTTGTACGTTGGCGCTCGACTTATGTCTCGGTTCCGGTTTCTCGAACACATTATCGTACGCTTAGAAATTAGTGTTTTATGTTTCGTTATGTGTACCATTAATAAAAGTTAGACTTACACATCGATAAATTATCATATAATAATTGTAACCTATACACTTGAGTGTTATGGTCATTTGCTTCTATAATTCGATGTCTCGTTATATATACATATACATAATAGTTTATTTTAAATCAAAAAGTTTTATAATAAGATTAATATTATAATTTATCATATTGTAAAATATAGATATATATATTTTTCTTTCGAAACATAAATTTGAAATATTCATTTAATTATATGATATTTAGTTTTTTTCAAAGACAATTATATTTCCAAATATAATTTAGATCGTTTATGTAATAGAAATATTATATCATATAACGTTTTCATTTTAAAACTTAAATAGATATAAATCATTTATGTACTAACGTTTTAAATATCAATCGCATCACTAAGCGAGTGTTACTATCGTAAATTTGAGGACATATATATTTAATGAACACGTTTTAAATACACGTTGCAAGTTATTTATATATAATTAGTTCTAACAATTAACGTTTCGACTTATTGTATAAAGTCAAATTCATTCTTTAAAAGATTTCAAGTATGTCATAAAACGTTTTCAATATTATGAAAACTAATAATTGTTTTATCAAAAGACTCGAGGCAATCATTGTGTTGAAAGTTAATTTCTACTAACCTTTGTCCAATTATCGTTAATTGACCTATCTGTTCTTACTTGTAAATTACTTTACCATTTTTCCGAATATTGTTAAAATGGAAGGATTTCTCAAATCAATGTGGACCTCTCAACAGAGATTCGTAATCATACAATGTATCTGATAAATCAATCATTTGATATTATCTTCCAATTCTATCGATAAATATATTGAACCAAAGATGTTCATGTAAAGTATTATACCTAATACTTTGTTAATGTTTTCAAGTTATAATATATATACACATATACATATATAATCATATCCGTTCATTTAATGGTTCGTGAATCGTTGAAATTTGGTCGAGGTTAAATGAATATATGAGCATAGTTTAAAATTCTTAACAAACTTTGCTTATCGTGTCGTAATAAGATAAAGATAAAGTTTAAATTTGGTCGGAAATTTCCGGGTCGTCACAGTACCTGCCAGTTAAAGAAATTTCGTCCCCGAAATTTGATAGAGGTCGTCATGGCTAACAATGAGAATGTTATTATGACGATTATAGAGTTTTATCATGTTTAAGAAGTAAGGATAAAATAATTCAATTACTCGAAGCGTATGAGTGAAGCTATCGTAAAAGAGTGAAATGAGAAAATAGAGATTTGCCTTATCTTTTGACGTCATCACGGTTGATTTTCGGATTAAAGAAAATCTTTGTAATCTATATAGGATTTGTTTCTTCGACGATTAAGGAAATTATGATCCTCCTTGATTTAATGCGATAATCCATCTCGATTTCTCCGTCGGACATTTCACTATAAATCCACCTCCTTCGTTTCCTTACAACTCACACCTTCTATTCTTTCTCCCTCAACTCATTTTTAAAGTATTCGTCAATATGCTCCATCCAGTGTTGATTCTTGATATACTCCTTACTTTTATATCTGTTGTTCTTCTTTTTCATTTGCTGCCGGAAGAATCTATTTACTTCTACTATACTCTTGGTTTTATAGTGTTTTTAGTTCTTCCGTGTCTTTATGTTGCTATATGCATTGATATATACGGGTTATAATTTCCAGGTTGTTGTTGGGCTTTATATCTTCCCTTATATTTCAAAGCCCCTATTTCTGTTTTCTATAATCATTGTCATTCACAGTTAATGCTCTCTCCTATTTGCTGCGATTTATATTCCCATTCCTATTTCGGAGCTTCATACACTCTGTTTTCTCTTCTATCCATTAAGCACAGCAGGTAATGGCCCAGAATTCGTAGGTATGAATTTCGGAATGAACAGGGTTAATGTTCTAAGAAGGAAATTGTAATGGCACGATCTTGATTTGTTAAATTACCAGAATACCTCAGAAAAGACCGAATCATCAAGAAAATATTTTCTTGATATTCTTAGAGGTTAAATAGAATACCAGAGTCATGTAACATGGCACATGATGACGGTATGGTCTGTGAATCGCCATGTCCCATTTAGAAACTCAGCATGACTTACTGTAATATAATCACATTGATCAAGTGTCATTATATTATACTAACTCATGCTTCAGCTCCCAACACTATATCAAAAATATTCATACTTCAAACTCGGAGGTTTCAGAATTTAGAAACTAAACAGTTTCCTTTATGATGTGTTACAGATAATGCGAAGAGATAAATGATTTCTAGAGAAGAATAGTGATATTTATAAAGAAAGATACGATGATATCTTAGAATATTTAAGACAAGAGGATGATGAAGAATATTGTCTGCAAGGGTTCTAAAGTAAGGAGCAAGATATTTGCTAAGGATTTCAGCAGACACTGAATCATTTGGATTCTTTGAAGGTATATTTCGTCCTTGTGATTTGTCCATAGCCTCCTTCATGATTTGCTCAATCCGTTTTCCAGTTCCAAACCTTCTCTTTTTCTGAGCTTTGCCAACACACTATTCTTTATCATCAAACTTTTTCCTGTTAAGATCGTTTACAGTTTTTGCTGCTTCATCAGCATTTTTCCAATTTCGGAGAACAAGTTCTTAGTCTGGGGTGTTTTTCAGAAACTTCACGTTCGAAGTATGTAAGTCCAGAAGATAGACGTTATATGCATATATATAACTGTTGGCGTAGAAATACTGCGAGATTCAAAATACTGATTGCTAATTCCCGGTAGCTGGTTTGGCATTTATTGTTACAAAATGTGAATGTGTACATGATAGGGTTTCAATGAATAAGTATAGTGATTGTTTGGAGAGGCTTGAAGATCAATGAAATTGTTGGTAAGTTTACTACTAATGTGGCGAGATATAAAAGGTTCTCCGGTAACAATGATGAAAGGGTAATCGTTATAATAAGGCTTATTCAACTGAACAATTGAAGTTGGTTTGCTGGAGCTGTGACAGAACTGTCTACTTTGGAAAAGAATTGGAAAGTTATTTTAGCTAATAAATGCCAAAGGGTCTGACACGGATATGTATTAAACTATGACTTTGGTTTTGAGGGTTTTTCAGGTACAAAACTGTGGGTAACATGTGGTTGGATTATTATCTCGATTGTTCATTATTTGAAGTGTTTTCAGGAATTTCGAAGGGTTTGAACACAGATTGTAATTGTTAATATACCTATGATGTTCTAACACAGTTTTGAAGTCAAAGTATAGTTTTGAAAGATGTAGGAATCTAAGAGTGATGATACCGGTTATATCTTGAATTGAATTCTGCGATTTCAAAATCAGAATATGTAATTAAATTTGAATGAGTATGGTTATTTTGATTTCTATGAAAGAATGTATATTGTTATGACAATAGTGAGTATAGTTGATGATTGCTGAATCAGGTTCGAAGAATATAACATATTAATTGTGAATTTATATATCTATCGGGTATTACCTACCCGTTAAAAAAAATTTCACAATTAATATTTTGTACAAAAGAATTTTATTACAGTCTTTATGGAAATATATATGTGTATATTTCTTCAGATGTAATATAGATTTAATGAGTTAATATTAAATTAAACTCATTTGATTTATGGTTAAGGCTAGGATAGATAATTTCTAAACTTTAGAAATTACATAATCATCGTAGAATGTTTCCCCAATGAAGTTATGAATCAATACTTCATCGTTGTGGTATTCCTTGGTATCTATAGGGCGTATGACGTCGATGCTCGTGGGACAGATTGTGAAGTTGAGGTTTGCGATGCGGTTGTTGTTGGTGTGGTAATGGTACTGTTGACGTTGATGATGGTGGTACTGGTTATGCTGCTGATGCTGCTGCTGTTGTTTGTAACCTTTGCACCATATTCTCCAAAGCCACTACCCGAGCGCGAAGCTCGTTGACTTCTTCTATTACACCGGGGTGATTGTCGGTTCGGACGAGCGGATAAATAATATCTAGAATTTGGTATAGTATATAATCGTGACGAGATACTCTGGAAATGAGAGAGAAAATGGTGTTTCGGACAGGTTCGCCGGTAAGTGCTTCAGGTTCTTCGCCAAGAGGGCAATGTGGTAGATGGAAAGGATCGCCTTCTTCTTGTCTCCCATAATTAAGGAGGCTACGAATCCATCCCCAATTCATCTAGAATAGATGATGGCTGATTGGTTGATCCATTCCAGTCATACTTCTTTCGGAGCTTGAGTGGGATTCCATTTCAGAATCCGAGGGACTTGAACTAATGACGAATTCCATTTCGTACAATTGAATAAAGAATTTTTTGATATGAAATGATTTTCCGGCTATCGGGTGGTATTCTAATTACATAGAATATCTATATATATAGAGCAAAAGATTTCGTAGATTACGGGGGAATTTACGGAATATGTCAGGCAAAGTTTACAGTAACAGATACGCTAAGGTATGAATTAGCAGATATGCTAACATATGAATTTTTTCTATACACTATTCATGCAATCAATGCAATAAGATAGGTCTAGACTAAGAATGATAAGTAGGTAATTTTTGACATAAATGATAAGCAAAACTTTTGACATGCAGACACGGTGGAAGTCCAGACTCACTAATGCATTGTAAGATCCAGTTTTTCCAAGTTATGTTGGATGCCGTCCAACAGGGTGGGATGCCATCCCAGTACTTGGGAGGCCGTAGAGTTTGTTCTTGTGTATCTTCCTGCTTGTCATGCGGCTTGGATTACGAGGTCGCAATTCGATTCAAGTGGGGGAGAGTTGTAAGATCCAGTTTTTCCAAGTTATGTTGGACGCTGTCCAACAGGGTGGGACGCCATCCCAGTATGAAGGGCTGGATGCCGTCCAGAATTCTGGACGCCGTCCAGTTGAACTTGCGAGCCAGCTTTTGTGTTTTTGGATATTTAAAAGGGGTAACTTGATAATTTCACAATGTGGACGACTTTAAGGCCCTAGATCAGTTTGTGGAGCCTCATTTACTCCATTTACAACCACCAAACCTCTTCCACTTAAATTCTAGAGAGAGAGAGAGAGAGAGTGATTCTAGTGTAAGAAAGCTCAAATCGAAGTAGAAGAAGCTTGTTTCGGGTTAGAGCTCGAGCATTAAAGTTGTTCATCTCCTCACCAGCTATATTTTGATTGTAGTGGTAAGTCTTAACCTTGATTTCCTTACCATTAATTGTTTAAGGTTTAGGGTTTGGGTTAGTGATGTGTATAAAACCCATTTGTTAGTGATTTGGGGATTTTTGGGTGAGTTTGGGTCATGAAGACTCAAAGGATGACTAACCTAGGGTTTTGAAATGTTAAATGTGTTTATGAGTCTTAAATTAGTTAGTTAACTACTAGCACACCTAAATGTTATGTAAGTGGGTGTTATTTGGGTATGTGGTGACCCGAATGAGTGTGGAAACCTCGAATGGGTAAAACGGGTCTTTGATGACCTAAGTTGTCTTGTTAGGGTGAAAATGCAATAACATTGTGATTATATGCGTATTAAGACCATAAATGGCTAGATTTAGGGTTTTTGGCGAAGTTGACCCAATATTTGGGTTAAGTGTGCAAATGGGTCGGAATTGCACCATGGGTCAAAATGACTCTAGGATGTTGAGTGAGTTGGTTGACCAACTTGATTGTGTGATTAATTAATTATATACATAATGTAATAGGTGCGTTACGTTGAAGGTTGTGAGCTTGGTTTAACATTCACCGACGGCGTTAAGGTGAGTGGAATAATTATGCGTACATGTATATGGCGTGTTTATTTGTGAATGTTATGGTATGAACCACGTGCCGGTAGTGCCATGACATGTATGTGACGAGTATTATGATGTGAACCACGTCCCGGTACCATCAAGTGTGAACCACGTGCCGGTAGTGCCATGACATGTATGTGACGAGTATTATGATGTGAACCACGTCCCGGTAGCATCAAGTGTGAACCACGTGCCGGTAGCACTATAAAATTTGGATGTGAACCACGTGCCGGTAGCATCAAGTGTGAACCACGTGCCGGTAGCACTATAAAATGAGGCGTGAACCACGTGCCAGTAGCGCCAAAGTGTAAACCACGAGCCGGTAGCACTATAAACAAGTGTGAACCACGTGCCGATAGCACTATAAAAGAGTGAGACTCAAATGCGTATGGTGTGAACCACGTGCCGGTAGTACCATAGCGTTATGGTTAACCATATTATGTTGTTGGATATTGTTTAGCATGCTATGTATATATATATATATATATATATATATATATATATATATATATATATATATATATATATATTGTGATGAGTATATGCTAATGTGATGTAGTGATAGTGTACGAGTTGTTAGCATTATGAGTAAGACGGCATGCTTTTTGAGTTATATTCTCGTATGAGGTATTTGGTGGGTGCAAATGCAAATAGATGGGTTATATATGTGTATGTATAATTGTTGCACTCACTAAGCTTTGCTTACCCTCTCATTGTTTATCTTTTTATAGGCTTCGGCGTTGACAAGGGTAAGGGCATTCGATTGGATTAGAGATCCCGCTTGTTGTTTAGGGGACGCTTTTGGGATTTGATAGCTTTTGGAGTTTGACCGAGACTTGGGTAGTTTAACCCCCAAATACCATGCTCATAGTGTCGTTTGAAAATTAAACTAATGTGGTCGAAACTCATGATTTGTACGAAACTCGTAAAACGGCCGTTGTGGGCCCCGTTTTGTAAAACTCTTTTCGATGTTAGAAATCTATTAGTTTTACTTATATTGATATGTTGCGATAATTTGTTTCATTGGAAAGTGTCGGGAAGCGGGATTTTTGTTCAAGTGTAATGAAAACTGATCAGTCCCCATTAGTTCAATTGGACGCCGTCCAAAAAGGCAAGATGCCATCCAGGCCTTCAGTACTGGACGTCGTCCAGGAATCTGGACGCCTTTCAGATGTACAGGTCCATAATTTTTTTTTTTGGGTCGTGTTTTTGGTATAACGAGGGTTGGGTCGTTACAAGTGGTATCAGAGCATGATCTAAGGGAT
Source organism: Rutidosis leptorrhynchoides (assembly GCF_046630445.1). NCBI lineage: Eukaryota > Viridiplantae > Streptophyta > Magnoliopsida > Asterales > Asteraceae > Rutidosis > Rutidosis leptorrhynchoides. The sequence goes on along the minus strand of NC_092335.1, from coordinate 390,149,920 downwards.
TTAGGCGACTTGAGATAGGCGCCTAGACTTAGATTTATTTGTGTATGTGCTTTATGCGGGACTTGTAGGAGACGGGTCGGACCGGGAGTTGATTAGTGCTTAGGTTTATGTGAACTAACCTTGCGCTAATTGTTTTGTGTTATGTTTTATGCAATCATCAAGCGAGATGGACGTTGTACTAGCAAGTTAATGCGACGTGCTCGCATAACAATGATTAGCTACCATTGTTACGGGTTCAAATCGTGTCAAACAAGCGATGTACGACGATTGTTGAGAAAGATGGGGTAGTGTGGTGTATATGTATATACATATGTGTTAAGTCCTTTCGTTTCGTTGTTTAATCTTTTTCGTTTTATAGAATGAAGATGAGAAATGGACACGACACCAATGACGGAAGTACGAGTGAGGACGTTGAAATCACGGCCAAGGTTGAGGCTATCTTTAAAAGGCTAAAGACGGGATTTCTTGACGATGTTCGAAAGGTTTTCCAAGAGTCGGTTGATGGGCAAGTAACTGAAATGATAAATGAGTGAATGAATGCCACGATCGAGGAGCTATTAGAAGCTAGAAACATTTATCCTCGTAGAAAAGGGGGCGATGGTAACGGTGGGAATGGAAAGCGGGACTTCCATTACAAAAATTTCAAGGATGCTCAACCCCCGATGTTTAATGGGGTACGAGATCCGTTAAAAAGCACATGTTGGATCTCCGATATCTAGGGAGCTTTTCATACCGCGGAGTGTCCTCCCGAGAAGAAGGCGAGGTATGGTTCTAGCATGTTACGAGAAGAGGCGAAGTTGTGGTGGGATGATAAGATTCAATTGTACGGTGAGGAACAATGTATGAGATTGATGTGGGAGGAGTTTAAGAAAGAATTTTTCAAAGAATACCGAACTTCTTCCGACCTTGATAGAATCCGGGACGAGTTGCACAATTTGCGACAAGGTTCAATAGACTTGGTTACTCTCAAGTCTACCTTTTTGGCAAAGACTCGTTTTTGTCCGAAATATGTTGGCGACGATCACAAGTTGATGAAGGATTTCTACCGTACCATGAATGATGAGTTTAAGGGTAAGATTAGTCGAGGAGCGGCTAAGTCTTTTGAAGAGTTATTTGAATTGGCTCGGGGTTTTGAGCCGGAGGTTCCAAGAAAAAGCGATTTCACTTTTTCTAAAGGAAAGTTTGAAGGATCAAGTCATTCGAACTTCTCAAACAAGAAGTCAAATACGGGTTCCGAAGATGCAAATAGCGTGAAGAAGGGTGACGCTCCGGGTTACGGGCCCACGTGTTTCAATTGTAAACAAAGAGGACACATGGCTCGTGATTGTACCAATGCGCCAAACAAAGTTACTTGTTATAATTGTGGTAAAGAAGGGCATAAGAGGCCGGAGTGTCCCGGTTTGAACACCGATCATGTTAAACGGTTGAAGAAAGCGGCGGGCACGGCTAGAGGTCGCAACTATTTGATGACGAATGAGGAGGCCAAGCAATCCAACGAAGTTATTTCAGGTACTTTCATGATTAACTCTAATTCGGCACGGATACTTTTTGATAGTGGTGCTAATTTGTCGTTTGTGTCTCCAAGATTTGTGCCTAAGTTAAATAAACCGCTAGTTAAGTTAAGTCGTCCGGTAGAAGTTGAAATAGCGGATGGCAAGACGGTGCTAGTGGTGGATGTGTGTAAAAATTGTAATGTTGTGTTTGGTGCCGAAAGCTTTAAAATTCATCTTATTCCGATGACCTTGGGCGATTTTGATATCGTTGTTGGTATGGATTGGCTCGATCATAATAGAGCCGATATTGCATGCCATGAAAAAACTATTCGAGTGAAGACCCCTAGTGGGGGAGAGTTAATTATTTACGGTGATAAGCGAAGAAGACTTGTGCCGATATGCACTTTTGCACGGGCACGTCATTTCCTTGTTAGTGGTGGCATGGCTTTTCTTGCCCATGTTGTTGATACTCATGATGAGCCACCACCCATTCGTGAAATTCTGGTGGTTAATGAATTTAAAGACGTTTTTCCGGATGAGTTACCGGGTGTTCCGACGAAAAGACAAGTTGAATTTCGCATTGAGTTGGTTCCGGGGGCTACCCACATTGCTAAGACTCCTTATCGCTTAGCGCTGACGGAAATGCAAGAGTTGTTAAATCAAACCCAAGAGTTACTTGAAAAGGGTTTCATTCGACCGAGTGCTTCGCCATGGGGCGCTCCGATTTTATTTGTGAAGAAGAAGGATGGTAGTATGCGAATGTGCATCGATTATCGGGAGTTGAATAAAGTGACGATCAAGAATCATTATCCTCTGCCTAGGATTGACGATTTGTTTGATCAACTCCAAGGTGCAACGTATTTCTCTAAAATCGACCTACGGTCCGGCTATCACCAAATGCGGGTCCGTGAGGAAGATATTGAGAAAACGGCTTTTCGAACTCGTTATGGGCATTTTAAGTTTGTGGTAATGCCTTTTGGTCTTACGAATGCACCGACGGCATTCATGGATCTTATGAACCGAGTGTGCTAACCTATGTTGGACAAGTCGGTAATTGTGTTTGTTGACGACATACTTGTCTATTCGAAGAGTATGAAGGAACATGAACTTCATTTGCGGTGTGTGTTAAAGACGTTGCGGAAGGAGAAGTTGTATGCTAAATTCTCCAAATGTGAATTTTGGCTAAGGGAAGTTCAATTCCTTGGCCATATTGTGAACGAAAATGGTATTCAAGTATATCCGGGGAAGATTGAGACGGTAAAGATTTGGGGACGACTGACTACGCCTACGGAAATCTGAAGTTTTCTCGGATTGGCCGGTTATTATCGTCGATTTATCCAAGACTTTTCTAAGATTGCTTCTCCATTGACGAAGTTAACAAGAAAGAACGTGAGATTTAATTAGGAGAACGAGCAAGAAATTGCTTTTCAAATGTTAAAAGAGAAGTTATGTCAAGCTCCGGTGTTAGTGTTGCCGGATGGGTTAGAAGACATGACGGTTTATTGGGATGCGTATTTAAATGGGATCAGTTGTGTTCTAATGCAAAGAGGTAAAGTCATCACTTATGCCTCTCGGCAATTGAAGGAACACGAAACAAGATATCCGACTCATGATCTCGAATTGGCGGCGGTTGTTCATGCATTGAAAATTTGGCGCCATTACTTGTATGGTGTCAAGTGTACGATTTATTCAGATCACAAGAGTTTGAAACACCTTTTTGATCAAAGAGATTTGAATTATCGTCAACGTAGATGGATGGATGGATGTAGTGAAAGACTATGATTGTGAAATACTTTATCATCCGGGTAAGGCGAATGTGGTCGCGTATGCGTTAAGTCGAAAGAGTCAATATCTGGCGAAACGAGTAGGATCGTTACGCATGATTATTACTAACGATTTTCTTGTAAAGCTTGGCGAGACTCAAATCGAAGCTTTTGTTAACAATAAGCATGAGGAATGAATCGTGGGACAAACGGAGTTTATTACATTAGGTCCGCATGGTTTGTTATCTTTTCAAGGAAGAATGTGGGTGTTTAAAATGGGTGATCATCGACGAGTGCTACTTGATGAAGCACATAAGTCCAAGTATTCCATTCACCCGGGCGCGACGAAAATGTATCTTGATTTGAAGAAAGAGTATTGGTGGCCGGGCATGAAACGTGATGTTGTAAAGTATGTTGAACAGTGTGTTTGCAAGTTAAAGCCGAACACCAAAAGCCGTATGATATGTTACAACCGTTGGAAATTCCGAAATGGAAATGGGAGCACATTACCATGGATTTCATCACAAAGTTACCAAAGACGGTGAGAACCCAATTTGATACGATTTGGGTGATAGTTGACCGATTGATGAAAAGTGCTTTGTTTCTTCTCATTCGAGAAGCGATATCGTCGAAAACTTTGGCTAAGTTGTATATCAGGGAGGTGATAGCAAGACACGGGGTTCCTATATCTATTATTTCGGATCGAGATACTCATTTCACATCTCGGTTTTGGGAAAAGTTTCATGAAGATATTGGCACACAATTGAAATTGAGCTCGGCGTATCATCCTCAAACGGACAGTCAAACCGAATGTACGAATCAAACTTTAGAGGATATGTTACGGGCGTGTATTATTGATTTCGGCGGTAGTTGGGATGAGCACTTACCTTTGGTGGAATTCTCGTACAATAATAGTTATCATACTAGTATCGGGATGCCACCTTACGAGATGCTTTATGTGCGGAGGTGCCGAACTCCGATTTGTTGGGGTGAAATTGGTCAAAGGGAAATAGGGAGTACCGATTTGGTTTTAGAGACGAATAGCAAGATTGATATGATTCGGGCTCATTTAAAAAAGGCTCAAGATTGACAAAAGTCGTATGCCGATAAACGTAGGCGAATGATCGAATTCCAAGAAGGTGACATGGTAATGCTTAAGGTTTCGCCATGGAAAGGTATTATTCGGTTTCGAAAATGGGGAAAGTTAGCTCCTCGGTTTATTGGCCCATTTAAAGTGTTAGCTCGTGTTGGTGAAGTTGCATATCGTTTGGAATTACCCGAAGAACTTGCGGGGATCCATAATACATTTCATGTTTCCTATCTCCGTAAGTGTCTTGTGGATGATTCTTCATGGGTGTCATTAGACGAAATTGAACTAAACAACAAGCTAGAGTATATTGAGGAGCCGGTTGCTATACTTGACGAAAAAGTGAAAAGATTGAGAAATAAAGAGGTGAGAACTTTTAAAGTTCAATGGCGTCGTAGTTTAGGTTCCGAGTTTACTTGGGAGCCCGAAGAGTTTGTTCTTGTGTATATTCCTGCTTGTCATGCGGCTTGGATTGCGAGGTCGCAATCCGGTTCAAGTGGGGGAGAGTTGTAAGATCCAGTTTTTCCAAGTTATGTTGGACGCCGTCCAACAGGGTGGGATGCCATCCCAGTATGAAGGGCTGGACGCCGTCCAGTTGAACTGGCGAGCCAGCTTTTGTGTTTTTGGATATTTAAAAGGGGTAACTTGGTAATTTCACAATGTGGACGACTTTAAGGCCCTAGATCAGTTTATGGAGCCTCATTTACTCCATTTACAACCACCAAACCTCTTCCACTTAAATTATAGAGAGAGAGAGTGATTCTAGTGTGAGAAAGCTCAAATCGAAGTAGAAGAAGCTTGTTTCGTGTTAGAGCTCGAGTATTAAAGTTGTTCATCTCCTCACTAGCTACATTTTGATTGTAGTGGTAAGTCTTAACCTTGATTTCCTTACCATTAATTGTTTAAGGGTTAGGGTTTGGGTTAGTGATGTGTATAAAACCCATTTGTTAGTGATTTAGGGATTTTTGGGTGAGTTTGGGTCATGAAGACTCAAAGGATGACTAACCTAGGGTTTTGAAATGTTAAATGTGTTTATGAGTCTTAAATTGGTTAGTTAACTACTAGCACACCTAAATGTTATGTAAGTGGGTGTTATTTGTGTATGTGGTGACCCGAATGAGTGTGGAAACCTCGAATGGGTAAAACGGGTCTTTGATGACCTAAGTTGTCTTGTTAGGGTGAAAATGTGATAACATTGTGATTATATGCGTATTAAGACCATAAATGGCTAGAGTTAGGGTTATTGGCGAAGTTGACCCAATATTTGGGTTAAGTGTGCAAATGGGTCGGAATTGCACCATGGGTCAAAATGACTCTAGGATGTTGAGTGAGTTGGTTGACCAACTTGATTGTGTGATTAATTAATTGTATACATAATGTAATAGGTGCGTTACGTTGAAGGTTGCGAGCTTGGTTTAACATTCACCGACGGCGTTAAGGTGAGTGGAATAATTATGCGTACATGTATATGGCGTGTTTATTTGTGAATGTTATGGTATGAACCACGTGCCGGTAGTGCCATGACATGTATGTGACGAGTGTTATGATGTGAACCACGTGCCGGTAGCATCAAGTGTGAATCACGTGCCGGTAGCACTATAAAATTTGGATGTGAACCACGTGCCGGTAGCATCACGTGTGAACCACGTGCCGGTAGCACTATAAAATGAGGCGTGAACCACGTGTCGGTAGCGCCAAAGTGTGAACCACGAGCCGGGAGCACTATAAACAAGTGTGAACCACGTGCCGGTAGCACTATAAAAGAGTGAGACTCAAATGCGTATGGTGTGAACCACGTGCCGGTAGCACCATAGCGTTATGGTTAACCATATTATGTTGTTGGATATTGTTTAGCATGCTATGTTTATATAAATATTGTGATTAGTATATGCTAATGTGATGTGGTGATAGTGTACGAGTTGTTAGCATTATGAGTAAGACGGCATGCTATTTGAGTTATATTCTCGTATGAGGTATTTGGTGGGTGCGAATGCAAATAGATGGGTTATATATGTGTATGTATAATTGTTTCACTCACTAAGCTTTGCTTACCCTCTCATTGTTTATCTTTTTATAGGCTCCGGCGTTGACAAGGGTAAGGGCATTCGATTGGATTAGAGATCCCGCTTGTTGTTTAGGGGACGCTTTTGGGATTTGATAGCTTTTGGAGTTTGACTGAGACTTGGGTAGTTTAACCCCCAAACACCATGCTCATAGTGTCATTTGGAAATTAAACTAATGTGGTCGAAACTCATGATTTGTACGAAACTAGTAAAACGGCCATTGTGGGCCCCATTTTGTAAAACTCGTTTCGATGTTAGAAATCTATTAGTTTTACTTATATTGATATGTTGCAATAATTTGTTTCGTTGGAAAGTGTCGGGAAGCGGGATTTTCGTTCAAGTGTAATGAAAACTGATCAGTCCCCGTTAGTTCAATTGGACGCCGTCCAAAAAGGCTGGACGCCGTCCAGGAATCTGGACGCCGTATAGGAATCTGGACGCCGTCCAGATGTACAGGTCCAGAATTTTTTTTTTTTTTGGGTCGTGTTTTTGGTATAACGAGGGTTGGGTCGTTACATGCATCCTAACGACTATCAGTTAGACACACTATTGCAGACCTGGTTCGCTAAAACCACCGCTCTGATACTACATGTAAAGATCCGTCCTAATCCATAAGAATGAATACAATAACATATGATTTCATCGCAAGGTATTTGACCTCTATATGATACATTTTTACAAACACTGCATTCGTTTTTAAAAAGACAAATTTTCATTACATCGAAAGTTGACGACATGCATACCATTTCATAATATATCCAACTACAATTGACTTAATAATAATCTTGATGAACTCAACGACTCGAATGCAACGTCTTATGAAATATGCCATGAATGACTCCAAGTAATATCTTTAAAATGAGCAAATGCACAGCAGAAGATTTCTTTAATACTTGAGAATAAACATGCTTTCAATTGTCAACCAAAAGGTTGGTGAGTTCATTAGTTTATCGTAATCAATCATTTCCATAATTTTAATCAACCACAAGATTTTCATATTTATAAACAGAACCTCTCGTCTGCATAAAGATAAAATCATTCATATGAATTGAATTCCTGGTAACCGACATTAACTTTAATGCATAGAATATCCCCAAACAGAACCTCTCGTCTGTATAATATAATCTCGAAGTACTAAAGCCATCCATAACCTAAATGGGGGTTGTTAGGCCCAATAGATCTATCTTTAGGATTCACGTCAATTAGGAACAGAACCTCTCGTCTGCCTAATTCTTAGGTTACCAAGCTAAAAGGGGTGATATTCGGTTTAATAATACAACCATAGAATGTAGTTTTGAGTACTTGTGTCTATTTCGTCAAACATTTATAAAAGCAGCACATGTATTCTCAGTCCCAAAAATATATATTGCAAAATCATTTAAAAAGGGATCAAATGAAACTCACAATACTGTATTTCGTAGCAATTTCGCATAGGATGGCACTGAACAAGTGCAAGGTTGGCCTCAAATTCACGAACCTATATTAATTATATATATTTATATGTCGATCAATATTTGTTTAACAATTTAGGTTAAGTCGTAGTGTATCACAATCCTAATGCTCGAGACTAATATGCAAAAGTCAACAAAAGTCAACTTGACCAAAATGACTTCCAAAACTTATACATGATTATTATATAGTTTAAATGTAGTCATTTTATATATTTAAATATTTTTAACAGATTTTATTAGAGTAAATAATATAATTCATTTATTAATAAATAAAATTTTATATTAAAATTAAAATTTATATAATAAAAATATACTTTATATATCTTAAGTAATAAAATTTATAAAGTTCATTTAATATCATAAAAATAATATGATAGGTATTATTAATGTAATTATATTACACGTAGTAAAATATCTTTGTATCACATATCTATTTGATAAAATAATATCGATAATAACAATAGTACGTAAAAATTGTATTATTCTGTAATAATAATTATTATTATTTATTCTACTAATAATAATAATATTTACTAAAAATGATATTAAAATGATAATAATAATGATATTTTATATTAACAATGATATTCCTATAAATAATAATTTTTGTAAAAATGATAGTTTTAATATTAATAATACTTCTAATAATAATATTGATAAAAATAATGAAAATGATATTTTTATCTAAATAAATACCTTTCAATATTTTAATTTCATCATGATACAAACACTCATTATTTCCTAATCAATCTGTTAATAGCTTTTAGTCGTCTTTTATATTGCGTTCATAATAATGATAAAAATAGTAATCATAATAATTAGATGTTACTAATATTAGTTTTAATTATAATAATCCTAATAATAATAAATATTATGATGATATTAATGATAATACTAATTGTAACATCCCGCCTTTTTCCGTTTACTTTCTCTTTAATTATTTAAAGTCCGTTATATGATTATAACATCTACCGTTAAAACGCATTTTAAAATATTTCGTTTATGTAATTCACGCACCCGCTTCTAAACTTGAGGGACTAAACTTGCCAAGAGACCAAAGATTTGACTAGGTCAACTAGTCAAACCTTTCTCCTCCACTAACTCATTCATCTTCTCTTTCTTTTTGATACTTCCAAATCCTCTCAACATTTAATCAAAGATTCATCATCTATTCAAGATCTAGCAAGCATCAATTCAAACAAATTACATATTTGGAATTCTTGCATCTTCCTCTTTGAATCCATACCAACTTTATTGCATTTGGGTAACTTTCTAAAAATACTAGATTTTGTGTTCCTAAAAATTTTGACTTATAAAAGTGTTAATTAGTGTCTATGGCTTAAGTCTAACATGAATATATAATTTATATGCTTGTTCTCGTCATTTTGATGTAACTAGCTTAAACTTGAAATGGACATGTTTGATTTTGAGATTCGTTTGCTTAAATGTTGCTAGATGTTAAAAGTGCATGTATTAAATGTGTTACTAACATTACTAGCTTCAATTTGATGTGTAGGTTGACTTAGAAAGACTCCATAAACTAAATTGCTAAATTTGTGATTTTGAATTAGGGTTTGATAGAAGTAAAATGGATTTTTGATGCATTGAATGCTTTGCAATGTTAATTGTAAGAGTTTAGTTGTATTGTATGCGTAATTACCTACAAAACGGTGTATTATATGTGTGCATTTGGGGTTCCGAATCATTGGTTGCATCTGTGAGCTTGAATATCATTAATGATGAACATTTAATGTGGTTTTGATTATTGTAAATGCAAATTGATTGATGATATATGTTTAGTTGTACTCCTCGTTAAATTACCTTTCCAACAATGTATGACATGCGTTTTGAATATTTTCGGTCCATGAGTTATGTTAATTTGAGTTTTGGTTCGAGACTTAACAAAAATACTGCAACCAGCATTTTTTCCAGGAATGTGCACCGCGCACCCTTTCGCGCCCTGCGCAAATGTGAAGCTTCAGATGCTTACCCCCTTTAGACAAAGTCCTGACCTGGTTCCACGCTTTAGTGCGCGCCGCGCATACCTGCGCGCGCCGCGCACATTTCCTGGCCAAACTTTCTTTTTGTTTTAATTTTTCATAAATTCTTTGCTCGCTTAACCGCAACTCCGATTAACATGAAATTTGGATAACATGCTTATATATGATTTATCATCATGGGAAAGTTGTCGGACACTCGACCCGACCCCGTTGACTTTGACTTTGACCAAGATTGACCTTTAGTCAAACTTAACCAAATACTTATGCAATCATCCTAACATGCTTTTACATTTGGATCATGCATGAAACTTGGCAACGTAATTCACATGCTATATGTAATCGAGTTGTAACGAGCCATAGGACTAATTGAACAACTTTGACCCATCTTGTTTACTGTTATTGATACAACCTACTTATTTAGGTCAAGACTAGCAATTGTCCTTGTACACGTTTACTTGTGGAGTACTTTATTACTCGTGCACTCAAGGTGAGATCATAGTCCCACTTTTACTCTTTTATAATTATACGTGGGATGATAAAACATAAACGATATATACTTTTATACTTTGAACACAAATACGAAAGCAAAGATACATACGAGTTAGAACAAAAATCCTCAAGTCCAATTATCATCAGTTACACTTGTAGGGTGTAAGCGTGAACTTATGTTGTGTGGCCATACGGGTTTAACGAACCCTCATTCGGATGGTTCGCTACTGTTAGCGAATGAAATATAATTTTATCAGAATAGTGTAGGTTCTAACACTATATGCTGAGGTAAGATTTAGTTAAGCTTTGATAATTGGATGCTCGTGATACAAAAACATCTTTTGAGATGTATACGCTTGATAATCGGTTTATACTAAATCTTGTGGTTCAAAACATACCTTATACATACACCTTTAATTTCACCAACGTTTTCGTTGACAGATTTTCTATGTTTTTCTCAGGTCCTTGAATACTAGTTGATACATGCTTCCGCACTATACTTTTTGATACTTACTTGGATGTCGAGTATACTTGCATACGTGGAGCGTCTTTTGACTTATTTCTTAAATTGTGTCGCATATGTTTCAATTGTACTTTAAACATTGTAATGTAACTAGTTGTCGAACTACTTTGTGAACCTTGAAACATCATTACTTTTGAAATGAATGCGACATACTTTAGGTCAAACATTGTTTTAAAGACTTATGACCGCGTAACGGGACCTAAGTAGACGGTGCCGTCAATGACGATTTTGTCGGGTCGCTACACTAATAACTATTTTAATGATAATAATAATAATACTAATTATAACCTTAACGATAATAACGATAAAAATAACAATTTTTAATGATAATACCTTTTATTAATCACGATAATGATAATAATAATAATAATAATAATAATAATAATAATAATAATAATAATAATAATAATAATAATAATAATAATAATAATAATAATAACTAGATAATAATTATAACGACGATAATAACGACGATAGTAATAATAATCATTAACAATAAATATACTAAAAGTAATAATAATTCATTTGACTATAACTTCTAATCTGTTTATCGAAACCATTCGAGTTCTAAATGAAAAGTTCTTAATTTTTTGCTAGCTTTCTAATGACATGCATATCATATACCTTATCTTAGTAGCATATGTATCTAATTCAGGATTCAACATAACCTATCTAACGACAATATCAAAAATACAAGTATGCATGATCCTATATACTCGAGCACTAGTCAGGGATACACTAATAATATATAAAAGTTAAGTTATGAGTGCTCACGTATCAATATTGAGATTCAATATTGCAGGAAAGGTACGTAGACGCAACGGAGACGATAAACACTAGGTTGACCTCATGAACATACCCATGAACCATAACCATCACCTCCATAGCTATAACCCATAATTTCCTTAGCCCTATCCTACTCGAAAAACATGTTTTGAAATAGCTCGAACATACCCCGAACAATACCCATAATCTTCTTAGTTTTAAACCTGTTTGAAACCCGAATTAAAAATAACCGTGTATAACCTTGTTTGTAATAGATCACTAATAACTTTAAAATAATTTGCAAATAAAAATTTACGGATGATATAGTTATGTATGTGTTTTGAGAACCAAGATAGATAGAATGTATATATATGTAAAATTTGATCATGTTTATAATATATAATAAATATAAATAAATAAAATAATAATAATTTAATAATTTAATAATAATAATAAAAACGTGTAGTATAAAATTTTCCACATCTTGGTCCACAATTTGATCCGTGACTAATTGATGATGCGTACCCTTTCTAAGAATATTATATTGATACATATGCATCCATAATTATATATTCTTGAGTTATCTTCTAAAAACCCGTGACAAATTGTTTAAAACTTAACCCGTGTTTTCACGAACTAGTATTTATGCTCAATTATTAATAAAAGACGGGTAAAAGGATACATAAAAATTTCACTTTTTATATATTTTTATCTTATGAAGCAACTCATAAAAAGTTTGTCCATCTCATGTCCGCTGGCCCAATTAAATTAAAATATAAATGATATTAAAATGTAATATATCTAGTATATCCCAGTTTAAAATAAAAGATAGTTGTTTTATTAACTTAAGATTTACATTATTTATTTACTAAACCCCGTCCTATAAACCTTGTTATTGTATATTAATATTTATAAAATTAAAAATAAAAATAAAAAAAATTAACGTACTAGATAGATAGATGGTTATGGTATCTTATTGATAATGCTAAAAACGAACATATATTTCATAGCATTATTCCTCAAGAAAGACAAGCTTTTAGTTGCAATTGTCCTATTTACAAGTGATATTCGTTTAAATAATAAAAGGTGAAGACAAAAGGCAGATTCGACGAATTGAAGACGCAAACGACCAAAAAGCTCAAAAGTACAAAAGACAATCAAAGAGGTTCCAATTATTGATAAGAAACGCCTCGAAATTACAAGAGTACAAGATTCAAAACGCAAAGTACAAGATATTAAATTGTACGCAAGGACGTTCGAAAATTCAGGACCGGGACCAGAGTTAACTCTCAACGCTCGACGCAACGGACTAAAAATTACAAGTCAACTATGCACATGAATATAATATAATACATAATTAATTCTTAAAATTGATATATATATTATAATATATTTAAAAATCATCAGCAAACAAAGAGCCAAAGCTGGGTGAGCTGTAAAAACAAACTCCGCGACTCGCGGAGTTTGAAGGCAAAAAATGCCGCGAGTTGCGGAGACACCCTGGACGAAAATCCCTATAAAAGGTAACACAGTTTGATCGTTTAATATATCATATATCCATCCTCTCTATATCTATACGTAAATATTTATATTTTAATTTTAATTTTAATTTTAATTTTAATCCTAATAATAAGGGTATGTTAGCGAATGTTGTAAGGGTGTAAGTCGAAATTCTGTCCGTGTAACGCTACGCTATTTTTAATCATTGTAAGTTATGTTCAACCTTTTTTAATTTAATGTCTCGTAGCTAAGTTATTATTATGCTTATTTAAAACGAAGTAAGCATGATGTTGGGCTAATTACTAAAATTGGGTAATTGGGCTTTGTACCATAATTGGGGTTTGGACAAAAGAACGACACTTGTGGAAATTAGACTATGGGCTATTAATGGGCTTTATATTTGTTTAACTAAATGATAATTTGTTAATTTTAATATAAAGATTTACAATTGGATGTCCCTATAAATAACCATATACACTCGATCGGACACGATGGGCGGGGTATTTATATGTACGAATAATCGTTCATTTAACCGGACACGGGAATGGATTAATAGCCACTAGAATTATTAAAACAGGGGTGAAATTATGTACAAGGACACTTGGCATAATTGTTAACAAAGTATTAAAACCTTGGGTTACACGCAGTCGATAACCTGGTGTAATTATTAAACAAAGTATTAAAATCTTGTTACAGTTTAAGTCCCCAATTAGTTGGAATATTTAACTTCGGGTATAAGGATAATTTGACGAGGATACTCGCACTTTATATTTATGACTGATGGACTGTTATGGACAAAAACCAGACGGACATATTAAATAATCCAGGACAAAGGACAATTAACCCATGGGCATAAAACTAAAATCAACACGTCAAACATCATGATTACGGAAGTTTAAATAAGCATAATTATTTTATTTCATATTTAATTTCCTTTATTTTATATTTAATTGCACTTCTAATTATCGCACTTTTATTTATTGTTATTGTATTTAATTGCACTTTTAATTATTGTACTTTTTAATTATCGCAATTTTATTTTATCGCACTTTTATTTATCGCAATTTCATTATTGTTATTTACTTTATGCTTTAAATTAAGTTATATTTATTTTTATTATTTTACATCAGGTCTTAACTGCGACTAAAGTTTTTAAAATCGACAAACCGGTCATTAAACGGTAAAAACCCCCCTTTATAATAATAATATTACTTATATATATATATATTTGTATTTTTATAAAATAAAACTAATATAGCGTTAAGCTTTGTTTAAAGATTTTTTTTCCCTGTGGAACGAACCGGACTTACTAAAAACTACACTACTGTACGATTAGGTACATTGCCTATAAGTGTTGTAGCAAGGTTTAAGTATATCCATTCAATAAATAAATAAATATCTTGTGTAAAATTGTATCGTATTTAATAGTATTTCCTAGTAAAATTTAAGCTATTTTATATACACCTCGCATAACATCAAGTATTTTTGGCGCCGCTGCCGGGGAACATCTAGCTTAAAAGCCGAAAGCGCAACGCTAATATAAAAAAAAATTTATTTTTAGTTTACTAATATAAAAAAATACGCTTTTGTAAAAATACGTTTTAAATATTCAAAAATATAAAAAGAAAAACAAAAATATAAATATTTTTAAGAGTTTGTTAAATATTTAAGTTTTATAAAGTTTCTTTATTTTTATTTTATAAAAAATATAAGTTTTATTTAAATATTTTGTGTTTATTTAAAGATAAGTTTTATTTAAATTATATAAATATTTTAATTAAATTAAAAATAGAAAAATAAAAAAAATATATATATATATATATAAAAATATAAATAAAAAACAGAAACCGAACGATTTTAGCCTGGTACACGTTTGAAAATACAAACCCCGCGACTTGCGGGGGTTTTTAACTGGAAACACCGCGACTCGCGGAGCCGTCTGACACGGGTTACACAGAACCCTAATCCAGCATTTATTACGGGTTTTTATTATTATTATTTAAATTAAACCCTAATTAGGGTATTTTTATTATATAATTTAGTTTTTATTTTTATTTTGTATTTTTAGTTAAATTAGTGTAATTAGTTTATAAAATTAATAGTTTTATAAAATAAATAATATAAAAATAATATTTTTATAAAAATTGTACTTTTTACAACTTTTAGTATATTTTTATATTTTGTCCCTTTTTATTTGTTTTAGCATAATATTTATATTTTTCACTCGTATTTAGTTTTAAACTTAGTTTTTGCCATAGTTATTTTTACTTCTAAATTTTTAGGCTTTGCCATAAAATCCCTTAAGTGCTTTTTCTTTAGACTAAGATTTAGGTGCTTTAGAATTTTGCGACGCCTTTTTAAGTTTTAGTTTCTTTTTAAGTTATTGCCATTTGGGATATAATTTTACTTGTAAGCTTTAATATTTTTATAAGCAACTTTTAATTTTTAGTTTTTAGTGCCTTTTTAAGTTTCAACGCGCTACTTTCTTATTTTAATTTTTCGACGCCTTTTACCTATGTATCAATTATCACTCCAATTAGTAATCTCAATTTGCGATTATAATTTTAAGTTAGTGATAGTAATAAGGTTGAATTAGTCGAGTGTTTTTAAGTTCTATAAGTCATTTTTTTTATTATTTATTATTTTTCGACGCCTTTTATTTTTCAACCCTTTTCTTTTTCGACGCGCTCTTTTTCTTTCTTATTTTTCGCTATTCTAGTTTTTAGGACTTAGAATTTTCTCTACTTCTTATCTAAATTTCTTAAAATTATGAAAATTTATTTTAAGTGGTTAAATTAATAGACATCAAAATTTTCTGGTTCGTAGTAATAGTTGAATTTGTACGTGGACCGGGTTATTGGAGCCAAACAGTACTCAATTATATTGAGACCAAATGAATCCTGCCCCTCTGCTGCATCTTTTGGCTATTCGAAACGTGGGCAAAATCAGAAAAGTCTATTAATTGGATAACTTATATAATTTTTCTTTCCTTTTAAAAAACTAATAGGATATTCAGTGAATGCACCGAGCAAGACGTTCACCACCTTTTGTACGTTCACCACCTGTAACTAGATCAAGACATCTAGCTAATATTACCGCCGTTGATTTTTCTTTAGAATCGTCATCCAGTCGACCAAGTACTCCAATTCAAATTTCCGATAATCCATTTTTTGAAACCGACCTCACAATTGAGAATCCGGAGAATATTCAGGGACGATTCATAGATCCTGAACCATTAATTTTTCCTCCGGAACCACCAATTATTCAAACAGAGATTGTTGAGGAACGAACCATTAAATCAAAATCCTCTAGTGATTCAGATGCAACAAATTCAATTATGGAAGTAACAGAACCTTTAAGTATGGAAGACCGAATGCGAGCTAAACGCACTGGCCAAGGTCACGCAATTACTCATCCTGACATTAATGCGCCAGATTATGAAATCAAAGGGCAAATTCTACATATGGTGACTAATCAATGCCAATTTAGTGGTGCGCCGAAGGAAGATCCAAATGAACATCTTCGTACCTTTAATAGGATCTGCACACTATTTAAAATAAGAGAAGTTGAGGATGAACAGATATATCTCATGTTATTTCCCTGGACTTTAAAGGGAGAAGCCAAAGATTGGTTGGAATCATTACCTGAAGGGGCGATTGATACATGGGACGTTTTAGTTGGAAAATTTCTTAAACAATTCTTTCCGGCATCTAAAGCCGTAAGACTTCAAGGAGAAATTGTTACGTTCACACAGAAATCGAATGAAACTCTATATGAGGCGTGGACAAGATTTGGAAAGTTATTAAGAGGATGTTCGCAACATGGTTTAGACACTTGTCAAATAGTACAAATATTCTACCAAGGATGCGACATCACTACAAGGAAATACATCGATATAGCAGCTGGTGGTTCTATTATGAAGGAAACCGAAACTGATGCTTATAAAATTATTGATAACACTGCTTCCCACTCACATGAGTGGCACTAAGAAAAAGATATCGTTAGATCATCTAAAGCAGCTAGAGCAGATTCTAGCCATGACTTAGATTCCATTTCAGCAAAGATAGATGCTGTCGAGAGACGAATGGAAAAGATGACTAAAGATATCCACTCAATATGAATTAGTTGTGAGCAGTGTGGAGGACCACATTTGACAAAAGATTGTCTCAGTATTGAGCTAACAATGGAACAAAGAGAGAATGTTTCATATCTAAACCAAAGGCCTGAAAATAATTATCAGAATAATTATCAACCGCCAAGACCGATCTACAATCAAAACCAGAATTATAATCGAAATATTCCATACAACAACCAACAAGGTCCTAGCAATCAACAAGTATCCAATAATACTTACAACCAGCAAAGACCTAATTTTCAAAACAAACCACCACAACCCGATGATAAAAATCCGAATTTAGAAGATATGATGACAAAGCTAGTTGAAACTCAAACGCAGTTTTTCACATCTCAGAAACAAACTAATGAACAAAATGCTCAAGCATTTAGAAATCAACAAGCTTCTATTCAAAATTTGGAACAAGAAGTAAGTAACCTAGCAAGGTTAATAGGTGAAAGAAAACCGGGAAGTTTACCTAGTGATACAATGCTAACCCCCGGAATGAAACAGCTAAAGCCATTACCACAAGAAGTGGTACAACACTTAAACCACCTGAAATACCTGTAACTTCTGATGAAGCTATTCCTACTCCACAAGAACTACAACCTGATCAAGATAAGGAAAAAGAACCGGTAGTTGAAAAGGTTAATGAAGATAACATATTTAAGGCTAAACCTTATGTTAAACCATACCAACCACCACTTCCTTACCCAAGTAAAATGAAAAAAGAAAAACTTGAAGCCGAGTAATCCAAATTCTTGGATATGTTTAAATAGATAAATGTAAATCTTCCTTTCATTGATGTGATTTCAGGAATGCCTAGATATGCTAAATTTTTGAAAGATCTGATCACGAATAGAAAGAAAATGGAAGAACTCTCGGCTGTTACTATGAATGCTAATTGTTCAGCAGTACTGTTGAATAAGATACCAGAAAAATTATCTGATCCAGGAAGTTTCACAATTCCATGTTTTCTGGGTAGTCTTAGTTCAATAGAAGCATTAGCAGACTTAGGTGCTAGTATAAATTTAATGCCGTATTCACTATACACTAAACTAGACCTTGGAGAATTGAAACCAACAAGAATAAGTATACAACTAGCCGATCGATCAATAAAATATCCTAGAGGGATAATGGAGAACATGCTAGTTAAAGTTGGTACTTTAGTATTTCCAGTAGATTTTGTTGTTCTGGACATGGAAGAAGATTCTCAAGTTCCTCTCATATTAGGAAGACCATTCTTAAACACGGCTAAAGCAATGATAGACGTGTTTGGTAAAAAATTGACCCTAAGTATAGAGGACGAGAGTGTTACCTTTTCAGTTGATAGAGCAATGCAACAACCGCAATCTGCAGATGATACATGTTATTATATTCAAACTATAGATTCACATGCAGAATTGTTAGAAGAATTTCCAGAATTACAAGGAACAGGAGAATGTTCTTTAGGAGAAGGAACTGAACCAATTAATGAAGCTGAAATGTTAGCTACACTAATAGCTAATGGATATGAACCAACAACAGAAGAAATTCAAATGCTAAAAGAAGAAGACAGATATCGATATAAATCATCGATAGAAGAACCACCGACATTAGAGTTAAAGCCACTTCCAAACCATTTGGAATATGCTTATTTACATGGTGAATCTGAATTACCTGTAATAATATCGTCTTCTCTTACTGAAAATGAAAAATCACAACTCATTTCTGTGTTGAAAGCTCATAAACTAGCTATTGCATGGAAGATTCATGATATTAAAGGAATAAGTCCTTCGTATTGCACACATAAAATCCTTATGGAAGAAGGTCATAAAACGTATGTGCAACGCCAACGAAGACTAAATCCTAATATGCAAGATGTTGTTAAAAAGAAATAATTAAACTGCTAGATGCAGGTTTAATTTATCCAATTTCTGATAGTCCATGGGTAAGCCCAGTTCAATGCGTGCCTAAGAAAGGTGGCATAACTGTCATTACAAATGAGAAAAATGAGCTTATTCCTACTAGGACTGTAACAGGATGGCGTGTATGTATTGATTATAGAAAATTAAATGACGCCACCAGAAAAGATCACTTTCCCTTACCTTTTATTGATCAAATGTTGGAAAGATTAGCCGGAAATAGTTACTATTGTTTTCTTGATGGTTTTTCCGGATATTTTCAAATTCCAATAGCACCCGAAGATCAAGATAAAACTACATTCACGTGCCCATATGGTACTTTTGCTTACAAACGCATGCCATTTGGACTTTGCAACGCCCCTGCAACCTTTCAAAGGTGCATGATGGCGATTTTTCACGACATGATAGAAGAATGCATGGAAGTTTTCATGGATGACTTTTCAGTCTTCGGTGATACTTTTGAAACATGTCTAGTTAATCTGGAACGAATGCTTATTAGATGCGAACAATCAAATCTAGTACTTAATTGGGAGAAATGCCATTTCATGGTTAAAGAAGGCATCGTTCTTGGTCATAAAATTTCAAAGGAAGGAATTGAAGTGGATAGAGCTAAAGTAGATGTAATTGCTAAACTTCCACATCCCACCAATGTTAGAGGAGTTAGGAGTTTTCTAGGGCATGCCGGTTTTTACCGACGTTTCATAAAAGATTTTTCTAAAATTGCCACTCCTATAAATAAACTCCTAGAAAAGGATGCTCCATTCATCTTTTCAGATGAATGCATCAAATCTTTTAATATTCTTAAAGAGAAACTCACTAATGCGCCGATCATGATAACACCAAATTGGAATCTACCATTTGAACTAATGTGCGATGCAACTGATTTTGCAATGGGAGCCGTTTTAGGACAAAGGATTGAAAAAAGATTTCAACCTATATATTATGCTAGTAAGATGTTACAAGGAGCACAAACGAATTACACAACTACTGAAAAAGAACTCCTTGCTATTGTCTTTGTTTTTGACAAATTTCGTTCATATCTCGTTCTAGCAAAAACGGTGGTCTATACCGACCATTCTGCTCTTAGATACCTATTTTCGAAACAAGATGCCAAACCAAGATTAATTCGTTGGATCTTACTCTTACAAGAGTTCGATATTGAAATCCGAGATAAAAGAGGAGCAGAAAATCTCGCCGCTGATCATCTTTCTCGTCTTGAAAATCCCGAATTAGAAGTTCTAAATGAATCGGCCATACAAGACAACTTTCCTGATGAATATCTATTGAAGATAGATTATAATGAAATTCCATGGTTTACAGACTATGCAAACTACTTGGTATGTGGATTCCTTGAAAAAGGATTGTCGTACCAAAAAAGAAAGAAATTCTTTAGTGATATAAAACACTATTTCTGGGAAGATCCACATCTGTTTAAAAGTTGTCCAGATGGAATAATACGCCGATGTGTATTCGGAGATGAAGCTAGTAAAATCTTAAACCATTGTCACACAGGACCAACAGGAGGGCATTATGGGCCTCAACTCACAGCAAGAAAAGTTTATGATGCTGGATTCTATTGGCCTACAATTTACAAAGACGCACACCTTCTTTGCAAATCCTGTGATGCTTGTCAAAGGGCCGGAAAAATAAGTCAACGTGATGAAATGCCACAAAATGTCATTCAAGTATGTGAAGTATTTGACATTTGGGGTATTGACTTTATGGGTCCATTTCCAAAATCTCATAATAATCTCTATATTCTCGTAGCCATTGATTATGTATCTAAATGGGCGGAAGCACAAGCTCTCCCAACTAACGATGCACGAGTTGTAGTCAACTTTTTAAAACGTCTTTTTGCAAGGTTTGGAACACCAAAAGCTTTAATAAGTGATCGGGAAACTCATTTCTGTAATAATCAACTTGAGAAAGTTTTTAAAAGATATGGAGTAACTCATAAAATTTCCACTGCATATCATCCACAAACAAGTGGACAAGTTGAAAATACCAACCGAGCTTTAAAACGTATTCTAGAAAAAACCGTAGGATCAAATCCGAAGGAATGGTCCATTAAATTGGAGGATGCACTCTGGGCTTTTAGAACAGCCTACAAAACTCCAATTGGAACCACACCTTTTAGACTCGTTTATGGAAAAGCATGTCATCTTCTAGTAGAAATTGAACACAAAGCATTTTGGGCTTTGAAGACATGTAATCTTGATTTACATGAAGCTGGACGTCTACGGTTAAGTCAACTAAACGAATTAGAAGAATTAAGACATGAAGCATACGAAAATTCATTAATCTATAAAGAAAGAACGAAGAAATGGCATGATAAAAGAATCAAAAGTTTAAAAGAATTTAAAGAAGGAGACAGAGTTCTTCTTTTCAATTCACGACTCAAGCTATTTCCTGGAAAATTGAAATCAAGATGGTCTGGACCATTCATAGTCAAAAGAGTTTTCCCATACGGAACGATAGAATTAATAAATTCAAATGGAATTGAATTTAAAGTTAATGGTCACAGAGTTAAACATTACATAGATAGTCCGATGGAAGTCGACAACGAAGTTAATCACAATTTCGATAACACAGCTAACTAAGTGTGGGGAGAATCAAGTCTTTTAAGGATTTTATGTATTTCTGTTAGAGTTAGATTTTCTGTTTTCGTGTAGTTCTCGAAAATGGAACCCGAATGGTCTTTCCCTAGCAGACCCTAAAGAACTAGTCTTCTCCCCCCATTCTGAATTTTTATTTTTTTAGGTTTTTATGAAATGAAGACTTCCTGTGAATTAAACAATGGTCTAATGCTACACGCTTTGATCACTAAACGTAATAATGATACACTTCCGAGTGAACTAGTATCAGTAATCAGAGAAAGATTGGACGGAGTAAGAAAAGAACCCAGATGCGAAGATAATAAGTTACAATTTGGTATAGGAAAATCAAAATCCGCAGCGAAAAGAAGAGCACGACACCTAGAAAGATGTCACAAATGCGGAAAATGGTCACATGGAGGTAAATGTTCAAATAATCAAACCTATTCAAACACCGAATTTGTTACTTTATGCAGAGACGGACCGTTCATATGTTTAGAAGAAAAAACACTGAATGCTCGAGGTTACGCCAATGTAGCTATGGAAAACCAATTAAACCGACTATCTTATGAGTGGGATAGATCGTATCACTAAGAATACTATCTTACAGGTAAGTCTGTACAGTTTTTATTTTTATTTTTATTTTTAACCTTTTGATAATAAACGCTAATTTGTTCGCTATAAAGTATTAAATTGGTATTGAATAAAATTAGGTTTGGCGACCGAAATTATTGATATCATTCAAAAATTTATTACATCACTGCGAAATTTAACGTTTATTCTTAAGATATAAATATCTTTAATCAATCAACCCAAAATATTTCAAAAATTCGTCATGAGTTAAATTAGGTCATGGAACCGAAATTACTTTACCGAAAAGAGGGGCGCATATTTTTGATAATATTTGATTGATTAAAGTGGGATAAAAAGCCAAAAAGATTTTTAATTTTATTTTTAGCATGTTTTTAAAATTAATAAATTAGTATTAAAAAAAGTTATTGTAAACTTTTTAAATCAATATATTTAAAATTGTAAATATTTGAAAAATTAATCTTTTTAATATAAGTTTGTATGTATAAAAACAAAAATATAATATAAGTTTGGTGTGAATTTATAATATGAATTTTTAATTAAGTTTGGTGTGAATTTTTAATTTTATGCATTTTAAATTTAAGTTTGGTGTGAATTTAAAAACAAAAATTTACTTTATTTCGTTAAGTTAAAAATATGATTTTTAAAATTCGTCGTAAGTTGAAGACTAGGTCGTTGAACCGAAATTGCTTTACCCGAGGGAGGGACGAGAACTTTTATTATCATTATTTTTAATCTTATTGAATTAAAGTATGCCAAAAACATTAAAAAAAACCCAAAAATCTAAGCTTTTAAAACAATCGCTTGAAAAAGACAAATTTTAAAATTTTTTCGAGGGACGGACTAGAACATCGATCCGAAATGACCTCATCCTAAAACAAAGGAAAACAAAATTTTAAATTTATTTTATATTTGTTTTATAGGTTAAGGCTAGTTAAAAAAAAAACAAACAAACACCGCGACTCGCGGAGTTTGAAGAACAAAAACACCGCAAGTCGCGGAGTTTGAAAAATACAGAAAAAAATAAAACGCTGGAAACAGATCAGTCCCTTACTCCACACCCACAAAACTGCGAAAAATAGCGAAAAACACTCCCAAAAATCGAAATTTTTCACCAAAAATCATCACATTTTTTTACTAAAATCATGTTGAGAAGGATGCTATCAAGGAATTACTCAAGAAAAACGGTAAATTTCTACACCTAAACACCATTTAATCCGAAAATTAGTGTTCTTGAGCAATTTTATACCCAATTTGATTTTGATGCTTTTTAGTGTAATTATGCTTAAATTGTTTATGTATTATGCTTGTATAACCTAGATTGATGCTATTTAACATGATTAGAAGCCTTAAACTTCAAATTTTGAGTAATCTAGGGTTTGTGTTCTTGAGCAAATTTGGGGCTTTTTGATATAAACAGGTTATGGCCAATTTTTGTCATGAATTATTGCTAAATTAAGTAGTGTAACATGTTTAGGTAGTTAAATGATCCAAACTTTGAGCCTAAACATGATTTTTGAGAATTAAAGTGGACTTTTTCAAGTCTAAAATTCATGAATTTGATTTTTGAGAGATAATGCCATTTGAAACTTGTTTAATTGCTAGTAATGATTATTTTGACATGTTATTTGAGTTGAATGCTTATGAACTTGGCGAACATTTTCGTATATACTTATTTGAAAAAGTGTAGATTTGATAAAAATATGAAAATGAGCATAAGTTTGATATAAATTGGACATGTCATTGTAATTATTTTGATTGATGATTTTGCTGACACTAATGCATATTTGGATGCACAAAAATTGTGTTTGATGTGTTTTGCAGACTGAAAGGGGTGAATCTTCATCCCAAGCTCGCAATGCTCCTCCTGAGAATGTGGAACAACAGGATGTTGATAGCTATTATAAACAAGATATACCTCATCCAGTTATGACATTTTCAGATATGCACTTGGAAGATTTGCACCCGAACTTGAGATTTGACAGACGTTGGATAGATTATCCAAAATACCAAAGGGGCTTGCATACTCTTCATTCTAAAGCTGTTGAAGTACCTAGGGTAATAGAATGGGCACCGTTAGAAGCTGTAGAATTAGCCGGGCCAATTAGAGAATTACTTACACAGAGGTATGGTAATTCTACTTTTAACGATTGGGTACGTTTATTCAACATGCGTAGACCTGTATATAAAGTATGGTGTGAAGAATTATTGTGTAGTATAGAAATAAATGATCGGGTAGCTAGTTTAACCGATCGATCTTTTATTAGATTTTTGTTAGGCGGTTCGATGTGCCACATGTCTTTACTAAACATGGCTCAGGCCTTACGTATATATACGCCTGAGGAGTTAGCATCTGCCGATTGTAGAGGGTTGATATTGAACGGTAGGAAAATTGATGAAAATTTTGATACGCATGGTGTATGGAGTCAAATGACTAGCCATCACCGATTTAAAGGGGGAAATTACTCTTATTTGGATATAGATAGAGCAGAGTTAAGAGTAATTCATAGGTTTTTAGCCAATTCGATTACACAACGAGGTAAGAATAAGGAAAAGGTAAATGAACAGGATTTGTTTTACCACATGTGTATTCGAGACCCACAAAGCGCTGTAAGTATACCTTATTGTGTGGGTTATTATTTATCAGCTATGGTTAGGGGGATGAGACCGCATAGCATAATAGGAGGTGGTATATTTATTACATTAATTGCTGAGTATCTCAATGTGGATATAAGTCGGGGGGGATTATTAGTCGAAGAACCAGAACCCCACGATACAATTGGTTTAAATGTATACAATGGTGCTAAAGTTTTGAAGAGGCGAAATAACGCCGCAGTACAATATAATGGTAGACATCCACAGGTTGAGAGAAACCAACAGCAAGGTAATGTGAGAGGGGGAAATGATGACAGAAATGCAAAGGTTTATAGCTTCTCAAGAGTATGAAAATGCTAGACATCGAGCATTTGAAGATTGGCAAGTTCATCAAAACCAAATCATAGCTCATTGCCAACATGTAGGTAGAAACTATATTCCTACTCCATCGCCCGTATTTCCTCCCTGGTCTATAGAGATGCAACCACCGTATCCTACGTATAACCCAGCCGAAGCATTCTATAACACATACGGTTATGCATGGAACCCCTACTGGTATCAGTATCATCCCTAGTCTACTTAGTTTTATTTATTTTATAATTTGTAATGTTGATACATTTAATACTTATGTTAATATTGTAATAGTTTTTATAATTTTCTAACTTTTATTATTAGATTTTAATAATTTTTGAATGTGGGGTAATATACCAAACTTCAAAAATATGTATATATGTTTGCAGTTTATCTTATGTACACAACAGGGTAAAACAACGCATTTTCAAAGACTGACATTAAGTTCAGCAAAAGCAACTAATTTTGACGACAAGATGCAAAATATATGTGAAATAACAACAAGACGGAATGAACAAATGATGTGCACCATTTATCATTCAGCAAACAAACGCTAATATGTTTGGAAACTTTGGTAAAATTTAATCATTTTTCTACGCTAATCACCCTCAATAATTTAAATTGTTACTGATTTCTTGCAAATGAGGGCATTGCAAGATCTTAAGTGTGGGAAGGGGTTAAATTCTTTCGGATTTTTAAAATTTTTATCTTAAACACTTGGTTACCATTAAAAATACTAGTAACGTAGTAGTTGTATTAGAATCTAGTGCTCTCTGATAATAAAGAACAGCCCTAGTCTTATATACTGACTACCCAATTCTAGTAAAATTTTTCAAAATTTTCAATTAAATGAACTCAAAATCATGTTTATACATATTTATGAACGATAAAACTAGGTGTTAACACTGAAATTATTGTTACCTCGGAAAGGACATAAATTGAGAAACAAACCAAAATGTTAAAATTCATTTAAAATGGAATAGAGGACAATAAAAAGGAAAATAAAAGCCAAGTGTGGGAAAAATTACCAAGTTATCTTAAACATATGTCACATATTTCTGTAACAAATAATTGAAGATACTTTTACTTTGGACTAAACTAAACTGTTTTACCCGATGAAAGAAAAGAAGAGATGGATCTACACGATGAATCAATTCCATCGTTAAAAGGAAGTAAAGTCTTTCGAAAAAGAAACGCGCTTCTTGATTTAGGTCATGAAGTTTTCGTCCAGACCAGCTGTAGGTTGATGAAAAATCTAGAAAAGTCATCTCTAAAATTAGCAGGAAATCCACGGACCTCAGCATAAAACAGGGTCGCCATGTGGTCAGACTGGTCCTAACCATGAGAGGATCTGTCTCGTAAAATGGGGGGCACCGTGCAAATTAGCTTGATAAGACTAATAAATCAGATCCCCAGAAAGGATAATCTCCTTTAAAGATCAAAACTCAGCTTTTAAGACTGATATTACTCAATCCTAGAGATTGACCTTAAAGATTGAGAATTACAAACTCATGGAATTCAATGATATCTAAACTCGAGCTTGAACGAGAAAATATTTTGATCAAATTATAAACCGATTTGTTTTCTGAAAACCCATTTTCAATGCGTTCATTACCATTGAACGTAAAATCCTAGGAATTCATCTGGAATTCATTAGGTCATCTGAACCAAATCGGGTGTCAACCGTAAGAACGGTGGTTGCATAGCATGGTCAAAGACAGGACCTTGTGCCAGACCGAAAAAATTATAAGGGTGAGCTTTACTATTGCTCCTACAAAGGATAGTAATTGCGTCCGACACGTTATATACCATAATTAAAAGCATGTCAGGGGACATTGCCTTAACAGTTGCTTGTTCAACGCTTTCCTTTACAACCGGACGGTAGTTTATCGAAAGGTAATATTCGGAGCAAGTATACTGGACGTGTTGCTTTCCTAATACAAGATTAGCAAGTGGGTGACACAAAACCGCAAGTTTTTAGCTAAAATTTTCAAATCTAAAACCCACCAAACCCACAAAAATAATTTGCAAACACCGGTGAAGGGTTATTCAATATTGCAGGAAAGGTACGTAGATGCAACGGAGACGATAAACACTAGGTTGACCTCACGAACATACCCATGAACCATAACCATCACCTCCATAGCTATAACCCATAATTTCCTATGCCCTATCCTACTCGAAAAACATGTTTTGAAATAGCTCGAACATACCCCGAACAATACCCATAATCTTCTTAGTTTTAAACCTGCTTGAAACCCGAATTAAAAATACCCGTGTATAACCTTGTTTGTAATAGATCACTAATAACTTTAAAATAATTTTCAAATAAAAATTTACGGATGATATAGTTATGTATGTGTTTTGAGAACCAAGATAGATAGAATGTATATATATGTAAAATTTGCTCATGTTTATAATATATAATAAATATAAATAAATAAAATAATAATAATTTAATAATTTAATAATAATAATAATAACGTGTAGTATAAAATTTTCCACATCTTGGTCCAAAATTTGATCCGTGACTAATTGATGCTGCGTACCCTTTCTAAGAATATTATATTGATTCATATGCATCCATAATTATATATTCTTGAGTTAGCTTCTAAAAACCCGTGACAAATTGTTTAAAACTTAACCCGTGTTTTCACGAACTAGTATTTATGCTCAATTATTAATAAAAGACGGGTAAAAGGATACATAAAAATTTCACTTTTTATATATTTTTATCTTATGAAGCAACTCATAAAAAGTTTGTCCATCTCATGTCCGCTGTCCCAATTAAATTAAAATATAAATGATATTAAAATGTAATATATCTAATATATCCCAGTTTAAAATAAAAGATAGTTGTTTTATTAACTTAAGATTTACATTATTTATTTACTAAACCCCGTCCTATAAACCTTGTTATTGTATATTAATATTTATAAAATTAAAAATAAAAATATAAAAAATTAACGTACTAGATAGATGGATGGTTATGGTATCTTATTGATAATGCTAAAAACGAACATATATTTCATAGCATTATTCCTCAAGAAATACAAGCTTTTAGTTGCAATTGTCCTATTTACAAGTGATATTCGTTTAAATAATAAAAGGTGAAGACAAAAGGCAGATTCGACGAATTGAAGACGCAAACGACCAAAAAGCTCAAAAGTACAAAAGACAATCAAAGAGGTTCCAATTATTGATAAGAAACGCCTCGAAATTACAAGAGTACAAGATTCAAAACTCAAAGTACAAGATATTAAATTGTACGCAAGGACGTTCGAAAATTCGGGACCGGGACCAGAGTTAACTCTCAACGCTCGACGCAACGGACTAAAAATTACAAGTCAACTATGCACATGAATATAATATAATACATAATTAATTCTTAAAATTGATATATATATTATAATATATTTAAAAATCATCGGAAAACAAAGAGCCAAAGCTGGGTGAGCTGTAAAAACAAACTCTGCGACTCGCGGAGTTTGAAGGCAAAAAAAGCCGCGAGTTGCGGAGACACCCTGGACGAAAATCCCTATAAAAGGCAACATAGTTTGATCGTTTAATATATCATATATCCATCCTCTCTATATCTATACGTAAATATTTATATTTTAATTTTAATTTTAATTTTAATTTTAATCCTAATAATAAGGGTATGTTAGCGAATGTTGTAAGGGTGTAAGTCAAAATTCTATCCGTGTAACGCTACGCTATTTTTAATCATTGTAAGTTATGTTCAACCTTTTTTAATTTAATGTCTCGTAGCTAAGTTATTATTATGCTTATTTAAAACGAAGTAATCATGATGTTGGGCTAATTACTAAAATTGGGTAATTGGGCTTTGTACCATAATTGGGGTTTGGACAAAAGAACGACACTGTGGAAATTAGACTATGGGCTATTAATGGGCTTTATATTTGTTTAACTAAATGATAATTTGTTAATTTTAATATAAAGATTTACAATTGGATGTCCCTATAAATAACCATATACACTCGATCGGACACGATGGGCGGGGTATTTATATGTACGAATAATCGTTCATTTAACCGGACACGGGAATGGATTAATAGCCACTAGAATTATTAAAACAGGGGTGAAATTATGTACAAGGACACTTGGCATAATTGTTAACAAAGTATTAAAACCTTGGGTTACACGCAGTCGATAACCTGGTGTAATTATTAAACAAAGTATTAAAATCTTGTTACAGTTTAAGTCCCCAATTAGTTGGAATATTTAACTTCGGGTATAAGGATAATTTGACGAGGATACTCGCACTTTATATTTATGACTGATGGACTGTTATGGACAAAAACCAGACGGACATATTAAATAATCCAGGACAAAGGACAATTAACCCATGGGCATAAAACTAAAATCAACACGTCAAACATCATGATTACGGAAGTTTAAATAAGCATAATTATTTTATTTCATATTTAATTTCTTTTATTTTATATTTAATTGCACTTCTAATTATCGCACTTTTATTTATTGTTATTGTATTTAATTGCACTTTTAATTATCGTACTTTTTAATTATCGCAATTTTATTTTATCGCACTTTTATTTATCGCAATTTCATTATTGTTATTTACTTTATGCTTTAAATTAAGTTATATTTATTTTTATTATTTTACATCAGGTCTTAACTGCGACTAAAGTTTTTAAAATCGACAAACCGGTCATTAAACGGTAAAAACCCCCTTTATAATAATAATATTACTTATATATATATTTGTATTTTTATAAAATAAAACTAATATAGCGTTAAGCTTTGTTTATAGATTTTTTTTCCCTGTGGAACGAACCGGACTTACTAAAAACTACACTACTGTACGATTAGGTACACTGCCTATAAGTGTTGTAGCAAGGTTTAAGTATATCCATTCAATAAATAGATAAATATCTTGTGTAAAATTGTATCGTATTTAATAGTATTTTCTAGTAAAATTTAAGCTATTTTATATACACCTCGCATAACATCACTTATATATAGTTGAAAATAATAATTTAAATTTAAATTTAAATATAATAGATTAATTAAAATAAATTACTAAACATGTTACATCTTGGATCAATGATGCGCCTACTTTAGTAGTAGGTGCCGACACATTTTTATTTAATATATATTATATATATTTAATCTATATAATTATATATATATATATATATATATATATATATATATATATTATATTTTTATGCATAGTTGACTTGTAAATTTTAGTTTCGATGACTTGTACGTTGACGCTCGACTTATGTCTTGGTTCCGGTTTCTCGAACGCATTATCGTACGCTTAGAAATTAGTGTTTTATGTTTCGTGACGTCTACCATTAATAAAAGTTAGAATTACACATTGATAAATTATCATATAATAATTGTAACTTATACACTTGAGTGTTATGGTCATTTGCTTCTATAATTCGATGTCTCGTTATATATACATATACATATATATACACAATAGTTTATTTTAAGTCAAAAAGTTTTATAATAAGATTAATATTATAATTTATCATATTGTAAAATATAGATATATATATTTTTCTTTCGAAACATAAATTTGAAATATTCATTAATAATATAATATTTAGTTTTTTTCAATGACAATTATATTTCCAAATATAATTTAGATCGTTTATGTAATAGAAATATTATATCATATAACGTTTTCATTTTAAAACTTAAATAGATATAAATCATTTATGTACTAACGTTTTAAATATCAATCGCATTACTAAGCGAGTGTTACTATCGTAAATTTGAAGACATATATATTTAATGAACACATTTTAAATACAAGTTGCAAGTTATTTATATATAATTAGTTCTAACAATTAACGTTTCGACTTATTGTATAAATTCAAATTCATTCTTTAAAAGATTTCAACTATGTCATAAAACGTTTTCAATATTATGAAAACTAATAATTGTTTTATCAAAAGACTCGAGGCAATCATTGTGTTGAAAGTTAATTTCTACTAACCTTTGTCCAGTTATCGTTAATTGACCTATTTGTTCTTACTTGTAAATTACTTTACCATTTTTCTGAATATTGTTAAAATGGAAAGATTTCTCAAATCAATGTGGACCTCTCAACAGAGATTCGTAATCATACAATGTATCTGATAAATCAATCATTTGATATTATGTTCTAATTCTATCGATAAATATATTGAACTAAATACGTTCATGTAAAGTATTATACCTAATACTTTGTTAATGTTTTCAAGTTATAATATATATACACATATACATATATAATCATATCCGTTCATTTAATGGTTTGTGAATCGTTGGAATTTGGTCGAGGTTAAATGAATATATGAGCATAGTTTAAAATTCTTAACAAACTTTGCTTATCGTGTCGTAATAAGATAAAGATAAAGTTTAAATTTGGTCGGAAATTTCCGGGTCGTCACACTTGAATCTTACATAACATTAGATTATAGCTCCCCCTTGAAATGTATAATAAAAGACTCATAGAAAGAGGATTAACATGCATAAAAAGTCATGATTATAGTACATAATGCATAAGAAATAATAATAAGTCACAATCATAAACTAGGTGACATAATTACCCGCCCTTAAAATTTCTCTAACCAATATTTTTAAAGATAATGTACATTGGTGCTGATTGCACCCATTCAAATTTTTTTTCAGATAAACTTGGAAGAAAATTCTCTCAAAAATCTTGGAAAGCTTTTGTGGTATTTTTCTAATTTTCTTTTTCTTTCTTTTATTTTTTTCTTTTGGTTTCTTTTTTTTATAAACCGAACTGTTTTTATTTATTTTAATTTTATAAAATCAAAAACTTAATAAATAAATAATGTTGTAATGTTAAACATATTAGCTACAGACTCCTTTTGTGGAGACCACCGTTCAGAAGATTTTGAGATACTGAAGATACAATGTTTGACACTATTTGAAGACATCTGAAATGAACATCCCGTCAAGGAAACAATCACCACAAGCATGACCTTGATGATTGACATTCATGGATCAATCAACAAAGCCATAGATCATGTTCTCATTGGACTTCAAGATTTGTTACGAGCTAAAACTGCCCATTATCTCTCCTTCAGAAGATCTTTAAGAGAAATACCGGATCTTCTACCACTCTTGGTCCGGCATTTTCTCAGAATCTATCCACCAAGACTCACGTTCCCCCAAGAAAACTACGATTACAACTACTATAGGGGAATGTCTGCTTTTTAGGCATCATTATGGTAGAGCCAATGACCCTAAACAAAAGCGCTTCTCGAGAGGCAACCCGTGTAATAAAGTAGAGTAGAAGACAAATAAAGGATGACAAATGAGCCGATCAATAAAGGGCGTAACTTCCAAAATTGCTGAAACAAACTGCCTTCACAAGCCAGCCAGTTTCTTCACAAGCAACCACGACAATTCGTTCGGGAGTACTCGTTCCTTTGCACTCGCTATTAGCTCAAATTTAAATTATGATATATCCTAGCTTATCACTAAGTGTGAGATTCCAACCAAAATAAACACTAGACAAATATTTCCAAAAATCTTTAACTAAAACCCCTAAGTGTGGGATACACTAGGAACATTGAGAACAATGTTCGTCTAAGTGTGGGATGTTGGTATAATCTTTTTATGTTGTATTGAAATAACCCCATTATAAGGATTCCTAGTTCTTAAGACAAATTTTAAAAAAAAAAATTAACAAAAGAAGGCCTTTCTAAAAAGTACTTTCCAAAACCAAAAACGTTTGTAAATAAAAATTAATGCTTAAGTTAGGTAGAAATCTTGTTAGGGCAAATCAAATCTCTAATAGAGCATTGCATGATTGGGCATTATCGATCTAAATTGATTATGGTAAGGCACCCAAATAAGACCATATAAGCATTCATCTTTAATGCTTCACTATTTTTCGTTGAGAGTGTCGATGTCTGTGCTCGAATCAGAACTTGCTCTAGATCTGCATTTCCGAGTAACAAAATATGATATAGGTATAATTAGAAGAGCTAGCCATTTGTCAAAGAAAACCTTCACACCTTCCACCAAATTATTCACATCATCTTTACTATTATCTAAAAAATCCAAAAAATGAGATTCTCTCCGAAAAAACCCGATGTTAGAAATTTCTCAAGTATCACAGCAAAGGTCTTGCAAAAAGTTTACCTGCATAAAGTTTCTCGAGATAAAATCTTCAAAAGGAGAAACACCGAAGAAGAACTCGACCGAAAAATGCCTATCACTCCAAAAGGAGAAAAGTTCAAAAGTGCTTCTCAAAATATCAGCACTCCTATCTATCTTTTATTTCCAAAATTCAGAATAAAAGTCTATAAAAAGACTATTTCACCCTTTCGCACCCTTTAAACAACTTCACCACCACTCCAAAATTCTTTTTTCATCTTTCCAGCTTGACAAAAGACCTAGAAGCTATGGTTATTACCATTTTCGCATTAGTAGCAAGGATTTGAGTCTTTATCAAGCCTATGACAATGGGTGCAACATGACTGGCTATGAGTGAATTCATTTCTTAGATCTATAAGGAACCTTAAATACTTGTGTGATTTGAGTGACCCGTGAAAGATAGCCTAAGTCATGTAACCTCTCCGCATGATTGCAGAGATAGTTTCAACCCTAACATAGAGGACTCACCTTATTTTTCGCTCTTATAATAAAAAGAAAACCGCTTAGGCTAATAAAAGGAAACTCCGAAAAATTTCTTGAAGTTCAAAACGAGAAATTTGCTTGAGGACAAGTGATATTGCTCGAATTATACACGTTTTACCTCACAATATCTACCTCATTTCATTCGGTTTTGAGGATCATTGAGCCCGAAAGTTATATATATGTGCAAAAGTGTCGATTCAAGGCAAAAAGCTCATATTGGTGTAAAATTGACCAAAATATAGCCTATTTGGTGAACTAAAGTGCAGGGCATTGTCCAAAGTGAAAAGGGATTGCAATATGGGCAACTCCAAGGGAAAAATGAAAATTCTGGAAGTGCTGTAGAGTGGTGCGGCCCACCAAATCTAAAAGGCAGCGCACCTTAACACTAAAAAGTCAGATTTCAAATTCAGAAGTTGAAAAACAGATTTTAAGTTTTAAGGTGCGACGCACCAGCCTTAGGATGCGGTACACCTAGTCCTACGTGATAAGGTGTGGCGCACCATTACATGGTGCGGTGCACCTCGCTATTTTTGGGTGCAGATTTTGCAAAGTATAAATGGCATAAGATATGGTTTCAAGGAAAAGAGCTGCAGTTTTTGTCACGATTTTCATCCCAAATACCCTAATTTCATCATCCAAGTGGAGATTAAGGCTAATTTAGAGGATCAAGCAAAAGCTCAAGCAATCTTATCATGATCTACTTAGTTTTCTCATTTGGGTTGTAATCTCCACCTTTATTTCTCTAGTTTTGAATTAAATATTTGTAATAGCTAAACATGAAGTTTATTTGTGAATCAATGCTTTTGTTTAATGTAATCTTAGCCATGCTTGGCTAATTTGATTGTGTTTGCTTATCTATGAATCTCTAATGTAAGGATTTTCCCCAGTTCATTGAATAAATGTTGTTTGAATGAAATACATGAGCAAGTGTTATTGTGTTAGCTATAGATCCATTGTTATGCATTTATTTTAGGCTTTACTTTGATTACATAGATTGTGTAACTTTTTAAGTGATTTGATTAGTGAAACAATTTGTGCTTCAATACTTAAAGTGATCTAGACAACTAAATTGGAAATTTCAAGTGATTGTGTTCTTAGTTTATGTTGGTTTTCAATTGGCCTTTAGTCAACATGGTGGTTATAACAACCCTCACTTTTCCCTTTTGAATTTACCAAATTGCCCTTAGGGTTTCATTGTCATATTCTGGGTGTTATTATTAGGGTTGTTATCCGATCATAATTAATGATCTTAATTAATTTTTGAATTTATTAATCTTAAAACCTAACCCTATACATTAAATACTAAATCCTAATCTTGTAAACCCTAACCCTAATACTAATTTAATAAATTAAAAAAAAAAACCTATATGAAATACTAAATGTGACATTTTATAACTACTAAAAACCAATATAAACTAACTAGAACCAAATCAACAAGTAATAAAAGTTGGGGACTAATAATTTAATAAAATGTAATTTAAATAAATGAAACCCTAAATATTAATAATAATATTAATAATAATAATAATAATAATAATTATAAATATAAAATACTTAAATAAATAATAAAGAACCGTAAAAAAAAAGAAATAAATAAATATTTATTAATCGGATGTTAGGAAATAAAATGCAGAAATATAAACTTGATCCCTAAGTATTTAAAAGTCCTAGTTTGATTCTAATTAGTCTCCTTGATCTCCAAGTAACTTGAGAGCAATTAGGAAACCAACTAATCTATAAATACCCACATGATCTTCCAAGTTATTCACCCCAAATAAATTGCAAAAACAGTCGACTATATCCCTGCATTCCCTCTATTTTCTGTCGACTATTATCCAGCCTTTTTCCCTCCATATTCTGTCGACAAATAAACCCCTAACCATCTGCTTTTTGTCAACTAAAAACCACCACAAATAGCCTGCTTTTGATCTCCTGTCCAGCTTCTGTCTTGCTTGCTGTGCAGTAGACAAACACCACCACAAAACCCTTCTGCTAATCGCCACTAATTGCTGCTGTACCTGCTGAGTTGTCGAGCCAAAACAGTCCCAAGAATCATCCAAGTTGCTGCTGTATCTGCTGCTTGTTTTTGCTGCTGCAATTTGCCTGCTATTCCTGCTGAGTTCGTGACCTCAACAGCCCAAGAAACCCTCTTATTGATCGAGTATTGCTGCTGCTATAGTCTGTTTTGGTTCGTGATCAAAGAAGACCCAGACAGCCTTCTTTTGGGTCGTGGTTGCTGCAGCTACTGGTCTGTGTCTGTTCGCAAATCATCATCACCAAATCCTTGATTTTTAAACCCTAAGGTAGTCTAAACCCTAGTTAATCTTATTCTTAATTTAATTACTTATAAGTATTATGTTTATGTATTGTTAATGAATATGAAATAAGTATAATTATAGTGATTAAAAGATATTAAAGGATTATGAATAAGATTAAAGAACTGATAAGTTAGTTAATAATAAGATGAAGTTTATGATCATGAGTTAGATTATAAATTATGATTTTATATTGTATAAGTAAAGAGTTGGAAGGTTTGGTTAAGTATGATTAAAAAGATTAGGGTTATAAGTTTGGATAATACATATGGATAATAAGGATTAGAGTTATGAATATGATTAATTATTATGTTAAGAAGCTGTGATTTTATGTGTTGATTAGGTTAAGATTATGATAAAAGTTATGATTTTGTGATTAGTAAAGTAATTATGATCATGGTGTACGTGCGTGCATGCATGCATATGTATGTATGTGCATGTATACACTGTATGTATATGTGTGTGTATATGTAAATATATACATACGTGTATATGTATGTGTATATATGTATGTATATGTACGTGTGTATGTATGTAAGGATGTGCATTATGTAAGTTATATAAGTTAGTAAACATAATAATAAAAAGTGATAAGTATATATATATGTATCATCTTACACTTATGTATATGTAACACATACACCTAATATATATATATATATATATATATATATATATCATATAGTTATGAACACATACATGTATAATAATAATAAAGAATATATATATATATATATATATATATATATATATATATATATATATATATATATATATATATATATATATATATCACATAGGTGTATATTATATATGTAACATATAATGATAAGTATACATAATAGTTGATTAATTAAATAATACTACTATTATTAGTATAACTTATACACCTAACTATATAGTAACACCTAATTACACTAAATATATATTATCACCTATATACATATAACTAATAAGTATCTTAATAACTTGTTAAATGTATATACTTATAACGTGAAGGTTATAAATTAAAGATAGCGTACAAGACTACAAACATCACCGCTACTTGTGTCCTAGGGTGATCCTTGGTACCATTATGGGATGCTTGTGGATCTCGAATGCCATGACTTAGATTCTGGTCAAGATATCCTGGGCCGCTCAGTAACAATAGATCATTCGAGTGACTTGCATGTTAGCAACGAAGTTTGGACGAGATTGTACAACATATTTATTAGGAATTGTAACCCGAACATTCTCAAAACTAGAAGCTTACTATAAGTGTAAGCTTTCCATAAATAGTAGGTTTCCAAATATATAAACTTTTGAGAAATAATAACTTTTCACGAAAAATGGTCACTGTTAATATAGTTTACCATATCAATAAACAAACTTTATGTCTATTAGACATTAACTAATTAAACATTATATCTCTAGGTTGAGATCTCCGATTTCATACTTCGT
The DNA here is from genome assembly GCF_046630445.1 of Rutidosis leptorrhynchoides. Classification (NCBI taxonomy): domain Eukaryota; kingdom Viridiplantae; phylum Streptophyta; class Magnoliopsida; order Asterales; family Asteraceae; genus Rutidosis; species Rutidosis leptorrhynchoides. Next base: position 390,112,224 of record NC_092335.1, on the reverse strand, counting down.
TCATACTTCTTGCGTGGAATATCTTACTTGCTACTAAGGTGAACTTCATAGCCCCTCTTTCTACTATTTTTTAACTATTTTATAAACTTTGGGGTGAGACACATGCTTGTTTTTAAATGATTTACAATTTAGACACAAGTGCCTAAACTATTTGATATGCAATTACGTGAGACTTTTATTAAACATGTATTTATTATTACATGCGAATCCCCGCCATAATATCGTTAATTGCTGGAATAAAAATTTGCAAGGTTAATTATTGTGAGTAGGCCTATTGAGAGTGACATCTCTACCCATTGGCGTGATCGTCAAGGGGTACATAATAATGATTGCCGACACCCGTACAGTGTCAGGGGTTAATGTTTAGTTATATATTATAACTCATGGCATATTGATATTTTGATATTTTGAATTAAATCTTGTGGTCTAAAACTTATTATAATTGTTAAACCTATGATGTTCACTTAGCCTTTGTGTTGACACTTTAAGCATGTTTGTCTCAGGTGAAGATTAGCTTGTCTACTGCCCTATGATGCTTAGTTAGCTGTTGCATTGGAGTTCACATATTAGACTTATCATTTGTTATTCACATATGATTTTCATTATGTAAAACATTATTATGTTTCCGCTGCAAATCAATTTTTGTTAAAACGTCTCATTTAGAGTCGTTCTCGTTTATACATACTTGTGTTGTGATATTGTGAAGTCATATTTCCCCGGCCCTATTTGGGGTTATGACAGAGTGGTATCAGAGCCCAGGCTTGTTATAGAGAACCAAGATTGCATATTATATGTGCCTTATGTGTTAGTTAGGTGCCTTAGCAATCTATAGGACTATAACCTTTCCTGCCTTAGTTTGAAGTGTAATCCTCATATCTATGATTGCCTTACTATGCCACCTTATATCCCAGCCGTCATACCGTGCTTTAGAATCTACATAGTACTCCTTCTCTAGGATATCTAGCCATCACCCAGTCATCATTTTGAATACCAAAGGATTCAACACTGAAGGATCTATCCGCACACCCAAATACTCACTTGCTTCACCATCATTATCACTAACTAACTCATATTACCTTTTCTTATCCATTGGTGTTGCTACTTAGTACACCATAACTCTCCAACTAATACTGTCTTTGTGTATTGAAGATCGATGGCAACTCGTGGTGCTAACGCTCTTCCCAATGTTACTTTGACTCCCGCACAATTTCAACAACTGCTTGCTGCCGCCCAAGGCAACAATAATCAAGGAAACAACTAAGGAAACCCACCTACATCATGCACCTACAAGGAGTTTATGAACTGTAAGCCTCCATCCTTCAATGGAAATGAGGAAGCAGTCGAATTGACTCGTTGGTTCGAAAAACTCGAATCAATCTTTCGCATCTGTAACTGCGCGGAGGTCGACTGAGTGAAGTATGCCACTCATACACTAAGTGGTCTTACTTTGACTTGGTGGAATGCTTATGTGCTATTTCATGGGCCGTTGTGAAAAGAATGATGACTGATAAGTTTTGCCTAAGGAACCAAATTCAAAATCTAGAGGTTAAGTTTTGGGAATTGAAGGTCAATTGTACCAATATTGAAGCTTATACCAACAGGTTTATAGAGTTTGTTTCATTGTGCCCAGACATGGTGCCAACTGAACAAAAGAAGATTGAGTGATACATAGAAGGTCTTCCTGACGAGATTCAAGGAAATGTTATTGCTGCTAGTAAAGAGACCTTAGATGCAGTGATACTTATGGCTCAAAACTTGATGATGGATAAGAGGAGAAAGGCCATGACTAATAAACCAGCTGAGGTTAAGACTAGTGAAGGCAAAAGGAAATTTGAGCCTACTCAGGAATCAAACCAAGTTTCAAATAAGAAAGTTGCCGAAAATTCAGGAAGAGGTTATTCTGGGAAACGACCTTATTGCAGGCATTGTGAGAGATACCATTCTGGGTGGTTCAAGGCTGAGTGCACTAAGTGTAAGAAGATTGGTCACATAACCAAGACTTGTAGGGTTGCAGTTCCTTCGACCAATACACCAAGACTTGTGGAGAAACAGGGCATTTTCGCAACCAGTGTCCAAAGAAAAAGGATAACACGGGAAATGCTAAAGGCCGAGCGTTTGTGATGATTGCCGAGGAAGCTCGGGATAATGAGGAAGAAGGGGAAGAGGCACAATGAAAAGTTTTTGACAACTACAAGAGTCATTTAAATTTCTCATAGTGTTCTTTAAGGGAAAAGGTATAAAAATAGAGAAACCCGATTTCAACCCCGATGAACTTTATATGTATCGACAACATCCATATTTTCTAAAATGTAACAATGACCCGGGAACCTCTAAACCACCAGGTTTTTCTAAACCATTGTGGAAAACGATGGCTCGTATTAGAGGAACACCATATATTCCTAGAAAATTAGGAAAATGAACCAAGTCCGAAGAAGAAGAAACTAGTGATTCAGATTAGAGGGTTGTAATCATGTTGTATATTATATGTATTATAGTATGCTTGTACTTTTATGTTCTATGTAAAAAAAAATTGCTTGTATTGTTTGTTAATTATCTTTTACGAATCTAATCCTTGTCTATTTTATAGTATAAAAACAAAATGGACGTTAAGGGTAGACAACCGAATATTTTAGAAGAGCTACCAGAGGATATGATTGAGGAAATCTTGTCTAGAGTCGGTCAGAATTCATCAGCACATTTAGTTATGGCGAAATTAACTTGTCAAACATTTGAAAGACTTTCCAGAAATGCCTTAGTTTATAAAAGGCTTTCCTTTGATAGGTGGGGTATATCACATTGGGGAGACCGTAAGTTACGCCGTGTTTTCTTTAAAGCGTTAAATGCGGGGAACCCAAATGCAATTTTACGCTACGGGTTAAGAACCTATTTTGACTCAACATATCCCAACATAGGATTTCGTGAATTAGAAAGAGCTTCTAACATGCAACATAAAGAAGCATGTTATGCTTACGGGTTAATGATGTTCGCTTCTTACCAAATTGAGAAAAAGAACATCGGATTACAACTTTTAAATAAAACCTTCCCACAAGTGACGGATTCAGTAGTTGGGGTGAGAAACAAGGTTTTTAGATTATTACGGGGATGTTGGACATTACGAAACCCTCGTACTTTTGACGACATTACAACATGCTGCCTAGCCAATGGTCATAATGGTTATTTTCCACAAGACCAAGGATGGGAAGTCGTCTTAGTAAAACCAGAATGCATGACTTGTTTCTGGACTTATGAATTACATGTCTTTATTTCCTTTGCTGAACAACTTGCATATTAACTAGATTTATTTTCAAAACTGTCATGTATCATAGTGTACTATATTTCATGTTATATGTAATATAGTGAAGTTGTAAGTTTGAAGAATATTTGTATGTGATATATTATTATAATCAGTTTTTCATATGGAATTTTAGTAGTTGAATTGTATATTAGCTACTAAGTATGAACTTAACGGGTAGGTAGTACCCGAATTTAAACTTATAAAATGCTAATATGAAGAAAAAGCTTTTATAAATGAGTTCATATTATGCTACAAAATACTATTGACTACTCTTAATATTCTGTATGATTAACTCGATTCAGTTGGCTATTTTGAAGGAAATGGCACCGACCACTCGACACACCATGAATATGAGCGAAGAGGAATTTCGTACCTTTCTTGCTGCAAACATAGCCGCAATACAGGCTGCGCTACATACCAATAATAACTCTGAATCTAGCAATGCAGCTAACGGCGCAAGAAATCGTGTAGGATGCTCCTACAAAGAATTCACTGCCTGCAAACCTTTGGAATTTGATGGAACCGAAGGAGCAATTGGATTGAAACGGTGGACCGAGAAAGTCGAATCGGTGTTTGCCATAAGTAAGTGTACTGAAGAAGACAAAGTTAAGTACGCTACGCATACCTTCACAGGTACTGCGTTAACGTGGTGGAACACCTATCTTGAACAGGTAGGACAAAATGCTGCTTACACACTACCGTGGTCGGCATTCAAGCAATTGATGAACGAGCAGTACCGTCCTAGAAACGAAGTCAATAAACTCAAGGCAGAACTTAGAGAGTTACGAACACAAGGGTTCGACGTTACCACATATGAACGACGATTCACAGAGTTGTGCTTATTGTGTCCGGGAGCATTCGAAGATGAAGAAGAGAAGATCGACGCGTTTGTAAAAGGGTTACCAGTAAGGATTCAAGAAGATGTGAGTTCACACGAGCCCGCTTCTATACAGAAGGTAAGTCGAATGGCTCATAAACTCATAAATCAGATTTAGGGAAGAATTAAAGAGCAGGCGGCCGAAGAAGCCAACACGAAACAACTCAAGAGGAAGTGGGAGGAAAACGGTGACAAGAGTCACCAGTACAACAACAACAACAATTACAACCACAATCGCAACAACTATCCCAACAACCGCAACAACAATCACAACAATAACCGCAATCCTAACAATAACTACAACAAACATCCCAACAACAACAACAACTACAACAACCATTTCAACAACAATAACAACCCCAACAACAACCTCAATAACAACAACGGCAACAAAAACCAAAAACAGCCATGTCATAGGTGTGAAGAAAATCATCAGAGGTTTTGCACGACATTTTGCAACAGGTGTAAAAGAAATGGTCATAGTGCGAAAAGGGGTGAGGTCTACGGACCAAAGTTTAACGGAACTAAAGGAACAAATAATGTCGGAACAAGTAATGCCGAAATGAATAGTGTCAGAGCAAGTAATACCAACGCTGTTTGTTATAAATGTGGAAAATCGAGCTACATTATTAGAAATTTCCCGAATCAGGGGAATACTAATGGGCAGGGCCGTGGAAGAGTTTTCAATATTAATGCGGCAGAAGCACAGGAAGACCCGGAGCTTGTTACGGGTACGTTTCTTATTGACGATAAATCTGCTTATGTTTTATTTGATTCGGGTGCGGATAGAAGCTATATGAGTAGAGAATTTTGTGCTAAATTAAGTTGCCCATTGACGCCTTTGGATAATAAATTTTTACTCGAATTAGCAAATGGTAAATTAATTTCAGCAGATAATATATGTCGGGATAGAGAAATTAAACTGGGTGATGAAACGTTTAAGATTGATTTAACACCAGTCGAGTTAGGGAGTTTTGATGTAATAATTGGCATGGACTGGTTGAAAAAGGTGAGAGCAGAGTTCGTTTGTTACAAAAATGCGATTCGCATTATGCGTGAAAAAGGAAAACCTTTAATGGTGTACGGAGAAAAGAACAACGCGAAATTAAATCTTATTAGTAGTTTGAAGGCGCAAAAACTAATAAGAAAAGGTTTTTATGTCATTCTAGCACACATCGAGGAAGTTAAACCTGGAGAAAAGAACATCAGTGATGTTTCCGTCGCAAAAGAATTTTTCGATGTATTTCCGAAAGAATTACCGGGATTACCCCCACATCGATCCGTTGAATTTCAAATAGACCTTGTACCAAGAGCTGCACCAATAGCTCGTGCTCCATACAGACTCGCACCCAGCAAAATTTAGGAACTTCAGAGCCAATTACAAGAACTTTTAGAGCGTGGTTTCATTCGACCAAGCACATCACCATGGGGAGCTCCTGTTTTGTTTGTCAAGAAGAAGTATGGTACATTTAGGTTATGTATCGACTACCGAGAGTTGAACAAACTTACCATCAAGAACCGCTACCCACTACCGAGAATCGACGACTTATTTGATCAACTACAAGGCTCATCGGTTTATTCTAAGATTGATTTAAGTTCTGGGTATCATCAAATGCGGGTGAAGGAGGATGATATTCCAAAGACTGCTTTTAGGATGCTTTACGGTCATTACGAGTTTATGGTTATGCTGTTTGGGTTGACTAACACACCAGCTGTGTTCATGGACCTCATGAACCGAGTGTGTGGACCATACCTTGACAAGTTTGTCATTGTTTTCATCGATGACATACTTATTTACTCAAAGAATGACCAAGAGCACGAAGAACATTTGAGAAAAGTGCTAGAGTTGTTAAGGAAAGAAAAACTGTATGCTAAGTTTTCAAAGTGTGCATTTTGGTTGGAAGAGGTTCAATTCCTCGGTCACATAGTGAACAAAGAAGGTATCCAGGTGGATCCAGCAAAGATTGAAACCGTTGAAAAATGGGAAACCCCGAAAACTCCAAAACACATACGCCAGTTTTTAGGACTAGCTGGTTACTACAGAAGGTTCATCCAAGACTTTTCCAGAATAGCAAAACCCTTGACTGCATTAACGCATAAAGGGAAGAAATTTGAATGGAAGGATGAACAAGAGAAAGCGTTTCAGTTATTGAAGAAAAAGTTAACTACGGCACCTATATTGTCATTACCTGAAGGGAATGATAATTTTGTGATATATTGTGACGCCTCAAAGCAAGGTCTCGGTTGTGTATTAATGCAACGAATGAAAGTAATTGCTTATGCGTCTAGACAATTGAAGATTTATGAACAGAATTATACGACGCATGATTTGGAATTAGGCGCGATTGTTTTTGCATTAAAGACTTGGAGGCACTACTTATATGGGGTCAAAAGTATTATATATACCAACCACAAAAGTCTTCAACACATATTTAATCAGAAACAACTGAATATGAGGCAGTGTAAGTGGATTGAATTGTTGAATGATTACGACTTTGAGATTCATTACCACCCGGGGAAGGCAAATGTGGTAGCCGACGCCTTGAGCAGAAAGGACAGAGAACCCATTCGAGTAAAAGCTATGAATATAATGATTCACACTAACCTTACTACTCAAATAAAGAAGGCGCAACAAGGAGTTTTAAAAGAGGGAAATTTAAAGGATGAAATACCCAAAGGATCGGAGAAGCATCTTAATATTCGGGAAGACGGAACCCGGTATATGTGACGACCCGGGAATTTCTGACCAAATTTAAACTTTAATCTTTATATGTTTCCAACACGATAAGCAAAGTTTGTAACGTTGAAGTCTCAAAAACTGTGAACTGTGTTTATGTATTCATTTGACCATTGACTATTTCCGACGATTCACGAACTATTGTTTATAAATAAATATATAAATAAATATAAATGTAAGTATTGTAAATAATAAAACATAATATTAACAAATGTATTATTAATATGATTATCATTATTAGTATTATTAAAAATTATTATCATTTTCGTAAATGTTAATTTTAAAATGTTTTTATAAATAATAGAAGCATTAATCTTGACTTAAGTAAGAACAGTATCACGAGTATTATTATTATGTAATTAATAAAATCACTATCATAATTATCATTAACAGTAAAATTAATATTTTTACGATATCATTATTATTATCATTAATAGAATTATTAACATTATTACTTTTATTAGTAATATTAAGTATTATAATTAATATCATTGTTACCATTATTAATATTATATTGGTGTTATTACAATTACTATATTTTAACAAACAAACTATATATATTTAATACATATAACATCACAAAAATAATATTTCAATATACAAAATGAATATATGAAACATATATATATTATTAAGATAAAAATGATATAATTAATAAAGTAAATATATATATAAATCTATTCGATTACGATTATGTGTAATAATAAATATCCAAATGATATAGGTGTAGTGACCCGAACTTTTCCATGTTTATATATATTAATTGAGATTGATATTTACATGATTAAATGTTTCCAACATGTTAAGCAATCAAACTTGTTAAGACTTGATTAATTGAAATATGTTTCATATAGACAATTGACCACCCAAGTTGACCGGTGATTCACGAACGTTAAAACTTGTAAAAACTATAAGATGACATATATATGGTTATATATATAGTTAACATGTTTTTATTATAAGTATGTATCTCATTAGGTATTTTAACAATGAGTTATATACATAAAAATGAGACTATTAATTTAAGAAACTCGAAAACGATATATATAACGATTATCGTTATAACAACGTCTTACTAGGTACATATCAATCATATTAAGATATTGATACACTTGGTTAATTATGTTAAATGATAAGTAAATATATTATTAAGTGTATTAACAATGAAATACATATGTAAAAATAAGACTACTAACTTAATGATTTCGAAACGAGACATATATGTAACGATTATCGTTGTAACGACATTTAACTGTATATACATCATACTAAGATATATTATATATCATAATATCATGATAATATAACAATTTAACATCTCATTTGTTATAATAAACAATGGGTTAACAACATTCAACAAGATCATTAACCTAAAGGTTTCAAAACAACATTTACATGTAACGACTAACGATGACTTAACGACTCAGTTAAAATGTATATACATGTAGTGTTTTAATATGTATTCATACACTTTTGAAAGACTTCAAGACACTTATCAAAATACTTCTACTTAACAAAAATGCTTACAATTACATCCTCGTTCAGTTTCATCGACAATTCTACTCGTATGCACCCGTATTCGTACTCGTACAATACACAGCTTTTAGATGTATGTACTATTGGTATATACACTCCAATGATCAGCTCTTAGCAGCCCATGTGAGTCACCTAACACATGTGGGAACCATCATTTGGCAACTAGCATGAAATATCTCATAAAATTACAAAAATATGAGTAATCATTCATGACTTATTTACATGAAAACAAAATTACATATCCTTTATATCTAATCCATACACCAACGACCAAAAACACCTACAAACACTTTCATTCTTCAATTTTCTTCATCTAATTGATCTCTCTCAAGTTCTATCTTCAAGTTCTAAGTGTTCTTCATATATTTTACAAGTTCTAGTTACATAAAATCAAGAATACTTTCAAGTTTGCTAGCTCACTTCCAATCTTGTAAGGTGATCATCCAACCTCAAGAAATCTTTGTTTCTTACAGTAAGTTATAATTCTAATACAAGGTAATAATCATATTCAAACTTTGGTTCAATTTCTATAACTATAACAATCTTATTTCAAGTGATGATCTTACTTGAACTTGTTTTCGTGTCATGATTCTGCTTCAAGAACTTCGAGCCATCCAAGGATCCGTTGAAGATAGATCCATTTTTCTCTTTTCCAGTAGGTTTATCCAAGGAACTTAAGGTAGTAATGATATTCATAACATCATTCGATTCATACATATAAAGCTATCTTATTCGAAGGTTTAAACTCGTAATCACTAGAACATAGTTTAGTTAATTCTAAACTTGTTCGCAAACAAAAGTTAATCCTTCTAACTTGACTTTTAAAATTAACTACACACATGTTCTATATCTATATGATATGCTAACTTAATGATTTAAAACCTGGAAACACGAAAAACACCGTAAAACCGGATTTACGCCGTCGTAGTAACACCGCGGGCTGTTTTGGGTTAGTTAATTAAAAACTATGATAAACTTTGATTTTAAAGTTGTTATTCTGAGAAAATGATTTTTATTATGAACATGAAACTATATCCAAAAATTATGATTAAACTCAAAGTGGAAGTATGTTTTCTAAAATGGTCATCTAGACGTCGTTCTTTCGACTGAAATGACTACCTTTACAAAAACGACTTGTAACTTATTTTTCCGACTATAAACCTATAATTTTCTGTTTGGATTCATAAAATAGAGTTCAATATGAAACCATAGCAATTTGATTCACTCAAAACGGATTTAAAATGAAGAAGTTATGGGTAAAACAAGATTGGATAATTTTTCTCATTTTAGCTACGTGAAAATTGGTAACAAATCTATTCCAATCATAACTTAATCAACTTGTATTGTATATTATGTAATCTTGAGATACCATAGACACGTATACAATGTTTCGACCTATCATGTCGACACATCTATATATATTTCGGAACAACCATAGACACTCTATATGTGAATGTTGGAGTTAGCTATACAGGGTTGAGGTTGATTCCAAAATATATATAGTTTGAGTTGTGATCAATACTGAGATACGTATACACTGGGTCGTGGATTGATTCAAGATAATATTTATCGATTTATTTCTGTACATCTAACTGTGGACAACTAGTTGTAGGTTACTAACGAGGACAGCTGACTTAATAAACTTAAAACATCAAAATATATTAAAAGTGTTGTAAATATATTTTGAACATACTTTGATATATATGTATATATTGTTATAGGTTCGTGAATCAACCAGTGGCCAAGTCTTACTTCCCGACGAAGTAAAAATCTGTGAAAGTGAGTTATAGTCCCACTTTTAAAATCTAATATTTTTGGGATGAGAATACATGCAAGTTTTATAAATGATTTACAGAATAGACACAAGTACATGAAACTACATTCTATGGTTGAATTATCAAAATCGAATATGCCCCTTTTTATTAAGTCTGGTAATCTAAGAATTAGGGAACAGACACCCTAATTGACGCGAATCCTAAAGATAGATCTATTGGGCCTAACAAACCCCATCCAAAGTACCGGATGCTTTAGTACTTCGAAATTTATATCATATCCGAAGGGTGTCCCGGAATGATGGGGATATTCTTATCGATGCATCATGTTAATGTCGATTACCAGGTGTTCACCATATGAATGATTTTTATCTCTATGTATGGGATGTGTATTGAAATATGAAATCTTGTGGTCTATTATTATGATTTGATATATATAGGTTAAACCTATAACTCACCAACATTTTTGTTGACGTTTTAAGCATGTTTATTCTCAGGTGATTATTAAGAGCTTCCGCTGTCACATACTTAAATAAGGACAAGATTTGGAGTCCATACGTGTATGATATTGTGTAAAAACTGCATTTAAGAAACTTATTTTGTTGTAACATATTTGTATTGTAAACCATTATGTAATGGTCGTGTGTAAACAGGATATTTTAGATTATCATTATTTGATAATCTACGTAAAGCTTTTTAAAACCTTTATCTATGAAATAAAGGTTATGGTTTGTTTTAAAAATGAATGCAGTCTTTGAAAAACGTCTCATATAGAGGTCAAAACCTCGCAACGAAATCAATTAATATGGAACGTTTTTAATCAATAAGAACGGGACATTTCAGTTGGTATCCGAGCGTTGGTCTTAGAGAACCAGAAAATTTGCATTAGTGTGTCTTATCGAGTTTGTTAGGATGCATTAGTGATTCTGGACTTCGACCGTGTTTTCTTTAAAAATGATTGCTTAACATTTTTGTTGGAAACTATATATTTTTAACATATGAATATTATGTGATATATTAATCTCTTAACGTGTTTGATATTATGTGATAGATGTCTACCTCTAGAACAAGTCCCATTGACTCACCTAATAATAATGAAGAGTCAAATGTAAATTGGAATGATTCGTGGACTGATTCACAAGTTCCCGAAGAGGAACCGGAAGAAGAATCGGAACCGGACGAAGAATCGGAACCGGAAGAAGAATCGGAACCGGTGGGGGAAATAATAAAACGGTTAAGTAAAAGAGAATCCTCAACCAACCGACCAAGGTTAATTATGGTCAATGGTGTTTCCGCCAAGGAAGCAAAATATTGGGAGGATTACCAATTCTCCGATGAATCGGATTCCGACGAGAATTCCAATGATGTTATAGAAATTACCCCAACTGAATTTAAAAAGGCAAAAGAAAATAATAAGGGAAAGGGCATAAAAATAGAGAAATCTAATTCCAACCCCGATGAACTTTATATGTATCGGCAACCCCCGAAGTTCTTAAGTTGTAACAATGACCCGGGAACCTCTAAACCACCAGGTTTTTCTAAACCAATGTGGACAACGACGGCTCGTATTAGGGGAACATCATATATCCCTAGAAACTTGGTAAAACGAACCAAAACCGAAGAAGAAGAAACGAGCGAGTCGGAATAAGATAGTTGTATTCGTGTGGTGTAATATATGTAATATAGTGTTCTTATGCTTTATGATATATGTAAAAATTGCTTGTATTAATAAGTATTTTTTTTATGAATCTAACTCTTGTCTATTTTACAGTTTAAAAACACAAAATGGATAGACAACCCAATATTTTAAGAGACCTACCCGGAGACATGATTGATGAAATCTTGTCTAGAGTCGGCCAGAATTCCTCGGCACAACTATTTAAGGCGAGATCAGTTTGTAAGACATTCGAAGAACGTTCCAAGAATGTCTTGGTTTATAAGAGACTTTCGTTTGAAAGATGGGGGATATCACATTGGGAAACCCATAAGTTACGATGTGTTTACTTTGACGCATATATTGCGGGGAACCCAAATGCTATTTTACGCAACGGGTTAAGAAATTATTTTGACTCAATATATCCGAATATTGGACTTCGTGATTTAGAAAAAGCGGCTAACATGCAACATAAAGAAGCATGTTATGCTTACGGATTAGTAATGTTCGCTTCTCACCAAAGTGAGAACAAGAACATCGGGCTACAACTATTAAACAAAACGTTTCCACAAGTGACGGAGTCGGTAATTGGGGTAAGAAATGAGGTTTTTAGATTATTACGGGACTGTTGGACATTACGTAACCCTCGTCCCTTTGACGACGTTACAACACGCTGTCTTATCAACGGCCATAACGGTTATGTTGCACAAGACCAAGGATGGGAAGTAGTCCTAGTAAAACCAGAATGCATGACTTGTTTCTGGACGTATGAATTACGTGTCTTTATTGCCTTTGCTGAACGACTTGTGTACTAGCTAGAATTATCTTCACAACTATCTTGTATCAAAGTTATTGTGTGCTATATTTCATGCTTTATGTAAAATAAGCGGTATTGTAAGTTTGTAAAATATTGTATAAAAGTTTGAACGCGAAATATTATTATAATCAGTTTTTCATATAGAATTGTAGTAGTTGAATTGTATATTAGCTACTAAGTATGAACTTAACGGGTAGGTACTACCCGAATTTAAACTTATAAAACGCTAATATGAAGAAAAAGCTTTTATAAATGAGTTCATATTATGCTACGAAATACTATTAACTACTCTTAATATTCTGTATGATTAACTTGTTCCATTTGACTATTTTGAAGGAAATGGCACCGACTACTCGACACACCGTGAATATGAATGAAGAGGAATTCCGTTCTTTTCTAGCTTCAAACATAGCCGCAGTACAGGCTGCGCTACATACCAACAATAACCTTGGATCTAGCAGTACAGGAAATCGTGTAGGATGCACCTACAAAGAATTCACTGCCTGCAAACCTTTGGAATTTGATGGAACCGAAGGACCGATCGGATTGAAACGGTGGACCGAGAAGGTCGAATCGGTGTTTGCCATAAGTAAGTGTACTGAAGAGGACAAAGTGAAGTATGCTACGCATACCTTCACAGGTTCTGCGTTAACATGGTGGAATACCTATCTAGAGCAAGTGGGACAAGACGATGCGTACGCACTACCGTGGTCAGCATTCAAGCACTTAATGAACGAGAAGTACCGTCCCAGAACCGAGGTCAATAAGCTCAAGACAGAACTTATAGGGTTACGAACCCAAGGATTTGATATTACCACGTACGAAAGACGATTCACAGAATTGTGCATATTGTGTCCGGGAGCATTCGAAGATGAGGAAGAGAAGATCGACGCATTTGTGAAAGGATTACCGGAAAGAATCCAAGAAGATATAAGTTCACACGAGCCCGCCTCTATACAACAGGCATGTAGAATGGCTCACAAACTAGTGAACCTGATTGAAGAAAGAATTAAAGAACAGACTGCTGAAGAGGCCAATGTGAAGCAAGTCAAAAGAAAGTGGGAGGAAAACGGTGATAAGAATCACCAATACAACAACAACAGCAATTACAACAATAATCGCAACAATTATCCCAACAATCGCAACATCAATCGCAACTACAACAAACGGCCCAACAATAACAACAACAACAACAACAGCAACAGCAACTACAACAATCATCCCAACAACAATAATAACCGCAACAACAACAACAATCAGAAGCAGCTATGCCAAAGGTGTGAAAAGTGTCACTCGGGGTTCTGCACCAAATTTTGCAACAAGTGTAAAAGAAATGGTCATAGCGCGGCGAAGTGTGAGGTCTACGGACCAGGGGTTAATAGAACGAAAGGAACAAATGGTGTCGGAACGAGTAATGGCGGAGCAAGTAGTGTCGGAGCAAGTTATGCCAATGTAGTTTGTTATAAATGTGGAAAACTGGGCCACATTATTAGAAATTGCCCGAACCAGGAGAACACGAATGGACAAGGCCGCGGAAGAGTTTTCAATATTAATGCGGCAGAGGCACAGGAAGACCCGGAGCTTCTTACGGGTACGTTTCTTATTGATAATAAATCTGCTTACGTTTTATTTGATTCGGGTGCGGATAGAAGCTATATGAGTAGAGATTTTTGTGCTAAATTAAGTTGTCCATTGACGCCTTTGGATAGTAAATTTTTACTCGAATTAGCAAATGGTAAATTAATTTCAGCAGATAATATATGTCGGAATCGAGAAATTAAACTGGTTAGCGAAACATTTAAGATTGATTTGATACCAGTAGAGTTAGGGAGTTTTGATGTGATAATCGGTATGGACTGGTTGAAAGAAGTGAAAGCAGAGATCGTCTGTTACAAAAATGCAATTCGCATTATACGAGAAAAAGGAAAACCCTTAATGGTGTACGGAGAAAAGGGCAACACGAAGCTACATCTTATTAGTAATTTGAAGGCACAAAAACTAATAAGAAAAGGTTGCTATGCTGTTCTAGCACACGTCGAGAAAGTACAAACTGAAGAAAAGAGCATCAATGATGTTCCCATTGCAAAAGAATTTCCCGATGTATTTCCGAAAGAATTACCGGGATTACCCCCACATCGATCCGTTGAATTTCAAATAGATCTTGTACCAGGAGCTGCACCAATAGCTCGTGCTCCTTACAGACTCGCACCCAGCGAGATGAAAGAACTGCAAAGCCAATTACAAGAACTTTTAGAGTGTGGTTTCATTCGACTAAGCACATCACCGTGGGGAGCTCCTGTTTTGTTTGTCAAGAAGAAAGATGGTACATTCAGGTTGTGTATCAACTACCGAGAGTTGAACAAACTTACCATCAAGAACCGCTACCCACTACCGAGAATCGACGACTTATTTGATCAACTACAAGGCTCGTCTGTTTATTCAAAGATTGACTTACGTTCCGGGTACCATCAAATGCGGGTGAAAGAAGATGATATTCCAAAGACTGCTTTCAGAACACGTTACGGTCATTACGAGTTTATGGTCATGCCGTTTGGTTTAACTAATGCACCAGCTGTGTTCATGGACCTTATGAACCGAGTGTGTGGATCATACCTTGACAAGTTTGTCATTGTTTTCATTGATGACATACTTATTTACTCAAAGAATGACCAAGAACACGGTGAACATTTGAGAAAGGTGTTAGAAGTATTGAGGAAAGAAGAATTGTACGCTAAGTTTTCAAAGTGTGCATTTTGGTTGGAAGAAGTTCAATTCCTCGGTCACATAGTGAACAAAGAAGGTATTAAGGTGGATCCGGCAAAGATAGAAACTGTTGAAAAGTGGGAAACCCCGAAAACTCCGAAACACATACTCCAGTTTTTAGGACTAGCTGGTTACTACAGAAGGTTCATCCAAGACTTTTCCAGAATAGCAAAACCGTTGACTGCATTAACGCATAAAGGGAAGAAATTTGAATGGAATGATGAACAAGAGAAAGCGTTTCAGTTATTGAAGAAAAAGCTAACTACGGCACCTATATTGTCATTGCCTGAAGGGAATGATGATTTTGTGATTTATTGTGACGCATCAAAGCAAGGTCTCGGTTGTGTATTAATGCAACGAACGAAGGTGATTGCTTATGCGTCTAGACAATTGAAGATTCACGAACAAAATTATACGACGCATGATTTGGAATTAGGCGCGGTTGTTTTTGCATTAAAGACTTGGAGGCACTACTTATATGGGGTCAAAAGTATTATATATACCGACCACAAAAGTCTTCAACACATATTTAATCAGAAACAACTGAATATGAGGCAGCGTAGGTGGATTGAATTGTTGAATGATTACGACTTTGAGATTCGTTACCACCCGGGGAAGGCAAATGTGGTAGCCGATGCCTTGAGCAGGAAGGACAGAGAACCCATTCGAGTAAAATCTATGAATATAATGATTCATAATAACCTTACTACTCAAATAAAGGAGGCGCAACAAGGAGTTTTAAAAGAGGGAAATTTAAAGGATGAAATACCCAAAGGATCGGAGAAGCATCTTAATATTCGGGAAGACGGAACCCGGTATAGGGCTGAAAGGATTTGGGTACCAAAATTTGGAGATATGAGAGAAATGGTACTTAGAGAAGCTCATAAAACCAGATACTCAATACATCCTGGAACGGGGAAGATGTTCAAGGATCTCAGGAAATATTTTTGGTGGCCGGGTATGAAAGCCGATGTTGCTAAATACGTAGGAGAATGTTTGACGTGTTCTAAGGTCAAAGCTGAGCATCAGAAACCATCAGGTCTACTTCAACAACCCGAAATCCCAGAATGGAAATGGGAAAACATTACCATGGATTTCATCACTAAATTGCCAAGGACTGCAAGTGGTTTTGATACTATTTGGGTAATAGTTGACCGTCTCACCAAATCAGCACACTTCCTGCCAATAAGAGAAGATGACAAGATGGAGAAGTTAGCACGACTGTATTTGAAGGAAGTCGTATCCAGACATGGAATACCAATCTCTATTATCTCTGATAGGGATGGCAGATTTATTTCAAGATTCTGGCAGACATTACAGCAAGCATTAGGAACTCGTCTAGACATGAGTACTGCCTATCATCCACAAACTGATGGGCAGAGCGAAAGGACGATACAAATGCTTGAAGACATGCTACGAGCATGTGTTATTGATTTCAGAAATAGTTAGGATCGACATCTACCGTTAGCAGAATTTTCCTACAACAACAGCTACCATTCAAGCATTGAGATGGCGCCGTTTGAAGCACTTTATGGTAGAAAGTGCAGGTCTCCGATTTGTTGGAGTGAAGTGGGGGATAGACAGATTACAGGTCCGGAGATTATACAAGAAACTACCGAGAAGATCATCCAAATTCAACAACGGTTGAAAACCGCCCAAAGTCGACAAAAGAGCTACGCTGACATTAAAAGAAAAGATATAGAATTTGAAATTGGAGAGATGGTCATGCTTAAAGTTGCACCTTGGAAAGGCGTTGTTCGATTTGGTAAACGAGGGAAATTAAATCCAAGGTATATTGGACCATTCAAGATTATTGATCATGTCGGACCAGTAGCTTACCGACTTGAGTTACCTCAACAACTCGCGGCTGTACATAACACTTTCCACGTCTCGAATTTGAAGAAATGTTTTGCTAAAGAAGATCTCACTATTCCGTTAGATGAAATCCAAATCAACGAAAAAATTCAATTCATCGAAGAACCCGTCGAAATAATGGATCGTGAGGTTAAAAGACTTAAGCAAAACAAGATACCAATTGTTAAGGTTCGATGGAATGCTCGTAGAGGACCCGAGTTCACCTGGGAGCGTGAAGATCAGATGAAGAAGAAATACCCGCATCTATTTCCAGAAGATTCGTCAACACCTTCAACAGCTTAAAATTTCGGGACGAAATTTATTTAACGGGTAGGTACTGTAGTGACCCGAACTTTTCCATGTTTATATATATTAATTGAGATTGATATTTACATGATTAAATGTTTCCAACATGTTAAGCAATCAAACTTGTTAAGACTTGATTAATTGAAATATGTTTCATATAGACAATTGACCACCCAAGTTGACCGGTGATTCACGAACGTTAAAACTTGTAAAAAATATACGATGACATATATATGGTTATATATATAGTTAACATGTTTTTATTATAAGTATGTATCTCATTAGGTATTTTAACAATGAGTTATATACATAAAAATGAGACTATTAATTTAAGAAACTCGAAAACGATATATATAACGATTATCGTTATAACAACGTCTTACTAGGTACATATCAATCATATTAAGATATTGATACACTTGGTTAATTATGTTAAATGATAAGTAAATATATTATTAAGTGTATTAACAATGAAATACATATGTAAAAATAAGACTACTAACTTAATGATTTCGAAACGAGACATATATGTAACGATTATCGTTGTAACGACATTTAACTGTATATACATCATACTAAGATATATTATATATCATAATATCATGATAATATAACAATTTAACATCTCATTTGTTATAATAAACAATGGGTTAACAACATTCAACAAGATCATTAACCTAAAGGTTTCAAAACAACATTTACATGTAACGACTAACGATGACTTAACGACTCAGTTAAAATGTATATACATGTAGTGTTTTAATATGTATTCATACACTTTTGAAAGACTTCAAGACACTTATCAAAATACTTCTACTTAACAAAAATGCTTACAATTACATCCTCGTTCAGTTTCATCAACAATTCTACTCGTATGCACCCGTATTCGTACTCGTACAATACACAGCTTTTAGATGTATGTATTATTGGTATATACACTCCAATGATCAGCTCTTAGCAGCCCATTTGAGTCACCTAACACATGTGGGAACCATCATTTGGCAACTAGCATGAAATATCTCATAAAATTACAAAAATATGAGTAATCATTCATGACTTATTTACATGAAAACAAAATTACATATCCTTTATATCTAATCCATACACCAACGACCAAAAACACCTACAAACACTTTCATTCTTCAATTTTCTTCATCTAATTGATCTCTCTCAAGTTCTATCTTCAAGTTCTAAGTGTTCTTCATATATTTTACAAGTTCTAGTTACATAAAATCAAGAATACTTTCAAGTTTGCTAGCTCACTTCCAATCTTGTAAGGTGATCATCCAACCTCAAGAAATCTTTGTTTCTTACAGTAGGTTATCATTCTAATACAAGGTAATAATCATATTCAAACTTTGGTTCAATTTCTATAACTATAACAATCTTATTTCAAGTGATGATCTTACTTGAACTTGTTTTCGTGTCATGATTCTGCTTCAAGAACTTCGAGCCATCCAAGGATCCGTTGAAGCTAGATCCATTTTTCTCTTTTCCAGTAGGTTTATCCAAGGAACTTAAGGTAGTAATGATGTTCATAACATCATTCGATTCATACATATAAAGCTATCTTATTCGAAGGTTTAAACTCGTAATCACTAGAACATAGTTTAGTTAATTCTAAACTTGTTCGCAAACAAAAGTTAATCCTTCTAACTTGACTTTTAAAATTAACTACACACATGTTCTATATCTATATGATATGCTAACTTAATGATTTAAAACCTGGAAACACGAAAAACACCGTAAAACCGGATTTACGCCGTCGTAGTAACACCGCGGGCTGTTTTGGGTTAGTTAATTAAAAACTATGATAAACTTTGATTTTAAAGTTGTTATTCTGAGAAAATGATTTTTATTATGAACATGAAACTATATCCAAAAATTATGATTAAACTCAAAGTGGAAGTATGTTTTCTAAAATGGTCATCTAGACGTCGTTCTTTCGACTGAAATGACTACCTTTACAAAAACGACTTGTAACTTATTTTTCTGACTATAAACCTATAATTTTCTGTTTAGATTCATAAAATAGAGTTCAATATGAAACCATAGCAATTTGATTCACTCAAAACGGATTTAAAATGAAGAAGTTATGGTTAAAACAAGATTGGATAATTTTTCTCATTTTAGCTACGTGAAAATTGGTAACAAATCTATTCCAACCATAACTTAATCAACTTGTATTGTATATTATGTAATCTTGAGATACCATAGACACGTATACAATGTTTCGACCTATCATGTCGACACATCTATATATATTTCGGAACAACCATAGACACTCTATATGTGAATGTTGGAGTTAGCTATACAGGGTTGAGGTTGATTCCAAAATATATATAGTTTGAGTTGTGATCAATACTGAGATACGTATACACTGGGTCGTGGATTGATTCAAGATAATATTTATCGATTTATTTCTGTACATCTAACTGTGGACAACTAGTTGTAGGTTACTAACGAGGACAGCTGACTTAATAAACTTAAAACATCAAAATATATTAAAAGTGTTGTAAATATATTTTGAACATACTTTGATATATATGTATATATTGTTATAGGTTCGTGAATCAACCAGTGGCCAAGTCTTACTTCCCGACGAAGTAAAAATCTGTGAAAGTGAGTTATAGTCCCACTTTTAAAATCTAATATTTTTGGGATGAGAATACATGCAGGTTTTATAAATGATTTACAGAATAGACACAAGTACATGAAACTACATTCTATGGTTGAATTATCAAAATCGAATATGCCCCTTTTTATTAAGTCTGGTAATCTAAGAATTAGGGAACAGACACCCTAATTGACGCGAATCCTAAAGATAGATCTATTAGGCCTAACAAACCCCATCCAAAGTACCAGATGCTTTAGTACTTCGAAATTTATATCATATCCGAAGGGTGTCCCGGAATGATGGGGATATTCTTATATATGCATCTTGTTAATGTCGATTACCAGGTGTTCACCATATGAATGATTTTTATCTCTATGTATGGGATGTGTATTGAAATATGAAATCTTGTGGTCTATTATTATGATTTGATATATATAGGTTAAACCTATAACTCACCAACATTTTTGTTGACGTTTTAAGCATGTTTATTCTCAGGTGATTATTAAGAGCTTCCGCTGTCGCATACTTAAATAAGGACAAGATTTGGAGTCCATACGTGTATGATATTGTGTAAAAACTGCATTCAAGAAACTTATTTTGTTGTAACATATTTGTATTGTAAACCATTATGTAATGGTCGTGTGTAAACAGGATATTTTAGATTATCATTATTTGATAATCTACGTAAAGCTTTTTAAAACCTTTATCTATGAAATAAAGGTTATGGTTTATTTTAAAAATGAATGCAGTCTTTGAAAAACGTCTCATATAGAGGTCAAAACCTCGCAACGAAATCAATTAATATGGAACGTTTTTAATCAATAAGAACGGGACATTTCAATAGGTTCGTGAATCCGAGGCTAACCCTGCATTGTTCGGTTGTTCAATATCATCATATGTATTTTTACTACAAAATACAGTACTGTGAGTTTCATTTGCCTTTTTACCCTTTATAATTTTGGGCTGAGAATACATGCACAATTTTTTTAAATGTTTTACGAAATAGACACAAGTACTTAAAATTACATTCTATGGTTGGATTATCTAATCGAATATGCCCCTATTAAGTCTGGTAATCTAAGAATTAGGGAACAGACACCCTAATTGACGCGAATCCTAAAGATAGATCTATTGGGCGTAACAAACCCCATCCAAAGTACCGGATGCTTTAGTACTTCGAAATTTATATCATGTCCGAAGGAGGATCCCGGAATGATGAGGATATTCTTATATGCATCTTGTTAATGTCGGTTACCAGGTGTTCAATCCATATGAATGATATTTTCGTCTCTATGCACGGGACGTATGTTTATGAGAAATGGAAATATGAAATCTTGTGGTCTATTAAAATTATGAAATGATTGTTTATGATAAACTAATGAACTCACCAACCTTTTGGTTGACACTTTAAAGCATGTTTATTCTCAGGTATGAAAGAAATCTTCCGTTGTGCATTTGCTCATCTTAGAGATATTACTTGGAGTCATTCATGACATATTTCAAAAGACGTTGCATTCGAGTCGTTGAGTTCATCAAGATTATTATTAAGTCAATTATAGTTAGATATATTATGAAATGGTATGCATGCCGTCAACTTTCGATGTAATGAAAGATTGTCTTTTCAAAAACGAATGCAATGTTTGTAAAATGTATCATATAGAGTTCAAGTACCTCGCAATGTAATCAACTGTTGTGAATCGTTTATAATCGATATGGACTTCTTCTGGATGGATTAGGACGGGTCTCTACAGTTGGTATCAGAGCGGTGGTCTTAGCGAACTAGGTCTGCATTAGTATGTCTAACAGGTAGTTGTTAGGATGCATTAGTGAAGTCTGGACTTCGACGTAGTAGTTTTTAGGCTATATTAATGAGTCTGGACTTGAACCTGGTCTGCATGTCAAAAGTTTTGCTTATCATTTCTTGTCGAAAATTACCTGCTTATCATCTTAAGTCTAAACGCGTCTTACTGCATTCATTGCGTAGATAGGGTATAGACAAAATTCATATCTTAGCGAATCTGCTAATTCATATCTTAGCGTATCTGTTACTGTAAACTTTATCCGACACGTTTCCTTAATTATCTCCGTAATTCACGAGATCTTTGGAAGTATGTATAGATATTCTATATATAATTAGAATATCATTCGATATTCGAAAATCATTTCATATCAAAACCCTTTAACTGATTGTGAGAGATGGATCCTACACCTAGCTTGGATTCCATTAGTTCCGGAAGCGATTTCGAGATGTATATTGAAGCAGACTCCGAAGTCAATGAACCAAAAGTGTCTCAACCATTTAGTTATTTTTATTTCTGGAGGAGATGGGGGTGGGTCCGAGACTTACTCACTCGATGGAGAAATGAAGAAGGCGAGCCCTACTGCGAACCAAACTTACCTCCTAACATTGGAGAAAATGATGTACTCACTGGTGAACCTATGCGCAACACTGTATTCACCCTTCTTGCTAAAATATTTCGCCTCGAAGGTCGCATTACTGCAATCTCAGAAAATATTCAATCTCTACTTCCGAATACCAATCGAAGGGGAATATTAGAAGAGGTTGGTGAACTTCGAATTGATAATCAAGATCTATCGAATCAGATGAGTGGATGGATAGAAATGATAGAGGGTAGGATAGAAAACCTAACAAGAATGGTGCGTGATCTACAAGCTATACTTACTACACCAATATCATCACCAACCTCAGCACCAACAACACTTGTAGCACCGACAGCAACAGTACCACCATCAGCAGCACCAACAGCCTAACCAGTACCAACAACAACATCATCATCACACGTCTCAACCTTTCAATCTATACTTCGAGTATAATCATCGTTCTACGTATCGTTCTGTTTATTTTATTTTTGTTCGACATGGCGATTATGTAATCTCTAATATTTTAGAGATTATATATTCTTGTTCTAATGGTAAATCAGATGAGATTAATATCACATTAACTCATTAAATCCGTAATTATATCTGAAGAAAATATATATATATATATATATATATATATATATATATATATATATATATATATATATATATATATATATATATATATATGTTTTCATAAAGATAGTAATTAAAAATTCTTTTGTACAAACTGTTAATGATGAAAATATTTTAACGGGTAGGTAATACCCGAGGAATATTTAGATTTCATATTAATAAATTACATTGTACATTCTTCAAATCTGATTCAATATTCATTTACTATCCTACTTACATCTACAAAGATACGAATTCGTTCACCGCAGAATAACCATTTTTATCCAAATTCATATTTGGATTTTGACTTTCCAGAATCCAACAAGTGGCATAATGAAGAAATAATGGACACAATAAAAATTGATTAGAAACAGACTAATTAACAATATGAAATTTTGTTAAGAAACCACGCTAACTGTTCCTAGCTAATTGTTCCTAGCTAACTGATTACATTTTATTTATCGTAGTTTGTTTATCGCAATTTAATTATCGCAATTTTATTTATCGTCATTTAAATTCTGTTATTTATTTTACGCACTTTAAATATCGGGACACGTACACAAGGTTTTGACATATCATATCGACGCATTTATATATATTATTTGGAATAACCATAGACACTCTATATGCAGTAATGAACGAGTTCTCTATACAGGGTTGAGGTTGATTCTACAATAATATATATAATTTGAGTTGTGATCAAGTCTGAGACATGTACACGGGTCACGATACGTATTAATTAATTCAAATATTACATATTAAACTATATATGAATTATTGAACTGCTAACTGTGGACTATCAACTGAGAACTACCAACATTGGACAATTAACATAAATTAAAACATTGATTATAACATATGAAACTAAACATCTCTTCAAGTTTGCCACTTGATTTCATCCTAAACTTCATTTGTATCTTAACGATTACAATCTGCGTTCAAACCTTTCGTAATTCTTGAAAACACCTCAATCTAGAGAATTAACCAACCGCACTTCATCTACGGAAGAAAAGATTAATACATATAGTTATGCACCTGAAGACTCTCGAAAACTGAGTAAATGTTTAACACGTATCTGTGCTAGCTCCTTTGACATTGTTATTTCCGAAAATAACAATGCAAATCCTTTTCAAATTAGCCAATTTTGACACAGCTCCAGCAAATCAACTTCGACTTTTCACTCGGATTAGCTTATTATAACCCTGATATATAAGTTGTCTTTCGTCATCGATACCGGGAAACCTTTTATATTCCCCCACATTAGCAGTAAACTTACCAGCAACTTCATTACTCATTGGCTTAAGTCTCTTCGAAGAACCATTATATTTGTTCATTAAAAACCTTATCGTATATTCGTCTGCATCTTGTAACGAGTACTGCCATACCAATTACCGGGAATCAGCAATCAGTATTTTGAATCTCGTAACAATTCTACAACAACAGTTATAGGTATACATATAACCTTTATCTCTTAGAATTATAACCTTCCATTCTGAAATTTTGAAAAGCACCCAGTCTACGAATCAATACTCGAAATGTTGAAAAAGCTGAATGAAGCAGTAAAAACTGTAAACGATCTTAACAGCCAGAAGTTTGATAATAAGGAATAGTATTTTGGAAAAGCTCAGAAAAGTTGGAGCTGGAAAAGCGAATTATGCGAAACTATGAAGGAAGCCGTGGACAAATCACAAAGAATAAGTTTGACTTCAAAGAATCCAAATAATTCAATGCCTGCTGAAGTCTTTAGCGAATATCTTGCTCCTTACTCTAAACCCTTGTGGACAATAACCTCCATCATCCTCTGATCTTAGATATTCCAAGATATCATCGTATCTTTCATTATAAATATCCTCCATTTTTCTGAAGATATTTTCATAACTATTCTTATCTGAAATAATTAATCTCTTCATGATATCAGTGTTACATCATATAGAAACTGTTAGTTTCTATATTCTGTAAACTTTCGAGCTTAAAATATGAATGTTATTGAAATAATGTTGGGAACTGATGCATGAGTTACTATAATATAATGACACTTGATCAACGTGATTATATTACAGTAAGTCATGTTGAGTTTCTAATGGAACGTGATGATTCACAGATCATAACGTCATCATGTGCCATGTTACATAACTCTGTCATTCTGCTTAACTTATGAACATATCAAGAAAATATATTCTTGATAGTTCTATTCTCAGTGATTCAGGTAATTTGACAAAACAAATCGTGCTACTACCTTTATTTTCTACCTTGTATATTATGATAATTCGAAACTCTATACCTATGAATTCTGGACCGTTACTTGCAAAAAGTAAACAAAAGCATGAAGCTCCGAAATAGAAAGGGAGTATAAGCAAATAAGAGAGCGCATTAACTGTGGATGATAATAATCATAGGAGACAGAAGCAGGGACATTGAAATATAAGGGAAGATATAAAACCCAATAACAACACAGAAGTTACAAACTGTGGATATTAATACGAATAGCAATATAAAGACACGGTATAATTACGAATAGTATTCCCCCAAGGCAATATTAGAAGTAAACAGATTTTCGGGTGGAAGATTGAAAAGAAGGATGACAGATACATAGATAGGAAAATATCAAGAATTAGAACTGGATTAAGCATTTTCACAATCCTTTGGATGTACGAACTAAGAAGGAAAGTATTGGAATGGTGAAAATAATGGAACGGAAGAGTTTAATTTATAAAGGAAATATTAGACAGAGTAATCGAGGCAGATCACCGTATTTAATTATAGAGATCTTAATTTCCTTATTCGCCGAAGAATCAAATCTATTAGATTTCGAAGATTTTCTTTAATCCCTTGAATTTCGGAATTCAACCCTGACTCTGTCAAAAGTTAAGACGCACCTAAAATTCTAAAATCAACCGTGACTACGTCAAAAGTTAAGACGAATCTTCATTTACTCATTTTCATTCTTTTGTGATAGCTTCATTTGTACTCTTCGAATAATCGAATTGTTTCATCCATATTACTCGATGATGATAAAACTTTATTTAACAACTCATATTTGTCATGAAAACATTTATATTGTTAGCCATGACCACCTCACTCAAATTTCGGGACAAAATTTCTTTAACGGGTAGGTACTGTGACGACCCGAGAATTTCCGACCAAATTTAAACTTTAATCTTTATATGTTTCCGACACGATAAGCAAAGTTTGTAACGTTGAAGTCTCAAAAACTGTGAACTGTGTTTATGTATTCATTTGACCATTGACTATTTCCGACGATTCACGAACTATTGTTTATAAATAAATATATAAATAAATATAAATGTAAGTATTGTAAATAATAAAACGTAATATTAACAAATGTATTATTAATATGATTATCATTATTAGTATTATTAAAAATTATTATCATTTTCATAAATGTTAATTTTAATATGTTTTTATAAATAATAGAAGCATTAATCTTGACTTAAGTAAGAACGGTATCATGAGTATTATTATTATGTAATTAATAAAATCACTATCATAATTATCATTAACAGTAAAATTAATATTTTTACGATATCATTATCATTATCATTAATAGAATTATTAACATTATTACTTTTATTAGTAATATTAAGTATTATAATTAATATCATTGTTACCATTATTAATATTATATTGGTGTTATTACAATTACTATATTTTAACAAACAAACTATATATATTTAATACATATAACATCACAAAAATAATATTTCAATATACAAAATGAATATATGAAACATATATATATTATTAAGATAAAAATGATATAATTAATAAAGTAAATATATATATAAATCTATTCGATTACGATTATGTGTAATAATAAATATCCAAATGATATAGGTTCGTGAATCCGAGGCCAACCCTGTATTGTTCGGTTGTTCAATATCGTCATATGTATTTTTACTACAAAATACAGTACTGTGAGTTTCATTTGCCTTTTTACCCTTTATAATTTTGGGCTGAGAATACATGCACAATTTTTATAAATGTTTTACGAAATAGACACAAGTACTTAAAATTACATTCTATGGTTGGATTATCTAATCGAATATGCCCCTATTAAGTCTGGTAATCTAAGAATTAGGGAACAGATACCCTAATTGACTCGAATCCTAAAGATAGATCTATTGGGCGTACAAACTCCATCCAAAGTACCGGATGCTTTAGTACTTTGAAATTTATATCATGTCCGAAGGAGGATTGATGTTATGCAAGGTGTATATAAAATAGCTTATATTTTACAAGAAAAAACTATTAAATACGATACAATTTTACACAAGATATTTATTTATTTATAGAATGGATATACTTAAACCTTGCTACAACACTTATAGGCAGTGTACCTAATCGTACAGTAGTGTAGTTTTTAGTAAGTCCGGTTCGTTCCACAGGGAAAAATCTTTAAACAAAGCTTAACGTTATATTAGTTTTGATTTATAAAAATACAAATATATAAATAAGTAATATTATTATAATAAAGGGGGTTTTTACAGTTTAATGACTGGTTTGTCGATTTTTAAAACTTTAGTCGCAGTTAAAACCTAATGTAAAATATTAAAAATAAATGCAACTTAATTTAAAGCGTAAAGTAAATAACGATAATGAAATTGTGATAAATAAAAGTGTGATAAAATAAAATTGCGATAATTAAAAAGTACGATAATTAAAAGTGCAATTATATAACAATAAATAAAAATGCGATAATTAGAAGTGCAATTAAATATAAAATAAAGGAAATTAAATATGAAATAAAATAATTATGCTTATTTAAACTTCCGTAATCATGATGTTTGACGTGTTGATTTTAGTTTTATGCCCATGGGTTAATTGTCCTTTGTCCTGGATTATTTAATATGTCTGTCTGGTTTTTGTCCATAACAGTCCATCAGTCATAAATATAAAGTGCGAGTATCCTCGTCAAATTATCCTTATACCCGAAGTCAAATATTCCAACTAATTGGGGACTTAAACTGTAACAAGGTTTTAATACTTTGTTTAATAATTACACCAGGTTATCGACTGCGTGTAACCCAAGGTTTTAATACTTTGTTATCAATTATGCCAAGTGTCCTTGTACATAATTTCACCCCTGTTTTAATAATTCTAGTGGCTATTAATCCATTCCCATGTCCGGTTAAATGAACGATTATTCGTACATATAAATACCCCGCCCATCGTGTTCGATCGAGTGTATATGGTTATTTATAGGGACGTCCAATTGTAAATCTTTATATTAAAATTAACAAACTATCATTTAGTTAAAAAAATATAAAGCCCATTAATAGCCCATAGTCTAATTTCCACAAGTGTCGTTCTTTTGTCCAAACCCCAATTATGGTACAAAGCCCAATTACCCAATTTTAATAATTAGCCCAACATCATGATTACTTCGATTTAAATAAGCATAATAATAACTTAGCTACGAGACGTTAAATTAAAAAGGTTGAACATAACTTACAATGATTAAAAAATAGCGTAGCGTTACACAGACAGAATTTCGACTTACACCCTTACAATATGCACTAACATACCTTTATTATTAGAATTAAAATTAAAATTATAATATATATATAATAAGTTTGATGAGAGAAGAAGAAAAAGGATATTTAAAACTCGTCGAATGCGTTGGCTTTTATAGGCAGTTTCAGAATTGGGGACTCCGCGAGTCGCGGCCTTTTTTCACTACAAACTCCGCAAGTCGCGGAGTTCGTAAAACCAGCTCACACAAG
Source organism: Rutidosis leptorrhynchoides (assembly GCF_046630445.1). NCBI lineage: Eukaryota > Viridiplantae > Streptophyta > Magnoliopsida > Asterales > Asteraceae > Rutidosis > Rutidosis leptorrhynchoides. Next base: position 390,083,255 of record NC_092335.1, on the reverse strand, counting down.
TTTGTCTTTTAATTTGCCGACGGTATTTAAATATAAATATAATATATAAATAATTTTTTAGAATTATTTAAATATTATATTATATTTATGTGCATAGTTGACTCGTAATTTTTAGTCCGTTGCGTCGAGCGTTGAGAGTTGACTCTGGTCCCGGTTTCGGATTTTCGAACGTCCTTGCGTACAATTTAATATCTTGTACTTTGCGTTTTGTAACTTGTACTCTTGTCATTTTTAGACTTTTCTTATCAATAATTGGAACTTCTTTGATTGTATTTTGTACTTTTGAGCTTTTTGGACGCTTGTGTCTTCAAATCTTCGTTTTCGCCTTTTGTCTTCGCACTTATTTATTTAAACAATTACAATGAAAATATAATACAATTACATATGAAAACATATTATTTAGGAGGGATATTGCTATGAAATATATGTTCCTTTTTAGCCTTATCAAGGATCCCGGAATGATGGGGATATTCTTATATGCATCTTGTTAATGTCGGTTACCAGGTGTTCAATCCATATGAATGATATTTTCGTCTCTATGCACGGGACGTATGTTTATGAGAAATGGAAATATGAAATCTTGTGGTCTATTAAAATTATGAAATGATTGTTTATAATAAACTAATGAACTCACTAACCTTTTGGTTGACACTTTAAAGCATGTTTATTCTCAGGTATGCAAAATATTTTTGTGCGTTTTGTGGGTTTCAGATTTGAAAATTTTAGCTCAAAACTTATGGTTTTGTGTCACCCACTTGCTATCCTTGTATTAGGAAAGCAACACGTCCAGTTTACTTGCTCCGTATATTACCTTTCGATAAACTACCATCCGGTTGTAAAGGAAAGCGTTGAACAAGCAACTGTTAAGGCAATGTCCCCTGACATACTTTTAATTATGGTCTTTAACGTGTCGGACACAATTACTATCCTTTGTAGGAGCAATAGTAAGATCATCCTATAATTTTTTCGGTCTGGCACAAGGTCCTGTCTTTGACCATGTTATGCAACCACCGTTCTTACGATTGACACCCGAATTGGTTCAGGTGACCTAATGAATTTCAGGTGAATTCCTAGGATTTTACGTTCAAAGGTAATGAACGCATTGAAAATGGGTTTTTAGAAAACAAATCGGTTTGTAATTTTTGATCAAAATATTTTCTCGTTCAAGCTCGAGTTTAGATATCATTGAATTCCATGAGTTTGTAATTCTCAATCTTTAAGGTCAATCTCAAGGACTGAGTAATATCAGGCTTAAAAGCTGATTTTTAATCTTTAAGGAGATTATCCTTTCTGGGGATCTGATTCATTAGTCTTATCAAGCTAATTTGCACGGTGCCCCCCTATTATACGAGATAAATCCTTCTCATGGTTAGGATAAATCTGACCACTTGGCGACCCTGTTTGATTCTGAGGTCCTTGGATTTCCTGCTGATTTTAGAAATGACTTTTCTAGATTTTTCGTCAACCTACAGCTGGTCTGGACGACAACTTCTTGACCTAAATCAAGAAGCGCGTGTCTTTTTCGGAAGACTTTACTTCCTTTTAATGATGGAATTGATTCATCGTGTAGATCCATCTTTTCTTTTCTTTCATCGGGTAAAATAGTTAATTTAGTCCAAAAAAAAAGTACCAGCAATAAACTTTACAGAAACATGTGCTAGATAGTTTTTAATTGAATAACTAGGTACATTCTTCCCACACTTAGTTTTTTTATTTGCCTTTTTATTCTCCTTTATTCCATTTTAAATGAATTCAAGCGTTTTAGGGTGTTTCTCCATTTATGTCCTTTCCGAGGTAACGATAATTTCGGTATTAACACCTAATTTTCATCGTTCATAAATATGTATAAACATGATTTTGAATTCATTTAGTTTAAAATTTTTCAAATTTTCACAAAATTTGGCAAATAAAACCAAGTGTAAACCCGAGAGAATTTATAATCCTTCCCCACACTTAAGATCATGCAATGCCCTCGTTTGCATGAAATCAGACTCTAATTATAAATTCATGAGGGTGATTAGTGTAGAAAAGTGATTGAAAATACCCAGTTTGTAATTACAAAGCTCGTCGAATGATAGATGGTTCGCCTCATCGTTCATTCCTTCTTGTTTTATCACACATGTTTTTCTTCAAAAACGGTTGCTTTTCTGAACTGTTATCTAAGTTTTTAAAATACGTCTTTTACCCTAACTCATCATGCATTTTTATTAACGAGTTATGCACTAACCCGATGTGATGACCCGGAAATTTCCGATCAAATTTAAACTTTAATCTTTATATATATCCGACACGATAAGCAAAATCTGTAATGTTGAGTCTCGAAAGTTTTGAAACTATATTTCTGTAATCAAATATCCTTTGACCATGCCAAACGATTCACGAACAATTATGTGTAAGTAAATATATATATACATATACATATGTCTGATTTTAAATTGAGTTATATTAATGAAACATTGAACGGATTAGTTATTATGAATATAAGATATGAGATCTATTTTATGAATTTGGAAATGCTATCAAGGTATTGAATGAATAATACTTTACATGAACGTATTTGTTCGATGTAAGTTAGTCGACGAGATTAAAAGATAATAACAAATGATTGAATCATCAAATACATTGAATTAGGATTACGAGTCTCGGTTATGAGGTCCACTTTGAATTAGAGAACTCTTACTTTTAACGGTATTCGGAAATAATGGTGAAGTGATCTTCGAATAAGAACAAGGTGTCACTTATCGAGAGTTAGACAAAAGTTAGTGGAGAATCGAATTTCATAATACTCGATTTATCATATAGAAGGAATAATTGGGATAAGATTCGTTGACTAGATAAACCCATTTGATATGTTATATTAAGCTATATTATTTAGAAAGTTAAGGAAATTAAACTAAACATTTACGCATAAAAGAATGAAATCAAATTAAGTTTTAAAGCATAAACGTTATAGGATTTTCGATTTTGTAAAGGATCTGAAATTATATAATTAGTTTTGAAAGGATAACTAGTATGTTATTAGATAAATATTTCAAAAATATGTATAAGATTATAAATTTTAATTTAAATTAGTCATAAAACGTTTTGATATTAAACTAATATTAATAAATAGGCTTTGATAAATAACAAGATTATGAATTATAAAAGTAAATGACCAAAACACTCAAAAGATTAAGTTACACTTTGAGTGGGTTAGTTTTTAATTAATTTAAGTCTAGTTATTAATAAAGGTACGTGTCACAAAATGTTTAATTTAAAATAAAATATTTTGACAAACAAAGAGACTTTAATTTATATAAGGAAATGACCACAACACTCAATTTTATAAGTTATATTTTTATAAAGGTAATTTATTGTTGAGTAAGTCTAATTTTTGTAAAAGGTACACGTCACGTAACGTAAAAGGCTAGTTTTCTAAACGTACGAAAGTGCGCCCGAAAAACCGAAAGTGGTACATGAGTCGTGAGACCACGACCGTATCATTTTTGTAAAAATTATATTTTTACCATGACCGTAAATATAATATAATATATAAATAATTATAAAGATTAAATATAATATATATATATTATAATATATAAATTTTATGTGAAACATGTAATGAAAGTAAGAAAAGGTGTCGACACCTTGTTGACTTTGTTGAGCAAAGATGGGATGAGGGGTTGGTGGCATCCTTATCCCTTTAAATTCGAACGTTTTCAGTTTTATGAATCATTCATCTATCTATCATTCGATATCCTTCTCTATATATTATATTTATATTATTGTTATTATTGTTATTATTATTATTATTATTATTATTAATATTAAGATTATTATTATTATTAATCTTATTATTATTAGTACTAGTATTAGGAGTGATATTATTAGTATTATACATAAAATATTACGACGAGGTCATGAGCGGATCATTTCAAGACAAGTTTTATGAGTAGGAAAGGGCTAAGGAAATTATGGGTTATAGCTATGGAGGTTATGGGTAATGTTAGGGGATATGCTCGTGAGGTCAATCTAATATTTATCGTCTCCGTTACGTCTACGTACCTTTCCTGCAATATTTAATCTCAATATTGATACGTGAGTACTCCTAATTTAATTTTTACATACTGATAGTGTATCCCTGACTAGTGCTCGAGAAAATAGGGTTATCCATGCTTGTACTTTTGAAATTACCTTTAGATAGGATAGGTTGAATCTTGAGTTAGTTACACCTGTGGTTGAGATAAGGTATAAGATATGCATGTCCTTGGAAAGCTAGCGAAAAATTAAGAACTTTTCATTTAGATATCAAATGGATTCGATGAACGGTAAGAAAGTTATGAAATAAACGAATTGTATAATTAATTTCGTAATTAAAATTGCTGATGATAATTAGTGAACTAATTTTCTGGGTAATAAAAAGTGGTTATTTGGATTCTACTCGTCGAGTAGATGAATTTTCATATAAAGCACGTCTCGTTTCGTTGAACGGTTGTCAAGTTATGGATAAAAGAAGTTTTGTAAATTTTGATGAAACGTCGATACGGAAACTGAAATTCTCGCTGATCTGCGTTGTTTCAGATTAAAACAAAAATACCACTGAATTCTTTGTTGTAATGTCTAACAAATGACTCTGGCCGTTTGTCAATTCGAGTCTCGACGATTTTTCTAAAAATCGTCAAAGTTGACTGTTTGGTCACATTTTAAAATTCTAAAAAGAGTTGAAACTTTTTATTAAAAATATCAGTTTTGTATCAGTTGTCATGGTCGGCCTGATGTGTGTTTACTTTTGCCAAAAATCATGTTATATCTTTGTGGTAACGAGAATTTGAAGGCTTTGACCGTTTGTCAATCCGAGTTTCGAGGAATTTTCTAAAAATCTCCAAATAGGCTACTCGGTCACTTTTGTAAATTTATTAAAGCTGAAAAATTAACTTTGAAACGCCGAAACCGCGTTGGCAACTACGAGTTGTCTAGGTTTAGTTTACTTCTGTAAAATTTATGCTTAATCCTTTTTGGTAATGTGTAACTTTTATCTTTGGCCGTTTATCAATCGGAGTTCCGATAATTTTTCTAAAAATCGCTGAAGTGGCCGTTTAGTCATGTTTGACCGAAAAATCTTTTTTTTTGTATAAGTTATTGTATTTTTGCATGCGACCTCGTTTTTACTTTAACCTTTGACTTTTGACCTTGAACTTTGACTTTTCCGTTAACTTTTCAGTTAATATTTTTGTGTTGACTTTCTCTAAAAACTAAAATACTATTTTATGATTATGAAACCATTTGTGATACGTTGTTTCACACGTCACCTTTTACTAAAATTTTAACTAAACATGAGTAATATAACATGTTACTATACTGTTGAGTCAGACTCGAGCATTAGGATTGTGGTACACTTTGACTTAACCTAATTTGTTAGACAAATATTGATCAACATAAATATATATATAATTAATATAGGTTCGTGAATCCGAGGCCAACCCTACACATATTCAATGATGATATATGTATTTTTACTACAAAATACAGTATGGTGAGTTTCATTTTCCTTTTTACCCTTTATATTTTTGGGCTGAGAATACATGCGCAATTTTTATAAATGTTTTACGAAATAGACACAAGTAATCGAAACTACATTATATGGTTGAATTATCGAAATCGAATATGCCCTTTTTTATTAAGTCTGGTAATCTAAGAATTAGGGAACAGACACCCTAATTGACGCGAATCCTAAAGATAGATCTATCGGGCCCAACAAGCCCCATCCAAAGTACCGGATGCTTTAGTACTTCGAAATTTATATCATGTCCGAAGGAGGATCCCGGAATGATGGGGATATTCTTATATGCATCTTGTTAATGTCGGTTACCAGGTGTTCACCATATGAATGATTTTTGTCTCTATGCATGGGACGTATATTTATGAGAACTAGAAATGAAATTCTTGTGGTCTATTAAAATGATGAAAATGAATGATTATGATAAACTAATGAACTCACCAACCTTTTGGTTGACACTTTAAAGCATGTTTATTCTCAGGTATTAAAGAAATCTTCCGCTGTGCATTTGCTCATTTTAAAGATATTACTTGGAGTCTTTCATGGCATATTTCGAAGGACGTTGCATTCAAGTCATTGAGTTCATTAAAGATTATTATTAAGTCAATTTATAGTTGGATAGTGGATATTATGAAATGGTATGCATGCCTGTCAATTTTCAATGTAAAGAAAGTTTGTCTTTTAAAAACGAATGCAATGTTTCTAAAATGTATCATATAGAGGTCAAATACCTCGCGATGTAATCAACTATTGTGAATCGTTTATAATGTATATGAACGGGTCCTTTCAGTTGGTATCAGAGCGGTGGTCTTAGCGAACCAGATCTGCATTAGTGTGTCTAACTGATAAGTCGTTAGGATACATTAGTGAGTCTGGACTTCGACCGTGTCTGCATGTCAAAAGTTTTGCTTTTCATTTTGTGTCAAAAAAAAAAAAATTACCTACTTATCATCCTCAGGAAATTATCTGCTTATCATTCTTAAGTCTAAACACATCTTACTGCATTAATTGCATGAATCGTGTATAGACAAAAATTCATATCTTAGCGTATCTGCTAAATCATATCTTATCGTATCTGTTACTGTAAACTTTGCCTGACATATCCCGTAAATTCCTCCTTAATCTACGAAATCTTTTGCTCGATATATATAGATATTCTATGTAATTAGAATGCCACCCAATAGCAGGAAAATCATTTCATATCGTAAAATCCTTTATTCATTCGAACGAAATGGAATTCGTCATTAGTTCAAGTCCCTCGAATTCCGATATGGAATCCCACTCAAGCTTCGAAAGCAGTGTGACTGGAATGGATCAACCAATCAGCCATCATCTATTTTGGATGAATTGGGGATGTGTTCGTAGCCTCCTCAATCATTGGAGACAAGAAGAAGGCGATCCTTTCCATCCATCACATTGCCCTATTGGAGAAGAACCTGAAGCACTTACCGGCGAACCTGTCCGAAACACCATTTTCTCTCTCATTTCCAGAGTATCTCGTCACGATTATATCCTACATCAAATCCTAGATTTTATTTATCCGCTCGTCCCAACCGACAATCATCCCGGTGTACTAGCAGAAGTTAACGAACTTCGCGCACGCGTGACGGCTTTGGAGCTTATGGTGCAAGGATTACAAACACCATCAGCAGCACCAGCAGCATAATCAGTACCGCCAGTAACATCAACATCGTAAACCTCAATACTCTAGACATCAGCAGCATCACCGGCATCAACGGTATCATCATCATTAACACCAACAGTACCATTACCATCATCAACAATCACATTCGCATCACACGCGTCAACATCATAATCTATACCTCGGATATCAACATCACACGCATCATAGATACCAAGGAGTACCAACAACAATAAACGATGAAGTATTGATTCATAACTTCATCGGAGGAATATTCTACGGCGAATATGTAATCTCTAAAGTCTTAGAGATTATCTATTTCCACCCTAACCCTAAATCAGATGAGTGAACCAAAATGAGTCAAGGAAGAATCGAAACCCTAACAAGGATGGTGCGCGATTTACTTGTTATACAAGCATCACTAGCAATTACCGGAAGTATCATCAGCAGCAACAGTACCGTTAGCATCACCAGTATAGTCAGTAACGACAGCATCGTCAGAATCAGCAACACCTATGACATCACAAATCCCATCAGTTCAAGAATCACTGTGGAAATCGTTACCAATCAACAACGAATATGTTGTATCAACGAGTTATATAGTATTAACTCATTCCTTCCGAAGAATTATTATATATTTTATATATATGAATTCTGGAATTATAATAAATCTTTTTGTACTAAGCTATTAAGTATGAATTGAAAAAGAGTAGATACTACTCGTTTAAATTCATATTACTAATATCTCGTGATGTACATCCTTCATTAACAACTTAATCATCGTTAACCACAATCTCTGTTTCAATCTAATGAACTCCGGTTCATAATAAATCAAGTGTATCATTCAATAACATGTTTGATTATACACTTTCATCTTCGATATACCCGAAATTTACGGGAAAACAATATTCGTATCTTGCGAAGTTAGCAAGAGTTCTATGAGCATCAGCATGATTCACTAAGGAAATACATATAAATATTGAAGCATTGATTACATTAGTGAAATACTCCGCAAAGATTATGTAATCTCTAATGTTTTAGAGAAAATTCATTTCTAATTCAATCCGAAAATCAAATGAACTTAGTATGATATTAACTCATTGAATCTGTACCACATCTGAAGAAAATATACCCACATATATTTTCATAAAGATTGTAATGAGAATTCTTGTTCAAAATATTATTTGTGAAATTTTTTTAACGGGTAGGTAATACCCGAGAGATATATAAAATCACAATTAATATATTACATTCTTTAATTCTGATTCAATAATCATCAACTAAACCAAGATACATTCTTCTATAGAAATCAAAACAACCATACTCATTCAAATCTAATTATTCTGATTTTGGGAATTTCAGAATTCAACTCGAGATACAACCAAAATCATCACTCTTAGATCTTTACATTTTTCAAAGCTATACTTTGACTTCAAAACTGTGATAGAACATCACTTTTAATCGTAACACACAAGATGGATGTGAAAAATCATTCGGGGTTTAGGACGATTTCATCATTTGGATATTGACTATGACAATCTGCAATTAAATCCCTTCGAAATTCTAGAAGACACATCAAATAATAAACAATTGAGATGATGATCCAACCACACGTTACCCGAAGTTTTATACCTGAAAAACTCTCGAAACCAAAGTCATAATCTAACATGTACCTGCGTCGAATTCTTCTAGCAAAAACAACATTTCGATTCCTTTTCAAAGTAGCCAATTTTGTCACAGCTCCAGCGAGTCAACTTCAATTTTTCAGTCGGACCAGTCTTATTATAACCCTATTAAATACGTTGCCCTTTCGTCATTATTACAGGGGAACCTTTCATATTCCACCATATTACCACCAGCGTTTAATCATCTAAAACACGATTCTTCTGAACCCATCTCGAATTGATACCCAGTGATTCAGATATTATAGCATTAAATGCAGAGGAAACATAAAAAAAAATGGTAGATGATCTGAATGGCCAAATGTTTGATGAAAGAAGATAGTGAGTTGGTAAAGCTCAGAAAAAGAAAGGATTTGGTACTGAAAAACGGATTGAGCAAAGTATGAAGGAAGCTGTGGATAAATCACAAGGACTGAATCTACCTTCAAAGAATCCAAATGATTCAGTGTCTGTGGAAATAGTTAGCAAACACATTACCCCTTAGTTTAAACCTTCACAGACAGATATTCTTCATCATCATCTTACCTTAAATATTATAAGGTATCTTCGTATCTTCCATTATACATATTCTCCATATTTCTGGAAATATTATCACAACTATTCTTATATGAGATCATTTATCTCTCTGTAATATCTGCAACATAAAAGAAACTGTGTTAGTTGCTAAATTCTGAAAAATTCAAATATGAATGTTTTTGAAGTAGTGTTGGGAACTGATGCATGGGTTAGTATAATATAATGACACTTGATCAACGTCATTATATTACGGTAATTCATGCTAAGTTTCTAATGGACGTGATGATTCACAGAATATACCGTCATCATGTACCATTTACACGATTCTTACATTCTACTTAATCTCTAAACATATCAAGGAACTATTTCTTGATGATTCGGTCTTTTTCAGGGTATTCTGGTAATTTAACAAAATCAGGATTTACCATTGCCCTTTCTTTCTTAGAACAATTACTATATTCCTTCTGAAATCCATACATACGAATTCCGGACCATTACGAGAGCTATTTAATCGCAAGAAGAAGAAACGAAAGGACAAAGCTCCGAAATAGAAATTCGGGGTATAAACCGCAGCAAATAGAAGAGAGCATTAACTATGGATGACGATGACTATAGAAGACAGAAGCAGGGACATCGAAATATAAGGGAAGGTGTAAAATCTAACAACAACCCGGAAATTACAACCCGTATATATCGATGCATATAGCAATGTAAAGACATGGGAGAACTAGAAACACTATAAACCCAAGAGTATAGTAGAAGTAAATAGATTCTTCTGGTGGCAGATTAAAAAGAAGGATGACAGATATGCAAGTTAAGAGGATATCAAGGATCAGGATGGGATGAAGCATATTAACGAATACTTTAAAGTAGGAATTGAGAAAGAAAGAATAGAAGGTGTGAGTTGTAAGGAAAAGGAGAGGGTGGATTTATAGGAAAATTTTCGACAGAGCAATCGAAGCAGATTATCGCGTTTAATCAAAGAAGATCTGAATCTCCTTAATTACCGAAGAATCAAATCTTAATATGAAGATTTCTTCTAAATTCCTTAGATTTCGGAAATCAATCTTGACTACGCCACCTGTTAGGTCAAACCTGCATTTATTCATTTTCACTCTTAGGTGATAGCTTCATTCGTGCTCTTCACAAAAACAAATCGTTTTATCTATATCACTCAATTATGATAAAACTCTATTATCGATTCATATTCGTCATGAAAGCATTTTATTAGTTAGCCATGACGACCTCGATCAAATTTCGGGACGAAATTTCTTTTAACGGGTAGGTAATGTGATGACCCGGAAATTTCCGATCAAATTTAAACTTTAATCTTTATATATATCCGACACGATAAGCAAAATCTGTAATGTTGAGTCTCGAAAGTTTTGAAACTATATTTCTGTAATCAAATATCCTTTGACAATGCCAAATGATTCACGAACAATTATGTGTAAGTAAATATATATATACATATACATATGTCTGATTTTAAATTGAGTTATATTAATGAAACATTGAACGGATTAGTTATTATGAATATAAGATATGAGATCTATTTTATGAATTTGGAAATGCTATCAAGGTATTGAATGAATAATACTTTACATGAACGTATTTGTTCGATGTAAGTTAGTCGACGAGATTAAAAGATAATAACAAATGATTGAATCATCAAATACATTGAATTAGGATTACGAGTCTCGGTTATGAGGTCCACTTTGAATTAGAGAACTCTTACTTTTAACGGTATTCGGAAATAATGGTGAAGTGATCTTCGAATAAGAACAAGGTGTCACTTATCGAGAGTTAGACAAAAGTTAGTGGAGAATCGAATTTCATAATACTCGATTTATCATATAGAAGGAATAATTGGGATAAGATTCGTTGACTAGATAAACCCATTTGATATGTTATATTAAGCTATATTATTTAGAAAGTTAAGGAAATTAAACTAAACATTTACGCATAAAAGAATGAAATCAAATTAAGTTTTAAAGCATAAACGTTATAGGATTTTCGATTTTGTAAAGGATCTGAAATTATATAATTAGTTTTGAAAGGATAACTAGTATGTTATTAGATAAATATTTCAAAAATATGTATAAGATTATAAATTTTAATTTAAATTAGTCATAAAACGTTTTGATATTAAACTAATATTAATAAATAGGCTTTGATAAATAACAAGATTATGAATTATAAAAGTAAATGACCAAAACACTCAAAAGATTAAGTTACACTTTGAGTGGGTTAGTTTTTAATTAATTTAAGTCTAGTTATTAATAAAGGTACGTGTCACAAAATGTTTAATTTAAAATAAAATATTTTGACAAACAAAGAGACTTTAATTTATATAGGGAAATGACCACAACACTCAATTTTATAAGTTATATTTTTATAAAGGTAATTTATTGTTGAGTAAGTCTAATTTTTGTAAAAGGTACACGTCACGTAACGTAAAAGGCTAGTTTTCTAAACGTACGAAAGTGCGCCCGAAAAACCGAAAGTGGTACATGAGTCGTGAGGCCACGACCGTATCATTTTTGTAAAAATTATATTTTTACCATGACCGTAAATATAATATAATATATAAATAATTATAAAGATTAAATATAATATATATATTATAATATATAAATTTTATGTGAAACATGTAATGAAAGTAAGAAAAGGTGTCGACACCTTGTTGACTTTGTTGAGCAAAGATGGGATGAGGGGTTGGTGGCATCCTTATCCCTTTAAATTCGAACGTTTTCAGTTTTATGAATCATTCATCTATCTATCATTCGATATCCTTCTCTATATATTATATTTATATTATTGTTATTATTGTTATTATTATTATTATTATTATTAATATTAAGATTATTATTATTATTAATCTTATTATTATTAGTACTAGTATTAGGAGTGATATTATTAGTATTATACATAAAATATTACGACGAGGTCATGAGCGGATCATTTCAAGACAAGTTTTATGAGTAGGAAAGGGCTAAGGAAATTATGGGTTATAGCTATGGAGGTTATGGGTAATGTTAGGGGATATGCTCGTGAGGTCAATCTAATATTTATCGTCTCCGTTACGTCTACGTACCTTTCCTGCAATATTGAATCTCAATATTGATACGTGAGTACTCCTAATTTAATTTTTACATACTGATAGTGTATCCCTGACTAGTGCTCGAGAAAATAGGGTTATCCATGCTTGTACTTTTGAAATTACCTTTAGATAGGATAGGTTGAATCTTGAGTTAGTTACACCTGCGGTTGAGATAAGGTATAAGATATGCATGTCCTTGGAAAGCTAGCGAAAAATTAAGAACTTTTCATTTAGATATCAAATGGATTCGATGAACGGTTAGAAAGTTATGAAATAAACGAATTGTATAATTAATTTCGTAATTAAAATTGCTGATGATAATTAGTGAACTAATTTTTTGGGTAATAAAAAGTGGTTATTTGGATTCTACTCGTCGAGTAGATGAATTTTCATATAAAGCACGTCTCGTTTCGTTGAACGGTTGTCAAGTTATGGATAAAAGAAGTTTTGTAAATTTTGATGAAACGTCGATACGGAAACTGAAATTCTTGCTGATCTGCGTTGTTTCAGATTAAAACAAAAATACCACTGAATTCTTTGTTGTAAGGTCTAACAAACGACTCTGGCCGTTTGTCAATTCGAGTCTCGATGATTTTTCTAAAAATCGTCAAAGTTGACTGTTTGGTCACATTTTAAAATTCTAAAAAGAGTTGAAACTTTTTATTAAAAATATCAGTTTTGTATCAGTTGTCATGGTCGGCCTGATGTGTGTTTACTTTTTCCAAAAATCATGTTATATCTTTGTGGTAACGAGAATTTGAAGGCTTTGACCGTTTGTCAATCCGAGTTTCGAGGAATTTTCTAAAAATCTCCAAAGTAGGCTACTCGGTCACTTTTGTAAATTTATTAAAGCTGAAAAATTAACTTTGAAACGCCGAAACCGCGTTGGCAACTACGAGTTGTCTAGGTTTAGTTTACTTCTGTAAAATTTATGCTTAATCCTTTTTGGTAATGTGTAACTTTTATCTTTGGCCGTTTATCAATCGGAGTTCCGATAATTTTTCTAAAAATCGCTGAAGTGGCCGTTTAGTCATGTTTGACCGAAAAATCTTTTTTTTTGTATAAGTTATTGTATTTTTGCATGCGACCTCGTTTTTACTTTAACCTTTGACTTTTGACCTTGAACTTTGACTTTTCCGTTAACTTTTCAGTTAATATTTTTGTGTTGACTTTCTCTAAAAACTAAAATACTATTTTATGATTATGAAACCATTTGTGATACGTTGTTTTACACGTCACCTTTTACTAAAATTTTAACTAAACATGAGTAATATAACATGTTACTATACTGTTGAGTCAGACTCGAGCATTAGGATTGTGGTACACTATGACTTAACCTAATTTGTTAGACAAATATTGATCAACATAAATATATATATAATTAATATAGGTTCGTGAATCCGAGGCCAACCCTACACATATTCAATGATGATATATGTATTTTTACTACAAAATACAGTATGGTGAGTTTCATTTGCCTTTTTACCCTTTATATTTTTGGGCTGAGAATACATGCGCAATTTTTATAAATGTTTTACGAAATAGACACAAGTAATCGAAACTACATTATATGGTTGAATTATCGAAATCGAATATGCCCTTTTTAATTAAGTCTGGTAATCTAAGAATTAGGGAACAGACACCCTAATTGACGCGAATCCTAAAGATAGATCTATCGGGCCCAACAAGCCCCATCCAAAGTACCGGATGCTTTAGTACTTCGAAATTTATATCATGTCCGAAGGAGGATCCCGGAATGATGGGGATATTCTTATATGCATCTTGTTAATGTCGGTTACCAGGTGTTCACCATATGAATGATTTTTGTCTCTATGCATGGGACGTATATTTTTGAGAACTAGAAATGAAATTCTTGTGGTCTATTAAAATGATGAAAATGAATGATTATGATAAACTAATGAACTCACCAACCTTTTGGTTGACACTTTAAAGCATGTTTATTCTCAGGTATTAAAGAAATCTTCCGCTGTGCATTTGCTCATTTTAAAGATATTACTTGGAGTCTTTCATGGCATATTTCGAAGGACGTTGCATTCAAGTCATTGAGTTCATTAAAGATTATTATTAAGTTAATTTATAGTTGGATAGTGGATATTATGAAATGGTATGCATGCCTGTCAATTTTCAATGTAAAGAAAGTTTGTCTTTTAAAAACGAATGCAATGTTTCTAAAATGTATCATATAGAGGTCAAATACCTCGCGATGTAATCAACTATTGTGAATCGTTTATAATGTATATGAACGGGTCCTTTCACCCGAACCCCTAATTTAATGTTAAGTGGGGTTAGACTTCCCCACACTTAGCTGACGACATGTGAAGTCGGTAGAATAAGTTCCACGAATTAAAATAGTGAGCCAGTTATTTACATCTCAGGTGGTGTATAATATATCAATGGGTTTAAAGTTTAGACTCACCCGATCGTCACTACTTAATTCTTTTTTAAGTGTAGCTTTTAGTAAATGGATATGTCTCTTTTCTGGTTCTTGGTCAAATGGATCGATATACACCGACATACATATTATAGGGTGGACAATTCCTAACATTTCCTTCCTTTTATTCTCGGGATTAAAGGTTTCACCTCTATTACCCAATTGGGTAAAATCTGAGGTGTCATTATCTATTTTAGCTCGTAGTTCATCTTCGATAGATGACTCATCTATTGATAATATTGGGTTGGAAGGTTGTGGAATGGTGAATTTCGGGATCGAAGTAGATTCTTCTTCATTAACGGTACTTATCGGTCCCACCACTTTGGTATTGGGGGTAAAATTTTCAACGTTATCGTTTTCCCAAGAGTACAAATTTGTCTTCCTTATTTCTTCTTCATCCATAGATGGATCGATGATTTCGTCGATAGAGGCTAATGTGTCGATATGTTGTGAAATTGGTAAGACTGGATAAAAAGTATCATCGGGATAGTTGGTGATTTCGGAGCTCTCGAATTCATCAAAATTCGATGATATGAGATTTTCTTGCACAATACTCCTCAGATCAACAGGTGTGTAGTCTGATAGAGTTTCGGCTTGCCGGTTTACAAACTCTCTCATTTGTTCATTTTGAGCATTGAGTTCTTCGAGTTTGATTTTCATATTGTCTAATAAATTTTCAGACACGTAATTTTCCTCGTCTACTGGTTGTTGAGTTTGGAAATATTCTTGGGAATAATCCCAATTTAAATTGTATTCTTCATAATCATTCCATTCAGGTTCCGTGGGTGCGTAATTTTCCATAGGAACGTAATAGTAACATTCCCATGTTGAGTGATAATCTCCACAGATTTCACAACCAGTTATTGTTTCGTCGTTCGTGATCCAAGATTGACTGATCGAATTGTCATCAACACTCGGTTGAGAGTATTGATTTTGTATTTCATAAAGAGTTTCCAAAATATCTTCGAGACTTTTCATAATGCGCTTATTACCAAATTTTAATTATCCTATTAGTTATAAAAATAGAAAAACTTATATAAGTTGTCCAATTAATAGACTTTTCTGCTTTTGCCCACGTTTCGAATAGCCAATAGATGCAGCAGGGAGCCAGAACCCTTTAAATCGGAAGCTCACAACTCAGCCACTAACAAATCCAACTATTACTACGAAGCAGAAAATTTGGATGTCTATCAATTTAACCGCTTAAAATAATTTCTCGTTTTGAAATTTTAGAGAAGAAATAGAGAAAATTTCCAAGTCCTAAAAACTAGCGTGTCGAGAAATAAGAAGGAAAAACAGTGCGCGTCGAAAAATGTCGAAAAATAAAAATAAGAAAGATAGCGCGAAAAAATGGCGTCGCAAAATTCTAAAGCACCTAAATCTTAGTCTAAGGAATAAGCACTTAAGGGATTTTACGGCAAAGCCTAAAAATCTAGAAATAAAAATAAGCTACAGCAAAATACTAGACTTAAAACTAGCTACGAGCGAAAAATACAAAAAATTATGCTGAAACGAATAAAAAGGGACAAAATATAAAAATATACTAAAAGTTGCAAAAAGTACAATTTTTATAAAAAAATATTTTTATATTATTTATTTTATAAAACTATTAATTTTATAAACTAATTAAACTAATTAAACTAAATAATACAAATAATAAATAAATTAAACTAAATAATATAATATAAATAACCTAATTAGAGTTAAAGTAAAAATAATATAATTAAACTTCGTAATTAATGCTGATTAGGGTTCTGTGTGACCTGTCAGAGAGACCTCCGCGAGTCGCGGTTGTCCCGGTTTAATATCTCCGCAAGTCGCGGGGTTTGAAAATTCAAATGAGACAGGTCAAGTTTCGACAGGTTCAGTATTTATTATATTTTTTTTATATTTTTCTGTTTTAAATTTTATGTAAAATATTTATATTAATTAAATAAAATTTATATTTAAAAACTAAAATAAAAATAATTTATAATTTTATAAATAGAAATCTAAAAAAAATAAATTTATATATATAATTTTTTTTTTATATTAGCGTTGCGCTTCCGGCTTTTAAGCTAGATTTCGATTCCCCGGCAGCGGCGCCAAAAATACTTGATGTTATGCAGGGTGTATATAAAATAGCTTATATTTTACAAGAAAAAACTATTAAATACGATACAATTTTACACAAGATATTTATTTATTTATAGAATGGATATACTTAAACCTTGCTACAACACTTATAGGCAGTGTACCTAATCGTACAGTAGTGTAGTTTTTAGTAAGTCCGGTTCGTTCCACAGGGAAAAATCTTTAAACAAAGCTTAACGCTATATTAGTTTTGATTTATAAAAATACAAATATATAAATAAGTAATATTATTATAATAAAGGGGGGTTTTTACCGTTTAATGACTGGTTTGTCGATTTTTAAAACTTTAGTCGCAGTTAAAACCTAATGTAAAATATTAAAAATAAATACAACTTAATTTAAAGCGTAAAGTAAATAACGATAATGAAATTGCGATAAATAAAAGTGTGATAAAATAAAATTGCGATAATTAAAAAGTACGATAATTAAAAATGCAATTAAATAACAATAAATAAAAATGCGATAATTAGAAGTGCAATTAAATATAAAATAAAGGAAATTAAATATGAAATAAAATAATTATGCTTATTTAAACTTCCGTAATCATGATGTTTGACGTGTTGATTTTAGTTTTATGCCCATGGGTTAATTATTCTTTGTCCTGGATTATTTAATATGTCTGTCTGGTTTTTGTCCATAACAGTCCATCAGTCATAAATATAAAGTGCGAGTATCCTCGTCAAATTATCCTTATACAAGAAGTCAAATATTCCAACTAATTGGGGACTTAAACTGTAACAAGGTTTTAATACTTTATTTAATAATTACACCAGGTTATCGACTGCGTGTAACCCAAGGTTTTAATACTTTGTTATCAATTATGCCAAGTGTCCTTGTACATAATTTCACCCCTGTTTTAATAATTCTAGTGGCTATTAATCCATTCCCATGTCCGGTTAAATGAACGATTATTCGTACATATAAATACCCCGCCCATCGTGTTCGATCGAGTGTATATGGTTATTTAAAGGGACGTCCAATTGTAAATCTTTATATTAAAATTAACAAACTATCATTTAGTTAAACAAATATAAAGCCCATTAATAGCCCATAGTCTAATTTCCACAAGTGTCGTTCTTTTGTCCAAACCCCAATTATGGTACAAAGCCCAATTACCCAATTTTAATAATTAGCCCAACATCATGATTACTTCGATTTAAATAAGCATAATAATAACTTAGCTACGAGACATTAAATTAAAAAGGTTGAACATAACTTACAATGATTAAAAAATAGCGTAGCGTTACACGGACAGAATTTCGACTTACACCCTTACAATGTGCGCTAACATACCCTTATTATTAGAATTAAAATTAAAATTAAAATTAAAATTATAATATATATATATATATATATATATATATATATATATATATATATATATATATATAATACGTTTGATGAGAGAAGAAGAAAAAGGATATTTAAAACTCGTCGAATGCGTTGGCTTTTATAGGCAGTTTCAGAATTGGGGACTCCGCGAGTCGCGGCCTTTTTTCACTACAAACTCCGCAAGTCGCGGAGTTCATAAAACCAGCTCACACAAGTTTGTCTTTTAATTTGCCGACGGTATTTAAATATAAATATAATATATAAATAATTTTTAATAATTATTTAAATATTATATTATATTTATGTGCATAGTTGAATCGTAATTTTTAGTCCGTTGCGTCGAGCGTTGAGAGTTGACTCTGGTCCCGGTTCCGGATTTTCGAACGTCCTTGCGTACAATTTAATATCTTGTACTTTGCATTTTGTAACTTGTACTCTTGTCATTTTTAGACGTTTCTTATCAATAATTGGAACCTCTTTGATTGTATTTTATACTTTTGAGCTTTTTGGACGTTTGTGTCTTCAAATCTTCGTTTTCGCCTTTTGTCTTTGCACTTATTTATTTAAACAATTACAATGAAAATATAATACAATTACATATGAAAACCTATTATTTATGAGGGATATTGCTATAAAATATATGTTCCCTTTTAGCCTTATCAAGGTTCCCGGAATGATGGGGATATTCTTATATGCATCTTGTTAATGTCGGTTACCAGGTGTTCAATCCATATGAATGATATTTCCGTCTCTATGCACGGGACGTATGTTTATGAGAAATGGAAATATGAAATCTTGTGGTCTATTAAAATTATGAAATGATTGTTTATGATAAACTAATGAACTCACCAACCTGTTGGTTGACACTTTAAAGCATGTTTATTCTCAGGTATGAAAGAAATCTTCTGCTGTGCATTTGCTCATCTTAGAGATATTACTTGGAGTCATTCATGACATATTTCAAAAGACGTTGCATTCGAGTCGTTGAGTTCATCAAGATTATTATTAAGTCAATTATAGTTAGATATATTATGAAATGGTATGCATGCCGTCAACTTTCGATGTAATGAAAGATTGTCTTTTCAAAAACGAATGCAATGTTTGTAAAATGTATCATATAGAGGTCAAGTACCTCGCGATGTAATCAACTGTTGTGAATTATTTATAATCGATATGGACTTCGTCTGGATGGATTAGGACGGGTCTCTACAGTATAAGGCTGAAAGAATTTGGGTACCAAAATTTGGAGATATGAGAGAAATGGTACTTAGAGAAGCTCATAAAACCAGATACTCAATACATCTTGGAACGGGGAAGATGTATAAGGATCTCAAGAAACATTTTTGGTGGCCAGGTATGAAAGCCGATGTTGCTAAATACGTAGGGGAATGTTTGACGTGTTCTAAGGTCAAAGCGGAGCATCAGAAACCATCAGGTCTACTTCAACAACCCGAAATCCCGAAATGGAAATGGGAAAACATTACCATGGATTTCATCACTAAGTTGCCAAGGACTGCAAGTGGTTTTGATACTATTTGGGTAATAGTTGATCGTCTCACCAAATCAGCACACTTCATGCCAATAAGAGAAGATGACAAGATGGAGAAGTTAGCACGACTGTATTTGAAGGAAGTCGTCTCCAGACATGGAATACCAATCTCTATTATCTCTGATAGGGATGGCAGATTTATTTCAAGATTCTGGCAGACATTACAGCAAGCATTAGGAACTCGTCTAGACATGAGTACTGCCTATCATCTACAAACTTATGGGCAGAGTGAAAGGACGATATAAACGCTTGAAGACATGCTACGAGCATGTGTTATTGATTTCGGAAACAATTGGGATCGACATCTACCGTTAGCAGAATTTTCCTACAACAATAGCTACCATTCAAGCATTGAGATGGCGCTGTTTGAAGCACTTTATGGTAGAAAGTGCAGGTCTCTGATTTGTTGGAGTGAAGTGGGGGATAGACAGATTACGAGTCCGAAGATAATACAAGAAACTACCGAGAAGATCATCCAAATTCAACAACGATTGAAAACTGCCCAAAGTCGACAAAAGAGCTACGCTGACATTAAAAGAAAAGATATAGAATTTGTAATTGGCGAGATGGTCATGCTTAAAGTTTCATCTTGGAAAGGCGTTGTTCGATTTGGTAAATGAGGGAAACTAAATCCAAGGTATATTGGATCATTCAAGATTATTGAACGTGTCGGACCAGTAGCTTACCGACTTGAGTTACCCCAACAACTCGCAACTGTACATAACACTTTTCACGTCTCGAATTTGAAGAAATGTTTTGCTAAAGAAGATCTCACTATTCTGTTAGACGAAATTCAAATCAACGAAAAACTTCAATTCATTGAAGAACCCGTCGAAATAATGGATCGTGAGGTTAAAAGACTTAAGCAAAACAAGATACCAATTGTTAAGGTTCGATGGAATGCTCGTAGAGGACCCGAGTTCACCTGAGAGCGTGAAGATCAGATGAAGAAGAAATACCCGCACCTATTTCCAGAAGATTCGTCAACACCTCCAACTGCTTAAAAATTTCGGGACGAAATTTATTTAACGGGTAGGTACTGTAGTGACCCGAACTTTTCCATGTTTATATATATTAAATGAAATTGTTATTTACATGATCAAGTGTTTCCAACATGTTAAGCAATCAAACTTGTTAATACTTGATTAATTGAAATAGGTTTCATATAGATAATTGACCACCCAAGTTGACCGGTGATTCACGAACGTTAAAACTTGTAAAAATTATATGATGACATATATATGATTATATATATAGTTAACATAATATTATGATAAGTAAGTATCTCATTAGGTATTTTAACAATGAGTTATATACATAAAATTGAGTTTATTGAATTAAGAAACTCGAAACGATATATATAACGATTATCGTTATAACGTCTTACTAAATACATATGAATCATATTAAGATATTGATACACTATATTTAATCATGATAAATGATAAGTAAACATGTCATTAAGTGTATTAACAATGAACTACATATGTAAAAACAAGACTACTAACTTAATGATTTCGAAACGAGACATATATGTAGTGATTATCGTTGTAACAACATTTAACTGTATATATATCATAATAATATATATTAATATATCATAATATCATGATAATGTAATAATTTAACATATATTTAGATATAATAAACAATGGGTTAACAACATTTAACAAGATCGTTAACCTAAAGGTTTCAAAACAACATTTACATCTAACGACTAACGATGACTTAACGACTCAGTTAAAATGTATATACATGTAGTGTTTTATTATGTATTCATACACTTTTGAAAGACTTAAAGACACTTATCAAAATACTTCTACTTAACAAAAATGCTTACAATTACATCCTCGTTCAGTTTCATCAACAATTCTACTCGTATGCACCCGTATTCGTACTCGTACAATACACAGCTTTTAGACGTATGTACTATTGGTATATACACTCTAATGATCAGCTCTTAGCAGCCCATGTGAGTCACCTAACACATGTGGGAACCATCATTTGGCAACTAGAATGAAATATCTCATAAAATTACAAAAATATGAGTAATCATTCATGACTTATTTACATGAAAACAAAATTACACATCCTTTATATCTAATCCATATACCAACGACCAAAAACACCTACAAAAACTTTCATTCTTCAATTTTCTTCATCTAAGTGATCTCTCTCAAGTTCTATCTTCAAGTTCTAAGTGTTCTTCATAAATTCTATAAGTTCTAGTTTCATAAAATCAAGAATACTTCCAAGTTTGCTAGCTTACTTCCAATCTTGTAAAGTGATCATCCAACCTCAAGAAATCTTTCTTATTTACAGTAATATATCTTTCTAATACAAGTTAATACTTATATTAAAACTTTGGTTCAATTTCTATAACTATAATAATCTTATTTCGAGTGATGATCTTACTTGAATTTGTTTTCGTGTCATGATTCTGCTTCAAGAACTTTCAAGCTATCCAAGGATCCTTTGAAGCTAGATCCATTTATCTCTTTAACAGTAGCTTTATCCACAAAACTTGAGGTAGTAATAATGTTCTTAACATCATTCGATTCATACATATAAAGCTATCTTATTCGAAGGTTTAAACTTGAAATCACTAGAACATAGTTTAGTTAATTCTAAACTTGTTAGCAAAAAAAAATTAATCCTTCTAACTTGACTATTAAAATCAAATAAGCACATGTTCTATATCTATATGATATGCTAACTTAATGATTTAAAACCGGAAAACACGAAAAACACCGTAAAACCGGATATACGCCGTTGTAGTAACACCGCGAGCTGTTTTGGGTTAGTTAATTAAAAACTATGATAAACTTTGATTTAAAAGTTGTTCTTCTGGGAAAATGATTTTTCTTAAGAACATGAAACTATATCCAAAAATCATGGTTAAACTCTAAGTGGAAGTATGTTTTTCCAAAATGGTCATCTAGACGTCGTTCTTTCGACTGAAATGACTACCTTTAAAAAAATGAATTGTAACCTGTAATTCTAACTATAAACCTATAATTTTCCTGTTTAGATTCATAAAATAGAGTTCAATATGAAACCATAGCAATTTGATTCACTCAAAACGGATTTAAAACGAAGAAGTTATGGGTAAAACAAGATTAGATATTTTTTTATTGTTGTAGCTACTGGAAATATTGTAACAATTCTATACAAATCATATCCTAACTAACTTATATTATATTATACATGTATTCTAATATATTATGTAATCTTGGGATACCATAGACACGTATGCAAATGTTTTGACATATCATATCGACCCATTTATATATATTATTTGGAACAACCATAGACACTCTATATGCAGTAATGTTGGAGTTAGCTATACAGGGTTGAGGTTGATTCCAAAAATATATATAGTTTGAGTTGTGATCTAGCCTGAGACGTGTATACACAGGGTTGTGGATTGATTCAAGATAATATATATCGATTTATCTCTGTACATCTAATTATGAACAACTAGTTGTAAGTTACTAACAAGGACAGCTGACTTAATAAACTTAAAACAGTAAAACGTATTAAAAATGTTGTAAATATATTTTGAACATACTTTGATATATATGTACATATTTGTTATAGATTCGTGAATTGACCAGTGGCCAAGTCTAACTTCCCGACGAAGTAAAAATCTGTGAAAGTGAGTTATAGTCCCACTTTTAAAATCTATTATTTTGGGATGAGAATACATGCAGTTTTATAAATGTTTTACGAAATAGACACAAGTAAATGAAACTACATTATATGGGTGAATGATCGAAGCCGAATATGCCCCTTTTGCTTAGTAGCCTAAGAATTAGTAAACCTATCTACTAATTGACGTGAATCCTAAAGATAGATCTATTTGGCCTAACGAACCCCATCCAAAGTACCGGATGCTTTAGTACTTCGAATTCGTTTTTATCATGTCCGAAGGATTTCCCGGAATGATAGGGGATATTCTTATATGCATCTTGTTAATGTCGGTTACCAGGTGTTCACCATATGAATGATTTTTATCTCTATGTATGGGATGTATATTGAAATATGAAATCTTGTGGTCTATTATTATGATTAGATAATATATAGGTTAAACTTATAACTCACCAACATTTTTGTTGACGTTTTAAGCATGTTTATTCTCAGGTGATTATTAAGAGCTTCCGCTGTTACATACTAAAATAAGGACAAGATTTGGAGTCCATGCTTGTATGATATTATGTAAAACTGCATTCAAGAAACTTATTTTTGATGTAATATATTCTTATTGTAAACAATTATGTAATGGTCGTGTGTAAACGGTATATTTTAGATTATCATTAGTTGATAATCTACGTAATGCTTTTTAAACCTTTATAGATAAAATAAAGGTTATGGTTGTTTTAAAAATGAATGCAGTCTTTGAAAAACGTCTCATATAGAGGTCAAAATCTCGCAACGAAATCAATTAATATGGAACGTTTATAATCAATATGAACGGGACATTTCACTATAGCTTTTAATAAGGATGTAGATAGGTTAGACGATAAGAGTTTTCTTAGATTTTTACTTGGCCGTAGGATGTAAAGGATGTCCATGCTGGACAAGGATGTCCATGCTGGACATGGCCAGGGCTTTACAGATTTACTCTCCCACTGAATTACTATCACTTGATTGTACAAATTTGATTTATCATGGTGACCGGGTAGATAGAAATTTTGACGCTAACGCCATCTGGAGGCGTATGTCAAATTTTAATGTGTTTACGCGGGGAGGAAGACACTCCTATTTAGATATTAATAAAGCCGAGCTTCGTATAATACATAGATTTTTAGCAAACTCGATTACACAGTGAGGTAGGAACAAAGAGAAGGTAAATGAAAATGATTTATTTTACCTCATGTGTATTCGAGACTCACAGAGCGTTGTGAGTATACCTTATTGCGTGGGTTATTACTTATCGGCTATGGTAAGGAGTATACGTCATAATAGTATAATAGGAGGTGGTATTTTTGTTACTTTAATTACTGAGTATCTCGGTGTGGATAGAAGTCAGGGAGGATTAATAATTGCAACACCAGAACCCCATGATACAATTGGTTTGAAAGTATATCATGGTGCTAAGGTTTTAAAGAAACGACATAATGCTGCAGTACCATACGATGGCGCGCATCCACAGGTAGAAAGAGATCAGCAGTAAGGTAATGTGGGAGGAGGGAATCAGATGACAGAAATGCAAATTTTATTGGCCTAACATGAGTATGAAATGGCTAGACAACAAGCATTTGCAGATTGGCAATATCATTAAAGCCAAATCATAAGCCATTGTGCCTACATAAACACAAACTACATTCCTACTCAACCGGCCATATTTCCTCCCTGGACTATACAGACTCGACCACCGTTCCCTACATATAACCCAGCTCAAGCATTCTATAGCACTTACAGCTATGAATGGAATCCCTACTAGAACCATCCTCATCAACACTAATTTTCTTTTATGCCTATTTTTATTTATTGGTAACTTGTAATTTTATACTTTTAATACTTCTTTTGATACTATAATAGTTTTTATAATTTTCTAACTTTTATTATTAGATTTTTAATAATTTTTGAATGTGGAGTGATATACCCAACTTCAAAAATATGTATATATATATGTATATGTATATATATATATATATATATATATATATATATATATATATATATATATATATATATATATATATATATATATATATGTTTGTAGTTTATCTCATGTGCAAAACAGGGTAAAACAGCGCACTTTCAAAGACTGGCATTAAGTTCAGCAAAAGCTATTAATTTTGACGACAAAACGAAAAACAAGTGTGATGTAACAACAGACGGAATGAACAAATGATGTGCACCATTTATCATTCAACACAAACAACAATATTTTTGGAAACTTTGGTAAAATTTAATCATTTTTCTACACTAATCACCCTCAATAATTTAAATTATTACTGATTTCTTGCAAATGAGGGCATTGCAAGATCTTAAGTGTGGGAAGGGGTTAAATTCTTTCGGATTTTTAAAATTTTAATTTAAACACTTGGTTACCATAAAAAATACTAGTAACGCAGTAGTTGTATTAGAATCTAGTGCTCTCTGATAATAAAGAACAGCCCTAGTCTTATATACTGACTACCCAATTCTGATAAAATTTTTCAAAATTTTCAACTAAATGAACTCAAAATCATGTTTATACATATTTATGAACGATAAAACTAGGTGTTAACACCGAAATTATTGTTACCTCGGAAAGGATATAAAATGAGAAACAACTCAAAACGCTTGAATTTATTTAAAATAGAATAGAGGAGAATAAAAAGGTAAAGAAAGAAAAATAAAAGTCAAGTGTGGGAAAAATTTATCAAGTTATTTAGAACATATATTACATATTTTTGTACAAATAATTAAAAATACTTTTGTTTTGAACAATATTAATTAGTTTTACCCAGTTTATTATAATATAAATAGAATTTATAAGGAAGTAAAGTCTTTCGAGAAAAAGACACGCGCTTCTTGATTTAGGTCAGGAAGTTGTCGTCCAGACCAGTTGTAGAGACTACGAAAAACCTTGAAAAGTTTTCTCGAAAATCAGCAGGAAATCCACGGACCTCAGCATCAAACAGGGTCACCAAGTGGTCAGACTTATCCTAACCATGAGAGGATCTGTCTCGTAAAATGGGGAGGGCGCCGTGCAAATTAGCTTGATAAGACTAATGAATCAGACCTCCAGAAAGGATAATCTCCTTAAAGATCAAAAATCAGCTTTTAAGCCTGATATTACTCAATCCTTGAGATTGACCTTAAAGATTGAGAATTACAAACTCGTGGAATTCAATGATATCTAAACTCGAGCTTGAACGGGAAAATATTTTGATCAAATTACAAATCGATTTGTTTTCTGAAAACCTATTTTCAATGCGTTCATTACCATTGAACGTAAAATCCTAAGAATTCACCATAATTCATTAGGTCACCTGAACCAAATTGGGTGCCAAGCGTAAGAACGATGGTTGCATAGCATGGTCGAAGACAGGATCTTGTGCCAGACTGAAAAACCATGGGGTGATCTTTACTATTGCTCCTACAAAGGATAGTAATTGCATCCGACACGATATAGACCATAATCAAAAGCATGTCATGGGACATTGCCTTAACAGTTGCTTGTTCAACGCTTTCCTTTACAATCGGATGGTAGTTTACCGAAAGGTAATATACGGAGCAAGTATACTGGACATGTTGCTTTCCCAATACAAGGTTAGCAAGTGGGTGACACAAAACCGCAAGTTTTGAGCTAAAATTTTCAAATCTGAAACCCACAAAACCCACAAAAACAATTTGCAAACACCGGTGAAGGGTTATTCCGGATAACTTATCTAGGGTAAAAGCTAGATTGAATTTTCAAAAGATCAAATGTTTTCATAAAGATCCAATTTCCTAAAGGATCTAAATTTTCATAGTCATGTGGGACTGTAAACCACAACGTTACTATCATTGTTCATACTGCCGTATAGAAATCACTGATGTACAAAGTGTGAAGAATAAAGAAGTGATTCTAGTAAAGTTATATTCAAGTTCTATATTGTTTGAGGACAAGCAACGCTCAAGTGTGGGAATATTTGATAATGCTAAAAATGAACATATATTTCATAGCATTATCCTTCAAGAAAGACAAGCTTTTAATTGCAATTGTTCTATTTACAAGTGATATTCGTTTAAATATTAAAAGGAAAAGACAAAAGACAGATTCGATGATTTGAAGACGCAATTGACCAAAACGCTAAAAAGTACAAAGTACAATCAAAGTGGTTCAAATTATTGATGAGAAACGTCTCAAAATTACAAGAGTACGAGCCGCTAAACGCAAAGTACAAGATTTTAAATCGTACGAAAGGATGTTCAAAAATCGGGAACCGAGACATGAACCAAATATCAATGCGCGACGCAATGAGCCTAAAATTACAAGTCAACTATGCACAAGAATATAATATAATATATATATAATTATATAAAATTATATATATTATATTATATATTATTATAAACTCAGCAGCCCACGTTTTTGTTGCTTGGTGAGCTGGAAAAGCAGGCCATGCGATTGCATGGCCAGGAAGGTTTAAAACCATGCGATCGCATGGCTTCAAGTGTCAGGCCACATCTATAAATTGCAGCGTATTTCGGACGAATTTTTACACCTTTTTCTAATCTCTTACTCTCTCAATATATTTATATTTATATTTTAATTATAATTTTAATATTAAAGTTTAATAATAATAAGGTTATGTTAGCGAATGTTTTAAGTTTGTAAATCAAAACTCTGTCCGTGTAACGCTACGCTATTATTAATCATTGTAAGTTATGTTCAACCTTTTTAAATTAATGTCTCGTAGCTAAATTATTATTATGCTTATTTAAGCTGAAATAATCGTGATGTTGGACTAAATATTAAGACAGGGTAATTGGGCTTTGTACCATAATTGGGGTTTGGACAAAAGAACGACACTTGTGGAAATTAGACTATGGGCTATTAATGAGCTTTATATTAACTAAACGATATCTCGTTAATTTAATATAAAGGTTACAATTTGACGTATCTATAAATAACCACATACGCTTAATCATGTATGGTGGGCGGGATATCTATAAATACAAATAATTGTTCATTTTACCGGACACGGGGATGGATTAATAGTTAATGGACTCATTAAAACATGGGTGGATTACATTCAAGGGTAATTGGTGTAATTGTTAACAAAGTAGTAAAACCTTGGATTACACGCAGTCGATAACCTGGTGTATTCATTAAACAAAGTATTAAGACCTTGTTACAGTTCGAATCCCTAATTAGTTGGAATATTTGACTTCGGGTATAAGGATAATTTGACGAAGACTCTCGCACTTTATAATTATGACTGATGGACTATTATGGACAAAACCGTATGGACATATCGAATAATCCAGGACAAAGGACAATTAACCCATGGTAATAAATTAAAATCAACACGTCAAACATCATGATTACGGAAGTTTAAATAAGCATAATTCCTTTATTTTATATCTTATCGTACTTTTAATTATCATACTTTTTAATTATCGCAATTTTATTTATCGCCATTTTATTTATCGCACTTTAAATTATCGCACTTTTATTATCGTTATTTACTTTACGCTTTAAATTAAGTTGTATTTATATTTAATATTTTACATTAGGTTTTAATTGTGACTTAAGACATAAAATCGACAAACCGGTAATTAAACGGTAAAACCCCCTTTTTATAATAATAATAATACTACTTATATATATATATATATATATATATATATATATATATATATATATATATATACACAAATATAGTTTTTAAAAATATAGCGTTAAATTTGGCTAGCTCCCTGCGGAACGAACCGGACTTACTAAAAACTACACTACTTTACGATTAGGTACACTGCCTATAGTATTGTAGCAAGGTTTAGGTATATCCACTCTATAAATAAATAAATAACTTGTGTAAAATTGTATCGTATTTAATAGTATTTCGTAACAAAAATATAACTATTTCGTACTACACCTCGCACACATCAACTTGGTTGTTGGATTTTCCGAACAGTCGCCAATTTATTGGGACCAAAAGGATCCTGCCTCTCCACACAAGGTGTACCTGGCCACTAGTCTTGGATACTAAATTGTGTATAAACCCAATATTAATCACTAAATTATCTTAATAAGCTCCGCTTCAAATTCGACCGCTCAAGGAACGACCCTAGGTCATACTTGCCCTTGCTAACCTATAGGAAGGAATAATAGATTTAGGCCCATCATATATAAATTAAACAATCAGCTTCTTCTTTTGATATCCTGAATTGATGTTTTTCGACCTAACGACACCACATAAATAAACCGTTCGATTCGGGCATATCAAGTACCACACACCGAACCTTGGATGAATAAAAGTCAACTAGAGTATCTTCATAATAGCCTGGCGGGTCAACTGAGAAAAGATAGAAAGAAGGCAATGAGACTTTCGCTTTGTAAGAAGCCAAAATGGGAAACTCAACTAATCCTTCCAAATTGCATTGGGAACTAGCAACCTCAAAGGGAGGGAAAAGTCTCCTACAAAAAATAGGAAAACTAACTGAGACATAGATACACAATAATGATCCATATTTCATATCATAATACTATCAACACTCTTTCAGTGACGTAAAGCAGTTACGATACTTGCTACCTTCAGGGAATCGCCCACGAAGAGAAATTCACGCCTAAACCACCCATCTTTTATCATCTTCATGATCTGGCGTTGGTATACTTATCCCTTCAATAAGGTCCGCTAAGAATTGTACAAACAGTATGGTTGAGTACAAACTAATTTATAATATTTGTAACCGTTTTCCCTCGTTTCTCTGACGATTTTGGCGATTCAATAAGCCTTTACTAAATTCAAAAATTTCCTGTTTGATTCAACATTTTTGATCTTGTTGACCATGGGCCAATCGTTTCATTTATCATACCAACGATGGATGGTATCGTATTGTTCGAAAACACTCTAAGATCTCTAACAATGATTCTGTACATGCTAAAACATTTACAAGATGAAGATGTCACTACCTTTTATGTTCACAAGATTCCAAACCAAAATCATTAGATGTTAAAGGTTTATGGTACTTGTGTGACCATATGGTATCATCGCAGACTCGTTCATTCCATAAAAAAAAGCAAAAAAATGGTAACCGTTTTGGTTTCGTACAATTAAGGGATGTTGATGATAAAAAAAGGTTTGCAAGACTTTATCTATCATTTGGATTGATAATTTTCGTTTGTTTTGTTATGTTTCGAGATTCCAACGAAAGGTTCAACAACTGCTTACTTCACGCCCTTTTGTAAATGACTTGGTTTCTTCTGTTATCAATAAAATTAAAGACGTTGCCTCTATTCATACTATTACAATGATAAGTCGTGTGATTTCATTAGCGATCAATGGGTTTATATACAGCGTAATACATCATTCTAGATTGCTAATCCTAACAACCATTCCTCAATTTATGGGATTGGTTTTACAGTGAATATATATTCTATAATTAGCTATATCTCATACAAATATACATGTGACATATAAATGGTATATATTCGGCTATTACTCCCCTACAGTCGAAGCGTTGGGAGAACTAATGCCGAGACTGGATCAAAACTCCTCGAAGAGTAGCCGCGGTAATCCCTTAGTGAAGATGTCGACAATTTGGTAACGAGTGGGAACATGGAGAATTCGAACTTGACCTTTGGCAACCATTTCTCGTACAAAGTGAATGTCAAGTTCATTGTGTTTTGTTCTTTGATGCTGAACAGGATTGCCGGCAAGATAGATGGCACTTATGTTGTCACAAAAAACGAAAGTAGCCTTCCGAATGGGACAATGTAATTCGAGAAGAAGATTGTGAAGCTAACACGACTCAACTACCACATTAACCACACCCCGATATTCAGCCTATGTACTCGATCTAGAAAGGGTAGCTTGGCATTTTGAAGACCACTAAATGAGAGTATCACCATAATATACACAATAACCTGAAGTAGATCTTCGCGTATCAGGACATCTGCCACAATCTGCATCAGTAAAGGAAACTAAGGATGTTTAGCGTGACTTATTTATATGTAGACCAAGTGTTGGTGTTCCCTGCAGGCAGCGTATGTTGCGCTTAAGTGCCAACATATGAACATCCTTCGGATCATGCATGTGCAAGCAAACTTGTTGCACTGCGTAAGAGATATCCGGGCGTGTGAATATTAAGTATTGTAATGCACCCGCTAATCTTCTATATTTTGTAGGATTCGGATATGGAGTGCCCGAATTTGAACTTAGTTTACCGGTTGTATCAATGGGTGTGGTAGCTTTGTTACATTCTATTAGTCCTGCGCGCTGGATTATATCTTTGGTATAAGCATGTTGATCTACAAACAAACCATTTGACGACCGTGTAACTGAGATGCCTAAATAAGAATGTAACGTGCCTAAGTCTTTCATAGCAAATTCTCGTGAGAAAAGTATCATAAGATGCTTGTGCAATTCATTATTCAAAGTAACTAGGACGATATCATCAACATATAGTAAGAGATAGGCAATGTCATGTCCCTGGTGATAAATGAAAAGAGAATGATCACACTTGCTGTTTGTGAACCCAATACTAGAAGCAAAATCAGCAAATCTTTGATACCACACACGACACGTGGTGCCTTTTTTAAACCATATAAAGATCATTTTAGTAAGCATACATAGTCCAGATAATTAGCATCATGAAATCCAATAGGTTGGTGCATATAAACGGTTTCATTAAGATGACCATGAAGGAATGCATTTTTGACATCAAGTTGTCAAATTTGCCAAGACTTGGAAGCCGCGATAGTAAGTACGATGTGAATTGTGGCAGGTTTCACCACTGGATTAAATGTCTCATAACAGTCAATGTCAGGTTGTTGGGACTGACCGTCGCCCCACTATTCGGGCTTTGTAACGCTCAAATGACCCGTCTGATTTCATTTTGTGTCAGTAAATCCACATAGATCTAATAACCTGCATGTTAGGTAAACGGGAACAAGAACCCATGTATTATTTTCCACTAAAGCCTTATATTCGTCGTCCATGGCACGCTTGCAATTAGGATCGAAAAGAGCTTGTTTAGGAGTTTTTTGGAAGGGAGAAAGAGTAGTAGTTGCCTAGAGATTAAACGGAATTTTAGGCTTGACAATGCCATGCATGCTACATGTGATTATGGTGCGAGGTGGGGGTGAATCAGAAACGGGTGAGGACTGAGATGAAGCATTCGAGGTATCAGATGATGAGTGAGGGGAGTCAACAGAATTATTTGGTGAATGGTGTGGATGATGAGAAGGTGATGGGCTGGTATTGCTGGTACTAGGTGGCTACATAGATGGAATATGTGGTGGTGGATTAGTTTCATTTGAAACAGGTTGCGTTGGGCCAGGTAGTAGGCTAGTGGATGATGAACGAGTTAGTGATGGGCTAGTTGGTGTTGGACTATTAGTACTCGGATATGGAGAAGTAGATGTAGTGGGTGTTGAAGTTGTATTAAGAAACTAAGAAGAATATAAATGTACATTGGGATCATCAGTAAACACTTTGTATGAATTTGGAGTGTGTTTATTAGTGTTTGCAAATGGAAAGATAGTTTCGTCAAAAAGAACGTGACGTGAAATAATAATTTTGTGAGTGGATAGATCATAGCACTAATAGCCGCGATGATTTGAAGGATAGCCCAAGAACACACAAGGAGTAGAACGAGAGTCGAGTTTATGGATTTTACTATAAGGAAAAAGAGGGTAGCAAAGGCAACAAAAAACACGCAAGTGATCATATGATGGAATTCGGTTGTATAATTTTTGGGTAGGAGACATATTTTTGAGTAGTTTGCTAGGTAGAATGTTAATAAGATATGTGGCCATGATAAGAGCATGGTGCCAAAAATTATGTGGAATTTGAGAGTGAGCTAGAAGTGTGCGCATGACGTTGTTGATGGCTCGAATTTTACGTTCTGCCTTCCCATTTTGAGAAGACGTATATGGGCACAAAAAATAGAATAGCATGCCATTTTGCTCACAAAATTGATGAAAGAAGACATTGTTGTATTCGGTACCATTATCACATTGAAGTTGTTTGATTTTGGTTTGAAATTGAGTTGTGACATATGCATGAAATGCTTTAAAGATAGAGAGAACTTGTGATTTTTGACCTAATGGAAAAGTCCACAAGAAATTAGTGAAGTTGTCAAGAAATAAAATGTAGTATTTGTGACCACTACTACTAGCAATGGGTGAGGTCCATAAATCACTATGGACAATGTCAAATGGAGAAAAAGTATACAAAGAAGAAGAATAAAATGGTAATCTAATTTGCTTGCCAAAAACACATGATTGAAAAACTTTATTACTAGAATTCAAAGTACATTGTATTGAATCATTATTCCCAAGAGATTTCAAAACATCACCAACCGGGTAGCCTAAGAGATGATGCCACAAATCTTGATTTAAAGCAATAAAAGTTGATGGAGAGGATAGTTGACGCATCATGGAAGAGTGGACGGGATAAAGATCGCCGGTGCTATTACACCGTAGGATGGTGGTCCCCTTCGGAAAATCCTTCACAATAAGAACCAAAGGATCAAATGAAATAGAAACATTATTGTCAGTGGTAAGATGACGTAAAGAAATTAAATTTTTAATAAGTTGTGGAGCATAGAGAATATTAGATAAAAGCAAAGGTTTACGAGTGGAGTTGAGATAGGAATTACCAAACCCATGTATAGGAAGCTTATTGCCATTACCAACTAAAATATATTTTGGGTGGCCTGAATGGAAATAAGATAAGAGTTTACTTTGTGAGCGCGTCATATGAGAGGTTGCTCCAGTGTTCATATACCAATTATTATCATCCGGCGGGTTCAAGCTCATTGTGTACATGGCCGATTCAATATCTGTTGTAGTGTTGGATGCAACAGAGTGTGCGTAAGCCGGCTATTGGGGACGTGGGCCAAGAATTCATGGTTGTCCAGTAGCGGTGTTGGGCCTGGACCAAGAAGCAGTCGGATATGGACAAGGAGCAGTGGGCCAATGTAGTTGTTGTAAAGCCCAAGTAGGAGTCTGCCAATATTGATTTTGTGGTCCATGTGAGTAATTTGGTGGCCCAAAAATAGAATTGTTGTTATTGGAGTAAGATTGGCCATGTCCTCTACCAAAACCACCTCTGCCACGAAAATTACCCCTATTATTTCCCCGATTGGAACTACGACCTCGATAAGATGAACCTTTATTTCTTTGATTAGGGTTTGATGAAGGAGAATAGGGTGCAGGTGTTTGAGAAGGTGCGACCGTAAACAAATCAGATTCGGTGTGTGCCGCCGATTGAGATGCTTGTTTAGCTTTACGGGTTTCTTCGAGTATTAATTCCGATCTTGCTTCGTAAAAGGTAAGAATTTTAGCCATATGGCTGATCTGAGAAGTAATTGAATCATAAGTATCATTCAAACCGGTGACTAATTGCAAGACGAGCCGATCATCTTCAATTTTAGGACCAACATTAGATAATTGGTCTCAAGCTGTTTGAGTTCCTGACAATAAGCGGATACGTTAGGGAAATCGTCTAATCGAGTGGTGGTGAACTTGTGAGTGAGATGAACAGCGCGAGTATGCCGATTGTCATGGAAAACATTTTTGAGACGTTCCCATGCTTCTTGAGCAGAAGAACCGGTGACAAGCACAGTACCAAGAAGTTCGGGTGAGATAGTCTCGTAAATCCATTGAAGAACAATGGCATCGAGACGATCCCCACTTGCGTCTTTCAAAGTGGTTGAGTCGGTAGTTGTAGAAGATGAAAAAGAATAGTGGATGATATGATGTGATCAATAACCATGAATGCCCGACAATGAATTTGGAACAATTCTGCCCAAGATTCGTATTTGCCATCCTTCAGTTCAAGGGTAATAGGAATAAAATTGCGAATGTTATTAACTGTTATTACAGGATGTAGTTTTTGATTATCAGCCATAGATGCAGAAAGAAAGAAAGAACAGACAATTTGAAGAAGAAGAAGAAGGGATGTGTTTTTGTAGATTGGAGGATGAACTAGGCTGCTGATACCATATTAGAATGATAAGTCGTGTGTTTTCATTAGCGATCAATGGGTTTATATACAGCGTAATACATCATTCTAGATTGCTAATCCTAACAACCATTCCTCAATTTATGGGATTGGTTTTACAGTGAATATCTATTCTATAATTAGCTATATCTCATACAAATATACATGTGACATATAAATGGTGTATATTGGGTATTAGCTATATCTCATCCAGAGGTTAATCGTGATTCTGTTTCTAATGTTCATCTCACTCTCGAGGAAGATATTCTTAGACATATGAATAACACTCAGGAGGTGGCTATCGTTAAAATTAAAGACGTTGCCTCAATGCATACTATACAATGTGTCTTCATTGAAGAAGGTTTCAACAATATGACAATCAATCATATTGGTGGACAATCAAAATAGTGTTAATCAGGAACCGATCCATCATTTGTACATGGATGATAATATTTATGTAGCAAACCAATCATTGGGTCCTAGTAAGCTTTTCCTGGATTTGAATCAATAAATGTTCATCCTTCTGGTGATTCATTCGAATATGAATTAAGGAAAATGGTTGAATTAAGAGTTATTCTTGAGTGTGATAAGCATGATTGTGAACGTTCGTTTACCGAATTGCTTAAATCTGGTGACAAATTACATCGGTTTTACTGAAGGTTATTTTGTGAATTTATGTTGTAGTAAAAAGCGCAAAAAACACATTTGGATCAAAGATATTTGTAATGCTAACAAGGTGATGTTTCTTGGTAATTACAGTTTTCAGTTTGGTTGTTCTTTATCTCGTGGCCGATCATGAGGGATACTCTCGGTTTGGGATCCTCGTTTTTTTACTAAGTCAAATATGTGGTGTGAAGATAATTTTCTTATTGTGCAAGGAAAGTGGTATATTTTATACAATACTAATGTCCAGGCCGGCTTATTAGGTTTATGGGCCCTGTTCATTATATAAAAAGTTGGGCCTTGTTCATTATAAAAAAAGTTGGCCTTTTATACAAAAATTTTGTGTATATATAAGAAAAGTATGCCTTAATTGTTTTGGAAGCAATATGACCTACTAAATATAACCCCCTTTATATTGGGGCCGAGTTCAAAACCGGAAACCAACAATATATAGCAACAACCAATCTCAACCATTATATATATATAATTTTAAAAGATATTAAATTTATATCAGGACGATATAATAATAAATTGACTTTTTTAAAATCAGTTACAATAACACTTTGTGTTTGTGCACATGCACATTCTAAGGAACAAATTTATAACTGTATATTACGAGTACTACATGTTCAGCTATTAATTGAATTTGTCGAATATCATATATTTAGCCAATAATCGTGTATTTAAATTTTACTCCTAACTATTAAATATTTAAATTTATTTATATGTTGTAAGTAATTTATATTAAAAATATATATGAAAACAATCAACTTAGTTGTACGCAAATTAGTGGGTTACAGTCCATTTAGTTGGGCAAGATAAAAGGTAAATATTGATTGGACTTAAAAATGGGGCCTAGAAATTATTGGGCCCTGTTCTTTGGCACGGGTTGCACTGGTTCAAATCCGGGAATGTGACATGGTGAATATCTATGCTCCACAAGGTTCAATTGTAAAACGTAATTTATTGAACAAAATATTGGACTCAAGAACTCTCATAATGGTGATTATGTTGTTTTTGGCGATTTTAATGAAGTGTGTTTTCAAGAAGAACGTTTTGGAACCGAGTTTAACTATCGTGATGCCACGTTTTTCAATGATTTTATACGTAACACTTGTTTGATCGATCTTTCTTTAGGTGGTCGAAAGTTCACTTGGATGAACTAACAAGGTACTAAAATGAGCTTAATTGATCGTTTTCTTATTTCACAAAGTGTGGTGGATTATTTGCCTAATGCACAATCTATTGCACTAAATCGAGGCCATTTGGATCATTGTTCTATTTTGTTTTTTGTTTTCTAATGGCAAATTGGATTATAGTCCCACTCCATTTAAATTCTTCCATTCGTGGTTTTCGTACAATGATTTGGTCGATGTTGTACAATAAGTTTTTAACGGACAAGCAGATTTATTGTCAAATCTCCAACTTCCTATCTAAGCTTAAATGTCTCAAGATGAAACTAAAAGGATGGATTAAATCTAAAAAGGCTACTGAATGGTCTCGCAAGAAACAAATTACTGATCGGTTAAACTCCATTGACATCACTCTAGATAACAACACATCTTCTGATTTGGAAAGGGCTAAATGTTTAAACTTTATTCAAGAATTTAACGATTTAAACAGAATTGAAGAATTAGATTTAGTTCAAAAGTCAAGGTGCAAATAGAGTATTGATATAGATGAAAATTCTAAACTATTTCACTCCCTTATCCATAGCTCCAAATCTCAACAGAATGTTTGTGGAGTGTTATTTAATGGGATATGGATTACTAATCCTCACGAAGTAAAGGGGCTGTAAGAATGAATTTCAGAATGTTCTTTCATGTACTCTATTCCATGATGAACCAACACAACATATATTGAATGATTTGGACAGAAATCGTTTAGAGTGTGATGTTTCTGAAGAAGAAATCTGTCAAGCGGTTTGGAATTGTGGTAGTTGTAAGGCTCTCGGACCCGATGGTTTCACTTTTTTGTTCTTCAAAACATATTGGGAGATATTGAAAGATGATTTAGTTAGCTCAATCCAATACTCATTTTGCAATCTTTATATGCCTAATGGTGCTGGATCATCTTTTATTACTCTAATACCAAAGACAAACAATCCAACTTTGGTAAAAACTATAGACCAATCTCTTTAATTGAGGTGTATTACAAAAGAATCGCTAAAATCTTCGCTTCAAGATTAGCCTCAGTCATTGATAAAGTTATCAGCATTGAACAATCTGCTCTCATTGCTAATAAACAAATTTTGAATGGGCCTTTAATTCTTAGTGAAATTATCAATTGGTATAACGCCAATTCGAAGAATTTGATGATTCTAAAGGTTGACTTTGAAAAGTCATATGACTCGGTAAGTGGCAATACCTTGATCATATGTTAAAAAAAATTAGGATTCGGTGTTACATGGAGAAATTGGATATCGATGGGTCTTTCTTGTTCTCATTCGTCGGTGTTGGTTAATGGGAGTCCGACTAGTGAATTTGATATTAAAAGTCGCATTCGACTAGGAGACCCATTAAGTCCTTTTCTTTTCTTAATCATTATGGAAGGTCTTCACTTGAATCTTAAAAAAGCGGTTGATATGAATGTGATAAAAGGTATTAATGTTGGTGGTGATAACTTTAACATTTCACATCTTTTTTATGTGGATAACGCTTTAGTTGTATCATGTAATCAAGAAGAGATGGACAACATTATACGGATTTTCAATATTTTTTTGCTTTCAGGTTGAGAATAAACGTGTCTAAATCAAATGTGTACGGTATTAATGTATCCGAATTTGAGATGACAGAAATGTTTAATCATTCCGGTTGTTTCACCAGGTACTTTTCCATTTACCTATCTTGATCTCCCATTGGGTACCAACATGAATTTGATTTCTAGTTGAAAACCTTTCATGGAAAAATTCAAGAATATATCATCTTTATGGAAAGCAAGGATGTTATCTTATGGAGGGCGTCTTACATTAATTAAGTCGGTTCTTGGTTCTTGGGAGTAATGGTATATACCACCTATCGATTTTTAAATGTCCTAAAGAAGTTATCCGATTTCTTGAAGGATTTAGAAGTTCTTTCTTTTGAGGTAGTGATGATGATGCCAAGAACATGTCATGGATTAAATAGGATTCTGTTCTTCCAAAATTGAGGGGTGTTGGGAGTTTGGAAGCATTTACTTGGCTTTGAATTTTAATTGGATTTGGAGGTTCTATACTCAACCAAATCATCTTTGGAGGCAAGTAATTGGATCGATATACGGTCAGAGAGCTGCAATCGATAACATCACTGGTTTTCGAAGTAGCATTTGGATAAATCTTATTAAATCAATATGCAAGCGCAACATTCTAATTTGTTACCAAATCATCCAATTGTTAGTTAGGTAAATAATGGCAGGTCAAGGTGGGTCAAAGAGTTACGTGGAGAATCTCTCGTGATCGCTTGCCGACTCGCAACAATCTGCTGATTTGTGGCATTGTGATTCAGTCATCTGCTTGCCCAATTTATAATAATGGTTTCGAATCAATAGATCATCTATTCTTCGAATGCAACCCGGCTCAGGATTTGTGGCACAAAATAAGGGTTTGGTGCAACTTGGGATTTCCGGTGTTCTATTGTTGGATTGAGTGGGCCGCATGGTTTGACAATTGGGTTGGTCAATCAAAAAAGAGGGCTTAGCTTATTCGATCGATGCTGCTTTTTCCTGGATTATTTGGCGTTTTCGTAATGGAGTCGTTTTTTCAAACGAGGTGCTTCGAAAAGGAGTTTCAGTTTATTTGATTCGTTATACTTCTTACGCTTGGTTATATTATAGAAGTAGAAACAAGGTTAACTTGAACAATTGGCTATTACAGTCGTTATAATTTTTATTATGTATGTTGCTTCCTTTTCCTTGTAGTGTCTTACTAGAGTGGTTTTAATATTTTCACAAGAAGTTTAAAGTTCAAACCTCGGAAATTTTTTTTTTTTTTTTTTTTTTTTGCAAGGCAAAAGATAATTTTATTACTTTAAAAGAGAATTACATCAATAAGCATGGGAGAGCATGCTGGACAATTATTTACAATCAAGGAGGCACCTAAAATTAAACAGGAGACTTTCTAGAGTATGCAGTTACCCATGGTCGTCTTGCACGTTCGGTTCCACAAGCCACTTATTCCAATCCAAAGTGTTAATTTTCGACCGTCTTAATATACATTCAAACGACTTGATTTGGATTTTGTTTAAAGTCATTGGCCCGTTACCCTTTTTATTTTGGAATGTAGAGAGGTTCCTATTTCTCCAAATATAGTAACCACACGTCCATTCGATAGCCTGCCATACACTAGACTTTGAGGATGATTGGGCACTTGAGTACCGCCCCTCGAACATCTCATCCAGGTTCGAATAAAATACATTTCCTAACCTACACCAACGAAACAACCTTGACCAGACCTCTTTCGCAAACTGACAATGGAGGAGTATATGTTCTGCGGTTTCAACGTCATTTTTGCAGACCGGGCACAACACAGAATCCAAGTCGATACCCCTTTTGTTTAATTCGTGGCGGACTGGGATGCGATTAAGTTTGGCTCTCCATACAAATAATCCTATTTTTTTTGGGAACCATTCTGTTACGCATTGTCTCCTTCGCCCCTGAACACTATGGAGAATCTTTGAGTCGACTAGGATAGTGAGCGTTTTTGTACTGAATGAACCGTTCGACTGCAGCTTCCAGGACCAGGAATCCATCTCGTTGTTTGCATACTAGAAGGAGCATAACAGCCTTTGGAGTTCTTCGAGCTCACTGTTGGTTCTTCCATTCGGCATTCTAGTCCAATCCCATGAAAACCTCCAAGAAGATCCATCTTTTACTAATCTTTCACCGATCAGCGCGTCTTGGATTCTTTCTAACCGGAACAATCTTCTAAACCTCTCGCATAAAGCTTGACCACCTATCCACACATCTTTCCAAAAAAGAAATTGATCCCCTTTACTTATGATTTTGTCAAAAGAGTCAGTGAAGGGGATATTAAGGTTATCAACTTGTGGCCCGATAGAGCATATAGTGTTCCAAGTGGAATTTTTCCCATTGATGTTCATCGACTCGGTTGGTCCCAACCCCCCATCTTTCCCATACAAACTTTTGATAATTTTTACCCAAAAGGCATCCTTTTCGACCCGGAACCGCCACCACCATTTACACAATAAAGACAAATTTTTAGCTTTTAAAGACCCGATGTTAAGCCCCCCGCCCTCATAAGGTAAGAGAATATTATCCCATTTAACCCAAGAAATCTTCGAATTTTCACCCGACCCGCCCCAAAAAAACTTACGCCTCATACTCTCGAGCATGTTGATAATGCAAGATGGAGCACGGAATAGGGATAAGGCATACAATGGAAGGCTACTTAATACCGATTTGATTAGAGTAAGACGACCCCCGAAAGACATCGATATTGCTTTCCTATCCGCAAGCCTAGCTTGGAGTTTATCCACAACAGGAACCCAATCACGCATACAATTCATCTTTTGACCAATGGGAAGTCCTAGGTAAGTAAAAGGAAAACTACCCACACGACAACCAATATAGTTAGCCATTGCCTTTACGGAATTGTCATGAACGCCGATTCCATATATACAACTTTTTGCAAAGTTAACCTTTAATCAGGAGAAGATTTCATAACATTTCAAGAGTTTAAAGAGATTACCAACATTCTTCCTACTCCATTTACCGAAAAAAAATCCTATCGTCGACATATTGAAGGTGAGATAACGCCACCTTGTCGGATCCCACCTCAAATCCTTCATACATGTTTGCTTCTGAGGCTCTTTTAATAAGTGAGTTTAACCCCTCGGCCACCAAAATAAAGAGGTACGGGGATAGTGGATGTAGTGACCCGAACTTTTCCATGTTTATATATATTAATTGAGATTGATATTTACATGATTAAATGTTTCCAACATGTTAAGCAATCAAACTTGTTAAGACTTGATTAATTGAAATATGTTTCATATAGACAATTGACCACCCAAGTTGACCGGTGATTCACGAACGTTAAAACTTGTAAAAACTATATGATGACATATATATGGATATATATATATATAGTTAACATGATACTATGATAAGTAAACATATCATTAAGTATATTAACAATGAACTACATATGTAAAAACAAGACTACAAACTTAATGATTTTTAAACGAGACATATATGTAACGATTATCGTTGTAAAGACATTTAATGTATATATATCATATTAAGAGATATTAATACATGATAATATCATGATAATATAATAATTTAAAATCTCATTTGATATTATAAACATTGGGTTAACAACATTTAACAAGATCGTTAACCTAAAGGTTTCAAAGCAACACTTACATGTAACGACTAACGATGACTTAACGACTCAGTTAAAATGTATATACATGTAGTGTTTTAATATGTATTTATACACTTTTGAAAGACTTCAATACACTTATCAAAATACTTCTACTTAACAAAAATGCTTACAATTACATCCTCGTTCAGTTTCATCAATAATTCTACTCGTATGCACCCGTATTCGTACTCGTACAATACACAGCTTTTAGATGTATGTACTATTGGTATATACACTCCAATGATCAGCTCTTAGCAGCCCATGTGAGTCACCTAACACATGTTGGAACCATCATTTGGCAACTAGCATGAAATATCTCATAAAATTACAAAAATATGAGTAATCATTCATGACTTATTTACATGAAAATAAAATTACATATCCTTTATATCTAATCCATACACCAACGACTAAAAACACCTACAAACACTTTCATTCTTCAATTTTCTTCATCTAATTGATATCTCTCAAGTTCTATCTTCAAGTTCTAAGTGTTCTTCATAAATTCTACAAGTTCTAGTTACATAAAATCAATAATACTTTCAAGTTTGCTAGCTCACTTCCAATCTTGTAAGGTGATCATCCAACCTCAAGAAATCTTTATTTCTTACAGTAGGTTATCATTCTAATACAAGGTAATAATCATATTCAAACTTTGGTTCAATTTCTATAACTATAACAATCTTATTTCAAGTGATGATCTTACTTGAACTTGTTTTCGTGTCATGATTCTGCTTCAAGAACTTCGAGCCATCCAAGGATCCGTTGAAGCTAGATCCATTTTTCCCTTTTCCAGTAGGTTTATCCAAGGAACTTAAGATATTAATGATTTTCATAACATCATTCGATTCATATATATAAAGCTATCTTATTCGAAGGTTTAAACTTGTAATCACTAGAACATAGTTTAGTTAATTCTAAACTTGTTCGCAAACAAAAGTTAATCCTTCTAACTTGACTTTTAAAATCAACTAAACACATGTTCTATATCTATATGATATGCTAACTTAATGATTTAAAACCTGGAAACACGAAAAACACCGTAAAACCGGATTTACGCCGTCGTAGTAACACCGCGGGCTGTTTTGGGTTAGTTAATTAAAAACTATGATAAACTTTGATTTATAAGTTGTTATTCTGAGAAAATGATTTTTATTATGAACATGAAACTATATCCAAAAATTATGGTTAAACTCAAAGTGGAAGTATGTTTTCTAAAATGGTCATCTAGACGTCGTTCTTTCGACTGAAATGACTACCTTT
The DNA here is from genome assembly GCF_046630445.1 of Rutidosis leptorrhynchoides. Classification (NCBI taxonomy): domain Eukaryota; kingdom Viridiplantae; phylum Streptophyta; class Magnoliopsida; order Asterales; family Asteraceae; genus Rutidosis; species Rutidosis leptorrhynchoides. Next base: position 390,039,367 of record NC_092335.1, on the reverse strand, counting down.
ACAAAAATGACTTGTAACTTATTTTTTTGACTATAAACCTATAATTTTTCTGTTTAGATTCATAAAATAGAGTTCAATATGAAACCATAGCAATTTGATTCACTCAAAACGGATTTAAAATGAAGAAGTTATGGGTAAAACAAGATTGGATAATTTTTCTCATTTTAGCTACGTGAAAATTGGTAACAAATCTATTCCAACCATAACTTAATCAACTTGTATTGTATATTATGTAATCTTGAGATACCATAGACACGTATACAATGTTTCGACCTATCATGTCGACACATCTATATATATTTCGGAACAACCATAGACACTCTATATGTGAATGTTGGAGTTAGCTATACAGGGTTGAGGTTGATTCCAAAATATATATAGTTTGAGTTGTGATCAATACTGAGATACGTATACACTGGGTCATGGATTGATTCAAGATAATATTTATCGATTTATTTCTGTACATCTAACTGTGGACAACTAGTTGTAGGTTACTAACGAGGACAGCTGACTTAATAAACTTAAAACATCAAAATATATTAAAAGTGTTGTAAATATATTTTGAACATACTTTGATATATATGTATATATTGTTATAGGTTCGTGAATCAACCAGTGGCCAAGTCTTACTTCCCGACGAAGTAAAAATCTGTGAAAGTGAGTTATAGTCCCACTTTTAAAATCTAATATTTTTGGGATGAGAATACATGCAGGTTTTATAAATGATTTACAAAATAGACACAAGTACGTGAAACTACATTCTATGGTTGAATTATCGAAATCGAATATGCCCCTTTTTTATTAAGTCTGGTAATCTAAGAATTAGGGAACAGACACCCTAATTGACGCGAATCCTAAAGATAGATCTATTGGGCCCAACAAGCCCCATCCAAAGTACCGGATGCTTTAGTACTTCGAAATTTATATCATATCCGAAGGGTGTCCCGGAATGATGGGGATATTCTTATATATGCATCTTGTTAATGTCGGTTACCAGGTGTTCACCATATGAATGATTTTTATCTCTATGTATGGGATGTGTATTGAAATATGAAATCTTGTGGTCTATTATTATGATTTGATATATATAGGTTAAACCTATAACTCACCAACATTTTTGTTGACATTTTAAGCATGTTTATTCTCAGGTGATTATTAAGAGCTTCCGCTGTCGCATACTTAAATAAGGACGAGATTTGGAGTCCATGCATGTATGATATTGTGTAAAAACTGCATTCAAGAAACTTATTTTGTTGTAACATATTTGTATTGTAAACCATTATGTAATGGTCGTGTGTAAACAGGATATTTTAGATTATCATTATTTGATAATCTACGTAAAGCTTTTTAAACCTTTATTGATGAAATAAAGGTTATGGTTTGTTTTAAAATGAATGCAGTCTTTAAAAAACGTCTCATATAGAGGTCAAAACCTCGCAACGAAATCAATTAATATGGAACGTTTTTAATCAATAAGAACGGGACATTTCAGTTGGTATCTGAGCGTTGGTCTTAGAGAACCAGAATTTTGCATTAGTGTGTCTTATCGAGTTTGTTAGGATGCATTAGTGAGTCTGGACTTCGACCGTGTTTACTTGAAAAATGATTGCTTAACAAATTTTGTTGGAAACTATATATTTTTAACATGTGAATATTATGTGATATATTAATCTCCTAACGCGTTTGATATTATGTGATAGATGTCTACCTCTAGAACAAGTCCCATTGACTCACCTAATAATAATGAAGAGTCAAATGTAAATTGAAATGATTCGTGGACTGATTCACAAGTTCCCGAAGAGGAACCGGAAGAAGAGTCGGAACCGAAAGAAGAATCGGAACCGAAAGAAGAATCGGAACCGGATGAAGAAATAGAACCGGTGGGGGAAATAATAAAACGGTTAAGTAAAAGAAAATCCTCAACCAACCGACCAAGGTTAATTATGGTCAATGGTGTTTCCGCCAAGGAAGCAAAATATTGGGAGGATTACCAATTCTCCGATGAATCGGATTCCGACGAGAATTCCGATGATGTTATAGAAATTACCCCAACTGAATTTAAAAAGGCAAAAGAAAATAATAAGGGAAAGGGCATAAAAATAGAGAAATCTAATTCCAACCCCGATGAACTTTATATGTATCGTCAACCCCCGAAGTCCTTAAGTTGTAACAATGACCCGGGAACCTCTAAACCACCAGGTTTTTCTAAACCAATGTGGAAAACGACGGCTCGTATTAGGGGAACATCATATATCCCTAGAAACTTGGCAAAACGAACCAAAACCAAAGAAGAAGAAACAAGCGAGTCGGAATAAGATAGTTGTATTCGTGTGGTGTAATATATGTAATATAGTGTGCTTATGCTTTATGATATATGTAAAAATTGCTTGTATTAATAAGTATTTTTTTTTTTGAATCTAACTCTTGTCTATTTTACAGTATAAAAACACAAAATGGATAGACAACCCAATATTTTAAGAGACCTACCCGGAGACATGATTGATGAAATCTTGTTTAGAGTCGGTCAGAATTCTTCGGCACAACTATTTAAGGCGAGATCAGTTTGTAAGACATTCGAAGAACGTTCCAAGAATGCCTTAGTTTATAAAAGGCTTTCGTTCGAAAGATGGGGGATATCACATTGGAAAATCCATAAGTTACGATGTGTTTACTTTGACGCATATATTGCGGGGAACCCAAATGCTATTTTACGCAATGGGTTAAGAAATTATTTTGACTCAATATATCCGAATATTGGACTTCGTGATTTAGAAAAAGCGGCTAACATGCAACATAAAGAAGCATGTTATGCTTACGGATTAGTAATGTTCGCTTCTCACCAAAGTGAGAACAAGAACATCGGGCAACAACTATTAAACAAAACGTTTCCACAAGTGACGGAGTCGGTAATTGGGGTAAGAAATGAGGTTTTTAGATTGTTACGGGACTGTTGGACATTACGTAACCCTCGTCCCTTTGACGACATTACAACACGATGTCTTATCAACGGCCATAACGGTTATGTTCCACAAGACCAAGGATGGGAAGTAATCCTAGTAAAACCAGAATGCATGACCTGTTTCTGGACGTATGAATTACGTGTCTTTATTGCCTTTGCTGAACGACTTGTGTACTAGCTAGAATTATCTTCACAACCATCTTGTATCAAATTTATTGTGTGCTATATTTCATGCTATATGTAAAATAAGCGGTATTGTAAGTTTGTAAAATATTGTGTAAAAGTTTGAACGCGAAATATTATTATAATCAGTTTTTCATATAGAATTGTAGTAGTTGAATTGTATATTAGCTACTAAGTATGAACTTAACGGGTAGGTACTACCCGAATTTAAACTTATAAAACGCTAATATGAAGAAAAAGCTTTTATAAATGAGTTTATATTATGCTACGAAATACTATTAACTACTCTTAATATTCTGTATGATTAACTTGTTCCATTTGACTATTTTGAAGGAAATGGCACCGACTACTCGACACACCGTGAATATGAATGAAGAGGAATTCCGTACTTTTCTAGCTTCAAACATAGCCGCAGTACAGGCTGCGCTACATACCAACAATAACCTTGGATCTAGCAGTACAGGAAATCGTGTAGGATGCACCTACAAAGAATTCACTGCCTGCAAACCTTTGGAATTTGATGGAACCGAAGGACCGATCGGATTGAAACGGTGGACCGAGAAGGTCGAATCGGTGTTTGCCATAAGTAAGTGTACTAAAGAGGATAAAGTGAAGTACGCTACGCATACCTTCACAGGTTCTGCGTTAACATGGTGGAATACCTATCTAGAGCAAGTGGGACAAGACGATGCGTACGCACTACCGTGGTCAGCATTCAAGCACTTGATGAACGAGAAATACCGTCCCAGAACTGAGGTCAATAAGTCAAGACAGAACTTAGAGGGTTACGAACCAAGGATTTGATATTACCACGTACGAAATACGATTCACAGAATTGTGCCTATTGTGTCCGGGAGCATTCGAAGATGAGGAAGAGAAGATCGACGCATTTGTGAAAGGATTACCGGAAAGAATCCAAGAAGATATAAGTTCACATGAGCCCGCCTCCATACAATAGGCATGTAGAATGGCTCACAAACTAGTGAACCAGATTGAAGAAAGAATTAAAGAACAGACTGCTGAAGAGGCCAATGTGAAGCAAGTTAAAAGAAAGTAGGAGGAAAACGGTGATAAGAATCACCAATACAACAACAACAGCAATTACAACAATAATCGCAATAATTATCTCAACAATCGCAACATCAATCGCAACTACAACAAACGGCCCAACAACAACAACAACAACAACAACAACAACAACTACAACAATCATCCCAACAACAATAATAACCGCAACAACAACAACAACAATCAGAAGCAGCTATGCCAAAGGTGTGAAAAGTATCACTCGGGGTTCTGCACCAAATTTTGCAACAAGTGTAAAAGAAATGGTCATAGCGCGGCAAAGTGTGAGGTCTACGGACCAGGGGTTAATAGAACGAAAGGAACAAATGTTGTCGGAACGAGTAATGGCGGAGCAAGTAGTGTTGGAGCAAGTTATGCCAATGTAGTTTGTTATAAATGTGGAAAACCGGGCCACATTATTAGAAATTTCCCGAACCAGGAGAACACGAATGGACAATGCCGCGGAAGAGTTTTCAATATTAATGCGACAGAGGCACAGGAAGACCCGGAGCTTGTTACGGGTACGTTTCTTATTGACAATAAATCTGCTTACGTTTTATTTGATTCGGGTGCGGATAGAAGCTATATGAGTAGAGATTTTTGTGCTAAATTAAGTTGTCCATTGATGCCTTTGGATAGTAAATTTTTACTCGAATTAGCAAATGGTAAATTAATTTCAGCAGATAATATATGTCGGAATCGAGAAATTAAACTGGTTAGCGAAACATTTAAGATTGATTTGATACCAGTAGAGTTAGGGAGTTTTGATGTGATAATCGGTATGGACTGGTTGAAAGAAGTGAAAGCAGAGATCGTTTGTTACAAAAATGCAATTCGCATTATACGAGAAAAAGGAAAACCCTTAATGGTGTACGGAGAAAAGGGCAACACGAAGCTATATCTTATTAGTAATTTGAAGGCACAAAAACTAATAAGAAAAGGTTGCTATGCTGTTCTAGCACACGTCGAGAAAGTACAAACTGAAGAAAAGAGCATCAATGATGTTCCCATTGCAAAAGAATTTCCCGATGTATTTCCGAAAGAATTACCGGGATTACCCCCACATCGATCCGTTGAATTTCAAATAGATCTTGTACCAGGAGCTGCACCAATAGCTCGTGCTCCTTACAGACTCGCACCCAGCGAGATGAAAGAACTACAAAGCCAATTACAAGAACTTTTAGAGCGTGGTTTCATTCGACCAAGCACATCACCTTGGGGAGCTCCTGTTTTGTTTGTCAAGAAGAAAGATGGTACATTCAGGTTGTGTATCGACTACCGAGAGTTGAACACACTTACCATCAAGAACCGCTACCCACTACCGAGAATCGACGACTTATTTGATCAACTACAAGGCTCGTCTGTTTATTCAAAGATTGACTTACGTTCCGGGTATCATCAAATGCGGGTGAAAGAAGATGATATTCCAAAGACTGCTTTCAGAACACGTTACGGTCATTACGAGTTTATGGTCATGCCGTTTGGTTTAACTAATGCACCAGCTATATTCATGGACCTTATGAACCGAGTGTGTGGACCATACCTTTACAAGTTTGTCATTGTTTTCATTGATGACATACTTATTTACTCAAAGAATGACCAAGAACACGGTGAACATTTGAGAAAGGTGTTAGAAATATTGAGGAAGGAAGAATTGTACGCTAAGTTTTTAAAGTGTGCATTTTGGTTGGAAGAAGTTCAATTCCTCGGTCACATAGTGAACAAAGAAGATATTAAGGTGGATCCTGCAAAGATAGAAACTGTTGAAAAGTGAGAAACCCCGAAAACTCCGAAACACATACGCCAGTTTTTAGGACTAGCTGGTTACTACAGAAGGTTCATCCAAGACTTTTCCAGAATAGCAAAACCCTTGACTGCATTAACGCATAAAGGGAAGAAATTTGAATGGAATGATGAACAAGAGAAAGCGTTTCAGTTATTGAAGAAAAAGCTAACTACGGCACCTATATTGTCATTGCCTGAAGGGAATGATGATTTTGTGATTTATTGTGACGCATCAAAGCAAGGTCTCGGTTGTGTATTAATGCAATGAACGAAGGTGATTGCTTATGCGTCTAGACAATTGAAGATTCACGAACAAAATTATACGACGCATGATTTGGAATTAGGCGCGGTTGTTTTTGCATTAAAGACTTGGAGGCACTACTTATATGGGGTCAAAAGTATTATATATACCGACCACAAAAGTCTTCAACACATATTTAATCAGAAACAACTGAATATGAGGCAGCGTAGGTGGATTGAATTATTGAATGATTACGACTTTGAGATTTGTTACCACCCGGTGAAGGCAAATGTGGTAGCCGATGCCTTGAGCAGGAAGGACAGAGAACCCATTCGAGTAAAATCTATGAATATAATGATTCATAATAACCTTACTTCTCAAATAAAGGAGGCACAACAAGGAGTTTTAAAAGAGGGAAATTTAAAGGATGAAATACCCAAAGGATCGGAGAAGCATCTTAATATTCGGGAAGACGGAACCCGGTATAGGGCTGAAAGGATTTGGGTACCAAAATTTGGAGATATGAGAGAAATGGTACTTAGAGAAGCTCATAAAACCAGATACTCAATACATCCTGGAACGGGGAAGATGTACAAGGATCTCAAGAAACATTTTTGGTGGCCGGGTATGAAAGCCGATGTTGCTAAATATGTAGGAGAATGTTTGACGTGTTCTAAGGTCAAAGCTGAGCATCAGAAACCATCAGGTCTACTTCAACAACCTGAAATCCCGGAATGGAAATGGGAAAACATTACCATGGATTTCATCACTAAATTGCCAAGGACTGCAAGTGGTTTTGATACTATTTGGGTAATAGTTGATCGTCTCACCAAATCAGCACACTTCCTGCCAATAAGAGAAGATGACAAGATGGAGAAGTTAGCACGACTGTATTTGAAGGAAGTCGTCTCCAGACATGGAATACCAATCTCTATTATCTCTGATAGGGATGGCAGATTTATTTCAAGATTCTGGCAGACATTACAGCAAGCATTAGGAACTCGTCTAGACATGAGTACTGCCTATCATCCACAAACTGATGGGTAGAGCGAAAGGACGATACAAATGCTTGAAGACATGCTACGAGCATGTGTTATTGATTTCGGAAACAGTTGGGATCGACATCTACCGTTAGCAGAATTTTCTTACAACAACAACTACCATTCAAGCATTGAGATGGCGCCGTTTGAAGCACTTTATGGTAGAAAGTGCAGGTCTCTGATTTGTTAGAGTGAAGTGGGAGATAGACAGATTACGGGTCCGGAGATTATACAAGAAACTACCGAGAAGATCATCCAAATTCAACAACGGTTGAAAACCGCCCAAAGTCGACAAAAGAGCTACGCTGACATTAAAAGAAAAGATATAGAATTTGAAATTGGAGAGATGGTCATGCTTAAAGTTGCACCTTGGAAAGGCGTTGTTCGATTTGGTAAACGAGAGAAATTAAATCCAGGGTATATTGGACCATTCAAGATTATTGATCGTGTCGGACCAGTAGCTTACCGACTTGAGTTACCTCAACAACTCGCGGCTGTACATAACACTTTCCACGTCTCGAATTTGAAGAAATGTTTTGCTAAAGAAGATCTCACTATTCCGTTAGATGAAATCCAAATCAACGAAAAACTTCAATTCATCGAAGAACCCGTCGAAATAATGGATCGTGAGGTTAAAAGACTTAAGCAAAACAAGATACCAATTGTTAAGGTTCGATGGAATGCTCGTAGAGGACCCGAGTTCACCTGGGAGCGTGAAGATCAGATGAAGAAGAAATACCCGCATCTATTTCCAGAAGATTCGTCAACACCTTCAACAGCTTAAAATTTCGGGACGAAATTTATTTAACGGCTAGGTACTGTAGTGACCCGAACTTTTCCATGTTTATATATATTAATTGAGATTGATATTTATATGATTAAATGTTTCCAACATGTTAAGCAATCAAACTTGTTAAGACTTGATTAATTGAAATATGTTTCATATAGACAATTGACCACCCAAGTTGACCGGTGATTCACGAACGTTAAAACTTGTAAAAACTATATGATGATATATATATGGATATATATATATATATATAGTTAACATGATACTATGATAAGTAAACATATCATTAAGTATATTAACAATGAACTACATATGTAAAAACAAGACTACTAACTTAATGATTTTTAAACGAGACATATATGTAACGATTATCGTTGTAAAGACATTTAATGTATATATATCATATTAAGATATATTCATACATGATAATATCATGATAATATAATAATTTAAAATCTCATTTGATATTATAAACATTGGGTTAACAACATTTAACAAGATCGTTAACCTAAAGGTTTCAAAACAACACTTACATGTAACTACTAACGATGACTTAACGACTCAGTTAAAATGTATATACATGTAGTGTTTTAATATGTATTTATACACTTTTGAAAGACTTCAATACACTTATCAAAATACTTCTACTTAACAAAAATGCTTACAATTACATCCTCGTTCAGTTTCATCAATAATTCTACTCGTATGCACCCGTATTCGTACTCGTACAATACACAGCTTTTAGATGTATGTACTATTGGTATATACACTCCAATGATTAGCTATTAGCAGCCCATGTAAGTCACCTAACACATGTGGGAACCATCATTTGGCAACTAGCATGAAATATCTCATAAAATTACAAAAATATGAGTAATCATTCATGACTTATTTACATGAAAACAAAATTACATATCCTTTATATCTAATCCATACACCAACGAATAAAAACACCTACAAACACTTTAATTCTTCAATTTTCTTCATCTAATTGATATCTCTCAAGTTCTATCTTCAAGTTCTAAGTGTTCTTCATAAATTCTACAAGTTCTAGTTACATAAAATCAAGAATACTTTCAAGTTTGCTAGCTCACTTCCAATCTTGTAAGTTGATCATCCAACCTCAAGAAATCTTTGTTTCTTACAGTAGTTTATCATTCTAATACAAGGTAATAATCATATTCAAACTTTGGTTCAATTTCTATAACTATAACAATCTTATTTCAAGTGATGATCTTACTTGAACTTGTTTTCGTGTCATGATTCTGCTTCAAGAACTTCGAGCCATCCAAGGATCCGTTGAAGCTAGATCCATTTTTCTCTTTTCCAGTAGGTTTATCCAAGGAACTTAAGGTAGTAATGATGTTCGTAACATCATTTGATTCATATATATAAAGCTATCTTATTCGAAGGTTTAAACTTGTAATCACTAGAACATAGTTTAGTTAATTCTAAACTTGTTCGCAAACAAAAGTTAATCCTTCTAACTTGACTTTTAAAATCAACTAAACACATGTTCTATATCTATATGATATGCTAACTTAATGATTTAAAACCTGGAAACACGAAAAACACCGTAAAACCGGATTTACGCCGTCGTAGTAACACCTCGGACTGTTTTGGGTTAGTTAATTAAAAACTATGATAAACTTTGATTTAAAAGTTGTTATTCTGAGAAAATGATTTTTATTATGAACATGAAACTATATCCAAAAATTATGGTTAAACTCAAAGTGGAAGTATGTTTTCTAAAATGGTCATCTAGACGTCGTTCTTTCGACTGAAATGACTACCTTTACAAAAATGACTTATAACTTATTTTTCTAACTATAAACCTATACTTTTTCTGTTTAGATTCATAAAATAGAGTTCAATATGAAACCATAGCAATTTGATTCACTCAAAACGGATTTAAAATGAAGAAGTTATGGGTAAAACAAGATTGGATAATTTTTCTCATTTTAGCTACGTGAAAATTGGTAACAAATCTATTCCAACCATAACATAATCAACTTGTATTGTATATTATGTAATATTGAGATACCATAGACACGTATACAATGTTTCGACCTATCATGTCGACACATCTATATATATTTCGGAACAACCATAGACACTCTATATGTGAATGTTGGAGCTAGCTATACAGGGTTGAGGTTGATTCCAAAATATATATAGTTTGAGTTGTGATCAATACTGAGATACGTATACACTGGGTCGTGGATTGATTCAAGATAATATTTATCGATTTATTTCTGTACATCTAACTGTGGACAACTAGTTGTAGGTTACTAACGAGGACAGCTGACTTAATAAACTTAAAACATCAAAATATATTAAAAGTGTTGTAAATATATTTTGAACATACTTTGATATATATGTATATATTGTTATAGGTTCGTGAATCAACCAGTGGCCAAGTCTTACTTTCCGACGAAGTAAAAATCTGTGAAAGTGAGTTATAGTCCCACTTTTAAAATCTAATATTTTTGGGATGAGAATATATGCAGGTTTTATAAATGATTTACAAAATAGACACAAGTACGTGAAACTACATTCTATGGTTGAATTATCGAAATCGAATATGCCCCTTTTTATTAAGTCTGGTAATCTAAGAATTAGGGAACAGACACCCTAATTGACGTGAATCCTAAAGATAGATCTATTGGGCCCAATAAGCCCCATCCAAAGTACCGGATGCTTTAGTACTTCGAAATTTATATCATATCCGAAGGGTGTCCCGGAATGATGGGGATATTCTTATATATGCATCTTGTTAATGTCGGTTACCAGGTGTTCACCATATGAATGATTTTTATCTCTATGTATGGGATGTGTATTGAAATATGAAATCTTGTGGTCTATTATTATGATTTGATATATATAGGTTAAACCTATAACTCACCAACATTTTTGTTGACGTTTTAAGCATGTTTATTCTCAGGTGATTATTAAGAGCTTCCGCTGTCGCATACTTAAATAAGGACGAGATTTGGAGTCCATGCTTGTATGATATTGTGTAAAAACTGCATTCAAGAAACTTATTTTGTTGTAACATATTTGTATTGTAAACCATTATGTAATGGTCGTGTGTAAACAGGATATTTTAGATTATCATTATTTAATAATCTACGTAAAGCTTTTTAAACCTTTATTGATGAAATAAAGGTTATGGTTTGTTTTAAAATGAATGCAGTCTTTGAAAAACGTCTCATATAGAGGTCAAAACCTCGTAGCGAAATCAATTAATATGGAACGTTTTTAATCAATAAGAACGGGACATTTCAGTGGGTCCCCTTGACGGATGCCTCTCCGGAGAGTGAACTCATTTGTCGGAGAACCAATGACAAGTACCGAAACCGAAGCCGATTCCAAACAAGATTTTATCCATAATCTCCATCTTGCCCCGAACCCCATTCTTTCCATGATTTTAAAAAGGAAGTCCCAATTAATGCTATCAAAAGCTTTTTCAAAGTCGGCTTTAAAGATTAACCCTTTGCTTTTACGATGTTTCAACTCTGATATAACTTCATTGGTCACTAAGACCCCATCGAGGATGTAACGGCCCTTAATGAAGGCACTTTGTTCCATATTTACTAGCTTAGGGATTACCTTTTGAAGTCGACACTCGAGGATTTTTGCTATTATTTTATAATAGCTTCCAATTAGACTAATAGGGTGATAGTCACCGAGATTAATTGGGTCTTGTTTTTTTGGAATCAAGGTGAGAAACGAAGCATTGCAACCTTTTGATATCTCTCCACGGGCCCAAAACCAATCTAGTGCTTTCATTAGATCCTCTTTAACTAGCCAGAAGAATTTCTTGTAAAAGTTAATATTGAAGCCGTCCGGCCCCGGCGCTTTGGATGCCCCTACTTCTTTAATGGCGTTCCAAATATCACCCTCCGAGAAGGGAGCTTCGAGCATACTGGTATCTTCTACAGTGAGGCTGTTAAAATGGTAGGCATCTAGACAATCAAGATCTGGGACTAAGGTCTGGTTCTGCTAGAAAATTTTGCTATAGAAAGTGAAAATTTCCTTCTTTATGGCCACAGGACTTTCTTCCCAAACTCCTCTGATATGAAGTCCCCTAATACTAGAAACAGTGTTTCTTCGCCTAATGGATGCATGAAATAGAGCCGTGTTGTCATCACCCTCTTCTACCCACTTTATTCGAGACTTTTTTTTAGCATCCTCGCTTTTTCGTCATTATATACATTGTTAAGTTATGATAAGTAACTATTACCTCTGTCTCAACTAAAACTTTGTCCGTCCAAATTTAATAGTCACAAACAAAAAGTGCACAGTTTAAGAAATGTCTTTATAATACTCTACTTTTTGTTTACTTTACAGTTTTACCCTAAAAGTTTTACCTACGGAGTGCATTTTCTTTTACATGCATAAAGTAAGGGAATAGAGTAACTTTATCTCATTGTTATTATCTATTTATAGAAGTAAACTACTAATTTAGGTCAGTCTAAAAATGAAAAATTGTACTTTTTTCACTTCACAATTTTACCCATAACTTTTATCTACAGTTTTTTAAATGCATAAATAAATTAATGATATTAATGGATTCCACTTCATAATTTTATTTATTTAGAATATTAAATTATTCATTTGATACAATTTAAAAGGAACACCGTACTATTGAATTGGGACGAAGTGGGATATAATAACATCGATGAATAAATGTATACATATACAAATTTATTAATCTAATTGAGAATCATATATATCATGTCAATAGGATTTGTTATTTTTGGCTTTTTTTAGTACCAAAAAATAGCTAAAACGCGCATATTTTTGTTTCAGATTTAGTGTAATTGACAAAAAAGGTAATAGTTGTTATAATTCAGTAGGCTTATAACTACCTTTAGTGGTTTAATTCTTGATGTTATAATTCAGTAGGCTTATAACTACCTTTAGTGGTTTGATTCTTGATTAAGAATGCTAATAATGAAGTGTAAGAACAAAGATGATAATGGAGAGAAAGAAAGAAACACTTTGTAAGTGTGAGAAAATGGTGCAAGTTTAATGCTTGCATTCATGGCTATTTATAGCAAAAATATCACAAGTTTAGGTAATACAATAATATTACTTTTGTGTATCAATAATTGACTATCCATTTATATATATATTTATATATTATAACACTCCCCCTTAGATAGCAATTTTGTTTGTTGAAGATCAACTATAAGTTACTGCCTCGTTAAAAACCTTGCTAAAGAAAACCCAGTGGGAAAAAAACTTTAGCTAAGGGAAAAAGAGTGCAGCATGGAGTTGACTCCCCCTCAAGTAGATATCGCTTCAGTTGTTACATCTTTTGAACATGTCTCATACCAATGTTATGAATGTGTGTTCTGAAAATAGCAGTTGGAAGTGCTTTCGTGAAAAGATCAGCAGAGTTTTTGCTGGATTGAACATATCTCATTTCAATCTCGTTGTCCTTAATGAGATTTTGAGTGTATGAGAAGAATCTAGGAGGTATGTGTTTGGTTCGGTCACTTTTGATATACCCTTCTTTCATCTGTGCTATGCAAGCTGCATTATCTTCATAGATAATTGTTGGACTTTTATCGCGTTCTAGTCCACAAGAATCAGTAATGATTTGTGTCATTGATCTCAACCAAAAACATTCCCGAGTAGCTTCATGTAATGCAATCACTTCGGCATGATTTGATGATGTAGCAACAAGTGTTTGTTTTTGAGAACGCCATGATATTGCAGTACCTCCATTTAGAAATACATATCCAGTTTGAGATTTAGCTTTATGTGGATCAGATAAATAACCTGCATCAGCATAACCAACCAAATCTTGTTTTGATTCGTTAGAATAAAATAATCCTATATCAGTAGTTCCTCGAAGGTATTGAAATATGTGTTTGATCCCATTCCAGTGTCTTTTGGTAGGAGCAGAGCTGAACCTTGCCAACAAATTAACTGCAAAAGAAATGTCAGGTCTTATACAATTTGTAAGATACATAAGAGCTCCAATTGCACTAAGATATGGTACTTCTGGTCCAAGAATATCTTCATGATCTTCACATGGACGAAATGGATCAGTTTCAACATTGAGTGATCTAACAACCATAGGAGTACTTAATGGTTTTGCCTTGTCCATATTGAAACGTTTCAGAATCTTTTCAGTATATGTTGTTTGATGTACAAGTAAACCATTAGGCATATGCTCAATTTGTAAACCAAGGCAATACTTGGTTTTTCCGAGATCTTTCATTTCAAATTCTTTCTTTAGAAGTTGAATGGCTTCATGGATCTCTTTATTTGTACCTATGATGTTAAGATCATCAACATAAACAGCTATGATCACATATCCGGATGTTGTTTTCTTAATGAAAATACAAGGATAAGTAAGGTTATTTGTATACCCTTTGCTTATCAAGTAATCACTTAATCGGTTATACCACATACGTCCCGATTGTTTTAACCCATATAAAGATCTTTGTAATTTAATCGAATACATTTCTTTGGGTTTTGCATTTGATGCTTCTGGTACCTTAAATCCTTCAGGTATCTTCATATATATATATATCACTATCAAGTGATCCATATAGATAAGCAGTCACAACATCCATGAGATGCATTTCTAAATTTTTAGAAACTGCCAGGCTGATTAAGTATCTAAAAGTAATTGCATCCATAACAGGAGAATAAGTTTCTTCATAATCAATTCCCGGTCTTTGAGAAAAACCTTGAGCTACAAGTCTAGCTTTATACCTTGTAACTTCATTTTTCTCATTTCTTTTTCGGACAAAAATCCATCTGTATCCTACAGGTTTCACATCTTTAGGAGTGAGAATGATGGATCCGAAAACTTTTCTTTTATTGAGTGATTCTAATTCAGCTCGTATTGCTTCTTTCCATTGAGCCCAATCATGTCTATTTTGACATTCAACCATAGATGTTGGTTCTGGATCATCATCATTATTCATGATGTCATATGCAACATTAAATGAAAATTTCTCATCAAGATTTTTCATTTCATTTCGGTTCCATAATATTTTTGAATGTGCATAATTGATTGCAATTTCTGTATTGACATCATCAATCTCCTCTGCAGTAGGAGTACTGATTTGTGGTTCTTCTTGAACACTTTCTTTTACCTTATTATCAGCTAATTTTCTTTTTCGAGGATTTTTATCTTTGGAACCAATTGGTCTCCCACGTTTCAGACGTGGCATAGATTCTTGAGTGACTACATTATCAGTTTTCCGATTTGGAATCTCAACTCGAGCTGGAGTATTAACTGCTGGTATATATGATTTAGTCACCCTTTTTGTATCTGTGAATGCATCAGGCAATTGATTTGCAAGTTCCTGTATATGCATTATCTTTTGAACTTCTATCTCGCATTCTTTTGTGCGAGGATCAAGATACTTTAATTGAGGTTCACACCATGAAACATCATTTTCTTTATTTTTTATTTCTCCCCCTAATCTAGGAAACAATGTTTCATTAAAATGACAATCAGCAAAACGTGCTGTAAAAACATCACCTGTCATAGGTTCAATATACCTTATGATTGAAGATGTTTCATATCCAACATATATTCCCAACCTCCTTTGAGGACCCATTTTTGTACGTTGTGGTGGCGCAATTGGAACATATACTGCACAACCAAATGTTCTAAGGTGGGAAATATTTGGCTCTTGACCAAAAGCAAGTTGTAGGGGGGAATATTTATGACTTGCACTTGGTCTGATGCGAATCAATGCAGCAGCATGTAAAATTGCATGACCCCATATAGATACAGGGAGTTTTGTTCTCATTATCAATGGTCTAGCGATTAACTGTAAATGTTTAATCAGTGACTCGGCTAAACCATTTTGTGTATGCACATGAGCAACAGAATGTTCAACAACAATTCCTATAGACATGCAATAGTCATTAAATGCTTGAGATGTAAACTCACCAGCATTATCAAGTCTCACCTTTTTAATGATGTAATCAGGAAAATGTGCTCTCAATTTAATAATTTCGGCAAGAAATTTTACAAATGCCACATTACGGCTTGATAACAGACAAACATGAGACCATCTACTAGATGCGTCTATTAGGACCATGAAATATCTAAATGGTCCACATGGTGGATGAATTGGTCCACAAATATCACCTTGAATTCTTTCAAGAAACATTGGTGATTCTTTCTCAACCTTAAGTGGTGAGGGTCTAGTTATCAATTTTCCAAGAGAGCAAGATATACATGGAACCATTGTATCATGAAGGATTTTTCTATCCTTCAGTGGATGTCCATGTGTACATTCAATAATTCTTTTCATCATTGTTGATCCTGGATGGCCCAATCTGTTATGCCATAAATTAAATACACCAGGATCAATATACTTTTCTTTAATCACCATATGTGCTTCTGGTACATTTATATGTGTATAATGTAATCCAGAATTAAGTCTTGGCAGTTTTTCAATCACGTGATTCTTGTTAGTGATACTTAAATATTTCTCATTTTCTGCCGTTACTGACTGATAATCATATCCATTAAGGTATATGTCAGAAAAACTCCATAAATTTCTGCTTGACTTAGGAGAGAATAAGGCATTATTAATTAAAAATGTTGTACCGTTTGGTAATATGAATTTTGCCTTTCCTATCCCTTCTATCAAGTTAGCAGCACCTGATATTGTATGTATAGTTCCTTCCGTTGGTTTCAAATCAATGAAATATTTTTCAGATTTAAGTATAGTGTGTGTAGTACCACTATCTGCTATACAGAGATCTCCACTACTTGATTGATGTTGTGTTTCAGCAGAATTCATATTAAACTTCATATATAAGAAACAAACAGTAAGTATATAAATGTTACACAAAATGTTTATTACACACAAATAGATAAAACTGAAACATTTGACATACATAGAATTGAAACATCAAACATAGAACTGGAACATTTGATAAAACATATAGAACTGAAACATTTGAGAAAACATGATGACAAAGGTTAAATGGTTTAATTTATAAAAGAAACATATTAATTTAATTCAAGAAATCTTCATATAAATCAGATGGTTGTTCAGTGACTGTTGGATCAATATTATCCACAAAATTTACTTCCTTTTCTTTACCTTTCAGCGAATCCTGATACATCTTAACAAGATGTTTAAATGTTTGAAAAGTATTAGCCCAGTGACCCATTCTACTACATCTGTAACAAGATTCTTCAGAATTTTTAGAAGAATTTTCTTCAACATCTTGTTTAGTGAGCTTGTTTTGTGGTTGATATTTATATTTTCGTGGATTATTATTTCTTTGACCACCACGGCCACGACCACGTCCACGTCCACGCCCATTCCCATTACCATAAGGATGGTTTCTACCATAGTTATGGCTTTTGGCATGATGATGGCGATGGTTATTATAACCACGACCTTGCCCGCGTCCTTGCCCCTGTTTATAATTATTTGCAGTATTTGCTTTAGGGATTGCAAGTGTACCAGTAGGACGGGATTGCTGATTTTCATTAATAGCTCATCATTTTGCTCTGCAACCAAGAGATATGAATTAAGTTCAGGATATGTGTTAAACTTTAGCATTCTCAAATTTCTTTGCACTGTGATGTTGACAGCATTCATTGTGGAGAAAGTTTTCTCCAACATGTCTGCATCACTTATTTCATGTCCACAGAATTTAAGTTGTGAGACTGTATTATACAGAGCTGAGCTGTATTCATTTACTTTCTTAAAGTCTTGGAACCTTAATGTTCTCCATTGATCCATAGCAGCTGGAAGTAAAATTTCTCTTTGATTATTGAATCTGCTTTTGAGACCTTCCCATAAAACATGGAGATCTTCTACAGTCACATAATTATTTTGTAAGCATTCATCAATATGTTGATGAATAAAGCAACATGCCGTTGCTTGTTCTTTTTCAGAACAAGTGTTGTTTTCATTTATGGTTTCAAGAATGCCCATTGATTTAAGATGCATTTTTACTTTTATAACTCATGGCAAGTAGTTGTTTCCCGTTGATTCTAAAGGAGTAAATTTAAGCTTTTCCAGATTCGACATTTTTTATTATAAAAAATTAAAACAAACAACATGATAAATTAGAGTCAATTTATATTCATAAGTATATAAACATTAAATATAAATTTAATATAACATAAATGATAAGTAGGCGACAGTGTCGACCATATGTAAGCAATCATAAATAAATGTTATATAACATAAATGATAATTAGGTGACAGTGTCGACCATATAAATGTTAGATAATAGAAATATAAATGTTAGTAACATAAATGATAATTAGGCGACAGTGTCGACCATATATTATTCAGGTGGTATAACCGACCATATATCATTTAGGTGGCAGAGCCAACCATAATTAGTATTAAGATTATCGTGCTGATAACGTGTTATAATTCAGTAGGCTTGTAACTACCTTTAGTGGTTTGATTCTTGATTAAGAATGCTAATAATGAAGTGTAAGAACAAAGATGATAATGGAGAGAAAGAAAGAAACACTTTGTAAGTGTGAGAAAATGGTGCAAGTTTAATGCTTGCATTCATGGCTATTTATAGCAAAAATATCACAAATTTAGGTAATACAATAATATTACTTTTGTTTATCAATAATTGACTATCCATTTATATATATATATTTATATATTATAACAATAGTCGTTTTATACAACTTTTAGAGCTCTTATATTATCCACATACTAAATACTAAATACAAGTGTTTTTTTCCGCATACTAAATACAAGTGTTTTTTTCCTTCTCTCATTTGTCCACTGTCCAGCTTCCTCTCACAATGGCTTACTACTCACCTTTTGCCCCTCTTTTTTTTCCCTCTTTTCTTTACTTACAAAAAATGAAGCGACCAGTCTCCTGTTTCAACCATGTCTTCTCCCTCACCTCCTCCCATACCTTATCTCTTACCCTCTAATTCTTTCCTTCCTGGTTTCTTCTTAAATTTATTTGCTCTATTTCTCTCATAATAAACCCTAAAAGTGACCAACCGTTCCTCTTCACCCCTTCATAAACTTCTGTCTCTCTGCATCTTCAAAATAGAACGGATGGATTTCGATCTTCCAACGATCTTCGTCTTGCTTACTTCCTTTTTTTTAGGTATTGGTTTTTATTCCGCTGTAGTTGTACATGTATGTTTTTTTTTTTATTTTGCTTTTGATATTGGATATACAAACACGCATGTCTTCAGGTGCTTAAGTTGTGCTATTTAAGGTGATATTCTGATTTTATCTAAGTCTCTGTTCTTTTTAAAACCTCTTATTTAATTAGTGCTGATTGTGGTACGCATTTGGTACGAATTGAGCTTACTGGAGGTTTATTGTTCATCCTTTATAATTGGTTATTGGTATATCGTTTGCTTCTATTGTTGTGTATCTTATTAGTTTTATTCGTTAATAATTCCCACACTGGATGTGGTTTGATTAATTGATTTTTGTGTTTTAGGTGTTGAACTCAATCAGTATCGGAATAAAACAAATGGTAATGATGAGGTATTGATTCTAAATTGCACAAAAAAAAATTGCGAACAAATTGTGTTTATTTTTTTATTATAAATCCTAAAGTTTGACTGTTAATTGTATTGAAATATGTACTGATCGATCGTCAATTCACTGTTGTTTTTTTTTTTTTTATGTTGATCGAGTTTGAATCAACCATCAACATTTGGATTTTTTTTACTAAATACTTTTACCAATTATGGTTTTCTTTCAGTTTGACTGCAGGTTTTACGGTTATTAGGATATCCATAGCCCTAGGTAAGTTTTTCCATGGGACTAAGTAAGTTCTTCTTATGCTAATCTGTTACAATGGCAGCAAGTTGAGTGCAAGGTTATAATTACGATGATTGTTTATATATTTAATGCATTCCTTTATATGTTTGTTTGATTTGACTTATTGTTGAGTAGATCTACTTTAGTTTGTAGCTATATAATTGTGAATATAAACCTTGATCTTTAGTAGGATATGACACTTGTTAGAAAATGGAGTTGCAGATTTAGGTGAATTATGTTTTACTGATAATTCGAGCTTGAGAAGGAGTAGAAAGTTCATGGTTGGTGTGCGCATCGCTATTACTACTTCAAAAAGTGATAGAATTAGAGGCGCAAACAAGTCAGGCTTTGTTGTGAAAGATCAGCGTGGAGAGTTTACGTCTCCACTCTTACATTTAATTTAATGTCACTTTAAGAACGGGTTGAAAGTGGTTTGGGGTTAAAATGGGTCAAAAACAAATTTGGGCTGAAATGGGTCAACATTGGTTCAGGTTGAAACGGGTCAAAAGTGATTTGGGGTTAAAATGGTTTAAAAGCAGTATCGGGTTCAATGGGTCATAATTAGTTCATGTTGAAACGGGTGAAAATTAGTCCAGGTTGGTACGGGTCAAATTTATTTCAGCTCAAAACGGGTCAAAATTAGTTAAGGTTGAAACGGGTCAAAATTAGTTCATGTCAAGACAGTTCAAAATTAGTACAAGTTAAAACGGGTCAACATTGGTTCATGTTAATCAGGTAAAATCTCTAATCATTATGCATCATTTTTACCATATTTCACTCTAAAATATTTTCGATTTATATTAAAAGAGTTATGTGTTCTATGATGGATTAATAGCTGTATCGTTACCATGAATTGAAAAGGTCAAATTTTGATAATTTGTTAAAAATTTTCAACATGTTTACTAAATCAATTCGTTTGTGTTATAGTCACTTCGTTGTGTTTACTACAAATAAATTACCCACATACTAAATACAAGTGGACTTTCTTGCTTCCTATTGGTAAGTAACTTGTAATATTTTTTCCTTTTATGCGCTAATGTGTTAAACTGATGGATATGCATGCTTTGGCATTACATATTTTAATTACAAAGCTCTTAGAATGTCAAAACTCTCGGATTAAATAGAGAAAGAATGATGTCGCCTCATAGCTGACAATGCTACTCCTACAGCCAGGTCTTTCAGACTATGAACTACAAACAGGTGTTAGTTTTGCATCAGCTGCAACAAGGTATGATACTCTTACTGCTGTTATTGTATGTTTCGATTAGAATTCAGGTGGGTTGAAGATCTACATTTGGGTATTGAATAATGTACAAGTATATTGCTCCTATTTGAACTCCTGATATGGCATATGTGAATACAAACGAAAATTTGTAGTTGTAAGGGAAGTTCGTGAATATCTACATTTCAATATAATGTAATTTCCCATACATACTAATTGCCACCTGACTTTTTGTGCCACCTGACTTTTTGTCATTCTATTCACAAAACCCCCCACAAACGCCAACCTTTCCTTCCCTTAAAAACCTCGCCAGCGTACATAGCTGGTTAAAAAAAAAATTAGGGTTAACCTTACGCTCTTTATTCTTCCCACCCCTAATTCGTTCAACCACTGGTGCGCTTCTTCTTCCTCTCCAATTACTATTGACCGACTCACTCGTCTAAAGATGCATAAGTATTTCTTCATCTTACTCTGATTTCTTGCAATCGATTGGAGATATAGTAAAATCTTCTTTAGGTGTGTTTGAAAACCACCTTTATTTTGCTGATTCGCTGGAATCGAGCGACGTTCTTCGCCACTTATCCGGATTTTCCTGATTCATTATAATCGATTCAAAGTAGGGTTGAAAATTAGCGTTCCGCCATAGCCACCACCGTCGTAACCGCTGTTGCCGCAATTGAAGATATTTTCGTTCTTTCAAGCAGTTTAGCCTGTAGAAGCTGATGACGAGGAGGAAGGTGAAGATGGAAATGACGATGGAGACGATGACAACGATGACAGTGTAGATAGCGATCCCGATGATAAAGGTGAGGTCAAACAAGAGGTATAGTTCTCTTATAATAATGTTCTAGAATTAAATTGTGTACAATTTACTTTATAAAGTTTGTTGGTTACAGTAAAATTTTGGTAGTCTTCAATCTAAGTTATAGTGAAATTTATCTATGCCATAGGTTATAAATTTTATAATATAGTATAATGACACGGTCAGATATTACCTCAATTGACACTATTTTTCAATCAGACACTCTTTTACGCATTAAGTTGAAATTAAGCTCTTTTGTGGGCAAGAAAAAAACTGATATACCCTTTATCAGGAAAAAGTGGCACTTATGTTACCTTTCTGGTCAATTTGCCCTTTATTTATTTATTTATTTATTTATTTATTTTGGTTATCGGATTCTGTAGTTGAGTTGGTGTCAGTTGTGTATAATGATAGCCTGAGAATCATGTGTGGGAGAGATGGTGTATACTAAACTCTGAGCTTCCAATCAAGTTGCCGGTGGATTATTCTTTTTAGGATTCAAAAGGTACATTGTTTTACCTATTCTTATACACCTTTGTGCATGTTTTGTCAAAAAAATTTTTGCAAAATTCTTTGGCATGGGTTGTTAGTTAGAAGTATTTTATGTATATAGCATTAGATGTCGGTTCATGCTCTTGAAATACTTGGTTGGGAAAGGCCGAATTGTGGTGAAGGTCAAATAGTGTATATGCTTAAACTGTTTTTTTCTTCCAAACGTCAAACGTTTTATTACTATGTAGTTGATCATCTTCAAGTACTATAACTTTTTTTATCGTTAGTTATCAATAGTGTAATTTAGTAGTTAGTTTGTATATTGATTAGAACAAATGCATAGAGTTTGAAATTGGAAACATTTTTAGGTTGACTGAATTTTTTTCATCATAAAGGTTGTTATACCCTCATCGTTGGTGTTGCTTGCTTACTTTTTGCTTGAATTTGTTGTTGTACTCAGTGTTTAACCATATGACAGATTTCTTGGTAGGACAGAGAGGGTGTGGACTTCGGATAGAAGGTCTCCCCTCACGTGATCTACCAAAAAGACTTAATTTCTTCACTGTGTAGGTTAAGCAGGACATTGCCCTAAAGCTGATAGCTGTGCTCTTTGTTTCATTCACGTGACAGAAATAAGTACTCGAACTTTAATCTTCTACAACACGCACATTATTATCGTTATTTATGTCAGCTTCTATCTATATAGTTACAGTAGCATCGCTACTCCGTTAAAATTTTAATGGGTTATTATTTTATGTAAAAAAATTAGAAAGCCAAATATTGTTGAAGCTGTTCATTTGCATGAAAAGTCTATACCGAGTATTATATTTGCATGAAAAGTGTATATTATATGTTGTTGTTCGTATGCATGACAAGTGTAAATATGTTTAATAGCTACACATACATAACTTTAATTTGTGTTGTCTGTTTTGTATTAATATAGTATTCCATAAGCTCTATTTTCCGTTTTGTAAATGTGAACTGTACGTTTACCTTAATTTGATAGATTCATTCAATTGAACCGAAACTCAAAGGAGGACCATAAGTTAGCCGATATGCTATATGAAACTTAAACGAGTAAATAAAATCATAACGATAATCAAATCATAAACATATACGGAGTATAATATAATAAATAATTAAATCATAAAAGTATCGTCCAAGGTGACCTCCAAGCTTGATGTAACGTTTGCCCAAAAGTAACCACCGCAACGCGCGGTCTGTAATTCAACTAGTTATATACATTAAGAAGTGGTGTATTTCAAGAGAAGTGAAAAGGGACTATGAGGATTCCTCTTTCTGATACTTCGAACAGAAAAGGTGAGTGTTTTTCGTATTATTCATTTCATCATTTTAATAGATTTTTCATTTCCATAAACATTCAAATTAAAACTTTCATTTACAAGGTTTTCATTTTTATGGATTTTGTTGTTAAATTTGTGAATAATAATGGCGTAGTGCGTATATTGATGTTGTATATATGGGTGTATGATCATAAATACAGTATTGCAAATACTGACTTGATGCTGCTGTTAGCACAATTTTACAGGCCAAATTTGAAGAAAGGGAGGAAAGGGCCATCGGAAAGGCTCAACATGAGGTAGAGATGGTAAGATATATTTCGTGTAACCATCATTGTATAACATATTCTATTTTTCAAACAGTTCGTACAGTGTGACGGTGTGACCTAAGTGGTTCCTATCACCACCCAAAATTAATCCTATTTCTTGTTTGTTCACTTAGATAACCTTTATCTAATTTTATATGCGAGAAGTAATTAAATCGTGTAGAAATAGGACAGAGAAGGATTCAGTAGTTAGGCAAAGGAGTAATGGTAGAGTGGCTGTGATCACTTTAACGGTAGAGTGTATCACTTTAATGTATTTTCGCTTTTTTAATAGTTGTTTTTACATCCTTTGTGGCTGTGAATATACCTTAGGTTCTCAATCAAAGTTACATAATATATATTAACATAGTTTTATAAAGGTGACAATTTTGACCCATTAACCTGTGGTTGTATCTATTTTAGTTAATTAATATACTTTTAATGTATGCAAAATTGATGTCACTGATGGAACTCTAATGTTATATCCTTCCAAGTTGTCCTTGAATAATTATATTTTAATTATTTTATTTTATGGAATGTGTATACATTGCATTTGTTTTTCAGTGATATTACACTAGAGCTGGCAGATGAAAAGGTCAACTTGCCGTTTATTTTGAAGTGTTAAAGAAATGATTTACATTATTATTTTGGTAGGTGCTTGGATATTTTGATGTTTTGAAGAAGCGTATCACATTGATCCCTTTGCAAAGTATTTTAATTTGGTGCTAATTTAACTTTTGTTGCTATTTGTCTTTGTGATTACAGTTTCTAAAAGAGAGCTATTAGCTGCATAAATGGAATGTACGTTTAACTTTGATAAACTTTTCCCCTCCTAATGTTATGATATGTGTTTTTGGTTTTGCTTTGTTAATTATAAAGAGTAAGGTGACCAACATTAAATGATCACGTAAGCTTAAGTTTCTTTAAATTTGTATCTTTTGCTTCTTTTCATATAATAAGTTAATTTTGGATTACATTGATTAAGGGAAGCATGACAATTGGACTTAATCAACACCCCTTTTAGATTGGTGTTTCGGACAACTATTTTGTGGGTTGTCAAATGAAGCAAAAGAAGAAAAAAGATTGGCACATTCTGGAAAAATGAAGTGAGGTTATAAAGAATGGAGTCAGTTATAAAGAATGGCATATCCTTTGCTTCTCCTGTAGTCAGTTTTTGAGTCGTTTTCGATATTTTTTTTCGCTTATTAGTTTAGATATGAGGTATGCTGTTTTATTGTTGTGTTTAATGTCATTGTTGACATTATGATTATTGTTTATTCGAATGTAGTTCTTAAAACACTTTATAAAATTGACTGGAACTACTGTTCCATCTCATACAGGATGTCCAAAAGAACCTGAGTCACTCTTAACTTTAATACCTATGATTGTATGTAGTTGAAATTCCTTATATGTTCGTCAACGAATGACTGTCGGTTGTGTAGGATATAATTGTTTTCGTTGTAGTTTGTATGCCCCAAAAATCAGCAGGTAAAATGTGTCGTGCAAATTGATAGCTAGCGTTAAAATCGCATAAACCTTAGAGCAGGAACGCGCGAACCCTCAACTCTTGTTCTAAACAAATAAGAGTACAACTAGTGAAATAACTCGTGGAATCACGGGTTTGATTAAACGAAACAGTATAATGATATATTGTAGATATTAAGTGAATGTAAATGCTAAAGTCATTTAGTTTAATGACCCGTGGGATCACATAATTCGACTAAGAAAACTTGTCGTTGTTAACTTGGTCAGAATAAATGAACTACATTCATTCTCTCACCACATTCCTCTAATTTTCATTACAAATACTATTTTCCTTGTCATAAATGGTACTTATTTAGCATTAAAAGAGGGATTGAAAATATCTGGTTCAACCTCGCAAAAATCATGATTATTTTTAAATTCTTCTATCATACTATATACTTTCATTTTAAATAGTCACAATATGATATGATGTATGTTATCGATTTTCAGATTCTTGCTGTTTAACAAACATACAATAATAAAACATTCAAGGTGTGATAAATTTCATCATGAAACAACACATAAAAGAGAATAATTTTTTGAAAAAAACCATTAACAATGACATGAAGGTTTGTACTTGCTTTTTGGAAACAAAAGGTTCGTGGATAATATGGTGAAGATTGAGAAATATAGTTGTAAAGGTTTGTACATATTGAGAAAAAGAGTTGGGATAATATATGTGGAGATGCTCCGAGATATATATTTATAAAACAATAATACCGCATTAAATATTAAATGATATTTTATTAATTATTTTTTCCTTTCAAATCGGCAGTCATATATTATCGGCATTTATTTGTTTTTATTTTGTATCTTTTTTAATTAGAATTAATATTAATATAAAATAAAAACGTCATCATTATGAAAATTAAAGTGTAATTAGTGAAATGATAACATAATCATTTTAGAGCTTTGTATTTATTTTTATTTTGTATCCTTTTTAATTAGAATTAGTATTAATATTAATATGGACCACATATTTCGACTAAGAAATTTGTCGTTGTTAACTTGATCATAATAAATGAACTACATTCATTCTCCACCACATTCCTCTAATTTTCATTACAAATACTATTTTCCTTATCATAAATGGTACTTATTTAACATTAAAAGAAGGATTGAAAATACCTAGTTCAACCTCGCAAAAATCATGATTATTTTTGAATTCTTCTATCATACTATATACCTTCATTTTAAATAGTCACAATATGATATGACGTATATTATCGATTTTCAGATTCTTGTTGTTTAACAAACATACAATAATAAAACATTCAAGGTGTGATAAATTTCATCATCAAACAACGCATAAAAGTGAATAATTTTTTGAAAAAACCATTAACAATGACATGAAGGTTTGTACCTCTTTTTGGAAATAAAAGTCTATTGGATAATATGGTGAAGATCGAGAATAATAGTTGTAAAGATTTGTACATATTGAGAAAAAGAGTTGTGATAATATATGGTGGAGATGCCTCGAGATATATATTTATAAAACAATAATACCGTATCACATATTAAATGATATTTTATTAATTATTTTTGCCTTCCAATTCGGCATCCACATATTATCGGCATTTATTTATTTTTATTTTGTATCTTTTTAATTAGAATTAAAATTAATATAAAATTAAAACGTCATCATTATGAAAATTAAAGTGTAATTAGTGAAAGGATAACATAATCATTTTAGAGCTTTGTATTTGTTTTTATCTTGTATCAGTATTAATTAAAATTAATATTAATATTAATATAAAATAATGACATCAACATTATAAAAATTAAAGGGTAATTAGTGAAATAATAACATCATTATTATAGAATTTTATATATCTAAAACAGAAAATTACGAAGTAATATTTTATTTAAGTTATTAAATAATTAGTTACTATAAGTACAATATTTTTTAATTATAAAATATTTAGGATTAATGACATCATTTAAGTGACTTGGATTTTTTTTTTAAATTTTTTCTTAACAAAGGAATTAATTTAATAATTACATATGATTATAGAATTTTAATAGAAACTATAGATTCGAGACTAACAATTGGTGATTTACAATTAGAAAATCACCGTTGACTGTTAAGCAATGTAATAATATTTGACTATTTTAAGATGAAAGAATATCATGTGGGCCATATAATTATTATATTATGTGTAGTACTTGTACTATAAGTAAAATAATGAGGACATATTCTATTCCCTAAGTGAAATTCAATTAAATTCCTTTTAATCATTTTGACTACTTTAATTTTTTTTTTTTTTTTTTTTTTTTGTTATTTGTATAATATGAATATAATAATAGAATAGAATAGAATAGAATTACACATTGTGATACTTTTTAATCAGCTATTATAAGTGAATAAAACTTTTATTGTATAGAGAATACAGAGTAAAAAAAGTAAAAAGAGTGACATCTAAACAATACGGAGTAGTATATAATGCCTTATTTTCATAAAATCTTGTAGTTCAAAAAAAAAATACCTTATTTTTAGATCTTGTGGTAATCGAGGACTCTTCAAACTCCTTACTTGTTAACGTTCGCAACATTGACACACTAGGGAGCCTGTTTCGGTTATGTAAAAGTGAAGGATTCTTAGACCTTAAAATTCACCACATTGGTGGTTTTTGGGCTCAAATAATTTTTCCTACTACAGAAGCTTGTCAGGCTTTCGAATCATATGTTAATTTGAAAAAACTTTTCTCTAGTATAAGACAACTGGCTAGTAACTTCGTGGTGGATGACCGTGTCATATGGATCACCATTTAAGGATTGCTCTCAGGTGCATGGGGCACGGGTGCGTACAAAAGAGTTGCTGCAGTTTTTGGAAGGTTCCTTTTTGTGGACACCTCCACAAATGTGCCTTCTAGTGCGGGTCGAATATGCATTGATACCAAGTCTCTTCGTAATATCTCTGAAGAAGTCGAAGTTACCATTCGTGGTACAGTTTTTAATGTTTTTGTGCAGGAAACATCAACCTGGACCACCTCTATTGTCGATGACTCATCGAATGTAGTTTCAGATGAGGAATTCGAAGAAGAAGGGCTAAACACTTTCAATGTTGATGAACATGTGCCCAAAGATGTCACCAATAATGTTATAGTAGACGAAATTAATAACCTACAGATTAACGAACCCGTGGCGAATATTGGTGAGAATGAGCAAGCGAATCCTAATTGTCATGAGTCTTTCAAGAACGAGCAAGCGAATACTGAACCAAAGCATCATGAAGCTTCTGCAACTTCTAACCCCATGGTGAATATTGGTGAGCAAACGAATAATGAACCAAAGCATCATGAAGCTACTGCACCTTCTAACCCTATGGTGAATATTGGCGAGAAGGATATCGATGGTGAAAATAGTAGTAACTCAACCTCATCTTTAAGTATACCACCGGGTTACATCCGTATCACTCATGATCCTCAAGATGATATTGACACTGCCTCTACTCATGTACCACAAACTAAGGTTTACAATGGTTTTTCTGTTCTACACGAAATGTCAACATTGATTGAGACGGGAAATGCTTTAGGCTATGATGTCTCAGAATGCGAGAAGAATATGTCCACTTTGATTAATAGCATTGGAGAGAAAATCGTTGATCAATGAATGTGTTGTCCTTAAATTTATTTGGCACAAAGATAGGCGAAAACAAGAGTGGGTACGGGAGCTCGGCTTCAAATACAACATTCATTTTCTCGGAATTCAAGAATCCAAAATGTCACGTGTAGAAATGTTTCGGATCAAATCTCTTTGGGGTAATTACAACTTCTAATTCGCGTGTTGTCTTTCTCAGGGGCGTTCAGGAGGTATCATTTCCATTTGGGACCCGAATATGTTTTGTAAAGAACACATTTGGTGTTATCGTAACTATCTCATTGTCAAAGGAGTCTGGAAGAATATTGAGGGTCACTTTTATTTTATTAATGTCTATGGTCCACAAGAGTCGGCTGCCAAATCGGTCCTGTGGTTACTGATTCTGGATTTCATGAACTCGCACCCAGGAAAATATATTATTTTTGGTGACTTTAACGTGGTTAGAACTGCGGAGGAACGGCTTGGTTCAATTTTTAATGAGGCAGAGGCACTTGATTTCAACAACTTTATCAATAATTCCAGCCTTATTGATTTGCCATTAGGGGGGAGAGCTTTCACGTATATGAACAAAGCAGGAACCAAATTGAGTAAGCTCGATAGATTTCTTATTTTCGAAGACGTTCTAGAGTCGATACCTAATGTTCATGTAATAGTCCTCGACAAAAAATGGTCTGATCTGTTAGGAAGAGGGGATCGCCTGGACGTTGGGAGATATAAATTTGAGAGAAAAACAACTCTATTACTCACAAGAATAGATTTACAGAGTATTACAAAACTCTTACAAAAAAACTCTCAAACTCACACACACTCTCTAGGTTGTGATTACACTTCTCTGAGTGATTTAGGATGATTTACAACTGAGGTTTGCACCTCTATTTATAGTAAAAATTCTATGGCGGTGGAATGGTGGAGGGGATCGCCTGGACGTTGGGAGATATAAATTTGAGAGAAAAACAACTCTATTACTCACAAGAATAGATTTACAGAGTATTATAAAACTCTTACAAAAAAACTCTCAAACTCACACACACTCTCTAGGTTGTGATTACACTTCTCTGAGTGATTTAGGATGATTTACAACTGAGGTTTGCACTTCTATTTATAGTAAAAATTCTATGGCGGTGGAATAGTGTGAACGGAGAAGGTTGGCGGCCGTCATCGTCATCAACTTTGCTACTTCCATATGAGTTGTCAAGGTTGCCTACTTTGAATATCTAGAAGGTGGGCTTCTAGATTGTAGGCTGGAAATCTTCAATTCTCCCCCTCCAGCCGAATCCACGAACATTCCAGTTATGTCTCTACATAACTCCAACTTCTCTCGAGTCACCACCTTTGTTAACATATCCGCAGGATTCTCCTTTGTATGGATCTTCACTAGTCTCAACAGTTGTCGATCAATTACCTCGCGTATCCAATGATAGCGAATATTAATATGTTTTGTACGAGAATGGTACATGGAGTTCTTGCTCAAATCTATAGCACTTTGACTGTCACAATATACCTTGTACTCCTTTTGCTTGATTCCAAATTCTTGAAGATAACGCTTTAACCACAACATTTCTTTTCCAGCTTCTGCGGCAGCAATATACTCTGCTTCAGTTGTGGATAATGCAACACACCTCTGTAGTCTTGACTGCCATGAAACAGCTCCCCCTGCAAAAGTGTAAATGAATCCTGAAGTAGATTTCCTACTATCAGGATCTCCGGCCATATCCGCATCTGTATAGCCTTCCAAGATTGGATCAGCTCCCCCGTAACAAAGACATAGATTCTTTGTACCTTTAAGATATCTGAGAATCCATTTTACTGCCTCCCAATGCTCTTTCCCGGGGTTCGAGAGAAAACGACTCACCGTTCCCACTGCATGAGCAATATCGGGCCTTGTACGCACCATCGCATACATCAAACTTCCAACTGCTGAGGAATATGGTACTGACGACATCTCCCCGATATCTTCCTTGGATGAGGGACAAGAACTCTTGCTTAAGTTGTTTGGCATTGTTCATATTGAAACGTGAAAGCACTCGTTCAATATACTTCTCCTGAGATAGCCATAACCTTTTATTCTTCCTATCTCGGGTTATCTGCATTCCCAAAATCTGTTGAGCCTGTCCTAAGTCTTTCATGTCAAAAGACTTAGAGAGTTCCTTTTTCAGCTGGTTGATCTTCGTTACGTCTTTCCCTACGATCAAAATATCGTCTACATAAAGTAGAAGAGCAACGAAATCTCCTTCAGAAAACTTCTGAATGTAGACACTGTAGTGACCCGAACTTTTCCATGTTTATATATATATTAAATGAAATTGTTATTTACATGATTAAGTGTTTCCAACATGTTAAGCAATCAAACTTGTTAAGACTTGATTAATTGAAATAGGTTTCATATAGACAATTGACCACCCAAGTTGACCGGTGATTCACGAACGTTAAAACTTGTAAAAACTATACGATGACATATATATGGTTATATATATAGTTAAAATGATTTTATTATAAGTATGTATCTCATTAGGTATTTTAACAATGAGTTATATACATAAAAATGAGACTATTAATTTAAGAAACTCGAAAACGATATATATAACGATTATCGTTATAACAACGTCTTACTAGGTACATATGAATCATATTAAGATACTGATACACTTGGTTAATTATGTTAAATGATACGTAAATATATTATTAAGTGTATTAACAATGAAATACATATGTAAAAATAAGACTACTAACTTAATGATTTCGAAATGAGACATATATGTAACGATTATCGTTGTAACGACATTTAACTGTATATATATCATACTAAGATATATTATATATCATAATATCATGATAATATAACAATTTAACATCTCATTTGTTATAATAAATAATTGGTTAACAACATTCAACAAGATCGTTAACCTAAAGGTTTCAAAACAACATTTACATGTAACGACTAACGATGACTTAACGACTCAGTTAAAATGTATATACATGTAGTGTTTTAATATGCATTCATACACTTTTGAAAGACTTCAAGACACTTATCAAAATACTTCTACTTAACAAAAATGCTTACAATTACATCCTCGTTCAGTTTCATCAACAATTCTACTCGTATGCACCCGTATTCGTACTCGTACAATACACAGCTTTTAAATGTATGTACTATTGGTATATACACTCCAATGATTAGCTCTTAGTAGCCCATGTGAGTCACCTAACACATGTGGGAACCATCATTTGGAAACTAGCATAAAATATCTCATAAAATTACAAAAATATGAGTAATCATTCATGACTTATTTACATGAAAACAAAATTACATATCCTTTATATCTAATCCATACACCAACGACCAAAAACACCTAAAAACACTTTCATTCTTCAATTTTCTTCATCTAATTGATCTCTCTCAAGTTCTATCTTCAAGTTCTAAGTGTTCTTCATAAATTCCAAAAGTTCTAGTTTCATAAAATCAAGAATACTTCCAAGATTGCAAGTTTACTTCCAAGTTTTCTAAATCCATTCCAAGTAATCATCCAAGATCAAGAAACCTTTGTTACTTACAGTAGGTTATCTTTCTAATACAAGGTAATAATCATATTCAAACTTTAATTCAATTTCTATAACTATAACAATCTTATTTCGAGTGGAAATCTTACTTGAAATTATTTTCGTGTCATGATTCTGCTTCAAGAACTTTCAAGCCATCCAAGGATCCTTTGAAGCTAGATCTATTTTTCTCATTTCCAGTAGGTTTATCCAAGGAACTTGAGGTATTAATGATGTTCATAACATCATTCGATTCATACATATAAAGCTATCTTATTCGAAGGTTTAAACTTGTAATCACTAGAACATAGTTTAGTTAATTCTAAACTTGTTTGCAAATAAAAGTTAATCCTTCTAACTTGACTTTTAAAATCAACTAAACACATGTTCTATATCTATATGATATGCTAACTTAATGATTTAAAACCTGGAAACACGAAAAACACCGTAAAATCGGATTTACGCCGTCGTAGTAACACCGCGGGCTGTTTTGGGTTAGTTAATTAAAAACTATGATAAACTTTGATTTAAAAGTTGTTATTCTGGGAAAATGATTTTTATTATGAACATGAAACTATATCCAAAAATTATGGTTAAACTCAAAGTGGAAGTATGTTTTCTAAAATGGTCATCTAGACGTCGTTCTTTCGACTGAAATGACTACCTTTACAAAAACGACTTGTAACTTATTTTTATGACTATAAACCTATACTTTTTCTGTTTAGATTCATAAAATAGAGTTCAATATGAAACCATATCAATTTGATTCACTCAAAACGGATTTAAAATGAAGAAGTTATGGGTAAAACAAGATTGGATAATTTTTCTCATTTTAGCTACGTGAAAATTGGTAACAAATCTATTCCAACCATAACTTAATCAACTTGTATTGTATATTATGTAATCTTGAGATACCATAGACACGTATACAATGTTTCGACCTATCATGTCGACACATCTATATATATTTCGGAACAACCATAGACACTCTATATGTGAATGTTGGAGTTAGCTATACAGGGTTGAGGTTGATTCCAAAATATATATAGTTTGAGTTGTGATCAATACTGAGATACGTATACACTGAGTCGTGGATTGATTCAAGATAATATTTATCGATTTATTTCTGTACATCTAACTGTGGACAACTAGTTGTAGGTTACTAACGAGGACAGCTGACTTAATAAACTTAAAACATCAAAATATATTAAAAGTGTTGTAAATATATTTTGAACATACTTTGATATATATGTATATATTGTTATAGGTTCGTGAATCAACCAGTGGCCAAGTCTTACTTCCCGACAAAGTAAAAATCTGTGAAAGTGAGTTATAGTCCCACTTTTAAAATCTAATATTTTTGGGATGACAATACATGCTGGTTTTATAAATGATTTACAAAATAGACACAAGTACGTGAAACTACATTCTATGGTTGAATTATCGAAATCGAATATGCCCCTTTTTATTAAGTCTGGTAATCTAAGAATTAGGGAACAGACACCCTAATTGACGCGAATCCTAAAGATAGATCTATTGGGCCTAACAAACCCCATCCAAAGTACCGGATGCTTTAGTACTTCAAAATTTATATCATATCCGAAGGGTGTCCCGGAATGATGGGGATATTCTTATATATGCATCTTGTTAATGTCGGTTACCAGGTGTTCACTATATGAATGATTTTTATCTCTATGTATGGGATGTGTATTGAAATATGAAATCTTGTGGTCTATTGTTACGATTTGATATATATAGGTTAAACCTATAACTCACCAACATTTTTGTTGACGTTTAAAGCATGTTTATTCTCAGGTGAATACTAAGAGCTTCCGCTGTTGCATACTAAAATAAGGACAAGATTTGGAGTCCATGTTTGTATGATATTGTGTAAAAACTGCATTTAAGAAACTGATTTCAATGTAACATATTTGTATTGTAAACCATTATGTAATGGTCGTGTGTAAACAGGATATTTTAGATTATCATTATTTGATAATCTATGTAAAGCTTTTTAAACCTTTATTTATGAAATAAAGGTTATGGTTTATTTTAAAAATGAATGCAGTCTTTGAAAAACGTCTCATATAGAGGTCAAAACCTCGCAACGAAATCAATTAATATGGAACATTTTTAATCAATAAGAACGGGACATTTCAGTTGGTATCCGAGCGTTGGTCTTAGAGGACCAGAAAATTTGTATTAGTGTGTCTTATCGAGTTTGTTAGGATGCATTAGTGAGTCTGGACTTCGACCGTGTTTTCTTTAAAAATGATTGCTTAACATTTTTGTTTTAAACTATATATTATTAACATGTATATATTATGTGATATATTAACCTCTTAACATGTTTGATATTGTGTGATAGATGTCTACCTCTAGAACAAATCCCATTGACTCACCTAATAATAACGAAGAGTCGAATATATATTGGACTGATTCACAAGTTCCCGAAGAAGAACCGGAAGAAGAATCAGAACCAGAAGAGGAGGAACCGGAGGAGGAAATAGAACCGGTGGGGGAAATAATAAAACGGTTAAGTAAAAGAAAATCCTCAACCAACCGACCAAGGTTAATTATGGTCAATGGCGTTTCCGCCAAGGAAGCAAAATATTGGGAGGATTACCAATTCTCCGATGAATCGGATTCCGACGAGAATTCCGATGATGTTATAGAAATTACCCCAACTGAATTTAAAAAGGCAAAAGAAAATAATAAGGGAAAGGGCATAAAAATAGAGAAATCTAATTCCAACCCCGATGAACTTTATATGTATCGTCAACCCCCGAAGCCCTTAAGTTGTAACAATAACCCGGGAACCTCTAAACCACCAGGTTTTTCTAAACCGTTGTGGAAAATGACAGCTCGTATTAGGGGAACATCATATATCCCTAGAAACTTGGCAAAACGAACCAAAACCGAAGAAGAAGAAACGAGTGAGTCGGAATAAGATAGTTGTATTCTTGTGGTGTAATATATGTAATATAGTGTGCTTATGCTTTATGATATATGTAAAAATTGCTTGTATTAATAAGTATTTTTTTTATGAATCTAACTCTTGTCTATTTTACAGTATAAAAACACAAAATGGATAGACAACCCAATATTTTAAGAGACCTACCCGGAGACATGATTGATGAAATCTTGTCTAGAGTCGGTCAGAATTCTTCGGCACAACTATTTACGGTGAAATCAGTTTGTAAGACATTCGAAGAACGTTCCAAGAATGTCTTGGTTTATAAGAGAATTTCGTTTGAAAGATGGGGGATATCACATTGGGAAACCCATAAGTTACGATGTGTTTACTTTGACGCATATATTGCGGGGAACCCAAATGCTATTTTACGCAACGGGTTAAGAAATTATTTTGACTCAATGTATCCGAATATAGGACTTCATGATTTAGAAAAAGCGGCTAACATGCAACATAAAGAAGTATGCTATGCTTACGGGTTAGTAATGTTCGCTTCTCACCAAAGTGAGAAAAAGAACATCGGGCTACAACTATTAAACAAAACGTTCCCACAAGTGACGGAGTCGGTAATTGGGGTAAGAAATGAGGTTTTTAGGTTATTTCGAGACTGTTGGTCATTACGTAACCCTCATCCCTTTGACGACGTTACAACACGCTGTCTTATCAATGGCCATAACGGTTATGTTCCACAAGACCAAGGATGGGAAGTAGTCCTAGTAAAACCAGAATGCATGACTTGTTTCTGGACGTATGAATTACGTGTCTTTATTGCCTTTGCTGAACGACTTGTGTACTAGCTATAATTATCTTCACAACTATCTTGTATCAAAGTTATTGTGTGCTATATTTCATGCTTTATGTAAAATAAGCGGTATTGTAAGTTTGTAAAATATTGTATAAAAGTTTGAACGCGAAATATTATTATAATCAGTTTTTCATATAGAATTGTAGTAGTTGAATTGTATATTAGCTACTAAGTATGAACTTAACGGGTAGGTACTACCCGAATTTAAACTTATAAAATGCTAATATGAAGAAAAAGCTTTTATAAATGAGTTCATATTATGCTACGAAATACTATTAACTACTCTTAATATTCTGTATGATTAACTTGTTCCATTTGACTATTTTGAAGGAAATGGCACCGACTACTCGACACACCGTGAATATGAATGAAGAGGAATTCCGTACTTTTCTAGCTTCAAACATAGCCGCAGTACAGGCTGCGCTACATACCAACAATAACCTTGGATCTAGCACTACAGAAAATCGTGTAGGATGCACCTACAAAGAATTCACTGCCTGCAAACCTTTGGAATTTGATGGAACCGAAGGACCGATCGGATTGAAACGGTGGACCGAGAAGGTCGAATCGGTGTTTGCCATAAGTAAGTGTACTGAAGAGGACAAAGTGAAGTACGCTACGCATACCTTCACAGGTTCTGCGTTAACATGGTGGAATACCTATCTAGAGCAAGTGGGACAAGATGATGCGTACGCACTACCGTGGTCAGCATTCAAGCACTTGATGAACGAGAAGTACCGTCCCAGAACCGAGGTCAATAAGCTCAAGACAGAACTTAGAGGGTTACGAACCCAAGGATTTGATATTACCACGTACGAAAGACGATTCACAGAATTGTGCCTATTGTGTCCGGGAGCGTTCGAAGATGAGGAAGAGAAGATCGACGCGTTTGTGAAAGGATTACCGGAAAGAATCCAAGAAGATATAAGTTCACACGAGCCCGCCTCCATACAACAGGCATGTAGAATGGCTCACAAACTAGTGAACCAGATTGAGGAAAGAATTAAAGAACAGACGGCTGAAGAGGCCAATGTGAAGCAAGTCAAAAGAAAGTGGGAGGAAAACGGTGATAAGAATCACCAATACAACAACAACAGCAATTACAATAATAATCGCAACAATTATCCCAACAATCGGAACATCAATCGTAACTACAACAAATGGCCCAACAACAACAACAACAACAACAACAAAAACAACAACAACAACAACAGCAACTACAACAATCATCCCAATAACAATAACAACCGCAACAACAACAACAATCAGAAGCAGCTATGCCAAAGGTGTGAAAAGTATCACTCGAGGTTCTGCACCAAATTTTGCAACAAGTGTAAAAGAAATGGTCATAGCGCGGCGAAGTATGAGGTCTACGGACCAGGGGTTAACAGAACGAAAGGAACAAATGGTGTCGGAACGAGTAATGGCGGAGCAAGTAGTGTCGGAACAAGTTATGCCAATGTATTTTGTTATAAATGTGGAAAACCGGGCCACATTATTAGAAATTGCCCGAACCAGGAGAACACGAATGGACAAGGCCGCGGAAGAGTTTTCAATATTAATACGGCAGAGGCACAGGAAGACCCGGAGCTTGTTACGGGTACGTTTCTTATTGACAATAAATCTGCTTACGTTTTATTTGATTCGGGTGCGGATAGAAGCTATATGAGTACAGATTTTTGTGCTAAATTAAGTTGTCCATTGACGCCGTTGGATAGTAAATTTTTACTCGAATTAGCAAACTGTAAATTAATTTCAGCAGATAATATATGCCGGAATCGAGAAATTAAACTGGGTAGCGAAATATTTAAGATTGATTTGATACCAGTAGAGTTAGGGAGTTTTGATGTAATAGTTGGCATGAACTGGCTGAAGAAGGTGAAAGCAGAGATCGTATGTTATAAAAATGCAATTCGCATTGTACGAGAAGAAGGAGAACCCTTAACGGTGTACGGAGAAAAGGGCAACATGAAGCTACATCTTATTAGTAATTTGAAGGCACAAAAACTAATAAGAAAAGGTTGCTATGCTATTCTAGCACACGTCGAGAAAGTACAAACTGAAGAAAAGAGTATCAATGATGTTCCCGTCGCAAAAGAATTTCCCGATGTATTTTCGAAAGAATTACCGGGACTACCTCCACATCGATCTGTTGAATTTCAAATAGATCTTGTACCAAGAGCTGCACCAATAGCTCGTGCTCCTTATAGACTCGCACTCAGCGAGATGAAAGAACTGCAAAGCCAACTGCAAGAACTATTAGAACGTAGTTTCATTCGACCAAGCACATCACCATGGGGAGCTCCTGTTTTGTTTGTCAAGAAGAAGGATGGTACATTTAGGTTGTGTATTGACTACAGAGAGTTGAACAAACTTACCATCAAAAACCGTTATCCACTGCCGAGAATTGATGACTTATTTGATCAACTACAAGGCTCGTCGGTTTATTCGAAGATCGATTTATGTTCTGGATATCATCAAATGCGAGTAAAGGAGGATGATATTCCAAAAACTGCTTTTAGGACGCGTTATGGTCATTACGAGTTTATGGTTATGCCGTTTGGATTGACTAACGCACCAGCTGTGTTCATGGACCTTATGAACCGAGTGTGTGGGCCATATCTTGACAAGTTTGTCATTGTTTTCATCGATGACATACTTATTTACTCAAAGAATGATCAAGAGCACGAAGAACATTTGAGAAAAGTGCTAGAAGTATTGAGGAAAGAAAAACTGTACGCTAAGTTTTCAAAGTGTGCATTTTGATTGGAAGAAGTTCAATTCCTAGGTCACATAGTGAACAAAGAAGGTATCCAGGTGGACCCGGCAAAGATCGAAACCGTTGAAAAGTGGGAAACCCCAAAAACTCCGAAGCATATACGTCAATTTTTAGGATTGGCTGGTTACTACAGAAGATTCATCCAAGATTTCTCCAAAATAGCAAAACCCTTAACTGCATTAACGCATAAAGGGAAGAAATTTGAATGGAAGGATGAACAAGAGAAGGCGTTTCAATTATTGAAGAAAAAGCTAACTACGTCACCTATATTGTCATTGCCTGAAGGGAATGATGATTTTGTGATTTATTGTGACGCATCAAAGCAAGGTCTCAGTTGTGTATTAATGCAACGGACGAAGGTGATTGCTTATGCGTCTAGACAATTGAAGATTCACGAGCAAAATTATACGACGCATGATTTGGAATTAGGCGCGGTTGTTTTTGCATTAAAGACTTGGAGGCACTACTTATATGGGGTCAAAAGTATTATATATACCGACCACAAAAGTCTTCAACACATATTTAATCAGAAACAACTGAATATGAGGCAGCGTAGGTGGATTGAATTGTTGAATGATTACGACTTTGAGATTCGTTACCACCCGGGGAAGGAAAATGTGGTAGCCGACGCCTTGAGCAGAAAGGACAGAGAACCCATTCGAGTAAAATCTATGAATATAATGATTCACACTAACCTTACTACTCAAATAAAGGAGGCGCAACAAGGAGTTTTAAAAGAGGGAAATTTAAAGGATGAAATACCCAAAGGATTGGAGAAGCATCTTAATATTCGGGAAGACGGAACCCGGTATAGGGCTGAAAGAATTTGGGTACCAAAATTTGGA
The DNA here is from genome assembly GCF_046630445.1 of Rutidosis leptorrhynchoides. Classification (NCBI taxonomy): domain Eukaryota; kingdom Viridiplantae; phylum Streptophyta; class Magnoliopsida; order Asterales; family Asteraceae; genus Rutidosis; species Rutidosis leptorrhynchoides. The sequence continues at coordinate 389,999,341 of NC_092335.1, read as the reverse complement.
GATATGAGAGAAATGGTACTTAGAGAAGCTCATAAAACCAGATACTCAATACATCCTGGAACGGGGAAGATGTACAAGGATCTTAAGAAACATTTTTGGTGGCCAGGTATGAAAGCCGATATTGCTAAATATGTAGGAGAATGTTTGACGTGTTCTAAGGTCAAAGCTGAACATCAGAAACCATCAGGTCTACTACAACAACCTGAAATCCCGGAATGGAAATGGGAAAACATTACCATGGATTTCATTACTAAATTGCCAAGGACTGCAAGTGGTTATGATACTATTTGGGTAATAGTTGATCGTCTCACCAAGTCAGCACACTTCCTGCCAATAAGAGAAGATGACAAGATGGAGAAGTTAGCACGACTGTATTTGAAGGAAGTCGTCTCCAGGCATGGAATACCAATCTCTATTATCTCTGATAGGGATGGCAGATTTATTTCAAGATTCTGGCAGACATTACAGCAAGCATTGGGAACTCGTCTAGACATGAGTACTGCCTATCATCCACAAACTGATGGGCAGAGCGAAAGGATGATACAAACGCTTGAAGACATGCTACGAGCTTGTGTTATTTATTTCAGAAACAGTTAGGATCGACATCTACCGTTAGCAGAATTTTTCTATAACAACAGCTACCATTCAAGCATTGAGATGGCGCCGTTTGAAGCACTTTATGGTAGAAAGTGCAGGTCTCCGATTTGTTGGAGTGAAGTGGGGGATAGACAGATTACGGGTCCGAAGATAATACAAGAAACTACCGAGAAAATAATCCAAATTCAACAAAGATTGAAAACCGCCCAGAGTCGACAAAAGAGCTACGCGGACAGTAAAAGAAAAGATATAGAGTTTGAAATTGGAGAAATGTTCATGCTTAAGGTTTCACCTTGGAAAGGCGTTGTTCGATTTGGTAAACGGGGGAAACTAAATCCAAGGTACATCGGACCATTCAAGATTATAGATCGTGTCGGACCAGTAGCTTACCAACTGGAGCTACCTCAACAACTCGCGGCTGTACATAACACTTTCCACGTCTCAAATTTGAAGAAATGTTTTGCTAAAGAAGATCTCACTATTCCGTTGGACGAAATCCAAATCAATGAAAAACTTCAATTCAGTGAAGAACCCGTCGAAATAATGGATCGTGAGGTTAAGAGACTTAAACAAAACAAGATACCGATTGTTAAGGTTCGATGGAATGCTCGTAGAGGGCCCGAGTTCACCTGGGAGCGTGAAGATCAGATGAAGAATAAATACCCGCATTTATTTCCAAAAGATACGTCAACACCTCCAACTGCTTAAAATTTCGGGACGAAATTTATTTAACGGGTAGGTACTGTAGTGACCCGAACTTTTCCATGTTTATATATATATTAAATGAAATTGTTATTTACATGATTAATGTTTCCAACATGTTAATCAATCAAACTTGTTAAGAGTTGATTAATTGAAATAGGTTTCATATAGACAATTGACCACCCAAGTTGACCGGTGATTCACGAACGTTAAAACTTGTAAAAACTATACGATGACATATATATGGTTATATATATAGTTAACATGATTTTATTATAAGTATGTATCTCATTAGGTATTTTAATAATGAGTTATATACATAAAAATGAGACTATTAATTTAAGAAACTCGAAAACGATATATATAACGATTATCTTTATAACAACGTCTTACTAGGTACATATGAATCATATTAAGATATTGATACACTTGGTTAATTATGTTAAATGATAAGTAAATATATTATTAAGTGTATTAACAATGAAATACGTATGTAAAAATAAGACTACTAACTTAATGATTTCGAAATGAGACATATATGTAACGATTATCGTTGTAACGACATTTAACTGTATATATATATATATCATACTAAGATATATTATATATCATAATATCATGATAATATAACAATTTAACATCTCATTTGTTATAATAAATAATGGGTTAACAACATTCAACAAGATCGTTAACCTAAAGGTTTCAAAACAACATTTACATGTAACGACTAACGATGACTTAATGACTCAGTTAAAATGTATATACATGTAGTGTTTTAATATGTATTCATACACTTTTGAAAGACTTCAAGACACTTATCAAAATACTTCTACTTAACAAAAATGCTTACAATTACATCCTCGTTCAGTTTCATCAACAATTCTACTCATATGCACCAGTATTCGTACTCGTACAATACACAGCTTTTAAATGTATGTACTATTGGTATATACACTCCAATGATCAGCTCTTAGTAGCCCATGTGAGTCACCTAACACATGTGGGAACCATCATTTGGCAACTAGCATAAAATATCTCATAAAATTACAAAAATATGAGTAATCATTCATGACTTATTTACATGAAAACAAAATTACATATCCTTTATATCTAATCCATACACCAACGACCAAAAACACCTACAAATACTTTCATTCTTCAATTTTCTTCATCTAATTGATCTCTCTCAAGTTCTATCTTCAAGTTCTAAGTGTTCTTCATAAATTCCAAAAGTTCTAGTTTCATAAAATCAAGAATACTTCCAAGATTGCAAGTTTACTTCCAAGTTTTCTAAATCCATTCCAAGTAATCATCCAAGATCAAGAAACCTTTGTTACTTGCAGTAGTTTATCTTTCTAATACAAGGTAATAATCATATTCAAACTTTAATTCAATTTCTATAACTATAACAATCTTATTTCGAGTGGAAATCTTACTTGAAATTATTTTCGTGTCATGATTCTGCTTCAAGAACTTTCAAGCCATCCAAGGATCCTTTGAAGCTAGATCTATTTTTCTCATTTCCAGTAGGTTTATCCAAGGAACTTGAGGTAGTAATGATGTTCATAACATCATTCAATTCATACATATAAAGCTATCTTATTCGAAGGTTTAAACTTGTAATCACTAGAACATAGTTTAGTTAATTCTAAACTTGTTTGCAAATAAAAGTTAATCCTTCTAACTTGACTTTTAAAATCAACTAAACACATGTTCTATATCTATATGATATGCTAACTTAATGATTTAAAACCTGAAAACACGAAAAACACCGTAAAATCGGATTTACGCCGTCGTAGTAACACCGCGGGCTGTTTTGGGTTAGTTAATTAAAAACTATGATAAACTTTGATTTAAAAGTTGTTATTCTGGGAAAATGATTTTTATTATGAACATGAAACTATATCCAAAAATTATGGTTAAACTCAAAGTGGAAGTATGTTTTCTAAAATGGTCATCTAGACGTCGTTCTTTCGACTGAAATGACTACCTTTACAAAAATGACTTGTAACTTATTTTTCCGACTATAAACCTATACTTTTTATTTTTAGATTCATAAAATAGAGTTCAATATGAAACCATAGCAATTTGATTCACTCAAAACGGATTTAAAATGAAGAAGTTATGGGTAAAACAAGATTGGATAATTTTTCTCATTTTAGCTACGTGAAAATTGGTAACAAATCTATTCCAACCATAACTTAATCAACTTGTATTGTATATTATGTAATCTTGAGATACCATAGACACGTATACAATGTTTCGACCTATCATGTCGACACATCTATATATATTTCGGAACAACCATAGACACTCTATATGTGAATGTTGGAGTTAGCTATACAGGGTTGAGGTTGATTCCAAAATATATATAGTTTGAGTTGTGATCAATACTGAGATACGTATACACTGGGTCGTGGATTGATTCAAGATAATATTTATCGATTTATTTCTGTACATCTAACTGTGGACAACTAGTTGTAGGTTACTAACGAGGACAGCTGACTTAATAAACTTAAAACATCAAAATATATTAAAAGTGTTGTAAATATATTTTGAACATACTTTGATATATATGTATATATTGTTATAGGTTCGCGAATCAACCAGTGGCCAAGTCTTACTTCCCGACAAAGTAAAAATCTGTGAAAGTGAGTTATAGTCCCACTTTTAAAATCTAATATTTTTGGGATGAGAATACATGCAGGTTTTATAAATGATTTACAAAATAGACACAAGTACGTGAAACTACATTCTATGGTTGAATTATCAAAATCGAATATGCCCCTTTTTATTAAGTCTGGTAATCTAAGAATTAGGGAACAGACACCCTAATTGACGCGAATCCTAAAGATAGATCTATTGGGCCTAACAAACCCCATCCAAAGTACCGGATGATTTAGTACTTCGAAATTTATATCATATCCGAAGGGTGTCCCGGAATGATGGGGATATTCTTATATATGCATCTTGTTAATGTCGGTTACCAGGTGTTCACCATATGAATGATTTTTATCTCTATGTATGGGATTTGTATTGAAATATGAAATCTTGTGGTCTATTGTTACGATTTGATATATATAGGTTAAACCTATAACTCACCAACATTTTTGTTGACGTTTAAAGCATGTTTATTCTCAGGTGAATACTAAGAGCTTCCGCTATTGCATACTAAAATAAGGACAAGATTTGGAGTCCATGTTTGTATGATATTGTGTAAAAACTGCATTCAAGAAACTGATTTCGATGTAACATATTTGTATTGTAAACCATTATGTAATGGTCGTGTGTAAACAGGATATTTTAGATTATCATTATTTGATAATCTACGTAAAGCTTTTTAAACCTTTATTTATGAAATAAAGGTTATGGTTTGTTTTAAAAATGAATGCAGTCTTTGAAAAACGTCTCATATAGAGGTCAAAACCTCGCAACGAAATCAATTAATATGGAACATTTTTAATCAATAAGAACGGGACATTTCAGACACACTCATCTGCTGCAGTTTTCTTGTACCCGTGACTCACCTTGCACGAGTCAAACTTCTTGTACCACTGCCTAGGTGCCTGCTTCAAACCATACAAACTTTTCTTCAGCTTGCATACGAGGTTATCTCCTGAAACCTCAAAACCTTCCGGCTGCTCCATGTAAATTTCTTCATGTAAATCTCCATGAAGAAAAGCTGTCTTTACATCCATCTGTTCAAGCTCCAAGTTCATACTTGCGACCAATCCAAGTATGACTCTAATTAAAGTCATCTTGACTACTGGTGAAAATATCTCTTCAAAATCAATCCCTTTCTTCTGTTGGAATCCTTTGACTACAAGTCGTGCTTTGTATTTCACCACTTTTCCACTACCATCCTTTTTCAGCTTGAACACCCATTTATTTTTCAGTGCCTTCTTCCCGCGTGGAAGTTCTACAATCTCATAAGTTTGATTTTTCCGCAGAGAATCCATCTCATCCTGCATTGCGAGCAACCATTTTTCTTTATCCTTATGAGTTACTGCTTCATGAAAACTCTCCGGTTCTCCATCTTTAGTAAGTAGAAGGTACTCGGATTCTGGATATCTACTCGATGGAATTCGACCTCGTTCAGATCTACGAACTTCTGGAACATTCTGAGGAGATCCACCATCATTTTGACCTTGTGATGGTGCTGGAACGTCTGGCAGATGGGGTTGTGGCTCCCCCTGCTCAGCACCGTCATTTTCCTCATTATCTTCTACTTCTGGCATTTCTTCTTGCACTGAAAATTCATTTCTCATGAATGATTCCGTTGTTGCCTCTGGCACCTGAGCAGCAACATTTGACTTCTGAGATTTTGTGGGCATTTAAATATCTTCTATTGTCTGGCTTTCATGGAACACCATGTCCCTACTTCTGATCACCTTTTTCTCCTTTGGATCCCATAATCTGTATCCAAATTCTTCATCTCCATAGCCTATGAATATGCATGGAGTGGTCCTTGCATCCAGCTTCTGCCTGAGCTCCTTGAATACATGTGCGTACGCCAAACATCCAAATACTCTTAAGTGAGAGTATGATGGATCCTTTCCAGAACAAAGTTTCTCCGGAACTTCAAAATTCAGTGGTACTGATGGAGATCGGTTGATCAAATAACAAGCGGCTCTCACTGCTTCTCCCCAGAATGGCTTTGGCAGCTTAGCCATACTGAGCATGCTCCGAACACGTTCCATGATTGTTCGGTTCATTCTTTCTGCTATACCATTGTGTTGAGGGGTACGTGGGACCGTCTTCTCGTGTCGGATGCCATATGATCTGCAATAGGCATCGAACTGTCTGGAAGAGTATTCACCGCCGTTGTCGGATCGAAGACACTTTAACTTCTTTCCTGTCTCACGTTCTACCATGACATGGAACTGTTTGAAGTAATTGAACACCTGGTCCTTCGTCCGCAAGAAATATACCCACACCTTTCGAGAAGTATCATCGATAAACGTCAGAAAGTATCGATTGCCGCCAATTGATTCAACCTCCAAGGGACCGCAAACATCAGAGTGTACCAGACTGAGTAACTCTGATTTTTTCGTTGAAGAGGAATTAAACTAGACTCTATGCTGCTTACCAAACAAACAATGATTGCAAGGATCTAGTGCAGCATCCTTGTCTACATTGATAAGCTCCTTCTTTATTAGGGTAGACAACCCTTTCTCACTCATGTGACCGAGTCTCTGGTGCCATAAATTTTGTGAAGCCTCCTTTTCTGCAACATTAATACTGTCTGTGCAGATCTTCATATGAGTCTTGTACAGTGTGCCAAAAATGTGTCCTCAAGAGACTATCATAGCGCCTCTTGACAATTTCCATGTGCCTTTACTGAAATGACTATCATAGCCCTGTTTGTCAAGAGCTATCCCAGAAAGTAAATTCAGCCGAAGATCTGGCACATGGCGGACATCCTTCAGAGTGATTGTGCTCCCAGAACTTGTCTTTATCCTGACATCTCCAATTCCGACAATCTCAGCGGAACTGGAATTTCCCATCTTCACAACTCCAAAGTCACCAGCTTTGTATGTTGTGAAGTATTCCTTGTATGGAGTCACGTGGTAGGAAGCTGCAGTATCTACCACCCATTCTGTTTCTTTCCGTGAGACGTGAAGGCATGTCTCATCATGGGTTGAACAATAAGCTACATCACCAGAGATAGTCACTAATGTTTCTCCACCCTTATTCTTCGGCTGCGAACTGCTTTGACCTTGTTCCTCTTTCAATCTATAGCAGTTCTTCTTCATATGTCCCTCTAATCCACAATGATGGCATTTATATGTTGGTTTTCTGCCATCAGCTGACCTGCCCCTGCTCTTGCTTCTGCCTCTACATTTATTTTTGCTACTCATTCGCTGTCTCCCCCGATTCTCTGTGACAAAGGCATGGGTCTGATCTGTGCCCATGTCCTTTCTCCTTGCCTCTTCACTGAATAGGGCATCCTTGACCATTGACATGGTAAGTTTGCCATTCGGGGCTGAGTTGCTGAGTGTTACTACCAGCGTTTCTCAACTATCGGGAAGGGAACTAAGTAGCAGTAGTGCCTGAACTTCATCGCTAAGCGGCATCTCTACAGAAGAAAACTGGTTGACCAAGCTCTGGAACTCACTGGTATGCTCGGCAACTGAAGTTCCACTTTTGAGCTTCATGTTGACTAAACGCCTCATCAGCAGGGCTTTATTCCGAGCAGTCTTGGCCTGATACATGTCCTCCAACTTTTTCCAGAGGACATATGCGTATGTCTCTTGTGCAACATGGTGGAAGACACTATGATCAATCCATTGACGGATCTGACCATTAGTTTTTCGGTTTGATTTCTTCCACTCTTTCTCTTTGGCAGAATCAGGGTTTATACCCTTCAATTCAATAGGATCGAACAAATCCTTACAGTTGAGGAGATCTTCCATCCGAGGTTTCCACATCGTGTAGTTTGTGGCTGTGAGCATAATCATAGCTCCGGAAGATGATGTTGACTCTTCTGTGGACATTATCACCATACAAATAATTTTTTTTAACACAAACAGGGTTGAATTGTAGAAAACAGAGATCACCGTTATGTCCGAAACGGTTGAAAATGGTGGAATAGACACTTCGCGGCTTAAATTCCACTTACGGGGCAAAATTATAATTTTTATAAACTTCAGGGACCAAAAATAAAATTCTAAAAATTTCAGGGACCAAATTGTAAAATTTCAGAATTGCTACAGTACCGCTTCTCCGACGAAAATTCCAGCACCGGTCGTCTTCTCCGGCGAGTTTCCGGCGAGTTGACCAAACTTTGACCGCGTTTTCTGGGCTTATTATAACTCCGTTTAAGTCGCCGTTTTTTGCGTTGGACTCGGTTCGACGAGACGAATCCAATGGTACACTAAAAATTGAATTTTGAGAAAACTTCAGAAGACCCAAAAACTCAACCAACGTCTCTAACCCAGCTCTGATACCACTTGTTAGGAAGAGGGGATCGCCTGGACGTTGGGAGATATAAATTTGAGAGAAAAACAACTCTATTACTCACAAGAATAGATTTATAGAGTATTACAAAACTCTTACAAAAAAACTCTCAAACTCACACACTCTCTCTAGGTTGTGATTACACTTCTCTGAGTGATTTAGGATGATTTACAACTGAGGTTTGCACCTCTATTTATAGTAAAAATTCTATGGCGGTGGAATGGTGTGAACGGAGAAGGTTGGCGGTCGTCATCGTCATCAACTTTGCTACTTCCATATGAGTTGTCAAGGTTGCCTACTTTGAATATCTAGAAGGTGGGCTTCTAGATTGTAGGCTGGAAATCTTCATGATCACAGCCCAATTTTGTTACACCTCCAACGCATCGATTATGGCCCAACACCATTTAAAATTTTCAAATCATGGCTTCATCGTGAGGGTTTGGAGCAGAGTGTTAAGGATAATTATCCTACTAATGTGGGTACTTCTATTCATTGGAAACTTAGATCACTTAAACAATCTATCAAGTCTTGGCAGATACATTCTAGAGCTTCTGATAACACTAGAATGGCCGATATTCATTTGTTACTTCGGGATTTAGAGCAGAAGATCGACTCTGTTAACGCTAATGACATTCATAGGAGTAGTCGTGTACAATTATTGCAAGAATGTCTGAACATCACGAAACTTAAAGAGATGGATAATGCTGAAAAGTCTAGACTTAAATGGGATTTGGACGGAGATGAAACTCCGGATTTTTTCATAACCTTCTTAAAAGAAAGCGAAAACACCAAGCAATTCAAGGGATTCTGATAAATGGCGATTGGTGCACTAATCCTACCATTGTTAAGGAGGCTTTTCTCTCGTTTTTCAAAGACAAATTTCAAAATCAGATTGAGCATATCCCATTGCTTCCACCTAGTAGAGCTGCAAGATTATCCACAAGTTCTGCTAATCATCTGGAACGTGCTCCTACACTTGACGAAATTAAAGAGGCGGTGTGGAATTGTGGAAGCGAAAAATCACCTGGCCCAGATGGTTTCACTTTTGCATTTTTTAAACATTTTTGGGACCTCCTTAAAGAAGACATACTCAAATTCGTTTCCGACTTCATGGTTGCTGGAAACTTGCCAACAGGTTCTAACTGTTCTTTTATCACACTCATCCCAAAAGTTCCAGACCTGATGCACATCAAAGATAATCGTCCATTACGCTTATTAGTTCTATGTACAAGATTGTTGCAAAGACGCTTGCGTGATTAATCAAATTGTAAGCAAGGAGCAAACTGCTTTCATCAAAGGTCGACAAATACTAGACGGTCCCCTAATGCTCATCGAGATTATTGAATGGTACAAGAAACAGAATAAAAAACTCCTCATTTTCAAAGTGGATTTTGAAAAAGCTTTCGACTCAGTTGATTGGCGTTTCCTTGACCACATGCTCCTTCACTTAGGGTTCGGTGACAGGTGGCGTAAATGGATATCTTAATGTCTTTCGATGGCTAGAACTTCAATTCTTGTTAACGGTAGCCCAACATCTGAATTCTCGATTAAATGCGGTCTCAGGCAAGGTGATCCACTTTCGCCGATGCTATTCATTATTGTCATGGAAGCCTTATATCTATTACTATCTAATGCTACACATAATCGCTTGTTCAAAGGTGTCAACATTAATGGCTTTAACATTTCACACTTTTTTTCGCGGATGATGTTGCTTTAGTATCTGATTGGTGTGCCTCTGACCTCAATTGTATACTCGACATCCTTGACATTTTTCATCGCACTTCGGGCCTAAAAATAAACCTCTCAAAATCTAACCTTAATGGTGTAGGGGTAGATAATCAGGAGGTCATTCAGATGGCCAGTTCTTCCGGATGTGAAGCTGGCGATATTCCTTTTAAATTTTTGGGATTTCCTATCGGTTGCAATATGTCTCGCAAGGCTACTTGGCAACGTTAATTGATAAATTTAATCGGATATTGTCTAATTGGACTGCTAATTTACTGTCATTTGGAGGAAGATTTACTTTAATTAAAGCGGTTCTCGGTAGTATGGGCATATATTATCTCTCATTATTCAAGGCTCCTGAATCAATTTTGTGTTAATTGAAAAAACTTCGTGCCAGATTCTTTTGGGAAAGAACAACAGACAAGCGAAAAATGGCATGGGTTTCTTGGAAGCAGACTTTAGCTTCGCTCGAAAAAGGTGGGATTGGCATCGGCAGTATTAAAGCATTCAACATCGCACTCCTTTTGAAATGGCAATGGCGGTTCCTGAATTACCGAGACGATTTGTGGGTGTGACTTCTCAAAGCAATTCATGGTGAAGAAGCAGGACTCGGTGACACTACATGTAAGACTAAAGGCATATGGAATTCAATTGTAAACCTCATTAAGTCGCAACATATAACCGATGCTATTCCTAACGGTTCAATGGTTTTAAAGATTGGAAATGGTAATCTCGCTCGTTTTTGGAAAGATAAATGGCTAGGTAACTTCACACTTGCTCAAAAATACAACAGGTTATTTCGAATTGACGAATTGTCTCATTGGTGATAGATTTCAGAATGGAGAGTGGCATTGGAACTGGATCAGGCCGCCATCCACTTCGGCTAATATGTCACTTTTTCTCCAAGACTTGCATGGAATCACTTTAAATAATGACGAGGATCGTTGGGTTTGGAAGCCAGAAATGGACGGCATGTATTATGTCATTGGCACTCGCAGAATCCTTGATGACTACATGCTCCCGACCCATTTTCGTGCGATTAGATGGTGTAAGCTACTTCCTATTAAGATCAATATCTTTCTATGGAGACTTCTCAATGATCGTATTCCCACGAGAGTCAATTTGGCATTTAAAGGTATTGACATCAATTGTATTACTTGTCTTAATTGTGGTATTGGAGGAGATGCTCGTGACCACATATTCTTACATTGTTCGATGGCGGTTTCATTATGGAGACGTGTACGCACTTGGGTGGGTTTAGTTTGGCCCGATAATATTGATTCTACCGACGAACTTTTCACTTGGATTGATAGCGCTTTTGGGTCTCGTATCTATTCGGATCGATTCCTTTGTGTTACGGCAGCTACTCTATGGTGGATTTGGAGATTACGTAACGACATTGTGCACGATTTACGCGAAGTTAAGAAAAGTGACTTATTCGATAGTATTAGATTAGTCGCTTTTTCTTGGCTAAAATCTAGAGGTAAAGACGCGCCTGATTGGAAATCATGGCTTTGTAACCCTATGTAATTTTTGTTTTTCTGTCTAGCTTCTTGCTAGGCTTTTTTTTTTTTTTTTTTTTTTTTTTTTTGTAATCTTGTATGTGTTTTTCGTTTATTTTAATATAATTGCAGGCGTTCCAAAAAAAAATTTTGTAATGCCGTGATGAATTTTTTAATGGTAATCGGGTGATAGAGTGTAATGGAGTTATTATATTATTTTTATTTAATTAATTAAAATGTAAATGCATTATCTAAATTCTGATTGGTTTGAAATTCCTTCATGCCTTTTCCCCTTCACGTGATACTCTCATCACGCCAACCATCTTTTCATCCCATCTCGCCGCATTTTGGCATGATGGAGATGAAAAGTAGCCTTTCACAGTTTCACTCTACGTTAAATATAGTTCTAGACTACTTTGTTGTTTCTAGCACATAATCGTCTCATAGAATATATTTTGAACTTAGACATTAATATCGATGAGCAAGGATGAAAATGATTTTAATGAACGAAAAAAGATATATGTGAGAGACTAACGATATAATTTTGTCTATAAATAACAAAGTATGCAATATCTGACAAACATGATGGACCAATGATGTAATTTTGAAATTGACGAGACTTGAAGTTTACCTATTATGACAGGTTAAATACATACTATAAAATAATTAAAATAGTTGAATGTATACAATATGACTTCTGAAAGTTGGATGCATATAATAAAAATTTGGTGAAAGTTTAATACATTTTTAAACAATTTTTTCTTTTTTAAATTGAAACGGAATTTTTTTAATCAAATTGGGGTATGAAATTACCTTGAAATGTTTCAAACCCGACCTGATGTCGTCTCTACTATCAAATAATATAAAAAAATTAGGGTTAAATCTACAAATAGGCTATATATACTTTCTTAAATGTCCCGATGACGTCCATATACACATTTGTGTCTCACTGTCAGCTATATACTTTCACAAAGTGTACCAATATAAGCCACTATACTTTTTTTACCTGCAATGAAAACAATTGATGATGTGGCTTCTAAGTAGTCATGACACGTCGGTGATACATGAGAACAAAAACTGTAAGTATATAACATACATTGGAATAAAACTGAAAGTATATGACCTATTTGTAATCATATTAAATGAAAAAAATGTTAAATAATTAACTTTACCGGTTCAGCAGGTAACCGGTAACGAAATGTTGACATTGATACACTTTTTGAAAGTATATAGCCGACAGTGAAACGCAAATGAGTATATGGACGACAACTAAATATTTAAGAAAGTTTATAGCCTATTTGTAGCTTTAACTTAAAAAATTAACATAAAACATTACTTAAAAAGAACTCTAAACTAATGAACTACAATCCTTCACTCGGGATAAAAATATTCATGTAAATCAACTTCACCGTTCGAGATTTCAATGTATTGTTTCCACGTGGGTAGTTGTACCTAAACTTATGTTTCTGTCTTTCGAGTGAAGACAATCAAAATTTACCAAAACAATAAGAATGGAATAAAATAAAAGAGAAAGTTTTAGCAAATAAAATAAAAGTAAAAGATTAAGATTATACTAAATAATATAAAATTAAAATGTATTATCTAACTTTTTCAAGAGGGGTTTTTTCTTTTAACATTTTCTTTTCTATTTTGAGGTCTCTGACTACATCTGTAAAAGAAGTTTTTCATAAACGTATGTATGATAAAAGAAAAAATTTCGCCGTTGATACTTGTAGTTTGCTCACATTTGTATCATAGCACCTAAACTATTTTTTTGTATAGTTGGTACCTCAGTTTTACATAACTATCGTAGTTGACACCCCAACCTAACTGCCGTCAAAATTTAATGGTTAACCCCTTACATTATATAGTCATAAAAGAACAAGGACTACTAGTGTAATATTGTAAAAGTTTACACTACTACATTCCGGCTGTAGAAGATGACTCATTAAGTCTCGGCGGTGATGCGGAGGCTTTTGTGGCGGTTGTCCTTGATGATTGATTCGATCGTTGACGGCGGTCGGATGGTGTTTGTCGTAGTGGCAGTAGTCCTAGGGTAAAGGTATCGTCGGAGTTCTAGCTCTCGCGGTAGTCACGTCCCATGCTCGATATTTTTATCCTTTACGTCATCACCATCGCGTTCAATCATATCGACCCCCACCAATTTTATTTTCATTCTGGTTTCGGTGTGAGTTTGTTTATGTTTATTTAGGGTTCATATAAACGACCAGTTGCCTGAAAATAAAGGGATTGTATGCTTTTGATTGTATATTTCTTTCTTTTTGACATGTATTTATGTGTTCCGTATGGTTATATTAAAACCTATGTTGGTTTCTTACGACAGATTATCTCTCCTTTCCTTGCAATTATATTGGAATCAATCAACCAGAATCTTAATTTTGATTTATTTAACCACCGAGTCATTTGCCTGAGTGGTATCGCGGTGGTGTTTAACACTCTCGCCGGGTAAGAGGTCCAGGGTTCGAACCTGGCTTCTGAATGACCAAATTAAACATGGACTGAAATAGGCTCCATTGAGGTCAGCCCAAAGGGAAGGTTTTACCGACCCGATCCGGGACTATGGTCCGGCCCGCCTGCCCCTCGGGATGGTTTAAGGGTTCGGATCCCTGTGATCGTGGTTCGGGTTTCCTGCCCGAACGTGTGTGTGTGCAAATGATGACTAGGCTTCGGTCCGGACTGATGCAATTTTGCCGTTCAAAAAAAAAAAAAATTTGATTTATTTAGTTTTTCTTTACTTCACATGTACTCCGTATGTGTCTGGAGCAAGCAAAATCATTTATTCATATGAGCTCCTTGGGACTTTTTACTTTTACTGCATCTTACCATGGGTGATTAGTTGGTAATATGTACATCTTTAATTTTCGGAAGTGTGTCCATCGTAACTACTTTATGATTTTTATTTATTTTAATATTAATATGGAAAATGTTAATGACAGGCTCAAGAGCTGTCTTTAAAAAATAAAATCATGCAAATTTTAATTATACATTTAAAATAACCAACAACTTCCTGCAAATAACTACTCATAATTTACAAAAAGTACCACATTCTTTAACACAATTTATTTGTTAAAGAGGGCTGTCATTAGCATTTTCCATTTACTATATATATATATATATATATATATATATATATATATATATATATATATATATATATATATATATATATATATATATATATATAGGGGCAGGATCAATGGGGAAGTAATCAAGCGGGGAGAAGCGGGGGAAGCAAAATTATTTTTTTTCGTTTTTTTTGAATTTTTTTTTCCGGCATCAAGATCACACGAAAATATGAACATTTAGAAGAGACACTTCGTGATGAATGTTATTATTTAGGCGGGAAAATGATTTACAAAAATAACATTCAAGGTAATATTGTTCGTGAAGAATATGAACGTTTTTTTTTTTTCATGTTTTGTGAAGTAAAATTTAGCACGATCTAGAGTTTAGGGTTTAGGGTTTAGGGTTTGGTGTTTTGGGTTTATTCCATAAACCCAAAGCACCAAACCCTAAACCCTAAACTCTAAACCGTTCGTGTTAAAAACTCAATCTAAATCCTAAATCTAAACCCTAAACCCTAAATTTCTAAACCCTAATATCTAAACCCTATAAACCCTAATATCTAAACCCCAATAGCTAAAACCTCAAAATACGCTCGAAAAACACGATAATTGTTATATATTACTTCTTCGAGCGTTTTCCCGCCAAAATAAAAACATTTATCACAAAGTGTCTCTACTAAATGTTCATATTTTCATCTCATCTATAATGTTCGTGAACAAAGTTTTTTCAAAAAACGAAAAAAAAAAAAATTTTTGCTTTCCCCCGCTTCTCCCCGAATGGTTACTGTCAAGAGTTCATTTGAGAACCAGCTAAATAGAGAGAACTGGAAGAACCAATTTCTTTATAAATACACGTAGGGCATCTTGGTAATTCAATCATGCTATTATTAATTAATTAATAAATGTAAATAATACCGATAAAACTCTGATTCCCTCCATGTCAGTTACAAAATTACAGTTATTCAAAACTTTCTTACGGTTCAATATGCTAAATTAGACGCCAGTGATTAAAAAAATGGATGTTGAATCTAGTAAAAATTACTTTTAGGAAAATTTGTTCGACATCATTATTGGAAATCTCGAACCTTCAATTATAATTATAATTATAATTATATTATAATTATATCATAATTATAATTATAATTATAATTATAATTATAATTATAATTATAATTTATACTAAAATGTAAACAAAAGTCTTGCTGTTTGCATAATAGTATACCATTGTTTCGTTTGCATCACATCATTTATATTATCCTTTTTTTTCTTCTTATCTGCTACTCAAATATGAATGTATATAAATGAAAATAAGGTATTCATATATATATATATATATATATATATATATATATATATATATATATATATATATATATATATATATATATATATATATATATATATATATAATGTAAATAAATTAGAAAATATCGTACGTGAACGTTCCATATTGTGATCGAATGTATGTATTTCCCGAAATTGTGTTCTTTTTTATCGTCTTACTTGGCTAAAATTCTTACGATCATACGTACATGAATAAATGTGCAATTGTTCATGAACAAATGTGCAATTGTTCACATGTATATGAAAAAATGGTATTTGCTTATGAACAAATGTGCAATTGCTCTCATTAACAACTGAATGAAAAAAGAAAACAACACAAGTGAATACACATAAGTTTCTTTTACAGCCTCATAATACTATGATACAAATTGTTCAATTTGCATAGTTCACCATCATAAAAATTGTTTACTTAACACACGTTCATGTAAAAATTGTTTACTTAACACATGTTCATGTTTTGAATAGTTTGTTCATATGATCGATCGATATGTTCATATGTTTATGTTATATGATGTTTCTGTTCATATACGTTCGTATGTTCATATGGTTGAAAACCTCTGCTACGAACACGTTCAATCTCGAGATAAATTTTTTAATTATTCTATTAGACATTGAATTGTAATCTAAATTTGAGATTACCGTAAATTAAATTTAAATTCGGAATTATTGTACGCACCAAAAGAAAAATTCGGAATTATTGTGGAAGTTGTTGTCAGTTACCTTTGATATGCAAGATTTACGGACGTACTATTTAAAAAGTACACATATCAAAGGACAATATTAACCTTCATTGTTTTTTTGCAGTAAAATCGGAATTCAATATTTACATTTGTGCCACTAAATCTGGAACCATTGATATTTATCATCAAAGGGTTGAAATTGGTTCTCATAGTTCTTTCTATTTTTTTTGGTTCTCAAATGAACTTGACTCTATTGTAGAGGTGAAGGAACGAGAACTTCCCCCGAATCGACAAAAAGATTCTATATATATATATATATATATATATATATATATATATATATATATATATATATATATATATATATTGTAATCCGGTGAGAACGTTCTCACAAATATATATATACATGAGAACAGGGGTATATATGTAATTTTAACATTTCCTGTTTAATTTTTAAATAACACTAAAATTCAAATCTTGACTGTAACTCGTTTTACGCATATTTTGGACGTTTTGGCCATGCTTTTCACAAAATTCCTTCAATATTGCTCTTTGTAATTTAATATTACTCGTGATTCTTTTAGAACTTAAATTTCGATGGATGCATATGTATTAATTTTATTTTTTTCCAAATTAAACAAGGATACATATATAAACATTACGTACATACACTTACGCTTAAAACCAAAATAAGGATGCATAGATATTAGATTTGGCACATAGATATATAAACATTACGTACATATACCTACGGTTATCAAATAGTAAATTGTTGCATCCCGTTTGTATGTAAACATAGAGGTTTACATACACCTACTGTTAGTAAATCGTAAATTGTTGCATCCCGTTTGAATGTAATTATGTAAATTGGGTATAATATAATAATTTTGAATCCCACTTAAAAAATTAAATGGTGATTGTACAGTTAGTTGAATGAAGTAGGAGAAGATTGTGAATTAATGTGTGAACGGTTGCCATTTAGTGTTAAGTGAAAAAGAGGATGAAACATGCATCTATTACTCAACACCAAACTAAATATATACATCCATTCTCCAATTAATCATATACATTCTTTCAAAACATGCATCCGATAATTTAAGCATTAATGTTAATGAACCCCGATAGTTCAAACGATGAATGCCAATGCACCCGGAGTTTCAATCGATTAATATGGATGCACTCGAGAATATAAACGATGAATGTCGGTATATCACAAAATTTCACAAGTTGATTTCTAATTAAAATTTTATCCTGGTGATCAGTTAGAGAGAATCACCATCATTAATTATCACTTCTTTTATATGGAAATCATGATCCATCTCACTAGGTGTATGAATTAAATAGTGAGTTTCTTGGATTCAAAATGTATAGAAAGTATATATAGATTTAAACTAGAAAGGAAGACAGTAAACGTTGTTGGTGATTTTAGTGTCATCCAACGTGCATTTTAATTAGTTGTGATTTACTTGAATATAGGTGTTAGCTAGCTATACTTAACAACGGGTTCGGAGAGTGTGAAGTACACGCCCGTAAGAGTTAGCTACTAACTGTCGCGCAAAATGCGGGGGTCAAGGGGGCTGCGCCCCCTTGAGGGGTCCAAGGGGCAGCGCCCCGAAACCTCAACAAAAATTGCACTATTCATTACATAGAAACGTTGCATTCGAATAAGTGTCAGAGAATAGTTGTACCTTTTGGTATAACCGAATTTTCCGCCAAAATTGAAGGGTTACACCCTTTCGGTTTAACTGTTTTCCTATAACAGTTTATGGACGTTTTTGTTCATTCATTCTGCATTCATCAAACCAACAGAAACACACACATATTGAAATGTCCCGTTCTTATTGATTAAAAACGTTCCATATTAATTGATTTCGTTGCGAGGTTTTGACCTCTATATGAGACGTTTTTCAAAGACTGCATTCATTTTTAAACAAACCATAACCTTTATTTCATCAATAAAGGTTTAAAAAGCTTTACGTAGATTATCAAATAATGATAATCTAAAATATCCTGTTTACACACGACCATTACATAATGGTTTACAATACAAATATGTTACAACAAAATAAGTTTCTTGAATGCAGTTTTTACACAATATCATACAAGCATGGACTCCAAATCTTGTCCTTATTTAAGTATGCGACAGCGGAAGCTCTTAATAATCACCTGAGAATAAACATGCTTAAAACGTCAACAAAAATGTTGGTGAGTTATAGGTTTAACCTATATATATCAAATCGTAACAATAGACCACAAGATTTCATATTTCAATACACATCCCATACATAGAGATAAAAATCATTCATATGGTGAACACCTGGTAACCGACAATAACAAGATGCATATATAAGAATATCCCCATCATTCCGGGACACCCTTCGGATATGATATAAATTTCGAAGTACTAAAGCATCCGGTACTTTGGATGGGGTTTGTTAGGCCCAATAGATCTATCTTTAGGATTCGCGTCAATTAGGGTGTCTGTTCCCTAATTCTTAGATTACCAGACTTAATAAAAAGGGGCATATTCGATTTCGATAATTCAACCATAGAATGTAGTTTCACGTACTTGTGTCTATTTTGTAAATCATTTAAAAAACCTGCATGTATTCTCATCCCAAAAATATTAGATTTTAAAAGTGGGACTATAACTCACTTTCACAGATTTTTACTTCGTCGGGAAGTAAGACTTGGCCACTGGTTGATTCACGAACCTATAACAATATATACATATATATCAAAGTATGTTCAAAATATATTTACAACACTTTTAATATATTTTGATGTTTTAAGTTTATTAAGTCAGCTGTCCTCGTTAGTAACCTACAACTAGTTGTCCACAGTTAGATGTACAGAAATAAATCGATAAATATTATCTTGAATCAATCCACGACCCAGTGTATACGTATCTCAGTATTGATCACAACTCAAACTATATATATTTTGGAATCAACCTCAACCCTGTATAGCTAACTCCAACATTCACATATAGAGTGTCTATGGTTGTTCCGAAATATATATAGATGTGTCGACATGATAGGTCGAAACATTGTATACGTGTCTATGGTATCTCAAGATTACATAATATATAATACAAGTTGATTAAGTTATGGTTGGAATAGATTTGTTACCAATTTTCACGTAGCTAAAATGAGAAAAATTATCCAATCTTGTTTTACCCATAACTTCTTCATTTTAAATCCGTTTTGAGTGAATCAAATTGCTATGGTTTCATATTGAACTCTATTTTATGAATCTAAACAAAAAAAGTATAGGTTTCTAGTCGGAAAAATAAGTTACAAGTCGTTTTTGTAAAGGTAGTCATTTCAGTCGAAAGAACGACGTCTAGATGACCATTTTAGAAAACATACTTCCACTTTGAGTTTAACCATAATTTTTGGATATAGTTTCATGTTCATAATAAAAATCATTTTCTCAGAATAACAACTTTTAAATCAAAGTTTATCATAGTTTTTAATTAACTAACCCAAAACAGCCCGCGGTGTTACTACGACGGCGTAAATCCGGTTTTACGGTGTTTTTCGTGTTTCCAGGTTTTAAATCATTAAGTTAGCATATCATATAGATATAGAACATGTGTTTAGTTGATTTTAAAAGTCAAGTTAGAAGGATTAACTTTTGTTTGCGAACAAGTTTAGAATTAACTAAACTATGTTCTAGTGATTACAAGTTTAAACCTTCGAATAAGATAGCTTTATATGTATGAATCGAATGATGTTATGAACATCATTACTACCTTAAGTTCCTTGGATGAACCTACTGGAAAATAGAAAAATGGATCTAGCTTCAATGGATCCTTGGATGGCTCAAAGTTCTTGAAGCAAAATCATGACACGAAAACATGTTCAAGTAAGATCATCACTTGAAATAAGATTGTTATAGTTATAGAAATTGAACCAAAGTTTGAATATGATTATTACCTTGTATTAGAATGATAACCTACTGTAAGAAACAAAGATTTCTTGAGGTTGGATGATCACCTTACAAGATTGGAAGTGAGCTAGCAAACTTGAAAGTATTCTTGATTTTATGAAACTAGAACTTTTGGAATTTATGAAGAACACTTAGAACTTGAAGATAGAACTTGAGAGAGTTCAATTAGATGAAGAAAATTGAAGAATGAAAGTGTTTGTAGGTGTTTTTGGTCGTTGGTGTATGGATTAGATATAAAGGATATGTAATTTTGTTTTCATGTAAATAAGTCATGAATGATTACTCATATTTTTGTAATCTTATGAGATATTTCATGCTAGTTGCCAAATGATGGTTCCCACATGTGTTAGGTGACTCACATGGGCTGCTAAGAGCTGATCATTGGAGTGTATATACCAATAGTACATACATCTAAAAGCTGTGTATTGTACGAGTACGAATACGGGTGCATACGAGTAGAATTGTTGATGAAACTGAACGAGAATGTAATTGTAAGCATTTTTGTTAAGTAGAAGTATTTTGATAAGTGTATTGAAGTCTTTCAAAAGTGTATAAATACATATTAAAACACTACATGTATATACATTTTAACTGAGTCGTTAAGTCATCGTTAGTCGTTACATGTAAGTGTTGTTTTGAAACCTTTAGGTTAACGATCTTGTTAAATGTTGTTAACCCAATGTTTATAATAACAAAAGAGATTTTAAATTATTATATTATCATGATATTATGATGTACGAATATCTCTTAATATGATATATATACATTAAATGTCGTTACAACGATAAACGTTACATATATGTCTCGTTTCAAAATCATTAAGTTAGTAGTCTTGTTTTTACATATGTAGTTCATTGTTAATATAATTAATGATATGTTTACTTATCATAATATCATGTTAACTATATATATAACCATATATATGTCATCATATAGTTTTTTACAAGTTTTAACGTTCGTGAATCACCGGTCAACTTGGGTGGTCAATTGTCTATATGAAACCTATTTCAATTAATCAAGTCTTAACAAGTTTGATTGCTTAACATGTTGGAAACATTTAATCATGTAAACATCAATCTCAATTAATATATATAAACATGGAAAAGTTCGGGTCACTACAGTACCTACCCGTTAAATAAATTTCGTCCCGAAATTTTAAGCTGTTGAAGGTGTTGACGAATCTTCTGGAAATAGATGCGGGTATTTCTTCTTCATCTGATCTTCACGCTCCCAGGTGAACTCGGGTCCTCTACGAGCATTCCATCGAACCTTAACAATTGGTATCTTGTTTTGCTTAAGTCTTTTAACCTCACGATCCATTATTTCGACGGGTTCTTCGATGAATTGGAGTTTTTCGTTGATTTGGATTTCATCTAACGGAATAGTGAGATCTTTTTTAGCAAAACATTTCTTCAAATTCGAGACGTGGAAAGTGTTATGTACAACCGCGAGTTGTTGAGGTAACTCAAGTCGGTAAGCTACTGGTCCGACACGATCAATAATCTTGAATGGTCCAATATACCTTGGATTTAATTTCCCTCGTTTACCAAATCGAACAACGCCTTTCCAAGGTGAAACTTTAAGCATGACCATCTCTCCAATTTCAAATTCTATATCTTTTCTTTTAATGTCAGCGTAGCTCTTTTGTCGACTTTGGGCGGTTTTCAACCGTTGTTGAATTTGGATGATCTTCTCGGTAGTTTCTTGTATAATCTCCGGACCCGTAATCTGTCTATCCCCCACCTCAGTCCAACAAATCGGAGACCTGCACTTTCTACCATAAAGTGCTTCAAACGGCGCCATCTCAATGCTTGAATGGTAGCTGTTGTTGTAGGAAAATTCTGCTAACGGTAGATGTCGATCCCAACTGTTTCCGAAATCAATAACACATGCTCGTAGCATGTCTTCAAGTGTTTGTATCGTCCTTTCGCTCTGCCCATCAGTTTGTGGATGATAGGCAGTACTCATGTCTAGACGAGTTCCTAATGCTTGCTGTAATGTCTGCCAGAATCTTGAAATAAATCTGCCATCCCTATCAGAGATAATAGAGATTGGTATTCCATGTCTGGAGACGACTTCCTTCAAATACAGTCGTGCTAACTTCTCCATCTTGTCATCTTCTCTTATTGGCAGGAAGTGTGCTGATTTGGTGAGACGATCAACTATTACCCAAATAGTATCAAAACCACTTGCAGTCCTTGGCAATTTAGTGATGAAATCCATGGTAATGTTTTCCCATTTCCATTCCGGGATTTCGGGTTGTTGAAGTAGACCTGATGGTTTCTGATGCTCAGCTTTGACCTTAGAACACGTCAAACATTCTCCTACGTATTTAGCAACATCGGCTTTCATACCCGGCCACCAAAAATGTTTCTTGAGATCCTTGTACATCTTCCCCGTTCCAGGATGTATTGAGTATCTGGTTTTATGAGCTTCTCTAAGTACCATTTCTCTCATATCTCCAAATTTTGGTACCCAAATCCTTTCAGCCCTATACCGGGTTCCGTCTTCCCGAATATTAAGATGCTTCTCCGATCCTTTGGGTATTTCATCCTTTAAATTTCCCTCTTTTAAAACTCCTTGTTGCGCCTCCTTTATTTGAGTGGTAATGTTATTATGAATCATTATATTCATAGATTTTACTCGAATGGGTTCTCTATCCTTCCTGCTCAAGGCATCGGCTACCACATTTGCCTTCCCCGGGTGGTAACGAATCTCAAAGTCGTAATCATTCAATAATTCAATCCACCTACGCTGCCTCATATTCAGTTGTTTCTGATTAAATATGTGTTGAAGACTTTTGTGGTCGGTATATATAATACTTTTGACCCCATATAAGTAGTGCCTCCAAGTCTTTAATGCAAAAACAACCGCGCCTAATTCCAAATCATGCGTCGTATAATTTTGTTCGTGAATCTTCAATTGTCTAGACGCATAAGCAATCACCTTCGTTCGTTGCATTAATACACAACCGAGACCTTGCTTTGATGCATCACAATAAATCACAAAATCATCATTCCCTTCAGGCAATGACAATATAGGTGCCGTAGTTAGCTTTTTCTTCAATAACTGAAACGCTTTCTCTTGTTCATCATTCCATTCAAATTTCTTCCCTTTATGCGTTAATGCAGTCAAGGGTTTTGCTATTCTGGAAAAGTCTTGGATGAACCTTCTGTAGTAACCAGCTAGTCCTAAAAACTGGCGTATGTGTTTCGGAGTTTTCAGGGTTTCCCACTTTTCAACAGTTTCTATCTTTGCCGGATCCACCTTAATACCTTCTTTGTTCACTATGTGACCGAGGAATTGAACTTCTTCCAACCAAAATGCACACTTTGAAAACTTAGCGTACAATTCTTCCTTCCTCAATACTTCTAACACCTTTCTCAAATGTTCACCGTGTTCTTGGTCATTCTTTGAGTAAATAAGTATGTCATCAATGAAAACAATGACAAACTTGTCAAGGTATGGTCCACACACTCGGTTCATAAGGTCCATGAACACAGCTGGTGCATTAGTTAAACCAAACGGCATGACCATAAACTCGTAATGACCGTAACGTGTTCTGAAAGCAGTCTTTGGAATATCATCTTCTTTCACCCGCATTTGATGATACCCGGAACGTAAGTCAATCTTTGAATAAACAGACGAGCCTTGTAGTTGATCAAATAAGTCATCGATTCTCGGTAGTGGGTAGCGGTTCTTGATGGTAAGTTTGTTCAACTCTCGGTAGTCGATACACAACCTGAATGTACCATCTTTCTTCTTGACAAACAAAACAGGAGCTCCCCACGGTGATGTGCTTGGTCGAATGAAACCACGCTCTAAAAGTTCTTGTAATTGGCTTTGTAGTTCTTTCATCTCGCTGGGTGCGAGTCTGTAAGGAGCACGAGCTATTGGTGCAGCTCCTGGTACAAGATCTATTTGAAATTCAACGGATCGATGTGGGGGTAATCCCGGTAATTCTTTCGGAAATACATCAGGAAATTCTTTTGCGACGGGAACATCATTGATGCTCTTTTCTTCAGTTTGTACTTTCTCGACGTGTGCTAGAACAGCATAGCAACCTTTTCTTATTAGTTTTTGTGCCTTCAAATTACTAATAAGATGTAGCTTCGTGTTGCCCTTTTCTCCGTACACCATTAAGGGTTTTCCTTTTTCTCGTATAATGCGAATTGCATTTTTGTAACAAACGATCTCCGCTTTCACTTCTTTCAACCAGTCCATACCGATTATCACATCAAAACTCCCTAACTCTACTGGTATCAAATCAATCTTAAATGTTTCGCTAACCAGTTTAATTTCTCGATTCCGACATATATTATCTGCTGAAATTAATTTACCATTTGCTAATTCGAGTAAAAATTTACTATCCAAAGGCGTCAATGGACAACTTAATTTAGCACAAAAATCTCTACTCATATAGCTTCTATCCGCACCCGAATCAAATAAAACGTAAGCAGATTTATTGTCAATAAGAAACGTACCCGTAACAAGCTCCGGGTCTTCCTGTGCCTCTACCGCATTAATATTGAAAACTCTTCCATGGCCTTGTCCATTCGTGTTCTCCTGGTTCGAGCAATTTCTAATAATGTGGCCTGGTTTTCCACATTTATAACAAACTACATTGGCATAACTTGCTCCGACACTACTTGCTCCGCCATTACTCGTTCCGACACCATTTGTTCCTTTCGTTCTATTAACCCCTGGTCCGTAGACCTCACACTTCGCCGCGCTATGACCATTTCTTTTACACTTGTTGCAAAATTTGGTGCAGAACCCCGAGTGATTCTTTTCGCACCTTTGGCATAGTTGCTTCTGATTGTTGTTGTTGTTGCGGTTATTATTGTTGTTGGGATGATTGTTGTAGTTGCTGTTGTTGTTGTTGTTGTTGTTGTTGTTGTTGTTGTTGTTGGGCCGTTTGTTGTAGTTGCGATTGATGTTGCGATTGTTGGGATAATTGTTGCGATTATTGTTGTAATTGCTGTTGTTGTTGTATTGGTGATTCTTATCACCGTTTTCCTCCCACTTTCTTTTGACTTGCTTCACATTGGCCTCTTCAGCAGTCTGTTCTTTAATTCTTTCTTCAATCTGGTTCACTAGTTTGTGAGCCATTCTACATGCCTGTTGTATGGAGGCGGGCTCGTGTGAACTTATATCTTCTTGGATTCTTTCCGGTAATCCTTTCACAAACGCGTCGATCTTCTCTTCCTCATCTTCGAATGCTCCCGGACACAATAGGCACAATTCTGTGAATCGTCTTTCGTACGTGGTAATATCAAATCCTTGGGTTCGTAACCCTCTAAGTTCTGTCTTGAGCTTATTGACCTCGGTTCTGGGACGGTACTTCTCGTTCATCAAGTGCTTGAATGCTGACCACGGTAGTGCGTACGCATCATCTTGTCCCACTTGCTCGAGATAGGTATTCCACCATGTTAACGCAGAACCTGTGAAGGTATGCGTAGCGTACTTCACTTTGTCCTCTTCAGTACACTTACTTATGGCAAACACCGATTCAACCTTCTCGGTCCACCGTTTCAATCCGATCGGTCCTTCGGTTCCATCAAATTCCAAAGGTTTGCAGGCAGTGAATTCTTTGTAGGTGCATCCTACACGATTTCCTGTACTGCTAGATCCAAGGTTATTGTTGGTATGTAGCGCAGCCTGTACTGCGGCTATGTTTGAAGCTAGAAAAGTACGGAATTCCTCTTCATTCATATTCACGGTGTGTCGAGTAGTCGGTGCCATTTCCTTCAAAATAGTTAAATGGAACAAGTTAATCATACAGAATATTAAGAGTAGTTAATAGTATTTCGTAGCATAATATGAACTCATTTATAAAAGCTTTTTCTTCATATTAGCGTTTTATAAGTTTAAATTCGGGTAGTACCTACCCGTTAAGTTCATACTTAGTAGCTAATATACAATTCAACTACTACAATTCTATATGAAAAACTGATTATAATAATATTTCGCGTTCAAACTTTTATACAATATTTTACAAACTTACAATACCGCTTATTTTACATAAAGCATGAAATATAGCACACAATAACTTTGATACAAGATAGTTGTGAAGACAATTCTAGCTAGTACACAAGTCGTTCAGCAAAGGCAATAAAGACACGTAATTCATACGTCCAGAAACAAGTCATGCATTCTGGTTTTACTAGGACTACTTCCCATCCTTGGTCTTGTGCAACATAACCGTTATGGCCGTTGATAAGACAGCGTGTTGTAACGTCATCAAAGGGACGAGGGTTACGTAATGTCCAACAGTCCCGTAATAATCTAAAAACCTCATTTCTTACCCCAATTACCGACTCCGTCACTTGTGGAAACGTTTTGTTTAATAGTTGTAGCCCGATGTTCTTGTTCTCACTTTGGTGAGAAGCGAACATTACTAATCCGTAAGCATAACATGCTTCTTTATGTTGCATGTTAGCCGCTTTTTCTAAATCACGAAGTCCAATATTCGGATATATTGAGTCAAAATAATTTCTTAACCCGTTGCGTAAAATAGCATTTGGGTTCCCCGCAATATATGCGTCAAAGTAAACACATCGTAACTTATGGGTTTCCCAATGTGATATCCCCCATCTTTCAAACGAAAGTCTCTTATAAACCAAGACATTCTTGGAACGTTCTTCGAATGTCTTACAAACTGATCTCGCCTTAAATAGTTGTGCCGAAGAATTCTGGCCGACTCTAGACAAGATTTCATCAATCATGTCTCCGGGTAGGTCTCTTAAAATATTGGGTTGTCTATCCAATTTGTGTTTTTAAACTGTAAAATAGACAAGAGTTAGATTCATAAAAAAAATACTTATTAATACAAGCAATTTTTACATATATCATAAAGCATAAGAACACTATATTCCATATATTACACCACACGAATACAACTATCTTATTCCGACTCGCTCGTTTCTTCTTCTTCGGTTTTGGTTCGTTTTGCCAAGTTTCTAGGGATATATGATGTTCCCCTAATACGAGCCGTCGTTGTCCACATTGGTCTAGAAAAACCTGGTGGTTTAGAGGTTCCCGGGTCATTGTTACAACTTAAGGACTTCGGGGGTTGACGATACATATAAAGTTCATCGGGGTTGGAATTAGATTTCTCTATTTTTATGCCCTTTCCCTTATTATTTTCTTTTGCCTTTTTAAATTCAGTTGGGGTAATTTCTATAACATCATCGGAATTCTCGTCGGAATCCGATTCATCGGAGAATTGGTAATCCTCCCAATATTTTGCTTCCTTGGCGGAAACACCATTGACCATAATTAACTTTGGTCGGTTGGTTGAGGATTTTCTTTTACTTAACCGTTTTATTATTTCCCCCACCGGTTCTATTTCTTCATCCGGTTCCGATTCTTCTTCCGGTTCCGATTCTTCTTCCGGTTCCGACTCTTCTTCCGGTTCCTCTTCGGGAACTTGTGAATCAGTCCACGAATCATTCCAATTTACATTTGACTCTTCATTATTATTAGGTGAGTCAATGGGACTTGTTCTAGAGGTAGACATCTATCACATAATATCAAACGCGTTAAGAGATTAATATATCACATAATATTCACATGTTAAAAATATATAGTTTCCAACAAAATTTGTTAAGCAATCATTTTCAAGTAAACACGGTCGAAGTCCAGACTCACTAATGCATCCTAACAAACTCGATAAGACACACTAATGCAAAATTCTGGTTCTCTAAGACCAACGCTCTGATACCAACTGAAATGTCCCGTTCTTATTGATTAAAAACGTTCCATATTAATTGATTTCGTTGCGAGGTTTTGACCTCTATATGAGACGTTTTTCAAAGACTGCATTCATTTTTAAACAAACCATAACCTTTATTTCATCAATAAAGGTTTAAAAAGCTTTACGTAGATTATCAAATAATGATAATCTAAAATATCCTGTTTACACACGACCATTACATAATGGTTTACAATACAAATATGTTACAACAAAATAAGTTTCTTGAATGCAGTTTTTACACAATATCATACAAGCATGGACTCCAAATCTTGTCCTTATTTAAGTATGCGACAGCGGAAGCTCTTAATAATCACCTGAGAATAAACATGCTTAAAACGTCAACAAAAATGTTGGTGAGTTATAGGTTTAACCTATATATATCAAATCGTAACAATAGACCACAAGATTTCATATTTCAATACACATCCCATACATAGAGATAAAAATCATTCATATGGTGAACACCTGGTAACCGACAATAACAAGATGCATATATAAGAATATCCCCATCATTCCGGGACACCCTTCGGATATGATATAAATTTCGAAGTACTAAAGCATCCGGTACTTTGGATGGGGTTTGTTAGGCCCAATAGATCTATCTTTAGGATTCGCGTCAATTAGGGTGTCTGTTCCCTAATTCTTAGATTACCAGACTTAATAAAAAGGGGCATATTCGATTTCGATAATTCAACCATAGAATGTAGTTTCACGTACTTGTGTCTATTTTGTAAATCATTTATAAAACCTGCATGTATTCTCATCCCAAAAATATTAGATTTTAAAAGTGGGACTATAACTCACTTTCACAGATTTTTACTTCGTCGGGAAGTAAGACTTGGCCACTGGTTGATTCACGAACCTATAACAATATATACATATATATCAAAGTATGTTCAAAATATATTTACAACACTTTTAATATATTTTGATGTTTTAAGTTTATTAAGTCAGCTGTCCTCGTTAGTAACCTACAACTAGTTGTCCACAGTTAGATGTACAGAAATAAATCGATAAATATTATCTTGAATCAATCCACGACCCAGTGTATACGTATCTCAGTATTGATCACAACTCAAACTATATATATTTTGGAATCAACCTCAACCCTGTATAGCTAACTCCAACATTCACATATAGAGTGTCTATGGTTGTTCCGAAATATATATAGATGTGTCGACATGATAGGTCGAAACATTGTATACGTGTCTATGGTATCTCAAGATTACATAATATATAATACAAGTTGATTAAGTTATGGTTGGAATAGATTTGTTACCAATTTTCACGTAGCTAAAATGAGAAAAATTATCCAATCTTGTTTTACCCATAACTTCTTCATTTTAAATCCGTTTTGAGTGAATCAAATTGCTATGGTTTCATATTGAACTCTATTTTATGAATCTAAACAAAAAAAGTATAGGTTTCTAGTCGGAAAAATAAGTTACAAGTCGTTTTTGTAAAGGTAGTCATTTCAGTCGAAAGAACGACGTCTAGATGACCATTTTAGAAAACATACTTCCACTTTGAGTTTAACCATAATTTTTGGATATAGTTTCATGTTCATAATAAAAATCATTTTCTCAGAATAACAACTTTTAAATCAAAGTTTATCATAGTTTTTAATTAACTAACCCAAAACAGCCCGCGGTGTTACTACGACGGCGTAAATCCGGTTTTACGGTGTTTTTCGTGTTTCCAGGTTTTAAATCATTAAGTTAGCATATCATATAGATATAGAACATGTGTTTAGTTGATTTTAAAAGTCAAGTTAGAAGGATTAACTTTTGTTTGCGAACAAGTTTAGAATTAACTAAACTATGTTCTAGTGATTACAAGTTTAAACCTTCGAATAAGATAGCTTTATATGTATGAATCGAATGATGTTATGAACATCATTACTACCTTAAGTTCCTTGGATGAACCTACTGGAAAATAGAAAAATGGATCTAGCTTCAATGGATCCTTGGATGGCTCAAAGTTCTTGAAGCAAAATCATGACACGAAAACATGTTCAAGTAAGATCATCACTTGAAATAAGATTGTTATAGTTATAGAAATTGAACCAAAGTTTGAATATGATTATTACCTTGTATTAGAATGATAACCTACTGTAAGAAACAAAGATTTCTTGAGGTTGGATGATCACCTTACAAGATTGGAAGTGAGCTAGCAAACTTGAAAGTATTCTTGATTTTATGAAACTAGAACTTTTGGAATTTATGAAGAACACTTAGAACTTGAAGATAGAACTTGAGAGAGTTCAATTAGATGAAGAAAATTGAAGAATGAAAGTGTTTGTAGGTGTTTTTGGTCGTTGGTGTATGGATTAGATATAAAGGATATGTAATTTTGTTTTCATGTAAATAAGTCATGAATGATTACTCATATTTTTGTAATCTTATGAGATATTTCATGCTAGTTGCCAAATGATGGTTCCCACATGTGTTAGGTGACTCACATGGGCTGCTAAGAGCTGATCATTAGAGTGTATATACCAATAGTACATACATCTAAAAGCTGTGTATTGTACGAGTACGAATACGGGTGCATACGAGTAGAATTGTTGATGAAACTGAACGAGAATGTAATTGTAAGCATTTTTGTTAAGTAGAAGTATTTTGATAAGTGTATTGAAGTCTTTCAAAAGTGTATAAATACATATTAAAACACTACATGTATATACATTTTAACTGAGTCGTTAAGTCATCGTTAGTCGTTACATGTAAGTGTTGTTTTGAAACCTTTAGGTTAACGATCTTGTTAAATGTTGTTAACCCAATGTTTATAATAACAAAAGAGATTTTAAATTATTATATTATCATGATATTATGATGTACGAATATCTCTTAATATGATATATATACATTAAATGTCGTTACAACGATAAACGTTACATATATGTCTCGTTTCAAAATCATTAAGTTAGTAGTCTTGTTTTTACATATGTAGTTCATTGTTAATATAATTAATGATATGTTTACTTATCATAATATCATGTTAACTATATATATAACCATATATATGTCATCATATAGTTTTTTACAAGTTTTAACGTTCGTGAATCACCGGTCAACTTGGGTGGTCAATTGTCTATATGAAACCTATTTCAATTAATCAAGTCTTAACAAGTTTGATTGCTTAACATGTTGGAAACATTTAATCATGTAAACATCAATCTCAATTAATATATATAAACATGGAAAAGTTCGGGTCACTACACATATTCTCTAATAATTTGATCAGTGATTTCATTGCCAAAAACACTGATTGCGTTCTTGTCTTATTCCTGTAAAGATTTCGTGCAACCGAGGTAATCGTAGGGTCGAAATACTTTATAGAGACAGTGATTACACGATTCAAGAACGAATCTGGCAGTTAATTGATACCTGATTTCTAACAAATCTATAAAGTATTTAGTCTGTAATCATGTCTGGGGAAACGGTGAAAGAGATGACAAGGCAGTTTGCAAAACTGGAGAAATTTGAAGGAGTTAATTTTCGAAGATGGCAACAGAAGATGCGATTTCTGTTAACAACCAGTTGAAGGTTGTTCATGTTCTATCCACCCCCATACCAGAACTTTCCTGAGGATGCAACTTTGGATTAAATCAGGAGAAGAAACAAGTGGGATAACGATGATTTCATATGTCGTGGCCACATACTATGATGCTCTTTTTGATGTTTACCAATCTGTAGAAACTGCTAAGGAACTATGGGATTCGCTTGAATCCAAATACATGGCCGAAGATGCTTCGAGTAAGAAGTTTCTTGTGAGTAATTTCAATAATTACAAAATGGTGGATTCAAGGCCTGTAATGGAACAGTTCCACGAAATTCTTCGAATTTTGGGACAGTTTACACAACACAATCTGAAAATGGATGAATCCATTTCAGTGTCTTCAATTATAGACAAACTGCTACCTTCATGGCATACTTTCAAACACATGTTAAAACATAAGAAAGAAGAATTGTCCTTGACTGAATTAGGAGGCACCCTACGTATTGAGGAATCAATACGTGATCAAGAGGGTGGTAAGACTAAAGAAAAGGATGTTGCATCATCCTCTGTTAACATGATTGAGGATGGTAAACGTGTGAACAAAAACATTAAAAAGTTCAATGGAAAGAAACGTAAGTTTCAAGGGAACAACAATGGTTCCAACAAGAAGGATAAGAAATCTCTATCTTGTTGGATTTGTGGCAAACCTGGTCACTTTAAGAAAGAATGTCGTATTGGAAAGAACAAGGATGGATCAAGCAGTTCGGGTTCGGGAAACGGGTCTAAGGTCCAAGTTCCTAACCAAGGTCAGAATTTTGATTGTATTATAAATTCTGTTCAGAATTATGTATCACATATTTCTGAAGCATTTTATGTGCAGGATGATAACATAGCGTGGTGGATTGATTTCAGGGCCACATGTCATGCATGTAAAGATCGCTATTGGTTTAAGACATTTCAACCTGATGATGATGTGCTTCACATGGGGAACGAATCAGTCACTCCTGTCCTTGGTCGTGGAGATGTTTTACAAGTTAGTTCTGATAATACAATTACTTTAAATAATGTTGTGTATGTTCCTGGGTTGAGAAAGAATCTGATTTCCAATCCTATATTAAATAAGTGTGGTTATAAACAAGTATTTGAATTCGACAAGTATATCTTGTCGAAGGGTGGCATGTTTATTGGATTTGGATACTATAATAATGGTATGTTTATGTTGAATCTTAAGAATGTTCATGTTGTTGATAATTCTGCTTACATGATTAGTTCTAGTTCAAATGAGTCAAGTTTATGGCATGCGCGTCTAGGACATGTACATTATAAAAGAATGTATGAAATGTCTAAAGTTGATTTAATTCCTACCTTTGAAAAGTGTTATGGAAAATGTAATACTTGTATGTTGAATAAAATCACGAGACAACCTTTTAAGACCATAAACAAGACGTCTTTGAATTTAGAACTAATTCATAGTGACCTTTGTGATTTTCATGCTACACCTTCTTTAAGAAATAAGAAGTACGTAATCACATTTATAGATGATGCGTCTAGGTTCTGCTATGTTTATCTTTTGCATTCTAAAGATGAGGCCTTAGACAAATTTAAAATCTATAAGACTGAAGTGGAATTACAACAAAATGGTTTAATTAAAACGTTGCGCACCGATAGAGGTGGTGAGTATTATGATCCAATATATTTCCAATCTGTAGGAATCATTCATCAAACTACAGCTCCGTATACACCACAAGAAAATGGTGTAGCGGAGAGGAAAAATAGGTCTCTCAAGGAAATGGTTAATTCCATGATGACATACTTGGGTTTGAGTGACGAATTTTGGGGAGAAGCCATGTTAACGGCTTGTCACATTTGAATAGAGTTCCTAATAAAAGAGGAACTATGACTCCTTATGAACTTTGGTACAAGAAACAACCAAACTTGCATTATTTGCGAGTTTGGGGTTATCGGGCAATCGTAAGATTAACCGAACCCAAAAGGAAAACTTTGGGTGAAAGAGGTGTTGATTGCATCTTTATTGGATATGCTGAGCATTCCAAAGCTTATAGGTTTTATGTGATAGAACCAAATGATTCTATTTCGATTAACACCATTATAGAATCAAGAGATGCAATATTTGATGAATCCCGTTTTACATCAATACCTAGACCAAGGGACGTGATTTCTCATTCAAATGAGACTACACAAGGAGTTAACCTAGAAGAAATTCCAAGTGAGTCACTAGAACCTCGTAGGGGTTCTAGAACTAGGACACCCAAGTCGTATGGTTCTGATTTTCAACTTTACCTAGTTGAAGGATCGAGAGATTGTGTTAAGTCACAATTTTCTTACTGTTATAGTATAAATGATGATCTTAGAACCTTTGATGAGGCTATGAAATCCCGTGACGTTGCTTTTTGGAAAACAGCAATTGACGACGAGATGAGTTCTATTTTGGAGAATAATACTTGGGTATTAACAGATTTACCACCAGGATGCAAACCTTTGGGAAACAAGTGGATCTTCAAGAAGAAGATGAATGTCGATGGCACAATTGATAAGTTTAAAGCTAGATTGGTTATCCAAGACTTTAAAAAAAAGGAGGATATTGATTATTTCGATACATATGCTCCTGTTGCTCGTATCACTACTATTAGATTGTTAATCGCACTTGCTGCTACGTATAATCTAGTGATCCATCAAATGGATGTCAAAACAGCACTCTTGAATGGTGATTTGGAAGAGGAAGTGTATATGAGACAACCAGAAGGGTTGGTTATGCCAGGTCAAGAGCATAAGGTGTGCAAGTTGGTTAAATCATTGTACGGGCTGAAACAAGCTCCCAAGCAGTGGCATCAGAAGTTTGATGTTGTGGTGTTGTCTAATGGTTTTGTATTAAATCAATCTGACAAATGTGTATATAACAAATTCGATCAATCTGGAAAAGGTGTGATCATTTGCTTATACGTGGATGACATGTTGATCTTTGGTACTGACCAAGATCAAGTTGATAGAACAAAGGAGTTTTTATCTTCGAAGTTCTCCATAAAGGACATGGGAGTGGCAGATGTAATCCTAGGCATAAGGATTAAAAGGGATGAGAGAGGTATCACGATCATACAATCTCATTATATTGAGAAGATTCTGAAACGGTTTAAGTGTGATCAATGTTCTCCCTTGAAAACTCCCGTTGATACAACTGTGAAGCTTATGCCCCATTTGGGTAAAGCTGTATCACAGCTTGAATACTCTCGAGCAATTGGATGTTTGATGTATGCTATGACAAGTACACACCCCGATATTGCTTTCATAGTGGAAAAATGAGTAGGTTTACTAGTAATCCAAATGCTACTCATTGGCATATTGTGGTTAGAGTATTCAAGTATTTAAAGGGTACTATGGATTATGGTATCACTTATACTGGGTTCCCTTCAGTTTTAGAAGGATATTCGGATGCAAGTTGGATAACCAACGTCGAAGATCATTCATCTACAACTGGTTGGATATTCCTAGTTGGAGGAGGTGCTATATCATGGGCTTCTAAGAAACAAACATGCATTATAAATTCAACCATGGAGTCTAAATTTGTAGCTTTAGCTGCAGCTGCTAAGGAAGCTGATTGGTTGAGGAATCTGATTCATGAAATTCCTTTGTGGCTGAAGCCAATATCTCCTATTTCCATCTGTTGTGACAGTGAAGCTACTTTGGCTAAGGCTTATAGCCAAATGTACAATGGAAAGTCTAGACACTTAGGTGTTAGACACAGTATGGTTCGCGAGTTGATTTCACATGGAGTGATATCCGTAAGTTTTGTTAGATCACAACAAAATTTAGCGGATCACTTGACTAAAGAATTAGCCCAAGACTTAGTGCACAAGTTGGCTATTGGAGTGGGATTGAAGTCCACATAAATCTTCCAAAGTGACACGCCCAATTCCCTTCTAGTACAACGCTAGAAGCTGAATTCAATGAGGTAAGCTTACTTTCTGAAGATTGAAACACATAAAATTCTGATCCCAAAGTATGTGTTTAGACCTGCAAGTTGAGTTAGGTTAAAGTTATTCTTCTTAATAGTTCTGTTGAAAAATTGCATATCTAGGTGCAAGATATAAAAGGACTACCTATGTGAGCATGAAGTTTTGCCGCTTCAATGGAGCTTTGGACTTAGCTGCCAAAATGTTCACTGAAGGATTGGGACACATGACTTATAATAGTGTCAAGATTGTTTTAGGGATATGTAAGAAACTGATGTTATAATATTTTATAGTTTTCATACGAGTGGAAGGGTTCAATTTCTGAAACACCCTGATACTCGAATTCTCGTAAATATTATACTAAGTGAAAAATCAATTTCTGAAACATTTTCATTTATGCATTAGTTTGTTTTGTTTGTTTAGTTATTTTAGTAAATCAAGAATTACACTAAAATGGGGGGGGGGGGGGGGGGGATTTGTTGGTGATTTTAGTGTCATCCAACGTGCATTTTAGTTAGTTGTGATTTACTTGAATGTAGGTGTTAGCTAGGTGTTAGCTAGCTATACTTAACAACGGGTTCGAAGAGTGTGGAGTACACACCCGTAAGAGTTGGCTACTAACTGTCGCGCAAAATTTGAGGGTCAAGGGGGCAGCGCCCCTGGCGGGGTCCAAGGGGCAGCGCCCCGAAACCTCAATAGAAATTGCACTATTCATTACATAGAAATGTTGCATTCGAATAAATGTCAGCGAATAGTTGTACCTTTTGGTATAACCGAATTTCCTGCCAAAATTGAAGGGTTGCACCCTTTCGGTTTAACTGTTTTCCAATAACAGTTTATGGACGTTTTTGTTCATTCATTCTGCATTCATCAAACCAACAGAAACACACACATATTCTCTAACAATTTGATGAGTTATTTCATTGCCAAAAACACTGATTACGTTCTTGTCTTATACCTGTAAAGATTTCGTGCAACCGAGGCAATCGTAGGGTCAAAATACTTTATAGAGCCAGTGATTACATGATTCAAGAACAAATTCGGCAGTCATTTGATACCTGATTTCTAACGAACGTGAAGGTTAATGATTTGATAGGAATTTGTAGTGACCCGAACTTTTCCATGTATATATATATTAGTTGAGATTGATATTTACATGACTAAATGTTTCCAACGTGTTAAGCAATCAAACTTGTTAAGACTTGATTAAATGAAATAAGTTTCATATAGACAATTGATCACCCATGTTGACCGGCGATTCACGAACGTTACAAAATTGTAAAAACTACATGTTGTGGTATATATATAGACATATATATATGGTTGACATAAGATTATGATGAGTAAGTATCTCACTAAGTATATTAACAATGTGTGATATACATAAGAAACGAGATTACTATGTTAAGAAACTCGAAATGATATATATAACGATTATCGTTATGATAACGTCTACTAAATACATATGTATCATATTAAGATATTGATACACTATATTTAAGATGATAAAATAATATTTAAATATATCATTAAGTGTGTTAACAATGAACTACATATGTAAAAACAAGACTACTAACCCAAGAATTACGAAACGAGACTTATATGTAACGATTATCGTTGTAATGATATTTTAATGTATATATCATATTAAGAGATATTCATACATCATAATATCATGATAATATAATAATTTAACATCTCATTTGATATAATAAACATTGGGTTAACCACATTAATTGAGATCGTTAACTTAAAGGTTTCAAAACAACACTTACATGTAACGACTAACGAAGACTTAACGACTCCATTAGAATGTATATACATGTTGTGTTTTGATATTTATTCTTATACTTTTGAAAGACTTCAAGACATATATCAAAATAGTTCTACTTAACAAAAATGCTTAAAATTACATCCTCGTTCAGTTTCATCAACAATTCTACTCGTATGCACCCGTATTCGTACTCGTACAATACACAGCTTTTAGATGTATGTGCTACTGGTATATACACTCCAATGATTAGCTCTTATCAGCCCATGTGAGTCACCTAACACATTTGGGAACCATCATTTGGCAACTAGCAAGAAATATCTTATAAAATTACAAAAATATGAGTAATCATTAATGACTTATTTACATGAAAATAAAATTACACATCCTTTATATCTAATCCATATACCAATGACCAAAAAAACCTACAAACACTTTAATTCTACAATTTTCTTCATCTAAGTGATCTCTCTCAAGTTCTATCTTCAAGTTCTAAGTGTTCTTCATAAATTCCATAAGTATAGTTTCATAAAAATCAAGAATACTTCCAAGTTTGCAAGTTTACTTCCAAGCTTTCAAATCCATTCCAAGTAATCATCTAAGATCAAGGAACCTTTGTTATTTACAGTAGGTTATCTTTCTAATTCAAGATAATATTCATATTCAAACTTTGATTCAATTTCTACAACTATAACAATCTTATTTCAAGTGAAAATCTTAATTGAACTGTTTTGGTGTCATGATTCTGTTTCAAGAACTTTCAAGCCATCCAAGGATCCTTTGAAGCTAGATCCATTTTTCTCATTTCCAGTGGTTTTATCCAGAAAACTTGAGGTAGTAATGATGTTCATAACATATAAAGCTATCTTATTCGTAGGTTTAAACTTGTAATCACTAGAACATAGTTTAGTTAATTTTAAACTTGTTTGCAAACAAAAGTTAATCCTTCTAACTTGACTTTTAAAATCAACTAAACACATGTTCTATATCTATATGATATGCTAACTTAATGATTTAAAACCTGGAAACACGATGAACACCATAAAATCGGATATACGCCTTCGTAGTGAAACCGGGGGCTGTTTTGGTTTGAATAATTAAAAACAATGATAAACTTTGATTTAAAAGTTGTTCTTCTGGGAAAATAATTTTTCTTATGAACATGAAACTATATCCAAAAATCATGGTTAAACTCAAAGTGGAAGTATGTTTTCCAAAATGGTCATCTAGACGTCGTTCTTTCGATTGAAATGACTACCTTTACAAAAACAACTTGTAACCTGTAATTCTGACAATAAACTTATACTTTTTCTGTATAGATTCATAAAGTTAAGTTCAATATGAAACTACAGCAATTTGATTCACTTAAAACAGATTTAAAATGAAGAAGTTATGGTAAAACAAGATTGGTTATTTTTGCTTGTTGTAGCTACGTGAAAATTGGTAACAAATCTATATTAATCATATCCTAGCTAAGTTATATTGTATTATACATGTATTCTAATATATTATATAATCTTTGGATACCATAGACACGTATGCAAATGTTTTGACATATCATATCGACCCATCTATATATATTATTTGGAACAACCATAGACACTCTATATGCAGTAATGTTGGAGTTAGCTATATAGGGTTGAGGTTGATTCCAAAAATATATATAGTTTGAGTTGTGATCTAGCTTGAGACGTGTATACACTGGGCCATGGATTGATTCAAGATAATATATATCGATTTATTTCTGTACATCTAATTATGGACAACTAGCTGTAGGTTACTAACAAGGACAACTGACTTAATAAACTTAAAATAGTAAAACGTATTAAAAATGTTGTAAATATATTTTGAACATACTTTGATATATATGTACATATTTGTTATAGGTTCGTGAATCGACCAGTGGCCAAGTCTTACTTCCCGACGAAGTAAAAATCTGTGAAAGTGAGTTATAGTCCCACTTTTAAGTCTAATATTTTTAAGATGAGAATACATGCAGGTTTTATAAATGATTTACAAAATAGATACAAGTACGTGAAACTACATTCTATGGTTGAATTATCGAAATCGAATATGCCCCTTTTTATTAAGTCTGGTAATCTAAGAATTAGGGAACAGACACCCTAATTGACGCGAATCCTAAAAATAGATCTATTGGGCCTAACAAACCCCATCCAAAGTACCGGATGCTTTAGTACTTCGAAATTTATATCATATCCGAAGGGTGTCCCGGAATGATGGGGATATTCTTATATATGCATCTTGTTAATGTCGGTTACCAGGTGTTCACCATATGAATGATTTTTATCTCTATGTATGGGATGTATATTGAAATATGAAATCTTGTGGTCTATTATTATGATTTGATAATATATATTTTAAACCTATAACTCACCAACATTTTTGTTGACGTTTTAAGCATGTTAATTCTCAGGTGATTATTAAGAGCTTCCGCTGTTGCATACTAAAATAAGGACAAGATTTGGAGTCCATGCTTGTATGATATTATGTAAAACCTGCATTCAAGAAACTTATTTTTGATGTAATATATTCTTATTGTAAACCATTATGTAATGGTCGTGTGTAAACGGTATATTTTAGATTATCATTATTTGATAATCTACGTAATGATTTTAAACCTTTATCGATAAAATAAAGGTTATGGTTGTTTTAAAAATGAATGCAGTCTTTGAAAAACGTCTCATATAGAGGTTAAAATCTCGCGACGAAATCAATTAATATGGAACGTTTATAATCAATATGAACGGGACATTTCAGTTGGTATCCGAGCGTTGGTCTTAGAGAACCAGAAAATTTGCATTAGTGTGTCTTATCGAGTTTGTTAGGATGCATTAGTGAGTCTGGACTTCGACCGTGTTTTCTTTAAAAATGATTGCTTAACATTTTTGTTGGAAACTATATATTATTAACATGTAAATATTATGTGATATATTAATCTCTTAACGTGTTTGATATTGTGTGATAGATGTCTACCTCTAGTACAAATCCCATTGATTCACCTAATAATAATGAAGATTCGAATATATTTTGGGAAGATTCACAAATTCCTGAAGAGGAACCGGAAGAGGAGGAACCGGAAGAGGAGGAACCGAAAGAGGATGAATCGGAAGAGGAGGAACCAGAAGAAGAAGAGGTTCCGGAGGAAGAAATATTGATACCTATAGTAAATCAATTAAATAAAAGAAAATCCTCAACCAACGGACCAAAGTTAATAATGGTCAATGGTGTTTCCGCCGAGGAAGCAAAATATTGGGAAGATTACCAATTTTCCGATGAATCGGATCCCGATGAGGATTCCGATGATGTTATAGAAATTATCTCGACCCAATTTAATAAAGCGAAAGAAAATAATAAGGGAAAAGGTATAAAAATAGAGAAACCCGATTCCAACCCCGATGAACTTTATATGTATCGACAACATTCGTATTTCCTAAAATGTAACAATGACCCGGGAACCTCTAAACCACCAGTTTTTTCTAAACCATTATGGAAAATGACGGCTCGTATTAGAGGAACACCATATATTTCTAGAAAATTAGGAAAACGAATCAAGTCCGAAGAAAAAGAAACCAGTGATTCAGATTAGAGGGGTGTGAGCATATTGTGTAATAAATGTATTGTAGTGTACTTGTACTTTTATGTTCTATGTAAAAATTGCTTGTATTGTTTGTTATTACGAATCTAATCCTTGTCTATTTTACAGTATAAAAACAAAATGGACGTTAAGGGTAGACAACCGAATATTTTAGAAGACCTACCAGAGGATATGATTGAGGAAATCTTGTCTAGAGTCGGTCAGAATTCATCAGCACATTTAGTTATGGCGAAATTAACTTGTCAAACATTTGAAAGACTTTCCAGAAATGCCTTAGTTTATAAAAGGCTTTCCTTTGATAGGTGGGGTATATCACATTGGGGAGACTTTAAGTTACGCCGTGTTTTCTTAAAGCATTAAATGCGGGGAACCCAAATGCAATTTTACGCTACGAGTTAAGAACCTATTTTGACTCAACATATCCCAACATAGGATTTCGTGAATTAGAAAGAGCTTCTAACATGCAACATAAAGAAGCATGTTATGCTTACGGATTAGTGATGTTCGCTTCTTACCAAAGTGAGAAAAAGAACATCGGATTGCAGCTTTTAAATAAAACTTTCCCACAAGTGACGGATTCAGTAGTTGGGGTGAGAAACAAGGTTTTTAGATTATTACGGGGCTGTTGGACATTACGAAACCCTCGTCCTTTTGACGACATTACAACATGCTGCCTAGCTAATGGTCATAACGGTTATTTTCCACAAGATCAAGGATGGGAAGTCGTCTTAGTAAAACCAGAATGCATGACTTGTTTCTGGACTTATGAATTACGTGTCTTTATTTCCTTTACTGAACAACTTGCGTATTAACTAGATTTATCTTCAAAACTGTCCAGTATCATAGTGTACTATATTTCATGTTATATGTAATATAGCGAAGTTGTAAGTTTGAAGAATATTTGTATGTGATATATTATTATAATCAGTTTTTCATATGGAATTGTAGTAGTTGAATTGTATATTAGCTACTAAGTATGAACTTAACGGGTAGGTAGTACCCGAATTTAAACTTATAAAACGCTAATATGAAGAAAAAGCTTTTATAAATGAGTTCATATTATGCTACGAGATACTATTGACTACTCTTAATATTCTGTATAATTAAATTGTTTCATTTGACTATTTTGAAGGAAATGGCACCGACTACTCGACACACCTTGAATATGAGCGAAGAGGAATTTCGTGCCTTTCTTGCTTCAAACATAGCCGCAGTACAGGCCGCGCTACATACCAACAATAACTCTGAATCTAGCAATACAGCTAACGGCGCAAGAAATCGTGTAGGATGCTCCTACGAGGAATTCACTGCCTGCAAACCTTCAGAATTTGATGGGACTGAAGGACCAATCGGATTGAAACGGTGGACCGAGAAAGTTGAATCGGTGTTTACCATAAGTAAGTGTGCTGAAGGAGACAAAGTGAAGTATGCTACGCATACCTTCACAGGTATTGCGTTAACATGGTGGAATACCTATCTAGAGCAAGTGGGAAAAGATGCTGTTTACGCGCTACCGTAGTCAGCATTCAAGCACTTGATGAACGAGAAGTACCGTCCCATAACCGAGGTCAATAAGCTCAAGTCAGAACTTAGAGGGTTACGAACACAGGGATTCGATATTACTTCGTACGAAAGACGATTCACAGAATTGTGCCTATTGTGTCCGAGAGCGTTCGAAGATGAGGAAGAGAAGATCGACGTGTTTGTGAAAGGGTTACCGGAGAGAATCCAAGAAGATATAAGTTCACACGAGCCTGCCTCCATACAAAAGGCATGTAGAATGGCTCACAAACTAGTGAACCAGATTGAGGGAAGAATTAAAGAACAGGCGGCCGAAGAGGCCAACGTGAAGTTAGTCAAAAGAAAGTGGGAGGAAAACGGTGATAAGAGTCACCAAAACAACAACAACTATCCCAACAATCGCAACATCAATCGCAACTACAATAAACGGCACAACAAAAACAACAACAACTACAACAATCATCCCAACAACAATAACAACCGCAACAACAACAACAACAATCAGAAGCAGCTATGCCAAAGGTGTGAAAAGTATCACTCGGGGTTTTGCACCAAATTTTGCAACAAGTGTAAAATAAATGGTCATAGTGCGGCGAAGTGTGAGGTCTACGGACCAGGGGTTAATAGAATGACAGGAACAAATGGTGTCGGAACGAGTAATGGCGGAGCAAGTAGTGTCGGAGCAAGTTATGCCAATGTAGTTTGTAATAAATATGGAAAACCGAGCCACATTATTAGAAATTTCCCAAACCAGGAGAACACGAATGGACAAGGACGCGGAAGAGTTTTTAATATTAATGCGACAGAGGCACAGGAAGACCCGGAGCTTGTTACGGGTACGTTTCTTATTGACAATAAATCTGCTTACATTTTATTTGATTCGGGTGCGGATAGAAGCTATATGAGTAGAGATTTTTGTGCTAAATTAAGTTGTCCATTGACGCCGTTGG
This sequence comes from Rutidosis leptorrhynchoides, assembly GCF_046630445.1. Lineage (NCBI taxonomy): Eukaryota > Viridiplantae > Streptophyta > Magnoliopsida > Asterales > Asteraceae > Rutidosis > Rutidosis leptorrhynchoides. The sequence continues at coordinate 389,955,705 of NC_092335.1, read as the reverse complement.
ATCGTAAATTTTTACTCGAATTAGCAAACGGTAAATTAATTTCAGCAGATTATATATGCCGAAATCGAGAAATTAAACTGGGTAGCGAAATATTTAAGATTGATTTGATACCAGTAGAGTTAGGGAGTTTTGATGTAATAGTTGGCATGGACTGGCTGAAAGAGATGAAAGCAGAGATCGTATGTTACAAAAATGCAATTCGCATTGTACGAGAAGAAGGAGAACCCTTAATGGTGTACGGAGAAAAGGGCAACACGAAGCTACATCTTATTAGTAATTTGAAGGCACAAAAACTAATAAGAAAAGGTTGCTATGCTATTCTAGCACACGTCGAGAAAGTACAAACTGAAGAAAAGAGCATCAATGATGTTCCCGTCGCAAAAGAATTTCCCGATGTATTTCCGAAAGAATTACCGGGACTACCTCCACATCGATCTGTTGAATTTCAAATAGATCTTGTACCAGGAGCTGCACCAATAGCTCGTGCTCCTTACAGACTCGCACCCAGCGAGATGAAAGAACTGCAAAGCCAACTGCAAGAACTATTAGAACATGGTTTCATTCGACCAAGCACATCACCATGGAGAGCTCCTGTTTTGTTTGTCAAGAAGAAGGATGGTACATTTAGGTTCTGTATTGACTACAGAGAGTTGAATAAACTTACCATCAAAAACCGTTATCCACTACCGAGAATCGACAACTTATTTGATCAACTACAAGGCTCGTCTGTTTATTCGAAGATCGATTTACCTTCTGGATATCATCAAATGCGAGTAAAGGAGGATGATATTCCAAAAACTGCTTTTAGGACGCGTTATGGTCATTACGAGTTTATGGTTATGCCATTTGGATTGACTAACGCACCAGCTGTGTTCATGGACCTTATGAACCGAGTGTGTGGGCCATATCTTGACAAGTTTGTCATTGTTTTCATCGATGACATACTTATTTACTCAAAGAATGATCAAGAGCACGAAGAACATTTGAGAAAAGTGCTAGTGAAGGTTTTTCGTATGCCCGAGAGACATATCAAATTAACGTGGCTAATATGTTTTGATCCAAGTCGGGTCATACCCAATAACAAGCTTACCGACACCTTATACGTATTTGATCTTAACGAATGGATCATTAAACAAATACGCGACACTTGGATTTTAGAAAATCGGGTTTCTAAAATATTATCACTTGAGATAAATTATTTGGATAATTTATATATAATTGTTTATAGGTTTAAATGATTATATTGTGTTATATTTTATAAAAGGTTTTATAAAATATATAAGTAACAAAATAATACATAAGTTTATAACAAGTTTATAAACTTTTATAAACTTACAAGTATTATTATTAAACATTATAAGTGTGCAGATTTTGGGACTCCAAGGAGACACCCCATGCTTATTTTGGTTACTTTAAAGTTGACACAACTCCTAAGAAACATGCCTAACTAGTTTACCAAGGCTTGACTCAAGTGATACATAAAATACACAAAAAATAGCAAGTGAAATTCAGCTCCTTTTGCTGAATTCTGGCTGATTTTTCTGCTGTCCAAGAGGGAGTTCTTGAGCTTATTTGGAAGCTTATTTTCAAGTGTCAATAAATCCTAACCATTGTAAAAGGCGTTGGTGTCAAGTTTGGGGTATAATCTCTTGAGGTTTCATCACTTTGAGGCTTGCATTCATCATCATCTTCATCATCATCTTGCAACTTTGAAAACAACCCTCAACTAGCTTGAGGAGGTATAATCTCTAAACCCACTCTTAGTTTGTAAGTATGTTTCACAACTTGATCCTATTTGGGATTTAACTTTAAATGGTTAAAGATTTACAAGTTTTAAAATGGTAATTTATACGCTTCCGCAAATCTTATTTCTTGAATGATTATAAGTATTATGAAACTTGTTAAATCCCAACAATGGTATCTAGAGCTGAAGTTGTTGAAATATGCTTCGAGATGGTTATTAAACCCACTATAATTTTGCATTCTATGAACATGCATGAAGTAGAATGTAAAATTTTCGGTTTTGAGTGGTTTGTCATTTTGGCCAAAATCACTTGTGATTCTGCATTCTGTGTTGCCAATCACTTGTGATTATGTGTTGCTGATCACTTGTGATTCTGTATTGCCAATCACTTGTGATTCTGTGTTGCAGATCACTTGTGATTCTGTGTTTCCAATCACTTGTGATTCTGTATTGCCTATCACTTATGTTGATGATGTTCACAATCTAAGCCTTGACCTTGTGTTTGGTTGCATGTTTGGTTGATTTAATATTTATTCATTTGGTATGTAATAATATTATTTTGGTTATGTAATTTATTTTATATTTGGTATGTAAAATAGATTAGGTTGTAATTTCACTTTTTTAGACAAAATGTATTAGGATATATTTTGTAAAAAGATGAAGATGATGAAGACTTGAAGAACACAAGAAGAAGCATTTGGATGCAAGATTAAGTGGGAGATTTAAAATCTCATACTTTGTGTTATAACCCCTTATCCGGTGGCATTTGTTTTCGGCTAAACAAATGTCTACCAAAATAGCTTGATTGTGAACATATTTGTTTTGCATGCATGGTTGTTTATTGTATGATTGTGGATTGTATGTTTGTATGCGACAAGTTAATCACACAAGTTAACAACAAGCAAAATGGCAATTTAATTGGTTAAATTATACATTAATTAACGACATGCAAAACGACAATTTAATTGGTTAAATTAAAAATGGCTAAAAGGACATTAATAAACGGTTATTAAGAACATGATTAGGATCATATATATAAAATGGTTTATAGACATGAAAATGGATTTCAAATGAACCATACACTAAATGCATGTTGGTGTATGGCATAAAAGTTTTCTCAAACTAGAATTAATGAAAACTTAAAATCCCTTATTAACAAGGCAAACAAGTTAAACGCCATCCTTTTGTGCAACACTTAAAAATATTAGGAAACTCACAATGGGATAAAGGTCACCTAACCGTTATGAGCAAACTAATATGATTAAGGTGAATTTTGCATGCTTGTGGGATAAAGGTCACCTAACCACTTGTATGTTAAGTTTACACGTTTACACAAGTAGGACGACTTGATTTGGAAATCATGAACTTAGGGTCACCGAAGCATGAGGAACAAATAGGCGTTGATGGGATAAATATGCCATGCAAAAGGATTGCATGATCCCATAACTTAGAAGTTGTAAAAGGATTGCAATTGTCATATAATGACTACCTAGCTAAATCAAATGACGGGATAAAGGTCACCTAACCGAAATTTGGTTTACCGTTGGATTCTAAAATTTAATAAATATCAATTGGATTTAAAGGGTATTGATCGTTAAATTAAAATTGATACTTAAACAACTTTGTTAAATTTTGTAGAGGGCCGCCAATAACAACAACATTCCGAACGCACCAATAAACTTTAACAACCTATCATTGAGGTCAATCCTCGAAAAGGAAAAACTCAACCATACGAACTTCATGGATTGGTTCCGCAATCTAAGAATTGTCCTCAAACTAGAGGACAGGGCGTATGTGTTGGAAGGCCCCATTCCCGATTAACCGGACGAGGATGATACGGAAGTCATGGCTTATTGGGAGAAATATTGCACCGATTCGTTGCAAGTTTCTTGCCTCATGCTTGGGACTATGATACCCGAACTCCAAAAGGATTTTGAGCATCATAGTGCATATGACATGATCACACAGTTGAAGGAGATGTTCCTTCAACAAGCTCGTGTCGAGCGCTTCGAAACTGTTCGAGCGCTTCATGCATGTCGGATGGACGACTCCCAATCCGTTTCATCTTATGTCCTTAAGATGAAAAGCCTTATTGATCGAGTGAACCGTCTAAATTGCAACATGTCTAATGAATTAGCCACAGACCTCATTCTCAACTCATTATCAAAAAGGTTTGACACATTTGTAATGAATTACAATATGAATGGTTGGGATAAAAGCATTGGCGAATTACATGCCATGCTTAAGACGGCAGAAGCAAGCATGGGTAAAAGGGCTTCACCCGTGTTTACGATCAATGAAGGCGGGTCCAAAAACAATAACACTTCTAAGCCAAAGGCGGCTAAGAGGAAGGGACCCGCCTACCAAGGCAAAGGCAAGGTAAAAGGGAAGATGGTTACCCCAACCAACAACAACAAGAAGCAAAAGGTTGCTGGTAAAGCTAACCCCAAGGAAGATCCGTGCTTTGGTTGCAGTGAGATGGGTCACTGGAAACGCAACTGCCCGGTCTACCTAAAGGAGTTGAAGGAAAAGAGGGATGCAGGGCAAACCTCAGGTAATGTATATATGGTATACATTGAGCTTAGTATTACTTCTTCTAATACATGGGTATTAGACACAGGATGTGGAACTCATATTTGCAATTATTTGTAGGGGTTCAAAAGAAGTAATCAAGATGCGGGAATAACAAGTCTCTTCATGGGAAATGGAGCAAGGGTGCAAGTGAAAGCTCATGGAGACTTTGTTTTAAAGCTTCTAAGTGGTTTGGAGCTTATTTTGAAAAATGTTTTGTATGCACCCGATTTATCTCGAAACATTATTTCTGTATCCCGTTTGAAATAATATGGTTTTAATCTTAATTTTATTAATGATGATATCCATGTTTCTTTAGATAATGTGTTCTATTTTAAGGCTTCGCCTTCGAATGGTATTTATGAATTGGTTCATGATGACACATCATACAATAGCTCAATATACCATGCAAACACCAAGAAACTCAAAAGGGATTTGAGTGATTCCTACTTATGGCATTGTCGCCTTGGTCACATAAACAAGAATCGAATGCATACACTTCAAAAGAATGGCCTTTTGAAATCAAATGAACTAGACTCGTTTGATGTATGTGAATCTTGTTTACAAGGCAAAATGACTAAAGCACCTTTCAAAGGGACCTATGAAAGGGCTAAGGACTTATTGGGATTAATACACTCGGATGTATGTGGACCCTTTAAGCCCATAACTAGGAATGGTGAAAGATACTTCGTTACTTTCATTGATAACTTTAGTCATTTCGGATATGTCTACTTATTAAGACACAAGGACGAAACTTTTGAAGCATTCAAGGAATATCAAAACGAAGTACAAAATCAACTCAATAAGACAATCAAGGTACTTCGTACCGATAGAGGAGGTGAATACCTAAGCGATGCTTTCCAAGATCATCTTAAAAGTTGTGGGATTATCTCGCAACTCACTCCTCCTGGAACACCCCAACTTAATGGAGTTTCCGAAAGGAGGAACCGAACCCTAATGGATATGGTTCGATCTATGATGGCTAGAAGCTCGTTGCCTCTATCATTTTGGGGTTATTGTCTATGCTCCGCGGCTCGTATTTTAAATATGGCCCCAACTAAGAAAGTGGAACGAACTCCTCATGAGATGTGGTTTGGAAAACCTCCATCTCTATCATACTTAAAGGTATGGGGATGTGAAGCTTACCCTAAGCGTTACGTCCCTAATAAGTTGAATGCTCGATCCACGAAGTGTATCTTCATAGGATATCCCAAGGATGATATGGGATATTATTTCTATGATCCATCCGAGCAGAATGTATTTGTTGTTTGAAAGGCTGAATTCCTTGAAACTAAGTTCCTAATGAAAGGAAGTAGTGAATGGAAGATAGATCTTGAAGAGGTTCAAGATCAAGTATATGATACACAATTGGTTGACACTAGCACTCAACATGAAAATGTTGAGAGTGATCAAATGGATGATCAAAATACACAAGACGTTCGCAGATCTGGTAGGATTAGTAATCCTCCTGAGAGATATGGGTTTCTCATGGATGGTTGCTATGTGGTTGATTTGGATGAACCAATAAACTACCAAGATGCTTTATCAAGGATTGATAAAGATAAATGGCAGGAAGCCATGAACGCTGAGATGCAATCCATGTATGACAACCAAGTTTGGGAACTTGTTACACAACCTGCTGGCTCAAGGCTAGTTGATTGTAAATGGCTTTTCAAAATGAAAACCGACATACATGGAAACTTGGATACATATAAAGCTAGACTTGTAGCAAAAGGTTTCACTCAAACTCAAGGGGTTGACTATGATGAAACTTTTTCACCTGTGGCAATGTTAAAGTCTATTAGGATATTACTTGCCATTGCTGCTCATTATGACTATGAAATATGGTAAATGGATGTCAAGACCACTTTCCTAAATGGACATCTTGAGGAAGATGTCTATATGGTTCAGCCTGAAGGTTTTGTTGATCCGAAATATCCTAAAAAGGTATGCAAGTTAAAGAAGTCAATCAACGGATTGAAACAAGCATCTAGAATGTGGAATCATCGATTTAATGAGGAGGCCAAGAAATTTGGCTTCATTAAAAATGGTGATGAAGCTTTTGTATACAAGAAAGCTAGTGGGAGCACTATCATGTTCCTTGTACTATATGTGGATGATATATTGTTATTTGGAAACGATATTCCGGCAATGCAAGGTGTTAAAACTTGGCTAAGTAAATGCTTCTCCATTAAGGATCTTGGAGAAGCACAATACGTTTTGGGGATTGGGATCTACAGGGATAGATCCAAGAAACTGATAGGTTTAAATCAAAGTACATACATTGAAAAGGTCTTGAAAAGGTTCAAGATGGAGAACTCTAAGAAAGGTTTGGTACCTATTCAAAGAGGAACACTCCTTAGTTCATCTCAGTGCCCCACCATGAAAGATGAACAGGAAAGAATGAAGAATGTCCCATATGCATCTGCTATTGGGTCAATCATGTATGCAATGATATGCACTAGACCGGATGTGTCATGCGCTCTAAGCTTGACAAGTAGATACCAGAATAACCCAGGAAACAGTCATTGGATTGCTGTTAAAAGTATATTGAAATACCTTAAGAGGACTAAGGATATGTTTCTAATATATGGGTCTGGTGAGGAGGAAGTCGCTGTAAAAGGTTACGTGGACGCGAGTTTCCAAACTGTTTGAGATGATTCTCGATCACAATCCGGTTATGTCTTCACGTTAAATGGAGGTGCGGTCTCTTGGAAGAGTTCAAAACAGGATGTTGTTGCATTATCCACTACAGAGTCGGAGTACATTGCCGCCTCATTGGCAGCGCAAGAAGCTGCATGGATGAAGAAATTCATCGACGACTTAGGAGTTGTCCCTTCCATTCAGGACCCTCTTGAGATCTTTTGTGACAATGAGGGTGCAATTGCTCAAATCAAGGAACCTCGTGCTCACCAAAAGACCCATCACATTGAGCGGAGATTCAACTACATAAGGGATGAAGTTGAAAAGGGAAAGATATGTATTCGTAAAGTTCACACAGATCTTAATATAGCGGATCCACTCACGAAACTCTTACATGGTGTAAAACATCAAGGGCATGTTAGTGCATTAGGGCTTCGATATTCTAGTGATTGGTCATGATCTGTTTTAAGTATTGTAACGGAACGAAATTGTTCAAACTCATTAATATAATTATGGTATTAATTTATTTTGAGTTATGTTCCTATTTTGCATATTTTATCCATGAATAAGCAATTATTCTAAATTCCGTAGTCGATCACATTTGTGGGAACAAGTGTGAGGTTTAGACTATTGTGAACTTGGATTGGTATACATTCACGGGATGAATGTGGGGCAAGGTTGCAACCAAGGTTCATAGATATTTGTGGGATACAAATATTGGAAGACCCGCCCTCAAGATTCACTAAATGGAGCCTTTGTGGTTGATCACATGTAATCTTGAGTAAAGGCGAATATCATCGTATCCTCTGACCTGAGATACATATTGGGTTCAGATATTCACTAAGTATTGTGCCTTGATTCTTTCCTTTGCTATTCTGAAATATGGTAGTTCATAAGGAAAGAGCTCAGGTATAATGCATAGTGTATATCTAGGACATATGTAGTCAAGATGGAATTTGTCCCTCTTATTCGTTGAGAGTCAGATGTCTAAGGCCTGATAAAGTTAAATCTAGAAGAGAGTGATCACTCTATGTCTCTTGGATTTAACATGACATCTAGGATGAAAGGATATAATGAAAAGATTCACCTATTCATATTCGAGATGGGAACTCGAAGGGGATGATGTTATTGAATGGCACTAAGTCATAACATATTGGGGGTGATGGATGGTCGTTAGGTGGTATCCGTCACTTGCATTAATTTCTTATGTTTCTCGTGCAAGTAGGAGATTAAAGGTTTTTCGTATGCCCGAGAGACATATCAAATTAACGTGGCTAATATGTTTTGATCCAAGTCGGGTCATACCCAATAACAAGCTTACCGACACCTTATACGTATTTGATCTTAACGATTGGATCATTAAACAAATACGCGACACTTGAATTTTAGAAAATCGGGTTTCTAAAATATTATCACTTGAGATAAATTATTTGGATAATTTATATATAATTGTTTATGGGTTTAAATGATTATATTGTGTTATATTTTATAAAAGGTTTTATAAAATATATAAGTAACAAAATATTACATAACTTTATAACAAGTTTATAAACTTTTATAAACTTACAAGTATTATTATTAAACATTATAAGTGTGCAGATTTTGGGACTCCAAGGAGACACCCCATGCTTATTTTGGTTACTTTAAAGTTGACACAACTCCTAAGAAACATGGCTAACTAGTTTACCAAGGCTTGACTCAAGTGATACATAAAATACACAAAAAATAGCAAGTGAAATTCAGCTCCTTTTGCTGAATTCTGGCTGATTTTTCTGCTGTCCAAGAGGGAGTTCTTGAGCTTATTTGGAAGCTTATTTTCAAGTGTCAATAAATCCTAACCATTGTACAAGGTGTTGGTGTCAAGTTTGGGGTATAATCTCTTGAGGTTTCATCACTTTGAGGCTTGCATTCATCATCATCTTCATCATCATCTTGCAACTTTGAAAACAACCCTCAACTAGCTTGAGGAGGTATAATCTCTAAACCCACTCTTAGTTTGTTAGTATGTTTCACAACTTGATCCTATTTGGGATTTAACTTTAAATGGTTAAAGATTTACAAGTTTTAAAATGGTAATTTATACGCTTCCGCAAATCTTATTTCTTGAATGATTATAAGTGTTATGAAACTTGTTAAATCCCAACAACTAGAAGTATCGAGGAAAGAAAAACTGTACTCTAAGTTTTCAAAGTGTGCATTTTGGTTGGAAGAAGTTCAATTCCTCGGTCACATAGTGAACAAAGAAGGTATCCAGGTGGACGCGGCAAAGATCGAAATCGTTAAAAAGTGGGAAACCCCAAAAACTCCGAAGCATATACGCTAGTTTTTAGGACTAGCTGGTTAATACAGAAGGTTCATCCAAGACTTTTCCAGAATAGAAAAACCCTTAACTGCATTAATGCATAAAGGGAAGAAATTTGAATGGAAAGATGAGCAAGAGAAAGCGTTTCAATTGTTAAAGAAAAAGTTAACTACGGCACCTATATTGTCATTACCTGAAGGGAATGATGATTTTGTGATATATTGTGATGCCTCAAAGCAAGGTCTTGGTTGTGTATTAATGCAACGGACGAAAGTAATTGCTTATGCATCTAGACAATTGAAGATTCACGAACAGAATTATACGACACATGATTTGGAATTAGGCGCGGTTGTTTTTGCATTAAAGACTTGGAGGCACTACTTATATGGGGTCAAAAGTATTATATATACCGACCACAAAAGTCTTCAACACATATTTAATCAGAAACAACTGAATATGAGATAGCGTATGTGGATTGAATTGTTGAATGATTATGACTTTGAGATTCGTTACCACCCGGGGAAGGCAAATGTGGTAGCCGACGCCTTAAGCAGAAAGGACAGAGAACCCATTTGAGTAAAAGCTATGAATATAATGTGTAGTGACCCGGGAATTTCCGACCAAATTTAAACTTAATCTTTATATGGTTTCGACGTGATAAGCAAAGTTTGTATGGTTGAGTCTTAATATTAGTTCTATAATATACATTATATAGTTATATTATATAAACAATATACATATAATAATAAAATACTAAATTTAACTATTAATTGTTATAATAATATTGTTGTTTCGTTCAAAATTAAAATCAATACTATTATTACTAAAATTGTTATCTGTAGATAAGAAATATGATATATATATATATAAGGTGACAGATTAATATTACTAATTTTATCATTAATAATAAGTATGCTATAATTAGTATTATTATAAGTAATATTATTGGTATCACTATGTGACGATCGCTCCAAATCCATATGGACGAACACGTCATTCATTGATTTCATTGCGAGGTATTTGACCTCTATGTGATACATTTTGTAACATTGTATTCGTTTGAAAAGGTATTTCATAAATGAATATATAAATTCCAGGTTTTTAACATCTGATGATTTCTACGTATAGACAATCACCATTTAATGGTTTACAATAATACATCTGTTGACAATACAGTCAAAATAAGATACATGGTAATGGTTTGGTGAATGCAAGTTTCTTGTATATAGCATGTATGACTCCAAGCACATATCTTGTATCACGTATAAGCAAACAGCGGAAGACTTCTAGAATCCTGAGAATAAACATGCTTCAAGTGTCAACACAAAGGTTGGTGAGTTCATATTTTTAATATTACACATAATCCGTATATCAATGTGGATTACAAAAGTTCAGTTGTTTTATTTAAAACGTTATCAATAGGTTTTACATAAAAGGTGGATCACAAGATTTCAGTTGTTTCATCCGAAACGTTTATCAATCGGTTCTACAAAATTGAGCACCCTGGTAACTAAACTTTAATGCTTATATTATTTGTACCCTTTGTATAATCATCTTAATAATACACGCAAACCAACGTGTACGCTTCTCAAATAGCATACGTCCGTTAAAAGGCTAGCGCTCTAGCTCGGACGGGGATATCAAGCCCTATGGATCCATATACAACTACTCGCGCCCACCAGTTCTTATAACTGACAGTTACTAGTTACCAAAGCTAAGGGATTTTCGGTTCAAACTCAGTGTAGAATTTAGTATGTACTTGTATCCATTGTGTTTAAAATAAAGTGCATGTATTCTCAGCCCAAAAATATATATTTTAAAAGCATTTAAAAAGGGAGCAAATGAAACTCACGCATATAAATCTAGTATTTTCAGTATTTATAAACAGTCACATGTATTCTCAGCCCAAAAATATATTGAGTAAAAGGGATCATATGAAACTCACAGTTTAATATTGATATACAATATTGCAGGAAAGCACGTAGACGCATCGGAGATGATAAACACGAGGTTTGATTCACAAAAATACCCCCGAACATTACCCATAATTTCCTTGGCAATAACCCATATTTTCCTTAGCTCTAGCTCGCTCGGAAACTCGTTTTGAAAATTACTTGGACAGCACTCCGTCGTAATATTTTTTGTACATTATTATTTTTGTATCGCAAAAATAATAACACTAATAATAATAAAAAATAATAAGATTAATAATAATCTTAATAATAATAATAATAATAATAATAATAATAATAATAATAATAATAATAATAATAATAATAAATAAATAATATTACTGAGTATATATATATTTGTGTATGTGTGTGATTTAAATCGAGCGAAAACACTGAAATTTATAGATGTGGCCTGAAATCTGGAGTCATGCGACTCGCATGGAAATGGCCTTCTGGCCATGCGACTCGCATGAGGACCAGGGACAGCTCACATTGTTTTGGCTCCTAGCTTGTCGACATAATATAAAATAAATATAAATATATAAATAATTAATATAATTATTTATATATTATATTTTATTCTTGTGCATAGTAGACTAGATATTTTTGGTCCGTTGCGTCGGGCGTTTCTTCTTGACTCGGGTCCCGGTTCCGGATTTTCAGACGTCCTTGCGTACTATTTTATATCGTGTACTTTGCGTTCCGCAACTTGTACTCTTGTCATTTTTAGACGTTCTTCATCAATAATTTGAACCTTTTTAATTGTATCTTGTACATTTGAGCATTTTGGACCTTTCCGTTTTCAATTCTTCGTTTTCGCCTTTTGTCTTCGCACTTATTAAATATAAACGAATATTACTTGAATATGGAACAATTACAACTAAAATCCTGTCTTTCTTGGGGGATAATGCTATGAAATATATGTTCCTTTTTAGCCTTATCAATAGCCTTAAATTATCCCTTAATTATATCACTCAAAGTGTATCTTAAACTTTCGAGTGTTTTGGTCATTTACTTCTATAAATCATCGTCTCGCTATTTGTTAAAATACATTTTTATAATAGCGTTTTATTGTAGCAAAGTTACTGTAGCAAAGTCAAATTTTACTGTAGCAATTCACTGTAGCAAATAGTGATTTTCGAAAACACTGTAGCATTTTGAGTAATGCGGCAATTTGAAAACACTGTAACAAATTAGTGTTTAACTGGTTCATCTTAAACGCTTTAGTTAACTTATCTAAATATCAATTGAATCAATAAACGAATGTTACTATTGTTTATTATATATATGTATATATCTTTTTAATATACATAAATCAGTTTTTAAATACACATTGGAAGTTATTTATAAATAAATTTTAATAATAAATATTTCAACTTATCATATACATTCAAATAGATATTTAAACCAATAAGTTTAATGTACGGTATCAAACAATTAATACATTGTTACCTTTTCATGTTATAGTATATATGTATCTATTTACATATAATTATTCTCGAATCGTCGAAAATAACCGAAGGGTATTTAAATATATAAAAGTAGTTCAAAAATTTTGAGATTCAGTTTTACAGACTTTGCTTATCGTGTTGAAAATGTTAATCATACAAAGATTAAGTTTAAATTTGGTCAGAAATTTCCGGGTCATCACACACTAATAATATTATTATTATCATTTTTATTATCAATATTATTAATAAATATTAAATTGATTAAAATCGTTATTGTTGTTATTATTGTTATTATTAACATATTATTATTATTATTACTTTTATCATTACTAATGTTAATATTAGTATTATTATTAATCATTTTTATCAATATCAATATTAATATTAATAGTAGTATTAGTATTTTTATTATTATTAATCAGTATTATTATTATAAATTAGTATTAATATTACCAATATATTTATTTATTAATAGATTTATATTATTATGTATAATAAAAAAAAATTTCAGTATGTATATATATATATACACATATCAGATATATAAATAAATAAGGATGCTGTATATATATATATATATATATATATATATATATATATATATATATATATATATATATATATATATATATATATATATATATATATATATATATATATATATATATATATATAATAAATACGGTTCATACCCAAATAATTATAGTTAAACTGCGTATTTTGTTCTGCTTTATTGAAGATTCACTTACTGTGTCTAATTGTTGATAGTACAAATCAGATGCAATGCAAACAAATTCTGTTTAGGGTCTCTTTCTACTTTATTTTTGTTGTCTGTTCTCCTTGGCTTAATTAATCTGTTTAAAGTCTATATCAGTTATATTTTTTATATATACCTGTCTGATAGAATTATTTCAGTCGACAACCCTTTAAATATAAAACAAATGATCAACTGGTAAATCGGACAAGACTCATTCAAATTTACACAACCATTATCAACTACAACTATTTTAGAATCAAATTGAAGAGTCAATCAAAATATATATATTTTTTTTTCATCGTGTGCCTCTGCTATGAGTTCATATCACTCCTATATCGAATATGAATGAAATTTCAAATTCTAAAAATGCAGATGAGTTATAAATCGTGTATTGAAGCTATCTGCAAATTATCAAACATCAATTTCTCTTATCGAAGTATAATTTTGGAGTCAAAGTTTATTTTAAAAAAGTCAACGAATCTGTTCTTCATTAAATTCGAAATCGTTTTGATGTTATAGATTCAATTAAGGATCCAGACAGTTTCTGACTATGATTTAGAACTTACTTCATTTAGAAATCTTGAGCTGAAACTTCCAAAAATTTCGTATTCGATTCCAAGTTCATACGAACTTTACAGTATCTGTTTCAACTTCTTTTTTTTTTTTTTTGTTTTTCACTTGTTTTAAAAGGTTTCAGCAATCGTGTAAAGGTTCTGTTTATAATTTCAAATCTAAAAACAAATTCCATAGATTATGATTGTGGTTGAATCGATCTCTGGGCGAATTGGACAAGTGAAGAAGATAGGAAATAAAGGATTCGGTTTATATAAATTAAAAGGGCTCTTAAAACTAAAAAATGGGCAATAGCCCACTGGTCGAGGTGTTAAGAAGTATACGGGAGGTCTCGGGTTCGAGCCCGGTTCGGAGCAATTTTATTTTAGAATGACTTATTAAAGGGTATACTTTTCTATTTCAATTTCTTATTATTATTATTATTATTATTATTATTATTATTATTATTATTATTATTATTATTATTATTATTATTATTATTATTATTATTTATTGTTAATATTAATTATATTTATTATCTTAATTATTAGTAATATTGCTATTATTCAAACTGCAAGTATTAATTATCACTACTAGTATTATTATGAGTAAATAAAAAAATTGAATATTATTATTAATATTAATATTATTATTATTGTCAAGTTAGTTATTATGATTTACTAACATCTACAATTTATTAATATTATCATTTAATAGTAGTAATATCAATATAATTACAGTTGATAGTATCATTATTATTATCACTATTATTATTATCCCTAATATTGTATTTGTATCATTTTTAGTACTATTATTATTATTAACAAAGGTATTAATAAAATGATTATCATTAGTAGAATTGTAATATTAAAAATTATTATCATTTTTACAAAACCTGTTATTTTGTTATCTTTACAACTATATAATTATTATTATTATGAGATTTTGATTTATCATTAACGTTATCGTTAATAGAATTATCAATACTATTATCATTATTATCAATATCGGTATTATAATTATTTTACCATCTTAAATATTATTTTGAATTACTAAATTACAGTTTTAACAAACGAATAATATAAATATATTTATTTTATATAACATAACAAAAATTATACTTTTACTTAAAAATATATAAAATGATAATATAATGAAGTAAATAAATTACTGATATAAAAATCTTATCATTTATAATAATATATAAACTGTTCGATTACAAATATATATATTAATAAGTACACAAATGATATAGGTTCTTGAATCCGAGGCAAACCCTGCATTGTTCAATTGTCCAATTTCATCATATGTATTTTTACTACAAAATACAGTACTGTGAGTTTTCATTACTCCCTTTTTATATATACTTTGGGACTGAGAATACATGCGCTGCTTTTATAAATGTTTTATGATATAGACACAAGTAATCAAAACTACATTCTATGGTTGAATTATCGAAATCGAATATGCCCCTATTTAGTCTGGTAATCTAAGAATTAGGGAACAGACACCAGAATTGACGCGAACTCTAAAGATAGATCTATCGGGCCCAACAAGCCCCATCCAAAGTACCGGATGCTTTAGTACTTCGAAATTTATATCATGTCCGAAGGAGGATCCCGGAATGATGGGGATATTCTTATATGTATATTGTGAATGTCGATTACCAGATGTTCAATCCATATGAATGATATTTTGTCTCTATGCATGGGACGTATATTTATGAGAACTGAATATAGAAATCTTGTGGTCTATTAAAATGATGATAATGGTTATTTATGTTAAACTAATGAACTCACCAACCTTTTGGTTGACACTTTAAAGCATGTTTATTCTCAGGTACGAAAGAAATCTTCCGCTGTGCATTTGCTCATTTTAGGGATATTACTTGGAGTCATTCATGACATATTTCAAAAGACATTGCATTCGAGTCGTTGAGTTCATCAAGATTAATATTAAGTCAATTATAGTTAGATATATTATGAAATGGTATGCATGCCGTCAACTTTCGATGTAATGAAATATTATCTTTCCAAAAACGAATGCAATGTTTGTAAAATGTATCATATAGAGGTCAAGTACCTCGTGATGAAATCAACTATTGTGAATCGTTTATGATCAATGTAGTGAGAGATCGTGTAGTCGCCGTAAAGAGGCATTTAGCGTAAGATGCGGAGAGCCGTATGCGATGGATGCCGAATGCGTTGCGGTGGAGGGGCGTGTGAACTTGATGTAGGTTTTGCCCCATATTTATAGATGGGAATTAGGGTTAATTGACTTGGGGCCCAAGTTAATTGTGTAGACCCTAATTGGGCTAAACCCTACGTCATCAACGGACTTCGTCCGGATGGACTAGGACGGGTCCTTTTAGTTGGTATCAGAGCAGAGGTCTTAGCGAACCAGGTCTGCATTAGTGTGTCTAACTGGTAAGTCATTAGGATGCATTAGTAAGTCTGGACTTCGACCGTGTCTGCATGTCAAAAGTTTTGCTTATCATTTCGTGTCGAAAATTTCTTGCTTATTACTTTTAGTCTAGACACATCTTACTGCATTGATTGCATAGACAGTGTATAGATAAATTCATATCTTAGCGTATCTGTTATTCTTACCTTTGCCTGACAGCTTCTGTAGATTCCTCCGTAACTTATGGGATTATAGTACTATATATGCATATGTAAATCATGTATTGCAGGGTACTAATCTACATCCTGTAATCTATCTCTTATCGAACATCCTTCATCTGATCGTACGAGATGAATCCTGCAACCAGTTCGAGTCCCTCAGATTCCGATAGCTATTCCGATAGTTATTCCGAAAGCTATTCCGACATAGATGTTCACCTAAGCTCCGAAAACAGCGTCATCGGCATGAATCAACCAATCAGCCATTATCAATTCATCTGATGGGTTCGTAGTCGACTTAATTAATGGAAACGCGTAGAAGGTAATCCCTTCCACCAACCGAATTCACCTCTTGACAATGAACCTGAAGCGTTTACCGGCGAACCTGTTCGAGACACCATTTTCAGTCTCATTTCCAGGGTAACTTGATAAGATTATATTCTATCCACAATTCTGAACCTTATTCATCCGCTCGTTCCGACCGACAATCATCCTGGAGTAATAAGTCAACGAACTTCGTGCTCGAATAATCAATTCGGAGAATATGGTGCAAAATGTATCAGTTTCAGCAACATCACCCGCACCAACAGTACCATCAATAACAGCACCAGTACCATCAACAATCCATGCTTCAATATCATCATCTGTACTTTGAGTATGATCTTCGTTCTACGTATCGTTCTACCTCATTTATCTTCGTTCGACATGGCGAATATGTAATCTCTAAAGTCTTAGAGATTATTTATTCTAGTTCCAACCAAAAAGCAAATGAGTTTAATATCATATTAACTCATTAAATCTATGAATACATCTGAAGAAAATATATATGTATATATGTTTTCATAAAGATTGTAATTAAAAATTCTCTTGTACAAACTGTTAATGATGAAAATATTTTAACGGGTAGGTAATACCCGAGGAATATTTAAATTTAACATTAATAAGTTACATTGTACGTTCTTCGAATCTGTTTCAACAGTCATATACTATCCTACTTACATCCACAACTATACGAATCCTTTCACTACAGAGTAACCATTTTCATGCAATTTCATAATTAGATTTTTACTTATTAGAATCCAACAAGTGGCATAATGAAGAAAACATTTGACGAAATAAAAATTTGATAGAAACAAACAAATTAACTACGAAAAATTTTGTTAAGAATCCACGCTAACTGTTCCTAACTAATTGTTCCTAGCTAACTGATTACATTTTATTTATCGCAATTTAATTATCGCAATTTACATCCTCGCAATTTTATTTATCGTCATTTAATTTCTGTTATTTACTTTACGCATTTTATTTATCATTATTTAAATTCTGTTATTTATTTTACGCACTTTAAATATCGGGACACGTATACAAGGTTTTGACATATCATATCGACGCATCTATATATATTATTTGGAATCACCATAGACACTCTATATGCAGTAATAATCGAGTTCTCTATACAGGGTTGAGGTTGATTCTATAATAATATATAAACTTTGAGTTGTGATCAAGTCTGAGACGAATACGGGTCACGATACGTATTAATTAATTCGAATATTATATATTAAACTATATATGAATTATTGAATTGCAAACTGTGGACTATCAACTGTGGACTACCAACTTTGGACAATTAAAATGAATTAAAATATTGATTATAACATATGAAACTAAACAATTCTTCAAGTTTGCCACTTGATTTCATCTTAAACCTCATTTGTATCGTGACAATTCTAATCTGCGTTCAAACCTTTCATGATTCTTAAAAACACCTCAATTGAAAGGATGAACCAACCGCACTTCATCTATGGAAGAAAAGATTGACGCATATAGTTATGCACCTGAAAACTCCTGGACCCTAAGTAAAAGTTTAACACGTGTCTGTGTTAGCTCCTTTGGCATTGTTATTACCGAAAATAATATTGCAACTCTTTTTCAAATTAGCCAATTTTATCACAGCTTCACCAAATCAACTTCAACTTCCATTCGAATTAGCCTTATTATAACCTCGATATATAAGTTTGCCCGTCGTCATCATTACCAGAGAACCGTTTATATTTCATCACATTAGCAGTAAAATTACCAGCAACTTCAATGAATTTGGACCTTTCGAAAAATCATTATATTCATTGAAATCCCATCTTGTATTCATCTATACCCCGTAACAATAATTGCCATACCAATTACCGGGAATCAACAACCAGTATTTCGAATCTCGTAGCATTTCTACATCAATAGTTATATGTATACATATAACAATTATCTCCTAGAATTACGATCTTCAATTCTGAAATTTTGAAAAGGCACCCAGTTTACGAATTGATACTATGAATGTTGAAAAAGCTGAATGAAGCAGCAGAAACTGTAGACAACCGTAAACGACTTTAATCGTCGGAAGTTTAATGATAAAGAATAGTATGTTGGTAAAACTCAGAAAAGTTGGAACTGAAAAACGAATTGAGCTAACCATGAAGGAGACTAAGGACAAATACAAGGACCATACCCTATATTCAAAGAATCCAGAAAATTCTGAATCCGTTGAAATTTTTAGAGAATATCTTGCTCCAAAGTCATGTTAAAATCTTGCGGAAAATCTTTCTCCATCAACCATCGAACTTAGAAATTCCAAAATATCATCATCAATATCTTTGATATTTCTGAGGATATTTTCAAAAATATTCTCGTCCGAAATTATATACCTCTTCATGCTTCCTATGTATCATTATATTGGAAATATTCAAGAGAAAATTTAGTACCGAAAAGCAGATTATGCGAAACTATGAAGAAAGCCGTGGACAAATCACAAAGAATAAGTTTGACTTCAAAGAATCCAAATGATTCAATGTCTACTAAAGTCTTTAGTGAATATCTTGCTCCTTACTCTAAACCCTTGCAGATAATAGTTTCTATCATCCGCTGATCTTAGATATTCCGAGATATTATCGTATGGTTCATTATAAATATCCTCCATATTTAAGGAGATATATTTTTATAATTATTCTTTTTTGAAATCATTAATCTTTTCGGGCTATCAGTGTTACATCATATAGAAACTGTTAGTTTCTATATTCTGTAAACTTTCAAGCTTAAAATATAAATGTTTTTGAAGTAGTGTTGGGAACTGATGCATGAGTTAGTATAATATAATGAAACTTGATCAACGTGATTATATTACAGTAAGTCATGCTGAGTTTCTAATGAAACGTGATGATTCATAGATCCTAACATCATCATGTGTCATGTTACATAACTCTTTCATTCTAATTAACTTCTGAACATATCAAGAAAATATATTCTTGATAGTTCTATACTCAGTGATTCTGGAAATTTGACAAATCAAATCGTGCTATTACGTTCTTTCTCGTTTAGAACATTAAGTTCATTCGAAACTCCATACTTACGAATTCTGGACCATTAGTCGCTTTACTAGAGATCGGGAGGATAATAAAAAGGCAAAGAGCTCCAAAATATAAGAGAAAATATAAAGCCCAATAACAACACGAAGGTTACAAAATACGGATATTAATACGAATAGCAATATAAAGAAATAGTATAATTAAGAATAGTATCATCCCAAAGTAATAGTATAAGTAAACAGATTTTTCTGGTGGAAGATTGAAATGAAGGATAACAGAAAAGATAATTAGAAAATATTAAGGATTAGAACTGGAGTAAGCATTTTCACAATCTTTTGGATGTATGAACTAAGAAGGAAAGTATAGGAATGATGAGGATAATGGAACGAAAGAGTTTAATATATAATGAAAATATCAGACAGAGTAATCGAGGCAGATCACCGAATTAAATAATAGAGATCTTAATTTTCTTACTCACCGAAGAATCAAATCTTTTAGATTTCGAAGATTTTCTTTAAATCCCTTAAATTATGAAAATCAACCATGACTACGTCACTGGTTAAGACGAACCTGCATTTACTCATTTCACTCTTTTGTGATAACTTCACTCATACGCTACGAATAATCGAATTGTTTTATCCATATTACTCAATGATGATAAAACTCTATTTATCAACTCATATTCGTCATGAAAACATTTTTATTGTTAGCCATGACAACCTCACTCAAATTTCGGGACGAAATTTCTTTAACGGGTAGGTACTGTAGTGACCCGGGAATTTCCGACCAAATTTAAACTTAATCTTTATATGGTTTCGACGTGATAAGCAAAGTTTGTATGGTTGAGTCTTAATATTAGTTCTATAATATACATTATATAGTTATATTATATAAACAATATACATATAATAATAAAATACTAAATTTAACTATTAATTGTTATAATAATATTGTTGTTTCGTTCAAAATTAAAATCAATACTATTATTACTAAAATTGTTATCTGTAGATAAGAAATATGATATATATAAGGTGACAGATTAATATTACTAATTTTATCATTAATAGTAAGTATACTATAATTAGTATTATTATAAGTAATATTATTGGTATCACTAATAATATTATTATTATCATTTTTATTATCAATATTATTAATAAATATTAAATTGATTAAAATCGTTATTGTTGTTAATATTGTTATTATTAACATATTATTATTATTATTATTACTTTTATCATTACTAATGTTAATATTAGTATTATTATTAATCATTTTTATCAATATCAATATTAATATTAATATTAATAGTAGTATTAGTATTTTTATTATTATTAATCAGTATTATTATTATAAATTAGTATTAATATTACCAATATATTTATTTATTAATAGATTTATATTATTATGTATTATAATTTTTTTTTTCAGTATGTATATATATATATACATATCATATATATAAATAAATAAGGATGCTGTATATATATATATATATATATATATATATATATATATATATATATATATATATATATATATATATATATATATATATATATATATATATATATATATATATATATATATATATATATATATATATATATATATATATATAATAAATACGATTTATACCCAAATAATTATAGTTAAACTGCGTATTTTGTTCTCAATCTAAATCAGCCTATTGAAGATTCACTTACTGTGTCTAATTGTTGATAGTACAAATCAGATGCAATGCAAACAAATTCTGTTTAGGGTCTCTTTCTACTTTATTTTTGTTGTCTGTTCTCCTTGGCTTAATTAATCTGTTTAAAGTCTATA
Source organism: Rutidosis leptorrhynchoides (assembly GCF_046630445.1). NCBI lineage: Eukaryota > Viridiplantae > Streptophyta > Magnoliopsida > Asterales > Asteraceae > Rutidosis > Rutidosis leptorrhynchoides. The sequence goes on along the minus strand of NC_092335.1, from coordinate 389,933,932 downwards.
TCAGTTATATTTTTTTATATATACCTGTCTGATAGAATTATTTCAGTCGACAACCCTTTAAATATAAAACAAATGATCAACTGGTAAACCGGACAAGACTCATTCAAATTTACACAACCATTATCAACTACAACTATTTTAGAATCAAATTGAAGAGTCAATCAAAATATATATATATTTTTTTCATCGTGTGCCTCTGCTATGAGTTCATATCACTCCTATATCGAATATGAATGAAATTTCAAATTCTAAAAATGCAGATGAGTTATAAATCGTGTATTGATGCTATCTGCAAATTATCAAACATCAATTTCTCTTATCGAAGTATAATTTTGGAGTCAAAGTTTATTTTAAAAAAGTCAACGAATCTGTTCTTCATTAAATTCGAAATCGTTTTGATGTTATAGATTCAATTAAGGATCCAGACAGTTTCTAGGATCCAGACAGTTTCTAACTATGATTTAGAACTTACTTCATTTAGAAATCTTGAGCTGAAACTTCCAAAAATTTTGTATTCGATTCCAAGTTCATACGAACTTTACAGTATCTGTTTCAACTTCTTCTTTTTTTTTTCGTTCTTCATTTGTTTTAAAAGGTTTCAGCAATCGTGTAAAGGTTCTGTTTATAATTTTAAATCTAAAAACAAATTCCATAGATTATGATTGTGGTTGAATCGATCTCTGGTCGAATTGGACAAGTGAAGAAGATAGGAAATAAAGGATTCGGTTTATATAAATTAAAAGGGCTCTTAAAACTGAAAAATGGGCAATAGCCCACTGGTCGACGTGTTAAGAAGTATACGGGAGGTCTCGGGTTCGAGCCCGGTTCGGAGCAATTTTATTTTAGAATGACTTATTAAAGGGTATACTTTTCTATTTCAATTTCTTATTATTATTATTATTATTATTATTATTATTATTATTATTATTATTATTATTATTATTATTATTATTTATTATTATTAATATTAATTATATTTATGATCTTAATTATTAGTAATATTGCTATTATTCCAACTGCAAGTATTAATTATCACTACTAGTATTATTATGAGTAAATAAAAAAATTGAATATTATTATTAATATTAATATTATTATTATTGCCAAGTTAGTTATTATGATTTACTAACATCTACAATTTATTAATATTATCATTTAATAGTAGTAATATCAATATAATTACAGTTGATAGTATCATTATTATTATCACTATTATTATTATCCCTAATATTGTATTTGTATCATTTTTAGTACTATTATTATTATTATTAACAAAGGTATTAATAAAATGATTATCATTATTAGAATTGTAATATTAAAAATTATTATCATTTTTACAAAACCTGTTATTTTGTTATCTTTACAACTATATAATTATTATTACTATGAGATTTTGATTTATCATTAACGTTATCGTTAATAGAATTATCAATACTATTATCATTATTATCAATATCGGTATTATAATTATTTTACCATCTTAAATATTATTTTGAATTACTAAATTACTGTTTTAACAAACGAATAATATAAATATATTTATTTCATATAACATAACAAAAATTATACTTTTACTTAAAAATATATAAAATGATAATATAACGAAGTAAATAAATTATTGATATAAAAATCTTATCATTTATAATAATATATAAACTGTTCGATTACAAATATATATATATTAATAAGTACACAAATGATATGGGTTCGTGAATCCGAGGCAAACCCTGCATTGTTCAATTGTCCAATGTCGTCATATGTATTTTTACTACAAAATACAGTACTGTGAGTTTTCATTACTCCCTTTTTATATATACTTTTGGGACTGAGAATACATGCGCTGCTTTTATAAATGTTTTACGATATAGACACAAGTAATCGAAACTACATTCTATGGTTGAATTATCGAAATCGAATATGCCCCTATTTAGTCTGGTAATCTAAGAATTAGGGAACAGACACCCTAATTGACGCGAACTCTAAAGATAGATCTATCAGACCCAACAAGCCCCATCCAAAGTACCGGATGCTTTAGTACTTCGAAATTTATATCATGTCCGAAGGAGGATCCCGGAATGATGGGGATATTCTTATATGTATATTGTGAATGTCGATTACCAGGTGTTCAATCCATATGAATGATATTTTGTCTCTATGCATGGGACGTATATTTATGAGAACTGAATATGGAAATCTTGTGGTCTATTAAAATGATGATAATGGTTATTTATGTTAAACTAATGAACTCACCAACCTTTTGGTTGACACTTTAAAGCATGTTTATTCTCAGGTACGAAAGAAATCTTCCGCTGTGCATTTGCTCATTTTAGGTATATTACTTGGAGTCATTCATGACATATTTCAAAAGACGTTGCATTCGAGTCGTTGAGTTCATCAAGATTAATATTAAGTCAATTATAGTTAGATATATTATGAAATGGTATGCATGCCGTCAACTTTCGATGTAATGAAATATTATCTTTTCAAAAACGAATGCAATGTTTGTAAAATATATCATATAGAGGTCAAGTACCTCACGATAAAATCAACTATTGTGAATCATTTATGATCAATACGGATGTCGTCCGGATGGATTAGGACGGGTCCTTTCATAATGATTCACACTAACCTTACTACTCAAATAAAGGAGGCGCAATAAGGAGTTTTAAAAGAGAGAAATTTAAAGGATGAAATACCCAAAGGATCGGAGAAGCATCTTAATATTCAGGAAGATGGAACCCGGTATAGGGCTGAAAGAATTTGGGTACCAAAATTTGGAGATATGAGAGAAATGGTACTTAGAGAAGCTCATAAAACCAGATACTCAATACATCCTGGAACGGGGAAGATATACAAGGATCTCAAGAAACATTTTTGGTGGCCAGGTATGAAAGCCGATGTTGCTAAATACGTAGGGGAATGTTTGACGTGTTCTAAGGTCAAAGCGGAGCATCAGAAACCATCAGGTCTACTTCAACAACCCGAAATCCCGGAATGGAAATGGGAAAACATTACCATGGATTTCATCACTAAATTGCCCAGGACTGCAAGTGGTTTTGATACTATTTGGGTAATAGTTGATCGTCTCACCAAATCAGCACACTTCCTGGCAATAAGAGAAGATGACAAGATAGAGAAGTTAGCACGACTGTATTTGAAGGAAGTCATCTCCAGACATGGAATACCAATCTCTATTATCTCTGATAGGGATGGCAGATTTATTTTAAGATTCTGGAAGACATTACAGCAAGCATTAGGAACTCGTCTAGACATGAGTACTGCCTATCATCTACAAACTGATGGGCAGAGCGAAAGGACGATACAAACGCTTGAAGACATGCTACGAGCATGTGTTATTGATTTCGGAAACAGTTGGGATCGACACCTACCGTTAGCAGAATTTTCCTACAACAACAATTATCATTCTAGTATTGAGATGGCGCCGTTTGAGGCACTTTATGGTAGAAAGTGTAGGTATCCGATTTGTTGGAATGAAGTGGGGGATAGACAGATTACGGGTCCGGAGATAATACAAGAAACTACCGAGAAAATCATCCAAATTCAACAACGATTGAAAACCGCCCAGAGTCGACAAAAGAGCTATGCGGACAGTAAAAGAAAAGATATAGAGTTTGAAATTGGAGAAATGGTCATGCTTAAGGTTTCACCTTGGAAAGTCGTTGTTCGATTTGGTAAACGGGAGAAACTAAATATAAGGTACATTGGACCATTCAAGATTATAGATCGTGTTGGACCAGTAGCTTACCAACTGGAGCTACCTCAACAACTCGCGGCTGTACATAACACTTTCCACGTCTCGAATTTGAAGAAATGTTTTGCTAAAGAAGATCTCACTATTCCGTTGGACGAAATCCAAATCAATGAAAAACTTCAATTCAGTGAAGAACCCGTCGAAATAATGGATCGTGAGGTTAAGAGACTTAAGCAAAACAAGATACCGATTGTTAAGGTTCGATGGAATGCTCGTAGAGGACCTGAGTTCACCTGAGAGCGTGAAGATTAGATGAAGAAGAAATACCCGCATCTATTTCCAGAAGATTCGTCAACACCTTCAACAGCTTAAAATTTCGGGACGAAATTTATTTAACGGGTAGGTACTATAGTGACCCAAAATTTTCCATGTATATATATATTAATTGAGATTGATATTTACATGACTAAATGTTTCCAACGTGTTAAGCAATCAAACTTGTTAAGACTTGATTAAATGAAATAAGTTTCATATAGACAATTGATCACCCATGTTGACCGGCGATTCACGAACGTTACAAAATTGTAAAAACTACATGTTGTGGTATATATATAGACATATATATATATGGTTGACATAAGATTATGATGAGTAAGTATCTCACTAAGTATATTAACAATGTGTGATATACATAAGAAATGAGATTACTAAGTTAAGAAACTCGAAATGATATATATAACGATTATCGTTATGATAACGTCTACTAAATACATATGTATCATATTAAGATATTGATACACTATATTTAACATGATAAAATGATATTTAAATATATCATTAAGTGTGTTAACAATGAACTACATATGTAAAAACAAGACTACTAACCCAAGAATTACGAAACGAGACTTATATGTAACGATTATCGTTTTAACGATATTTTAATGTATATATCATATTAAGAGATATTCATACATCATAATATCATGATAATATAATAATTTAACATCTCATTTGATATAATAAACATTGGGATAACGACATTAATTGAGATCGTTAACTTAAAGGTTTCAAAACAACACTTACATGTAACGACTAACGAAGACTTAACGACTCCATTAGAATGTATATACATGTTGTGTTTTGATATGTATTCTTACACTTTTGAAAGACTTCAAGACACATATCAAAATACTTCTACTTAACAAAAATGCTTACAATTACATCCTCGTTCAGTTTCATCAACAATTCTACTCGTATGCACCCGTATTTGTACTCGTACAATACACAGCTTTTAGATGTATGTACTATTGGTATATATACTCCAATGATCAGCTCTTAGCAGCCCATGTGAGTCACCTAACACATTTGGGAACCATCATTTGGCAACTAGCATGAAATATCTTATAAAATTACAAAAATATGAGTAATCATTCATGACTTATTTACATGAAAACAAAATTACACATCCTTTATATCTAATCCATATACCAACGACCAAAAACACCTACAAGCACTTTCATTCTTCAATTTTCTTCATCTAAGTGATCTCTCTCAAGTTCTATCTTCAAGTTCTAAGTATTCTTCATAAATTCCATAAGTATAGTTTCATAAAATCAAGAATACTTCCAAGTTTGCAAGTCTACTTCCAAGCTTTCAAATCCATTCTAAATAATCATCTAAGATCAAGGAACCTTTGTTATTTACAGTAGGTTATCTTTCTAATTCAAGGTAATATTCATATTCAAACTTTGATTCAATTTCTACAACTATAACAATCTTATTTCGAGTGAAAATCTTACTTGAACTGTTTTCGTGTCATGATTCTGTTTCAAGAACTTTCAAGCCATCCAAGGATCCTTTGAAGCTAGATCCATTTTTCTCATTTTCAGTGGTTTTATCCAGAAAACTTGAGGTAGTAATGATGTTCATAATATCATTCGATTCATACATATAAAGCTATCTTATTCGAAGGTTTAAACTTGTAATCACTAGAACATAGTTTAGTTAATTCTAAACTTGTTCGCAAACAAAAGTTAATCCTTCTAACTTGACTTTTAAAATCAACTACACACATGTTCTATATCTATATTATATGCTAACTTAATGATTTAAAACCTAGAAACACGATGAACACCATAAAATCGGATATACGCCTTCGTAGTGAAACATGGGGCTGTTTTGGTTTGAATAATTAAAAACTATGATAAACTTTGATTTAAAAGTTGTTCTTCTGGGAAAATGATTTTTCTTATGAACATGAAACTATAACCAAAAATTATGGTTAAACTCAAAGTGGAAGTATGTTTTCCAAAATGGTCATCTAGACGTTGTTCTTTCGACTGAAATGACTACCTTTACAAAAACGACTTGTAACCTGTAATTTCGACTATAAACTTATACTTTTTCTGTATAGATTCATAAAGTTAAGTTCAATATGAAACCATAGCAATTTGATTCACTCTAAATGGATTTAAAATGAAGAAGTTATGGGTAAAACAAGATTGGTTATTTTTGCTTGTTGTAGCTACGTGAAAATTGGTAACAAATCTATATTAATCATATCCTAGCTAACTTATATTGTATTATACATGTATTCTAATATATTATGTAATCTTGGGATACCATAGACACGTATGCAAATGTTTTGACATATCATATCGAACCATCTATATATGTTATTTGGAACAACCATAGACACTCTATATGCAGTAATGTTGGAGTTAGCTATACAGGGTTGAGGTTGATTCCAAAAATATATATAGTTTGAGTTGTGATCTAGCCTGGTACGTGTATACACTGGGTCATGGATTGGTTCAAGATAATATATATCGATTTATTTCTGTACATCTAATTATGGACAACTAGTTGTAGGTTACTAACAAGGACAACTGACTTAATAAACTTAAAACAGTAAAACGTATTAAAAATGTTGTAAATATATTTTGAACATACTTTGATATATATGTACATATTTGTTATAGGTTCGTGAATCGACCAGTGGCCAAGTCTTACTTCACGACGAAGTAAAAATCTGTGAAAGTGAGTTATAGTCCCACTTTTAAAATCTAATATTTTTGGGATGAGAATACATGCAGGTTTTATAAATGATTTATAAAATAGACATAAGTACGTGAAACTACATTCTATGGTTGAATTATCGAAATTGAATATGCCCATTTTTATTAAGTCTGGTAATCTAAGAATTAGGGAACAGACACCCTAATTGACGCGAATCCTAAAGATAGATCTATTGGGCCTAACAAACCCCATCCAAAGTACCGGATGCTTTAGTACTTCAAAATTTATATCATATCCGAAGGGTGTCCCGAAATGATGGGGATATTCTTATATATGCATCTTGTTAATGTCGGTTACCAGGTGTTCACCATATGAATGATTTTTATCTCTATGTATGGGATGTATATTGAAATATGAAATCTTTTTGGTCTATTATTATGATTTGATAATATATAGGTTAAACCTATAACTCACCAACATTTTTGTTGATGTTTTAAGCATGTTTATTCTCAGGTGATTATTAAGAGCTTCCGCTGTTGCATACTAAAATAAGGACAAGATTTGGAGTCTATGCTTGTATGATATTATGTAAAAACTGCATTCAAGAAACTTATTTTTGATGTAATATATTCTTATTGTAAACCATTATGTAATGGTCGTGTGTAAACGGTATATTTTAGATTATCATTATTTGATAATCTACGTAATGCTTTTAAACCTTTATCGATAAAATAAAGGTTATGGTTGTTTTAAAAATGAATGCAGTCTTTGAAAAACGTCTCATATAGAGGTCAAAACCTCGCGACAAAATCAATTAATATGGAACGTTTATAATCAATATGAACGGGACATTTCAGAATTGACGGTTAAGAAGATAGGTGGATGAGAAATTTAAGGGGTGTGTATTTTCATATATGCCCTTTTCATTTAATTTTCCAATTTAAACACTATTAAAATTTCATAACCATTGATTAAAAGAATGGATGGTCTAGATTTGTTCTCAACAATTATATAAATGAGAACATTCTCACTTGATCACATTTCTATATAGGGTTTTCCATATATATATATATATATATATATATATATATATATATATATATATATATATATATATATATATATATATATATATATATATATATATATATATATATTAGAAAAGAGGATTGTTGACTTGTGAATCTGGAACCGGATTGAAACTAGAATCGTGTGAACACTTTCTCAATAAAGTATTTCGACTCAACTGGACACGAGTTACATGAAATCAATATTGAGATAAGACTGGTTTGATCAACTTTCTTGTCCAAAAGAGAATTGATCCCTTGCAATTGTAGAGAGTAAAATTTGAGAGTTTGAGAGTAGAAAGTGTGTTATAAAATGTTGAATTTCTGGAACCTTTCTCCAGAAAATGGAGAACTTATTTATAGTGAGTCAAAAGGTACAACCGAAGAGTTGCAACTCTTGAAAATGGGTCATATTGATATGACACATCTCTTGGTAATAAACCCTTTGAAAAGGTGTTAAAAAATGATTTAAAACATGTTAAAACCTTCCCTTAACTTTCAGGAAACTTATATAACTTTTAGTGAACCGAAACAACTTTTCAGGTAGAAGTTACCACCTTTTTAGTGCAGCCCGTATGTGGCACGTCGTGCCACTTCACTTCTACCTTTTCAGTCAGCATGTGGCATGGCGTGCCACTTTCTGGCACAGCGTGCCACCCCTGTTTTTGGCCAGGTTCGCATGGTTTAAGTCTTTCAAACATTACCAAGCTCATTTCCTATTTTCGCAATCTATCTCACCCATTACGAACGTGTACTCCACACTTCACCGAATTCGATTTGAATATCAATAGATCACAAATACTTTCTACCTAGTAAATCCAATAACACCAAAATAATTCGTTGGATAACACTAAAATCACCAACAAATCCCCCCTCATTTTAGTGTATCCATGATTTACTAAAATGTAAACAAACAGTCAAACCAACACGTCAATGGAAATGTCACGAAGATTAAATTTCCACTTTAGTATATTACACATTTCAAGAATTCGAAAATCAGGGTACTCGTAACATTTGACCACATCAATCCATTTGAAAACCAGAAGATAATATACAGATCAGTTTCTTACTTTCTACAATTAGACCCGACACTAATAAGTCATGTGTCCCAATCCTCTCATGAACATATCAAAAGCTAAGTCCAAGCTTTCTTGAAGCAGCAAAACTTCATGTCCACATAGGTAGTTTTCTTCAATCTTGATCCTACAATGCAATTTATCAAGAAAACTATTAAGAAGTGTTATACTTCAACCTCCTCTATCTTGTAGGTCCGAACATATACCTTGGGATTATATTTACATGTGTTCCAATCTTCAAATAGTAGGCTTTCCACATTGAATTCAAGCTCCTAGCGTTGTACTAGGAGGGAATTGGGTATCCTACCATGGAAGATCTAGATGGACTTCAATCTCACACCATTAGCAGACTTGTGCACTAAGTCCCTTGCTAAATGTAACGACCCAACCCTCGTTATTCAAAAATACGACCCTAATTTTTTTTTCTGGGTTAGTACATCTGGACGGCGTCCAGGATTCTGGACGGCGTCCAGCTCTGAAGGTCAGGACGCCGTCCAGCCTTTTAGGACGGCGTCTCAATGAACTGCCAGGGACTGATCCCCGTGTCCAACTTACGCGAGCGGAAAACCTGCTTCCCAACACTTTTAGACGAAACCCTATTTACAACATGTTAACATAATTAAACTAAGAAGTTTCCACCATAAAACCAAGTTTTACAACATCGGGCCCACATCGGCCGTTTTATGAGTTTCGTTTAAAAATACAAATTCGACCATAAGAGTTTAAGTTCCAAACGACACCTAGAGCATGGTGTTTGGGGTTAAACTACCCACATCTTGGCCAAACTTCAAAAGCTAACATCCCAAAAGCGTTCTCTTATCAATACAAAGCGGGAGGTCACTAATCCAACCGAACACCCTTACCCTTGTCCACGCCGGAACCTAAAAAGAGTAAACAACAAGAGGGTAAGCTAAAGATTATTGAATGCAATAATTATACATATACATATATAATCTATTCACCTGCAAACACTTACACAATACCGTAAACGAGCTAGCAATTTAGTAACTATACAATCACAATGCAAAACTAGATATCCGCAATCTCAATGAGCTAGCATTACCCAAAGCATATAGTACACAATTCGATATGCTAAAACACACTATCACACATAACCATGGTTAACCATAACGCACACAAGGGAAGGGTACTCGCACCATGACCTTTGGTACTCGCACAATGACCGTTAGTATAACTAACCCCCTAGGTGGACGTCCGCACTTAGCAAACCACCTTTCACGCACATGTGGTCTCCATCGCACAAAAGAGTAGTGAATCCACATGCCCGGATAACACTATAGTGAATCCACATGCCCGGATAGCACTAACCACAAGCCCACAAGCAAATACACACTATACGCATATATATAATTATTCCACTCACCTTAATGCCTTCGGTGAATGAGAGATCAAGCTTACGACCTTCAATATAACGTACCTAAGACATTACGCATATAATCAATCACACAATCAAGTTGGCCAACCAACTCACTCACCATCTTGGCAACATTTTGACCCATAGTGAAAATCTTAACCCATTTGCACTCTTAACCCCAAATTAGGTCAACTTCGCCAAAAACCCTAACACTAGCCCAAAATGGTCTTAACCCACTTAATAGCACAAGGTTATTGCATCCACACGCTCATTTTATAACTTAGGTCACCCAAGACTCATTTGACCCATTTCAAGGTTAACACACCCATTTGGGTCACCCACAACCCAAATAACACCCATATACTTAATCACAAGGTGTGCTAGTAATTACTAACCAATTTAAGACTCAAAAATACATTTAACATTTCAAAACCCTAGGTCAGTCATCCTTTTGAGTCCTCATGTCCCCAAACTCACCCAAAACCCCCAATTCACTAACAAAGGGTTCTATGTTCATCACTAACATAAACCCTAACCCTTATCACTAATTAAGTAGAGGAATTAGGTTTAAAACTTACCACCACAATCTTAACGTAGCTAGGGAGTAGATGAACAACTTTAAAACACGCACTTTGACCCGAAACAACCTTCTTCCTCCTCGATTTGAGCTTTCTCTCACAAGGAAACTCTCTCTCTCTCTAAACTTGAAGTGGATGAAGATAAGGTAGGTAAAAGTGAAGTAAAGGCACCAACCAACTGACCCTTGGAGCCTTAAAGTCGTTCCCCAAGTGAAATTACCTATTTACCCCTTTTAAATATCATCAAGGAGACAGCTGGCCCGCCAGACCATTTGGATGGCGTCCAATGGTCTGGCGGCGTCCAGCCCTTCACATTGGGACGGCGTCCCATCATTTTGGACGGCGTCCCGATCAACTGGGGAAACAGGATCTTACAACTCTTCCCCACTTGAACCGGATTGTGTCCTCACAATTCAAGCTGCATGACAAGCAGGTAGTTATACCAAAACAAACCTTTCAATTTCCCATGTAAACTCGAAACCCTTACTACGTTGCCATTGAACTTTAAAAGTTCTCACCTCTTTATTTCTCAACATTTTCACTTTTTCATCAAGAATGGCCATTGGTTCCTCGACATACTCTAACTTTTGTTCAAGAAAATCTCGTCCAATGGTACCCACGTCGTGTCATCCGCAAGACACTTGCGCAGATGGGAAACATGGAATGTGTTATGAATCCCCGCAAGCTCTTCGGGTAACTCAAGTCTATACGCGACCTCACCAACACGATCCAAGATCTTAAAAGGGCCAATAAATCGAGGGGCTAACTTTCCCCGCTTTTGGAACCGAATAACACCTTTCCATGGCGAAACTTTAAGCATCACCATGTCACCTTTTTGAAATTCAATCAGTCATCTTAGTTTGTCGGCATATGACTTTTGTCTATCCTGGGCCTTTTTCAAATGATCCCGAATCATATCAATCTTACTATTCATCTCTAAAACCAAATTAGTACTCCCGATTTCTCTTTGACCCACTTCACCCCAACAAATCGGAGTTCGACACCTCCGTCCATAAAGCATTTCGTAAGGTAGCATCCCGATACTAGTATGATAACTATTATTGTACGAGAATTCCACCAAAGGCAAGTGCTCGTCCTAACTACCACCGAAATCAATAATACACGCTCGTAACATATCCTCTAAATTTTGGTTCGTACGTTCGATTTGACCGTCCGTTTGAGGATGGTACGCCGTGCTCAATCTCAATTGTGTGCCCATATCTTCATGGAACTTTTCCCAAAACCGAGATGTGAAACGAGTATCCCGATCCGAAATAATAGATATGGGAACCCCGTGTCTTGATATCACCTCTTTGGTGAACAATTTAGCCAAAATCTCTGACGATATCGCTTCCCGAATGGGAAGAAACAAAGCACTCTTCGTCAAACGATCAACTATCACCCAAATCGTATCAAATTGGGTTCTCGCCGTCTTTGGTAACTTCGTAATGAAATCCATGGTAATGTGCTCCCATTTCCATTTCAAAATTTCTAACGGTTGTAATATACCATACGGCTTTTGATGCTCGGCCTTAACTTGCAAACACGTGACGCATTGCTCAATATACTTAACAACATCACGTTTCATGCCCGGCCACCAATACTCTTTCTTTAAATCATAATACATCTTTGTCGCACCCGGATGAATGGAATACTTTGAGTTATGTGCTTCGTCAAGTAGCACTCATCGGTAATATCCCATTCTAGGCACCCACACTCGTCCTTGGAAGGACAACAAACCATGCGGGCCTAAGGTAATAAACTCCGTTTGGCCCACAATTCGCTCCTCATGCTTATTGTTAACAAAAGCTTCAATTTGTATCTCACCGAGCTTTACAAGAAAATCGTTAGTAATAATCATGCGTAACGATCCTTCTCGTATCGCCGAATGTTGACTCTTCCGACTTAACGCATCCACGACCACATTCGCCTTACCCTGATGGTAAAGTATTTCACAATCATAATCTTTCACCACATCCATCCATCTACGTTGACGATAATTCAAATCTAGTTGGTCAAAAAGATGCTTCAAACTTTTATGATCCGAATAAATCGTACACTTGATACCCTACAAGTAATGGCGCTAAATTTTCAACGCATGAACAACCGCCGCCAACTCAAGATCATGAGTCGGATATCTCGTTTCGTGTTCCTTTAATTGTCGAGAGGCATAAGCGATGACTTTACCTCTTTGTATTAGAACACACCCGAGCCCATTTAAATACGCATCATAATAAACCGTCATGTCTTCTACACCTTCTGGCAACACTAACACCGGAGCTTGACACAACTTCTCCTTTAACAATTGGAAAGCGGTCTCTTGCTCGTTTTCCCAATTAAATCTAGCATTATTTCTCGTGAATTTTGTTAGTGGAGAAGCAATCTTAGAATAATCTTGGATAAACCGACGATAATAACCGGCCAATCCGAGGAAACTTCGGATTTTCGTAGGCGTAGTCGGTCGTCCCCAACTCTTCACCTTCTCTATCTTTCCCGGATCCACTTGAATCCCTTCCTTGTTCACAATATGGCCAAGGAATTGAACTTCCCTTAGCCAACATTCGCATTTGGAGAATTTTGCATACAACTTCTCCTTACGCAACGTATTCAACACTTCACGCAAATGTCGTTCATGTTCTTTCATACTTTTCGAATAGACAAGTATGCCGTCAATGAACATAATTACCAACTTGTCCAACATAGGTTGGCACACTCGGTTCATAAGGTCCATGAATGCCGCTGGTGCATTCGTAAGAGCAAAAGGCATAACTACAAACTCAAAATGCCCATAACGCGTTCGAAAGGCCGTTTTCTCAATGTCTTCCTCACGGACCCGTATTTGGTGATATCCGGCCCGTAAGTCAATTTTAGAAAAATACGTCGCACCTTGGAGTTGGTCAAACAAATCGTCAATCCTAGGCAACGGATAATGATTCTTGATCGTCACCTTGTTCAACTCCCGATAATTGATGCACATCTGCATACTACCATCCTACTTCTTCACAAATAAAACTGGAGCACCCCATGGCAAAGTACTCGGTCGAATAAATCCCTTCTCAAGTAACTCTTCGGTTTGATTTAACAATTCAAGCATTTCGGTCGGCACTAAATGATAAGGAGTTTTAGCAATGGGAGTAGCCCCCGGAACCAACTCAATGCGAAGTTCAACTTGTCTTTCCGCCAGAACACCAGGTAATTCATCCAGAAAAACGTCTTCAAATTCACTAACCACTGGAATTTCACGAATGGACGGTGGCTCTTCGCGAGTATCAACTACGTGGGCAAGAAAAGCCATACCACCACTACTAAGAAAACGACGTGCCCGTGCAATAGTGCATAATGGCACAAGTCTTCTCCGTCGCTCGCCGTGAATAATTAACTCTCCCCCACTTGGGGTCTTCATACGAATAGATTTTTCATGGCATGCAATATCGGCTCTATAACGATCGAGCCAATCCATACCAACGACGATATCGAATTCACCCAACGTCATCGGGATAAGATCAATTTTAAACGTTTTGGTGCCAAACACAATATCACAATCATTATAAACGTCAACCCCTAGCACCATCTTACCATCCGCTATTTCAACTTCTACCAGATGACTTAACTTAGCTAGCGGTTTATCAAGATTATACACAAAACGCGGAGACACAAATGACAAGTTTGCACCGCTATCAAATAGGATTCTTTCCGGATTAGAGTTAACCATGAAAGTACCCGAGACAACTTCATTGGATTGTTTGGCCTCCTCATTGGTCATCAAATACTTTTGTCCCCTATCCGTTCCCGCCGCTTTCTCTAGCCTTTTAACTTGATCGGTACGCAAATCAGTGAAGGTATTTCGTATGTCCGAGAGACATATTAACGTGGCTAATATGTTTTGATCCAAGTCGGGTCATACCCAATAACAAGCTTACTGACACCTTATTCGTAATTGATCTTAACGATTGGATCATTGATTAAATTACGCAACACTTGAATTTTAAGAAAATGGTTTCTGAAAACAATTACAATTGATATGTATATATATAAATCATGGAATGATTTATATAATAAGGATTTAATTATTTATAGGTTAAATAATTAATTAAGTCATGTTGCATTTTATAAAATTGGTTTTATAAAATAAAGTATACATGAAAAATAATATGGAATTTTATATATTTGGTTTTATAAATAATGCATACATAATTTATAAAATGTAAGTTTATAAAATTTGTTTTATAAAATCTTATTTTACAAAACAAGTTTATAAAATATGCATGTACATAAAATGTGTCAAGTATTATTTTATAAACTAGGTGGGAGTGGCCTTGGAGTTGTAAGTAGGCATGCTAGAGACTCCATTACTTGGTCATACTTTCCCAATTCCATATACAAGCATCTTGACTCACTTTGAGAGATACACATGCAATTAACATATCAAAAAAACTGCACAAAACCTCTTATTTTCTGATGTCAAGGCCGTGAGGTTTTGGTAGCTAAAAGGAGTTCATAATTTTGTTTTTATAAGCTTTATTCAAGTGTAATCAAATCCTAACTAAAGACTAGGTGTTGGTGCAAAATCTTGGGGTATTTCTCCTTGAGGTTTCATTCTTTTGGAGCTCCATTCATCATCATCATCTTCATCATTTACCAACAAGCTTGGAGTAGGTATAAACTCTTTTCTTGCTTGTAGTTTGTAAATATGTTTCACAACTTAATCCTAATTGGGATTTAACTTTAATTGGTTAAAGTATAACAAGTTCTAAAATGATAATTTACATGCTTCCGCTATCTTAATTGTTAAATTGTTTCTAACATGATGAACATTGTTAAATCCCAACAATGGTATCTAGAGCCAAAGTTGATGGAATATGCTTCGAGATGATCTATTAAACCCACTATATTTTTGCATTTTATGAACATGCATGATAGTAGAATGCAAAAATTTTTGGGTTTGGGTGGGTTTTCATTTTTGGCCAAATTTATTGAGTCCCAAAAGTGGGTTTTGGGCTCTTCTATTTGGTTTATATTTTGTTGTATGTTGTTGTTCACAATCAAGCCTTGACCTTGTGTTTGAATGGTTGCATGTTTGGTTGATTTAATTCATTCATTTGGTTTGTAATAATATTTATTCAATTGGTTTGTAATATTATTCATTTGGTTTTGTAATTTATTTTATATTGACATGTAAAATAGATTAGATTGTATTTCATTTTCTAGACAAAATGTATTAGGATATATTTTGTAAAAAGATGAAGATACAAGATGAAGACTTGGAAGAACACAAGAAGAGCATTTGGATGCAAGATTAAGTGGGAGATTTAAAATCTCCTACTTTGTGTTATAACCCCTTAACCGGTAGCATTTGTTTTCAGCTAAACAAATGTCTACCAAATTGGCTTGATTGTGAACATATTTGTTTTGCATGCATGGTTGTTTATTGTGTTTGTATGTTTGGTTGCTACAAGTAAATCACAAATTAATAACAAGAAAAATGACAATTTAATTGGTTAAATTAGACATTATTATCGACATGCAAAACGACAATTTAATTGGTTAAATTAGGAATTATTAACAACATGCAAAGGACAAACTATAATTTAATTGGTTAAATTAAAAATGGCTAAATGGATTTTAATAATTAGTTATTAAAACATAATAAAATAGTTTATATCAAAGTAATAAAATTGGCTTTATTACATGACATGAAAATGGATTTCAAATGTACCATACACTAAATGCATGTTGGTGTATTGTGTAAATGTTTTCTCAAACTAGAATTAATGAAAACTCAAAATCCCTTATTAACAAGGCAAACAAGTTAAACGCCATCCTTTTGTGTGACACTTAGGCATATTAGAGAACTCATGATGGGATAAAGGTCACCTAACCGTTATGAGCAAACTAATATAATTAAGGTGAATTTCGCATGTTTGTGGGATAAAGGTCACCTAACCACTTGTATGTTAAATTTACACATTTACACAAGTAGGACGACTTGATTTGGGAATCATGAACTTAGGGTCACCAAAGCATGAGGAACAAATAGGCGTTGATGGGATAAATATGCCATGCAAAAGGATTGCATGATCCCATAACTTAAAAGTTGCAAAAGGATTGCAATTGTCATACAATGACTACCTAGCTAAATCAAATGACGGGATAAAGGTCACCTAACCGAAATTTGGTTTACCGTTGAATTCTAATAATTTAATAAATATCAATTGGATTTAAAGGGTATTGATTGTTATATTAAAATTGATACTTAAACAACTTTGTTAAATTTTGTAGATGGCCGCCAATAACAACAACATTCCAAACGCACCGAGGTCAATCCTCGAAAAGGAAAAACTCAACCATACGAACTTCATGGATTGGTTTCGCAATCTAAGAATTGTCCTCAAACTAGAGGATAGGGCGTATGTATTGGAAGACCCCATTCCCGATCAACCGGACGAGGATGATACGGAAGGCATGGCTTATTGGGAGAAATATTACACCGATTCGGTGCAAGTTTCTTGCCTCATGCTTGGGACTATGATACCAGAACTCCAAAAGGATTTCGAGCATCATAGTGCATATAACATGATCACACAATTGAAGGAGATGTTCCTTCAACAAGCTCGTGTTGGGCGCTTTGAAACGGTTCGAGCGCTTCATGCATGTCGGATGGACGACTCCCAATCCGTTTCATCTTATGTCCTTAAGATGAAAAGCCTAATTGATCGAGCAAACCGTCTGAACTGCAACGTGTCTAATGAATTAGCCACGGACCTTATCCTTAATTCTTTGTCAAAGAGGTTTGACACATTTGTAATGAATTACAACATGAATGGATGGGATAAGAGCATTGGCGAATTACATGCCATGCTTAAGACGGCCGAAGCGAGCATGGGTAAAAGGGCTTCACCCATGTTTATGATCAATGAAGGCGGGTCCAAAAACAATAACACTTCTAAGCTAAAGACGGCTAAGAGGAAAGGACCTGCCTACCAAGGCAAGGGCAAGGGAAAGGGGAAGATGGTTACCCCAACCAACAATAACAAGAAGCAAAAGGTTGCCGGTAAAGCTAACCCCAAGGAAGATCCGTGCTTTGGTTGAGGTGAAATGGGTCACTGGAAACGCAACTGCCCGGTCTACCTAAAGGAGTTGAAAGAAAAGAGGGATGCAGGGCAAACCTCAGGTAATGTATATATGGTATACGTTGAGCTTAGTATTTCTTCTTCTAATACATGGGTATTTGACACAGGATGTGGAACTCATATTTGCAATTCTTTGCAGGGGTTCAAAAGAAGTAATCAAGATTGGGAACAACAAGTCTCTTCATGGGAAATGGAGCAAAGGTGCAGGTGAAAGCTCAAGAAGACTTTGTTTTAAAGATTCCAAGTGGTTTGGAGCTTATTTTGAAAAATGTTTTGTATGCACCCGATTTATCACGAAACATTATTTCTGTATTCCGTTTGAAACAATATGATTTTAATCTTAATTTCATTAATGATGATGTACATGTTTATTTAGATAATGTGTTCTATTTTAAGGCTTCGCCTTTAAATGGTATTTATGATTTGGTTCATGATGACACATCATTCAATAGCTCAATGTTCCATGCAAACACCAAGAAACTCAAAAGGGATTTGAGTGATTCCTACTTATGGCATTGTCGCCTTGGTCACATAAACAAGAATCGAATGCATACACTTCAAAAGAATGGACTTTTGAAATGAAATGAACTAGACTCGTTTGATGTATGTGAATCTTGTTTGCAAGGAAAAATGACTAAAGCACCTTTCAAAGGGACCTATGAAAGGGCTGAAGACTTATTGGGATTAATACATTCGGATGTATGTGGACCTTTTAAGCCCATGACTAGGAAAGGTGAAAGATACTTCGTCACTTTCATTGATGACTTTAGTCGTTTCGGATATGTCTACTTGTTAAGACATAAGGACGAAACTTTTGAAGCATTCCAGGAATATCAAAACGAAGTACAAAATCAACTCAATAAGAAAATCAAGGTACTTCATACCGATAGAAGAGGTGAATACCTAAGCGATGCTTTCCAAGATCATCTTAAAAGTTGTGAGATTATCTCGCAACTCACTCCTCCTGGAACACCCCAACTTAATGGAGTTTCCGAAAGGAGGAACCGAACCCTAATGGATATGGTTCGATCTATGATGGCTAGAAGCTCGTTGCCTCTATCATTTTGGGGTTATTGTCTATGCTCCGTGGCTTGTATTCTAAATATGGCCCCAACCAAGAAAGTGGAACGAACTCCTCATGAGATGTGGTTTGGAAAACCTCCATCTCTATCATACTTAAAGGTATGGGGATGTGAAGTGATGTTAAAGCTAAGGGGTATAAAATACTATTAAATTTTATTAGAAAACACTATTAAATACGATACAATTTTACACAAGATATTTATTTATTTATAGAATGGATATAATTAAACCTTGCTACAACACTTATAGGCAGTGTACCTAATCGTACAGTAGTGTAGTTTTTAGTAAGTCCGGTTCGTTCCACAGGGAAATCTTTAAACAAAGTTCAACGCTATATTAGTTTACTTTTATAAAAATACAAATATATATATAAGTAATATTATTATTATAAAGGGGGGTTTTTACCGTTTAATGACCGGTTTGTCGATTTTAAAACTTTAGTCGCAGTTAAAACCTAATGTAAAATATAAAATAAATACAAGACTTAAATTAAAGCATAAAGTAAATAACGATAATGAAATTGCGATAATTAAAAGTGCGATTAAATAACAATAAATAAAAGTGCGATAATTAGAAGTGCAATTAAATATAAAATAAAGGAAATTAAATATGAAATAAAAGAATTATGCTTATTTAAACTTCCGTAATCATGATGTTTAACGTGTTGATTTTAGTTTTATGCCCATGGGTTAATTGTCCTTTGTCCTGGATTATTCAATATGTCCGTCTGGTTTTTGTCCATAACAGTCCATCAGTCATAAATATAAAGTGCGAGTGTCCTCGTCAAATTATTATTATACCCGAAGTTAAATATTCCAACTAATTGGGGATTCGAATTGTAACAAGGTTTTAATACTTTGTTTAATGAATACACCAGGTTATCGACTGCGTGTAAACCAAGGTTTTACTACTTTGTTAACAATTACACCAATTACCCTTGAATGTAATTTCACCCCTGTTTTAATTATTCTAGTGGCTATTAATTCATTCCCATGTCCGGTTAAATGAACGATTATTCGTACATATAAATACCCCGCCCATCGTGTCCGATCGAGTGTATATGGTAATTTATAGGGACGCCCAATTGTAATTCTTTATATTAACATTAACAAACTTTCATTTAGTTAAACAAATATAAAGCCCATTAATAGCCCATAGTCTAATTTCCACAAGTGTCGTTCTTTTGTCCAAACCCCAATTATGGTACAAAGCCCAATTACCCAATTTTAGTAATTAGCCCAACATCATGATTACTTCTTTTTAAATAAGCATAATAATAACTTAGCTACGAGACATTAATATAAAAAGGTTGAACATAACTTACAATGATTAAAAATAGCGTAGCGTTACACGGACAGAATTTCGACTTACACCCTTACAACATTCGCTAACATACCCTTATTATTAGGATTTAAAATTAAAATTAAAATTAAAATATAAATTATATATATATATTACGTATATATTGAGAGAGAGATGAAAATAAGATATGAAATTTGATCAGAATTCGGTTTGCTTTATAGCCAGAGTTGAAAATTGGGGCTCCGCGACTCGTGGCAAAAACCCCTTCAAACTCCGCGAGTCGCGGAGGATGTATTTACAGCTCACACCCTTGGAGTTTCTTGCTGCCGACGGTTTTAATAATATATATATAATATATATATAATTAATATAATTAATTATATATTATATTATATTTATATACATAGTTAACTTGTAATTTTTAGTCCGTTGCGTCGAGCGTTAAGAGTTGACTCTGGTCCCGGTTCTGGATTTTCGAACGTCCTCGCGTACAATTTAATATTTTGTACTTTGTGTTTTGAATCTTGTACTTTTGTAATTTCGAGACGTTTCTTATCAATAATTGGAACCTCTTTGATTGTCTTTTGTTCTTTTGAGCTTTTTGGTCGTTTGCGTCTTCAAATCGTCGAATCTGTCTTTTGTCTTCACCTTTTATTATTTAAACGAATATCACTTGTAAATAGAACAATTGCAACTAAAAGCTTGTCTTTCTTGAGGAATAATGCTATGAAATATATGTTCGTTTTTAGCATTATCAAATATTCCCACACTTGAGCGTTGCTTGTCCTCAAGCAATATTGTCTTGAAATACTAGAATCACTTCTTTATTCTTCACACTTTGTACATCAGTGATTTCTATATGGCGGTATAAACAATGGTAGTAACGATATGGTTTACAGTCCCACATGACTATAAAAATTTAGATCCATTAAGGAAATTGGATCTTTATGAAAACATTTGATCTTTTGAAATCTAGTTTTTACCCTAGATAAGTTTTCCGGAATAACCCTTTACCGGTGTTTGCAAAATATTTTTGTGGGTTTGGTGGGTTTCAGATTTGAAAATTTTAGCTCAAAACTTGCGGTTTTGTGTCACCCACTTGCTAACCTTGTATTTGGAAAGCAACACGTCCAGTTTACTTGTCCCGTATATTACCTTTCGGCAAACTACCGTCCGGTTGTAAAGGAAAGCGTTGAACAAGCAACTGTTTAAGGCAATGTCCCGTGACATGCTTTTGATTATGGTCTATAACGTGTCGGACGCAATTACTATCCTTGGTAGGAGCAATAGTAAAGCTCACCCTTATAATTTGTCGGTTTGGCACAAAGTCCTGTCTTTGACCATGCTATGCAACCACCGTTCTTACGGTTGACACCCGATTTAGTTCAGGTGACCTAATGAATTCCAGGTGAATTCCTAGGATTTTACGTTCAATGGTAATGAACGCATTGAAAATAGGGTTTTCAGAAAACAAATCGGTTTATAATTTTGATCAAAATATTTTCTCGTTTAAGCTCGAGTTTAGATATCATCGAATTCCATGAGTTTGAATTCTCAATCTTTAAGGTCAATCTCTAGGATTGAGTAATATCAGTCTTAAAAGCTGATTTTTAATCTTTAAGGAGATTATCCTTTCTGGGGATCTGATTCATTAGTCTTATCCAGCTAATTTGCATGGTGCCCCCCCATTGTACGAGATAAATCCTTCTCATGGTTAGGATAAATCTGACCACTTGGCGACTCTGTTTAATGCTGAGGTCCGTGGATTTCCTGCTGATTTTAGTGATGACTTTTCTAGATTTTTCGTCAACCTACAGCTGGTCTGGACGACAACTTCATGACCTAAATCAAGAAGTGCGTGTCTTTTTCGGAAGACTTTACTTCCTTTTAATGATGGAATTGATTCATCGTGTAGATCCATCTCTTCTTTTCTTTCATTGGGTAAAACAGTTTAGTTTAGTTCAAAGCAAAAGTATTTTCAGTTATTTGTTACAGATATATGTGACATATGTTTAAAATAACTTGGTAAATTTTCCCACACTTGGCTTTTATTTTCCTTTTTATCGTCCTCTATTCCATTTTAAATGAATTTTAACATTTTAGTTTGTTTCTCAATTTATGTCCTTTCCGAGGTAACAATAATTTCGGTGTTAAAACCTAGTTTTATCGTTCATAAATATGTATAAACATGATTTGAATTCATTTAATTGAAAATTTTTACTAGAATTGGGTAGTCAGTATATAAGACTAGGGCTGTTCTTTTTTATCAGAGAGCACTAGATTCTAATACAACTACTGCTTTACTAGTATTTTTAATGGTAACCAAGTGTATAAAGTAAAAATTTTTAAAATCCGAAAGAATTTAACCCCTTCACACACTTAAGATCTTGCAATGCCCTCATTTGCAAGAAATCAGTAACAATTTAAATTATTGAGGGTGATTTGTGTGAAAATGATTAAATTTTTACCAAAGTTTCCAAATATATTGGCGTTTGTTTGCTGAATGATAAATGGTGCACGTCATTTGTTCATTCCGTCTTGTTGTTATTTCACATATATTTTGCATCTTGTCGTCAAAATTAGTTGCTTTTGCTGAACTTAATGCCAGTCTTTGAAAATGCGTTGTTTTACCCTGTTGTGTACATAAGATAAACTGCAAACATATATACATATTTTTGAAGTTTGGTTTATTACCCCACATTCAAAAATTATTAAAATCTAAGAATAAAAGTTAGATAATTATAAAAATGATTACAATATTAACAAAAATATTAAATGTATCAATAATTACAAATTACAAAATAATAAAAAAAAAAATAAGTAAACTAAGGATGATATTGGTACCAATAGGGGTTCCAGGCATAACCATAAGTGCTATAGAATGCTTCGGCAGGGTCATACGTAGGATATGGTGGCTGCATCTCTATCGACCAAGGAGGGAAGACGGGTTTCGGTGTAGGAATATAGTTTCTACCTATATGTTGGCAATGCGCTATGATCTGGTTCTGATGAACTTGCCAATCTTCAAATGCTCTCTGTCTAGCATTTTCGTATTCCAGAGAAGCTATAAACCTATGCATTTCTTGAATCTCATTCCCCCCTCCTACATTACCTTGTTCCTGGTTTCTCTCCACCTGTGGATGTCTACCATGGTATCGTACTGCGGCGTTATTTCGCCGCTTCAAAACTTTCGCACCATGGTATACATTTAAACCTATAGTGTCGCGGGGTTCCGGCTCTTCTAGTAATAATCCCCCCCGACTTATATCCACACCGAGATATTCACCAATCAAAGTAATAAAAATACCACCTCCTATTATGCTATGTGGTCGCATCCCCCGAACCATAGCTGATAAATAATAACCCACACAATATGGTATACTTACAGCGCTCTGTGGGTCTCGAATACACATATGGTAAAACAAATCTTGTTCATTTACCTTTTCTTTGTTCTTACCCCTTTGTGTAATCGAATTGGCTAAAAACCTATGTATCACTCTTAATTCGGCTCTATCTATATCCAAATAAGAGTAGTTTCCCCCTTTGAAACAGTGATGGCTTGTCATTTGACTCCACACACCGTGTGTATCAAAATTCTCATCTATCTTTCTACCGTTTAGTATCAATCCTCTACAATCGGCAGACGCTAACTCCTCAGGCGTATATATACGTAAAGCCTGAGCCATGTCCAGTAAAGACATGTGTCGCATCGAACCGCCTAACAAAAATCTAATAAAAGAACGATCGGTTAAACTAGCTACCCGATCATTCAACTCTATACTACATAACAACTCTTCACACCATACTTTATATACAGGTCTGCGTATGGTGAATAAACATATCCAGTCATTAAAAGAAGAATTACCATACCTCTGTACAAGTAATTCCCTAATTGGCCCGGCCAATTCTACAGCTTCTAAGGGTCCCCATTCTATGACCCTCGGTACCTCAACAACCTTGGAATGAAGAGTATGCAAACCCCGTTGATATTTTGGATAATCTATCCAAAGTCTGTCAAATCTCAGGTTCGGGTGCAACTCTTCCAAATGCATATCGGAAAAGGTCATGACTGGATGAGGTACATCCTGCTTGTAGTAGTTATCTACCTCCTGTTGTTCCAAATTCTCAGCAGGAGCATTGCGGGCTTGGGATGAAGATTCACCCCTTTCATTCTGTAAAACACATCAAACACAAATTTTGTGCATCCAAATATGCATTAGTGTCAGCAAAATCATCAATTAAAATAATTACAATGACATTATCAATTTATATCAAACTTAAGCTCATTTTCATATTTTTATCAAATCTACACTTTTTCAAATAAGCATATACGAAAATGTTCGCCAAGTTCATAAGCATTCAACTCAAATAACATGTCAAAATAATCATTACTAGCAATCAAACAAGTCTCAAATGGCATTATCTTTCAAAAATCAAGTTCATGAATTTTGGACTTGAAAAAGTCCACTTTAATTCTCAAAATCATGTTTAGGCTCAAAGTTTGGATCATTTAACTACCTAGACATGTTACACTACTTAATTTAGCAACAATTCATGACAAAAATCGGCCATAACCTGTTTATATCAAAAAGCCCCAAATTTGCTCAAGAACACAAATCCTAGATTACTCAAAATTTGAAGTTTAAGGCTTCTAATCATGTTAAACAGCATCAATCTAGGTTATACAAGCATAATACATAAATAATTTAAGTCTAATTACACTAAAAAGCATCAAAATCAAATTGGGGAAAAAATAGCTCAAGAACACCTAATTTCGAATTAATGGTGTTTAGGTGTAGAAATTTACCGTTTTTCTTGAGTAATTCTTAGATAGCATCCTTCTCAACATGATTTTAGCAAAAAATTTGGTGATTAACGGTTAAAAATTGGGATTTTTGGGGTGTTTTTGGGTGGTTTTTCGTGGGTTTTTCGCAGTGTTTTCGAGTTGTTTTTGTGTGTGGGAGCTGATCAGTTCGTGCAGCTCTTTTATTTTTTTTCTGGGTTTTGGTCCCTCCGCGAGTCGCGGCAAAATACCCTCCAAACTCCGCGACTCGCGGAGTTTGGTAATTTTTATTTATTTATTTTTTTTATAATCATTAACTTTTGAAAACAATTAAGAAATTAATTTTAAAATTTTGTTTCCCTTGTTATTTAGGACGATGTCGTTTCGGATCGATGTCCTAGTCCGTCCCTCGACAAAATTTTAAAATTTGTCTTTTTGTAGCGATTGTTTTAAAAGCTAAGATTTTTGGGTTTTTTTAAATTTTTTTTTTTTTTTTTTTTTTTTGGCATACTTTAAATCAATAAGATTAAAAATAATGATAATAAAAGTTCTCGTCCCTCCCTCGGGTAAAGCAATTTCGGTTCAAAGACCTAGTCTTCAACTTACGACGAATTTTAAAAATCATATTCTTAACTTAATGAGATAAAGTAAATTTTTGTTTTTAAATTCACACAACTTAAATATAAAATTCAAAATTATTAAAAATTCAAAATTAAAAATTCACACCAAACTTAAAATTTGAAATGCATACAATTAAAATTTCATATTTTAAAAATTAAAAATTCACACTAAACTTAATTTTTTTAAAAATTCATATTATAAATTCATACCAAATTTATATTAATTTTTTCAAATATTTACAATTTTAAATATATTGTTTTTACAAAGTTTACAATATTAATTTAAGATTTAAATATTAATTTTAAAAACATGGTAAAAATAAAATTAAAAATCTTTTTTTTTTTTTTTCCACTTTAATCAATCAAATATTATCAAAAATATGCGCCCCTCTTTTCGGTAAAGTAATTTCGGTTCCAAGACCTAATTTAACTCTTGACGAATTTTTGAAATATTTTGGGTTGATTGTTTAAAGATATTTATACCTTAAGAATAAACGTTAAATTTCGCAGTGATGTAATAAATTTTTGAAGGATATCAATAATTTCGGTCGCCAAACCTAATTTTATTTAATACCAATTTAATACTTTTTAGCGAACAAATTAGCGTTTATTATCAAAAGGTTAAAAATAAAAATAAAAATAAAAACTGTACAGACATACCTGTGAAATAGATTTCTTAGTTATATGATCTATTCCATTCATAAGATAGTCGGTTTAATTGGTTTTCCATGGCTCCAAAGGCGTAACCTCGAGCATTCAGTGTCTTTTCTTCTAAACATATGAACGGTCCGTCTCTGCATAAAGTAACAAATTCGGTATTTGAATAGGTTTGATTATTTGAACATTTACCTCCATGTGACCATTTTCCGCATTTGTGACATCTTTCTAGGTGTCGTGCTCTTCTTTTCGCTGCGGATTTTGATTTTCCTTTACCAAATTGTAACTTATTATCTTCGCATCTGGATCCTTTTCTAACTCCGTCCATTCTTTCTCTGATTACTGATACTAATTCACTCGGTAGTATGTCATTATTTCTTTTAGTGATCAAAGCGTGTAGCATTAGACCATGGTTTAGTTCACAGGCAGTCTTCATTTTGTAAAAACCTAAAAAAAATAAAAATTCAGAATGGGGGGAGAAG
Source organism: Rutidosis leptorrhynchoides (assembly GCF_046630445.1). Taxonomy (NCBI): domain Eukaryota; kingdom Viridiplantae; phylum Streptophyta; class Magnoliopsida; order Asterales; family Asteraceae; genus Rutidosis; species Rutidosis leptorrhynchoides. Next base: position 389,907,049 of record NC_092335.1, on the reverse strand, counting down.
ACTAGTTCTTTAGGGTCTGCTAGGGAAAGACCATTCGGGTTCCATTTTCGAGAACTACACGAAAACAGACAATCTAACTCTAACAGAAATATATATTATCCTTTAAAGACTTGATTCTCCCCACACTTAGTTAGCTGTGGTATTGAAATTGTGATTAACTTCGTTGTCGACTTCCATCGGACCATGTATGTAATGTTTAACTCTGTGACCATTAACTTTAAATTCAATCCCATTTGAATTTATCAATTCTATCGTTCCGTATGGGAAAACTCTTTTGACTATGAATGGTCCAGACCATCTTGATTTCAATTTTCCAGGAAATAGCTTGAATCGTGAATTGAAAAGAAGAACTCTGTCTCCTTCTTTAAATTCTTTTGAACTTCTGATTCTTTTATCATGCCATTTCTTCGTTCTTTCTTTATAGATTAACGAATTTTCGTATGCTTCATGTCTTAATTCTTCTAATTCGTTTAGTTGACTTAATCGTAGACGTCCGGCTTCATGTAAATCAAGATTACATGTCTTCAAAGCCCAAAATGCTTTGTGTTCAATTTCTACTGGAAGATGACATGCTTTTCCATAAACAAGTCTAAAAGGTGTGGTTCCAATTGGAGTTTTGTAGGCTGTTCTAAAAGCCCAGAGTGCATCCTCCAATTTAATGGACCATTCCTTCGGATTTGATCCTACGGTTTTCTCTAGAATACGTTTTAAAGCACGGTTGGTATTTTCAACTTGTCCACTTGTTTGTGGATGATATGCGGTGGAGATTTTATGAGTTACTCCATATCTTTTAAGAACTTTCTCAAGTTGATTATTACAGAAATGAGTACCCCGATCACTTATTAAAGCTTTCGGTGTTCCAAACCTTGCAAAAAGACGTTTTAAAAAGTTGACTACAACTCGTGCATCGTTAGTTGGGAGAGCTTGTGCTTCCGCCCATTTAGATACATAATCAATGGCTACGAGTATATATAGATTATTATGAGATTTTGGAAATGGACCCATAAAGTCAATACCCCAAATGTCAAATACTTCACATACTTGGATGACATTTTGTGGCATTTCATCACGTTGACTTATTTTTCCGGTCCTTTGACATGCATCACAGGATTTGCAAAGAAGGTGTGCGTCTTTGTAAATTGTAGGCCAATAGAATCCAGCTTCATAAACTTTTCTTGCTGTTAGTTGAGGCCCATAATGCCCTCCTGTTGGTCCTGTGTGACAATGGTTTAAAATTTTACTAGCTTCATCTCCAAATACACATCGGCGTATTATTCCATCGGGACAACTTTTAAACAAATGTGGATCTTCCCAGAAATAGTGTTTTATGTCACTGAAGAATTTCTTTCGTCTTTGGTACGATAATCCTTTTTCAAGGAATCCACAAACTAAGTAGTTTGCATAGTCTGCAAACCATGGGATTTCTTTATAATCTATCTTCAATAGATATTCATCAGGAAAGTTGTCTTGTATGGCCGATTCATTCAGAACTTCTAATTCGGGATTTTCAAGACGAGAAAGATGATCAGCGGCGAGATTTTCTGCTCCTCTTTTATCTCGGATTTCAATATCAAACTCTTGTAAGAGTAAGATCCAACGGATTAATCTTGGTTTAGCATCTTGTTTTGAAAATAGGTATCTAAGAGCAGAATGGTCGGTATAGACCACCGTTTTTGCTAAAACGAGATATGCTCGGAATTTGTCAAAAGCAAAGACAATAGCAAGGAGTTCTTTTTCAGTAGTTGTATAGTTCGTTTGTGCTCCTTGTAACGTCTTACTAGCATAGTATATAGGTTGAAATCGTTTTTCAATCCTTTGTCCTAAAACGGCTCCCATTGCAAAATCACTTGCATCGCACATTAGTTCAAATGGTAGATTCCAATTTGGTGTTATCATGATTGGTGCATTAGTGAGTTTTTCTTTAAGAATATTAAAATATTTGATACATTCATCTGAAAAGATGAATGGCGCATCCTTTTCTAGGAGTTTATTCATAGGAGTGGCAATTTTAGAAAAATCTTTTATGAAACGTCGGTAAAAACCGGCATGCCCTAGAAAACTCCTAACTCCTCTAACATTGGTGGGATGTGGAAGTTTAGCAATTACATCTACTTTAGCTCTATCCACTTCAATTCCTTCTTTTGAAATTTTATGTCCAAGAACGATGCCTTCTTTAACCATGAAATGGCATTTCTCCCAATTAAGTACTAGATTTGATTTTTCGCATCTAATTAGCATTCGTTCCAGATTAACTAGACATGATTTAAATGTATCACCGAAGACTGAAAAGTCATCCATGAATACTTCCATGCATTCTTCTATCATGTCATGAAAAATCGCCATCATACACCTTTGAAAGGTTGCAGGGGCGTTACAAAGTCCAAATGGCATGCGTTTGTAAGCAAAAGTACCATAAGGGCACGTGAATGTGGTTTTCTCTTGATCTTCGGGTGCTATTGGAATTTGAAAATATCCGGAAAATCCATCTAGAAAACAATAGTAACTATTTCCGGCTAATCTTTCCAACATTTGATCTATGAAAGGTAAGGGAAAGTGATCTTTTCTGGTGGCGTCATTTAATTTTCTATAATCAATACATACACGCCATCCTGTTACAGTCCTAGTAGGAATAAGCTCATTTTTCTCATTTATAATGACAGTCATGCCACCCTTCTTAGGTACGCATTGAACTGGGCTTACCCATGGACTATCAGAAATTGGATATATCAAACCTGCATCTAGCAGTTTAATAATCTCTTTCTTAACTACATCTTGCATATTAGGATTTAGTCTTCGTTGGCGTTGCACATACGTTTTATGACCTTCTTCCATAAGGATTTTATGTGTGCAATACGAAGGACTTATTCCTTTAATATCATGAATCTTCCATGCAATGGCTGGTTTATGAGCTTTCAACACAGAAATGAGTTGTGATTTTTCATTTTCAGTAAGAGAAGACGATATTATTACAGGTAATTCAGATTCACCATGTAAATAAGCGTATTCCAAATGGTTTGGAAGTGGCTTTAACTCTAATTTCGGAGGTTCTTCTATTGATGATTTATATCGATATCTGTCTTCTTCTTTTAGCATTTGAATTTCTTCTGTTGTTGGTTCATATCCATTAGCTATAAGTGTAGCTAACATTTCAGCTTCATCAATTGGTTCATTACCTTCTCCTAAAGAACATTCTCCTGTTCCTTGTAATTCTGGAAATTCTTCTAACAATTCTGCATGTGCATCTATAGTTTGAATATAATAACATGTATCATCTGCAGATTGCGGTTGTTGCATTGCTCTATCAACTGAAAAGGTAACACTCTCATCCTCTATACTTAGGGTCAGTTTCTTACCGAACACGTCTATCATTGCTTTAGCCGTGTTTAAGAATGGTCTTCCTAATATGAGAGGAACTTGAGAATCTTCTTCCATGTCCAAAACAACAAAATCTACTGGAAATACTAAAGTACCAACTTTAACTAGCATGTTCTCCATTATCCCTCTAGGATATTTTATTGATCGGTCGGCTAGTTGTATACTTATTCTTGTTGGTTTCAATTCTCCAAGGTCTAGTTTAGCGTATAGTGAATACGGCATTAGATTTATACTAGCACCTAAGTCTGCCAATGCTTCTATTGAACTAAGACTACCCAGAAAACATGGAATTGTGAAACTTCCTGGATCAGATAATTTTTCTGGTATCTTATTCAACAGTACTGCTGAACAATTAGCATTCATAGTGACAGCCGAGAGTTCTTCCATTTTCTTTCTATTTGAGATTAGATCTTTCAAGAATTTAGCATATCTAGGCATTCCTGAAATCACATCAATGAAAGGAAGATTTACATTTATCTGTTTAAACATATCCAAGAATTTGGATTGCTCGGCTTCAAGTTTCTCTTTCTTCATTTTACTCGGATAAGGAAGTGGTGGTTGGTATGGTTTAACATAAGGTTTATCCTTAACTGTGTTATCTTCATTAACCTTTTCAACTACCGGTTCTTTTTCCTTATCTTGATCAGGTTGTGGTTCTTGTGGAGTAGGAATAGTTTCATCAGAAGTTACAGGTTTTTCAGGTGGTTTAAGTGTTGTACCACTTCTTGTGGTAATAGCTTTAGCTGTTTCATTTCGTGGGTTAGCATTTGTATCACTAGGTAGACTTCCCGGTTTTCTTTCACCTATTAATCTTGCTAGGTTACTCACTTCTTGTTCCAGATTTTGAATAGAAGCTTGTTGATTTCTAAATGCTTGAGCATTTTGTTCATTAGTTTGTTTTTGAGATGTGAAAAACTGCGTTTGAGTTTCAACTAGCTTCGTCATCATATCTTCTAAATTTGGTTTTTTATCATCGGTTTGTTGTGGTGGTTTGTTTTGAAAATTAGGTCTTTGCTGATTGTAAGTATTATTGGATACTTGTTGATTGCTAGGACCTTGTTGGTTGTTGTATGGAATATTTCGGTTATAATTCTGGTTTTGATTGTAAATTGGTCTTGGCGGTTGATAATTATTCTGATAATTATTTCCAGGCCTTTGGTTTATGTATGAAATATTCTTTCTTTGTTCCATTGTTAATTCAATACTGAGACAATCTTTTGTCAAATGTGGTCCTCCACACTGCTCACAACTAATTCGTATTGAGTGAATATCCTTAGTCATCTTTTCCATTCGTCTCTCCACAGCATCTATCTTTGCGGAAATGGAATCTAAGTCATGGCTAGAATCGGCTCTAGCTGCTTTAGATGATCTAATGATATCTTTTTCTTGGTGCCACTCATGTGAGTGGGAAGCAGTGTTATCAATAATTTTGTAAGCATCAATTTCGGTTTTCTTCATAATAGAACCACCAGCTGCTATATCTATATCTTTCCTTGTAGTGATGTCGCATCCTTGGTAGAATATTTGTACTATTTGACAGGTGTCTAAACCATGTTGCGGACATCCTCTTAACAACTTTCCATATCTTGTCCACGCCTCATATAGAGTTTCATTTGGCTTCTGTGTGAACGTAACAATTTCTGCTTGAAGTCTTACAGCTTTAGATGCAGGAAAGAATTGTTTAAGAAATTTGTCAATTAAAACGTCCCATGTATCGATCGCCCCTTCAGGTAACGATTCCAACCAATCTTTGGCTTCTCCCTTTAAAGTCCAGGGAAATAACATGAGATATATCTGTTCATCCTCCACTTCTCGGATTTTAAATAGTGTGCAGATCCTATTAAAGGTACGTAGATGTTCATTTGGATCTTCCTTCGGCGCACCACTAAACTGGCATTGATTAGTCACCATGTGTAGAATTTGTCCTTTGATTTCATAATCTGGCGCATTAATGTCTGGATGAGTAATTGCGTGACCTTGGCCAGTGCGTTTAGCTCTCATTCGGTCTTCCATACTTAAAGGTTCCAGATTCTCCATAATTGAATTTGTTGAATCGGTATCACTAGATGATTCTGATTTAATGGTTCGTTCCTCAACAATCTCTGTTTGAATGATTGGTGGTTCCGGAGGAAAGTTTAATGGTTCAGGATCTATGAACCGTTCCTGAATATTTTCTGGATTCTCAATTGTGAGGTCGGGTTCAAAAAATGGATTATCGGAAATTTGAACTGAAGTACTTGGTCGACTGGATGACGATTCTAAAGAAAAATCAACGGCGGTTATATTTGTTAAACGTCTTGATCTAGTTACAGGTGGTGAACGTACAAAAGGTGATGAACGTCTTGCTCGGTGCATTCACTGAATATCCTATTAGTTTTAAAAAGGAAAGAAAAATTATAATAAGTTATCCAATCAATAGACTTTTCTGATTTTGCCCACGTTTCGAATAGCCAAAAGATGCAGCAGAGGGGCAGGATTCGTTTGGTCTCAATATAATTGAGGACTGTTTGGCTCCAATAACCCGGTCCACGTACAAATCCAACTATTACTACGAACCAGAAAATTTTGATGTCTATTAATTTAACCACTCAAAATAAATTTTCGTAATTTTAAGAAATTTAGATAAGAAGTAGAAAAAATTCTAAGTCCTAAAAACTAGAATAGCGAGAAATAAGAGAGAAAAAGAGTTCGTCGAAAAAGGTCGAAAAAGGAAAAAAAAAAAAAAATGGTTGAAAAATAAAAGGTGACGGAAAAATAAAAGAAACTTATAAAAACTTAAAAATACTTGACTAACCTAACCTTATTACTACAACTAACTTAAAATTATAATCGCAAATTGAAATTATTAATTGGAATGATAATTGGTACATAGTAAAAGGTGTCTAAAAATATTAAAGCTTACAAGGAAAAACTAAATCCCAAATGGAAATAACTTAAAAAAAAACTAAAACTTAAAAAGGCGTCGCAAAATTCTAAAGCACCTAAATCTTAGTCTAAAGAAAAAGCACTTAAGGAATTCTTACGGCAAAGCCTAAAAATATAGGAGTAAAAATAACTATAGCAAAAACTAAGTTTAAAATTAAATATGAGCAAAAAATATAAATATTACGCTACAACGATTAAAAAGGGACAAAATATAAAAATATACAAAAAGTTGTAAAAAGTACAATTTTTATAAAAATATTATTTTTATATTATTTATTTAATAAAACTACTAATTTTACAATTTAATAAAACTAATTTAACTAAAATATATAAATAAAAATTAAAAGTAAAAATAAAACTAATAATAATAATAATAATAATTAGGTTTAAATATTAATAATAATTAATTAAAAACCGTAATTAATGCTGAATTAGGGCTTCCTGTGCGCGTGTCAGATGATCTCCGCGAGTCGCGGCAATTAAAGAAGAAAACCCCGCGAGTCGCGGGGTTCAGAAATTCTGTTGACAGCTTTCAATTTTTTACGCGTTTTTCTTTATATTTTTTTTTTTATTTTATGTTTTCTGTTTTTTAAATAAATAAAAGATTTTAAAATAAAACTTATATTTTTATAAACTAAAATAAAAATAAAGAAACTTATAAAACTTAAATATTTAACAAAATCTTAAAAATACTTATATTTTTGTTTTTCTTTTTATATTTTTCGAATATTTAAAACGTATTTTTACAAAAGAGACTTTTAATAAAAGTAAACAAAAATCCTTTTTTTTTTTTTTTTTATTAGCGTTGCGCTTCCGGCGTTTAAGAGTGTTCCCCGGCAGCGGCGCCAAAAATACTTGATGTTAAAGCTAATGGGTATAAAATACTATTAAATTTTATTAGAAAACACTATTAAATACGATACAATTTTACACAAGATATTTATTTATTTATAGAATGGATATACTTAAACCTTGCTACAACACTTATAGGCAGTGTACCTAATCGTACAGTAGTGTAGTTTTTAGTAAGTCCGGTTCGTTCCACAGGGAAATCTTTAAACAAAGTTCAACGCTATATTAGTTTACTTTTATAAAAATACAAATATATATATAAGTAATATTATTATTATAAAGGGGGGTTTTTACCGTTTAATGACCGGTTTGTCGATTTTAAAACTTTATTCGCAGTTAAAACCTAATGTAAAATATAAAATAAATACAAGACTTAAATTAAAGCATAAAGTAAATAACGATAATGAAATTGCGATAATTAAAAGTGCGATTAAATAACAATAAATAAATGTAAGATAATTAGAAGTGCAATTAAATATAAAATAAAGGAAATTAAATATGAAATAAAAGAATTATGCTTATTTAAACTTCCGTAATCATGATGTTTGACGTGTTGATTTTAGTTTTATGCCCATGGGTTAATTGTCCTTTGTCCTGGATTATTCAATATGTCCGTCTGGTTTTTGTCCATAACAGTCCATCAGTCATAAATATAAAGTGCGAGTGTCCTCGTCAAATTATTATTATACCCGAAGTTAAATATTCCAACTAATTGGGGATTCGAATTGTAACAAGGTTTTAATACTTTGTTTAATGAATACACCAGGTTATCGACTGCGTGTAAACCAAGGTTTTACTACTTTGTTAACAATTACACCAATTACCCTTGAATGTAATTTCACCCCTGTTTTAATTATTCTAGTGGCTATTAATTCATTCCCATGTCCGGTTAAATGAACGATTATTCGTACATATAAATACCCCGCCCATCGTGTCCGATCGAGTGTATATGGTAATTTATAGGGACGCCCAATTGTAATTCTTTATATTAACATTAACAAACTTTCATTTAGTTAAACAAATATAAAGCCCATTAATAGCCCATAGTCTAATTTCCACAAGTGTCGTTCTTTTGTCCAAACCCCAATTATGGTACAAAGCCCAATTACCCAATTTTAGTAATTAGCCCAACATCATGATTACTTCTTTTTAAATAAGCAAAATAATAACTTAGCTACGAGACATTAATATAAAAAGGTTGAACATAACTTACAATGATTAAAAATAGCGTAGCGTTACACGGACAGAATTTCGACTTACACCCTTACAACATTCGCTAACATACCCTTATTATTAGGATTTAAAATTAAAATTAAAATTAAAATATAAATTATATATATATATTACGTATATATTGAGAGAGAGATGAAAATAAGATATGAAATTTGATCAGAATTCGGTTTGCTTTATAGCCAGAGTTGAAAATTGGGGCTCCGCGACTCGCGGCAAAAACCCCTTCAAACTCCGCGAGTCGCGGAGGATGTATTTACAGCTCACACCCTTGGAGTTTCTTGCTGCCGACGGTTTTAATAATATATATATAATATATATATAATTAATATAATTAATTATATATTATATTATATTTATATACATAGTTAACTTGTAATTTTTAGTCCGTTGCGTCGAGCGTTAAGAGTTGACTCTGGTCCCGGTTCCGGATTTTCGAACGTCCTCGCGTACAATTTAATATTTTGTACTTTGTGTTTTGAATCTTGTACTTTTGTAATTTCGAGACGTTTCTTATCAATAATTGGAACCTCTTTGATTGTCTTTTGTTCTTTTGAGCTTTTTGGTCGTTTGCGTCTTCAAATCGTCGAATCTGTCTTTTGTCTTCACCTTTTATTATTTAAACGAATATCACTTGTAAATAGAACAATTGCAACTAAAAGCTTGTCTTTCTTGAGGAATAATGCTATGAAATATATGTTCGTTTTTAGCATTATCATGAAGCTTATCCTAAGCGTTACGTCCCTAATAAGTTGAATGCTCGCTCCACGAAGTGTATCTTCATAGGATATCCCAAGGATGATATGGGATACTATTTCTATGATCCAACCGAGCAAAATGTATTTGTTGCTCGAAAGGCTGAATTCCTTGAAACTAAGTTCCTAATGGAAAGAAATAGTGAAAGAAAGATAGATCTTGAAGAGGTTCAAGATCAAGTAGATGATATACAATTGGTTGACACTAGCACTCAACATGAAAATGTTGAGAGTGATCAAATGGATGATCAAAATACACAAGACGTTAGCAGGTTTGGTAGGATTAGTAATCCTCCTGAGAGATATGGGTTTCTCATGGATGGTTGCTATGTGGTTGATTTGGATGAACCAACAAACTACCAAGATTCTTTATCAAGGATTGATAAGGATAAATGGCAGGAAGCCATGAATGCTGAGATGCAATCCATGTATGACAACCAAGTTTGGGAACTTGTTGAACAACCTACTAGCTCAAGGCTAGTTGATTGTAAATGGATTTTCAAAATGAAAACTGACATACATGGAAACTTGGATATATATAAAGCTAGACTTGTAGCAAAAGGTTTCACTCAAACTCAGGGGGTTGACTATGATGAAACTTTTTCGCCTGTGGCAATGCTAAAGTCTATTAGGATATTACTTGCCATTGCTGCTCATTATGATTATGAAATATGGCAAATGGATGTCAAGACCGCTTTCCTAAATGGACATCTTGAGGAAGATGTCTATATGGTTCAGCCTGAAGGTTTTGTTGATCCGAAGTGTCCTAAAAAGGTATGCAAGTTAATGAAGTCAATCTACGGATTGAAACAAGCATCTAGAATGTGGGATCATCGTTTTAATGAGGAGGCCAAGAAATTTGGCTTCATTAAAAATGGTGATGAAGCTTGTGTGTACAAGAAATCTAGTGGGAGCACTATCATGTTCCTTGTATTATATGTAGATGATATATTATTATTTGGGAACGATATTCCAGCAATGCAAGGTGTTAAAACTTGGTTAAGTAAATGCTTCTCCATTAAGGATCTTGGAGAAGCACAATACATTTTGGGGATTGGGATCTACAGGGATAGATCCAAGAAACTGATAGGTTTAAATCAAAGTGCATACATTGAAAAGATCTTGAAAAGGTTCAAGATGAAAAACTATAAGAAAGGTTTGGTACCTATTCAAAGAGGAATGCTTCTCAGTTCATCCCAGTGTCCTACCACGAAAGATGAACAAGAGAGAATGAAGAAAGTCCCGTACGCATCTACTATTGGTTCAATCATGTATGCAATGATATGCACCAGACCGGATGTGTCATGCGCTCTTAGCCTGACAAGTAGATACCAGAATAACCCAGGAAACAGTCATTGGATTGCTGTCAAAAGTATATTGAAATACCTTAGGAGGACTAAGGATATGTTTCTAATATATGGGCCTGGTGAGGAGGAACTCGCTGTAAAAGGTTACGTGGATGCGAGTTTCCAAACTGATCGAGATGATTCTCGATCACAATCCGGTTATGTATTCATATTAAATGGAGGTGCGGTCTTTTGGAAGAGTTCAAAACAGGATGTTGTTGCATTATCCACTACAGAGTCAAAATATATTGCCGCCTCATTGGCAACTCAGGAAGCTGCATGGATGAAGAAATTCATCGATGACTTAGGAGTAGTCCCTTCCATTCAGGACCCTCTTGAGATCTTTTGTGACAACGCGGGTGCGATTGCTCAAATCAAGGAACCTCGTGCTCACCAAAAGACCCGTCACATTGAGCGGAGATTCAACTACATAAAGGATGAAGTTGAAAAGGGAAAGATATGTATTCGCAAAGTTCACACAGATCTTAATATAGCGGATCCTCTCACGAAGCTATTACATGGAGCAAAACATGCAGGACATGTTTGTGCATTAGGGCTTCGATATTCTAGTGATTGGTCATGATCTGTTTTAAGTATTGTAACGGAACAAAATTGTTCAAACTCATTAATATAATTATGGTATTAATTTATTTTGAGTCAAGTTCCTATTTTTCATATTTATCCATGAATAAGCTATTATTCTAAATTTTGCAGTCGATCAAATTTGTGGGAGCAAATGTGAGGGTTAGACGATTATGAACTTGGATTGGTATACATTCACAGGATGAATGAGGGGAAAGGTTGCAACCAAGGTTCATAGATATTTGTAGGATACAAATATTGGAAGACCCGCTCTCAAGATTTACTAAATGGAGCCTTTGTGGTTGATCACATGTAATCTTGAGTAAAGGCAAATATCATTGTATCCTCTGACATGATATACATATTGGGTTCGGATATTTACCAAGTATTGTGCCTTGATTCTTTCCTTCGCTATTCTGAAATATGGTAGTTCATGAGGAAGAGCTCAAGTATAATACAAGGTGTATATTTAGGACGTATGTAGCCAAAATGGAATTTGTCCCTCTTATTCGTTGAGAGTCAGATGTCTAAGGCCTGATAAAGTTAAATCTAGAAGAGAGTGATCACTCTGTATCTCTTGGATTTGACATGACATCTAGGATGAAAGGATAAATGAAAGATTCTCCTATTCATATTCGAGATGGGAACTCGAAAGGAATGATGTTATTGAATGGCACAAAGTCATAACATATTGGGGGTGATGGACGGTCGTTAGGTGGTATCCATCACTTGCATTAATTTCTTATGTTTCTCGTGCAAGTGGGAGATTGAAGGTATTTCATATTGATGTTAAAGCTAAGGGGTATAAAATAATATTAAATTTTACAACAAAAAACTATTAAATACGATACAATTTTACACAAGATATTTATTTATTTATAGAATGGATATACCTAAACCTTGCTACAACACTTATAGGCAGTGTACCTAATCGTACAGTAGTGTAATTTTTAGTAAGTCCGGTTCGTTCCACAGGAAAAAATCTTTAAACAAAGCTTAACGCTATATTAGTTTAATTTATAAAAATACAAATATATATAAGTAATATTATTATTATAAAAGGGGGGTTTTTACCGTTTAATGACCGGTTTGTCGATTTTAAAAACTTTAGTCGCAGTTAAAACCTAATGTAAAATAATAAAAATAAATATAACTTAATTTAAAGCGTAAAGTAAATAACGATAAGGAAATTGCGATAAATAAAAGTGCGATGAAATAAAATACAATAATTAAAAAGTGCGTTAATTAAAAGTGCAATTAAATACAATGACAATAAATAAAAGTGCAATGATTAGAAGTGCAATTAAATATAAAATAAAGGAAATTAAATATGAAATAAAAGAATTATTCTTATTTAAACTTCCGTAATCATGATGTTTGACGTGTTGATTTTAGTTTTATGCCCATGGGTTAATTGTTCTTTGTCCTGGATTATTTAATATGTCCATACGGATTTGTCCATAATAGTCCATCAGTCATAAATATAAAGAGCGAAAGCCTTCGTCAAATTATTCTTATTCTCGAAGTCAAATATTCCAACTAATTGGGGATTCGAATTGTAACAAGGTTTTAATACTTTGTTTAATGAATACACCAGGTTATCGACTGCGTGTAAACCAAGGTTTTACTACTTTGTTAACAATTACACCAATTACCCTTGAATGTAATTCACCCCTGTTTCAACAAGTCTATTAACTATTAATCCAGTTCCGTGTCCGGTAAAATGAATAATTATTGGTATTTATAGATATCCCGCCCACCGTACCCAGTCAAGCGTATGTGGTTATATATAAATACGTCAAATTATAAGTTTGTATATTAAATTAACAAGGTATTGTTTAGTTAATATAAAACCCATTCATAGCCCATAGTCTGATTTCCACAAGTGTCGTTCTTTTATCCAAACCCCAATTATGGTACAAAGCCCAATTACCCAATTTTAATATTATTAGCCCAACATCATGATTACTTCGGTATTAAATAAGCATAATAATAACTTAGCTACGAGACATTAAATTAAAAAGGTTGAACATAACTTACAATGATTAAAAATAGCGTAGCGTTACACGGACAGAATTTCGACTTACACCCTTACAACATTCGCTAACATACCCTTTTTATTAGAAATTAAAATTAAAATTAAAATTAAAATATAAATTATATATATTTACGTATACATATATAGAGAGATTGATAAAAGGATATTTTTTACGATCAAAATGCGTTAGCTTTTATAGGCATTTTTGTCCAGGTAAGCTCCGCAACTAGCGGCCTTTTTGTTCTTCAAACTCCGCAACTCACGGAGTTTGCACTTACAGCTCACTCCATTTTGGATCTTTACTTGCCGACGGTTTTAATATATAAATATAATATATATATATATATATATATATATATATATATATATATATATATATATATATATATATATAATTTATATAATTAATTATATATTATATTATATTTATATACATAGTTAACTTGTAATTTTTAGTCCGTTGCGTCGAGCGTTGAGAGTTGACTCTGGTCCCGGTTTCGGATTTTCGAACGTCCTTGCGTACAATTTAATATCTTGTACTTTGCGTTTTGAATCTTGTACTCTTGTAATTTTGAGACGTTTCTTATCAATAATTGGAACCTCTTTGATTGTATTTTGTACTTTTAAGCTTTTTGATCGTTTGCGTCTTCAATTCGTCGAATCTATCTTTTGTCTTCACCTTTTATTATTTAAACGAATATCACTTGTAAATAGAACAATTGCAACTAAAATCTTGTCTTTCTTGAGGAATAATGCTATGAAATATATATTCGTTTTTAGCATTATCACGTATGCTCGAGAGACATATTAAATTAACGTGGCTAATATGTTTTGATCCAAGTCGGGTCATATCCAATAACAAGCTTACCGACACCTTATTCGTATTTGATCTTAACGATTAGATCATTGATTAAATTACGCAACACTTGAATTTTAAGAAAATGGTTTCTGAAAACAATTACAATTGATATGTATATATATAAATCATGGAATGATTTATATAATAAGGATTTAATTATGCATTTTATAAAATTGGTTTTATAAAATAAAGTATACATGACAAATAATATGGAATTTTATATATTTGGTTTTATAAATAATGCATACATAATTTATAAAATGCAAGTTTATAAAATTTGTTTTATAAAATCTTATTTTACAAAACAAGTTTATAAAATATGCATGTACATAAAATGTGTCAAGTATTATTTTATAAACTAGATGGGAGTGGCCTTGGAGTTGTAAGTAGGCATACTAGAGACTCCATTACTTGGTCATACTTTCCCAATTCCATATACAAGCATCTTGACTCACTTTGAGAGATACACATGCAATTAACATATAAAAAAAACTGCACAAAACCTCTTATTTTCTGCTATCCAGGCCGTGAGGTTTTGGTAGCTAAAAGGAGTTCATAATTTCGTTTTTATAAGCTTTATTCAAGTGTAATTAAATCCTAATCAAAGGCTAGGTGTTGGTACAAAAGGTTGGGGTATTTCTCCTTGAGGTTTCATTCTTTTGGAGCTCCATTCATCATCATCATCTTCATCATTTACCAACAAGCTTGGAGTAGGTATAAACTCTTTTCTTGCTTGTAGTTTGTAAGTATGTTTCACAACTTGATCCTAATTGGGATTTAACTTTAATTGGTTAAAGTATAATAAGTTCTAAAATGATAATTTACATGCTTCCGCTATCTTAATTGTTAAATTGTTTCTAACATGATGAACATTGTTAAATCCCAACAATCAGGACACTCCAACTTTCGGTGTCCTTCTTTATTACAATTAAAGCAAGTGATTTTGGTTGTCGCCGGGTTCGTGCAATCACGAGATAGATGTCCGTATTGCCCACAATTATAACACCGAGGGTTAAATTCTTTATAGCTACCCTTCTTCACACTATTAATGCTCTCGGAACCCTTCTTGTTCTTCTTGCTTGAAAAATTTGAATGGCTTGAACCTTCAAACTTTCTTTTAGAAAAAGAGAAATCACTTCTCTTTGGAACTTCCAGTTCAAAACCCCGAGCCAAGTCGTACAACTCTTCAAAAGACTTAGCCATTCCTTGGCTAATCTTACGTTTCAACTCATCGTTCAGAGTACGATAAAAATCTAGCATCAACATTCGGTCATCACCCACATACTCCGGACAAAAACGAGTCTTGGACAAGTAGGTAGACTTGAGAGTAACCAAGTCCATAGAACCTTGTCGCAATTCGCGTAACTTATCCCGGATTTGATTAAGGTTGGATGGAGTTCGATATTCACCGAAGAACTCTTTCTTAAACTCCTCCCATGTCAAGCTCATGCATTGTTCTTCCCCATACAATTGAATCTTATCATCCCACCACATCTTCGCCTCTAAGCGCAACATGCTAGAACCGTACCTCGTTTTCTTCTCGGGAGGACATTCCGCGGTACGGAAGGCCCCCTCAATGTCGGAGATCCAATAATTACTTTTCACTTGGTCCCTCACTCCATTAAACATAGGAGGTTGGGCATCTTTGAAATTTTTGTAATGGAAGTCCCACCTTCCGTACCCACCATTACCATCACCTCCTTCACCACGAGGATAAATATTTAGCATCAAGTGCCTCTTCGATCGCGGCCTTCATTCGTTCATTAATTAAATCGGTTACATGCTCAACGACCGAATCTTGGAAGACCTTTCGGAAGTCCGCTAGAAACTCCGCTTTTTGTTTCTTAAAAATGGCCTCAACTTTGGCCTTAAACTCGGCATCCTCACTCATACTTCCGTCATTGGTGTCGTGCCCGTTTCTCATCTTCATACTATAAAACGGAAATAGATTAAACAACGATACAAGGACATGCCACAATATATACGCATATACGCCTCACCGCCCCATCTTGCTCGACAATCGTCGTACATCGCTTGTTTGACACGATTTGAACCCGTAACAATGGTAGCTAATCATTGTTATGCTATCACGTTACATTAACTTGCTAGTACAATGTCTATCACGTCACATTAACTTGCTAGTAACGAATATCACTTGTAAATAGAACAATTGCAACTAAAATCTTGTCTTTCTTGAGGAATAATGCTATGAAATATATGTTCATTTTTAGCATTATCAAATATTCCCACACTTGAGCGTTGCTTGTCCTCAAGCAATATAGTATTGAAATACTAGAATCACTTCTTTATTCTTCACACTTTGTACATCAGTGATTTCTATACGGCAGTATAAACAATGGTAGTAACGATGTGGTTACAGTCCCACATGACTATAAAATTTAGATCTATTAAGGAAATTGGATCTTTATGAAAACATTTGATCTTTTGAAAATTTCATTCTAGCTTTTACCCTAGATAAGTTTTCCGGAATAACCCTTCACCGGTGTTTGCAAATTCTTTTTGTGGGTTTAGTGGGTTTCAGATTTGAAAATTTTAGCTCAAAACTTGCGGTTTTGTGTCACCCACTTGCTAACCTTGTATTAGGAAAGCAACACGTCCAGTATACTTGCTCTGTATATTACCTTTCGGTAAACTACCGTCCGGTTGTAAAGGAAAGCGTTGAACAAGCAACTGTTAAGGCAATGTCCCCTGACATACTTTTAATTATGGTCTATAACGTGTCGGACGCAATTACTATCCTTTGTAGGAGCAATAGTAAAGCTCACCCTTATAATTTTTCGGTCTGGCACAAGGTCCTGTGTTTGACCATGCTATGCAACTACCGTTCTTACGGTTGACATCCGATTTGGTTCAGGTGACCTAATGAATTCTAGGTGAATTCCTAGGATTTTACGTTCAATGATAATGAACGCATTGAAAATAGGTTTTCAGAAAACAAATCGGTTTGTAATTTTGATCAAAATATTTTCTCGTTCAAGCTCGAGTTTAGATATCATTGAATTCCATGAGTTTGTAATTCTCAATCTTTAAGGTCAATCACTAGGATTGAGTAATATCAGTCTTAAAAGCTGATTTTTGATCTTTAAGGAGATTATCCTTTCTGGGGATATGATTCATTAGTCTTATCAAGCTAATTTGCACGGTGCCCCCCATTGTACTAGATAAATTCTTCTCATGGTTAGGATAAATCTGACCACTTGGCGACCCTGTTTGATGCTGAGGTCCGTGGATTTCCTGCTGATTTTAGAGATGACTTTTCTAGATTTTTCGTCAACCTACAGCTGGTCTGGAAGACAACTTCATGACCTAAATCAAGAAGCGCGTTTCTTTTTCGGAAGACTTTACTTCCTTTTAATGATGGAATTGATTCATCGTGTAGATCCATCTTTCTTTCAAATAGCGGGTAAAACTGTTTATTTTCATCCAAAACAAAAGTATTTTCAATTAATTGTACAAAAATATGTGATATATGTTTTGAATAACTTGGTAAAAATTTTCCACACTTGGCTTTTTATTTTCCTTTCTTTGCCTTTTTATTCTCCTCTATTCCATTTTAAATGAATTCTAACATTTTAGTTTGTTTCTCAATTTATGTCCTTTCCAAGGTAACAATAATTTCGGTGTTAACACCTAGTTTTATCGTTCATAAATATGTATAAACATGATTTTGAGTTCATTTAATTGAAAATTTTGAAAAATTTTACTAGAATTGGGTAGTCAGTATATAAGACTAGGACTGTTCTTTATTATCAGAGAGCACTAGATTCTAATACAACTACTGCTTTACTAGTATTTTTAATGGTAACCAAGTGTATAAAGTAAAAATTTTAAAATCCGAAAGAATTTAACCCCTTTCCACACTTAAGATCTTGCAATGCCCTCATTTGCAAGAAATCAGTAACAATTTAAATTATTGAGGGTGATTAGCGTAGAAAAATGATTAAATTTTACCAAAGTTTCCAAACATATTGTTGTTTGTTTGTTGAATGATAAATGGTGCACATCATTTGTTCATTCCGTCTTGTTGTTACATCACATTTATTTTTCATCTTGTCGTCAAAAGTAATAGCTTTTGCTGAACTTAATGCCAGTCTTTGAAAATGCGTTGTTTTACCCTGTTGTGTACATAAGATAAACTGCAAACATATATACATATTTTTGAAGTTTGGTATATTACCCCACATTTGAAGTTTTTTTTTTTTTTTTTTTTTTAACTAAATCTTTAACTTATAAAACAAATATTAATTAATTTTAAAAATTTGTTTCCCTTGTTATTTAGGACGAGGTCGTTTTGGATCGATGTCCTAGTCTGTCTCTCGACAAAATTTTAAAATTTGTCTATTTAAAGCGCGGTTTTAAAAGCAAAGATTTTTGGGTTTTTTTTAATGTTTTTGGTATACTTTAATTCTATAAGATTAAAAATAATGATAATAAAAGTTCTCGTCCCTCCCTCGGGTAAAGCAATTTCGGTTCAAATACCTAGTCTTCAATTCACGACGAATTTTAAAAATCATATTTTTAACTTAATGAGATAAAGTAAATTTTTGTTTTTAAATTCACACAAAACTTAAATTTAAAATGCATAAAATAAAAAAAAATTCACACCAAACTTAATTAAAAATTCATATCATAAATTCACACCAAAATTAAATTATATTTTTGTTTTTATATATACAAACTTATATTAAAAATATTAATTTTCCAAATATTTACAACTTTAAAAGTTTACAATATTTATTTAATATTAATTTATTAAATTTGTTTTTAAAACATGGTAAAAATAAAATTAAAAATCTTTTTGGCTTTTATCCCACTTTAATCAATCAAATATTATCAAAAATATTCGCCCCTCTTTTCGGTAAAGTAATTTCGGTTCCATGACCTAATTTAACTCATGACGAATTTTTGAAATATTTTGGGTTGATTGATTAAAGATATTTATACCTTAAGAATAAACGGTAAATTTCGCAGTGATGTAATAAATTTTTGAATGATATCAATAATTTCGGTCGCAAGACCTAATTTTATTAAATACCAATTTAATACTTTATAGCGAACAAATTAGCGTTTATTATCAAAAGGTTAAAAATAAAAATAAAAATAAAAACTGTACAAACTTACCTGTGAAATATATTTCTTAGTAATATGCTCTAGTCCACTCATAAGATAGTCGGACTAATTGGTTTTCCATGGCTACATAGGCGTAACCTCGAGCATTTAATGTTTTTTCTTCTATACATATGAACGGTCCATCTCTGCATAAAGTAACAAATTCGGTGTTTGAATAGGTTTGATTATTTGAACATTTACCTTCGTGTGATCATTTTCCGCATTTGTGACATTTTTCAAGGTGTCGTGCTCTTCTTTTCGCTGCGGATTTCGATTTTCCTTTACCAAATTGTAACTTATTATCTTCGCATCTGGATTCTTTTCTTACTCCGTCCAATTTACCTCTAATTAATGATACTATTTCACTTGGAAGTGTGTCATTATTACGTTTAGTGATCAAAGCATGTAGCATTAGACCATGGTTTAGTTCACAGGAAGTCTTCATTACGTAAAAACCTAAAAAAAAAATAAAAATTCAGAATGGAGGGAGAAGACTAGTTCTTTAGGGTCTGCTAGGGAAAGACCATTCGGGTTCCATTTTCGAGAACTACACGAAAACAGAAAATCTAACTCTAACAGAAATACATATTATCCTTTAAAGACTTGATTCTCCCCACACTTAGTTAGTTGTGGTATCGAAATTGTGATTAACTTCGTTGTCGACTTCCATCGGACCATGTATGTAATGTTTAACTCTGTGACCATTAACTTTAAATTCAATCCCATTTGAATTTATTAATTCTACTGTTCCGTCTTTTGACTATGAATGGTCCAGACCATCTTGATTTCAATTTTCCAGGAAATAGCTTGAATTGTGAATTGAAAAGAAGAACTCTGTCTCCTTCTTTGAATTCTTTTGAACTTCTGATTCTTTTATCATGCCATTTCTTCGTTCTTCCTTTACAGATTAACGAATTTTCGTATGCTTCATGTCTTAATTCTTCTAATTCGTTTAATTGACTTAACCGTAGACGTCCAGCTTCATGTAAATCAAGATTACATGTCTTCAAAGCCCAAAATGCTTTGTGTTCAATTTCTACTGGAAGAAGACATGCTTTTCCGTAAACGAGTTTGAAAGGTGTGGTTCCAATTGGAGTTTTGTAGGCTGTTCTAAAAGCCCAAAGTGCATCCTCCAATTTTATGGACCATTCCTTCGGATTTGATCCTACGGTTTTCTCTAGAATACGTTTTAATGCTCGGTTGGTATTTTCAACTTGTTCACTTGTCTGTGGATGATAAGCGGTGGAGATTTTATGAGTTACTCCATATCTTTTAAGAACTTTCTCAAGTTGATTATTACAGAAATGAGTTCCCCGATCACTTATTAAAGCTTTCGGTGTTCCAAACCTTGCAAAAAGACGTTTTAAAAAGTTGACTACAACTCGTGCATCGTTAGTTGGGAGAGCTTGTGCTTCCGCCCATTTTGATACATAATCAATGGCTACGAGAATGTATAAATTATTATGAGATTTTAGAAATGGACCCATAAAGTCAATACCCCGAATGTCAAATACTTCACATACTTGAATGACATTTTGTGGCATTTCATCACGTTGACTTATTTTTCCGGCCCTTTGACAAGCATCACAGGATTTGCAAAGAAGGTGTGCGTCTTTGTAAATTGTAGGCCAATAGAATCCAGCATCGTAAACTTTTCTTGCTGTTAGTTGAGGCCCATAATGCCCTCCTGTTGGTCCTGTGTGACAATGGTTTAAAATTTTACTAGCTTCATCTCCGAATACACATTGGCGTATTATTCCATCTGGACAACTTTTAAACAGGTGTGGATCTTCCCAGAAATAGTGTTTTATATCACTAAAGAATTTCTTTCGTTTTTGGTACGATAATCATTTTTCAAGGAATCCACATACTAAGTAGTTTGCTTAGTCTGCAAACCATGGAATTTCATTATAATCTATCTTCAATAGATATTCATCAGGAAAGTTGTCTTGTATGGCCGATTCATTTAGAACTTCTAATTCAGGATTTTCAAGACGAGAAAGATGATCAGCGGCGAGATTTTTTGCTCCTCTTTTATCTCGGATTTCAATATCAAACTCTTGTAAGAGTAAGATCCAACGGATTAATCTTAGTTTAGCATCTTGTTTTGAAAATAGGTATCTAAGAGCAGAATGGTCGGTATAGACCACCGTTTTAGCTAGAACGAGATATGATCGAAATTTGTCAAAAGCAAATACAATAGCAAGGAGTTCTTTTTCGGTAGTTGTGTAGTTCGTTTGTGCTCCTTGTAACGTCTTACTAGCATAATATATAGGTTGAAATCGTTTTTCAATCCTTTGTCCTAAAACGGCTCCCATTGCAAAATCACTTGCATCGCACATTAGTTCAAACGGTAGATTCCAATTTGGTGTTATCATGATCGGCGCATTAGTGAGTTTTTCTTTAAGAATATTAAAAGATTTGATACATTCATCTGAAAAGATGAATGGAGCATCCTTTTCTAGGAGTTTATTCATAGGAGTGGCAATTTTAGAAAAATCTTTTATGAAACGTCGGTAAAAACCGGCATGCCCTAGAAAACTCCTAACTCCTCTAACATTGGTGGGATGTGAAATTTTAGCAATTACATCTACTTTAGCTCTATCCACTTCAATTCCTTCCTTTGAAATTTTATGACCAATAACGATGCCTTCTTTAACCATGAAATGGCATTTCTCCCAATTAAGTACTAGATTTGATTGTTCACATCTAATAAGCATTCGTTCAAGATTAGCTAGACATGTTTCAAATGTATCACCTAAGATTGAAAAGTCATCCATGAAAACTTCCATGCATTCTTCTATCATGTCGTGAAAAATCGCCATCATGCACCTTTGAAAGGTTGCAGGAGCGTTGCAAAGTCCAAATGGCATGCGTTTGTAAGCAAAAGTACCATAAGGGCACATGAATGTGGTTTTCTCTTGGTCTTCGGGTGCTATTGGAATTTGAAAATATCCGGAAAAACCATCAAAAAAACAATAGTAACTATTTCCGGCTAATCTTTCCAACATTTGATCAATGAAAGGTAAGGGAAAGTGATCTTTTCTGGTGGCGTCATTTAATTTTCTATAATCAATACAAACACGCCATCCTGTTACAGTCCTAGTAGGAATAAGCTCATTTTTCTCATTTGTGATGACAGTCATGCCACCCTTCTTAGGCACGCGTTGAACTGGGCTTACCCATGGACTATCAGAAATTGGATAAATTAAACCTGCATCTAGCAGTTTAATAATTTCTTTTTTAACAACATCTTGCATATTAGGATTTAGTCTTCGTTGGCGTTGCACATACGTTTTATGACCTTCTTCCATAAGGATTTTATGTGTGCAATACGAAGGACTTATTCCTTTTATATCATGAATCTTCCATGCAATAGCTGGTTTATGAGCTTTTAACACAGAAATTAGTTGAGATTTTTCATTTTCAGTAAGAAAAGACGATATTATTACAGGTAATTCAGATTCACCATGTAAATATTCATATTCCAAATGGTTTGGAAGTGGCTTTAACTCTAATGTCGGAGGTTCTTCTATCGATGATTTATATCGATATCTGTCTTCTTCTTTTAGCATTTGAATTTCTTCTGTTGTTGGTTCATATCCATTAGCTATTAGTGTAGCTAACATTTCAGTTTCATCAATTGGTTCAGTTCCTTCTCCTAAAGAACATTCTCCTGTTCCTTGTAATTCTGGAAATTCTTCTAATAATTCTGCATGTGAATCTATAGTTTGAATATTATAACATGTATCATCTGCAGATTGCGGTTGTTGCATTGCTCTATCAACTGAAAAGGTAACACTCTCATCCTCTATACTTATGGTCAGTTTCTTACCAAACACGTCTATCATTGCTTTAGCCGTGTTTAAGAATGGTCTTCCTAATATGAGAGGAACTTGAGAATCTTCTTCCATATCCAGAACAACAAAATCTACAGGAAATACTAAAGTACCAACTTTAACTAGCATGTTCTCCATTATCCCTCTAGGATATTTTATTGATCGATCGGCTAGTTGTATGCTTATTCTTGTTAGTTTCAATTCTCCAAGGTCTAGTTTAGTGTATAGTGAATACGTCATTAAATTTATACTAGCACCTAAGTCTGCTAATGCTTCTATTGAACTAAGACTACCCAGCAAACATGGAATTATGAAACTTCCTGGATCGGATAGTTTTTTTGGTATCTTATTCAACAGCACTACTGAACAATTAGCATTCATAGTAATGGCCGAGAGTTCTTCCATTTTCTTTCTATTCGAGATTAGATCTTTCAGAAATTTAGCATATCTAGGCATTCCTGAAATCACATCAATGAAAGGAAGATTTACATTTATCTGTTTAAACATATCCAAGAATTTGGATTGCTCGGCTTCAAGTTTCTCTTTTTTCATTTTACTCGGGTAAGGAAGTGGTTTTTGGTATGGTTTAACATAAGGTTTAGCTTTAACTGTGTTATCTTCATTAACCTTTTCAACTACCGGTTCTTTTTCCTTATCTTGTTCAGGTTGTGGTTCTTGTGGAGTAGGAATAGCTTCATCAAAAATTACAGGTATTTCGGGTGGTTTAAGTGTTGTACCACTTCTTGTGGTAATGGCTTTAGCTGTTTCATTCCGGGGGTTAGCATTTGTATCACTAGGTAAATTTCTCGGTTTTCTTTCACCTATTAACCTTGCTAGGTTACTTACTTCTTGTTCCAAATTTTGAATAGAAGCTTGTTGATTTCTAAATGCTTGAGCATTTTGTTCATTAGTTTGTTTCTGAGATGTGAAAAACTGCGTTTGAGTTTCAACTAGCTTCGTCATCATATCTTCTAAATTTGGCTTTTTATCATCGGTTTGTTGTGGTTTGTTTTGAAAATTATGTCTTTGCTGATTGTAAGTATTATTGGATACTTGTTGATTGCTAGGACCTTGTTGGTTGTTGTATGGAACATTTCGGTTATAATTCTGGTTTTGATTGTAAATTGGTCTTGGCGGTTGATAATTATTCTGATAATTATTTCCAGGCCTTTGGTTTATATATGAAATATTCTCTCTTTGTTCCATTGTTAGCTCAATACTGAGACAATCTTTTGTCAAATGTGGTCCTCCACACTGCTCACAACTAATTCGTATTGAGTGTATATCCTTAGTCATCTTTTCCATTCGTCTCTCGACAGCGTCTATCTTTGCAGAAATGGAATCTAAGTCATGGCTAGAATCGGCTCTAGCTGCTTTAGATGATCTAACGATATCTTTTTCTTGGTGCCACTCATGTGAGTGGGAAGTAGTGTTATCAATAATTTTGTAAGCATCAGTTTCGGTTTTCTTCATAATAGAACCACCAGCTGCTATATCTATGTCTTTTCTTGTAGTGATGTCGCATCCTTGGTAGAATATTTGTATATTTGACAAGTGTCTAAACCATGTTGCGGACATCCTCTTAATAACTTTCCAAATCTTGTCCACGCCTCATATAGAGTTTCATTCGGTTTCTGTGTGAACGTAACAATTTCTCCTTGAAGTCTTACGGCTTTAGATGCCGGAAAGAATTGTTTAAGAAATTTTTCAACTAAAACGTCCCATGTATCGATCGCCCCTTCAGGTAACGATTCCAACCAATCTTTGGCTTCTCCCTTTAAAGTCCAGGGAAATAACATGAGATATATCTGTTCATCCTCAACTTCTCGGATTTTAAATAGTGTGCAGATCCTATTAAAGGTACGAAGATGTTCATTTGGATCTTCCTTCGGCGCATCACTAAATTGGCATTGATTAGTCACCATGTGTAGAATTTGTCCTTTGATTTCATAATCTGGCGCATTAATGTCTGGATGAGTAATTGCGTGACCTTGGCCAGTGCGTTTAGCTCGCATTCGGTGTTCCATACTTAAAGGTTCCAGATTTTCCATGATTGAATTTGTTGAATCTGAATCACTAGAGGATTCTGATTTAATGGTTCGTTCCTCAACAATCTCAGTTTGAATGATTGTTGGTTCCGGAGGAAAAATTAATGGTTCAGGATCTATGAATTGTCCCTGAATATTCTCCGGATTCTCAATTGTGAGGTCGGCTTCAAAAAATGAATTATCGAAAATTTGAATTGGAGTACTTGGTCGACTGGATGACGATTCTAAAGAAAAATCAACGGCGGCAATATTTGGTAGATGTCTTGATCGAGTTACAGGTGGTGAACGTACAAAAGGTGGTGAACGTCTTGCTCGTTGCATTCACTGAATATCCTATTAGTTTTTAAAAGGAAAGAAAAATTATATAAGTTATCCAATTAATAGACTTTTCTGATTTTGCCCACGTTTCGAATAGCCAAAAGATGCAGCAGAGGGGCAGGATTCGTTTGGTCTCAATATAATTGAGTACTGTTTGGCTCTAATAACCCGGTCCACGTACAAATCCAACTATTACTACGAACTAGAAAATTTTGATGTCTATCAATTTAACCACTTAAAATAAATTTTCGTAATTTTAAGAAATTTAGAGAAGAAGTAGAATAAAAATCTATGTCCTAAAAACTAGAATGACGAGAAATAAGAAAGAAAAAGAGCGCGTCGGAAAAGGTCGAAAAAGAAAAGGGTTGAAAAATAAAAGGCGTCAAAAAATAAGAAAGAAAAAGAGATACTTATTAAACTTTAAAACACTCGACTAACCCAACCTTATTACTATCACTAACTTAAAATTAAAATTGCAAATTGAGATTACTAATTGGAGTGATAATTGATACATAGGTAAAAGGCGTCGAAAAATAAAAATAAGAAAGTAGTGCGTCAAAACTTAAAAAAGGAACTAAAAACTAAAAATTAAAAGTTGTGTCTAAAAATATTAAAGCTTACAAGAAAAACTATATCCCTAATGGCAATATCTTAAAAAGGTACTAAACCTTAAAAAGGCGTCGCAAAATTCTAAAGCACCTAGATCTTAGTCTAAAGAAAAAGCACTTAAGGGATTTTACGGCAAAACCTAAAAATCTAGAAGTAAAAATAACTATGGCAAAAACTATATTTAAAACTAAATACGAGCGAAAAATAAAAAAATTACGCTAAAAACGAATAAAAAGGGACAAAATATAAAAATAAACTAAAAGTTGTAAAAAGTACAATTTTTTATAAAAATATTATTTTTATATTATTTATTTTATAAAACTATTAATTTTACAATTTAAATAAAACTAATTAAAATTAATTATTACAAATTAATTAAAACTTAAACTAAATAATAAATTAATTAACCCTAAATACTAATTAATTAATAATAATAATTAAAACTCCGTAATAAATGCAAATTTAGGGTTTCTGCAGGCGTGTCAGGGTGGCTCCGCGAGTTGCGTTGCCACGTACAAAAAAACTCCGCGAGTCGCGGGATATAAAAATTCAGATGACAGGCTGGTTTCGACAGGTTTCGGTTTTTTAATTTATTTATTTTTTTTATATTTTCTGTTTTAATAATTAAATAAAATATTTATATAAATTAAATAAAAACTTATATTTTAAAAACTAAAATAAAAATAGAAATATTTTATAATTTTATAAAAATCTTAAAAATAGATTTATATATATATATTTTTTTTGGTTTTTAAATTTTTTAAATTTTTAATATTTAAAATGTATTATTACAAAAACTAATTAAAACTTAATAAAAATCTTTTTTTTTGGTTTTTTTATTATTTTTGAATTTTTTAAAACGTATTTTTACAAAAGCGTATTTTTTTTTATATTAGCGTTGCGCTTCCGGCTTTTAAGCTAGATTTCGTTCTCCGGCAGAGGCGCCAAAAATACTTGATGCTAAAGCTAAGGGGTATAAAATACTATTAAATTTTACAAAGAAAAACTATTAAATACGATACAATTTTACACACGATATTTATTTATTTATAGAATGGATATACCTAAACCTTGCTACAACACTTATAGGCAGTGTACCTAATCGTACAGTAGTGTAGTTTTTAGTAAGTCCGGTTCGTTCCACAGGGAAAAATCTTTAAACAAAGCTTAACGCTATATTAGTTTAATTTATAAAAATACAAATATATATAAGTAATATTATTATTATAAAAGGGGGTTTTTACCGTTTAATGACCGGTTTGTCGATTTTAAAAACTTTAGTCGCAGTTAAAACCTAATGTAAAATAATAAAAATAAATATAACTTAATTTAAAGCGTAAAGTAAATAACGATAAGGAAATTGCAATAAATAAAAGTGCGATGAAATAAAATACAATAATTAAAAAGTGCGTTAATTAAAAGTGCAATTAAATACAATGACAATAAATAAAAGTGCAATGATTAGAAGTGCAATTAAATATAAAATAAAGGAAATTAAATATGAAATAAAAGAATTATGCTTATTTAAACTTCTGTAATCATGATGTTTGACGTGTTGATTTTATTTTTATGCCCATGGGTTAATTGTTCTTTGTCGTGAATTATTTAATATGTCCACACGGATTTGTCCATAATAGTCCATCAGTCATAAATATAAAGAGCGAAAGCCTTCGTCAAATTATTCTTATTCCCGAAGTCAAATATTCCAACTAATTGAGGATTCGAATTGTAACAAGGTTTTAATACTTTGTTTAATGAATACACCAGGTTATCGACTGCGTGTAAACCAAGGTTTTACTACTTTGTTAACAATTACACCAATTACCCTTGAATGTAATTCACCCCTGTTTCAACAAGTCTATTAACCATTAATCCAGTTCCGTGTCTGGTAAAATGAATAATTATTGGTATTTATAGATATCCCGCCCACCGTACCCAGTCAAGCGTATGTGGTTATATATAAATACGTCAAATTATAAGTTTGTATATTAAATTAACAAGGTATTGTTTAGTTAATATAAAACCCATTAATAGCCCATAGTCTAATTTCCACAAGTGTCGTTCTTTTATCCAAACCCCAATTATGGTACAAAGCCCAATTACCCAATTTTAATATTATTAGCCCAACATCATGATTACTTCGGTATTAAATAAGCATAATAATAACTTAGCTACGAGACATTAAATTAAAAAGGTTGAACATAACTTACAAGGATTAAAAATAGCGCAGCGTTACACGGACAGAATTTCGACTTACACCCTTACAACATTCGCTAACATACCCTTATTATTAGAAATTAAAATTAAAATTAAAATTAAAATATAAATTATATATATTTACGTATACATATATAGAGAGATTGATAAAAGGATATTTTTTTACGATCAAAATGCGTTAGCTTTTATAGGCATTTTTGTCCAGGTAAGCTCCGCAACTCGCGGCCTTTTTGTTCTTCAAACTCCGCAACTCGCGGAGTTTGCACTTACAGCTCACTCCATTTTGGATCTTTACTTGCCGACGGTTTTAATATATAAATATAATATATATATATATATATATATATATATATATATATATATATATATATATATATATATATATATATATATATATATATATATATATATATAATTTATATAATTAATTATATATTATATTATATTTATATACATAGTTAACTTGTAATTTTTAGTCCGTTGCGTCGAGCGTTGAGAGTTGACTCTGGTCCCGGTTCCGGATTTTCGAACGTCCTTGCGTACAATTTAATATCTTGTACTTTGCATTTTGAATCTTGTACTCTTGTAATTTTGAGACGTTTCTTATCAATAATTGGAACCTCTTTGATTGTATTTTGTACTTTTGAGCTTTTTGGTCGTTTGCGTCTTCAATTCGTCGAATCTATCTTTTGTCTTCACCTTTTATTATTTAAACGAATATCACTTGTAAATAGAACAATTGCAACTAAAATCTTGTCTTTCTTGAGGAATAATGCTATGAAATATATATTCGTTTTTAGCATTATCACGTATGCCCGAGAGACATATTAAATTAACGTGGCTAATATGTTTTGATCCAAGTCGGGTCATACCCAATAACAAGCTTACCGACACCTTATTCGTATTTGATCTTAACGATTGGATCGTTGATTAAATTACGCAACACTTGAATTTTAAGAAAATGGTTTCTAAAAACAATTACAATTGATATGTATATATATAAATCATGGAATGATTTATATAATAAGGATTTAATTATGCATTTTATAAAATTGGTTTTATAAAATAAAGTATACATGACAAATAATATGGAATTTTATATATTTGGTTTTATAAATAATGCATACATAATTTATAAAATGCAAGTTTATAAAATTTGTTTTATAAAATCTTATTTTACAAAACAAGTTTATAAAATATGCATGTACATAAAATGTGTCAAGTATTATTTTATAAACTAGATGGGAGTGGCCTTGGAGTTGTAAGTAGGCATACTAGAGACTCCATTACTTGGTCATACTTTCCCAATTCCATATACAAGCATCTTGACTCACTTTGAGAGATACACATGCAATTAACATATCAAAAAAACTGCACAAAACCTCTTATTTTCTGCTGTCCAGGCCGTGAGGTTTTGGTAGCTAAAAGGAGTTCATAATTTGGTTTTTATAAGCTTATTCAAGTGTAATTAAATCCTAACCAAAGGTTAGGTGTTGGTGCAAAAGGTTGGGGTATTTTTCCTTGAGGTTTCATTCTTTTGGAGCTCCATTCATCATCATCATCTTCATCATTTACCAACAAGCTTGGAGTAGGTATAAACTCTTTTCTTGCTTGTAGATGGTAAGTATGTTTCACAACTTGATCCTAATTGGGATTTAACTTTAATTGGTTAAAGTATAACAAGTTCTAAAATGATAATTTACATGCTTCCGCTATCTTAATTGTTAAATTGTTTCTAACATGATGAACATTGTTAAATCCCAACAATCAGGACACTCAAACTTTCAGTGTCCTTCTTTATTACAATTAAAGCAAGTGATTTTGGTTGTCGCCGGGTTCGTGCAATCACGAGATAGATGTCCGTATTGCCCACAATTATAACACCGAGGGTTAAATTCTTTATAGCTACCCTTCTTCACACTATTAATGCTCTCGGAACCCTTCTTGTTCTTCTTGCTTGAAAAATTTGAATGGCTTGAACCTTCAAACTTTCTTTTAGAAAAAGAGAAATCACTTCTCTTTGGAACTTCCAGTTCAAAACCCCGAGCCAAGTTGTACAACTCTTCAAAAGACTTAGCCATTCCTCGACTAATCTTACGTTTCAACTCATCTTTCAGAGTACGATAAAAATCTAGCATCAACATTCGGTCATCACCCACATACTCTGGACAAAAACGAGTCTTGGACAAGTAGGTAGACTTGAGAGTAACCAAGTCCATAGAACCTTGTCGCAATTCGCGTAACTTGTCCCGGATTTGATTAAGGTCGGATGGAGTTCGATGTTTACCGAAGAACTCTTTCTTAAACTCCTCCCATGTCAAGCTCATGCATTATTCTTCCCCATACAATTGAATTTTATCATCCCACCACATCTTCGCCTCTTCGCGCAACATGCTAGAACCATACCTCGTTTTCTTCTCGAGAGGACATTTCGCGGTACGGAAGGCCCCCTCAATGTCGGAGATCCAAAAATTACTTTTCACTTGGTCCCTCACTCCATTAAACATAGGAGGTTGGGCATCTTTGAAATTTTTGTAATGGAAGTCCCGCCTTCCGTACCCACCGTTACCATCACCTCCTTCACCACGAGGATAAATATTTAGCGTCAAGTGCCTCTTCGATCGCGGCCTTCATTCGTTCATTAATTAAATCGGTTACATGCTCAACGACCGAATCTTGGAAGACCTTTCGGACGTCCGCTAGAAACTCCGCTTTTTGTTTCTTAAAAATGGCCTCAACTTTGGCCTTAAACTTGGCATCCTCACTCATACTTCCGTCATTGGTGTCGTGCCCGTTTCTCATCTTCATACTATAAAACGGAAATAGATTAAACAACGATATAAGGATATGCCACAATATATACGCATATACGCCTCACCGCCCCATCTTGCTCAACAATCGTCGTACATCGCTTGTTTGACACGATTTGAACCCGTAACAATGGTAGCTAATCATTGTTATGCTATCAAGTCACATTAACTTGCTAGTACAATGTCTATCACGTCACATTAACTTGCTAGTAACAAATATCACTTGTAAATAGAACAATTGCAACTAAAATCTTGTCTTTATTGAGGAATAATGCTATGAAATATATATTCGTTTTTAGCATTATCAAATATTCCCACACTTGAGCGTTGCTTGTCCTCAAGCAATATAGTCTTGAAATACTAGAATCACTTCTTTATTCTTCACACTTTGTACATCAGTGATTTCTATACGGCGGTATAAACAATGGTAGTAACGATGTGGTTTACAGTCCCACATGACTATAAAATTTAGATCCATTAAGGAAATTGGATCTTTATGAAAACATTTGATCTTTTGAAAATTTCATTCTAGCTTTTACCCTAGATAAGTTTTCCGGAATAACCCGTCACCGTTGTTTGCAAATTCTTTTTGTGGGTTTAGTAGGTTTCAGATTTGAAAATTTTAGCTCAAAACTTGTGGTTTTGTGTCACCCACTTGCTAACCTTGTATTAGGAAAGCAACACGTCCAGTATACTTGCTTTGTATATTACCTTTCGGTAAACTACCGTCCGGTTGTAAAGGAAAGCGTTGAACAAGCAACTGTTAAGGCAATGTCCCCTGACATACTTTTATTTATGGTCTATAACGTGTCGGACGCAATTACTATCCTTTGTAGGAGCAATAGTAAAGCTCACCCTTATAATTTTTCGGTCTGGCACAAGGTCCTGTCTTTGACCATGCTATGCAACCACCGTTCTTACGGTTGACATCCGATTTGGTTCAGGTGACCTAATGAATTCCAGGTGAATTCCTAGGATTTTACGTTCAATGATAATGAACGCATTGAAAATAGGTTTTCAGAAAACAAATCGGTTTGTAATTTTGATCAAAATATTTTCTCGTTCAAGCTCGAGTTTAGATATCATTGAATTCCATGAGTTTGTAATTCTCAATCTTTAAGGTCAATCTCTAGGATTGAGTAATATCAGTCTTAAAAGCTGATTTTTAATCTTTAAGGAGATTATCCTTTCTGGGGATCTGATTCATTAGTCTTATCAAGCTAATTTGCACGGTGCCCCCCATTGTACTAGATAAATTCTTCTCATGGTTAGGATAAATCTGACCATTTGGTGACCCTGTTTGATGCTGAGGTCCGTGGATTTCCTGCTGATTTTAGAGATGACTTTTCTAGATTTTTCGTCAACCTACAGCTGGTCTGGAAGACAACTTCATGACCTAAATCAAGAAGCGTGTTTCTTTTTCGGAAGACTTTACTTCCTTTTAATGATGGAATTGATTCATCGTGTAGATCCATCTTTCTTTCAAATATATTATAATAAATCGGGTAAAACTGTTTATTTTCGTCCAAAACAAAAGTATTTTCAATTAATTGTACAAAAATATGTGATATATGTTTTGAATAACTTGGTAAAAATTTCCCACACTTGGCTTTTATTTTCCTTTTTTTGCCTTTTTATTCTCCTCTATTCTATTTTAAATGAATTCTAACATTTTGGTTTGTTTCTCAATTTATGTCCTTTCCAAGGTAATAATAATTTCGGTGTTAACACCTAGTTTTATCGTTCATAAATATGTATAAACATGATTTTGAGTTCATTTAATTGAAAATTTTGAAAAATTTTACTAGAATTGGGTAGTCAGTATATAAGACTAGGGCTGTTCTTTATTATCAGAGAGCACTAGATTCTAATACAACTACTGCTTTACTAGTATTTTTAATGGTAACCAAGTGTATAAAGTAAAAATTTTAAAATCCGAAAGAATTTAACCCCTTCCCACACTTAAGATCTTGCAATGCCCTCATTTGCAAGAAATCAGTAACAATTTAAATTATTGAGGGTGATTAGCGTAGAAAAATGATTAAATTTTACCAAAGTTTCCAAACATATTGTTGTTTGTTTGTTGAATGATAAATGGTGCACATCATTTGTTCATTCCGTCTTGTTGTTACATCACATTTATTTTTCATCTTGTCGTCAAAAGTAATAGCTTTTGCTGAACTTAATGCCAGTCTTTGAAAATGCGTTGTTTTACCCTGTTGTGTACATAAGATAAACTGCAAACATATATACATATTTTTGAAGTTTGGTATATTACCCCACATTTGAAGTTTTTTTTTTTTTTTTTTTTTTTTTTAACTAAATCTTTAACTTATAAAACAAATATTAATTAATTTTAAAAATTTGTTTCCCTTGTTATTTAGGACGAGGTCGTTTTGGATCGATGTCCTAGTCCGTCTCTCGACAAAATTTTAAAATTTGTCTATTTAAAGCGCGGTTTTAAAAGCAAAGATTTTTGGGTTTTTTTTTTATGTTTTTGGCATACTTTAATTCTATAAGATTAAAAATAATGATAATAAAAGTTCTCGTCCCTCCCTCGGGTAAAGCAATTTTGGTTCAAAGACCAAGTCTTTAACTCACGATGAATTTTAAAAATCATATTTTTAACTTAATGAGATAAAGTAAATTTTTGTTTTTAAATTCACACCAAACTTAAATTTAAAATGCATAAAATAAAAAAAATTCACACCAAACTTAATTAAAAATTCATATCATAAATTCACACCAAAATTAAATTATATTTTTGTTTTTATACATACAAACTTATATTAAAAATATTAATTTTCCAAATATTTACAACTTTAAAAGTTTACAATATTTATTTAATATTAATTTATTAATTTTTTTTAAAAACATGGTAAAAATAAAATTAAAAATCTTTTTGGCTTTTATCCCACTTTAATCAATCAAATATTATCAAAAATATGCGCCCCTCTTTTCGGTAAAGTAATTTCGGTTCCATGACCTAATTTAACTCATGACGAATTTTTGAAATATTTTGGGTTGATTGATTAAAGATATTTATACCTTAAGAATAAACGGTAAATTTCGCAGTGATGTAATAAATTTTTGAATGATATCAATAATTTCGGTCGCAAGACCCAATTTTATTAAATACCAATTTAATACTTTATAGCGAACAAATTAGCGTTTATTATCAAAAGGTTAAAAATAAAAATAAAAATAAAAACTGTACAAACTTACCTGTGAAATATATTTCTTAGTGATATGCTTTAGTCCACTCATAAGATAGTCGGACTAATTGGTTTTCCATGGCTACATAGGCGTAACCTCGAGCATTTAATGTTTTTTCTTCTAAACATATGAACGGTCCATCTCTGCATAAAGTAACAAATTCGGTGTTTGAATAGGTTTGATTATTTGAACATTTACCTTCGTGTGACCATTTTCCGCATTTGTGACATTTTTCAAGGTGTCGTGCTCTTCTTTTCGCTGCGGATTTCGATTTTCCTTTACCAAATTGTAACTTATTATCTTCGCATCTGGATTCTTTTCTTACTCCGTCCAATTTACCTCTGATTAATGATACTATTTCACTTGGAAGTGTGTCATTATTACGTTTAGTGATCAAAGCGTGTAGCATTAGACCATGGTTTAGTTCACAGGAAGTCTTCATTACGTAAAAACCTAAAAAAAAATAAAAATTCAGAATGGGGGGAGAAGACTAGTTCTTTAGGGTCTGCTAGTGAAAGACCATTCGGGTTCCATTTTCGAGAACTACACGAAAACAGAAAATCTAACTCTAACAGAAATACATATTATCCTTTAAAGACTTGATTCTCCCCACACTTAGTTAGCTGCGGTATCGAAATTGTGATTAACTTCGTTGTCGACTTCCATCGGACCATGTATGTAATGTTTAACTCTGTGACCATTAACTTTAAATTCAATCCCATTTGAATTTATTAATTCTACTGTTCCGTATGGGAAAACTCTTTTGACTATGAATGGTCCAGACCATCTTGATTTCAATTTTCCAGGAAATAGCTTGAATCGTGAATTGAAAAGAAGAACTCTGTCTCCTTCTTTGAATTCTTTTGAACTTCTGATTCTTTTATCATGCCATTTCTTCGTTCTTCCTTTACAGATTAACGAATTTTTGTATGCTTCATGTCTTAATTCTTCTAATTCGTTTAATTGACTTAACCGTAGACGTCCAGCTTCATGTAAATCAAGATTACATGTCTTCAAAGCCCAAAATGCTTTGTGTTCAATTTCTACTGGTAGATGACATGCTTTTCCGTAAACGAGTTTGAAAGGTGTGGTTCCAATTGGAGTTTTGTAGGCTGTTCTAAAAGCCCAAAGTGCATCCTCCAATTTTATGGACCATTCCTTCGGATTTGATCCTACAGTTTTCTCTAGAATACGTTTTAATGCTCGGTTGGTATTTTCAACTTGTCCACTTGTCTGTGGATGATAAGCGGTGGAGATTTTATGAGTTACTCCATATCTTTTAAGAACTTTCTCAAGTTGATTATTACAGAAATGAGTTCCCCGATCACTTATTAAAGCTTTCGGTGTTCCAAACCTTGCAAAAAGACGTTTTAAAAAGTTGACTACAACTCGTGCATCGTTAGTTGGGAGAGCTTGTGCTTCCGCCCATTTTGATACATAATCAATGGCTACGAGAATGTATAAATTATTATGAGATTTTGGAAATGGACCCATAAAGTCAATACCCCAAATGTCAAATACTTCACATACTTGAATGACATTTTGTGGCATTTCATCACGTAGACTTATTTTTCCGGTCCTTTGACAAGCATCACAGGATTTGCAAAGAAGGTGTGCGTCTTTGTAAATTGTAGGCCAATAGAATCCAGCATCGTAAACTTTTCTTGCTGTTAGTTGAGGCCCATAATGCCCTCCTGTTGGTCCTGTGTGACAATGGTTTAAAATTTTACTAGCTTCATCTCCGAATACACATCAGCGTATTATTCCATCTGGATAACTTTTAAACAGATGTGGATCTTCCCAGAAATAGTGTTTTATATCACTAAAGAATTTCTTTCATTTTTGGTACGATAATCCTTTTTCAAGGAATCCACATACTAAGTAGTTTGCATAGTCTGCAAACCATGGAATTTCATTATAATCTATCTTCAATAGATATTCATTAGGAAAGTTGTCTTGTATGGCCGATTCATTTAGAACTTCTAATTCAGGATTTTCAAGACGAGAAAGATGATCAGCGGCGAGATTTTCTGCTCCTCTTTTATCTCGGATTTCAATATCAAACTCTTGTAAGAGTAAGATCTAACGGATTAATCTTGTTTTAGCATCTTGTTTTGAAAACAGGTATCTAAGAGCAGAATGGTCGGTATAGACCACCGTTTTAGCTAGAACGAGATATGATCGAAATTTGTCAAAAGCAAATACAATAGCAAGGAGTTCTTTTTCAGTAGTTGTGTAGTTTGTTTGTGCTCCTTGTAACATCTTACTAGCATAATATATAGGTTGAAATCGTTTTTCAATCCTTTGTCCTAAAACGGCTCCCATTGCAAAATCACTTGCATCGCACATTAGTTCAAACGGTAGATTCCAATTTGGTGTTATCATGATCGGCGCATTAGTGAGTTTTTCTTTAAGAATATTAAAAGATTTGATACATTCATCTAAAAAGATGAATGAAACATCCTTTTCTAGGAGTTTATTCATAGGAGTGGCAATTTTAGAAAAATCTTTTATGAAACGTCGGTAAAAACCGGCATGCCCTAGAAAACTCCTAACTCCTCTAACATTGGTGGGATGTGAAAGTTTAGCAATTACATCTACTTTAGCTCTATCCACTTCAATTCCTTCCTTTGAAATTTTATGACCAAGAACAATGCCTTCTTTAACCATGAAATGACATTTCTCCCAATTAAGTACTAGATTTGATTGTTCACATCTAATAAGCATTCGTTCAAGATTAGCTAGACATGTTTCAAATGTATCTCCTAAGACTGAAAAGTCATCCATGAAAACTTCCATGCATTCTTCTATCATGTCGTGAAAAATCGCCATCATGCACCTTTGAAAGGTTGCTGGAGCGTTGCAAAGTCTAAATGGCATGCGTTTGTAAGCAAAAGTACCATAAGGGCACGTGAATGTGGTTTTCTCTTGGTCTTCGGGTGCTATTGGAATTTGAAAATATCCGGAAAAACATCAAGAAAACAATAGTAACTATTTCCGGCTAATCTTTCCAACATTTGATCAATGAAAGGTAAGGGAAAGTGATCTTTTCTGGTGGCGTCATTTAATTTTCTATAATCAATACAAATACGCCATCCTGTTACAGTCCTAGTAGGAATAAGCTCATTTTTCTCATTTGTGATGACAGTCATGCCACCCTTCTTAGGCACACATTGAACTGGGCTTACCCATGGACTATCAAAAATTGGATAAATTAAACCTGCATCTAGCAGTTTAATAATTTCTTTTTTAACAACATCTTGCATATTAGGATTTAGTCTTCATTGGCGTTGCACATACGTTTTATGACCTTCTTCCATAAGGATTTTATGTGTGCAATACGAAGGACTTATTCCTTTTATATCATGAATCTTCCATGCAATAGCTGGTTTATGAGCTTTTAACACAGAAATGAGTTGAGATTTTTCATTTTCAGTAAGAGAAGACGATATTATTACAGGTAATTCAGATTCACCATGTAAATAAGCATATTCCAAATGGTTTGGAAGTGGCTTTAACTCTAATGTCGGAGGTTCTTCTATCGATGATTTATATCAATATCTTTCTTCTTCTTTTAGCATTTGGATTTCTTCTGTTGTTGGTTCATATCCATTAGCTATTAGTGTAGCTAACATTTCAGTTTCATCAATTGGTTCAGTTCCTTCTCCTAAAGAACATTCTCCTGTTCCTTGTAATTCTGGAAATTCTTCTAATAATTCTGCATGTGAATCTATAGTTTGAATATAATAACATGTATCATCTGCATATTGCGGTTGTTGCATTGCTCTATCAACTGAAAAGGTAACACTCTCATCCTCTATACTTAGGGTCAGTTTCTTACCAAACACGTCTATCATTGCTTTAGCCGTGTTTAAGAATGGTCTTCCTAATATGAGAGGAACTTGAGAATCTTCTTCCATATCCAGAACAACAAAATCTACTGGAAATACTAAAGTACCAACTTTAACTAGCATGTTCTCCATTATCCCTCTAGGATATTTTATTGATCGATCGGCTAGTTGTATGCTTATTCTTGTTGGTTTCAATTCTCCAAGGTCTAGTTTAGTGTATAGTGAATACGTCATTAAATTTATACTAGCACCTAAGTCTGCCAATGCTTCTATTGAACTAAGACTACCCAAAAAACATGGAATTGTGAAATTTCCTGGATCGGATAGTTTTTCTGGTATCTTATTCAACAGCACTGTTGAACAATTAGCATTCATAGTAACAGCCGAGAGTTCTTCCATTTTCTTTCTATTCGAGATTAGATCTTTCAGAAATTTAGCATATCTAGGCATTCCTGAAATCACATCAATGAAAGGAAGATTTACATTTATCTGTTTAAACATATCCAAGAATTTGGATTGCTCGGCTTCAAGTTTCTCTTTTTTCATTTTACTCGGGTAAGGAAGTGGTTTTTGGTATGGTTTAACATAAGGTTTAGCTTTAACTGTGTTATCTTCATTAACCTTTTCAACTACCGGTTCTTTTTTCTTATCTTGTTCAGGTTGTGGTTCTTGTGGAGTAGGAATAGCTTCATCAGAAATTACAGGTATTTCGGGTGGTTTAAGTGTTGTACCACTTCTTGTGGTAATGGCTTTAGCTGTTTCATTCCGGGGGTTAGCATTTGTATCACTAGGTAAACTTCTCGGTTTTCTTTCACCTATTAACCTTGCTAGGTTTCTGAGATGTGAAAAACTGCGTTTGAGTTTCAACTAGCTTCGTCGTCATATCTTCTAAATTTGGCTTTTTATCATCGGTTTGTTGTGGTTTGTTTTGAAAATTAGGTCTTTGCTGATTGTAAGTATTATTGGATACTTGTTGATTGCTAGGACCTTGTTGGTTGTTGTATGGAACATTTCAGTTATAATTCTAGTTTTGATTGTAAATTGGTCTTGGCGGTTGATAATTATTCTGATAATTATTTCCAGGCCTTTGGTTTATATATGAAATATTCTCTCTTTGTTCCATTGTTAGCTCAATACTGAGACAATCTTTTGTCAAATGTGGTCCTCTACACTGCTCACAACTAATTCGTATTGAGTATATATATCCTTAGTCATCTTTTTCATTCGTCTCTCGACAGCGTCTATCTTTGCAGAAATGGAATCTAAGTCATGGCTAGAATCGGCTCTAGCTGCTTTAGATGATCTAACGATATCTTTTTCTTGGTACCACTCATGTGAGTGGGAAGTAGTGTTATCAATAATTTTGTAAGCATCAGTTTCAGTTTTCTTCATAATAGAACCACCAGCTGCTATATCTATGTCTTTTCTTGTAGTGATGTCGCATCCTTGGTAGAATATTTGTACTATTTGACAAGTGTCTAAACCATGTTGCGAACATCCTCTTAATAACTTTCCAAATCTTGTCCACGCCTCATATAGAGTTTCATTCGGTTTCTGTGTGAACGTAACAATTTCTCCTTGAAGTCTTACGGCTTTAGATGCCGGAAAGAATTGTTTAAGAAATTTTTCAACTAAAACGTCCCATGTATCGATCGCCCCTTCAGGTAACGATTCCAACCAATCTTTGGCTTCTCCCTTTAAAGTCCAGGGAAATAACATAAGATATATCTGTTCAT
Source organism: Rutidosis leptorrhynchoides (assembly GCF_046630445.1). Taxonomy (NCBI): domain Eukaryota; kingdom Viridiplantae; phylum Streptophyta; class Magnoliopsida; order Asterales; family Asteraceae; genus Rutidosis; species Rutidosis leptorrhynchoides. The sequence continues at coordinate 389,867,313 of NC_092335.1, read as the reverse complement.
CCTCAACTTCTCGGATTTTAAATAGTGTTCAGATCCTATTAAAGGTACGAAGATGTTCATTTGGATCTTCCTTCGGCGCACCACTAAATTGGAATTGATTAGTCACCATGTGTAGAATTTGTCCTTTGATTTCATAATCTGGCGCATTAATGTCTGGATGAGTAATTGCGTGACCTTGGCCAGTGCGTTTAGCTCGCATTCGGTCTTCCATACTTAAAGGTTCTAGATTTTCCATGATTGAATTTGTTGAATCTGAATCACTAGAGGATTCTGATTTAATGGTTCGTTCCTCAACAATCTCTGTTTGAATGATTGGTGGTTCCGGAGGAAAAATTAATGGTTCAGGATCTATGAATTTTCCCTGAATATTCTCCGGATTCTCAATTGTGAGGTCGGGTTCAAAAAATGGATTATCGGAAATTTGAATTGGAGTACTTGGTCGACTGGATGACGATTCTAAAGAAAAATCAACGGCGGCAATATTTGGTAGATGTCTTGATCGAGTTACAGGTGGTGAACGTACAAAAGGTGGTGAACGTCTTGCTCGGTGCATTCACTGAATATCCTATTAGTTTTTAAAAGGAAAGAAAAATTATATAAGTTATCCAATTAATAGACTTTTCTGATTTTGCCCACGTTTCGAATAGCCAAAAGATGCAGCAGAGGGGCAGGATTCGTTTGGTCTCAATATAATTGAGTACTGTTTGGCTCTAATAACCCGGTCCACGTACAAATCCAACTATTACTACGAACTAGAAAATTTTGATGTCTATCAATTTAACCACTTAAAATAAATTTTCGTAATTTTAAGAAATTTAGAGAAGAAGTAGAATAAAAATCTATGTCCTAAAAACTAGAATGGCGAGAAATAAGAAAGAAAAAGAGTGCGTCGGAAAAGGTCGAAAAAGAAAAGGGTTGAAAAATAAAAGGCGTCGAAAAATAAGAAAGAAAAAGAGATACTTATTAAACTTTAAAACACTCGACTAACCCAACCTTATTACTATCACTAACTTAAAATTAAAATTGCAAATTGAGATTACTAATTGGAGTGATAATTGATACATAGGTAAAAGGCGTCGAAAAATAAAAATAAGAAAGTAGTGCGTCAAAACTTAAAAAAGGAACTAAATACTAAAAATTAAAAGTTGCGTCTAAAAATATTAAAGCTTACAAGAAAAACTATATCCCTAATGGCAATATCTTAAAAAGGTACTAAAACTTAAAAAGGCGTCGCAAAATTCTAAAGCACCTAGATCTTAGTCTAAAGAAAAAGCACTTAAGGGATTTTACGGCAAAACCTAAAAATCTAGAAGTAAAAATAACTATGGCAAAAACTATATTTAAAACTAAATACGAGCGAAAAATACAAAAATTACGCTAAAAACGAATAAAAAGGGACAAAATATAAAAATAAACTAAAAGTTGTAAAAAGTACAATTTTTTATAAAAATATTATTTTTATATTATTTATTTTATAAAACTATTAATTTTACAATTTAAATAAAACTAATTAAAATTAATTATTACAAATTAATTAAAACTTAAACTAAATAATAAATTAATTAACCCTAAATACTAATTAATTAATAATAATAATTAAAACTCCGTAATAAATGCAAATTTAGGGTTTCTGCAGGCGTGTCAGGGTGGCTCCGCGAGTTGCGGTGCCACGTACAAAAAAAACTCCGCGAGTCGCGGGATATAAAAATTCAAATGACAGGCTGGTTTCGACAGGTTTCGGTTTTTTAATTTATTTATTTTTTTTATATTTTCTGTTTTAATAATTAAATAAAATATTTATATAAATTAAATAAAAACTTATATTTTAAAAACTAAAATAAAAATAGAAATATTTTATAATTTTATAAAAATCTTAAAAATAGATTTATATATATATATATATTTTTTTCGGTTTTTAAATTTTTTATATTATTAATATTTAAAATGTATTATTACAAAAACTAATTAAAACTTAATAAAAATCTTTTTTTTTGTTTTTTTTTATTATTTTTGAATTTTTTAAAACGTATTTTTACAAAAGCGTAATTTTTTTTTATATTAGTGTTGCGCTTCCGGCTTTTAAGCTAGATTTCGTTCTCCGGCAGAGGCGCCAAAATTACTTGATGTTAAAGCTAAGGGGTATAAAATATTATTAAATTTTACAACGAAAAACAATTAAATACGATACAATTTTACACACGATATTTATTTATTTATAGAATGGATATACCTAAACCTTGCTACAACACTTATAGGCAGTGTACCTAATCGTACAGTAGTGTAGTTTTTAGTAAGTCCGGTTCGTTCCACAGGGAAAAATCTTTAAACAAAGCTTAACGTTATATTAGTTTAATTTATAAAAATACAAATATATATAAGTAATATTATTATTATAAAAGGGGGGGTTTTTACCGTTTAATGACCGGTTTGTCGATTTTAAAAACTTTAGTCGCAGTTAAAACCTAATGTAAAATAATAAAAATAAATATAACTTAATTTAAAGCGTAAAGTAAATAACGATAAGGAAATTGCGATAAATAAAAGTGCGATGAAATAAAATACAATAATTAAAAAGTTCGTTAATTAAAAGTGCAATTAAATACAATGACAATAAATAAAAGTGCAATGATTAGAAGTGCAATTAAATATAAAATAAAGGAAATTAAATATGAAATAAAAGAATTATGCTTATTTAAACTTCCGTAATCATGATGTTTGACGTGTTGATTTTAGTTTTATGCCCATAGGTTAATTGTTCTTTGTCATGGATTATTTAATATGCCCATACGGATTTGTCCATAATAGTCCATCAGTCATAAATATAAAGAGCGAAAGCCTTCGTCAGATTATTCTTATTCCCGAAGTCAAATATTCCAACTAATTGGAGATTCGAATTGTAACAAGGTTTTAATACTTTGTTTAATGAATACACCAGGTTATCGACTGCGTGTAAACCAAGGTTTTACTACTTTGTTAACAATTACACCAATTACCCTTGAATGTAATTCACCCCTGTTTCAACAAGTCTATTAACTATTAATCCAGTTCCGTGTCTGGTAAAATGAATAATTATTGGTATTTATAGATATCCCGCCCACCGTACCCAGTCAAGCGTATGTGGTTATATATAAATACGTCAAATTATAAGTTTGTATATTAAATTAACAAGGTATTGTTTAGTTAATATAAAACCCATTAATAGCCCATAGTCTAATTTCCACAAGTGTCGTTCTTTTATCCAAACCCCAATTATGGTACAAAGCCCAATTACCCAATTTTAATATTATTAGCCCAACATCATGATTACTTCGGTATTAAATAAGCATAATAATAACTTAGCTACGAGACATTAAATTAAAAAGGTTGAACATAACTTACAATGATTAAAAATAGCGTAGCGTTACACGGACAGAATTTCGACTTACACCCTTACAACATTCGCTAACATACCCTTATTATTAGAAATTAAAATTAAAATTAAAATTAAAATTAAAATTAAAATATAAATTATATATATTTACGTATACATATATAGAGAGATTGATAAAAGGATATTTTTTTACGATCAAAATGCGTTAGCTTTTATAGGCATTTTTGTCCAGGTAAGCTCCGCAACTCGCGGCCTTTTTGTTCTTCAAACTCCGCAACTCGCGGAGTTTGCACTTACAGCTCACTCCATTTTGGATCTTTACTTGCCGACGGTTTTAATATATAATTTATATAATTAATTATATATTATATTATATTTATATACATAGTTAACTTGTAATTTTTAGTCCGTTGCGTAGAGCGTTGAGAGTTGACTCTGGTCCCGGTTCCGGATTTTCGAACGTCCTTGCGTACAATTTAATATCTTGTACTTTGCGTTTTGAATCTTGTACTCTTGTATTTTTGAGACGTTTCTTATCAATAATTGGAACCTCTTTGATTGTATTTTGTACTTTTGAGCTTTTTGGTCGTTTGCGTCTTCAATTCGTCGAATCTATCTTTTGTCTTCACCTTTTATTATTTAAACGAATATCACTTGTAAATAGAACAATTGCAACTAAAATCTTGTCTTTCTTGAGGAATAATGCTATGAAATATATGTTCGTTTTTAGCATTATCACGTATGCCCGAGAGACATATTAAATTAACGTGGCTAATATGTTTTGATCCAAGTCGTGTCATACCCAATAACAAGCTTACCGACACCTTATTCGTATTTGATCTTAACGATTGGATCGTTGATTAAATTACGCAACACTTGAATTTTAAGAAAATGGTTTCTGAAAACAATTACAATTGATATGTATATATATAAATCATGGAATGATTTATATAATAAGGATTTAATTATGCATTTTATAAAATTGGTTTTATAAAATAAAGTATACATGACAAATAATATGGAATTTTATATATTTGGTTTTATAAATAATGCATATATAATTTATAAAATGCAAGTTTATAAAATTTGTTTTATAAAATCTTATTTTACAAAACAAGTTTATAAAATATGCATGTACATAAAATGTGTCAAGTATTATTTTATAAACTAGATGGGAGTGGCCTTGGAGTTGTAAGTAGGCATACTAGAGACTCCATTACTTGGTCATACTTTCCCAATTCCATATACAAGCATCTTGACTCACTTTGAGAGATACACATGCAATTAACATATCAAAAAAAACTGCACAAAACCTCTTATTTTCTGCTGTCCAGGCCGTGAGGTTTTGGTAGCTAAAAGGAGTTCATAATTTGGTTTTTATAAGCTTTATTCAAGTGTAATTAAATCCTAACCAAAGGCTAGGTGTTGGTGCAAAAGGTTGGGGTATTTCTCCTTGAGGTTTCATTCTTTTGGAGCTCCATTCATCATCATCATCTTCATCATTTACCAACAAGCTTGGAGTAGGTATAAACTCTTTTCTTGCTTGTAGTTTGTAAGTATGTTTCACAACTTGATCCTAAATGGGATTTAACTTTAATTGGTTAAAGTATAACAAGTTCTAAAATGATAATTTACATGCTTCCGCTATCTTAATTGTTAAATTGTTTCTAACATGATAAACATTGTTAAATCCCAACAATCAGGACACTCCAACTTTCGATGTCCTTCTTTATTACAATTAAAGCAAGTGATTTTGGTTGTTGCCGGGTTCGTGCAATCACGAGATAGATGTCCGTATTGCCCACAATTATAACACCGAGGGTTAAATTCTTTATAGCTACCCTTCTTCACACTATTAATGCTCTCGAAACCCTTCTTGTTCTTCTTGCTTGAAAAATTTGAATGGCTTGAACCTTCAAACTTTCTTTTAGAAAAAGAGAAATCACTTCTCTTTGGTACTTCCAGTTCAAAACCCCGAGCCAAGTCGTACAACTCTTCAAAAGACTTAGCCATTCCTCGGCTAATCTTACGTTTCAACTCATCGTTCAGAGTACGATAAAAATCTAGCATCAACATTCGGTCATCACCCACATACTCCGGACAAAAACGAGTTGATAGTTCTCCAAATGAACATATATTTAGTAGCAATATCCTCCCAATATGTAAATTATTTAGTTGTAATTGTCCTATTTTAAGTTGTAATCGTTTATATTAAATAAGTGCGAAGACAAAAGGCGAAAACGAAGATTTGAAGACGCAAACGTCCAAAAAGCTCAAATGTACAAGATACAATCCAAGTGGTTCAAATTATTGATGAAGAACTTCTAAAAAAGACAAGAGTACAAGTTACAAAACGTAAAGTACAAGATATTAAATTGTACGCAAGGACGTTCAAAAATCCGGAACCGGGACATGAGTCAACTATCAACGCCCGACGCAACGGACTAAAAATTACAAGTCTACTATGCACAAGAATATAATATAATATATAAATAATTATATTAATTATTTATATTTTATATTTATATATATAAAACGTCGGCAAAGAAGATCCAAAAGGGTGTGAGCTGTATCCCATTTCCCCGCGACTCGCGGAGTTCTCAGGCACAAAGTGCCGCGACTTGCGGAGCACAGAAATATCAGAATGCCTATAAAAGGTCGCGAATTCTGCCGAGTTTAAAAAAAAAAATAATAATAATAATACTCTGTAATAAATAAATAAATAAATATATATATAATATATATAGTATAGGGTAGTTTTATATTAGATTAGTTCGGGTTATGTAAAGGTTATTTTACGGGTTTTTGAAGTCGAAATTCTGTCTGTGTAACACTACGCGATAAATACTCAATGTAAGTTATGTTCTCCTTTTTAAATTAATGTCTCGTAACTAAGTTGTTATTATGCTTATTTAAATTGAAGTAATCGTGATGTTGGGCTAAATATTAAAAATGGGGTAATTGGGCTTTGTACCATAATTGGGGTTTGGACAAAAGAACGACACTTGTGGAAATTAGACTATGGGCTATTAATGGGCTTTATATTTATTTAACTAAATGATAGTTTGTTAATTTCAATATAAAGATTTACAATTGGACGTCCCTATAAATAACCATATACACTCAATCGGACACAATGGGCGGGATATTTATATGTACGAATAATTGTTCATTTAACCGGATACGGGAATGGATTAATAGTCTATGGAATTATTAAAACATGGGTGAAATTATGTACAAGGACACTTGGCATAATTGATAACAAATTATTAAAACCTTGGATTACACGCAGTCGATATCCTGATGTAATTATTAAACAAAGTACTAAAACCTTGTTACAGTTTAAGTCCCCAATTAGTTGGAATATTTAACTTCGGATATAAGGATAATTTGACGAGGATACTCGCACTTTATATTTATGACTGATGGACTGTTATGGACAAAAACCAGACGGACATATTAAATAATCCAGGACAAAGGACAATTAACCCATGGGAATAAACTAAAAATCAACACGTCAAACATCATGATTACGGAAGTTTAAATAAGCATAATATATTTTATTTCATATTTCCTCGTACTTTTATTTATTGTCATTTTAATTATTGTTATTTATTTTATATTGTTAGTTAAATATCATCATTTACTTTACGCTTTGCTTAAAATATAAAATCGACAAACCGGTCATTAAACGGTAAAACCCCCTTTTATATATTATTAATATAATATATTTTGTACGAATATAATTGTTTAAAATATAGTGTGAAATAAGCCAGCTCCCTGTGTAACGAACCGGACTTACTAAAAACTACACTACTCTACGATTAGGTACACTGCCTATAGTGTTGTAGCAAGGTTTAGGTATATCCCATTTGTAAATAAATAATTAAAACTTGTGTAATAATTTGTAACGTATTTCGTAGTAAAATATAGTACTATCACGTACCCCTTGGCTTTAACATCAAGTTTTTGGCGCCGCTGCCGGGGAACTCAGCGAAACGCTATATTTTTAATATATATTTGTATAAATATATTTTTAGAAAAACAATATAAAATTAAAAAAAAAACCGAAAAAATATAAATATATATCATTTATTTTTTTTAGATTTCTATTTACAAAATTATAAATTATTTTTATTTTAGTTTTTAAAGATAAGTTTTTTTTAATTTATATAAATATCTTATTTAAATTAAAAATAAAAACAAAATATATATATAAATCTGAACCTACACGAATTTGACCTGCACCTCTTTTGGACCTGCAACCTCCGCGACTTGCGGAGGTTTTGAACTGAGATCACTGCGACTCGCGGAGCCGTCTGACACGGGTCACACAGAAGCCCTGAATCAGCATTAATTACAAATTTTTATTATTATTATTTAAATTAAACCCTAATTAGGGTTATATTTTTATAATGATTAGTTTAGTTTTATTATTTATTTTGTATTTTTAGTTTATAAGTTTAATTAATTTATAAACTTAATAGTTTTATAAAATAAATAATATAAAAATAATATTTTTATAAAAATTGTACTTTTTACAACTTTTAGCCTATTTTTATTTTTGTATCTTTTTATCATTTAATCATAATATTTGTATTTTTATTTGTTCGTAGCTAGTTGTAAGTTCTAGTATTTTTCCGTCTTATTTTTATTTTTAGATTTTTAGGCTTTACCGTAAAATCCCTTAAGTGCTTTTTCTTTAGACTAAGATTTAGGTGCTTTAGAATTTTGCGACGCTGTTTATAAATTTTAGTACCTTTTAAGTTACGACGCGCTATTTTCTTATTTTTATTTTTCAACGTTTTTCGACGCGCACACTTTTTCTTTCTTATTTCTCGACACGCTAGTTTTTAGGACTTAGAAATTTTCTCTACTTCTTCTCTAAAATTCCAAACGAAAAATTATTTTAAGTGGTTAAATTGATAGACATCCAAATTTTCTGCTTCGTAGTAATAGTTGAATTTGTTAGTGGCTGAGTTGTGAGCTTCCGATTTAAAGGGTTCTGGCTCCCTGCTGCATCTATTGGCTATTCGAAACGTAGGCAAAAGCAGAAAAGTCTATTAATTTGATAACTTATATAATTTTTATATTTATAACTAATAGGATAATTAAAATTTGGTAATAAGCGCATTATGAAAAGTCTCGAAGATATTTTGGAAACTCTTTACGACATACGAAATCAATACTCTCAACCGAGTGTTGATGACAATTCGTTCGGTCAATCTTGGATCACGAATGACGAAACAATAACTAGTTGTGAAATCTGTGGAGATTATCACTCAACATGGGAATGTTATTATTACGTTCCTATGGAAAATTACGCACCCATGGAACCTGAATGGAATGATTATGAGGAATACAATTCAAATTGGGATTATTCCCAAGAATATATCCAAACTCAACAACCAGTAGACGAGGAAAATTATGTGTCTGAAAATTTATTAGACAATATGAAAATCAAACTCGAAGAACTCAACGCTCAAAATGAACAAATGAGATAGTTTGTAAACCGGCAAGCTGAAACTCTATCAGACTACACACCTGTTGATCTGAGGAGTATTGTGCTAGAAAATCTCATATCATCGAATTTTGATGAATTCGAGAGCTCCGAAATCACCAATTATCCCGATGATACTTTTTATTCAGTTTTACCAATTTCACAACATATCGACACATTAGCCTCTACCAATGAAATCATCGATCAATCAATAAATGAAGAAGAAGTAAGGGTGACAAATTGGTACTCTTTGGAAAACGATAACGTTGAAAATTTTACCCCCGAGACCAAAATGGTGAGACCAATAAGTACCATTAATGAAGAAGAATTTGCTTTGATCCCGAAATTCACGATTCCACAATCTTCCAACTCAATATTCTCAATAGACGAGTCATCTACCAAAGATGAACTACAAGCTGTAATAGATATTGACACCTCGAATTTCACCCAAATGGGTAATAGAGGTGAAAACTTTGATCCCGAGAATAAACGGAAGGAAATGTTAGGAATTGTCCACCCTATAGTATGTATGTCGGTGTATATCGATCCATTTGACCAAGAACCAGAAAAGAGATATATCCATTTACTAAAAGCTACACTTAAAAAAGAATTAAGTAGTGACAATCGAGCGAGTCTAAACTTTAAACCCATTGATATATTATACACCACCCGATATGTAAATAATTGGCTCACTACTCTAATTCGTGGAACTTATTCTACCGACTTCACATGTCGTCAGCTAAGTGTGGGGAAGTTTAACCCCACTTAACGTTAAATTAGGGGTTCGGGTTAGTGCATAACTCGTTAATAAACATGCATAATAAATTAGGGTAAAAGACGCATTTTTAAAGATTAGCAAACAGTTCAGAAAAGCAACCGTTTTTGAAGAAAAATATGTGTGATAAAACAAGAAGGAATGAACGATGAAGTGCGCCATCTATCATTCGACGAGCTTTGTAATTACAAACTGGGTATTTTTAATCACTTTTCTACACTTATCACCCTCGTGAATTTATAATTAAAGTCTGATTTCATGCAAATGAGGGCATTGCATGAGCTCAAGTGTGGGGATATTAGGGTTATAAATTCTCTCGGGTTTATACTTGGTTTATTTGCCAAATTTTTTGAAAATTTGAAAAATTTTCAACTAAATGAATTTAAAATCATGTTTATACATATTTATGAACGATAAAACTAGGTGATAATACCGAAATTATTGTTACCTCGAAAAGGACATAAATTGAGAAATAACTAAAACGCTTGAATTTATTTATTTAAGATATAAAAAGACGCATGAAAAAAAGCCAAGTGTGGGGAGAATGTACCAAGTTATTCAACTAAAAACTATCTATCACATGTTTCTGTAAAGTTATTGCATGTGCTTTTTGGACTAAATTAACTGTCTTACCTGATTTACTGTAAAGAGAGATGGATCTACACGATGAATCAATTCCATCATTAAAAGGAAGTAAAGTCTTCCGAAAAAGACACGCGCTTCTTGATTTAGGTCAAGAAGTTGTCGTCCAGACCAGCTGTAGGTTGACGAAAAATCTAGAAAAGTCATCTCTAAAATCAGCAGGAAATCCACGGACCTCAGCATCAAACAGGGTCGCCAAGTGGTCAGATTTATCCTAACCATGAGAAGGATTTATCTCGTAAAATGGGGAGGGCGCCGTGCAAATTAGCTGGATAAGACTAATGAATCAGATCCCCAGAAAGGATAATCTCCTTAAAGATTAAAAATCAGCTTTTAAGACTGATATTATTCAATCCTAGAGATTGACCTTAAAGATTGAGAATTACAAACTCATAGAATTCAATGATATCTAAACTCGTGCTTGAACGAGAAAATATTTTGATCAAAATTAAAACCGATTTGTTTTCTGAAAACCTATTTTCAATGCATTCATTACCATTGAACGTAAAATCCTAGGAATTCACCTGGAATTCATTAGGTCACCTGAACCAAATCGGGTGTCAACCGTAAGAACGGTGGTTGCATAGCATGGTCGAAGACAAGACCTTGTGCCAGACCGAAAAATCATAGGATGATCTTTACTATTGCTCCTACAAAGGATAGTAATAGCATCCGACACGTTTTTGGACCATAATCAAATGCATGTCATTAGACATTACCTTAACAGTTGCTTGTTCATCGCTTTCCTTTACAATCGGACGGTAGTTTGCCGAAAGGTAATATACGGGACAAGTAAACTGGACGTGTTGCTTTCCTAATACAAGGTTAGCAAGTGGGTGACACAAAACCATAAGTGTTGAGCTAAAATTTTCAAATCTGAAACCCACCAAACCCACAAAAAGAATTTGCAAACACCGGTGAAGGGTTATTCCGGAAAACTTATCTAGGGTAAAAGCTAGATTTAATTTTCAAAAGATCAAATGTTTTCATAAAGATCCAATTTCCTTAAAGGATCTAAATTTTTATAGTCATGTGGGACTGTAAACTACATCGTTACTATCATTGTTTATACCGCCGTATCAAAATCACTAATGTATAAAGTGTGAAGAATAAAGAAGTGATTCGTGTGATTTAATTTCAAGTTTTGTATTGCTTGAGGACAAGCAACGCTCAAGTGTGGGGATATTTGATAGTACTCCAAATGAACATATATTTAGTAGCAATATCCTCCCAATATGTAAATTATTTAGTTGTAATTGTCCTATTTTAAGTTGTAATCGTTTATATTAAATAAGTGCGAAGACAAAAGGCGAAAACGAAGATTTGAAGACGCAAACGTCCAAAAAGCTCAAATGTACAAGATACAATCCAAGTGGTTCAAATTATTGATGAAGAACGTCTAAAAAAGACAAGAGTACAAGTTACAAAACGCAAAGTACAAGATATTAAATTGTACGCAAGGACGTTTAAAAATTCGGAACCGGGACATGAGTCAACTATCAACGCCCGACGCAACGGACTAAAAATTACAAGTCTACTATGCACAAGAATATAATATAATATATAAATAATTATATTAATTATTTATATTTTATATTTATATATATAAAACGTCGGCAAAGAAGATCCAAAAGGGTGTGAGCTGTATCCCATTTCCCCGCGACTCGCGGAGTTCTCAGGCACAAAGTGTCGCGACTCGCGGAGCAGAGAAATATCAGAATGCCTATAAAAGGTCGCGAATTCTGCCGAGTTTAAAAAAAAAATAATAATAATAATACTCTGTAATAAATAAATATATATATATAATATATATAGTATAGGGTAGTTTTATATTAGATTAGTTCGGGTTATGTAAAGGTTATTTTACGGGTTTTTGAAGTCGAAATTCTGTCCGTGTAACACTACGCGATAAATACTCAATGTAAGTTATGTTCTCCTTTTTAAATTAATGTCTCGTAACTAAGTTGTTATTATGCTTATTTAAATTGATGTAATCGTGATGTTGGGCTAAATATTAAAAATGGGGTAATTGGGCTTTGTACCATAATTGGGGTTTGGACAAAAGAACGACACTTGTGGAAATTAGACTATGGGCTATTAATGGGCTTTATATTTGTTTAACTAAATGATAGTTTGTTAATTTTAATATAAAGATTTACAATTGGACGTCCCTATAAATAACCATATACACTCAATCGGACACGATGGGCGGGATATTTATATGTACGAATAATCGTTCATTTAACTGGACACGGGAATGGATTACTAATCTATGGAATTATTAAAACAGGGGTGAAATTATGTATAAGGACACTTGGCATACTTGATAACAAAGTATTAAAACCTTGGATTACACGCAGTCGATATCCTGGTGTAATTATTAAACAAAGTACTAAAACCTTGTTACAGTTTAAGTCCCCAATTAGTTGGAATATTTAACTTCGGATATAAGGATAATTTGATGAGGATACTCGCACTTTATATTTATGACTGATGGACTGTTATGGACAAAAACCAGACGGACATATTAAATAATCCAGGACAAAGGACAATTAACCCATGGGAATAAACTAAAAATCAACAAGTCAAACATCATGATTACGGAAGTTTAAATAAGCATAATATATTTTATTTCATATTTCCTCGTACTTTTATTTATTGTCATTTTAATTATTGTTATTTATTTTATATTGTTAGTTAAATATCATCATTTACTTTACGCTTCGCTTAAAATATAAAATCGACAAACCGGTCATTAAACGGTAAAACCCCCTTTTATATATTATTAATATAATATATTTTGTACGAATATAATTGTTTAAAATATAGTGTGAAATAAGCCAGCTTCCTGTGGAACGAACCGGACTTACTAAAAACTACACTACTCTATGATTAGGTACACTGCCTATAGTGTTGTAGCAAGGTTTAGGTATATCCCATTTGTAAATAAATAATTAAAACTTGTGTAATAATTTGTAACGTATTTCGTAGTAAAATATAGTACTATCACGTACCCCTTGGCTTTAACATCACGAGTCTTGGACAAGTAGGTAGACTTGAGAGTAACCAAGTCCATAGAACCTTGTTGCAATTCGCGTAACTTGTCCCGGATTTGATTAAGGTCGGATGGAGTTCGATATTCACCGAAGAACTCTTTCTTAAACTCCTCCCATGTCAAGCTCATGCATTGTTCTTCCCCATACAATTGAATCTTATCATCCCACCACATCTTCGCCTCTTCGCGCAACATGCTAGAACCGTACCTCGTTTTCTTCTCGGGAGGACATTCTGCGGTACGGAAGGCCCCCTCAATGTTAGAGATCCAACAATTACTTTTCACTTGGTCCCTCACTCCATTAAACATAGGAGGTTGGGCATCTTTGAAATTTTTGTAATGGAAGTCCCGCCTTCTGTACCCACCATTACCATCACCTCCTTCACCACGAGGATAAATATTTAGCGTCAAGTGCCTCTTTGATCGCGGCCTTCATTCGTTCATTAATTAAATCGGTTACATGCTCAACGACCGAATCTTGGAAGACCTTTCGGACGTCCGCTAGAAACTCCGCTTTTTGTTTCTTAAAAATGGCCTCAACTTTGGCCTTAAACTTGGCATCCTCACTCATACTTTCGTCATTGGTGTCGTGCCCGTTTCTCATCTTCATACTATAAAACGGAAATAGATTAAACAACGATACAAGGACATGCCACAATATATACGCATATACGCCTCACCGCCCCATCTTGCTCAACAATCGTCGTACATCGCTTGTTTGACACGATTTGAACCCGTAACAATGGTAGCTATCATTGTTATGCTATCACGTCACATTAACTTGCTAGTACAATGTCTATCTCACTTGATGATTGCAAAGCACAACACAAAACAATTAGCGCATAGTTAGATCACATAAACCTATGCACTAACCAATCCCCGATCCGACCCGTCTCCAACAAGTCTCGCATAAAACGCATACATAATAAAGTCTAAGTCTAGGCACCTATCTCAAGACGCCTAAATCCCTTAGACCATGCTCTGATACCACTTGTAACGACCCAACCCTCGTTATTCTAAAATACGACCCCAAAATTTTTTTTTCTAGATTAGTACATCTGGACGGCATCCAGGATTCTGGACGGCGTCCAGCTCAGAAGGTCAGGACGGCATCCAGCTTTTGGGACGGCGTCCAACTTTTGGGACGGCGTCTCAATGAACTGCCAGGGACTGATCCCCGTATCCAACTTACGCGAGCGAAAAACCCACTTCCCAACACTTTTAGACGAAACCCTATTTACAACATGTTAACATAATTAAACTAAGAAGTTTCCACCATAAAACTAAGTTTTACAACATCGGGCCCACATCGGCCATTTTATGAGTTTCGTTCAAAAATACAAATTCGACCATAAGAGTTTAAATTCCAAACGACACCTAGAGCATGGTGTTTGGGGTTAAACTACCCACATCTTTGCCAAACTTCAAAAGCAAACATCCCAAAAGCGTTCCCTTATCAAAACAAAGCGGGAGGTCACTAATTCAACCGAACACCCTTACCCTTGTCCACGCCGGAACCTAAAAAGAGTAAACAACGAGAGGGTAAGCTAAAGCTTAGTGAATGCAATAATTGTACACATACATATATAATCTATTCACCTACAAACACTTACACAATACCGTAAACGAGCTAGCAATTTAGTAACTATGCAATCACAATGCAAAACTAGATATCCGCAATCCCAATGAGCTAGCATTACCCAAAGCATATAGTACACAATTCGATATGCTAAAATACACTATCACACATAACCATGGTTAACCATAACGTACACAAGGGAACGGTACTCGCACAATGACCGTTGGTACTCGCACAATGACCGTTAGTATAACTAACCCCCTAGGTGGACGTCCGCACTTACTGAACCACCCTTCACGCACATGTGGTCTCCATCGTATAAAAGAGTAGTGAATCCACACGTCCGGATAACACTATAGTGAATCCTCACGCCCGGATAGCACTAACCACAAGCCCGCAAGCAAATACACTATATACGTATATATATAATTATTCCACTCACCTTAACGCCTTCGGTGAATGAGAGATCAAGCTTGCGACCTTCAATATAATGTACCTAATACATTACGCATATAATCAATCACACAATCAAGTTGGTCAACCAACTCACTCACCATCTTGGCAACATTTTGACCCATAGTGCAAATCTTGACCCATTTGCACTCTTAACCCCAAATTAGGTCAACTTCACCAAAAACCCTAACACTAGCCCAAAATGGTCTTAACCCACTTAATAGCGCAAGGTTATCGCATTTACACGCTCATTTTACAACTTAGGTCACCCAAGACTCATTTGACCCATTTCAAGGTTAACACACCCATTTGGGTCACCCACAACCCAAATAACACCCATGTACTTAATCACAAGGTGTGCTAGTAATTTCTAACCAATTTAAGTCTCGAAAACACATTTAACATTTTAAAACCTTAGGTTAGTCA
The DNA here is from genome assembly GCF_046630445.1 of Rutidosis leptorrhynchoides. Lineage (NCBI taxonomy): Eukaryota > Viridiplantae > Streptophyta > Magnoliopsida > Asterales > Asteraceae > Rutidosis > Rutidosis leptorrhynchoides. The sequence continues at coordinate 389,851,513 of NC_092335.1, read as the reverse complement.
TCCTTTGAGTCCACATGTCCCCAAACTCACCCAAAACCCCCAATTCACTAACAAAGGGTTCTATGTTCATCACTAACCCAAACCCTAACCCTTATCACTAATTAAGTAGAGGAATTAGGTTTAAAACTTACCACCACAATCACAACGTAGCTAGGGAGTAGATGAACAACTTTAAAACATGCACTTTGACCCGAAACAACCTTCTTCCTCCTCGATTTGAGCTTTCTCTCACAAGGAAACTCTCTCTCTCTCTAAAATTGAAGTAGATGAAGATAAGGTAGGTAAAAGTGAAGTAAAGGCACCCACCAACTGACACTTGGAGCCTTAAAGTCGTTCCCCAAGTGAAATTACCCATTTACCCTTTTTAAATATCATAAAGGAGACAGCTAGCCCGCCAGACCATTTGGACGGCGTCCAATGGTCTGGACAGCGTCCAGCCCTTCACATTGGTATGGTGTCCCATCATTTTGGACGGCGTCCCGATCAACTGGGGAAACATGATCTTACACTAAACCTTTGGTCAAGTGATCAGCCAAATTTTGTTGTGACCTCACATAGTTAACAGAAATAACTCTATTGGTGATCAACTCATGAATCATGCTATGTCTCACACCTAAGTGTCTTGACTTACCATTATACATATGATTGTAAGCCTTAGCCAATGTTAAAGCACTATCACAATGAATACAAATAAGGGATATAGGCTTTGGCCACAAAGGAATTTCATAGATTAAATTCCTTAAACATTCGGCTTCATTACTAGCCGCCGCCAAAGCAAAAAATTCAGATTCCATTGTCAAATTAGTAATACAAGTTTCTTTCTTTGACGCCCATGAAATAGTCCCTCCTCCAAATAGAAATATCCAACCCGTTGTAGATGAATGATCTTCAACGTTGGTAATCCAACTTGCATTCGAATATCCTTCTATAATAAGAGGAAATCCAGAATATGTGATACCATAATTCACGGTTTGCTTCAAATAGTGAACACTCGATTCATCGCATACCAATGGTGAGTACTCGGATTACTTGTAAACCTACTCAGTTTCCCATAAGAAATATCCGGTCTTGTTGATGTCATAGCATACGTCAAACAACATATTGCTTGAGAGTATTCAAGTTGCTTCACCGCTTTACCCGTATTAGGCAAAAGCTTGATATTTGGATCAATATGAGTACTAACCAGCGAACAAGTCTCACAATTAAATTTCTTTAAAATTTTCTCAATGTATTGAGATTGTGTAATAGTGATATTCTTTCCATCATGCTTAATCCTTATCCCAAGGATTACATCTGCCACTCCCATATCCTTCATTGAGAATTTGGATGACAAAAATTCCTTAGTTTTATCAACTTGATCTTGGTCAGTGCCAAAGATCAACATGTCATCCACATATAAGCAAATGATCACACTTTTTCCATTTTGATCAAATTTGCTATATACGCACTTGTCCGATTGATTCAATGTAAACCGATGAGATAAAATCACATCATCAAACTTTTGATGTCGTTGTTTAGGTGCTTGTTTAAGTCCATACAAAGACTTAATCAACTTGCACACCTTTATCTATTGTCCCGGTATTACAAAACCCTCCGGTTGTTTCATATACACCTCCTCATCCAATTCACCATTCAAAAAGGCTGTTTTCACATCCATTTGGTGAATTACAAGATTGTGAGTTGATGCGAGAGCAATCAACAATCTAATGGTGGTGATATGGGCAACCGGTGCATAAGTATCAAAATAATCAATACCTTCCTTTTTTCTAAAGCCTTGGATAACCAATTGAGCCTTAAACTTATCAATCGTACCATCAATCTTCATTTTTCGCTTGAAGATCCACTTGTTTCCCAATGGTTTACAACCCGGTGGTAGGTCCACTAATACCCAACTATTATTTTCCAATATGGAATCCATCTCATCACGCACCGCCTCTTTCCGAAAGTCAACGTCACGAAATATCATTGCTTCCTCATAGGTTCTAGGATCTCCCTTAATATTATGACAATAATAGAGTTGAGATTCAACACAGTCTCTAGATCCCTCAACTAAGTAAAGTTGACAATCCGAACCATATGATTTAGGAGTTCTTGTTCTATTCCCTCTACGAGGTTCAAATGGCTCACTTGGAATTTCTTCCACTTGATCTCCTTGGGAGGTACTCTCAATAGGTGTAACGTCCTTTGGCCTAGGTATTCAAGTGAACCTTGATTCATCAAATATTTCATCTCTGATTCTATCACGGTATTAACCGATATAGCATCATTAGGTTCAATGACATAGAATCTATAGGCTTTGGAATGCTCGACATATCCAATAAAGATGAAATCAATACCTATTTCACCCAAGGTTTTCCTCTTGGGTTCGGTAAGTCTTACGAGCGCCCGACATCCCCAAACTCGCAAGTAATGTAAGTTGGGTCGTTTCTTATGCCAAGTTCATAAGGGATTTTGTTTCCCTTCTTATTGGGAACTCTATTCAAGATATATCAAGCCGTTAACATGGTTTATCCTCAAAATCCTTTACTTAAACCCGAATAAGACATCATGGAATTAACCATTTCTTTCAAAGTCCTATTCTTCCTTTAAACTATACCATTTTGTTGAGGTGTATAAGGAGCCGTGGTTTGGTGAATTACACATGTGGTTTGGTGAATTACACCTAAGGTGTATAAGGAGCTTCATCTTTAGCATGCAAAAGATAAACATAGCAAAACCTAGACACATCATCTATAAACGTGATCATGTACTTCTTGTTACCCGACGAAGGAGTAGCATGGAAGTCACAAAGATTGCTATGAATTAGTTCTAGTGGCTTAGATGTTCGATTTATATCCTTAAAAGGTTGTCTCAAAATTTTAGTTAACATACAAGTTTTACATTTTTCTAATTTAGGGTCAAAACTTGGTATTAATTGTTCCTTGGACAAAACTTCTAACCTTTTGTAAAGCACATGTCCTAAGCAAGCATGCCATAAACCGGAATCACAAGTACTAGAGCTAATCATACAAGTAGAATTTATGGCCTTAGAAACATTCTTGAGATTAAGCATAAACATGCCATTATTGTAATACCCAAAACCAATAAACACACCACCTTTAGACAAGATATATTTGTCACTTTCAAACACTTGCTTGTATCCACATTTATTCAATATAGGATTAGAGATAAGATTCTTGAATAAGTTAGGTACATATAAAACATTATAAAGAGTAATTGTCTTTTCGGAGCTAAACTCCATTACAACATTTCCATATCCTGGAACATTAGCAATAGATTCGTTGCCCATATGTAAAACATCCTCATCCGGTACAAACGTCTTGAACCAATGACGATCCTTGCATGCATGGCAAGTCGCACCCGAGTCTACCCACCATTCAATTGTATCATCCTGCACATAGAATGCATAAGAAATATGTGTAACATAGTTCTTAATTGGATTATTCACAAAGTTATAAATTTGACCTTGATTTGAAGTAGGATCCTTTGATCCTTGAACTGCACCTGATGTGCCTCCTCCCTCAATGTTCTTAACCCGACAATCCCTCTTAAAGTGCCCGGGTTTGCCACATCTCCAACAAGCCTTCTTGTCCTTCTTATTGGACCCATGATTGTTGCCATCAAACTTGCGTTTCTTGCCATTTGATTTCTTACTGGTGTAACACCCTTAGACTGGGCCTAGTATGAAATGACCATTTTACCCTGTGTGTGTTAATATTATTGATTTTAATAATTATATGTTATTTTAATAATTACGTGTTTATAATTATTTATTTATATAGTTGAGACCAGTTCGTGACAAGGGTCACAGAACATGTTTGTTTATTTAAATTGGACCTTGATTCGACCACTTAATGAGGTGTTTCATATTTCAGATAACTAGTAAATACCCGTGTGAGACACGAAAGAGGTTTCCTCACCATGAAGAAACCCCTTAGTCATATATACTTCTATATTTGTTTTAGTTTCCATTTTTGGAAACCTCTGTACACAAACACATACACAAATGCATCCCTAATCCAAAACCCTGGTTCTTGATTCTTGTTGTTTTGTTAAATAGATTTGGGGTAATTGTTATCAGTGATTTGAGTGAGTCAAACAAGGTAATTACATGTCAATTTCATAGCTTAATTTGTGTAAAAAGGAGGTTTTTGTTAGGTTTTGTATCAAATGGGTTTTTGGCCAAATCTTGATCTAAAAGTGTTGTTGGTGTCAAATTGATGTTAGTTAACGTTTGTATATGAGTTATGTATGTTCTCTAAGTGATTTGGTACTGATGAACAGCTCCCGTATGGTTGCAGGATGCATCCGTATGGTTACAGGGTGTATCCGAAACCTTTTGGGTGCTACCGAGCGGTTGCAGGTGCAACCGGGCGGTTGCAGGTGCTCCCGCGCGGTTGCAGTCTATCAGCTTTTTGGAAAACTTATTTTGGCCGTAACTTTCAAACCGTAACTCCGTTTTTGATGAATCAAATATCGTTGGAAATGTAATGAAGTGTAATTTCCAATGGTAATGTTTGAAAGTAATAAATCATATTTTATTTTGGGTTAAAAAGACATGATAGCTTGTATGCTTCGTTTTACACGCGTATAAGGGCTGTTTTTGCATGGACATTTATGTAGCCTTGTCAAAATATTGAATGTAGAGTTATATAATGTGGTTAATAGTATTAATTGATGATTATCATTGATTGGAGAAGTATACTAACTCAGTAAGGAGAAGTATACTAACTCAGTAAATGATGTTCTCAGGGGATAAAGGAACGGAGAAGACTCAGTAACATTAGACCACTGAGTTCTTGCTGGTAATCGGTGAGTGGGACTATCCTTATGGATATTAGTATTTAGTAAAAAGTGTAGTTACTGCCCCCATGTTATGCTATTAAAGATTATGATAATCTATATATGCATGTTAATTACTGTTTTAATTATAAATAGTAGGTGACACTGCTATTATCAGGTTGCCCAATTAGATTGAATCTATAGCATGTCTGATTAGGGTGCCCTGTGTTTATTAGTGATGTTACCTACCATGAGGTTGTAGGTGGTTTATGTGCACATATGAGAACTGTCCGTGTATAGAAGGGACATAAGAGGTCAACCGTGTATAGAAGGGTTGGGATCCATGGTTATTGTAATGGTAGTATATTGCAATCGACGTATGTAAACGTCAGGAGAGGTATACTGTGTGACAATAACAAGGGCTGTCGGTACAGCTGTAGCTTGAACAGCTAGTAGTTGTAGACCTGGCAGGGTCAACGATCCTCTTGTATTTATAGCCGTTAGTTCTATGTATAGCCATTAGTGCTATGAGAGTGAATAGCTATGTAGAGCTATTGATACTTAGTGAATAGCTGTGTAGAGCTATTGATACCCTTAGTGTATAGCTATGTGAGGCTATGTTAATGTAGTGCCTTTAGTGAATAGCTTGTTGATGCTATTGCTGCTCTGATTGTTGGCCCAAATCTGTATGATACGGATGTGTAATGCTTTATTATATGATAGCTATGTAACGTTATGTCCACATGACCATGACCAGATGCATGATCCGAAAAAGCTAGGCTTGGTACTTGATAGTAATATCTATTGGGATATCTTATTCACTTAGCGTTGTGCTAATCCCCCACATTTTCTCCCCTGCAGGTTATATTGTTTTACATGCTAGGTACGGGAGAAGATAGCCGTGTTTGGGTTATGTTTGACACACTGAAGAACTCTGATGTTTAATATAACTATGTATAGTTGTTTTGTAATATATAAATGTTATATGCTTTAAATACTTCCGCTGTGATTTTAAAAAAAGTACGGTGTTACTAGTTGGTATCAGAGCATAGGTTTGGCAACACGTACACACGAGTGTCATGTTCCCAAACCATGAGTTGTGTCAAACATACAAGTGGAGAAATGGAAAAGTGAATGTATGTAGTATACGTGTTAGTTGCTAGGTACTAACCGATTATCCACTAAGCTTTTGTGAGATGTTGTGATAAGACTTGTATGGATGATCAAACTCGAGATGTCGATACCCCCTTGATCCCCAGAATAATGAGAGCATCCTTAGAGGAGCATAGTGCAGAAGATGACTTGCAAAAGTATAATTTTCAGTTACATAGTCAGTTAAAAGAAATGAGGGATAGAATACAGGAACTAGAGCAACAACAGTCACAAACAGTTGATACCACTATTGCTCCAATCATAACTAATTCATCAACACCGCTGGGGTTTTCGATACCACAATATGTGTTAGTGCCTGTTAGAGACGCACTACAATAATCGCAACCACAATTCTAAATTTCACCCCAGTTCAATTATTCACTTTCTGATCAAATGATGTATCCATATCAGATGTTTCAGCAACCCATAATGTACATTTAAAAATTTCTTAAACTGTAATCCTCCTACGTATTCGGGTAGTTCTAACCCGAATGTCACATTTAATTGATTGAGAGAAGTGGATCGGGCATTTGAGGCATGTCAATGTGAACCAGACCTTAGAGTTACTTTTGCTTGCCAATTACTGAAAGATAAAGCTATGGTGTGGTGGGATTCTTTCATTACCCATGTAACAATGGAACAATTTGGTCAAATCACTTGGGAGTAGTTTTATGAAAAAGTGTGTGAAAAGTGTTGTACCCCGTATGAGATTGGAATGTTGCAGAGAGAGTTTTTGGAGTTAAAGATGACTGAACAGATGTCTGTAGACGATGCAATTGAACAGTATGTTGATAAACTAAGGTTTGTGCATCAATGGGTTCCTGATAAACAATCCAAAATTGATCATTTTGTGGAGATGTTGTTACCGGAGTACAGAACCATGGCAAGAGTTGCACTACTTTGCCTCATGCCTTGTTATGTCAAAAATGGCTGAGGATGATATTAAGGCTGTAATTAACCGTAGAAAAGAGAATGTAAGTGTTCAGCAGCAAAATCAGACAATAAATCAATCTAGTTCCAAGTCAAAGAAGTCTTTTTGGAATAAGATGAAAATGAAACAGGCTCAAGGTGTATCTAAGTTGAAATCGAAAACGTGGTGTGTTCATTGTAGAGCAACTCATGTTGGACAATGTTCTGAAAGAACCTGTTGATGTTACCATTGTGGTTTGATAGGACACAATGTTCAGTCTTGTTCGTATAAAGATAATGTGTGTTAAAATTGTCAGGGTGAAGGTCATAGATCTAATCAATGTCCATCCGCGAGAAAGCTATATTCTGGGGCAAGGTCAGTATCAATTGGGGGTTCGACAAGAGGATCACTGGGTTCAGTGATAGGGCAGAAAAGGAGGAAATCCTCTTGAATCTAAAAGGTATGTTCTTAATAAATTTTATATTTATTATAGTATTGTTGATTGTCGGCAAACACCTTATGTGTCTATAGTCTGTTCTGATTGACTATGATTATTGGAATATAATTGCGTCTTCCTAATGAGGAAATAGTAGATGGTAATGCAATAGCTCCAGTTATAACAACTGTGTTTAGAGTTGTTAAAGATATTATTGGGATCTTATTCCCATTGATTATTTGCCACGTTTCTTGTGATTGCCTTGCTTTCGTTGATACTTGTCAAGTGTGATATATATGACTTAATTGTTATGCATATAGCTTGTCTTAATATATATATATATATATATATATATATATATATATATATATATATATATATATATATATATATATATATATATATATATATATATATATATATATATATATTGGTATGCATGATTTAACAAAAGTGTTTAAGATTCATATGAAATGTATTCTCTTTCCTTTGATGGACTAGATACATGTAGTGGTCTGTTGGGATTGGGATTGGGTATTGACTTAGAATAGCCTTGATCCTTAACAAAAATATGATTTATTTCGGGTTTGTGTGTTGTATAAAATTTTAAGCTATTTTCACTTGTATGCCTTAAACTTCTGTGATATGATGAAGTTGCATGTTGCTTTGTTGTTTGAGCTTTTAAACTAGAATTGATTTGATGGCTCTAGTTACATCAGCTGTGCTTAGAGCTGCTATTGATATTACTGTGATATTGATCCCTTTGATTAGTTGTCATGACCTCTCTGGACTGTAGACTGCCATGCTCCCAGAGATTTGTCAGATGTGATGCATGATATGGATTTGCTATGCTTTTGGTGACTTGTTAGTTATCGTATGAAACTTGTCTATTATATTTGACTTGTTATAGTGATATGCATGATTTGATAAGATTGCATAAGGCTTATGTGAATTGTGTTTCCTTTCCTTGAACTGATGGGACACATATAGTGGCATCATAAGAATTGGAATAGAGTAGTATTTCCATTGTTTAATGATAATAGACTCGAACCCTGTATGCGGTTTCTATGCGTATATGAATTGTATATTATATATGATGCTAGCCCTACTGTATTACTATACTTGATTGGAATAGTTGTATAAAATCTGTAGTGAAGCCTTAAGGAATTAATTTTCCTTCCTTGGACTCGTTTGAGTTTGTGGCGACCATTAGAAAGTAAGTGTGGGTAGTGTTCCCTGTGTATCTTTTATAAGATAAGGAAACCCTTGACTTAAGTGGGGATTGATATCGGGTATGTGTTATGACTGGAAGACAGAGCCGAGTGTTAGACAATGTTTGGGATTGTGACCAGTATATCATTAGGATGGAATAGTGTGACTTGATAAATTCCTATGCTATGATGGTCGTGTGACATTTTCAGTTAACTGTGGTAACCTTTGGGAATTGGGTTAATAATACATGGACTATTATTGCTTTACAAGTAGTGTGACTTTCGTCAACTGAATTTGGACTACGGTGATATGTTGTAAATGATGACTTAATCGGGTTTAGTTAGATAACCATATATGAATCTTTTGATGGTTGATGACATATGACTGATGAGACTTGTTGACTAGTGATATAATAAAATTTTCTATTACCAATGATTAGCAGAAAATTGTACACCGTAGCAAGTGTTGGAATCATATAGGATTTCTCTTATCGGGTGACTCAGAATCAAGGTATGATTTAAAATAATATACTTGTGTCTGGCCAACAGAAGTATATTGGGGTAACTCATACAGAAATTTTGGGAAGATGAAGGAAATATATATGACTCGAATTGTGCATGGAATGTGGACTGACTGTTGAACAATAAATTATTTAAGAATGAAATGACTAACCTGAACAATTTTGAGGAATTAAGGATGTATTTTGTGGGCATGAGTACATATTTAAGTGAAATGAATGAAATCTAGTTGCCATTGATTGAAAATTGAGGGAATTTAATTGTATAAAGAGTTAGACCTGATAACGATCTGGTATATTTGATGGTACTGAGTGTTACAGTGACAAGCTTGGGATCTTGATTGTTAAATTGACCTCAAAAATTATGTAAATTGTTGGTTACTTGAATGACATTCAGAGTAAATGTCACTGTTTGGATGGTGGTTTGTCATGATAATTAGCTATCCTTTGCATTCTGTGTCGAATAGTGATGGTTTCGAATAACAAAAAGTTGGGATTGACTGGTGATTTTGGTATTTGAGTCTGTGGAATTTGTTGATTTAAAGTTTGTAGAGGGTGAGTCAATCGAGTACGTGAGCTAGAGTACAAAAGGTATTATCGTTTGGATGCAAACTTGAGTTTGAAAACAGAGGTTGTAATGAGAACCCGTGATTTAAGTGATCGTGATTAACCAGATTTCGAGGACGGAATCTCTTTAAGGGGGTAGATTTGTAACACCCTTAGACTGGGCCTAGTAGGAAATGACCATTTTACCCTGTGTGTGTTAATATTATTGATTTTAATAATTATATGTTATTTTAATAATTACGTGTTTATAATTATTTATATAGTTGAGACCAGTTCGTGACAAGGGTCACAGAACAGGTTTATTTATTTAAATTGGACCTCGATTCGACCACTTAATGAGGTGTTTCGTATTTCAGATAACTGGTAAATACCCATGTGAGACACGGAAGAGGTTTCGTCACCATGAAGAAACCCCTTAGTCATATATACTTCTGTATTTGTTTTAGTTTCCATTTTTGGAAACCTCTGTACACAAACACATACACAAATGTATCCCTAATCCAAAACCCTAGTTCTTGATTCTCTTTTTTGTGTTAAATTGATTTGGGGTTAATGTTATCAGTGATTTCAGTGAGTCAAACAAGTTTATTACATGTCGATTTCATAGCTTAATTTGTGTAAAAAGGAGATTTTTGTTAGGATTTGTATCAAATGGGTTTTTGGCCAAATCTTGATCTTAAAGTGTTTTTGGTGTCAAATTGATGTTAGTTAACGTTTGTATATGAGTTATGTATGTTCTCTAAGTGATTTGTAGTGTCAAAATAGTGCAAAAACGAGATTTGGGGCTTAAAATGACTAAAACAGCGACCTGGTACTGATGAACAGCTCCTGTACAGTTTCAGGATGCATCCGTATGGTTATAAGGTGTATCAGGACCCTTTTAGGTGCAACCGGGCGGTTACAGGTGCTCCCGCGCGGTTGCAGTCTGTCAGCTTTTTGGAAAACTTATTTTGGCCTTAACGTTCAAACCGTAACTCCGTTTTTGATGAATCAAATATCGTTGGAAATGTAATGAAGTGTACTTTCCAATGGTAAGGTTTTAAAGTAATAAATCAGACTTTATTTGGGTCAAAAAGACAAGATAGCTTGTATGCTTCGTTTTACACGTATAAGGGCTGTTTTCGCATGGACACTTATGTAGCCTTGTCAAATAATGAATTTAGAGTTATATAATGTGGTTTATAGTATTAATTGATGATTATCATTGATTGGAGAAGTATACTAACTCAGTAAATGATGTTCTCAGGTGATAAAGGAACGGAGAAGACTCAGTAACATTAGACCACTGAGTTCTTGCTGGTAATCGGTGAGTGGGACTATCCTTATGGATATTGGTATTTAGTAACAAGTGTAGTTACTACCCGATGTTATGCTAGTAAAGATTATGATAATCTATATATGCATGTTAATTATAGTTTTAATTATAAATAGTAGGTGACACGGCTATTATCAGGTTACCCGATTAGATTGAATCTATAGCATGTCTGATTAGGGTACCCTGTGTTTATTAGTAATGTTACCTACCATGAGGTTGTAGGTGGTTTATGTGCACATGTGAGAACTGTCCGTGTATAGAAGGGACAGAAGAGGTCAACCGTGTATAGAAGGCTTGGGCTTAGTGGTTATTGTAATGGCAGTATATTGCAATCGACGTTGTAAACATCAGGAGAGGTATACTGTGTGACAATAACAAGGGCTATCGGTACAGCTCTAGCTTGATCAGCTAGTAGTTGTAGACCTGTCAGGGTCAACGATCCTCTTGTATTTATAGCCATTAGTGCTATGTATAGCCGTTAGTGCGATGAGAGTGAATAGTTGTGTAGAGATATTGATACTTAGTGAATAGCTATGTAGAGCTATTGATACCCTTAGTGTATAGTGATGTGTGTAGCGGTGTATATGAAATACTATTATTTTTACTACGAAATACTACGAAATATTACACAAGTTTTATTAATTTACGGATGGGATATACCTAAACCTTGCTACAACACTTATAGGCAGTGTACCTAATCGTAGAGTAGTGTAGTTTCCAGTAAGTCCGGTTCGTTCCACAGGGACCTGGTTGATTACGAACTATATTTTTAACAACTATATTTATACAAAATATATATAATTATATATAGTAATAATAATATATAAAAGGGGGTTTTTACCGTTTAATGACCGGTTTGTCGATTTTAAATAAAGTGTAAAGATAAATAATGATAATATAAATGATAGAATTTAAATTGCGATAAAGTAAATTGCAGTAATTAAAATGACAGTAAATAAAGGTACGATGAAATATGAAATAAAAGTATTATGCTTATTTAAACTTCCGTAATCATGATGTTTGACGTTTTGATTTTAATTTATTACCCTGGGTTAATTGTCCTTTGTCTTGGTTTATTTGATACCTATCTGGTTTTTGTCCATAATAGTCCATCGGTCATAATTATAAAATGCTCGTCAAATTAACCTTATTCCCGAATTCAGATATTCCAACTAATTAGGGATTCGAACTATAACAAAGTTTTAATACTTTGTTAATAATTACACCAGGTTATCGACTGCGTGTAATCCAAGGTTTTAATACTTTGCTAACAATTACACCAATTATCCTTGTATGTAATCCACCCCTGTTTTAATTAGTCCATGATACATTAATTTATTCACTTTGGCCATAATGAATAATCAATTACCCAATCCAATTGATTAATTAAATGATTGTAAACGATGTCGTATAAACGTCACTAAATAGGACATTCGTAATCATTTTAATAATTATTAGATTAACTAATTTGAAGATAGGTTCGACAGGTTCCAATGAGTTGTCGCTCAATTAGACAATACCCCCATCTATTAATAGTCATAATCCAATGTCCACAAGTGTCGGTCTTTTGTCCAAACCCGAATTATGGTACAAAATCCAATAACTCCATTTTAATATTTAGTCCAACAACATGATTACTTCGGCTCAAATAATCATAATAATAACTTAGTTACAAGACATTAATTTAAAAAGGAAAAACATAGCTTCCAGTGATGATTAATCGCGTAGCGTTACACGAACAGAGTTCCGACTTTAAAACCCGTAAAACATTCGTTATAATAACCCAATTATTATTAACTTAATATTAAAATTAATTTAAATTATAAATATAAAAATATATATATATAGATATATAAATATATATATATTAAGTTTACAGAGGAAGAAAGAAAAAATAATATATCATTCGAGCAGAATTCGATGGATTTTATAGATGTGAACTGATCCTGAGGGCCATGCGATTGCATGGCTTTTCAGTGTTATTCCCATGTGATCGCATGGCCAGCCTGGCATGCTCCCATCAGTTTGTTTTCTAGTTTGCCGACGTTTTATTTAATAATATAATATAATATATATAATTTTATATAATTATATATATATTATATTATATTATATTATATTATATTCATGTGTATAGTAGACTTGTAATTTTAGGACCGTTAACTCACGCGTTGATGCTCGGTTTACGTCTCAGTTTCGGATTTTCGAACGCCTTTTCGTACGCGGAGATATCTTGTACTTTGCGTTCCGCGACCTGTACTCTTGTAAGTTTTAGACGTTTCTCATCAATAAATTGAACCACTTGGATTGTATCTTGTACATTTGAGCTTTTTTGTCATTTGCGTCTTCAAATCGTCGTTTTCTTCTTTTGTCTTCGCACTTATTTATTTAAACGAATATTACTTGAAAATAGAACAATTGCAACTGAAAACTTTACATATTGGAAGGATATTGTGCCTAAATATATGTTCATTTGGAGCACCCACACTTGAGCGTTGCTTGTCCTCAAGCAATACATAATTTGAAATTAAATCACACTTCACTCGAATCACTTTTTTATTTTCACACTTTATACATCAGTGATTTTGGTACGACGGTATGAACAATGATAGTAACGATGTGGTTTACAGTCCCACATGACTATGAAAATTTAGATCCTTTAAGGAAATTAGATCTTTATGAAAACATTTGATCTTTTGAAAATTCATTCTAGATTTTACCCTAGATAAGTTTTCCGAAATAACCCTTCACCGGTGTCTGCAAAATATTTTTGTGGGTTTTGTGGGTTTCATATTTTCAAATTTTAGATCAAAACTTATGGTTTTGTGTCACCCACTTGCTAATCCTTGTATTAGGAAAGCACACATCCAGTATACTTGCTCCGTATATTACCTTTCGGTAAACTACCGTCCGGTTGTAAAGGAAAGCGATGAACAAGCAACTGTTAAGGCATTGTCTAATGACATGAATTTGTTCATGGTCCACAACGTGTCGGATGCAATTACTATCCTTTGTAGGAGAAATAGTAAAGATCACCCTATAATTTTTCAGTCTGGCACAAGGTCCTGTCTTCGACCATGCTATGCAACCACCGTTCTTACGGTTGACACCTGATTTGGTTCAGGTGACCTAATGAATTCTGATGAATTCTCAGGATTTTGCGTTCAATGGTAATGAACGCATTGAAAATAGGTTTCAGAAAATAAATCGGTTTTAATTTTGATCAAAATATTTTCTCATTCAAGCTCGAGTTTAGATATCATTGAATTCCATGAGTTTGTAATTCTCAATCTTTAAAGTCAATCTCAAGGATTGAGTAATATCAGTCTTAAAAGCTGATTTTTAATCTTTAAGGAGATTATCCTTTCTGGGGGTCTGATTCATTAATCTTATCAAACTAATTTGCACGGCGCCCTCCCCATTTTACGAGACAGATCCTCACATAGTTAGGATAAGTCTGACCACTTGGCGACCCTGTTTGATGCTGAGGTTCGTGGATTTCCTGCTGATTTTCGAGAAAACTTTTCAAGGTTTTTCATAGACTCTACAACTGGTCTGGATGACAACTTCTTGACCTAAATCAAGAAGCGCGTGTCTTTTTCTGAAGACTTTACTTCCTTTTAATGATGGAATTGATTCATCGTGTAGATCCATCTTTCTTTCAAATATATTACAGTAATTCGGGTAAAACTGATTAGTATCGTCCGAAACAAAAGTACCTGCAATAATCTTGTACAAAAATATGTGATATATGTCTTTCTTTGCCTTTTTATTCTCTTCTATTCCATTTTAAATGAATTCAATCATTTTGAGTTGTTTCTCCATTTATGTTCTCTCTGAGGTAACAATAATTTCGGCATTAACACCTAGTTTTATCGTTCATAAATATGTATAAACATGATTTTGAATTCATTTATTTGAATTTTTTTTTTAAATTTTCACAAAATTTGGCAATTAAACTAAGTGTAAACCCGAGATAATTTATAACCTTTCCCCACACTTGAGATCATGCAATGCCCTCATTTGCATGAAATCAGACTATAATTATAAATCCATGAGGGTGATTAGTGTAGAAAAGTGATTAAAAGTACAGAGTTTGCAAACATATTGTTTTATATCACATTTAATATTTTACGTCTTGTCGTTAAAATTAGTAGCTTTTGCTGAACTTAATGTCAGTCTTTGAAAGTGCGATGTTTTACCCTGTTTTGTACATAAGATAAACTACAAACATAAATAATATGTTTATTATTATTATTATTATTATTATTATTATTATTATTATTATTATTATTATTATTATTATTATTATTATTATTATTATTATTATTATTATTATTATTATTATTATTATTATTTATAAAATCTTTATTTATTAAAACAATTTAAATGAATAACTTTTTAAAATCTTGTTTCCTTTTACTTTAGGTAGTTTCGGTATGTTTACCTAGTCCGTCCCTCGACAAAATTTAAAATTTGTCGTTAAAGCGATTGTTTTAAAAGCAAAAATTTTTAGGTTTTTTAATTTTTTTGGTATACTTTAGATCAATAAAATTAAAAATAATAATAACAAAATTTTTCGCCCCGCCCTCGGGTAAAGCAATTTCGGTTACATGACCTAGTCTTCAACTTACGATAAATTTTAGAAATCATTTTTTAAACTTAATGAAATAAAGTAATTTTTTTTTGGTTTTAAATTCACACAAAACTTAAATTTAAAAATGCATATTAATTTCATACAAAACCTACAAAACAAAAATTCATAATGGGGGGAGAAAACTAGTTCTTTAGTGTCTGCTATTGGAAAAGACCAATCGGATTCCATTCTCGGAACTACACGAGAACAGAACAACAAACCCTAGACAGCATTATTTCTTAGAACATTTGAATCTCCCCACACTTAGGTAGCTGTGGTGTCGAATTTGTGATTAACTTCATTGTCAATTTCTCTTGGACCATAATCAACTTGCATATCTGTGACTTTTGCTTTACGCCATTGGTCGGAGTCCTGTGTAATATCCACAAATTCAACTAGTTTTGTCTTTTCTTTAGGCGATATATTGGATACTAACCGGTTACATAACTTAAAGTTCTCCTTGGTTCTGGCATCGTGAATCCGTTTAATAAGTTTCTTCATTGAACTGTTAATAACAGAGTCATTTAATTTCGTATCAACAATGGGGTTCTTTGTTATCAAGTTATCATTAGGTGTTACTTCATCTTCCCCACACTTAGGCGTTTTATTATTGTTAAGCACTACCGTTGGAGTTGGTAAAACAATATGGTTCTTACCAATCGTTTTTATTGGTTCAACGGTTTTGGTTGGTGGAGATTTAGCCTTTCGACTCACAAAGGTGATTTATTTTTCATCATTACTAAGTGTCATTCTACCCTCTCTTACATCAAATAACGCCCCGGTGGACGCTAAGAATGGTCGACCTAAAATTAGAGGAATGTTTGGGTCCTCTTCTATGTCAATGACAATAAATTCGACTAGAAAGGTTAAATTACCTACTTGAACGGGTAGGTTGTCAGCAATTCCAACTGGGTGCCTAATGGTTTGATCAAAGAGTCGAACACTCATTTCCGTTGGACTTAACTCACCTACTCCTAATCTCTTATATAATGAAAGAGGCATAACACTCACACTTGCACCTAAATCTGCTAGTGCATCATACATGACACAATCACTAAGTAGACAAGGAACAATAAATTCACCCGGATCACCCAACCTGGGTGGAAGTTTTGGTGGAACTGTCTTCACCGGGTTTACTTCTACGGTTTTTGTTTCTTGCACTTTCTTATTCTTCTTCTTCTTTCTAGAGGTATCACAAACTTTATTACCTATTACTTTCTCATACTCAACTCCTTTTCTTGGAAACGGAATGGGTGGTCTGTATGGTACAACTACTGGCTTTACATACTCGGGTGGTGGTGATGGTGTAACTTCTTCATTGTTACTCACATCTAAAACCTTCCCATCTTCTGGTGCTGGTTTTTCAGAATTTGTTGACACCATATTAACATTCTCATTCCGAGGATTTACTTCAGTATTACTCGATAGCAGATAGTTTGAGCAGAGTGTATATAATACTATTAAATTTTATAAGGAAATACTATTAAATACGATACAATTTTACACAAGATATTTATTTATTTATAGAATGGATATACTTAAACCTTGCTACAACACTTATAGGCAGTGTACCTAATCGTACAGTAGTGTAGTTTTTAGTAAGTCCGGTTCGTTCCACAGGGAAATCTTTAAACAAAGCTAAACGCTATATTAGTTTACTTTTATAAAAATACAAATATATATATATAAGTAATATTATTATTATAAAGGGGGGTTTTTACCGTTTAATGACCGTTTTGTCGATTTTAAAACTTTAGTCGCAGTTAAAACCAAATGTAAAATATTAAAAATAAATACAAGACTTAAATTAAAGCGTAAAGTAAATAACGATAATGAAATTGCGAATAATAAAAGTGCGATAAAATAAACTTGCGATAATTAAAAAGTACGATAATTAAAAGTGCAATTAAATACAATAACAATAAAAATGCGATAATTAGAAGTGCAATTAAATATAAAATAAAGGAAATTAAATATGAAATAAAAGAATTATGCTTATTTAAACTTCCGTAATCATGATGTTTGACGTGTTGATTTTAGTTTTATGCCCATGGGTTAATTGTCCTTTGTCCTGGATTATTTAATATGTCCATACGGATTTTGTCCATAATAGTCCATCAGTCATAAATATAAAGAGCGAAAGCCTTCGTCAAATTATTCTTATTCCCGAAGTCAAATATTCCAACTAATTGGGGATTCGAATTGTAACAAGGTTTTAATACTTTGTTTAATGAATACACCAGGTTATCGACTGCATGTAAACCAAGGTTTTACTACTTTGTTAACAATTACACCAATTACCCTTGAATGTAATTCACCCCTGTTTCAACAAGTCTATTAACTATTAATCCAGTTCCGTATCCGGTAAAATGAATAATTATTGGTATTTATAGATATCCCGCCCACCGTACCCAGTCAAGCGTATGTGGTTATATATAAATACATCGAATTATAAGTTTGTATATTAAATTAACAAGGTATTGTTTAATTAATATAAAACCCATTAATAACCCATAGTCTAATTTCCACAAGTGTCGTTCTTTTATCCAAACTCCAATTATGGTACAAAGCCCAATTACCCAATTTTAGTAATTAGCCCAACATCATGATTACTTCGGATTAAATAAGCATAATAATAACTTAGCTACGAGACATTAAATTAAAAAGGTTGAACATAACTTACAATGATTAAAAATAGCGTAGCGTTACACGGACATAATTTCGACTTACACCCTTACAATATTCGCTAACATACCCTTATTATTAGGATTTAAAATTAAAATTAAAATTAAAATATAAATTATATATATATTTTTACGTATATATTGAGAGAAGAAGGAAAAAGATGATGAAAAATGCTCAGAATTCGGTTGGCTTTATAGGGACTTTCAAAACTTGGGGCTCCGCGACTCGCGGCATTTTTGGCCTTCAAACTCCGCGAGTCGCGGAGATTGAGATTACAGCTTAGTCCAGTTTGGAGTCTTTCTTGCCAACGGTTTTTATTATTTATTATAATATATAAATAATTATAAGAATTATTTAAATATTATATTATATTTATGTGCATAGTTGACTTGTAATTTTTAGTCCGTTGCGTCGAGCGTTGAGAGTTGACTCTGGTCCCGGTTCCGGATTTTCGAACGTCCTTGCGTACAATTTAATATTTTGTACTTTGCGTTTTGAATCTTGTACTCTTGTAATTTCGAGACGTTTCTTATCAATAATTGGAACCTCTTTGATTGTCTTTTGTACTTTTGAGCTTTTTGGTCGTTTGCGTCTTCAATTCGTCGAATCTGTCTTTTGTCTTCACCTTTTATTATTTAAACGAATATCACTTGTAAATAGAACAATTGCAACTAAAAGTTTGTCTTTCTTGAGGAATAATGCTAGGAAATATATGTTCGTTTTTAGCATTATCAAATATTCCCACACTTGAGCGTTGCTTGTCCTCAAGCAATATCGTCTTGAAATACTAGAATCACATCTTTATTCTTCACACTTTGTACATCAGTGATTTCTATACGGCGGTATAAACAATGGTAGTAACGATATGGTTTACAGTCCCACATGACTATAAAAATTTAGATCCATTAAGGAAATTGGATCTTTATGAAAATATTTGATCTTTTGAAAATTAAATCTAGTTTTTACCCTAGATAAGTTTTCCGGAATAACCCTTTACCGGTGTTTGCAAAATATTTTTGTGGGTTTGGTGGGTTTCAGATTTGAAAATTTTAGCTCAAAACTTATGGTTTTGTGTCACCCACTTGCTAACCTTGTATTTGGAAAGCAACACGTCCAGTTTACTTGTCCCGTATATTACCTTTCGGTAAACTACCGTCCGGTTGTAAAGGAAAGCGTTGAACAAGCAACTTGTTAAGGCAATGTCCCCTGACATGCTTTTAATTATGGTCTATAACGTGTCGGACGCAATTACTATCCTTGGTAGGAGCAATAGTAAAGCTCACCCTTATGATTTTTCGGTCTGGCACAAGGTCCTGTCTTTGACCACTATGCAACCACCATTCTTACGGTTGACACCTGATTTAGTTCAGGTGACCTAATGAATTCCAGGTGAATTCCTAGGATTTTACGTTCAATGGTAATGAACGCATTGAAAATAGGGTTTTCAGAAAACAAATCGGTTTATAATTTTGATCAAAATATTTTCTCGTTCAAGCTCGAGTTTAGATATCATTGAATTCCATGAGTTTGTAATTCTCAATCTTTAAGGTCAATCTCAAGGATTGAGTTATATCAGGCTTAAAAGCTGATTTTTGATCTTTTAAGGAGATTATCCTTTCTGGGAATCTGATTCATTAGTCTTATCCAGCTAATTTGCATGGTGCCCCCCCATTTTACGAGATAAATCCTTCTCATGGTTAGGATAAATCTGACCACTTGGCGACCCTGTTTAATACTGAGGTCCGTGGATTTCCTGCTGATTTTAGTGATGACTTTTCTAGATTTTTCGTCAACCTACAGCTGGTCTGGACGACAACTTCATGACCTAAATCAAGAAGCGCGTTTCTTTTTCGGAAGACTTTACTTCCTTTTAATGATGGAATTGATTCATCATGTAGATCCATCTTTCTTTCAGTAAATCAGGTAAAACTTTTTAGTTTAGTCCAAAGCAAAAGTATTTTCAGTTATTTGTACAAAAATATGTGGCATATGTTTAAGATAACTTGGTAATTTTTCTCACACTTGGCTTTTATTTTCCTTTTTTTATCGTCCTCTATTCCATTTTAAATGAATTTTAACATTTTGGTTTGTTTCTCAATTTATGTCCTTTTCGAGGTAACAATAATTTCGGTGTTATAACCTAGTTTTATCGTTCATAAATATGTATAAACATGATTTTGAGTTCATTTAATTGAAAATTTTTAAAACTTTTACTAGAATTGGGTAGTCAGTATATAAGACTAGGGCTGTTCTTTATTATCAGAGAGCACTAGATTCTAATACAACTACTGCTTTACTAGTATTTTTAATGGTAACCAAGTGTATAAAGTAAAAAATTTTAAAATTCGAAAGAATTTAACCCCTTCCCACACTTAAGATCTTGCAATGCCCTCATTTGCAAGAAATCAGTAACAATTTAAATTATTGAGGATGATTTGTGTGAAAATGATTAAATTTTTACCAAAGTTTCCAAATATATTGGCGTTTGTTTGCTGAATGATAAATGGTGCACATCATTTGTTCATTCCGTCTTGTTGTTATTTCACATATATTTTGCATCTTGTCGTCAAAATTAGTTGCTTTTGCTGAACTTAATGCCAGTCTTTGAAAATGCGTTGTTTTACCCTGTTGTGTACATAAGATAAACTGCAAACATATATACATATTTTTGAAGTTTGGTATATTACCCCACATTCAAAAATTATTAAAATCTAAGAATAAAAGTTAGAAAATTATAAAAACTATTACAATATTAACATAAGTATTAAACGTATCAATCATTACAAATTACAAAATAAAAAAAAAATAAAAATAAGTAAACTAGGGATGATACTGGTACCAATAGGGGTTCCAGGCATAACCATAGGTGCTATAAAATGCTTCGGCAGGGTTATACGTAGGATATGGTGGCTGCATCTCTATAGACCAGGGAGGGAAGATGGGTTTCGGTGTAGGAATATAGTTTCTACCTATATGTTGGCAATGAGCTATGATTTGGTTCTGATGAACTTGCCAATCTTCAAATGCTCTCTGTCTAGCATTTTCGTACTCCTGTGAAGCTATAAACCTTTGCATTTCTTGCATCTCATTTCCCCCTCCTACATTACCTTGCTGTTGGTTTCTCTCAACCTGTGGATGTCTACCATGGTACTGTACTGCGGCGTTATTTCGCCTCTTCAAAACTTTCGCACCATGGTATACATTTAAACCTATAGTATCGCGGGGTTCTGGTTCTTCTACTAATAATCCCCCCCGACTTATATCCACACCGAGATATTCACCAATCAAAGTAATAAAAATACCACCTCCTATTATGCTATGCGGTCGCATCCCCCTAACCATAGCTGATAAATAATAACCCACACAATAAGGTATACTTACAGCGCTTTGTGGGTCTCGAATACACATATGGTAAAACAAATCCTGTTCATTTGCTTTTTCCTTGTTCTTACCTCTTTGTGTAATCGAATTAGCTAAAAACCTATGAATCACTCTTAATTAGGCTCTATCTATATCCAAATAAGAGTAATTTCCCCCTTTGAAACGGTGATGGCTTGTCATTTGACTCCACACACCGTGTGTATCAAAATTTTCATCTATCTTTCTACCGTTTAGTATCAACCCTCTACAATCGGCAGATGCTAACTCCTCAGGCGTATATATACGTAAAGCCTGAGCCATGTCTAGTAAAGACATGTGGCGCATCGAACCGCCTAACAAAAATCTAATAAAAGAACGATCGGTTAAACTAGCTACCCGATCATTCAACTCTATACTACACAACAATTCTTCACACCATACTTTATATACAGGTCTACGCATGGTGAATAAACGTACCCAGTCATTAAAAGTAGAATTACCATACCTCTGTACAAGTAATTCCCTAATTGGCCCGGCCAATTCTACAGCTTCTAAGGGTCCCCATTCTATGACCCTAGGTACCTCAACAACTTTAGAATGAAGCGTATGCAACCCCCTTTGATACTTTGGATAATCTATCCAAAGTCTGTCAAATCTCAGGTTCGGGTGCAAATCTTCCAAGTGCATATCAGAAAATGTCATGACTGGATGAGGTATATCCTGCTTGTAGTAGTTATCCACCTCATGTTGTTCCGCATTCTCAGCAGGAGCATTGCGGGCTTGGGATGAAGATTCACCCCTTTCAGTCTGCAAAACACATCAAACACAATTTTTGTGCATCCAAATATGCATTAGTGTCAGCAAAATCATCAATCAAAATAATTACAATGACATGATCAATTTATATCAAACTTAAGCTCATTTTCACATTTTTATCAAATCTACACTTTTTCAAATAAGCATATATGAAAATGTTCACCAAGTTCATAAGCATTTAACTCAAATAACATGTCAAAATAATCATTACTAGCAATTAAACAAGTCTCAAATGGCATTATCTCTCAAAAATCAAGTTCATGAATTTTAGACTTTGAAAAAGTCCACTTTAATTCTCAAAATCATGTTTAAGCTCAAAGTTTGGATCATTTAACTACCTAGACATGTTACACTACTTAATTTAGCAACAATTCATGACAAAAATCGGCCATAACCTGTTTATATCAAAAAGCCCCAAATTTGCTCAAGAACACAAACCCTAGATTACTCAAAATTTGAAGTTAAGGCTTCTAATTATGTTAAACAACATCAATCTAGGTTATACAAGCATAATACATAAACAATTTAAGCTTAATTACACTAAAAAGCATCAAAATCAAATTGGGGAAAAAAATTGCTCAAGAACACTAATTTCGGATTAAATGGTGTTTAGGTGTAGAAATTTACCGTTTTTCTTGAGTAATTCCTAGATAGCATCCTTCTCAACATGATTTTAGTAAAAGATTTGGTGATTAACGGTTAAAAATTGTGATTTTGGGGTGTATTTTTCGGTTTTTTGTGCAGTTTTTCGCTGTATTTTTTTTTTTTTTCTGTTTTGGGTTGTGTGGACTGAGACTGATCGTTCAGCTCTTTTAATTTTTTTCTGATTTTCGGTCCTCCCGCGACTCGCGGTGTTTGGACCCTTCAAACTCCGCGAGTCGCGGAGTTTGCTAATTTTTTTTTTTTTTATAATCTTATACTAATTAAAACAATTAATTAATTAATTTAAAATTTTGTTTCCCTTGTTATTTAGGACGAGGTCGTTTCGGATCGATGTCCTAGTCCGTCCTTCGACAAAATTTTAAAATTTGTCTTTTTGTAGCGATTGTTTTAAAAGCTAAGATTTTTGGGTTTTTTAATTTTTTGGCATACTTTAATTCAATAAGATTAAAAATAATGATAATAAAAATTCTCGTCCCTCCCTTGGGTAAAGTAATTTCGGTTCAAAGACCTAGTCTTCAACTTACGACGAATTTTAAAAATCATATTTTTAACTTAATGAGATAAAGTAAATTTTTGTTTTTAAATTCACACAATTTAAATATAAAATTCAAAATTAATATTAAAAATTCACACCAAACTTACAATTTAAAATGCATAAAATTAAAAATTCATATTTTAAAAATTCACACCAAACTTAATTTAAAAATTCATATTATAAATTCACACCAAACTTAATTTAAAAATTTATATTATAAATTCACACCAAACTTATATTATGGTTCAAATATTTACAATTTTAAATATATTGTTTTTATAAAGTTTACAATATTAATTTAAGATTTAAATATTAATTTTAAAAACATGGTAAAAATAAAATTAAAAATCTTTTTGGCTTTTTATCCCACTTTAATCAATCAAATATTTTCAAAAATATGCGCCCCTCTTTTCGGTAAAGTAATTTCGGTTCCAAAACCTAATTTAACTCATGACGAATTTTTGAAATATTTTGGGTTGATTGATTAAAGATATTTATACCTTAAGAATAAACGTTAAATTTCGCAGTGATGTAATAAATTTTTGAATGTTATCAATAATTTCGGTCGCCAAACCTAATTTTATTCAATACCAATTTAATACTTTTTAGCGAACAAATTAGCGTTTATTATCAAAAGGTTAAAAATAAAAAATAAAAAAAATAAAAACTGTACAGACATACCTGTGAAATAGATTTCTTAGTTATATGATCTATCCCATTCATAAGATAGTCGGTTTAATTGGTTTTCCATAGCTACATAGGCGTAACCTCGAGCATTCAGTGTCTTTTCTTCTAAACATATGAACGGTCCGTCTCTGCATAAAGTAACAAATTCGGTGTTTGAATATTTTTGATTATTTGAACATTTACCTCCATGTGACCATTTTCCGCATTTGGGACATCTTTCTAGGTGTCGTGCTCTTCTTTTCGCTGCGGATTTTGATTTTCCTTTACCAAATTGTAACTTATTATCTTCGCATCTGGATTCTTTTCTAACTCCGTCCATTCTTTCTCTGATTACTGATACTAGTTCACTCGGTAGTATGTCATTATTACGTTTAGTGATCAAAGCGTGTAGCATTAGACCATGGTTTAGTTCACAGGCAGTCTTCATTTTGTAAAAACCTAAAAAAAATAAAAATTCAGAATGGGGGGAGAAGACTAGTTCTTTAGGGCCTGCTAGGGAAAGACCATTCGGGTTCCATTTTCGAGAACTACATGAAAATAGACAATCTAACTCTAACAGAAATACATATTATCCTTTAAAGACTTGATTCTCCCCACACTTAGTTAGCTGTGGTGTCGAAATTGTGATTAACTTCGTTGTCAACTTCCATCGGACCATGTATGTAATGTTTAACTCTGTGACCATTAACTTTAAATTCATTCCCATTTGAATTTATCAATTCTACTGTTCCGTATGGGAAAACTCTTTTGACTATGAATGGTCCAGACCATCTTGATTTCAATTTTCTAGGAAATAGCTTGAATCGTGAATTGAAAAGAAGAACTCTGTCTCCTTCTTTAAATTCTTTTGAACTTCTGATTCTTTTATCATGCCATTTCTTCGTTCTTTCTTTATAGATTAACGAATTATCGTATGCTTCATGTCTTAATTCTTCTAATTCGTTTAGTTGACTTAATCGTAAACGTCCGGCTTCATGTAAATCAAGATTACATGTCTTCAAAGCCCAAAATGCTTTGTGTTCAATTTCTACTGGAAGATGACATGCTTTTCCATAAACAAGTCTAAAAGGTGTGGTTCCAATTGGAGTTTTGTAGGCTGTTCTAAAAGCCCAGAGTGCATCCTCCAATTTAATGGACCATTCCTTCGGATTTGATCCTACGGTTTTCTCTAGAATACGTTTTAAAGATCGGTTGGTATTTTCAACTTGTCCACTTGTTTGTAGATGATATGCGGTGGTGATTTTATGAGTTACTCCATATCTTTTAAGAACTTTCTCAAGTTGATTATTACAGAAATGAGTACCCCGATCACTTATTAAAGCTTTCGGTGTTCCAAACCTTGCAAAAAGACGTTTTAAAAAGTTGACTACAACTCGTGCATCGTTAGTTGGGAGAGCTTGTGCTTCCGCCCATTTAGATACATAATCAATGGCTACGAGAATATAGAGATTATTATGAGATTTTGGAAATGGACCCATAAAGTCAATACCCCAAATGTCAAATATTTCACATACTTGGACGACATTTTGTGGCATTTCATCACGTTGACTTATTTTTCCGGCCCTTTGACAAGCATCACAGGATTTGCAAAGAAGGTGTGCGTCTTTGTAAATTGTAGGCCAATAGAATCCAGTATCATAAACTTTTCTTGCTGTTAGTTGAGGCCCATAATGCCCTCCTGTTGGTCCTGTGTGACAATGGTTTAATATTTTACTAGCTTCATCTCCAAATACACATCGGCGTATTATTCCATCGGGACAACTTTTAAATAAATGTGGATCTTCCCAAAAATAGTGTTTTATATCACTGAAGAATTTATTTCGTCTTTGGTACGATAATCCTTTTTCAAGGAATCCACAAACTAAGTAGTTTGCATAGTCTGCAAACCATGAAATTTCTTTATAATCTATCTTCAATAGATATTCATCAGGAAAGTTGTCTTGTATGGCCGATTCATTTAGAACTTCTAATTCGGGATTTTCAAGACGAGAAAGATGATCAGCGGCGAGATTTTCTGCTCCTCTTTTATCTCGGATTTCAATATCAAACTCTTGTAAGAGTAAGATCCAACGGATTAATCTTGGTTTAGCATCTTGTTTCGAAAATAGGTATCTAAGAGCAGAATGGTCTGTATAGACCACCGTTTTTGCTAGAACGAGATATGATCGAAATTTGTCAAAAGCAAAGACAATAGCAAGGAGTTCTTTTTCAGTAGTTGTATAGTTCGTTTGTGCTCCTTGTAACGTCTTACTAGCATAATATATAGGTTGAAATCGTTTTTCAATCCTTTGTCCTAAAACGGCTCCCATTGCAAAATCACTTGCATCGCACATTAGTTCAAATGGTAGATTCCAATTTGGTGTTATCATGATCGGCGCATTAGTGAGTTTCTCTTTAAGAATATTAAAAGATTTGATACACTCATCTGAAAAGATGAATGGAGCATCTTTTTCTAGGAGTTTATTCATAGGAGTGGCAATTTTAGAAAAATCTTTTATGAAACGTCGGTAAAAACCGGCATGCCCTAGAAAACTCCTAACTCCTCTAACATTGGTGGGATGTGGAAGTTTAGCAATTACATCTACTTTAGCTCTATCCACTTCAATTCCTTCTTTTGAAATTTTATGACCAAGAACGATGCCTTCTTTAACCATGAAATGGCATTTTTCCCAATTAAGTACTAGATTTGATCGTTCGCATCTAATAAGCATTCGTTCCAGATTAACTAGACATGATTCAAATGTATCACCGAAGACTGAAAAATCATCCATGAAAACTTCCATGCATTCTTCTATCATGTCGTGAAAAATCGCCATCATACACCTTTGAAAGGTTGCATGGGCGTTACAAAGTCCAAATGGCATGCGTTTGTAAGCAAAAGTACCATAAGGGCACGTGAATGTGGTTTTCTCTTGATCTTCAGGTGCTATTGGAATTTGAAAATATCCAGAAAATCCATCTAGAAAACAATAGTAACTATTTCTGGCTAATCTTTCCAACATTTGATCTATAAAAGGTAAGGGAAAGTGATCTTTTCTGGTGGCGTCATTTAATTTTCTATAATCAATACATACACGCCATCCTGTTACAGTCCTAGTAGGAATAAGCTCATTTTTCTCATTTGTAATGACAGTCATGCCACCCTTCTTAGGCACGCATTGAACTGGGCTTACCCAAGGACTATCAGAGATTGGATAAATTAGACCTGCGTCTAGCAGTTTAATAATCTTTTTCTTAACTACATCTTGCATATTAGGATTTAGTCTTCATTGGCGTTGCACATACGTTTTATGACCTTCTTCCATAAGGATTTTATGTGTGCAATACGAAGGACTTATTCCTTTAATATCATGAATCTTCCATGCAATGGCTGGTTTATGAGCTTTCAACACAAAAATGAGTTGTGATTTCTCATTTTCAGTAAGAGAAGACGATATTATTACAGGTAATTCAGATTCACCATGTAAATAAGCGTATTCCAAATGGTTTGGAAGTGGCTTTAACTCTAATTTCGGAGGTTCTTCTATCGATGATTTGTATCGATATCTGTCTTCTTCTTTTAGCATTTGAATTTCTTCTGTTGTTGGTTCATTACCTTCTCCTAAAGAACATTCTCCTGTTCCTTGTAATTCTGGAAATTCTTCTAATAATTCTGCATGTGCATCTATAGTTTGAATATAATAACATGTATCATCTGCAGATTGCGGTTGTTGCATTGCTCTATCAACTGAAAAGGTAACACTCTCATCCTCTATACTTAGAGTCAATTTCTTACCGAACACGTCTATCATTGCCTTAGCCGTGTTTAAGAATGGTCTTCCTGTTATATGAGAGGAACTTGAGAATCTTCTTCCATGTCCAAAACAACAAAATCTACTGGAAATACTAAAGTACCAACTTTAACTAGCATGTTCTCCATTATCCCTCTAGGATATTTTATTGATCTATCGGCTAGTTATATGCTTATTCTGGTTGGTTTCAATTCTCCAGGGTCTAGTTTAGTGTATAGTGAATACAGCATTAAATTTATACTAGCACCTAAATCTGCCAATGCTTCTATTGAACTAAGACTACCTAGAAAACATGGAATTGTGAAACTTCCTGGATCAGATAGTTTTTCTGGTATCTTATTCAATAGCACTGCTGAACAATTAGCATTCATAGTAACAGCCGAGAGTTCTTCCATTTTCTTTCTATTTGAGATTAGATCTTTCAAGAATTTAGCATATCTACGCATTCCTGAAATCACATCAATGAAAGGAATATTTACATTTATCTGTTTAAACATATCCAAGAATTTGGATTGCTCGGTTTCAAGTTTCTCTTTCTTCATTTTACTCGGGTAAGGAAGTGGTGGTTGGTATGGTTTAACATAAGGTTTATCCTTAGCTGTGTTATCTTCATTAACCTTTTCAACTACCGGTTCTTTTTCCTTATCTTGATCAGGTTGTGGTACTTGTGGAGTAGGAATAGTTTCATCAGAAGTTACAGGTATTTCCGGTGGTTTAAGTGTTGTACCACTTCTTGTGGTAATAGCTTTAGCTGTTTCATTCCGGGGGTTAGCATTTGTATCACTAGGTAGACTTCCCGGTTTTCTTTCACCTATTAACCTTGCTAGGTTACTTACTTCTTGTTCCAGATTTTGAATAGAAGCTTGTTGATTTCTAAATGCTTGAGCATTTTGTTCATTGGTTTGTTTTTGAGATGTGAAAAACTGCGTTTGAGTTTCAACTAGCTTCGTCATCATATCTTCTAAATTCGGCTTTTTATCATCGGTTTGTTGTGGTGGTTTGTTTTGAACATTAGGTCTTTGCTGGTTGAAAGTATTATTGGATACTTGTTGATTGCTAGGACCTTGTTGGTTGTTGTATGGAATATTTCGGTTATAATTCTAGTTTTGATTGTAAATTGGTCTTGGCGGTTGATAATTATTCTGATAATTATTTCCAGGCCTTTGGTTTATGTATGAAATATTCTCTCTTTGTTCCATTGTTAATTCAATACTGAGACAATCTTTTGTCCAATGTGGTCCTCCACACTGCTCACAACTAATTCGTATTGAGTGAATATCTTTAGTCATCTTTTCCATTCGTCTCTCCACAGCATCTATCTTTGCGGAAATGGAATCTAAGTCATGGCTAGAATCGGCTCTAGCTGCTTTAGATGATCTAACGATATCTTTTTCTTGGTGCCACTCATGTGAGTGGGAAGCAGTGTTATCAATAATTTTGTAAGCATCAGTTTCGGTTTTCTTCATAATAGAACCACCAGCTGCTATATCTATGTCTTTCCTTGTAGTGATGTCGCATCCTTGGTAGAATATTTGTACTATTTGACAGGTGTCTAAACCATGTTGCGGACATCCTCTTAATAACTTTCCATATCTTGTCCACGCCTCATATAGAGTTTCATTTGGCTTCTGTGTAAACGTAACAATTTCTGCTTGAAGTCTTACGGCTTTAGATGCCGGAAAGAATTGTTTAAGAAATTTTTCAACTAAAACGTCCCATGTATCGATCGCCCCTTCAGGTAACGATTCCAACCAATCTTTGGCTTCTCCCTTTAAAGTCCAGGGAAATAACATGAGATATATCTGTTCATCCTCTACTTCTCGGATTTTAAATAGTGTGCAGATCCTATTAAAGGTACGTAAATG
This sequence comes from Rutidosis leptorrhynchoides, assembly GCF_046630445.1. Classification (NCBI taxonomy): domain Eukaryota; kingdom Viridiplantae; phylum Streptophyta; class Magnoliopsida; order Asterales; family Asteraceae; genus Rutidosis; species Rutidosis leptorrhynchoides. Next base: position 389,821,584 of record NC_092335.1, on the reverse strand, counting down.
TTCATTTGGATCTTCCTTCGGCGCACCACTAAATTGGCATTGATTAGTCACCATGTGTAGAATTTGTCCTTTGATTTCATAATCTGGCGCATTAATGTCTGGATGAGTAATTGCGTGACCTTGGCCAGTGCGTTTAGCTCTCATTCGGTCTTCCATACTTAAAGGTTCCAGATTCTCCATAATTGAATTTGTTGAATCGGTATCACTAGATGATTCTGATTTAATGGTTCGTTCCTCAACAATCTCTGTTTGAATGATTGGTGGTTCCGGAGGAAAGTTTAGTGGTTCAGGATCTACGAATCGTTCCTGAATATTCTCCGGATTCTCAATTGTGAGGTCGGGTTCAAAAAATAGATTATCGGAAATTTGAACTGAAGTACTTGGTCGACTGGATGACGATTCTAAAGAAAAATCAACGGCAGTAATATTTGCTAAATGTCTTGATCTAGTTACAGGTGGTGAACGTACAAAAGGTGGTGAACGTCTTGCTCGGTGCATTCACTGAATATCCTATTAGTTTTAAAAGGAAAGAAAAATTATAATAAGTTATCCAATCAATAGACTTTTCTGATTTTGCCCACGTTTCGAATAGCCAAAAGATGTAGCAGAGGGGCAGGATTCGTTTGGTCTCAATATAATTGAGGACTGTTTGGCTCCAATAACCCGGTCCACGTACAAATCCAACTATTACTACGAACCAGAAAATTTTGATGTCTATCAATTTAACCACTTAAAATAAATTTTCGTAATTTTAAGAAATTTAGATAAGAAGTAGATTAAAAATCTATGTCCTAAAACTAGAATAGCGAGAAATAAGAAAGAAAAAGAGTTCGTCGAAAAAGGTCGAAAAAGAAAAAATAAGAAAGAAAAATAAAAGGCGACGGAAAAATAAAAGAAACTTATAAAACTTAAAAATACTTGACTAACCTAACCTTATTACTACAACTAACTTAAAATTATAATCGCAAATTGAGATTACTAATTGGAATGATAATTGATACATAGGTAAAAGGTGTCTAAAAATATTAAAGCTTACAAGAAAAACTAAATCTCAAATGAAAATAACTTAAAAAGAAACTAAAACTTAAAAAGGCAAATCTTAGTCTAAAGAAAAAGCACTTAAGGAATTCTACGGCAAAGCCTAAAAATCTAGAAGTAAAAATAACTATTGCAAAAACTAAGTTTAAAACTAAATATGAGCGAAAAATACAAATATTACGCTAAAACAATTAAAAAGGGATAAAATATAAAAATATACAAAAAGTTGTAAAAAGTACAATTTTTATAAAAATATTATTTTTATATTATTTATTTATTAAAACTACTAATTTTATAAATTAATTAAACTAATTAATACTAAATACATAAATTAAATAAAAAGTAAAAGTTAAAATAAAACTAATTATAATAATAATAATAATTAGGGTTAAATAATAATAATAATTAATAATTACCCGTAATTAATGCTGAATTAGGGTTCTGTCGCGTGTCAGAAAAGCTCCGCGAGTCGCGGTAATAGATGCAGCAAACCCCGCGAGTCGCGGGGTTCCAAAATTCAACTGACACGTTTAAAATTCGACGCATTTTTCTTCTTTTTATTTTATTTTATGTTTTTATATTTTCTGTTTATATTATCTAATTAAAATATTTATATGAAATAAAACTTATCTTTAATAACTAAGATAAAAATAAAATACTTTATAACAAAAAAAAAATAGATTTATGTATATTTATATTTTTTTTTCAGTTTTTTATATTTATAAAATATATTTATAAAATAAATTAAATAAAACTTATATTTTTACAAACTAAAGAAACTTTATAAAACTTAAATATTTATCAAACTCCTAAAAGTATTTATATTTTTGGTTTTTCTTTTTATATTTTCGAATATTTAAAACGTATTTTTATAAAAACGAAATTTAATAAAAGTAAACTAAAAATTTTTTTTTTTTTTTATATTAGCGTTGCGCTTCCGGCTTTTAAGAGATTCCCCGGCAGCAGCGCCAAAAATACTTGATAGTTTGAGCAGAGTGTATATAATACTATTAAATTTTATAAGGAAATACTATTAAATACGATACAATTTTACACAAGATATTTATTTATTTATAGAATAGATATACTTAAACCTTGCTACAACACTTATAGGCAGTGTACCTAATCGTACAGTAGTGTAGTTTTTAGTAAGTCCGGTTCGTTCCACAGGGAAATCTTTAAACAAAGCTAAACGCTATATTAGTTTACTTTTATAAAAATACAAATATATATATAAGTAATATTATTATTATAAAGGGGGGTTTTTACCGTTTAATGACCGGTTTGTCGATTTTAAAACTTTAGTCGCAGTTAAAACCAAATGTAAAATATTAAAAATAAATACAAGACTTAAATTAAAGCGTAAAGTAAATAACGATAATGAAATTGCGAATAATAAAAGTGCGATAAAATAAACTTGCGATAATTAAAAAGTACGATAATTAAAAGTGCAATTAAATACAATAACAATAAAATTGCGACAATTAGAAGTGCAATTAAATATAAAATAAAGGAAATTAAATATGAAATAAAAGAATTATGCTTATTTAAACTTCCGTAATCATGATGTTTGACGTGTTGATTTTAGTTTTATGCACATGGGTTAATTGTCCTTTGTCCTGGATTATTTAATATGTCCATACGGATTTTGTCCATAATAGTCCATCAGTCATAAATATAAAGAGCGAAAGCCTTCGTCAAATTATTCTTATTCCCGAAGTCAAATATTCCAACTAATTGGGGATTCGAATTGTAACAAGGTTTTAATACTTTGTTTAATGAATACACCAGGTTATCGACTGCGTGTAAACCAAGGTTTTACTACTTTGTTAACAATTACACCAATTACCCTTTAATGTAATTCACCCCTGTTTCAACAAGTCTATTAACTATTAATCCAGTTCCGTATCCGGTAAAATGAATAATTATTGGTATTTATAGATATCCCGCTCACCGTACCCAGTCAAGCGTATGTGGTTATATATAAATACGTCGAATTATAAGTTTGTATATTAAATTAACAAGGTATTATTTAATTAATATAAAACCCATTAATAACCCATAGTCTAATTTCCACAAGTGTCGTTCTTTTATCCAAACCCCAATTATGGTACAAAGCCCAATTACCCAATTTTAGTAATTAGCCCAACATCATGATTACTTCGGATTAAATAAGCATAATAATAACTTAGCTACGAGACATTAAATTAAAAAGGTTGAACATAACTTACAATGATTAAAAATAGTGTAGCGTTACACGGACAGAATTTCGACTTACACCCTTACAATATTCGCTAACATACCCTTATTATTAGGATTTAAAATTAAAATTAAAATTAAAATATAAATTATATATATATTTTTACGTATATATTGAGAGAAGAAGGAAAAAGATGATGAAAAATGCTCAGAATTCGGTTGGCTTTATAGTGACTTTCAAAACTTGGGGCTCCGCGACTCGCGACATTTTTGGCCTTCAAACTCCGCGAGTCGCGGAGATTGAAATTACAGCTCAGTCCAGTTTGGAGTCTTTCTTGCCGACGGTTTTTATTATTTATTATAATATATAAATAATTATAAGAATTATTTAAATATTATATTATATTTATGTGCATAGTTGACTTGTAATTTTTAGTCCGTTGCGTCGAGCGTTGAGAGTTGACTCTGGTCCCGGTTCCGGATTTTCGAACGTCCTTGCGTACAATTTAATATTTTGTACTTTGCGTTTTGAATCTTGTACTCTTGTAATTTCGAGACGTTTCTTATCAATAATTGGAACCTCTTTGATTGTCTTTTGTACTTTTGAGCTTTTTGGTCGTTTGCGTCTTTAATTCGTCGAATCTGTCTTTTGTCTTCACCTTTTATTATTTAAACGAATATCACTTGTAAATAGAACAATTGCAACTAAAAGCTTGTCTTTCTTGAGGAATAATGCTATGAAATATATGTTCGTTTTTAGCATTATCAATAGCTTTCCTTGTTCCCTCTCACTCATCATGCTAGCAAGAGTACCTACGTGTTTTTCTAGATTCAAAATGGAAGCTTGTTGAGTTCTAAATGACTGATCAAACCTCTCATTCGTTTGGGTTTGAGATGCAATAAATTGTGTTTGAGATTCAATTAACTTTTGTACCATTTCTTCCAGATTTGACTTTTTATCTTCGGTTTGTTGTGGTGGTTTATACAAGTTAGGCCTTTGTTGATTGAAATTATTGTTTTGAGTTGGTTGGTTATTCAGACCTTATTGGTTGTACGAGTTATTGTTAGGTCCATTTGGATTGTAAAGAATGTTTTGATTTTGATTGAAGTTTGGCCTTGGAGGTTGATAATTATTTTGATAATTATTTCCCGGCCTTTAGTTCATGTAGGAAACATTCTCACATTGTTCCATCGTTTGCTCAATGTGACAATCTTTCGTTAAGTGTGGTCCACCGCATTGCTCACAACTGATTCGTATTGCGTGAATATCTTTAGTCATCTTTTCCATTCGTCTCTCGAAAGCATCTATTTTTGCGGAAACAGAATCAAAGTCATGGCTAGAATCGGCTCTAGCTGCTTTAGATGAACGAAAAATATCTTTTTCTTGATGCCACTCATGCGAGTGGGAGGCTGTGTTATCAATGATTTTGTGAGCTTCAGTTGTGGTTTTCTTCATAATGGAACCACCAACTGCTGTGTCGATGTCTTTTCGTGTAGCAACATCGACACCTTGGTAGAATATTTGTACTATTTGATAAGTGTCTAAACCATGTTGAGGACATCCTCTCAACAACTTCCCGAATCTTGTCCACGCCTCATATAATGTTTCATTTGGCTTTTGCGCGAACGTAACAATTTCTCCTTGAAGTCTCACGGCTTTAGATGCTGGAAAGAATCTTTTAAGAAATTTTTCAACTAAGACATCCCATGTGTCAATCGCTCCTTCAGGTAACGATTCTAACCAATCTTTGGCTTCTCCCTTTAAAGTCCATGGAAACAACATGAGATAGATCTGTTCATCCTCAACTTCTCTGATTTTGAATAGAGTACAGATCCTATTAAAGGTTCGAAGATGTTCGTTTGGATCTTCTTTTGGCGTACCACTATATTGGCATCGATTAGTTACCATGTGTAGGATTTGTCCTTTAATTTCATAATCTGGCACATTAATGTCTGGCTTAATAATGGCGTGTCCTTGGCCCATGCGTGTGGCTCTCATTCGATCTTCCATACTTAGAGGTTCCGTTACTTCCATAATTGAATTTGTTGAATACGAATCACTAGAGGATTCTGATTTAACGGTTTGTGATTCAGGAGGAATAATTAGTGGTTCAGGATCTTGGAATTGTCCTTGAATATCCTCCGGGTTCTCAATTGTGAAGTCGGGTTCAAAAAATGGATTATCGGAAATTTGAGTTGGAATACTTGTTCGACAAGATGATGATTCTAAAGAAAAATCAACTGCGACAATATTGGCTAGATGTCTTGATCGAGTTACCGGTGGTGAACGTATGAAAGGTGGTGAACGTTTTGCTCGGTGCATTCACTGAATATCCTATTAGTTATAAAAATAAAAATTATATAAGTTATTAAATTAATAGACTTTTCTGCTTTTGCCCACGTTTCGAATAGCCAAAAGATGCAGCAGGGAGCCAGGATCCTTTAATTCGGAAAATCCACAACTCAGCCACTAACAAATCTAACTATTACTACGAAGCAGAAAATTTTGGATGTCTATCAATTTAACCGCTTAAAATAATTTTTCCGTCGAAGTTTAAAGAAAATAAAGAAAATTCTATGTCTTAAAAACTAGAGCGTAGAAATGAGAAAGAAAAAACGCGTCAAAAAATAAAAATCGAAAAACAAACGTCGAAAAATAAAAAGTCGAAAAACAATAATAAGAAAGTAGAGCGTCGAAACTTAAAAGTCTAAAAACTAAATATTAAACTTGCGTCTAAAGGTATTAAAGCTTAAAAGGAATTCTAAATCAAAAACGGCAATTACTTAAAAGGCACTAAAATTTATTTAAAACTAAGGCGATAAGCGACGTCGTAAGATTCTAAAGCGCCTAAATCTTAATCTAAAGAAAAAGCACTTAAGGGATTTTACGGCAAAGCCTAAAAATCTAGAAATATAAAATAACTACAAAAACTAAGTTTAAAACTAGTTACGAACGAAAAAAAATATTACGAAATAAACGATAAAAATACAAATTATAACTAAAATGATAAAAATATAAATTTTATAAAAATATTATTTTTATATTATTATTTTATAAAAGTATTAATTTATATAGTTAATAAGAATATTAAAACTTAAAAATACTAATTATATATTAAAACTAAAATTTAAAAACTAATTAATTACCTAAACCCTAATTATGGTTAACAATAATAATAATAATTAAAACTTACGCGTAATAAATGCTGTCTTAGGTTTCAGGCTTGTCAGATCACACCATGCGAGTGCATGGTTTTCGTGCTACTCAGTCATGTGATCGCATGACAGGCAGTCCAGGAAGTCCTTGGGCTTCGATCAGGCCTCGGCCCAATTTTAATTTATTTTTTTATTTTTATTTTTATTTTTATTTTTGTAAATGTTACACAATATTTATAAAAATTTAAAATAAACTTATATAAAAACACTTATTAATTTTTTATTATAAACAAAAAATAGAAAATTAATTTTTTTTAAATTATAAAAACTTTTTAATTAACACTTTTATATATATAGATATACATAAATATAGTATTTTTTTATTTTTTTATGTTTTTATATAAATACAAAATATTTTTACAAAATTAGAGATAAGAAATATAGCGTAAAAATATAGCGTTTCGCCTGGTCCTTGGCAGCGGCGCCAAAAACTTGATGTGTGCAGCGGTGTATATGAAATACTATTATTTTTACTACGAAATACTACTAAATATTACACAAGTTTTATTAATTTATGGATGAGATATACCTAAACCTTGCTACAACACTTATAGGCAGTGTACCTAATCGTATAGTAGTGTAGTTTCTAGTAAGTCCAGTTCATTCCATAGGGAGCTGGTTGATTACGTACTATATTTTTAACAACTATATTTATACAAAAAATATATAATTATATATAGTAATAATAATATATAAAAGGAGCTTTTTACCGTTTAATGACCGGTTTGTCGATTTTAAATAAAGCGTAAAGATAAATAATGATAATATAAATGACAGAATTTAAATTGCGATAAAGTAAATTGCAGTAATTAAAATGCCAGTAAATAAAGGTACGATGAAATATGAAATAAAAGTATTATGCTTATTTAAACTTCCGAAATCATAATGTTTGACGTTTTGATTTTAATTTATTACCCTGGGTTAATTATCCTTTGTCCTGGTTTATTTGATACCTATATGGTTTTTGTCCATAATAGTCCATCGGTCATAATTATAAAATGCTCGTCAAATTAACCTTATTCCCGAATTCAAATATTCCAACTAATTAGGGATTCGAACTGTAACAAGGTTTTAATACTTTGTTAATAATTACACCAGGTTATCGACTATGTGTAATCCAAGGTTTTAATAATTTGCTAACAATTACACCAATTATCCTTGTATGTAATTCACCCCTGTTTTAATTAGTCCATGATACATTAATTTATTCACTTTAGCCATAATGAATAATCAATTACCCAATCCAATCGATTAATTAAATGATTGTAAACGATGTCGTATAAACGTCACTAAATAGGACATTCGTAATCATTTTAATAATTATTAGATTAACTAATTTGAAGATAGGTTCGACAGGTTCCAATGAGTTGTCGCTCAATTAGACAATACCCCCATCTGTTAATAGTTATAATCCAATGTCCACAAGTGTCAGTCTTTTGTCCAAACCCGAATTATGGTACAAAATCCAATAACCCCATTTTAATATTTAGTCCAACAACATGATTACTTCGGCTCAAATAAGCATAATAATAACTTAGTTACGAGACATTAATTTAAAAAGGAAGAACATAGCTTACAATTGTGATTAATCGCGTAGCGTTACACGGACAGAGTTCCGACTTTAAAACCCGTAAAATATTCCTTATAATAACCCAATTATTATTAACTTAATATTAAAATTAATTTAAATTATAAATATATATATATATAAAGTTTACAGAGGAAGAAAGAAAAAATAATGTATCATTCGAGCAGAATTCGATGGATTTTATAGATATGAACTGATCCTGAGGGCCATGCGATCACATGGCTTTTCAGTGTTATTCCCATGCGATCGCATGGCCAGCCTGGCATGCTCCCATCAGTTTTTTTCTAGTTTGACGACGTTTTATTTAATAATATAATATAATATATATAATTTTATATAATTATATATATATATATTATATTATATTCATGTGCATAGTACACTTGTAATTTTAGGACCGTTGACTCGCGCGTTGATGCTCGGTTTATGTCTCAGTTCCGGATTTTCGAACGCCTTTTAGTACGCGCAGATATCTTGTACTCTGCGTTCCGCGACTTGTACTCTTGTAATTTTTAGACGTTTCTCATCAATAAATTGAACCACTTGGATTGTATCTTGTACATTTGAGCTTTTTGGTCATTTGCGTCTTCAAATCGACGTTTTCTTCTTTTTTCTTCGCACTTATTTATTTAAACGAATATTACTTGAAAATATAACAATTGCAACTGAAAACTTTACATATTGGAAGGATATTGTACCTAAATATATGTTCATTTGGAGCACTATCATATAGCTATGTGAGGCTATGTTACTGTAGTGCCTTTAGTGAATAGCTTGTTAATGCTATTGCTTCTCTAATTGTTGGCCTAGTTCTTTATGATACAGATGTGTAATGCTTTATTATATTATAGCTATGTAACGCTATGTCCACATGACCATGACCAGATGCATGATCCCAAAAAGATAGGCTTGGTACTTGATAGTAATATCTGTTGGGATATCTCATTCAGTTAGTGTTGTGCTAATCCCCCACATTTGCTCCCCTGCAGGTTATATTGTTTTACATGCTAGGGACGGGAGAAGATAGCCTTGTTTGGGTTATGTTTGACATACTGAAGAACTCTAATGTTTAATATAACTATGTATAGTTGTTTTGAAAAGTAACACCAGTTGTATTGTAATATATAAATGTTATATGCTTTAAATACTTCCGCTGTGAGTTAAAAAAAAAGTACGGTGTTACAATTGGATTTATTTCCATGAGAATTATCTTCAATCATGTTGATTGAAGATCATCCCACATCTTTACCCTTACCCTTACCATTTTCTTGAACCCGAATTGATACCTCGGTTCTCAAGTGACTACCCAACTCATTCAAGTTCATCCCCTCTTTCTTGTGTCTTAAAGTATGTTTAAAGTCATGCCATGAAGATGGAAATTTGTCAATAATAGATGAAACCGAAATGGTTTCATCCATACTCATCTTGTGTTAAGAAAATCGCCCCAAGATCCTAAGGATCTCATGGAATCACTCCATTATTGGTCTTGTATCCACAATTTTATAATTGTTGAAATTACTAACAAGAAATTTCTTGCTAGAGGCATCCTCGACCATATACTTGGCCTCCAATTTATCTCAAAGTTCCTTAGCCGATTCAACATTATTATAGACATCAAATAAAACATCGGACATACCGTTCAAGAAGTTTCCACGACACATCAAATCATCGTTGTCCCATTTGCTCCTAAACCGGGCATTCTCCAAGTTCTCTTTTTCCATTTCAGCGGGTCTTGGGGTTGATAACACATACACCACTTTCAAATTAGTCAACAAAATTTGCATCTTCTTTTTCCATCTCCTGAAATCTACACCTTCAAACTTTTCCAACTTTGCAAATCTTGAAGTCATCTCCTTCACTGATTCACCAGCCATGATTCCTAATACTTTATTGATTTATTAGAAAAGAGGATTGTTGGATTGTGAATTTAGAACCGGATTGAAAATAGAATCGTGTGAACACTTTCTCAATAAAGTATTTCGACCCAATTGGACACGGGTTACTCGAAATCAATATTGGGATAAGACTAGATTGATCAAATTTCTTGTCCAAAACAGAATTGATCCCTTGCAATTGTAGAGAGTAAAATCTGAGAGTTTGAGAGTAGAAAGTGTGTTAGAAAATGTTGAATTTCTGGAACCTTTCTCCAGAAAATGGAGAACTTATTTATAGTGAGTCAAAAGGTACAATCGAAGAGTTGAAACTCTTGAAAATGGGTCATATTGATATGACACATCTCTTGGTAATAAACCCTTTGAAAAGGTGTTAAAAATGCTTTAAAACATGTTAAAACTGTCCCTTAACTTCCAGAAAACTTGTATAACTTTTGGTGAACTGAAGCAACTTTTTAGTCAAAAGTTACAACCTTTTCAGTGCAGCCAGTATGTGGCACGGCGTGCCACATGACTTCTGCCTTTTCAGTCAGCATGTGGCACGGCGTGCCACTTTCTGGCACGGCGTGCCACCCCTGTTTTTGGTTAGGTTCACACGGTATAAGTCCTTCAAACACTACAAAACTCATTTCCGATTTTCGCAATCTATCTCACCCTTTACGAACGTGTACTCCACACTTCACCAAATTCGATTAGAGTATCGATAGATCACAAATACTTTCTACCTATATGTATGTATATATATATATATATATATATATATATATATATATATATATATATATATATATATATATATATATATTTATATATAATTATATTGTTCTATTATTAAATGGAGCATAACACTATTTGTTAATATATGATATATTGATATATATATATATGATATATTGCAATATTTGTTCAAATTTGTGAGGATAGTTCTTAAGCTTTTACTGTATTACACTAGTAGTCTTTGTGCTTTTATAACTGTTTAATATGAGTGGGTAACCATTAAACTTTAACGGCAGTTTGGATGGGGTGTCAACCACGATAGTTAAGCAAAACTGAGGTATCAACCACGCAAAAATAAAAGTTTAGGTATTATGATGTGATGTTATGCGAGGTGTATATAAAATAGCTATTAATTTTAGCAGGAAATGCTATTAAATACGATACAATTTTACACAAGATATTTATTTATTTAGAGAATGGATATACTTAAACCTTGCTACAACACTAATAGGCAGTGTACCTAATCGTACAGTAGTGTAGTTTTTAGTAAGTCCGGTTCGTTCCACAGGGAATCTTTTTAAACAAAGCTTAACGCTATATTAGTTTACTTTTATAAAAATACAAATATATATATATAAGTAATATTATTATTATAAAGGGTTGTTTTTACCGTTTAATGACCGGTTTGTCGATTTTAAAACTTTAGTCGCAGTTAAAACCAAATGTAAAATATTAAAAATAAATACAAGACTTAAATTAAAGCGTAAAGTAAATAACGATAATGAAATTGTGAATAATAAAAGTGCGATAAAATAAACTTGCGATAATTAAAAAGTACGATAATTAAAAGTTCAATTAAATACAATAACAATAAATAAAAAATGCGATAATTAGAAGTGCAATTAAATATAAAATAAAGGAAATTAAATATGAAATAAAAGAATTATGCTTATTTAAACTTCCGTAATCATGATGTTTGACGTGTTAATTTTAGTTTTATGCCCAAGGGTTAATTGTCCTTTGTCATGGATTATTTAATATGTCCGTCAGGTTTTTGTCCATAACAGTCCATCAGTCATAAATATAAAGTGCGAGTGTCCTCGTCAAATTATCCTTATACCCGAAGTTAAATATTCCAACTAATTGGGGACTTAACCTGTAACAAGATTTTAATACTTTGTTTAATAATTACACCAGGATGTCGACTGAGTGTAACCCAAGGTTTTAATATTTTGTTATCAATTATACCAAGTGTCCTTGTACATAATTTCACCCCTGTTTTAATTATTCTAGTGGCTATTAATCCATTCCCGTGTCCGGTTAAATGAACGATTATTCGTACATATAAATACCCTGCCCATCGTGTCCGATCGAGTGTATATGGTAATTTATAGGGACGCCCAATTGTAAATCTTTATATTAACATTAACAAACTATCATTTAGTTAAACAAATATAAAGCCCATTAATAGCCCATAGTCTAATTTCCACAAGTGTCGTTCTTTTGTCCAAACCCTAATTATGGTACAAAGCCCAATTACCCAATTTTAGTAATTAGCCCAACATCATGATTACTTCGGATTAAATAAGCATAATAATAACTTAGCTACGAGACATTAAATTAAAAAGGTTGAACATAACTTACAATGATTAAAAATAGCGTAGCGTTACACGGACAGAATTTTGACTTACACCCTTACAACATTCGCTAACATACCCTTATTATTAGGATTAAAATTAAAATTAAAATTAAAATTAAAATATAAATTATATATATATATATTTTACGTATATAGATAGAGAGAGATAGATATTGAGTTATCAAAAATGATCAGAATTCGGTTGGCTTTATAGGGAGTTTCAAACTTTGGGGCTCCGAGACTCGCGGCATTTTTTGCCTTCAAACTCCGCGAGTCGCGGAGTTTGTAAATACAGCTCACCAGCTTTTGGCTCTTTGTTTGCCGGCGATTTATTTTATAAATATAATATATATATAATTAATATAATTAATTATATATTATATTATATTTATATATATAATTAACTTGTAATTTTTAGTCCGTTGCGTCGAGCGTTGAGAGTTGACTCTGGTCCCGGTTCCGGATTTTCGAACGTCCTTGCGTACAATTTAATATCTTGTACTTTGCGTTTTGAATCTTGAACTCTTGTAATTTCGAGACGTTTCTTATCAATAATTGGAACCTCTTTGATTGTATTTTGTACTTTTGAGCTTTTTGGTCGTTTGCGTCTTCAATTCTTCGAATCTGTCTTTTGTCTTCACCTTTTATTATTTAAACGAATATCACTTTTAAATAGAACAATTGCAACTAAAAGCTTGTTTTTCTTGAGGAATAATGCTATGAAATATATGTTCGTTTTTAGCATTATCAAATATTCCCACACTTAAGCGTTGCTTGTCCTCAAGCAATATCGTCTTGAAATACTAGAATCACTTCTTTATTCTTCACACTTTATACATCAGTGATTTCTATACGGCGGTATAAACAATGGTAGTAACGATATGGTTTACAGTCCCACATGACTATAAAAATTTAGATCCATTAAGGAAATTGGATCTTTATGAAAACATTTGATCTTTTGAAAATTAAATCTAGATTTTACCCTAGATAAGTTTTTCGGAATAACCCTTCACCGGTGTTTGCAAAATATTTTTGTGGGTTTGGTGGGTTTCAGATTTGAAAATTTTAGCTCAAAACTTGCGGTTTTGTGTCACCCACTTGCTAACCTTGTATTTGGAAAGCAACACGTCCAGTTTACTTGTCCCGTATATTACCTTTCGGTAAACTACCGTCCGGTTGTAAAGGAAAGCGTTAAACAAGCAACTGTTAAGGCAATGTCCCCTGACATGCTTTTAATTATGGTCTATAACGTGTCGGACGCAATTACTATCCTTGGTAGGAGCAATAGTAAAGCTCACCCTTATGATTTTTCGGTCTGGCACAAGGTCCTGTCTTTGACCACTATGCAACCACCGTTCTTACGGTTGACACCCGATTTAGTTCAGGTGACCTAATGAATTCCAGGTGAATTCCTAGAATTTTACGTTCAATGGTAATGAACGCATTGAAAATAGGGTTTTCGGAAAACAAATCGGTTTGTAATTTTGATCAAAATATTTTCTCGTTCAAGCTCGAGTTTAGATATCATTGAATTCCATGAGTTTGTAATTCTCAATCTTTAAGGTCAATCTCAAGGATTGAGTAATATCAGGCTTAAAAGCTGATTTTTGATCTTTTAAGGAGATTATCCTTTCTGGGGATCTGATTTATTAGTCTTATCCAGCTAATTTGCATGGTGCCCCCCCATTTTACGAGATAAATTCTTCTCATGGTTAGGATAAATCTGACCACTTGGTGACCCTGTTTAATGCTGAGGTCCGTGGATTTCCTACTGATTTTAGTGATGACTTTTCTAGATTTTTCGTCAACCTACAGCTGGTCTGGACGACAACTTCTTGACCTAAATCAAGAAGCGCGTGTCTTTTTCGGAAGACTTTACTTCCTTTTAATGATGGAATTGATTCATCGTGTAGATCCATCTCTTCTTTTCTTTCATCGGGTAAAACAGTTTAGTTTAGTCCAAAGCAAAAGTATTTTCAGTTATTTGTTACAGATATATGTGACATATGTTTAAGATAACTTGGTAAATTTTCCCACACTTGGCTTTTATTTTCCTTTTTATCGTCCTTTATTCCATTTTAAATGAATTTTAACATTTTGGTTTGTTTCTCAATTTATGTCCTTTCTGAGGTAACAATAATTTCGGTGTTAAAACCTAGTTTTATCGTTCATAAATATGTATAAACATGATTTTGAGTTCATTTAATTAAAAATTTTGAAAAATTTTACTAGAATTGGGTAGTTAGTATATAAGACTAGGGCTGTTCTTTATTATCAGAGAGCACTAGATTCTAATACAACTACTACTTTACTAGTATTTCTAATGGTAACCAAGTGTATAAAGTAAAAATTTTAAAATCCGAAAGAATTTAACCCCTTCCCACACTTAAGATCTTGTAATGCCCTCATTTGCAAGAAATCAGTAACAATTTAAATTATTGAGGGTGATTTGTGTGAAAATGATTAAATTTTTACCAAAGTTTCCAAATATATTGGCGTTTGTTTGCTGAATGATAAATGGTGCACATCATTTGTTCATTCCGTCTTGTTGTTATTTCACATATATTTTGCATCTTGTCGTCAAAATTAGTTGCTTTTGCTAAACTTAATGCCAGTCTTTGAAAATGCGTTGTTTTACCCTGTTGTGTACATAAGATAAACTGCAAACATATATACATATTTTTGAAGTTTGGTATATTACCCCACATTCAAAAATGATTAAAATCTAAGAATAAAAGTTAGAAAATTATAAAAACTATTACAATATTAACATAAGTATTAAACGTATCAACATTACAAATTATAAAATAAATAAAACTAAGTAGACTAGGGATGATATTGATACCAATAGGGGTTCCAAGCATAACCATAGGTGCTATAGAATGCTTCGGCAGGGTTATACGTAGGATACGGTTGTTGCATCTCTATAGACCAGGGAGGGAATATGGGTTTTGTGTAGGAATATAGTTTCTACCTATATATTGGCAATGAGCTATGATTTGGTTTTGATGAACTTGCCAATCTTCAAATGCTCTCTGTCTAGTATTTTCGTACTCCTGTGAAGCTATAAACCTTTGCATTTCTTGCATTTCATTTCCCCTTCCTACATTACCTTGCTATTGGTTTCTCTCAACCTGTGGATGTCTACCATGGTATTGTACTGCGGCGTTATTTCGCCTCTTCAAAACTTTCGCACCATGGTATACATTTAAACCTATAGTATCGCGGGGTTCTGGTTCTTCGACTAATAATCCCCCCGACTTATATCCACACCGAGATATTCAGCAATTAAAGTAATAAAAATACCACCTCCTATTATGCTATGCGGTCTCATCCCCCTAACCATAGCTGATAAATAATAACCCACACAATAAGGTATACTTACAGCGCTTTGTGGGTCTCGAATACACATATGGTAAAACAAATCCTGTTCATTTACCTTTTCCTTGTTCTTACCTCTTTGTGTAATCGAATTAGCTAAAAACCTATGAATCACTCTTAATTCAGCTCTATCTATATCCAAATAAGAGTAATTTCCCCCTTTGAATCGGTGATGGCTTGTCATTTGACTCCATACACCGTGTGTATCAAAATTTTCATCTATCTTACTACCATTTAGTATCAACCCTCTACAATCTGCAGATACTAACTCCTCAGGCGTATATATACGTAAAGCCTGAGCCATGTCTAGTAAAGACATGTGGCGCATCGAACCTCCTAACAAAAATCTAATAAAAGATCGATCGGTTAAACTAGCTACCCGATCATTTAATTCTATACTACACAATAATTCTTCACACCATACTTTATATACAGGTCTACGCATGGTGAATAAACGTACCCAGTCGTTAAAAGTAGAATTACCATACCTCTGTGCAAGTAATTCCCTAATTGGCCCGACCAATTCTACAGCTTCTAATGGTCCCCATTCTATGACCCTAGGTACCTCAACAACTTTAGAATGAAGAGCATGCAACCCCCTTTAATATTTTGGATAATCTATCCAAAGTCTGTCAAATCTCAGGTTCGGGTGCAAATCTTCCAAGTGCATATCAGAAAATGTCATGACTGGATGAGGTATATCTTGCTTGTAGTAGTTATCCACCTCCTATTGTTCTGCATTCTCAACAGGAGCATTGCGAGCTTGGGATGAAGATTCACCCCTTTCAGTCTGCAAAACACATCAAACACAATTTTTGTGCATCCAAATATGCATTAGTGTCAGCAAAATCATCAATCAAAATAATTACAATGACATGATCAATTTATATCAAACTTAAGCTCATTTTCACATTTTTATCAAATCTACACTTTTTCAAATAAGCATATACGAAAATGTTCGCCAAGTTCATAAGCATTCAACTCAAATTACATGTCAAAATAATCATTACTAGCAATTAAACAAGTTTCAAATGGCATTATCTTTCAAAAATCAAGTTCATGAATTTTAGACTTGAAAAAGTCCACTTTAATTCTCAAAATTATGTTTAGGCTCAAAGTTTGGATTATTTAACTACCTAAACATGTTACACTACTTAATTTAGCAACAATTCATGACAAAAATCGGCCATAACCTGTTTATATCAAAAAGCCCCAAATTTGCTCAAGAACACAAACCCTAGATTACTCAAAATTTGAAGTTTAAGGCTTCTAATCATGTTAAACAGCATCAATCTAGGTTATATAAGTATAATACATAAACAATTTAAGCCTAATTATACTAAAAAGCATCAAAATTAAATTGGGGAAAAAATTGCTCAAGAACACTAATTTTCGGATTAAATGGTGTTTAGGTGTAGAAATTTACCGTTTTTCTTGAGTAATTCCTTGATAACATCCTTCTCAACATGATTTTAGTAAAAGATTTGATGATTAACGGTTAAAAATTGTGATTTTGGGGGTGTTTTTAGGGTTTTTTCGCGCAGTATTTCGCAGTGTTTTCTGTGGGTGTTGTGTGGACTGAGCTGTTCCAGCTCTTATTTTTTTTTCTGTAATTCGATCCCTCCGCGAGTCGCGGGGTTTAAAGTTTCAAACTCCGCGAGTCGCGGAGTTTGTTATTTTTTTTTTATATATCTTATACTAATTAAAACAATTAAGTAATTAATTTTAAAATTTTGTTTCCCTTGTTATTTAGGACGAGGTCGTTTCGGATCGATGTCCTAGTCCGTTCCTCGACAAAATTTTAAAATTTGTCTTTTTGTAGTGATTGTTTTAAAAGCTAAGATTTTTGGGGTTTTTTTTAATGTTTTTGGCATACTTTAATTCAATAAGATTAAAAATAATGATAATAAAAGTTCTCGTCCCTCCCTTGGGTAAAGCAATTTCGGTTTAAAGACCTAGTCTTCAACTTACGACGAATTTTAAAAATCATATTTTTAACTTAATGAGATAAAGTAAATTTTTCTTTTTAAATTCACACAACTTAAATATAAAATTTAAAATTAATATTAAAAATTCACACCAAACTTAAAATTTGAAATGCATAAAATTAAAAATTCATATTTTAAAAATTAAAAATTCACACCAAACTTAATTTAAAAATTTATATTATAAATTCATACCAAACTTATATTAATTTTTCAAATATTTACAATTTTAAAAATATTGTTTTTACAAAGTTTACAATATTAATTTAAGATTTAAATATTAATTTTAAAAACATGGTAAAAATAAAATTAAAAATCTTTTTGGCTTTTTATCCCACTTTAATCAATCAAATATTATCAAAAATATGCGCCCCTCTTTTCGGTAAAGTAATTTCGGTTCCATGACCTAATTTAACTCATGACGAATTTTTGAAATATTTTGGGTTGATTGATTAAAGATATTTATACCTTAAGAATAAACGTTAAATTTCGCAGTGATGTAATAAATTTTTGAATGATATCAATAATTTCGGTTGCCAAACATAATTTTATTCAATACCAATTTAATACTTTATAGCGAACAAATTAGCGTTTATTATCAAAAGGTTAAAAATAAAAATAAAAATAAAGACTGTACAGACTTACCTGTGAGATAGTATTCTTAGTTATATGATCTATCCCATTCATAAGATAGTCGGTTTAATTGGTTTTCCATAGCTACATAGGCGTAACCTCGAGCATTCAGTGTCTTTTCTTCTAAACATATGAACGGTCCGTCTCTGCATAAAGTAACAAATTCGGTATTTGAATAGGTTTGATTATTTGAACATTTACCTCCATGTGACCATTTTCCGCATTTGTGACATCTTTCTAGGTGTCGTGCTCTTCTTTTCGCTGCGGATTTTGATTTTCCTTTACCAAATTGTAACTTATTATCTTCGCATCTGGATTCTTTTCTAACTCCGTCCATTCTTTCTCTGATTACTGATACTATTTCACTCGATAGTGTGTCATTATTACGTTTAGTGATCAAAGCGTGTAGCATTAGACCATGGTTTAGTTCACAGGCAGTCTTCATTTTGTAAAAACCTAAAAAAATAAAAATTCAGAATGGGGGGAGAAGACTAGTTTTTTAGGGTCTGCTAGGGAAAGACCATTCGGGTTCCATTTTCGAGAACTACACGAAAATAGATAATCTAACTCTAACAGAAATACATATTATCCTTTAAAGACTTGATTCTCCCCACACTTAGTTAGCTGTGGTGTCGAAATTGTGATCAACTTCGTTGTCGACTTCCATCGGACTATCTATGTAGTGTTTAACTCTGTGACCATTAACTTTAAATTCAATCCCATTTGAATTTATCAATTCTACTGTTCCGTATGGGAAAACTCTTTTGACTATGAATGGTCCAGACCATCTTGATTTCAATTTTTCAGGAAATAGCTTGAATCGTGAATTGAAAAGAAGAACTCTGTCTCCTTCCTTAAATTCTTTTGAACTTCTGATTCTTTTATCATGCCATTTCTTCGTTCTTTCCTTATAGATTAACGAATTATCGTATGCTTCATGTCTTAATTCTTCTAATTCGTTTAGTTGACTTAATGGTAGACGTCCGGCTTCATGTAAATCAAGATTACATGTCTTCAAAGCCCAAAATGCTTTGTGTTCAATTTCTACTGGAAGATGACATGCTTTTCCATAAACAAGTCTAAAAGGTGTGGTTCCAATTGGAGTTTTGTAGGCTGTTCTAAAAGCCCAGAGTGCATCCTCCAATTTAATGGACCATTCCTTCGGATTTGATCCTACGGTTTTCTCTAGAATACGTTTTAAAGCTCGGTTTGTATTTTCAACTTGTCCACTTGTTTGTGGCTGATATGCGGTGGAGATTTTATGAGTTACTCCATATCTTTTAAGAACTTTCTCAAGTTGATTATTACAGAAATGAGTACCCCGATCACTTATTAAAGCTTTCGGTGTTCCAAACCTTGCAAAAAGACGTTTTAAAAAGTTGACTACAACTCGAGCATCGTTAGTTGGGAGAGCTTGTGCTTCCGCCCATTTAGATACATAATCAATGGCTACGAGAATATAGAGATTATTATGAGATTTTGGAAATGGACCCATAAAGTTAATACCCCAAATGTCAAATACTTCACATACTTGGATGACATTTTGTGGCATTTCATCACGTTGACTTATTTTTCTGGCCCTTTGACAAGCATCACAGGATTTGCAAAGAAGGTGTGCGTCTTTGTAAATTGTAGGCCAATAGAATCCAGAATCATAAACTTTTCTTGCTGTTAGTTGAGGCCCATAATGCCCTCCTGTTGGTCCTGTGTGACAATGGTTTAATATTTTACTAGCTTCATCTCCAAATACACATCGGCGTATTATTCCATCGGGACAACTTTTAAACAAATGTGGATCTTCCCAAAAATAGTGTTTTATATCACTGAAGAATTTATTTCGTCTTTGGTACGATAATCCTTTTTCAAGGAATCCACAAACTAAGTAGTTTGCATAGTCTGCAAACCATGGAATTTCTTTATAATCTATCTTCAATAGATATTCATCAGGAAAGTTGTCTTGTATGGCCGATTCATTTAGAACTTCTAATTCGGGATTTTCAAGACGAGAAAGATGATCAGCGGCGAGATTTTCTGCTCCTCTTTTATCTCGAATTTCAATATCAAACTCTTGTAAGAGTAAGATCCAACGGATTAATCTTGGTTTAGCATCTTGTTTTGAAAATAGGTATCTAAGAGCAGAATGGTCGGTATAGACCATCGTTTTTGCTAGAACGAGATATGATCGAAATTTGTCAAAAGCAAAGACAATAGCAAGGAGTTCTTTTTCAGTAGTTGTATAGTTCATTTGTGCTCCTTGTAACGTCTTACTAGCATAATATATAGGTTGAAATCGTTTTTCAATCCTTTGTCCTAAAACGGCTCCCATTGCAAAATCACTTGCATCGCACATTAGTTCAAATGGTAGATTCCAATTTGGTGTTATCATGATCGGCGCATTAGTGAGTTTCTCTTTAAGAATATTAAAAGATTTGATACACTCATCTGAAAAGATGAATGGAGCATCCTTTTCTAGGAGTTTATTCATAGGAGTGGCAATTTTAGAAAAATCTTTTATGAAACGTCGGTAAAAACCGGCATGCCCTAGAAAACTCCTAACTCCTCTAACATTGGTGGAATGTGGAAGTTTAGCAATTACATCTACTTTAGCTCTATCCACTTCAATTCCTTCTTTTGAAATTTTATGTCCAAGAACGATGCCTTCTTTAACCATGAAATGGCATTTCTCCCAATTAAGTACTAGATTTGATTGTTCGCATCTAATAAGCATTCGTTCAAGATTAACTAGACATGATTCAAATGTATCACTGAAGACTGAAAAGTCATCCATGAAAACTTCCATGCATTCTTCTATCATGTCATGAAAAATCGCCATCATACACCTTTGAAAGGTTGCAGGGGCATTGCAAAGTCCAAATGGCATGTGTTTGTAAGCAAAAGTACCATAAGGGAACGTGAATGTGGTTTTCTCTTGGTCTTCGGGTGCTATTGGAATTTGAAAATATCCGGAAAATCCATCTAGAAAACAATAGTAACTATTTCCGGCTAATCTTTTCAACATTTGATCAATGAAAGGTAAGGGAAAGTGATCTTTTCTGGTGGCGTCATTTAATTTTCTATAATCAATACATACACGCCATCCTGTTACAGTCCTAGTAGGAATAAGCTCATTTTTCTCATTTGTAATGACAGTCATGCCACCCTTCTTAGGCACGCATTGAACTGGGCTTACCCATGGACTATCAGAAATTGGATAAATTAAACCTGCATCTAGCAGTTTAATAATCTCTTTCTTAACTACATCTTGCATATTAGGATTTAGTCTTCGTTGGCGTTGCACATACGTTTTATGACCTTCTTCCATAAGGATTTTATGTGTGCAATACGAAGGACTTATTCCTTTAATATCATGAATCTTCCATGCAATGGCTGGTTTATGAGCTTTCAACACAGAAATGAGTTGTGATTTCTCATTTTCAGTAAGAGAAGACGATATTATTACAGGTAATTCAGATTCACCATGTAAATAAGCGTATTCCAAATGGTTTGGAAGTGGCTTTAACTCTAATTTCGGAGGTTCTTCTATCGATGATTTGTATCGATATCTGTCTTCTTCTTTTAGCATTTGGATTTCTTCTGTTGTTGGTTCATATCCATTAGTTATAAGTATAGCTAACATTTCAGCTTCATTAATTGGTTCATTACCTTCTCCTAAAGGACATTCTCCTGTTCCTTGTAATTCTGGAAATTCTTCTAATAATTCTGCATGTGCATCTATAGTTTGAATATAATAACATGTATCATCTGCAGATTGCGGTTGTTGCATTGCTCTATCAACTGAAAAGGTAACACTCTCGTCCTCTATACTTAGGGTCAATTTCTTACCGAACACGTCTATCATTGCTTTAGCCGTGTTTAAGAATGGTCTTCCTAATATGAGAGGAACTTGAGAATCTTCTTCCATGTCCAAAACAACAAAATCTACTGGAAATACTAAAGTACCAACTTTAACTAGCATGTTCTTCATTATCCCTCTAGGATATTTTATTGATCTATCGGCTAGTTGTATGCTTATTCTTGTTGGTTTCAATTCTCCAAGGTCTAGTTTAGTGTATAGTGAATACGGCATTAGATTTATACTAGCACCTAAATCTGCTAATGCTTCTATTGAACTAAGACTACCCAGAAAACATGGAATTGTGAAACTTCCTGGATCAGATAGTTTTTCTGGTATTTTATTCAACAGCACTGCTGAACAATTAGCATTCATAGTAACAGCCGAGAGTTCTTCCATTTTCTTTCTATTTGAGATTAGATCTTTCAAGAATTTAGCATATCTAGCCATTCCTGAAATCACATCAATGAAAGGAAGATTTACATTTATCTGTTTAAACATATCCAAGAATTTGGATTGCTCGGCTTCAAGTTTCTCTTTCTTCATTTTACTCGGGTAAGGAAGTGGTGGTTGGTATGGTTTAACATAAGGTTTAGCCTTAACTGTGTTATCTTCATTAACCTTTTCAACTACCGGTTCTTTTTCCTTATCTTGATCAGGTTGTGGTTCTTGTGAAGTAGGAATAGCTTCATCAGAAGTTACAGGTATTTCAGGTGGTTTAAGTGTTGTACCACTTCTTGTGGTAATGGCTTTAGCTATTTCATTCCGGGGGTTAGCGTTTGTATCACTAGGTAAACTTCCAGGTTTTCTTTCACCTATTAACCTTGCTAGGTTACTTACTTCTTGTTCCAGATTTTGAATGGAAGCTTGTTGATTTCTAAATGCTTGAGCATTTTGTTCATTGGTTTGTTTTTGAGATGTGAAAAACTGCGTTTGAGTTTCAACTAGCTTCGTCATCATATCTTCTAAATTCGGCTTTTTATCATCAGTTTGTTGTGGTGGTTTGTTTTGAAAATTAGGTCTTTGCTAATTGTAAGTATTATTGGATACTTGTTGATTGCTAGGACCTTGTTGGTTGTTGTATGGAATATTTCGGTTATAATTCTGGTTTTGATTGTAAATTGGTCTTGGCGGTTGATAATTATTCTGATAATTATTTCCAGGCCTTTGGTTTATGTATGAAATATTCTCTCTTTGTTCCATTGTTAATTCAATACTGAGACAATCTTTTGTCAAATGTGGTCCTCCACACTGCTCACAACTAATTCGTATTGAGTGAATATCTTTAGTCATCTTTTCCATTCGTCTCTCGACAGCATCTATCTTTGCGGAAATGGAATCTAAGTCATGGCTAGAATCGGCTCTAGCTGCTTTAGATGATCTAACGATATCTTTTTCTTGGTGCCACTCATGTGAGTGGGAAGCAGTTTTATCAATAATTTTGTAAGCATCAGTTTCGGTTTTTTTCATAATAGAACCACCAGCTGCTATATCTATGTCTTTCCTTGTAGTGATGTCGCATCCTTGGTAGAATATTTGTACTATTTGACAGGTATCTAAACCATGTTGCGGACATCCTCTTAATAACTTTCCAAATCTTGTCCATGCCTCATATAGAGTTTCATTCGGTTTCTGTGTAAACGTAACAATTTCTCCTTGAAGTCTTACAGCTTTAGATGCCGGAAAGAATTGTTTAAGAAATTTTTCAACTAAAACGTCCCATGTATCGATCGCCCCTTCAGGTAACAATTCCAACCAATCTTTGGCTTCTCCCTTTAAAGTCCAGGGAAATAACATTAGATATATCTGTTCATCCTCCACTTCTCGGATTTTAAATAGTGTGCAGATCCTATTAAAGGTACGTAAATGTTCATTTGGATCTTCCTTCGGCGCACCACTAAATTGGCATTGATTAGTCACCATGTGTAGAATTTGTCCTTTGATTTCATAATCTGGCGCATTAATGTCTGGATGAGTAATTGCGTGACCTTGGCCAGTGCGTTTAGCTCTCATTCGGTCTTCCATACTTAAAGGTTCCAGATTATCCATAATTGAATTTGTTGAATCGGAATCACTAGAGGATTCTGATTTAATGGTTCGTTCCTCAACAATCTCTGTTTGAATGATTGGTGGTTCCGGAGGAAAGTTTAGTGGTTCAGGATCTACGAATCGTTCCTGAATATTCTCCGGATTCTCAATTGTGAGGTTGGGTTCAAAAAATGGATTATCGGAAATTTGAACTGGAGTACTTGGTCGACTGGATGACGATTCTAAAGAAAAATCAACGGTGGTAATATTTGCTAAATGTCTTGATCTAGTTACAGGTGGTGAACGTACAAAAGGTGGTGAACGTCTTGCTCGGTGCATTCACTGAATATCCTATTAGTTTTTTAAAAGGAAAGAAAAATTATAATAAGTTATCCAATCAATAGACTTTTCTGATTTTGCCCACGTTTCGAATAGCCAAAAGATGCAGCAGAGGGGCAGGATTCGTTTAGTCTCAATATAATTGAGTACTGTTTGGCTCCAATAACCCGGTCCACGTACAAATCCAACTATTACTACGAACCAGAAAATTTTGATGTCTATTAATTTAACCACTTAAAATAAATTTTTGTAATTTTAAGAAATTTAGATAAGAAGTAGAGAAAATTCTAAGTCCTAAAACTAGAATAGCGAGAAATAAGAAAGAAAAAGAGTTCGTCGGAAAAAGGTCGAAAAAGAAAAATGATTGAAAAATAAAAGGTGACGGAAAAATAAAAGAAACTTATAAAACTTAAAAATACTTGACTAACCTAACCTTATTACTACAACTAACTTAAAATTATAATCGCAAATTGAGATTACTAATTGGAATGATAATTGATACATGGGTAAAAGTCGTTTAAAAATATTAAAGCTTACAGGAAAAACTAAATCCCAAATGGAAATAACTTAAAAAGAAACTAAAACTTAAAAAGGCGTCGCAAAATTCTAAAGCACCTAAATCTTAGTCTAAAGAAAAAGCACTTAAGGAATTCTACGGCAAAGCCTAAAAATCTAGAAGTAAAAATAACTATGGCAAAAACTAAGTTTAAAACTAAATATGAGCTAAAAATACAAATATTACGCTAAAACGATTAAAAAGGGACAAAATATAAAAATATACAAAAAGTTGTAAAAAATACAATTTTTATAAAAATATTATTTTTTTATAATAGTATTAATTTTTATATATAAATAAAACTAATTAAAATTTAATATTACAAATTAATTAAAAACTTAAACTAAATAATATTATATATAAAATCTAATTAGGTTTAATAATAATAATAATAAATAATTAAAACCTAAATCGTATTAATTGCTGGACCAGGTTCGTGTCAGACGGCTCCGCGAGTCGCGGTTCCCGAAGCTGCAAACCCCGCGAGTCGCGGGGTTCCAGAATTCAACTCTGGTACAGTTTGAAATTCGACGTTTTTTTTTATTATATTAGCGTTGCGCTTCCGGCGTTTAAGAGTTCCCCGGCAGCGGCGCCAAAAATAACTTGATGTTATGCGAGGTGTATATAAAATAGCTATTAATTTTAGCAGGAAATGCTATTAAATACGATACAATTTTACACAAGATATTTATTTATTTAGAGAATGGATATACTTAAACCTTGCTACAACACTTATAGGCAGTGTACCTAATCGTACAGTAGTGTAGTTTTTAGTAAGTCCGGTTCGTTCCACATGGAATCTTTTTAAACAAAGCTTAACGCTATATTAGTTTACTTTTATAAAAATACAAAAATATTTATATATATATATATATATATATATATATATATATATATATATATATATATATATATATATATATATATATATATATATATATATATATATATATAAGTAATATTATTATTATAAAGGGGGGTTTTTACCGTTTAATGACCGGTTTGTCGATTTTAAAACTTTAGTCGCAGTTAAAACCAAATGTAAAATATTAAAAATAAATAAAAGACTTAAATTAAAGCATAAAGTAAATAACGATAATGAAATTGTGAATAATAAAAGTGCGATAAAATAAACTTGCGATAATTAAAAAGTACGATAATTAAAAGTGCAATTAAATACAATAACAATAAATAAAAAATGCGATAATTAGAAGTGCAATTAAATATAAAATAAAGGAAATTAAATATGAAATAAAAGAATTATGCTTATTTAAACTTCCGTAATCATGATGTTTGACGTGTTAATTTTAGTTTTATGCCCAAGGGTTAATTGTCCTTTGTCCTGGATTATTTAATATGTCCGTCTGGTTTTTGTCCATAACAGTCCATCAGTCATAAATATAAAGTGCGAGTGTCCTCGTCAAATTATCCTTATACCCGAATTTAAATATTCCAACTAATTGAAGACTTAAACTGTAACAAGATTTTAATACTTTGTTTAATAATTACACCAGGATGTTGACTGAGTGTAACCCAAGGTTTTAATATTTTGTTATCAATTATACCAAGTGTCCTTGTACATAATTTCACCCCTGTTTTAACTATTCTAGTGGCTATTAATCCATTCCCGTGTCCGGTTAAATGAACGATTATTCGTACATATAAATACCCTGCCCATCGTGTCCGATCGAGTGTATATGGTAATTTATAGGGACGTCCAATTGTAAATCTTTATATTAACATTAACAAACTATCATTTAGTTAAACAAATATAAAGCCCATTAATAGCCCATAGTCTAATTTCTACAAGTGTCGTTCTTTTGTCCAAACCCTAATTATGGTACAAAGCCCAATTACCCAATTTTAGTAATTAGCCCAACATCATGATTACTTCGGATTAAATAAGCATAATAATAACTTAGCTACGAGACATTAAATTAAAAAGGTTGAACATAACTTACAATGATTAAAAATAGCGTAGCGTTACACGGACAGAATTTCGACTTACACCCTTACAACATTCGCTAACATACCCTTATTATTAGGATAAAAATTAAAATTAAAATTAAAATATAAATTATATATATATATTTTACGTATATAGATAGAGAGAGATAGATATTGAGTTATCAAAAATGATCAGAATTCGGTTGGCTTTATAGGGAGTTTCAAACTTTGGGGCTCCGCGACTCGCGGCATTTTTTGCCTTCAAACTCCGCGAGTCGCGGAGTTTGTAAATACAGCTCACCAGCTTTTGGCTCTTTGTTTGCCGACGATTTATTTTATAAATATAATATATATATATAATTAATATAATTAATTATATATTATATTATATTTATATTTATAATTAACTTGTAATTTTTAGTCCGTTGCGTCGAGCGTTGAGAGTTGACTCTGGTCCCGGTTCCGGATTTTCGAACGTCCTTGCGTACAATTTAATATCTTGTACTTTGCGTTTTGAATCTTGTACTCTTGTAATTTCGAGACGTTTCTTATCAATAATTGGAACCACTTTGATTGTATTTTGTACTTTTGAGCTTTTTGGTCGTTTGGGTCTTCAATTCGTCGAATCTGTCTTTTGTCTTCACCTTTTATTATTTAAACGAATATCACTTTTAAATAGAACAATTGCAACTAAAAGCTTGTTTTTCTTGAGGAATAATGCTATGAAATATATGTTCGTTTTTAGCATTATCATGATGCAAATGTGAACAAACCACATGTATCAATGACGTAATTTTTTCATGATAAAAATTAAAGTCCTTGAATATAATTAAACATGTGTGACTGCAACTGGAAAACCCTTTGTAATGTTCCGTTACTCTTTTTCAGCTGCTCGCTAGAGAGGCTTTTGTCATGAGAATAAGACCAAGGTGTTTATTGTTTAACTTATTAAATAAGAAGCGTTTTAAAATAAAAAAATTAAATAAGTTTGAAATTACATTTTAGTCGCAAGTTTTAAAATTATGAGTAACGGAATTTATAACTATTCCTCATGGATGTCAATTTGATAATTTCAATTGTTTAGACGGTTATTCAATGCATAAAACATACAATAATTATTTATCTATCACTTATTCTTCACATAAGTTTTATAAGAAAAAAATACCAACTTTATGTTGGTTTAGTTTATATATTTTTGTTCGTATATAGTAATTTAAATTGTTATATTAAATTTTAGATATACTTCTATATACACATATTAATAGTTATGTTTTGATTTTAGAAGTCTTTTCTTTGCAACTTTAATTTTAAATTATTATTTTTGTATTACGTAATATTTAATAAACCTTACACCGGTAAAAATATATTTGAAAACTAATCCATTAGTATAAATTATATCGAATAATATTTAATATAAGCAAAAACATTTAGAGTTAAAGTTACAAAGAAAAAACCTCAAAAGTCAAAACAACACTATTAAAACGAGACGGAATGAGTATTGAACTACTAAGAATATTGGATAAAATTATTTGTGATATATATTAAAATTAATAAAAATTGTTAATTAATCATGATCATTATCTACCAAAGGGATTTTGGCCTACCGGTATTGAGGAGCTCCTATGACGTTGAGGTCATGGTTTCAAATCCTGTTTAGAATATTATTCTTGTAAATAAAGTAGGGTGCACGAGTTATCGATCTAATAAGAATCATAATCATTATCTATACATGGATTACAAGGGTTAAACGATTTATTATTAATGATATTATACTATTCAACTTCAAAAGATTATATATAAGGTCCATGTTAATTCTTTTCATTAATTATATTTTTATTAGTAATAAAACTTAATAATATATATAATGTCAAGGATAGTCCATGTGATTTGTAACAAAAATCAATTCTACTCCTTGTAACTTTTTCATCATTGATAGTCTTTTTGGTTTGCACTTCAATCAAGAATAGTCCTTCTTGTTGGATGTGTGAAGGATATCAAAACAACAAGAAAAGTGTGTTTTGATGTTAAGGCGCGCCGTGGCTCATTAAGGCACGTCATGGCTCAACACTTGAATTGAGGTTCGAAGGTTGCAAAGCTGTCAGTTTCGAAATCATGCTTTAAGCTACGGCGCGGATCCTCCAGCCGTGGCGTAGCGTAAGCCTATCCGGGAGCCTGACGAGGAAAAACGCGTTTTCTTGCTCTTTAAGTTGTTTCCTTGTTTAGATTTTCCTATATAAACACCCTAATGTAATCTGTAAAATTGTGCATGAAAATAATAAGAAAAATTCTCTAGTTTGTGCCCGTAGAGTAAACTCTTCTTCGTGTTTGGATTTGGGATATAACCACGTTAAATATCCATGTCGTTTATGCTTTTATTTATCGTATTGCTTATTCGTTTGTTGTATGTGGGATATGTGATTGTTGTAAATCACATGTTCTTGTTAAAGTCCACTACCGAATTCCTAACAAGTGGTATCAAGAGCTAAAGGTTTGAAGATTGGGCACAACGGTGATTGAAAGCAGATATACGATTGGTTTATGATACGGGCATTATCAAGAGAAGAAACGACGATTAGGGTTTTGTGTTTTGCAACATATATCAAGATCCAAAGATTTAGTTGATGGCGGTGAACTTAGGGTATGTCTATGTACCCAGTAAGTTGATCACACCAGAGTTTGTCTGATTCTGGCAGGTTATAATGTAATCGGACGCACAGTTACTTTATGATGGTGATTTATTCGTGAAGGTTACGGAATCAAGGGGTCGGTTTGATTGTGTTTGTCTGCAGAAAACACAAGAAGAGATTTTTTTGGAAGATCTGGGTGTTGGATCTGATTTCTCGTTCTTCGCGGTTCCATGCAAAAGAATGATTGCACTTTCAAATTCGGAGTTCCGGGAGCTGCTGTAGTAGAAAATTCGTATCGGGTTTGTTAACCGTTGGATCGACTTGATATTTTGTGTGTGAATAGTATACTTACTAATATAAACGTGGTAAAATTTGAGGCGAATCTGACCATTGGATCTTATAATATGATTTTTCGAATCTGGGCAGTTTTCAGGATGAAGTTTTTCGGGTTTGATGACGCGAGTGCGAGATGAATTGGTCTCGAAAAGTTTGGGTGATACGAGCTGGGTATTATGGGATGTTGGTTTGTTACAGAAGCTCGTGAGGGTGATTCTCTCAGGTTTGGGCATGTTTAGGTAACGAATGGATTACATCCGGGCTATTATCGATAGTGGGAGTTATCGAAGAAGTTTGACACTTGCGGGTTTTGAAATGGGTCAACCAAAGTGATTGGTTAGATATTCCAGGTTATGTGGAATATAAGGGCGGGTTAGAGCTTCTCCCACTAAGGAGAATTAGTTGACGAAGGGTGTCGGATAAAACGCGTTCGACCAGTGCTCAAGGTTTTGGGTAATGATTGTTTCAACAAACGAGCAGTTTCTTCGGGGTGACCAATTTGGAGTTCTTAGGTAATTGATGAAGCGAATAATCTTGTAAGTCCTGGAACTTGAGCTTTCAAGATATTGTTGAGAGTATTGGGAACTCGGAGTGAGTTTGGGAACTGATAGAAGTATCAGCTAAGAGGGAGTTGGATGACTAGTGGGAGTTGGACGACTAATGGGAGTTGTAGAGATGGTTGTGTGACATGTTTCTCTTATTTTTCACAGTGTTAGTGCGTCGATTCCGGCTAGATATTCAGGTACTTATTTTACTCTCCAATGGCAAAGTAATTTGCAACTGATCGGGTGGTACAAAACAGATTCTTCTTGGGTAGCCGCGAATTATTATCTTACTCATACAGTGGGAGCGTGCTTGAGGTTGAGAAGATAGGTTCGTGAAATTCATATCGCTATGAGGAAAGATCAGTGTACCAGCGTGAAAGCGGAAAGTTGAACGTGTAGATTTCAAGTCTGTTACTGCGTTCTCACTGAAGCCTTGATGAATAGTCTACAAGGGCGTCTGTTAGATTTTTCGATTGTTGGGAATAAAAATCAACGATAGACAGAAATTCTGTATGAGGGTGATCATTGACATGTCGATGACAGGGTTGGGCGTGTCTAGAGTGTGTTTGAATCGTGTGTTTTTATTTTTAAATCGTGTGTTTGAAGTCTCGCACACTTCAATGGTGGCGCAGAAATCGAGAGATGACCCAAGCTAGCAACGAAGATTAGATTATTACTCAGGTGTTTGAGTGTCGAAAGTCTTCCTTCCCATGATGTGGAAGTGCGGCGTGTCCCGGGTATTTATTCGGCAGTGTTCAAATTGAGTTCCATAATCGGGTAATCTAGAGTTGTTGTTGGTGTTTAACACAATTGACAGATGAAGTTGATTACGTTTTGGTGTGTAGCTCAAGTGCTCTTTATCGAAAGCATCCGGCTTGAGTAGTTAGAATGTGCGTGTCCCAAGAAGCTTTCTTGGCGGTATAGATGGGTAGGTTCAATGAAGTGGAGACAGTTGATCTGGTATAGGTTGATAAAATGGGCTGTGTTTAGATCATCCTTCAAGTGGGAGATTGTTGGTTTTATGAAGGATATCAAAACAACAAGAAAAGTGCGTTTTAGTGTTACGGCGCGCCGTGGCTCATTAAGGCGTGTCATGGCAACTCTTGGATTGAGGTTCGAAGGTTGCAAAGCTATCAATTTCAAAATCATGCTTTAAGCCATGGAGAGGCTCCTCCAGTCGCGGCTCGGTATAAGATTATCCGGGAGCCTGATGAGAAAAAACACGTTTTCTTGCTCTTTAAGTTGTTTCCTTGTTTAGATTTGCCTATATAAACACCCTAATGTAACCTGTAAAAGTGTGCAAGAAAATAATAAGAAAAGTTCTCTGATTTGCGCCCGTGGAGTAAACCCTTCTCCGTGTTTGGAGTTGGGATATAACTACGTTAAATATATGTGTCGTTTATGCTTTTATTTATCGTATCGCTTATTCGTTTGTTGTATGTGGGTTATGTGATTGTTGTAAATCACATGTTCTTGTTAGGGTCCACTACCGAATTTCTAACACTTCTCACTAACGAACGTTAGTTATTATCGTTAAATGCGGTAATGTGCCAAACATGTGAAGGTATTTCCATTTTATTATCTTTTACTCTCTCAAATTAGTCATCTCACCTTCGTCTTCTTCATCCATCATTTTAAACCCTAATAAAAAATTAATAAAAAATTTGTGTTTTTAGTTGTTGTTTTCTGCTTCACACATTGTTCTGCTCCAGAGCAGGTCGTCGTTAGAGTTCTTTTTTCTGATTGTTTGTATTAATCATATTAATAAGAAAAAGTAACATCTGCCAAATATTATATAGTTGACCAACACAAGAAAACAAAGAAGAAGAAAGAATGTAGAAAATAGTGTAAGAGCGAGATGGTTCAACGATTTCATAAATAAATCTCGGTTGGTGGAAGTTCCACTAGGTGGGAAGAAGTTTACAAGAATCTGTGATAATGGGATCAAGTTTAGGAAATTAAACAGAAATCTGGTTTCGATAAAATTCTGCCGGATATGGGGTGATAAAATTCTGGAGCGGATAAGGTAGTAGCTGAAGCTTGGAATAAGAATGTCACTGGTTGGAGAAAAGATAAATTTTTTGTATTAAATTGAGGAATGTAATGTTGGTCTTAAACAGTGGTCTTTTGAACAATTTGGAAAATTAGACTTAGAGATAAACGAACTTAGGAATATTACAGCGAGATGGGAAAGTGAAGCCCAAAATAAATGCTTGGGTGAATCTGAGAGGAAAGAATGGATGGAGGTCCGGAGGAATTGGCTAGATAAAGAGAAAATCAGGACTAATATGGCAAAACAAAAATCAAGGGCCAAATGGGTATTAGAAGGTGACAAAAATTCGAGTTATTTCCATTCCCTCATTCGAAGAAGGTACAAAAACAAAACATCAGGGGGTTGAATATAAAAGGTGTTTGGAAAGAAGACCCTATTGACATCAAGGGTGGACTTTTCAATCACTTTAAGTTTCTATTCTCTAAAAGAGCTGCAAATGATTAGAGAATTTGTGACCAGAACAAATGACTAAAGCGCAGGCAGCAAGGTTGGAAGAAGAGTTTACGGAGAAGGAGGTGCTCGATGCCATTAACGAATGTTGTAGTTCGAAAGCCCCGGGACCCGGTGACTATAACTTTAAATTATTAAGAAGTTCCGGGATCTTATAAATTGTAACCTCATTAGTGTGTTTAATTGGTTTTGGGTAAGGGGTGAAATATCTAAGGGTCGTAATGCTTCTTTTGTTACCTTAGTTCCGAAAAAGTCATATCCCATTGGCCTAAACGACTTTGGACCTATTAGCTTGATAGGATGCTATTATAAAATTCTTGCAAAGATTCTTTCTAATCGCTTAAGGAAAGTAGTTTCATGTCTTGTTGGAGAGGAACAAAGTGCTTTCCTTAAAGGTAGATACATCTTAGATGGGGCCCTAATCATTAATGAAACTATTGACTACCTAAATAAGCGAAGAAAAGTGTAATCTTTAAGGTGGATTTTGAAAAGGCTTTCGATAGTTTAAGTTGGGAAATTTTTGTGGGTTATAATGGAGAGGATGGGGTTCGGTGAAAAATGGAGGAGTTAGATATTGGTGTGCCTTAGGTCAGCTACTATTTCAGTGCTAGTTAATGGCTCCCCTACTAACGAGTTTTCCCTCGAAAGGGGGGTTAGACGAGGAGATCTGATATCCCCCTTTCTTTTCATTATAGTAGCTGAGGGCTTGAATTTACTGGCAATGGACGCAATTGAGAATGGGTTATATAAAGGTATTGAAGTTGGCTCCGATAAAGTAGCGGTCTCGCATCTCCAATTTGCGGACGATACAATCTTTATTGGTGAATGGAGCCATTTAAATGTTGAAAACTTGATGAAGTTACTTAAATGCTTAGAAAATGCATCCGGGTTGAAATTCAACTATCATAAGAGCTCTAAATTTGGTTTGGGTGTGTTAAAGGAAGAAGTTTTAAGAATGGTAAATCGAGTGAGTTGTAACGTAGGCAAATTCCTATCTTCGTACCTCAGAATTCCCATGGGTTGCAGTATGAATCGGGTGGAGAGTTGGAAACCGGTAGTTGATAAATTCAATTTGAGACTTTTGGAATCGAAAGAACGTTTGGTAAAATTTGGTGGAAGGTTAACCCTTGTTAAATCGGTCTTACATAGTTTAACTCTACATTGTTTCTCACTCTTTCATGCTCCGGCGAGTGTCATAAATCACCTTGAGAGTATTAGATGAAATTTCTTCTGGGGCGGGTCGGGTAAGGGCAATAAAATGTCTTTGGTCAAATGATATGAACTTATTTCTTTTTACGAGATTGGGGGTTACATATCGGGTCTCTCAAAGAAATAAATCTTGCCTTAGTAGGCAAATGGTGGTAGCGATTTAAAGATGTGAGTAACTCTTTTTGGGGGAAAATTGTCACCTCTATACATGGGTCGGGAAGGGGGGTTGGTGTGACGCCCTGTACAAAACCATCGTGTATGGTTCATCAACAACAGGATCATTACAAGGTCAAACACTATATGTTGTTTGAAAACCAGTTTTACATTCATAAAAAGATAGTGTTTTACAAAAGACAACGTACTTCCTATGAATAGAAGCGCCAACATAAGTATGTGACCCAAAGTTCGTTACAAAGCTATTGTTTGAAAATAACATACGTTACAAATGCAAGATAAAAGTTTCATGATTGAGACATCTCTAAGTAATGCAGCGGAAATCTAACACAGCAGGTCCATAACAGCAAGTCTATAACACCAAGACAGCAAGTCTAACAGCGGAAGCAACAACGTCTAAGCACCTGAGAAATACATGCTTAAAAAAAAGTCAACACGAATGTTGGTGAGCTATAGTTTGTTTGTAATCAGTAATGTAATGTAGACCACGAGATTCCAGTGCTTCAATCAGTAGTTTAAATCAGTATGAAAAGTATATGCTTAACCGTGGGCACCGGGTAAATAACTTAACGTAATAATAATAATACCCCCTAATAGTACACTTGGCGAGTGCGTATGTTCTCGAAGTATCAAACACCCATTAAATACTAGCGCGACTAGCCCGAATGGGAATGTCAAACCCTATGGATCCATATCTAATATTCGCGTTCACCGGTTCAAAACCCAATAATTAAACGTTACCGTGCTAAGGGGAATCTTTGTGCCGTTATATCACCCACACATATATAAAGTTTAAGTACTCGTGTCTAGTATGTAAAACATAAAAAGCACATGTATTCTCAGTCCCAAAAATAGTAAAGTAAAAAGAGAAGCTATAACTCACAGTGTATAAGCAGTAAAAGTCGATATGAAAAGTGCAGGTAGTAAGTCGGTCCGAAAGGTCGTCAACCTACGTCAAAAGTCACAAAGTCAGTATGTTGTCCCCAAAATTTTAAAACTGAATAAATTAAGTTTAAGTGTCATCGTCATCATCATCATCATCATCAAAGCTAAAGTAAGTTTAACAAGAATAGAGATCGAAACAGAAGGCTGACTTTGGACAGCTGTTACGACCTCTATACAAATCGAAAAGACGCGTAGTCAGTGGCCATGGCTCCGCATGTGAGTCCTCTAACCGCTGACCAATTTTCAGAACCTAACACATCTTTGTTTGACCGTGGTGACGTTTTAAGTGCGAGTAGGTCAGAATTTTCAGCACGTCGTTACAAAGGCGTAGTGACTTTCGGAAGGCTATAAATCCTAAACTGTATATCGAATTTAGGCGAGGCCTAAACGAAATATTATCTACTCGAAAGAACTATCTGAAAATAAATTTTCCAGAAGTCCAGGAGTCTGATCAGAGCCCGAAAAACAGCAAACAAGTGCTCCGGTGGGTTCCTTGGTGCTTGATGCTCATCACGGTTCTCATCCTTGATGCGTGTAAGCTTCAAGTGTACAACTCTTTGATGTTTTAGCATCTCTTTGACCAAGTTTCAACCATCAAGACACAACTAAGAGTAAAAGCTATCATTCTACAAGTTTTGAACATCAAGGTTGCCTCTTTATTGCATAAACTCAATAAAGCTTCAACCTTTGTCCTTTTTACACAAGTTCATGCATCCTTATCATCACAACGATCACAAAAAGGTTCCAAGTAAGTGAGATCTACAATGATAACTTAGATCTCAAGTATTAAGAAAATCCTAAGCTAGAAAGCTTGGATCTTTACAAGATTAATGAGACCATAAGCTAGAAAGCTAAGATCTAATGAAAGTATTGAGACCATAAGCTAGAAAGCTAAGATCTTTAATAAAATAATGAAACCCTAAGCTAGAAAGCTTGGATCTTTAATGTTCTTGAAGATCCTTAAAGCAAAAGACTAGATCTTCAAGTTACATGAAGATCATAAACACAAGTTTTGATCTTTATAACAAAATAAAGAAATCATAAGATAAAAAACCTAGATCTAACAAGTAAATGAAGATTCAAAGCTAGAAAGCTTGAATCTTTCATGTTCTTGAAGGATTCAAACCCAAGTTTGAATCTACAAGATATAACAAGATCAAAAACTAAAAAGCTTGATCCTTTAAATGATGATGATGATGTCGTGAATATGAAGAAGAGAAGAAGAAGAAGAAGAAAATTTAAAACTTACACTTTTTAGAGTGAGAAAGACTAGAGAGGAAATAAGAGAGTAAGTGTGTGTAAATTGTGAATGAGATCAAGTGTGAAATGGTAGGAAATGGCTTAGTATTTATAGAGGGAGAGGGATGTTAGGCCGTGGGTATGGAGGGAGACAAGAAGGACACCTTTTTTTCTTTTTAGTTAATGGTTGTCTAAAGTTGGTGCTTATCTTGGGATCCCATGCAACAATTGTGATTATGGTTAACAAAAATGCTAGTATGTTCCCTCTAATAAATGGGCATTTGTCTTACATTAATATGGGTTACTAACTTATTAAAATTGGGCTAATTAAATAGTCCACTAGCTAGTGTAGGGTGGGCTAAAGTCCAACAAGGTAGAAACTCCAACAAGACTAACTAGTGTGTTCCAGTAAATTGCTAAGCGTAATTAAGCTGCTAAAAACCCAAGTAATTGTTATTATAAAATAACAATTAGTGTTTCGTAGTCATAATATTCAATTATGACCAAAGTTAAACGTGTACCAAGTACATAGCTCGTTTCAAACGTCAAGTGACACCAACGGTCGTAAAAGCATTCGGGGATCAAGTTAAGTGATTACATACTTAATAGCACTTGGTAAGGTATTAATGAAAGTAATTAATCATTAAATAAGATCCCAGAGCATAAACTAGCTCAGTAAGCACATATACGCAGTTTCATGAAAGCACAAAGCACAAAAGCAAGTCGAAAAAGCCGGGTCGTTACATTACCCACCTGTTAAAGAAAATTTCGTCCCGAAATTTCGAGGAGTGACCAGCAATGGTACCGTTTTTGAATAAGAAGGAGCGTATCGAAGTTTCGAGAGACTCGATGTGACAACCCGGAAATTTTTGACCAAATTTAAACTTTAATCTTTACATTATTCCGACACGATAAGCAAAGTTTGTTAAGAATTTTAAACTGTGTTCATACATTCAATTAACCTCGACCAAGTTTCGACGATTCACGAACCAATACATAAATGGATATGATTATATATATATATATATATATATATATATATATATATATATATATATATATATATATATATATATTTTAACTTAAGAATATAAACAAAGTATTAAACGTATAATACTTTACATGAACGTATTTGTTTCAATATGTTTATCGACGGAATTAAAAGATAATATCAAATGATTGAATTATTAAATACATTGAATTATGGCTACGAGTCCCTATTAGGACGTCCACTTTGATTTAGGAAACCTTTCCCTTTTAACCATATTCGAAAAATGGTAAAGTGATTTTACAAATAAGAACAAAGTGTCAACTAACGAGAACTAGACAAGAGTTAGTAAAGATTCCTATTTGATTTTCAATTCATACCTTACAACATTTTCCTCGTGATGTTAATAAGATAACTATTATGACTATCATTTTAAAGTTGGAATGTGGAATGTAAATAACTTAGACATTGGGTATTGACATTTTACATTAAGGTAATTTCGCACGTTTATCTAACTTTAGACTTTATATCACGTTGCACCAACAAACATTAAAAACTTGAAACCTATGAAAAGTATATTCAATCTTACTTCTCTAAAATGTTTGACGATATAACAATTTCTACTAATATAACCTTGTTACTAAAATGATTCTTAAATATACTAAGTTTTGAAAAACGAAGTTTTCATATTTATTTAATATTGTTACAAACGTATAAAAACAATTTTTAAAGAACTTTATTAGTGAAACGTTTTATAAGATAAATTGTTCATAAGTTTTAAGAAACTTAATTAAAGCTTTGTATCATAAATTATATATATATATATATATATATATATATATATATATGTATATATATATATATATATATGTATATATATATATATATGTATATATATATATATATGTATATATATATATATATATATATATATATATATATATGTATATATGTATATATGTATATATATATATACATATATATATATATATATATATATATATATATATATATATATATATATATATTGTTTCAAAAACGTAAAACGTGATACGACATAATATTTTCTATTACTTAAACATTTTGAACTTTGAATATAATTAGATACATATTTCAATTATATATAAGATATACAAAATTATATTCTTAAGTAAGAATACATATATATATATATATATATATATATATATATATATATATATATATATATATATATATATATATATATATATATATATATTTTACAAATGCGTTAATGTATAAATTAAATATAAAACGTTTCGATATTATTAAAAGTATTTTAGTAAACAACGAGACTCCGATTTATAGAAGCAAATGACCACAACGCTCAATTTTATAAGTTACATTTATTATAAGGTAATTTATTGATGAGTAAGTCAAATTATTAATAAGGGTACACGTCGCGTAACGTAAAAAGCTAGTTTTCTAAATGTACGAAAGTGCGTTCGAGAAATCGGAACCAAGACATGAGTCGAGTGACAACGTCCGTGTTATTTGAGTAAAAATTACATTTTTACCATGAACGTAAATATAATATAATATATAAATAATTATATAAATTAAATAAATAAATATAAATTATATATACGAGTGTCGGCACCAAAAATTTAGTGCATATGAGCTGTAAAAGAGAGCCATGCGATCGCATGGCATTTCCTCACAATACCCATGCAATCGCATGGTGAGGAGGAAAGGGTCAAGTGTTATAAAGCTCGCTCGTTCTGCTCTCTGATCCATATCTCACTCTCTATCTCTCGTAATATATATACATATATATTTATATTATTATTAATATTAAGATTATTAATATTAATCATATTATTATTATTATTATTATTATTATTATTATTATTATTATTATTATTATTATTATTATTATTATTATTATTATTATTAGGAGTATTATTATTAGTATTATACATATAAATACTACGATGGAGTGTGATAATGCTAAAAACAAACATATATTTCATAGCATTATCCCTCAAGAAAGACAAGCTTTTAGTTGTAATTGTTCTATTTACAAGTGATATTCGTTTAAATAATAAAAGGTGAAGACAAAAGACAGATTCGACGAATTGAAGACGCAAACGACCAAAAAGCTCAAAAGTACAAAGTACAATCAAAGTGGTTCAAATTATTGATAAGAAACGTCTCAAAATTACAAGAGTACAAGACACAAAACGCAAAGTACAAGATATTAAATTGTACGCAAGGACGTTCGAAAATCTAGAACCGGGACCAGAGTCAACTCTTAACGTTCGACGCAACGGATTAAAAATTACAAGTCAACTATGCACAAAAATATAATATAATATTTAAATAATTCTATAAATTATTTATATATTATATATTATATTAACTATCGTCGGCAAGAAAGAAAACAAAGACATGTGAACTCCCCCAGCTGGCCATGCGATCGCATGGCCTGGAAGAGTAAAAACCATGCGATCGCATGGCCCCAAGTATCAGGCCACATCTATAAATTTCGCGTGTTTTGGCTAGTTTTATATATCTTTTTCTCTATCTCTCACTCAACGTATATATATATATATATATATATATATATATATATATATATATATATATATATATATTATAATTTTAATTTTAATTTTAAATTTTAATAATAAGGGTATGTTAGTGAATTTTGTAAGGGTGTAAGTCGAAATTCTGTCCGTGTAACGCTACGCTATTTTTAATCATTGTAAGTTATGTTCAACCTTTTTAAATTAATGTCTCGTAGCTAAGTTATTATTATGCTTATTTAAGCCGAAGAAATCATGATGTTGGGCTAAATATTAAAATTGGGTAATTGGGCTTTGGACCATAATTGGGGTTTGGATAAAAGAACGACACTTGTGGAAATTAGACTATGGGCTATTAATGGGTTTATATTAACTTAACGATACCTCGTTAATTTAATATATAGACTTATAATTTGACATATTTATATATAACCACATACGCTTGACTGGGTAAGGTGGGCGGGATATCTATAAATACCAATAATTGTTCATTTTACCGGACACGGGATTGGATTAATAGTTAATGGACTAGTTAAAACAGGGGTGGATTACATTCAAGGGTAATTGGTGTAATTGTTAACAAAGTAGTAAAACCTTGGACTACACCCAGTCGATAACCTGGTGTATTCATTAAACAAAGTATTAAGACCTTGTTACAATTTGAATCCCCAATTAGTTGGAATATTTGACTTCGGGAATAAGAATAATTTGACGAAGACTTCCGCACTTTATGATTATCACTGATGGACTATTATGGACAAATACGTATGGACATATCGAATAATCCAGGACAAAGAACAATTAACCCATGGTAATAAACTAAAATCAACACGTCAAACATCATGATTACGGAAGTTTAAATAAGCATAATTCCTTTATTTCATATTTAATTGCACTTTTAATTATCGCACTTTTATTTACTGTCATTTTATTTAATTGCACTTTTAATTATCGTACTTTTTAATTATCGCAATTTTATTTATCGCACTTTTATTTATCGCAATTTCATTATTGTTATCTACTTTACGCTTTAAATTAAGTTATATTTATTTTTAATATTTTACATTAGGTTTTAACTGCGACTAAAGTTTTAAAATCGACAAACCAGTCATTAAACGGTAAAAACCCCCTTTTATAATAATAATAATATTACTTATATATATATTTGTATTTTTACAATTATAAGTTAAAACTAATATAGCGTTGAACTAGTTTATTAGATCCCTGTGGAACGAACCGGACTTACTAAAAACTACACTACTGTACGATTAGGTACACTGCCTATAAGTGTTGTAGCAAGGTTTAGGTATATCCACTCTATAAATAAATAAATAACTTGTGTAAAATTGTATCGTATTTAATAGTATTTCCTTGTAAAAATATAACTATTTTGTATACACCTCTACGCACATCAAGTATTTTTGGCGCCACTGCCGGGGAACCTGCTTAAACGCCGGAAGCGAAATGCTATCTATAAAAAAAAATTTAGTTTTCTTTTGTAAAAATACGTTTTAATTATAAAAAATACAAAAAAAATATAAAAAGAAAAGAAAAACAAAAATATATATATTTTTTTAATAGTTTGTTAAAATTATAAAATTATAAAGTTTTTATTTTTATTTAAAAAATTAAGTTTTTATTTAATTTTTATATATATTTTGTATAAATATAAATCACAAAACAGAAAAAAAAAATATGTAAAAAATCACTCGGCCCGAGAACTGTAGCAGCCCAACTTTGTGGCTCGAAACCTTACTCCATGCGACCGCATGGAGTTTTAACTCCAATATCATGCGATCGCATGACTGGCCCTGACACGCCAGGTTTGACCTAATTACAGCAATAATTACGGAGTATATTATTATTATTATTATTATTATTATTAAAACCCTAATTAGGTTTAGTTTTTAATTAATTAGTTTAGTTTTTATTATTAATTTGTATTTTTAGTTTAATTAGTTTTATTAATATATAAAAATTAATAGTTTTATAAAATAAATAATATAAAAATTGTACTTTTTACAACTTTAAGTTTATTTTTATATTTTGTTTATTTTTATTTGTTTTAGCGTAATATTTGTATTTTTCGCTCGTATTTAGTTTTAAGTCGTAGTTTTTGCCATAGTTATTTTTATTTCTAGATTCTTAGGCTTTGCCGTAAAATCCCTTAAGTGCTTTTTCTTTAGACTAAGATTTAGGTGCTTTAGAATTTTGCGACGGCGTTTTTATATTTTAGTACCTTTTTAAGTTTTTGCCGTTTTGGATATAGAATTTCTTGTAAGCTTTAATATTTTT
This sequence comes from Rutidosis leptorrhynchoides, assembly GCF_046630445.1. Lineage (NCBI taxonomy): Eukaryota > Viridiplantae > Streptophyta > Magnoliopsida > Asterales > Asteraceae > Rutidosis > Rutidosis leptorrhynchoides. The sequence continues at coordinate 389,779,163 of NC_092335.1, read as the reverse complement.
AGACGCAACTTTTAATTCTTAGTTTTTAGTTCCTTTTTAAGTTTCGACGCGCTACTTTCTTATTTTTATTTTTGGACGCCTATTATTTTTTTCGACCTTTTATTTTTCGACGTTTTTCGACGCGCTCTTTTTCTTTCTTATTTCTCGACACTCTAGTTTTTAGGACTTAGATTTTTTTTCTATTTCTTCTCTAAATTTCTTTAAACTTCGACGAAAAATTATTTTAAGTGGTTGAATTGATAGACATCCAAAATTTTCTGGTTCGTAGTAATAGTTGGATTTGTTAGTGGCGAGTTGTGGGCTTCCGATTTAAAGGGTCCTGGCTACCTGCTGCATCTATTGGCTATTCGAAACGTGGGCAAAATTAGAAAAGTCTATTAATTTGATAACTTATATATTCAGTGAATGCACCGAGAAAAACGTTCACCACCTTTTATACGTTCACCACCTGTAACCAGATCAAGACATCTAACCAATATTGTCGCCGTTGATTTTTCTTTAGAATCGTCATCCAGTCGACCAAGTACTCCAATTCAAATTTCCGATAATCCATTTTTTGAACCCGACCTCACAATTGAGAATCCGGAGGATATTTAGGGACAATTCAGAGATCCTGAACCACTAATCTTTCCTCCGGAACCACCAATCATTCAAACATAGATTGTCGAGGAATAACCCATTAAATCAGAATCCTCTAGTGATTCAGATTCAACAAATTCAATCATGGAAAATCTGGAACCTCTAAGTATGGAAGACCGAATGCGAGCTAAACGCACTGGCCAAGGCACGCAATTACTCATCCTGACATTAATGCGCCAGATTATGAAATCAAAGGACAAATCCTACACATGGTAACTAATCAATGCCAATTTAGTGGTGCGCTGAAGGAAGATCCAAACGAACATCTTCGTACTTTTAATAGGATCTGTACTTTATTCAAAATCAGAGAAGTGGAGGATGAACAGATATATCTCATGTTATTTCCCTGGACTTTAAAGGGAGAAGCCAAAGATTGGTTAGAATCGTTACCTGAAGGGGCGATTGATACATGAGATGTTTTAGTTGAAAAATTTCTTAAACAATTCTTTCCAGCATCTAAAGCCGTGAGACTTCAAGGAGAAATTGTTACGTTCAAACAAAAGCCAAATGAAACTCTATATAAGGCGTGGACCAGATTTGGAAATTTATTAAGAGGATGTCCGCAACATGGTTTAGACACTTGTCAAATAGTACAAATATTCTACCAAGGATGCGACATCACTACAAGGAAAGACATCGATATAGCAGCTGGTAGTTCCATTATGAAGAAAACCGCAACTGACGCTTACAAAATTATTGATAACACTGCTTCCCACTCACATGAGTGGCACCAAGAAAAAGATATCGTTAGATCATCTAAAGCAGCTAGAGCCAATTCTAGCCATGACTTAGATTCCATTTCCGCAAAGATAGATGCTGTCGAGAGACAAATGAAAAACATGACTAAGGATATACACTCAATACGAATTAGTTGTGAGCAGTGTGGAGGACCACATTTAACAAAAGATTGTCTCAGTATTAAACCAACAATGGAACAAAGAGAGAATATTTCATACATGAACCAAAGGCCTGGAAATAATTATCAGAATAATTATCAACCGCCAAGACCAATCTACAATCAAAATTAGAACTATAACCGAAATGTTCCATACAACAATCAACAAGGTCCTAGCAATCAACAAGTATCTAACAATACTTACAATCAGCAAAGACCTATTTTTCAAAACAAACCACCACAAACCGATGATAAAAAGCCAAATTTAGAAGATATGATGTCGAAGCTAGTTGAATCTCAAACTCAATTTTTCACATCTCAGAAACAAACCAATGAACAAAATGCTCAAGCATTTAGAAATCAACAAGCTTCTATTCAAAATTTGGAACAAGAAGTAAGTAACCTAGTAAGGTTAATAGGTGAAAGAAAACCGGGAAGTCTACCTAGTGATACAAATGCTAACCCCCGAAATGAAACAGCTAAAGCCTTTACCACAAGAAGTGGTATTACACTTAAACCACCTGAAATACCTATAATTTCTGATGACTCTATTCCTACTCCACAAGAACCACAATCTGAGCAAGATAAGGAAACAAAACCGGTAGTTGAAAAGGTTAATGAAGAGAACACAGTTAAGGCTAAACTTTATGTTAAACCATACCAACCACCACTTCCTTACCCGAGTAAAATGAGAAAAGAGACACTTGAAGCCGAGCAATCCAAATTCTTGGATATGTTTAAACAAATAAATGTCAATCTTACTTTCATTGATGTGATTTCAGAAATGCCTAGATATGCTAAATTTCTGAAAGATCTAATCACAAATAGAAAAAAAAATGAAAGAACTCTCGGCTGTTACTATGAATGCTAATTGTTCTGCAGTGCTGTTGAATAAGATACCAGAAAAACTATCTGATCCAGGAAGTTTCATAATTCCATATTTTCTGGGTAGTCTAAGTTCAATAGAAGCATTGGTAGATTTAGGTGCTAGTATAAATTTAATGTCGTATTCACTATATGCTAAACTAGACCTTGGAGAATTGAAACCAACATGAATAAACATACAACTAGCCGATCGATCAGTAAAATATCCTAGAGGGATAATGGAGAACATGCTAGTTAAAGTTGGTACTTTAGTATTTCCAGTAGATTTTGTTATTCTAGACATGGAAGAAGATTCTCGAGTTCCTTTCATACTAAGAAGACCATTCTTAAACACGGCTAAAGCAATAATAGACGTGTTTGGTAAGAAACTGACCCTAAGTATAGAGGACGAGAGTGTTACATTTTCTATTGATAGAGCCATGCAACAACCGCAATCTGCAGATGATACATGTTATTATATTCAAACTATAGATTCACATGCAGAATTGTTAGAAGAATTTCCAGAATTACAAGGAACAGGAGAATGTTCTTTAGGAGAAGGAACTGAACCAATTGATGAAACTGAAATGTTAGCTACACTTATGGCTAATGGATATGAACCAACAACAGAAGAAATTCAAATGCTAAAAGAGGAAGACAGATATTGATATAAATCATCGATAGAAGAACCACCGACATTAGAGTTAAAGCTACTTCCAAACCATTTGGAATACGCTTATTTACATGGTGAATCCAAATTACCTGTAATAATATCGTCTTCTCTTACGAAAAATAAAAAATCTCAACTCATTTCTGTGCTAAAAGCTCATAAACCAGCTATTGCATGGAAGATTCATGATATTAAAGGAATAAGTCCTTCGTATTGCACACATAAAATCCTTATGGAAGAAGGTCATAAAACGTATGTGCAACGCCAACGAAGACTAAATTCTAATATGCAAGATGTTGTTAAGAAAGAAATTATTAAACTGCTAGATGCAGGTTTAATTTATCCAATCTCTGATAGTCCATGGGTAAGCCCAGTTCAATGCGTACCTAAGAAGGGTGGTATGACTGTCATCACAAATGAGAAAAATGAGCTTATTCCTACTGGGACTGTAACAGGATGGCGTGTTTGTATTGATTATAGAAAATTAAATGACGCCACCAGAAAAGATCACTTCCCCTTACCTTTCATTGATCAAATATTGGAAAGATTAGCCTGAAATAGTTACTATTATTTTCTTGATGGTTTTTTCGGATACTTTCAAATTCCAATAGCACCCGAAGATCAAGAGAAAACCACATTCACGTGCCCTTATGGTACTTTTGCATACAAACGCATGCCATTTGGACTTTGCAACGCCCCTGCAACCTTTCAAAGGTGCATGATGGCGATTTTTCATGACATGATAGAAGAATGCATGGAAGTTTTCATGGATGACTTTTTAGTCTTCGGTGATACTTTTGAAACATGTCTAGTTAATCTTGAACGAATGCTTATTAGATGCGAACAATCAAATCTAGTACTTAATTGGGAGAAATGTCATTTCATGGTTAAAGAAGGCATCGTTCTTGGTCATAAGATTTCAAAGGAAGGAATTGAAGTGGATAGAGCTAAAGTAGATGTAATTGCTAAACTTCCACATCCCACCAATGTTAGAGGAGTTAGGAGTTTTCTAGGGCATGCCGGTTTTTACCGACGTTTTATAAAAGATTTTTCTAAAATTTCCACTCCTATGAATAAACTCCTAGAAAAGGATGCTCCATTTATATTTTCAGATGAATGCATCAAATCTTTTAATATTCTTAAAGAAAAACTTACTAATGTGCCGATTATGATAACTCCAAATTGGAATCTACCGTTTGAACTTATGTGCGATGCAAGTGATTTTGCAATGGGAGCCGTTTTAGGACAAAGGATTGAAAACGATTTCAACCTATTTATTATGCTAGTAAGATGTTACAAGGAGCACAAACGAATTACACAACTACTGAAAAAGAACTTCTTGCTATTGTCTTTGCTTTTGACAAATTTCGTTCATATCTCGTTCTAGCTAAAACGGTGGTCTATACCCACCATTCTGCTCTTAGATACCTATTTTAAAAACAAGATGCCAAACCACGATTAATCCGTTGGATCTTACTCTTACAAGAGTTAAATATTGAAATCCGAGATAAAAAGGGAGCAGAAAATCTCGCCGCCGATCATCTTTCTCGTCTTGAAAATCATGAATTAGAAGTTCTAAATGAATCGGCCATACAAGACAACTTTCCGGATGAATATCTATTGAAGATAGATTATAATGAAATTCCATAGTTTGCAGACTATGCAAACTACTTAGTATGTGGATTCCTTGAAAAAGGATTGTCGTACCAAAAACGAAAGAAATTCTTTAGTGATATAAAACACTATTTCTGGGAAGATCCACATTTGTTTAAAAGTTGTCCCGATGGAATAATACACCGATGTGTATTCGGAGATGAAGCTAGTCAAATCTTAAACCATTGTCACACAGGACCAACAGGAGGGCATTATGGGCCTCAGCTCACAGCAAGAAAAGTTTACGACGCTGGATTTGGCCTACAATTTTCAAAGACGCACACCTTCTTTGCAAATCCTGTGATGCATGTCAAAGGGCCGGAAAAATAAGTCAACGTGATGAAATGCCACAAAATGTCATTCAAGTATGTGAAGTATTTGACATTTGGGGTATTGACTTTATGGGTCCATTTTCAAAATCTCATAATAATCTCTACATTCTCGTTGCCATTGATTATGTATCTAAATGGGCAGAAGCACAAGCTCTCTCAACTAACGATGCACGAGTTGTAGTCAACTTTTTAAAACGTCTTTTTGCAAGGTTCGGAACACCGAAAGCTTTAATAAGTGATCGGGGTACACATTTTTGTAACAATCAACTTGAGAAAGTTCTCAAAAGATATGGAGTAACTCATAAAATCTCAACCGCTTATCTTCCACAAACAAATGGACAAGTTGAAAATACCAACCGAGCTTTAAAACGTATTCTAGAGAAAACTGTAGGATCAAATCCGAAGGAATGGTCCATGAAATTGGAGGATGCACTATGGGCTTTTAGAACAGCCTACAAAACTCCAATTGGAACCACACCTTTTAAACTCATTTACGGAAAAGCATATCATCTTCCAGTAGAAATTGAACACAAAGCATTTTGGGCTTTGAAGACATGTAATCTTGATTTACATGAATCCAGACGTCTACAATTAAGTCAATTAAACGAATTAGAAGAATTGAGACATGAAGCATATGAAAATTCCTTAATCTATAAGGAAAGAATGAAGAAATGGCATGATAAAAGAATTAGAAGTTCAAAAGAATTTAAAGAAGGAGACATAGTTCTTCTTTTCAATTCAAGATTCAAGCTATTTTCTGGAAAATTGAAATCAAGATGGTCTGGACCATTTATAGTCAAAAGAGTTTTCCCATACGGAACAATAGAGTTAATAAATTCAAATGGGATTGAATTTAAAATTAATGGTCACAGAATTAAACATTACATACATGGTCCGATGGAAGTTGACAATGAAGTTAATCACAATTTCAACACCACATCTAACTAAGTATGGGGAGTTCGAATCTTTTTAGGGTAATATGTATTTCTGTTAGAGTCATATATTCTGTTTTCGTGTAGTTTCCGAGAATGGAATCCGAATGGTCTTTCCCTAGCAGACCCTAAAGAACTAGTCTTCTCCCCCCATTCTGAATTTTTATTTTTTTAGGTTTTACGAGATGAAGAATTCCTTTGATCTGAACCATGGTCTAATGCTACATGCTATGATTACTAAACGTAATAATGACACACTTCCGAGTGAACTGGTATCATTCATAAGAGAAAAAATGGACGGAGTAAGAAAAGAACTCATAAAAGATCATCATAAGATACATTTTGGTAAAGGAAAATCAAAATCCGCAACGAAAAGAAGAGCACGACACCTTGAAAGATGTTATAAATGCGGAAAATGGTTACACGAAGGTAAATATTCAGATAATCAAACATATTCAAATACCGAATTTGTTACTTTATGCAGAGAAGGACCATTTATATGTTTAGAAGAAAAGATATTGAAGATTCGAGGCTATGCTTACGTAGCTATGGAAAACCAAATCACACGACTCTCCTATGAGTCGGCTAAAGCAGGTCTCTGAGAATTCTTTCTAATAGGTAAGTATGTACAGTTTTTATTTTTATTTTTATTGCTTCTAACCTTTTGATAATAAACGCTGAATCGTTCGCTATAAAGTATTAAATTGGTATTCAATAAAATTAGGTTCTGCAACCGAAATTATTGATATCATACAAAAATTTATTACATCACTGCAAAATTTACCGTTTATTCTTAAGGTATAAATATCTTAAATCAATCAACCCAAAATATTTCAGAAATTCGTCAGGAGTAAAACTAGATAATATAGCCGAAATTACTTTACCGAAAAGAGGGGCGTATATTTTTGATAATATTTGATTGATTAAAGTGGGATAAAAGACCAAAAAGATTTTTAAATTTATTTTTACTTTGTTTTTAAAATTAATATTATATTATTATTATAAACTTTTTAAAATCAATATAATTAAGTTTGTAAATATTTGAAAAATTTATATTTTTAATATAAGTTTGTATGTCTAAAAACAAAATTTTTAATATAAAGTTTGTATGTATAAAAATATTAATAATATGAATTTTTAATTTAATGCAATTTAAATTTAAGTTTGGTGTGAATTTAAAAACAAAAATTTACTTTATTTCACTAAGTTAAAAATATGATTTAAAAATTCGTCGTGAGTTGAAAACTAGGTCGTTGAACCGAAATTGCTTAACCCAAGGGAGGGACGAGAACTTTTATTATTATTATTTTTAATCTTATTGAACTAAAGTATGCCAAAAACATAAAAAAAAAACCCAAAAATCTTTGCTTTTAAAATCGCGCTTAAAAAAGTAACAAATTTTAAAACTTTGTTGAGGGACGGACTAGGACAACGATCCGAAACGCCCTCATCCTAAAAAGAAACAAAATTTTAATTTTTAATTAATTATATGTTTTATTAGTATAAGGTTTTTATATATAAAAAAAAATACAGGGACCCATGCGATCGCATGGGATTTACCCTTGTAAGCCATGTGATCGCATGGAGGTCGAAATCAAGCCAGAAACAAAAGCTCCAGCGAGCTGCTCTCTGTCCCATTCCATACTCACACACACATACGAAAATCACCATTTTTTCACCAAATTCAACCAAACAGACCTCATGCGATCGCATGGGGTTCCTTCACAAACACCATGCGATCGCATGGTGCCAAATATCTGGGCAGAAACTTAAGGCCAGCGAGTTCTGCTTCTGTCTCCACTCCATACATACACAAACACACGAACACATACACACATATCACCCTAAAATCATCATTTTTTCACCAAATTTCACCAAATTTCTCGCTACAATCCGCTCTAAACATGAATTTGATAAGAAGTTTATCAAGAAGGGTAACAATTTCACCCCTAAACCTCTTTAAATTTGATTTTTAGTGTTCTTGAGCTATATTTTACCTAATTTGATTTTGTTAATTTCTAGTGTAATTAGAGTTAAATTATTAGTATTTTATGCATGTATAACCGAGATTGATGCTATTTAACATGATTTGAAGCCAAAAACTTCAAAATTTTTAGAAATCTAGGGTTTGTGTTCTTGAGCAATTTGGGGCTTTTTGATATAAACAGGTTATGGCCAATTTTTGTCATGAATTATTGCTAAATTAAGTAGTGTAACATGTTTAGGTAGCTAAATGATCCAAACTTTGATCCTAAACATGATTTTTGAGAATTAAAGTGGACTTTTTAGGTATAAAAATTCATGAACTTGATTAAATTGATGTAAATGCCATTTGAAACTTGTTTAATTGCTAGTAATGGTTGTTTTAACATGTTATTTGAGTTGAATGCTTATGAACTTCGTAAACATTTTCATATATGCTTATTTGAAAAAGTGTAGAAATGTAAAAATTGTGAAAATGCGTATAAGTTTAATTTTGATTGAACATGTTATTATAATTGTTTTAAGTTGTTATTTTACTAACACTAATGCATATTTGGATGCACAAATTTTGTTTTTTTGTGTTTTGCAGAGATTTACTAATACTGATGGTGCATCATCATCATCTAGACAACCACAACCGGAACCTGAGACAGATTTGCAATACGAGCCAGAACCTGAACAAGAACCACAACAGGAACAACAACATCAACCTGATCAACACGTACCTTATTATGATCCGCTACAATTTGTTGATGCCTTCATAGTATTTCTGATGCATCCGCCAGTAGAATACCCAACGATTCCTGAACACACGTTGCATCCTAATCTGAGATTCGATAGAAGCTGGAGAGATTACCCAACATATCAAAGTAACAAATTCAAACTGATACCGAAAAATGTAGAAGTTCCGAGGGTAATCGATTGGGAGCCTTTAGAAAGGGTCCAACTAATTAACTCAGTTAGGGAGCATCGGATCCAAAGGTATGGCAGTTCTTCTTTTTCCGATTGGGAACGTTTATTCACCATTCATAGACCTGTATATAAGGAATGGTGCATTGAGCTTATGAGTACTATAGCGTTAAATGTAGATGTAGATAGGTTAGATGATAGAAGTTTTCTTAGATTTATACTTGGCCTTAGGATGTACAGGATGTCCATGCTGGACATGGCCAGGGCTTTGCAGATATATACTCCTGGTGAATTACTACTACCCGATTGTATGAATTTGATTTATCGTGGTGAAAGGGTAGATATGAATTTTGACGCGAACGCCGTCTGAAGGCGTATGTTAGATTATAATGTTTTTACGCTAGGAGGAAAACACTCCTACTTACATATTAACAAAGCCGAGCTTCGTATAATTCATAGATTTTTTGCTAACTCGATTACACAGAGAGGTCACAATAAGGAGAAAATGACTTTACATGATTTATTTTACCTAAAGTGTATTCGAGACCCAAGAGGTTTTGTTAATATCCCTTACTGTGTTGGTTTTTATTTATCTAAGATGGTGGAAGGAATACAGGAAGGGGGAATAATAGGAGGAGATATTTTTGTTACTCTCATTGGAGAGTATTTGGGTGTAGATAGGGACCAAGGGGGTCCACTTTTGGAATGTAGGGAACAGGATGAGCCTTTAGGATTGAGGGTCTATCAGGGTGCTAAGGTATTAAAAAGCAGACGCAATCAGGCAATACCCTATGTTGGTAGTCATCCTCAGGTAGAGAGAGGTTCAGATGAGGAAATGGAGAAAGCAGATGACATTAGGGATGTCATTAGGGAGGCTATGACTGATGTCTACCAGCGTGTAGATGAGGTGGAAATGACAAACGAGGATAGATTTGGTCGGATGGAGCAGTGGCAAGCCCGGAATGATTATGAGCATTCCAGGAAATGACAGCATGATAGATGGGACTATTATCAGTGTCAGATCATGAGTCGGCTGTCACCTCAGGATCACTACGTACCAACCCGACCTGCTTACTATCCTCCACACCAGCCCGAGATGAGACCACCATATACTCTCTACGACCCTAACCAGGCCTACCAGTACACCTATCACCAACCATGGAACCCGAACGACGACATGAACTGGAACCCCTATCCAAATTGATATAGTTCCCGTTGGTGATTTCTATGATTTTTATCTTTTTATTATTTTTATTTATTTATGTTTAAACACATTATATTTTGATACTTTTATGTATGTTTAATATATTTATTATGTTGTACTAATGTTTCATATTTGATTTGAAAGTGGGATTTTCAGTCACATTTCAAATTACCATGCATGTTATTATTTGTATGTATGTATATTGTCAATTGTACACAACAGGGTAAAACAGCGCATTTTCAAAGACTGGCATTAAGTTCAGCAAAAGCTAGTACTTTTGACGACAAAACGAAAAACAAATGTGATGTTACAACAAGACGGAATGAACAAATGGTGTGCACCATTTATCATTCAACAAACAAACGCCAATATGTTTGGAAACTTTGGTAAAATTTAATCATTTTTCTATGCTAATCATCCTCAATAATTTAAATTATTACTGATTTCTTGCAAATGAGGGCATTGCAAGATCTTAAGTGTGGGAAGGGGTTAAATTCTTTCAGATTTTTAAAATTTTAACTTATACACTTAGTTACCATTAAAAATACTAGTAACACAGTTGTTGTATTAGAATCTAGTACTCTCTCTGATAATAAAGAACAGCCCTAGTCTTATATACTGACTACCCAATTCTAGTAAAATTTTTCAAATAAATGAATTCAAAATCATGTTTATACATATTTATGAACGATAAAACTAGGTGTTAATACCAAAATTATTGTTACCTCGGAAAGGACATAAATTGAGAAACATATGGATTAGGACGGGTCTTTACATGTGGTATCATAGTGGTGGTCTTAGCGAACCAGGTCTGCATTAGTGTGTCTAACTGATAAGTCGTTAGGATGCATTAGTGAGTCTGGACTTTGACCGTGTCTGCATGTCAAAAGTTTTGCTTACCATTTCTAGTCGAAAATTATCTGCTTATCATCCTTAGGAAATTACCTGCTTATCATTATTAGTCTAGACATGTCTTGCTACATTAATTGCATGAGTAGTGTATAGACAAAATTCATATCTTAGTGTATCTGCTAAATCATATCTTATCGTATCTGTTACTTTAAACTTTGCCTGATATATTCCGTAAATTCCTCTGTAATCTACGAAATCTTTTGATCTATATATATAGATATCCTATGTAAATAGAATACCACCCGATAAGCCGAAAAATCATTTTTATATCAAAAAATCCTTTATTCAATCGTACGAAATGGAATTCATCATTAATTCAAGTTCCTCGGATTCCGAAATGGAATCCCACTCCAGCTCTGAAAGCAGTGTGACCAGAATGGATCAACCAATCAGCCATCATCTATTCTGGATGAATTGGGAATGGGTTCGTAGCCTCCTCAATCATTGGAGACAAGAAGAAGGTGATCCCTTCCATCCACCATATTGCCCTCTTGACGAAGAACCTGAAGCACTTACCGGCGAACCAATCCGAAACACCATTTTCTCTCTCATTTCCAGAGTATCTCGTCACGATTATATACTACATCAAATTCTAGATTTTATTTATCCGCTCGTCCAAACCGAACCGACAATCAAGCCAGTGTAATAGAAGAAGTCAACGAGCTTCGCGCTCGGGTAGTGGCTTTGGAGAATATGGTGCAAAGATTTCAAACACTAGCAGCAGCACCAGCAGCATAACCAGTACCACCATCATCAACGCCAACAGTACCATTACCACCTCCAACCACAACCGCGTCGTAAACCTCAACTTCACAATCTGTCCCACGAGCATCAACGTCATACGCACCATGAATACCAAAGAGTACCAACAACAATAACTGACGAAGTATTAATCCATAACTTCATTGGAGAAACATTCCGCGGTGATTATGTAATCTCTAAAGTCTTAGAGATTATCTAATCTAGCCCTAACCATAAATTAGTTAAGCGAACCAAAATGATAGAAGGAAGAGTAGAAACCCTGACAAAAATGATGTGTGGTTAACAAGCTAAACTTGTTTTACCAACAGCATCATCAGTACCGTCAGCGTCACCATCATCGTTAGTGCAGTCAGCATCAGAATCAACAACACCTATAACATCACAAACTTCATCAGTTCAAGAATCACTGTGGACATCATTACGAATCAATAACGCGTATATTGTATCAACGAGTTATGAAGAATTAACTCATTCCCTCTGAAGAAATTATATGTATATTTTATATATATTTATATTTTTTGAAATAAAAATAAATCTTTCCGTGCTAAGCTATTGTGTGTGAATCTTAACTACTCGGTTAATTCATATTACAAATATGCAATTATGTACGTCCTTCGCCCGCAACTTAAGCATCGTTAACTACAATCTCTGTCTCAATTCAACAAATTCCAATTCATAATAAATCAAGTATATATTTGATTTTACACTTTCATCATCGATGTACCCGAAACTTTTCAGATAACATCATTCGTACTTTGCGAAGTTCACAAGAATTTAACAAAAACCAACATCACGCCTCAACAAATAACGAAGTATTGATTCATAATTTCAATATTATTGAAGAAATACTTATGTAATCTCTAAAGCCTTCAAGGGATTATTCAATTCTAGTTCCAACCGTAAATCGAATGAGTTTAATTTAGTATTAACTCATTAAAATCTATGTTACATTTGAAGAGAATATATACATATATATTTTCATAAAGACTGTAATAAAATTCTTTTGTACAAAATATTAATTGTGAAAAAAAAATTTAACGGTTAGATAATACCCGAGAGATATATAAATTCACAATTAATATGGTACATTCTTCGAATCTGATTCATCAAATCATCCATTATACTCCCTACTTTCACAACAATATACATTCTTTTATAGAAATCAAAACAACCATACTCATTTAAAATCTAATTACATATTCTGATTTTGAAATCTCAGAATTCAACTCGAGGTATAACCAAAATCATCACTCTTAAATTCCTACATCTTTTAAAGCTATAATTTGACTTCAAAACTGTGTTAGAACATCAAATGTATATTAACGATTACAATCTGTGTTCAAACCCTTCAAAAATTTCTGAAGACACTTCAAATAATGAGCAATCGAGATGATGATCCAACCACATATTACCCACAGTTATGTACTTAAAAAGCTCTCAAAACCAAAGTCATAATTTAACACATATCTGTGTCAGATCCTTTGGCATTTATTAGCAAAAAATAACTTTGCAATTCCTTTGCAAAGTAGCAAATTCTATCACAGCTCCAGCAAGACAACTTCGATTTTTCATTCGGAATAGCCTTATCATAATCTTGATATATATGATTACCCTTTTGTTACAGGAGAACCTTTCATATTCCACCACATTAGAAATAAACGTATTCACAACTTCACTGATCTCTGACCTTCCGAAGAATCATTATATTTATCGAAACCCCATCATTTACTCATCTGCATCTTGTAACAAGAATTGTCATGACAATTACTGGGAATCAGCAATCAGTATTTTGAAATCTCGCAACATGTCTACACCAACAGATATACAAGTACAGATAACGTCTATCTCTTGGACTTACATACTTCGAATGTGAAGTTTCTGAAAAATACCATGAACTGCGAACTAGTTCTCGAAATGCTGATGAAGCAGCAAAAACTATAAATGAACTTAACAGTAAAAATTTTGATGATCAAGAGTAGTGTGCTAGCAAAGCTCAGGAAAAGAGAAGGTTTGGTACTGAAAAAAAATGAATTGAGCAAAGTATGAAGGAAGCTGTGGACAAATCACAAGGACTGAATCTGCCTTCAAAGAATCCAAATGATTCAGTATCTGCTGAAGTTATTAACGAATACCTTGCTCCTGACTCTAAACCCCTACAAACAATACCCTTAATCATACTCTGATATTAGAAATTATAACATATCATCGTATCTTTCATTATAAATATCCTCCATATTTCTGAAGATATTTCCATAATTATTCTTATCTAAAATCATTTACCTCTGTGCGCTATCTGTATTACATCATAAAAGAAACTATTTTAGTTTCTGAATTCTGAAACCCTCAAGTTTAAAATAAGAATGTTTTTGAAGTAGTGTTGGGAACTGAAGCATGAGTTAGTATAATATAATGACACTTGATCAACGTGATTATATTACAGTAATTCATGCTGAGTTTCTAATGAAACATGATGATTCACAGACCATACCGTCATCATGTGCAATGTTACACGACTCTTGTATTCTACTTAATCTCTAAAAATATCAAGAAAATATTTTCTTGATGATTCGATCGTTTCCGAGGTATTCTGATAATTTGACAAATCAAGATCGTGCCATTACGATTTCCTTCTTAGAACATTAACAATGTTTATTCCAAAAATTTTATCTGCGAATTATGGACCATTATAAGCGGTACTTACTCGCAAGAAGAAGAAACGAAAGGACAAAGCTCCGAAACAAAAATTGGGATATAAATCGCAGCAAATAAAAGAGAGCATTAATTGGAGATGACAATGATTATAGAAGACAGAAGCAGGAACATTGAAATATAAGGGAAGATATAAAACCCAACAACCACCCAGAAATTATAAACCGTATATGTCGATGCATATAGCAATATAAAGACACGGGAGAACTAGAAACACTATAAACCCAAGAGTATAGTAAAAGTAAATAGATTCTTCCGGCGGTAGATGAAAAAGAAGAATGACCGATATGAAAGTTAGAAGTATATCGAGAATCAGAACTGGATGGAGCATATTGATGAATACTTTAAAATATGAGTTGAGGGAGAAAGAATAGAAGGTGTGAGTTGTAAGGAAATGAAGGAGGTGGATTTATAGGAAAATCTCCGACAGAGCAATCAAAATGGATGATCGCATTTAAAGCGGATCCTAATTTCCTTAATCAAATCTTGTTACTAAGATTTTCTCCAAAATCTCTTGAACTTCGGAAATCAACTTGTCTATGTCAAAAGATATGACGAAACTTTACCTTTCTCATATCACTCTTTTGCGATAGTTTCACTAATACTCTTCGCGTAATCAAATTATTTTATCAATATTACTCAATAAAGATAAAACTCTATTTATCGACCTATATTCGTCATGAAAACATTTTTATGGTTATTCATGACGACCACGATCAAATTTCAGGACGAAATTTCTTTAACTGGTAGGTACTGTGACAACCCGAAAATTTCCGACCAAATTTAAACTTTAATCTTTACATTATTCCGACACGATAAGCAAAGTTTGTTAAGAATTTTAAACTGTGTTCATACATTCAATTAACCTCGACCAAGTTTTGACTATTCACGAACCAATACATAAATGGATATGATTATATATATATATACACACACACACACATATATATATATATATATATATATATATATATATATATATATATATATATATATATATATATATATATATATATATATATATATATTATAACTTGAGAATATTAACAAAGTATTAAACGTATAATATTTTACATGAACGTATTTGTTTCAATATGTTTATCGACGGAATTAAAAGATAATATCAAATGATTAAATTATTAGATACATTGAATTATGGCTACGAGTCCCTATTAGGAGGTCCACTTTGATTTAGGAAACCTTTCCCTTTTAACCATATTCGGAAAATGGTAAAGTGATTTTACAAATAAGAACAAAGTGTCAACTAACGAGAACTAGACAAGAGTTAGTAAAGATTCCTATTTGATTTTTAATTCATACCTTATAACATTTTCCTCGTGATGTTAATAAGATAACTATTATGACTATCATTTTAAAGTTGGAATGTGGAATGTAAATAACTTAGACATTGGGTATCGACATTTTACATTAAGGTGATTTCGCATGTTTATCTAACCTTTAGACTTTATATCACATTGCACCAACAAACGTTAAAAACTTGAAACCTATGAAAAGTATATTCAATCTTACTTCTCTAAAATGTTTTACGATATAATAATTTCTACTAATATAACCTTGTTAGTAAAATGATTCTTAAATATACTTATGTCATAACCCGACCTTAACCATAAGGACGAATACAATAACATATGATTTCATCGCGAGGTATTGACCTCTATATGCGACATTTTTCAAAAACTGCATTTGTTTTTACAATATAAACCATAGCTTTTATTACAAATACAAGGTTTAAACAACTTAATAAGGATTATCGTTTAGCGATAATCTTAGACTTACAAACTTTACATGTGATAATAACAATACGACCTCCAACATATTTTACATTACAAATCCTTCGATATGCAGTTTTATTTTTGACACAAATATGCATACTCAAGATCTTGCTTAAATTCAACATGTTGCAGCGGAAGCTTTTAGTTATCACCTGAGAATAAACATGCTTAAAACGTCAACATAAAGTTGGTGAGATATAGGTTTAATGCCGGCAGCAATATATATATATAGACAACAAGATTTCATAAATAAACATTTTAATAAAAATATTCTAAGTGGTTGAGCACTTGGTAACCATACTTAACATTTAATCACGTCGCATATTCCCTTTATTATGAAATCTTACTACACCGTACCAAGTGTAGTCACGAAACGAAGTACTGTGCAACCGTTGAATACTGGTCGTCCAGTCCGGTTGGGGTTGTCAGGCCCGATAGATCTATCAACAGGATTCGCGTTTACAATACCGCTGTAAATAGTAGTTACCAAGCTACAGGGAAGTATGCCAGTGGTACAACTCAACGTAGAATATATTTTTCAGTTACTTGTGTCCATATCGTAAAACATAAAATACATGTATTCTCATCCCGAAATATTTAGAATTTAAAAGTGAGACTATATACTCACTTTTGCCTTGAAGATATATATATTTTGACTTGGTCTCCGGTTGATATCACGAACCTATCCATATATAATATATCAATATATTTTCATTTTAAACAATAGTCACGTATATATACTTATAATACTTTTAATGTCTTCTTAGTCCGTAGTTAGCAATTCAATTTTAATGGTTCATATTTAGGTGTTTAATAAATAAATAAAACCCCCATCGAAATAAATAAAACCCCCATCGTATTCGTATTGGTCGGGATTAATCTTGACCCATGGTACCTATATTGTCTAGAAGACGTATTGCGTACAATCATGGGATCTTATGATTAATCTTCTCGTATTGTTTACGGGTGATCCTGAAATATATAAAATTAAATTATGAGTACATATATATAAAATATCATGTTATTTTAAAAAGATGTGATTTATTTAATTTTTCTCCAATTATTTTCGTGGCTAAACTAGTTTTGGATATTCGATTTTGTTTTGGTCATAGTTTCTTCGTTACAACTCCGTTTTCGTTGGTTCAACTTGCCACTTCCTTGGATCGAGTCCTTCTTTAAGAGTATGAACTGCAAATACCTTAGTTTGTATTTAAAATTACAGGTCATAGGTCAAATTTTGGTGAAACTTATGAAGTTAATCATTTTCCCTTATGCAAACAACATTAAATGATTATTTTTCTAAAAATACTTATACTTTGAGTTAAATCATGAAATTTTTATGTGTTATCATATTCATAGTAAATATCATTTTTCCAGAAAATAAACCTCCAATTCAAGGTTCAAAATAGTTTTTAATTATCCAACCAAAACAGCCCCCGGTTGCACTCCGACGTCGTAAATTCAGTTTTTAAGGTGTTCTTTGAAAAACCAAGTTATACCTTGTTAAATTAGCATATATTTATGATATATTACAGGTCTTGAAGTATTTTAAAAGTTAAGTTAGAAGGATCTATTTAGTTTGCAAACAAGTTTGAAATCATTCAAACTATGTTCTTGTTGTTAAAATTGTATACCATAAAATAAGATAACTATATATATGAATCGAATAAGGTTATGAACAAAGTTACTACCTCAAGTTACTTGGACAAGATTGCTGTAAAAGAGGAGTAAAAACCTAGAACCAAAAGAGTGGTGGAGTTGGATGAAAGATTGGAAGTAAACTTGTGTTCTTGGAAGGATTCTTGAAGTGTTTTTGTAAGGGTTTTCTTATGGTGATTAAGTGATGTTTTTGAAGCTAGATCTTCATGGTTGTGGGCTGAGATGGTTAAGGGTTTTAAGGCTTCTAAGTATGTGTGTGTTTTGGCTAGAAAATTGAAGTAAAAATGAATCAAGAATGGAGTACTCCTAGCCCATTAAAAACGTGAATGGGGGGGGGGAGACAAAGACAAGTTTCAAGCTTGTAATCTTGTTAATTAGTCATACAATCATACAAAAGTAATTACCTTATACATAAGGCATGAACAAGGGAGTTACCTTATACATAAGGCATGAACAAGGGCTGGTTGGTGGTGATTTGATGTGTATATACCAATAGTAAATACGTATAGAAGCTAGGTATGATACGAGTACATATACTCTAAATATACGTATAGAAATCTTGTGAAAACGGAACGAGGATTCAAATATAGTTATCTTTTGTGAATATACTTATATTGTTTTATGTATTTAAGTCCTTAAAAAGTGATTAAATACATTACATATACGATATATGTATAAACATTATAGGTTATAAGTATTTATATCAAAGAACGTTACGTATGGTTATTGTTTTGAAAACTTAAGTTAGTAGTTTCAAAATATACTTATAACTTATTGTTATTAATACAAAATGAGGTATTACAACATTCTTAGATCATGTTAAATATGTATTTATACATATATATACACAAACGTATAATTATCATATGTTATATCGTTCGTGATATCATCGGTCAACTAAACGGTCAAACGTTGTGTAAAACTCTTTTTAAAAACATAAGTCTCAAAAATTTGGATTGCTTATCATGTTGGTAAGGTTTAATTTATGTAAATATTAATCTTATAAGTATAGATCGATCGAAAAAGTCCGGGTCATTACAGTACCTACCCGTTAAATAAATTGCGTCCCGAAATTTTAAAATCGTACCTATTTTGCGTCATCGGGAAACAAATGCGGGTACTTTTGTTTCATTTGATCCTCTCGCTCCCAACCTCTTCATGCATTCCAACGAACTTTAACGATCGGTATGTTGCTCTGCTTGAGCCGTTTAACTTCACGGTCCATGATCTCGACTGGTTCTTCTATGAATTGTAGTTTCTCGTCAACTTGAATTTCTTCAAGAGGAATGGTGAGGTCTTCCTTTGCAAGACACTTTTTAAGGTTCGAGACGTGAAATGTATTATGTACTCCGGCGAGTTGTTGCGGTAACTCGAGTCGATAAGCTACTGGTCCGATGCGTTCGATAATTTTGAACGGGCCTACATACCTTGGGTTTAGTTTACCCCTTTTTCCAAAACGTATTACACCTTTCCAAGGTGACACCTTTAACATAACCATGTCACCGATCTGAAACTCTAATGGTTTCCTTCGGACATCGGCGTAGCTCTTTTGGCAACTACGGGCTGTTTTCAATTTCTCCTTGATTTGCACTATCTTCTCAGTAGTTTCATGGATGATCTCGGGTCCAGTTAATTGTCGATCTCCTACTTCGTTCCAATAGATAGGGGATCTACACTTCCTTCCATACAGTGCTTCGAATGGTGCAGCTTTAATGCTCGCATGATAACTATTATTATACGAGAATTCTGCTAATGGTAGATATTTATCCCATCCGTTTCCAAAATCGATCACACATGCCCTAAGAATGTCTTCAAGAGTCTGAATTGTTCTTTCACTCTGCCCGTCAGTTTGCGGATGATATGCGGTACTCATATCCAAACGAGTTCCTAGGGCCTCCTGTAGTGATTGCCAGAACTTTGATGTAAATCTATTATCACGATCGGATATAATGGAAATAGGTATTCCATGCCTTGAAACAATTTCCTTTATGTATAATCGTAATAGTTTCTCCATTCTATCCGTTTCCTTTATAGGCAAGAAATGTACAGATTTGGTGAGACGATCAACTATTACCCAAATGGTGTCATAACCCCAGGCAGTCTTAGGTAATTTTGTGATGAAATCCATGGTAATACCATCCCATTTCCATTCTGGGATTTCTGGTTGTTGAAGTAATCCTGACGGCTTCTGGTGTTCTGCTTTGACTTTGGAACAAGTTAAACATTCCCCAACATATGTTGCAACGTCTGTCTTCAAATTAGGCCACCAATAATGCGTCTTAAGATCTTGATACATCTTTCCAACTCCAGGATGTATCGAGTATCTTGTCTTATGTGCCTCATTCAATATTAACTTCCTTAATCCACCCAACTTTGGTACCCAAATACGGTTTGCAAAATATCGAATTCCATCTTCCCGCATAATGAGTTGTTTCCCATACTTCTTCATTATTTCATTTCCTATGTTTTCTTTAGTAAGAGCTTCTCGTTGAGCCTCTTTGATTTGTGAGTTGAGATTCATGCGAATTTTTATGTTCATTGCTCGTACTCGAATTGGTTCTCGTTCCTTTCTGCTTAAAGCGTCGGCCACTACATTCGCTTTCCCGGGATGATAGCGAATCTCACAATCGTAGTCGTTTATCAGCTCGACCCACCTACGTTGCCTCATGTTCAGCTGTTTCTGATCGAAAATATGTTGAAGGCTTTTATGATCAGTAAACACAGTGCATCTAACCCCATATAAGTAGTGTCTCCATATCTTCAACGCAAACACGACTGCTCCCAGTTCTAGATCATGCGTCGTATAATTCCGCTCGTGAATCTTCAATTGTCGGGATGCGTATGCAATAAATTTCTTTCGTTGCATAAGAACACAACCAAAACCTTGTCGCGAAGCGTCACAATATATTTCAAAATCATCGTTCCCTTCAGGTAACGATAAAATAGGCGCCGTAGTTAACTTCTTCTTCAGTAATTGAAATGCGTTCTCCTGCTCCGAGGTCCATTCGTATTTCTTCCCTTTTTGCGTTAATGCTGTCAACGGCTTAGCTATTCGGGAAAAATCTTGAATAAACCTTCTATAATAACCGGCTAAACCCAAAAATTGGCGTATCTGCATTGGTGTTTTAGGAGTCTCCCATTTTTCAATGGCCTCAATTTTAGCTGGATCAACCTGAATTCCTTTGCTACTAACAACGTGACCAAGAAATTGCACTTCTTTCAACCAGAAAGCACACTTAGAAAATTTAGCGTATAGCTGTTCTTTTCTCAACAACTCTAATATTAACCTTAAATGCTGCTCATGCTCTTGCTCACTCTTGGAATAGATAAGAATGTCATCAATGAAAACAATAACAAACTTATCTAAATATGGACTACAAACTCGATTCATGAGGTCCATGAATACAGCAGGCGCATTCGTCAATCCAAATGGCATGACCAAAAATTCATAATGACCGTAACGTGTCCGAAAAGCAGTTTTCAGTATATCTTCTTCTTTGACGCGTAATTGATGATAGCCCGATCTTAGGTCAATTTTCGAGTACACACATGATCCTTGGAGTTGATCAAATAAGTCGTCAATTCTCGGTAGTGGATACCGATTCTTGATAGTTAAATTATTTAATTCACGATAATCTATACACATCCTAAAAGATCCATCTTTCTTTTTAACAAATAGAATCGGAGCTCCCCACGGTGAAGTACTTGGTCGTATGAATCCACGATCCAGTAATTCTTTTAACTGACTCTGAAGTTCTTTTAACTCGGACGGTGCAAGTCTATATGGAGCACGGGCAACTGGTGCAGCTCCTGGTACTAAATCTATTTGAAATTCTACAGATCTAAATGGAGGTAATCCCGGCAACTCTTCCGGAAAAACTTCAGGAAAATCTCTTGCCACAGGCACGTCGTTGATGCACTTCTCTTTTTCTTTCTTTTCGACTTTATTAACATGTGCTAGAATAGCATAACATCCCTTTCCTAAACACTTCTTGGCTTTCAAACAGCTAATGAGTTTTAGCTTTGAGTTACCCTTCTCTCCATAAATCATCACCGGCATTTTATCCTTACAAGGAATGCGAATTGCCTTCTTGGCACACACAACTTCAGCTCCTACTTTGGACATCCAGTCCATGCCGACTATTACATCAAAACTTCCTAATTCTACAGGTATCAAGTCAATTTTAAACGTTTCTCCGGCTAAATTTATTTTACAATCACGACAAATTTTATCGGCTTTAATTAGTTTACCATTAGCTAACTCAATCATGTACTTAGCATCTAGAGGTAATGATGAACAATTCAATTTAGTGTAAAAATTTCTACACACGTAACTTCTATCGGCACCAGTATCAAATATAATAGATGCTGATAAGTTATTAATGGTAAACGTACCCGTAACAAGCTCCGGGTCTTCACATGCCTCTCTAGCATTAATAATAAATGCTCTCCCACGTGCAGGTCCGATATTCTTCTCTGGATTCGGGCACTGGCTCTTATAGTGACCTTGTTTTCCACACCCATAACAAGTAATGGTAGCCAAAGTAGTTCTATTTGCATTGGTGGCAGGAGTCTTGGTACCATTTGTATTTGTAACGAGAGCCCTACAATCTTCAGCAAGATGACTCTTTCGATTACATTTGTTGCATACCACATTACAGTAGCCAGAGTGATGTTTGTGGCATCGGTTACATAAAGGATTTTGTCCTTTGTAACCAAAGCTTAAACCACTACCCGCACCTTGCGTGATTTCTTGTTTCTTAAAAGATTGTGGTTGGTTACCTCGATCATAATTTCCATTCCACTTTCTTTTGTTACCTGATACCTTCACATCAGTATTGGATACTTTCTTATCCATGATGACCTGATCCATTAGCTCATTTGCCATGGTTATAGCTTCATGAATTGTCTTAGGTTTCGATGCTGTAACATTTGCCTTAACCTTTTTAGGCAAACCATCTTTGTACATTTCAATCTTCCATTCTTCGGTTGGAACCAATTCAGGACATAGCAAAACTATTTCCATGAATCGCTGATTGTAGTTGGTGATTTCAGTACCAATAACCTTCAGGCTTCGTAATTCATCTTCCAACTTCCTAACCTCGTTCCTTGGACAATACTCGTTGATTAACATTATTTTGAATTCTTCCCATGGAGTATCATAAGCTACATCTCCTCCTACAGCCTTCACATAATTTTTCCACCACGTGAGTGCACTATCTTGTAAAGTGCACGATGCATACTTGGTCATGTCCTTTTCAACACAACCACTGATTTTAAACACAGTCTCCATCTTTTCTATCCACCGGGTTAAACCGATCGGTCCTTCTGTTCCACTGAATGATGAGGGCTTGCAAGCTTGAAAAGTTTTGTAGGTGCATCCTACACGAGGATTTGGGTTAACTGCAGCAGCTCTTGCAGCCTCGACCCATAACATTCTGTCGTTCACTCGCTGATTGATGAATTCCTCGACTTCTTGTTCCGTCATTCGATTCAATCGCGCCATATTCTTCTATAAGAATGAAAAGAAAATAATTATTCACATGGAATATTATAGATGTAGTGTATATTTACAGTACATTATAGCTTATTAATAATATGAACCAGGTATTATTATAAAAGCATTTTCTTCTTATTAGCGTTTTATAATTATATCTAGGGTAGTACCTACCCGTTAATGTCCATACTTAATAGCTTAGTACAGAACCAATTACTACCATCTAAATAATACTTAACCATGGAAAATTATTGCATTTCATACTTCACTATTTTACATATGCTTATCTTACATCGAACATTAAGCAAACCACACTAATAATATTATACAAAACATTATATGATCCCATGGTTTAATACGGCAGCGCATCGTTTGGTCTATTTTCTAGGACGTTTAGGTTCAAAGAATCGCTTAACGCTTATCATGGCTGTCTGCCTATATTTTGGCGGTGTCTCCCTATATTTTGGCTGTGGGGCTGAAGAACTGGATGCCGGGATAGAACGAATAGGAATAGCGGGAATAGGGGTGGTAGTGTCTAGTGGAGTTGGTGCCACATCATCCTCACTAAACTCGGGATTTGAATTTTCTAATTCATTAGCCTTTCGTTTCTTTCCTAGTTCGAACTTGTCTTTTGTAATTTCCTGTATTTCTTCTTCGGGTTCACTTTCCTCCTCGGGTTCACTTTCCTCCTCGGGTTTACTTTCCTCCTCGGGTTCACTTTCCGGGTTCTCTATAGTTGGTTCATCCGGAATTTGTGAGTCTTCCCCAAAGATATTATTTTCGTCATCGGATAAGTTAATGACTGGAACACCATCTGAAGATTCTGGTTCGGAGTCGCTGAATGTGATAACAAGTTTTGAGCCCGACATCTATCACACAACAACTAACCCATTAGTACTACATAATATTTACATATAAATTTTAACCAACAATGATAAGCAATAGTTTTTAAATCAGACCCGGTCAAAGTCCAGACTTACTAATGTATCCTAACGACTTATTAGTTAGACACACTAATGCAAACCTGGTTTGCTAAGACCACCGCTCTGATACCACATGTCATAACCCGACCTTAACCATAAGGACGAATACAATAACATATGATTTCATCGCGAGGTATTGACCTCTATATGCGACATTTTTCAAAAACTGCATTTGTTTTTACAATACAAACCATAGCTTTTATTACAAATACAAGGTTTAAACAACTTAATAAGGATTATCGTTTAGCGATAATCTTAGACTTACAAACTTTACATGTGATAATAACAATACGACCTCCAACATATTTTACATTACAAATCCTCCGATATGAAGTTTTATTTTTGACACAAATATGCATACTCAAGATCTTGCTTAAATTCAACATGTTGCAGCGGAAGCTTTTAGTTATCACCTGAGAATAAACATGCTTAAAACGTCAACATAAAGTTGGTGAGATATAGGTTTAATGCCGGCAGCAATATATATATATAGACCACAAGATTTCATATATAAACATTTTAATAAAAATATTCTAAGTGGTTGAGCACTTGGTAACCATACTTAACATTTAATCACGTCGCATATTCCCTTTATTATGAAATCTTACTACACCGTACCAAGTGTAGTCACGAAACGAAGTACTGTGCAACCGTTGAATACTGGTTGTCCAGTCCGGTTGGGGTTGTCAGGCCCGATAGATCTATCAACAGGATTCGCGTTTACAATACCGCTGTAAATAGTAGTTACCAAGCTACAGGGAAGTATGCTAGTGGTACCACTCAACGTAGAATATATTTTTCAGTTACTTGTGTCCATATCGTAAAACATAAAATACATGTATTCTCATCCCGAAATATTTAGAATTTAAAAGTGGGACTATATACTCACTTTTGCCTTGAAGATATATATATATTTTGACTTGGTCTAAGGTTGATATCACGAACCTATCCATATATAATATATCAATATATTTTCATTTTAAACAATCGTCACGTATATATACTTATAATACTTTTAATGTCTTCTTAGTCCGTAGTTAGCAATTCAATTTTAATGGTTCATATTTAGGTGTTTAATAAATAAATAAAACCCCCATCGAAATAAATAAAACCCCCATCGTATTCGTATTGGTCGGGATTAATCTTGACCCATGGTACCTATATTGTCTAGAAGACGTATTGCGTACAATCATGGGATCTTATGATTAATCTTCTCGTATTGTTTACGGGTGATCCTGAAATATATAAAATTAAATTATAAGTACATATATATAAAATATCATGTTATTTTAAAAAGATGTGATTTATTTAATTTTTCTCCAATTATTTTCGTGGCTAAACTAGTTTTGGATATCCGATTTTGTTTTGGTCATAGTTTCTTCGTTACAACTCCGTTTTCGTTGGTTCAACTTGCCACTTCCTTGGATCGAGTCCTTCTTTAAGAGTATGAACTGCAAATACCTTAGTTTGTATTCGAAATCACAGGTCATAGGTCAAATTTTTGTGAAACTTATGAAGTTAATCATTTTCCCTTATGCAAACAACATTAAATGATTATTTTTCTAAAAATACTTATACTTTGAGTTAAATCATGAAATTTTTATGTGTTATCATATTCATAGTAAATATCATTTTTCCAGAAAATAAACCTCCAATTCAAGGTTCAAAATAGTTTTTAATTATCCAACCCAAAACAGCCCCCGGTTGCACTCCGACGTCGTAAATTCAGTTTTTAAGGTGTTCTTTGAAAGACCAAGTTATACCTTGTTAAATTAGCATATATTTATGATATATTACAGGTCTTGAAGTATTTTAAAAGTTAAGTTAGAAGGATCTATTTAGTTTGCAAACAAGTTTGAAATCATTCAAACTATGTTCTTGTTGTTAAAATTGTATACCATAAAATAAGATAACTATATATATGAATCAAATAAGGTTATGAACAAAGTTACTACCTCAAGTTACTTGGACAAGATTGCTGTAAAAGAGGAGTAAAAACCTAGAACCAAAAGAGTGGTGGAGTTGGATGAAAGATTGGAAGTAAACTTGTGTTCTTGGAAGGATTCTTGAAGTGTTTTTGTAAGGGTTTTCTTATGGTGATTAAGTGATGTTTTTGAAGCTAGATCTTCATGGTTGTGGGCTGAGATGGTTAAGGGTTTTAAGGCTTCTAAGTATGTGTGTGTTTTGGCTAGAAAATTGAAGTAAAAATGAATCAATAATGGAGTACTCCTAGCCCATTAAAAACGTGAATGGGGGGGAGACAAAGACAAGTTTCAAGCTTGTAATCTTGTTAATTAGTCATACAATCATACAAAAGTAATTACCTTATACATAAGGCATGAACAAGGGAGTTACCTTATACATAAGGCATGAACAAGGGCTGGTTGGTGGTGATTTGATGTGTATATACCAATAGTAAATACGTATAGAAGCTAGGTATGATATGAGTACATATACTCTAAATATACGTATAGAAATTTTGTGAAAATGGAACGAGGATTCAAATATAGTTATCTTTTGTGAATATACTTATATTGTTTTATGTATTTAAGTCCTTAAAAAGTGATTAAATACATTACATATACGATATATGTATAAACATTATAGGTTATAAGTATTTATATCAAAGAACATTACGTATGGTTATTGTTTTGAAAACTTAAGTTAGTAGTTTCAAAATATACTTATAACTTATTGTTATTAATACAAAATGAGGTATTACAACATTCTTAGATCATGTTAAATATGTATTTATACATATATATACACAAACGTATAATTATCATATGTTATATAGTTCGTGATATCATCGGTCAACTAAACGGTCAAACGTTGTGTAAAACTCTTTTTAAAAATATAAGTCTCAACAATTTGGATTGCTTATCATGTTGGTAAGGTTTAATTTATGTAAATATTAATCTTATAAGTATAGATCGATCGAAAAAGTCCGGGTCATTACAACTTAGTTTTGGAAAACGAAGTTTTCATATTTATTTAATATTGTTACAAACGTATAAAAACAATTTTTAAAGAACTTTATTAGTGAAACGTTTTATAAGATAAATTGTTCATAAGTTTTAAAAAACTTAATTAAAGCTTTGTATCATAAATTATATATATATATATATATATATATATATATATATATATATATATATATATATATATATTATATATATATATATATATATATATATTGTTTCAAAAACGTAAAACGTGATACGACATAATATTTTCTATTACTTAAACGTTTTGAACTTTGAAATATAATTAGATAGATATTTCAATTATATATAAGATATACAAAATTATATTCTTAAGTAAGAATATATATATATATATTTTACAAACGCGTTAATGTATAAATTAAATATAAAACGTTTCAATATTATTAAACGTATTTTAGTAAACAACGAGACTCCGATTTATAGAAGCAAATGAGCACAACGCTCAATTTTATAAGTTACATTTATTATAAGGTAATTTATTGATGAGTAAGTCAAATTATTAATAAGGGTACACGTCGCGTAACGTAAAAAGCTAGTTTTCTAAATGTACGAAAGTGCGTTCGAGAAATCGGAACCAAGACATGAGTCGAGTGACAACGTCCGTGTTATTTGAGTAAAAGTTACATTTTTACCATGAACGTAAATATAATATAATATATAAATAATTATATAAATTAAATAAATAAGTATAAATTATATATACGAGTGTCGGCACCAAAAATTTAGTGCATATGAGCTGTAAAAGAGAGCCATGCGATCGCATGGCATCTCCTCACAATACCCATACGATCGCATGGTGAGGAGGAAGGGGTCAAGTGTTATAAAGCTCGCTCGTCCTGCTCTCTGATCCATATCTCACTCTCTATCTCTCGTAATATATATACATATATATTTATATTATTATTAATATTAAGACTATTAATATTAATCATATTATTATTATTATTAGTATTATTAGGAGTATTATTATTAGTATTATACATATAAATACTACGACGGAGTGCTAATCTGAAACGAGTTTCCAAAACTGGTGTGCGAGTAGGATAGGGCTAAGGAAATTATGGGTTATAGCTATGGAGGTGATGGGTATGGTTTATGGGTATGCTCGTGAGGTCAATTTAGTGTTTATCGTCTCCGTTGAGTCTACGTACCTTTCCTGCAATATTGAATCTCAATATTGATACGTAAGCACTCATAATTTAATTTTTTACATATTAATAGTGTATCCCTGACTAGTGCTCGAGTATATAGGATTATGCATGCTTGTACTTTTGATATTGCCGTTAGATAGGTTATGTTGAATCTTGAATTAGTTAAATATGCGGTTGAGATAAGGTATAGGATATGCATGTCGTTGGAAAGCCAGCGAAAAATTAAGAACTTTTCATTTAGATATCGAATGGTTTCAATGAACGAATTAGAAGTTATAGTCAATTGAAATTTGGTATTATTATTAAAAATGATTATTATTATCGTCGTTATTATAATCGTTCTAGTTTTTATATAATTATTATTATTATTATTATTATTATTATTATTATTATTATTATTATTATTATTATTATTATTATTATTATTATTATTATCATTATCATTATCATTATCCATAAAAAGTATTATCATTAAAAATTGTTATTTCATTATTATTACTATCGTTATTATCATTAAAGTTATAATTAGTATTATCATTAATATTATCGTAATATTTATTACCATTTGTATTATTATAACTAGAAACTAATATTAGTAACACCTAATTATTATAATTACTATTATTATCATTAACATGAACGCGATATAAAAGACGATTAAAAGCTATTAAATGAATCGATCAAGAAATAATGTGTATGAGTATCATGATGAAATTAAAATATTGTAAGATATTGATTTAGATAAAATTATTATTTTCATTATTTTTATCATTACTATTATTATTAAAAGTATCGTTAGTATTAAAACTATCATTATAACAAAATTATCATTTAAATAGAAATGTCATTTTTATTATAAAATATTATTATTATTACCATTTTAAATAAAATTATTATTTTAAAGTTAATATTAAAAAGTATCATAAATATTAAAGTTATCATAATTAGAATTATCATTTTATCATAATATCATTTTTTTTGTAAATATAAATATAAATATTGATATTGTTATTAATAGAATAATAATAATTATTATTATAAAATAATACAACTTTTACTTATTATTATTATCAATGTTATTTTATCAAATAAATATGTAATACAAATAATATAATTACCTTAATAAAACCTATCATAATATTTTTTTATGATATTAAATGAACTTTATAAATTTAATTACTTAAGATATATAAAAGTATATTTTTATATAAAGTTTTATTTATTAATAAATGAATTATATTATTTACTCTAATAAATCTTTTAAAAATACTTAAAAATATAAAATGACGCTATTTAAACTATATAATAATCATGTATAAATTTTGGAAATCAGTTTGAGTCAAATTGACTTTTGTTGACTTTTGCATATTAGTCTCGAGCATTAGGATTGTGGTACACTATGACTTGACCTAATTTGTTAGAAAAATATTGACCAACATAAAAATATAAATATTTAATTTAGGTTCTTGAATCCGAGGCCAACCTTACACTTGTTCAATGACGTTATATGTATTTTTACTACGAAATACAGTATGGTGAGTTTCATTTGCCTTTTTAACCTTTATATTTTTGGACTGAGAATACATGCGAATTTTTATAAATGTTTCACGAAATAGACACAAGTAATCGAAACTACATTATATGGTTGAATGATCGAAGCCGAATATGCCCCTTTTGCTTGGTAGCCTAAGAATTAGGGAACATCACTAATTTTGAGAATTAGTGCACCCCTAATTGAAGCGAATCCTAAAGATAGATCTATCGGGCCTAACAAACCCTATCCAAAGTACCGGATGCTTTAGTACTTCGAGTTTTTATATCATGTCCGATGGATGTCCCGGAATGATGGGGATATTCTTATATGCATCTTGTTAATGTACGTTACCAGGTGTTCAATCCATAAGAATGATTTTGTCTCTATGCATGGGACGTATATTTATGAGAAATGGAAATGAAATTCTTGTAGTCTATTAAAATGATGGAAATGAATGATTATGATAAACTAATGAACTCACCAACCTTTTGGTTGACACTTTAAAGCGTGTTTATTCTCAGGTATTAAAGAAATCTTCTGCTATGCATTAGCTCATTTTAAAGATATTACTTGGAATCATTCATGGCATATTTCAAAAGACGTTGCATTCAAGTCGTTGAATTCAGTAAAGATTCTGATTAAGTAAATGACAGTTTAGATCATTTATAGATGGATATTATGAAATAGTATGCATGCATGTAAACTTTCGATGAAATGAAAGATTGTCTTTTAAAACGAATGCAATGTTTGTAAAATGTATCATATAGAGGTCAAATACCTCGCGATGTAATCATATGTTATTGTATTCGTTCTTATGGATTAGGATGGGTCTTTACACTCGAGGGCTCAGAAGTGAGTTAGTTGCCTTGCAAGGTACTTGGGCGCATAAAAGTAAGAATATGTATATGCCATTAATTAAGTCTCTTGTCCTAAGAGATCAACAAATTGATTTCGTTTCTGGTTAATATGCGTATGTCATCTAAATATACACCCACAAAAGGAAAAATGATATTTTTTGCCCTACAGGCATCTTTAGTAAGCTGGATGCATGAAATAAATCATGAATGTTACTAAGCTCATCCAAAACATTGAGCGCTTATGTTGTAATACAAAGCTAACAGGTAGAATGGGAAACATAGTGATCACAACCATGCGATTTGATGTCTGGATAGTGTTAGCCACGGATTTTACTAATCCCTTAATTTCAGAAGGAGATCATAGGCATAAAGAACCCGATATTTACGAACGTTTCATTTGACAAAATGAATTGAAATTTTAGTTAAAAGTGACTAATCGGACTTATATGCAATGCAAGCCATAATTATTTATAGTGTCTTCAGGACGGTCTGAACGAACAATGAAGAATATCACCCAGTTTACCATACTGCAGGTGATCTTATCCTTAGATGGAATGAAAGCACAGTTCCAATATGTAACTTTATCCTTTCAGTTACATGTTGAAGTTAGGGTTAACATTAACTAGAACAACATATAGTGGTAACCAATGAAGGAAGGAATATGTAGAGTAACCACATCAGTGTCGTAAATGTTTTAAGCAGTCCCCTTCCAAGAGGATAACAAGATTCATAGATTCTTAAAGTATCTTATATTACATTTCTGAAAGAAAATTGCACGAAAGGTGTGGTCTTTGAACGAGAGTGAACTCTTCGAGCGGTTCATTCTGAAATTTTCCTTATACTTAAGGGGATGCACGGATGAGAAAATACGTGAACTCTTGGTCCTAAAGAATGGTTTACTCTAAGTGAAAAGAATCTCCAAAAATGATTCCTTGTATCTCAACCTACTGATTCATAGAGATGATGTTTACGATGGGGTTGCGATTAGCCGTGAAATATTGAGAGTATAAACCCGCCTAGGCCTTTCCTACAATAGGATGACCACTGAGTGTACCCCAGAAAACTGATTTATCGGCCCGCATTTTTGCCATGTCTAACCTTAAAAGGAACATTTTACGAGCGCAAAGACTTCCTAACAAATTTTATAAATCTGCCATCCAAAGTGGCTCAAGAGTTTTTAATAAAGATATTAATAGTAAGTTTCATCCCTAACAGAGGGCGAGAAAAAGTGTGATCCACACATGGTGTAGCCCAATACGAAAACCTTTAATAAAGTCAACCAAGGAAGTTTTGAAAAACCTTTAAACGTTTGATGTGACAACATAAACAGATAGTAAATTTAGAAGTATGTACAACGTGTACCATTTTGCACAAAACTATTTGACTTAAGTTAAATAACTCGATATAGGAGCGATTTTTAAATAATTTGCAGGCATAACTTAGTAGGTACTAACACAGAATAAGTAAAGGTAAATTTAATAACTTGCATATATACATACATATATGATTTTAGAAATTGCATAAGTGATAGAAAAATTTTATTACTTTCATTTGTCCATAAATCTCGTGAGGACCGCACAAATAAACAACGTGCAAAAATTTTGATAAACATAGTTTTTCATATTTCAGAGATTACGAGTTGAAAAAAAAAAGATTGAGTAAAAAATTCTTGAATCATCGGGTGACATGTTATTAGGTAATGAAAACTAATGAATTAAATGTAGTTTTCATGATTATCAGGACTTAAGTCTTTGGATCAAAAATGTTCACGTGTGAAGCCGTTGCTAAAAAATGGGGTATGAGGGATAGAGCATGAGGACGAGAAATTAATCGCATCTTGACTTTGCAAAATGTCAGACAGGTTATGACTAATATTGAAGTCAGAATACTGATGCTGTTAATATCACTAAATGGGAATTCCCCTGGAATAAGCCAGGACTTAGAGTTATGTAAGAAAGAGCATCGTCCCAACAGGCGTGGCAAATAAGATCCTTGGGGTAGCGCAATAATTTTGAATGGTTTAGGTGTTAGTGGGTGCCCAAAGGCTCTGCATGGCGTGGTAGTAAGTGCCTTCATCACATACACACACAAGAATCTCACGATTTCGACGGTTGTAATGTCTTCATGATGATTTGGATACGAATAAGCAATGAAAAATTTTTATATAACAAGCAACAAAAATTTTATAGAAATCGTTTAAGGTGACATTGTAAGAAAAGAAACGAAGTTCTTAGTAAACTGGAGTTATGTATAACATGTACTATTCTAAGTAACATATCTTTCGAATAAAAGAATGGATTTGTAAAAGTGAAAGTAAAATTTCATGTGTACTGTCAAAATAAGTAATTATTTACTTTAACATATACGGTTTCTAAAATTTGCACGTATGGCAAATAAAATAAATTTATTTTTACAAAACTTTGAGAGGATCGCACAGTAAAATAGTGTGTGTAAAATTTTGGCAAACAAACTTTTCATATTTCGGAGGTTACAAGTTGGAAAAAGATTGATGAGGATTGAATAAGAGATTTTAAAAATTTCGGGTGATATTTGAGGTAATAAAAACTATTGAATTTAAATGTGGTTGATGACTATTAGTAGGGCATAAGTCCTTTGACCAAAAATGCTTAAGTGTGAAGTTGTTGCTTATAAGTGAGATACGAATGGGAGAGTATGAGGATGAGAATTAACCACCCATCAATTTTGGAAAATTTTGAACTGGTATGACTAATATCGAAGTACGAAGTATGATTGTGTGTTTATCATCGATTAAGAAATCTCTCAGAATAATTTAGGATTCAGAGTCGCGTAAGAATGAGTATCAAATAAGATTCTTGGGTAGTCCTTAATATAGAACCTGAATTGTTGAAGTGACGGGATAAAATTTCCTTTATGTATCATCGTGCAAGTTTGTCCATTGTATCGGTTTCTTTCATGGCTAGAAAGTGGGCAGATTTGGTGAGATGGTTAATAATAACCCAGATAGTGTCCTAACCGCCTACCGTTTTTGGTAGCTTCGTGATGAAATCTATTTTTATTCCTTCCCATTTCCATTGTGGGATTTCGGGTTGTTGTTATTTAACTAATAAGGTTCAGCTTCGGGCTACTTCTCTCCCCGTAACCTATTAATGGCTCACCATTCTCGCGAGCTATACGAATAATCTTCTTACTATAATTAACTTTCGCTTTCATCCTTGGAAGCCAGTCCGTTCCAACTATTTCATCAAAGCTTCCTAACTTGATGAGTATTAGGTTAGCCCTAAAGTCCATTCCAACTATTGCATCAAGCTTCCTAACTTGATGAGTATTAGGTTAATCCTAAAGTCCATTCCAACCATTACATCAAGCTTCCCAAATTGATGGGTGTAGGTTAATCTTAAGGTTCGTTACAACCAAATCTTATTATACTACCATGAAAAATTATATCAACCTTCTCAAATAACATCTGCTTGTGCGTAGGTAACTAATCCTTTCCAACTACTACTTTAAAACTTTCAAGTTTTGTTGACATGAGGTCATCTCTAATGACCCACCTGTTAATTTTAAGGTACTACCTTAAATTATTTCGCTATCTCTGCCAGCTTACCATTAGTTTGTCCTATAGAATACTTAGCTCTTATGGTTGTTAATGGCTTATTAGTCATAACACTAAGGTTCTTAGATATAAGGTTTCTATCGTTCTAGTATTAAACAACTTTGAGACAATAAAACGTTGTGATGAAATGTACCCTAACTAAAATCAGGATCCATGCGAGTCTCCATAGCTGAGATAACGATTGCTCTACCGCAAGTAAGTCCAACATTTTTCCTATTTGAGAACTTTTTCCTTAAGTATCCAGGGTGTCCATATCTATAACAAATTCTTGGGTTTTCAATTCTGCAATCAAGGCCCTCCTTGTACAGTATCTGGGCTACGTGGTTATTCGTTCCCTACCTCTAACAGACCATAATGCGTATACTCCAGTGGTTCCTACCAAAATTTTCTTTGAATCATTTCATATTTCTTATATAGTAGCATTGGGACTTCTGTATGATTTACTTCAATATAATCACGCTGGCCTTGCGTCATTATATTGTACTAAATCGTACGTTCATTCCAATATCACTCCATATGGTCAATGTAACGTGATCACTTCAAGTTCTACTCAATTTCATCTAACGGTGCTTTATCTATGCTATCTCAAAACCAAATCTACATAATTAATCTCACGGTTTCTCGGTGTGGGTGCGTAGGTTCCGTAGGTCATGTATCAATGCCTAAATATCTCGAAATTTCTTCAAAATGTTTGGGTTCAGGTAACGTCATTGGGTTCCTTTCTAGAAATTCAATCTGGGTCTAGTACTCTAAATGAACATATATTTAGTATCAATATCCTTCCAATATGTAAAGTTTTCAGTTGCAATTGTTCTATTTACAAGTGATATTCGTTTAAATAATAAAAGGTGAAGACAAAAGGCAGATTCGACGAATTGAAGACGCAAACAGCCAAAAAGCTCAAAAGTACAAAGTACAATCCAAGAGGTTCAATTTATTGATGAGAAACATCTAAAAATTACAAGAGTACAAGTTACAAAACACAAAGTACACGATATAAAATAATACGCAAGGACGTTCGAAAATCCGGAACCAGGACATGAGTCTACTCTCAACGCGCGACGCAACGGTACAAAAATTACAAGTCAACTATGCACATAAATAAAATATAATATTTAAATAATTCTTAAAATTATTTATATATTATATTATTATTTAATAACTTCGACAAGCAAAGATCCAAAATCATGTGAGCTGGAAATTCAAACTCCGCGACTCGCGGAGTTTGAAGGGTAAAAGTTTCGCAACTCGCGGAGTTTGAAATTTCAGAAATGTCCTATAAATATCAACGTTTTCTGCCGAGTTTTAAACACACCAAAATAATAATAATAATACTCCCTATGTAATAATAATATATATATAATATATATATAGTATAGGTTAGTTTTATATTAGATTAGTTTGGGTTAATGTAAAAGTTATTTTACGGGTTTTAAAGTTGGAGCTCTGTCCGTGTAACACTACGCGATAAATAATCAATGTAAGCTATGTTCTCCTTTTTAAATTAATGTCTCGTACTTAAGTTATTATTATGCTTATTTAAGACGAAGTAATCATGATGTTGGGCTAAAAATATTAAAATTGGGTAATTGGGCTTTGTACCATAATTGGGGTTTGGACAAAAGAACGACACTTGTGGAAATTAGACTATGGGCTATTAATGGGCTTTATATTTGTTTAACTAAATGATAGTTTGTTAATTTTAATATAAAGATTTACAATTGGACGTCCCTATAAATAACCATATACACTCGATCGGACACGATGGGCGGGGAATTTATATGTACGAATAATAGTTCATTTAACCGGACATGGGAATGGATTAATAGTCACTAGAATTATTAAAACGGGGGTGAAATTATGTACAAGGACACTTGGCGTAATTGTTAACAAAGTAATAAACCTTGGATTACACGCAGTCGATATCCTGGTGTAATTATTAAACAAAGTATTAAAACCTTATTACAGTTTAAGTCCCCAATTAGTTGGAATATTTGACTTCGGATATAAAGATAATTTGACGAGGACACTCGCACTTTATATTTATGACTGATGGACTGTTATGGACAAAAATCAGACGGGCATATTAAATAATCCAGGACAAAGAACAATTAACCCATGGGAATAAACTAAAAATCAACACATCAAACATCATGATTACGGAAGTTTAAATAAGCATAATTATTTTATTTTATATTTTATCGCACCTTTAATTATTCGTCATTTATATTTTTTGTTATTTATTTTATTTTGTTAATTAAATTTACTTTACGCTTCGCTTAAAATATAAAATCGACAAACCGGTCATTAAACGGTAAAACCCCCTTTTCTATATTATTAATATAATATATTTTGTACAAATATAATTGTTTAAAATATAGTGTGAAATAAGCCAGCTCCATGTGGAACGAACCGGACTTACTAAAAACTACACTACTCTACGATTAGGTACACTGCCTATAGTGTTGTAGCAAGGTTTAGGTATATCCCATCTGTAAATAAATAAATAACTTGTGTAAATGGTATCGTATTTCATATTAAAAATTAATGCTATTTCATATACCCCTCGCATAACATCAAGTTTTTGGCGCCGCTGCCGGGGACTCGGCGAAACGCTATATTTTTAATTTATTTTTGTATAAATATATTTATATATCATTTTAGAAAAACAATATAAAATTAAAAAAAACATTTTTTAACCTCCGCGACTCGCGGAGATTTGATGGTACGTGGAACCGCGACTCGCGGAGCCGCCCTGACGCGCCTGGTAAACCCTAATCGTATTAATTACAGATTATATTAATTATTATTATTTTTAAAACCCTAAATTAGTTTAATTAATTTATTATTTAGTTTTAGTTTTAATTAATTAGTTTTAATTAATTATAATTAGTTTTATTATATATAAAAATTAATACTTTTATAAAATAAATATAAAAATAATATTTTTATAAAAATAAGTAATTTTATCACTTTTATTTTTATATTTTGTATCCTTTTATTTAGTGTAATCGTAATATTTTTATTTTTATCGTTCGTAGTTAATTTTAAATTTAGTTTT
The DNA here is from genome assembly GCF_046630445.1 of Rutidosis leptorrhynchoides. Taxonomy (NCBI): domain Eukaryota; kingdom Viridiplantae; phylum Streptophyta; class Magnoliopsida; order Asterales; family Asteraceae; genus Rutidosis; species Rutidosis leptorrhynchoides. Next base: position 389,741,561 of record NC_092335.1, on the reverse strand, counting down.
GCCGTAGCTTATTTTTATTTTCTAGATTTTTAGGCTTTGCCGTAAAATTCCTTAAGTGCTTTTTCTTTAGACTAAGATTTAGGTGCTTTAGAATTTTGCGACGCAGTTATTAGATTTTAGTGCCTAATTAAGTTATTGCCGTTTTGGATATAGAATTCCTTTAAGCTTTAATACCTTTAGGCGTAACTTTTTAGATTTAATTTTTAGACTTTTAAGTTACGACGCGCTATTTTCTTATTTTTATTTTTCGACGTTTTTCGACGCGCACTCTTTTTCTTTCTTATTTCTCGACACGCTAGTTTTTAGGACTTAGAAATTTTCTCTACTTCTTCTCTAAAATTCCAAACGAAAAATTATTTTAAGCGGTTAAATTGATAGACATCCAAATTTTCTGGTTCGTAGTAATAGTTGGATTTGTTAGTGGCTGAGTTGTGAGCTTCCGGTTTAAAGGGTTCTGGCTCCCTGCTGCATCTATTGGCTATTCGAAACGTGGGCAAAAGCAGAAAAGTCTATTAATTTGATAACTTATATAATTTTTATATTTATAACTAATAGGATAATTAAAATTTGGTAATAAGCGCATTATGAAAAGTCTCGAAGATATTTTGGAAACTCTTTACGACATACGAAATCAATACTCTCAACCGAGTGTTGATGACAATTCGTTCGGTCAATATTGGATTACGAATGACGAAACAATAACTGGTTGTTAAATCTGTGTAGATTATCACTCAACATGGGAATGTTATTATTACGTTCCTATGGAAAATTACGCACCCATGGAACCTGAATGGAATGATTATGAGGAATACAATTCTAATTGGGATTATTCCCAAGAATATATCCAAACTCAACAACCAGTAGACGAGGAAAATTACGTGTCTGAAAATTTATTAGACAATATGAAAATCAAACTCGAAGAACTTGATGCTCAAAATGAACAAATGAGAGAGTTTGTAAATAGGCAAGCTGAAACTCTATCAGATTACACACCTGTTGATCTGAGGAGTCGTGTGCAAGAAAATCTCATATCATCGAATTTTGATGAATTCGAGAGCTCCGAAATCACCAACTATCCCGATGATACTTTTTATTCAGCTTTACCAATTTCACAACATATCGACAGATTAGCCTCTACCGACGAAATCATCGACCAATCAATGAATGAAGAAGAAGTAAGGGTGACAAATTGGTACTCTTGGAAAAACGATAACGTTGAAAATTTTACCCCCGAGACCAAAATAGTGGGACCGATAAGTACCGTTAATGAAGAAAAATCTACTTCGATCCCGAAATTCACTATTCCACAACTTTCCAACCCAATATTCTCAATAGACGAGTCATCTACCAAAGATGAACTACGAGCTGTAATAGATAATGACACCTAGGATTTCACCCAATTGGGTAATAGAGGTGAGAACTTTGATCCCGAGAATAAAAGGAAGGAAATGTTAGGAATTGTCCACCCTATAATATATATGTCGGTGTATATCGATCCATTTGACCAAGAACCAGAAAAGAGACATATCCATTTACTAAAAGCTACACTTAAAAAATAATTAAGTAGTGACGATCGGGTGGTTCTAAACTTTAAACCCATTTATATATTTTATACCACCCGAGATGTAAATAACTGGCTCACTATTCTAATTCGTGGAACTTATTCTACAGACTTCACATGTTGTCAGCTAAGTGTGGAGAAGTCTAACCCCACATAACGTTAAATTAGGGGTTCAGGTTAGTGCATAACTCGTTAATAAAAATGCATGATAAGTTAGGGTAAAAGACGCATTTTCAAATATTAACAAACAGTTCAGAAAAGCAACCGTTTTTGAAGAAAAACATGTGTGATAAAACAAGAAGGAATGAACGATGAGGCGCGCCATCTATCATTCGACGAGCTTTGTAATTACAAACTGGGTATTTTTAATCACTTTTCTACACTTATCACCCTCGTGAATTTATAATTAAAGTCTGATTTCATGCAAATGAGGGCATTGCATGATCTCAAGTGTGGGGAAGGGTTATAAATTCTCTCGGGTTTGCACTTAGTTTATTTGCCAAATTTTGTGAAAATTTTAAAAATTTTCAAATAAATGAATTCAAAATCATGTTTATACATATTTATGAACGATGAAAATTAGGTGTTAATACCGAAATTATCGTTACCTCGGAAAGGACATAAATTGAGAAACACCCTAAAACGATTGAATTCATTTAAAATGGAATAAAGGAGAATAAAAAGGCAAAGAAAGAAACTAAGTGTGGGGAGAATGTACCAAGTTATTCAATTAAAAACTATCTATCACATATTTCTGTAAAGTTATTGCAGATACTTTTGTTTTGGACGATTTTAATCAGTTTTACCCGATTTACTGTAATATATTTGAAAGAAAAGATGGATCTACACGATGAATCAATTCCATCATTAAAAGGAAGTAAAGTCTTCCAAAAAAGACACGCGCTTCTTGATTTAGGTCAAGAAATTGTCGTCCAGACCAGCTGTAGGTTGACGAAAAATCTAGAAAAGTCATCACTAAAATCAGTAGGAAATCCACGGACCTCATCATCAAACAGGGTCGCCAAGTGGTCAGACTTATCCTAACCATGAAAGGATCTGTCTCGTAAAATGGGGAGGGCGCCGTGCAAATTAGCTTGATAAGACTAATGAATCAGATCCCCAGAAAGGATAATCTCCTTAAAAGATTAAAAATCAGCTTTTCAGACTGATATTACTCAATCCTAGAGATTGACCTTAAAGATTGAGAATTACAAACTCATGGAATTCGATGATATCTAAACTCGAGCTTGAACGAGAAAATATTTTGATCAAAATTACAAACCGATTTATTTTCTGAAAACCCATTTTCAATGCGTTCATTACCATTGAACGTAAAATCCTAGGATTTCACCTGGAATTCATTAGGTCACCTGAACCAAATCGGCTGTCAACCGTAAGAACGGTGGTTGCATAGCATGGTCGGAGACAGGACCTTGTGTCAGACTGAAAAAATTATAGGATGATCTTACTATTGCTCCTACAAAGGATAGTACTAGCATCCGACATGATATAGACCATAATCAAATGCATGTCATGGGACATTGCCTTAACAGTTGCTTGTTCAACGCTTTCCTTTACAACCGGACGGTAGTTTACCGAAAGGTAATATACGGAGCAAGTATACTGGACGTGTTGCTTTCCTAATACAAGGTTAGCAAGTGGGTGACACAAAACCATAAGTTTTGAGCCAAAATTTTCAAATCTGAAACCCACAAAACCCACAAAAACATTTTGCAAACACCGGTGAAGGGTTATTCCGGAAAACTTATCTAGGGTAAAAGCTAGAATAAATTTTCAAATGATCAAATGTTTTCATAAAAATCCAATTTCCTTAAGGATCTAAATTTTCATAGTCATGTGGGACTGTAAACCACATCGTTACTACCATTGTTCATACCGCCATATCAAAGTCACTGATGTACAAAGTGTGAAGAATAAAGAAGTGATTCGTGTGATGTATTATATTATTTCAAGTTATGTATTGCTTGAGGACAAGCAACGTTCAAGTGTGGGGATATTTGATAGTACTCCAAATGAACATATATTTAATATCAATATCCTTCCAATATGTAAAGTTTTCAGTTGCAATTGTTCTATTTACAAGTGATATTCGTTTAAATAATAAAAGGTGAAGACAAAAGGGAGTTTCGACGAATTGAAGACGCAAACGGCCAAAAAGCTCAAAAGTACAAAGTACAATCCAAGAGGTTCAATTTATTGATGAGAAACGCCTAAAAATTACAAGAGTACAAGTTACAAAACGCAAAGTACACGATATAAAATAATACGCAAGGACGTTCGAAAATCCGGAACCAGGACATGAGTCTACTCTCAACGCGCGACGCAACGGTACAAAAATTACAAGTCAACTATGCACATAAATAAAATATAATATTTAAATAATTATTAAAATTATTTATATATTATATTATTATTTAATAACGTCGACAAGCAAAGATCCAAAATCATGTGAGCTGGAAATTCAAACTCCGCGACTCGCGGAGTTTGAAGGGTAAAAGTGCCGCAACTCGCGGAGTTTGAAATTTCAGAAATGTCCTATAAATATCAACGTTTTCTCCCGAGTTTTAAACACACCAAAATAATAATAATAATACTCCCTATGTAATAATAATATATATATAATATATATATAGTATAGGTTAGTTTTATATTAGATTAGTTTGGGTTAATGTAAAGGTTATTTTACGGGTTTTAAAGTTGGAGCTCTGTCCGTGTAACACTACGCGATAAATAATCAATGTAAGCTATGTTCTCCTTTTTAAATTAATGTCTCGTACTTAAGTTATTATTATGCTTATTTAAGACGAAGTAATCATGATGTTGGGCTAAAAATATTAAAATTGGGTAATTGGGCTTTGTACCATAATTGGGGTTTGGACAAAAGAACGACACTTGTGGAAATTAGACTATGGGCTATTAATGGGCTTTATATTTGTTTAACTAAATGATAGTTTGTTAATTTTAATATAAAGATTTACAATTGGACGTCCTATAAATAACCATATACACTCGATCGGACACGATGGACGGGGAATTTATATGTACGAATAATAGTTCATTTAACCGGACACAGGAATGGATTAATAGTCACTAGAATTATTAAAACAGGGGTGAAATTATGTACAAGGACACTTGGCGTAATTGTTAACAAAGTATTAAACCTTGGATTACACGCAGTCGATATCCTGGTGTAATTATTAAACAAAGTATTAAAACCTTGTTATAGTTTAAGTCCCCAATTAGTTGGAATATTTGACTTCGGATATAAGGATAATTTGACGAGGACACTCGCACTTTATATTTATGACTGATGGACTGTTATGGACAAAAACCAGACGGGCATATTAAATAATCCAGGACAAAGAACAATTAACCCATGGGAATAAACTAAAAATCAACACATCAAACATCATGATTACAGAAGTTTAAATAAGCATAATTATTTTATTTTATATTTCATCGCACCTTTAATTATTCGTCATTTATATTTTTTGTTATTTATTTTATTTTGTTAATTAAATTTACTTTACGCTTCGCTTAAAATATAAAATCGACAAACCGGTCATTAAACGGTAAAACCCCCTTTTATATATTATTAATATAATATATTTTGTACGAATATAATTGTTTAAAATATAGTGTGAAATAAGCCAGCTCCCTGTGGAACGAACCGGACTTACTAAAAACTACACTACTCTACGATTAGGTACACTGCCTATAGTGTTGTAGCAAGGTTTAGGTATATCCCATCTGTAAATAAATAAATAACTTGTGTAAATTGTATCGTATTTCATATTAAAAATTAATGCTATTTCATATACCCCTCGCATAACATCAGTCTCGTGTCGAGCTGTACGTGTAGCGAGTAGTAATACGATATGTCTTGAGGCGACTCCCAAGTCTTTGGGTATGGCTGAGCATTAGTGAAAGGAGAAGTCCGCCTGAATTTTCCAATGCCTAGGAGTGTTAGGGACCTAAGTCCAGAAGTATCGTTAGATCGTCGAGTAGTGGTGAAGAATGAAAGAGGTAAGTGACAGTCATGAAAGCGTACGGGATACGAGTCATCTCACGGAAACTGAACAACCTTCAAATGTTCATACGTTGTACGTGGCTAATTAGGGTGAGTTCGGGGTGCGGTTACTCCGACAAATCCTCACATACCTCCTCCTCCGAGGATCAACTTTAGTGGGCATGTAATCCGAGGGGTACTCCTCCTAGATTGCGTGAAGTAATGTTTCGATCTCCGGAATGGTGGAACAGTAGTAACAGGTGGATTACAATACTAATCCTTAGGATTAGACGAGCGGGAAAGGGTTCAGAAGAACATCTGAACTAGGAAAGATAAATTCTCCAAGTCAGTACAGCGAAAAGCAGACGGGTAGCAAGCACGTAATCAGGCATAACAACTACAGCAGCCTAGATCGTCTACAATAGTATGCAGCATGGAAATAGTAACAGTATCATACCGAAGTAACATGCTAAAAGCAGATAGTAGCTTGCAGTAGCGAGAATAAGCAAAAGCATACAGCGAGTTTACATAGTAGTAAAAGGAAACGGTAGCATGCAGCAAGTTCATATAGCAGTAAAAGTAAGCAGTAGCATGCAGTAGTAGTAAGCAGTATCATGAAATAATATACTACAGTAGCATGCAGCGGTCCGCAAAAACAAGTAAACGAGCAAGTTGTAGATTAGTCCTATTAGTGAATCCTACTCGACCTGGTCTAGACTCACTAATGCAACATAATTCCCTACAACCAATACTCTGATCCTAAATGTGATGCCCCGTATAAAACCATCGTGTACGGTTCATCAACAACAGGATCATTACAAGGTCAAACACTATATGCTATTTGAAAACCAGTTTTGCATTCATAAAAAGATAATGTTTTACAAAAGACAACGTGCTTCCTATGAATAGAAGCGTCAACATAAGTATGTGACCCAAAGGTCGTTACAAAGCCATTGTTTGAAATAACATAAGTTACGAATGCAAGATAAAAGTTTCATGATTGAGACATCTCTAAGTAATGCAGCGGAAATCTAACATAGCAGGTCCATAACAGCAAGTCTATAACACCAAGACAGCAAGTCTAACAGCGGAAGCAACAACGTCTAAGCACCTGAGAAATACATGCTTAAAAAAAGTCAACACGTATGTTGGTGAGCTATAGTTTGTTTGTAATCAATAATGTAATGTAGACCACGAGATTCCATTGCTTTAATCAGTAGTTTAAATCAGTATGAAAAGTATATGCTTAACCGTGGGCACCCGGTAACTAACTTAACTTAATAATAATAATACCCCCTAATAGTACACTTGGCGAGTGCGTATGTTCTAGAAGTATCAAACACCCGTTAAATACTAGCGCGACTAGCCCGAATGGGGATGTCAAACCCTATGGATCCATATCTAATATTCGCGTTCACCGGTTCAAAAACCAATGATTAAACGTTACCGTGCTAAGGGGAATCTTTGTGCCGTTATATCACCCACACATATATAAAGTTTAAGTACTCGTGTATAGTATGTAAAACATAAGAAGGGCATGTATTCTCATTCCCAAAAATAGTAAACTAAAAACGGGAAGCTATAACTCACAGTGTATAAGCAGTAAAAGTTGATATGAAAAGTATGCAGGTAGTAAGTCGGTCCGAAAGGTCATCAACCTAAGTCAAAGGTCACTAAGTCAGTATGTTGTCCCCAAAATTTTAAAAGTGAATAAATTAAGTTTAATTGTCATCGTCATCGTCATCATCATCAAAGCTAAAGTTAGTTTAACAAGAATAGAGATCGAAACAAAAGGCTGACTTTGGACAGCTGTTACGACCTCTATACAAATCGAAAAGATGCGTAGTCAGTGGCCATGACTCCGCATGTGAGTCCTCTAACCGCTGACCAATTTTGAGAACCTAACTCGTCTTTTTTTGACCGTGGTGACGGTTTAAGTGCGAGTAGGTCATAATTTTCAGCACGTCGTTACAAAGGCGTAGTGACTTTCAGAAGGCTATAAATTCTAAACCGTATATCGGATTTAGGCGAGGCCTAAACGAAAAATCATCTACTCGAAACGAACTATCTGAAAATCAATTTTCCGGAAGTCCAGGAGTCTGATCAAACCCCAAAAAACAGCAAACAAGTATTCCGGTGGGTTCCTTGGTGCTTGATGCTCATCACGGTTCTCATCATTGATGCGTGTAAGCTTCAAGTGTACAATTCTTTGATGTTTTAGCATCTCTTTGGCCAAGTTTCAACCATAAACACACAATTAAGAGTAAAAGCTATCATTCTACAAGTTTTGAACATCAAGGTTGCCTCTTTATTGTATAAACCCAATAAAGCTTCAACCTTTGTCCTTTTTACACAAGTTCATGCATCCTTATCATCACAACAATCACAAAAAGGTTCCAAGTAAGTGAGATCTACAACGATAACTTAGATCTCAAGTATTAAGAAAACCTAAGCTAGAAAGCTTGGATCTTTACAAGATTAATGAGACCATAAGTTAGAAAGCTAAGATCTAATTAAAGTAATGAGACCATAAGCTAGAAAGCTAAGATCTTTAACAAAATAATGAAACCCTAAGCTAGAAAGCTTAGATCTTTAATATTCTTGAAGATCCTTAAAGCAAAAGACTAGATCTTCAAGTTACATGAAGATCATAAACACAAGTTTTGATCTTTATAACAAAATAAAGAAATCATAAGCAAGAAAACCTAGATCTAACAAGTAAATGAAGATTCAAAGCTAGAAAGCTTGAATCTTTCATGTTATTGAAGGATTCAAACCCAAGTTTGAATCTACAAGATATAACAAGATCAAAAACTAAAAAGCTTGATCCTTTAAATGATGATGATGATGTCGTGAATATGAAGAAGAGAAGAAGAAGAAGAAAATTTAAAACTTACACTTTTTAGAGTGAGAAAGACTAGAGAGAAAATAAGAGAGTAAGTGTGTGTAAATTGTGAATGAGATCAAGTGTGAAATGGTAGGAAATGGCTTAGTATTTATAGAGGGAGAGGGGTGTTAGGCCATGGGTATGGAGGGAGACAAGAAGGACACCTTTTTTGCTTTTTGGTTAATGGTTGTCTAAAGTTGGTGCTTATGTTGGGATCCCATGCAACAATTGTGATTATGGTTAACAAAAATGCTAGTATGTTTCCTCTAATAAATGGGCATTTGTCTTACATTAATATGGGTCACTAACTTATTAAAATTGGGCTAATTAAATAGTCCACTAGCTAGTGTAGGGTGGGCTAAAGTCCAACAAGGTAGAAAGTCCAACAAGACTAACTAGTAATTGTTATTATAAAATAACAATTAGTGTTTCGTAGTTATAATATTCCGATTATGACCAAAGTTAAACGTGTACCAAGTACATAGCTCGTTTCAAACGTCAAGTGACACCAACGGTCGTAAAAGCATTCAGGGATCAAGTTAAGTGATTACACACTTAATAGCACGTAGTAAGGTATTAATGAAAGTAATTAATCATTAAATAAGATCCCAGAGCATAAACTAGCTCAGTATACGCAGTTTCGTGAAAGCACAAAGCACAAAAGCAAGTCAAAAAATCTGGGTCGTTACAGTTGGTTAATTCGGCTAACTCACTAAGGTCGACAGACAAGGGTGAGGTGTGGGTTAACATTGTTCGTGCAGTTTGGGAGATCGAAAAGTATGTGGTAAGTTTCGAGAACTCTTTTACCAAGGTAATTGGTGATGGCAATACAACCAAATTCTGGGTAAAACCATGGATGATGGGAGCCCCTTTAAAGCTGAAGTATCTACGACTTTATCACCTGGAAGTGGAAAAAAGCTTGTTAGTTAATGGCCGAGTAGAATGGGTTGATCAATGCTGCACCTTAAAATGGGATTGGTCACGTAGCCCTTCTGGACGAGCTCGGGATGAAGCTGCTGATCTGGTCAGGAAATTATTTTCTTCTGTGAAATCGAGTGAATCTCATGATTCATGGCAATGGAATCTCTCGAACAGTGGGTATTTTAGCACCAAGGAACTCACCAAAATCATTTAAGAGAAAAGCTTATGTCATAGTAATATGCAAGTGCAAGAAGAAACCTTACGAAATCATTTAGTACCCCTAAAAGTCGAAATATTTATATGGAAGCTTTTAAGCCGTCGGTTACGGTACGTGTTGAATTAGATAAAAGGGGAATTGATCTCAATTCGGTACTATGCCCCCTTTGTGATGATGATATAGAAACCTTAGATTACACGTTTTCTTATGTAATTCATGGACGTATAGGAATGTATCTACAAGTCGTGGGGTTTTGGTGGTGTCAGAAACTTTAGCATAAGCGATGTGTTATCTCATTGATCTTCCTTCGGTGGATCAATGTAGGGTTGTTATGAGCGTAGTTATGAGGAAGGTCAACCCTTATCTCATTTCCCTCCTATCGTCGAGGAAATGCGGGAATTTTCCTGTGGGGTTATCAAATTTAGGGTGTCAAATATGGCAAGCATTTGAGTAGACGAATGCATACCTCATTTGAAAAAACCGCAATCTAAAGGTTTTCTCCAACAAATCATGGAATGGAGTGAAAGCATTAATGGAAATCTAACTAAGGACCTTCGAGTGGGTCTCACAACCTTACAAGAAAAAGAAGTTAGATAGGCTTCAATGGCTAATGGCTCCTTCAAGTTGCGGTACTTATTTCACTCGAGAAGTGCTGCACAGGTTGCTATCTCTACAATAAGCGAGCTGCTGACTTTATTTTGCCAATTATCATATTGTTGTTGTTGAGTTAAATTTATGGTGTATCCTTGTGTTTTGATGTTGTATTCTGTTTATGACTTTAAGTTGTATCCTGGAGCAGTCCCAAAAGACTCTCCGGTATTGTTATGGGTTTTAATATAATCTGCTTTTCGGAAGAAAAAAACATCTCGCCTTACCACGACCACAATATTGTCCGTTTTTCCCTTAGGCACACGGTTTTTCTTGACGACGACATGAGGCCTTCTCAGGAGGTCACCCATCCGAGTACTACTCCTGCTCAAGCATGCTTAACTACAGAGTTCTGACGGGATCTGTTGTGCTTGTAGCCCCAAAAAGCGTTGTGTGTGGTAAGGATGAGAGTTACCTTATAAGGGACTCAAACTTTCAAATTATATCCAATGTGGGACGGGTTATCATAAACTCCCTCACTTAGAATCTAGATGTACTCGTCAGGCCGACACAAACTGCTACCCAGAATCTATACCTCAGGAGATGCACTAGCGGAGTGCGTATTACACCCCGAGAGGTTAGTGCTCTGATGCCATCTGTAACATTCCGCCTTAACATGACCAAAATATTCTCCGCTTTGCTCGTAGGCGTACGGCTTTTTCTTGATGACCACACGAGGCCTTCTCAGGAGGTCACACATCCTAGTACTACTCTCGCTCTAGCACGCTTAACTGCAGAGTTCTGATGGGATCTGCTGTGTTTGTAGCCCAAAAACGCGTTGTGTGTAGTAAGGATGAGAGTTACAATATAAGGAACTCCAACTTACAAATTTTATCCGATGTGAGACGGGTTATTACAAGTAGATCCATCAATAACTAAATCGGCATCCCTATATTTTTCTCAAATAATATACGACGATGATCAATTCTCATGCCTTCATCTTTATCACATTCAGCATGATGTTAATACATTAGCAGCGTCATCGAACACATCAGCGGGATTGGTAACATTCTGATCTCCTTCATTACTTCCTTCCAAGGAGAAGGATATGAAGGATTTTCCGGTAACCAAAAGTTTTACTTCGCTGTATAATTTTAGAATATTAAGTTTAGATCTAGGCTTTTGTGTTTAGAAATACGCTTTTGATTTGAGCTTAAATCTCCACTTTAGATCAAAAATTTCAAATCTCCATTTATTAAGTTGAATTATTTTATTATGAAAAGTTTATTTTAAAATATTTTAATAATGATTGTATTGTTCTCCTATTGTTTTTATTGTGTATTGTTTATTATATGGAAAATGGACTTAGAAGGTAACATAAGTTATACGATTTGTCAATAAAGGTAATGTGAGTTTTGCTAATGCCCGAAAAAAGATTACGTGTTTCAATTTTTGCTCGAAAAGCATTACGATTTGAAAAGGTGCAATTGAGGGTAATATCGTCAAATTTATTAACGTCCGTTAGTCAAATTTCGTTAAGTTCCTACATGTGATTGGTGTGTGGGGGATAAAATTACGCGGTTGGTCCACAAACCGTAAAAAATAATAAATAATAAATAAATAATAAAAATTAAAGAAAGTAATAATTAAAATAATAATAATAATAATAAATAAAAATATTAAAAATTATTTTTATCTTATTTTACTAATTTTTTTAACTATCATTTTTTTTTTAAAAATTAAAATTTTATTCTTTTTTATTTTTGTTAAAAAGAATAAAAAATTAGAAAATTAAATTTATTTTAATATTTATTATTTTCTATTATTTTTATATTTATTGTTACTTTTTTATCTTTTTATAAGCCCAACCTTGTAATTTTGTCGCTCACATGCTAAGCACATGTGAGCACTTAATGAAATTTGAATAACGATCGTGAATATATTTGACGATATTATATGCACATTTTTTAAAATCATGATTATTGCAGATTTTTAAACACATAAACCTTTTCAGGCATTAGCAAAACTCATATTACTTTTATTGACGAATTGTGTAATTTATGTTCCTTTTTAAACTATTTGCCCTTTATTTTACTATTTACGATTTGCAAAGAATGATCGTTAGCTTCGTTTGTTAGTGTTGACCTTTATATGTTGAGTGATCTTAATGTATTTCTTATTAAAGTTTAAATGATGAATGATAAAGATAAAAGTGAGATGATTAAGTTAAAAGAGTAAAAGATAAAAAGACAAAAATATTGTCACATGTTCACATGACTAGATTTGACGATAATATTTACCATTCGTTAGTGAGACGGACTGTCCTTGATTGAAATGCAAACCACATGGACTATCAGTGATGCCAAACAGTACAAGGACTAGAAGCGACTTTTGTTACAAACTACATGGACTATTGTTGATGCTAATATGTGTCAAGGGCACATGTTAAGAAATATTAATATATCTTAAACTTTCTTGTTGAGAAAAAAAACATTAAATGCACCTTTTGATTTAGCAAATTTCAAGTTATTTAATTACAATTAAATTTATCTAAATAAACATTTAACATCATAAATGCTTGATATCGCTCAAAAAGTCAGTTTCGTTTATCGTGTAACGAGGTTGACAGAACGGGTCTCTACAGTGTGAACTAACTAACTGTAACACCCCATTTTCCCCGTATATGACTTATAGGTGTATTGTGTATGTACGACAGACGTATGAAGGGTTCGATACATGTTCGGGTGTTAAAGTCTTGTATGCAAGAAAATGAGTCAGGACACGTTGAGTGTCGCGGCGCGACAAAGGGAGCCGCGGCGCGGCGTTTCGAATAAATCCAGATCAGAAAGTGTGGTAAAGAAGGCACCAGACTCAGGCAAAGGTCACGGCACGACCATTAATCTCGCGGCGCGGCATAATGCACGGACTGGCACCAGATTCTTGTAATTTTAAATGAAGTTCAAGGGCAATTTGGTCTTTTCGAGTTTGAGCCAGATTTGAGGCTTTAACCTCATCCACCCATTTCATTTCTCATTTTAATTTCCCTTTTCTTTTCATTTTTCCTCTCAAACTCAAACACCCATTTGATTTCAAAAGAATTTTTGGAAAGGAAGGATTGGGAGTTGATCTTTGGCGTAGTTGACAAGTGTGTTCTCCTCGTTCTTAGCTACACGGTGATACTAGTGGTAAACTCTAACTCCGAATTTCATTTTCGTGTTCATCATTCAAATTTGAGGCTTTTGATTGTATGATTCATAGATAAAACCCATTTAGTTGTTAATTGGAGATTAACACCAATATTCGGGTTTATTGTTGTTATTGGCGGATTTTGGGTTGGTTAAAGATTTAACCATGTTTAAGACTTGTGAATGGTGTATAATCACTAGTATTAGTGATTATTGAGGTTTTGGGGACATTTAGGGTTCTTGGAGTTGACTAATTTTGACTAGAGCCAAAATTAGGGTTTGATGATGATTTTGACCCGATTGTTGATTTAATAAGGTTTATAAACTTAAAATGGATTGAGTTGAAGTATAAACACGAGTTAAATGTGTTTTGGTGTCGAGACTTGTAAACGGTGAGATTTTGACTTAATGGGTCAAAATTAGGGTTTTGGTGTCAAAATGGGTGAGACACGTGCTTAACACTTGTGTTCGGGTTTAATTGGCATATTAGGACCATTATCACTCGTGTTAGTGATAATTGGTTAGTTTGGGCGCGGTTTATACTTGGAAGTGCTTTTGGGTCGAATTTGCACTAAGTGTCGAATTGGATTGGTTTGTAAATCCAATCTAAGTGTGTTGTTTAATTTGTGATAATGGAATAGGTACTTTCCATTGACGAGTTGCGGATTGCTTGGAAACATTCTTCAAGACTTCAAGGTGAGTGTTAATATCCTATATGCATATGTATGTGTAGAATGGGTGCGGGTCGGGTGAAGTGATTCTCGATTATAGAGCTCACTTCACATATAGGTGGATTTGGTGGAGTTGTGTATAGGTCCAATTGGCATGTTTGTGCGTTTTGGTTGACCACCTTTGGTGAGGTACACGCTTGTGTGTACGTTATCACACATTGTTGTGATTTGGATGTTATAACCCCAATGGCGAAGGGTTGATATTGTTGTGAAGTGGATGACCCCGATGTGGTGGATTTTATAATCCCGTGACCGTGGGTTTTGATGTTGAGAAGTGAATCGCGTGTAGTTCGGATTCACGATGACTCGTGTAGTTCGGTCATCTTTTGAGGTAGTAATCTCGTGTGGTTTCGGATTACTAAGGCTCGTGTAGTTCGGCCAACCTCGATGTTGTGAAGATAGTAATCTCGTGTGGGTTCGGATTACTAAGGCTCGTGTAGCTCGGCCAATCTTCATTTTGGCGTTTGGTATTCGGTAATGGGTTAAGGGGTTAACCTTATTCGTTTTATTTTGTTATATATATTAATGTAATGTTGTGTTGTAGCTAACCCTCCGGGTGTAGCTTATCGGTGTTGTTCACATCGGCGTTGGTGAACTTATACTTTGTTGATATCTTTAGCTTGTTGCTTAGTGATCGTACGGTATGCTTAGTGTAGTTGCCTTACATGGATGCTTCGGTATACGGTATTTGATTATTTGTGTGGTGTGTCCATTTTATTCATATATATGTATGTAGTATATTATCATTCACTAAGCGTTAGCTTACCCTCTCGTTGTTGCTATTTTTATAGGTTCGCATGCTTGGCGGCTCGGGTAAGCTTGGGAATTAGAGATCTTGGTTAGGTTGCTTAGAAGATCTTTCTTTTGTATTCGATTAGGATTTAGGTAGCGTAGTCCCAAATCACCATGCTCGGTTTTGGATGGAAACTAAACTAGTCGGGCCGCGTATGTCCGTTTGGATAATTAATCAATGTATTAAATGTTTTAAGGTTTATTAAACCTTCTATTGTATTAAAGATGTTTATGGAAACACCATTGGGACCTAAAGTGTTATTTAAAGCGTATTAAAAGGAAAAAAATTTATGGGCCGGTTTTAATACGGGTTGGGTCGTTACAAGTGGTATCAGAGCATGGTCTAAGGGATTTAGGTGACTTGAGATAGGTGCCTAGACTTAAACTTTTGTGTGTGCTTATTTGTTGCGAGACTTGTAGGTGAACGGGTCGGAACGGGTTATAGTTAGTGCCTTGTTTGTAGGTGGACTAACTAGGATTTTTGGCTTGTGTTGTGATGCTATTCCCTTGCGTGTGTTTATATCGCGTGGAATCGTCGTTGTGTTGGTTATATCATCGAGCGAGGCGGTCGTTGTACTAACGAGTTGAGACGACGTGTGTGCGTAATAAGGACTTGCAAACCTTATTACGGGTGCAAATCGTGTCAAACAAGTGATGTACGACGAGTGTTGAGCAAGATGGGGCGGTGTTATGCGTATTGTTTTATACGTTCGTGGACTAATCGTTTTGCATTCTTTAGAATGATGACTCGAAACGAGATCGAGACGAATGACGAGGAGTTTAACTCTAGAGTTACGGCCGTCGTTGCGGAGCAAATGAGTGCATTTCGAGAAGAAATGGATAGGAAGTATTCCGAATTTTGGGGTAGTAGTGAAATGGAGCGTTGTCTTAAGAGCTTCATGAGGACTAAACCTCCGATGTACGACGGAAAACCGGATCATTTGGTAAGCACAACTTGGATCTCGGATGTCGAAGGGTGTTTTCGTACTGTTGAATGCCCTCCTGAGAAGAGGACAAGACTCGCTACTAGTTTGTTGCGGGGTAGGGCGAAGGATTGGTTAGATGGTAAGATTGATCTTGTCGGTGGTGAACCGTTTATGGCGTTATCATGGGACGGGTTTAAGAAGGAATTCTTCGAGGAGTTCCGGACTTCAGCCGATTTGTCGGAAATGTGTAATGAGTTGCGAAATTTGCAACAGGGTTCTATGGATTTGAATACTCTCAAGACGACCTTTATGGCGAAGGCTCGTTTTTGCCCAGAGTATTTGGGGAATGATAATTTGTTGATGCAAGATTTCTATCGAACTTTGAATGATGACTTGAAGAATAAGATTAGCCGGGGTTACGCGAAATCGTTTGCGGAATTATTCGCGGTGGCTAGAGGTTTCGAGTCGTATACGCGATCAAAGATTGGTGAACCTTCAAGTAAGAGAAGGGTTGTTTCGTATGGTGCTCTGAGTAAGAGGACTAAGGGTCCGAGTGTGAGCACGAGTGGTACGCGGACGAGTATACGGGATTCTAGTGCATCTAGATGTTACAATTGTGGCATGAGGGGTCACAAGTCTTGGGAATGTTCGGTACCAAGGGGTGATGGTATGGTGTGCTTCAATTGCCAAGAAGAAGGACATCGTAAGTCGGAATGTCCCAAGTTAGCGGGGACGGGTGCGGCAAGGAGACGTTAAGGTACGTATCGTTTTAATAAATATGTCCTTTGATTATTTATTATGTGCCGTTGAGTTGAGTTTATTAGATGCATTATGTTGTGCATGTTATTGATACGGGTGCCGTTCCTAATGGAAGTACCCTATGGTGACGTTTGATTGTCGGGTGAAGTGCGTAAGACTTGGTGCAACCAAGCATTCCTTAGTATCTGGGAAATGTTCCTACCAAGCCATGGAAATGAGTTTTGGTGTTTGGATGTTAGAGCGTGTTCGCTCTCGTGTTGAAGTTGATGAACCATGAGGTTCGACGGGTGGGATGAAACCCGAGAAATCGAGTGTTTTAGATCTCGATGTATGTTAGTAAAGGAGTCTACGTGACGCGACATTAGGTGCCTCTTTTATACCTACTAGCGTGGTGTTCGACTCCGATTATGTTGCGGTTACATTGTACTTAGGGTACCGAAGTGAAACCCTTAGTTACATGAGTGAATGGGTGAAGTTTGACAAGCTATAGCAATTGGATGATTGAGAGAGTAGAGCTGTGTAATTTGCGGTACACTCTTCGTTCCAAGTGTTAAGGATTGGTTGAAATCCTTCGTGTGCCGAAGATTTGAGCGAGATGTAGTGATGGGTCGTGTGAACCCAATTGTTGGTAAAGTCTACCTTTGGTAGCGTTGTACGGTTGTACGAGTTGTGGATATGGAACGTAGTTCCAAGTGGGGGAGTTACACTCCCGCACGAGGAAGTTTTAGTGTGAGATTTCGGATGATGCTTTTGGTAGATCCGGAAAATGTTTTCGAGACCTGATTTTGGTCGATTTGTGGTAGATTACAATTTCGGATAAATTGTACTTATGGTTTGGATTTAAATTACCACCGAGGTGGTAATGTGAAAAATCTCGTTGAGAGATAAAGGACGTGTTTGGCGAGCAGGGTGAAATCCCTCGGTTAAGGGATGTGCGTGCCAGGTTCTCTTATGGAGAATTGTTGTTTTGTGCCTATGTGCGATATAGGTGGTTCTTGCTCGATTGTGTTGGTGTTGTGTACGCGTACGTATGGTGATGGTTAGTGGTATCCGTTAGGATTCACTATGGTTTAGCAGTGTGTGATGTTACACTACTCGTTGATCGAGGCCAAAAGAGCGTGTGTTGATGGTTAGTGTATTCCGTTAGGATGCACTATGGTGTAGCAGTGCGCGATGTTACACTACTCGTCGTGATGGAGGCCAAAAGAGCGTGTGTGATGGGAGTAGTGTTATATCGGCATGGTATAACATTATCGGGAAATGCGAGTACCGGTGGGAAATTCGAGTACCATTCCTGTGTTGAGATTGTGGATCGCGTGTGTTTGCGGATTCACGATGACGCGTGTAGTTCGGTCATCTTATTGTGGAAGTGAGTCGCGTGTAGTTCAGATTCACAAATGACTCGTGTGGTTTCGGTCATTGTATTGAGGAGTGAGTCTCGTGTAGTTCGGATTCACAAATGACTCGTGTAGTTCGGTCATTCCTCTGGGATAGTGACTCTCTTGTAGTTCGGATTCACTATGGCGCGTGTAGTTCGGCCAATCCCGATTGTTGTTGTGGTGAAGGTAGTGAGTCGCGTGTAGTTTGGATTTACTAAGGCGCGTGTGTTTTCGGCCAGCCTTCGTGTTGTGTGATCTGTTGGTTGTTTGATACACCAATGGTGGGGTCGTAAGGACCATGTTGTGGGAACTATCGGTTGTTTTATACACCGGTGGTGGGGTCGCGAGGACCATGTGGTATGATTAGTGATGCGATAGCCATGTTTCGCTCACGTGTTGTTACGGGTGTGACGATAGTCGATTTTGTACACCTTTGGATTTGGCGTTTTCATAGTCGTTTTGGGCGCTATCGGTTTTAGCCTTTTGATTATGATGTTACGGTAGTTGCGTATTGGTCGTATTGCGCACTACAAGGGATGTTTAGTGATTGGTGTTATCCGTCAGGATTCGTTTGGTTCGGTCTTCTTCGTTTCGGATTGTTGACCTTAGGTTTAGACTGGTTGCTTTTAGCGTTGTACTCGGTAAGGGTACGCTAGGAGCTGAAATCTCGGTACGAAATTGTTGAGTTTTTCCCGATGTGAGGGATTGAGTTAGTGCTAGTGCTCGAAATTGTGGAATGTGATGAATCGCGGATGACGATTTAGTTGTTAAGGGTAACTCCTTGAGGAGAATTGTCTAAGGGATCGTTGTAGACTTCGGTTGTTGCGTGTATTGTACGTCTCGGAATGCGAGCAAGTGTGTAATTAGGCATCGGATTAACCTTCGGGTTAGTGAAATTGTGGTAGAAATCGGTTTGAAATACGTGTTTGAGGACCATTGAGGGTGGGTCCGTTTGGGTTCGTGAGTAGGATCACGAGGACGTGATCGAAATTAAGTGGGGGAGAGTTGTAACACTCCGTTTTCCCCGTATATGATTTATAGGTGTATTGTGTATATACGACAGACGTATGAAGGGTTCGATACATGTTCGGGTGTTAAAGTCTTGTATGCGAGAAAATGAGTCAGGACACGTTGAGTGTCGCGGCGCGAAAAAGGGAGCCGCGGCGCGGCATTTCGAATAAATCCAGATCAGAAAGTGTGGTAAATAAGGCACCAGACTCAGGCAAAGGTCGCGGCGCGACCATTAATGCCGCGGCGCGGCATACTGCACGGACTGGCACCAGATTCTTGTAATTTTAAATGAAGTTCAAGGGCAATTTGGTCTTTTCGTATTTGAGCCAGATTTGAGGCTTTAACCTCATCCACCCATTTCATTTCTCATTTTAATTTCCCTTTTCTTTTCATTTTTCCTCTCAAACTCAAACACCCATTTGATTTCAAAAGAATTTTTGGAAAGGAAGGATCGGGAGTTGATCTTTGGCGTAGTTGACAAGTGTGTTCTCCTCGTTCTTAGCTACACGGTGATACTAGTGGTAAGCTCTAACTCCGAATTTCATTTTCGTGTTCATCATTCAAATTTGAGGCTTTTGATTGTATGATTCATAGATAAAACCCATTTAGTTGTTAATTGGAGATTAACACCAATATTCGGGTTTATTGTTGTTATTGGCGGATTTTGGGTTGGTTAATGACTTAACCATGTTTAAGACTTGTGAATGGTGTATAATCACTAGTATTAGTGATTATTGAGGTTTTGGGGACATTTAGGGTTCTTGGAGTTGACCAATTTTGACTAGAGCCAAAATTAGGGTTTGATGATGATTTTGACCCGATTGTTGATTTAATAAGGTTTATAAACTTAAAATTGATTAAGTTGAAGTATAAACCCGAGTTAAATGTGTTTTGGTGTCGAGACTTGTAAACGGTGAGATTTTGACTTAATGGGTCAAAATTAGGGTTTTGGTGTCAAAATGGGTGAGACACGTGTTTAACACTTGTGTTCGGGTTTAATTGGCATATTAGGACCATTATCACTCATGTTAGTGATGATTGGTTAGTTTGGGCGCGGTTTGTACTTGGAAGTGCTTTTGGGTCGAATTTGCACTAAGTGTCGAATTGGGTTGGTTTGTAAATCCAATCTAAGTGTGTTGTTTAATTTGTGATAATGGAATAGGTACTTTCCATTGACGAGTTGCGGATTGCTTGGAAACATTCTTCAAGACTTCAAGGTGAGTGTTAATATCCTATATGCATATGTATGTGTAGGATGGGTGCGGGTCGGGTGAAGTGATTCTCGGTTATAGAGCTCACTTCAGATATAGGTGGATTTGGTGGACTTGTGTATAGGTCCAATTGGCACGTTTGTGTGTTTTGGTTGACCACCTTTGGTGAGGTACACGCTTGTGTGTACGTTATCACACGTGGTTGTGATTTGGATGTTATAACCCCAATGGCGAAGGGTTGATATTGTTGTGAAGTGGATGACCCCGATGTGGTGGATTTTATAATCCCGTGACCGTGGGTTTTGATGTTGAGAAGTGAATCGCGTGTAGTTCGAATTCACGATGACTCGTGTAGTTCGGTCATCTTTTGAGGTAGTAATCTCGTGTGGTTTCGGATTACTAAGGCTCGTGTAGTTCGGCCAACCTCGATGTTGTGAAGATAGTAATCTCGTGTGGGTTCGGATTACTAAGGCTCGTGTAGCTCGGCCAATCTTCATTGTGGCGTTTGGTATTCGGTAATGGGTTAAGGGGTTAAACTTATTCGTTTTATATTGTTATATATATTAATGTAATGTTGTGTTGTAGCTAACCCTCCGGGTGTAGCTTATAGGCGTTGTTCACATCATCGTTGGTGAACTTATACTTTGTTGATATCTTTAGCTTGTTGCTTAGTGATCGTACGGTATGCTTAGTGTAGTTGCCTTACATGGATGCTTCGGTATGCGGTATTTGATTATTTGTGTGGCGTGTCCATATTATACATATATATGTATGTAGTATATTATCATTCACTAAGCGTTAGCTTACCCTCTCGTTGTTGCTATTTTTATAGGTTCGCATGCTTGGCGGCTCGGGTAAGCTTGGGAATTAGAGATCTTGGCTAGGTTGCTTAGAAGATCTTGCTTTTGTATTCTATTAGGATTTGGGTAGCGTAGTCCCAAATCACCATGCTCGGTTTTGGATGGAAACTAAACTAGTCGGGTCGCGCATGTCCGTTTGGATAATTAATCAATGTATTAAATGTTTTAAGGTTTATTAAACCTTCTATTGTATTAAAGATGTTTATGGAAACACCATTGGGACCTAAAGTGTTATTTAAAGCGTATTAAAAGGAAAAATTTTTATGGGCCGGTTTTAATACGGGTTGGGTCGTTACAAGTGGTATCAGAGCATGGTCTAAGGGATTTAGGTGACTTGAGATAGGTGCCTAGACTTAGACTTTTGTGTGTGCTTATTTGTTACGGGACTTGTAGGTGAACGGGTCGGAACGGGTTATAGTTAGTGCCTTGTTTGTAGGTGGACTAACTAGGATTTTTGGCTTGTGTTGTGATGCTATTCCCATGCGTGTGTTTATATCGCGTGGAATCGTCGTTGTGTTGGTTATATCATCGAGCGAGGCGGTAATTGTACTAATGAGTTGAGACCACTTGTATGCGTAATAAGGACTTGCAAACCTTATTACGGGTGCAAATCGTGTCAAACAAGTGATATACGACGAGTGTTGAGCAAGATGGGGCGGTGTTATGCGTGTTGTTTTATACGTTCGTGGACTAATCGTTTTGAGTTCTTTAGAATGACGACGCGAAACGAGATCGAGACGAATGACGAGGAGTTTAACTCTAGAGTTGCGGCCGCCGTTGCGGAGCAAATGAGTGCGTTTCGAGAAGAAATGGATAGGAAGTATTCCGAATTTCAGGGTAGTAGTGAAATGGAGCGTTGTCTTAAGAGCTTCATGAGGACTAAACCCCCGATGTATGACGGAAAACCGGATCCTTTGGTAAGCACAACTTGGATCTCGGATGTCGAAGGGTGTTTTCGTACTATTGAATGCCCTCCTGAGAAGAGGATAAGACTCGCTACTAGTTTGTTGCGGGGTAGGGTGAAGGATTGGTTAGATGGTAAGATTGATCTTGTCGGTGGTGAACCGTTTATGGCGTTATCATGGGACGGGTTTAAGAAGGAATTCTTCGAGGAGTTCCGGACTTCAGCCGATTTGTCGGAAATGCGTAATGAGTTGCGAAATTTGCAACAGGGTTCTATGGATTTGAATACTCTCAAGACGACCTTTATGGCGAAGGCTCGTTTTTGCCCGGAGTATTTGGGGAATGATAATTTGTTGATGCAAGATTTCTATCGAACTTTGAATGATGACTTGAAGAATAAGATTAGCCGGGGTTACGCGAAGTCGTTTGCGGAATCATTCGCGGTGGCTAGAGGTTTCGAGTCGTATACGCGATCAAAGATTGGTGAACCTTCAAGTGAGAGAAGGGTTGTTTCGTATGGTGCTCCGAGTAAGACGACTAAGGGTCCGAGTGTGAGCACGGGTGGTACGCGGACGAGTATACCGGATTCTAGTGCATCTAGATGTTACAATTGTGGCATGAGGGGTCACAAGTCTTGAGAATTTTCGGTACCAAGGGGTGATGGTATGGTGTGCTTCAATTGCCAAGAAGAAGGACATCGTAAGTCGGAATGTCCCAAGTTAGCGGGGACGGGTACGGCAAGGAGACGTTAAGGTACGTATCGTTTTAATAAATATGTCCTTTGATTATTTATTATGTTCCGTTGAGTTGAGTTTATTAGATGCATTATGTTGTGCATGTTATTGATACGGGTGACGTTCCTAATGGAAGTACCCTATGGTGATGTTTGATTGTCGGGTGAAGTGCGTAAGACTTGGTGCAACCAAGAATTCCTTAGTATCTGGGAAATGTTCCTACCAAGCCATGGAAATGAGTTTTGGTGTTCGGATGTTAGAGCGTGTTCGCTCTCGTGTTGAAGTTAATGAACCATGAGGTTCGACGGGTGGGATGAAACCCGAGAAATCGAGTGTTTTGGATCTCGATGTATGTTAGTAAAGGAGTCTACGTGACGCCACATTAGGTGCCTCTTTTATACCTACTAGCGTATTGTTCGACTCCGATTATGTTGCGGTTACATTGTACTTATGGTACCGAAGTGAAACCCTTAGTTACATGAGTGACTGGGTGAAGTTTGACAAGCTATAGCAATTGGATGATTGCGAGAGTAGAGCTGTGTAATTTGCGGTACACTTTTCATTCCAAGTGTTAAGGATTGGTGTAAATCCTTCGTGTGCCAAAGATTGGAGCGAGATGTAGTGATGGGTCGTGTGAACCCAATTGTTGGTAAAGTCTACCTTTGGTAGCGTTGTACGGTTGTACGAGTTGTGGATATGGAACGTAGTTCCAAGTGGGGGAGTTACACTCCCGCACGAGGAAGTTTTAGTGTGAGATTTCGGATGATGCTTTTGGTAGATCCGGAAAATGTTGTCGAGACCTGGTTTTGGTCGATTTGTGGTAGATTACAATTTCGGATAAATTGTACTTATGGTTTGGATTTAAATTACCACCGAGGTGGTAATGTGGAAAATCTCGTTGAGAGATAAAGGACGTGTTTGGCGAGCAGGGTGAAATCCCTCGGTTAAGGGATGTGTGTGCCGGGTTCTCTTATGGAGAATTGTTGTTTTGTGCCTATGTGCGATATAGGTGGTTCTTGCTCGATTGTGGTGGCGTTGTGTACGCGTACGTATGGTGATGGTTAGTGGTATCCGTTAGGATTCACTATGGTGTAGCAGTGCGTGATGTTACACTACTCGGTGATCGAGGCCAAAAGAGCGTGTGTTGATGGTTAGTGTATTCCGTTAGGATGCACTATGGTGTAGCAGTGCGCGATGTTACACTACTCGTCGTGATGGAGGCCAAAAGAGCATGTGTGATGGGAGTAGTGTTATATCAGCATGGTATAACATTATCGCGAAATGCGAGTACCGGTGGGAAATTCGAGTACATTCCTGTGTTGAGATTGTGGATCGCGTGTGTTTGCGGATTCACGATGACGCGTGTAGTTCGGTCATCTTATTGTGGAAGTGAGTCGCGTGTAGTTCATACACTTTTGTAATGATATTTTAATGTATATATCATATTAAGAGATATTCATACATCATAATATCATGATAATATAATAATTTAACATCTCATTTGATATGATAAACATTGGTTTAACAACATTAATTGAGATCGTTAACTTAAAGGTTTTAAAACACACTTACATGTAACGACTAACGAAGACTTAACGACTCCATTAGAATGTATATACATATTGTGTTTAGATATGTATTTTTACACTTTTGAAAGACTTCAAGACACATATCAAAGTACTTCTACTTAACAAAAATGCTTACAATTACATCCTCGTTCAGTTTCATCAACAATTCTACTCGTATGCACCCGTATTCGTACTGGTACAATACACAGCTTTTAGATGTATGTACTATTGGTATATACACTCCAATGATCAGCTCTTAGCAGCCCATGTGAGTCACCTAATACATGTGGGGACCATCATTTGGCAACTAGCATGAAATATCTCATAAAATTACAAAAATATGAGTAATCATTCATGACTTATTTACATGAAAACAAAATTACATATCCTATATATCTAATCCATACACCAACGACCAAAAACACCTACAAACACTTTTATTCTTCAATTTTCTTCATCTAATTGATCTCTCTCAAGTTCTATCTTCAAGTTCTAAGTGTTCTTCATAAATTCTACAAGTTCTAGTTTCATAAAATCAAGAATACTTCCAAGTTTGCTAGCTTACTTCCAATATTGTAGAGTGATCATCCAACCTCAAGAAATCTTTCTTATTTATAGTAAGATATCTTTCTAATACAAGGTAATACTCATATTCAAACTTTGATTCAATTTCTATAACTATAACAATCTTATTTCGAGTGGAAATCTTACTTGAACTTGTTTTCGTGTCATGATTCTGCTTCAAGAACTTTCAAGCCATCCAAGGATCCTTTGAAGCTAGATCCATTTTTATCTTTTCCAGTAGCTTTATCCAGAAAACTTGAGGTAGTAATGATGTTCATAACATCATTCGATTCATACATATAAAGCTATCTTATTCGAAGGTTTAAACTTGTAATCACTAGAACATAGTTTAGTTAATTCTAAACTTGTTCGCAAACAAAAGTTAATCCTTCTAAATTGACTTTTAAAATAAACTAAACACATGTTCTATATCTATATGATATGCTAACTTAATTATTTAAAACCTAGAAACACGAAGAACACTGTAAAACCGGGCATACGCCGTCGTAGTAACACCGCGGGCTGTTTTGGGTTAGTTAATTAAAAATTATGATAAACTTTGATTTAAAAGTTGTTCTTCTGGGAAAATGATTTTTCTTATTAACATGAAACTATATCCATAAATCATGATTAAACTCAAAGTGGAAGTATGTTTTCTAAAATGGTCATCTAGACGTCGTTCTTTCGACTGAAATGACTACCTTTACAAAAATGACTTGTAACTTATATTTCTGACTATAAACCTATACTTTTTCTATTTAGATTCATAAAATAGAGTTCAATATGAAACCATAGCAATTTGATTCACTCAAAACGGATTTAAAATGAAGAAGTTATGGGTAAAACAAGATTGGATAATTTTTCTTGTTGTACCAACGTGAAAATTGGTAACAAATCTATATTAATCATATCCTAGCTAACTTATATTGTATTATACATGTATTCTAATATATTATGTAATCTTGGGATACCATAGACACGTATGCAAATGTTTTGACATATCATATCGACCCATGTGTATATATTATTTGGAACAACCATAGACACTCTATATGCAGTAATGTGGGAGTTAGCTATACAGGGTTGAGGTTAATTCCAAAAATATATATACTTTGAGTTGTGATCTAGCCTGAGACATGTATACACTGGGTCGTGGATTGATTCAAGATAATATATATCGATTTATTTCTGTACATCTAACTGTGGACAACTAGTTGTAGGTTACTAACGAGGACAGCTGACTTAATACACTCAAATCTTTAAAACATAATAAAAATGGTTGTAATTATATTTTGATCATACTTTGATATATATGCACATATTTGTATAGGTTCGTGAATCGATCCGTGGCCAAATCTTATTTCCGAGGAAGGAAATATCTGTGAAAGTGAGTTATAGTCCCACTTTTAAAATCTAATATTTTTGGGATGAGAATACATGCAGGTTTTATAAATGATTTACAAAATAGACACAAGTACGTGAAACTACATTCTATGGTTGAATTATCGAAATCGAATATGCCCCTTTTTTATTAAGTCTGGTAATCTAAGAATTAGGGAACAGATACCCTAATTGACGCGAATCCTAAAGATAGATCTATTGGGCCTAACAAACCCCATCCAAAGTACCGGATGCTTTAGTACTTCGAAATTTATATCATATCTGAAGGGTGTCCCAGAATGATGGGGATATTCTTATATATGCATCTTATTAATGTCGGTTACCAGGTGTTCACCATATGAATGATTTTTATCTCTATGTATGGGATGTGTATTGAAATATGAAATCTTGTGGTCTATTGTTACGATTTGATATATATAGGTTAAACCTATAACTCACCAACATTTTTGATGACGTTTAAAGCATGTTTATTCTCAGATGAATATTAAGAGCTTCCGCTGTTGCATACTAAAATAAGGACAAGATTTGGAGTCCATATTTGCATGATATTGTGTAAAAACTGCATTTAAGAAACATATGTCGATGTAATATATTTCTATTGTAAACCATTATGTAATGGTCGTGTGTAAACAGTATATTTTAGATTATCATTATTTGATAATCTACGTAATGCTTTTAAAACCTTTATTGATAAAATAAAGGTTATGGTTGTTTTAAAAATGAATGTAGTCTTTGAAAAACGTCTCATATAGAGGTCAAAACCTCGCAACGAAATCAATTAATATGGAACGTTTATAATCAATATGAACGGGACATTTCAATACGGCACTACAGTCTTAAGCTGATGATAAAACAGATAATAACTTACAAGTTACCCACAACATATAGCATGAACAATCCTAAGGTAACAATCAGACTAAAAACATGCAATAGAGTTGAGTCATACAGTTAAACTAACTAAATAAGTCATAACAGGTCCTAAGAGGTCTCTTCGAAACAGTTATCAGGTGTACTAGGTCATTCATGTCTCAATTTCTAAGTTCTCTGTCCTAAAAGCGCATTAAATGTCTCACGGAAACACTGGCCATACCGAGGTCATAGATGTTTCAGATATAGTCGAATCGAGGGTCTTAAATCCTATGAAGTAGCTAATTTCATATGAGTTGACAAGTCTCGATCACAACTTAGGTTGGTCAATCCTCAAGATTTTAACATACAAACTTATCGAAATTATAAATTTAACATGACATCACAAATTGTACTATATTCACATAACTACCCTAGCCTAAACTTCTATCATGAAAATATATAGATCATTTAAAGCTAGCATGGTAATATTGGAACCCATATTGAAACAAAAATAATAATAATAATAATACATGTTTAAATAAAAAGCGCGTTTTGGATAAAAACATGGAAAGCGTAACGTACAATAGTCTGCCCGAGATCGCAGTGAATCTCCAGTATCCTCCGAAATAAAAGTTAGACTAACTACTAAAAAGCTAGAAAGTAATCGAAATGAATTTAGAATTTATTTTTTGAAGTGTGTGTAATATGAAAGCTCAAAGCCCTTTAAATAGGCAAAACAGACCCTGGCCAGCCGTATTTAGTGGCCGTATAAATATGGCAAGCCGTGTGCACTAGCGATATGCCATGGCTGTTCACACTACAAGTCTTGTTGCTTGGCCGTTTGACTCTGATCATGGCAAGCCGTATGGCTGGTGGCAGGACGTATGGGGTGCCCGTATGCCATGCCTGTATGGCTCTGGTTGTCTTGTTTTCGAGATCGTAACTTGGTTTCCGAGGCTGCAACTTGATTTTCACCATTTTTTCTCTAGATTCTTCGTTGTAAATTCGTTGTCTCTGATTATTTTTGCATCATCTTCGTAATCACTTAATCTGCAAAATAAAATAATTAAATGCTTATTTCTTCGATAAAGTTTGCAAATTTATTATTTTAGGGCATATTATCGAACTAAAAACGTGACTTTTTCACTGATATCAATGTTTCTTATCATGTATCATATGGGTATAGTATAGCAAAATCATTTTATATAATTTTTATATAATTAAAATTAACCATTGATGATAAACATTAATTAAAATGTGTAACAACGCAAACAAACATAAATAAAGTGTTTATAACAAGTCTTACATCCATTATAATATAAACTATTGAAATGATCCGTGGAACCACGGGTTTGTTTAAACGAAATAGTTTAATGATAATTTTAGGTATTAAGTGAACATAAATGCTATAAGTTATTTACTTTAATGACCCGTGGAACCACAGATTCCGACTAAAAAATTTATCATTGTTTTTACAAACATATTGATATACTTAACTTGGTTAGAATAAATGAACTACATTTATTCTCTCACCACTTTCTTTCAATTTTCATCACAATTATTATTTTTCTTGTCATAAAAGTACAACATTTTATTGAGACATGTATTTCGCATACATATGTAACGTAATTAATCCCGTAAAGAAAACCTATATTTGAATAATAATAATAATATAATAATAATAAAGTTTGCTCTAAAATTGAGTATTTATATTTTTAATAATAATTATTAGTAATAACAAATGCCTCTTTAATTTGTTTAAAAAAACTAAAATACAATTATTATATGAAGGTTGTACAATATGCTTCAAAGTTTGTACATGTATTCATTGGGTGTTTTATAAAAGATTGTACAATTTGTTTTAAAGTTTTTACATATGATCATATGAGTGTTTTATCATAAGGTTGTATATAATGTTTCAAATATTGTACACAGTGTTGTAACAAACCCGATTACTCACCGATTAATCTCAGATTAATCATTTTTAAGAGCAGTCCGTTTCGATTTTCAAAAATCCGTTTAATTAAACGGTCAACGTCAATTGATAGGTCAAAATAGAATTTGATAATTAAAGGCGGTCAAATTCAAAAATGGTTAACATTTTAACATGAATTTAGACCAGAAATTTATAGTTTTGAAGCAAAATTAACAATTTTAGACAATTATATTAGAGTTTATTTTTATATTTATGATTTTCTTTTATATTTACACATATAAATTCTAAAATTTAATATTTAAATGTATATAATACAATCCGATTAATCCCCGATTAATCTCGGAATTGCCGATTAATCCTTTTAAAGTCCCGACCGATTAATCCCCGAATAGCGAATTTTACAACCTTGATTGTACATATAGTCATGGGGTGTTTTACCATAAGGTTGTACATAATGCTTAAAATAGTGTACAAATGGTCATGGGGTACTTTATCATAAGGTGTTACATAATGCTTTATATATTATATAATTAACATGTTAATATTTTTATTAAAAATAATTAATTATTTTAATGACATCATTGGGTTTAGAATTTTTTCTTTAATTTTTTCTAAGTTTGAATAATCTTTGTTTATGAAATCGTTATTTTAGATATATATATATATATGATACTATAAATATTAAACTTAAATTTAAATAAGTAATAGATTTTTTCGAATAATAATATATATGTAACAAGGAACTAAAGGAGAAATTAAGAAAGCTTAATAAGTCAAAAGTTGCAAAATATTTCATTAATTTACGTGTACGGTTTATCCTTCAAAACACCCAGTGTTACATTACTCAAATTTAAATAGAATACATTAAAATCTAATAGAAAAGTGTTATGAGTTTGTTAGACGTTAGAGTTCGTTTCACATCGTTAAAAAGAGATCGTTAGTCTTCAAAGGAGATGCACATGAGATGTAACAAAATGAAATTGCTTTAGAATTGGATTGACAGTTGTGTCGGTAGTATAAATACTGATTTAGATCAATGTAATAGATAGCTATATTTGTATGTGTGTTAAAACTCATATTGTAATAACATTTTCATTTGAATTGTAATTTCAATCTCTGTAATCAATTTCATAGCTGATTCTTCCTGCGAAGCTCCTGATTGGTTACTCGTTCTTCTGCTTGAGTTCCACCAATGAAAGCAGCAGGTTTAATTAAAGCTATCCCTTGTTGTGGCTTTCCTTCAACTATCTTTGTCGCACCATCAAATTGAGACAATGTTATTCCTAATACTTAACCTGTATCTTGTATGACATCATCATGAAATAAAATACATTGAAGTATATTCACATCCATCATCATAATCCGCTCTAACAAAGCAACTTGACTATCAAAATCAATCTTAAATTTATTTATGGCTTTGAACTAATTCACTATCAGGTCTCTTATACACACACTCGAGAAGGATCATACTACAAAGTATGTCCTGCAAATCAGAAACTAAATCGGCCTTCACAATCATCTTCTTGTTTTCATAACGTGCTGCAACAATCTTGTACCAACAAGCCACTTTAAGTGTATCATTGACTTCCTTTTGTGTCGATCCTTGTTCATGCATATTTTTCCCAAGGGAAAGTACACACGAACAGCAATGCGAAAGGGTTTTTTTTAGGCGTCAACGTCGTTGATCTCCGGTCCGGTTACCGTGAATAACCCGTACCCGAGATGATGATCTCGGGAGGGTGGCCAACGAATTGCCCGCCGGTCGATAGTCGGACCCTATCGACGGCAAAGAGAGAAAAAACCCTACAAGACCCGTAGGTAAAAACCCTAGTGTTGCGATCGTGAAGACGATCGTGGAGAAGATCCGGCGAGAACTGCCGTATGCGTTGCGGACTTGCGGTGGTGAAGGAGTTGCGGTGTGATCGAATGACCGTATGAGATATATGCGATTGGGAGATTGTGAACTTGATGTAGGTTTTGCCCCATATTTATAGATGGGAATTAGGGTTACTTGACTTGGAGCCCAAATTAATTGCGTAGACCCTAATTGGGCCAAAACCCTACGTCATCAAGTCCCCCAAGTTCGGTATGATATGTTTGTCAAGTATCATATCGAACTTCTCATTATGCTGCGGAAAATAAGTTCACAGGAGCCTGCGCAAACAACTGTGCGTAAACCCGCGAACATATGCGCAAAAAACCGCATGCAGAATGTGTGGGGAAACCGCATGAACTAGCATGCGTAAAACCGCATGAAAATTGCATCTAAAGTCGCGGACAACTGTGCGCAAAGCGTGCGTAACCTGGACAAAAGCGTGTGGACAGTTGCGCTAGCGCGCGAACATCTACGCTAAATATTCATGTACTTAAACCGCATATAACGAATTAAAAGCTCAATAAGAAAAGACAAACCTTCTCAAACTGAACGATAGACGGTAGAAACACGAGACATAATGCATCATGCCCCACGGTGGGCGCCAATTGTTCATGCATATTTTTCCCAAGGGAAAGCCTACACACGAACAGCAATGCGAAAGGGTTTTTTTTAGGCATCAACGTCGTTGATCTCCGGTCGGGTTACCGTGAATAACCCGTACCCGAGATGATGATCTCGGGAGGGTGGCCAACGAATTGCCCGCCGGTCGATAGTCGGACCCTATCGACGGCAAAGGGAGAAAAAACCCTACAAGACCCGTAGGTAAAAACCCTAGTGTTGCGATCGTGAAGACGATCGTGGAGAAGTTCCGACGAGAACTGCCGTATACGTTGCGGACTTGCGGTGGTGGAGGAGTTGCGGTGTGATCGAATGACCGTATGAGATGTATGCGATTGGGAGATTGTGAACTTGATGTAGGTTTTGCCCCATATTTATAGATGGGAATTAGGGTTACTTGACTTGGGGCCCAAGTTAATTGCGTAGACCCTAATTGGGCCAAAACCCTACGTCATCAATCCTTAACATTTCGAATACAATCATACTCTCTACCTTGCTGTTAAAAAAAAAAAATCATACTCTCTACCTTCAAATAGCCGCTCTAACCTCCTACAAATGCTTATAAACGTTTCTTTTACATTCTCAAAATTAATATTTTTAGGAGAAAAAACTGATTTTTGAGTCATGCTTGATTCAAGAAGCTTCCCGAAACTGGCTTTTCCTACTTGAAACAGTTTCTTATAAACCATCTGACTGGGGTTGAATGTTTCATATTTTGTGTAAAAGGTTGTAACGACCCGCCAAAATCGCCATTGACGCGGTACGTTATCTCTGGTCCCATTACGAGGTATTGACATCTATATGATATACGGTGATGATTTTGAATGCAACGTCTTTCAAAAATATGCCATGAAAGACTCCATGTAATGTCTTTTTCAATTAGCAAATACACAGCGGAAGCATTATTTAATACCTGAGAATAAACATGCTAAAAAGTGTCAACCAAAAGGTTGGTGAGTTCATAGGTTTATCATAAACAATGATTTCAGTAATAGTAATAGACCACAAGATTTAGTTTAAAGTTGATTGATGCCAAATATATCAATCTAAAAGTGTTGCTACAGTTTGTAATATCGCGACTAAACAAAAGTTACCCCATGACACCTTGTACAGTCAGTATCGTTAAATCATTATTATGTAACCAAAGACCAACGGTCGAATGATTAGAAACATTAGTCTCAATAGCGCTATTCACAATAATTAAGCTTGCGTTTCAAAGTAGCAATTAACGATATTACGGTGAGGATTTAGCATGACAAAGCATGACAGCATAATAACAGTTGAGTACTTGTGTCTAAACGTAAAACAGTTATAAAAATAGCACATGTATTCTCAGCCCAAAAATATAGATTGCAAAAGCAATTAAAAAGAGAGCTATGAAAACTCACGATACAGTATTTCGTAGTATATATATATATATATATATATATATATATATATATATATATATATATATATATATATATATATATATATATATATATATATATATATAATTGTAATATTTATTTGTACTAATAATAATAACAGTGATAATAATAATTATATTAAAGATAATAATATTATCTTGTATTAATGATAGTAATAATAATAATTAATTTAACAATAATAACAATAATTAATAATAATAATAATAATAATAATAATAATAATAATAATAATAATAATAATAATAATAATAATAATAATAATAATAATAATAATTAATGTATTAATAATGAAACTACCTTTAAAAACGTCTTCTAAAAAGAAATGCCTCAGACCGGGCTCGAACCCGAGACCTCTCGCTATCCAGACCACCCATCAAACCAGCTGCTCTGCCACTGTCTTTCTGTTTTAATTCCCAAATAAATTTTATTTAATCCAACTTTCTGTTTCATCTCCTTCTTCACAAAATAAATCGACTGGAACCCAATTAATCATAACAACGAGCTTACGTTTTGGATTAGGGTTTGGAATTGAAACATAAAAGATCTTCTGTGATATCTTGATCAACAGAAAAAGAAAAGAAGAAAAATAAGCAGCAGCAGACTCGCGATGTGGGTGATGAACTCAAACATGGATTTTGAATTTAAGATCATTTTAGACCACGACTTCTACATGAAATAGGTAGAAATTCATCCCTAGAAACTTTATGAATCCTCAATTGATCCAGAAACATCAACTAGACTTCGAATTTCACGAAGAACAACCCGTTTGACTTTTTGATTCAAAACTTTGACTCGAAAATTCGTGATTAATATGAAGAATTGGAATGTGAAATTTTTCAGATAGTTTCACTAGAGGGTTCCTAACAAAACAGTAATTTTAGTTTTTAAATTTGGATTCGAATTCGAGCTTTTGATTTAAAGGTCCAAGAACAGAGGTCGACTCTTTTTTTATAATTTTCTGTTTTCCTTCAATAATTACAGTAGATAATTTATAATGTAAAGTTGAATGATTGATCAACTAACAACAATTTGCCAAGATTGTATTGTATTATTAATTGTGTCGACATAATCACAATTAGGAAGAAGACATGAAGAAAAAAAATAAAAAATTTAAAAGCAGATTACGATAATTTGTTTTTGTATTGATAATGGAATCCAAGAGTTTGATTTAACAGACAAATTGAAAAGATCAAATAGCAATTTGTAACAATTTTGTAGTTATCTGCGTTTGATTTATTTTTAATAAATATTAATAATAAATATATTAATTTTAATAATAATACTATTAATAATAATTATAATAATAATAATAAATAATAATAATAATAATGATATTAACTATAAAAATGATAATAATAATAATATTATTATTAATGATAATAATAACAAATTGTATTTATTTTTATGATAACTATAATAATGATTTTTAATGATAATGGTAATAATAATAATACTAATAGTAATAATCATAATAATAACTAAATTCATAATTTTTATTCTCATTATAATAATAATGATATTAATAATGATAACAATAATATTGGTAATAATAATAATATACCAAATTTATATGTATCAAATTTCATATCAATATATTATAAATAATAATATTAATAATACTAATATTAATGTTAATATTAATATTTATAATAATAATGAAGGTAATAATAATATGAGTATAACAACTATAATTTAACTTGTAATTAAATATATTAATTTTACAAGTTATTAATTATGTAATATATAATTATATAATATGTATATATATATTACATATTTATTAACAACAATTGTTCGTGAATCGTCGAGAATAGTCAAAGGTTAACTGAATCCATATAAACAGTTCAAAAATTTTGAGACTCAACATTACAGACTTTTCTTATTGTGTCAGAAATATGAAATCATATATAGAATTTGGTTCAAAATAAGTCAAAATTTTCCGGGTCGTGACAAAGGTTGTTAGTTAGTGGTTACATTAGGCTGGTTTTCATTAACTACTTTCACCTCAATTTTGTCTAAACTAACCTGCTCATTTATGCTTTTTCATAGGGTTCACACACTCGACGGTCGTAGGAGATCTTTGTGGATGAGAACTCAAAGCTTCTGTTTGAAAATGATGGTGATGCAGGTATAAACTTGAAATTCGATCATTCATTTGCGTATGTGCTACTAACATGTTACGATTCATCTCTTTATTTGTAGCCTCTAATGAATCAATTGAACTGTCATCGCCTACAGCCTTACTTCTTGTTGACGAGCCATGGTTAATTAAATTCATACAATCAAATTACAGAACCATTCTCTGTGCTATTACCACTGATATGTTCTTCTTGAATTCACACTAAATTGAAGAAGAACTAGTAACCAATCAGGTGTAATCGGCTTCAAATTTTTTTCATTAATTGAAATTATAATTCAAATGGAAAAGTTACCAGAATATGAGTTTATAGAGAATAGAGGGAGAAGAGTGTTTTCACACACATACAAATTCATAGCTATCTATTACACTGATCTAAACTAGTATTAACATATATATTATGGACAAGAGTAAAACTTGCATTCCTATTAGTTAGTGACACTATTCGCACAAATATTTTTATTTTTTACATTCTTTTTATCCTCATATATTATGTATATCCATTTTTCTATTTTTCTTTATAAATATTTCGTATCCGTCCATTCTTCTTCCTATGTAATTGTCATATATTATTATTATTATTATTATTATTATTATTATTATTATTATTATTATTATTATTATTATTATTATTATTATTATTATTATTATTCTTATTATTATTATTATTATTATTATTATTATTATTATTATTATTATTATTATATACACTAAATATAAGAGTGTTTATATCTCTCCCATTGGTCCAGCCCACTATTCATGTTCCCCCTTCGAATTTATTATTCTTCCTTAAACGATCTTTTGTCCAAAGCTTCAACTCCTTTTGTTCTCTTTTATACAAACCAAATTTATTATTCTTACTTAAACGATTTTTTATTACTATTTTCTAAAATTCGTTTGATACTTTCTAAAATGGGATAAAGCCACAAATTGGCTATATACTTTCTCAAATGTCCCGATGTCGCCCATATACCCATTTGCGTTCCACTGTCGTCTACAAACTTTCAAAAAATGTATTAATGTCAACATTTAGTTACTGGTTACCTGTTGAACCGGTAAAGTTAATTATTTAACTTTTTTCATTTTATGTCCCGATGTCACCCATATACTTTCAGTTGTGTTCCAATGTCACCCATACACTTTCAGTTGTGTTCCGATGTCGCCCACACACTTTCAGTTTCTGTACCGATATATCACCGACGTACTATGACTATGATATCGGCTAAAAAGTCACGTTTTCACCCTGGTATTGAGGCCCAAAAAAATAAAGATTCGAGCTTTATCGCCAAAATACTCGCTTTGTTGGATAAAAGTGAAGATCAAGTGATTACGAAGCCGATGGAAAAAGAATCAAGAGAATCGGAGCTAAAACGAAGATTCTAGAGCGAAAACGGTGAAAGGCAAATTACGATCCTGAAAATCAAGATACGATCCAGCAAAAACAATAGACCAGGGCAAGCCATCCGGCTTGCCACAAGGGAGACGGCCTGCCATGTATCCGGGCACAACAAACGGGATGCCATGCCATACGGGCAGGTCATACGGCTTGTCATACGGGCAATCCATACGGCCTGTCAGCCGTATGCAGGTAAAATCATTTTCTATTAAAGGGCCATTTATCATTTATTTTTACACACACTTCAATTCACTTCTCTCTCTCTCTCTCTCTCTCTCTCTCTCTCTCTCTTTATACATACTTTTAAGGTCTTCGACTCCGTGCGGGAAACCTAATACCCGGAGAAGAACGCTGAAGAGTGTATTAGGAGTGATCTGGAGTTTGAAATTGTCACTTTTGTATTCGGAACTCGTTTAATCTACTGGTACTTCTATCATTTGTATTTATATAATGTCTTTCATTATTATGATTTGTGATATTGTTACCATGATTAGCGAGTAGTTATCTTTAGTGTGTGCTATGATGTAGTCAGTTATAATGCCGAAATAATATTATGGTTTATGTATGTTGTCAAGATGCTTTCCGATTATGCTTTAAACTCAATCGATTTTCCAACTAATAGAAGGTACTTATCGGCTGTGTTATTGGGAAGTCGCGAACCCAGATTCAGAGTACACTATCTGTGTCACCCCTTGATAAGAGAAGTCTATCGGATACAACATAAGTTTGACTGAGGCACACTGGTTGTAGTAAGTCCACCAAGCCTTGGATTCTGACTGAGGACTCTTTCGTAGTTAAACATCTAACTAGGCCCTTAGTACATTGTCGGAACTAAACCATGCTAGTGTAGTTACCAAGCATATAAACTTCGTACGTGCGTGCTGAAGCACAACGGTTGTTGTAAGCTGTACCTCTCCTAAGTAAGGCCATGGAACCCGGTCAGTGCTGATTAGTACACTTCACAATAAAGCGGTCTCAAGCATTGCACCCCGCTTGAGGGATTCTTAGTTAATTAAGGAACTGTTTGTTTAAACACATAAAGGATTTGACCATTAGGATAACCGAACGTGTTCATGGAAGTCAAAATTGACTTGGCCATGGTGTTCTTTATGGTTGAACTCTTTTTAATGGCCTAACTGTCTTTTTAAACCCAATCATTAACGAAAGCATCGAAACACATCACGTCTCTCGGATATGGTAAGATATATAAAATGTATAAATATTAAATATTTAATAAATGTTATCATATAATATATGATATAATTATTAAATAATACAAAATTAATAAATTGTAAGATTAATATATTAAATGTAATTACAAGCTAAAAATATAGATGTTATGCTAATATTGTTACTATTATTATTTCATTATTAATATTAATATTAATGTTAATATTAATATCAGTATTATTAATGTTATTAAATATAATATATATGAAATTTGATACATTTTATTTATTATAATATTATTGATACCAATATTATTATTATCATTATTAATATCATTATTATTAGAAATTAGTATTATGATCTTCACACGTTTACGAATCAAATAATTATTATACAGATGTCTCATCACACATTTTTATAAATGTTTTATAAAGTATTAAGTATGATTATGCCATGAATTACAGCTGTATAATCTTTAACATCGCGATCAACTTTTATATTTTGTTTCTTGTATGAATTCGTTAGCTTTCCATGTCAACCTTTACTTCCCCTTAATTTTCCTGATTGCATGTGAATTAATGTCGCCCCACTAACATAATCGACCATTCATACTACTGTACATGATTGAGATTATTGTACTATTTTTTTATATAATATTGAATTCTCTTTCTTATATGGATATTTTTACATATACATATTCTCACATACACACGATCATATACATTTAATTACTTTAGATTCAATTATCACCATCGTTTGCTTTCACCACCATCGAACCACAACCATCACCTTAACCTCAACTGAACCGTTGCTATCACTATGTACCTTCTTGTTCGATCGAGACCACCATCACTGAGAAGCACCCCTAAATCGAATCACCACCTTATATACATGATCACCATTAACCACCACAAACCACACGACAATCACCACCCAACAACACCATTACCCTCTAATATTTTCTTATTACTATTTTTTCTGTTTCTCCTTCAGCTACCAACGAGAATTGATTGTTATTATTTCCTGTTTTGACCAAATTATGAACCAAGAACTCCATCTTCATTAATCCATCTTAAAAACTAAAATATGTTGATGCTCTTAGTCTTCGTTAATGTGCTTCTGGCGTGAGAACCACAACCACGACTTATCATCTCCCTATCATCACCATACACCACCCTAGAACCACCCCATCAATTGCCTTCTTTCTCCTTCTTCGTTTTCGACAACCCATTTAGACACCACCATAATAAAATCATCACCATCAACATAGAACCCACTTCATCATCCCATTCTACAAACCTGAAACAACCATTTAATATCACTGATAACTACTGTATGCATTATCAAACCACCACAATCACGACTCAAGGCCACCTGCAAAAACTGTTCGCTGCTGTAACCGCCACCATCCCTTGACTGTTGCTGCAACTAACTATACCTGTTACTGTTGGATTTTGTTAATGAGTTCAAGATCAAACCAACACCACAACGCACAAGAAATTACAAAAGGCTGCTCTGTGCTTGATTTCCTTCCTGCTGCTATAATCCACTTCCTGTGGTGATTAAAACAAGCTGCAGGTAACCACCAAACAAAACCGTCACCTCAAGAACTACATCTACCACTCTTGTAAATCATCACTGCTGCTGCAGTTTGTTTCATGTTTATAATCGAACAATTGCAATGAAAGAGGAAGGTTAGCGACTGCAGCTACTTGCTCTACACTTTGATTGTGTTTTACATTAATTAAATTAAAAACCACAACAACTAGACTTTATTCGGTAATTGATGATGAGCTGTGAAAGTTCCTTTTCGTGACATTGGTGGGCCGAAAGGAACCAAAACCAATCAGTTTGGTTCCTTTATTAAAAGATATATGTACGTATTATTATAAATAGCCAGTATTTTATGTTAATGGAAGGTGATGAAATGATGAGGTACATGATGATGAATAACCGAAAACAACCAATGACCTGCTATCGAATTTTTCTTGTTCTTTTTCCTGTTTCTGTTTCTAAATTGGGTCAGGACACACCATTCTATTTTGGGCTTGTAGATAGTTATGTTGGGCCGTGTAACTATGACATTTTTGGGCCGAGAGTAGACTTAAGCTGCCCGTCTTATTTGGAGTTTCTTTTTGGACTGCTTTTGTTCTTGGGCCATGATCCAGTTGACGAAGGAAATAAATGAAAATGATGGTGAATACGATGCTGATGATGATGTTACGTATGATAGAGAGGGAATTGATACTAGGATGATGATGGGGTTATGTGATTATGATAATGATAAATGGATTATAATTACGAATGAACAATGATACGGGTTAGATTGGTGATAATGTGATATAACGCTGATGATCATACGATGATGATGCTCGACAGTATTAATAATACATGATAATGATACCACAAATAATAAATGATGATATGTTATAATAATGATGCAAATGATACAAAATGGTATGAAGATGATAATGATGATTAGCACATACATGATATTTGATGGAATAACTATTTTCACTCTAACTAGTATTATTGTTAGTTTTGCAATTATCCTTACCTAGTTGTTATTATTATTATTATTATTATTATTATTATTATTATTATTATTATTATTATTATTATTATTATTATTATTATTATTAGCATTAATAATAGCATTAGTAAAACATGATGAATATATTGATAAGATATAACTATAATGACATGAAGTTATAATTCAAGCGTTATGAGATAATTATGATCAAGATGATATATAAATAAAATTATGAATATAATTATAATTAAGTCATGATTAAATGAATTATCATTATTATTAAAAGTATCATTCTTACTAAAAATTATTATTTTTATTATCATTATCATTATTAGATTTATTAATATTATTATCATTATTATTATTACAAGTATCATTATTTTTATTATCATATTGTTATTATTATTATATTTATTATTATTATTATTATTATTATTATTATTATTATTATTATTATTATTATTATTATTATTATTTATTATTGATTGTTATTAAGTAATTATTATTATTACTAATATTAGAAATAAGATTTTTAGTATAACTAATATTATTATCATTATTCTTATTACTATTAAAATATATAGTATTATTATGATTAATATGACTATTAAAATTTCTATTAAAATCATCAGTTTTATTAAAAGTACCATTATTATTTAAAATATTATTTTTATGAAAACTAACATTGATTTTTATCATTATTATCTTTTCTATTAAAATTATTATTATTACTAACATTACTTTTAGTTTTAGTATTATTATCAAAGCTATTAATATCAGTATCATTACTAAATCTAATTACTTTTAATATTATTATTATTATCATAAAAAGATTCAAATTTTTATTTATTATTATTGATATTATTTTACTAAATAAATAACTATATAAGAATATTTTAAAACATATTACATAACAACATTAATATTTTCATAATAAATACTAATTATTATTCTAATGTATATAAAATAAAGTATAGTTAATTTAATTATTAATGAAACATACAAGTTACTAAAATAACAATTAATAATAATATTTAAACTTGTTCGATTACAAGTATATGCTTTAATAGATATATGAATAATATAGGTTCGTGAATCCGAGGCCAACATTGCACTTGTTCAATGACGTTATATGTATCTTTACTACGAAATACAATAGGTGAGTTTCATTTACTCCCTTTTTAAATGTTTTGCAATATATTTTTGGGACTGAGAATACATGCGCTGTTTTTATAACTGTTTTACTAAATGATTTGAGATATATTTTTTGAACTGCGAATACATGAAATGCAATCGAAACTACATTCTATGGTTGAATTATCGAAATCGAATATGCCCTTTTTATCATGTCCGAAGTTTTCCCGGAATGATGGCGAATTTATCATGTCCGATGTTTTCCCGGAATGATGGCGAATTTATCATGTCCGAAGTTTTCCCGGAATGATGGCGAATTTATCATGTCCGAAGTTTTTCCTGAATGATGGCAAATTTATCATGTTCGAAGTTGTCCCGAAATGATGAGGATATTCTATATGCATCT
This sequence comes from Rutidosis leptorrhynchoides, assembly GCF_046630445.1. Lineage (NCBI taxonomy): Eukaryota > Viridiplantae > Streptophyta > Magnoliopsida > Asterales > Asteraceae > Rutidosis > Rutidosis leptorrhynchoides. The sequence continues at coordinate 389,699,848 of NC_092335.1, read as the reverse complement.
TGTGAATGTCGGTTACCAGGTGTTCAATCCATATGAATGAATTTTATGCATGATGTTTATGGGAAATGGGAATATTAAATTTTGTGGTCTATTAAAATGATGAATTTTATTGTTTAGGATAAACCTATGAACTCACCAACCTTTTGGTTGACACTTTAAAGCATGTTTATTCTCAGGTATTAAAGAAATCTTCCGCTGTGCATTAGCTCATTATAAGGATATTATTTGGAGTCATTCATGGCATATTTCGAAAGACGTTGCATTCGAGTCGTTGAGTTCATCAAGATTATTATTAAGTCAATTATAGTTAGATGTATTATGAAATGGTATGCATACTGTCAACTTTCGATGTAAAGAAAGTTTGTCTTTTAAAAACGAATGCAATGTTTGTAAAATGTATCATATAGAGGTCAAATACCTCGCGATGTAATCAACTATTGTGAATCGTTTATATTGTATATGAACGGGTCCTTTCAGTTGGTATCAGAGCGGTGGTCTTAGTGAACCAGGTCTTGCATTAGTGTGTCTAACTGATAGTCGTTAGGATGCATTAGTGAGTCTGGACTTCGACCGTGTCTGCATGTCAAAATTTTTGCTTATCATTTTTGTCGGAAATCATCTGTTTATCATCCTTAGGAAATTACCTACCCATTATTCTTAGTCTAGACAAGTTTTACTGCATTGACTGCATGAATAGTGTATAGAAAAATTCATATCTTAGCGCATCTGACAATTCATATCTTAGCGTATCTGTTACTGTAGAGCTTGCCTGATATCTCTCGTAAATTTCTCCGTAATTTAAGGGATCCTGGTACTATATATATTTATGCATATTATGCATTGAGAATACATCCAACTATCAATTGATGTCACTAAATTCTTCATATCAAAAATCTTTTCTGTGATCGCGTAAGATGGCCTCTACGAATCGACCACGTTCCTCTGACTCCGAAGACAGCGTAACAGGAGCACACCAACCAATCAACTATCGTGATTACTGGATAAAATGGGGGTGGGTTCTTGACATACTCACCCTATGGAGAAGGGAAAAAGGTACTCTCATGAACCGAATCTACCACCTAACCTTGGAGTACTCGACCCGCTCACCGGCGAACCTGTTCGCAACACTGTTTATACCCTTTTTGCAAGAATTTTTCGTCTTGAGGCTACCCTTAACAGAACTAGAGAAGATATCCGACCTCTACCTCACACTGATAACCAACCAGGGTTAGTAGAAGAAGTTAAAGAACTCCGAGCTCGAGTGTTAACTTTAGAGAGCACGGTACACAATTTGCAAGCACCAGCAGTATCACCAACACCAATAACATCACCAGCCTCAGCACCAACAGCACTAGTACCACCAACAACAACATCCGCATCACCAGCTTCGAAATCTCATTCTGTACCTCGAGTATAACCATCGTTCTACATGACGTTCTACATCATTTATCTTCGTTCGACATAGCGATTATGTAATCTCTAATGTTTTAGAGATTATATATTCTTGTTCTAATGGTAAATCAAATGAGTTTAATATCATATTGACTCATTAAATCCATGATTACATCTTAAGAAAATATATAGGTATATATATTTTTTCATAAAGATTGTAATTAAAAAAAAAATTCTTTCGTACAAACTGTTAATGGTAAAAATATTTTAACGGGTAGGTAATACCCGAGGAATATTTAGATTTCACATTAATAAGTACACTGTACAATCTTTCAAATCTAATTCAACAGTCATTTACTATCCTATTTATAACCACCGATATACGTATTCGTTCACCGCAGAATAACCCTTTTCATTCAATTTCATATTTGGATTTTGATCTATCATAATCCAACAAGTGGCATAATGAAGAAAACATTTGACATAATAAAATTTGTTAGAAACAAACAAATTAACCATGAGAAAATTTTGTTAAGAATCCACGCTAACAAAATCCTAGCTAACTGTTTCTAGCTAACTGATTACATCTTATTTATCGTAATTTAATTATCGCAATTTTATTTATCGTCATTTAATTTCTGTTATTTACTTTACGCACTTTATTTATCGTCATTTAATTTCTGTTATTTATTTTACGCACTTTAAATATCGGGACACGTATACAAGATTTTGACATATCATATCGACGCATCTATATATATTATTTGGAATAACCATAGACACTCTATATGTAGTAATGATCGATTTAGCTATATAGGGTTGAGGTTGATTCTATAATAATATATATACTTTGAGTTGTGATCGAGTCTGAGACATGTACACGGGTCACGATACGTATTAATTAATTCGAATATTATATATTAAACTATATATGAATTATTGGACTGTGAACTGTGGACTACTGACTGTGGACTAATAACATTGGACAATTAAAATGAATTAAAATATTGATTATAACATATGAAACTAAACACTTCTTCAAGTTTGCCACTTGATTTCATCTTAAAACTCATTTGTATCTTGACAATTACAATCAGTGTTTAATCATCTAAAAACACAATTCTCTTGAAACCACCTCGGATTGATAACCGATGATTCAAGATATGGTAGCATTAAATGCAGAGGAAACAGCAAAATTGTAGATGGTCTAAATGGCCAAAAGTTTGATGATAAAGAATGGAGTGTTGGGAACGCTCGATAGAAAATTTGGTACTGAAAAATGGATTGAGCTAACCCTGAAGGAGACCAAGGACAAATACAAGGACCAAACCCTATATTCAAAAAATCCAGGTAATTCGGGATCCGATGAAATCTTTAGAGAATATCTTGCTCCGAAGTCATGTTAAAATCTTGCGGATAATCTTTCTTCATCAACCTTCGAACTTAGAAATTCCAAAATATCATCATGAATATCTTCGATATTTCTGAGAATATTCTCATAGATATTCTTGTCCGAAATTATATACTTCTTCGTGGTATCTGTATTACATCGTATTGAAAACTGTTTTAGTTTTCAATATTCTGTAACATCTAAATATAAATTATGAATGAATTCTGGAGAAGTGTTGGGGATTAAAGCATGAGTTAGTATAATATAATGACGTCAGGCCAACGTGGTTATATTACAGTAAGTCATGCTAAAATTTCTAATGGAATGTGATGATTCACAGACTATACCGTCATCATGTACCATGTTACATAACTCTTTCATTCTATTTAATCTCTAAACATATCAAGAAAGTAATTACTTGATATTTCTATCTTTCCTTGATTTCTGGTAATTTACCAAATCAAATCGTGCTATTATGTTCCTTCCTACTTAGAACATTATGATCATTCGAAACTCTATATCTACAAATTATGGACCATTATTCGCTTGATTTAGAATCGGGAAGAGAAAACTAAAGCATGGAGCTCCGAAATATAAAGGAAAAATATAAATTCGATCACAAACACATAAATTACAAACCGTGTATATCAATGCGAATAGCAAGATAAAGACATGGGAAAATTAAAAACACTATAACCCCAAGGTAATAGTAGAAGTTAACAGATTCCTCCGGAGGTAGATGAAAAAGGAGGAAGACAGAAGCGATTGTCGAAAAAAGGACAAGGATCAGTACTGGGTTAAGCATTTTTACAATATTTAGAGGTATAAATTGAAGAAGAAAGTATATGAATGGTGAAAATAATGAAACGGGAGAGGTCAATTTATAGCGAAATATCATACATAGCAATCGAGGCAGATTACATTTAATCAAAGAGGATCATAGTTTTCTTGAAATCAAATCTTATATGGATTACGAAGATTTTCTCTAAATTCCTTGAATTTCGGAAATCCATCGTGACTACGTCAAAAGTTAAAATCTCTATCTCAATCTTTTGTGACAGCTTCACTCGTACGCTTCACATCATCGAATCGTTTTATCTATATCAATCCATGATGATAAAACTCTATTTATCAACTCATATTCGTCATAAAAACATTTTTATTGTTAACCATGATGACCTCACTCAAATTTCGGGACAAAATTTCTTTAACGGGTAGATACTGTGACGACCCGGAAAATTTCGACTAATTTTAAATCAAACTCTCGACACGATTTAATATATTTGACACGATAAGCAAAGTCTGTAATGTGAGTCTCAAATTTTTTTTGAACTGTTTTCTTACATTCATTAAACTTTGACTGCTCTCGACGATTCACGAACCACTATTTGTAAATAGATACATATATATTTAAATATATGAATATATAATAATAATTTGAAAAATAATTTGAAATATTATATGATTTAATTATTAGAATTTATTATGTAAAATAAAATAAAATATGATATTATAATAATTAATATTTAAAATATATCAATATATATAATTAAGGTATATTATATATATATATATATATATATATATATATATATATACATGATTTCTATTCATAATTATTATTATATTGTAAGATATATAAAATGTATAAATATTAAATATTCAATAAATGTTATCATATAATATATGATATAATTATTAAATACTACAAAATTAATAAATTATAAGATTAATATATTAAATGTAATTACAAGCTAAAAATATAATTGTTATGCTAATATTGTTACTATTATTATTTCATTATTAATATTAATGTTAATATTAATATCAGTATTATTAATGTCACTAAATATAATATATATGAAATTTGATACATTTTATTTATTATAATATTATTGATACCAATATTATTATTATCATTATTAATATCATTATTATTAGAAATTAGTATTATGATCTTCACACGTTTACGAATCAAATAATTATTATATAGATGTCTCATCACACATTTTTATAAATGTTTTATAAAGTATTAAGTATGATTATGTCATGAATCACAGCTGTATAACCTTTAACATCGCGATCAACTTTTATATTTTGTTTCTTGTATGAATTCGTTAGCTTTCCATTTCAACCTTTACTTCCCCTTAATTTTCCTGATTGCATGTGAATTAATGTCGCCCCACTAACACAATCGACCATTCATACTACTGTACATGATTGAGATTATTGTACTATTTTTTTGTATAATATTGAATTCTCTTTCTTATATGGATATTTTTACATATACATATTCTCACATACACACGATCATATACATTTAATTACTTTAGATTCATTGATCACCATCGTTTGCTTTCACCACCATCAAACTGAAATGTCCCGTTCTTATTGATTAAAAACGTTCCATTTTAATTGATTTCGTTGCGAGGTTTTGACCTCTATATGAGACATTTTTCAAAGACTGCATTCATTTTTAAAACAAACCATAACCTTTATTTCATAAATAAAGGTTTAAAAAGCTTTACATAGATTATCAAATAATGATAATCTAAAATATCCTGTTTACACACGACCATTACATAATGATTTACAATACAAATATGTTACATTGAAATCAGTTTCTTGAATGCAGTTTTTACACAATATCATACAAACATGGACTCCAAATCTTGTCCTTATTTTAGTATGCAACAGCGGAAGCTCTTAGTATTCACCTGAGAATAAACATGCTTTAAACGTCAACAAAAATGTTGGTGAGTTATAGGTTTAACCTATATATATCAAATCGTAACAATAGACCACAAGATTTCATATTTCAATACACATCCCATACATAGAGATAAAAATCATTCATATGGTGAACACCTGGTAACCGACATTAACAAGATGCATATATAAGAATGTCCCCATCATTCTGGGACACCCTTCGGATATGATATAAATTTCGAAGTACTAAAGCATCCGGTACTTTAGATGGGGTTTGTTAGGCCCAATAGATCTATCTTTAGGATTCGCGTCAATTAGGGTGTCTGTTCCCTAATTCTTAGATTACCAGACTTAATAAAAAGGGGCATATTCGATTTCGATAATTCAACCATAGAATGTAGTGTCACGTACTTGTGTCTATTTTGTAAATCATTTATAAAACCTGCATGTATTCTCATCCCAAAAATATTAGATTTTAAAAGTGGGACTATAACTCACTTTCACAGATTTTTACTTCGTCGGGAAGTAAGACTTGGCCACTGGTTGATTCACGAACCTATAACAATATATACATATATATCAAAGTATGTTCAAAATATATTTACAACACTTTTAATACATTTTGATGTTTTAAGTTTATTAAGTCAGCTGTCCTCGTTAGTAACCTACAACTAGTTGTCCACAGTTAGATGTACAGAAATAAATCGATAAATATTATCTTGAATCAATCCACGACCCAGTGTATACATATCTCAGTATTGATCACAACTCAAACTATATATATTTTGGAATCAACCTCAACCCTGTATAGCTAACTCCAACATTCACGTATAGAGTGTCTATGGTTGTTCCGAAATATATATAGATGTGTCGACATGATAGGTCGAAACATTGTATACGTGTCTATGGTATCTCAAGATTACATAATATACAATACAAGTTGATTAAGTTATGGTTGGAATAGATTTGTTACTAATTTTCACGTAGCTAAAATGAGAAAAATTATCCAATCTTGTTTTACCCATAACTTCTTCATTTTAAATCCGTTTTGAGTGAATCAAATTGCTATGGTTTCATATTGAACTCTATTTTATGAATATAAATAGAAAAAGTATAGGTTTATTGTCAGAAAAATAAGTTACAAGTCGTTTTTGTAAAGGTAGTCATTTCAGTCGAAAGAACGACGTCAAGATGACCATTTTAGAAAACATACTTTCACTTTGAGTTTAACCATAATTTTTGGATATAGTTTCATGTTCATAATAAAAATTATTTTCTCATAATAACAACTTTTAAATCAAAGTTTATCATAGTTTTTAATTAACTAACCCAAAACAGCCCGCGGTGTTACTACGACGGCGTAAATCCGATTTTACGATGTTTTTCGTGTTTCCAGGTTTTAAATCATTAAGTTAGCATATCATATAGATATAGAACATGTTTTTAGTTTATTTTAAAAGTCAAGTTAGAAGGATTAACTTTTATTTGCGAACAAGTTTAGAATTAACTAAACTATGTTCTAGTGATTACAAGTTTAAACCTTCGAATAAGATAGCTTTATATGTATGAATCGAATGATGTTATGAACATCATTACTATCTTAAGTTCCTTGGATAAACCTACTGGAAATGAGAAAAATAGATCTAGCTTCAAAGGATCCTTGGATGGCTTGAAAGTTCTTGAAGCAGAATCATGACACGAAAACAATTTCAAGTAAGATTTCCACTCGAAATAAGATTGTTATAGTTATAGAAATTGAATTAAAGTTTGAATATGATTATTACATTGTATTAGAAAGATAACCTACTGTAAGTAACAAAGGTTTCTTGATCTTGGATGATTACTTGGAATGGATTTAGAAAACTTGGAAGTAAACTTGCAATCTTGGAAGTATTCTTGATTTTATGAAACTAGAACTTTTAGAATTTATGAAGAACATTTAGAACTTGAAGATAGAACTTGAGAGAGATCAATTAGGAAGAAAATTGAAGAATGAAAGTGTTTGTAGGTGTTTTTGGTCGTTGGTGTATGGATTAGATATAAAGGATATGTAATTTTGTTTTCATGTAAATAAGTCATGAATGATTACTCATATTTTTGTAATTTTATGAGATATTTCATGCTAGTTGCCAAATGATGGTTCCCACATGTGTTAGGTGACTCACATGGGCTGCTAAGAGCTGATTATTGGAGTGTATATACCAATAGTACATACATCTAAAAGCTGTGTATTGTACGAGTACGAATACGGGTGCATACGAGTAGAATTGTTGATGAAACTGAACGAGGATGTAATTGTAAGCATTTTTGTTAAGTAGAAGTATTTTGATAAGTGTCTTGAAGTCTTTCAAAAGTGTATGAATACATATTAAAACACTACATGTATATACATTTTAACTGAGTCGTTAAGTCATCGTTAGTCGTTACATGTAAACGTTGTTTTGAAACCTTTAGGTTAACGATCTTGTTGAATGTTGTTAACCCATTGTTTATTATAACAAATGAGATGTTAAATTGTTATATTATCATGATATTATGATATATAATATATCTTAGTATGATATATATACAGTTAAATGTCGTTACAACGATAATCGTTACATATATGTCTCGTTTCGAAATCATTAAGTTAGTAGTCTTATTTTTACATATGTATTTCATTGTTAATACACTTAATAATATATTTACTTATCATTTAACATAATTAACCAAGTGTATCAATATCTTAATATGATTCATATGTACCTAGTAAGACGTTGTTATAACGATAATCGTTATATATATCGTTTTCGAGTTTCTTAAATTAATAGTCTCATTTTTATGTATATAACTCATTGTTAAAATACCTAATGAGATACATACTTATAATAAAATCATGTTAACTATATATATAACCATATATATGTCATCGTATAGTTTTTACAAGTTTTAACGTTCGTGAATCACCGGTCAACTTGGGTGGTCAATTGTCTATAAGAAACCTATTTCAATTAATCAAGTCTTAACAAGTTTGATTGCTTAACATGTTGGAAACACTTAATCATGTAAATAACAATTTCATTTAATATATATATAAACATGGAAAAGTTCGGGTAACTACAGTACCTACCCGTTAAATAAATTTCATCCCGAAGTTTTAAGCAGTTGGAGGTGTTGACGTATCTTCTGGAAATAAATGCGGGTATTTCTTCTTCATCTGATCTTCTCGTTCCCAGGTGAACTCGGGTCCTCTACGAGCATTCCATCGAACCTTAACAATTGGTATCTTGTTTTGCTTAAGTCTTTTAACCTCACGATCCATTATTTCGATGGGTTCTTCGATAAATTGAAGTTTTTCGTTGATTTGGATTTCATCTAACGGAATAGTGAGATCTTCTTTAGCAAAAAATTTCTTTAAATTCGAGACGTGGAAAGTGTTATGTACAGCCGCGAGTTGTTGAGGTAACTCAAGTCGGTAAGCTACTGGTCCGACACGATCAATAATCTTGAATGGTCTAATATACCTTGGATTTAATTTCCCTCGTTTACCAAATCGAACAACGCCTTTCCAAGGTGAAACCTTAAGCATGACCATTTCTCCAATTTCAAACTCTATATCTTTTCTTTTACTGTCCGCGTAGCTCTTTTGTCGACTCTGGGCGGTTTTCAATCTTTGTTGAATTTGGATGATTTTCTCGGTAGTTTCTTGTATTATCTCCGGACCCGTAATCTGTCTATCCCCCACTTCACTCCAACAAATCGGAGACCTGCACTTTCTACCATAAAGTGCTTCAAACAGCGCCATCTCAATGCTTGAATGGTAGCTGTTGTTGTAGGAAAATTCTGCTAACGGTAGATGTCGATCCCAACTGTTTCCGAAATCAATAACACAAGCTCGTAGCATGTCTTCAAGCGTTTGTATCGTCCTTTCGCTCTGCCCATCAGTTTGTGGATGATAGGCGGTACTCATGTCTAGACGAGTTCCCAATGCTTGCTGTAATGTTTGCCAGAATCTTGAAATAAATCTGCCATCCCTATCAGAGATAATAGAGATTGGTATTCCATGTCTGGAGACGACTTCCTTCAAATACAGTCGTGCTAACTTCTCCATCTTGTCATCTTCTCTTATTGGCAGGAAGTGTGCTGACTTGGTGAGACGATCAACTATTACCCAAATAGTATCATAACCACTTGCAGTCCTTGGCAATTTAGTAATGAAATCCATGGTAATGTTTTCCCATTTCCATTCCGGGATTTAAGGTTGTTTTAGTAGACCTGATGGTTTCTGATGTTCAGCTTTGACCTTAGAACACGTCAAACATTCTCCTACATATTTAGCAATATCATCTTTCATACCTAGCCACCAAAAATATTTCTTAAGATCCTTGTACATCTTCCCCGTTCCAGGATGTATTGAGTATCTGGTTTTATGAGCTTCTCTAAGTACCATTTCTCTCATATCTCCAAATTTTGGTACCCAAATTCTTTCAGCCCTATACCGGGTTCCGTCTTCTCGAATATTAAGATGCTTCTCCGATCCTTTGGGTATTTCATCCTTTAAATTTCCCTCTTTTAAAACTCCTTGTTGCGCCTCCTTTATTTGAGTAGTAAGGTTAGTGTGAATCATTATATTCATAGATTTTACTCGAATGGGTTCTCTGTCCTTTCTGCTCAAGGCGTCGGCTACCACATTTTCCTTCCCCGGGTGGTAACGAATCTCAAAGTCGTAATCATTCAACAATTCAATCCACCTACGCTGCCTCATATTCAGTTGTTTCTGATTAAATATGTGTTGAAGACTTTTTTGGTCGGTACATATAATACTTTTGACCCCATATAAGTAGTGCCTCCAAGTCTTTAATGTAAAAACAACCGCGCCTAATTCCAAATCATGCGTCATATAATTTTGCTCGTGAATCTTCAATTGTTTAGACGCATAAGCAATCACCTTCGTTCGTTGCATTAATACACAACCGAGACCTTGCTTTGATGCGTCACAATAAATCACAAAATCATCATTCCCTTCAGGCAATGATAATATAGGTGCCGTAGTTAGCTTTTTCTTCAATAACTGAAACGCTTTCTCTTGTTCATCCTTCCATTCAAATTTCTTCCCTTTATGCGTTAATGCAGTCAAGGGTTTTGCTATTCTGGAAAAGTCCCGGATGAACCTTCTGTAGTAACCAGCTAGTCCTAAAAACTGGCGTATGTGTTTCAGAGTTTTCGGGGTTTCCCACTTTTCAACAGTTTCTATCTTCGCCGGATTCACCTTAATACCTTCTTTGTTCACTATGTGACCGAAGAATTGAACTTCTTCCAACCAAAATGCACACTTTGAAAACTTAGCGTACAATTCTTCCTTCCTCAATACTTCTAACACCTTTCTCAAATGTTCACCGTGTTCTTGGTCATTCTTTGAGTAAATAAGTATGTCATCAATGAAAATAATGACAAACTTGTCTAGATATGGCCCACACACTCGGTTCATAAGGTCCATGAACACAGCTGGTGCGTTAGTCAATCCAAACGGCATAACCATAAAATCGTAATGACCATAACGCGTCCTAAAAGCAGTTTTTGGAATATCATCCTCCTTTACTCGCATTTAATGATATCCAGAACGTAAATCGATCTTCGAATAAACCGACGAGCCTTGTAGTTGATCAAATAAGTCATCAATTCTCGGCAGTGGATAACGGTTTTTGATGGTAAGTTTGTTCAACTCTCTGTAGTCAATACACAACCTAAATGTATCATCCTTCTTCTTGACAAACAAAACAGGAGCTCCCCATGGTGATGTGCTTGGTCGAATGAAACCACGTTCTAATAGTTCTTGCAGTTGGCTTTTTAGTTCTTTCATCTCGCTGGGTGCGAGTCTATAAGGAGCACGAGCTATTGGTGCAGCTCCTGGTATAAGATCTATTTGAAATTTAACAGATCGATGTGGAGGTAGTCCCGGTAATTCTTTCGGAAATACATCGGGAAATTCTTTTGCGACGGGAACATCATTGATGCTCTTTTCTTCAGTTTGTACTTTCTCGACGTGTGCTAGAACAGCATAGCAACCTTTTCTTATTAGTTTTCGTGCCTTCAAATTACTAATAAGATGTAGCTTCGTGTTGCCCTTTTCTCCGTACACCATTAAGGGTTCTCCTTCTTCTCGTACAATGCAAATTGCATTTTTATAACATACGATCTCTGCTTTCACCTTCTTCAGCCAGTCCATACCGATTATCACTTCAAAACTCCCTAACTCTACTGGTATCAAGTCAATCTTAAATATTTCGCTACCCAGTTTAATTTCTCGATTCCGGCATATATAATCTGCTGAAATTAATTTACCATTTGCTAATTCGAGTAAAAATTTACTATCCAACGGCGTCAATGGACAACTTAATTTAGCACAAAAATCTCTACTCATATAGCTTCTATCCACACCCGAATCAAATAAAACGTAAGCAGATTTATTGTCAATAAGAAACGTACCCGTAACAAGCTCCGGGTCTTCCTGTGCCTCTGCCGCATTAATATTGAAAACTCTTCTGCGGCCTTGTCCATTCGTGTTCTCCTGGTTCGGGCAATTTCTAATAATGTGGCCCGGTTTTCCACATTTATAACAAACTACATTGGCATAACTTGCCCCTACACTACTTGCTCTGCCATTACTCGTTCCGACACCATTTGTTCCTTTCGTTCTGTTAACCCCTGGTCCGTAGACCTCACACTTCGCCGCGCTATGACCATTTCTTTTACACTTGTTGCAAAATTTGGTGCAGAAACCCGAGTGATACTTTTCACACCTTTGGCATAGCTGCTTCTGATTGTTGTTGTTGTTGCGGTTGTTATTGTTGTTGGGATGATTGTTGTAGTTGCTGTTATTGTTGTTGCTGTTGTTGTTGTTGTTGTTGGGCCGATTGTTGTAGTTGCGATTGATGTTGCGATTGTTGGGATAATTGTTGCGATTATTATTGTAATTGCTGTTGTTGTTGTATTGGTGATTCTTATCACCGTTTTCCTCCCACTTTCTTTTGACTTGCTTCACATTGGCCTCTTCAGCCGTCAGTTCTTTAATTCTTTCCTCAATCTGGTTCACTAGTTTGTGAGCCATTCTACATGCCTGTTGTATGGAGGCGGGCTCGTGTGAACTTATATCTTCTTGGATTCTTTCCGGTAATCCTTTCACAAACGCGTCGATCTTCTCTTCCTCATCTTCGAACGCTCCCGGACACAATAGGCACAATTCTGTGAATCGTCTTTCGTACGTGGTAATATCAAATCCTTGGATTCGTAACCCTCTAAGTTCTGTCTTGAGCTTATTGACCTCGGTTCTAGGACGGTACTTCTCGTTCATCAAGTGCTTGAATGCTGACCACGGTAGTGCGTAAGCATCATCTTGTCCCACTTGCTCTAAATAGGTATTCCACCATGTTAACGCAGAACCTGTGAAGGTATGCGTAGCGTACTTCACTTTGTCCTCTTCAGTACACTTACTTATGGCAAACACCAATTCGACCTTCTCGGTCCACCGTTTCAATCCGATCGGTCCTTCTGTTCCATCAAATTCCAAAGGTTTGCAGGCAGTGAATTCTTTGTAGGTGCATCCTACACGATTTCCTGTACTGCTAGATCCAAGGTTATTTTTGGTATGTAGCGCAGCCTGTACTGCGGCTATGTTTGAAGCTAGAAAAGTACGGAATTCCTCTTCATTCATATTCACGGTGTGTCGAGTAGTCGGTGCCATTTCCTTCAAAATAGTCAAATGGAACAAGTTAATCATACAGGATATTAAGAGTAGTTAATAGTATTTCGTAGCATAATATGAACTCATTTATAAAAGCTTTTTCTTCATATTAGCGTTTTATAAGTTTAAATTCGGGTAGTACCTACCCGTTAAGTTCATACTTAGTAGCTAATATACAATTCAACTACTACAATTCTATATGAAAAACTGATTATAATAATATTTCGCGTTCAAACTTTTATACAATATTTTACAAACTTACAATACCGCTTATTTTACATAAAGCATGAAATATAGCACACAATAACTTTGATACAAGATAGTTGTGATGATAATTCTAGCTAGTACACAAGTCGTTCAGCAAAGGCAATAAAGACACGTAATTCATATGTCCAGAAACAAGTCATGCATTCTGGTTTTACTAGGACTACTTCCCATCCTTGGTCTTGTGGAACATAACCGTTATGGCCGTTGATAAGACAGCGTGTTGTAACGTCATCAAAGGGACGAGGGTTACGTAATGACCAACAGTCTCGTAATAACCTAAAAACCTCATTTCTTACCCCAATTACCGACTCCGTCACTTGTGGGAACGTTTTGTTTAATAGTTGTAGCCCGATGTTCTTTTTCTCACTTTGGTGAGAAGCGAACATTACTAACCCGTAAACATAGCATGATTCTTTATGTTGCATGTTAGCCGCTTTTTCTAAATCATGAAGTCCTATATTCGGATACATTGAGTCAAAATAATTTCTTAACCCGTTGCGTAAAATAGCATTTGGGTTCCCCGCAATATATGCGTCAAAGTTAACACATCGTAACTTATGGGTTTCCCAATGTGATATCCCCCATCTTTCAAACGAAAGTGTCTTATAAACCAAGGCATTCTTGGAACGTTCTTCGAATGTCTTACAAACTGATTTCGCCGTAAATAGTTGTGCCGAAGAATTCTGACCGACTCTAGACAAGATTTCATCAATCATGTCTCCGGGTAGGTCTCTTAAAATTTTGGGTTGTCTATCCATTTTGTGTTTTTATACTGTAAAGTAGATGAAGAGTTAGATTCATAAAAAAAATACTTATTAATACAAGCAATTTTTACATATATCATAAAGAATAAGCACACTATATTACATATATTACACCACACGAATACAACTATCTTATTCCGACTCGCTCGTTTCTTCTTCTTCAGTTTTGGTTCGTTTTGCCAAGTTTCTAGGGATATATGATGTTCCCATAATACGAGCTGTCGTTTTCCACAACGATTTAGAAAAACCTGGTGGTTTAGAGGTTCCCGGGTCATTGTTACAACTTAAGGGCTTCGGGGGTTGACGATACATATAAAGTTCATCGGGGTTGGAATTAGATTTCTCTATTTTTATGCCCTTTCCCTTATTATTTTCTTTTGCCTTTTTAAATTAAGTTGGGGTAATTTCTATAACATCATCGGAATTCTCGTCGGAATCCGATTCATCGGAGAATTGGTAATCCTCCCAATATTTTGCTTCCTTGGCGGAAACACCATTGACCATAATTAACCTTGGTCGGTTGGTTGAGAATTTTCTTTTACTTAACCGTTTTATTATTTCCCCCACCGGTTCTATTTCCTCCTCCGGTTCCTCCTCTTCCGGTTCTGATTCTTCTTCCGGTTCTGATTCTTCTTCCGGTTCTTCTTCTGGAACTTGTGAATCAGTCCAATATATATTCGACTCTTCATTATTATTAGGTGCGTCAATGGGATTTGTGCTAGAGGTATACATCTATTACACAATATCAAACATGTTAAGAGATTAATATATCACATAATATATACATGTTAATAATATATAGTTTCCAACAAAAATGTTAAGCAATCATTTTTAAAGAAAACACGGTCGAAGTCCAGACTCACTAATGCATCCTAACAAACTCGATAAGACACACTAATGCAAATTTTCTGGTTCTCTAAGACCAAAGCTCGGATACCAACTGAAATGTCCCGTTCTTATTGATTAAAAACGTTCCATATTAATTGATTTCGTTGCGAGGTTTTGACCTCTATATGAGACATTTTTCAAAGGCTACATTCATTTTTAAAACAAACCATAACCTTTATTTCATAAATAAAGGTTTAAAAAGCTTTACGTAGATTATCAAATAATGATAATCTAAAATATCCTGTTTACACACGACCATTACATAATGGTTTACCATACAAATATGTTACATTGAAATCAGTTTCTTGAATGCAGTTTTTACACAATATCATACAAACATGGACTCCAAATCTTGTTCTTATTTTAGTATGCAACAGCGGAAGCTCTTAGTATTCACCTGAGAATAAACATGCTTTAAACGTCAACAAAAATGTTGGTGAGTTATAGGTTTAACCTATATATATCAAATCGTAACAATTGACCACAAGATTTCATATTTCAATACACATCCCATACATAGAGATAAAAATCATTCATATGGTGAACACCTGGTAACCGACATTAACAAGATGCATATATAAGAATGTCCCCATCATTCCGGGACACCCTTCGGATATGATATAAATTTCGAAGTACTAAAGCATCCGGTACTTTGGATGGGGTTTGTTAGGCCCAATAGATCTATCTTTAGGATTCGCGTCAATTAGGGTGTCTGTTCCCTAATTCTTAGATTACCAGACTTAATAAAAAGGGGCATATTCGATTTCGATAATTCAACCATAGAATGTAGTTTCACGTACTTGTGTCTATTTTGTAAATCATTTATAAAACCTGCATGTATTCTCATCCCAAAAATATTAGATTTTAAAAGTGGGACTATAACTCACTTTCACAGATTTTTACTTCGTCGGAAAGTAAGACTTGGCCACTGGTTGATTCACGAACCTATAACAATATATACATATATATCAAAGTATGTTCATAATATATTTACAATGCTTTTAATACATTTTGATGTTTTAAGTTTATTAAGTCAGCTGTCCTCGTTAGTAACCTACAACTAGTTATCCACAGTTAGATGTACAGAAATAAATCGATAAATATTATCTTGAATCAATCCACGACCCAGTGTATATGTATCTCAGTATTGGTCACAACTCAAACTATATATATTTTGGAATCAACCTCAACCCTGTATAGCTAACTCCAACATTCACATATAGAGTGTCTATGGTTGTTCCGAAATATATATAGATGTGTCGACATGATAGGTCGAAACATTTTATACGTGTCTATGGTATCTCAAGATTACATAATATACAATACAAGTTGATTAAGTTATGGTTGGAATAGATTTGTTACCAATTTTCACGTAGCTAAAATGAGAAAAATTATCCAATCTTGTTTTACCCATAACTTCTTCATTTTAAATCCGTTTTGAGTGAATCAAATTGCTATGGTTTCATATTGAACTCTATTTTATGAATCTAAACAGAAAAAGTATAGGTTTATTATCGTAAAAATATGTTACAAGTCGTTTTTGTAAAGGTAGTCATTTCAGTCGAAAGAACGACGTCAAGATGACCATTTTAGAAAACATACTTCCACTTTGAGTTTAACCATAATTTTTGGATATAGTTTCATGTTCATAATAAAAATCATTTTCTCATAATAACAACTTTTAAATCAAAGTTTATCATAGTTTTTAATTAACTAACCCAAAACAGCCCACGGTGTTACTACGAAGGCGTAAATCCGGTTTTACGGTGTTTTTCGTGTTTCCAGGTTTTAAATCATTAAGTTAGCATATCATATAGATATTGAACATGTGTTTAGTTGATTTTAAAAGTCAAGTTAGAAGGATTAACTTTTATTTGCGAACAAGTTTAGAATTAACTAAACTATGTTCTAGTGATTACAAGTTTAAACCTTCGAATAAGATAGCTTTATATGTATGAATCGAATGATGTTATGAACATCATTACTACCTCAAGTTCCTTGGATAAACCTACTGGAAATGAGAAAAATAGATCTAGCTTCAAAGGATCCTTGGATGGCTTGAAAGTTCTTGAAGCAGAATCATGACACGAAAACAATTTCAAGTAAGATTTCCACTCGAAATAAGATTGTTATAGTTATAGAAATTGAATTAAAGTTTGAATATGATTATTACCTTGTATTAGAAAGATAACCTACTGTAAGTAACAAAGGTTTCTTGATCATGGATGATTACTTGGAATGGATTTAGAAAACTTGGAAGTAAACTTGCAATTTTGGAAGTATTCTTGATTTTATGAAACTAGAACTTTTGGAATTTATGAAGAACACTTAGAACTTGAAGATAGAACTTGAGAGAGATCAATTAGATGAAGAAAATTGAAGAATGAAAGTGTTTGTAGGTATTTTTGGTCGTTGGTGTATGGATTAGATATAAAGGATATGTAATTTTGTTTTCATGTAAATAAGTCATGAATGATTACTCATATTTTTGTAATTTTATGAGATATTTCATGCTAGTTGCCAAATGATGGTTCCCACATGTGTTAGGTGACTCACATGGGCTGCTAAGAGCTGATCATTGGAGTGTATATACCAATAGTACCTACATCTAAAAGTTGTGTATTGTACGAGTACGAATACGGGTGCATACGAGTAGAATTGTTGATGAAACTGAACGAGGATGTAATTGTAAGAATTTTTGTTAAGTAGAAGTATTTTGATAAGTGTCTTGAAGTCTTTCAAAAGTGTATGAATACATATTAAAACACTACATGTATATACATTTTAACTGAGTCGTTAAGTCATCGTTAGTCGTTACATGTAAGTGTTGTTTTGAAACCTTTAAGTTAACGATCTTGTTAAATGTTGTTAACCCAATGTTTATAATATCAAATGAGATTTTAAATTATTATATTATCATGATATTATCATGTATGAATATCTCTTAATATGATATATATACATTAAATGTATTTACAACGATAATCGTTACATATATGTCTCGCTTAAAAATCATTAAGTTAGTAGTCTTGTTTTTACATATGTATTTCATTGTTAATACATTTAATAATATATTTACTTATCATTTAACATAATTAACCAAGTGTATCAATATCTTAATATGATTCATATGTACCTAGTAAGACGTTGTTATAACGATAATCGTTATATATATCGTTTTCGAGTTTCTTAAATTAATAGTCTCATTTTTATGTATATAACTCATTGTTAAAATACCTAATGAGATACATACTTATAATAAAATCATTTTAACTATATATATAACCATATATATGTCATTGTATAGTTTTTACAAGTTTTAACGTTCGTGAATCACCGGTCAACTTGGGTGGTCAATTGTCTATAAGAAACTGATATTGCATATTTCTCATACGTTTATCTTAGCAATATCAGTCGCATTTTGGTCCTTTTGGATGCGGTTCGGTTAATATTTGGTGGTATTAATGAAGATTTGTGTTTTGACGTCAAGAGGTGCTTCGGTATAAGTTTTATTGGTTTTCAGTGTGTTTTCGAGCTCATTTATCAGCACAGTTTATTCTGGTTCACATTGAAGATTCAAATTATAAAGTTAGAGAGTTTTAAACTTCGTTTACATGGTATGTTTAATCGATCTTGCATTCGGGTAGTATCATTTAACAATGGAGAAGTTGTGTGGAAGGTTGATGGTATTGCAAAGTCCGCGCGCCTTCACGAAAACGGCCATATCTCATTGCTCGTAACTCCGATTGAGGTGAGGTCAGAGCCCAGACGTCCGTATCTCAGAGCTCTACAACATACAATTGAATGTTTGGTGGTTTAATGAGTTAAGAAGTGCACGCCGCGCATTGGAGTGCGCACCGCGCAAATGTGCTTCAAAACAGATCAGAAAATTCAGATTTTGTGCAGCAGAATTTATTTGGGGTTTGCGCACCGCGCATTTTTGTGCGCACCGCGCATTTTGGGTCGGCCAGGTGGTTTCCACGTGATATAAAAGGCAGTTTTTAACCCTAATCTTTTAGCTTTCACTTTGGACGATTAGGATGATGTGAAGCGAGGTGTATATAAAATAGTTATTATTTTACTAGAAAATACTATTAAATATGATACAATTTTACACAAGATATTTATTTATTTATAGAATGGATATACTTAAACCTTGCTACAACACTTATAGGCAGTGTACCTAATCGTACAGTAGTGTAGTTTTTAGTAAGTCCGGTTCGTTCCACAGGGAAATCTTTAAACAAAGCTCAACGCTATATTAGTTTACTTTTATAAAAATACAAATATATATATAAGTAATATTATTATTATAAAGGGGGGTTTTTTACCGTTTAATGACCGGTTTGTCGATTTTAAGACTTTAGTCGCAGTTAAAACCTAATGTAAAATATAAAATAAATACAAGACTTAAATTAAAGCGTAAAGTAAATAACGATAATGAAATTGCGAATAATAAAAGTGCGATAAAATAAACTTGCGATAATTAAAAAGTACGATAATTAAAAGTGCGATAAAATAAAATAAATAAAAGTGCGATAATTAGAAGTGCAATTAAATATAAAATAAAGGAAATTAAATATGAAATAAAAGAATTATGCTTATTTAAACTTCCGTAATCATGATGTTTGACGTGTTGATTTTAGTTTTATGCCCATGGGTTAATTGTCCTTTGTCCTGGATTATTTAATATGTCCGTCTGGTTTTTGTCCATAACAGTCCATCAGTCATAAATATAAATTGCAAGTGTCCTTGTCAAATTATTATTATACCCGAAGATAAATATTCCAACTAATTGGGGATTCGAATTGTAACAAGGTTTTAATACTTTGTTTAATGAATACACCAGGTTATCGACTGCGTGTAAACCAAGGTTTTACTACTTTGTTAACAATTACACCAATTACCCTTGAATGTAATTTCACCCCTGTTTTAATTATTCTAGTGGCTATTAATCCATTCCCGTGTCCGGTTAAATGAACGATTATTCGTACATATAAATACCCCGCCCATCGTGTCCGATCGAGTGTATATGGTAATTTATAGGGACGCTCAATTGTAAATCTTTATATTAACATTAACAAACTTTCATTTAGTTAAACAAATATAAAGCCCATTAATAGCCCATAGTCTAGTTTCCCCAAGTGTCGTTCTTTTGTCCAAACCCCAATTATGGTACAAAGCCCAATTATCCAATTTTAATAATTAGCCCAACATCATGATTACTTCGTTTTAAATAAGCATAATAATAACTTAGCTACGAGACATTAATATAAAAAGGTTGAACATAACTTACAATGATTAAAAATAGCGTAGCGTTACACGGACAGAATTTCGACTTACACCCTTACAACATTCGCTAACATACCCTTATTATTAGAATTATAATTAAAATTAAAATTAAAATATAAATATATATATATATATCGTATATATTGAGAGAGATAGAGAAATAAGATATGAAATTTGATCAGAATTCGGTTGGCTTTATAGCCAGAGTTGAAAATTGGGGCTCCGCGACTCGCGGCAAAATGCCCTTAAAACTCCGCGAGTCACGGAGATATATTTACAGCTCACACCCTTGGAGTTTCTTGCTGCCGACGGTTTTTAATATATATATATAATATATATATAATTAATATAATTAATTATATATTATATTATATTTATATACATAGTTAACTTGTAATTTTTAGTCCGTTGCGTCGAGCGTTAAGAGTTGACTCTGGTCCCGGTTCCGGATTTTCGAACGTCCTCGCGTACAATTTAATATCTTGTACTTTGCGTTTTGAATCTTGTACTCTTGTGATTTCGAGACGTTTCTTATCAATAATTGGAACCTTTTTTATTGTCTTTTGTTCTTTTGAGCTTTTTGGTCGTTTGCGTCTTCAAATCGTCGAATCTGTCTTTTGTCTTCACCTTTTATTATTTAAACGAATATCACTTGTAAATAGAACAATTGCAACTAAAAGCTTGTCTTTCTTGAGGAATAATGCTATGAAATATATGTTCGTTTTTAGCATTATCAAATATTCCCACACTTGAGCGTTGCTTGTCCTCAAGCAATATTGTCTTGAAATACTAGAATCACTTCTTTATTCTTCACACTTTGTACATCAGTGATTTCTATACGGCGGTATAAACAATGGTAGTAACGATATGGTTTACAGTCCCACATGACTATAAAAATTTAGATCCATTAAGGAAATTGGATCTTTATGAAAACATTTGATCTTTTGAAATCTAGTTTTTACCCTAGATAAGTTTTCCGGAATAACCCTTTACCGGTGTTTGCAAAATATTTTTGTGGGTTTGGTGGGTTTCAGATTTGAAAATTTTAGCTCAAAACTTGCGGTTTTGTGTCACCCACTTGCTAACCTTGTATTTGGAAAGCAACACGTCCAGTTTACTTGTCCCGTATATTACCTTTCGGCAAACTACCGTCCGGTTGTAAAGGAAAGCGTTGAACAAGCAACTGTTAAGGCAATGTCCCGTGACATGCTTTTGATTATGGTCTATAACGTGTCGGACGCAATTACTATCCTTGGTAGGAGCAATAGTAAAGCTCACCCTTATAATTTTTCGGTCTGGCACAAGGTCCTGTCTTTGACCATGCTATGCAACCACCGTTCTTACGGTTGACACCCGATTTAGTTCAGGTGACCTAATGAATTCCAGGTGAATTCCTAGGATTTTACGTTCAATGGTAATGAACGCATTGAAAATAGGGTTTTCAGAAAACAAATCGGTTTGTAATTTTGATCAAAATATTTTCTCGTTTAAGCTCGAGTTTAGATATCATTGAATTCCATGAGTTTGTAATTCTCAATCTTTAAGGTCAATCTCAAGGATTGAGTA
Organism: Rutidosis leptorrhynchoides; assembly: GCF_046630445.1. NCBI lineage: Eukaryota > Viridiplantae > Streptophyta > Magnoliopsida > Asterales > Asteraceae > Rutidosis > Rutidosis leptorrhynchoides. Next base: position 389,677,860 of record NC_092335.1, on the reverse strand, counting down.
ATATCAGGCTTAAAAGCTGATTTTTGATTTTTAAGGAGATTATCCTTTCTGGGGATCTGATTCATTAGTCTTATCAAGCTAATTTGCACGGTGCCCCCCCATTGTACGAGATAAATCCTTCTCATGGTTAGGATAAATCTGACCACTTGGCGACCCTGTTTAATGCTGAGGTCCGTGGATTTCCTGCTGATTTTAGTGATGACTTTTCTAGATTTTTCGTCAACCTACAGCTGGTCTGGACGACAACTTCATTACCTAAATCAAGAAGCGCGTTTCTTTTTCGGAAGACTTTACTTCCTTTTAATGATGGAATTGATTCATCGTGTAGATCCATCTCTTCTTTTCTTTCATCGGGTAAAACAGTTTAGTTTAGTCCAAAGCAAAAGTATTTTCAGTTATTTGTTACAGATATATGTGACATATGTTTAAAATAACTTGGTAAATTTTCCCACACTTGGCTTTTTATTTTTCTTTTTATCGTCCTCTATTCCATTTTAAATGAATTTTAACATTTTAATTTGTTTCTCAATTTATGTCCTTTCCGAGGTAACAATAATTTCGGTGTTAAAACCTAGTTTTATCGTTCATAAATATGTATAAACATGATTTTGAATTCATTTAATTGAAAATTTTGAAAAATTTTACTAGAATTGGGTAGTCAGTATATAAGACCAGGGCTGTTCTTTATTATCAGAGAGCACTAGATTCTAATACAACTACTGCTTTACTAGTATTTTTAATGGTAACCAAGTGTTTAATATAAAAATTTTAAAATCCGAAAGAATTTAATCCCTTCCCACACTTAAGATCTTGCAATGCCCTCATTTGCAAGAAATCAGTAACAATTTAAATTATTGAGGGTGATTTGTGTGAAAATGATTAAATTTTTACCAAAGTTTCCAAATATATTGGCGTTTGTTTGCTGAATGATAAATGGTGCACATCATTTGTTCATTCCGTCTTGTTGTTATTTCACATGTATTTTGCATCTTGTCGTCAAAATTAGTTGCTTTTGCTGAACTTAATGCCAGTCTTTGAAAATGCGTTGTTTTACCCTGTTGTGTACATAAGATAAACTGCAAACATATATACATATTTTTGAAGTTTGGTATATTACCCCACATTCAAAAATTATTAAAATCTAAGAATAAAAGTTAGATAATTATAAAAATGATTACAATATTAACAAAAATATTAAATGTATCAATAATTACAAATTACAAAATAATAAAAAATAATAAGTAAACTAAGGATGATATTGGTACCAATAGGGGTTCCACGCATAACCATAAGTGCTATAGAATGCTTCGGCAGGGTCATACGTAGGATATGGTGGCTGCATCTCTATCGACCAAGGAGAGAAGACGGGTTTCGGTGTAGGAATATAGTTTCTACCTATATGTTGGCAATGCGCTATGATCTGGTTCTGATGAACTTGCCAATCTTCAAATGCTCTCTGTCTAGCATTTTCGTATTCCTGAGAAGCTATAAACCTATGCATTTCTTGCATCTCATTCCCCCCTCCTACATTACCTTGTTCCTGGTTTCTCTCTACCTGTGGATGTCTACCATTGTATCGTACTGCGGCGTTATTTCGCCGCTTCAAAACTTTCGCACCATGGTATACATTTAAACCTATAGTGTCGCGGGGTTCCGGCTCTTCTACTAATAATCCCCCCCGACTTATATCCACACCGAGATATTCACCAATCAAAGTAATAAAAATACCACCTCCTATTATGCTATGTGGACGCATCCCCCGAACCATAGCTGATAAATAATAACCCACACAATATGGTATACTTACAGCGCTGTGTGGGTCTCGAATACACATATGGTAAAACAAATCTTGTTCATTTACCTTTTCTTTGTTTTTACCCCTTTGTGTAATCGAATTAGCTAAAAACCTATGTATTACTCTTAATTCGGCTCTATCTATATCCAAATAAGAGTAGTTTCCCCCTTTGAAACGGTGATGGCTTGTCATTTGACTCCACACACCGTGTGTATCAAAATTCTCATCTATCTTTCTACCGTTTAGTATCAATCCTCTACAATCGGCAGACGCTAACTCCTCAGGCGTATATATACGTAAAGCCTGAGCCATGTCCAGTAAAGACATGTGGCGCATCGAACCGCCTAACAAAAATCTAATAAAAGAACGATCGGTTAAACTAGCTACCCGATCATTCAACTCTATACTACATAACAACTCTTCACACCATACTTTATATACAGGTCTGCGTATGGTGAATAAACATATCCAGTCATTAAAAGAAGAATTACCATACCTCTGTACCAGTAATTCCCTAATTGGCCCGGCCAATTCTACAGCTTCCAAGGGTCCCCATTCTATGACCCTCGGTACCTCAACAACCTTGGAATGAAGAGTATGCAAACCCCGTTGATATTTTGGATAATCTATCCAAAGTCTGTCAAATCGCAGGTTCGGGTGCAACTGTTCCAAGTGCATATCTGAAAAGGTCATGACTGGATGAGGTACATCCTGCTTGTAGTAGTTATCTACCTCCTGTTGTTCCAAGTTCTCAGCAGGAGCATGGCGGGCTTGGGATGAAGATTCGCCCCTTTCATTCTGCAAAACACATCAAACACAAATTTTGTGCATCCAAATATGCATTAGTGTCAGCAAAATCATCAATCAAAATAATTACAATGACATTATCAATTTATATCAAACTTAAGCTTATTTTCACATTTTTATCAAATCTACACTTTTTCAAATAAGCATATACGAAAATTTTCGCCAAGTTCATAAGCATTCAACTCAAATAACATGTCAAAATAATCATTACTAGCAAATAAACAAGTCTCAAATGGCATTATATTTCAAAAATCAAGTTCATGAATTTTGGACTTGAAAAAGTCCACTTTAATTCTCAAAATCATGTTTAGGCTCAAAGTTTGGATCATTTAACTACCTAGACATGTTATACTACTCAATTTAGCAACAATTCATGACAAAAATCGGCCATAACCTGTTTATATCAAAAAGCCCCAAATTGCTCAAGAACACAAACCCTAGATTATTCAAAATTTGAAGTTTAAGGCTTCTAATCATGTTAAACAGCATCAATCTAGGTTATACAAGCATAATACATAAACAATTTAAGTCTAATTACACTAAAAAGCATCAAAATCAAATTGGGGAAAAATAGCTCAAGAACACTAAAATTCGAATTAAATGGTGTTTAGGTGTAGAAATTTACCGTTTTTCTTGAGTAGTTCTTAGATATCATCCTTCTCAACATGATTTTAGCAAAAAATTTGGTGATTAACGGTTAAAAATTGAGATTTTTGGGGGTGATTTTCGGTGGTTTTCGGGTGCAGTTTCGAGTGTTTATGCAGTGTGTTTGTGTGTGGGGGAGTGACTGATCGAGCAGCTCTTTTATTTTTTTTCTTCTGGGTTTTGGACCCTCCGCGAGTCGCGGAGGTTTTGTACTGCAAACTCCGCGAGTCGCGGAGTTTACCCTTTTTTTTTTTTTTTTTTTTTTATAATCTTTAACTTATAAAACAATTAAGAAATTAATTTTAAAATTTTGTTTCCCTTGTTATTTAGGACGAGGTCGTTTCGGATCGATGTCCTAGTCCGTCCCTCGACAAAATTTTAAAATTTGTCTTTTTGTAGCGATTGTTTTAAAAGCTAAGATTTTTGGGTTTTTTAATGTTTTTGGCATACTTTAAATCAATAAGATTAAAAATAATGATAATAAAAGTTCTCGTCCCTCCCTCGGGTAAAGCAATTTCGGTTCAAAGACCTAGTCTTCAACTTACGACGAATTTTAAAAATCATATTCTTAACTTAATGAGATAAAGTAAATTTTTGTTTTTAAATTCACACAACTTAAATATAAAATTCAAAATTAAAAATTAAGAATTAAAAATTCACACCAAACTCAAAATTTGAAATGCATAAAATTAAAATTTCATATTAAAAATTCACACCAAACTTAATTTAAAAATTCATAAATTCATATCAAACTTATATTAATTTTTCAAATATTTATAATTTTAAATATATTGTTTTTACAAAGTTTACAATATTAATTTAAGATTTAAATATTAATTTTAAAAACATGGTAAAAATAAAATTAAAAATCTTTTTGTCTTTTTATCCCACTTTAATCAATCAATTATTATCAAAAATATGCGCCCCTCTTTTCGGTAAAGTAATTTCGGTTCCAAGACCTAATTTAACTCATGACGAATTTTTGAAATATTTTGGGTTGATTGATTAAAGATATTTATACCTTAAGAATAAACGTTAAATTTCGCAGTGATGTAATAAATTTTTGAATGATATCAATAATTTCGGTCGCCAAACCTAATTTTATTTAATACCAATTTAATACTTTTTAGCGAACAAATTAGCGTTTATTATCAAAAGGTTAAAAATAAAAATAAAAATAAAAACTGTACAGACATACCTGTGAAATAGATTTCTTAGTTATATGATCTATTATATTCATAAGATAGTCGGTTTAATTGGTTTTCCATGGCTGCATAAGCGTAACCTCGAGCATTCATTGTCTTTTCTTCTAAACATATGAACGGTCCGTCTCTGCATAAAGTAACAAATTCGGTATTTGAATAGGTTTGATTATTTGAACATTTACCTCCATGTGACCATTTTCCGCATTTGTGACATCGTTCTAGGTGTCGTGCTCTTCTTTTCGCTGCGGATTTTGATTTTCCTTTACCAAATTGTAACTTATTATCTTCGCATCTGGATCCTTTTCTAACTCCGTCCATTCTTTCTCTGATTACTGATACTAATTCACTCGGTAGTATGTCATTATTTCTTTTAGTGATCAAAGCGTGTAGCATTAGACCATGGTTTAATTCACAGGCAGTCTTCATTTCGTAAAAACCTAAAAAATAAAAATTCAGAATGGGGGGAGAAGACTAGTTCTTTAGGGTCTGCTAGGGAAAGACCATACGTGTTCCATTTTCGAGAACTACACGAAAACAGACAATCTAACTCTAACAGAAATACATATTATCCTTTAAAGACTTGATTCTCCCCACACTTAGTTAGTTGTGGTGTCGAAATTGTGATTAACTTCGTTGTCGACTTCCATCGGACCCTGTATGTAATGTTTAACTCTGTGACCATTAACTTTAAATTCAATCCCATTTGAATTTATCAATTCTATCGTTCCGTATGGGAAAACTCTTTTGACTATGAATGGTCCAGACCATCTTGATTTCAATTTTCCAGGAAATAGCTTGAATCGTGAATTGAAAAGAAGAACTCTGTCTCCTTCTTTAAATTCTTTTGAACTTCTGATTCTTTTATCATGCCATTTCTTCGTTCTTTCTTTATAGATTAACGAATTTTCGTATGCTTCATGTCTTAATTCTTCTAATTCGTTTAGTTGACTTAATCGTAGACGTCCGGCTTCATGTAAATCAAGATTACATGTCTTCAAAGCCCAAAATGCTTTGTGTTCAATTTCTACTGGAAGATGACATGCTTTTCCATACACAAGTCTAAAAGGTGTGGTTCCAATTGGAGTTTTGTAGGCTGTTCTAAAAGCCCAGAGTGCATCCTCCAATTTAATGGACCATTCCTTCGGATTTGATCCTACGGTTTTCTCTAGAATACGTTTTAAAGCTCGGTTGGTATTTTCAACTTGTCCACTTGTTTTTGGATGATATGCGGTGGAGATTTTATGAGTTACTCCATATCTTTTAAGAACTTTCTCAAGTTGATTATTACAGAAATGAGTACCCCGATCACTTATTAAAGCTTTCGGTGTTCCAAACCTTGCAAAAAGACGTTTTAAAAAGTTGACTACAACTCGTGCATCGTTAGTTGGGAGAGCTTGTGCTTCCGCCCATTTAGATACATAATCAATGGCTACGAGTATATATAGATTATTATGAGATTTTGGAAATGGACCCATAAAGTCAATACCCCAAATGTCAAATACTTCACATACTTGGATGACATTTTGTGGCATTTCATCACGTTGACTTATTTTTCCGGTCCTTTGACATGCATCACAGGATTTGCAAAGAAGGTGTGCGTCTTTGTAAATTGTAGGCCAATAGAATCCAGCTTCATAAACTTTTCTTGCTGTTAGTTGAGGCCCATAATGCCCTCCTGTTGGTCCTGTGTGACAATGGTTTAAAATTTTACTAGCTTCATCTCCAAATACGCATCGGCGTATTATTCCATCGGGACAACTTTTAAACAGATGTGGATCTTCCCAGAAATAGTGTTTTATATCACTGAAGAATTTCTTTCGTCTTTGGTACGATAATCCTTTTTCAAGGAATCCACAAACTAAGTAGTTTGCATAATCTGCAAACCATGGGATTTCTTTATAATCTATCTTCAATAGATATTCATCAGGAAAGTTGTCTTGTATGGCCGATTCATTCAGAACTTCTAATTCGGGATTTTCAAGACGAGAAAGATGATCAGCGGCGAGATTTTCTGCTCCTCTTTTATCTCGGATTTCAATATCAAACTCTTGTAAGAGTAAGATCCAACGGATTAATCTTGGTTTAGCATCTTGTTTTGAAAATAGGTATCTAAGAGCAGAATGGTCGGTATAGACCACCGTTTTTGCTAGAACGAGATATGATCGAAATTTGTCAAAAGCAAAGACAATAGCAAGGAGTTCTTTTTCAGTAGTTGTATAGTTCGTTTGTGCTCCTTGTAACGTCTTACTAGCATAATATATAGGTTGAAATCGTTTTTCAATCCTTTGTCCTAAAACGGCTCCCATTGCAAAATCACTTGCATCGCACATTAGTTCAAATGGTAGATTCCAATTTGGTGTTATCATGATCGGTGCATTAGTGAGTTTTTCTTTAAGAATATTAAAAGATTTGATACACTCATCTGAAGAGATGAATGGCGCATCCTTTTCTAGGAGTTTATTCATAGGAGTGGCAATTTTAGAAAAATCTTTTATGAAACGTCGGTAAAAACCGGCATGCCCTAGAAAACTCCTAACTCCTCTAACATTGGTGGGATGTGGAAGTTTAGCAATTACATCTACTTTAGCTCTATCCACTTCAATTCCTTCTTTTGAAATTTTATGTCCAAGAACGATGCCTTCTTTAACCATGAAATGGCATTTCTCCCAATTAAGTACTAGATTTGATTTTTCGCATCTAATTAGCATTCGTTCCAGATTAACTAGACATGATTTAAATGTATCACCGAAGACTGAAAAGTCATCCATGAATACTTCCATGCATTCTTCTATCATGTCGTGAAAAATCGCCATCATACACCTTTGAAAGGTTGCAGGGGCGTTACAAAGTCCAAATGGCATGCGTTTGTAAGCAAAAGTACCATAAGGGCACGTGAATGTGGTTTTCTCTTGATCTTCGGGTGCTATTGGAATTTGAAAATATCCGGAAAATCCATCTAGAAAACAATAGTAACTATTTCCGGCTAATCTTTCCAACATTTGATCTATGAAAGGTAAGGGAAAGTGATCTTTTCTGGTGGCGTCATTTAATTTTCTATAATCAATACATACACGCCATCCTGTTACAGTCCTAGTAGGAATAAGCTCATTTTTCTCATTTGTAATGACAGTCATGCCACCCTTCTTAGGCACGCATTGAACTGGGCTTACCCATGGACTATCAGAAATTGGGTAAATTAAACCTGCATCTAGCAGTTTAATAATCTCTTTCTTAACTACATCTTGCATATTAGGATTTAGTCTTCGTTGACGTTGCACATACGTTTTATGACCTTCTTCCATAAGGATTTTATGTGTGCAATACGAAGGACTTATTCCTTTAATATCATGAATCTTCCATGCAATGGCTGGTTTATGAGCTTTCAACACAGAAATGAGTTGTGATTTCTCATTTTCAGTAAGAGAAGACGATATTATTACAGGTAATTCAGATTCACCATGTAAATAAGCGTATTCCAAATGGTTTGGAAGTGGCTTTAACTCTAATTTCGGAGGTTCTTCTATCGATGATTTATATCGATATCTGTCTTCTTCTTTTAGCATTTGAATTTCTTCTGTTGTTGGTTCATATCCATTAGCTATAAGTGTAGCTAACATTTCAGCTTCATCAATTGGTTCATTACCTTCTCCTAAAGAACATTCTCCTGTTCCTTGTAATTCTGGAAATTCTTCTAATAATTCTGCATGTGCATCTATAGTTTGAATATAATAACATGTATCATCTGCAGATTGTGGTTGTTGCATTGCTCTATCAACTGAAAAGGTAACACTCTCATCCTCTATACTTAGGGTCAGTTTCTTACCGAACACGTCTATCATTGCTTTAGCCGTGTTTAAGAATGGTCTTCCTAATATGAGAGGAACTTGAGAATCTTCTTCCATGTCCAAAACAACAAAATCTACTGGAAATACTAAAGTACCAACTTTAACTAGCATGTTCTCCATTATCCCTCTAGGATATTTTATTGATCGATCGGCTAGTTGTATGCTTATTCTGGTTGGTTTCAATTCTCCAAGGTCTAGTTTAGCGTATAGTGAATACGGCATTAGATTTATACTAGCACCTAAATCTGCTAATGCTTCTATTGAACTAAGACTACCCAGAAAACATGGAATTGTGAAACTTCCTGGATCAGATAGTTTTTCTGGTATCTTATTCAACAGCACTGCTGAACAATTTGCATTCATAGTGACAGCCGAAAGTTCTTCCATTTTCTTTCTATTCGTGATTAGATCTTTTAAGAATTTAGCATATCTAGGCATTCCTGAAATTACATCAATGAAAGGAAGATTTACATTTATCTGTTTAAACATATCCAAGAATTTGGATTGCTCGGCTTCAAGTTTTTCTTTCTTCATTTTACTCGGATAAGGAAGTGGTGGTTGGTATGGTTTAACATAAGGTTTATCCTTAACTGTGTTATCTTCATTAACCTTTTCAACTACCGGTTCTTTTTCCTTATCTTGATCAGGTTGTGGTTCTTGTGGAGTAGGAATAGTTTCATCAGAAGTTACAGGTATTTCAGGTGGTTTAAGTGTTGTACCACTTCTTGTGGTAATAGCTTTAGCTGTTTCATTCCGGGGGTTAGCATTTGTATCACTAGGTAAACTTCCCGGTTTTCTTTCACCTATTAACCTTGCTAGGTTACTTACTTCTTGTTCCAGATTTTGAATAGAAGCTTGTTGATTTCTAAATGCTTGAGCATTTTGTTCATTGGTTTGTTTTTGAGATGTGAAAAACTGCGTTTGAGTTTCAACTAGCTTTGTCATCATATCTTCGAAATTCGGTTTTTTATCATCGGTTTGTTGTGGTGGTTTGTTTTGAAAATTCGGTCTTTGCTGATTGTAAGTATTATTGGATACTTGTTGATTGCTAGGACCTTGTTGGTTGTTGTATGGAATATTTCGGTTATAATTCTGGTTTTGATTGTAAATCGGTCTTGGCGGTTGATAATTATTCTGATAATTATTTCCAGGCCTTTGGTTTATGTATGAAATATTCTCTCTTTGTTCCATTGTTAATTCAATACTTAGACAATCTTTTGTCAAATGTGGTCCTCCACACTGCTCACAACTAATTCGTATTGAGTGAATATCCTTAGTCATCTTTTCCATTCGTCTCTCGAAAGCATCTATCTTTGCTGAAATGGAATCTAAGTCATGGCTAGAATCGGCTCTAGCTGCTTTAGATGATCTAATGATATCTTTTTCTTGATGCCACTCATGTGAGTGGGAAGCAGTATTATCAATAATTTTGTACGCATCAGTTAAGGTTTTTTTCATAATAGAACCACCAGCTGCTATATCTATGTCTTTTCTTGTAGTGATGTCGCATCCTTGGTAGAATATTTGTACTATTTGACAGGTGTCTAAACCATGTTGCGGACATCCTCTTAAAAATTTTCCATATCTTGTCCACGCCTCATATAGAGTTTCATTTGGCTTCTGTGTGAACGTAACAATTTCTGCTTGAAGTCTTACGGCTTTAGATGCAGGAAAGAATTGTTTAAGAAATTTATCAATTAAAACGTCCCATGTATCGATCGCCCCTTCAGGTAACGATTCCAACCAATCTTTGGCTTCTCCCTTTAAAGTCCAGGGAAATAACATGAGATATATCTGTTCATCCTCCACTTCTCGTATTTTAAATAGTGTGCAGATCCTATTAAAGGTACGTAGATGTTCATTTGGATCTTCCTTCGGCGCACCACTAAATTGGCATTGATTAGTCACCATGTGTAGAATTTGTCCTTTGATTTCATAATCTGGCGCATTAATGTCTGGATGAGTAATTGCGTGACCTTGGCCAGTGCGTTTAGCTCTCATTCGGTCTTCCATACTTAAAGGTTCCAGATTCTCCATAATTGAATTTGTTGAATCGGTATCAATAGATGATTTTGATTTAATAGTTCGTTCCTCAACAATCTCTGTTTGAATGATTGGTGGTTCCGGAGGAAAGTTTAATGGTTCAGGATCTATGAACCGTTCCTGAATATTCTCTGGATTCTCAATTGTGAGGTTGGGTTCAAAAAATGGATTATCGGAAATTTGAACTGAAGTACTTGGTTGACTAGATGACGATTCTAAAGAAAAATCAACGGCGGTTATATTTGTTAAACGATGTCTTGATCGAGTTACAGGTGGTGAACGTACAAAAGGTGATGAACGTCTTGCTCGGTGCATTCACAGAATATCCTATTAGTTTTAAAAAGGAAAGAAAAATTATAATAAGTTATCCAATCAATAGACTTTTCTGATTTTGCCCACGTTTCGAATAGCCAAAAGATGCAGCAGAGGGGCAGGATTCGTTTGGTCTCAATATAATTGAGGACTGTTTGGCTCCAATAACCCGGTCCACGTACAAATCCAACTATTACTACGAACCAGAAAATTTTGATGTCTATCAATTTAACCACTCAAAATAAATTTTCGTAATTTTAAGAAATTTAGATAAGAAGTAGAAAAAAATTCTAAGTCCTAAAAACTAGAATGGCGAGAAATAAGAGAGAAAAAGAGTTCGTCGAAAAAGGTCGAAAAAGAAAAAAAATGATTGAAAAATAAAAGGTGACGGAAAAATAAAAGAAACTTATAAAAACTTAAAAATACTTAACTAATTTAACCTTATTACTACAACTAACTTAAAATTATAATCGCAAATTGAAATTACTAATTGAAATGATAATTGATACATAGTAAAAGGTCTAAAAATATTAAAGCTTACAGGAAAAACTAAATCCCAAATGGAAATAACTTAAAAAGAAACTAAAACTTAAAAAGGCGTCGCAAAATTCTAAAGCACCTAAATCTTAGTCTAAAGAAAAAGCACTTAAGGAATTCTACGGCAAAGCCTAAAAATATAGGAGTAAAAATAACTATAGCAAAAACTAAGTTTAAAATTAAATATGAGCTAAAAAATACAAATATTACGCTACAACGATTAAAAAGGAACAAAATATAAAAATATATAAAAAGTTGTAAAAAGTACAATTTTTATAAAAATATTATTTTTATATTATTATTTTATTAAACTACTAATTTTACAATTTAATAAAAACTTAATTAATACTAAATACATAAATAAATAAAAAGTAAAAATAAAACTAAAACTAAAAATAATAATAATAATAATTATAATTAGGTTTAATAATTAATAATAATTAAAAATAACCCGTAATCAATGCTTGATTAGGGTTTTGTCCGTGTGTCAGAAGGTCTCCGCGAGTTGCGGTGATTAATGAGGAAAACCCCGCGAGTCGCGGGGTTCAGAAATTCAGCTGACAGGGTTGAGTTTTTACGCGTTTTCTTTATTTTTTTTTTTTTTTTTTTTTATGTTTTATGTTTTTTATATTTAAATAAACGATTTTAAAATAAAACTTATATTTTTATAAACTAAAATAAAAATAAAAGAAACTTATAAAACTTAAATATTTACAAAATCTTAAAAATACATATATTTTTGTTTTTCTTTTTATATTTTTGAATAATTAAAACGTATTTTTACAAAAGCGACTTTTAATAAAAGTAACTAAAAATCTTTTTTTTTTTTTTATATTAGCGTTGCGCTTCCGGCGTTTAAGAGTTTTTCCCCGGCAGCGGCGCCAAAAATATACTTGATGTGAAGCGAGGTGTATATAAAATAGTTATTATTTTACTAGAAAATACTATTAAATATGATACAATTTTACACAAGATATTTATTTATTTATAGAATGGATATACTTAAACCTTGCTACAACACTTATAGGCAGTGTACCTAATCGTACAGTAGTGTAGTTTTTAGTAAGTCCGGTTCGTTCCACAGGGAAATCTTTAAACAAAGCTCAACGCTATATTAGTTTACTTTTATAAAAATACAAATATATATATAAGTAATATTATTATTATAAAGGGGGGTTTTTTACCGTTTAATGACCGGTTTGTCGATTTTAAGACTTTAGTCGCAGTTAAAACCTAATGTAAAATATAAAATAAATACAAGACTTAAATTAAAGCGTAAAGTAAATAACGATAATGAAATTGCGAATAATAAAAGTGCGATAAAATAAACTTGCGATAATTAAAAAGTACGATAATTAAAAGTGCGATAAAATAAAATAAATAAAAGTGCGATAATTAGAAGTGCAATTAAATATAAAATAAAGGAAATTAAATATGAAATAAAAGAATTATGCTTATTTAAACTTCCGTAATCATGATGTTTGACGTGTTGATTTTAGTTTTATGCCCATGGGTTAATTGTCCTTTGTCCTGGATTATTTAATATGTCCGTCTGGTTTTTGTCCATAACAGTCCATCAGTCATAAATATAAATTGCAAGTGTCCTTGTCAAATTATTATTATACCCGAAGATAAATATTCCAACTAATTGGGGATTCGAATTGTAACAAGGTTTTAATACTTTGTTTAATGAATACACCAGGTTATCGACTGCGTGTAAACCAAGGTTTTACTACTTTGTTAACAATTACACCAATTACCCTTGAATGTAATTTCACCCCTGTTTTAATTATTCTAGTGGCTATTAATCCATTCCCGTGTCCGGTTAAATGAACGATTATTCGTACATATAAATACCCCGCCCATCGTGTCCGATCGAGTGTATATGGTAATTTATAGGGACGCTCAATTGTAAATCTTTATATTAACATTAACAAACTTTCATTTAGTTAAACAAATATAAAGCCCATTAATAGCCCATAGTCTAGTTTCCACAAGTGTCGTTCTTTTGTCCAAACCCCAATTATGGTACAAAGCCCAATTATCCAATTTTAATAATTAGCCCAACATCATGATTACTTCGTTTTAAATAAGCATAATAATAACTTAGCTACGAGACATTAATATAAAAAGGTTGAACATAACTTACAATGATTAAAAATAGCGTAGCGTTACACGGACAGAATTTCGACTTACACCCTTACAACATTCGCTAACATACCCTTATTATTAGAATTATAATTAAAATTAAAATTAAAATATAAATATATATATATATATCGTATATATTGAGAGAGATAGAGAAATAAGATATGAAATTTGATCAGAATTCGGTTGGCTTTATAGCCAGAGTTGAAAATTGGGGCTCCGCGACTCGCGGCAAAATGCCCTTAAAACTCCGCGAGTCGCGGAGATATATTTACAGCTCACACCCTTGGAGTTTCTTGCTGCCGACGGTTTCTAATATATATATATAATATATATATAATTAATATAATTAATTATATATTATATTATATTTATATACATAGTTAACTTGTAATTTTTAGTCCGTTGCGTCGAGCGTTAAGAGTTGACTCTGGTCCCGGTTCCGGATTTTCGAACGTCCTCGCGTACAATTTAATATCTTGTACTTTGCGTTTTGAATCTTGTACTCTTGTGATTTCGAGACGTTTCTTATCAATAATTGGAACCTTTTTTATTGTCTTTTGTTCTTTTGAGCTTTTTGGTCGTTTGCGTCTTCAAATCGTCGAATCTGTCTTTTGTCTTCACCTTTTATTATTTAAACGAATATCACTTGTAAATAGAACAATTGCAACTAAAAGCTTGTCTTTCTTGAGGAATAATGCTATGAAATATATGTTCGTTTTTAGCATTATCATAGGAGCAGCAAAAAGGACGAAAAAAGGTGATTTTTGGGGAATTCCAAGGTCACCAATCCCATCCAATCGATCCATTAACGCGTTGCAATCCTACAAACATTGAAGATTCATCATCATCTTTGGTTGATTCTTTTCTCAAACTTATGAATTATCAATTGATTTTGATTTTATCTTTTAACATGGTTGTTGGCTAATTTATTTATGTTCATCTAGACTAAATACATTGTTGGATGTAATTTTATGATTGATTATTATTTGTTTGATGATTGATAGCTTGAACACTTGATTGTTCTTATTGATACTTATTTTTGGATTGATTGATAATTGTGATTGTCTAATAGAGAGAGATTTCATTGGAGTCTATTGCAATTGTTCATTAAGTTCTAAGCGTTTAGTTGATTGATTAATTTGGTTGTCCAATTTAGTGACGTTTGTTGGAGTCTATCATATTAAGTGAATTGATCAAACTGTCTTAGATACTTGTGCATTTAACCGGAGACGGTAATGAATCGTAGGAAATAATTAGTTGAGGTAGGGATAGATTGTGTGCAACGAGAGTTGGCACGATTGTTGATCTTAGGGAACCCTAGGTCACGGTTTGGGTCTATCAGTCAGTCAAGTTGATTAATCACAGATTAGAGGTCCTAGGCTACAGGGAATTATGTGTCGTGTAATCTAGTTTGAAGTGTTTACTCCAGGGAATTCTTGGTGAACCGATTAGTTAATTTGCAAGCATTTGGCAATTGATCAGGGCGTAATCTAGAAACATCCAACATTTGTGAAGAAAGTCTAGGTGAACATATTTTCATCTTATCGATATCACATCTATTTAAAAACGTTTTATTAATATAAAACACCAAAAACATTGTCTTTACTTTTAAAGTTACTCTTGATTCGGCTAATCGTTAAATAGCCATAAACCAAACTATCTCGTACTTTAAATTTTATTAGATTAACTTTAGTTTATTTCCATTAGTTACAATCTTAATTCTCACGTTTAAACTGTCCTTGGAACGATCACGGATTTACCAACTGTATACTATTGCACGATCGGGTACACTGCCCGTTAGTGTGTAGTAATCCTTTTAACCGGTATTTCCTACTTATAAATTTATAGACACGATTTCACACATCAAGTTTTTGGCGCCGCTGCCGGGTCAGTTGTGTTGAAAATTAAGTTTGTTTTCTAATCGTTTTTAGTTAAGTTTAATTATTTTAGTTTAATTTTATTTGAGTCGGTGCGTTTAATTGTTTTGTTAGCCGTGTTCTTGCAGTTACAGGTAGTGCATGCCACATACGCGTTCTTCAGATTCTCCGATTCTTAAACCATTTGACGAGCCTGAAAGAGAGTTGTTTAAAGCGTTAAGTCAAGAGCAAAAGTCTACAGTGGATTCATCTCATTCTTCGAGTGATAGTTTAATTAACTTGGGTAGTAGTTCTGAGACTGTGGTGCCCGAGACACCACTTGAAATCAACAAAGAAGAGGAATCTTACATTTTATTAGATACTTTCGAGACTGAAGAGATGGCTGATCAACCACCTCGTCCTCAGACCATGGCAGAAAAGTTAAAGGTCACCCGAGGTGGCCAAGGCAATTCGATTACTCAGCCGGATATTACTCAGCCTTTTCAAATTACAGGGCCGATCCTGAATTTGATTTCTACTGAGTGCCGATTCTATGGCAAAGATACTGAGGATGCTAACGAGCATCTTCGTAATTTTAATGATGTTTGTAACTTATTTAAGCTACATGAGGTTGCCGACACTTCAATCAAGACTAGGCTTTTCCCTTGGACTCTTAAGGGAGAAGCTAAGAGATGGTTAGACAAGCAACCAGAGGGTACGATTAGATCTTGGGAGACTTTGGAGGATAAGTTTTTAGCTAAGTTTTTCCCTGCATCTCGAGCTGCTCGACTTCAAGCAGAAATTTCACAATTTAGACAAAAGAGCAGTGAGACATTGTTTGATGCTTGGGACCGTTTTGCTACTCTGTTACGCTCGTGTCCGCAACACGGGTTGAATGATTTACAGAAGGTTCAGATTTTCTACAAAGGTTGTGATATTCCAACGCGTCAGAGTATTGATCAAGCAGCAGGTGGTACTTTAATGGATAAGACCGAAGAAGAGGCACTAGAGATCATTGAAAATCAAGCCGCCTACACTCACGAATGGCATCAAGATCATGAGTCATCCCGTTCTGCTTCAGTTAAGAGAACCGAAACCACTAGTGCATATGATGATTTCGGGTCTATAAGTGCTAAGTTGGATTCCTTTGGTAGGAATTTGGAGAAGATAAACAAGGATATTCATGGTATGAAGGTTGGTTGTGAGTATTGTGGGGGATTACATTTAGGTAAAGATTGCGATGCGGGGTTGACTATGAACCAAAAAGAAGAGATCAATTTTATTAGTCAACAAAACAACAATCAATTTCAGGGACGAGCTCAATTTAACAGAAATTTCAATAATCCTTACAATCCTCAAGGTAATCAGGGTTCGAGGTTTCAACCCAGTTCTAGTGGAGGTTTTCAGCAGCAAGCTCCAGGGTATTTTCAAAAGCCCCAAGTTGAAGAGAAAGAGTCGAATCTTGAATCTATGTTAGAAAAGCTTGTGGTGTCTCAAACTCAGCTTGTCACTACTGTTACTCAAACCAATGAGAAGAATGATCAAATGTTTCGCAATCAACAAGCCGCTATACAAAATTTGGAAAGGAAAATAGGTAGTCTTGCGGGAAATATGAATGACAAGAAACAGGGTGAGTCGCCTAGTGATGCGAAGATCAACTCAAAAGGTGAAAATTTGCATGTAATTGTGTCTTCGTCGGGAGAGAAGTCGGGTGATGAGAAGAGTACATTAAAATTAAAAGAGGTTGAAGATGTTCCACCAGTTGTTAAGAATGAGAAGCCGGTGGTTAAACCGTATCGACCACCGATTCCCTTCCCGATAAAGGGGGTTGAATACGAGGTGGTGGAGAGACCTTCTAACCTTAATAATGTTTGTACTGATAGCTCTTTTTTAGGTACTTCCAAGATGCAAAAAGAAATGCGAAAAGAGGCTAGGAAGGAAAAGAGAAGAGCGGAGCATGAAGCAAATTTCAAGGCAAAGCAAGAGATTAAGGCTGCACGGGCAGTTCCAATGAAAGTTGAACATCCGGTGTTTCCACCCAAGATGGGTGATCCGGGTGAATTTATAATTTCTTGTTTACTTAGAGACTCTGTTATGTATAATGGGTTAGCGGATTCGGGGGCGAGTTTAAATGTTATGCCCTTAGCTTTGTATAAACGATCAGGTTTGCCTGATTTAGCACCCACTACTATTAGTATAAGTTTATATGACCAAGCCAAGAAACGCCCGGTTGGTATGGCAGAAGATGTGCATGTCCGGATTGGTGACATGAATTTCTTGGCAGATTTTGTGGTTATGGATGTAGAGGAGGACACCGATGTCCCTCTCATTTTCGGGAGACCTTTTCTCTTTACCGCCCGTATGTTAGTTGATGAGGAAGCGAGTAAGCTTACGTTGAGAGAAGGTGACAAATCGGTCACCTTTATGAGAAAGAAACGTGGAAGCTTACCTACTAAGGTCATGGGGTATTTAGGAACAGTTGTGACTATTAAAAATTGTGGTGATCCTTTAGATACCCCAGTTGAAAAAGATAAGGTTAAAATACCTAAGTGTGAAGTGGTTGAACCTCAACCAATTGATAACCCACACTACATTGACCCTTTAGTTGAGAAGTTGGTAGATGAACTTGTTGTTGATCGTAGTATGAGAAAATTGTACAAACGAGTTCATGAGGCTAGAAGTAGGGGGGACTATAAATTGTGTAACCGGCTTGTATCGAATTTATCGCCTATCGAAAAGGCGAAACTTGTTGAATTTGCGCAGGTTAATAAAGAAGCCGACGAATGGCTCATGTCAAAGGTAGATGTGAATGTTATTGGAGTAGGTTCCCGAAAATTGTCGGATGATGGAACCTACGATCCCGGAGCTGGCTAATTACGGGGTTTTGAATTGTTGTAGAGTTTGTAAACGATATTTTGAAAACCTTTTAAAAATCCTAAAAATTTGAATAACCCTTAAAAAAAAAAACACAAAAATATTTTCTTTTCTTTTTGTATTGGTTTGTTTCATGTGCAGGTACTTTTGGATATTTGGTTTGTTGCATGGTAGTGAAGAAAGATTCTGCCATACTGTTGCGTATTTTGATGTCCGGGCATTACAAAGACACCTGCACATGATTATGTAAAGTTTTATATATTTCATTTTCATATTATTTCCGAGAATTATAACTCACCTTATACTAATGTCCTCTCAAATTCATACTTATTTATGGTTTTAACGTAATGAGGACATTACTTAACTCAAGTGTGGGGTGGGTGTATGAATTCTCGCGGGTGTATGAATTCTCGTGGTTATTAGATTTGGTTTCAGTTATTTTGAACTTTAAAAAGCGTGAAACATCACGTTTTAGGTCATTTTTTTTGGGAAATTAAAATTTTTTATGGCTAATTCGTGACTTAAAAGAAGCCAAAAGTGTTCCACATGTCCATTACCATTGGACATGAAATCCTACTAGTTCAAAGAACTCAATAGTAGGTCACCTGTACCAAAACGGGTGTAAACCATGAGAAAGCGGTGATTGCATAGCGTGATTGTGACCGAATCACGTGCCAGATCAAAAACTTTTGGTTACTTGGTATAGCAGACTTCCGAAACTATATCATTTTATTATTACATCATCTAATGGTGTGATACTGTGGGAAGAGGAGCCTCGAGCTTCACCAGTGCTGTCCTTTTTAGGAGCAATAGCTACGTGCTTGTGTTTGCTTAGACAACACAACCCATAGCCAAAAGCTATGGAACCCGAAGGTTTTCGGGATTTATCGGGAGTAAAGTCTTCATAAAGTTGTTTCAAAACCGGTGTCAATTGACATAGATTGGCACTTCCGAGTGACTCAGATCCACTCAATTAAGGAAGTAAAGTCTTCCGACTGTTCTACTTGGTACGTATACCTCTTAAGCGTGCCATTTCATTACCCATCATTTCACGATGAGGTACTGTTAGAGGAGAAAGTCTTGAACTTTCAAAACATATTCATTATTTTGAATATGAAATCCTACATGAACAGAACAGTTCATACGTAGGTCACTTTTACAAAAACGGGTGTCAACCGTATGAACGGTGATTGGATCGTGTGGTCGTAGCCGGGCCATGCGCTAGATTGAAAACTTTTATAGGGCGGTCTTCATTGTTTCTCCTAACAAGGACAATGATGCGCCCGACCACCTTATATGACCATACAGGATGTATCCATTCCATCCTAAAGGGAGTCAAGTCTCCCGAACGACACACTTGCTGATTTATTTCAGAAGTTGTAGTCCAGACCAGTTGTAGGGTGACGAAAAGTCTTGAAAAGTCATTGCTATGATCGACTGGAAATCTACCAGGCCTCAACATCAAACAGGGAAACTGGTAGTCAAAGCTTATCTCAATGAGGAAGATTTGCTGGCCAAATGGGAAGCGCACCATGATACACAAAATGTCAGTGATTGATCAGATTCCCAGTGGATAACCTCCGGAAAGGTAATATATCAGCTTTTAAGCCTGATGAACCTCAATCTTTATGATTGACCTAACGGATTAGGTGATTACCTCATAATTATCGATGATATCCGGACGTAATGTGTATCCTCCTAAGCACATTATTTTCTTACCGACATCTCACGATGTTAGGTACTGTGGGAGGCATTGGCTTGACCAATCGCGGAGTAGCCCGTACGGTTCTTTGGTTCGTTGGTTTATCTTCTCGGCTCACGGCTTCCACTTGTATCCATTGTTTTACATATTTGAAGACATTATCAGGTTTGAGATTTCCTACATTTAATTGGATTATCTATTGGGCACACTTTGTTCGAATTATTATTATTGTGCCGATACTCTGTTTGGGGATGTTGGAGATTTTGGGATTACAAGTGGAAGTCGTTTTTGTTGATATGTTCTATTTAAACCGTACCCACGCTAGTTGATTCATTTGGTTATCATTCGTTGGTTCTACTTACACTTATGAAGGCGTTATAATTTGGTAGAAGATATTTTCGAGTCGAATTTGCTTGAGGACAAGCAAGACTCTAGTGTGGGGTGATTTGATATTGCATATTTCTCATACGTTTATCTTAGCAATATCAGTCGCATTTTGGTCCTTTTGGATGCGGTTCGGTTAATATTTGGTGGTATTAATGAAGATTTGTGTTTTGACGTCAAGAGGTGCTTCGGTATAAGTTTTATTGGTTTTCAGTGTGTTTTCGAGCTCATTTATCAGCACATTTTATTCTGGTTCACATTGAAGATTCAAATCATAAAGTTAGAGAGTTTTAAACTTCGTTTACATGGTATGTTTAATCGATCTTGCATTCGGGTAGTATCATTTAACAATGGAGAAGTTGTGTGGAAGGTTGATGGTATTGCAAAGTCCGCGCGCCTTCACGAAAACGGCCATATCTCATTGCTCGTAACTCCGATTGAGGTGAGGTCAGAGCCCAGACGTCCGTATCTCAGAGCTCTACAACATACAATTGAATGTTTGGTGGTTTAATGAGTTAAGAAGTGCACGCCGCGCATTGGAGTGCGCACCGCGCAAATGTGCTTCAAAACAGATCAGAAAATTCAGATTTTGTGCAGCAGAATTTATTTGGGGTTTGCGCACCGCGCATTTTTGTGCGCACCGCGCATTTTGGGTCGGCCAGGTGGTTTCCACGTGATATAAAAGGCAGTTTTTAACCCTAATCTTTTAGCTTTCACTTTGGACGATTAGGAGCAGCAAAAAGGACGAAAAAAGGTGATTTTTGGGGAATTCCAAGGTCACCAATCCCATCCAATCGATCCATTAACGCGTTGCAATCCTACAAACATTGAAGATTCATCATCATCTTTGGTTGATTCTTTTCTCAAACTTATGAATTATCAATTGATTTTGATTTTATCTTTTAACATGGTTGTTGGCTAATTTATTTATGTTCATCTAGACTAAATACATTGTTGGATGTAATTTTATGATTGATTATTATTTGTTTGATGATTGATAGCTTGAACACTTGATTGTTCTTATTGATACTTATTTTTGGATTGATTGATAATTGTGATTGTCTAATAGAGAGAGATTTCATTGGAGTCTATTGCAATTGTTCATTAAGTTCTAAGCGTTTAGTTGATTGATTAATTTGGTTGTCCAATTTAGTGACGTTTGTTGGAGTCTATCATATTAAGTGAATTGATCAAACTGTCTTAGATACTTGTGCATTTAACCGGAGACGGTAATGAATCGTAGGAAATAATTAGTTGAGGCAGGGATAGATTGTGTGCAACGAGAGTTGGCACGATTGTTGATCTTAGGGAACCCTAGGTCACGGTTTGGGTCTATCAGTCAGTCAAGTTGATTAATCACAGATTAGAGGTCCTAGGCTACAGGGAATTATGTGTCGTGTAATCTAGTTTGAAGTGTTTACTCCAGGGAATTCTTGGTGAACCGATTAGTTAATTTGCAAGCATTTGGCAATTGATCAGGGCGTAATCTAGAAACATCCAACATTTGTGAAGAAAGTCTAGGTGAACATATTTTCATCTTATCGATATCACATCTATTTAAAAACGTTTTATTAATATAAAACACCAAAAACATTGTCTTTACTTTTAAAGTTACTCTTGATTCGGCTAATCGTTAAATAGCCATAAACCAAACTATCTCGTACTTTAAATTTTATTAGATTAACTTTAGTTTATTTCCATTAGTTACAATCTTAATTCTCACGTTTAAACTGTCCTTGGAACGATCACGGATTTACCAACTGTATACTATTGCACGATCGGGTACACTGCCCGTTAGTGTGTAGTAATCCTTTTAACCGGTATTTCCTACTTATAAATTTATAGACACGATTTCACACATCAGAAACCTATTTCAATTAATCAAGTCTTAACAAGTTTGATTGCTCAACATGTTGGAAACACTTAATCATGTAAATAACAATTTCATTTAATATATATATATAAACATGGAAAAGTTCGGGTCACTACACAAACCACAACCATCACCTTAACCTCGACTGAACCGTTGCTATCACTATGTACCTTCTTGTTCGATCGAGACCACCATCACTGAGAAGTACCCCTAAATCGAATCACCACCTTCTATACATGATCACCATTAACCACCACAAACCACACGACAATCACCACCCAACAACACCATCACCCTCTAATATTTTCTTATTACTATTTTTTCTGTTTCTCCTTCAGCTACCAACGAGAATTGATTTTTATTGTTTCATGTTTTGACCAAATTATGAACCAAGAACTCCATCTTCATTAATCCATCTTAAAAACTAAAATATGTTGCTGCTCTTAGTCTTCGTTTATGTGCTTCTGGCGTGAGAACTACACCACGACTTATCATCTCCCTATCATCACCATACGCCACCCTAGAACCACCCTATCAATTGCCTTCTTTCTCCTTCTTCGTTTTTGACAACCCATTTAGACACCACCATAATAAAATCATCACCATCAACATAGAACCCACTTCATCATCCCATTCTACAAACCTAAAACACCCATTTAATATCACTGATAACTACTGTACGCATTATCAAACCACCACAATCACGACTCAAGGCCACCTGCAGATACTGTTCGCTGCTGTAACCGCCACCATCCATTGACTGTTGCTGCAACTAACTATACCTATTACTGTTGGATTTTGTTGACGAGTTCAAGATCAAACCAACACCACAACGCACAAGAAATTACAAAAGGCTGCTATGTGCTTGATTTCCTTCCTGCTGCTATAATCCACTTCCTGTGGTGATCAAAACAAGCTGCAGGTAACCACCAAACAAAACCGTCACCTCAAGAACTACATCCACCACTCTTGTAAATCATCACTGCTGCTGCAGTTTGTTTCATGTTTCTAATCGAACAATTGCATTGAAAGAGGAAGGTTAGCGATTGCAGCTACTTGCTCTACACTTTGATTGTGTTTTCCATTAATTAAATTAAAAACCACAACAACTAGACTTTATTCGGTAATTGATGATGAGCTGTGAAAGTTCCTTTTCGTGACATTGGTGGGCCGAAAGGAACCTAACCCAATCAGTTTGGTTCCTTTATTAAAAGATATATGTACGTATTATTATAAATAGCCACTATTTTATGTTAATGGAAGGTGATGAAATGATGAGGTACATGATGATGAATAACCGAAAACAAT
The DNA here is from genome assembly GCF_046630445.1 of Rutidosis leptorrhynchoides. Lineage (NCBI taxonomy): Eukaryota > Viridiplantae > Streptophyta > Magnoliopsida > Asterales > Asteraceae > Rutidosis > Rutidosis leptorrhynchoides. The sequence goes on along the minus strand of NC_092335.1, from coordinate 389,654,523 downwards.
CAATGGCCTGCTATCGGATTTTTCTTGTTCTTTTTCCTGTTTCTGTTTCTAAATTGGGTCAGGACACACCATTCTATTTTGGGCTTGTAGATAGTTATGTTTGAAATGTCCCGTTCTTATTGATTAAAAACGTTCCATATTAATTGATTTCGTTGCGAGGTTTTGACCTCTATATGAGACGTTTTTCAAAGACTGCATTCATTTTAAAACAAACCATAACCTTTATTTCATCAATAAAGGTTTAAAAAGCTTTACGTAGATTATCAAATAATGATAATCTAAAATATCCTGTTTACACACGACCATTACATAATGGTTAACAATACAAATATGTTACAACAAAATAAGTTTCTTGAATGCAGTTTTTACACAATATCATACAAGCATAGATTCCAAATCTCGTCCTTATTTAAGTATGCGACAGCGAAAGCTCTTAATAATCACCTGAGAATAAACATGCTTAAAACGTCAACAAAAATGTTGGTGAGTTATAGGTTTAACCTATATATATCAAATCATAATAATAAACCACAAGATTTCATATTTCAATACACATCCGATAAATAGAGATAAAAATCATTCATATGGTGAACACCTGGTAACTGACATTAACAAGACGCATATATAAGAATATCCCCATCATTCCGGGACACCCTTCGGATATGATATAAATTTTGAAGTACTAAAGCATCCGGTACTTTGGATGGGGTTTGTTAGGCCCAATAGATCTATCTTTAGGATTCGCGTCAATTAGGGTGTCTGTTCCCTAATTCTTAGATTACCAGACTTAATAAAAAAGGGGCATATTCGATTTCAATAATTCAACCATAGAATGTAGTTTCACGTACTTGTGTCTATTTTGTAAATCATTTATAAAACCTGCATGTATTCTCATCCCAAAAATATTAGATTTTAAAAGTGGGACTATAACTCACTTTCACAGATTTTTACTTCGTCGGGAAGTAAGACTTGGCCAATGGTTGATTCACGAACCTATAACAATATATACATATATATCAAAGTATGTTCAAAATATATTTACAACACTTTTAATATATTTTGATGTTTTAAGTTTATTAAGTCAGCTGTCCTCGTTAGTAACCTACAACTAGTTGTCCACAGTTAGATGTACAGAAATAAATCGATAAATATTATCTTGAATCAATCCACGACCCAGTGTATACGTATCTCAGTATTGATCACAACTCAAACTATATATATTTTGGAATCAACCTCAACCCTGTATAGCTAACTCCAACATTCACATATAGAGTGTCTATGGTTGTTCCGAAATATATATAGATGTGTCGACATGATAGGTCGAAATATTATATACGTGTCTATGGTATCTCAAGATTACATAATATATAATACAAGTTGATTAAGTTATGGTTGGAATAGATTTGTTACCAATTTTCACGTAGCTAAAATGAGAAAAATTATCCAATCTTGTTTTACCCATAACTTCTTCATTTTAAATCCGTTTTGAGTGAATCAAATTGCTATGGTTTCATATTGAACTCTATTTTATGAATCTAAACAGAAAAAGTATAGGTATATAGTTGGGAGAATAAGTTACAAGTCATTTTTGTAAAGGTAGTCATTTCAGTCGAAAGAACGACGTCTAGATGACCATTTTAGAAAACATACTTTCACTTTGGGTTTAACCATAATTTTTGGATATAGTTTCATGTTCATAATAAAAATTATTTTCCCAGAATAACAACTTTTAAATCAAAGTTTATCATAGTTTTTAATTAACTAACCCAAAACAGTCCGCGGTGTTACTACGACGGCGTAAATCCGATTTTACGGTGTTTTTCGTGTTTCCAGGTTTTAAATCATTAAGTTAGCATATCATATAGATATTGAACATGTGTTTAGTTGATTTTAAAAGTCAAGTTAGAAGGATTAACTTTTATTTGCGAACAAGTTTAGAATTAACTAAACTATGTTCTAGTGATTACAAGTTTAAACCTTCGAATAAGATAGCTTTATATGTATGAATCGAATGATGTTATGAACATCATTACTACCTCAAGTTCCTTGGATAAACCTAATGGAAATGAGAAAAATAGATCTAGCTTCAAAGGATCCTTGGATGGCTTGAAAGTTCTTGAAGCAGAATCATGACACGAAAACCATTTCAAGTAAGATTTTCACTCGAAATAAGATTGTTATAGTTATAGAAATTGAATTAAAGTTTGAATATGATTATTACCTTGTATTATAAAGATAACCTACTGTAAGTAACAAAGGTTTCTTGATCTTGGATGATTACTTGGAATGGATTTAGAAAACTTGGAAGTAAACTTGCAATTTTGGAAGTATTCTTGATTTTATGAAACTAGAACTTTTGGAATTTATGAAGAACACTTAGAACTTGAAGATAGAACTTGAGAGAGATCAATTAGATGAAGAAAATTGAAGAATGAAAGTGTTTGTAGGTATTTTTGGTCATTGGTGTATGGATTAGATATAAAGGATATGTAATTTTGTTTTCATGTAAATAAGTCATGAATGATTACTCATATTTTTGTAATTTTATGAGATATTTCATGCTAGTTGCCAAATGATGGTTCCCACATGTGTTAGGTGACTCACATGGGCTGCTAAGAGCTGATCATTGGAGTGTATATACCAATAGTACCTACATCTAAAAGATGTGTATTGTACGAGTACGAATACGGGTGCATACGAGTAGAATTGTTGATGAAACTGAACGAGGATGTAATTGTAAGCATTTTTGTTAAGTAGAAGTATTTTGATAAGTGTCTTGAAGTCTTTCAAAAGTGTATGAATACATATTAAAACACTACATGTATATACATTTTAACTGAGTCGTTAAGTCATCGTTAGTCGTTACATGTAAGTGTTGTTTTGAAACCTTTAAGTTAACGATCTTGTTAAATGTTGTTAACCCAATGTTTATAATATCAAATGAGATTTTAAATTATTATATTATCATGATATTATCATGTATGAATATCTCTTAATATGACATATATACATTAAATGTCTTTACAACGATAATCGTTACATATATGTCTCGTTTAAAAATCATTAAGTTAGTAGTCTTGTTTTTACATATGTAGTTCATTGTTAATATACTTAATGATATGTTTACTTATCATAGTATCATGTTAACTATATATATATATCCATATATATGTCATCATATAGTTTTTACAAGTTTTAACGTTCGTGAATCACCGGTCAACTTGGGTGGTCAATTGTCTATATGAAACATATTTCAATTAATAAAGTCTTAACAAGTTTGATTTCTTAACATGTTGGAAATATTTAATCATGTAAATATCAATCTCAATTAATATATATAAACATGGAAAAGTTCGGGTCACTACAGTACCTACCCGTTAAATAAATTTCGTCCCGAAATTTTAAGCTGTTGAAGGTGTTGACGAATCTTCTGTAAATAGATGCGGGTATTTCTTCTTCATCTGATCTTCACGTTCCCAGGTGAACTCGGGTCCTCTACGAGCATTCCATCGAACCTTCACAATTGGTATCTTGTTTTGCTTAAGTCTTTTAACCTCACGATCCATTATTTCGACGGGTTCTTCGATGAATTGAAGTTTTTCGTTGATTTGGATTTCATCTAACGGAATAGTTAGATCTTCTTTAGCAAAACATTTCTTCAAATTCTAGACGTGGAAAGTGTTATGTACAGCCGCGAGTTGTTGAGGTAACTCAAGTCGGTAAGCTACTGGTCCGACACGATCAATAATCTTGAATGGTCCAATATACCTTGGATTTAATTTCCCTCGTTTACCAAATCGAACAACGCCTTTCCAAGGTGCAACTTTAAGCATGACCATCTCTCCAATTTCAAATTCTATATCTTTTCTTTTAATGTCAGCGTAGCTCTTTTGTCGACTTTGGGCTGTTTTCAACCGTTGTTGAATTTGGATGATCTTCTCGGTAGTTTCTTGTATAATCTTCGGACCCGTAATCTGTCTATCCCCCACTTCACTCCAACAAATCGGAGACCTGCACTTTCTACCATAAAGTGCTTCAAACGGCGCCATCTCAATGCTTGAATGGTAGCTGTTGTTGTAGGAAAATTCTGCTAACGGTAGATGTCGATCCCAACTGTTTCCGAAATCAATAACACATGCTCGTAGCATGTCTTCAAGCGTTTGTATCGTCCTTTTGCTCTGCCCATCAGTTTGTGGATGATAGGCAGTACTCATGTCTAAACGAGTTCCTAATGCTTGCTGTAATGTCTGCCATAATCTTGAAATAAATCTACCATCCCTATCAGAGATAATAGAGATTGGTATTCCATGTCTGGAGACGACTTCCTTCAAATACAGTCGGGCTAACTTCTCCATCTTGTCATCTTCTCTTATTGGCAGGAAGTGTGCTGATTTGGTGAGACGATCAACTATTACCCAAATAGTATCAAAACCACTTGCAGTCCTTGGCAATTTAGTGATGAAATCCATGGTAATGTTTTCCCATTTCCATTCCGGGATTTCGGGTTGTTGAAGTAGACCTGATGGTTTCTGATGCTCAGCTTTGACCTTAGAACACGTCAAATATTCTCCTACGTATTTAGCAACATCGGCTTTCATACCCGGCCACCAAAAATGTTTCTTGAGATCCTTGTACATCTTCCCCGTTCCAGGATGTATTGAGTATCTGGTTTTATGAGCTTCTCTAAGTACCATTTCTCTCATATCTCCAAATTTTGGTACCCAAATCCTTTCAGCCCTATATCGGGTTTCGTCTTCCAGAATATTAAGATGCTTCTCCGATCCTTTGGGTATTTCATCCTTTAAATTTCCCACTTTTAAAACTCCTTGTTGCGCCTCCTTTATTTGAGTAGTAAGGTTATTATGAATCATTATATTCATAGATTTTACTCGAATGGGTTCTCTGTCCTTCCTGCTCAAGGCATCGGCTACCACATTTGCCTTCCCCGGGTGGTAACGAATCTCAAAGTCGTAATCATTCAATAATTCAATCCACCTACGCTGCCTCATATTCAGTTGTTTCTGATTAAATATGTGTTGAAGACTTTTGTGGTCGGTATATATAATACTTTTGACCCCATATAAGCAGTGCCTCCAAGTCTTTAATGCAAAAACAACCGCGCCTAATTCCAAATCATGCGTCGTATAATTTTGTTCGTGAATCTTCAATTGTCTAGACGCATAAGCAATCACCTTCGTTCGTTGCATTAATACACAACCGAGATGATGATGTAGCGTGAGGGTACGAAATAGTAGTATTTTTAATACAAAATACTACAAAATATGACACAAGTTTTATTAATTTACGGATGGGATATACCTAAACCTTGCTACAACACTATAGGCAGTGTACCTAATCGTAGAGTAGTATAGTTTTTAGTAAGTCCGGTTCGTTCCACAGGGAGCGGGCTTATTGCACACTATATTTTTAAACAACTATATTTGTACAAAATATATATAATTATATAAAATAATATATAAAAGGGGGTTTACCGTTTAATGACCGGTTTGTCGATTTATATTTTAAGCGAAGCGTATAGTAAATGATGATATTTAAATAACAATAAAATAAATAATCATAATTAAAATGACAATAAATAAAAGTACGAGGAAATATGAAATAAAATATATTATGCTTATTTAAACTTCCGTAACCATGATGGTTGACGTGTTGATTTTAGTTTTATGCCCATGGGTTAATTGTCCTTTGTCCTGGATTATTTAATATGTCCGTCTGGTTTTCGTCCATAACAGTCCATCAGTCATAAATATAAAGTGCGAGTGTCCTCGTCAAATTATTATTATACCCGAAGTTAAATATTCCAACTAATTGGGGATTCGAATTGTAACAAGGTTTTAATACTTTGTTTAATGAATACACCAGGTTATCGACTGCGTGTAAACCAAGGTTTTACTACTTTGTTAACAATTACACCAATTACCCTTGAATGTAATTTCACCCCTGTTTTAATTATTCTAGTGGCTATTAATCCATTCCCGTGTCCGGTTAAATAAACGATTATTCGTACATATAAATACCCCGCCCATCGTGTCCGATTGAGTGTATATGGTAATTTATAGGGACGCCCAATTGTAGATCTTTATATTAACATTAACAAACTATCATTTAGTTAAACAAATATAAAGCTCATTAATAGCCCATAGTCTAGTTTCCACAAGTGTCGTTCTTTTGTCCAAACCCCAATTATGGTACAAAGCCCAATTGCCCAATTTTAGTAATTAGCCCAACATCATGATTACTTCATTTTAAATAAGCATAATAATAACTTAGCTACGAGACATTAATTTAAAAAGGAGAACATAGCTTACATTGATTATTTATCGCGTAGTGTTACACGGACAGAGTTTCGACTTCAAAAACCCGTAAAATAACCTTTACATAACCCGAACTAATCTAATATAACACTAATCTATACTATATATATATATTTATTTATTTATTATCTTATGGAGTATTATTATTATTATTATTATATATTACTCGGCAGAATTCGCGACCTTTTATATGGATTCTGAAATTTCTGTGCTCCGCGAGTCGCGGCACTTTTGGCCTTCCAGCTCCGCAAGTCGCGGAGGTTCCAAAACCAGCCCACAAGTTTAAGATCCAAGGCTGCCGACGGTTTTTATTTAAATATATATAATATATAAATAATTTTTATAATTATTTATATATTATATTATATTTATATACATAGTAGACTCGTAATTTTTTTTCGTTGCGTCGAGCGTTGAGAGTTGGTTCATGTACCGGTTCCGAATTTTCGAACGTCCTTGCGTACGCTGAGATATTTTGTACTTTGCGTTTCGTAACTTGTACTCTTGTCATTTTTAGACGTTCCTTATCAATAAATTGAACCTTTTTAATTGTATCTTGTACTTTTGAGCTTTTTGGACCTTTGCGTCTTCAATTCGTTGTTTTCGCCTTTTGTCTTCGCACTTATTTAATATAAATGAATATTACATGAAAATGGAACAATTTCAACTGAAATCTTTACATATCGGAGGGATATTGATACTAAATATATGTTCATTTGGAGCACTATCACGAGACCTTGCTTTGATGCGTCACAATAAATCACAAAATCATCATTCCCTTCAGGCAATGACAATATAGGTCCCGTAGTTAGCTTTTTCTTCAATAACTGAAACGCTTTCTCTTGTTCATCATTCCATTCAAATTTCTTCCCTTTATGCGTTAATGCAGTCAAGGGTTTTGCTATTCTGGAAAAGTCTTGGATGAACCTTCTGTAGTAACCAGCTAGTCCTAAAAACTGGCGTATGTGTTTTGGAGTTTTCGGGGTTTCCCACTTTTCAACAGTTTCTATCTTTGCCAGATCCACCTTAATACCTTCTTTGTTCATGATAATGCTAAAAACGAACATATATTTCATAGCATTATTCCTCAAGAAAGACAAGCTTTTAGTTGCAATTGTTCTATTTACAAGAGATATTCGTTTAAATAATAAAAGGTGAAGACAAAAGACAGATTCGACGAATTGAAGACGCAAACGACCAAAAAGCTCAAAAGTACAAGATACAACTAAAAAGGTTCAAAATATTGATGAGGAACGTCTCAAAATGACAAGAGTACAAGTTACAAAACGCAAAGTACGCGATTTAAAATAATACGCGAGGACGTCCGAAAATCCGGAACCGGGACCTGAGCCAAGAAGAAACGCCCGACGCAACGGACCAAAAATATCTAGTCTACTATGCACAAGAATATAATATAATATATATATAATTATATATAATTATATATTATATATATTATTATTATTATATTACGTCGGCAAGAAGAAAACAAAGTATTTGGCTGGATCCAGGGTGGCCATGCGACTCGCATGGCTAGAAGCACAAAATCATGCGAGTCGCATGGTGTGAGATTGCTGGTCAGGTCCTATATAAAGCCAGTTTTCTGCCGAGTTTTATCATCCTTTTTTTTCTTCCTCTTCATAAGTAATATATATTTATATTTATAATTTATATTTTAATTTTAATTATAATTCTAATAATAAGGGTATGTTAGCGAATGTTGTAAGGGTGTAAGTCGAAATTCTGTCCGTGTAACGCTACGCTATTTTTAATCATTGTAAGTTATGTTCAACCTTTTTATATTAATGTCTCGTAGCTAAGTTATTATTATGCTTATTTAAAACGAAGTAATCATGATGTTGGGCTAATTACTAAAATTGGGTAATTGGGCTTTGTACCATAATTGGGGTTTGGACAAAAGAACGACACTTGTGGAAATTAGACTATGGGCTAATAATGGGCTTTATATTTGTTTAACTAAATGAAAGTTTGTTAATGTTAATATAAAGATTTACAATTGGGCGTCCCTATAAATTACCATATACACTCGATCGGACACGATGGGCGGGGTATTTATATGTACGAATAATCGTTCATTTAACCGGACACGGGAATGGATTAATAGCCACTAGAATAATTAAAACAGGGGTGAAATTACATTCAAGGGTAATTGGTGTAATTGTTAACAAAGTAGTAAAACCTTGGTTTACACGCAGTCGATAACCTGGTGTATTCATTAAACAAAGTATTAAAACCTTGTTACAATTCGAATCCCCAATTAGTTGGAATATTTATCTTCGGGTATAATAATAATTTGACAAGGACACTTGCAATTTATATTTATGACTGATGGACTGTTATGGACAAAAACCAGACGGACATATTGAATAATCCAGGACAAAGGACAATTAACCCATGGGAATAAAACTAAAATTAACACGTCAAACATCATGATTACGGAAGTTTAAATAAGCATAATTCTTTTATTTCATATTTTATTTCCTTTATTTTATATTTAATTGCACTTCTAATTATCGCACTTTTATTGTTATTTAATCGCATTTTTAATTATCGTACTTTTAATTATCGCAATTTAATTTTATCGCATTTTTATTATTCGCAATTTCATTATCGTTATTTACTTTACGTTTTAATTTAAAGTCTTGTATTTATTTTATATTTTACATTAGGTTTTAACTGCGACTAAAGTTTTAAAATCGACAAACCGGTCATTAAACGGTAAAAACCCCCCTTTATAATAATAATATTACTTATATATATATTTGTATTTTTATAAAACTAATATAGCGTTGAGCTTTGTTTAAAGATTTCCCTGTGGAACGAACCGGACTTACTAAAAACTACACTACTGTACGATTAGGTACACTGCCTATAAGTGTTGTAGCAAGGTTTAAGTATATTCATTCTATAAATAAATAAATATCTTGTGTAAAATTGTATCGTATTTAATAGTATTTTCCTAGTAAAATAATAACTATTTTATATACACCTCGCTTCACATCAAGTATTTTTGGCGCCGCTGCCGGGGAACAATTCGCCGAAGCGAAACGCCATATTTTTAATTTTTAAGTTATAGTTAGTTTTTGTAAAATTTATATTTTTGTTTAAAAATTAAAAAAAATATATATAAAGAAAAAGCTTTTAAAATCGAAAAAAAAAAAAAGTATTTTAAATATATTTTTTAAGTTTTTCTTTTATTTTTACAAAATTATAAAGTATTTTAAGTTTATTTTTAGTTTTAAAAATTAAGTTTTATTTTAATTATATATATATATTTATATTTTAAATATAAAACAGAAAAAAAGAAAATAAATATTAAATATACGTGACCTGTCAAATTGAACCTGTCAATTGAACCGGTCCAGTTCAGTCATGCGACTCGCATGACCCACCCTTTTAAATCATGCGACTCGCATGAGGGGTCTGACAGGGTCACAACCAAACCCTAATTCAGCATTTATTACGGTTATTATTTAATTATTATTAATTAAACCCTATTATCTATTATTATTATATTTAAGTTTTTAGTTTATTTTAAATTAACTTAAAAACTAGTTTTATTATATATAATATTTAATACAAAAATATATAAAATATAAAAAATAATATTTTTATAAAATCTAATATTTTTATAACTTTTTATAACTTTTATATTTTGTCCCTTTTTAATCGTTGTAGCGTAATATTTATATTTTTCGCTCATATTTAATTTTAAAATTAGTTTTTGCTATAGTTATTTTTACTCCTAGATTTTTAAGCTTTGCCGTAGAATTCCTTAAGTGCTTTTTCTTTAGGCTAAGATTTAGGTGCTTTAGAATTTTGCAACGCTTTTTTTTTTTCTTTTTAAGTTATTTCCATTTGGGATTTAGTTTTTCCTGTAAGCTTTAATATTTTTAGACCTTTTACTATGTATCAATTATCATTCCAATTAATAATTTCAATTTGCGATTATAATTTTAAGTTAGTTGTAGTAATAAGGTTAGGTTAGTTAAGTATTTTTAAGTTTTTATAAGTTTCTTTTATTTTTCCGTCACCTTTTATTTTTCAACCATTTTTTCTTTTTCGACCTTTATCGACGAACTCTTTTTCTCTCTTATTTCTCGCTATTCTAGTTTTTAGGACTTAGAATTTTTTCTACTTCTTATCTAAATTTCTAAAAATTACGAAAATTTATTTTAAGTGGTTAAATTAATAGACATCAAAATTTTCTGGTTCGTAGTAATAGTTGGATTTGTACGTGGACCGGGTTATTGGAGCCAAACAGTCCTCAATTATATTGAGACCAAACGAATCCTGCCCCTCTGCTGCATCTTTTGGCTATTCGAAACGTGGGCAAAATCAGAAAAGTCTATTGATTGGATAACTTATTATAATTTTTCTTTCCTTTTAAAAACTAATAGGGTATTCAGTGAATGCACCGAGCAAGACGTTCATCACCTTTTGTACGTTCACCACCTGTAACTCGATCAAGACATCGTTTAACAAATATAACCGCCGTTGATTTTTCTTTAGAATCGTCATCCAGTCGACCAAGTACTTCAGTTCAAATTTCCGATAATCCAGTTTTTGAAACAAACCTCACAATTGAGAATCCAGAGAATATTCAGGAACGGTTCGTAGATCCTGAACCATTAAACTTTCCTCCGGAACCACCAATCATTCAAACAGAGATTGTTGAGGAACGAACTATTAAATCAGAATCATCTAGTGATACCGATTCAACAAATTCAATTATGGAGAATCTGGAACCTTTAAGTATGGAAGACCGAATGAGAGCTAAACGCACTGGCCAAGGTCACGCAATTACTCATCCAGACATTAATGCGCCAGATTATGAAATCAAAGGACAAATTCTACACATGGTGACTAATCAATGCCAATTTAGTGGTGCGCCGAAGGAAGATCCAAATGAACATCTACGTACCTTTAATAGGATCTGCACACTATTTAAAATCCGAGAAGTGGAGGATGAACAGATATATCTCATGTTATTTCCCTGGACTTTAAAGGGAGAAGCCAAAGATTGGTTGGAATCGTTACCTGAAGGGGCGATTGATACATGGGACGTTTTAATTGATAAATTTCTTAAACAATTCTTTCCTGCATCTAAAGCCGTAAGACTTCAAGCAGAAATTGTTACGTTCACACAGAAGCCAAATGAAACTCTATATGAGGCGTGGACAAGATATGGAAAGTTACTAAGAGGATGTCCGCAACATGGTTTAGACACTTGTCAAATAGTACAAATATTCTACCGAGGATGCGACATCACTACAAGAAAAGACATAGATATAGCAGATGGTGGTTCTATTATGAAGAAAACCGAAACTGATGCTTACAAAATTATTGATAATACTGCTTCCCACTCACATGAGTGGCACCAAGAAAAAGATGTCATTAGATCATCTAAAGCAGCTAGAGCTGATTCTAGCCATGACTTAGATTCCATTTCCGCAAAGATAGATGCTTTCGAGAGACGAATGGAAAAGATGACTAAGGATATTCACTCTATACGAATTAGTTGTGAGCAGTGTGGAGGACCACATTTGACAAAAGATTGTCTCAGTATTGAATTAACAATGGAACAAAGAGAGAATATTTCATACATAAACCAAAGGCCTGGAAATAATTATCAGAATAATTATCAACCGCCAAGACCGATTTACAATCAAAACCAGAATTATAACCGAAATATTCCATACAACAACCAACAAGGTCCTAGCAATCAACAAGTATCCAATAATACTTACAATCAGCAAAGACCAAATTTTCAAAACAAACCACCACAACAAACCGATGATAAAAAGCCGAATTTAGAAGAAATGATGACGAAGCTAGTTGAAACTCAAACGCAGTTTTTCACATCTCAAAAACAAACCAATGAACAAAATGCTCAAGCATTTAGAAATCAACAAGCTTCTATTCAAAATCTGGAACAAGAAGTAAGTAACCTAGCAAGGTTAATAGGTGAAAGAAAACCGGGAAGTCTACCTAGTGATACAAATGCTAACCCCCGGAATGAAACAGCTAAAGCTATTACCACAAGAAGTGGTACAACACTTAAACCACCTGAAATACCTGTAACTTCTGATGAAACTATTCCTACTCCACAAGAACCACAACCTGATCAAGATAAGGAAAAAGAACCGGTAGTTGAGAAGGTTAATGAAGATAACACAGTTAAGGATAAACCTTATGTTAAACCATACCAACCACCTCTTCCTTATCCGAGTAAAATGAAGAAAGAAAAACTTGAAGCCGAGCAATCCAAATTCTTGGATATGTTTAAACAGATAAATGTAAATCTTCCTTTCATTGATGTGATTTCAGGAATGCCTAGATATGCTAAATTCTTGAAAGATCTAATCACGAATAGAAAGAAAATGGAAGAACTCTCGGCTGTTACTATGAATGCTAATTGTTCAGCAGTGCTGTTAAATAAGATACCAGAAAAACTATCTGATCCAGGAAGTTTCACAATTCCATGTTTTCTGGGTAGTCTTAGTTCAATAGAAGCATTGGCAGACTTAGGTGCTAGTATAAATCTAATGCCGTATTCACTATACGCTAAACTAGACCTTGGAGAATTAAAACCAACAAGAATAAGCATACAACTAGCCGATCGATCAATAAAATATCCTAGAGGGATAATGGAGAACATGCTAGTTAAAGTTGGTACTTTAGTATTTCCAGTAGATTTTGTTGTTTTGGACATGGAAGAAGATTCTCAAGTTCCTCTAATATTAGGAAGACCATTCTTAAACACGGCTAAAGCAATGATAGACGTGTTCGGTAAGAAATTGACCCTAAGTATAGAGGATGAGAGTGTTACCTTTTCAGTTGATAGAGCAATGCAACAACCACAATCTGCAGATGATACATGTTATTATATTCAAACTATAGATGCACATGCAGAATTATTAGAAGAATTTCCAGAATTACAAGGAACAGGAGAATGTTCTTTAGGAGAAGGTAATGAACCAATTGATGAAGCTGAAATGTTAGCTACACTTATAGCTAATGGATATGAACCAACAACAGAAGAAATTCAAATGCTAAAAGAAGAAGACAGATATCGATATAAATCATCGATAGAAGAACCTCCGAAATTAGAGTTAAAGCCACTTCCAAACCATTTGGAATACGCTTATTTACATGGTGAATCTGAATTACCTGTAATAATATCGTCTTCTCTTACTGAAAATGAGAAATCACAACTCATTTCTGTGTTGAAAGCTCATAAACCAGCCATTGCATGGAAGATTCATGATATTAAAGGAATAAGTCCTTCGTATTGCACACATAAAATCCTTATGGAAGAAGGTCATAAAACGTATGTGCAACGCCAACGAAGACTAAATTCTAATATGCAAGATGTAGTTAAGAAAGAGATTATTAAACTGCTAGATGCAGGTTTGATATATCCAATCTCTGATAGTCCATGGGTAAGCCCAGTTCAATGCGTGCCTAAGAAGGGTGGCATGACTGTCATTACAAATGAGAAAAATGAGCTTATTCCTACTAGGACTGTAACAGGATGGCGTGTATGTATTGATTATAGAAAATTAAATGACGCCACCAGAAAAGATCACTTTCCCTTACCTTTCATAGATCAAATGTTGGAAAGATTAGCCGGAAATAGTTACTATTGTTTTCTAGATGGATTTTCCGGATATTTTCAAATTCCAATAGCACCCGAAGATCAAGAGAAAACCACATTCACGTGCCCTTATGGTACTTTTGCTTACAAAAGAATGCCATTTGGACTTTGTAACGCCCCTGCAACCTTTCAAAGGTGTATGATGGCGATTTTTCATGACATGATAGAAGAATGCATGGAAGTATTCATGGATGACTTTTCAGTCTTCGGTGATACATTTAAATCATGTCTAGTTAATCTGGAACGAATGCTAATTAGATGCGAAAAATCAAATCTAGTACTTAATTGGGAGAAATGCCATTTCATGGTTAAAGAAGGCATCGTTCTTGGACATAAAATTTCAAAAGAAGGAATTGAAGTGGATAGAGCTAAAGTAGATGTAATTGCTAAACTTCCACATCCCACCAATGTTAGAGGAGTTAGGAGTTTTCTAGGGCATGCCGGATTTTACCGACGTTTCATAAAAGATTTTTCTAAAATTGCCACTCCTATGAATAAACTCCTAGAAAAGGATGCTCCATTCATCTTTTCAGATGAGTGTATCAAATCTTTTAATATTCTTAAAGAGAAACTCACTAATGCACCGATCATGATAACACCAAATTGGAATCTACCATTTGAACTAATGTGCGATGCAAGTGATTTTGCAATGGGAGCCGTTTTAGGACAAAGGATTGAAAAACGATTTCAACCTATATATTATGCTAGTAAGACATTACAAGGAGCACAAACGAACTATACAACTACTGAAAAAGAACTCCTTGCTATTGTCTTTGCTTTTGACAAATTTTGATCATATCTCGTTCTAGCAAAAACGGTGGTCTATACCGACCATTCTGCTCTTAGATACCTATTTTCAAAACAAGATGCTAAACCAAGATTAATCCGTTGGATCTTACTCTTACAAGAGTTTGATATTGAAATCCGAGATAAAAGAGGAGCAGAAAATCTCGCCGCTGATCATCTTTCTCGTCTTGAAAATCCCGAATTAGAAGTTCTGAATGAATCGGCCATACAAGACAACTTTCCTGATGAATATCTATTGAAGATAGATTATAAAGAAATCCCATGGTTTGCAGACTATGCAAACTACTTAGTTTGTGGATTCCTTGAAAAAGGATTATCGTACCAAAGACGAAAGAAATTCTTCAGTGATATAAAACACTATTTCTGGGAAGATCCACATCTGTTTAAAAGTTGTCCCGATGGAATAATACGCCGATGTGTATTTGGAGATGAAGCTAGTAAAATTTTAAACCATTGTCACACAGGACCAACAGGAGGGCATTATGGGCCTCAACTAACAGCAAGAAAAGTTTATGAAGCTGGATTCTATTGGCCTACAATTTACAAAGACGCACACCTTCTTTGCAAATCCTGTGATGCATGTCAAAGGGCCGGAAAAATAAGTCAACGTGATGAAATGCCACAAAATGTCATCCAAGTATGTGAAGTATTTGACATTTGGGGTATTGACTTTATGGGTCCATTTCCAAAATCTCATAATAATCTATATATACTCGTAGCCATTGATTATGTATCTAAATGGGCGGAAGCACAAGCTCTCCCAACTAACGATGCACGAGTTGTAGTCAACTTTTTAAAACGTCTTTTTGCAAGGTTTGGAACACCGAAAGCTTTAATAAGTGATCGGGGTACTCATTTCTGTAATAATCAACTTGAGAAAGTTCTTAAAAGATATGGAGTAACTCATAAAATCTCCACCGCATATCATCCACAAACAAGTGGACAAGTTGAAAATACCAACCGAGCTTTAAAACGTATTCTAGAGAAAACCGTAGGATCAAATCCGAAGGAATGGTCCATTAAATTGGAGGATGCACTCTGGGCTTTTAGAACAGCCTACAAAACTCCAATTGGAACCACACCTTTTAGACTTGTTTATGGAAAAGCATGTCATCTTCCAGTAGAAATTGAACACAAAGCATTTTGGGCTTTGAAGACATGTAATCTTGATTTAAATGAAGCCGGACGTCTACGATTAAGTCAACTAAACGAATTAGAAGAATTAAGACATGAAGCATACGAAAATTCGTTAATCTATAAAGAAAGAACGAAGAAATGGCATGATAAAAGAATCAGAAGTTCAAAAGAATTTAAAGAAGGAGACAGAGTTCTTCTTTTCAATTCACGATTCAAGCTATTTCCTGGAAAATTGAAATCAAGATGGTCTGGACCATTCATAGTCAAAAGAGTTTTCCCATACGGAACGATAGAATTGATAAATTCAAATGGGATTGAATTTAAAGTTAATGGTCACAGAGTTAAACATTACATACAGGGTCCGATGGAAGTCGACAACGAAGTTAATCACAATTTCGACACCACAGCTAACTAAGTGTGGGGAGAATCAAGTATGTAAAGGATAATATGTATTTCTGTTAGAGTTAGATTGTCTGTTTTCGTGTAATTCTCGAAAATGGAACACGTATGGTCTTTCCCTAGCAGACCCTAAAGAACTAGTCTTCTCCCCCCATTCTGAATTTTTATTTTTTTTAGGTTTTTACGAAATGAAGACTGCCTGTGAATTAAACCATGGTCTAATGCTACACGCTTTGATCACTAAACGTAATAATGACATACTACCGAGTGAAATAGTATCAGTAATCAGAGAAAGAATGGACGGAGTTAGAAAAGGATCCAGATGCGAAGATAATAAGTTACAATTTGGTAAAGGAAAATCAAAATCCGCAGCAAAAAGAAGAGCACGACACCTAGAACGATGTCACAAATGCGGAAAATGGTCACATGGAGGTAAATGTTCAAATAATCAAACCTATTCAAATACCGAATTTGTTACTTTATGCAGAGAAGGACCGTTCATATGTTTAGAAGAAAAGACACTGAATGCTCGAGGTTACGCCTATGGAGCCATGGAAAATCAATTAAACCGACTATCTTATGAATATAATAGATCATATAACTAAGAAATCTATTTCACAGGTATGTCTGTACAGTTTTTATTTTTATTTTTATTTTTAACCTTTTGATAATAAACGCTAATTTGTTCGCTAAAAAGTATTAAATTGGTATTAAATAAAATTAGGTTTGGCGACCGAAATTATTGATATCATTCAAAAATTTATTACATCACTGCGAAATTTAACGTTTATTCTTAAGGTATAAATATCTTTAATCAATCAACCCAAAATATTTCAAAAATTCGTCATGAGTTAAATTAGGTCTTGGAACCGAAATTACTTTACCGAAAAGAGGGGCGCATATTTTTGATAATATTTGATTGATTAAAGTGGGATAAAAAGACAAAAAGATTTTTAATTTTATTTTTACCATATTTAAAATTAATATTTAAATCTTAAGTTAATATTGTAAATTTTGTAAAAACAATATATTTAAAATTGTAAATATTTGAAAAATTAATATAAGTTTGGTGTGAATTTATAATATGAATTTTTAAATTAAGTCTGGTGTGAATTTTTAAAAAATATGAATTTTTAATTTTATGCATTTCAAATTTTAAGTTTGGTGTGATTTTTTTTATTATTAATTTTGAATTTTATATTTAAGTTGTGTGAATTTAAAAACAAAAATTTACTTTATCTCATTAAGTTAAAAATATGATTTTTAAAAATTCGTCGTAAGTTGAAGACTAGGTCTTTGAACCGAAATTGCTTTACCCGAGGGAGGGACGAGAACTTTTATTATCATTATTTTTAATCTTATTGATTTAAAGTATGCCAAAAACATTAAAAAACCCAAAAATCTTAGCTTTTAAAACAATCGCTACAAAAAGACAAATTTTAAAATTTTGTCGAGGGACGGACTAGGGCATCGTCCCGAAACGACCTCGTCCTAAAAAGAAACAAATTTTTAAAATTTTATTTAATTTATGTTTTAAAAGTATAAGGTTTTTATAAAAAAAAAAAAAAAAAAAAAATTACCTGGAATTGGCCCCCATGCGAGTCGCATGGGGTTGGGCAGGAAGCCATGCGACTCGCATGGCTGTTAAAAACTGGACAGGATCAAATTATCCAGCGAGCTGCTCTTTTTCACAAACACACATACATATACACGAACCATCTCCAAAACCCTCTCAAAAATTCATCATTTTTCATCAAAATTCTTGCAAAACTTCACAATAATCATGCCTAGATTCAGTAGTCTCAACCCCTTCAGGAGAAAGGTAAAGATTTCACCCCTAATCTCTTTAAATTCGAATTTTTGTGTTCTTGAGCTAGAAATTTATATTTTGATTTTGTTAAATTTAGGTGTAATTAGAGCTAAATTGTTGTTATATTATGCATGTATATCCTAGATAGAAGCTATTTAACATGAATTGAAGCTAAAAACTTCAAATTTTTAAGAATCTAGGGTTTGTGTTCTTGAGCAATTTGGGGCTTTTTGATATAAACAGGTTATGGCCGATTTTTGTCATGAATTGTTGCTAAATTGAGTAGTGTAACATGTCTAGGTAGTTAATTGATCCAAACTTTGAGCCTAAACATGTTTTTGAGAATTAAAGTGGACTTTTTAAGTCCAAAAATTCATGAACTTGGATAATTTGATATAAAGGCCATTTGTAACTTGTTTCATTGCTAGTAGTGATTATTTTGGCATGTTATTTGAGATAAATGCTTATGAACTTGATGTACATTTTTCGTATATGCTTATTTGACAAAGTGTAGACTTGACAAAAATATGAAAATGAGCACTAGTTTGATTTGAATGCCATGTAACAAGTGTTTAATTGCTATAATGATTATTGTTGACATGTTTAAAAGTTTAAATGTGATAAAACATTGTACACATTTTCGTATGTAAAAGTGTAGAATTGTTATTGTTAAGAAAATGTGTATAAAATGTGTTATGAATTGAACATGTCATCATAATTGTTTCAAGTTATTATTTTGCTAACACTAATGCATATTTGGATGCACAAATTTTGTGTTTAATGTGTTTTGCAGAAAGCCGATACTGGAGGTTCAGGAGCATCATCGTCCAGGCAACCAGAGCCCGAACCGGAAATGTTTCATGAACAAGAACAACATATGCAACAAGAAGAAGAAGAACAGGAGGAGCAACATATTCCATATCACGATCAAGATCAATTATTCGTGAATCAGTTTCGTCAATTCGCTCCACATCAAAGGATTCTGAGCTTAGACATTAATGAAGATCAGTTACACCCAAATCTAAGATTTGATCGATGTTGGATAGAGTATCCAGATTATCAAAAGAACATGCACATTCTCTACTTTAAGGTTGTTGAAATGCCAAGGGCAATTGACTGGGTACCTTTGGAAACAGTTGACCTCGCCGAACCGATTCGGGAATTATTGGTGCAAAGGTATGGTAATTCTCAGTTTAACGATTGGATGCGCCTATTTTCCATTCGTAGAACCATATATAGGGAATGGTGTATAGAATTACTTAGTACTATTAAGTTAAACAGTGATGTTAGGAGGATAGATGATAGAAGCTTTATTAGATTTCTGTTAGGTGGACGCATGTACATAATGTCCATGATAGATTTAGCTAGGGCCTTACAGATTTACACCCCTGCTGAACTTTTGAGCCCCGACTGTAATAGCTTGATTGCCCAAGGAGAAAGGGTAGATAGGGAATTTGATATTAACGCTGTCTGGAGGCGTATGTCCCACTTTAATGAATTTCACGCCAGTGGAAATCATACATACTTAGATATAGACAGAGCTGAACTCCGGGTGATTCATAGATTCTTAGCAAACACAATTACACAAAGGGGTAGGAATAAGGAAAAATTGACCGTAAACGATTTGTTCTACCTCAAGTGTATTAGAGACCCGAGGAGTTTCGTTAACATTCCCTATTGTGTTGGTTATTATCTCGCTAATGTAGTTTCGGGGATGAAATCGGGGAGTATTATAGGTGGTGGTATTTTCATTACTCTCATTGGAGAGTATTTAGGTGTAGATAAGCACCAAGGGGGTCCAATGAACGAAATAGAGGACGGAGGTGAAACTATAAGTTCAAACCTTTATCACGGTGCAAGGGTATTATTGATGAGACGTGGTCGGGTATATCGATACGAGGGACCTCAGCGACAGGTAGAGAGAGGTTCGGATGACGAGATGGAGGAGGCGAACAACATTATAGGAGTTGTTCGGGAGACTGCTCTTGATTTAGGCGTTCGTATGGAGGATGAATACATGACGAACTATGATAGGCATATGCAGTACGAGGCATGGCAACGTCGGAATGACTACGAGCATTCCCGGCAACGAGAGCATGGCCGATGGGATTATCATCAGCGCCAAATTATAAGCCAGTTGCAGCCTGGCGAGATGTATTATCCGACCCGACCCGCATACTATCCCGCACATCAGCCAGAAATGAGACCACCCTATGATTCATATGATTATGACGCAGCATACCAGTTCACCTATAATCAGCCATGGAACCCGGACGCGAACATGAATTGGGATCCATATCCTAATTTTCCTCCTAACCCACCTCCTGATCAGTAGAGATAAGTTGGTAATTTTTATTTTTATTATTTTAAACACTTAACATTTTATTACGTTTATGTAATGTTTGATATTCTTATTATTATTGTGTACTAATATTTTTCTTATAGTTTGAAAGTGGGATGCCAAAGTTCCATTTCAAATTACATGTATGATTATATTTGTATTGTATGTATTCTATTTTATGCACAAAACAGGGTAAAACAAAGCGTTTTCAAAGACTGGCATTAAGTTCAGCAAAAGCAAGTAATTTTGACGACAATGATGCAAAATATATGTGAAATAACAACAAGACGGAATGAACAAATGACGTGCACCATTTATCATTCAGCAAACAAACGCCAATATATTTGGAAACTTTGGTAAAAATTTAATCATTTTCACACTAATCACCCTCAATAATTTAAATTGTTACTGATTTCTTGCAAATGAGGGCATTGCAAGATCTTAAGTGTGGGAAGGGGTTAAATTCTTTCGGATTTTAAAATTTTTATATTAAACACCTGGTTACCATTAAAAATACTAGTAAAGCAGTAGTTGTATTAGAATCTAGTGCTCTCTGATAAAAAAGAACAGCCCTAGTCTTATATACTGACTACCCAATTCTAGTAAAATTTTTCAAAATTTTCAATTAAATGAACTAAAAATCATGTTTATACATATTTATGAACGATAAAACTAGGTTTTAACACCGAAATTATTGTTACCTCAAAAAGGACATAAATTGAGAAACAAACTAAAATGTCAAAATTCATTTAAAATGGAATAGAGGACGATAAAAAGAAAAATAAAAAGCCAAAGTGTGGGAAAATTTATCAAGTTATTTTAAACATATGTCACATATATCTGTAACAAATAACTGAAAATACTTTTGCTTTGGACTAAACTAAACTGTTTTACCCGATGAAAGAAAAGATGGATCTACACGATGAATCAATTCCATCATTAAAAGGAAGTAAAGTCTTCCGAAAAAGACACGCGCTTCTTGATTTAGGTCATGAAGTTGTCATCCAGACCAGCTGTAGGTTGACGAAAAATCTAGAAAAGTCATCACTAAAATCAGCAGGAAATCCACGGACCTCAGCATAAAACAGGGTCGCCAAGTGGTCAGATTTATCCTAACCATGAGAAGGATTTATCTCGTACAATGGGGAGGCACCATGCAAATTAGCTGGATAAGACTAATGAATCAGATCCCCAGAAAGGATAATCTCCTTAAAGATTAAAAATCAGCTTTTAAGACTGATATTACTCAATCCTAGAGATTGACCTTAAAGATTGAGAATTACAAACTCATGGAATTCGATGATATCTAAACTCGAGCTTGAACGAGAAAATATTTTGATCAAAAATACAAACCGATTTGTTTTCTGAAAACCCAATTTTCAATGCGTTCATTACCATTGAACGTAAAATCCTAGGAATTCACCTGGAATTCACTAGGTCACCTGAACTAAATCGGGTGTCAACCGTAAGAACGGTGGTTGCATAGCATGGTCAAAGACAGGACCTTGTGCCAGACCGAAAAATTATAAGGGTGAGCTTTACTATTGCTCCTACCAAGGATAGTAATTGCGTCCGACACGTTATAGACCATAATCAAAAGCATGTCACGGGACATTGCCTTAACAGTTGCTTGTTCAACGCTTTCCTTTACAACCGGACGGTAGTTTACCGAAAGGTAATATACGGAACAAGTAAACTGGACGTGTTGCTTTCCAAATACAAGGTTAGCAAGTGGGTGACACAAAACCGCAAGTTTTGAGCTAAATTTTCAAATCTGAAACCCACCAAACCCACAAAAATATTTTGCAAACACCGGTAAAAGGTTATTCCGGAAAACTTATCTAGGGTAAAAACTAGATTTCGAAAGATCAAATGTTTTCATAAAGATCCAATTTCCTTAATGGATCTAAATTTTTATAGTCATGTGGGACTGTAAACCATATCGTTACTACCATTGTTTATACCGCCGTATAGAAATCACTGATGTACAAAGTGTGAAGAATAAAGAAGTGATTCTAGTATTTCAAGACAATATTGCTTGAGGACAAGCAACGCTCAAGTGTGGGAATATTTGATAATGCTAAAAACGAACATATATTTCATAGCATTATTCCTCAAGAAAGACAAGCTTTTAGTTGCAATTGTTCTATTTACAAGAGATATTCGTTTAAATAATAAAAGGTGAAGACAAAAGACAGATTCGACGAATTGAAGACGCAAACGACCAAAAAGCTCAAAAGTACAAGATACAACTAAAAAGGTTCAAAATATTGATGAGGAACGTCTCAAAATGACAAGAGTACAAGTTACAAAACGCAAAGTACGCGATTTAAAATAATACGCGAGGACGTCCGAAAATCCGGAACCGGGACCTGAGCCAAGAAGAAACGCCCGACGCAACGGACCAAAAATATCTAGTCTACTATGCACAAGAATATAATATAATATATATATAATTATATATAATTATATATTATATATATTATTATTATTATATTACGTCGGCAAGAAGAAAACAAAGTATTTGGCTGGATCCAGGGTGGCCATGCGACTCGCATGGCCAGAAGCACAAAATCATGCGAGTCGCATGGTGTGAGATTGCTGGTCAGGTCCTATATAAAGCCAGTTTTCTGCCGAGTTTTATCATCCTTTTTTTTCTTCCTCTTCATAAGTAATATATATTTATATTTATAATTTATATTTTAATTTTAATTATAATTCTAATAATAAGGGTATGTTAGCGAATGTTGTAAGGGTGTAAGTCGAAATTCTGTCCGTGTAACGCTACGCTATTTTTAATCATTGTAAGTTATGTTCAACCTTTTTATATTAATGTCTCGTAGCTAAGTTATTATTATGCTTATTTAAAACGAAGTAATCATGATGTTGGGCTAATTACTAAAATTGGGTAATTGGGCTTTGTACCATAATTGGGGTTTGGACAAAAGAACGACACTTGTGGAAATTAGACTATGGGCTAATAATGGGCTTTATATTTGTTTAACTAAATGAAAGTTTGTTAATGTTAATATAAAGATTTACAATTGGGCGTCCCTATAAATTACCATATACACTCGATCGGACACGATGGGCGGGGTATTTATATGTACGAATAATCGTTCATTTAACCGGACACGGGAATGGATTAATAGCCACTAGAATAATTAAAACAGGGGTGAAATTACATTCAAGGGTAATTGGTGTAATTGTTAACAAAGTAGTAAAACCTTGGTTTACACGCAGTCGATAACCTGGTGTATTCATTAAACAAAGTATTAAAACCTTGTTACAATTCGAATCCCCAATTAGTTGGAATATTTATCTTCGGGTATAATAATAATTTGACAAGGACACTTGCAATTTATATTTATGACTGATGGACTGTTATGGACAAAAACCAGACGGACATATTGAATAATCCAGGACAAAGGACAATTAACCCATGGGAATAAAACTAAAATTAACACGTCAAACATCATGATTACGGAAGTTTAAATAAGCATAATTCTTTTATTTCATATTTTATTTCCTTTATTTTATATTTAATTGCACTTCTAATTATCGCACTTTTATTGTTATTTAATCGCATTTTTAATTATCGTACTTTTAATTATCGCAATTTAATTTTATCGCATTTTTATTATTCGCAATTTCATTATCGTTATTTACTTTACGTTTTAATTTAAAGTCTTGTATTTATTTTATATTTTACATTAGGTTTTAACTGCGACTAAAGTTTTAAAATCGACAAACCGGTCATTAAACGGTAAAAACCCCCCTTTATAATAATAATATTACTTATATATATATTTGTATTTTTATAAAACTAATATAGCGTTGAGCTTTGTTTAAAGATTTCCCTGTGGAACGAACCGGACTTACTAAAAACTACACTACTGTACGATTAGGTACACTGCCTATAAGTGTTGTAGCAAGGTTTAAGTATATCCATTCTATAAATAAATAAATATCTTGTGTAAAATTGTATCGTATTTAATAGTATTTTCCTAGTAAAATAATAACTATTTTATATACACCTCGCTTCACATCAAGTATTTTTGGCGCCGCTGCCGGGGAACAATTCGCCGAAGCGAAACGCCATATTTTTAATTTTTAAGTTATAGTTAGTTTTTGTAAAATTTATATTTTTGTTTAAAAATTAAAAAAAATATATATAAAGAAAAAGCTTTTAAAATCGAAAAAAAAAAAAAGTATTTTAAATATATTTTTTAGGTTTTTCTTTTATTTTTACAAAATTATAAAGTATTTTAAGTTTATTTTTAGTTTTAAAAATTAAGTTTTATTTTAATTATATATATATATTTATATTTTAAATATAAAACAGAAAAAAAGAAAATAAATATTAAATATACGTGACCTGTCAAATTGAACCTGTCAATTGAACCGGTCCAGTTCAGTCATGCGACTCGCATGACCCACCCTTTTAAATCATGCGACTCGCATGAGGGGTCTGACAGGGTCACAACCAAACCCTAATTCAGCATTTATTACGGTTATTATTTAATTATTATTAATTAAACCCTATTATCTATTATTATTATATTTAAGTTTTTAGTTTATTTTAAATTAACTTAAAAACTAGTTTTATTATATATAATATTTAATACAAAAATATATAAAATATAAAAAATAATATTTTTATAAAATCTAATATTTTTATAACTTTTTATAACTTTTATATTTTGTCCCTTTTTAATCGTTGTAGCGTAATATTTATATTTTTCGCTCATATTTAATTTTAAAATTAGTTTTTGCTATAGTTATTTTTACTCCTAGATTTTTAAGCTTTGCCGTAGAATTCCTTAAGTGCTTTTTCTTTAGGCTAAGATTTAGGTGCTTTAGAATTTTGCAACGCTTTTTTTTTTCTTTTTAAGTTATTTCCATTTGGGATTTAGTTTTTCCTGTAAGCTTTAATATTTTTAGACCTTTTACTATGTATCAATTATCATTCCAATTAATAATTTCAATTTGCGATTATAATTTTAAGTTAGTTGTAGTAATAAGGTTAGGTTAGTTAAGTATTTTTAAGTTTTTATAAGTTTCTTTTATTTTTCCGTCACCTTTTATTTTTCAACCATTTTTTCTTTTTCGACCTTTATCGACGAACTCTTTTTCTCTCTTATTTCTCGCTATTCTAGTTTTTAGGACTTAGAATTTTTTCTACTTCTTATCTAAATTTCTAAAAATTACGAAAATTTATTTTAAGTGGTTAAATTAATAGACATCAAAATTTTCTGGTTCGTAGTAATAGTTGGATTTGTACGTGGACCGGGTTATTGGAGCCAAACAGTCCTCAATTATATTGAGACCAAACGAATCCTGCCCCTCTGCTGCATCTTTTGGCTATTCGAAACGTGGGCAAAATCAGAAAAGTCTATTGATTGGATAACTTATTATAATTTTTCTTTCCTTTTAAAAACTAATAGGGTATTCAGTGAATGCACCGAGCAAGACGTTCATCACCTTTTGTACGTTCACCACCTGTAACTCGATCAAGACATCGTTTAACAAATATAACCGCCGTTGATTTTTCTTTAGAATCGTCATCCAGTCGACCAAGTACTTCAGTTCAAATTTCCGATAATCCAGTTTTTGAAACAAACCTCACAATTGAGAATCCAGAGAATATTCAGGAACGGTTCGTAGATCCTGAACCATTAAACTTTCCTCCGGAACCACCAATCATTCAAACAGAGATTGTTGAGGAACGAACTATTAAATCAGAATCATCTAGTGATACCGATTCAACAAATTCAATTATGGAGAATCTGGAACCTTTAAGTATGGAAGACCGAATGAGAGCTAAACGCACTGGCCAAGGTCACGCAATTACTCATCCAGACATTAATGCGCCAGATTATGAAATCAAAGGACAAATTCTACACATGGTGACTAATCAATGCCAATTTAGTGGTGCGCCGAAGGAAGATCCAAATGAACATCTACGTACCTTTAATAGGATCTGCACACTATTTAAAATCCGAGAAGTGGAGGATGAACAGATATATCTCATGTTATTTCCCTGGACTTTAAAGGGAGAAGCCAAAGATTGGTTGGAATCGTTACCTGAAGGGGCGATTGATACATGGGACGTTTTAATTGATAAATTTCTTAAACAATTCTTTCCTGCATCTAAAGCCGTAAGACTTCAAGCAGAAATTGTTACGTTCACACAGAAGCCAAATGAAACTCTATATGAGGCGTGGACAAGATATGGAAAGTTACTAAGAGGATGTCCGCAACATGGTTTAGACACTTGTCAAATAGTACAAATATTCTACCGAGGATGCGACATCACTACAAGAAAAGACATAGATATAGCAGCTGGTGGTTCTATTATGAAGAAAACCGAAACTGATGCTTACAAAATTATTGATAATACTGCTTCCCACTCACATGAGTGGCACCAAGAAAAAGATGTCATTAGATCATCTAAAGCAGCTAGAGCTGATTCTAGCCATGACTTAGATTCCATTTCCGCAAAGATAGATGCTTTCGAGAGACGAATGGAAAAGATGACTAAGGATATTCACTCTATACGAATTAGTTGTGAGCAGTGTGGAGGACCACATTTGACAAAAGATTGTCTCAGTATTGAATTAACAATGGAACAAAGAGAGAATATTTCATACATAAACCAAAGGCCTGGAAATAATTATCAGAATAATTATCAACCGCCAAGACCGATTTACAATCAAAACCAGAATTATAACCGAAATATTCCATACAACAACCAACAAGGTCCTAGCAATCAACAAGTATCCAATAATACTTACAATCAGCAAAGACCAAATTTTCAAAACAAACCACCACAACAAACCGATGATAAAAAGCCGAATTTAGAAGAAATGATGACGAAGCTAGTTGAAACTCAAACGCAGTTTTTCACATCTCAAAAACAAACCAATGAACAAAATGCTCAAGCATTTAGAAATCAACAAGCTTCTATTCAAAATCTGGAACAAGAAGTAAGTAACCTAGCAAGGTTAATAGGTGAAAGAAAACCGGGAAGTCTACCTAGTGATACAAATGCTAAACCCCGGAATGAAACAGCTAAAGCTATTACCACAAGAAGTGGTACAACACTTAAACCACCTGAAATACCTGTAACTTCTGATGAAACTATTCCTACTCCACAAGAACCACAACCTGATCAAGATAAGGAAAAAGAACCGGTAGTTGAGAAGGTTAATGAAGATAACACAGTTAAGGATAAACCTTATGTTAAACCATACCAACCACCTCTTCCTTATCCGAGTAAAATGAAGAAAGAAAAACTTGAAGCCGAGCAATCCAAATTCTTGGATATGTTTAAACAGATAAATGTAAATCTTCCTTTCATTGATGTGATTTCAGGAATGCCTAGATATGCTAAATTCTTGAAAGATCTAATCACGAATAGAAAGAAAATGGAAGAACTCTCGGCTGTTACTATGAATGCTAATTGTTCAGCAGTGCTGTTAAATAAGATACCAGAAAAACTATCTGATCCAGGAAGTTTCACAATTCCATGTTTTCTGGGTAGTCTTAGTTCAATAGAAGCATTGGCAGACTTAGGTGCTAGTATAAATCTAATGCCGTATTCACTATACGCTAAACTAGACCTTGGAGAATTAAAACCAACAAGAATAAGCATACAACTAGCCGATCGATCAATAAAATATCCTAGAGGGATAATGGAGAACATGCTAGTTAAAGTTGGTACTTTAGTATTTCCAGTAGATTTTGTTGTTTTGGACATGGAAGAAGATTCTCAAGTTCCTCTAATATTAGGAAGACCATTCTTAAACACGGCTAAAGCAATGATAGACGTGTTCGGTAAGAAATTGACCCTAAGTATAGAGGATGAGAGTGTTACCTTTTCAGTTGATAGAGCAATGCAACAACCACAATCTGCAGATGATACATGTTATTATATTCAAACTATAGATGCACATGCAGAATTATTAGAAGAATTTCCAGAATTACAAGGAACAGGAGAATGTTCTTTAGGAGAAGGTAATGAACCAATTGATGAAGCTGAAATGTTAGCTACACTTATAGCTAATGGATATGAACCAACAACAGAAGAAATTCAAATGCTAAAAGAAGAAGACAGATATCGATATAAATCATCGATAGAAGAACCTCCGAAATTAGAGTTAAAGCCACTTCCAAACCATTTGGAATACGCTTATTTACATGGTGAATCTGAATTACCTGTAATAATATCGTCTTCTCTTACTGAAAATGAGAAATCACAACTCATTTCTGTGTTGAAAGCTCATAAACCAGCCATTGCATGGAAGATTCATGATATTAAAGGAATAAGTCCTTCGTATTGCACACATAAAATCCTTATGGAAGAAGGTCATAAAACGTATGTGCAACGCCAACGAAGACTAAATCCTAATATGCAAGATGTAGTTAAGAAAGAGATTATTAAATTGCTAGATGCAGGTTTGATATATCCAATCTCTGATAGTCCATGGGTAAGCCCAGTTCAATGCGTGCCTAAGAAGGGTGGCATGACTGTCATTACAAATGAGAAAAATGAGCTTATTCCTACTAGGACTGTAACAGGATGGCGTGTATGTATTGATTATAGAAAATTAAATGACGCCACCAGAAAAGATCACTTTCCCTTACCTTTCATAGATCAAATGTTGGAAAGATTAGCCGGAAATAGTTACTATTGTTTTCTAGATGGATTTTCCGGATATTTTCAAATTCCAATAGCACCCGAAGATCAAGAGAAAACCACATTCACGTGCCCTTATGGTACTTTTGCTTACAAAAGAATGCCATTTGGACTTTGTAACGCCCCTGCAACCTTTCAAAGGTGTATGATGGCGATTTTTCATGACATGATAGAAGAATGCATGGAAGTATTCATGGATGACTTTTCAGTCTTCGGTGATACATTTAAATCATGTCTAGTTAATCTGGAACGAATGCTAATTAGATGCGAAAAATCAAATCTAGTACTTAATTGGGAGAAATGCCATTTCATGGTTAAAGAAGGCATCGTTCTTGGACATAAAATTTCAAAAGAAGGAATTGAAGTGGATAGAGCTAAAGTAGATGTAATTGCTAAACTTCCACATCCCACCAATGTTAGAGGAGTTAGGAGTTTTCTAGGGCATGCCGGTTTTTACCGACGTTTCATAAAAGATTTTTCTAAAATTGCCACTCCTATGAATAAACTCCTAGAAAAGGATGCTCCATTCATCTTTTCAGATGAGTGTATCAAATCTTTTAATATTCTTAAAGAGAAACTCACTAATGCACCGATCATGATAACACCAAATTGGAATCTACCATTTGAACTAATGTGCGATGCAAGTGATTTTGCAATGGGAGCCGTTTTAGGACAAAGGATTGAAAAACGATTTCAACCTATATATTATGCTAGTAAGACATTACAAGGAGCACAAACGAACTATACAACTACTGAAAAAGAACTCCTTGCTATTGTCTTTGCTTTTGACAAATTTCGATCATATCTCGTTCTAGCAAAAACGGTGGTCTATACCGACCATTCTGCTCTTAGATACCTATTTTCAAAACAAGATGCTAAACCAAGATTAATCCGTTGGATCTTACTCTTACAAGAGTTTGATATTGAAATCCGAGATAAAAGAGGAGCAGAAAATCTCGCCGCTGATCATCTTTCTCGTCTTGAAAATCCCGAATTAGAAGTTCTGAATGAATCGGCCATACAAGACAACTTTCCTGATGAATATCTATTGAAGATAGATTATAAAGAAATCCCATGGTTTGCAGACTATGCAAACTACTTAGTTTGTGGATTCCTTGAAAAAGGATTATCGTACCAAAGACGAAAGAAATTCTTCAGTGATATAAAACACTATTTCTGGGAAGATCCACATCTGTTTAAAAGTTGTCCCGATGGAATAATACGCCGATGTGTATTTGGAGATGAAGCTAGTAAAATTTTAAACCATTGTCACACAGGACCAACAGGAGGGCATTATGGGCCTCAACTAACAGCAAGAAAAGTTTATGAAGCTGGATTCTATTGGCCTACAATTTACAAAGACGCACACCTTCTTTGCAAATCCTGTGATGCATGTCAAAGGGCCGGAAAAATAAGTCAACGTGATGAAATGCCACAAAATGTCATCCAAGTATGTGAAGTATTTGACATTTGGGGTATTGACTTTATGGGTCCATTTCCAAAATCTCATAATAATCTATATATACTCGTAGCCATTGATTATGTATCTAAATGGGCGGAAGCACAAGCTCTCCCAACTAACGATGCACGAGTTGTAGTCAACTTTTTAAAACGTCTTTTTGCAAGGTTTGGAACACCGAAAGCTTTAATAAGTGATCGGGGTACTCATTTCTGTAATAATCAACTTGAGAAAGTTCTTAAAAGATATGGAGTAACTCATAAAATCTCCACTGCATATCATCCACAAACAAGTGGACAAGTTGAAAATACCAACCGAGCTTTAAAACGTATTCTAGAGAAAACCGTAGGATCAAATCCGAAGGAATGGTCCATTAAATTGGAGGATGCACTCTGGGCTTTTAGAACAGCCTACAAAACTCCAATTGGAACCACACCTTTTAGACTTGTTTATGGAAAAGCATGTCATCTTCCAGTAGAAATTGAACACAAAGCATTTTGGGCTTTGAAGACATGTAATCTTGATTTACATGAAGCCGGACGTCTACGATTAAGTCAACTAAACGAATTAGAAGAATTAAGACATGAAGCATACGAAAATTCGTTAATCTATAAAGAAAGAACGAAGAAATGGCATGATAAAAGAATCAGAAGTTCAAAAGAATTTAAAGAAGGAGACAGAGTTCTTCTTTTCAATTCACGATTCAAGCTATTTCCTGGAAAATTGAAATCAAGATGGTCTGGACCATTCATAGTCAAAAGAGTTTTCCCATACGGAACGATAGAATTGATAAATTCAAATGGGATTGAATTTAAAGTTAATGGTCACAGAGTTAAACATTACATACAGGGTCCGATGGAAGTCG
This sequence comes from Rutidosis leptorrhynchoides, assembly GCF_046630445.1. Taxonomy (NCBI): domain Eukaryota; kingdom Viridiplantae; phylum Streptophyta; class Magnoliopsida; order Asterales; family Asteraceae; genus Rutidosis; species Rutidosis leptorrhynchoides. Next base: position 389,622,988 of record NC_092335.1, on the reverse strand, counting down.
ACAACGAAGTTAATCACAATTTCGACACCACAGCTAACTAAGTGTGGGGAGAATCAAGTATGTAAAGGATAATATGTATTTCTGTTAGAGTTAGATTGTCTGTTTTCGTGTAATTCTCGAAAATGGAACACGTATGGTCTTTCCCTAGCAGACCCTAAAGAACTAGTCTTCTCCCCCCATTCTGAATTTTTATTTTTTTTAGGTTTTTACGAAATGAAGACTGCCTGTGAATTAAACCATGGTCTAATGCTACACGCTTTGATCACTAAACGTAATAATGACATACTACCGAGTGAAATAGTATCAGTAATCAGAGAAAGAATGGACGGAGTTAGAAAAGGATCCAGATGCGAAGATAATAAGTTACAATTTGGTAAAGGAAAATCAAAATCCGCAGCAAAAAGAAGAGCACGACACCTAGAACGATGTCACAAATGCGGAAAATGGTCACATGGAGGTAAATGTTCAAATAATCAAACCTATTCAAATACCGAATTTGTTACTTTATGCAGAGAAGGACCGTTCATATGTTTAGAAGAAAAGACACTGAATGCTCGAGGTTACGCCTATGGAGCCATGGAAAATCAATTAAACCGACTATCTTATGAATATAATAGATCATATAACTAAGAAATCTATTTCACAGGTATGTCTGTACAGTTTTTATTTTTATTTTTATTTTTAACCTTTTGATAATAAACGCTAATTTGTTCGCTAAAAAGTATTAAATTGGTATTAAATAAAATTAGGTTTGGCGACCGAAATTATTGATATCATTCAAAAATTTATTACATCACTGCGAAATTTAACGTTTATTCTTAAGGTATAAATATCTTTAATCAATCAACCCAAAATATTTCAAAAATTCGTCATGAGTTAAATTAGGTCTTGGAACCGAAATTACTTTACCGAAAAGAGGGGCGCATATTTTTGATAATATTTGATTGATTAAAGTGGGATAAAAAGACAAAAAGATTTTTAATTTTATTTTTACCATATTTAAAATTAATATTTAAATCTTAAGTTAATATTGTAAATTTTGTAAAAACAATATATTTAAAATTGTAAATATTTGAAAAATTAATATAAGTTTGGTGTGAATTTATAATATGAATTTTTAAATTAAGTCTGGTGTGAATTTTTAAAAAATATGAATTTTTAATTTTATGCATTTCAAATTTTAAGTTTGGTGTGATTTTTTTTATTATTAATTTTGAATTTTATATTTAAGTTGTGTGAATTTAAAAACAAAAATTTACTTTATCTCATTAAGTTAAAAATATGATTTTTAAAAATTCGTCGTAAGTTGAAGACTAGGTCTTTGAACCGAAATTGCTTTACCCGAGGGAGGGACGAGAACTTTTATTATCATTATTTTTAATCTTATTGATTTAAAGTATGCCAAAAACATTAAAAAACCCAAAAATCTTAGCTTTTAAAACAATCGCTACAAAAAGACAAATTTTAAAATTTTGTCGAGGGACGGACTAGGGCATCGTCCCGAAACGACCTCGTCCTAAAAAGAAACAAATTTTTAAAATTTTATTTAATTTATGTTTTAAAAGTATAAGGTTTTTATAAAAAAAAAAAAAAAAAAAAAAAAATTACCTGGAATTGGCCCCCATGCGAGTCGCATGGGGTTGGGCAGGAAGCCATGCGACTCGCATGGCTGTTAAAAACTGGACAGGATCAAATTATCCAGCGAGCTGCTCTTTTTCACAAACACACATACATATACACGAACCATCTCCAAAACCCTCTCAAAAATTCATCATTTTTCATCAAAATTCTTGCAAAACTTCACAATAATCATGCCTAGATTCAGTAGTCTCAACCCCTTCAGGAGAAAGGTAAAGATTTCACCCCTAATCTCTTTAAATTCGAATTTTTGTGTTCTTGAGCTAGAAATTTATATTTTGATTTTGTTAAATTTAGGTGTAATTAGAGCTAAATTGTTGTTATATTATGCATGTATATCCTAGATAGAAGCTATTTAACATGAATTGAAGCTAAAAACTTCAAATTTTTAAGAATCTAGGGTTTGTGTTCTTGAGCAATTTGGGGCTTTTTGATATAAACAGGTTATGGCCGATTTTTGTCATGAATTGTTGCTAAATTGAGTAGTGTAACATGTCTAGGTAGTTAATTGATCCAAACTTTGAGCCTAAACATGTTTTTGAGAATTAAAGTGGACTTTTTAAGTCCAAAAATTCATGAACTTGGATAATTTGATATAAAGGCCATTTGTAACTTGTTTCATTGCTAGTAGTGATTATTTTGGCATGTTATTTGAGATAAATGCTTATGAACTTGATGTACATTTTTCGTATATGCTTATTTGACAAAGTGTAGACTTGACAAAAATATGAAAATGAGCACTAGTTTGATTTGAATGCCATGTAACAAGTGTTTAATTGCTATAATGATTATTGTTGACATGTTTAAAAGTTTAAATGTGATAAAACATTGTACACATTTTCGTATGTAAAAGTGTAGAATTGTTATTGTTAAGAAAATGTGTATAAAATGTGTTATGAATTGAACATGTCATCATAATTGTTTCAAGTTATTATTTTGCTAACACTAATGCATATTTGGATGCACAAATTTTGTGTTTAATGTGTTTTGCAGAAAGCCGATACTGGAGGTTCAGGAGCATCATCGTCCAGGCAACCAGAGCCCGAACCGGAAATGTTTCATGAACAAGAACAACATATGCAACAAGAAGAAGAAGAACAGGAGGAGCAACATATTCCATATCACGATCAAGATCAATTATTCGTGAATCAGTTTCGTCAATTCGCTCCACATCAAAGGATTCTGAGCTTAGACATTAATGAAGATCAGTTACACCCAAATCTAAGATTTGATCGATGTTGGATAGAGTATCCAGATTATCAAAAGAACATGCACATTCTCTACTTTAAGGTTGTTGAAATGCCAAGGGCAATTGACTGGGTACCTTTGGAAACAGTTGACCTCGCCGAACCGATTCGGGAATTATTGGTGCAAAGGTATGGTAATTCTCAGTTTAACGATTGGATGCGCCTATTTTCCATTCGTAGAACCATATATAGGGAATGGTGTATAGAATTACTTAGTACTATTAAGATAAACAGTGATGTTAGGAGGATAGATGATAGAAGCTTTATTAGATTTCTGTTAGGTGGACGCATGTACAGAATGTCCATGATAGATTTAGCTAGGGCCTTACAGATTTACACCCCTGCTGAACTTTTGAGCCCCGACTGTAATAGCTTGATTGCCCAAGGAGAAAGGGTAGATAGGGAATTTGATATTAACGCTGTCTGGAGGCGTATGTCCCACTTTAATGAATTTCACGCCAGTGGAAATCATACATACTTAGATATAGACAGAGCTGAACTCCGGGTGATTCATAGATTCTTAGCAAACACAATTACACAAAGGGGTAGGAATAAGGAAAAATTGACCGTAAACGATTTATTCTACCTCAAGTGTATTAGAGACCCGAGGAGTTTCGTTAACATTCCCTATTGTGTTGGTTATTATCTCGCTAATGTAGTTTCGGGGATGAAATCGGGGAGTATTATAGGTGGTGGTATTTTCATTACTCTCATTGGAGAGTATTTAGGTGTAGATAAGCACCAAGGGGGTCCAATGAACGAAATAGAGGACGGAGGTGAAACTATAAGTTCAAACCTTTATCACGGTGCAAGGGTATTATTGATGAGACGTGGTCGGGTATATCGATACGAGGGACCTCAGCGACAGGTAGAGAGAGGTTCGGATGACGAGATGGAGGAGGCGAACAACATTATAGGAGTTGTTCGGGAGACTGCTCTTGATTTAGGCGTTCGTATGGAGGATGAATACATGACGAACTATGATAGGCATATGCAGTACGAGGCATGGCAACGTCGGAATGACTACGAGCATTCCCGGCAACGAGAGCATGGCCGATGGGATTATCATCAGCGCCAAATTATAAGCCAGTTGCAGCCTGGCGAGATGTATTATCCGACCCGACCCGCATACTATCCCGCACATCAGCCAGAAATGAGACCACCCTATGATTCATATGATTATGACGCAGCATACCAGTTCACCTATAATCAGCCATGGAACCCGGACGCGAACATGAATTGGGATCCATATCCTAATTTTCCTCCTAACCCACCTCCTGATCAGTAGAGATAAGTTGGTAATTTTTATTTTTATTATTTTAAACACTTAACATTTTATTACGTTTATGTAATGTTTGATATTCTTATTATTATTGTGTACTAATATTTTTCTTATAGTTTGAAAGTGGGATGCCAAAGTTCCATTTCAAATTACATGTATGATTATATTTGTATTGTATGTATTCTATTTTATGCACAAAACAGGGTAAAACAAAGCGTTTTCAAAGACTGGCATTAAGTTCAGCAAAAGCAAGTAATTTTGACGACAATGATGCAAAATATATGTGAAATAACAACAAGACGGAATGAACAAATGACGTGCACCATTTATCATTCAGCAAACAAACGCCAATATATTTGGAAACTTTGGTAAAAATTTAATCATTTTCACACTAATCACCCTCAATAATTTAAATTGTTACTGATTTCTTGCAAATGAGGGCATTGCAAGATCTTAAGTGTGGGAAGGGGTTAAATTCTTTCGGATTTTAAAATTTTTATATTAAACACCTGGTTACCATTAAAAATACTAGTAAAGCAGTAGTTGTATTAGAATCTAGTGCTCTCTGATAAAAAAGAACAGCCCTAGTCTTATATACTGACTACCCAATTCTAGTAAAATTTTTCAAAATTTTCAATTAAATGAACTAAAAATCATGTTTATACATATTTATGAACGATAAAACTAGGTTTTAACACCGAAATTATTGTTACCTCAAAAAGGACATAAATTGAGAAACAAACTAAAATGTCAAAATTCATTTAAAATGGAATAGAGGACGATAAAAAGAAAAATAAAAAGCCAAAGTGTGGGAAAATTTATCAAGTTATTTTAAACATATGTCACATATATCTGTAACAAATAACTGAAAATACTTTTGCTTTGGACTAAACTAAACTGTTTTACCCGATGAAAGAAAAGATGGATCTACACGATGAATCAATTCCATCATTAAAAGGAAGTAAAGTCTTCCGAAAAAGACACGCGCTTCTTGATTTAGGTCATGAAGTTGTCATCCAGACCAGCTGTAGGTTGACGAAAAATCTAGAAAAGTCATCACTAAAATCAGCAGGAAATCCACGGACCTCAGCATAAAACAGGGTCGCCAAGTGGTCAGATTTATCCTAACCATGAGAAGGATTTATCTCGTACAATGGGGAGGCACCATGCAAATTAGCTGGATAAGACTAATGAATCAGATCCCCAGAAAGGATAATCTCCTTAAAGATTAAAAATCAGCTTTTAAGACTGATATTACTCAATCCTAGAGATTGACCTTAAAGATTGAGAATTACAAACTCATGGAATTCGATGATATCTAAACTCGAGCTTGAACGAGAAAATATTTTGATCAAAAATACAAACCGATTTGTTTTCTGAAAACCCAATTTTCAATGCGTTCATTACCATTGAACGTAAAATCCTAGGAATTCACCTGGAATTCACTAGGTCACCTGAACTAAATCGGGTGTCAACCGTAAGAACGGTGGTTGCATAGCATGGTCAAAGACAGGACCTTGTGCCAGACCGAAAAATTATAAGGGTGAGCTTTACTATTGCTCCTACCAAGGATAGTAATTGCGTCCGACACGTTATAGACCATAATCAAAAGCATGTCACGGGACATTGCCTTAACAGTTGCTTGTTCAACGCTTTCCTTTACAACCGGACGGTAGTTTACCGAAAGGTAATATACGGAACAAGTAAACTGGACGTGTTGCTTTCCAAATACAAGGTTAGCAAGTGGGTGACACAAAACCGCAAGTTTTGAGCTAAATTTTCAAATCTGAAACCCACCAAACCCACAAAAATATTTTGCAAACACCGGTAAAAGGTTATTCCGGAAAACTTATCTAGGGTAAAAACTAGATTTCGAAAGATCAAATGTTTTCATAAAGATCCAATTTCCTTAATGGATCTAAATTTTTATAGTCATGTGGGACTGTAAACCATATCGTTACTACCATTGTTTATACCGCCGTATAGAAATCACTGATGTACAAAGTGTGAAGAATAAAGAAGTGATTCTAGTATTTCAAGACAATATTGCTTGAGGACAAGCAACGCTCAAGTGTGGGAATATTTGATAATGCTAAAAACGAACATATATTTCATAGCATTATTCCTCAAGAAAGACAAGCTTTTAGTTGCAATTGTTCTATTTACAAGAGATATTCGTTTAAATAATAAAAGGTGAAGACAAAAGACAGATTCGACGAATTGAAGACGCAAACGACCAAAAAGCTCAAAAGTACAAGATACAACTAAAAAGGTTCAAAATATTGATGAGGAACGTCTCAAAATGACAAGAGTACAAGTTACAAAACGCAAAGTACGCGATTTAAAATAATACGCGAGGACGTCCGAAAATCCGGAACCGGGACCTGAGCCAAGAAGAAACGCCCGACGCAACGGACCAAAAATATCTAGTCTACTATGCACAAGAATATAATATAATATATATATAATTATATATAATTATATATTATATATATTATTATTATTATATTACGTCGGCAAGAAGAAAACAAAGTATTTGGCTGGATCCAGGGTGGCCATGCGACTCGCATGGCCAGAAGCACAAAATCATGCGAGTCGCATGGTGTGAGATTGCTGGTCAGGTCCTATATAAAGCCAGTTTTCTGCCGAGTTTTATCATCCTTTTTTTTCTTCCTCTTCATAAGTAATATATATTTATATTTATAATTTATATTTTAATTTTAATTATAATTCTAATAATAAGGGTATGTTAGCGAATGTTGTAAGGGTGTAAGTCGAAATTCTGTCCGTGTAACGCTACGCTATTTTTAATCATTGTAAGTTATGTTCAACCTTTTTATATTAATGTCTCGTAGCTAAGTTATTATTATGCTTATTTAAAACGAAGTAATCATGATGTTGGGCTAATTACTAAAATTGGGTAATTGGGCTTTGTACCATAATTGGGGTTTGGACAAAAGAACGACACTTGTGGAAATTAGACTATGGGCTAATAATGGGCTTTATATTTGTTTAACTAAATGAAAGTTTGTTAATGTTAATATAAAGATTTACAATTGGGCGTCCCTATAAATTACCATATACACTCGATCGGACACGATGGGCGGGGTATTTATATGTACGAATAATCGTTCATTTAACCGGACACGGGAATGGATTAATAGCCACTAGAATAATTAAAACAGGGGTGAAATTACATTCAAGGGTAATTGGTGTAATTGTTAACAAAGTAGTAAAACCTTGGTTTACACGCAGTCGATAACCTGGTGTATTCATTAAACAAAGTATTAAAACCTTGTTACAATTCGAATCCCCAATTAGTTGGAATATTTATCTTCGGGTATAATAATAATTTGACAAGGACACTTGCAATTTATATTTATGACTGATGGACTGTTATGGACAAAAACCAGACGGACATATTGAATAATCCAGGACAAAGGACAATTAACCCATGGGAATAAAACTAAAATTAACACGTCAAACATCATGATTACGGAAGTTTAAATAAGCATAATTCTTTTATTTCATATTTTATTTCCTTTATTTTATATTTAATTGCACTTCTAATTATCGCACTTTTATTGTTATTTAATCGCATTTTTAATTATCGTACTTTTAATTATCGCAATTTAATTTTATCGCATTTTTATTATTCGCAATTTCATTATCGTTATTTACTTTACGTTTTAATTTAAAGTCTTGTATTTATTTTATATTTTACATTAGGTTTTAACTGCGACTAAAGTTTTAAAATCGACAAACCGGTCATTAAACGGTAAAAACCCCCCTTTATAATAATAATATTACTTATATATATATTTGTATTTTTATAAAACTAATATAGCGTTGAGCTTTGTTTAAAGATTTCCCTGTGGAACGAACCGGACTTACTAAAAACTACACTACTGTACGATTAGGTACACTGCCTATAAGTGTTGTAGCAAGGTTTAAGTATATCCATTCTATAAATAAATAAATATCTTGTGTAAAATTGTATCGTATTTAATAGTATTTTCCTAGTAAAATAATAACTATTTTATATACACCTCGCTTCACATCAGTTCACTATGTGACCGAGGAATTGAACTTCTTCCAACCAAAATGCACACTTTGAAAACTTAGCGTACAATTCTTCCTTCCTCAATACTTCTAACACCTTTCTCAAATGTTCACCGTGTTCTTGGTCATTCTTTGAGTAAATAAGTATGTCATCAATAAAAACAATGACAAACTTGTCAAGGTATGGTCCACACACTCGGTTCATAAGGTCCATGAACACAGCTGGTGCATTAGTTAAACCAAACGGCATGACCATAAACTCGTAATGACCGTAACGTGTTCTGAAAGCAGTCTTTGGAATATCATCTTCTTTCACCCGCATTTGATGATACCCGGAACGTAAGTCAATCTTTGAATAAACAGACGAGCCTTGTAGTTGATCAAATAAGTCGTCGATTCTCGGTAGTGGGTAGCGGTTCTTGATGGTAAGTTTGTTCAACTCTCGGTAGTCGATACACAACCTGAATGTACCATCTTTCTTCTTGACAAACAAAACAGGAGCTCCCCACGGTGATGTGCTTGGTCGAATGAAACCACGCTCTAAAAGTTCTTGTAATTGGCTTTGCAGTTCTTTCATCTCGCTGGGTGCGAGTCTGTAAGGAGCACGAGCTATTGGTGCAGCTCCTGGTACAAGATCTATTTGAAATTCAACGGATCGATGTGGGGGTAATCCCGGTAATTCTTTCGGAAATACATCGGGAAATTCTTTTGCGATGGGAACATCATTGATGCTCTTTTCTTCAGTTTGTACTTTCTCGACGTGTGCTAGAACAGCATAGCAACCTTTTCTTATTAGTTTTTATGCCTTCAAATTACTAATAAAATGTAGCTTCATGTTGCCCTTTTCTCCGTACACCATTAAGGGTTCTCCTTCTTCTCGTACAATGCGAATTGCATTTTTGTAACAAACGATCTCTGCTTTCACTTCTTTCAACCAGTCCATACCGATTATCACATCAAAACTCCCTAACTCTACTGGTATCAAATCAATCTTAAATGTTTCGCTAACCAGTTTAATTTCTCGATTCCGACATATATTATCTGCTGAAATTAATTTACCATTTGCTAATTCGAGTAAAAATTTACTATCCAAAGGCGTCAATGGACAACTTAATTTAGCACAAAAATCTCTACTCATATAGCTTCTATCCGCACCCGAATCAAATAAAACGTAAGCAGATTTATTGTCAATAAGAAACGTACCCGTAACAAGCTCCGGGTCTTCATGTGCCTCTGCCGCATTAATATTGAAAACTCTTCCTCGGCCTTGTCCATTCGTGTTCTCCTGTTTCGGACAATTTTTAATAATGTGGCCCGGTTTTCCACATTTATAACAAACTACATTGGCATAACTTGCTCCGACACTACTTGCTCCGCCATTACTCGTTCCGACACCATTTGTTCCTTTCATTCTATTAACCCCTGGTCCGTAGACCTCACACTTCGCCGCGCTATGACCATTTCTTTTACACTTGTTGCAAAATTTGGTGCAGAACCCCGAGTGATACTTTTCACACCTTTGGCATAGCTGCTTCTGATTGTTGTTGTTGTTGCGGTTATTATTGTTGTTGGAATGATTGTTGTAGTTGCTGTTATTGTTGTTGTTGTTGTTGTTGGGCCGTTTGTTGTAGTTGCGATTGATGTTGCGATTGTTGGGATAATTGTTGCGATTATTGTTGTAATTACTGTTGTTGTTGTATTGGTGATTCTTATCACCGTTTTCCTCCCACTTTCTTTTGACTTGCTTCACATTGGCCTCTTCAGCAGTCTGTTCTTTAATTCTTTCTTCAATCTGGTTCACTAGTTGTGAGCCATTCTACATGCCTGTTGTATGGAGGCGGGCTCGTGTGAACTTATATCTTCTTGGATTCTTTCCGGTAATCCTTTCACAAACGCGTCGATCTTCTCTTCCTCATCTTCGAATGCTCCCTGACACAATAGGCACAATTCTATGAATCGTCTTTCGTACGTGGTAATATCAAATCCTTGGGTTCGTAACCCTCTAAGTTCTGTCTTGAGCTTATTGACCTCGGTTCTGGGACGGTATTTCTCGTTCATCAAGTGCTTGAATGCTGACCACGGTAGTGCGTACGCATCGTCTTGTCCCACTTGCTCTAGATAGGTATTCCACCATGTTAACGCAGAACCTGTGAAGGTATGCGTAGCGTACTTCACTTTGTCCTCTTCAGTACACTTACTTATGGCAAACACCGATTCTACCTTCTCGGTCTACCGTTTCAATCCGATCGGTCCTTCGGTTCCATCAAATTCCAAAGGTTTGCAGGCCATGAATTCTTTGTAGGTGCATCCTACACGATTTCCTGTACTGCTAGATCCAAGGTTATTGTTGGTATGTAGCGCAGCCTGTACTGCGGCTATGTTTGAAGCTAGAAAAGTACGGAATTCCTCTTCATTCATATTCACGGTGTGTCGAGTAGTCGGTGCCATTTCCTTCAAAATAGTCAAACGGAACAAGTTAATCATACAGAATATTAAGAGTAGTTAATAGTATTTCGTAGCATAATATGAACTCATTTATAAAAGCTTTTTCTTCATATTAGCGTTTTATAAGTTTAAATTCGGGTAGTACCTACCCGTTAAGTTCATACTTAGTAGCTAATATACAATTCAACTACTACAATTCTATATGAAAAACTGATTATAATAATATTTCGCGTTCAAACTTTTATACAATATTTTACAAACTTGCAATACCGCTTATTTTTCATAAAGCATGAAATATAGCACACAATAACTTTGATACAAGATAGTTGTGAAGATAATTCTAGCTAGTATACAAGTCGTTCAGCAAAGGCAATAAAGACACGTAATTCATACGTCCAGAAACAAGTCATGCATTCTGGTTTTACTAGGATTACTTCCCATCCTTGGTCTTGTGGAACATAACCGTTATGGCCGTTGATAAGACATCGTGTTGTAACTTCGTCAAAGGGACGAGGGTTACGTAATGTCCAACAGTCCCGTAACAATCTAAAAACCTCATTTCTTACCCCAATTACCGACTCCGTCACTTGTGGGAACGTTTTGTTTAATAGTTGTAGCCCGATGTTCTTGTTCTCACTTTGGTGAGAAGCGAACATTACTAATCCGTAAGCATAACATGCTTCTTTATGTTGCATGTTAGCCACTTTTTCTAAATCACGAAGTCCAATATTCGGATATATTGAGTCAAAATAATTTCTTAACCCATTGCGTAAAATAGCATTTGGGTTCCCCGCAATATATGCGTCAAAGTAAACACATCGTAACTTATGGATTTCCCAATGTGATATCCCCCATCTTTCGAACGAAAGCCTTTTATAAACCAAGGCATTCTTGGAACGTTCTTCGAATGTCTTACAAACTGATCTCGCCTTAAATAGTTGTGCCGAAGAATTCTGACCGACTCTAGACAAGATTTGATCAATCATGTCTCCGGGTAGGTCTCTTAAAATGTTGGGTTGTCTATCCATTTTGTGTTTTTATACTGTAAAATAGACAAGAGTTAGATTCATAAAAAAAATACTTATTAATACAAGCAATTTTTACATATATCATAAAGCATAAGCACACTATATTACATATATTACACCACACGAATACAACTATCTTATTCCGACTCGCTTGTTTCTTCTTCTTCGGTTTTGGTTCGTTTTGCCAAGTTTCTAGGGATATATGATGTTCCCCTAATACGAGCCATCGTTTTCCACATTGGTTTAGAAAAACCTGGTGGTTTAGAGGTACCCAGGTCATTGTTACAACTTAAGGACTTCGGGGGTTGACGATACATATAAAGTTCATCGGGGTTGGAATTAGATTTTTCTATTTTTATGCCCTTTCCCTTATTATTTTCTTTTTCCTTTTTAAATTCAGTTGGGGTAATTTCTATAACATCATCGGAATTCTCGTCGGAATCCGATTCATCGGAGAATTGGTAATCCTCCCAATATTTTGCTTCCTTGGTGGAAACACCATTGACCATAATTAACCTTGGTCGGTTGGTTGAGGATTTTCTTTTACTTAACCGTTTTATTATTTCCCCCACCGGTTTCATTTCTTCATCTGGTTCCGATTCTTCTTCCGGTTCCGACTCTTCTTCCGGTTCCTCTTCGGGAACTTGTGAATCAGTCCACGAATCATTCCAATTTACATTTGACTCTTCATTATTATTAGGTGAGTCAATGGGACTTGTTCTAGAGGTAGACATCTATCACATAATATCAAACGCGTTAAGAGATTAATATATCACATAATATTCACATGTTAAAAATATATAGTTTCCAACAAAATTTGTTAAGCAATCATTTTTCAAGTAAACACGGTCGAAGTCCAGACTCACTAATGCATCCTAACAAACTCGATAAGACACACTAATGCAAAATTCTGGTTCTCTAAGACCAACGCTCTGATACCAACTGAAATGTCCCGTTCTTATTGATTAAAAACGTTCCATATTAATTGATTTCGTTGCGAGGTTTTGACCTCTATATGAGACGTTTTTCAAAGACTGCATTCATTTTAAAACAAACCATAACCTTTATTTCATCAATAAATGTTTAAAAAGCTTTACGTAGATTATCAAATAATGATAATCTAAAATATCCTGTTTACACACGACCATTACATAATGGTTAACAATACAAATATGTTACAACAAAATAAGTTTCTTGAATGCAGTTTTTACACAATATCATACAAGCATGGACTCCAAATCTCGTCCTTATTTAAGTATGCGACAGCGGAAGCTCTTAATAATCACCTGAGAATAAACATGCTTAAAACGTCAACAAAAATGTTGGTGAGTTATAGGTTTAACCTATATATATCAAATCATAATAATAAACCACAAGATTTCATATTTCAATACACATCCGATACATAGAGATAAAAATCATTCATATGGTGAACACCTGGTAACCGACATTAACAAGATGCATATATAAGAATATCCCCATCATTCCGGGACACCCTTCGGATATGATATAAATTTTGAAGTACTAAAGCATCCGGTACTTTGGATGGGGTTTGTTAGGCCCAATAGATCTATCTTTAGGATTCGCGTCAATTAGGGTGTCTGTTCCCTAATTCTTAGATTACCAGACTTAATAAAAAAAGGGCATATTCGATTTCAATAATTCAACCATAGAATATAGTTTCACGTACTTGTGTCTATTTTGTAAATCATTTATAAAACCTGCATGTATTCTCATCCCAAAAATATTAGATTTTAAAAGTGGAACTATAACTCACTTTCACAGATTTTTACTTCGTCGGGAAGTAAGACTTGGCCACTGGTTGATTCACGAACCTATAACAATATATACATATATATCAAAGTATGTTCAAAATATATTTACAACACTTTTAATATATTTTGATGTTTTAAGTTTATTAAGTCAGCTGTCCTCGTTAGTAACCTACAACTAGTTGTCCACAGTTAGATGTACAGAAATAAATCGATAAATATTATCTTGAATCAATCCACGACCCAGTGTATACGTATCTCAGTATTGATCATAACTCAAACTATATATATTTTGGAATCAACCTCAACCCTATATAGCTAACTCCAACATTCACATATAGAGTGTCTATGGTTGTTCCGAAATATATATAGATGTGTCGACATGATAGGTCGAAACATTGTATACGTGTCTATGGTATCTCAAGATTACATAATATATAATACAAGTTGATTAAGTTATGGTTGGAATAGATTTGTTACCAATTTTCACGTAGCTAAAATGAGAAAAATTATCCAATCTTGTTTTACCCATAACTTCTTCATTTTAAATCCGTTTTGAGTGAATCAAATTGCTATGGTTTCATATTGAACTCTATTTTATGAATCTAAACAGAAAAAGTATAGGTATATAGTCGGAAAAATAAGTTACAAGTCGTTTTTGTAAAGGTAGTCATTTCAGTCGAAAGAACGACGTCTAGATGACCACTTTAGAAAACATACTTCCACTTTGAGTTTAACCATAATTTTTGGATATAGTTTCATGTTCATAATAAAAATTATTTTCCCAGAATAACAACTTTTAAATCAAAGTTTATCATAGTTTTTAATTAACTAACCCAAAACAGTCCGCGGTGTTACTACGACGGCGTAAATCCGATTTTACGGTGTTTTTCGTGTTTCCAGGTTTTAAATCATTAAGTTAGCATATCATATAGATATAGAACATGTGTTTAGTTGATTTTAAAAGTCAAGTTAGAAGGATTAACTTTTATTTGCGAACAAGTTTAGAATTAACTAAACTATGTTCTAGTGATTACAAGTTTAAACCTTCGAATAAGATAGCTTTATATGTATGAATCGAATGATGTTATGAACATCATTACTACCTCAAGTTCCTTGGATAAACCTACTGGAAATGAGAAAAATAGATCTAGCTTCAAAGGATCCTTGGATGGCTTGAAAGTTCTTGAAGCAGAATCATGACACGAAAACAATTTCAAGTAAGATTTCCACTCGAAATAAGATTGTTATAGTTATAGAAATTGAATTAAAGTTTGAATATGATTATTACCTTGTATTAGAAAGATAACCTACTGTAAGTAACAAAGGTTTCTTGATCTTGGATGATTACTTGGAATGGATTTAGAAAACTTGGAAGTAAACTTGCAATTTTGGAAGTATTCTTGATTTTATGAAACTAGAACTTTTGGAATTTATGAAGAACACTTAGAACTTGAAGATAGAACTTGAGAGAGATCAATTAGATGAAGAAAATTGAAGAATGAAAGTGTTTGTAGGTATTTTTGGTCGTTGGTGTATGGATTAGATATAAAGGATATGTAATTTTGTTTTCATGTAAATAAGTCATGAATGATTACTCATATTTTTGTAATTTTATGAGATATTTCATGCTAGTTGCCAAATGATGGTTCCCACATGTGTTAGGTGACTCACATGGGCTGCTAAGAGCTGATCATTGGAGTGTATATACCAATAGTACCTACATCTAAAAGCTGTGTATTGTACGAGTACGAATACGGGTGCATACGAGTAGAATTGTTGATGAAACTGAACGAGGATGTAATTGTAAGCATTTTTGTTAAGTAGAAGTATTTTGATAAGTGTCTTGAAGTCTTTCAAAAGTGTATGAATACATATTAAAACACTACATGTATATACATTTTAACTGAGTCGTTAAGTCATCGTTAGTCGTTACATGTAAGTGTTGTTTTGAAACCTTTAAGTTAACGATCTTGTTAAATGTTGTTAACCCAATGTTTATAATATCAAATGAGATTTTAAATTATTATATTATCATGATATTATCATGTATGAATATCTCTTAATATGATATATATATACATTAAATGTCTTTACAACGATAATCGTTACATATATGTCTCGTTTAAAAATCATTAAGTTAGTAGTCTTGTTTTTACATATGTAGTTCATTGTTAATATACTTAATGATATGTTTACTTATCATAGTATCATGTTAACTATATATATATCCATATATATGTCATCATATAGTTTTTACAAGTTTTAACGTTCGTGAATCACCGGTCAACTTGGGTGGTCAATTGTCTATATGAAACATATTTCAATTAATCAAGTCTTAACAAGTTTGATTTCTTAACATGTTGAAAATATTTAATCATGTAAATATCAATCTCAATTAATATATATAAACATGGAAAAGTTCGGGTCACTACAATGTTGGGCCATGTAACTATGACATTTTTGGGCCGAGAGTAGACTTAAGCTGCCCGTCTTATTTGGAGTTTCTTTTTGGAATGCTTTTGTTCTTGATCCATGATCCAGTTGACGAAGGAAATAAATGAAAATGATGGTGAATACGATGCTGATGATGATGTTACGTATGATAGAGAGGGAATTGATACTAGGATGATGATAGGGTTATGTGATTATGATAATGATAAATGGATTATAATTACGAACGAATAATGATACGGGTTAGATTGGTGATAATGTGATATAACACTGATGATCATACGATGATGATGCTCGACAGTATTAATAATACATGATAATGATACCACAAATAATAAATGATGATATGTTATAATAATGATGCAAATGATACAAGATGGTATGAAGATGATGATGATGATTAGCACATACATGATATTTGATAGTATAACTATTTTCACTCTAACTAGTATTATTGTTAGTTTTGCAATTATCATTACCTAGTTATTATTATTATTATTATTATTATTATTATTATTATTATTAGCATTAATAATAGCATTAGTAAAACATGATGAATATATTGATAAGTTATAACTATAATGACATGAAGTTATAATTCAAGCGTTATGAGATAATTATGATCAAGGTGATATATAAATAAAATTATGAATATAATTATAATTAAGTCATGATTAAATGAATTATCATTATTATTAAAAGTATCATTCTTACTAAAAATTATCATTTTTATTATCATTATCATTATTAGATTTATTAATATTATTATCATTATTATTATTACAAGTATCATTATTTTTATTATCATATTGTTATTATTATTATATTTATTATTATTATTATTATTTATTATTATTGATTGTTATTAAGTAATTATTATTACTACTAATATTAGAAATAAGATTTTTAGTATAACTAATATTATTAT
The DNA here is from genome assembly GCF_046630445.1 of Rutidosis leptorrhynchoides. Lineage (NCBI taxonomy): Eukaryota > Viridiplantae > Streptophyta > Magnoliopsida > Asterales > Asteraceae > Rutidosis > Rutidosis leptorrhynchoides. The sequence goes on along the minus strand of NC_092335.1, from coordinate 389,606,132 downwards.
CATTATTATTATTGCTATTAAAATATATAGTATTATTATGACTAATATGACTATTAAAATTTCTATTAAAATCATCAGTTTTATTAAAAGTACCATTATTATTTAAAATATTATTTTTATGAAAACTAACATTGATTTTTATCATTATTATCTTTTCTATTAAAATTATTATTATTACTAACATTACTTTTATTTTTAGTATTATTATCAAAGCTATTAATATCAGTATCATTACTAAATCTAATTACTTTTAATATTATTATTATTATCATAAAAAGATACAAATTTTTATTTATTATTATTGATATAATTTTACTAAATAAATAACTATATAAGAATATTTTAAAACATATTACATAACAACATTAATATTTTCATAATAAATACTAATTATTTATCTAATGTATATAAAATAAAGTATAGTTAATTTAATTATTAATGAAACATACAAGTTACTGAAATAACAATTAATAATAATATTTAAACTTGTTCGATTACAAGTATATGCTTTAATAGATATATGAATAATATAGGTTCGTGAATCCGAGGCCAACCTTGCACTTGTTCAATGACGTTATATGTATTTTTACTACGAAATACAATAGGTTAGTTTCATTTACTCCATTTTTAAATGTTTTGCAATATATTTTTGGGACTGAGAATACATGCGCTGTTTTTATAACTGTTTTACTAAATGCTTTGAGATATATTTTTGAACTGCGAATACATGAAATGCTTTTATAACTGTTTTACGAAATAGACATAACTAATCGAAACTACATTCTATGGTTGAATTATCGAAATCGAATATGTCCTTTTTATCATGTCCGAAGTTTTTCCGGAATGATGGCGAATTTATCATGTCCGAAGTTTTCCCGGAATGATGGCGAATTTATCATGTCCGAAGTTTTTCCGGAATGATGGCGAATTTATCATGTCCGAAGTTTTCCCGGAATGATGGCAAATTTATCATGTCCGAAGTTGTCCCGGTATGATGAGGATATTCTATATGCATCTTGTGAATGTCGGTTACCAGATGTTCAATCCATATGAATGAATTTTATGCATGATGTTTATGGGAAATGGGAATATTAAATCTTGTGGTCTATTAAAATGATAAATTTTATTGTTTAGGATAAACCTATGAACTCACCAACCTTTTGGCTGACACTTTAAAGCATGTTTATTCTCAGGTATTAAAGAAATCTTCCGCTGTGCATTAGCTCATTATAAGGATATTATTTGGAGTTATTCATGGCATATTTCGAAAGACGTTGCATTCGAGTCGTTGAGTTCATCAAGATTATTATTAAGTCAATTATAGTTAGATGTATTATGAAATGGTATGCATACTGTCAACTTTCGATGTAAAGAAAGTTTGTCTTTTAAAAACGAATGCAATGTTTGTAAAATGTATCGCGATGTAATCAACTATTGTGAATCGTTTATATTGTATATGAACGGGTCCTTTCAGCTAATACGTCACCCAACCGAGTCGCTCAGTTGGATGAGCCGTTTGAACGTTTATGCATGTAGTCAGACTGCACCGGCGTCGGGGGTAAGGGATGTTGTTGTCTATTCAGAATCTTCAAGCCTAACACCTTACCCAGTGACATGTCTTATGACAGGGGCGTTAGGACCAGTGTAATGAATACAAGGTCACTACCTATTCATGAGCCAGCATTCCATAATCTCGGCAAAGTAACTAACGAAATCATAGTATGCACTTGCTTTAACCTTATATGAATTACAAATTTTATCGCATTTACTTTATTTTATCTTATAAACTATAAAATCCAAAATTAGGTAACAAACCACTACTCCTTCATTTTAGGATTATCTTAAGTTTTAGTTATATGTTCGATTCTACTGATATCTTTAAAATACAACCCTAGGTCATATTTCTCTTACTCACCATAATAAGGAGTAGTACGATTTAGGCCCCGCTAAATATAAATTTAAAACTATTGCTCTCACATCCCGATAGCTGATTCTGACGCCTTGCGGCCTAATGACACCGCATAAATAAAATCGCCCGTTTCGGTCATATCAGACTACTTAGAAGCCACGTCATTAATTGTTTTCGTTACAGGTAAAAAAAGTATAGTGGGCTACATCGGTACATTTTTTTAAAAGTTTGTAGACGGCAGTGAAACACAAATGAGTATATAAGCGACATCGGGACATTTGAGAAAGTATATAGTCAATTTGTGGCTTTAACCCTTTTAAAATAGGCTATGTCAGCTAATAAGTTTTGTAAATGTTAAAAATGGAAAAAGAAATAGGTGGCTAAACGATTTTTTTTTTTTATCATTGTCCTTAAGTATATATTTTGTACGAATATGATTGATTATGTTTTGTCCGAAAATGGTCTCAAATATGTAAAAATTATGTCACAGCGTTCCGTACAAATATATATCTAATTTAACGTATGTGATTTTGGCCGTTAAAAAAAATAATATGTATGTAATAAACAATATACCTTCATAAAACACTCGAAATCTGATGAAGACATACAACTATTACTCACATTTTTTTTGTTTAATTAAAGTCATTCCCAGCGAAGCGCGACCCGGCAACTCTTGATTATACTATTGACACAATTGACAATCCAATTCTAAGGCTCCATTCTGTTACAGCTCACGTGCATCTCCGTTGAACAATAAGGATCTTTTTTAACTATATGTAACACGCTCTAACGGACTCACAACAAACTACTTAGAATACACTAGAATTTAAATAATGAATATTCATCAATTTGGAAATTTAATCTAATTTTAATTGAATAAAATAAAAGAAAGTTAATGCGAAGAAATCAGAGGGCACATGCAACCGTGAGTAACAGGACCATAACTCGACCATACAAATGAGTCAACACAGTAACCGCCGCGGTATGCTCGACATGTGCTAGACTTTTCTAAACGTGTTGACCTTTTGCATTTACTTCATATACCGACTTTTTTTAGATATTAATCGATCGATTCTAGCTCCACATATACTTTTAATTATAAATTAGTTAAAACTCTTAAAATGCGTTGAATTTCAACTCGAAGGATTTTGTTGTTTGAGCTCAAGTTTATTAGTTCCATTTACGTTTGTGATATCAAAGAACGCTAGTTTTAGTCCCGCAAATTTGTGGAATTATAAAATAAAAACTTCAATTGATGCAATACACTTGTTTTATATGTGGATTAAAATTAAAATTATTTTGTATTAAAATGCAAGTAACAGATCAAGATTATAGAGATTAAAAGCAAAACAAGAATGATACGTAGTATAAATAAAGTAAACTGATATAGTATTTCAAACAAAATAGTTACATAAAAAAATTTGAAGAAATTTATACGGTTCATCTACTTTTGCAAATTTCCTTGATGAAACATGAAATATACTAGTAAATCATATAGTGTTTTTTTAATAAGGCAAACTACACACTCAACACGAATTTTACACGAATACTTATATAATAGTGTCCACCACCTAAACTTGAAGCCATGGCCTCAAGGTGATAAGAGAAATTTCTAGATACCGATAGACCAAAGGCCGTTTAATAATCATATGCTAATTAATTTATTTCATATGACATATATAGTTTTATTATTGAAATAACACATGTATTCATCATCAACATGTTAAACATATGAAGATATCACTTCGAACAATGTTTGAGAACGAAATATTTCCATTATCAACAATACTTTACTATGTTTATTTATGCAGAGTTCATAATGCTTTAGTAGTACTTACTAAAACCGGTGTGCTCATTACATATTTATAAATATGAAGATATCACTTGAAACAATGTTTGTTTCGCGAATATCCTCTTAATAAAGATATGAAAAAATTACACAGATAGTCCTTGTGATTTAGTAAATATTTCACGGGTAGTCCAATCTTTTTTTTCACCTGGATAGTCCTTTACTTTTCATTTTTTGTGTGGAGATAAAGCAGCTATAAAATCTATGCTTGTCAATCGAGTAGGTGATTTTGGATTAGCTCATGGTATTTCGGGTTGTTTTACTCTCTTTCAAACAGTAGACTTTTCATAGTCAAATTATCTAACAACCGTCAATTTACCGTGTTAACTTCAAGAATGTGCCAAACTTGTGAGGGTAAAATAATGATTTTAGCTTCTCGATTGACCTTGTTACATTTTCCTTTCATTTCTTAGATATCCTTAAAAGTGACCAATTTACAAAACCCATTTTACATTTCATCCATCAAACTAAATTCAGATTTACAAATCCTATGTATCAAATTAAGATTTAAACCATAAACCTTCATTAAAGCACTAAACAAACCCTAAAGGTGCAGGGTAATACTTAGTTTCTATGATTATGTTTTATATATATCTTAGAGGAAAATATAGGGGTGGTGGTGTTGGGTGGTGTTAGTGGGTGGTGGTTGTGGTGGGTGGTAGTGGTGGGTGGTTGTGGTTGCTGGTGGGCGGTGGTATTGAGTGGTGTTAGAGGGTGGTGGTTTGTGGTGGGTGTTGGTGGTAGTGGGTGGTGGTTGTGGTGGATGGTAGTGGGGGTAAAGGGTGGTATTAGTAGGTAGTGGTGGTTGTTGTGGTGGTGATTGGTAGTGGGTGGTAGTGGGTGGTGTGGTTGGTAGTGGGTGGTTGTGGTGGGTGGTTGTGGTGGTTGGTGGTAGTGAGTGGTGGTAGTGGTTAGTTGTTGTTGTGGTGGTTGGTGGTGGCTGTTGTGGTGGTGGTTGGTAGTGGGTGGTGGTGATTGTGGTGGGTGGTGTGGTTGCTAGTGGTTGGTGTGGTTAGGAGTGGGTGGTGGTGGTGGTGGTGGTTGGTGGTGGGTGGTGGTGGTTGATGGGTGATGGTGGAGGGTGGTGGTGGGTGGTGGTTGATAGTGTTTGGTGATTGGTGGTGGTTGATAGTGTTTGGTGGTTGGTGATGGTGGTGATAGTTGGTGTTTGTGGTTGTAGTGGTGGTGATTGGTGGGTGGTGGTGGTGGTTGGTGGGTGGTAGTGGTGGTTGGTGGTGATTGTTGTGGTGGTACTTGGTAGTGGCTGGTGTTTGGTGGATGGTGGTGTTTGGTGATGGGTGGTGGTGATAGTTTATATTATCTTCTCATGTGAAAAAATGAAATATAAGATGATAATATATAAGTACCATTAATTCCAATATTATGACAAAAAATATCTTATAGCTTAGTGGTAAAAACATGTGGAATCTAATTATGTGGTCTTGAGTTCGAATCCTATTGCATGCTTTAAGTTTGTATTTTTCTCTATGGCTAGTGTAGCTCGGCTCGTTAGCCCGGCTCGTGTAGCTCGATACATGTTCGAGTTATAAATGCTCGATTAACTCGTTCGATTATTAAACGAGTTTTCAAGCGAGTTGAGTCGAATATTAATTTTTTAATACTCGGCTCGTGAAACTAATCGAACCATATTTTTTGTTCGAACTCGGCTCGAGTTCGAACTCGTTAAGCTCGAACTCGAAATAAATGAGCTCGAACTCGAGTAACTCGTTAAGAGCTCGGTTCGTTAACAGCCCTAGTAGACGGCACTTGGGTGATGTTTGTGTGTTAGTCTTTGTGACATGATTAGTATAACGGTGCCTGTATACTATCGCCTGTAGTTAGTCGTACTCACTTAGCTTCGTGCTAATTCCCCTCCATCCTCTCCCTGCAGGTTGTTAGCTTTTGTAAGTGATTGCATTTTGGGGAGAAGACGGGCATGGTGATGTTATGTTTGACAAGAGTCAACTCTGATGTAGTCTTGTTTTATTGTATACTGTGATCTTTTGTAAACATATTGTAAATACGTCTTCTTAGTATAAACATGTATTTTGTTGAAATCACACATGACACTGGTTGACTTAAATGATCAAAATGTGTTTTGTAATTAATTAATAAATGCTTCCGCCACGTTTAAAAAAAAATAAAAAAAAATTAGCAGTGTCACAGTTATGCATGAGATCCTCGATTTCTTTGTCAATAGAACCGAAAGTCGAACCACCTCAATCTTTTAAAGCATTCTTAACATTTTTCAATTTATTCCGGAAAACACAATCCAATCTATGGCCTTTAATCTCAATCTTCCAAGCATTATTTATGATATTCTCCGACTCATCCGCTTCCAACGATTCATCAAAAATCTTAATAGGTTTCGGCCCGAAATTAATTACCCGATCTCGAAGTACGATTGGACAATGGTCGGATGGTTTTCTTTTGAGTATTATGGCCAAAACATCCCCCCACATAAGAGCAAATTTTTCCGAAATCAAAAATCTCTCGAGCTTGCTAAATTTGATACCGTTGTCGCAAATCCTTGTGAACCGTTTCCCCAACAAAGGGACATCTATTAACCGCGAGTTATTGATAAAGTCGTTGAACCACTTTGCACGTCTTTCAATGAAGTCACAGTTTAGTCTTTCGCTTTCGTCTCTAACTTCATTTAAGTCACCACATAGGACCCAAGCAACATCATGATCACTTACAAATTGTTCAAGACTCGCCCACATTTTCAACTTTATTATCATCGTTATGAGGGCCATAAATATTAGCTATGATTGAAACCTCATCCCGCCCTCTCCATTTACCCTTAACCACGATGTAGAATTCACCAATATGGGTGTCATTTGCCAAAAATTCATTAGTATCCCAAACCAATAGACTACCCCCGATTTTCCTACGGCCTCTTTTTGAATGAACCCAACATCATCAGAACAACACAACAGGCTGACCATTTTCGAATCTACGGATTTACTTTTTGTTTCTTGTAGTGCAATCACGTTTGGCTTTTCACGAATAACTAGTTTCCTAAAATCCCCGATTTTATTTTCTCTTCCCGATCCAAACCCACGAATAAACTAAAATTCTAATCTAATTCTAATCAGTACTATAATATCACAAATTTACAACCAAAAAGTTAGTAGCAACAAATTAAGGAGTTCATAATATCAACAGTTGCTTTTTTAATCAAATACACACTTTTACTAATCATACGCACCTACTACTCCACTGAAACAAATACATACGCACCTTTTATTAATCAAATACACACCTTTATGAATCAAATCGCGCCTTTATTAACCGGAGCTTAAAAATAATCAAATTGAAGCATTTTTTTCAGAACAGATCTAGTGAATCCACTACTCCGGGTGTCGCCGTTCGTTCTGATTATTTAGTAATCAAATTGAAGCCTAAAATAAATCGAAGCATTACTAGTTTTTATTCATCCCAAAAAGTAATATGCAGCAGCAATCCAAACTCCCTCGTTCGCTTGTTCATTACGATTTTGATTTCGAGTTTTTCTTCAGAATAGTTTTTGATTTCATCTTCAATAGCCTCTTTCTAATCCTTTTCAATTGATCAATGAAATATACAAACAATCAATATAGATATAACTATATTTACTCTACGATATTACAAAACATAATCATAGAAACTGAGTATAACCCTGCACCTTTAGGGTTTGTTTGGTGCTTTAACGAAGGTTTTGTTGTGAATAAGAGAGGGATCGACTGGACGTTGGTACACACAAATTTTGAGAGAAAATAACTCTATTACTCACAAGAATAGATTACAGAGTATTACAAAACTCAAAAAACAAAAAACTCTCAAACTAACACACTAGGAATCTCACCACTATTTAGGATGTATTCACTCTTGGTTATGATTACACTTTAACACACACACACTAACTAGGTGTGATTACACTTTTCTGAATGATTTACAAATGAGGTTTGCACCCCTATTTATAAATAAAGTTTGAGGAGGTGGAATGTGTGAATGCTAGTTGTCAAAGTTGACTAGCCGTCATTGTTTTCAACTTTGCTTCTTCCACATGAGTTGTCAAAGTTGACTAGCTGTCATAGTTTCCAACTTTGCTTCTTTCACATAAGTTGTCAAAGTTGACTAGCCGTCATAGTTTCCAACTTTGTTTCTTCTAAATGAGTTGTTAAAGTTAACAACTTTGAATATCTAGACGATTCTAGATTACGGCTGGAAGTTATCAATTCTCCCCCTCTGGCCGTATACAAGAAAACACATCCCGGTTATGTCTTTGTATAACTCTATCTTCTCTCGAGTCACCACCTTTGTCAACATATCTGCAGGATTCTCTTTTGTATGGATCTTGACTAGTCTCAACAGTTGTCGATCAATTACCTCGGGTATCCAATGATAGCGAATATCAATATGTTTTGTACGGGAATGGTACATGGAGTTCTTGCTCAAATCTAGAGCACTCTGACTATCACAATGTACCTTGTACTCCTTTTGCTTGACTCCAAATTCTTGGAGATAACGCTTTAACCACAACATTTCTTTTCCAGCTCCTGCGGCAGCAATATACTCTGATTCAGTTGTGGATAATGCAACACACTTATGTAGTCTTGACTGCCATGGAACAGCTCCTCCTGCAAAAGTGTAAATGTATCCTGAAGTAGATCTCATACTATCAGGGTCTTCAGCCATATATGCATCTGTATAGCCTTCCAAGATTGGATCAGCTCCCTCGTAACAAAGACATATCTTCGTTGTACCTTTAAGATATCTGAGAATCCATTTTACTGCATTCCAATGCTCTTTCCCGGGGTTAGAGAGAAAACAACTCACTGTTCCCACTGCGTGAGCAATATCGGGCCTCGTACACATGATGTTATGCGAGGTGTATATAAAATAGTTATTAATTTTAGCAGAAAACACTATTAAATACGATACAATTTTACACAAGATATTTATTTATTTATAGAATGGATATACTTAAACCTTGCTACAACACTTATAGGCAGTGTACCTAATTGTAACATCCCGCGTTTTTCCATTAAATTTAATTTTAACACCGTCTTTTTTTTTTTAAAACATAATCTTTCGTATTTAAATTAATAGTTTCCGTGAGTAACGTTCATTATATTCCCGCTATTTAATTTTGACATCACCCGTTTACTCGAGCGTTTTAAAAATATTCGTTTGGTTAATTACCGCACCCGCTTTGAAACTTGAGGGACCAATCTCGTCACTTGGCCAAATTGGGGCAACTAGTCACCACCTCCCCACCTTCCTCACCATTCAATCACCTCCATCTCTCTCTCTTTCTCTCTAGCAAGAACACACACAAACACCCAATTCAAACATTCATCATCTAAATTCGGATCGGGAAGCAAACTTCAAAACAAATTACATATTCGTGATCCTCTCTTCATCCTCTACAATTTGATACCAACTTCATCTCGTTTGGGTAACATTTCTAAAACTCTAGATTTCTCTAAATTCGTGTTTTTGACTTGAAATGGTGTTAGTTAGTGTCTATGGCTCGTGTATAACATGAATATATGTTTTGTTTGTTCGATTTGTTGTTTTGAGTAACTAGTTTGAACACTTGAAAATGGGTTTGCTTAATCTTTGATTTTGGAAGATTAAATGTGGTTAAATTGTTAAAGTTCATGTTTTAATTGTGTTACTAGTATCACTAGCTTCATTTTGATGTGTAGGTTGATTTGTAAAACTTCAAAAACATGATTAATGATTTTGTGATTCTTGATTAGGGTTTGATCGTTCTTGAGATGAACTTTTTTTGATGCTTGAATACCATGAAATGTTAATTGTTAGTATTTAGTTGTAATGCATGTTTCATTACCTTCAAAACGGCATATCATATGTGTGAATTGGATTCCCGAAACTTAAAATGCATTTTGTGAACTTGAAACTTTGAAAATGGACTTTTAAATGATCACTTGACGAGAAATCGGTTATGGAAAATGTTGTTTTTGTTTGATGAAACATGTTTAGTTGTGTTCCTTGTCAAAAGAGCTTTCTAACGGTATAAGATACGCTTTCTAATTGTTTACGGTTTGAGTTTTGCGTTTGTTTGAAATTTTACCAAGCCTTGAACAAGTGAAACAGGCCTGGGACCAGGCCACGGCCATTGTCGCGGCGCGACAGGCCTGGCCGCGGCGCGACATAAGCCGCGTCCAGATTCTGTTTCCCTTGACCTTTTTACTAAAAATGTTTGACATGTTCTAGACCTCCAATCTACATGCAACTTGTTTTAACATGCTTATATATGAATAACTAGCATAGAAAAATAGTTCGGGACCCGACCCGAACGTGTTGACTTTTTCGTTGACTTTGACCAAGTTTGACTTTTAGTCAAACTTAACCAAACTTTTATACAATCGTTCTAACATGCTTTTATACTTGATTCTTGCATGAAACTTGACAACGTGATTCACATGCTATACTTAATCAAGTCGTAACGAGCCATAGGACTAATTGAACACATTTCACCCGACCTTGTATCGTAACCGGTTAATTGATATAACTTACTTGTTTAGGTCAAGGCTAAGCAACTTTCATGCACACGTTTACTTGTTGAAGTACTTTTATACTCGTGCACTCGAGGTGAGATCATAGTCCCACCTTTTCAACAACTTTTATTCTTTTAAATCGTGGGCTGAGAAACATATACATTACATACTTATATACATTTCACATGTATATATACTTTTCATACTTTTATACTTTGAACACAAATACGAATACAAAGATACAGACGAGTTAGAACAAAAGTCCTCAATCCAATTATCATTAGTTCCACTTGCAGGGTGTAAGTGTAAGCAAGTGATTATGTTGTGTGGCCATACGGGTTTAACGAACCCTCATTCAGACGGTTCGCTACCGTTAGTGGATGAAATATAATTTCAACGTGCATAGTGTATGTTCTAACACTATATTCAAAATTCAGAGGGAAGATTCAGTTAAGCTTTGGTAATTGGGTGCTCGCAATACAAACTACATTCTTCGGAATAAATACGATTTGGATAATCATCTATACAAACTATTGTGGTTCAAAAACAACGTTTACAAATACATCTATGATTTCACCAACGTTTTTCGTTGACAGTTTTCTATATGTTTCTCAGGTTCATACTTGGCTATTTGATACATGCTTCCGCGTACATTCATACTTGCTTGGGGTCAAGCATACATGCATACACTCTGATTTCATGCTTGGAGTCAAGCATACATACGTGCATACGCTAGTGATAGCACCTTTGGATTCAAACATATTGTTTACATACTTACGCTATTTATAGCAACTGTGTTTTTAAACTAATTATGTCGCAAGTTATTTCATTTATACTTTATGACTTTTGTAAACTTAGACTTGTTGTCGAATGGTTTTGTAAACTAAACTTGCAAGTCTTGTACCTTTCAAATGAATGCGACATAATTTTGGTCAAACGAGTCTCATATAGGGACTACGACCACGCAACGGGACCTAAGTTAACGGCGCCGTCAATAACGGTTTTGGTCGGGTCGTTACAAGTGGTATCAGAGCGTTGGTTGTAGAGAACTAGGATGCATTAGTGTGTCTAACAGAGTCGTTAGGACGCATTAGTGAGTCTAGACTACAACCGGATAGTTAGCCATTGCATTCTGACATACATTTGCTATAGATAGCACTTACTTGACTACTTGTGCATTATACTTGAATCATTCTTAGGCAAACTTTTTAATGGTACCCAACCTTCATCATACGAACTCGTATTCCGCCACTTTTTGGTAACACACGTAAATTCATGATTCATACACGTATGGATGACGACGACTTCATTAGTCACACTTGTTCGGGAACTCTGTCTCCCGGATTGTTATTTGCCACCGTTTCAACTTACTATCGGTTTCCCACTGGTGTTTCTTACTATCTACTTTTTGGTGTTACTACCATCACTACTCTAGGTGAGTATCGTCATCAACATTTATCACTACGGTTGCGTGCTACTCGTTATCATGACTCGTTGCTCTTTTCATACCTAAATACATTATTGTTTGAATCGAACCGATTGGACGTTAACAATCATTTATACATTTCCCGCGGGGAAACGCTTCTTTAGAGTTGTAGAAACTATTTCGATTTAATACGAGTCACGTTTGAGACGTCGTTACATTTTGTTCATTTTAGATTTTCGCGATGACACGAACTTGAATCTATAGAGTGATGTGGGAATGGAGGTATGAGTTAGCGTAATATAACGACACTCGATCAACGTGGTTATATTACGGTAAGACATACCAAAGTTCTAGTGACACGTGATGGTGGTTAGACTCGATCAACCTAAACACCACCATGTGCCATGTACATGACTTCATCTTTTCATGTTTGGACATCCGAAAACTCCGAGAATATTGATAACAACCATACCGGGGACACCCCTTCGACTTTTGTCGAACTGTACTTATGCTTCCGAATGAATTACCGATTCCTCTCGACTTCAACCGTATGTTACACGTGTATACTATCTCGTCCTCGCACAGTCTTATTGACTAATTACGATTTACTCGTTATGCTCGCACCGAGGCGGAAACTTCTCTCTCATCACACTCGTACTTCCGGTTCAGGAAATCTTTACTCTAAACTCTCAATGGGGGGAGAGACTCTCCACGTTATACTAGTATTCACCTCGAGGGTGAATAGTTCCGACGAACGTTTTTCTTTCAGAAACCGAGGAGAACTTGCCCCGACGAACGTTTTTGGAAACCGATAAATCTTCCGCGACGCGAATTTTCTTGAGAAACTTGTCCTAGCTAACGATTTCAATTCCTAGCAAACTTGTTCAATATGCCTTAGGGAAATATACCCCGTTTCGGATCGAGATCCTCGTTTCACTTCTAGATTTTGGAGTGCCTTACAAAAAGCCTCGGGACCGCGTTTAGACATGAGTACCGCGTACCATCTGCAACCCGACGGACCGAACAAACATACGATTTAAGTCTTGAAAACTATAATACGAATTTGTATTACCAACTTCAAATTTACTTGAGGAAAGTATTTTCCTTTAGCTTAATCCTCGTACTACGATGATCTTCATTCGAGTTTTAACGTCACTCCTTTTGAAACCACATGTGACCGGAAACGTCATTCTCCTTTGTCGAACCAAGTAAATGATGATCAATTCATCGGGGCCGAGGTTATTCATGAGCAACCGAGAAAATTTATTCATATTCAGGTAAAACCCTACGCGACTCGTAATCACCAAGAGCTACGCCGATGTTAGACGTAAACATTTCAAATTCCACGTGGGAAACCGCGTCACGTTAAGAGTCGCACCTTGGAAAGGTGCAATCCGTTTCGGGAAACGTAGGAAGCTAAATCCGCGATATTTTGATCCTTTAAATTCTTGGGGTGTTTTGGACCCGTCGCTAGCCGTTTAGACTTTTCGGACTCATTTTGGGTCTCCGTTATCCTACATTCGATGTATCAACTCAAAGACGTGTTTTGCGAAACGAGAACTTGTTATCTTCTTTGATGAACTCACTATCGACGATAAACCTCACTTCCTAGGAGGACCGGAAACCATAAAATCATGGAACCAAACCTTAAAACGACATACGACCCCGACCTTCAGGTTCGTTGAAATACCCTAGAACGTACTTCTCCTTCATTCGTAGAATTGGCAACACAAAATCTCGAGGAAGATTCAACAACTACTACTTCCAACTAAATTTCGGGACGAAATTTCTTTTGAGACGTGGATAATGTAACATCCCGCGTTTTTCCATTAAATTTAATTTTAACACCGTCTTTTTTTTTTTTTAAAACATAATCTTTCGTATTTAAATTAATAGTTTCCGTGAGTAACGTTCATTATATTCCCGCTATTTAATTTTGACATCACCCGTTTACTCGAGCGTTTTAAAAATATTCGTTTGGTTAATTACCGCACCCGCTTTGAAACTTGAGGGACCAATCTCGTCACTTGGCCAAATTGGGGCAACTAGTCACCACCTCCCCACCTTCCTCACCATTCAATCACCTCCATCTCTCTCTCTTTCTCTCTAGCAAGAACACACACAAACACCCAATTCAAACATTCATCATCTAAATTCGGATCGGGAAGCAAACTTCAAAACAAATTACATATTCGTGATCCTCTCTTCATCCTCTACAATTTGATACCAACTTCATCTCGTTTGGGTAACATTTCTAAAACTCTAGATTTCTCTAAATTCGTGTTTTTGACTTGAAATGGTGTTAGTTAGTGTCTATGGCTCGTGTATAACATGAATATATGTTTTGTTTGTTCGATTTGTTGTTTTGAGTAACTAGTTTGAACACTTGAAAATGGGTTTGCTTAATCTTTGATTTTGGAAGATTAAATGTGGTTAAATTGTTAAAGTTCATGTTTTAATTGTGTTACTAGTATCACTAGCTTCATTTTGATGTGTAGGTTGATTTGTAAAACTTCAAAAACATGATTAATGATTTTGTGATTCTTGATTAGGGTTTGATCGTTCTTGAGATGAACTTTTTTTGATGCTTGAATACCATGAAATGTTAATTGTTAGTATTTAGTTGTAATGCATGTTTCATTACCTTCAAAACGGCATATCATATGTGTGAATTGGATTCCCGAAACTTAAAATGCATTTTGTGAACTTGAAACTTTGAAAATGGACTTTTAAATGATCACTTGACGAGAAATCGGTTATGGAAAATGTTGTTTTTGTTTGATGAAACATGTTTAGTTGTGTTCCTTGTCAAAAGAGCTTTCTAACGGTATAAGATACGCTTTCTAATTGTTTACGGTTTGAGTTTTGCGTTTGTTTGAAATTTTACCAAGCCTTGAACAAGTGAAACAGGCCTGGGACCAGGCCACGGCCATTGTCGCGGCGCGACAGGCCTGGCCGCGGCGCGACATAAGCCGCGTCCAGATTCTGTTTCCCTTGACCTTTTTACTAAAAATGTTTGACATGTTCTAGACCTCCAATCTACATGCAACTTGTTTTAACATGCTTATATATGAATAACTAGCATAGAAAAATAGTTCGGGACCCGACCCGAACGTGTTGACTTTTTCGTTGACTTTGACCAAGTTTGACTTTTAGTCAAACTTAACCAAACTTTTATACAATCGTTCTAACATGCTTTTATACTTGATTCTTGCATGAAACTTGACAACGTGATTCACATGCTATACTTAATCAAGTCGTAACGAGCCATAGGACTAATTGAACACATTTCACCCGACCTTGTGTCGTAACCGGTTAATTGATATAACTTACTTGTTTAGGTCAAGGCTAAGCAACTTTCATGCACACGTTTACTTGTTGAAGTACTTTTATACTCGTGCACTCGAGGTGAGATCATAGTCCCACCTTTTCAACAACTTTTATTCTTTTAAATCGTGGGCTGAGAAACATATACATTACATACTTATATACATTTCACATGTATATATACTTTTCATACTTTTATACTTTGAACACAAATACGAATACAAAGATACAGACGAGTTAGAACAAAAGTCCTCAATCCAATTATCATTAGTTCCACTTGCAGGGTGTAAGTGTAAGCGAGTGATTATGTTGTGTGGCCATACGGGTTTAACGAACCCTCATTCAGACGGTTCGCTACCGTTAGTGGATGAAATATAATTTCAACGTGCATAGTGTATGTTCTAACACTATATTCAAAATTCAGAGGGAAGATTCAGTTAAGCTTTGGTAATTGGGTGCTCGCAATACAAACTACATTCTTCGGAATAAATACGATTTGGATAATCATCTATACAAACTATTGTGGTTCAAAAACAACGTTTACAAATACATTTATGATTTCACCAACGTTTTTCGTTGACAGTTTTCTATATGTTTCTCAGGTTCATACTTGGCTATTTGATACATGCTTCCGCGTACATTCATACTTGCTTGGGGTCAAGCATACATGCATACACTCTGATTTCATGCTTGGAGTCAAGCATACATACGTGCATACGCTAGTGATAGCACCTTTGGATTCAAACATATTGTTTACATACTTACGCTATTTATAGCAACTGTGTTTTTAAACTAATTATGTCGCAAGTTATTTCATTTATACTTTATGACTTTTGTAAACTTAGACTTGTTGTCGAATGGTTTTGTAAACTAAACTTGCAAGTCTTGTACCTTTCAAATGAATGCGACATAATTTTGGTCAAACGAGTCTCATATAGGGACTACGACCACGCAACGGGACCTAAGTTAACGGCGCCGTCAATAACGGTTTTGGTCGGGTCGTTACACTAATCGTACAGTAGTGTAGTTTTTAGTAAGTCCGGTTCGTTCCACAGGGAAATCTTTAAACAAAGCTCAACGCTATATTAGTTTACTTTTATTAAAAATACAAATATATATATAAGTAATATTATTATTATAAAGGGGGGTTTTTACCGTTTAATGACCGGTTTGTCGATTTTAAGACTTTAGTCGCAGTTAAAACCTAATGTAAAATATAAAATAAATACAAGACTTAAATTAAAGCGTAAAGTAAATAACGATAATGAAATTGCGAATAATAAAAGTGCGATAAAATAAACTTACGATAATTAAAAAGTACGATAATTAAAAGTGTGATTAAATAACAATAAATAAAAGTGCGATAATTAGAAGTGCAATTAAATATAAAATAAAGGAAATTAAATATGAAATAAAAGAATTATGCTTATTTAAACTTCCGTAATCATGATGTTTGACGTGTTGATTTTAGTTTTATGCCCATGGGTTAATTGTCCTTTGTCCTGGATTATTTAATATGTCCGTCTGGTTTTTGTCCATAACAGTCCATCAGTCATAAATATAAAGTGCGAGTGTCCTCATCAAATTATTCTTATACCCGAAGTTAAATATTCCAACTAATTGGGGATTCGAATTGTAACAAGGTTTTAATACTTTGTTTAATGAATACACCAGGTTATCGACTGCGTGTAAACCAAGGTTTTACTACTTTGTTAACAATTACACCAATTACCCTTGAATGTAATTTCACCCCTGTTTTAATTATTCTAGTGGCTATTAATCCATTCCCGTGTCCAGTTAAATGAACGATTATTCGTACATATAAATACCCCGCCCATCGTGTCCGATCGAGTGTATATGGTAATTTATAGGGACGCCCAATTGTAAATCTTTATATTAACATTAACAAACTTTCATTTAGTTAAACAAATATAAAGCCCATTAATAGCCCATAGTCTAATTTCCACAAGTGTCGTTCTTTTATCCAAACCCCAATTATGGTACAAAGCCCAATTACCCAATTTTAGTAATTAGCCCAACATCATGATTACTTCGTTTTAAATAAGCATAATAATAACTTAGCTACGAGACATTAATGTAAAAAGGTTGAACATAACTTACAATGATTAAAAATAGCGTAGCGTTACACGGACAGAATTTCGACTTACACCCTTACAATATTCGCTAACATACCCTTATTATTAGAATTATAATTAAAATTAAAATTAAAATATAAATTATATATATATATATATATCGTATAGATAGAGAGATGAGAGAAATAGAATATATGAAAAATGATCAGAATTCGGTTTGCTTTATAGCCAGAGTTGATTTTTGGGGCTCCGCGACTCGCGGCAAAATCCTCTTCAAACTCCGCGAGTCGCGGAGAATGTATTTACAGCTCACACCCTTGGAGTTTCTCTGCCGACGGTTTTATAATATATATATATAATATATATATAATTAATATAATTAATTATATATTATATTATATTTATATGCATAGTTAACTTGTAATTTTTAGTCCGTTGCGTCGAGCGTTAAGAGTTGACTCTGGTCCCGGTTCCGGATTTTTGAACGTCCTTGCGTACAATTTTATATTTTGTATTTTGCGTTTTGAATCTTGTAGTCTTGTAATTTCGAGACGTTTCTTATCAATAATTGGAACCTCTTTGATTGTCTTTTGTACTTTTGAGCTTTTTGGTCGTTTGCGTCTTCAATTCGTCGAATCTGTCTTTTGTCTTCACCTTTTATTATTTAAACGAATATCACTTGTAAATAGAACAATTGCAACTAAAAGCTTGTCTTTCTTGAGGAATAATGCTATGAAATATATGTTCGTTTTTAGCATTATCAAATATTCCCACACTTGAGCGTTGCTTGTCCTCAAGCAATATCGTCTTGAAATACTAGAATCACTTCTTTATTCTTCACACTTTGTACATCAGTGATTTCTATACGGCGGTATAAACAATGGTAGTAACGATATGGTTTACAGTCCCACATGACTATAAAAATTTAGATCCATTAAGGAAATTGGATCTTTATGAAAACATTTGATTTTTTTTTTTGAAATCTAGTTTTTACCCTAGATAAGTTTTCCGGAATAACCCTTTACCGGTGTTTGCAAAATATTTTTGTGGGTTTGGTGGGTTTCAGATTTGAAAATTTTAGCTCAAAACTTGCGGTTTTGTGTCACCCACTTGCTAACCTTGTATTTGGAAAGCAACACGTTCAGTTTACTTGTCCCGTATATTACCTTTCGGTAAACTACCGTCCGGTTGTAAAGGAAAGCGTTGAACAAGCAACTGTTAAGGCAATGTCCCGTGACATGCTTTTGATTATGGTCTATAACGTGTCGGACGCAATTACTATCCTTGGTAGGAGCAATAGTAAAGCTCACCCTTATAATTTTTCGGCCTGGCACAAGGTCCTGTCTTTGACCATGCTATGCAACCACCGTTCTTACGGTTGACACCCGATTTAGTTCAGGTGACCTAATGAATTCCAGGTGAATTCCTAGGATTTTACGTTCAATGGTAATGAACGCATTGAAAATAGGGTTTTCAGAAAACAAATCGGTTTATAATTTTGATCAAAATATTTTCTCGTTTAAGCTCGAGTTTAGATATCATCGAATTCCATGAGTTTGTAATTCTCAATCTTTAAGGTCAATCTCTAGGATTGAGTAATATCAATCTTAAAAGCTGATTTTTAATCTTTAAGGAGATTATCCTTTCTGGGGATCTGATTCATTAGTCTTATCCAGCTAATTTGCATGGTGCCCCCCCCCCCATTGTACGAGATAAAACCTTCTCATGGTTAGGATAAATCTGACCACTTGGCGACCCTGTTTAATGCTGAGGTCCGTGGATTTCCTGCTGATTTTAGTGATGACTTTTCTAGATTTTTCGTCAACCTACAGCTGGTCTGGACGACAACTTCATGACCTAAATCAAGAAGCGCGTTTCTTTTTCGGAAGACTTTACTTCCTTTTAATGATGGAATTGATTCATCATGTAGATCCATCTCTTCTTATCTTTCATCGGGTAAAACAGTTTAGTTTAGTCCAAAGCAAAAGTATTTTCAGTTATTTGTTACAGATATATGTGACATATGTTTAAAATAACTTGGTAAATTTTCCCACACTTGGCTTTTATTTTCCTTTTTATCGTCCTCTATTCCACTTTAAATGAATTTTAACATTTTAGTTTGTTTCTCAATTTATGTCCTTTCCGAGGTAACAATAATTTCGGTGTTAAAACCTAGTTTTATCGTTCATAAATATGTATAACATGATTTTGAGTTCATTTAATTGAAATTTTTTTTTTTTTTATTTTAAATTTTACTAGAATTGGGTAGTCAGTATATAAGACTAGGGCTGTTCTTTTTTATCAGAGAGCACTAGATTCTAATACAACTACTGCTTTACTAGTATTTTTAATGGTAACCAAGTGTTTAATATAAAAATTTTAAAATCCGAAAGAATTTAACCCCTTCCCACACTTAATATCTTGCAATGCCCTCATTTGCAAGAAATCAGTAACAATTTAAATTATTGAGGGTGATTTGTGTGAAAATGATTAAATTTTACCAAAGTTTCCAAATATATTGGCGTTTGTTTGCTGAATGATAAATGGTGTACATCATTTGTTCATTCCGTCTTGTTGTTATTTCACATATATTTTGCATCTTGTCGTCAAAATTAGTTGCTTTTGCTGAACTTAATGCCAGTCTTTGAAAATGCGTTGTTTTACCCTGTTGTGTACATAAGATAAACTGCAAACATATATACATATTTTTTAAGTTTGGTATATTACCCCACATTCAAAAATTATTAAAGTCTAAGAATAAAAGTTAGATAATTATAAAAATGATTACAATATTAACAAAAGTATTAAACGTATCAATAATTACAAATTACAAAATAATAAAAAATAATAAGTAAACTAAGGATGATATTGGTACCAATAGGGGTTCCAGGCATAACCATAAGTGCTATAGAATGCTTCGGCAGGGTCATACGTAGGATATGGTGGCTGCATCTCTATCGACCAAGGAGGGAAGATGGGTTTCGGTGTAGGAATATAGTTTCTACCTATATGTTGGCAATGAGCTATGATCTGGTTCTGATGAACTTGCCAATCTTCAAATGCTCTCTGTCTAGCATTTTCGTATTCCTGAGAAGCTATAAACCTATGCATTTCTTGCATCTCATTCCCCCCTCCTACATTACCTTGTTGCTGGTTTCTCTCCACCTGTGGATGTCTACCATGGTATTGTACTGCGGCGTTATTTTGCCTCTTCAAAACTTTCGCACCATGGTATACATTTAAACCTATAGTATCGCGGGGTTCCGGCTCTTCTAGTAATAATCCCCCCCGACTTATATCCACACCGAGATATTCACCAATCAAAGTAATAAAAATTCCACCTCCTATTATGCTATGTGGTCGCATCCCCCGAACCATAGCTGATAAATAATAACCCACACAATATGGTATACTTACAGCGCTTTGTGGGTCTCGAATACACATATGGTAAAACAAATCCTGTTCATTTACTTTTTCTTTGTTTTTACCCCTTTGTGTAATCGAATTAGCTAAAAACCTATGTATCACTCTTAATTCGGCTCTATCTATATCCAAATAAGAGTAATTTCCCCCTTTGAAACGGTGATGGCTTGTCATTTGACTCCACACACCGTGTGTATCAAAATTTTCATCTATCTTTCTACCGTTTAGTATCAATCCTCTACAATCGGCAGACGCTAACTCCTCAGGCGTATATATACGTAAAGCCTGAGCCATGTCCAGTAAAGACATGTGGCGCATCGAACCGCCTAACAAAAATCTAATAAAAGAACGATCGGTTAAACTAGCTACCCGATCATTCAACTCTATACTACATAACAATTCTTCACACCATACTTTATATACAGGTCTACGTATGGTGAATAAACATATCCAGTCATTAAAAGAAGAATTACCATACCTCTGTACAAGTAATTCCCTAATTGGCCCGGCCAATTCTACTGCTTCTAAGGGTCCCCATTCTATGACCCTCGGTACCTCAACAACCTTAGAGTGAAGAGTATGCAAACCCCGTTGATATTTTGGATAATCTATCCAAAGTCTGTCAAATCTCAGGTTCGGGTGCAACTCTTCCAAGTGCATATCGGAAAAGGTCATGACTGGATGAGGTACATCCTGCTTGTAGTAGTTATCCACCTCCTGTTGTTCCAAATTCTCAGCAGGAGCATTGCGGGCTTGGGATGAAGATTCACCCCTTTCATTCTGCAAAACACATCAAACACAATTTTTGTGCATCCAAATATGCATTAGTTGTGAAGACCCGTCCTTATCCACTTGGACGAAGTCATCAACATTTGGTTCCATTGCGATGATCGACTCCAAGTAATGTCTTTAATATGAGCAAATGCACAGCGGAAGACTTAATTCGTACCTGAGAATAACATGCTTTAAAAAGTCAACATAAAGTTGGTGAGATATATAGGTTTGATGCTAGCAGCGTTATAACTATGGACCACAAGATTTCATGTTTATACATAATACACTTCTCGTGTATGAAAAGTCGTTGAGCACTTGGTAACCATACTTAACATTTAAATCACAGCAGCATATTCTTAAATAAACCCTACACCGTACCAAGTGTAGTAACGAAACGAAGTACTGTGCAACCGTTAAAAACTGGTCGTCCAGCCCGGTTGGGGTTGTCAGGCCCGATAGATCTATCAACAGGATTCGCGTTTACGCTCCTCACGTAAATATTAGCTACCAAGTATAAAGAGATATGCCATGGTACAACTCAACGTAGAATTTATATTTTTGATCACTTGTGTCCATAACGTAAATCATTTATAAAAACAGCGCATGTATTCTCAGCCCAAAAATATTTAGAGTTTAAAAGGGGACTATATACTCACCATACTGTATTTTGTAGTAAAAATACATATAACACCATTAATCACGTATAAGGTTGGCCTCGGATTCACGAACCTATATCATTTGCATATATTAAAACATATACTCGTAGTCGAAATAATCTATATATTATTATTGATGATGTATTTGTTATTTTATAAGTTTCTTTATTTAATGAAATATTTTCATTTTAGATATAGAAATATTAATATAGTTTAGTTTTGTAATTTAAATATATATATATATATATATATATATATATATATATATATATATATATATATATATATATATATATATATATATATATATATTATCTAAACTTTATTTTCATAATCGATATTATATTTATAATAATGATATAGCTAATACTTGATAGTAATAATAATGATAGTTTTTAAAAAAAAAAAATCTTGTTATGTATAAATATTGAATGTTAATCTTAATCTTAAAATCTTATTTATAACTATATTCATAATAACAATAATTAATAATAATAATAATAGTACAAAGATAAAAGGTTATACCCCTTGGAAAGCTTTTATAAAAAGATTTGGCCTAGACCCGGCTCGATCCCAAGACCTCTCGCTTGCCTAACACACCCTCAAACCATCTAGCTGATTCCGTTTTTATGAACTTAACACAATCCATTTCTAATTAACCCATTACTATTTCTGTTTCTCCTTCCACTTTACTAACAAATCAATTCTGACTAAACCGATCTAACATATAGCAATATAGATCGTAACTTGGGCCCAACAGCATACATATGCTACGACCCAAACAGAAAATGTAATCCTTGGCCCAAGTTGCAAAACAGTCCACGGCTCCAAACAAAATTTCGCTGGCCCAGGTTCAAATGGAAGTCCCAGTTTTAAAAATAATTCGGCCCTAAAAAAAAAACTTCTGTGGATTTGGTTTTTAAAACATAGTAGCCAACCCTAGGATTCCCTTTACACGTATCAAAATGTCTCTGTCAGTGAGGAAAGAAATTAACCAAAATACAAAGGGAAACAAACGATAGTGGTTCGATTTTTTTCTTGATATTTATTTTATTTAATTGGAACATTGGTCGGCCATAAACAGAATGAATGAAGGAACACGCAGCAACATTTTTTTTTGTTTGATAAAGTGATTTGGTGATTGCACACTCAACTATATAGTGTCATGTTGTGTGAGGATTTTTATACTGCAACGATTCTTTTATTGTAAAGGGGTTGATGGTTTTCGAATATAAATAGGAACGTAGTGAGAGAGAAGAATAGAAGTTGGTGTTCGGTTGTGTGTTTCATGGTGTTGTAGAATGGATGTGTTCGATCAACAGAGAGAAACAGAAAGAATACGCAGGTGGTGTTTAATGGTGGTGATTCTTGGACGGGAAAAGAAGAGGGAGAGATAGAGAATGAGAGAGAAAGCGATGATGGTGATAACGGTTGAAGAGGGTGATTCCGATGGTGTTTGAGTGTTCGATAGCTTAGTCACAAAAGACATAAATAGTTGATAAGATGGTGAAAGATGAAGGTGGCATTTGAGAGTGGTTTTTGGTTGGTGTTTTACTCGACCCAAGACAGGAAAAAGTATAGTTGCAGCAGCGAAAAGAATTGGTGGAAGTGGTGGTTTTAAGGTTGTGGTGGAAGGTTGTAATGAGTTGCAGTTGTGTTCAAGAGATTGATGGTTGTGTTTTATCAGTCGAAAAGAAGTAGAGAAATGGGTGTAGTAATAGCGGTTTCAATGGTGGCGTAAAACGGTAGAAATGAGAGATATAGTGATATATATAGAGATGGATAGGTGGTTCCTGATTATTGGAAGGTTATGGCGGTTTTGTGATAAGAGGATACTGAAACAAAGGTCGTACAGCAGCAGCTCATCACTTGTTGGTTTCAACAGAACTCTTGGCCGATATATTAGAAACAATGATTTTGGTTACTAGTTGACAACGAAACAAAGGCGATGGGGTTTCTATGGTTATGGTGATCATTAAACGGGTTGAAGAATAAGGTGATGAGGGTGGTTATTGAGTGTTTAATGGGATGGTGGATCATGGGTCTTGATCCAATAATAATCATAAACTGCAGTGAAAGATTAAGTAGAGAAAGATTAAGGTGATGATTTGTAAAACTAGAAAAATTATGAGGAGAGGTGGTGGTGTGTGGCCTTGAAGTGGTAACGAAAGATAGAAACAAAAAGAAAATAGGAGATGATGGTTCATAAATCTATTATGCTTATATCTATATATAGAACAAGATAAGGATATGATATTACATAAATTCAATGAAGAAACAGTAACAACCAAGTTCTCGTGTCTTTTAATTGTATACATGTTACCGACACTTTTAAATTGCAAGATACTATCGTGCCCATTGTTAAACACTTACGGATAAATTTAATCAAGAAAAATTCCATATTTTAAAATTAAGTTCATTTATTTATTCCACTCATTAATTGTTTGAAATCTAATCAAAAAGGTTCACTAATTATTTGTTTTCTGTCTCACTTAACGTGTACGGAGTACTAAAACTTAAACTAAAAGGGGTAAAAACACTTTTATTGATCCCATAATAGTTTATTAATATAATTAATTTATTATTTATAATTATTTACACATATAATTATCTATACACATATTTCTGTTTACAATTAAAGGTTCGTGAATCGTCAGGCATGGTCAAAGGGTAACGGATATTCGAATATAGTTTTTTTAAACTTTCTAGACTCAACATTACAGATTTTGCTTATCGTGTCGGTAACATATAAAGATTAAGGTTTAAATTTGGTCGGAAATTTCCGGGTCATTACAGTACCCACCCGTTAAAGAAATTTCGTCCCCGAAATTTGATCGAGATTGTCATGACTAACAATAAAATGTT
The DNA here is from genome assembly GCF_046630445.1 of Rutidosis leptorrhynchoides. Taxonomy (NCBI): domain Eukaryota; kingdom Viridiplantae; phylum Streptophyta; class Magnoliopsida; order Asterales; family Asteraceae; genus Rutidosis; species Rutidosis leptorrhynchoides. Next base: position 389,581,295 of record NC_092335.1, on the reverse strand, counting down.
TTTATGACGAATATGAATTGACAACTAGAGTTTTATCACCATTTAGTAATAGTGGTAAAACAATTCGATTATGTGAAGTGTACGAATGAAGCTGTCACAAAAGATTGAAATAGGGATTTAACTTTTGGCGTAGTCACAGTGAATTTTCCGGAATTTAAGGAATTTAAAAGAAAATCTTGAAAATCTAAAAGATTTGATTCTTCGGCGAATAAGGAAATTATGATCTTCTTTGATTTAATGCGCCAATCTGTTTCGATTTCTCTTTCGGATATTTCACTATAAATTCACCCCCTTTACTTCCTTATTTCCATACCACACATCTTCTATCCTTTCTCCCTCAATTCATACCTTAAAGTATTCTTTAAAATGCATCATCCAGTTCTGATTATTGTTATACTTCTAACTTCCATAGCTTTCATTCTTCACTTTCATCTGCCGCCAGAAGAATCTATTCACTTCTATTATTTCCTTGGAATTATAATGTTTTTAATTCTCCCGTGTCTTTACGTTGCAATACGTATTGATATACACGGTTTGTAATTTAGGTGTTATTATTGAGCTTTATATTCTTCATTATTTTTCGAAGCTTCATGCTTTTGTTTTCTCTTCCCGACTTCGAGTCAAGCGAGTAATGGTCCGGAATTCGTAGGTATGAGGTTCGGAATGAATATAGCTAATGCTCTCAGAAAGAAATGGCAATGGCACAATTTTGATTGGTCAAATTACTAAATTGTCCTGGAAAAGACCGAATCATCAAGAAATATTTTCTTGATATTTTTAGAATTTATACAGAATGTAAGAGCCGTGTAACATGGCACATGATGATGGTACTGTGAATCATCACATTCCATTAGAAACTCAACATGACTTACTGTAATATAATGAAGTTGATCAAGTTTCATTATATTATACTAATTCATGTATCAGTTCCCAACACTACTTCAAAACATTCATATTTTAAACTCGAAGGATTTAGAAACTAACACAGTTTCCTTCATATTGTAATGCAGATATTACAGAGAGATAAATGATTTCGGATAAGGATAGTTGTGAAAATATCTTCAGAAATATTGAGGATATTTATAATGAAAGATATGATAATATCTTGGAATTTCTAATGTCAAAGGATGATAATGAAGATTGACCCGTAAGGGTTTAGATTCAGAAGCAAGGTGTTTGCTACAGAATCGTCATGATTCTTTATGTACAAGTTTAGTCCTTGTAACTTGTTCAGAGTCTCCTTCACGATTTGCTCAATCCGGTTTTCAGTACCAAATGTTCCTAACACTTCCTTCTTTTATCATCAACCTTTGGTCATTAAGACCTTCTACATCATGCTGCTTCGTCAGCATTTTCAAAGTTATTGGATCTAGGTCATCGGTTATCAAACCAAGATGGTTTCAGGAGAATTGTATTTTTAAATAATTAAACGCTGATGGTAATATGATGTGATATAAAAGGTTCTCCGGTAACGATGGCGAAAGATCAACGTATATATATCGAGGTTATACTAAGAGTAATCTTACTGAGAAGTCGAATTGAAGCTGTGACAAAATTAGCTTCCTGAAAAGAAATTGTAGGATTGTTTTTGCTAATAAATGGCAAAGGATTCAACACGATATGTGTTAAACTATGAATTTGGATTTGAAAGTTGTTCAGGTGCATAAATCTTTTCTTCCGTAGATGAAGTGCGGTTGGTTCATCTTTCCGATCGAGGTGTTTTTCAAGGATCATGAAAAGATTTGAACGCGGGATGGTAATTGTCGAGGTACAAATGAGGTTTAAGGTGAAATCAAGTGGCAAACTTGAAGGTTAGTTTAGTTTCATATGTTGTAATCAATATTTTAATTTATTTTATGTGTCCATAGTTAGCAGTCTATTAGTCGTGTTGTCCAATGGTCCAATAGTTCAACAGTTCAATATATAATTAATATACATAATTAATACATATCGTGACCCGTGTACCGGTCTCAGTGTCGATCACAACTCAAAGTATATATATATTTTGGAATCAACTCCGACCCTGTATAGCCAACTCCCACCTTCACATATAGAGTGTCTATGGTTGTTCCAAAATATATGTATAGATGGGTCAATATGATAAGTCGAAACCCTGCATACGTGTCCCGTTATTTAAAATGCGTAAAATAAATAAATATATATCATGACCCATTATACAACGTGTTGTCTCAGAATTAATCCGACGTATTGTTGTACATGTGTCCCGACGGTATGTAAAGTACAGAAATAAAATTGCGAGAATGTAAATTGCAATAAATTAAATGTTAGCCGGGAACAGTTAGCTAGGAACAGTTAGCGTGGATTCCTAACAATATTTCAATTTAGTTAATTCGTCTGTTTCTAACAAAATTTATTTTGTCCAATGTTTTCTTCTTTATGCCACTTGTTGGATTCTGATAGGTCAAAATCCGAATATGAAATTTGAATGAAAATGGTTATTCTGGGGTGAGCGGATACGAATATCGGTGATTGCAAGTAGGATAGCAAATGACCGTTGAATCATATTCGAAAAATGTACAGTGTAACTTATTAATGTGAAATCCAAATATTCCTCGGGTACTACCCACCCGTTAAAATATTTTCATCATTACCAGTTTGTACGAGAGAATTTTTAATTACAATCTTTATGAAAATATACTTGCATATATATTTTCATCGGATGTAATCTTGGATTTAATGAGTCAATAAGATATTAAACTCATTTGTTTTATCGTTAATACTGGATTACATGATCTCTAAAACATTAGAGATTTCATAATCGTCATGTCGAACGAAGATAAATGAGGTAGGATGGTACGTAAAGCGAAGATAATCGATGTAGAACGATATGTGGAACGAAAATAAAGTAGATAGAATGATACGTAGAACGGTGATTATACTCGAGATATAGTTTGTGACGTTGAGGTTTATGACGCGGTTGTGGTTGTTGGTGGTGGTAATAATACGGTTGGTGTTGATGATGATACCGTTGATGATGTTGATGCTGCTAGTACCGAAACTTGCGATGTTGATGTTACTGGCGGTATTGGTTATGCTGCCGGTGCTGCTGCTGGTGTTTGTAACCTTCGTACCATATTCTCTAGAGTCACCACCCGAGCGCGAAGTTCGTTAACTTCTTCTATTATACCGGGATGATTGGCGGTTGGAACGAGTGAATGAACAAGATCCGAAATATGGGATAGTATATAATCGTGACGAGATACTCTAGAAATGAGAGAGAAAATGGTTTCTCGAACAGGTTCGCCGGTAAGCGCTTCAGGTTCATCACTAAGAGGGCAATTTGGTGGATGGAAGAGATCTTCGATGTGAAATGATTTTCAGATATCGGATGATATTATAACTTCATAGAATATCTATATATATAGTACTAAAGATTTCGTATACTACAGAGGGACCTACGGCATATGTCAGGCAAGTCTACAGGTGCGCTAAGATAGGAATTATCAGATATGCTAAAATATGAATTTTGTCTATACACTATCGATGCACTAAATGCAGTAAGACGTGTCTAGACTTAAGAATGATAAGCATGTAATTCCCTAAGGATGATAAGCAGATGGTTTCCGACTAGAAATGATAAGCAAAAATTTTTGACATGTAGACACGGTCAAAGTCCAGACTCACTAATGTATCCTAACAACTACCAGTTAGACACACTAATGCAAGGCCTGGTTCGCTAAGACCAACGCTCTGATACCACCTGTGAAGACCCGTCCTTATCCACTTGGACGAAGTCATCAACATTTGGTTCCATTGCGATGATCGACTCCAAGTAATGTCTTTAATATGAGCAAATGCACAGCGGAAGACTTAATTCGTACCTGAGAATAACATGCTTTAAAAAGTCAACATAAAGTTGGTGAGATATATAGGTTTGATGCTAGCAGCGTTATAACTATGGACCACAAGATTTCATGTTTATACATAATACACTTCTCGTGTATGAAAAGTCGTTGAGCACTTGGTAACCATACTTAACATTTAAATCACAGCATCATATTCTTAAATAAACCCTACACCGTACCAAGTGTAGTAACGAAACGAAGTACTGTGCAACCGTTAAAAACTGGTCGTCCAGCCCGGTTGGGGTTGTCAGGCCCGATAGATCTATCAACAGGATTCGCGTTTACGCTCCTCACGTAAATATTAGCTACCAAGTATAAAGAGATATGCCATGGTACAACTCAACGTAGAATTTATATTTTTGATCACTTGTGTCCATAACGTAAATCATTTATAAAAACAGCGCATGTATTCTCAGCCCAAAAATATTTAGAGTTTAAAAGGGGACTATATACTCACCATACTGTATTTTGTAGTAAAAATACATATAACACCATTAATCACGTATAAGGTTGGCCTCGGATTCACGAACCTATATCATTTGCATATATTAAAACATATACTCGTAGTCGAAATAATCTATATATTATTATTGATGATGTATTTGTTATTTTATAAGTTTCTTTATTTAATGAAATATTTTCATTTTAGATATAGAAATATTAATATAGTTTAGTTTTGTAATTTAAAAATATATATATATATATATATATATATATATATATATATATATATATATATATATATATATATATATATTATCTAAACTTTATTTTCATAATCGATATTATATTTATAATAATGATATAGCTAATACTTGATAGTAATAATAATGATAGTTTTTAAAAAAAAAAAAATCTTGTTATGTATAAATATTGAATGTTAATCTTAATCTTAAAATCTTATTTATAACTATATTCATAATAACAATAATTAATAATAATAATAATAATAGTACAAAGATAAAAGGTTATACCCCTTGGAAAGCTTTTATAAAAAGATTTGGCCTAGACCCGGCTCGATCCCAAGACCTCTCGCTTGCCTAACACACCCTCAAACCATCTAGCTGATTCCGTTTTTATGAACTTAACACAATCCATTTCTAATTAACCCATTACTATTTCTGTTTCTCCTTCCACTTTACTAACAAATCAATTCTGACTAAACCGATCTAACATATAGCAATATAGATCGTAACTTGGGCCCAACAGCATACATATGCTACGACCCAAATAGAAAATGTAATCCTTGGCCCAAGTTGCAAAACAGTCCACGGCTCCAAACAAAATTTCGCTGGCCCAGGTTCAAATGGAAGTCCCAGTTTTAAAAATAATTCGGCCCTAAAAAAAAAAACTTCTGTAGATTTGGTTTTTAAAACATAGTAGCCAACCCTAGGATTCCCTTTACACGTATCAAAATGTCTCTGTCAGTGAGGAAAGAAATTAACCAAAAGACAAAGGGAAATAAACGATAGTGGTTCGATTTTTTTCTTGATATTTATTTTATTTAATTGGAACATTGGTCGGCCATAAACAGAATGAATGAAGGAACACGCTGCAACATTTTTTTTTATTTGATAAAGTGATTTGGTGATTGCACACTCAACTATATAGTGTCATGTTGTGTGAGGATTTTTATACTGCAACGATTCTTTTATTGTAAAGGGGTTGATGGTTTTCGAATATAAATAGGAACGTAGTGAGAGAGAAGAATAGAAGTTGGTGTTCGGTTGTGTGTTTCATGGTGTTGTAGAATGGATGTGTTCGATCAACAGAGAGAAACAGAAAGAATACGCAGGTGGTGTTTAATGGTGGTGATTCTTGGACGGGAAAAGAAGAGGGAGAGATAGAGAATGAGAGAGAAAGCGATGATGGTGATAACAGTTGAAGAGGGTGATTCCGATGGTGTTTGAGTGTTCGATAGCTTAGTCACAAAAGACATAAATAGTTGATAAGATGGTGAAAGATGAAGGTGGCATTTGAGAGTGGTTTTTGGTTGGTGTTTTGCTCGACCCAAGACAGGAAAAAGTATAGTTGCAGCAGCGAAAAGAATTGGTGGAAGTGGTGGTTTTAAGGTTGTGGTGGAAGGTTGTAATGAGTTGCAGTTGTGTTCAAGAGATTGATGGTTGTGTTTTATCAGTCGAAAAGAAGTAGAGAAATGGGTGTAGTAATAGCGGTTTCAATGGTGGCGTAAAACGGTAGAAATGAGAGATATAGTGATATATATAGAGATGGATAGGTGGTTCCTGATTGTTGGAAGGTTATGGCGGTTTTGTGATAAGAGGATACTGAAACAAAGGTCGTACAGCAGCAGCTCATCACTTGTTGGTTTCAACAGAACTCTTGGCCGATATATTAGAAACAATGATTTTGGTTACTAGTTGACAACGAAACAAAGGCGATGGGGTTTCTATGGTTATGGTGATCATTAAACGGGTTGAAGAATAAGGTGATGAGGGTGGTTATTGAGTGTTTAATGGGATGGTGGATCATGGGTCTTGATCCAATAATAATCATAAACTGCAGTGAAAGATTAAGTAGAGAAAGATTAAGGTGATGATTTGTAAAACTAGAAAAATTATGAGGAGAGGTGGTGGTGTGTGGCCTTGAAGTGGTAACGAAAGATAGAAACAAAAAGAAAATAGGAGATGATGGTTCATAAATCTATTATGCTTATATCTATATATAGAACAAGATAAGGATATGATATTACATAAATTCAATGAAGAAACAGTAACAACCAAGTTCTCGTGTCTTTTAATTGTATACATGTTACCGACACTTTTAAATTGCAAGATACTATCGTGCCCATTGTTAAACACTTACGGATAAATTTAATCAAGAAAAATTCCATATTTTAAAATTAAGTTCATTTATTTATTCCACTCATTAATTGTTTGAAATCTAATCAAAAAGGTTCACTAATTATTTGTTTTCTGTCTCACTTAACGTGTACGGAGTACTAAAACTTAAACTAAAAGGGGTAAAAACACTTTTATTGATCCCATAATAGTTTATTAATATAATTAATTTATTATTTATAATTATTTACACATATAATTATCTATACATATATTTCTGTTTACAATTAAAGGTTCGTGAATCGTCAGGCATGGTCAAAGGGTAACGGATATTCGAATATAGTTTTTTTAAACTTTCTAGACTCAACATTACAGATTTTGCTTATCGTGTCGGTAACATATAAAGATTAAGGTTTAAATTTGGTCGGAAATTTCCGGGTCGTTACATTAGTGTCAGCAAAATCATCAATCAAAATAATTACAATGACATTATCAATTTATATCAAACTTAAGCTTATTTTCACATTTTTATCAAATCTACACTTTTTCAAATAAGCATATACGAAAATGTTCGCCAAGTTCATAAGCATTCAACTCAAATAACATGTCAAAATAATCATTACTAGCAATCAAACAAGTCTCAAATGGCATTATCTTTCAAAAATCAAGTTCATGAATTTTAGACTTGAAAAAGTCCACTTTAATTCTCAAAATCATGTTTAGGCTCAAAGTTTGGATCATTTAACTACCTAAACATGTTACACTACTTAATTTAGCAACAATTCATGACAAAAATCGGCCATAACCTGTTTATATCAAAAAGCCCCAAATTTGCTCAAGAACACAAACCCTAGATTACTCAAAATTTGAAGTTTAAGGCTTCTAATCATGTTAAACAGCATCAATCTAGGTTATACAAGCATAATACATAAACAATTTAAGCTTAATTACACTAAAAAGCATCAAAATCAAATTGGGGAAAAAATAGCTCAAGAACACCAAATTTCGTTTAGTTGACTTAATCGTAGACGTCCGGCTTCATGTAAATCAAGATTACATGTTTTCAAAGCCCAAAATGCTTTGTGTTCAATTTCTACTGGAAGATGACATGCTTTTCCATAAACAAGTCTAAAAGGTGTGGTTCCAATTGGAGTTTTGTAGGCTGTTCTAAAAGCCCAGAGTGCATCCTCCAATTTAATGGACCATTCCTTCGGATTTGATTCTACGGTTTTCTCTAGAATACGTTTTAAAGCTCGGTTGGTATTTTCAACTTGTCCACTTGTTTGTGGATGATATGCGGTGGAGATTTTATGAGTTACTCCATATCTTTTAAGAACTTTCTCAAGTTGATTATTACAGAAATGAGTACCCCGATCACTTATTAAAACTTTCGGTGTTCCAAACCTTGCAAAAAGACGTTTTAAAAAGTTGACTACAACTCGTGCATCGTTAGTTGGGAGAGCTTGTGCTTCCGCCCATTTAGATACATAATCAATGGCTACGAGTATATATAGATTATTATGAGATTTTGGAAATGGACCCATAAAGTCAATACCCCAAATGTCAAATACTTCACATACTTGGATGACATTTTGTGGCATTTCATCACGTTGACTTATTTTTCCGGCCCTTTGACATGCATCACAGGATTTGCAAAGAAGGTGTGCGTCTTTGTAAATTGTAGGCCAATAGAATCCAGCTTCATAAACTTTTCTTGCTGTTAGTTGAGGCCCATAATGCCCTCCTGTTGGTCCTGTGTGACAATGGTTTAAAATTTTACTAGCTTCATCTCCAAATACACATCGGCGTATTATTCCATCGGGACAACTTTTAAACAGATGTGGATCTTCCCAGAAATAGTGTTTTATATCACTGAAGAATTTCTTTCGTCTTTGGTACGATAATCCTTTTTCAAGGAATCCACAAACTAAGTAGTTTGCATAGTCTGCAAACCATGGGATTTCTTTATAATCTATCTTCAATAGATATTCATCAGGAAAGTTGTCTTGTATGGCCGATTCATTTAGAACTTCTAATTCGGGATTTTCAAGACGAGAAAGATGATCAGCGGCGAGATTTTCTGCTCCTCTTTTATCTCGGATTTCAATATCAAACTCTTGTAAGAGTAAGATCCAACGGATTAATCTTGGTTTAGCATCTTGTTTTGAAAATAGGTATCTAAGAGCAGAATGGTCGGTATAGACCACCGTTTTTGCTAGAACGAGATATGATCGAAATTTGTCAAAAGAAAAGACAATAGCAAGGAGTTCTTTTTCAGTAGTTGTATAGTTCGTTTGTGCTCCTTGTAACGTCTTACTAGCATAATATATAGGTTGAAATCGTTTTTCAATCCTTTGTCCTAAAACGGCTCCCATTGCAAAATCACTTGCATCGCACATTAGTTCAAATGGTAGATTCCAATTTGGTGTTATCATGATCGGTGCATTAGTGAGTTTCTCTTTAAGAATATTAAAAGATTTGATACACTCATCTGAAAAGATGAATGGCGCATCCTTTTCTAGGAGTTTATTCATAGGAGTGGCAATTTTAGAAAAATCTTTTATGAAACGTCGGTAAAAACCGGCATGCCCTAGAAAACTCCTAACTCCTCTAACATTGGTGGGATGTGGAAGTTTAGCAATTACATCTACTTTAGCTCTATCCACTTCAATTCCTTCTTTTGAAATTTTATGTCCAAGAACGATGCCTTCTTTAACCATGAAATGGCATTTCTCCCAATTAAGTACTAGATTTGATTTTTCGCATCTAATTAGCATTCGTTCCAGATTAACTAGACATGATTTAAATGTATCACCGAAGACTGAAAAGTCATCCATGAATACTTCCATGCATTCTTCTATCATGTCGTGAAAAATCGCCATCATACACCTTTGAAAGGTTGCAGGGGCGTTACAAAGTCCAAATGGCATGCGTTTGTAAGCAAAAGTACCATAAGGGCACGTGAATGTGGTTTTCTCTTGATCTTCGGGTGCTATTGGAATTTGAAAATATCCGAAAAATCCATCTAGAAAACAATAGTAACTATTTCCGGCTAATCTTTCCAACATTTGATCTATGAAAGGTAAGGGAAAGTGATCTTTTCAGGTGGCGTCATTTAATTTTCTATAATCAATACATACACGCCATCCTGTTACAGTCCTAGTAGGAATAAGCTCATTTTTCTCATTTGTAATGACAGTCATGCCACCCTTCTTAGGCACGCATTGAACTGGGCTTACCCATGGACTATCAGAGATTGGATAAATTAAACCTGCATCTAGCAGTTTAATAATCTCTTTCTTAACTACATCTTGCATATTAGGATTTAGTCTTCGTTGGCGTTGCACATACGTTTTATGACCTTCTTCCATAAGGATTTTATGTGTGCAATACGAAGGACTTATTCCTTTAATATCATGAATCTTCCATGCAATGGCTGGTTTATGAGCTTTCAACACAGAAATGAGTTGTGATTTCTCATTTTCAGTAAGAGAAGACGATATTATTACAGGTAATTCAGATTCACCATGTAAATAAGCGTATTCCAAATGGTTTGGAAGTGGCTTTAACTCTAATTTCGGAGGTTCTTCTATCGATGATTTATATCGATATCTGTCTTCTTCTTTTAGCATTTGAATTTCTTCTGTTGTTGGTTCATATCCATTAGCTATAAGTGTAGCTAACATTTCAGCTTCATCAATTGGTTCATTACCTTCTCCTAAAGAACATTCTCCTGTTCCTTGTAATTCTGGAAATTCTTCTAATAATTCTGCATGTGCATCTATAGTTTGAATATAATAACATGTATCATCTGTAGATTGTGGTTGTTGCATTGCTCTATCAACTGAAAAGGTAACACTCTCATCCTCTATACTTAGGGTCAGTTTCTTACCGAACACGTCTATCATTGCTTTAGCCGTGTTTAAGAATGGTCTTCCTAATATGAGAGGAACTTGAGAATCTTCTTCCATGTCCAAAACAACAAAATCTACTGGAAATACTAAAGTACCAACTTTAACTAGCATGTTCTCCATTATCCCTCTAGGATATTTTATTGATCTATCGGCTAGTTGTATGCTTATTCTGGTTGGTTTCAATTCTCCAAGGTCTAGTTTAGCGTATAGTGAATACGGCATTAGATTTATACTAGCACCTAAGTCTGCCAATGCTTCTATTGAACTAAGACTACCCAGAAAACATGGAAATGTGAAACTTCCTGGATCAGTTAATTTTTCTGGTATCTTATTCAACAGCACTGCTGAACAATTAGCATTCATAGTAACAGCCGAGAGTTCTTCCATTTTCTTTCTATTTGAGATTAGATCTTTCAAGAATTTAGCATATCTAGGCATTCCTGAAATCACATCAATGAAAGGAAGATTTACATTTATCTGTTTAAACATATCCAAGAATTTGGATTGCTCGGCTTCAAGTTTCTCTTTCTTCATTTTACTCGGATAAGGAAGTGGTGGTTGGTATGGTTTAACATAAGGTTTATCCTTAACTGTGTTATCTTCATTAACCTTTTCAACTACCGGTTCTTTTTCCTTATCTTGATCAGGTTGTGGTTCTTGTAGAGTAGGAATGGTTTCATCAGAAGTTACAGGTATTTCAGGTGGTTTAAGTGTTGTACCACTTCTTGTGGTAATAGCTTTAGCTGTTTCATTCCGGGGGTTAGCATTTGTATCACTAGGTAGACTTCCCGGTTTTCTTTCACCTATTAACCTTGCTAGGTTACTTACTTCTTGTTCCAGATTTTGAATAGAAGCTTGTTGATTTCTAAATGCTTGAGCATTTTGTTCATTAGTTTGTTTCTGAGATGTGAAAAACTGTGTTTGAGTTTCAACTAGCTTTGTCATCATATCTTCTAAATTTGGCTTTTTATCATCGGTTTGTTGTGGTGGTTTGTTTTGAAAATTCGGTCTTTGCTGATTGTAAGTATTATTGGATACTTGTTGATTGCTAGGACCTTGTTGGTTGTTGTATGGAATATTTCGGTTATAATTCTGGTTTTGATTGTAAATCGGTCTTGGCGGTTGATAATTATTCTGATAATTATTTCCAGGCCTTTGGTTTATGTATGAAATATTCTCTCTTTGTTCCATTGTTAATTCAATACTGAGACAATCTTTTGTCAAATGTGGTCCTCCACACTGCTCACAACTAATTCGTATTGAGTGAATATCTTTAGTCATCTTTTCCATTCGTCTCTCCACAGCATCTATCTTTGCGGAAATGGAATCTAAGTCATGGCTAGAATCGGCTCTAGCTGCTTTAGATGATCTAATGATATCTTTTTCTTGGTGCCACTCATGTGAGTGGGAAGCAGTATTATCAATAATTTTGTAAGCATCAGTTTCGGTTTTCTTCATAATAGAACCACCAGCTGCTATATCTATGTCTTTCCTTGTAGTGATGTCGCATCCTCGGTAGAATATTTGTACTATTTGACAGGTGTCTAAACCATGTTGCGGACATCCTCTTAATAACTTTCCATATCTTGTCCACGCCTCATATAGAGTTTCATTTGGTTTCTGTGTGAACGTAACAATTTCTGCTTGAAGTCTTACGGCTTTAGATGTAGGAAAGAATTGTTTAAGAAATTTGTCAATTAAAACGTCCCATGTATCAATCGCCCCTTCAGGTAACGATTCCAACCAATCTTTGGCTTCTCCCTTTAAAGTCCAGGGAAATAACATGAGATATATCTGTTCATCCTCCACTTCTCGTATTTTAAATAGTGTGCAGATCCTATTAAAGGTACGTAGATGTTCCTTTGGATCTTCCTTCGGCGCACCACTAAATTGGCATTGATTAGTCACCATGTGTAGAATTTGTCCTTTGATTTCATAATCTGGCGCATTAATGTCTGGATGAGTAATTGCGTGACCTTGGCCAGTGCGTTTAGCTCTCATTCGGTCTTCCATACTTAAAGGTTCCAGATTCTCCATAATTGAATTTGTTGAATCGGTATCACTAGATGATTCTGATTTAATGGTTCGTTCTTCAACAATCTCTGTTTGAATGATTGGTGGTTCCGGAGGAAAGTTTAATGGTTCAGGATCTATGAACCGTTCCTGAATATTCTCTGGATTCTCAATTGTGAGGTTGGGTTCAAAAAATGGATTATCGGAAATTTGAACTGAAGTACTTGGTCGACTGGATGACGATTCTAAAGAAAAATCAACGGCGGTTATATTTGCTAAATGTCTTGATCTAGTTACAGGTGGTGAACGTACAAAAGGTGATGAACGTCTTGCTCGGTGCATTCACTGAATATCCTATTAGTTTTTAAAAGGAAAGAAAAATTATAATAAGTTATCCAATTAATAGACTTTTCTGATTTTGCCCACGTTTTGAATAGCCAAAAGATGCAGCAGAGGGGCAGGATTCGTTTGGTCTCAATATAATTGAGGACTGTTTGGCTCCAATAACCCGGTCCACGTACAAATCCAACTATTACTACGAACCAGAAAATTTTGATGTCTATTAATTTAACCACTTAAAATAAATTTTCGTAATTTTAAGAAATTTAGATAAGAAGTAGAAAAAATTCTAAGTCCTAAAAACTAGAATGGCGAGAAATAAGAGAGAAAAAGAGTTCGTCGTAAAAGGTCGAAAAAGAAAAAAAAAATGGTTGAAAAATAAAAGGTGACGGAAAAATAAAAGAAACTTATAAAAACTTAAAAATACTTGATTAACCTAACCTTATTACTACAACTAACTTAAAATTATAATCGCAAATTGAGATTACTAATTGGAATGATAATTGATACATAGTAAAAGGTCTAAAAATATTAAAGCTTACAAGGAAAAACTAAATTCCAAATGGAAATAACTTAAAAAGAAACTAAAACTTAAAATGGCGTCGCAAAATTCTAAAGCACCTAAATCTTAGTCTAAAGAAAAAGCACTTAAGGAATTCTACGGCAAAGCCTAAAAATCTAGGAGTAAAAATAACTATAGCAAAAACTAAGTTTAAAATTAAATATGAGCGAAAAATACAAAAGTTATGCTACAACGATTAAAAAGGGACAAAATATAAAAATATACAAAAAGTTGTAATAAGTACAATTTTTATAAAAATATTATTTTTATATTATTTTTTTAATAAAACTACTAATTTTACAATTTAATAAAACTAATTAATACTAGATACATAAATTAAATAAAAAGTAAAAATAAAAATAAAACTAATAATAATAATAATTAGGTTTAAATAATAATTATAATTAATAATAAACCGTAATTAATGCTGAATTAGGGCTTCCTGTCGCCTGTCAGATACCCTCCGCGAGTTGCGGTAATTAATGAAGAAAACCCCGCGAGTCGCGGGGTTCAGAATTTCAATTCTGGCACAGTTTGAATCGATGCGTTTTTTCTTTATTTTTTTTTTTTTTATTTTCTGTTTTTAATTCTTTTCTATAAATAATAGATAGTTAATAAAGCTTATATTTTTATAAACTAAAATAAAAATAAAGAAACTTATAAAACTTAAATATTTAACAAAATCTTAAAAATACTTATATTTTTGTTTTTTCTTTTTATATTTTTGAATATTTAAAACGTATTTTTACAAAAACGAATTTTAATAAAAGTAAAATAAAAATCTTTTTTTTATTTTATTATATTAGCGTTGCGCCTCCGACGTTTAAGAGTGCTCCCCGGCAGCGGCGCCAAAAATACTTGATGTTATGCGAGGTGTATATAAAATAGTTATTAATTTTAGCAGAAAACACTATTAAATACGATACAATTTTACACAAGATATTTATTTATTTATAGAATGGATATACTTAAACCTTGCTACAACACTTATAGGCAGTGTACCTAATCGTACAGTAGTGTAGTTTTTAGTAAGTCCGGTTCGTTCCACAGGAAAATCTTTAAACAAAGCTCAACGCTATATTAGTTTACTTTTATTAAAAATACAAATATATATATAAGTAATATTATTATTATAAAGGGGGGTTTTTACCGTTTAATGACCGGTTTGTCGATTTTAAGACTTTAGTCGCAGTTAAAACCTAATGTAAAATATAAAATAAATACAAGACTTAAATTAAAGCGTAAAGTAAATAACGATAATGAAATTGCGAATAATAAAAGTGCGATAAAATAAACTTACGATAATTAAAAAGTACGATAATTAAAAGTGCGATTAAATAACAATAAATAAAAGTGCGATAATTAGAAGTGCAATTAAATATAAAATAAAGGAAATTAAATATGAAATAAAAGAATTATGCTTATTTAAACTTCTGTAATCATGATGTTTGACGTGTTGATTTTAGTTTTATGCCCATGGGTTAATTGTCCTTTGTCCTGGATTATTTAATATGTCCGTCTAGTTTTTGTCCATAACAGTCCATCAGTCATAAATATAAAGTGCGAGTGTCCTCATCAAATTATTCTTATACCCGAAGTTAAATATTCCAACTAATTGGGGATTCGAATTGTAACAAGGTTTTAATACTTTGTTTAATGAATACACCAGGTTATCGACTGCGTGTAAACCAAGGTTTTACTACTTTGTTAACAATTACACCAATTACCCTTGAATGTAATTTTACCCCTGTTTTAATTATTCTAGTGGCTATTAATCCATTCCCGTGTCCGGTTAAATGAACGATTATTCGTACATATAAATACCCCGCCCATCGTGTCCGATCGAGTGTATATGGTAATTTATAGGGACGCCCAATTGTAAATCTTTATATTAACATTAACAAACTTTCATTTAGTTAAACAAATATAAAGCCCATTAATAGCCCATAGTCTAATTTCCACAAGTGTCGTTCTTTTATCCAAACCCCAATTATGGTACAAAGCCCAATTACCCAATTTTAGTAATTAGCCCAACATCATGATTACTTCATTTTAAATAAGCATAATAATAACTTAGCTACGAGACATTAATGTAAAAAGGTTGAACATAACTTACAATGATTAAAAATAGCGTAACGTTACACGGACAGAATTTCGACTTACACCCTTACAATATTCGCTAACATACCCTTATTATTAGAATTATAATTAAAATTAAAATTAAAATATAAATTATATATATATATATATCGTATAGATAGAGAGATGAGAGAAATAGAATATATGAAAAATGATCAGAATTCGGTTTGCTTTATAGCCAGAGTTGATTTTTGGGGCTCCGCGACTCGCGGCAAAATCCTCTTCAAACTCCGCGAGTCGCGGAGAATGTATTTACAGCTCACACCCTTGGAGTTTCTCTGCCGACGGTTTTATAATATATATATATAATATATATATAATTAATATAATTAATTATATATTATATTATATTTATATGCATAGTTAACTTGTAATTTTTAGTCCGTTGCGTCGAGCGTTAAGAGTTGACTCTGGTCCCGGTTCCGGATTTTCGAACGTCCTTGCGTACAATTTTATATTTTGTATTTTTCGTTTTGAATCTTGTACTCTTGTAATTTCGAGACGTTTCTTATCAATAATTGGAACCTCTTTGATTGTCTTTTGTACTTTTGAGCTTTTTGGTCGTTTGCGTCTTCAATTCGTCGAATCTGTCTTTTGTCTTCACCTTTTATTATTTAAACGAATATCACTTGTAAATAGAACAATTGCAACTAAAAGCTTGTCTTTCTTGAGGAATAATGCTATGAAATATATGTTCGTTTTTAGCATTATCAACACACCATTGCATACATCAAACTTCCAACCGCTGAAGAATATGGTATTGATGACATCTCCCTGATCTCTTCCATGGATGAGGGACATGATCTCTTACTTAACTTGAAATGGTTGGCTAATGGAATGCTAACAGGTTTGGCATTGTTCATATTGAACCGTTCAAGCACTCGTTCAATATACTTCTCCTAAGATAGCCATAACCTTCTATTCTTCCTGTCTCGAGTTATATGCATTTCCAAAATTTGTTGAGCTTGTCCTAAGTCTTTCATGTCAAAAGATTTAAAGAGTTCCTTCTTTAGCTGGTTGATCTTCGTTGCGTCTTTTCCTACGATCAAAATATCGTCTACATATAGTAGAAGAGCAACGAAATTTCCTCCAGAAAACTTCTGAATATAGACACACTCATCTGCTGCAGTTTTCTTGTACCCTTGACTCACCATGCACGAGTCAAACTTCTTGTACCACTGCCTAGGTGCCTGCTTTAAACCGTACAAACTTTTCTTCAGCTTGCATACGAGATTATCTCCTGAAACCTCAAAACCTTCTGGCTGCTCTATGTAAATTTCTTCATGTAAATCTCCATGAAGAAAAGCCGTCTTTACATCCATCTGTTCAAGCACCAAGTTCATACTTGCGACCAAACCAAGTATGACTCTAATTGAAGTCATCTTGACTACTGGTGAAAATATCTCGTCAAAATCAATCCCTTTCTTCTGTTGGAATCCTTTGACTACAAGTCGTGCTTTGTATTTCACCACTTTTCCACTGCCATCCTTTTTCAGCTTGAACACCCATTTATTTTTCAGTGCCTTCTTCCCTTGTGAAAGTTCTACGATCTCATAAGTCTGATTTTTCTGCAGAGAATCCATCTCATCTTGCATTGTGAGCAACCATTTTTCTTTGTCCTTATGAGATACTGCTTCATGAAAACTCTCTCGTTCTCCATCTTCAGTAAGTAGAAGGTACTCGGATTTCGTATATCTACTCGATGGAATCCGACCTCGTTCAGATCTACGAACTTCTGGAATATACTGAGGAGATCCACCATTATATTCGCCTTGTGATGGTCCTGGAACGTCTGGCAGATGGGGTTGTGGCTCCCCCTGCTCAGCACCGTCATTTTTCTCATTATCTTCTACTTCCGATATTTCATCTTGCACTGTATGTTCATTTCTCATAAATGATTTTGTTGTTGCTCTGGCACCTGAGCAGCAACATTTGACTTCTGAGATATTGTAGGCTTTTCAATATCTTCTATTGTCTGGCTTTCATGGAATACCACATCCCTACTTCTGATCATCTTCTTCTCCTTTGGATCCCATAATCTGTATCCAAATTCTTCATCTCCATAGCCAATGAATATGCATGGAGTGGTCCTTGCATTCAGCTTCTGTCTGAGCTCTTTGGATACATGTGCGTACGCCAAACATCCAAATACTCTTAAGTGAGAGTATGATGGGTCCTTTCCATACCAAAGTTTCTCCGGAACTTCAAAATCTAATGGTACTGGTGGAGATCGGTTGATCAAGTAACATGCGGCTCTGACTGCTTCTCTGCAGAATGGCTTTGGCAGCTTAGCCATACTGAGCATGCTCCGTACACGTTCCATGATTGTTCAGTTCATTCTTTCTGCTATTCCATTATGTTGAGGGGTACGTGGAACTGTCTTCTCATGTCGGATGCCATATGATCTGCAATAGGCATCGAACTGCCTGGAAGAGTATTCACTGCAGTTGTCGGATTGAAGACACTTTAACTTCTTTCCTGTCTCACGTTCTACCATGACATGGAACTGTTTGAAGTAATCGAAAACTTGGTCCTTCATCCGCAAGAAATATACCCACACCTTTCGAGAAGCATCATCGATAAACATTAGAAAGTATCTGTTGCCGCCAATTGATTCAACTTCCAAGGGACCGCAAACATCAGAGTGCACCAGACTGAGTAACTCTGATCTTCTCGTTGAAGAGGAATTAAACGAGACTCTATGCTGCTTACCAAATAGACAATGATTGCAAGGATTTAGTGCAGCGTCCTTGTCTACAATGATAAGCTCCTTCTTTATTAGGGTAGACAACCATTTTTCACTCATGTGACCGAGTCTCTGGTGCCATAAATTTTATGACGCCTCTTTTTCTGCAACATTAAGGCCGTCTGTATAGATCTTCACATGAGTTTTGTATAGTGTGTCACAAATGTGTCCTCGAGCGACTATCATAGCGCCTCTTGACAATTTCCATGTGCCTCTACTGATATGACTATCATAGCCCTGTTTGTCAAGAGCTACTCTAGAAAGTAGATTCAGCCAAAGATCTGGCACATGACGGACATCCTTCAGAGTGATTGTGCTCCCGAAACTTGTCTTTATGATGACATCACCAATTCCGACAATCTCAGCGGAACTGGAATTTCTCATTTTCACAGCTCCAAAGTCACCAGCTTTGTATGTTGTAACTTGTAAGTACTCCTTGTATGGAGTCACGTGGTATGATGCTGCATTATCTACTACCCATTCCGTGTCTTCTCGTGAGATGTGAAGGCATGTCTCATCATGTGTTGAACAATAAGCTACATCACCAGTGATAGTAACTAATGTTTCTCCACCCTTATTCTTCGATTGTGAACTGCTCTGACCTTGTTCTTCTTTCAGTCTGTAGCAGTTCTTCTTCATATGTCCCTCTAATCTACAATGATAGCATTTATATATTGGTTTTATGCTAGCAGCGGACCTGCCCCTGCTCTTGCTTCTTCCTCTCCATTTGTTTTTGCTACTCATTCGTTGTCTCCCCCGATTCTCTGTGACAAAGGCATGGGTCTGATCTGTGTCCATGTCCTTTCTCCTTACCTCTTCACTGAATAGGGCATACTTGACCATTGACATGGTAAGTTTTCCATTCTGGGCTGAGTTGCTGAGTGTTACGACCAGCGTCTCCCAACTATCAGGAAGAGAACTAAGTAGCAGTAACGCCTGAACTTCATCGCCAAGAGGCATCTCTATAGACGATAACTGGTTGACCAAGCTCTGAAACTCACTGGTATGCTGGGCAACTGAAGTTCCACTTTTAAGCTTCATGTTTACTAAATGCCTCATTAACAGGGCTTTATTCCGAGCAGTCTTGGCCTGGTACATGTCCTCCAACTTTTTCCAGAGGACATATGCGTCTGTCTCTTGTGCAACATGGTGGAAGACACTATGATCAATCCATTGACGGATATGACCAATGATTTTTCGGTTTAACTTCTTTCACTCGTTTTCTTTGGCGGAATCAGGATTTGTACCCTTTAATTCAATAGGGTCAAACAAATTCTTACAGCTGAGAAGATCTTTCATCCGAGATTTCCACAGCGTGTAGTTAGTGGCAGTGAGCATAATCATGGCTCCGGAAGATGATCGTGACTCTTCCGTGGACATTATCACCTTACAAATAATTATTCAACACAAACGGGGTTGAAAACTTCAGAAAACCCAAAAACTCGACCAACGCCTCTAACCTGGCTCTGATACCACTTGTTGTGATTAAGAGGGGGATCGACTGGACGTTGGTACACATAAATTTTGAAAGAAAATAACTCTATTACTCACAAGAATAGATTGCAGAG
Organism: Rutidosis leptorrhynchoides; assembly: GCF_046630445.1. Classification (NCBI taxonomy): domain Eukaryota; kingdom Viridiplantae; phylum Streptophyta; class Magnoliopsida; order Asterales; family Asteraceae; genus Rutidosis; species Rutidosis leptorrhynchoides. The sequence goes on along the minus strand of NC_092335.1, from coordinate 389,561,350 downwards.
TATTACAAAACTCAAAAAACAAAAAACTCTCAAACTAACACACTAGGAATCTCACCACTATCTAGGATATATTCACTCTTGGTTATGATTACACTTTAACTCACACACACTAACTAGGTGTGATTACACTTTTCTGAATGATTTACAAATGAGGTTTGCACCCCTATTTATAAATAAAGTTTGAGGAGGTGGAATGTGTGAACACTAGTTGTCAAAGTTGACTAGCCGTCATTGTTTTCAACTTTGCTTCTTCCACATGAGTTGTCAAAGTTGACTAGCCATCATAGTTTCCAACTTTGCTTCTTCCACATGAGTTGTCAAATTTGACTAGCCGTCATAGTTTCCAACTTTGCTTCTTCTACATGAGTTGTCAAAGTTGACAACTTTGAATATCTAGACGATTCTAGATTACTGCTGGAAGTTATCGGGTTTAAGGTTTATATCTGAATTTGATACATGGGTTTTGTAAATTTGAATTTGAATTTGATGAATGAAATGTGAAATGGGTTTTGTAATTATGATCATTTTTTCAGGATATCTAGGTTAAAGAAAAATAGAAGTACAAGGGAAATGCAGCAAAGTAAAAAATAATGATAATTTTACCCTCACATATTTGGAACATGATTGAAATTAACAGAATAAATTAATGTACGTCGGAAATTTGGACTATCCACGAAAAAAAAAATAACGAACTATCTTAGTGAAAATAAAAAGATTCGACTATTCACAGGACTATCCGTATAATTTTTTTAAGAATCTTTTATTATGAAATTTAATTAACGGTAAGAAACCCGAAAGGGTAACGTAAGTTCCCTAAATTGTCAATAAAGGTATCATGTCTTTTTAAGATGCTCAAAATATGACGTGTTTTTCAATTGTTTGCCGGAAAAGGATTACAATTGGAAAATGTGTAAAATTGAGGTAATATTGTCCAGCTGGCAGTCAAGTCATCACCAGGTAAACACCACATCATCATCCTTTTTCGCCAATTATAAAAATTACATTACATATATTGATCATTTGGTATTATGTGTTACCTTTTTGGAGTGTTAAATCATTAAACATTAATACAATACAATTATTATTGTGCTTGTAATCCCGTTGTTGAATTTAAATTGATACTTTGTGTAAATTAAAGTCTGATTAATTACAACAACAACAACAACAAAACCCAATACCACATGAGTGGTGTATTGGGGAGGTGATATGTTGATGATCCTTCCACTATCCGAGAATAAAACAAGTCATTTCTCCACCCAGAGTGAAACACTCTCAAGAGTAGAGAAAGTCACCACTCTCTTTATGTGACGGATGAAAGGACCCGTCCTAATCCATCCGGACGAATACATTACATTTGATTAAATCGCGAGGTACTTGACCTCTATATGATACATTTTACAAACATTGCATTTGTTTTTAAAAGACAAACTCTCATTACATCAAAAGTTGACGGCATGCATACCAATTCCTAATATATCCAACTATGAATGACTTGATAATAATCTTGATGAACTCAATGGCTCGAATGCAACGTCTTTTGAAATATGTCATGAATGACTCCAAGTAATATCTCTAAAATAAGCAAATGCACAGCGGAAGATTTCTTTCATACCTGAGAATAAACATGCTTTCAAGTGTCAACCAAAAGGTTGGTAAGTTTATAGGTTTATCATAAAACAATAAAATTCATCATTTTGATAGACCACAAGATTTAAATCCTGCATGGTACAAATGGGCCCGAATCCTATACCCACTTGTAATGTACATGCGATATCTTTTAAATACAGTACACCTTTCTCGTGTACGAAATCATCTTTCATAAATCTTAGTAACCGTACACATATCTCGTGCACAAAAATAACATACACATAACCTGTGTATAAAATAATTCTCTCGATACATAACATTCACTTTTTATTGCTTTCATAGCTTGGCTTGGTAACCGACCTTAACATATAATGCGCATAATAATATCCCCAAAACAGAACATCTCGTATGTATAATAATCATATAAACTTCGAAGTACTAAACACCACGCCCACTAGCCCTTCCGTCTAGTGAACATTCTGGGTGGGGGTGTTAAACCAGGTAGCTACCTTTAGGATTCGCGTCAATTAGGCGTGCACTAATTCTCAAAATTAGTGATGTTCCCTAATTCTTAGGTTACCAAGCAATAATAATCAGGGGAAAAATATTAATATCAATTGTGGCAATTATCACGTCCACATAATTCAGTGGTGGCAATTATCACGTCCACATAATTCATTCGAGGAATGTTTTGCTTGTGTCTATCTCGTCAAACATTTATAAAAGCATTTCATGCATTCGCAGTTCAAAATATATTTCAAAAGCATTTAATAAAGCAGTTATAAAAGTAGCGCATGTATTCTCAGTCCCAAAAATGTAAAGAGTAAAAAAAGGGAATCAAATGAACTCACCATAATGTATTTTGTAGTAAAAATACATATGACGACATTTAACAATGCATGGTTGGCCTTGGATTCACGAACCTATATCATTTGTATTTTCATCAATACATATAATTGTAATTGAACCAATAATTATATTATTATTAGTGATAATTTTTATATTAATAACCTATATACTTAATTATATATTTATTTTGTATATTTAGGTAAAGTGTTTATATATTTAAGTTATGGTTATTATACATATTTTTATTTACTTAATCTTTTGTTTACAAAATATTAGTTGTAGTAATACTAGAGTAATATTAATAATAAAAATGATAATAATTATAATACTTAATACTGTTAATGAAGATAATAATGGTTATGATTTCATTAGTGATAAAAATAATGATATTAGTAATAAAAATAACTATAACACTAACAAAGATAAAAATCAAAATAATAATATTATTACTTAGAATGATAATTTAATCATAAAGATAACACTTGTAATATTTATATAAATAATAATAATAATAATAATAATAATAATAATAATAATAATAATAATAATAATAATAATAATAATAATAATAATAATAATAATAATAATAATAATAGTTATAATCCTTATAACTATGATAATAATAATAAGTATTATAATGCTGATAATAATAATGATAATAATAATCATAACAACAATAATAATTATTATTATTATTATTATTATAATAGATAAAAAAAATATGGTTATACCTGATATTGAGCATTTTTCATATATTTATCATGGCAATATTCGTCATTTTTAGTCTATTCGGATACGGTTTTGGTTATTATTCGCGATTATTAGGAAGATTATGATTTGAGGGCCTAGAAGTGTTAAATGATTGATTTAAGGTGTTTATGGCGCGTTTACAGCAGTTATGTGTTATTTGTTGATTTGGGACGAGACCAGGGTTTGTGATATATAAAAAGGGGCAAGAATTGCTGAGTTAGGTTATGCGCGCCGCGCAGAAGGATGCGCACCGTGCATTTGTTCTTCAAAACAGACCAGAAGTTATTGAGTTTCGAACAGCAGTTTTTATGAAGAACTGCGCGCCGCGCAGAAGGATGCGCACCGCGCAAGTGGAGTCGGACAGCTTTTTACTTCTATAAATAGGGAGCAGTTTTCTTTAATGAGGGTTATCTTTTTAGCAGCCAATTTTGAGAGCATTAGGAGCGATTTTCATTCACTTTTGGGGAATTCCAAGGTCACTTAAACGCTCCAATCATTCCGATTTCAAGGATCAATCTCAGCACTCATCAAGATTCATCGTGTTAGGTTGATTCTATTTTATCAAACAATGTTTTCTTCATTATTTGTTATTTTGATTTCTATTGTTGCCATGATTATTGGTTAAGTTATTTAATGTTTGTCTAGACTTATAAACCTATGTTTTGGATGCTACTTAACAGTTATTCGTTTTATTTATGATGATTTGTGTTTGGATTAAAGAACGATTCTTATTAAAGCTAGACTTTTCGATTCAATTGGTTGTGTATTTGTTTGATAGGACGAGAGTTCATTAATTTAATGCATGAATTTAAAATTGGTTTGTCTTAATTGGTTGTTTGCTTACTCAGAGACGAGAGTAAATTGAATTCAAAAGGCTAGACGAAATAGGGGTGAATTACACACAACGAGAGTTGGTGTGATTGCGATTCAAGTCTTCATCTCAGTTGAAATATTTGGTCACAATTAGGAGGTCTTAGGCTACGGTGAATTTCGTGTCGTGTAATTTTAATTGAAGTGTTTGCGCTGGGGAATTCCAGGTGAACCGACTAGATAATTCGCATAGGTTAGAAAATAACTGGGGCTTAATCTAAATACATCCAAGACTAGGTGTAAAGAGTCTACACGAACATTTGTTTTTCCTATTTGATTTAAACTAACTTATTTTATTTGTCTGTTTGCTTTAAAGCTTAAACCTAAAAATACCAAAAATATTGTCTTTTACTTTTAATCAATCTTTGATTTGGCTAATCGTTAAATAGCCACAAAACAAACTATCTCGTACTTTTGATTTTCATAGATTAACTTAGTTTATTTTATTAGTTACAATCTTAATTCTCACATTTAAACTGTCCTTGGAACGATTTCGAAATTACCAATTTTATACTATTACACGATCGGGTACACTGCCCGTTAGTGTGTAGTAATCTTTTAACCTGCATTTTCCATTATAAATTATAGACACGATTTTACACATCAAGTTTTTGGCGCCGCTGCCGGGGACAGTTGTGTCGAAAATTAAGATTGTTATCTAATTGTTCTTAGTTTAATTTTAGTTATAGTTATTATCTCGTTTCGTATTTTCTCAGTTGAATCGGTGCATTTAATTAGTTGTTAGTTGTGATTTCGCAGATAATAGGCAGTACATGCCACATACGCGTTCTTCTAATTCTCTGATTCTTCAACCATTTGCAGAACCCGAAAGAGAGTTATTCAGAGCGTTAAGTCAAGAGCAACAGTCTACAGTGGATTCATATTTTTCTTCGAGTGCTAATATAATTAATTTGGGTAGTAGTTCTGAGACTGTGGTGCCCGATACACCACCTGAAATCAAAGAAGAAGAAGAATCTTACGTTTCATTAGATCTTTTTGAGACTGAAGATATGGCTGACCAAGCTGATCAACTGAATCGACCTCAGACTATGGTAGAAAAGTTAAAGGCCACACGAGGGGGCCAAGGCAATTCGATTACTCAACCGGACATCACTCAGCCTTTTCAAATTACAGGGCCGATCCTGAGTTTGATTTCTTTTGACTACCAATTTCATGGCAAGGATAGTGAGGATGCTAACGAGCATCTTCGTATTTTCAATGATGTTTGCAACTTGTTCAAACTACATGAGGTTGCCGATACTTCGATCAAGACGAGACTTTTTCCCTGGACTCTTAAGGGAGAAGCCAAGAGATGGTTAGATAAGCAACCGGAAGGAGCGATTACTTCTTGGGATACATTGGTAGATAAGTTCTTATCAAAGTTTTTCCCTGCGTCTCGAGCTGCTAGACTTCAAGAAGATATTTCTCAATTCAGACAAAAGAGCAGCGAGACATTATTTGATGCTTGGGACCATTATTCTAATATGTTACGCTCGTGTCCGAATCACGGGTTGAATGATTTACAGAAGGTCCAGATTTTCTATAAGGGGTGTGACATCCCAACTCGTTAGAGTATTGATCAAGCAGCAGGTGGGACTTTGATGGATAAAACCGAAGAGGAGGCACTAGCGATTATTGAAAAGCAAGCTGCTTACACTCACGAATGGTATCAAGATCATGAGTCAACTCGTTCAGCTTCAGTTAAGAGAACTGAAACCACTGGTGCATATGACGATTTTGGGTCTATAAGTGCTAAGTTGGATTCCTTTGGTAGGAATTTGGAGAAGATAAATAAGGATATTCATGGTATGAAGGTTGGTTGTGAGTATTGTGGGGGATTACATCTGGCAAAAGATTGTGATGCGGGCCTAACGATAGGGCAAAAGGAAGAGATCGCTTATATTAGTCAACAGAACAACAATCAGTTTCAGGGACTGCGCAGTTTAATAGGAATTTCAACAATCCCTATAATCCTCAAGGTAATCAAGGTTCGAGGTTCCAGCCAGGTTCTAGTAGAGGATATCAACAGCAAGCTCCCGGGTATTTTCAGAAACCCCAAGCCGAAGAGAAAAAGTCCAACCTTGAAGCTATGACCGAAAAGCTTGTAATGTCTCAAACTCAGCTTGTTACTACTGTTACTCAGAACAATGAGAAGAATGATCAAATGTTTCGAAATCAACAAGCAGCTATTCAGAATCTGGAGAAACAAATTGGTCAACTTGCTAGTCAGAATAATGAGAGGAAACCGGGGGAGTTAACGAGTAAGACAGATAATAACCCGAAGAATGGGCACGTTAATGCTATCACTACCCGCAGTGGTTTAGCATATGATTCACCAAGGAAGCCCGATGAGTATGATTTGTGAGTGTCGTTGGTTAAGGATAGTGAGCCGGTTGTTGTTAGTGAACCGGAGGGGGAAAAGGAGCCGGAACAGGTGATTGAGAAGGTTGTGAGGGTACCAGAAACTGTTGCTGCAAAACCGGTAGTTAAAGAGTATCAACCACCGCTCCCATTCCTAAGGAAGCAGAGATTGGAGAAGCTGGAGGCAGAAAAGTCCAAGCTCATGGACTTGATTAAAAAAGTTAACATAAATTTGCCTTTTAGTGATGTGATTGCAGGTATGCCTAAGTATGCAAAGTTTCTTAAGGACTTGCTAACTAACAGGAAGAAGCTGGTGAACGTGTCTTCAGTTAGGTTGAATGCCGCATGCTAAGCGGTAGTTGCAAACAAGCTTCCCGAGAAGCTTAAGGATCCTGGGAGTTTTACCAATCCTTGTTTACTAGGTAATTTGGATTGTATGAGGGCGTTGGTAGATTTGGGGGCTAGCATAAATTTAATGCCCTATTCTATTTACTTGAAGCTAGACCCTGGGGAGTTGAAACCCACGCGTATGGCTATTCAGCTAGATGACCGCTCCATTAAATTTCCTCGTGGAATTATAGAGAATATGCTAGTTAAGACCGGGTCGTTGGTTTTTCCGGCCGATTTCGTGGTGTTGGATATGGAAGTGGATGAGAGGATTCCACTGATTTTGGGTCGGCCATTTTTAAATACTGCTAGGTGTATCATTAATGTCTATAGCCAACAGTTGACCCTTAGGATAGATGATTTGCATGCAACTTTCTCAATCGACCATGCTTTAAAATACCCTGCCTACACTGATGATACATGTTATTTTCTTAACACTGTGAATGTCCAGTCTGAGTTGTTGCAGGAATTCCCAGAGTTACAGGGTTCAGGAGAGTGTTCATTGGTTGAAATTGATGAAGAGTTTCATGTTGAGGAGGTGGATATTTTAACCACCTTGATGGAAAACGGCTATGAGCCGACTGAGGAGGAGTTCAAAGAACACGAACGTGATGCGGATTACCGGAGCAAGTCTTCAATTGAATTAGAATTGAAGCCACTTCCAGAAAACTAAGCTCCCGGTAATTATTTCTTCTTCTCTTACTACAAGTCAGAAAACTGAGCTTGTAACCATGCTCAAGGCCCATAAACCGGTCATTGCATGGAAAATTCACGACATCAAGGGTATTAGTCCCTCCTATTGCACCCACAAAATCCTAATAGAGGAAAACTCCAAACCTGTGGTGCAACGTCAAAGGAGGTTGAACTCGTACATGTAAGATGTCGTGAAGAAAGAGATCATTAAGCTCCTCGATGCAGGTCTGATTTACCCGATCTCTGACAGTCCGTGGATTAGCCCGGTACACTGTGTACCGAAGAAAGGTGGTATGACTATTACCACCAATGATGAAAATGAGTTAATTTCCACTAGGACTGTCACGGGGTGGCGTGTTTGTATTGACTATCGAAAGTTGAACGACGACACACGCAAAGACCACTTTCCGTTACCTTTCATGGATCAAATGCTAGAGAGGTTAGCGGGAAAAAGCTTTTATTTTTTTCTTGATGGTTTTTCGAGCTATTTCCAAATTCCTATCTCGCCCGAGGACCAGGAGAAAACTACTTTCACGTACCCGTATGGCACATTTACATACCGACGCATGCCCTTTGGCCTTTGCAATGCTCCGGCCACTTTTCAAAGGTGCATGATGGCCATATTCCACGATATGATAGAGGATTGCATGGAGGTGTTCATAGATGAATTTTCGATTTCGGTGACACTTTTGATTCATGCCTTCTTAACTTAGAACGGATGTTGGAAAGGTGTGAGAAGTCTAATCTTGTGCTCAATTGGAAAAAGTGCCATTTCATTGTTCAAAGGGGCATAGTTCTCGGGCACAAGATTTCTAAGGACGGTATTGAGGTGGATCCTGCAAAGGTAACGGCTATTAAGAACCTTCCACCTCCCACCGATGTTAAGGGTGTTCGGAGTTTTCTCGGGCACGCCGGTTTTTACCGGCGGTTTATTAAGAATTTTTCTAAAATTGCTAACCCGATGAACAAACTGCTCGAAAAGGACACGCCTTGGAACTTCTCCGACGAGTGCCTTAAGGCATTCAATCTTCTTAAGGAGAAACTGATCAATGCACCCATTATAATTGCTCCGAATTGGTCCCTTCCATTCGAGCTTATGTGCGATGCTTCTGACTTTGCTGTTGGCTCTGTTTTGGGTCAAAGGGTCGAGAAACATTTCCGACCCATTTATTATGCAAGTAAGACCTTGCAAGGAGCGCAATTGAATTATACTACCACTGAGAAGGAGCTCCTTGCGGTGGTCTTTTCGTTTGATAAGTTCCGGTCCTATTTAGTCTTATCTAAGACTATAGTCTTTACGGACCATTCCGCTCTAAAGTACCTTTTCGCTAAACCGGATGCTAAACCTAGACTTCTTAGAGGGATCTTACTTTTGAAAGAATTCGATGTTGAGATTCATGATAAAAAGGGTGCCGAGAACTTAGCAGCCGATCACCTTTCACGTCTTGAGAATCCTTCCCGTGAGGTTCTCGATGAGACTACTATTCATGATGATTTCACCGATGAATATCTCATGAAGGTGGAGGAGTGTGAAGATCCTTGGTTCATTGATTTTGCTAATTACTTGGTTGGGGGGTTCTTAGAAAAGGCTTGGTCACATCATAAACGTAAGAAATTCTTTAGTAACCTTAAGTATTATTTTTGGGAGGACCCTTATCTCTTTAGGCAGTGTTCCGATGGAATGATCCGCTGATGTGTTTCCGGAGACGAATGCGAGTGCATTCTTGTCCAATGTCATCATGGACCAACGGGTGGGCATTATGGTCCCCAAGTTACGGGGCGAAAAGTCTTTGAGGCCGGTTTTTATTGGCCTACTATCTTCAAGGATGCCCACCGAATTTATCAATCGTGCGATGCTTGTCAACGGGCGGGCCAAATCACCCAACGAGATGGGATGCCTCAAAATGTCATCCAAGTTTGCGAGGTTTTTGATATATGGGGGATTGACTTCATGGGCCCGTTTCTAAAATCTAATAATAAGCTCTACATTCTCGTTGCCATCGATAATATTTCGAAATGGGTCGAAGCGCAAGCTTTGCCCACCAATGATGCACGGGTTGTAGTTTCGTTCCTTAAATAACTCTTTTCTCGGTTTGGTGCCCCGAAAGCTTTGATTAGTGATCGGGGAACTCACTTTTGTAACGCCCAACTTGAAAAGGTGTTGAAGCGATATGGGGTGACCTATAAAGTTTCGACCTCCTACCATCCTCAAACCAACGGGCAAGTTTAAAACACCAACTGAGCTTTAAAGAGGATTCTTGAAAAAACAATTGGTTCTAATCCTAAGGAGTGGTCGTTTAAGCTTGATGATGCCTTATGGGCATTTAGAACGGCGTACAAAACGCCAACCGGAACCACTCCTTTTCGGTTAATTTATGGTAAAGCATGTCATCTCCCGGTGGAGATTGAACACAAAGCTTTTTGGGCTCTCAAAACGAGCAATCTTGATCTTAAGGAGGCGGGTCGCCCTCGTTTGAGCCAATTAAATGAGTTAGAGGAATTGAGGGTAGATGCTTATGAAAATTCATTGATTAGTAAGGAGAGGACGAAGAAGTGGCACGATAGTCGTTTAAAAGATCCTAAGGAATTTAAGGAGGGGGATCGTGCGCTTCTTTTCAATTCATGGTTCCGTTTGTTTCCCGGAAAGCTGAAGTCTAAGTGGTCGGGACCATTTATTGTTTGTAAGGTTTATTCCCACGGGGCAGTTGATTTGGTTAACTCGAAGGGGGAAGAGTTTAAGGTGAACGGTCATCGGATAAAACATTATGTCGATGGACCGCAAGAGGTGGATGATGAGGTTAAACTCATCTTTACCTCCACCGACGCGTGATAGTCTTGGTGGTAATCTTTGTTATAAAGTTTGTATATTATTTTTGTTTTGTATATTTTCATGCTTGAAACAGGTACAATATGATCAGCGTTAGTGTTTTGGTTCGTTAAGGATGAGTAAAAATGAGTTAAGTTTGGAAAATGGCGTCGAAATTCGAGTCAGGAGGACTGCGCGTCGCGCATATACGTGCGCACCGCGCACTTGTGAAGAAGAATAGCTGGAAGTTTTTGTAAATTTTCTGACCTCATGTCACGTTATAACGTGCGCCGCGTGTCATTACGCGCACTGCGCATTTCGTATACAGTATAACGCGCGCCGCGCGGGTTTAAGCACCACGCATTGCTGGCCATCAGACCCCCTTCGCTGCTTTTATGACCCGAACCAATTTGTTATAATCCTAATTTTAAATGGGTCCAGTCGATTTTTAGGGGGTTTTAAGGCTATTTTATACCATTTTACACCCACTTTAACACACACAAACATATACAAACACATCTCAAGGCTAGGGTTTTTAATTCTCAAAATTCTTTGTGTGATTTTCTCTCAAATTACTAGTAAATCATGCCTCCTAGGGTCCGTTTTTCTTACTCTTGCACTTAATTTCATCTCTAATTTTGTTAGTTATGCTTTAATTGATGATTGATTGAAAGTCAAGTGTGGGGTTAACCCTAATTCGTTAAATGCTTAATGATTCACATGATTAGTGTTAATAATGCCTAATATGCTTGTTTATATGATGTTTACATGTGATTAGTGCATATTATTGATGCTAGGGTTTGCTATGAGATTAAATCCGAATTTGAGGTTTTAATTTGGGGTTTTGTGTGTGTGAAGGTTAATGGAGGTAGTTCATGATAGTGTGGGGTAATTTGGGCGGGTCAAGTAAGAAGTTACTTGGTTTTTGATGTTTTGACTTGGATTGCTAATTAAGTTAATAATTTTGACTATGTTTGCGCACGCTTGGAGTTTTTCATGCGTTGAAGTGTTTTCAAAGATTATTTTGAGTTCGTTTAAGTTTTTGTT